>NC_071496.1:6578173-8978173 GCF_028500815.1 Rissa tridactyla
CAAGTGTGGGGGGATAAATGACAGCCAGTAGCATATTTGTCAAAGCTCCTAGACCCAGTTTCTCGAGGATGGCCTGAATGTGTGCAGGCAGTGGCTGCAACTGCTTTATTAGTAGAAGAAAGCAGGAAGCTTACCTTCGGGGGAATGATGGAAGTTAGCACCCCCCACCAAGTCAAAACCATTTTAGCCCAAACCATGGGAAAATGGCTAACCAATTCAAGAATACTGAAGTATGAGGCAGTTTTAATTGAAAAGGATGATCTGATTTTAACGACCAGCTCTTGCCTTAACCCAGCGAGCTTTCTGTGGAGAGGAAAAGTAGAGGCGAAGGATGAAGAACTTACACACAAATGCTTAGATGTAATTGAGTACCAGACTAAGATACGACCTGACTTAAGGGAAGAACCCCTATCTAGGGGTCTTCATTTGTTCATAGACAGTTCTTCAAGAGCGATAGAAGGAAAGAGGTATAATGGATATGCAGTGGTGGATGGAGTGAGCCAACAAGTAAAAGCATCTGAGAAATTACCTAGTGCGTGGTCTGCTCAAACATGAGAGAGGTATGCCTTAAACCAGGCACTAAAATTAATTGGAGAAGGGGAAGGAACAGACTCTCGTTATGCCTTTGGGGTAGCGCATACCCTTGGTAAAATTTGTGAAGAACGAGGACTAATAAATAGCAAAGGGAAAGAACTTGTACATGAAGAGCTTATAAAACAGGTGTTAGCTATTATACCAATACCAAGTGAAATAGCAATTGTACATGTTAAAGGCCACCAGAGGGGCAATTCAATTACCGCAAGGGGATAGAGATTAGCGGACAAAGTGGCAAAAGAGGCGGCCTTGGAGCAGGAGACAATTAAGGTTTATAATCTTGTTCCTCAAGTACCGACAATAACAACCCCATTGATATTCAAAGAAATAGAAGCAATGACAGAAGCAGGGGCAGTGGAGAAAGATGGTAAATGGATTCTGCCTGATGGAAGGGAAATGGTTAATAAACAAACTGTAAGAGAAATAATGGCAGTGTTACATCAGGGAAGCCATTGGGGAACGCAAGCAATGTGTGATATAGTTTTGTGGAAGTATGGATGTCTCGGCATTTATACGGTAGCAAAGCAAATCTGCGAAAGGTGTATTATTTTTAAGAAAATAAATAAGACGACCCTTAGAAAACAATCCCCAGGAGGACGGGAAACCGGGGTTAAGGCCATTGCAAAGTACACAAGTCGATTTTACTGAACTGCCACCCATAGGCAGGTTTAAGTACCTCCTAGTCCTGGTAGATCACCTCACTGGGTGGGTGGAAGCTTATCCTTTAGCCTCTGCAACAGCTGCAGGAGTGATAAGAATAATGCTAGAGCAAATAGTTCCTAGGTATGGAACAGTGGAAAATGTGGATTCAGATCAAGGAAGCCATTTTACCTCCAAGGTGCTACAGGGAGTGATGGAAAGTTTAGGGATAGCATGGGATTATCACACTCCCTGGCATCCCCCATCATCTGGGAAGGTTGAAAGAATGAATCAAACCATTAAGAGGCAACTATCTAAATTGGTTCTTGAGACAAAACTGCCATGGATCAAGTGCTTACCAATAGCACTATTGAGAATCCGGACCTCCCCTAGAAAGGATACTGGTCTCTCGCCTTATGAAATGCTTTTTGGACTACCTTACACTGGAGGTAGGGAAGGTGTGCCCACATTTGAAACCAAGGACATGTTCCTTAAGAAACATATACTGGGGCTGTCGTCTTCTCTCTCTTTCCTCAGAACTAAAGGCCTTCTTGCTCAAACTCCGCCGTTGGAATTTGTCATCTATCCGTACAAACCAGGGGACTGGGTACTAGTCAAATCCTGGACGGAGAGTAAGCTCCAACCGGAGTGGGAAGGACCATTCCAAGTACTCCTCACTACTGAAACCACAGTAAGGACAGCAGAAAAAGGATGGACTCACTACACTCAGCTAAAAGGACCAGTTGAACCCCCGCCAACAGATCCAGTAGAATGGTGGACTGTACATTCTACTGACAGCCCGCTGCGAGTAACCCTAAAGAGACAATAAGCTGTGGGTGGGGGCGGGATGATCCAGTTGTGAGACATAAATCTGTGTATGCCATGAATTTTAAGAAGCATCTTGCGATGATACTGGTCATAGGGGCGGTGTTGAGCTTCCCACTAGGAAGCTGGAGCGTACGCCTAGATCGCATACGAAGTGCACACCCAGATTACCCGGTTAGGCTTATCATAAATATCACTAAAGGAAATACCCCACAGACTGTACACTTTGATGCCTGTCAAGTACTGAAGTGTGGGAATCCAGAGGCCCAAAGATGGTTGAGTGGTGAAAACAAGTACCTGTGCCCAGAAACTTGGAGGGTCGCAGAGGGATATCACGAGGCTGCACCTTGTGACCGATGGAGTGAAGTGTAGCGGACCACCCAAATTGGAGGGTGGACCGTTGATGACAAGTGGATCAAGTCATCTTATTATTACCCTCTCAAAAAGAAAATACATTTTTACAAAGGATCACCTTCCCCAGAGTGTGGCCTTTTAGAATGTAATCCTCTGTTGATAACTATAACCCAAGTGGATGATACGGCTAACCTAATATATGGAATAGGAGCAGATGTGTCTGGAAGAGATCCAAGGGGAAGATTTAGAATAGCTGTCAGTATTCTAAAGGTCAGTGAAGGTCTAAAGGTCAGTCAGTGAAGGGAGTCGAAAAAAATAAATCCTATAAATCCTGAGAGGATCAAAGGAATAGCAGACTTACCTCTGCCAAAGACCAAGAGGGAACTGAGAAAATTTTGGGGGATGACTGGGTACTGTAGACTGTGGGTAGAGGGGTATGCTCAAAAGACTAAAGGACTATATTCCAAACTGTTAGCTGAAGAACCAAATGTATTGGTTTAGACAGAAGAGGAGGATTTAGTGGAAGATTTAAATCAGAGCCTAATCAGAGCTCCAGTTTTAGCCTTACCTTCTTTGGAGAAATCTTTTCAACTGTTTGTTAACTGTAGACAAAAGGGGCTGCATTAGGAACTCAAGAGTGGGGGGGGATAAGCGGCAGCCAGTGGCCTATTATCTAAACTCTTAGATCTGGTCTCCCGAGGGTGGCCAGGGGAATGATAGAAGTTAGCACCCCTCACCAAGTAAAAACCATTTTAGCCCAAACCATGGGAAAACAGCTAACCAATTCAAGAATACTGAAGTATGAAGGAATTTTAATTGAAAAGGGTGATTTGATTTTAACTACCAGCCCTTGCCTTAACCCAGCGAGCTTTTTGTGGGGGGAAAAAAAAAATAGAGGCAAAGGATGAAGAACTTACACACGAATGCTTAGATGTAAATTGAGTACCAGACTAAGATACAACCCCCCTATCTGGGGGTCTTCATTTGTTCGTAGACCTTCTTCAAGAGTGATAGAAGGAAAGAGGTGTAATGGATATGCGGTGGTGCATGGAGTGAGTCAACTGTGGAATTTGGATAATGAGGTGAAGTCTCTGTGCTCAAAGAGCAATTAAGACTGGCTTTGCTGTCTCTTGTGCAGCCCAGGGGAGTGAAGGCTTGTCTGGCTATCGCAGGATACATAAATGACGGGGTAGTCTTGGGGAGCCAGGACAGCCCTGCTTTTCCTCAGCAGAGACAGTAAAATCAAGATAACAGAGACCTTGTGTAGCTCTTTGTTCCCTTGAGAGGCTGCCATGTCTGGTAATTGACCTTTGCCTCATTACCTGTGAAATGCATATTAAAGTTGACACCCCTGTACATGCTAATGAAGATTTTAGAGATCATGCTAAACATATATGACTATAGCACTTGTCTCTCCACCCCAATCATACTACATGTCACCTAGGGGAGGGAAACCTTGTAATTTTGGGGATAAAAGGATGGAGAGAATGACTGTTAAATTGGGAGAGAAGAAACTTGATACGTGACGGACCAGTCGATGGGCTGCATTCTCTTCCTCCACCCCAGGCAGGGACGCCTTTCTGGGTAAGCGCTGCGCCTTTCACCCTCTGGTGAATGTTGCCCCGGGTTGTTGTACTATCATTATTTTTGCTAGCAATATTAACCTTAAGTAATTAGCACTACTGTAGTTAGCGAATTTATCAACGGCAATCTCGAATCTGTTCTGTCGCTCTCAATAAAATAACTAATTTCGATTATTTGTGAATCTGATTCAGTCAAAGTCCTTTGGTGGGACTCTGATAGTAAATCAGTGAAAGTCCTGGGACACTGACAGACAAGTATCAAAACTACAGTCCTTTTAACGCGACACCAACAAGTAAAAGCATCTGAAAAATTACCTGGTGCATGGTCCGCTCAAATATGTGAGATGTATACCTTAAACCAGGCACTTAAATTAACTGGAGAAAGGGGAAGGAACAATATATACAGACTCTCGTTATGCCCTTGGGGTAGTGCATACCTTTGGTAAAATTTGAGAAGAACGAGGACTAATAAACAGCAAAGGGAAAGAACTTTTACACTAAGAACTTACAAAGCAGGTGTTAGCTAATATATTAATAGCGAGTGAAATAGCAGCTTTACATGTTAAAGGTCACCAGAGAGGCAATTCAATTACCGCAAGGGGAAACAGATTGGTGGACAAGGTGGCAAAAGAGGCGGCCTTGGGGCAGGAGAAGCAATGACAGAAGCAGGGGCAGTGGAAAAATGTGGTAAATGGATTCTGCCTGATAGAAGGGAAATGGTCAACAAACAATGAGAGAAATAGTGACAGTGTTACAACAGGGAAGCCATTGGGGATCGCATGCAATGTGCGAATAGTTTTGTGGAAGTACAAGTGCTTTGGCATATACACAATAGCCAAACAAATTTGTGAGGGATGTATTATTTGTAAGAAAGCAAACAAGAAAGGCTTGAGAAAGCAACCTTCAGGAGGAGGAGAGCCCGGCTTGAGACCGTTCCAAAGTATACAGGTAGACTTCACTGAACTACCACCAACAGGCAGGCTAAAAGATCTTTTAGTCCTGGTGGACCGCCTTACTGGATGGGTGGAAGCCTACCCCTTGGTGTCAGCTACTGCAGCAGGGGTAATTAAGATAATACTAATACAAATTATTCCCAGATACAGATTAGTGGAGAATATAAACTCAGATCAGGGCAGTCATTTTACTTCTAAAATCCTTCAAGGAATTGTGGAAAGTTTAGGGATAGTGTGGGAATTTCACATCCCCTAGCATCCCCCATCATCAGGAAAAGTTGTCTCTTTAGGGTTACTCTCTGTTACCCATATAAGGTAGTTCAAAAAGCATCTCATAGGGCAAGAGACCTGTATCTTTTCTAGAAGTCTGGATCCTCAACAATGCTATTGGTAAACATTTAGAACAAATGAAGACCCCCAGATAGGGGGGTTGTATCTTAGTCTGGTACTCAATTTACATCTAAGCATTCGTGTGTAAGTTCTTCATCCTTTGCCTCTATTTTTTTTTTCCCCCCACAAAAAGCTCGCTGGGTTAAGGCAAGGGCTGGTAGTTAAAATCAAATCACCCTTTTCAATTAAAATTCCTTCATACTTCAGTATTCTTGAATTGGTTAGCTGTTTTCCCATGGTTTGGGCTAAAATGGTTTTTACTTGGTGAGGGGTGCTAACTTCTATCATTCCCCTGGCCACCCTCGGGAGACCAGATCTAAGAGTTTAGATAATAGGCCACTGGCTGCCGCTTATCCCCCCCCACTCTTGAGTTCCTAATGCAGCCCCTTTTGTCTACAGTTAACAAACAGTTGAAAAGATTTCTCCAAAGAAGGTAAGGCTAAAACTGGAGCTCTGATTAGGCTCTGATTTAAATCTTCCACTAAATCCTCCTCTTCTGTCTAAACCAATACATTTGGTTCTTCAGCTAACAGTTTGGAATATAGTCCTTTAGTCTTTTGAGCATACCCCTCTACCCACAGTCTACAGTACCCAGTCATCCCCCAAAATTTTCTCAGTTCCCTCTTGGTCTTTGGCAGAGGTAAGTCTGCTATTCCTTTGATCCTCTCAGGATTTATAGGATTTATTTTTTTCGACTCCCTTCACTGACTGACCTTTAGACCTTCACTGACCTTTAGAATACTGACAGCTATTCTAAATCTTCCCCTTGGATCTCTTCCAGACACATCTGCTCCTATTCCATATATTAGGTTAGCCGTATCATCCACTTGGGTTATAGTTATCAACAGAGGATTACATTCTAAAAGGCCACACTCTGGGGAAGGTGATCCTTTGTAAAAATGTATTTTCTTTTTGAGAGGGTAATAATAAGATGACTTGATCCACTTGTCATCAACGGTCCACCCTCCAATTTGGGTGGTCCGCTACACTTCACTCCATCGGTCACAAGGTGCAGCCTCGTGATATCCCTCTGCGACCCTCCAAGTTTCTGGGCACAGGTACTTGTTTTCACCACTCAACCATCTTTGGGCCTCTGGATTCCCACACTTCAGTACTTGACAGGCATCAAAGTGTACAGTCTGTGGGGTATTTCCTTTAGTGATATTTATGATAAGCCTAACCGGGTAATCTGGGTGTGCACTTCGTATGCGATCTAGGCGTACGCTCCAGCTTCCTAGTGGGAAGCTCAACACCGCCCCTATGACCAGTATCATCGCAAGATGCTTCTTAAAATTCATGGCATACACAGATTTATGTCTCACAACTGGATCATCCCGCCCCCACCCACAGCTTATTGTCTCTTTAGGGTTACTCGCAGCGGGCTGTCAGTAGAATGTACAGTCCACCATTCTACTGGATCTGTTGGCGGGGGTTCAACTGGTCCTTTTAGCTGAGTGTAGTGAGTCCATCCTTTTTCTGCTGTCCTTACTGTGGTTTCAGTAGTGAGGAGTACTTGGAATGGTCCTTCCCACTCCGGTTGGAGCTTACTCTCCGTCCAGGATTTGACTAGTACCCAGTCCCCTGGTTTGTACGGATAGATGACAAATTCCAACGGCGGAGTTTGAGCAAGAAGGCCTTTAGTTCTGAGGAAAGAGAGAGAAGACGACAGCCCCAGTATATGTTTCTTAAGGAACATGTCCTTGGTTTCAAATGTGGGCACACCTTCCCTACCTCCAGTGTAAGGTAGTCCAAAAAGCATTTCATAAGGCGAGAGACCAGTATCCTTTCTAGGGGAGGTCCGGATTCTCAATAGTGCTATTGGTAAGCACTTGATCCATGGCAGTTTTGTCTCAAGAACCAATTTAGATAGTTGCCTCTTAATGGTTTGATTCATTCTTTCAACCTTCCCAGATGATGGGGGATGCCAGGGAGTGTGATAATCCCATGCTATCCCTAAACTTTCCATCACTCCCTGTAGCACCTTGGAGGTAAAATGGCTTCCTTGATCTGAATCCACATTTTCCACTGTTCCATACCTAGGAACTATTTGCTCTAGCATTATTCTTATCACTCCTGCAGCTGTTGCAGAGGCTAAAGGATAAGCTTCCACCCACCCAGTGAGGTGATCTACCAGGACTAGGAGGTACTTAAACCTGCCTATGGGTGGCAGTTCAGTAAAATCGACTTGTGTACTTTGCAATGGCCTTAACCCCGGTTTCCCGTCCTCCTGGGGATTGTTTTCTAAGGGTCGTCTTATTTATTTTCTTAAAAATAATACACCTTTCGCAGATTTGCTTTGCTACCGTATAAATGCCGAGACATCCATACTTCCACAAAACTATATCACACATTGCTTGCGTTCCCCAATGGCTTCCCTGATGTAACACTGCCATTATTTCTCTTACAGTTTGTTTATTAACCATTTCCCTTCCATCAGGCAGAATCCATTTACCATCTTTCTCCACTGCCCCTGCTTCTGTCATTGCTTCTATTTCTTTGAATATCAATGGGGTTGTTATTGTCGGTACTTGAGGAACAAGATTATAAACCTTAATTGTCTCCTGCTCCAAGGCCGCCTCTTTTGCCACTTTGTCCGCTAATCTCTATCCCCTTGCGGTAATTGAATTGCCCCTCTGGTGGCCTTTAACATGTACAATTGCTATTTCACTTGGTATTGGTATAATAGCTAACACCTGTTTTATAAGCTCTTCATGTACAAGTTCTTTCCCTTTGCTATTTATTAGTCCTCGTTCTTCACAAATTTTACCAAGGGTATGCGCTACCCCAAAGGCATAACGAGAGTCTGTTCCTTCCCCTTCTCCAATTAATTTTAGTGCCTGGTTTAAGGCATACCTCTCTCATGTTTGAGCAGACCACGCACTAGGTAATTTCTCAGATGCTTTTACTTGTTGGCTCACTCCATCCACCACTGCATATCCATTATACCTCTTTCCTTCTATCGCTCTTGAAGAACTGTCTATGAACAAATGAAGACCCCTAGATAGGGGTTCTTCCCTTAAGTCAGGTCGTATCTTAGTCTGGTACTCAATTACATCTAAGCATTTGTGTGTAAGTTCTTCATCCTTCGCCTCTACTTTTCCTCTCCACAGAAAGCTCGCTGGGTTAAGGCAAGAGCTGGTCGTTAAAATCAGATCATCCTTTTCAATTAAAACTGCCTCATACTTCAGTATTCTTGAATTGGTTAGCCATTTTCCCATGGTTTGGGCTAAAATGGTTTTGACTTGGTGGGGGGTGCTAACTTCCATCATTCCCCCGAAGGTAAGCTTCCTGCTTTCTTCTACTAATAAAGCAGTTGCAGCCACTGCCTGCACACATTCAGGCCATCCTCGAGAAACTGGGTCTAGGAGCTTTGACAAATATGCTACTGGCTGTCATTTATCCCCCCACACTTGAGTTAATATTCCTAACTGTGAAAGACTGGAACTTTAAAATAATTGTCTCAAAGCTTGTTTAAGCTTCTGCAAATTGATGGCAGGCCTGCAGACTGATAAGAAGCTTGCTTGTATCTATTTAGCACCTTCTGCAGACCATCCTCTTGCTTGCCAGTCACCACACAAGATTGCCATCAGCTGAAGAGGGTGTGTTGCTCCTCCAGCTGGAAAGGGTGTAGGCCTCTGGCTATCAGAGTGGCCAGACCCTGCCTGGCCCGGGGCCCACCTGAGCCTGTGTTGTTAACTCCAAAATTGCTGAAGCACAGTGACTGTGCCAAGCACTGCCCAAGCAGCAAGGGGGCAGGAAAAGCTTATACAGCAGCTGTTTAAAATGACAATTAGCTGGGCAAAGGCCACTGTCACGCTGATTGGTCAGGCTATGGGCCGACCTGGGCTACCTGGACTATAACTGGCGCAGCAACCCACCACAATTTGGGGATTGGGACTGAGACCCTCACTACCATCAACCATGGATTGATGGGATGCTGCTGAACTTCTGGAGGACCGCCGAGACATCAGTGGGCCTGTGGTGGTGACTATACTCTTGCTAAGCTCTGTAATACTGCTTCTCTTTTCTGCCTTTCCTCTACTTCTGCCTTTACTCTATTGCTCCTCTCTGACTATTGCTGGGGAATAACAATAAACCTGCAGTGAGTGGCATCTGACCTCATTTGTGTCTTTATCTCACACTTGGAATCATTGTGAACCTCTCCTGGGCCCAATGTAGTCGGACCAGGATGTAACACTAACACAGCCCCTTTGTCTACAGTTACAAATAGTTGAAAAGGTTTCTCTAAAGAAGGTAAGGCTAAAACTGGAGCTCTGATTAGGCTCTGTTTTAAATCTTCCACTAAATCCTCCTCTTCTTCTGGCCAAACCAATACATTTGGTTCTTCAGCTAACAGTTTGGAATGTAGTCCTTTAGTCTTTTGAGCATACCCCTCTATCCACAGTCTACAGTCCCCAGTCAGCCCCCAAAATTTTCTCAGTTCCCTCTTGGTCTTTGGCAGAGGTAAGTCTACTATTCCTTTGATCCTCTCAGGATTTATTTTTCAACTCCGTTCACTGACTAGGTGTCCCAAGCACTTCACTTCTGTTCCCACGTATTGCAATTTTTATTTTTTTTTTTTTTGAGACCCTCAAACCTTGCTGTCCCAAAAAGTTCAGTAACTCATTCGTGGCTTCTTTTACCCTGCCTTCTTCCTCCCCAGATACCAATAAGTCATCCACATACTGAAGCAGGACTACTCTTGATGGAGGTTTGAATTGTTCAAGCACTTGTTCTAACACTTGCCCAAACAAATTAGGGGATTCTGTAAATCCCACAATGATAACACCCTACCGGTGAACCTCGAGCTGCCGGTAGGAGTGGTCGGGGCAGTCCTCGTCCCCTGTTATTCACCCCTCTTCCTCGCCCCCAGGTAACAGTCTAAGGGGTCCCACTTTGGGGATTCAATTTCTTTGTCGGTTGAATCATCACCGACAGTCTGGGCTGGGAACATATAAAATGGATTTGGGCGTCCCCGAATCCTGAATCTATTCATCTTGACCCAACAAAAAGCATATTCACCTTCTTCTAATTCCTTATCATTCCTTATTATTCACATACATGTTTAAAGTCTGACAGACCCGGTCTTCATCAGATCCAAATTTGGGCCAAAATACACTAGGAGGTCTTATGGGTTCTTTGGTCCAAACAAATTCAAATGCAAATGCAAACATGTCCCCCCTGGGACACCTCTGGGATCCTCTAAGACAGACACAGGACCCCTAGGACACCCCTGAGACCCTTCCCAGGATGTCCACGGCCCCTCCGGCTGCCCCCGGCCCCTCCGGGATGCGGCCCGAACAAAACAAATCATTTTCTTTTTATCTTTATCCCTTGTACAAGAAGAATCATTCCAAAACCTCAACATTCTCCCCTAAAGGGCTGTCTGGGGGAATGTTCCCCGGGGTCTTTCTTAGTATCCCCTTTCTCATCCCTAGGCCCAGAATCCTTATTTCCCATTCTGAACAGAGACTTTTCTTACACCCCTTCCTTTCGCTTCGTCCTTCTCTGGCTGCGCCCCTCGTGGGACTACAGAACCGCGGATCCGGACTCCACACTCGCTTCGTACCGCAGTACGTCTCAGTCACTCACACACAAGTCTCTTAGAATGTCCCCGACCACCAAGGCAATACTTTAACAGTCCGATTTTTCTTACCTTGGTCTGTGCACGGAGTTGCCTGGTCGTACTCTCTGTGCCTACTGCACCTATCCCTTTTCCCCCTGGGGTTCACAGAGTCTGCCGTCCAACTGGGTCTCGAGACCTTAGTCGATTCCTTCCGGAATCCCTGCCGACGATCCACGAGACCGTTGAAATCAACGGGACGCATCTTCCCGTCCTTCGGTGACAGGGACTCCCAAGAAGATGACTTCTTCTCCCAGACGAGCCCCCAAATTGTGCGAGATAAGTTCCGGTCCGAATGAAATAGGCTCAGGCAGAATCCTCTGTGAAGCACATTTTTATTCACGTTCTTGTAAGAGCGGGTGACCTAGCAAGTAGGCACACTTTCAGTTCTTGAAACACACCTTTTTATTCCCTAATCCCAGCTGAATTTTTCCCTCCCCTGTTTCCCATTGGTTAGGTACTCCAGGGTTCACAGCCTGTTCGAGGCGCCTAAAATCCTTCCCGGATGTCCTGCCTCTGTTTACTTCTCTTTATGCTACACCTAAAGGGATTATCTGACTAGTTTATTTCTTTCCTTTTTGGTAACAAAAAAATTGCTCAATGTCATTAGCCCTGGTTAAATGTTTGACTCCCCTTCTAGTCACTAATCCAGTAGGAATCAGTTTGTCCTTTTGTCTGTGTGATAAGAGATGTTCTACAAGCCTCTGCTGGAGCCTCTTTGTCTTAGTCATTCCCTTATCGTGTCACCTCTGATGGAAACGGCTTTTCTCCTCTGCAAAAGCAATACCTGCCTTTCTTACAGTAACCATCCAGCGTGCCTCTCACGGCAGGGTGTAAAGGCTGCCAGACCTGTGGGGGGATTTACCCTGTGCACTGAAACTCTGAATGTGACCAAGGATGTGAAAGGAAACTACTCAGCGATACGAGTGCCTCGGGCGGATCTCTGGTGGTATTGTGGAGGGAAGACCTTGCGATCTGTGTTGCTGGCTAACTGGAAAGGTCCATGTGGCATGGTACAATTGGCAATACCATTCACCCTAGCATTTGAAAAAGGAACAGGAACCCTGAGCTCAGGCAATAGAGTAAAAAGAAGTTTGGGTGTATCCTTTGATGAACGGATATATAGAGATCCCATTGGAGTCCCTAGCGGAGTCCCAGATGAACACAAAGGAAGGAATCGGATAGGAGCAGGATTCGAGTCTGTCTTTTTCTGGTGGGTAACTATAAACAAAAATGTAGATTGGATAAATTATATTTACTATAACCAACAGAGGTTTATTAATTATACCAGGGATGCATTGAAAGGAATAGCTGAACAATTGGATGCAACCAGCCGAGTGGTATGGGAAAATAGGATCGCCCTGGACATGATCTTAGCAGAGAAGGGAGGTGTGTGTGTAATGTTAGGGAACTGGTGATGTACCTTCATTCCAAACAACACAGCTCCAGATGATACTATAACTAAAGCCCTTCAGGGGCTCACCACTCTAGCTGATGAGTTAGCTGAGAACTCCGGAATAGACACCTCACTGACAAGTTGGCTGGATTCCTGGTTTGGGAAATGGAAAGGTATGGTGGTATCAATACTGACTTCTCTTATAATGGTAGCGGGAATGTTAGTGGCTGTAGGATGCTGTATCATTCCCTGTGTGCGAGGATTAGTTCAACGATTAATTGAAACTGCCCTAATGAAACGAATGGAAGTAGACCCCCCCCCATCACCTGGGAAAATGCTTCATCTAGAAGAAAATAAAAACTCTCAAGAAGAAGAAGAATGTAACATCATGCTGTCGGCTCTAGAGGCCTCATATGGAACCATGCCCTAGAAATGCAAAAGACAATAAGATTATGAAAAAGGAAAGGGGGAAGTTGTAAGAAAGGCAGGTATTGCTTTTGCAGAGGAGAAAAGCCGTTTCCATCAGAGGTGGCATGATAAGGGAATGACTAAGACAAAGAGGCTCCAGCAGAGGCTTGTAGAACATCTCTTATCACACAGACAAAAGGACAAACTGATTCCTACTGGATTAGTGTCTAGAAGGGCAGTCAAACATTTAACCAGGGCTAATGACATGGAGCAATTCTTTTACGAAAAAGGAAGGAAATAAACTAGTCAGATAATCCCTTTAGGTGTAGCATAAAGAGAAGTAAACAGAGGCAGGACATGCGTGAAGGATTTTAGGCGCCTCGGACAGACTGTGAACCCTGGAGTACCTAACCAATGGGAAACAGGGGAGGGAAAAATTCGGCCGGGATTAGGGAATAAAAAGGTGTGCTTCAAGAACTGAAGGTGTGCCTACTTGCTAGGTCACCCGCTGTCGGAAGATGTCGGAGTGGGAGACGGACCCGGAGTAACGATGGAATCTCAATATGAGTATGATCGTTCTCCCTTTATTCAAGTTTTCACAGAGTATA
Source organism: Rissa tridactyla (assembly GCF_028500815.1). NCBI lineage: Eukaryota > Metazoa > Chordata > Aves > Charadriiformes > Laridae > Rissa > Rissa tridactyla. The sequence continues at coordinate 6,591,547 of NC_071496.1, forward strand.
TATAGACAGGCAATAAGAGCACGCGCTAGCGGCAGCTATATGATTGGCTTACGGTCTCTGTTCACGCGCTGTCCATGCAGTTCATTCACAGATCAGATTGGTTACAAGAATTCACATAGTAAATTACTTAGTCATTAGCACAACATGTTTTCTACCTTCTCAGTTCCCGTTTTTCCCATGTACTAATTCCATCTTCTACCACCTGTTTTGCTCTTAATCTAATCTCTCATAGTAGGGAGGCTGGCTCACGTGACCATTTTCTCTCAGACACATTCCTACAATACCCCCTTTTTCTTCTTGAGCCAGCCAGACCTTATGCATGGCATTTTCTATCATGTCAGTCACTTTGCGGAGAACACACGAGGGTACCATAATCAATAATAATATAACCAACAATAGCATGAGCCCTTGCTTTAGTAAGTCTGATAACCATCCCGTTATACCCCATGAGTTTGACCAATCATCGAAACCATTTTTGTCCGCCTTTAATTTGGACATGTTATCCTTGTTGTGACGCTCTTAGCAGGTTATATACTAAACACAATTAAAAACAGAATCAAAAAGAACCCTGCTAAGGCAATAAATACCCAGATTCCTAAATTTAGCCCAGAAAGCCAATTTCTTTGGATTTACCCACGAGAAATCCTTTTGTAATATTTCAAATACATTGTGGTTCATTAAGTCTTGAATCTTTAGTATTTGAGCTTTTAGCTGATCATGTAAAGGACGAATATTTCGAATTTTTTTTTTTTTTTTTTTTTTTTTTTTTTGCAACGACATGTCAAATTGTGATAACCAAGGGTCAAGGTCATCCTTTTTGATGGGGACATGTATGTGGCTTGAATCCATTCCAGAAAGCCGGTGACAGCACAAACGACCCTGGAAAAACAATCGCGGTAACATTTCAATCATCATAGTTACTGGTTTTGAAAAGGTATGTGGCAAAAATACCCACTCTAGTGCAGTCAGGCTCTTTGCGAGTGCATCATCCCACTGTCCTATCAGGGCATAAAGTTGAAATTCTTGTAGGAAGGTGTTCAATGCGTCTTGCAGCAGTAGTAGACTATATCTTATCTTGCAACATACTGTAATGCCTTCGGAGCTGTTGGGGTTAATGAACATAGAACTTATGGGGGGGGCGGTGGGGGCAGACACAGTGCTTCAGGGCATCCCCTGTACCTTCAAAGTGTGCTCATGTCTCTCTCCCCCTCTCTGACCCGAGACAGCCTCCTTATATCCTGCACTGCATTGAGTGGAGAAGTACAGGCTTGAGTCGCTGCATGCATGGCCAGCGCACGCAGCGAGTCCCACCAGACTCTCCTGCACTGGATCGAGTAGAAAAGTACAGGCTAGAGTTGCTGCACCCGTGGCCAGTGTATGCAGCGAGTCTCACCAAACTCATGATCCAGCTTTGCTAACAGCGGCTGTCTGATACGTGTCTACATTGTTGTAATCCCTTCTTGTTATCTTCTTCTGTGAAGGTCAGGTTCTCATGGATACACACATAGTTTTTAGAGCAACATATTCTACAACTCGTACAAGGGTACGATGCAAAGCGGCATCTACAGCTGATCATATAATGCTTATTAAACACGGCAAACAGCATACTAAACATAACAGACAAATTCCTTTCACACAGGCGATGAGTACAATTTGCTTCAACCAACCCCACCCCCAAGTCCATCCAGCAAAGAGATTTCACCCAGTGGTCTCCACAAGTTGCTGGTTCGGTCGGTGCAGTTCCTGCAGCTGGGCATGGATGGATGTGGAGTGGTCACTTAGATTCATACAATACAATCCTTTAAAATCTTGACAACCATGTCTGTGAGCTGAAAGCAAAAAATCAGTAGCAGCTCTGTTTTGCAACATCGCATATTAAATACTATCTACATCCAGCAATAACTCAGAAATAGCGGTACTAGTAGCATTGTTAAACTTATCCTTGGCAGCAAGAGAGTCCTTGTTATCACGAATCCTTGGCAGCAAAAGAGTCCTTGTTAGCTAGAGAGCATGCGGACTCCCTGTTCTTGCTGGTACTGTGCTTTGATCTTCTTCCACAACAGGCCAAGATTCTCAAACAGCTGGATAAGGTGTCTGTGAGTCCATTACAGGCTTATGTCATCCAAATGTTTTTCTTGCCAGCACCCGAGACTGAATAACAATTGGTGTGATATATGTGTTTTCCAGCACCCAGGTGCGAGTCCCTTGAGTGTATTTACAGTCCTCCTCGCCGATTTTCCGTTGCTTTCCCATATTCCACCCCCTTGCTCAAGAGACCGCTTCTGCTGGGGTTCATTTTAGTCTCGCAGGGTATAACACAGAGCAATCTACTAAGGCATGCAATAACATAGACACATATAGGAAAAAACCAAAAACATATCTCTATGGTACTGCTTTGAATCAGGTGTCCTATTTCTCTTTTTCTGATGCTTTCTCGTAATGCTTATGGCATACTTTTGTGCTAACGTGGCACATTTCCCATCTAATTGTTCCTGTTTGGTTTCTTTTTTTTTTTTTCTTTTTTTTTCTTTTTTTTCATTTTTTTTTCTTTTTTTTTCTTTTCTTCTTTTTTTCTTTTTTTTTTTTCCCATCACTTACGACTGACATAAAAGTCTGCCTTTGCAACAAGAGCTCAGTTTCTCATTTTTCCTTAAGTTTCTCATTTTCATACAGAGCATCCTATAGATTTTGGCTCAACTCCTTTTCCCAATCAACCATGACCTTATAGACAAACAACAAACAACCAGCGATACGCCCTGCACGGGCGAGCCGTTCCCGAGAGTATAAACGTGTCGGCTCATGAAAACTCCCCCAATATTTCAGGACTTCCATCGGTTCTACAGCCCATCCTGGTGTATCTACTTGGGGCGCGCTCGCCTTACGTCTAAACACTGTGTATATACAAACTTCTTCACTTGACGGAGTGTCAGCCCTAGATGCATACAAGAACAGTACCACACCGGGCAGAACACCTGCTCAAGTGGAGTCACCTAACGACACTGCACACAACAAAAGCAAACAGTAGCACACATGCCGATCGGCAGGTATAAGCTGGCGCCCACACACACTTACACAGCAGACATACAAAAACAGCACTTCTATCTCAGGGAGACAACTGGGGAGGGAAGGGGGCGTTGGGGTGGGGGTGGGCAATGGCAGGAGCAAACAGCTCCGGCTCTGTCCATCTCTGCTGACATTCTGCCTCCTCCATCGGCCTCAGATGGAGCAGAGGGGATCAGCAGGGGATCGTCCCAGACCTTCGGACCTGGCCTGTTCGATCCCCCTCCCGTGGGTTGTAACGCTGCAAAAGCCCCGGCTGCTGTGGCTCGCTCTGCGTTCATATCTTGTAAGGTCGATAACACCAACCACCATGTCGTCGCTAACGGTGATGCCTCTTTGTCTCCTTTACTTATCACTTCCCACAGTTTTTTCCCAACAGCCTCCCATATTTCTGGTTTAAAAGCTGTCTGGGGCTCTGGTGCAAATCCGTTCTCTCTGCACCAGGTTAACAACCTTCGGAGCATACGCTCATCGTATTTCACCCCTCTCTTAGAGAGGATATGCAGGAGAAGTCTTAATATAGCCCCTTCTTCTTTTGTTACTTGTTGCCCCATCTCCTGCCCCGGCTTAATCAGTTTGAGCAACAGTTTCGCTGGTGTTTCAATCCCTCTCTTAGAGAGGATCCCAGCGAGTAGCGTGGCCGCAGCTTCTGTTTCCATAGCTGCGCCTGGGAGGTGAGGAGCGACCTCACGCCGTTGTCTGCTCCCGCTGATGCGCCCAAGCAGCACGTCTCCCAGCCGAAGTTTCCCACTCCCCTCCTCTAGCTGCTTACCGCAGTCTCGGAGAACTCAGTCGCGCTGAACCATCCTCTGCTACCAGATGTCGGAGGATGTCGGAGTGGGAGACGGACCCGGAGTAACGATGGAATCTCAATATGAGTATGATCGTTCTCCCTTTATTCAAGTTTTCACAGAGTATATATAGACAGGCAATAAGAGCACGCGCTAGCGGCAGCTATATGATTGGCTTACAGTCTCTGTTCACGCGCTGTCCATGCAGTTCATTCACAGATCAGGTTGGTTACAAGAATTCACATAGTAAATTACTTAGTCATTAGCACAACATGTTTTCTACCTTCTCAGTTCCCGTTTTTCCCATGTACTAATTCCATCTTCTACCACCTGTTTTGCTCTTAATCTAATCTCTCATAGTAGGGAGGCTGGCTCACGTGACCATTTTCTCTCAGACACATTCCTACAACCCGCTCTTGCAAGAAGGTGAATAAAAATGTGCTTCACAGAGGATTCTGCCTGAGCCTATTTCATTCGGACCGGAACTTATTTCTCACACCACCAGCGCGCTAGATATGAATACCTTAAATGAGCGCACAAATCACGATCTTAAAGCATGCTAGACATCATACGTACGTTATTAAATCACTTACCCTCTCTCTCAGGTAAGGCTCAATCCCCGGGAATTTACCTTGCACACCATTCTGGACAAGGGGGGAAGAATCTCCTACAGGCCAGCTGTATCGTTGCAAAACTCCCCATTTTCCTCCCCAAAACTTTGGGCTTAAATATCCTGTTTCAATGGGTGGGCAGGATTGTGCCTGAATGGATTGCCCTATCTGGGATGGTTATCTCTGGTGGTGTGATGGCCCCTTAGGTAGTATTGTTTATTTTGTGATGTCTGGTACTCACACTCACTGAATAGTGGTGGGATGTGACTCAGGGCATTCTGTTTGTTAAAGGCACCATTCGAGTGTTGGTTCTTATTGTAATGCAGTGTTGAGACCACCCCGGGCTGAGCCATTTCCACAGCTCCCCCCAAGTTATCTCTGCATAGATAGGGATCAATAAGCATCTGTCAAAGGGAGATGGGGCTCACCTTTTGTGCTCTGAAACCAGTTTGGCTGGGTGATCCTATTCACTACTGTAGACTAAAGATCTACCTACCCTATCATTCTTCCTTTGACAAGGTCAAACAATGAGGAATTGGTGAATTGCAAGGAAGGAACACAAGAACAGGGCAAGCATATTGCAATACTTTCCTGGTATACTGTCTCAGCCCTCAGGGACCTGCAGTTCAAGGATCTCTGCAGGCAAATGTGGTATCTTTGAGTTTAATAGACTTTACTGCATTCTTCTTCCAAGAATCTGCCATTATTTGAACCCATGCTCTGGGATACCATAGACCCATCTAGGACCAGACTGCTAATGTTCCTCCAGTGAGAAAACTGAATCATTTATTTCTATCTTTTGTTTGTTATTTTTTAACCAGCTACTAACGGATGAGAGGACTTTCCCTCTTACCCTGAACACAGCTGTGTTTTTTCAAGCATCTTCAGAAAAGAATCTTCTTAAAAGACTTTTGGAATTTGTAAGCTGCAGGGTGAAAAGTACAACACCTCTAACTTCCCTACAAGTTCAGTTGGGTCCCTCCAGTACAGCTGTGGTACCATGGCTGAGTAAGAGGTCTAAAAAGTTCTTAGCTTGTCTTACTGGCCAGTAGGAACACTTGGTTCCCTAAGCAGAACTAAAGATGCCTATCTAACATCCATTCAGAGAACCACATCAAGAAATATATGGGGAAAGGCTACAGTATGGGATTTTGCCATGGCCATTCTATCACAATCCTTGGTGTTGCATAATTATAGCTACCAATATACCTGGCACACCAGTCTTATAATATCACAGCTAAACGGAAACAAGCAATCCTGACAGCACATACAGATTAGCTAGATTTTGATTCTTCAATGCACTGATGAACCAATAGAGACAAATGATCAGCCATAATTTCTGAGAGGGATATCACTCTACTACGCAGGCTAGCTCTGGATGCAGTCTTCAGCACTGGGAAAAGGCTATGAAATATCTTTTCCAATGGGACTGTGGCTCTGAAGTCTCTTAAGAACAGCCTCTGCAAAACAGCTCAAAAGATAAACAAGGTTATTGATACTTACTGTGGTGTTGTGCTCTCCCCTTTTCCCCCTTCCCCACCCCCCACCCCTGGCTGCTGCTCAAGCCATGGCCGTCAGCGGGAGTTGTGATGAGTTGCACTTGAACTGTGGGGGATGGCTGGCAACACAGTCAAAACACTGTCTGGAGTGGGGACCTAGATATTTTGTTCCCTTGCGAATATGACTATAGGTCAATTATCTTACTCCACAAATAGTGGACAGCCCAAGAGCCCTTTGAGCTCTCCTGCACGGCAGCGGGCTGCATGCCAGGATCTCCCCTTGAGTGGGGACACTCGCTTAAGGTTCTGCTCCTCGAGGCTGAGAGATTCCTTGCCGCAACAGATTCTCGGTAAGTGACTGAGAGCATGCTAAACTTTGAAATCTTAGCTGAGTGATATAAAGGATTGATTGTGCATATATAATCCTTTAAACATAAACTGTTGACCAAGTCTGGGACTAGGAGTGGATCCAGCCGCACCTCGACTCCTCTCTGAGAAGGAGTTTAGAAAGCCAGGGGGTCCTTTCTGAACCTCGTGAGTCAACAGGAGGGTCTCCCTGAGAGCTTGTCTGACCCTGGCCTCTGTGCAGTAAATAATCAAGTGTACCCTGGCATCGAATCTCATAAAACAGTCGCATTCACTACTAACTTTGTTAAATCACTGCTTTATATCAATAAATATTTCACTACTACTCTCTTACGAGTGAAGTTAATCACTCCACCCGCGACACTTACACGCTTTGTAATAATGCCACTGGGAAAACAGCAGAGATAGAAAGTGTCAGTGCTAACAGGGCTGAGGCTTAAGATACCTCAAAGACTGACCTTTGTACCTTAAAGTTCTGCTTCCCTTTTATTTTGTTTTTCTTTCAGATCCACTTCTGCTTGTTGAGGTGCAGAAGTGAAGGCTTGGTGAATATCTCAGATTTATGCAAAAGCTTTTGAAATAACCCTTTTAGGCACAGCGCACTACTTGTCTCAGTCTGGTTTTTGAATTCCTGCACTTGGCTACACCAAAGTCACTGTCAAATTAAGTATTGTATTCTCAATTTAAATGATCTTTATCACTTCTTTTAACCCTTCTGGTATAAAAATACTTTTGGAGACTTACCCTTTGTGAACTTTCTGTGATTGTACAGTGTTTACAGAATGTAACTCCAATTTAATGGCATGCAAAGGCTACACTCATGATGTTATTAAACTAAAATTATTAGATAACAGGATCCAATCAAACATGTTTGCTATTTAACTACCCTATCTAAACTACACTATTTATTTATTTATTTTAAAATCTATTTAAGGAAACTGTTATTTGAGATGTTATTATTATTGTGCAATTATATTTTTAAAAAGTTACCAGTACTCAAAACTATAACTAATGCGACATCTTTGTTTATCTCATATAAAACAAATGTGATTTTATAGGAATATTTTAAATTAGCTTGTTAGCTTTCATGTATATTAAAAAACTGAAAGGTAAAAGAAGGCTGGCTTTTGTTCTTGAATAGCATTTCTGTTCTATCATTAACCTATCCTTGACCAAATAGAGCATACCTGTGGGAAAGCAACAGAAGATCGCGAGGAGGATTGTAAATACGCTCAAGTGACTCTCACCTGGGGTACTAGAAAACATATATATCACACTAATTGTTATTCAGTCTCAGGTGCTTGCAAGGAAAACACTTGCGCTTAGACAACATAAGTCTGTGATGGACTCAGGGACACCTGTAACCGGTTCTTTTATAAAAGAGATTCCAACGTACAAATCAGAGCCCACACAAGAAAAAAAAAAAGGTTAATCGTGCTTTATTGTGAAGCCTTGCTGCAGCGAAAAGGAAAAAAAAACAACAGTTAATTAAGCATTATTGTGAAGCCTTGCTAAGCGGTTCCCAAATGTTACAAAAGTTACTTAAAAGAGAGTCTTACCAACCTGGAGATCATAGCAGCAGCACCGAGCAGCAGGATAATGAAGAGACACATTGGTACGGCAGAGGGAAGGCAGGCACAGCACTTTCTCAGGGCGTCCCCCGGATCTTCAAAGTGCGCTCTCATGTCTCTCTCTTCTCTCCAGCCCGAAACAGCCCCCTTATATCCTGCACCAGATTGAGTGGAAAAGTACAGGCTAGAGTCACTGCACGCGTGGCCAGCGCATGCAGCGAGTCTCACCAGACTCATGATCCAGCTCTGCTAACAGCAGCTGCCTGATACGTGACTACCTGGCTATACTCCCTTCTTGTTATCTTCTTCTTCGAAGGTCAGGTTCTCAGGGAGAAGCACATAGTTTCTGCAACAACAGTACTGAGTTCCTTTTTTTTTTTGGCACATATACTGGGTTTCGTTCAACTAGTAATTTTCCATCGTGTCTCACTCAGACCATCCTCTATTATCCCTTACACACACCTTATCTAGCCACTTGAGAATCCCGACCTGTTGTCGAAGAAGATAAAAGCACAGTGGGAAAACTATGCCTGTTTGAACCCTTTTAAATACCAGCGAGAACGGGGAGTCCATGCACACTCTTGCTAACAAGGACTCTCTCGCTGACAAGGACTCTTGCTAACAAGGACTCTCTCTCACACCGCAGTGCCTGCATCCTCTGCTTGCGTGCCTCTATTATCCCTTACACATGCCACCCCGTGGTCTGTAGTTGGGACACGATGATATTCTACAACTTGTACATGGGTGCGATGCAAAGCAGCATCTACAACTGATCATATAATGCTTATTAAACATGGCAAACAGCATGCTAAACATAACAGACAAATTCCTCCTACACAAGCAATTTCACCCCACTAATCACAACTTGTTCTGGTTGGGGACTTCAACCTGCCGGGTATCTGTTGGAAATACAACACAGCAGAGAGCAGGCAGGCTAGGAGGTTCCTTGAGTACATGGAAGATAACTTCCTGACACAACTGGTAGGTGGGGGTGTGGCTCTGTACATCAGGGAATCTTTTGATTGTATAGAGCTAGATTCCAGTGATGATAAAGTTGAGTGTTTATGGGTAAGGGTGAAGGGTTGTGATGGGGTGAAATCCTCTTGGCAGCCCGTCACCAGTGGTGTCCCTCAGGGCTCAGTTTGGGGGCCAGTTTTGTTGAATATCTTTATCAATGATCTGGATGAGGGGATTGAGTGCACCCTCAGTAAGTTTGCAGATGACACCGAACTAGGTGGGAGTGTTGATCTGCTTGGCGGCAGGAAGGCTCTACAGAGGGACCTGGACAGGCTGGATTGATGGGCCAAGGCCAACTGGATGAGGTTTAATAAGGCCAAGTGCCGGGTCCTGCATTTCGGTCACAACAACCCCAAGCAACGCTACAGGCTTGGGGAAGAGTGGCTGGAAAGCTGCCCAGCAGAAAAGGACCTGGGGGTGCTGGTGGACGGCCAGCTTAACATGAGCCAGCAGTGTGCCCAGGGGGCCAAGAAGGCCAACAGCATTCTGGCTTGTATCAGGAACAGCGTGGCCAGCAGGAGCAGGGAAGTCATCGTGCCTCTGTCCTCGGCACTGGTGAGGCCTCACCTCGAGTACTGTGTTCAGTTCTGGGCCCCTCTGTACAAGAGGGACATTGAAGTGCTGGAGCGTGTCCAGAGGAGAGCTACCAGGCTGGTGAGGGGTCTGGAGACCAGGTCATATGAGGAGAGGCTGAGGGAGCTGGGCATGTTTAGCCTGGAGAAGAGGAGGCTGAGAGGAGACCTCATTGCCCTCTACAACTACCTGAAAGGAGGTTGGAGAGAGGTGGGTGGTGGCCTCTTCTCCCAGGTGAATAATGACAGGACCAGAGGAAATGGTCTGAAGCTGCAGCAGGGGAGGTTTAGATTAGATATTAGGAAGAATTACTTTACTGAAAGAGTGGTCAGGCACTGGAACAGCCTGCCCAGGGAGGTGGTTGAGTCACCATCCCTAGAGGTATTTAAGAAACGTCTAGATTTGGCACTTCAGGGCATGCTCTAGTGGCAGAGATTGTAGGTTGGTTTTTTTGTTGTTTTGTTTTGTTTGGGTTTTTTTGTGTGTGTGTATGGTTGGACTCGATGATCTCAAAGGTCCTTTCCAACCATGAAGATTCTGTGATTCTATGATTCTATGATTCAACCAACCCCACCACCAAGTCCATCCAGCAAATGGATTCCACCCAGTGGCTTCCACAACTTGATGATTCAGTCTGTGCAGTTCTCACAATTGAGCATGGATGGATTTAGAATGGTCGCTTAGATTCGTACAACATAATCCTTCAAAATCTTGACAACCATGTCCATGAGCTAAAAGCAAAAAGTCAATAGCAGCTCTATTTTGCAGTGTCGCGTGTCGAATACTATCTACATTAGCAATAACTCAGAAATAGCTGTGCTAGTAGCATTACTAAATTTGGCTAACCAGCATCCAAGTTTATTCAAGGTCGTCAGCGCTTGTGCACTGGCAACTCCCGGAGCTAAAAAGGATGCGACTATGGTCCTGGCAGGACCCCAGAATTCAGTTCGGTCATTGCAATTTGTGGAAAATGCATGTATATCGTGTCGATGTCGGTGTAATGTTTGGTTCTGTTGTAACCATAAGGCTACAGTGACCCTGGGATTAAAAACAGTCAGTCGGCCCAATGTACATGGTCCTCCTTTAATTGCTTTGGGGATTCCGGCCCATGCTTGGTCCCCACAGATTAAAAACAGTCCTGTTGAGAGAGTCATATCTGTTGAGTAACTCCTCGTGATACTTGGACTAGTAGTATTACACCATTGTGTGTTGTTCTGGTACCACGGGGTGGTGGCATTGACCCACCAGAAGACTGTGTCGTTGTTTGTACTAACGAAGTTAAAAAATACGCATAGGTCCACATTTAGCGTTCCTAAAATGCTGTTGCGTGAAAAGGGGCAAAGTGGTTTTGGCAGAAAATAAACCCCCTTGCATTCTAACACTCCTCACCGAGGTGGGAGGCTAGGTACGGCTAGGTTTAAATTCTGAGTGATGCCCAATTCAGCACTATCAGTCCAATCACATTTAATATGTATTAAACTATTACGATTTGGATACACTAATAGTGGACTGCACCTTCAGTCTAGTCGTGCTCATGAACTAGCACGGCCACTCTCGAGTCTTTGGTCGCGTTCAGTGAGAAACCAAAACGACTAGCTACTTAAACAGTGCAGTTTATTTAAACAACAGGTATATAGGTCCTTAGGATTGCCGGTGATAAATACACTGTCTGCAAAGCACGTGCAAATGAAAGTATTGTTACATATACAAAACGCGCGACAAAGTTATAAACGGTACAGCCTGGTTATAAGTGTAGGAAAGAGAGTCTCTAGAGAAATTTCTAAGTTTCCTGAGAAAGCACTCGGTATAGTCTAGGTCTTACTCACAGGCGTCCCTATGCGGGGGAAGAGAGGCTCAGCCCATCGACTGATCCCAGAAGTCAGTGATGGAATTCTTTGAGATGGTGTCTTCCCTGGGTATCCCCCCTCTCTCGGGCTATTTTTATACTATTTGTTATCTTCAAGGTGGAGTTTGAGTGACTTTAGTCATACATACTTTTATCATGATTGGTGTAAAATTCTCTCGCTTCACAATTAAAGGTCTAGTTTATGAGAAATTCAGGGCGCAGCCTCAAGGAGGAGTGGTCACACCTTGGAGGCGGGTAGCCTTCAGAATGGAGGTGTGTTTTGTTATTATAATGACATTATAATGAGCAAAGTTCACACAAAGGACAGCATTTCATCAAAATTTGACAAAATGTTGGCTCCGAGTATCGAGCAGGCAGCTAATTGGCAGCTTATCTGTTTCATGGTATCATCCCATTCCCGTATCCGCTATACATCATAAGGTAAAGCCGTGGAATAATTGCATCCCATCCTGTACCTCATGTAGCTTCACAAGCATCCTTATCAGGGAACCACAGGTGGTGTATTCTTCATGCCAGCTGCAGCTGTTTTCTACCTCAGAAGCCTCTTGATTTTATACTTTTCCTTAATGTGTGAACAATGCTGTATTTTTGGCCAATTTAGTAATTATTCCACACCTTCCAACTCTGAAATTCCGTGATTCCGTGAAATGATAACTGTGGTGTATGAAGGCACGGACTCCGGCTGTGATGAGCGTGAAATTGTTTATTGCTTCTCAGGCCTCGGCTTTTATACCCGAGCTCTAAAACTTTCCATGCACCTGCTAGGCAAGTAAACACATATTTCAGATCACTAACCTGGCCGACTTATTCATTTCCCACCAAGATAAGCACGTGAAGATGTTTTCTTGTTCCATGTTTATATTGAGCCAGTTCCTCTTCGTTCCATCCGTATCAACATCTGCGTTCCTGTTTCTGTGTGCTCTGCTCACTGTGTCTTTGGCCGTACGCAGGCCTCTGCTCGTAGATCTGCCACATCTCCCCCTTTTTTGTTTAACACCAGACCATTTATTAACAAGGTCGCCATGACTTGTGCTTCTACTCGTCGTGATGCTCTTAGCAGGTTATATATTGAACGCAATTAAAAGCAGAATTAAAAAGAACCCTGCTAAGGCAATAAATACCCAGATTCCTAAATTTAGCCCAGAAAGCCAATTTCTTTGGATTTACCCACGAGAAATCCTTTTGTAATGTTTCAAATGCAGTGCGGTTCATTAAGTCTTGAATCTTTAGTATTTGAGCTTTTAGTTGATCATGTAAAGGACGAATATTTTGTTGCAATAACATGTCAAAAGCACCTTGGAGATGGTGTTTAACCATTTCTCAGCCATGCAGCAACGTATTCCAGGGGAGAGATGTAACACAAAGTCTTCGAGAGTTGTACTCCCAATCACAATACAGAGAAAGATGTGCTTTTAACGCATTTTGCTGATCCCCTATCCATATTACTGCTGCTTCTAAGGCTTGTAATTTGGTTAATATTTCTTCATCTATGCGTTCTTGCGTATCAGTGTCATACCTATGGGAGGGGGAGGCAGTCACAGCGCTTCGGGGCGTCCCCTGTATCTTCAAAGTGCACTCATGTCTCTCTCCCTCTCTCCAGCCCGAGACAGCCCCCTTATACTATGCATCGGATTGAGTGGAAAAGTACAGGGTAGAGTTGCTGCACGCATGGCCAGTGCATGCAGCGAGTCTCACCAGACTCATGATCCAGCTTTGCTAACAGCGGCTGTCTGATACCTGACTACATTGTTGCACTCCCTTCTTGTTTTCTTCTTCTGTGAAGGTCAGGTTCTCATGGATACACACAGAGTTTTTGCAGCAACAGTACTGAGGTCCTTTTTCTCGGCATGTATAGTGGGTTTGGTTCAACTAGTAATTTTCTGTCGTGTCTCACTCAGACCACCCTCTATTATCCCGAACACACATGGTCCTGGGCAAACTGCTGTAGCTGACCCTGCTTGAGCAGGGGGGTTGGACTAGTTGATCTCAAGAGATCCCTTCCAACCTAACCCATTCTGTGAAAATATTAAAAAGGTATGTAGTTTTATTGAAGAAATGGATTTGTGTGGCTAAAGTGTATATACAGTATCATAAATATGTAAACAGAGAGTCCACTGTAAATAGAGAACCATAACAGTATATGAGATTTGTTTAATATAAACAACTTCAGATGAGAGAAATCCATATGGCCTTACAGCAGCTATTTCTATATTGCTGTTCAATATATTGCAATATATGCTTGACTTAGCAATATATTTGAAAATAGATACCCTAAATTCACTTTGTTTTATTATACATATATTAAGAAAAATATTTCGACATTTCCCAGTGCATAACGTGTTGAGCAGCTTTTAAATCAACCAAGAAATATTGATGATAATATCAAATCCTCAGAGAAATTAATAAAATCAACACATTAGGGAAGATGGATGGTGCCAGAACAATGTAAAGGGTAGTATTTTGGTTTTTTACTCAGGAGATTTATTAAGGCTTTTAAAAGTTATGCTGAAGACACTGCTGTTATATGTTTGTGCAGCCAATGAAGCAGAATTGATAGCATTCTTTACATATTTCTCTAATCCTACAGCTGGATGTCTTATTTCCCTCACTAATTTATTCTGGATACTTTCTGCAGCTTTCCTTTTGTATAACTGCATATTATTTTACAAGTATATCTCAAGAAAAAAAACATTTAAGGATCTATTCAGAAGTTTACTTTTCAGGTTGTACAGTTTTGCAAACTGAACATAACTGCAACAGAAGGATGCATGTAGCACGTCAAAAAAAGATGAAGGCTAACAGCTCAGTTATCCACCAGTTATGAAGAAAGTGCTTAACCCAGAGCTGGGAGGCCAGATGTGACCCATGAGGATACCTCCTCTAACCTGTTGCCCCCTTCAAGTGAGCCTTTTCCACCGGTTCCCCTGAGAATGAGTTCCAGTCCAGATAGGTGGCACTGATGGTGTTTGCCGTGCATTCCCATCTTTCTTAAAGGCTTTCTTAAAAGCCCTTCTCTGATCAGGATAAACTCATAGCTGGTCAGATGTTGAGGAATGGCTATATGAGAACGGGCACGGCGCCATGCAGGATTGTCAGAAGTAAGCTATGCCTGCCTGCATGGGAAATTCCGAGTTACGCTGATAAGGAAGATGCTGAAGGTCGTGCTGACTTTGCTTAACTCAGATAAACAACTTTGTGAAAGTAGACTGTGAGAGAACAGGAACAAACCTGGACCCAAGAAACCGCATGTAGGAGGAGTATGAATAATGTAATCTTTAGCGCACAGCCAATAGTTGTAAGACAAATAGGCATATCTAAGTATAAGAGTATAAAAGTCTGATGAAGCTGCAATAAAGCTGAAGCTTGCTTTATCACTCATATTGAGTCGACTGCTTGTTTCCCTCGCTCGTCGCAGTCAGATGATAGAGTGCCCAGGGTACACCTAAGACAACAGATTTTGAACAGCAACCCACTTCAAGTATTTCTGTCATTTAAATGCCTCTCATATCAGGGGAAAGAATGACCCACGGATTGGCTTGTACACTTCCACTCATATAAAGTTTCATTTATGTTAAGTGTTTCTAAAAAGGGCCAGATCTGACACTTATTTACAATAAATCCACCACTTCGGAGAAACACAGATTCAGTGTACTGTTTGTGCACGAGAGATCCAGGCACTTGTCAGGGAAAAGGTCACATACAGAAAGATAGGTGGTCTGGCCAGCCTGAAAGGTTCTTTCATTAAAAGCCTAACCAAGCAACCTTCTATAGGCCAGAAAGAGTTGTCACCATCACCTTTTCTGAAAAAGAGGAATTTGATGCCTCACCAGAGGTTTCAGTGTTTAAATTTGGACAATAACGTTGAAAGAACTGAGTCAAATTTTGTGGCCTCCAGAAGGAAACTAAAATATTCTCTTCATTTGATGTTGTGAGCGGCAAGCAGAGTCTCATCAGAGGCTATTTCTCTGAATCCGAATAGTACTTAATCCAAATATGTTCAGTAGCATATAAAGCTCTTATATAAAAATTAAAAACCACTAGAGAAAAATACACAGCTTGTTCCTTTTACATTTAGGAGAAAAAAAGTCCTCTTTCCCTTCACTGACAGAAGTTTATAGTCACAGTAGCACTGTTGTCACATAATCATAGAATCATAGAATGGTTCAGGTTGGAAGGGACCTTAAAGATCATCTAGTTCCAACCCCCCTGCCCTGGGCAGGGACACCTCCCACTAGACCAGGCTGCTCAAAGCCCCATCCAGTCTGGCCTTGAACACTTCCAGGGATGGGGCATCCACAACTTCTCTGGGCAACCTGTTCCAGTGTCTCACCACCCTCACAGTAAAGAATTTCTTCCTAATATCCAATCTAAATCTCCCCTCTTTCAGTTTGAAACTGTTACCCTTCATCCTGTCATTACGCTCCCTGATAAAGAGTCCCTCCCCATCCTTCCTGTAGGCCCCCTTTATGCACTGGAAGGCTGCTATAAGGTCTCCCCAGAGCCTTCTCTTCTCCAGGCTGAACAACCCCAACTCTCTCAGCCTGTCCTCATAGCAGAGGTGCTCCAGCCCTCTGATCATCTTCATGGCCCTCCTCTGGACCTGCTCCAACAGATCCATGTCCTTCTTGTGTTGAGGACTCCAGAGTGGTGTCCCCCAGGGGTCAATACTTGGACCAATATTGTTTAACGTATTCACCAACGACCTGGACGGGGGGACAGAGTGTATCCTCAGCAAGTTCGCTGATGATACCAAACTGGGAGGGGTGGCTGACACCCCAGAGGGCCGTGCTGCCATCCAGCGTGACCTAGACAGGCTGGAGAGCTGGGCAGAGAAGAACCTAATGAGGTTCAACAAGGACAAGTGTAGGGTCCTGCACCTGGGGAGGAAGAATGTCAGGCACCAGTATAGGTTAGGGGTGGACCTGCTGGAAAGCAGCTCTGAAGAAAAGGATCGGGGGTCTTGGTAGACAGTAAATTATCCATGAGCCAGCAATGTGCCCTTGTCGCCAAGAAGGCCAATGGCATCCTGGGCTGCATAGGGAAGAGTGTGGCCAGCAGGTCAAGGGAGGTCATTCTCCCCCTCTACTCTGCATTGGTGAGGCCACAACTGGAATACTGCATCCAGTTTTGGGCTCCCCAGTTCAAGAGAGACAGGGAACTACTGGAGAGAGTCCAGCATAGGGCAACAAAGATGACCGAGGGACTGGAGCATCTCCCTTATGAGGAAAGGCTGAGAGAGCTGGGACTCTTTAGCCTGGAGAAGAGAAGGCTGAGGGGAGACCTTATTATGGCATACAAGTATCTAAAGGGTGGGTTTAAGGAGGATGGTGCCAGACTCTTTTCAGTGGTTCCCAGTAACAGGACGAGGGGTAACGAGCACAAGCTGGAACATAGGAAGTTCCGAACAAATATGAGAAAAAACTTCTTTACGGTGAGGGAGACAGAGCACCGGAACAGGCTGCCCAGGGAGGTTGTGGAGTCCCCTTCTCTGGAGACTTTCAAGACCCGCCTGGATGCAGTCCTGAGTGATGTGCTCTAGGCAATCCTGCTTTAGCAGGGGAGATGGACTAGATGATCTCTAGAGGTCCCTTCCAACTCTGAAAAATTCCGTGATTCCATGATTCCTTCATTCTGCTCTTCAGGTGGTCTTCCTCTGGGGTGTTTTATCTGTGACTCCCCAGTTCCTATCTCCTCAGGAGCCCCTGGCTCGTCCCCATAAGACTTTGAGTGTGCTGCAGCATACCCAGCACATCTCGGAGGAACAGGTTGAGGGCCTTCGCTAGTGACCCACCCCTCAGGCCTTGGAGCATCGTCCCTTGGCTTGTCACGAGCAAGCCAGGTAGCATCCCCCTCCCCCAACAAGCCTAGTTTAAAGCTCAGTCAATGAGCCCCGCTAGCTCATGAGCAAACACCCTCTTCCCCCTTTCAGAAAGATGAGCCCCATCCAATGCCAAGAACCTGGTGCCGTGTAGACCATCCCATTGTTGGAAAACCCAAAACTGTGGTGTTGACACCAGCCACGGAACCACATCTGTTTCTTACAGTGTCCCTGCCTGTAACTGGGAGAACAGAAGAAAAGATAACCTGCACCCCAGACTCCCTTATTAACCTTCCCAAGGCCCTGAAGTCTCTCTTGATTGCTCTTGGGCTATGTGTTGCCACCTCGTCACCACCCACGTGAAAGAGCAACAGCAGGTAGTAGTCCGAGGGCCGAACCAGGCTGGGAAGTTTTCAAGTGATGTCCCTGATCCGGGCTCCGGGGAGGCAGCATACCTCCCTGTCAAGAGGGTCTGCCCGGCACATTGGGCCCTCTGTTCCCCTCAAAAGGGAGTCACCTACTACTATAACCCACCTCTTCTTCCTTGTGGAGGCAGTTTTTAAACTGGGGCTAGGCCTTACTGGTCCTGGCATCTCTTCTGGTGTAGCCGAACCATCTTCCATGCCATCCATGGGCTGGCCTACCTCCTCGAGAGCTGCATACCTGTTGTGCAGAGGCACCTGGTTAGGGGATGTGGGCAAGGAGGGGGTTCGCTTGCCTCCCCTAGTATGGACTAGCCTCCTTTTGGCCACTGCCTTCAGTCTGGCAGGGGGAGGGTACCAGATCTCCTTCAGCTCAGGGTTTTTTTGGTGGCTCTTCTGTTTTTTTCCTCAGGGAGGTCAGAGTCTGATTCCACCAGTCTATTTCTTTCTCACTCTCCCTGATGCTCCTCAGCCTTTCTACTTCCTCTTTTAGCTCTGCTACCAGGCTGAGTAGATCATCTACCATACACGTAGTGTATTACTGATTGCTGAATCCAGCCCTGGGTCTCTAATGAAATTGCTGATTTTTCCTTGTATGTTTTTTTTCCTAGTTTGTTGTTTAGACTAGAAGCTGCTGTCCCTTTCCACGTTGAGCAGTACTTACTTATTTACCTGAATGGACCTGAAGACCATTCAGACCAGAGAGCTTCTTTCAAGGTATGTGAGTCTTGCAGGATTCAGTTCTTAAAACTTTGTATAAATAGAGATCTGCTGTGGAGGAGCTGGACCAGCCAGAGGACTTGCAGGGAGATGTAGAGGACTATGGGGAATCATGAAAGAGCATAACATAGGGGGCAGTTCCCATTGCTTCATCTGGGGAGTCTAACTGTAAGCGTTCCCTCTTTTACAAAAAGAAAAGGTCTGAGTACTCCTACCCAGGAACCTGCTGAATAATGCTTTGCTCAAGGAGTAGGGTGTGGTGTCATGTTGGTAAACTTGTAGGAGCCTGAACCCTGACACCTGGGGGTGTCTAACTGGTGGGCTGCAGCTATGCCACAGCCAGTATTACTGGAGAATTCTTGAGTTTATTCTTCCATTTAATTAACTCAAGACACAAAAGAGAGTGATGTAACTGTTGTGATTTGCTTTAAAGGGTAGGATTACTCTAAGATGATCCATTACAAGTTTTCCCTCCAGCTACTCATGTGAAGGTAATTTGGACAAAGCTTTTAAAAATGATAAGGCAGTATAGCACACAAGGGACAGAGGGAGGTTATATACATAAGCAGTAAACAGTTCAAATTCCATTTTCAAGGAGGTCAATACATCTAACCAACATCAGTCTTCTATCCCCCATGTTTTCTTCCACTGCTGATGATTAGAGTATAGGGTGAATTCAGAACTGAGATGAGGTGAGCCTTAATATATTAAATCTATAACTAAACATGGCTTAATGGATTAAAACTGTTTTAAGGAACCAATAGGGTATTTGGATGGATAATTCATACACCATAAAACTATCCATCTGCCTGACAGAATTTACAAGTGAGGACCTCATTCTAGTTGTATTAAATCAATTATAAAGCTGTCCTGAACTTCACTGGGAGTAGAATCAGGGCATAACTCATGAATATTGCAATATAAAACTAGGAATGAGGCAGTGCAAGGCAGGTCCCTGGCAGCTGGCCTGGGCAATTACATGGGCTGCTCTGCATCGTTGCCATCCAAAGGCTTTGTGTTGGGGAAAAAGTGCCTGCACTATTCCCCATGACCAGTCTTTCTGATGGGTGAGCTTTCTTCTCTGAAGTGTTAAAGAAACAGTTTTTGGCCTTGCTTCTCAAGAGTTGCTCAGTATTTGGGAGAGAGGTGAAGCAAGTGAAAAGAGTGTCTTCCTGGCTTTAAATCCAGAAGAATATACTTTACAAAGGATTTGTTAAAAGTAAAAGTCAAAAAGACAACATTATTGTGTCTTCAGGGCTGAAATCAGTAACCTATAGCCAGTTACGAGAGCTGACAGACACTTGCTGCAGAAATACCCCAGCACTTCTGTCAGGGATTCAAAGATGCGCGCAAGTGGAGCGAGCTGTTTTCTAGAGATGGGAACCCTGGCATAGAGCCTTCAAGGCTCGCTTCAAAACACCTGCAGGCTTGTCCATCTGTATGAGGATGAAAAGCAAGCCTGCAAGCTGGTTGCTGTTTGATTCACTTGTTTTATCTGTGAGCCATCCTCTTTAGGGAAAGGAGGGAAGAGAGAGACTTCCATAAACCTGGAATAAAACCTCCTCTGTTTATCAACTCTCTCTCCATTTCTCTAATTGTTTTCTTTAAAGCCCTCTCTGGACCAAGAATGTTTTCTAAAAATCTCAAATCCCCTATCAAAATAAGGTTTATCTAATGTTCAGGGCACTATCTGAGTAGAAAAATGGAGAAAATGCCAGCAGAAAGAAATGTGCAGTCTTGAATTTGACAACTGAAGGTGAAAAACTCCCAAAGGATTTTGTTTAAAAATATTTTCAAAAAGTAATGAGAAATAGGAAAAGTGCACAGAAAGACACAGAGTGCCAATTAATTCAATAGTTTTTGTAAAGCTTAGTTTGCAGTGAATAGCACTTGCATGCTAAAAACTGCTCAAAGGGATTGTTTTACTTTAATTTTAATGTATGAGAGAAAGTGACTCTAAAGCTTTTGTATTTTAGAAGAGAGAATACTCCAAGAGTTTACATCTGTCACCAAGTATGTAAGGGATAATAAAGGATGGTCTGAGTGAGACATGAAGGGCAGGGAGAAAAGGGAGAAAAGGAGGGGAAAGGGAAATAAAAAAAAAAACCTCGTGAGTTGAGATAAAGACAGTTTAATAGAACAATAACAGAAAAGGAAAATAACTATAATAATAATAATAATGACACAAGTCACTCTCACCACCCAGTGAAATGGTATCTTCCCGAGCAGCGATCGTAGATTCCCACCCCCCGGCCAACCCCCATTTATATACTGAGCATGATGTCTGTGGTATGGAATATTCAATTGGCCATTGTGTTCTTCTGTCTATGCTCCTTCTCAGTTTCTATGGGAAGCTGAAAAGAGTCCTTGAAAAGTATAAACATCGCTTAGCAACAACTAAACCAATATGCATTATTGACATTCCTTTCACAGCAATTACTAGAAAGAAAATTAACTCTTTCCTGGCTGAAACCAGGATATAGGCATACAGTATAGCATGTTTTCCTTAGCAGCCTGAGAAATTTAAATCCATATGCTACATACTTCTATAACGTATCTCCAATCGGTTTAACATATTTGTTATTTGTATGTGATTTACCTGGTCAGCCTCTACATTTCTTATCATTTTCCTGGGTGGATAGCAGATTATTAAAATTTCTGTTTACCAGCATTTGAAATCTTTTCTCCTTTAGTGCAGAAGTAGCTTTAACATTTATTATTTCTTGTAGATGGGTCTTAAAAGTCCAGCAGTGATTTTACACCTAACTTACAAAAACATCAACTGTATAGCTATGTTGGCAGGTGTTACAATGCAGTCTTCTGTTCATTTTGCCACATTTTATTACACATTCTAATAGAAAATGATGCTTTTTTCATGTAAAATAATCAGCCGAGATCAACCAAGTAGAACAGAGTGTAAAGGCACCAATCACACTGCATATTGACCAAGGAAGAAAATTATGAGCTACAACAAAAACAAAAATTTTGTGACAATTGTACTGCACAAAAAGATGGAAAACCCGATTACAGTCTTGCTTAGTCCAGTAAATAGTAATGTCCCTGAGTCTGAAAAAGGAATGAAACTCATGTGACACCATAATCGCATCCAAAGAGTTCAATATGCATTGATAACAGAACCAAAACCAAGTCAGATGAAGTAATATAAAGTGATTATCATATCCAGCAGATTATTTCATTTGTGTTCATTATCTATTTTTTTCTGTAATGAACCATCAAGTCAAACACTTTAATAAAAAAGAAGAGAGACATTCTCTTATCTTTAAGGATGCTTTCCATAGAGCGCATGAGTTCTCAATGTCTATGTGTAAGAAATCAGGAAATAGACCGGCATGGCTGAGTCAAGACCTGCTGGTCAAACTAAAGGGCAAGAAGCACACAGGCAGTGGAAGCACAGAATCACAGAATGGCAGGGGTTGGAAGTGACCTCTGGAGACCATCTAGTCCAACCCCCCTGCCAAAGCAGGGTCACCTAGAGCAGGTTGCACAGGAACACGTCCAGGCGGGTTTTGAATGTCTCCAGAGTTGGAGACTCCACCACCTCTCTGGGCAGCCTGTTCCAGTGCTCTGCCACCCTCAAAGTAAAGAAGTTCCTCCTCATGTTTAGGTGGAACTCCCTATGTTCAAGTTTGTGCCCATTACCCCTTGTCCTGTCCCCGGGCACCACTGAAAAGAGCCTGGCCCCATCCTCCTGACACCCACCCTTTAAGTATTTATAAGCATTGATAAGGTCCCCCCTCAGTCGTCTTTTTTTCTAGACTAAAAAGACCCAATGTGGTGCTGTGTTTTAGATTTTTGAACAAAGCAGTTCTAGTAACACACCAATGTTCTAGCTTTTGCTGAACAGTGTTTGCACAGCGTCAAGGCCTTCTCTGTTTCTCACTTCTGCTCCCCAGTGAATAGACTGGGGGATGTGCAACAGGCTGGGAGGGGACACAACCGGGCAGATGACCCAAATTAACTAAAGAGATATTCCATGTCATATAATGTCATACTCAGCGATAAAAGGGAAAAGAGGGGGCTTTAGGGGGGTTAGCCATCTTTTGCTCAGGAACTGGCTGGGAACCTGTCTACCCACAGGAGGTGGTGAGTGATTGCTTTTGTATCACTTGTTTTGTTTTATTTTGTTCCCTCTCCTTCCACTTATCCTTCACTTATTAAACATTTTTTTGTTTTGTTGGTTTGTTTGTTTTATCTTGACCCCCAAGTTCTCTGGGTTTTATTTTTCCTTTCCTCTTCCCCCATCCCACTGGGGGGGAAGGGGGGGGAAGTGAGCAAGAGACTGTGTGGTGCTTATCTGCCCATCTGGGTTAACCCACAGCAGCTTGTATGGCCATGGCCTCCGTCTGATCAGCACAGTCTGTTCTGTCTTCTTATTAAATTCATTTCTAACTCTGTCCTGGGTGAGGGTGTAAGAGACGACTTGTAATTTCCCCTAAATAAAGACTAAAAGAAGCAGCCTGAGGGAAGCATGAAACAAATGGTGACAGACAAAGGGGAGGGGGAGGAGGCCCTCTGAGCCTTCCTGAGAAATGTCTCAAACACTCACAAGTACCAGGCCTTCCGCTCATGGAACTGATAAGGCTAACACCTGCTTATCTCTTGTGTGATTCATTAGAGAGAAAAACTCGCCTGGAAGATGCCTGGAAGACTCTTACAGAAGAGTCTTACAGAAACAGGACAGCCCTGCTTTTCTTCAGCAAGGACAAGATAACAGGAATCTGCATAGTTCTCTGTTTCTTCAAAAGGCTACTGTGCCAGATGAACGACCTTTGCCTCATTATCTGCGAAATGCATATTAAAGTTGACACCCCAGTATATGCTAATGAAGATTATCGAGATCATGCTAAACATATATGACTATAGCTCATGTCTCCCCACCCAAATCATGCTACACATCACCTGGGGGGAGGGGAGAAACCTGAGACGAAACTGCCCTGTAGCAGTGGGGAGGGTCATACTGATAAGGCACACATAAAAAGGGAAAATAAGTGCCCCTAGAGGTGAGATTTTTCCCTAGGGAGATTTTTCCCTGGGGGATACACAGAAGAGTGCTCTTACCCCCATTGGTGGGACCAACAGTGGAACCAACGGTGGAACCAGGACTGGTGATCTCTTTCTCTCTCTCTCTTGCTCTGTCTCTCCTTCTCCATCTCTCTGTTTCTTTTTTTCTTTTCTTTTCTTTTCTTTTCTTTTCTTTTCTTTTCTCTTCTCTTCTCTTCTCTTCTCTTCTCTTCTCTTCTCTTCTCTTCTCTTCTCTTCTCTTCTCTTCTCTTCTCTTCTCTTCTCTTCTCTTTTCTTTTAAAGATGTTACCACTTGCCATAATTTGTAAATAACTCAAGGCATACCTTACCACTCACCATAATTCATTGTATATCTGTTGTTAAGTACCGCTTGCCATAATTTGTTATATATCTAACACCCTCGCCAAGGGACAGCTCCAGTGCAGGTATGTCTGCAAGGGAGCAGGGTTCACGGCAAAAAAGGGACTTTTCACAAGCTTTCCAGAGCAGGGGAAAGGCCAGGAGAGGGCTGGCAGCTCACACGAGGGTTGCTGACGAGATGGGGATGGGACCAGCAGTAACGGCACCCCCACACACACTCCCACAAAAGGCGGCCCTAGGGAGCGCTGCGACCAGAGTGGGCAAAAAGAGTGTGGTGTGTCAGCAAGAGAGTGGTGTGGCAGTTTGTGCGGAAGGGCGTTGAAGTGCTGTACCAGCTTGACCGGGGAGCCATGGTATCCACCCGGCAGAAAGCCTTGGCCTCTCCAAGCCCTACAACCAGCAGGACTGAGGCAGCTTCCCAGATGGAGCTCTTGTGGGAGCATGCTGCCACCCAGGTGTCAGGCTGCAGGGTCTGCCCTACCCTTATGCCAGCATCACATGGCAACAGTGAGCATGTCTGTGGGAGGTGCGCCCAGGTAGAGGAACTCCTCTGCCTAGTGATGGAGCTCTGGGAGGAGCTAAGTAGATTGAGAACCATCAGGGAGTACAAGAGGGAGATAGCCTGCTGGAGTCACAGCCTACCTCCCCTGAACCAGGCCCAACAGGCAGAAAGGCCACATGATACAGAGGATTCCCTGTCCTCTCTCTGCCTAGCAAAACAAGGTAACTTAGAGGACAGGGGGCTATGGGAATGTGTTCTTGCCTGGTGAAGCAGGCATGTCTCCCCAGTAACTCCCCCACCTTCCCAGGTACCCTTAAAAATTAGGTATGAGGCTCTGCAAGGGGAACCCAATCATGACAAGGAAGATAATTCAGTGTCCACGGAGGTATTGCCAAGGTTAAGTCAAACTACACCTCACATGAAAACATCTTCAGTTAAGAAAAAAAGATGGGTCATTGTCATAGATGACTCCATCCTGAAGGGAGCAGAAGGCCTGATGTGCAGACCAGACCCACTTCTCAGGAAAGTATGCTGCCTCCCTGGGACCTGGGTTAAAGACATAAAAAGAAAACTTCCCTCCCTGGTAAACCCTTCAGATTACTACCTGCTATTAATTTTTCAGACAGGCAGAGATGAACTGATAAGAAGAAACCCAAGGATGATCAAGAGAGACTTCCAGGCTGTGGGACAACCACTTAAGGGGTCAGGAGTGCAAGTAGTGTTCTCCTCTGTCATTCCAGTCACAGGGAAGGATGAGGGAAGCAACAAGAAGAGCCAGCAGATCGATACCTGGCTCCGAGCCCAGTGTCAGTGGCAGGACTTTGGTTTTTTTGATGACAGGATGGTCTACATGACACCAGGTCTGCTGGAGACAGATGGGGTACACCTGTCTCAAAGGGGGAAAAGGATCTTTGCACAGGAGTTGGCAGGGCTTATTGAACAAGCTTTAAACTAGATTCGAAGGGGGAAGGGGATGAACCCAGCAGCAGAGATGTGAGGGTTGTGGATGGGTTAGAAACTATAGCTGCGCCTGGGAATGGTCAGGTAGAAGTTAAGGCTTCTCCCAGCAAAAAGGTGGCAGGACCAGTAGCCCAGCTGAAGCGCTTCTACACTAATGCACACAGCATGGGCAACAAACAGGAGGAGCTGGAAGCCATTGTGTAGCAGGTAAGCTATGCTGTAGTCACCATCACGGAAATATGGTGGGATGACTCGCACGACTGGAGTGCTGCATTAGATGGCTAAAAACTCTTCAGAAGGGACAGGTAAGGAAGGAGAGGAGGTGGGGTGGCTCTGTATGTTAGGGAGTGTTATGAATGTCAAGAACTTAATGATGGTGACAATAGGGTTGAGTGTTTATGGGTAAGAATCAGGGGGAGGCACAACAAGGCAGATATTGTGGTGGGAGTCTATAACAGACTGCCCAACCAGGATGTAGAAGTAGATGAAATATTCTATAAGCAGCTGGAAGAAATCTCAAGATCACTAGCCCTTGTCCTTGTGGGAGACTTCAACCTACCAGATATCAGCTGGGAACACAATACAGCTGAGAGAGAACAGTGTAGGAGGTTCCTGACACAGCTGCTGAGGGAGATGACTAGGGAAGGAGCCCTGCTGGACCTGTTGTTTGTAAACAGAGAAGGACTTGTGGGGGATGTGACAGTTGGAGGCTATCTTGGGCATAGTGATCATGAAATGATTGAGTTTTTGATTCTCAGAGAAGCAAGGAAGGGGGGGATCAGCAGAACTGCTACCATGGACTTCCGGAGGGCAGACTTTGGTCTTTTTAGGAACCTGCTTGACAGAGTCCCTTGGGAGGCAGTCCTGAAGGGTGAAGGAGTCCAGGAAGGCTGAACATTTTTCAAGAAGGAAGTCTTAAAGGTGTAGGAGCAGGCTGTCCCCATGTGCTGTAAAATGAGCCATTGGGGGGAAAGACTGGCTTGGTTGAACAGAGAGCTATGGATACAACTCAGGGGGGAAAAAAGGAGAGTTTATGGCCTTTGGAAGAAGGGGCAGGCCACTCAGGAAGGCTGCAAAGATGTTGTAAGGCTACGCAGGGAGAAAATTAAAGGCCAAAGCCCAACTAGAACTTAACCTGGCTTTGGATGGTGAGAACAATAAAATGAGTTTCTATAAATATATTAGTAACAAAAGGAGGACTCGGGAGAATCTCCATCCTTTATCAGATGAGGGTGGTGATGCAGTGAAATGCCGAAGTTAAGACTCAATAGCCTTGGTGACTATTAAGCAGGTATTCTTTATTGCAGCGCCAGGCGCACAGGGGATTGCTCCACCTAATGTGCACGCCGACTGATTTAGATGTACAGTTTACATACATACTATGTATGCATATTCACTAGTTTTCCAAGAAATGATTACCTATTCATTACCTCATTACAGGTTACTGCCCACTCCCGCATGCGCACTAGAGTCTCTCGATGGTCTTCAGAGACATCTGGTGGTCGTTTACTTCTTTCACTCCTCTTTATCGCTGTGACCCTGTGGGTGAACTGCAGGCCTCTACTCCTTTATTCTTGCTGGCGCATCAAAAGTGTTAGCTTTGACTAGTCTCTGCATTCCTCAGTAACCCTGGGCCCCTTGTTTTGAGAGATAAGCTTCTAGTATAAGGTTATATTCTCCTAAAGCATTCTGTCTCAAAAAATAGGAGATAAGTTAAGTTCTGTCGTTTAGTACTGCAACTGTTGCATCTGCTCTTTGTACAGCCTTAAGGCACCCAGTGTCTTAAATTAAGCTCCTACTCTAATTTACAGTTCTAATATATTAAGCCCCTACTTCAATTAGTTTACAGCTTTAATATATCAAACCCTACTTCAGTGGGAACATGGTGACAAAGGATGAGGAGAAGGCTGAGGTACTTAATGCCGCCTTTGCCTCAGTCTTCAGTAGTAGAGTCAGTTTTTCCCTGAGTACCCAGACCCCTGAACTAGTAGATAGGGGCGGCGAGCAGAATGAAGCCCCCGTAATCCAAAGGGAGATGGTGAGGGACTCTAGGACTAGACATTCCTCTGTCTAAGTGTCAGGGCCCTGCACAGGAGGTTAAGTTTTTAGGGGTCTGGTGGATAAAAGGAGCTGCTTCTATTCTCCCAGACACACTGGAGAAGATAGAGCAGGGGCAGGAACCATCTAACAGAAAAGAGCTACAGCAACTGTTGGGGACTCTGGGTTATTGGCGCAAACATGTTCCTGGTTTTTCTATTATTGCATGCCCATTGTAGAACCTATTGAGAAAGGGAAAAAAATGGGAACTGACTGAACAGCAGGCGAAGGCCCTGAAGACCTTGATCAGAGAATTAAGGTTGTTCCAGCAATTAGGCCCGATACATCCATCTGATCCCATTTTCGTGGAATGGGGATTCAGTGAGCATGGTTCTCATTGTAATTTGTGGCAGAAAGGACCAGATGGGCCTGAGAGGCCATTGGAATTCAGCTCTCACTCTTTTAATGATACTGAGATGCGATATTTGGATCTCAAAAAGGGCCTACTATCCTTAGTACCAGCCGTAGAACGGGCTGACCACATTAGGAGAGGTCAGAATGTGATCATCAGGGGTCCTTTCCGCCTTTTAGACCTAGTTCATAAGGGTACAGCGCCACCCGCAGGCATTGCCCAGAAACCTACCGTCTGTAAGCGGTATGCCTATTTGGAAGGTATCAATGAGATAATGCCTATCACGGAAGGCAGTGTTAAATTATCTAAGTTACAGAAAGACATAGATAGCACTTTACTATTCCCCACCGAGTAAGTAGTCTCCAATACAAGAGGCGCCACCCCTGGAAGAAGGTAGCGACCTAAAAGGAGTGTGGTTCACGGCTGCAACATCCTATAGACAGAACAATGAGTGGAATGATAAGGCTGTGGCATTGGAGGTGGCCACGGGGAAAGGCTGAGTGAGGAAGGTAAGGGAAGTGCACAAGTGGGGGAACTTAGAGCAGTCCTGCTAGCTGCGCAACATGGTGCTAGCCAGATCTATACCGACTCATATGCCATTTTCAAAGGGGTCACAGAGTGGATAGGTCATTGGGCAACCAATGATTGGCAAGTAAATAGAGTTCCAGTCTGGCAAACTGACAGTTGGAAGCAATTGCTAGAGATAGGGGAGCAAAGAATGCTGTGTGTTGGATGGGTAAAAGGACATGATCGATCAGCTTCTATTGCTGCCCAGTTTAACCGACAAGTTGATAGTCTCACACGACTGCGAGAAATTGATATCATAAGTGATAACCAGGAATGGGAACGCTTGCTCAAATGGTTGCATGTTAAATGAGGCCACACTGGACAAGCTGATCTTTACCGGGAAGGCATAGTCCGTGGATGGCCTGTATCCGTAAAGCTGTGTGAACAAGTGGTGACAGCCTGTTCACAATGTCGTTTAGGACTTAACAAAGACCATCCAAGTAAAGCACCTCCCCTGCATGCAACAATCAAAACCACATGTGACAAATTTCCCTGGGGAATGCACTTACCCAAAATATGGGAAGAACCCAAAATGGGTGACTGGCATTACATGCAGACCACTGACTGGTGCATTGATTGGGATGGGACCATTGGACCATCAAAGACCCTTGTTGATGTATATACCGATTTTAAGGTTTCTCGTTCCATTAAACCAAAAAGCTATAATTGGAATTGTACCAAAGTTTACAATTGCACTAGCAATGAGAGTGAAATTCAGAAATTGGGCCCGATAGCTCCAGCCCTTCGCCTGGGTTGTATTTGCCATAAATATACCACTCCTATCAATGACACCTGGTCACATTTGACAGTTAAGGATACCCATGTAAATTGTAAAAAGCTACCATTGCCTTCTATGGGACGTACTGTTTGGGTTAGTAGTGATGGAACATGGACTACCGATTTGCCAGTGGAAGGCCCATGACACCAACACACATTGGGATTGCTGACACTCTGTCCTCTCTGGCAAAAACAACCCCTTGTGCCACCCCTATGGGGCCGGATCAAACGGGAAGCAGGAGACCCTTGGCAGCATCCGACGACAGGAAATGTAGTTGGATGGACTTTGGAATCCATCTTTACACCCCAGATAATGGCTTTCCAGAATCGCATGATGCTGTATAACCTTACGGGACAAATTGAAGCATTGGCTAATGTGCCTCAGGTTGGACTGGAAAAATTAAATGAACAGCTGCAGGCAACATCAAAAATGACATTGCAAAATAGACTGGCATTAGATCTGCTATTGCTGCATGAAAATGGAGTGTGTGGATATTTGAACTTAGTAAATGATACCTGTTGTGTTCATATATCAAATGTGACTACAGATCTTGACGAACAACTAGATCACATAAAGCGTGTGGCAAAGGCCAGCCGTGAATTGAGAAAAGGGATGGACACAACAGGGTTGAATAAGCTGTTACACAGATTGGGATTTTCACTATCAGGATGGCTTGCTTCTTTATTGCAATCTGTGATCATTGTAGTCATAGAATCATAGAATCATTAGGGTTGGAAGGGACCTTAAAGATCATCATTGTAGTCATTGCTTTTTGTATGATATTGGCTTGTGTCAAATCTATGTTGACCTGGGTGTTAATTCATCAGGTGCGGATGATCTCTGGCTGGACAGAATTGAAGGTGAGTCCTGGAGTGGAGGACGAGAAGTCTAATGTAAGGGATAACCCCAAAATCGATTTTATGAGAGTGTGATTTGGATTTAGATTGGAGTGACTATAGTCATGGGGTGGATAATGAGGTGAAGTCTCTGTGCTCAAAGAGCAATTAAGACTGGCCTTGCTATCTCTTGTGCAACCCAGGGGAGTGAAGGCTTGTCTGGCTATCACAGGATACATAAATAACGGGGTAGTCTTGGGGAGCCAGGACAGCCCTGCTTTTCCTCAGCAGAGACAGTAAAATCAAGATAACAGAGACCTTGTGTAGCTCTTTGTTCCCTTGAGAGGCTGCCATGTCTGGTAATTGACCTTTGCCTCATTACCTGTGAAATGCATATTAAAGTTGACACCCCTGTACATGCTAATGAAGATTTTAGAGATCATGCTAAACATATATGACTATAGCACTCGTCTCTCCACCCCAATCATACTACACGTCACCTAGGGGAGGGAAACCTTGTAATTTTGGGGATAAAAGGATGGAGAAAATGACTGTTAAATTGGGAGAGAAGAAACTTGATACCTGATTGACCAGTCGACAGGCTGTGTTCTCTTCCTCCACCCCAGGCAGGGACGCCTTTCTGGGTAAGCGCTGCGCCTTTCACCCTCTGGTGAATGTTACCCCCGGGTTGTTGTACTGTCGTTATTTTTGCTAGCAATATTAATCTTAAGTAATTAGCGCTATTGTAGTTAGTGAATTTTTCAACAGCAATCTTGAATCTGCGACTGTCGCTCTCAATAAAATAACTAATTTCAATTATTTGTGAATCTGATTCAGTGAAAGTCCTTTGGTGGGACTCTGATAGTAAATCAGTGAAAGTCCTGGGACTCTGACAAACAAATATCGAAAGTACAGTCCTTTTAACACGACAGTGTGTATTGAAATATTAATCCCCCAAATAGCGGGTTTTTTTTGCTTAAATGGTCTCAAATCTGAAACAGTTGCACTTATATATAGTATATATTATATATTTTCCACCTTGTAGTTTTTCCCTGCGGAACTTCTTTCATGGTAGATAAAAAAATCTGTGGTTGATACAATCTTTTTTATACAAAAGGTAATAAAAATGATCTAATGTATTATTGCTGTTAATGCTAAGTGAGTTGATTTCCCTGCTCTGAAAATGTCAATTGATCTCTTTTTCTGTTTTTAATTGATTTTGGTTTTTTTCATGCAGCTAAAGTACCTCTCAAGACTCTTTGATGCTTCAGTGAAGTAATTCATTATTTTTTAACAAAACTTTTAGAGGTAAATTGGACCTTTTATGTGATCAAGTTGTCATTTAGTAGTGAGTTATTGATTGTATGGTGCTCTACTGTAGTGTTTTCAGTTTGGATTATTCTAGAGAAATCAGAATGTGTATGGATGGAAGAGGAATAGCAGTGTCACATTTATATTTTTTAAGGGTTAATTATAACTGTTCTTATTTTGAAAACACTTATAACTGGAAGAAAGAGAAATTTACTGAGTACATTGTGAATTTCCCACAGGAATTGCCTGACAGTGTCTAATACTCTGTTTAAATTAACATCTCAGTCTCTTTCCTCTGTGGGTTACAATTTGAATGTGTTCTTGACTTCCATTAGATTTATGATGCAGTTGCAGGTTTGTATATATTCAGTTTAGCCAAATGAGTATAGAGAAGATAAATATCTGAGCAGCTGTAAATCTGTAATTTACTGTTTACTTTACAGAAGGGATGAATAAAAACAAGCAGGTGCCAAGCATGCAAGAAAAGAAGGGGCTTTAGGATTCCGTACTCTTTATAGTCAGCTAACTGAATAGAGGGATTTATTTTCTTGCATTGCTCTCCCCACCCTGGCAGCCTGCCTCAGCTCTCAAGTATTGTGCTTAGCAGCTATCTCTGGAAGTGTTAACACCCCAGTGAGTTTCCTGCAGATAGCTATGAAAGCATGCACTGAGTAGGCTGTATGTCAGTAACTTCGGAGCTTTCAGGTTGAAGAGCTGAGAAATACACTGAAGCGAGCAGTTGCATCCTGGAAGGAAATTCTCTCCACATGCTGGATACGTCTCTGAATCAAGTGTGTGAGGTAACTAGGAAGCTTGCTGATCAGTTTGTATCTGACCTATGTTAGGAGGCTAAACTTCCCCAGAGGAAGAGTAATTAAGGAAACAGCTATTGTCTAAAATCTGATAAAGAGGTGTCAGCAGCAGGACCTTGAGCCCAACTCAGTAAACTCTGTTTTAAAGTAATACTGGGGGCTTATTTAAATCCAAATAGGGGCACCCACTATAGCCTTAGCTCATGATCAATAGGAAAATTAAAATAACCAAGCCTAATAAAGAAATGCTGATAGCGTGTCATGTCTTCCCTCTAAGTGTCACTCTTGCCCGAAACATTTCCTACAGAAGGAAAGGCATGGAAACAGCTTTTTCTCAAAATGAGATAGCTGTGGGGTTAAGTTCATGTAGGTTGTATGCACTTGTCGGATACCACCAGTGATCCTATTTAGAATCATAGAATATCTCAAGTTGGAAGGGACCTGTAAGGATCATCAAGTCCAACTCCCTGCTCCTTGCAGGGCTACCTAAAACTAAACCATATGACTAAGAGTGTCGTCCAGATGCTCCTTGAACTCTGACAGACTTGGTGCCGTGACCACTTCCCTGGGGAGCCTGTTCCAGTGACTGACCACCTAATGTCCAATCTGAACTTCCCCTGACGCAGCCTCATTCCTTGTGTCCTGTCACTGGTCACCAGAGAGAGGAGATCAGTACCTCCCCCTCTGCCCCTCTTGAGGAAGTTTATTTAAAAAAAAAAAAAGTGACACATGATAGTATGACTTTGTGATTCCAAGCCAGTTCTTTGAAATAAGCTTTATGTTGCTTGGCTCTTGCTGAAGAGCTATATTTTGAAAATTTGTGTGGCATAGAAGCCTAAAAAAGATTTGTTTATGTGGCATTTGGTTGTTGCTGCTAGCCATGAGTATTTTTATTACTTGCTTTCTAATTTGAGTACAAAATAATACTGGTTTAAGTCTAATCTAATAATAGAGAGGATCTGTAGGATATAACAGAGGAAGAAGTGCAAGGGAGCTCACAGAATCACAGAATGGTTGAGGTTAGGAGAGAAGTCATCTGGTCCAATCTCCCTGCTCAAGCAGGGCCACCTAAAGCCAGTTGCCCAGTACCAGATTTTAGGAGGGAGATTCCACAACCTCCCTGGACAACCTGCTCTGGGGCTCAGTCACCCTTGCAGTAAAAATGTGTTTCTTGATGTTCAGACAGAACTTCCTGTGTTTCAGTTTGTGCCCATTGCCTCATGTCCTGTCACTAGGCACCACTGAAAAGAGCCTGGCTCCATCCTCTATGCACTCTCCCTTCAGGTATTTATATACATTGTTGAGATCCCCCCTGAGCCTTCTCTTTTCCAGGCTAAACAGTTCAGCTCTCTCAGCCTTTCCTCATATATGGGATGTTCCATTCCCCCAATTATCCTTGTGGCCCTTTGTTGAACTCTCTCCAGTATGTCCATATCTCTCATGTACTGGGGAGCCCAGAACTGGACAGAGGACTGAGACCAGTGCTGAGTAGAAGGTAAGGATCACCTCCCTCAACCTGCTGGTAACACTCCTCCTAATGCAGCCCAGGATATTGTTAGCCACCTTTGCAGCAAGGGCACATTGCTGGCTCACGTTCAACTTGGTGTCCACCAGGACCCCTGGGCTCTTTTCTGCAAAGCTGCTTTCCAGCTGGGGGCCCTTCAGGATATATTGGTGCATGGCGTTGTTCTCCAGGTGTGGGATTTGTCACTTCTCCTTGTTGAACTTTAACTCAATCTCAAGATTGTGTTGCGGAAAGAATCCAACTACCTTTGAGTTAAGGCACGTAGAACTCCTGGATAGCTCTTAGGACGTAGAGAAGAGGGGAAATCTTGTCTCTTTCCCTCATTTATGAAAGAATTGGGAGAACTTGTCAGTTTAACAGTATTTACAGTTTGTTTTTAGCTTTTTCCTGATTAGATGAGACTTTACTGTATACTTTCCCATTAGTGATAACTGACAGAAATTCCTGTACTCCCTCCCTTTGTATAGGCTGTATGTATACCCAATTATGATTACCATGTTGCTGCATACAAGGGCTGTAGAAGACTTAAGCTGTACTTCAGCAATCTAAGCTGGTGCTGCTAACTAAAAACAGTCTTGGGAATTTCACGATCCTTGTTTTTGCTTCCATGACCACTTCATTTCTATGCTGAAACAAGTATTTGTGTGACTGTGCAGTGAACTGGATTGTGAAACTGATCTGATTGGAAAACCAATTGTGATCCTGTTTGCTATGCTGTCACACAGGCACTGTTGGTCTGACAGCATTGCAGGATAATGTCAGGGAGTCTCAAGAAGACAAGGCAGCTTCATCGGTGTTTATAGCAGGGTAGCTGTGGTTGGTAGCTAGACTACTATAGGAGACAGTCCTTTCAAATAGGGCTATCATTAGATTCAAATTGAGAATGGCAAGGTAAGGAATTGTGGCCTGAATGAAGACCTATCTGTGAGTGCAGGACTAAAGGCATTCTAGACATGTAAGCTTTCATGTTATATAGAAAATATGTCTGTGCAAATGGGTTTCCAGCTACTGGACTTGCCCATGAATAAGGAAGGTGAAACCAGGTAGTTGCCTATTAGACTGGGAGTAGCTGGATCCTCAGCCATAATCTCAGTCTGTGATTAGTGCAATTCAGCACTGAACTTCCAACTGTTAATTTTAGGTAGAACAGTGCAGCAATAGAACAGCGCAGCAATAGAACAGCGCAGCCTTGGCCAAGACTTTAGAATATTGCAAATGTCGAGTTCTTTGAGGAAAGAGCTAAATAGACAATACAGGCAAAGTAGTGAAAGAAATGATGCCTGAAACACCTAAAGATTATGTAAATAGCAGGTACAAGAGTAGAATTCCAAATTGCTTCATCATTCCAGCATCCTACAGAGTGGATTAAGTTTCTGCTTATGGGAGGAAGTGTGTCATGCTTTCTTTGCAATAGCTGCTAACCAGGGAGAATTGTAGAGACAAATTGGCGAAAGAAAAATTCGGATATGTAACTTGAGCAATTAACCTAATGACAGTTTACATTGTGAAGTGTGATGCAGCTGCATTACCTATTAATGTTAAAATGAATGAGGATAGTTCAGTAGGTCAGGCTTACTGTTACTGTTGTGTTACTTCACTTCTAGGTCAAGTTTCAGGATGAATTTAACTTGATGGATATTCATTATGGGCATATATTTATGTATACAACAGGTTAAGATCTCTAGTTGGACTTGTCTGTCTCTTCTAATTTCTGTGTCACCTAAGGTAATCAACCTGTTTAGGAAGCATTAGCTGGTGTTATACTAGTTCATTAAGGAAACTCCTTGTTTACGTTTGCCTTTTGACAGGCTGTTGTGGGTTAACCCTGGTAGGCACCTATAGCACACTTAGGTTAGGCAAGTTTTCAGGTACATGTTAAGCTAGGAACTCAAAATGTTTCTTTCCACAGCTGAGTATTCACAGTTTCTGCTGAGATCAGTGTAAACAAGAGCTATCCTAGGCATTAGGGTGAAGCAGGTAAACGAAAAGGAAAGGAGAAAGAAAGTAAAGCTACTTATTTAGATTCTTAATTTTAGCTGTACCAATTCTGAAAACATTAACTGTGTTTACTACCAGTGCTGCAAGACCTCAACCTGAATTCTTTATTAACAGGCCATTTAGCAAAGTCCTGGACAGGTCTGAATCTCAACACCTGTCATGGTTTAACCCCGGCCAGCAGCTAAGCCCCATAAAGCCACTTGCTTATTCCCCCTGCATCAGGATGGGGGAGAGAATTGGAAGGGTAAAAGTGAGAAAACTTGTGGGTTGAGATAAAGACAGTTTAATAGGGAAAGCAAAAGCTGTGTGCACAAGCAAACAAAATAAGGAATTAATTCACTACTTCCCATCATCAGGCAGGTGTTTATCCATTTCTGGAAAGCAGGGCTTCATCACACAACAGTTACTTGTGAAGAAAAATGTCATAACTCTGAACATCCCCCCTTCCTCCTCCTTCCCTGCAGCTTATTATTGCTGAGCATGACGTCATATGGTATGGGATATCTCTTTGGTTAGTTGGGGTTAGCTGTCCCGGCTGTGTCCCCTCCCAAGCTCTTGTGCACCCTCAGCCTACTTGCTGGTGGGGGAGTCTGAGGAGCAGAAAAGGCCTTGATACTGTGTAAGCACTGCTCAGCAATAGCTAAAATAAAGGTGTGTGTTATCAACACTGTTTTGGTCACAAATCCAAAACATAGCGCCATAGGTGCTGCTATGAAGAAAGTGAACTCCATTCCAGCCAAAACCAGTGCACAGGCTGAGATTTTGCTGTGGCAGTTGTCCAGTGTTGAAGTGCATCTGCTCTCCTCTTAGAGGAGATAATGGCATAAAAGTAATTTTGAAGGAAGTTATGTACTTCACTGAATATATTGGTAAAGGATATAACTGTTACTGCATGTCACCAAATGTTTTAGAGTGCAAAATTTATAGTGAAATAATTGTGGCAAAGAACTCTAGTTTTATGCATTATTTTTCATATTTAAGAAATTATTTCTCTAGCTTTTTTGCTTTGTATCCTAACTCAGCCTTCCTTCTCCATATTTATTCTGAAATGAATTTCTGAGATACGATTGGGCAATAAAATAAACATTGGTACTGGCTCAATATTGGCCTATGGCTTGATTTACTGGACACGTGTGTGGCACAGTGTAGATGGTACCCTGAGCAACTGCTCAGAAGAACCATGTTGTCTTAATGCAAACTAAGTTGCAGCAGCTTGTGTGAGCCGAGGCAGGCAGGATGCAGGAACAACCACACACCACGGATGGAAAGCAAAGAACAAATTTAATCTCGGTACCTCACAGACCAGGGAATCTCCAAAGCAACACCTGGACAGAGGCACGCAAGCAAGGGATGCGGGCACCGCGGCATGAGAGAGAGTTCTTGTTAGCAAGAGTCCTTGGCAGCAAGAGAGTCCTTGTTAGCAAGTGTGCGAGCGGATTCCCTGTTCTTTCTGGTATTTAAAGGGTTCAAACAGGCATAGTTTTCCCACTGTGCTTTGATCTTCTTCAACAACGGGCCAGGATTCTCAAGCGGCTAGATAAGGTGTCCCTGAGTCCATCACAGACTTCTGTCATCTAAGTGCAAGTGTTTTCCTTGCAAGCAC
This sequence comes from Rissa tridactyla, assembly GCF_028500815.1. NCBI lineage: Eukaryota > Metazoa > Chordata > Aves > Charadriiformes > Laridae > Rissa > Rissa tridactyla. Next base: position 6,628,606 of record NC_071496.1, read on the forward strand.
CCGAGACTGAATAACAATTGGTGTGATATATGTGTTTTCCAGTACCCCAGGTGCGAGTCCCTTGAGTGTATTTACAATCCTCCTCGCAGATCTTCTGTTGCTTTCCCACATTCCACCCCCTCGCTCAAGAGACCGCTTCTGCTGGGGTTCATTTAGTCTCGCAGGGTATAACACAGAGTAATTGACAAAGGCATGCAATAAACATATATATGGAAAAAGGGAAAAAAACCCCCAACATATCTTTACAATACTGCTTTGAATCAGGTGTCCTATTCCTCTTGCCAGGAAATTAAAGCACTCGGCCAGCCAGGCACCACCAGTAGGTTGTTTCGTTTGGTGCACTAAGTCTTGGAGAGTGCTGAATGTCATGCTTTATGCTGGCTGTTTCATCAGTTATGTTGAAGCAACACACGCCTTCAAAGTCGAAGCAGCGTTTCTGGTGTCAAGGGAGGGAATAGTCCACCATCAGTTGATATTGTAATATTCATTGGCATACAGATGCTACCTACTCAGAGAAGATACCAATGAGAGACAGTAATATCAAAATCACTTAGCATAGTATCATTCTATAATACAGCTGCTGGGGTTGATGCACCACTAAAAACAAGTTATCTAAAGATCTGCAGCTGTTGACCTTCCCTTAATATAAAAGGCAGATGAGTTAGTTACAGTAGATGCTAACCTAATCCAAGTATTTACATGTTGATTTTGCAGAGATATATCCAGGGTGTGTACTTTTAGTACCAGACTATAAAGCACGGTGAGCCAACCTATGATAGGGGAGGAATACAGGAGCGTCATCACTTTCCAGTAATACATATGCTGTTGCTCCAGCTCCTTCAGCCAATATTATCCCAGGTTTGGTGACCTGATGCAGGTTAACTGTCCACGCGGATTGGGGAGTTGTGGCTTGTGCTTTTTCGGATGGGACTTCAATTTGATGCTGGGCTCGCGATACCAATAACACCATTCCAATGCTATCTCCTCTAGATATGGCACAGGTACTTGTCGAGGACACCTGAAATAGAAGAACTCGAGAATCTGATATTAACAAAGGATGTAAAATAAGACGAGAAGTTGGCTTATGATGTATAGGGGAACATTGTAATGCCTTGGACCAAAATCCTACAGGTTCTTTCTGATTTTTCATCCCAGTCATCTGCCACAATCCCGAGACTGTATCATCTGGAATTGTTACTTCTCATTCAAAAGGATATCCTTGCTTAGGAGTGTATAATTGTGCATGCTCAATCAAAGCATTTTTGCAGTCATCAAAGGCTTCTTGTTGCTGCTTGGTCCCCTGCCAGACAGCTTTCTTCCTAGTTAATTTCTGCAGAAGGCACGTTAATATCACTAAATGTGGGATAAAAGTCCTCCAGTACCCAAAAAGTCCACAAAAGATCTGTAACTGTTTGACTGTGATTGGTAAAAGAAATCGCTGGACTGTTTGCTGTACCTGATTTGATATTTCTCTAATCTGTCCATGCCAAACTCTTTCCCAAAATCGTACAGTAGCACTAGGGCCCTGTATTTTCTTTGGATTAATTGCCCACCCTCGGTCCTGCAAATGCACTTTCAGCAATTCAGCAGCTGCTTCACTTTCTTGTTGTGACTCTGCCATAATCAAGAGATCATCAGCATAATAGTAAAAAGTAACGATACCTGACCATACTGCTAAATCAGCTGCTATCATTAGGTGGCAAATGGAGGGACTGTGTTTGTATCCCTGAGGCAATACTTGTAAAATATATTGCTTTTGTTGCTGGGTCATGTCTTGCATTGAGGTGTCAGGCAGGGCAGGGGGTGGGCGCGGAGTTGGTGGTGGGGCTGGGGGTGGTCGGCTTTTTTGCATAAATGCTAACTTTTTCCACTGGGGAAACATTTCTGATGTTGTGATCCCATCTCTTTCTGATTGTGGGATAACAGCTTGTACAAAATCATTCCGCTTTTGTTTCCTTGTCACCTGTGCTGTACCTCCTTTCTGTTTTGTCGGCTTTCCTTTATTCACCACCCACACAGAGGGTCCCGAAATCACAGACTGAGTTTCCCTCAAGGTATTTCCTAGGGCACCTACAGTACCCATAGCATTTGTCACTGCTGGTATAATCAAGGGATTTAGTGAGGCAGGCGCTCCTCTCAAAAACTGCATTTTGATACTTCTCGTCACCGCTACAGTGTCCGGATTGCATCCTGTAACCAACACATGAGCCATCCCCATCTGCTGCACCAAATTAGTACCTTTCTTGGTTGCACACCAGTTTCCGAAGGACGACACTAATTCAACAAGTTCTGAATATGCTGTTAAAACTGCTGCACACAGCCCCTGATACAACACAGGTGAAATAATGTCTTGCCCGTCAGGACATTTTGCAGCTGAGCATATCCTGGTATCTGATCATGAATGGGGATAGGGCTTAATAAATCTTTTTCACTCTCTGATAAATGGAGAGATGCAGCTCCACTATCCCAAGCTGGCAGAATCCACGCCAGTATACCTTCCCCACTCTTTTGCTGATAAATCTCTAAAAATTCCCTTAACTCTTTCGGAGTGTCAGTACGCATGATCTGCACTCCCCTGTCTGCTCGTTCCTGCTCCCCCTTCATTTGAATGAGAGATCGTGCTACCATCACCTTACTGCTTTTTAAATCCGCATCAAATTCAAACTCAATCTCAGAGTTGGAGGATTCACTCCAAATATTTTCATCCCATTCCTCGGGATCCCATGACCGTTTTGTAGTGAGAGCACGAACTTGGGAAATCGAAAGCTTACTTTTCCCATATTTCTCCCTTTGTTTATTAACAATACCTGCTACCAACGGGTCTACATTATCTTGCAGCTCATGGCACCGCTCTGCTTGAACAGTAATTACTTCTTGCGTGATCACTTTTGCATCTTGTAAACTCCTGTATTCCTTTTCCAATTCTCTCACTTTACTACATAATGTGACAACTTCACGATTAAGAGCTCTAAGTCCAGTAGCTAACAGCCATAGCTGTTTCAATTGCCTGGGGGGTAATCACTGCTCCGTCATCTAATTCAGGCCATGCCATGCCTGCGGCGGAGTCAATTGAGCCAGAAAAGCAGCAATGGGAGTCCAGTATTCAGTACTGGGCCATCCCAAAAAATAGGAAGACATCTCAGTTTCCCCCTCAACCCACCGTTTTTTCCTCAGCCATGGCATGGTTGTTCCCGGAGCTGCTGACTACGCCAAATGTGTGAGCTGATGCAGGCAGGACGTGGGAACAACCACAAAACCACGGATGGAAAGCAAAGAACAAATTTAATCTCGGTACCTCACAGACCGGGGAATCTCCGAAGCAACACCTGGACAGAGGCACGCAAGCAAGGGACGCGGGCACCGCGGCATGAGAGAGAGTTCTTGTTAGCAAGAGTCCTTGGGAGTGAGAGAGTCCTTGTTAGCAAGTGCGCAGACTCCCTGTTCTTTCTGGTATTTAAAGGGTTCAAACAGGCCTAGTTTTCCCACTGTGCTTTGATCTTCTTCAACAACAGGCCAGGATTCTCAATCGGCTAGATAAGGTGTCCCTGAGTCCATCACAGACTTATGTCATCTAAGTGCAAGTGTTTTTCTTGCAAGCTGTCCTGGTTTGAGGTAAAACAGAACCAATTTTCTGATTTGTAATTTTACTTTTTAGCTGGGCCTCTTCTAACTGACTAAAGTCTGAAATTAACAGCATATTGTTCAGACACTGTTCACTCTCAGAGTGACAAGACCTGATTATACCAAGGAATGGTATGCAGTGAGGCTCTTGCTTAGACTTATTGCTATAACAACCAAGGTCAGCTCACTTCGCTGTTTGCCCCGTTAGAGGGTCAGAAGTGGAGAAGCATAGAGGGGTCCCACCTGCAGGGAGGAGCAGACAGGACAGGTGACCCAAAACTGACCAACAGGGGTATTCCATCCCATCTGCATCACGCTCAGTATAAAAGCTAAGGGATCAAAGGGGCAAGGGTGCTCTGGCTCGCTTTTTCTTCAATGGCCGACGTCTGAGGAGGACCCTGTCTGTTCGTCTGCCTTTGATCCCGATCTGAGCATCCCTGACTCTAGTTCCGGAATTCAGCTCCTGTCCGTCGCTGACTCCAGTCTGGGACTTTCCCTGTGTCTGCTGGTGATGTGATCATCATCCTGGGAGCTGGATATGGTTTTGTATATATTGTATACTTTTTTCTTTAATTTTTATTATTCTGTTATTATTTACTATTTTCTTATTTATTATTATTTTCATTAAAGTAGTTTAATTCTTTTTTCTAAACTCGTAAATCTCCTTATCTCTTCCTCTCCTCTCTTTGGAGAGTCGGGGGGGGGGGGGAGGGCCATCTGTCATTCTGATTGGCCAATCTGGCCAAAACCACGACACAAGTACCTGAGACTGAATAACAATTAGTGTGATATATGTGTTTCCCAGTACCCCAGGTGCCAGTCACTTGAGCGTATTTACAGTCCTCCTTGACGATCTTCCGTTGCTTTCCCACACAGCTGTTCCAGGGTTTCCTTTGTCATGCACATGGATGCTGTAATGAGATAGAGGTATGGTTGGGGGCAGCTGATTTAATACTCTTTTTGAAGGATATTTTCTCTACTGTAGGTGATCTTGGTAAGTGAGGTGAAGATTGGCAGCTTGGGGAACTGCTGAGCTTTAATTTGAACTGTGTCACTGTTCTGATGTGTGTCCTTGAGCTAGCATCCCAGAGAAGTAAGGAGAGGACTAATTCACTTCTTGCACAGTTGTATTGGGTGTAAATGTCAAGGTTTTGGTAGTGGGGAGTCTGCAGGGGTGGCCTCTGTGAAAAGAGGCCAGGGGCTGCCCTGTGTCCAACACAGCTGGTTCCAGCTGGCTCAGCAATGGCCCCACTTCAGGCCAAAGCTGAGCAAATCAGTGAAGTTTGTGGTGCTTGTGTGAAAACATTTCTGAGAAAGGTTAAAAAACACCAGGGTGAGAGAGAAGGAGGAGGAACAATAGAGGGAGCACCAAGGTCAGAAGAGGAGGAGGTGCTCCATAGTGGAGCAGGTGCAAATTCACCCCCAGACTGTGGCCAGGGGAGGATCTACACTGGAGTAGATACCTCTCTGGAGGGTCTGTGGCCTGTGGATGAGCCCACATTGTGGAGCAGGTACTTCTGCAGAGGGACTGAAGTCTGAGGAGGACCCATGCTAGAGCAGGTACTCCCTTCAGGGACTGTAGCCTGTGGAGGACCCACATCAGAGCATAGGAAAAGAGCAAGAGGGAAGGAGTGGCAGAGAGAAACTCCCGCAAACACCCTCCCCCCCCCCCAATATACACCTTCCCCTGTCTTCCCCACCCAAAGTAGCTGAGTGAGTGCTTGGAAGCTAGCTGGGGCCAAGCCACCACAACAGCTATTTATCCAAGTGAAACATAAGACTATTACATGAATGGTCTAAGAATGTATCTTCCATGCAATGTAGACTTTCCTGTTGGATCTAACAATGCAGGGAACAATTTGCTGTAGGGTAGGATTGTGAGAGTTAAAGGTTTGGAGAACTGGCTGTAATGACAAATTTCAGCTAGCTAGTTTGGGAATTTGAGATCTGCTGATGAATATAGTAAAATTATGTGAGTTATGTGATCAGATTGCTGCTATGTCTGCACCTTGATTTAGGCTTCTTTAGGCAACTATACACAGCTTATTCCTCTGTTCTTGTGAAAAGTTTCAGTACCTGTTTTTACCTTCCTTAGGATTTTGTTTAACTTAAAATCTTCATTAAACATGTTCTGCAGAAGTGTAATGGGTACCTACTGCTATTTAAATGAAGACACTCTTTCTAGTATGGGACTTTTATTGAAAATTCAAGGTGTGAATGCATTTTGGACCTGTAATCTAATCAGCATTTTGAAATACTTTTAAGTTTTTATTTATTCTTGCAGGGTACATGTCTGAAGATACACTTGATTGGGGTTTTAATATATAAATATATCTTCTGGTAAAGGAGTTCGTACAAGTGTGGGATCTCAATTTGATTTTGCTGCAGCTAGAGAGTTCCATGTTTTGAATCAGTAGAGATTGTTTTCCTTTTTTCTGTCATCCTAATCAGTTTTCAAACCTTAACACATCTGTTAGAAGTTTCAGGCTCTTATGGCAGACCTACTGTTCATTTCTTTCTGTCTCCTTGCCCCCATTTATTTCCAAAAATATCACCTTAATTTCTTACTAACCATATAGATTTATATATTTTTTTTTTTATAAACAAAGGTGTTGGGGAAAAAAGGCCAGGTATTCTGTTAATTAAAAATGTTACTCCTTTGGATTCAGATACCTGATCATGGGATGCTTCATTCTGAATTATCTTATGAATGGACAAATATAGAAACACATTAGACTTTATAGAGATGAACTGTGTATGTTTATACTTCTAACCTCCTCTTTTTCAAATCCTGTAAAAATAATTAATTTTGGGCAATGACTTGATGTATGTACTATTCACGTAAAAGTTCTGCCTGGAACTGCTGTATAGAAAAGTTGGATTCACATGATCAACTGAGCTCTTCAAAAGAGTCACTGCTGAGCTGTAAATGAAAAAAGATCTACACTTAGAGAACAACCCTAACTCTCTCAGCCTTTTTTCAGAGGACAGGTGTTCCATCCCTCTCATCATTTTTGTGGCCCTCCTCTGGACCTGCTCCAACAGGCCCATGTATTTCTGGAACTGGATGCAGTATTCCATGTGGGGTCTCACAGGAGCAGAATAGAGGGCCACGCTTCCTTTTATGCAGCCCAGGATACAACTGGCTTTCTGGGCTGCAAGCACACATTGCCAGTTCATGTCCAATTTTTCATACACCCATATCCCCAAGTCCTTCTTGGCAGGGCTGCTCTCATTTCATTCTTTCCCCAGGCTGTATTAGTATCGGAGGACCTTGCACTTGGCCTTGTTGAACCTCATGAGGTTCACATGGGCCCACTCCTCAAGCCTGTCAAGGTCCCTCTGGATGGCATCTCTTCCCTCCAGCAAATCAACTGCACCACTCAGCTTGGTGTCGTCAGCAAACTTGCTGAGGGTGCACTCAATCCCACTGTTTATGTCATTGCTGAAGATGTTAAATAGTATTGGTCCCAGTACAGACCCTTGAGGGACACCACTCATTATTGGTATCCACTTCGACATTGAGCCATTGACTGTAACTCTGGATATGGCCATCCAGCCAGTTCCTTATCCATCTAACAGTCCATCTGTCAAAGCCCTATCTCTCCAATTTAGAGGCAAGAATGTTGTGGGGGATGGTATCAAAGGCCTTACAGACATCCAGGTAAGTGACATCTGTAGCTCTTCCCTTGTCCTGATGCAGCCATTGTAGAAGGCCACCAGATTAGTCAGGTATGATTTACCCTTGGTGAAGCCTTCTTGACTGTCTATAATCACCTCCCTGTCTTCGATATGGTTTGACATGTCTTCCAGGAGGATCTGTTCCATGATCTTACCAGGCATGGAGGTGAGGCTGACGGTATGTAGTTCCCAGGGTCCTCCATTTTACCCTTTTTAAAAATGGGAGTGATGCTTCCCTTTTTCCAGTCACTGGGGACTTCGCCTGACTGCCAAGACTTTTCAAATATGATGGAGAGTGGATTGGCAACAACATCAGTCGACTCCCTCAGGACCCTGGGATGCATCTTATCGGGTCCCATGGACTTGTGTTTGTTCAGGTTCCTCAGGTGGTCTCGAACCTGATCTTCTCCTACAGTGGGAGGGACTTCATTCCCCCAGTCCCTGCCTTGAGGTTCAGGGACTTGAGAGATGTGGGAAGAACAATTTCCAGTGAAAACGGAGGCAAAAAAATTATTGAGTACCTCACCCTTCTCCATGTCAGTTGCCACCAGTTCTCCAGTCTTTTTTATTGGGGGTGGGGTGGGGGTGGTGGTACATTTTCTTTAATCTTCCATTTCTGACCATCATACCTGTAGAAGCCTTTCTTATTATTCTTTGCATCCCCTGCTAAATTCAGCTTCAACTGTGCCTTAGCCTTCCTGATCCCATCCCTACACATCTGGGCAGCATCCTTATATTCTTCCCAGGATACATGACCCTGTGCATTTCCTTCTTACGCTTTAGTTTGACCAAGAGGTCCTTACTCAGCCATCCTGGTCTCCTGCCATCCTTGCCTGATTTCTTACACACGGGAATCAAGAACTCTTGTGCTCTAAGAAAAACAGCTCTAAGCAGAATGTGCTTAAAGGGCTGCCAGCTCTGTTCAGCTCCTTTATTCCTGAGGGCATTTTCCCAGGAGGTCCCATCCACTAATTCCTTAACTGAATGTTTGCTCTCCTAAAATCATAGAATAAAACTATATGCTTGATATATTAAACTAGCCAGAGAAGGGAAACGATTTAAACCCCACATCCAAAAAGCTAGATTATTTTTACTGGACTGTTCAAATTTCCTTTTCCTTTCACCACGTATTGCTTAGACAAGAAGCGTCTGGTAGTCATTTATATACATCCAAAGCATTGTGTAAGTAGTATATAAAATATTTCTTCACTTTTTTCAGGTGAAGGCAGCCAGTACCCTTTGAATTCAAAGTAAAAATATTTTCTAAATTGGCCATGGGCCCTTTCACCTTAGCTAGCTTTATGGTCTGTTTCCCCATTGGAGCAGTGAGAGAGACTGCAGGAACAGCTTTGGAGGCTGCCAGGCAGGCGGGAGGAAAGGCTAAGACATACCAGTGTGGGCCTGAAATGTCAATAGGCAGACAGAGTCTTGCTGAATTATTTTGCCCCTTCTAGTCTACCACAGCAAAATCATTACCCAACACTGGAATAATGTGCACCCTACTGCCATTGAGTTATAAAGGGGCAGAATCTGTCACTATTTCCGGAGTGACAGGGGGGTCTCAAGAACTGATTGTACTGGAGGCCGAAGTGAGCCTAACTGGGAACAAATGGGAGAAGCACCCCATTGTGACTGGCCCAGATGCTCCATGCATCCTTGGCATAGACTACCTCAAGAGAGGGTATTTCAAAGACCTGAAAGGGTATAGGTGGGCTTTTGGTATAGCAGCTGGAGAGACTGAGGATATTACACAGCTGTCTGCCTTACCTGGCCTTTCGGATGACCCTTCTGTGGTGGGACTGCTGAGGGTTAAAGAACAGCAGGTGCCAATTGCTACTGCCACAGTGCATCAATGACAGTATCGCACCAACTGAGACTCCCTGATTCCCATCCAGAACCTGATTTGTTGGCTAGAGACCCAAGGAGTGATCAGCAAGACTCCCTCACCCATTAACAGCCCTAGATGGCCAGTGTGAAAGTCTGATGGAGACTGGAGACTAACAGTAGACTATCGTGGCCTGAATGAAGTCACACCACCACTGAGTGCTGCTGTGCCAGACATGCTAGAACTGCAGCATGAACTGGAGTCCAAGGCAGCCCAGTGGTATGCTACCATTGACATGGCTCATGCCTTTTTCTCTATTCCTTTAGCAGCAGAGTGCAGGCCACAGTTTGCTGTCACCTGGAGAGGCATCCAGTACACCTGGCATCGACTGCCCCAGGGGTGGAAACACAGCCCCACCATTTGCCATGGGCTGATCCAGACTGCCCTGGAGAAGGGTGGAGCTCCAGAACACCTGCAATACATTGATGACATCATTGTGTGGGGTAATACAGCAGAAGTTGTTTTCAAGAAAGGTAAGAAGATACTTAAAATTCTTCTGAAAGCATGTTTTGCTGTAAAAAGAGGTAAGGACAAGGGACCTGCACGAGATATCCAGTTCTTGGGAATTGTGTCAAGATGGTCGTCACCAGATCCCAATGGGTGGGATTAACAAAACAACAGCTATGTCCCCACCTACTGACAAAAAGGAAACACAAGCCTTCCTAGGCATTGTGGGTTTCTGGAGACTGCATATTCCAGGTGATAGTCAGATTGTGAGACCTCTTTATGAAGAGACTCGAAAGAAAAGTGAGTTTACGTGGGGTCCTGAGCAACGACAGGCCTTTGAGCAGCTTAAACAAGCGATTGTGCATGCAGTAGCCTTTGGACCAATATGAACAGGATGGGACATTAAAAACATGCTCTACACCTCAGCCAGGGACAATGGTCCTACCTGGAGCCTCTGGCAGAAAGCACCAGGGGAGACTCGAGGTCGACCCCTAGGATTCTCAACTCAAGGATACAAAGGCTCCAAGGCCAACTATACCCCAACTGAGAAAGAAATCTTGGCAGCATATGAAGGAGTCAGAGCTGCTTCAGAGGTAATTGGTACTGAAGCACAGCTCCTCCTGGCGCCCCAATTACCAGTGCTGGGCTGGATGTTCAAGGGTAAAGTTCCTTCTACTCATCATGCCACCGATGCTACAAGGAGTAAGTTGCATTAATCACACAGCAAGCTCAAATAGGAAACCGCAATCATCCAGGAATCATAGAAGTGATCACAAACTGGCCCGAAGGCAAAGACTTTGGAATACCACCAGTGGAGGTGGTGAATTTTGTTGAGGAAGCCCCACCGTATAATGAACTCTCAGAAAATGAATCATAGAATCATAGAATTTTCTAGGTTGGAAGGGACCTGTCATGCTGTCCGACCATCAACCTAACTCTGAGAAAAGCCATCCCTAAACCATACCTCTAAGCACTATGTCTACCCATCTTAAATACCTCCAGGGATGATGATTCCACCACTTCCCTGGGCAGCCTGGTCCAATTCTTGATAACCCTTTTGGTGTAGAAATTTTTCCTAATATCTAATCTAAGCCTCCACTGGCGCAACTTGAGGCCGTTTCCTCTTGTCCTATCGGTTGTTACTTGGGAGAAGAGACCGACCCCCACCTCCCTACAACCTAGATGACCTTTAAAGGTCTCTTCCAACCCAACACATTCTGTGATTCTGTGATTCCTGGACAATTTGGGTTTCCTATTCGAGCTCGCTGAGTGATTAAGGCAACCCACTTACTCCAGGTAGCATTCAGGCCACAACTGTCTACTGTTAGTCTCCAGTCTCCATCAGACTTTCACACTGGCCATCTAGGGCTGTTAAAGGGTGAGAGAGTCTTGCTGATCACTCCTTGGGTCTCTAGCCAACAAATCAGGTTCTGGATGGGAATCAGGGGGTCTCAGTTGGTGTGATACTGTCATCAATGCACTGTGGCAGTAGCAGTTGGCACCTGCTGTTCTTTAACCCTCAGCAGTCCCACCACAGAAGGGTCATCCGAAAGGCCAGGTAAGGCAGACAGCTGTGTAATATCCTCAGTCTCTCCAGCTGCTATACCAAAAGCCCACCCATACCCTTTCAGGTCTTTGAAATACCCTCTCTTGAGGTAGTCTATGCCAAGGGTGCATGGAGCATCTGGGCCAGTCACAATGGGGTGCTTCTCCCATTTGTTCCCAGTTAGGCTCACTTCGGCCTCCAGTACAATCAGTTCTTGAGACCCCCCTGTCACTCCGGAAATAGTGACAGATTCTGCCCCTTTATAATTCAATGGCAATAGGGTGCACCAGTGTCCACTAGGGCTTTATACTTTTGTGGTTCTAATGTACTAGGGCATCAAATCCACACAGTCCAATAAACTCTGTTGTCCCTCTCCTCCACCTGGTTGGAGGCAGGGCCCCTCTAATGCTGAGTATACTACCCACGATTAGCAGATGAGTTCCTGTCTAGACCGGAGGATCACTCACCATAGGTCAGAGCAGCCATCCTCCTGGAAGAATTCTTTTTCTATCTTCTGTACCTTGCAATTCAATTACTCGTGCCTGTAGAGCTGAGGTAGGTTTCCTGTCCCACTTACTCATGTCATCTCCATAGTTGTGGAGGCAAAACCACAGGAAATCTCAGAGCAGGTCCTGTTTGTCTTGAGTCAATCTTGTAGGAGGGTACCTTTTCTTAATGACAGCAACGTGGGTCCATTCAGGGGAAGAAGAGTGGGATCCTTTCTCCATCCTGGACAGTTTTTCAAACAGTTTATCAAACAATTTATCATTTTGCTTAGCCATTTCCTCATTTTGCTTAGCCATTGTCTTGGTCATTTTCTCTATTTTCTCATTAATTTTCTCAGTTTTCTCACCCAGTTTTTCCATGGCTGCCACAGTGAGGGGACAAGAGAGACTGTCTTCATACCGTCATACCTTTTTAGCCACTTCATGTACAGTTGGTGTATCAGCATTGGATCCTCCCCAGACCATTGTTGACAAAGTGTGGTAATACATTGATGGTGCACTCTGCACAAACTTCCTTAGCAAAGATCGTTTGCATGGCATTTCATCAGGGTCTACATTCACTCGCCAGTCACCACCTCTTGCACAGCCAGTTCCCTCAAGTACTTAATACTTTTTTCCATGCTGGTCTATTTGCTTGGACAGCATTCATAGAATCATAGAATTGTTGAGGTTGGAAGGGACCTTTAAGATCAAGTCCAACCTTTAGCCTACCCTGACAAGAGCCACTTCTAAACCATGTCCCTAAGTGCCCCATCTACCCTTTTTTTAAACACCTCCAGGGATGGTGAATCCACCACCTCCCTGGGCAGCCTATTCCAATGTTTAATAACCCTTTCAGTGAAAAAATGTTTCCTAATATCTAATCTAAACCTCCCCTGACGTAACTTGAACCCGTTTCCTCTCGTCCTATCACTTGTCACCAGGGAGAAGAGGTCAGCCCCCATCTCTCTACAACCTCCTTTCAGGCAGTTGTAGAGGGTGATAAGGTCTCCCCTCAGCCTCCTCTTCTCCAGGCTAAACAACCCCAGCTCCCTCAGTCGTCCTTCATAAGGTTTGTCCTCCAGACCCCTCACCAGCTTTGTAGCCCTTCTCTGGACACGCTCCAACACCTCAATGTCCCTCTTGTAGCGAGGGGCCCAAAACTGAATGCAGTACTCGAGGTGGGGCCTCACCAGTGCCGAGTACAGGGGGATGATCACTTCCCTAGTCCTACTCACCACACTATTCCTGATACAGGCTAGGATGCTGTTGGCCTTCTTGGCCACCTGGGCACACTGCTGGCTCATATTCAGCCAGCTGTCAACCAACACTCCCAAGTCCTTTTCTGTTGAGCTGCTTTCGAGCTACTCTGCCCCAATCCTGTAGCGCTGCATGGGGTTGTTGTGACCCAAGTGCAGGACCCGGCATTTGGCCTTGTTGAACCTCATTACCATTGGTCTCAGCCCATCGGTCCAGCCTGTCCAGATCCCTCTGCAGAGCCAACCTACCCTCAAGCAGATCAACACTCCCACCCAGTTTAGTGTCATCTGCGAACTTACTGAGGGTGCATTCGATCCCTTCATCCAGATCATTGATAAAGATATTAAAGAGAACCGGCCCCAGCACCGAGCCCTGGGGGACACCACTTGTGACCGGACACCAACTGGATTTAACTCCATTTACCACCACTCTCTGGGCACGGCCATCCAGCCAGTTTTTTACCCAGCGAAGAGTACACCTGTCCAGGCCATGAGCAGCCAGTTTCTCCAGGAGAATGCTGTGGGAAACAGTGTCAAAAGCTTTGCAAAAATCCAAGTAGATAACATCCACAGCTTTTCCCTCATCCACTAAGTGGGTCACCTTATCATAGAAGGATATTAGGTTTGATAGGCATGACCTGCCCTTCACAAACCCATGCTGACTGGGCCTGATCACCCTGTTCTCCTGCATGTGCCGTGTAATGGCACTCAGGATGATCTGTTCCATGACCTTCCCAGGCACCGAGGTCAGACTGACTGGCCTGTAGTTCCCCGGATCCTCCTTCCGGCCCTTCTTGTGGATGGGTGTCACATTTGCCAACCTCCAGTCAGCTGGGACCTCCCCGGTTGTCCAGGACTGCTCATAAATGATGCAAAGTGGCCTGGCGAGCACTTCCGCCAGCTCTTTCAATACCCTTGGGTGGATCCCATCTGGCCCCATAGATTTGTGCACCTCCAGGTGCTGAAGCAGGTCCCTCACCGTTTCCCTTTGGATTACAGGGGCTTCATTCTGCTCCCCATCCCTGTCTTCTAGCTCAGGGGTCTGGGTACTCAGGGAACAACTGGTCCTACTGCTGAAGACTGAGGCAAAGACTTCATTAAGTACCTCAGCCTTTTCCTCATCCTTGGTCACTATGTTGCCGGCCCCATCTACTAGAGGACAGAGATAATCCTTAGTCCTCTTCTTATTGCTAATATATTTATAGAAACTTTTTTTGTTGTCCTTGACAACAGAAGCCAGGTTTAGTTCTAGCTGGGCTTTGGCCCTCCTGATTTTTTCCCTACATAGCTTCACTACCTCTTTGTAGTCCTCTTGAGTGGCCTGCCCTTCCTTCCAGAGGCCATAGATCCTCTTTTTTTCCCCTAAGTTGCAACACTAGGTCCATGTTTAGCCAGGCCGGTCTTTTTCCCCGACGGCTTGTCTTCTGGCACATGGGGACAGCCTGCTCCTGCGCCTTTAAGACTTCCTTCTTGAAAATCATCCAGGCTTCCTGGGCTCCTTTGCCCTGGAGGACTGCCTCCCAGGGGACTTTGTCAACCAGGCTCCTGAAAAGCCCAAAGTCCGCCCTCCGGAAGTCCAAAGTAGCAGTTCTGCTGACCCCTCTCCTTGCTTCTCCCAGAACCGAAAACTCTATCATTTCATGGTCACTGTTCCCGAGACAGCCTCCAACTGTCACATTCCCCACAAGACCTTCCCTGTTTACAAACAACAGATCCAGCAGGGCACCTTCCCTAGTTGGCTCTCTCACTAGCTGTGTCAGGAAGTTATCCCCAGCACATTCCAGGAACCTTCTAGACTGTTCCCTCCCTGCTGTATTGTATTCCCAGCAGATGTCCGGCAAATTGAAGTCCCCCGTGAGGACAAGAGCTCGCAATCTTGAGACTTCTCCCAGCCGTTTATAGAATATTTCATCTGCCTCCTCATCCTGATTGGGCGGTCTATAACAGACTCCTACTACGATATCTGCCTTGTTAGCCCTGCCCCTGAGTCTTACCCATAAACACTCAGTCTCATTATCACCATCATTTAGTTCAAAGCATTCATAACACTCCCTGACATACAGGGCCACACCCCCGCCTCTCCTTGCTTGCCTATCCTTCCTGAAGAGCCTATAGGCATCCATGGCAGCACTATAGCTATGTGAGTCATCCCACCACATTTCTGTGATGGCGACTACATCATAATTATTCTGCTGCACAATGGCTTCCAGCTCCTCCTGTTTGTTGCCCATGCTACGTGCATTAGTGTATAAGCACTTCAGCTGGGCTATAGGTCCTTTCTCCTTTTTACTGGCAGGAGCCGAAATTCTGCCACCCCCAGACTTATTCCTAAGGAGCCTGGTTACGCCCCCTATCTTTTCCAAGTCTAGTGCCAGCATGCCACCTTCAGGCTTTTTGCTAGCAAGCTTGGATCTATCCCCATCCCCCTTCGAATCTAGTTTAAAGCCCTGTCAATGAGCCCCGCCAACTCTTGCCCTAAAACCCTTTTCCCCCTCTGAGACAGGCTTTTGCCGTCTGTTGCCAGCAGGCCTGGCATCCTGAAAAGCAGCCCATAATCAAAGAACCCCAAGTCCTGCCGATGACACCAGTCTCTGAGCCAGGCATTGAACAGCTGGCATTTCCTATTAATCTTCTCATCTATCCTTGCAACTGTTGGGATAGAAGCAAACACTACTTGTGCTCCTGATCCCCTAACCATCCGTCCCAGGGCCCTCAAGTCTTTCTTCATTGCCCTCAGGCTTCTTCCTGAAATTTCATCATTGCCTAACTGAAAAAATCAATAAAGGGTAGTAGTCAGCAGGCTTAACTAGGGTAGGGAGTTTCTTCTGGACATCCTTAACTTTGGCCCCAGGGAGACAGCAGACCTCCCTACAGATTGGGTCTGGTCTACATATGGGACCTTCTACTCCCTTCAGAATCGAGTCCCCTACTACAAGGACCCGTCTTTCTTTCCTAACCGAAGATGTTGTTATACGAGGCTTAATCCATCTCGGCCTCAGTGACAACTCCAAGTTCAGTAAGCTGTTGTCCTTCTCATCCTCTGGTTCCCTTTGCAGAACATCATATCCGTTCTGCAAGGGCACCTCGGATGGTGTGGGGGTCACCTGGGTGGCACGCCTGCCACGCTGGACAGGGACTTGTTGCCACTGGCCCCTGTCCTCTGAATCTCCACATTCAGCTGTGCTGCTAGAGGGTGGGGAGTGCTCTGTATGGGGAGCTCTGTCTGCCTGAGGTGCTTCTTTCAGGGAAGGCAGGATGCGACTCCAGTTATCTATCTCCTGTTCACAATCCCTTATACTTCTCAGATGACTTACCTCCTCACGGAGCTCCATCAATAGGTGAAGGAGTTCCTCTACCTGGGCACACCTCCCACAGGTCTGCTCACCACTGCCATTCAACACAGGCGCAAGAGCAGGGCACACCCTGCAACCTGACACCTGGGTGGCAGCATGTTCCCACGCAAGCTCCGTCTGAGTGGCCACATCGGAGCTGCTCGGTGCAGAGCTCAGGGATAGCATGGCCTTCTGCCGAGTTCTTACCATGACGTCCTGGTCAGATCGAGAGGCTTCCAGTAACTTACTGTTCAATGAGCTTCGTCCTATACGACTGCTCTCGCCGGGGTGACACCGCCCAGCTGCCTGTGTGCTAGCTCCGGGACAGTCCGTTTAGAACTGCCGCGTGAGTCGTTGTCTCCGCCCCCGCCGCGTCAGCAGCCCGCCCCCGAGCTGCCGGTTCCGCCACGAGGCGGCCGCTTTTCCCAGCCACGAAAGCCCTCAAAAGAGCCTTTTTGCCGGCCTTACCCGCCGCGATCCCCTTCCCCAGTGAGGCCTTACCTGCACTGGAGCTGGTCTCCTCGGCGACTGATTCGATATCATCCTTAAAGGGATACCTGCCCTTTATGACTGATAGCAATCGCTTCCAGAGATTGAGAGCGTTTGTCTTCTTCCCAATCGCTTCATCAATACCTCCATCTCTGGCCAGGTTTCCCAACTTTCTCTACCTTCTAAGCTTATGGTATCAGCCCCATTGTCCGAGCATTGGAGCAACCAGGAGACAAGTGTCTTGCCTTCATGACGACTAAAGTCCTTCCTCATTTTTTGCAAATCCTTCATAGAGAAGGATTTAATGATTATCTCTGCATCTGAGTCCTCATCCTATGTTAATGCTGCCTGACAAGGACCCTCTCCTGGATCTGCTTTAGAAGGACCCTCTCCCGGGTCTTCGTCGGAAGTATTCTCTCCCATGCGATTTGACTTGAGCAGGTCTTAGCTATAAGGGGAAGGGGCACAAACTGATCTCCCTTTTGCTTCCTGGTTACAGGGGTGACTTGTACTGGTACTGGTGGAGTTTGAGTAGTGGCAGTACTCGTCGGAGCAGCTGGAGTGCTGGCAGTAGTGCAGTATGACAGTTCCCCCAATGTTGTGGCTGTGGAAAAACTGAGAGAAATGATAGGTAATTGGAAAAACTGTTTGATAAACTGTCCAGGATGGAGACAAGACTCCACTCTTCCCCTGCATGGACCCACATTGCAGCTGTTAGTAGAAGACGCCCTTGTGACAGTGGGAAAGAGACTTCACTGTATGGTTCAAATCAACAATTTATTTGGACTTCACTCACAGGTCCAATATGCCACTATTGCAGTTTTTATGGATACAACGGAGGAATGCACTATTGCAATTTAAAAAGCAATTCACAGGATATACTATTACAACCTACTAGTGATTTCCGGAATGTACTAACACAAACCACAAGCACGCTAGATATTAATACCTTAAAAGAGTACACTAATCACAGTCTTAAAGCATGCCGAATACCATACGTACTTTTCTTAATTACAGAATCACAGAACGGTAGGGCTTGGAAGGGACCTCTGGAGATCATCTAGTCCAACCCCCCTGCCAGAGCAGGGTCACCTAGAGCAGGTTGCACAGGAACAGTACCCAGGTGGGTTTTGAATGTCTCCAGAGACGGAGACTCCACAACCTCTCTGGGCAGCCTGTTCCAGTGCTCTGCCACCCTCAAAGTAAAGAAGTTCCTCCTCATGTTTAGGTGGAACTTCCTATGCTCAAGTTTGTGCCCATGACCTCTTGTCCTGTCCCCGGGCACCACTGAAAAGATCCTGGCCCCATCCTCCTGACACCCACCCTTTGAGTATTTCACAGAATCACAGAATGGTTTGGGTTGGAAGGGACCTTAAAGATCATCTAGTTCCAACCCCCCTGCCCTGGGCAGGGACACCTCCCACTAGACCAGGCTGCTGAAAGTCCCATCCAGCCCAGCCTTGAACACTTCCAGCGATGGGGCATCCACAACTTCCCCGGGCAACCTGTTCCAGTGCCTCACCACCCTCACAGTAAAGAATGTCTTCCTAATATCCAATCTAAATCTACCCTCTCTCAACTTGAGGCCGTTACCCCGTGTCCTATCATTACACTCCCTGATAAAGAGTCCCTCCCCATCCTTCCTGTAGGCCCCCTTTAGGTACTGGAAGGCTGCTATAAGGTCTTCCCGGAGCCTTCTCTTCTCCAGGCTGAACGACCCCAACTCTCTCAGCCTGTCCTCATAGCAGAGGTGCTCCAGCCCTCTGATCATCTTTGTGGCCCTCCGCTGGACCCATTCCAACACGTCCATGTCCTTCTTGTGTTGAAGACTCCAGAGCTGCACGCAGTATTCCAGGTGGGGTCTCACCAGAGCAGAGTAGAGGGACAGAATCACTTCCCTCGACCTGTAGCCACGCTGCTTTTGATGCAGCCCAGGATGCGGTTGGCTTTCTGGGCTGCGAGTGCACATTGCCGGCTCATGTTGAGCTTCTCATCCACCAGCACCCCCAAGTCCTTCTCCTCAGGGCTGCTCTCAAGCCATTCTCCGCCCAACCTGTGTTTGTGCCTGGGATTGCCATGACCCAGGTGCAGGACCTTGCACTTGGCCTGGTTGAACTTCATGAGGTTGGCATGGGCCCACCTCTCCAGCCTGTCCAGGTCCCTCTGGATGGCATCCCTTCCCTCCAGCCTGTTGACCGTGCCACACAGCTTGGTGTCACCGGTAAACTTGCTGAGGGTGCACTCGATCTCACTGTCCATGTTGCCAACAAAGATATTAAACAGCACTGGTCCCAGTACTGACCCCTGAGGAATGCCACTCATCACCGGTTTCCATGTGGACATTGAGCCATTGACTGCAACTCTTTGAGTGTGGCCATCCAGCCAGTTCTTTATCCACCAAGTGGTCCATCCATCAAATCCATGCCTTTCCAATTTAGAGACCAGGATGTCATGCGGGACAGTGTCAAACGCTTTGCATAAGTCCAGGTAGATGACATCGGTTGCTCTCCCCTTGTCTACCAATGCTGTGGCAACACCATAGAAGGCCACCAAATTTGTCAGGCACTTAATTTGCCTTTGGTGAAGCCATGTTGGCTGTCACCAGTCACCTCCTTATTTTCCATGTGCCTTAGCAGAGATTCCAGGAGGATCTGCTCCATGATCTTGATAGGCACAGAGGTGCGATTGACTGGCCTGTAGTTCCCTGGGTCTTCCTTTTTTCCCTTTTTGAAAATGGGGGTTATGTTTCCCCTTTTCCAATCAGCGTGAACTTCACCAGACTGCCACGACTTTTCAAATATAATGGAAAGTGGCTTGGCGACTTCATCTGCCCATTCCCTTAGGACCCGTGGATGGATTTCATCAGGTCCCATGGACTTATGCACCTTCAGGTTCCTCAGATGGTCTTGAACCTGATCTTCTCCTACAGCGGGCGGTTCTTCATTCTCAGACCCTGCCTTTGCATCCTGCAACTTGGGTGGTGCGGTTGGAGCCCTTGCTGGTGAAGACCGAGGCGAAGCATTGATAAGATCCCCCCTCAGCTGTCTTTTTTCCAGACTGAAGAGACCCAAATCCCTCAGTCTTTCTTCATAAGAGAGATGTTCCAGTCCCCTGATCATCTTGGTAGCCCTTTGCTGTACCCTCTCCAGCAGTTCCCTGTCCTTCTTGAACCGGGGAGCCCAGAACTGGACACAGGACTCCAGGTGCGGCCTCACCAGGGCAGAGTAGAGGGGGAGGATGACCTCCCTCGACCTGCTGGCCACACTCTTCTTGATGCACCCCAGGATGCCATTGGCCTTCTTGGCCTCAAGGGCACATTGCTGGCTCATGGTCATCCTGTTGTCCACCAGGACTCCCAGGTCTCTTTCCACTGAGCTGCTCTCCAGCAGGTCAGCCCCCAACCTGTCCTGGTGCATGAGGTTATTCCTCCCCAGGTGCAGCACCCTACACTTGCCCTTGTTCCCCAGTACTGACCCCTGGGGAACACCACTTGTTACTGACCTCCAACTAGACTCTGTGCCCCTAATCATGACCCTCTGAGCTCTATCTTTCAGCCAGTTTTTAATCCACACCACTTTCCATTCATCTAACCCACACTTCCTAAGCTTACCTATGAGAATGCTGAGGGGGACCGTGTTGAAAGCCTTGCTGAAGTCAAGGTAGACAATGTCCACTGCCCTCCCCTCTTCTATCTGTCCAGTCATGCCATCATAGAAGGCAAACCCTCTCTCTCAGGTAAGGCCTCCTAATCCCTAGGAAGTTACCTTGTCCAGCATCCTGGACAAGGGGGTAGAATCTCCTGCAGGCCATCTGTATCATTGGAAAAGACTCCCCCTTTTTTCTACCCAAACCTTGGGGTTTATTTCCTGATTTGGTGGGTGGGCAGGATTATGCCTGAGTGGATTATACTTTCTGGAATGTTTATCTTTGGTGGTGTGATGGCCCCTTAGTCTGTACTGCTAATTTTGTGATTTGTAGTACGCAAAGTTACTGAATAGTGGTGGAATGGGACTCAGGGCATTTTGTTTGTTAAGGGATTATTCAAGGCTCCATTCAGGTTTTGGTTCTTATGATGCAATGTTCAGGCAACCTGGGCTAAGCCATTTCTGAAGCTTCCCCCAGTCATCTCTGCATAGATAAGGCTCTCTCAAGTCGAATTACACCTCCCAGCATTTCACCTTTGTGCTCTGAAACCTGTTTAGCCAGGTGATCCCATACAGCAATGCATGTAGATAAATTGTTCAAATTTTTGCTAGTTCTCTTTTTAAAAATTTCTCAGTCCCTAAAGTAAGAAAGCATCTTTTGTAATAGGTTTACATACCTTTAAAAACACAATCATGTTAATTGTAGCACAGCACAGAAAGACACCAGGTGTTCTGCAGTCTAATAATTTGTCACAGTTTAATTCATTATGCCACATGCTGACAAGTTGGAAGACTTAAGTCTTCTCTGTATGAAATTCCAGAAACAAGTAAAATTATCATGCATCTTTGAGCACCTTCCTGCTCCCTTTTGACTACCCTGTGTCTCATGAAATTAAAACAATCTCAGATAGCTGTCATCTATAAAGTCAACCTATCAGAATTAATTTCCCTCCCATAAAAAATGTGTAATGGTTCACATATATGTACAAAAATACACATAGTAAAATAGAGGCTGTTCAGCTCAGTGCAGAAATGTTTCATCTTTACCAAGCACAGTGAATCTTTTGAAAAGTAATTTATGTCCAAGGAGCAATGTTCCAATCATACTCAAAATGAGACTGCAACGTATCATCTTTATATATTCTAATTTCTTTTTAAATAATACACTTAACAGGTTGGCATTTAGCTATGAAGCTGAAGGGTGAATCTGAAAATAAATTCTATTGTTCACTATCCTTTTACTTCACAACTTTTGTCTTCTATTGTATATAGCAAATGTATCTTCTGTTATAAGTTATTTCTCTTTGTAAAGATATATTGTTTTTACACATCATTTCTATTTAGAATAGGTCTTCGAAAATATGTAGAAGCACAGCATAAATATGAAAACTGTAAATACATTATAAGACTGTCCAATTCTGCATGTTTACATAGTCAAAACAGCTATTTAAAGCTATTATACACTGCAAAACTTCTCACTATACAGTTTTCAATTTCCATACCATCCTTTCTGTTGAGCATACTTACAGGGCATATTTTGCTAGAGGCAATTTGAAAACATCAAATACTTCCTTATTCTTCATTAAGTAAACTGAACACAAGTAGGATACAAAGCACTGAAATGAAAATAAAAGTATTTTACAAAAAAAGAAACTATTAATTCAATTACTAAGACATGAAACTAACATTATACTGTTGCTCTAAATACGAAGTAGAATTCCACCATTAAATGGTCTAACATTCATTTCAGACTGTAAGTCTTTTACCCAGTATCCATCAGCCAAAATTTATCAGTACTACAGAAGTGATGATGTTGTCCAAAAAGCGGATTTGTGCCCGGCATGCAATTAACCGGTCTCACACACTCAGCAGAGATATTGTGTTTATTCAGGCCTGGTTACTAGATGGATTCTCCACAAATCAAGCACATTCCGTGACAGCTTCTTCGTTATATTTATACACAAAAGTTACAAGGTAGTACACTCCCAGTTACAATGATTGGTTAGTAATTTACACATGATTATAACATCTGCTGTGTCATTCTCTTCAATCACTGTGCCTGCGTAGAGGAAGGGTCTTCACCTGGGCAAGGGTCTTCTTAACCTGTGGGTGTGTTTTGTAGTATTATAATGAAGGCAGTTTGCTTCAGGACACCCTAAAAGTAAGCCTTGTTGCCAAGTTGGGTAGCTGGATAGTTACCTTGCCAGGTTGTCCAATAATTTATCCCATATGCAATCGATCCTGGATGTTCCCTCTGGTTAAGGTTCAGAGAATAGGGACTTTAAACAACACAGTGTTCTGTTCGTTATTAGTAAATTAAGGCTAAGAGAAACAATACTACCATAAACTAACTTCTTAGGTCAGGATGCCCCATATCAATGTGACTTCAAGTATTTGAGTATTTCATTAAAAGCACATTAATTGTTAAATTTGTCAGTGGTATTGTTACCAAAGCACATCCTCGAAATGGTTATCAGTGACCAGTGTTGAAAGGCCATATGTATATTCTCACGGATAATGAGGATTCTATCCTTGAATCTATCAAGGATGAGTTAACGAAAGAACTCCTAATCAAGGAAAGCACGTATTGTTATAATTCTTGAGGAAGCACATCCTGGAACATACGAGCATATGGACCTTGAAGATGGTACTAATCTACATGTTTTGAGAAGTTTAGCCAACTTGTCAGGAAAGTGAAAATTCTTAGTGTCCTAAGCTGAACTACCTTCATTATAATACTAAAAATCACACTCATAGGTCAAGAAGACCCTCGCCCAGGCAAAGACCCTTCCCCTGAGCATGCGTGTTAGCTATAAGTTGATTGTATAACTGTATGTAAATTACTAACTATCTCGCCGAGGAGACCAGCTCCAGTGTAGGTAAGTCCGCACTGGGGAAGGGAATTGCGGCAAAGAGAGCTGGCAAGGGGCTCATTTTGGGGTTTTTCGAAGCCGGAAAAAGTGGCTAGCCTGTGCTGGAAATGAGCAGCTGGGCGGCGGGCGGCTGAGGAGCTGTGGGTGGAGCCAGCACCCCCAGTGGCAGATCTAAACGAGGCGTACTCACCGAGACCACTACCCCCCTCATAAAAGAAGCCCTTTGGGAGCTTCTGAGCAAGCAAGCAGCGAGTGGGCATCACTCAGGGCGTCACCTGGGAGCACCATGACAAGGGTGGGCTCCCTGAGTGGGCGAACAGACTAGGCAAACAGGGCGCGGCACAACAGTCAGGTCGCAGCAGTTTGCACAGCAGGTTGCATGGGAGAGCACTGAAAGACTGCCAACTCAGCCAGGAAGTGATGGTATCCACTCAGAAGACGACCATGGAATCCGTGAGCTCTGCACCCACCAGTTCTGATGCAGCTTCCCAGACGGAGCTCTCGTGGGAACATGCTGTTGCCCAGACATTGGGCTGCAGGGTGTGCCCTGCTCTTATGCCGGTGTCAGATGGCAGTGGTGGGCATGCCTGTGGGAGATGTGCCCAGGTAGAGGAGCTCCTCCACTTAGTGATGGAGCTCAGGGAGGAGGTAAGCAGGCTGAGGGCCATCAGGGAATGCGAGAGAGAGAGAGAGAGAGAGAGAGATGCTTGGAGTTGCACCCTGCCTCCCATGATAGAAACCAAACAGGCAAGACAGAACCCTTGCTACAGAGAACTCCCTGTCCTCTCTCTGCCCAACTGAATGTGGTGACTTGGAGGACAGGAGGCAATGGCAAGAAGTTCCTGCCTGGTGCAACAGGCGCCGCAGTCGCGACTGCCCAGCGACTACCCCATCTTCCCAGATGTCATTGCATAACAGGTACAGCGCTCTGCAAGGGAAACTGGACAACGATGAGCATGATAGTTCTTCCACCTTGGAGGTGTCATCGAGGTCTAGTCAGACCACCCCCTGCATCAAAACCTCTGCAGTAAAGAATAAAAGATGGGTCATGGTCATAGGTGACTCGCTACTGAAGGGAGCGGAAGGCCCAATATGCAGACTGGACCCGCTACATAAGGGAGGTCTGCTGCCTCCCTGGGGCCCGGGTCAAGGATGTGAAGAGGAAGCTTCCTTCCCTAGTACGGCACTCAGATTATTACCCCCTTTTGATCTTCAAGGTAGGCAGTGACGAGGTAGTGAGAAGTCGTCCAAGGGCAATGAAGAGAGATTTCAGGACCTTGGGATGACTGGTCAAGGGATCGGGAGCACAAGTCGTGTTCTCCTCTATCCCCCCAGTTGCGGGGAATGACGAGGGGGTAAATAGGAGGAGCCAGCAGATCAATGCCTGGCTCTGAGCCTGGTGCTGCCGGCAGGACTTTGGTTTCTTTGACCATGGCCTGATCTACAAGACACCAGGCCTGCTGGTAGCGGGCAGGAATAGCTTATCTTGCAGGGGGAAAAGGCTTCTAGGACAAGAGTTATCAGGGCTCATTGAGAGGGCTTTAAACTAGATTTGAAGGGGGGTGGGAACGATACTGGGCTTGCTGGTGAGGTGCCTGGGCATAGCTGCTCAGCACTTGTGGGGGAATGTGCCAGTATTTCTGAGAGCCAGAAGGCACACCACATCTCAAGGGTCAAAACTACATACACCACTCCCTCTCTGAAATGCTTATGCACCAATGCACGCAGCATGGGGAATAAGCAGGAAGAGCTGGAGATCTGTGTGCGGTTGCAGGGCCACGATCTCATTGCAATTACTGAGACATGGTGGGACAGCTCACATGGCTGGAATGCTGTCATGGATGGCTATGTCCTTTTCAGGAAAGACAGACCAGCGAGGCGAGGTGGTGGAGTTGCTCTTTACGTGAGAGAGCATCTGGAATGCATCGAGCTCTCCCTGGGGGCAGATGAAGAGAGAGTTGAGAGCTTGTGGGTAAGGATTAAGGGGCAAGCTAATATGAGAGACACTGTTGTGAGTGTTTATTACAGGCCACCTGATCAGGATGGGGAAGCTGATGAGGCCTTCTACGGACAGCTGAAGGTAGCCTCGCAATCGCAGGCCTTGGTTCTCATGGGGGACTTCAATCACCCCAATATCTGCTGGGAAGACCACACAGCCAGGCACGCACAGTCCAGGAGGTTCCTCCAGTGCATTGATGACAACTTTCTGACACAGGTGGTACAGGAGCCAACAAGGAGAGGAGCACTCCTGGACCTGGTACTGACAAACACAGAGGGACTGGTGGAGGACATGAGGGTTGGGGGGCAGCCTTGGCTGTAGTGATCATGAGAAGATAGAGTTCAGGATTATGGGTAGTAAGCACAAAACAACAAGTAAAATTGCAACCTTGGACTTCAGGAGGGCTAACTTTGACCTCTTCAAGAAACTGCTTGGAGAGATCCCGTGGGCTAGGGCTCTGGAAGGCAAAGGGGCTCAAGAGAGCTGGTTGATATTCAAAGACCACTTCCTCCAAGCTCAGGATCAGTGCATCCCTAAGAGCAGGAAATCAGCCAAGGGAAGCAGGAGACCTGCACGGTTGAGCAGGGAGCTTCTGAAAAAGCTCAAGTGGAAGAAGGAAGTTTACAGCAAGTGGAAGAAGGGACTGACCCCTTGGGAAGATTACAAGAATGCCATCAGAGCGTGCAGGGATAAAACGAGGAAAGCCAATGCCTCCTTGGAATTAAACCTGGCAAGGAATGTCAAGGTCAACAGGAAGGGTTTCTTCAAGTATATCAGAGGCAAAAGGAAAACTAGAGAAAATGTGGGCCCTCTGTTGAATGAGACAGGAGCCATGGTGACGGAGGATGCGGAGAAGGCGGAGTTACTGAATGCCTTCTTTGCTTCAGTCTTTACTGCTCAGGCCAGCCCTCAGGAGTCCCAGACTTTGGAGAAAGTAACAGGGAAAGTCTGGACGAAGGAAAACTTCCCCTTGGTTGAGGAGGATCAAGTGAGAGATCAATTAAGTTAACTGGATACCCACAAGTCCATGGGTCCTGATGGGATGCACCTGAGAGTGCGGAGGGAGCTGGTGGAAGTCATTGCTGGGCTGCTCTCCATCATCTTTGAAAGGTCCTGGAGAACAGGCGAGGTGCCTGAGGACTGGAGGAAAGCCAACATCACTCCAGTCTTCAAAAAGGGCAAGAAGGAGGAGCCGGGGAACTACAGGCCGGTCAGCCTCACCTCCATCCCTGGAAAGATGATGGAACAGCTCGTTCTGGGCATCATCTCAAGGCATGTAGAGGACAAGGAAGCTATCAGAAGTAGTCAACATGGATTCACCAAGGGGAAATCATGTCTGACTAATCTGATAGCCCTCTACGATGGCATGACTGGATGGAGAGATGAGGGGAGGGCAGTGGACATTGTCTACCTTGACTTCAGCAAGGCGTTTGACACAGTCTCCCACAGCATCCTCATAGGGAAGCTTAGGAAGTGTGGGTTAGATGAATGGACAGTGGGGTGGATTGAAAACTGGTTGAAAGACAGAGCTCAGAGGGTCGTGATTAGGGGCACAGAGGCTAGTTGGAGGTCAGTGAGGAGTGGTGTCCCCCAGGGGTCAGTACTGGGTCCAGTCCTGTTCCATATATTCATCAATGACCTGGATGAGGGGATAGAGTGCCCCCTCAGCAAGTTTGCTGATGACACAAAGCTGGTGGGGTGGCTGACACACCAGAAGTCTGTGCCGCCATACAGAGAGACCTGGACAGGCTGGAGAGTTGGCCAGAGAGGAACCTTATGAAATTCAACAAGGGCAAGTGTAGGGTGCTGCACCTGGGGAGGAATAACCCCCTGCACCAGGACAGGTTGGGGGCTGACCTGCTGGAGAGCAGCTCGGTGGAAAGAGACCTGGGAGTCCTGGTGGATGACAGGATGACCAGGAGCCAGCAATGTGCCCTTGAGGCCAAGAAGGCCAATGGCATCCTGGGGCGCATCAAGAAGAGTGTGGCCAGCAGGTCGAGGGAGGTCATCCTCCCCCTCTACTCTGCCCTGGTGAGGCCGCACCTGGAGTCCTGTGTCCAGTTCTGGGCTCCCCGGTTCAAGAAGGACAGGGAACTGCTGGAGAGGGTGCAGCAAAGGGCTACCAAGATGATTAGGGGACTGGAACACCTCTCTTATGAAGAAAGGCTGAGGGATTTGGGTCTCTTCAGTCTGGAAAAAAGACAACTGAGGGGGGAATCTTATCAATGCTTATGAATACTTAAAGGGTGGGTGTCAGGAGGATGGGGCCAGGCTCTTTTCAGTGGTGCCCGGCAACAGGACAAGGGGTAATGGGCACAAACTTGAGCATAGAAAGTTCCACCTAAACATGAGGAGGAACTTCTTTACTTTGAGGGTGGCAGAGCACTGGCACAGGCTGCCCAGAGAGGTGGTGGAGTCTCCGTCTCTGGAGACATTCCAAACCCGCCTGGACGCGTTCCTGTGCAACCTGCTCTAGGTGACCCTGCTCTGGCAGGGGGGTTGGACTAGATGATCTCCAGAGGTCCCTTCCAACCCCTATCATTCCTGTGATTCTGTGTTTCTGTGAAATATAGGTAGGAGGTACTAATATTATAATGAAGTTGTAAAATATGTATAAGAATCGCACGGAGAGTCCTGATAGGTGTGCTTGATTTGTGGAAAACCACTGAGCACCCAGCCTTGCACAACTCTGAAATAAATAATCAGTGTCTCATCCTGGTGTGTGAGATTGGCTATTGCCGACCCGGTAACGGATCCGACTTTTCTGACAACAGTATGTCATTTTATTTTCACTAGAAAGAAAATACAGCAAATTAGTCAGAAGGAAACATAATTGATTTTTTTTCTCACAGTTTTTCTGAATGTTGTTATGTTATTCTGACATCTGAATTACACGGAAAGCACAGAGAGACTGTGTTGCTCTCAGTCTGAGGTGTGCTGACTTAATCTTAGCTAGTGGCTATGTGAATCACAGAAAGTGGTTCAACTCAACGTAGCTGTCTTTCACTGTAGCCTAGAATAATTCACTTTAACTTGCATTTGACATCAGCAATCACATACATGCAGTCATTGAATGCAACTCAACTGACCAACAGAAGTTCACTACACAACATTTACTAAAACGAGTCCAATCTTGACTTTTGAGTTAATCCCAGACTTTCACTAAGAAAGCATTTTTATCATCACTGGTAGTACTATATAGATCTAATTATAGTTTATTCCTATTCCAACTGCAGTAAAAGAAAAAACCTAAAAAGTCACTTTATAAAATTTCATAGCTCTTTCTTGCTGCCAAAGCAGGGTGATGTTCTGATAAGTTACATTCATTAGTCAGCAAATCGTATTGTTTATTCCAATGTAGCAGTCTGTGGTTTTTGTTTTGGGGCACCAGTTGAAAGAAGTCAAATCAGCCACCTATTGCTCTTCTTATTCGCTAATGGCATACTGAGATGGCCTCTTGTGGTCTGACATGCAATACTACAAACTTATTTTTTCTTTTCTTCCCCTCCCCAGTCTAAAAAGTGATTCTTTAAATCTATTAAGCAAGAACTCGGAGTAGCTCATATCATTAGTACAAGCATTTGCTGATACATGGGCTTATTCTGATCTCCCAATAGTGCTGTAAAACAACAGAGGAATACCCATGTGATGCTATCCATACAGAGTATTACAGAGACAGAGAGAGTATTTAAGATATCAGAAGAAAGAACAGACTGTCATTCATCCAGCCACAGCTTAAAAGTTTTGACTCATGTGTTAGTTAGTAGTTCTATATGTTATTCTTCAATACAAATCTATTAAAATATATTCCACTCAGACCTAAAGGTTTGTCTTTCCTTTCCACGGCTACATCTCATCATCTAGTAGCAGCAAAAGCTGCGAATTCTTGCGTTAGCATATAAAGGCAGCAAAACTGTAAGTAAACAAACCCCTCTTACAACATCTGCAGTTTAAAAACTCTTTTAATGTTTACTAGTTCTTTTATTTAAATACTGAGTTGTAAATGAAGCACGGGTTGGTTTGGTGAGTTTTTTTCAAGAGAAAAAGTTGCTAAAGATTTAGTGAGAGCAAAACAATTTCTAACTCTCTAAAAACCAATGCCTGAATATTTCTGATGCCGTTCTTCGTTAACAACTGTGTCTTTCATGTCCCTGCTGGGAATAACCCAGAAAAGCAGAAGAGAAAAAGAAAAAAAAAAACCTGTGTTCATAAATTAATTGAATACTGTTGGTTTACAACAAACTTAGAGAAGTCTTGACTAGTGTGAAACCAATACAAAAAAACATATCAGTAACTGCAAACTTTTTTTCCCCCAGTTTAAAAAGTTTTATGTAAAAACTATTCATACAGCACATCTATGCATCAAAACAATTACACAAAATAATAGTAACAATACAACATAAATACTGGAATATTTAAGTATCAGAAAAGATCCCTGGACTTCTGTCATTTGTAATCTAATTTCTGACACATGCCAAAACCAGCAAACACTAGTGACAACAGTAAATTAAGCTCATAGGGTTATATTCAAGCATACTACAAACACAGCCTTGTTCTGCTATGTACAGGCACCTGTTGGAGAAAATTGTTGTATTAATAATTCAAGAGGAATTAAAAAAAATCTATTTCTTGTTAATCTGAGATAGAGGAGGAAAAGATGCAACAGTTGGGAGCATCGATCTCTTATGGGGATTCTTTAAATGCTTATAAGAGAAAAAAATATCTCCATAGTAGATTAAACAATGCCATAAAGTCATACTTTTCCTCTTGGCAAATTGAAATAAAAGCTATTAATTGTAAGATATGTAGAGCTAAGAGATATGCTTTTCAAGCTGCCCAACACTTTGTTATAGAAGTAAATCTTCATTTGCTTGCTTCCTTTTCCAAATATTAAGTTTTGGGGTAAAATTTCCTGTCCTGATTATGACTTCCAATTAATTTTACAGTTGGAAGGCATTAGCACAACCCATTCAGCTGCTACCAAGAATAAGGTGTGGAATAAAACACTTGCTTGCTCACATTAAATTATTAATAATTTTACGAAGATAGCTAGAACCCTTTAGAAAAAGGCTTCAAATTTGACAGATCTCATTAATTAATATGCATGCGATCAGACATTTATTTAATGAATATCAAAATTAATTATTTGAATTATTTGGGACAGGAGTTAGCAGGACTCATTGAAAGGGCTTTAAACTAGGTTTGAAGGGGGACAGGGATGTAACTAGAGTGACTAAAGTGGTGCCTGGGAGCAGCATGCCAGTGCTGGTGGGTAAAAGCGCTAGCAAGGTCTTGCAGCCTGTTGTTGCAGTGGAGGTGGGAGATGATGACCCATGTGCTAGCAAAGACATGAGGAGTAGTGATGGGTTGGCAACTGCAGAAATGTCTGAGCACGGACAGGTGGGAATAAGGGCTTGTCCCCCCAATAAAGTGGCAAGGCAATTAGCCCAGCTGAAGTGCATCTACATGAATGCACACAGCATGGGCAACAAACAGGAAGAGTTGGAGGCCATTGTACAGCAGGGAAACTATGATATAGTTGCCATCACAGAAACGTGGTGGGAAGACGCGCACAACTGGAGGGCAGTGATTGATGGCTACCAACTCTTCAGAAGGGATAGGCAAGGAAGGAGAGGTGGTGGGGTGGCCCTCTATGTCAGGGGCGGTTTTGAATGCCAAGAACTTAACGATGTGCATGATGACATTGTTGAGTGTTTATGGATAAGAATCAAGGGGAAGGCCAATAAGCCGAACATCGTGGTGGGAGTTTGGTATAGACCCCCTAATCAGGATGTAGAGGCCGATGAAATATTCTATAAGCAGTTGGCAGAGGTCTCGCGATCATCTGCCCTTGTTCTTGTGGGGGACTTCAACTTCCCAGATGTCTGCTGGAAATATAACACAGCAGAGAGGGAACAGTCCCGGAGGTTCCTGGAGTGTGTGGAAGACAACTTCCTAACGCAGCTGGTGAAGGAACCAACTAGGGAAAGTGCCCTACTGGACCTACTGTTTGTTAACAGAGAAGGTCTTGTGGGGGATGTAAAGGTTGGAGGTCGTCTTGGGCACAGTGACCATGAAATGATAGAATTTTCGATTCTTGTTGAGGCAAGGCAGGGAGCCAGCAGAACTGCCACCTTAGATTTCCGAAGGGCAGACTTTATCCTGCTTAGGAGCATGGTTGAGAGTGTCCCTTGGGAGGCAGTGTTGAAGAGCAAAGGTGCCCAGGAAGGCTGGTCTTATTTCAAGGAGGAACTCTTAAAAGCTCAGGAGAAGGCCATCCCCAAGTCCCAAAAAACAAGCAGACAGGGAAGAAGACCAGCCTGGCTAAACAGAGCGCTTTGTCTGGACCTCAGGAAAAAAAAGAAAGTTTATGATCTTTGGAAAAGGGGGTTGGCTACTTATGAAAAATACCAAGATGTAGTGAAGCTATGCAGGGCGAAAATTAGAAGGGCCAAAGCTCAAGCAGAACTCATCTTGGCCACCACGGTTAAAGATAACAAGAAGAGGTTCTTTCAGTATATCAATAGAAAAAGGAAGACTAAGGAAAATGTAGGCCCACTGATGAATGAGATGGGCGCCCTAGTGGTGGAAGACACAGAGAAGGCAGAGCTACTGAATGCCTTCTTTTTTCAGTCTTCACTGTTAAAGCTGTCCCTCATGAATACCAGGCCCTGGAGACAAGGGGGAAGGTCGGGAGAGAGGAAGAGTTTTCCCCAGTAGAGGAAGATCATGTTAGAGACCACTTGGCCAATCTGGACATCCATAAGTCCATGGGCCCTGACGAGATGCACCCGCGAATGCTGAGAGAGATGGCAGATGTTATTGCTTGGCCGCTCTCCATCATCTTTGAAAGGTCATGGGGAACAGGAGAGGTGCCTGAGGACTGGAGGAAGGCCAATATCACTCCAGTCTTCAAAAAGGGCAGGAAGGAGGACCCAGGGAACTACAGGCCGGTTAGCCTCACCTCCATCCCTGGGAAGGTAATGGAGCAACTCGTTCTGGATGTCATATCCAAGCGCATTCAGGAGCAGGAAGTTATTGGAAGTGGTCAACATGGATTTACCAAGGGTAAATCGTGCTTGACCAATCTCATAGCCTTCTATGATGTTATAACTGGTTGGCTAGATGAGGGCAGAGCAGCAGATGTCATCTACCTTGACTTCAGCAAGGCTTTTGACACTGTCTCTCATAACATCCTCCTTCGGAAACTGAGGAAATGTGGACTAGACGAGGGGACAGTGAGGTGGATTGAGAGCTGGCTGTGTGACAGGACTCAGAGGGTTGTGATTAATGGAGCAGGGTCGAGTTGGAGGCCTGTAACCAGTGGTGTCCCCCAGGGGTCAATACTTGGACCAATATTGTTTAACGTATTCACCAACGACCTGGACGGGGGGACAGAGTGTATCCTCAGCAAGTTCGCTGATGATACCAAACTGGGAGGGGTGGCTGACACCCCAGAGGGCCATGCTGCCATCCAGCGTGACCTAGACAGGCTGGAGAGCTGGGCAGAGAAGAACCTAATGAGGTTCAACAAGGACAAGTGTAGGGTCCTGCACCTGGGGAGGAAGAATGTCAGGCACCAGTATAGGTTAGGGGTGGACCTGCTGGAAAGCAGCTCTGAAGAAAAGGATCGGGGGTCTTCGTAGACAGTAAATTATCCATGAGCCAACAATGTGCCCTTGTCGCCAAGAAGGCCAATGGCATCCTGGGCTGCATAGGGAAGAGTGTGGCCAGTAGGTCAAGGGAGGTCATTCTCCCCCTCTACTCTGCATTGGTGAGGCCACAACTGGAATACTGCATCCAGTTTTGGGCTCCCCAGTTCAAGAGGGACAGGGAACTACTGGAGAGAGTCCAGCATAGGGCAACTACAATGACTGAGGGACTGGAGCATCTCCCTTATGAGGAAAGGCTGAGAGAGCTGGGACTCTTTAGCCTGGAGAAGAGAAGGCTGAGGGGAGACCTTATTAATGTTTGCAAGTATCTAAAGGGTGGGTTTAAGGAGGATGGTGCCAGACTCTTTTCAGTGGTTCCCAGTAACAGGACGAGGGGTAATGAGCACAAGCTGGAACATAGGAAGTTCCGAACAAATATGAGAAAAAACTTCTTTACGGTGAGGGAGACAGAGCACCGGAACAGGCTGCCCAGGGAGGTTGTGGAGTCCCCTTCTCTGGAGACTTTCAAGACCCGCCTGGATGCAGTCCTGAGTGATGTGCTCTAGGCAATCCTGCTTTAGCAGGGGAGATGGACTAGATGATCTCTAGAGGTCCCTTCCAACTCTGAAAAATTCCGTGAATAATTAGAATTTTAAGAAGGAAAAAGATGAAGTTTGGAAAAAAAGACATTTTGCTTAGACTGTGATGGTTATATAACAGATCCTTTGAAAGCACTATGATAGTTAAAGGAAAAGAAGAAAAACATTGCAAAATATCTGACCAGGGCTAGAGTCGCGTTAGTAAACCAAAGTTGCTTTCATTGTAAGTGCTTCCAAAACACAAAGGACCAATGGATTTAACTTTTTTACATGGTGAGAAGGCAGAGGAGGAAAATCTTTTATTGGCATATATCCTTCATATAGACCTAATACTATAACCTTGCTGTTCCCACATAGTCTGCTTGTAGGGATTGTGTATGAAGAAAAGCAATATGTGACCAGTCCAAGACTTGGGCAGATGAAGAGCAATCTGTGTTAGCCTCCTTCTGGGCTGCCACAGGGTAACAAATATAGGGAATTGCTCTAGCCATTAGCATAGCGAGAGAAAAAAAAGCATAACTCTGTTTCCTCATAATAACAAATCTCAAACCTGGTTTTCTAGAAAAATATCTCTGCTTTCTTTGGCTCTGAGTTGTGTTACACAATAAGCTAAGACTGTGCTAAATGAATTCTATCATAAAGAAGAGTAAATACTTGTCATTGTAAAAGCAAAATCTTCTTTTTAAAATAACACTTGCCTTCTCAAAAAAGATTTCTCAAGTTTTAAATTGCAGCTATTTGGGAATATATTGTTGTCTAGCAGGACTGTTCGAAAAGTTGGAAAGCCAGTTTTAGAGTTAGGTTTTTGTCTCACTGTGGTGGGTTGACCTTGTCTGGATGCCAGGGGCCCACCAAGCTGCTCTATCACTCCCCCTCCTCAGCTGGACAGGGGATAGAAAATATAATGAAAGGCTCGTGGGTCAAGATAAGGACAGGGAAATCACTCACCAATTACTGTCATGGGCAAAACAGACTTGACTTGGGGAAATTAATTTAATTTATTAAATTTATGAAGCAAGAGTAGGATAATGAGAAATAAAAACAAATCTTAAAATACCTTCCCCCCACCCCTCCCTTCTTCCCAGGCTCAACTTCACTCACAAATTCTCTACCTCCTCCCCCTGAGTGGCACAGGGGGACAAGGAATTGGGGTTGCGGTCAGTTCATAACACTTCATCTTTGCTGCTCCTTCCTCCTCACACTCTTCCTCTCCTCCAACATGGGGTCCCACTCATGGGAGACAGTCCTGCACAAACTCTCCAACTGTATCAGGTACTCCCCTGAAGGCACTGCAGCCTGTGGAGGACCGTCCTGGTTTCAGCTGGGATAGAATTAATTTTCTTTCTGGTGGCTGCTGTGTTTCAGATTTGGTATGAAAGGAATGTCAATAATGCATATTGTTTTAGATGTTGCCAGGTGATGTTTGTATAACTCAAGGACTTTTTTCAGCTTCCCATAGAAGCTGAGAGGGAGCATAGACAGGACAAGCTGGCCAATGGAATATTCCATACTTTAGACGTCATGCTCAATATATAAATGGGGGTTGGCTGGGGGGTGCAGGAATCCGTGATCACTGCTCAGGACAGGCTAGGCAACCAATTCACCGGGTGGTGAGAGTGACTTCTGTTGTATTACTTTATCTTGTATATTCTTTTACCACTATTATTATTATTATTGTTATTTTCATTTTCTGTTATTTTTCTATTAAACTGTCTTTATCTTAACTCACGAGGTTTTGCAGCTGCGTGGTCCTAGCTGCCGGCTGGGGTTAAAACACGACTAGGACTCACACTGGAGCAGGGGCAAGGGGTGCAGTGTGTTGCAATGTTAAACCCTATAGCCTGGTCCAAAGGGACAAGGGTTAAAATTCTAATGGATATACATTTAAACTGTTGTAATCCACGTTTGGAGTTGCATGTTTGTCCTGGTTTGGGTGACACAGGACTAATTTCTCTTCTAACGCTTGGGAAAACTGCACTTTTAGAAGACTCTAGTGTCTGAATTTGTGAAAATATTTACTTTATAGCCATCTATGGTATGTGTGTTTCAAGGTTTTAGTGTTTTCGAGTTAGTCAGGACAAGGAGGAGCAAGGCCTGGGCACTTGACCCAGGTTGGCCAACAGGATTATTTCATACCATGAACATCACAGTCAACATAAATTAGAAAGTTTGCTGTGTAGTTGGCTTTCTCCCTTGATGGTGGCAGTCCAGAGAACTTTGTGCCCTGGTGCCGGACCCCTGAGGCCTTCCCTTCCTCCCGAAGCCATAGCGCTCACAGGGTCTGACATTTGTTGTCCACTGCTGGGAGTGCACAGCTTCCTACTGATATAATTGGCTGAGTATAATCCTTGTATATTTTATATTGGTATTGGGATCAATATTGGTTCTTTAGTATTATTAATATTAATTATTTAGTCTTATTCTATTAAATCTGTTTATATTTCAACCCTTGGGTTTCCTTGTTTTTTTCCCCGATTCTCCTTCCCGGGTGGGGAGGGGTCATCTGATGACAGAATAATCGTATAAATGACAATACATTGTTGTGGGTGTCTCAAACCATAACATGCTGCTTCTCTCTTATGAGTGAAGTAAATCTCTCTATCTGCATCATCCTAGGCACCTACAAAATAACATCAATTGCAAAATGGTATTGAAATTTAAGGATCTGTTTTCTGGCCATTGTTCTCCATCATCTAATTTATATTGGGGCCACCATTGGTTACAATATCATTTCATTTTATCTTTTGTCATGGGGTCACCCTCATACTTAGGCCAATTCTTAAGGATGCATCCCAAGGGAGAACAAGGGGGAATCTTGGACTGGCGGCTTCCCATTCTTTTCCAGCAGCTGCTCACACTCGGCCTTGACCACCCAATCAGCCAAGAAGGGCTCATGGGTTATCAGCCCGGTCTTGCCAAACTGTGGCATCTACACATGAGTCTGACTAACTGCCCAGATGATGCACATAAAATGAATACTCACCAGTCCGACTAGTCCCTCCCGCTCCCCAGGTTATCAGTGGATATCTTGGGATGTTATGCCGTTGTACCACTCGCCAACCTTGGACTGCTGGAGTGTTGAGGCCAGACCTCTGATAAAATCACTGGTGCATGCTTGGTCTCAGGCATCCTGTCCCTCCATGGATGATGTCGATGAGTTGGACCAGTTCTCAAGTCCCATCTGGGTCGCCAGAAATTGTTGACCCTTAATTGGGGTTTAGGTTCGTGCCTGGTGTGCAGATGCCAATGAGCACACAGAGTTGAGATCCACCTTCTAACATTAAGGCTGGGCTGGCCACTAAACGAACAATAGATGCTCTCTTTAACCTCTCTCTTCCCCTTCCCAGAAGAGAAGGGAGAGAGAATAAGGGAGAAAGACTTATGGGTTGAAAAGAAACTAAACTACTTTAATGAAATATTAATAATAAAATTAAAATATAATAATATTAATAAAAATAATGAAATATATATACTATATATATATAAAACCAATATCAAGCTCCCAGGATGACGATCATGTCAATGGCAGGCACTGTGGAAGTTCCAGACTAAACTCAGTGATGGACGGGAACTGGATTCAGGAATGCACGTATCGGGATCTGAAGCAGATGAACAGACAGACTCCTCCTCAGATGCCGGCCATTGAAGAAAAGAGGCTGACCCTTCGATCCCTCAGTTTTTATACTGAACATGATGCAGATGGGATGGAATACTCCATTGGTCACTTTTTGGGTCACCTGTCCTGTCCGCTCCTCCCCACAGGTGCAACCCCTTTACACCCTTCCACTTCTGACCCTCCAACGGTTCCTTGGTATTAACGATAAACATCAGACCTTATCTGCTGGAAGCAGACACTGTCTGAAAAATGTGCCATTAATTTCAGAGAGTGCAGTTAGTTAGAAGAGACTTAACTGAAAAGTAAAATTACTGAAAATAAAATTGGTTCTGTTTTACCTCAAACCAGGACACAGTTCTGTACAGAAAGGTGTGCCAGGCGATAATTCACAAAGCTAGCACATCCCCTTCAGAGGGGTTGTAGGTTTTTATATAGTTTACAACAAAGAAAAAGTTACACAAAACTTGTTCATTGTTCACCTTTCGATTATATAAATAATGCCCTTCTGCGCATGCTCCAATTAGTGGCTAGTTCATTATACAAAGGTGGTCTGACCTTGGCATGTAAGGGCACCATCCAGGGGTGTGATTTTTACCATGCTAAGGCAACCCCACTTCCCCCTCTCCCATCCCCCTAGTCAAGAGGTGATTCATCCTTGATGGCATTAGCTCATGCCTGTGCTATCTTGCTGTTACTCTTTACTTTGAGGACCACAATTCTACATGGCTGTCTTCAAAGATGTGTCACAAGCACATCTTTGTCACAAAGCACAAGCACAAGTGTTATATACACTTACATCAGCACCAATCCCAAGAGCGGTTGCACAGGGCACCTCAGCCTGGCCCTGGGTCCATCCCCCAGCCCAGCTCTGTTGACCAAAGATAGCCCCTGAGTTTGGGCCCTGAGCACTCACATTCCAGGATGGTCTCCAAGACAATGCTGAGGCCGTTTCTTATCATCACCCAGGGAAACTTCACTCCCTTGCAAGGAGTTGTTCTATATCTGGCATTTCTTCTTCCAGCCAGTTTAACCCCTTCTTGCGCCTGAGCCTTCTTGCCCTCCATGCCAGATCATTCCTCAGTCACAAATTACTACTGCTGAGCAGTTACAATTAGAATTTTCCCTTCACAGCTAAACAGGCTAAAGAGTAACTGTGAACAGCCTGACTCCCTTTAAGAGGTCAAGTAAAAAATTATAGATGGTTGCGTTGTAGTAAAATTGATATTAACTAGAAAAATTAAATGTAACATGTAACCGAAGCAATCAAGGGAACCTGCTGCTGCTGCTAAAAGTCATCTATACAGTCCCAATCATATTTCATTAATTACAGAGAAATAGTAACTAGACATGATTAATCTAAGATTGAATTAAGCAACTAACTACTAGACAATGTAGCTTTGTTAATAAGCAGGATATTTCTGTCAAGAGAATGATGAACTGTAGGCCTGGTCAGCAAACTGAGAAAACCACCTGGAACTGCCAAGATTAGAGGAGGAGCAGGTAAAAGGTAATTTCGGCAGGGGGAGATCGCAACCACTGACTCATTGACCACCTACCCAAATGATACCACCTACTCAGAACAATGGAAGAAGAAAACAGCAGTCTGCACGCTAATTTACATAGGAAGCAAAGAAACTTTGACCAATTATTAAAGAGAATAACAATGAATATGTATTAATTGTTAGAATATGTAATAATCAGTGTATAAAAAGGGAAATTTTTGAAACTAAGGTGTGCTCCTGTCTTGAGATGTGCTCCCCATTTCTGCACATTAATGGAATAAACTTGGAAATACCTCCGCTCTGTGTGTTATTGGCTTGCACACTGGGTAAAGAACACAGATTTGTGACAACAGTTGTATTAAAACATCTCCTTTTCAATACAAACCTTTTTACACAGTAAAAAATTTCTATAACCTTAACTATTAAAGGGTCTTCTAGTTGATCCCCATCTCATGGTTTTCTCTTGATCTTTCTTTAATTTTAGAACTAGTTGCCTTAACTGGCAACTTCAACAGTGAATAATTCAACACGGTGAATAATTCACTACCATTCTTAAAAACAGTTTAGCATGAAGTTTTAAGTAATAAATTGGTTCTTAAAGCATTAACTTTGAGAGTGTCAAATGTAAAAAGTAAATTTGAGAAAAATACATGAGTAGATGATACTGTGCCTTGCACGTATTATTAATGGAGCTGTACATATTGTTCTGATGATGTATTTAATTGGTCTTCTACTAATTCCCAGTGTAAAATAATCTGCATCACAATCAAGAGTAAGCAAGGAAACACACATACTAGTTGTAGTCAAAAGTGAAGAAATCCTGTAGGAAGGTTTCCAATTTATTTCTTAGTAAGAAACCTCTCTGAGATCCTTGCAGAGGTCCTGGTAAACATAAACTGCTATATACAAAACTGCTAATAAAATTAAGGATTAATCCCTTTGACAACAAAAGGGTCAAGTGGCATGAAAGCTCAAGCCTGAAAATTACTTTCTTCTCACACTAACAGGTTACTCTTCAGAGAATTTTCACCACAAATTTGTCTGTAGGCTGCAAGTCTTTTTCTAATGCAAATGTAAATAATGAAAAAGAAAAAGGGTCGGTCACCAATTGAAAGAAAAACATTTATTGAATCAAAGTCAATACTTTCCTTTTAATATCTACAAGGCAGCACTGAACTGATTTTATTAAAGAATTAACACAATGTACAAAAAAGTATGCCATAAAAATATGCCATTTTTTTTTCTGGCTATTGATCTGAAGACATTTTGAGGAATGCAAGATAGTTTTAGCAAGTAAATTTAAGCTGCAGTTACTGATGACAGAGTTCAAATCATTTTGTAATCATAGTATATTTAAGACTCATTGATCAAGTGGCATCAGAAATGTTGACCCCTAAAAATGTCACTGCATTGCTATGTCTTTATGCACCCCAGACAACTGAACATCTGATCTTGTGTCATCAAGAATCAGTACCTTTATTAGTGAAGACTATCCAACCTAACTGGAACTATTCAACCAGATAATTGACACCTACCACTGGAATACAACTTAGGGAAGGCCGACTACCTCCATAGCTCTTGTATTCTGCATGCTCTTTGTGAACTGAGGGGTTAATAAATGTTTAAATCAATTGGATAACTATTGCAATGTGAAATCAGGGAAAGCAGAGGAAGAGGATAAACTTATTTATGAAGCAATCTTTATTTATAAGCACATGTGTGTTTATGTGTAAACATGGAAACTATTAGGCTCAGTTATGCCTCAGTTGTTAGGATAATTTTTTTCCACATAAAAATTTAACTCAGGTTTCAAACCATCACCTTGTTTCAAACCACCAACAAGGAGAAAAATAAAAGGACAATTTACAGAGATAATTCAAAAACAGTGCAATATCAAAATACAATTTTCACAACGTGTGAAAGAGAAACATGCTTTGTAACCTGAGCAAAAGGCTTTTTGCTGACTTTGTAAAAAGTCACCCTGTACGTTGTTTTCATTGGCATCTGTTCTGCCAGATTAGTATGTTGCTCTTAGCAACTTCCATGGCCCCTAAATATTTAGTACATAGAAACTGTCAACTACTTAGAGAGGACTACTAAAATTTTCAGCTAATATTGCAGGTAGTCTGACATACTGCTACATACTAGGCTGACCATACAGCCTAAAATTAAGAAAAATTGTAAAAAGAAAGAAGCAGCCAAACATGATTCTTTTATTTTTTTAAATAGACTAAAGCACTTCCACAATACTTAGATACTACACCAGTTTACAGTCTTGAGGTCAGCTCTTTCAAAATAAATATACTGAACATTTATAACAAATGCCTTCTGAATGCAAGTTTTCTCTTTATTATTTCAAGACCAGTCGGATAAAACTTAAAATAAAGACCTAACTCTGAAGCAGATAAGATACAAGTCCTTTTTCAGAAGCAGGCATGACACATGCCACAGCTAAATTTTTCACCAACAACAGTATCATCAGTCTGCAGTTAGCAATTTAATTTCTTTCTGTCACCAAACAGGCCACCATACAAATCAACTCCACAAAGCACACAGTCATCTATTCTGCTGATTTTGTATGAAATGATAATTTGTGCTTGCAGGGCCCAGGCCTTTCAAAAATGGATATGAACAATGAGAGATTAAAAATATTAATGGAAACTTACTAATTTCTAAATTACTTGATTGGAGAAAATATTTAAAGAATAAAGAGTAACAGAATGCTGTGCATTAGGTATTGATGTTGGAAGCTAAGGTTGGTGCTTTAATTTGCTTTAACAAACAGCTAAAACTGATTCTAAACATCTCTATGTCCATGGTACTGGTAGGAGGCCAGTGCGTGCATGTCACTGAAAGGCACGGTAGGACCAATCTCATAAATGGCACCATCAGAGCAGAACAGCAACTTTTCACTGGAGTAATCACAAAGTGTGAACAATGAGCCATCACTTCTCTCATCCTGAACACAAAGCAGTCACCAAGGCAAAAGAGGAAAGAAGATACAGGAACTCACTTAAACCTGTAACACAGAAAACACATGTTAAACTGTTTTGTACGTTTTGATAATGATGATTTTCCTACCATAACATATTTAACACCACACATATTTTGCTTAAGTAAATGGAACTGTTGCAAAAATGGTATCCTAATTATATCACAAAATTCTTCTGAAATTTGGTGTGCAACTAAGTTCTCTTGCAAAGATTTGCCTACACTAATATCTTGGACATAAAACAGGCTTAAGGACAGATTTGCATTCAGGACTGAATTATTAACGTCTTGTTCATTACATAATAAAAATCAACATGCTCACATGATATTGAATGTTCTACCCAGAAATGCATTTTAAAATCGTGCATCATAAGGATGCATCTGTTTATAGGGAGCTAATTATGATATGTGGCAGGCAGGACATTCTTCCCCACTATTCTACCAGTGCCTAAAAAGCAGACAGTAATACTTACTGGAAAGGTTTGCCCAAGGTTATCCTGCCTGAGTGTCTACAAGCTGCATCTGAACATTTGCAGGTATGCCACCACCATAGCCTCCCTTGGACTGCATTTGGTTCTGAATTGAGCTCACCTGAAGACAGAAGGGAAAGGGGGTCAGAGAAAACAAGGCAGGTGGACAGAAGTGAAATATGGCACCTTCTTGCTTTTGGTTTTATTTTTTGTTTTGTTTTTCGAGTGCTCTCTCACCATCAAAGCTACATTACTTTTGCATGAAGATATACACAGAGTAACCTTTCTGGAATTTTCACTTCTGCAGGCAGATCAGCGGGAGAGATGAAAGAACATGCTGATGCAGAAGTTTTTCCTCTATCCCAAAGAAAACTGACTGATTCAGGCTTTCATTGAGCTGCTTGATTAATCAAGAAAATTAATCAAATATTATCAGTATCCAACTCTATCTGACAAGCTGTAATTTAGCTTGTTATATGGGAAACATTCTTTGCCAAGTATGATAAACCAGTGAAGTTAACACCATTACATTAAAAATACAATAGTCAATTTAGAAAATATCTGCATAGTAACTGAACTATATGGCTAATTTCAGAACATTTAAAATAGGGATTTCTAAACAAAAAAGGAGGCTGTGGTGTGTGGAAATTTTTTTTGGTTTTTGTTTAAAAACTGAAACTATTTTATTTTAAGGCATTTTTAAGCTGATGCAAACAAATACATAAAAAACACCCTCCACACACCCACCCCTCTATGGCTTTCATTGTCTTTATCAATAAAAAGGAAAAGACTCCGTAGTTCTTTTGTGCTTGTGCAGTATGAGTCAAAATAATAATCTCCTAGTGCCTGCAGGAAGACAGCTCCAATCTTAAAGGTTCAGCTTTTTTCTCTTTACACCTCAGAGTGTACATAACAAGTACAGAATGAACACGAAGTACTTAAAGCTACAGTTTCTGAAATTGCATTTGCAGTAAGAAGCCTATGTCTGCAGGACACTACTTGCAATTATTTCAGGTATGCTCCTTCATAGAGACCTCAAAACACCACTAGAAAGCTGTATTAAAACCGTATTGGAGAAATATCTTCAAGTAGCTTGCATGATATTTTCCCTGTCTGCAAAGACAAAAAAAAATAGTAGTGTCTTCTAAACAGACATCCACAGCAAAGCAAAGCACACACAATGAATCAGAAAAACTCCTGCACATTGTTTCTCAAACCAATGTGAAAGGAGCCTGTTTTAGGATCTTTGTATTTGACGGTACAGTATATTGCGGTGTTGTGAAGAGATCTCTGAGCTTTTTTATATCCTTAAAAAGCACAATGTAAAACCATTTTCTACTATGGTGATTTATTCAAATAAGCTGCAGTAAAGCAATGTTATGTTCAAATTTTTCTTCATGGATATGTGTTCAGATCCAATGCTCTAGTGGGTCTTGACACCAGAGACTACAAACACAATAAGGAAATGTGGAGGGAGTGTACCACCCCATTCATGGGGTAGGGCTTAAAAACTTTCAGGTTTCACCAAGCTGATGATGACAGCATCTTCTGTTGGCCTTTGGAACAAAAGACATTTGAATGTAATCAGTCTATTTCAGAAAATAACATACAGGTAAATGTATTTGGAAGAATGATTTAATGACTCCATTAATTTCATCTGAATGAACCCTACCTCTAGTGAAACAGAGCTAGAAAGACACATCTCCCAGGCAAGTCACCTTCTAGCTGACAATTTATCTACATTACTTCAAAAAGAAACATTATATCAACACAAATTG
The DNA here is from genome assembly GCF_028500815.1 of Rissa tridactyla. Lineage (NCBI taxonomy): Eukaryota > Metazoa > Chordata > Aves > Charadriiformes > Laridae > Rissa > Rissa tridactyla. The sequence continues at coordinate 6,672,475 of NC_071496.1, forward strand.
CAAAGCTAAAGAGTAAATTTTAATGAGTACTTCTAAAGTTTAAAAGAATCTCTCTGGTACCTGAGTATCACATATGATAGAATCATAGAATAGTTTGGGTTGGAAGGGACCTTTAAAGGTCATCTAGTCCAACCCCCCTGCAATGAGCAGGGACATCTTCAACTAGACCAGGTTGCTCAGAGCCCTGTCCAACCTGACCTTGAATGTTTCCAGGGATGGGGCATCTACCACCGCTCTGGGCAACCTGTTCCAATGTTTCATCACACTCATTGTAAAAAATTTATTCCTTATAGCTAGTCTGTTTTAGTTTAAAACCGTTACCCCTTGTCCTATTGCAACAGGCCCCATCTTTCTTATAAGCCCCCTTTAAGTATTGAAAGACCACAATAAGGTCTTCCTGGAGCCTTCTCTTCTCCAGGCTGAACAACCCCAACTCTCTCAGCCTGTCCTCATAGGAGAGGGGCTCTCTCCTTTTTGTGGCCCTCCTCTGGACCCGCTCCAATAGGTCCATGTCTTTCCTGTGCTGAGGGCTCCAGAGCTGGACGCAGTACTCCAGGTGGGGTCTCACGAGAGCAGAGTAGAGGGGCAGAATCACCTCCCTCGACCTGCTGGCCATGCTTCTTTTGATGCGGCCCAGGATACAGTTGGCCTTCTGGGCTGTGAGCGCACATTGCCGGCTCATGTCCAGCTTTTCATACACCAGTACCCCCCCAAGTCCTTCTCCTCAGGGCTGCTCTCAATACATTCTCCGCCCAACCTGTATTTGTGCCTGGTCTAACAGAATTGTGGGCTGACAAGGTGGAACTCCTTCTGAAGTACCTTCCTTTTTAGGCAGTCTAAACTACAAGAACAAGCACAATGAAATGCTTTTTTTTTCTTCAGAGACACCATTGCCTTCCCTATGATGATACATAAGAACAAAGGTTATTTTCTGTTTATGTCTAATTTAGATAAGATAAGGATTCAAGAATTTTAGAAGGGATCACACCAATTAAAGATCATAAATCTGTTGTGTTGCATATCTACCTAATTAATTTCTTCCCTCTCCTTTAAAATCAGGAAATAAGATGGCCCTTGAAAGAGTAAAGAAGAGAAAACTAAATAAACAAGAGAAAAACTAAGAAAAGTACAGAATACATTAAATCAATGGATAAATTGGGAATTATGAAGCAGAAAAAGAAAAGTGAGACTTCACCATAGAATACAAAGATAAAATAGAAAGAAGGTGATGGGAATGAGAAGGGAACAGTGCACAGAGGGTTCCTACTGTATAATTTTACCTTTGACAAAATAGCAAGGTTCTCTACAGAAAATGCAAACAAAACCAAATATTTCAGCAGTCAGAAAACTACCATACTCAGAAGTGTGAGGATATATAATAAAGAACAATGCTGATGAAAAAGGTGCAGGGCAGCTAATGAATTTATTCCCAAATTTATATGGGAAAAAGTTAATGAAATTGCAGGAGGTCTTCCTAAGGTATTCAGAAGAGAGAAGGCAGAAGTAACAAGTGGTATAACATTCATACTATAAAGGAAGTTAAGCATCAGAAAAACTCAGGAAGAGAAGACTGTAATCTTGGAATTTACACTGTCAAGAATTAACACAGAGACTGGATGAAATATTACCACAGTGAGTCACCAAGGAAGAGGTGGGGAAAATAGGCAAATGTGAAAAAATAGAGATTTGTGATTCTAAAAAGAGAGAGAAAAGGATTATTTTTTGCATTCTGTCTCTTCTTATCTGGGATCAGAAAAATCGCTCTAGTCATTGATGCAGCACATTATCCAAAAGAAAAAAAGAGAAAGAGATACAACCAGTTATGAGTGTTAAAATGAAAGAAAAAGTCCAATAATGATTATCTACTATCTGGAGATGAGTTGGGTATTATGCAAGGCAAAGGTGAGGGCAAGTAGGGGAAAAAGTCTGAGGTGAGAGAGTAAAGCTTCAGGCAACCAACACATGCCTCCCATGAGGCTGCTCAGCTGTGAGAATGAGAAAGGTTCTCACAGGAAGGGCAGAAAAGATCTAAAAAGCAAGAGGCTACGGATTTTTTTAAATTTTATTAAGAATACCACTCATTCATTTCATTATTTCAATTTACACATAGTTTTAAATATTAATGTAATATATTGCATTAAATAGATAATTAGCTTTAATTTAATTTTATCAAGCTGAAACTGTGCTTGTCTATTTAACTTGCTTACAGATGTTTTAGTACAAATTACTTCCAATCTATAATGTTGCTTCAGGGAAAACTTGGTGCTTTGTTTGCCACGTCAGATTTCCCAGCTTTTCCCTTCCCCAATGACTACTGAGTTACAAAAGTTTTTTTCTGATCACAATAAGCTGTAAAAAATCAAACTAGTTTCCAGGAAGCTACAAATGACCTTACTTGCCCATGTTAAAACTGACTTTCTTTCTTTACAGCTCTGTTCTTTATTCTAATACTCCTGACAGAACTCTGTCTTCCCCTTTGCTAAAATCTGACATGGAGAAATTTATTTATTCCTTTACGGAATCACGGAATCACGGAATCTTCAGAGTTGGAAGGGACCTCTAGAGATCATCTAGTCCAACTCCCCTGCTAGAGCAGAGTTGCCTAAAGCACATCCCTCAGGGCTGCATCCAGGCGGGTCTTGAAAATCTCCAGAGAAGGGGACTCCACAACCTCCCTGGGCAGCCTGTTCCAGTGCTCTGTCACCCTCACCGTAAAGAAGTTTTTCCGTGTATTTGAACGGAACTTCCTATGTTCTAGCTTGTGCTCGTTACCCCTTGTCCTGTCGCTGGGAACCATTGAAAAGAGCCTGGCTCCGTCCTCCTTAAACCCACCCTTTAGGTACTTGTAAACATTAATCAGGTCCCCCCTCAACCTTCTCTTCTCCAGGCTAAAGAGTCCCAGCTCTTTCAGCCTTTCCTCATAGGGGAGGTGCTCCAGTCCCATAATCATCTTGGTTGCCCTACGCTGGACTCGCTCCAGTAGTTCCCTGTCCCTCTTGAACTGGGGAGCCCAAAACTGGACACAGTACTCCAGTTGTGGCCTCACCAGTGCAGAGTAGAGGGGGAGAATGACCTCCCTCGACCTACTGGCCACAGTCTTCCCTATGCAGCCCAGGATGCCATTGGCCTTCTTGGCGACAAGGGCACACTGCTGGCTCATGGATAATTTGCTGTCTACCAGGACCCCCAGGTCCTTCTCCTCAGAGCTGCTTCCCAGCATGTCCGCCCCTAACCTATACTGGTGCCTGACATTCTTCCTTCCCAGGTGCAGGACCCTACACTTGCTTTTGTTGAACCTCATTAGGTTCTTCTCTGCCCAGCTCTCCAGCCTGTCCAGGTCACGCTGGATGGCAGCACGGCCCTCTGGAGTGTCGGCCACCCCTCCCAGCTTGGTATCATCAGCAAACTTGCTGAGGATACACTCTGTCCCCTCATCTAGGTCATTAATGAATATATTGAACAAAATTGGTCCAAGTATTGACCCCTGAGGGACACCACTGGTTACAGGCCTCCAACTGGACTCTGTGCCGCTGATCACAACCCTCTGAGTTCTGTCACTCAGCCAGCTCTCGATCCACCTCACTGTCACCTCATCTAGCCCATACTTCCTCAGCTTCATAATGAGGATGTTATGGGAGACAGTGTCAAAAGCCTTGCTAAGGTCAAGGTAGATGACAAGGTAAAAGGGTCAAGGTAATCCCCCTTTAAAGGGGATTATTAAGGTCAAGAAGTATTTTTCATCATTATCTATATGCCACCCTTTTCTAAGATCGCGTATTACTGACCTTAAAAATATATTGACATTTCACAGAAAATATGAAGTAGTACAAAATAAATTTGTTCTCATAAGGTCACTTTCAATATCTATCTTAGCCATCATATACCCAATATGTTAAGATATACGTGGCCATCAGGGCTGCAGGGGTGGCCTCTGTGAGAAGAGGCCACCCCTGCAGGGTGGGGGACTGTCTTGTGCCAGATACAGCCAGTTCCAGCAGGCTCCACAACAGCGCCACTGCAGGCCAAAACTGAGCCCATGAGCAAAGTTGGTGACACCTCTGTGAAAATATATTTAAGAAAGGGCAAAACCACTGGAGAGAGAGGAGGAGGGAACAAAAAGAGTGAGAAACAACAGAAGGAACACCAAGGTCAGAGAAGGAGGAGGTGCTCCAGGCATAGGAGCAGATACTTCCTGCAGCCTGTGGAGGACCCACGCAGCACAGGTAACAAACAGAAGGAGTTGGAAGCCACTGTGCAGCTGGAAAGCTATGGCCTAATCGCTGTCACTGAAACTTGGTGGGATGACTCACACGACTGGAGTGCTGTAACCTATGGCTATAAACTGTTCAGAGGGGACAGGCAAGGAAGGAGGGGATTGGGGTTGCCCTCTATGTAAAAGAATGGATTGACTGCAGAGAGCTGTCTTTGAAAGACAGCAATGAACAGGTTGAGAACTTATGGGTGAAAATTAGAGGCCAAGCCAACAAAGGAAACCTCGTGGTTGGTGTTTACTATAGGCCGCCGGATCAAGGGGAGGATGTTGACGAAGCAGTCTTACTTCAACTACCAGAAGCATCATGGAAGCATCACGCTCTGATCCTGCTGGGGAACTTCAACCATGCTGACATCTGCTGGAAAAGCAGCGCAGCAAGCTGTACACAGTCCAGGAGACTCTTGGAGTGCATTGAGGATAACATTTTAATCCAGGTGATAGACAGTCCAACCAGAGAAGCATTACTGGACCTGTTGCTCACCAACAGATGAACTAATTGGAGAGGTCAAGACTGGTGGCAGCCTGGGCTGCAGTGATCATGCACAGATGGAGTTCACAATCTTGAGGGATACGGGCCAGACGAAGAGTAAAGTCAAGACCCTGAATTTTAGGAGAGCAAATTTTCAGGTGTTTAAAGAACTAGTGGAAGGGACCCCCTGGGAAACTGCCCTCAGGGATAAAGGAGCAAAAGGGAGCTGGCAGCTCATTAAGGACATTTTTCTTAGAGCACAAGAGCTCTCAATTCCAGGCAAGTAAGGCAGGAGACCTTCTGGTCGAGCTGAAGTGCAAGGAGGACATGCATAGTGTCCTGGTTCTGGCGGGGATAGGGTTAATTCTCCCCAGGCTCCAGCCATTCCGTAATTGTGTTTGTACATTCCTCTATCCCTGTTACTGTTGTTGTTTTCTTGTTCCCTTTGCTGTTCTGTTAAATTGCCTTTGTCTCAACCCACGAGTTTTGCCTTTTTCTTCCGATTCTTCCCCGTATTGGGGAAGCCCGAGAGAGTGGCACGTAGTTCTTTGTTGCCGTCTGAGGCCAAACCACGACACGTAGGCAGTGGAAGCAGAGACACACATCCTGGGAAGAATATAGGGCTGCTGCCCAGGTGTGTAGGGATGGGATCAGGAAAGCTAAGGCACCGCTGGAGCTGAATTTGGCAAGGGATGTGAAGAATCATAAGAAGGGCTTCTACAGGTGCATTGGTCAGAAAAGGAAGATTAAATAAAACATACACCACCACCACCCCCCTCCAATACATAAGACATTGTCCTGGGTTGAGCGACACAGGACTAATTTCTCTTCTGATGCTGGGGAGAGATGCACTTTTAGAAGACTCTAGTGTCTGAATTTGTGGAAATTACTTTATAGCCAGCTAGGCTATGTGGGATTCAAGGTCTCGGTGTTTACAAGCCTTGCCAGGTGCAGGGATGAGGAGGAGCGGGCCTGGGCATTTGACCCAGGTTGGCCAACAGGATTATTTCATACCATGAACGTCACATTCAATATAAATTAGAAAGTTTGCTGCATAGTTTCTCTCTCCCTTGATGGCGGCAGTCCAGAGAGCTCCTTGCCCTGGTGCCGGACCCCTGAGGCCTTCCTTTCCTCCCAAAGCCATAGCGCTTATAGTGTCCGATATTTGTTGTCCACTGCTGGGAGTGCACAGCTTCCTACGGATATAATTGGCTGAGTATAATTATGGTGTATCTTATATTAGTATCGGGATGAATACTGGTTCTTTAGTATCATTGTTAATTATTTAGTCTTATCCTATTAAATCTATTTATATTTCAACCCTCGTGTTTCCTTGCTTTCCCTGATTCCCCTTTCTGGGTGGGGAGGGGTCATCGGGTAATAGAATAATTGTCTAAACGACAATAAGTTGTTATGGGTTTTCTCAAACCATAACAGACATCTAGCGCCAACCAACATGGAGAAGGCTTAGGTACTCAATGATTTTTCTCCTCCGTTTTCACTGGCAATCACTGTTCCCACATCTCTCAAGTCCCTGAACCTCAAGGCAGGGACTGGGGGAATAAAGTCTCTCCCATTGTAGGAAACAATCTGGTTCGAGACCACCTGAGGAACCTGAACATACACAAGTCCATGGGACCCAAGGTCCTGAGGGAACTGGCAGATGTAGTTGCCAAGTCACTCTCCATCATATTTGAAAAGGCATGGCAGTCAAGAGAAGTCCCCAGTGACTGGAGAAAAGGGAATATCACACCCATTTTTTAAAAAGAGGACCCTGTGAATGATTCATCAGTCAGCCTCACCTCCATGCCCAGTAAGATCATGGAGGAGATGCCGCTGGAAGCCATGTCGAAGCATATGGAAGACAGCAAGGTGATTGGAGACAGCCAACATGGTTTCACCAAGGGCAAATCGTGTCTGACTAGTGGCCTTCTACGATGGAGTGACTGCATCAGTGAACAAGGGAAGAGCAACTGATGCCCTCTACATAGGCTTCTGTAAGGCCTTTGACACAGTCTCCCACAACATTCTTGCCTCTAAATTGGAGAGAGATTAATTTGATGGATGGACTATTAGATGGATAAGGAATTGGCTGGATGGCCGCATCCAAAGAGTTACAGTCAACAGCTCACTGTCCAAATGGAAATCAGTAATGAGTGGTGTCCTGGTTTGAGGTAAAACAGAACCGATTTTCTATTTTGTAATTTTACTTTTTAGCTGGGCCTCTTCTAACTGACTGAAGTCTGAAATTAACAGCATATTGTTCAGACACTGTTCACTCTCAGAGTGATGAGACCTGATTATACCAAAGAATGGTATGCACAGTATATTGCTTATACTTATTCCTGCAACAACCAAGGTCAGCTAACTTCACTGTTTGCCCCGTTAGAGGGTCGGAAGCAGAGAAGTGTAGAGGGGTCCCACCTGTAGGGAGGAGCAGACAGGACAGGTGACCCAAAACTGACCAACAGGGTATTCCATCCCATCTGCATCACGCTCAGTATAAAAGCTAAGGGATCAAAAAAGGTCAACTCTCTGTCTTCAGTGGCCGACGTCCAAGGAGGATCCTGTCTGTTCGTCTGCCTTTGATCCCGATCTGAGCATTCCTGACTCTAGTTCCAGAATTCAGCTCCTGTCCATTGCTAACTCCAGTCTGGGACTTTCCCTGTGTCTGCTGGTGATGCGATCATCATCCTGGGAGCTGGATACGGTTTTGTATATATTGTATACTTTTTTTAATTTTTATTTTATTATTATTTATTATTTCCTTAATTATTATTATTTTCATTAAAGTAGTTTAGTTCTTTTTCTAAACTCGTAAATCTCTTTATCTCTTCCTCTCCTCTCTTTGGAGAGTGGGGGGGGAGGGCCATCTGTTGTTCTGATTGGCCAATCCAGCCAAAACCACGACAAGTGGTGTCCCTCAGGGGTCTGTATTGGGACTGGTACTGTTTAATATCTTCATTAATGACATAGACAGTGTCTTCAGCAAGTTTGTGTATGACACCAAGCTGAGTGGTGCAGGTAATACACTAGAGGGAAGAGATGCCATCCAGAGGGACCTTGACAGACTGGAGAAGTGGGCCTGTGCAAATCTCATGAAGTTCAACCAGGCCAAGTGCAAAGTCCTTTACCTGGGTTGGGGCAATCCCCAATATCATTACAGACTGGGCAATCAATGGATTGAGTGGATTGAGAGCAGTCCTGCAGAGAAGGACTCCCCCTCTACTTGTCTTGTGAGACTCCATCTGGAGTACTGCGTCCAGCTCTGCAGTCCCCAGTACAAGAATGACATGGACCTGTTAGAGTGGGTCCAGAGGAGGGCTGTGAAAATGGTCAGAGGGCTGGAACACCTCTCCTCTGGAGAATGTCTGAGAGAGTTGGGGTTGTTCAGCCTGGAGAAGAGAAGGCTTTGGGGAGACCTTATTGTGGTCTTTCAATATATAAAAGGGGCTTGTAAGAAAGATGGAGAGAGAGACTTTTTACCAAAGCCTGTAGTGACAGGACAAGGGGCAGCAGTTTTAAACTGAAAGAGGGTAGATTTAGATTGAACATAAGGGAAAGAAAAGTTTACAATAAGTCTGCTGAGACACTGGAACAGGTTGCCCAGAGAAGTTGTGGATGCTCCATCATTGGAAGTGTTTGAGGTCAGGTTGGATGGGGCTTTGAGCAACCTTATCTAGTGGAAGATGTCCCTGCCCACGTGTGAGAGACTGGAACTTTAAAATAATTGTCTCAAAGCTTGCTTAAGCTTCTGCAAATCGACAGCAGGCTTGTGGGCTGATAAGAAGCTTGCTTGTATCTATTTAGCACCTTCTGCAAACCATTCTCTTGCTTACCAGTTACCACCCAAGATTGCCATCAGCTGAAGAGGGTGTGTTGCCATCAGCTGAAAAGGGTGTAGGCCTTTGGTTATCAGAGTAGCCAGACCATGCCTATTCCAGGGCTCATGATGACTGTGCTGAGCCAAGTGCTGCCCAAGCAGCAGGGGTCAGGAAAAGCTTATACAGTGACCGTGTCAAATGACAATTAGCTGGGTAAAGGCCACTGTCATGCTGATTGGCCAAGCTATGGACCGACCTGGGCTACCTGGACTATAACTGGTGTGGTGACCCACCACAATTTGGGAATTGGGACTGAGACTGCCACCCATGAATCAGTGGGATACTGCTGAAATTCCAGAGGACTGCCAAGGTGTTGTTGGGCTTGTGGTGGTGACTATACTTTTGCTGTGCTTTATAATACTGCTTCTCCTTTCTACCTTTCCTCTACTTACGCCTTTACTCTATCGCTCATCTCAGTTATTGTTGCTGGGGAATAACAATAAACCTGCAGTGAGTGGCATCTGACCTTGTTTGTGTCTTAATCTCACACTTGGAATCATTGCGAACCTCTCCTGGGCCCAATGTAGTCGGACTGGGGTGTAACACCATGGCAGGAGGGTTGGTCTAGATGATCTTTGAAGGTCTCTTCCAACCCAAACAATTCTACAATTCTGTGAAAAGGAAGGAGCAGCAGAGAGAAACTACTATGTACTGACTATAACCCCCTCCCCTCACAGAGCTCGTTGGGCTGGTCAAGGAGGAGTGAAGTTGAGCCTGGGAAAGGGGGGAGAAAATTTCTTGTTTTAATGTTTGTCTTTTTGTTTCTCACTATCTGAATTAATTTTCCCCAAGTTGAGTCTGTTTTTCCCATGACAGTAATTGGTAAGCGATGTCCCATCTTTATGTCAACCTATGAGCTTTCTCATTCTATTTCCTCCCCCTTTCCCACTGAGGAGGGGGAGTGAGTGAGTGGCTAGGTGTGAGTTTGGCTGTTGGTAAAGGCTAACCCACCACTCAGCCTCTGTTTTTCACTTTCAAAGATATAAATATACTTATAGTTCCTATCATCTACAGGAAGCTACAAAACCCCATTTGTGACATCGGTGTTGCTTGATCTGCAAATAACTCACATTGCAAATAGTGAGAACCTCAATAAGTGCACACAATAAGAATATTTGTGTGAACCATAAACTAAGGAAAGTTACAGAATTTTATATAAACAACATTTAAAAAAATACTTAAGAAATCTAATCAGAATTATAAGATACTTTAAAAGGTGTTTTCTTAAAATACTCTAGTATATTTTAAAATATACCTCTATTTTAGTTAATACCTATACTAATCATTTTGGGAAACTAATAAATGTTTGTATACAGACCTTGAGATTTATCTCACCTTAGTCCGTGCTGTTGGGGATTTACGAATCTGAGTGAGTTACCCCCCCCCCCTTTCCTGAGAGTGGGATGTGACAACGTGTTATTGGAATAAATTTAAGAAGTACTCTACATATACCTTGTACAATTTATAAAAAATGTACTTTGCATTGTCAATAAACATAGGCATTTTTAATATGATATTCCATAATCTTGAATGCAAAGTGGTTAAGGCTTGGAATTAAGACACTAGCAGGTTGTTTTTCAGCTTTACAGAAACTCTTATAACTCAATTGAGAACCATTCCTTCAACTAATTGCTTCAGCCACAATAGTCATGTTCATATATTGTATCAAAGATGAAATATTCTTCATCTACTCATGCTTACCGAGTTCATTCCGCTGAATAGGTCTCCTGATCCTACATGAGCCGTGTGAACAAAGTTTGTTGGCTCCCCAATCATGCTTCGGTCAATCTGCCGTCGCCTTTTCTGAAAGGCAGGTAAAGAAACCATCTGATTGAGATTCATTTAAAGAAACAATGTTTGACATACACATAGAATTTAACTGTCCATAGATTATTTCATACATCATAGGATATTTTCATAGGAGTCAAAAGGCAGAGTCCAATGTGCTTTGTTTTTACTCGGAGGATCTATAGTAGATTGTTAGACCAGCACTGATACCACTCCTAACATTTAAACCAACCAAACATTCATAAATAACCTTACTACATTTCACTGTAACAATATCTGTTAACAATCTACATGGTGACTTCTGTCTATATATGTATTTAAACATGATAGGTCAAATTTGATGTTTAATAATTCAAATCAAGAATTAGGGGTCAAAGAGCATTAGTAGAGTGTAATAAACAGCTAACTTACAGAGTTTGTGTTGTCTTGCCATAGGAACTTATGCCCATTTTTCTAGTAACATACTTCACTGTGATGTGCAGAATAATGCCTTGAATTTGATCAGGTTTTGTCACAGCCATATCCTTAGTGTAGCCTGTATACTCAGATAACTTTCACTCTGCATGGTTGTAGCGTGAGAGCTGCAGAGATGTAGTGTGATATTAAAACAGGATGCCAGATTAGATCCTAAGGATACTCTGATTACTGTGCCATGAGATATAATGTAAGAATAGCTTAACTTCTGTCTCCTCTTTGTCAGAGTCATGGTTTCAGTTTTTATTCATGTAATAGCAGGCAAATCAGAAATTAGAGGCAGTAAGGACTTCCTCTAGTAAAAGTCGCTTTGGCGCTCTGCCTCCAGCTGAGCATTGCATCTAGAGGAATAAAATGGAAAATACTGTCCTCATCTTTTAGGCCAGAGGCAGTAAGCTTGAGTAGAGTGAACCACACAGCCTGCAACCACTACAATTTACAGTATGTTAAACACAATACAGTTTAATAGCTACGAAACTACTTAAGATCAATTAAAAGCTTCCCATTGTCTTAAAGCCTGCTCAATGTCCATTTCTAATCAGCAATAAGATCTTAAGAACACCTAGACTCAGACAGGAAGGTACATGCCTCATGAATGGACTCACTGCTATTGAAACACAGCCACAAATGAATCTTTATGAATCAGAGCCTGCAGCTATGAGAATACATTACAGGGCTTAGCCAGCAAGTAAAAAACCACTTTTCATCCTTTCCTGTACCTTTTTGCTATTGCTAAAAGCAGGTTTCAATTCCTTACTGCATCGGTATTTAACAGCCATGGGGTGGGGGGAAGCAAAACCACTCACACAGGAATAGCAAAACAAAATGAGCTGTTCTATATCTAAACTATTAGTGAATTCTCTATCCCCAATTTGAGAGGATCCACTAAATGAAATAACCATAGTTATAAAAACATTGTCATGTAGTTTCCAAGGGCTTTCAGAGAGAAAGCATTCATGGAAATTAATTTAGAAGTCTGAAATACAGAAAGCTGATATATTTTATAAAGACATAAATAGTTACAAAAGAATCTCTAGCCATGTCCCAATGCATTAATATTTCAATCTAGAAGTCAAACTCACATATATACAGCACAGCTAACTATTTCTTAAGTTATGCATGATATAAGATAGCAAAACATATGTGACTAACTTGAGAGGAGACATCTTGCACCCAGTTTATGTTTACACTGGATGAAAACTCCTAATCTATAATGTTCAGTATTAGGAGCATCTCCACCAGGCGTAATGATTATTTTAAAAACATAGTTACTATATTTACACAATATAATATTGTAAAATGCTGGGACAGTTTGTCTGTGTTGTAGTCCTCATTCTAAAGCGGGAAGAATCTCTGGAAAGTCACACGCTACTGGAACACACGACTCCCTCAAAACACTTAAAATTGTTTCTCTTTTGTGGAAGCTTAGTTTATATTGTCTCTTTTTGTAGAATAACAGAAAGCCAAAGTCATTTGTGCGTACAAATAATACATCCATGTTCTGCTGGTTTTAATGGAGTTTTGACATGGTAGGGTTTTGATATGCAGAGAACTGAACTCTTTCTTTGAGCAACTCAACTTATTTTCTTCTTTATTTGTTGCTAAGAATGATGGTATAGCAGTAACAGCATTAAAATGCTGGATCTTGTGAAGGACTAAATGATTCTCCACTCATCAACTAATGAAATAGTAACCACTAGTTAAAATGAATCATCATCAAACCCTGATTCTTAAGCAAGTTTCTTATCAGAGGCCATTGAAACCAGTTACATCTTGGCATGTGCCCACCGATGCGATCTCTTTGAAGCAACAGAACAATATTTAAATGCTCTGCTAAACAAAGATCCCAAAGCAGTTCACTCTAATAGCAAATAAAACTGATGCTTTTTTGCTGCAGAGGCACTTAGTTTGCATTTACATTAGTGTTTTAGCTTGGATTAGGAGCATGGTTTTGAAGGGACTTTGCCAGTCCCTGTCTACCATGCTTCAATTTGAATTTCAGGGTAATCTTAGAGTGCATAAACTGGATTTCTTTTGGATGAAGCTGAACTAGAAGACACTCTCCTAGCTGATACACTCCAATTGCTAATGGACATTGAGGCCAGAGGACTAGGAAAGCCAGTCTGAATTAAACCCTGAAACACATCTAATGTTCACCTTGGTTCCTCAACACCAACTGTTTTGCTCTACGAAACTGCTCCTGTTAAGATGTGCTGCTACTTAGTGAAGACATAGACTCATTCAGAGAACTAAAAAGACTGACTAGTGTGGATGAATGGATATGAAGAGCATTGTAAGCAGTCACCTGTTTTAGGAGGATATAACATAGGAGACAGGAGTGGGGGAGCACGCTTACAAAGGCTACAAAACTTTTACAGACAAGACTACAAATGTTATTATTCTGAAGTTGTATTTTCTGAGACCCTGTACTGGAAAGAATATGTGCAGTACTGTTGTTCTGTAAATAGGAATTGACACATAGATTGGTTCTTCAATAAATTTAGTATATTTAAACTCAAAGGAGCACAGAAGCAGCCCATTCATCTTTTGCTTTAGAAGAATAGCACAATTTCGCTAATTTCCCTCAGTGTATCATTTGTGCCTATTCTGTGCTTATTTCTAATGCTAGTCATGTGCCCAAGCTGATAAGCCCAGCTGAAATAAATTCCAGTTAGCCTTTGTCCATGCCCCAAACTCCATTTGGTAATTTACCATAAATTAACCTTAAAATATAAATACCATTAATCATTCCAATAATGAGATCTGACTATAAAGGTGATCTATAAAACAGCTTTGCATTTGTATCATGCTCGTGGAAAGGACTTCAATATACAAGCAACTGAGTATTTACAACATTTGAAGGCTTGTTTTAAAGTAAGGGAGACATTTCTGACAGAACACATGTATGTCCTAACTCTGACAACCTAACTGCAATGAGATCCCATTTCTTGTATCTGTGTTTCTTGGGGATGTTTTCTTGGGAGGGGGAAAACTGAAACACCCACCCCCCCCCCCAAAACACATGCACGCACCCCAACCCCCACATTATGATTAACTTGTTAAATGACTGTTTGGGTCAAGTTACTGAAACATTTCATATCAAAGGCAAAAAAAAATTCAAATTGGAATTGTGTTATTTGAGATTTTTTTCTTTCCTTGTCCCACAGTGTCCAACCTCCCTTTCCTAAGGGGGTGGTAGTGGGGGTGGCAGGGAGCACAAGGGAAATGAGATGAGAGAAACAGACATGTAAAGGGATCCTGTAAGTGGAATATGAAATATCATTTAATGGTTTTCCTCAGTTTGTTCCCTTGACAAAAATCTGCAGAATTTGGATTCCAAAGAACACACCAGGTAATCTTTACCCCACAAAAAGAATAAATAAATTTTAAACAGAAGTACAGGAGATGCAGGTTTGTGTATTAAATGTTTGAGGGGAGTGGAAGCATTTTGGTGACCTATCTCAGAAGCTTTGCTTTATACACACACAGTAGATGCACTGAAATTGTATCATACTACCATAGCAATGAAATAAAGAACTGATGTCTCTTCTTTTCTTAAGCTGTGAATGATGTTTTGTACTCACACAGGGTAGCATCTCTTTTGAAGTACAAATCAGAATTCCGAAAGCCACCAACATTTGCATGATTTAGAAAATATTTTAACCTTGTAAGTTTCTGGAGGCTTTTGATAAGGCTAAAAAAAATTAATCTAATTATACCATGTGTTAAATCTACCATTTAGCATTAGCCACAAGCATTTTATTAAAACACCTATTTAATAGCTTTAAAAGCTACTTACTGCTAGAAACTCAAAACTGAAATTTGTTTCTTGAAACAAAGAATTGCCACTGATGGTCCCAGAGCCATGTAAATTTTCCTTTTTATTTTTTATTCCCTTTTACTTTTCACTTTCAGAGAAATTATCTTTTCTGATCACCTCTAAATCTTGTCCAGAGTTTGGGCAGTGCTGCTCTAGCTCAAGCCATTTTATAGTGAATTATTCAACTTCTCTGTGCTTATATATATATATATATATAAAAGAAAATTTAATTTTGGTGGATTGGTGGAGCCATACCCTGAGGCAAAGGCAGCAGGAAGAGGCTCTATCAGAAGTGGATGATCCCCTTCCCTCCTGTCACCAGGCAGAAGGAGAGGACTTAAGGGATAAGGGGGAATGGAGTCAGATCCCTCCTCGGAGAGGCAAGCGCAACCCCTCACGGTCCCCCTCACCATCCCAATTGCCCTTGCATAATAGGTATGGGGCTTTGGAAATCGAGGACCAGGCGACTGAGGATGGAGAGGATAATCCATCCAGTGAGTTGCCCAGTGCTAGTCACTCACCCCCACGCCTCAGGACGTCCTCAACCAAGAAAGAAAGAAAGGTAATTGTAGTAGGTGACTCCCTTCTGAGGGGAACAGAGGGCCCTATTTGTAGACCGGACCCATCCCACAGGGAAGTCAGCTGCCTCCCTGGGGCCAGAATTAAGGACATACGGAGGAAACTCCCTTCCCTGGTCCAGTCATCAGATTACTACCCACTACTGATATTTCAGGTAGGCGGTGATGAGGTAGATACCAGAAGTCTGAGGGCAATGAAGAATGACTTTAGGGCCCTGGGGCGGCTGGTTAAGGGATCGGGAGCACAAATAGTGTTCTCCTCTATCCCACCATTTGTAGGGGTTGATGAGGTAATAAATAGGAGGAGCCAGCAAATTAACTCCTGGCTCTGAGACTGGTGCATCCAGCAGGACTTTGGCTTTTTTGAACATGGGCTGATCTACAGGAAACCAGGCATGCTGGCAACAGGTGGGGGAAGCCTAACCCGAAGGGGAAGAAAGATCCTGGGACAAGAATTAGCAGGGCTCATTCATAGGGCTTTAAACTAGGTTTGAAGGGGGATGGGGATGAAACCAGGACTGCAAAAGTGGTGCCCGGGAGCAGCATACCAGTGCTTCTGGGTAAAAGTGTTAGCATTAGGGCTTGTCCCCAAGGAAGTAGCAGGACAGTTAGCCCAGCTGAAGTGCATCTACACTAATGCACGCAGCATGGGGAATAAACAGGAGGAGCTGGAGGCCATTGTACAGCAAGGAAACTATGATATAGTTGCCATCACAGAAACGTGGTGGGAAGACACACACAAGTGGAGTGTGGTAATCGATGGCTACCAACTTTTCAGAAGGGATAGGCAAGGAAGGAGAGGTGGCGGGGTGGCCCTCTACGTTAGGGGCAGTTTTGAATGTCTGGAACTTAACGGTGTGAATGACAGTGTTGAGTGTGTATGGATAAGAATCAAGGGGAAGGCCAACAAGGCAGACATCGTGATGGGAGTTTGTTATAGACCCCCTAATCAGGATGCAGAATCTGATGAAGTATTCTATAAGCGGCTGGCAGAGGTCTCACGATCATTTGCCCTTGTTCTTGTGGGGGACTTCAACTTCCCAGACGTCTGCTGGAAATATAACACAGCAGAGAGGGAACAGTCCCGGAGGTTCCTGGAGTGTGTGGAAGACAACTTCCTAACGCAGCTGGTGAAGGAACCTACTAGGGGAAGTGCCCTACTGGACCTACTGTTTGTTAACAGAGAAGGTCTTGTGGGGGATGTAAAGGTTGGAGGTCGTCTTGGGCACAGTGACCATGAAATGGTAGAATTTTCAATTCTTGTTGAGGCAAGGCAGGGAGCCAGCAGAACTGCCACCTTGGATTTCCGAAGGGCAGACTTTATCCTGCTTAGGAGCATGGTTGAGAGTGTCCCTTGGGAGGCAGTGTTGAAGAGCAAAGGTGCCCAGGAAGGCTGGTCATACTTCAAGCAGGTGCTCTTAGAAGCACAGGAGAAGGCCATCCCCATGTCTCGAAAAACGAGCCGACGGGGAAGAAGACCAGCCTGGCTAAATAGAGAGCTTTGGCTGGACCTCAGGGAAAAAAGGAAGGCTTACATTCTCTGGAAAAGGGGCTTAGCAACTTATGAGGATGATCAAGATATAACAAAGCCACGTAGGGGGAAAATTAGAAGGGCCGAAGCTCAATCAGAACTCAGCTTGGCCACTGCAGTTAAAGACAACAAGAAGAGATTTTTCCAGTATATCAATAGAAAAAGGAAGACTAGGGAAAATGTAGGCCCACTGATGAATGAGACGGGTGCCCTAGTGGTGGAAGACCCAGAGAAGGCAGAGCTACTGAATGCCTTCTTTTCTTCGGTCTTCACTGCTAAAGCTGCCTCTCGCGAATCCCATACCCTGGAGGCAAGGGGGAAGGTCTGGAGAGAGGAAGATTTTCCTTCAGTTGAGGAGGACCGGGTCAGAGACCACTTGGCCAAGCTGGACATTCATAAGTCCATGGGCCCCGACGGGATGCACCCGCGAGTGCTGAGAGAGCTGGCAGATGTTCTTGCTAGACCACTCTCCATCGTCTTTGAAAGGTCATGGGGAACAGGAGAGGTGCCTGAGGACTGGAGGAAGGCTGACATCACTCCAATCTTTAAAAAAGGCAAGAAGGAGGAGCCAGGGAACTACAGACCGGTTAGTCTCACCTCTGTCCCTGGGAAGGTAATGGAGCGACTCATTCTGGATGTCATCTCCAAACACGTTGAGGAACAGGAAGTCATTGGAAGTGGTCAGCATGGATTTACCAAGGGTAAATCATGCTTGACCAATCTGATGATAGCTTTCTATGATGTTATAACGGGTTGGCTGGATGAGGGGAGAGCCGTAGGTGTCATCTACCTTGACCTTAGCAAGGCTTTTGACACTGTCTCCCATAACATCCTCATTAGGAAGCTGAGGAAGTATGGGCTAGACGAGGTGACGGTGAGGTGGATTGAGAGCTGGCTGTGTGACAGAACTCAGAGGGTTGTGATCAGCGGCATAGAGTCTAGTTGGAGGCCTGTAACCAGTGGTGTCCCCCAGGGGTCAATACTCGGTCCAATTTTGTTCAGTATATTCATTAATGACCTGGACAATGGGACAGAGTGTATCCTCAGCAAGTTTGCTGATGATACCAAACTGGGAGGGGTGGCTGACACTCCGGAGGGCCGTGCTGCCATCCAGCGTGACCTGGACAGGCTGGAGAGCTGGGCAGAGAAGAACCTAATGAGGTTCAACAAAAGCAAGTGCAAGGTCCTCCACCTGGGGAGGAAGAATGCTAAGCACCAGTATAGGTTAGGGGTGGACCTGCTGGGAAGTAGTTCTGAGGAGAAGGATCTGGGGGTCCTGGTAGACAGTAAATTATCCATGAGCCAACAATGTGCCCTTGTTGCCAAGAAGGCCAATGGAATCCTGGGCTGCATAGGGAAGAGTGTGGCCAGTAGGTCGAAGGAGGTCATTCTCCCCCTCTACTCTGCATTGGTGAGGCCACAACTGGAATACTGCGTCCAGTTTTGGGCTCCCCAGTTCAAGAGGGACAGGGAACTACTGGAGTGGGTCCAGCATAGGGCAACAAAGATGACTGAGGGACTGGAGCATCTCCCTTATGAGGAAAGGCTGAGAGAGCTGGGACTCTTTAGCCTGGAGAAGAGAAGGCTGAGGGGACACCTTATTATGGCATACAAGTATCTAAAGGGTGGGTTGAAGGAGGATGGTGCCAGACTCTTTTCATTGGTTCCCAGTGACAGGACAAGGGGCAACGGGCACAAGTTGGAACATAGGAAGTTCCGTTCAAATACACGGAAAAACTTCTTTACAGTGAGGGTGACAGAGCACTGGAACAGGCTGCCCAGGGAGGTTGTGGAGTCCCCTTCTCTGGAGACTTTCAAGACTCGCCTGGATGCAGTCCTGAGTAATGTGCTCTAGGCAATCCTGCTTTAGCAGGGGAGTTGGACTAGATGATCTCTAGAGGTCCCTTCCAACTCTGAAGTTTCTGTGATTCTGTGATTTTCTCCTTTTCTCCATCTCTGCCCTTCATGAGAAGCCCTCTCAAAAAAAACCCCACCTGTCCTGGTTTGAGGTAAAACAGAACCAACTTTCTGTTCAGTAATTTTACTTCTTAGCTAGGCCTCTTCTAACTCTCTGAAATTAACAGCATGTTGTGTCTAAAGCAGTTCATTCAGAGTGATAAGACAGTTTGTGCCAAGGAATTGTATGCACAGAGGCTCTTGCTTAGACTTATTGCTATAGCAACCAAGGTCAGCTAATTTCATTATTTGCCCCATTGGAGGGTCAGAAATGGAAAAGCATAGAGGGGTCCCACCTGCAGGGAGGAGCGGACAGGACAGGTGACCCAAAACTGACCAACAGGGTATTCCATCCCATCTGCCCCATGCTCTGTATAAAAGCTGAGGGATCAAAGGCCATTTCTTCGATGGCTGATGTCCGAGGAGGACCCTGTCTGTTCCTCTGCCTTTGATCCCGATCCGTGTGTTCCTGACTCCAACTCTGGAATTCAGTTCCCACCCGTCGCTGAGTCCAGTCTGGGACTTCCCCAGTGCCTGCCGGTGACATCATCCTGGGAGCTTAATACAGTTTTGCATATACTGTATCTATTTCATTATTTTCCTTTTTATTTTATTATTAATATTTCATTAAAATAGTTTATTTCTTCTAAACTCATAAATCTCTCTTTATCTCTCCTCCTCCTCTCCGTGTATGAGAGGCTGGTGGGGACCATCTGTTGCTGGCCATTGGCCAATTGGGCCAAAACCACGACACCACCCAAAACCCCAAAAACCACGCAGATTAACATCAAGTAGTGCAGGGTCTCAAATATATCATAAAAAACTCAAATTATGTCACTTAGATCTAAGCAGGCTGATCATTATTTTTCTGGAAGCTGTTAAAAGTAGAAGTCCTAAATGAAGTCAAACACAGAACAGCATACAAAGATATCCTGAAGTCACTGCAAGTAGTAGCCTATATACACGGAGGATCAAGGGCAAAGAAATGTCTCCTGTTTAGCAGAGAGAAAAGCATGTTCTGCTTAATCTACACCAGATTTTTACAAGATATCAGCTAGGTACATACCCTAAATACAGGTCTGGGTGAAATATAACTGATGCACACTACTTCAAATGATCTGCTCTCTTAGTACCAAAGCCTGTGGTGATTTTAATTGATGACGCTTCCATCTCAGCTCTACGAAAGTCTCTATCAGCTCTCAAAAGAAAGTGGTATTGCAGGTGCAGATTAGGAAGGTGCTTTCTAAACATAAAGCAATACATAGTAGTAGAAACTAAAGCAATTCAAGGAGAAGTTATTGCTGTATTGCAAACGTACAGTTTCTGAAAACAGTGCTTCTTTATTGAAATTCCCTCATATGACACTTTTTTGCTGTCACTTGTCATTTCATCATGTCTACTTTATACACAAGAAAGGCTGTCAACTCTTCCTCCCACACAGCAATGCTCTTTACCCAGCTATATGTTGTTCTGGCATTTTATATATAATAAGATTCAACAAGGCTAAGTGCTGGGTCCTGCACTTGGGTCATAACAACCCCATGAACGCTATAGGATTAGGGAAGAGTGGCTGGAAAGCTGCCCCGTGGAAAAGGACATGGGGGCATTGGTAGACAGCCAGCTGAATATGAGCCAGCAGTGTGCCCAGGTGGCCAAGAAGGCCAATAGCATCCTGGCTTGTGTCAAGGTCTCACTTTAATGGGGAGAAATCTGAATTGTCTAATATGGAATTAATAAAAGACAGGCTATCGCTTTATAGTTGCCCTATAGAGAGCTTCCTAGGGCCTCTTTCACTTCAAATGTTTGGAAACAACGCATTAGAAACAATTTTGAAAATGAGAAGGCTGTGATGCTCCTTTTCACATCTTTCTGTCTCTCTGGTGTTCACTCCATATCCCTCTCTTTACTGCCTTGCTGAATGTACCCCCCTGTCTGTCCATCCAAAAAAGTTTCATCCTCCCAGATAACTGATATCTGTGATATCTGCAGCCCACAGCATACTTATAAGGAGCACTCCCTGTCTTTGATCCTTTTCCATTCCAGTAACTTTTATCTCTGTCCTGGTCCCCTAAAGGTATCTGTAAACTTTGCCATTTGATAACCATCCAGGAATGTCCCTCAGATGATGGTGGTTATTCTTACTGGTTTTACAAGTTACCTCTGTAAATTATCCCAAAGACTTGATAACTAGAAGATGATATAAAATGATATTAAGGAATCCTACCACTTCAAGTTTCTGGTAATTCCCTCACCTTCCTTTGTCCTAAATCATTTGCAGCAGCTATATTAAAATCCTTTCTGAAAAGGAAGTTGATACAGCTTTTCAGAAGCTTAAAACACCCCTTATTTTTTATAAAAGCAATGTATACTTGGTTTATACTCCATCTGCTTTTAAGTAGAAATAGAAACGGTACAGCTTCAGAAGTGACCCTAGGTCTCTAACTGTGACATGATCCTAGACAATTTTAAACATCCATTTAAGTTTTAAAGTGTTAATTGTAACATATTGTACTAAAAATTCAAATAAACTTTAAGTACATTTTATAAATCTAGTCTGTCTTTAAAGCTGATGTGCAAGCATATAAATTTCCCCACTAAGAACATGACAGAGTGGTTTTGATTTCCAGCTGCAAAACTAAAAAAGTAAAAAAGTTGAAAGACATACATTATAATTGAGCCTCTCAATATTCCCTCTTTGGAACCATTAAGGAAGAAAGTTTTGAAAAACCCACTCTCAGGTATCTACCTTTCTGCCTTTCCCAGTTCTGTTTTGCTGCAGGCCTCGCTTTGAGACCGCTCTTCTTTGAGCTATCCGAGACTGCATAATTAAAGGACACTGTTGTTTAAGAAATTGAAATAAGTAAATTTGCATAAACACAATCTAAAACAGATATGGTTGGTTGTTTACCTGGGGAACAGTAACAGCATAAACTGTACCACATTTAGTGCCTCCTGCAGCATTTCTTCCCTTAAACATTGCAAACATAAGTGTCTGCTGAGTTTGGTCACAAAAACTAAATTGTTAGTAATATTCACCTCTGTACTGCCTGCAGAGCCAACATAGCTAAAAGTCTAAGTTGATTTCTATTCCTTCTTGAGAGCAGCCCTACAGAGAAGGACTTGGGGGTACTGGTGGATGAAAAGCTGGACATGAGCCGGCAATGTGCGCTCGCAGCCCAGAAGGCCAACTATAGCCTGGGCTGCATCAAAAGAAGCATGGCCAGCAGGTCGAGGGAGGTGATTCTGCCCCTCTACTCTGCTCTCGTGAGACCCCACCTGGAGTACTGCGTCCAGCTCTGGAGCCCTCAGCACAGGAAAGACATGGACCTGTTGGAGCGGGTCCAGAGGAGGGCCGCAAAAATTATCAGAGGGATGGAGCCCATCTCCTATGAGGACAGGCTGAGAGAGTTGGGGTTGTTCAGCCTGGAGAAGAGAAGGCTCCAGGAAGACCTTATTGTGGTCTTTCAATACTTGAAGGGGGCTTATAAGAAAGATGGGGCCTGTTGCAATAGGACAAGGGGTAACGGTTTTAAACTAAAACAGACTAGCTATAAGGAATAAATTTTTTACAATGAGTGTGATGAAACATTGGAACAGGTTGCCCAGAGCGGTGCAGGATGCCCCATCCCTGGAAACATTCAAGGTCAGGCTGGATGGGGCTCTGAGCAACCTGATCTAGTTGAAGATGTCCCTGCTTATTGCAGGGGAGGTTGGACTAGATGACCTTGAAAGGTCTCTTCCAACCCAAACTATTCTATGATTCTATGACCAAATTATTTACTAAATTCCAATGAGCTCAAGCAAAGGGATTAATAGCAGAAAACATACTGCGTCAATGTGGGAAAAAGACTTTGCTTGAACTCTCTGAATGCAGACTGAGTTTGTAGACCTGGCAACTGGAAGTTTTTCTTATTTTAAAAGGCTTTTCCTTGTAAAACGTAATCATTTGATGTACATTTTATGGAGCAACAAAATACTATATGGTAAAAGAGATTTTTAAGGTTGTATTTCCCAGTAAACTTCAAAGGAAAAGTTTTATCTGTCTGATTACATAAAAAATTACAAAGACACCAAAATCAAACAAAATTTTCTCATTCCTTTTATAATTTTTCTTTCTTTTTCACTGAGAAATAATATGACCTGACCAATTCTAGAAATAAGTGTACTGGTTTTGGCTGGGATAGAAGTAATTTTCTTCATAGTAGCTTGTATGGTACTATGTTTTGGATTTGTGACCAAAACAGTGTTGATAACACACCAGTGTTTTAGCTATTGCCAACCAGTGCTTAAACAGCGTCAAGGACTTCTCTGTTTTTCATGCTGCCCTACCAGTGAGTAGGATGGGGGTGTGCAAGAATTTGGGAGGGGACACAGCCAGGACAGCTGACCCTAACTGACTAAAGGCAGAGAGGAACCTTATGAAATTCAACAAGGGCAAGTGTAGGGTGCTGCACCTGGGGAGGAATAACCCCCTGCACCAGTACAGGTTGGGGGCTGACCTGCTGGAGAGCAGCTCTGTGGAAAGAGACCTGGGAGTCCTGGTGGACAACAGGATGACCATGAGCCAGCAATGTGCCCTTGTGGCCAAAAAGACCAATGGCATCCTGGGGTGCATCAAGAAGAGTGTGGCCAGCAGGTCGAGGGAGATCATCCTCCCCCTCTACTCTGCCCTGGTGAGGCCACACCTGGAGTACTGTGTCCAGTTCTGGGCTCCCCAGTTCAAGAAGGACAGGGAACTGCTGGAGAGGGTGCAGCAAAGGGCTACCAAGATGATTAGGGGACTGGAACACCTCTCTTATGAAGAAAGGCTGAGGGATTTGGGTCTCTTCAGTCTGGAAAAAAGACGGCTGAGGGGGAATCTTATCAATGCTTATGAATACTTAAAGGGTGGGTGTCAGGAGGATGGGGCCAGGCTCTTTTCAGTGGTGCCCAGGGACAGGACAAGAGGTAATGGGCTCAAACTTGAAGATAGAAAGTTCCACCTAAACATGAGGAGGAACTTCTTTACTTTGAGGGTGGCAGAGCACTGGCACAGGCTGCCCAGAGAGGTGGTGGAGTCTCCAACTGTGGAGACATTCAAAACCCGCTTGGATGCGTTCCTGTGCAACCTGCTCTAGGTGACTCTGCTCTGGCAGGGGGGTTGGACTAGATGATCTCCAGAGGTCCCTTACAACCCTATGATTCTATGATATTCCATACCATACGACATTGTGCTCAGCAATAAAAACTGGGGGAAAGGAGGAAGGGATTGGGGCGGGGGGTGTTTGTGGTTATGGCATTTGTCTTCCCACATAACCATTACATGTGATGAAGCCCTGCTTTCCTGGAAATGGCTAAACATCTGCCTGTCAATGGGAAGTAGTGAATGAATTCCTTGTTTTGCTTTGCCTGCATGTGAAGCTGTTGCTTTACCTATTGAACTGCCTTTATCTCAACCCACAAATTTTTGCATTTTTACCCTTCCAATTCTCTTCCCCATCCCACTGTGGGGGGAGTGAGTTGTGTGGTTCTTAGCTGCCTATCAGGGTTAACCCACAACAATAAGTTATTATGTAATTTAAGATATCCTAAGTACTTGATCACTTTTCCTATTATTTAAAATAATATGGTTCAGATAGCATGAACAGAAGGGCTTACATCAAACAGACTAAATAGAAATAAATATTTAAACCACTGTAAAGTTCAAAGAGATAGAGTGTGCAAGAAAGAGCGAGAGAGAGATCTAAATACTGCAGAAGAACATTTTGGTGAAATGAAGCATGATACAAGCAGCATACAAGGAGATCAATTTTACTGTCTTCAAAGGATAATCAAGAGGCCCTCATATTTGTAAAACATTACTGCAGATTTTGCACTGCAGTAATTTCACATAAGTATTATGCACTTCAGAAATTCCTCTTGTATTTTAATACATCTCTTAATTCTAATCAGCTTTTCCATATCTAAACTACTTGATGTCAATTTAAAAAAAATGTTAGTTTTCATATATAATTAACATAATTTAAAATCTAGCTAGAATAAGTGTTTGCCAAAACATTTAAGCTGCACTACATTCAATAAAAAGTCATGGTGCTTATACATATGCCCCATGAAGACCTACTTATCAATGTCCAAGAGCTCTGTATTTTACAGTATTCTGTAGTGCCTTTCCTCAGCGGATGTTAAAGCAGTTAACAGCATCTTGGGCAAGCATTAATCTAAGTAAAATATTCCAGAAGTTGATTGGTTTTTGCAACAATGAAGCAGATTCTTCCCTTCACAAAAAGAAAATCCAAACCAAAAAATCAACACCCTCCCCAAAACCTCACATGCAAAACACCAACAACCCACTATCCAAAACACATACTTGACAAATTAGAGAAACCAGGGACTACAGTTTGTACCTATTTGCTATTTAGAAAACACTTAAGTGTTGCAGCCTGCAGTAAACCATATAACCTTCAGGTATTCTGCTTGAACGACTAGATCAATTAACACCTTAATCATCATCTCCGTCTCTCTCCGAGTTTTCCTTCTCTCACTATCTTTTGCGCCTTTGCTCACTGTTTCCCTATCTCACTCTATCTCACTAACACTCCCACTCTCTTGCTGTCTCTCTGCCTCTGTCTCCATCTCTGAATTTTGTCTCACTCCCTGCCTCCCTCTTTCTCCCCATCTGTCTGTCTCTCAGTCATCCAGTCTCTTAATTTCTCTCTAGTTCTTGCTCAATCTGTGGCACTCACTCTCTCCCTCCATATCTATCTTTCTCTGGTTCAGTCATGCCATCTCACTGTGTCTCTCATTCTCACTACCTTGCTTGCTCACTCTCGTTGTCTCATGCTCACTCATTGTGTCACCTACCATCTCCTGCCTGCTCACATCATCT
Organism: Rissa tridactyla; assembly: GCF_028500815.1. Classification (NCBI taxonomy): domain Eukaryota; kingdom Metazoa; phylum Chordata; class Aves; order Charadriiformes; family Laridae; genus Rissa; species Rissa tridactyla. The sequence goes on from NC_071496.1 coordinate 6,698,113, forward strand.
TGCACTTCTCACGTGTGCTACTGACACCTTGCACTCATTTTCTCACCTGCTTGTGCTTGCTTGCAGTCACACTTCTCGTGCTTATGACTCTGTCACTCTTGCTGCCTCGCTCTTGCCTCATCTAGTGATCACTATCTTTCTCTCCATCTCTCACTCTCACTCAAGTGTGCGCTCTCATCTCACTCACTTTTTTGACCAATCGCACTCGCTCCAGCTCACTCCCGCAGTCTCACACTTGCTCACTGTCTCAAGCTTGTGCTCACCTCCTCTCGCACGCTGTCTCTCGCTTGCTGCCTCACCCTCTCTCACTCAGTCTTGCACTTGCCATCTCACTCAATCTCACTCTCTTGTTCTCACTGACTCGCACTCACGGTCTCGCACTCATTCTGCCTCACAACTGCTGTCTCACTTGCTGTTGCTGTCTCATGTTCCCTCTTCCTCTTTTGCTCATGCTCTTTTCCTTCCTCTTTTGCCTGCTGCCTCCTGGTCTCGCTCTAGCTGACTCACTCTCATTCTCGATAGTCTCTCCCCCTCCCTCGCTCTCCAGCACATGCTCATATACTCCTTCTCTCATTCCAGCTCATCCTCTCACATTTGTCTCCTCTCTCTCTCTTATGCTCGTATCCTTGTGCTCTCCTCTGTGCTTGTCTTGTTCCTCTCCCTCGTGCATTCGTCTCCTCTCTCTCATCTCTTCCCTCTCTCCATTGTGCTTGTTCCTCTCCCTCGTGCATTCGTCTCCTCTCTCTCATCTCTTCCCTCTCTCCATTGTGCTTGTCCCCTCCCTGTCGCTAGTCTCCTCTCACACTTGTAACCTCACGTTCATCTCCTCAAGTCTCATGCTCACATTAATCTCCTGGTGCTCATCACCTAGCGCTCACCGCCCCATGCTCACCATCCCACACTTGCCTCCTCACTCCCTTTCCTGCACTCACGTCCTTGTGCTCACCTCCTCCCCTCCAGTCCATCTCCTCCTTGTGCTCACCTCCTTACCCCTCACCCCTTACTCTCACTTGGTTCTTCACCCCCACTCGGCTCACCCCCATTGCTCACCTCCTCACCTGCCTCCTTGCTCCCACTCATCTCCCTGCCCACTTGCCCCTGCTTAACCCCTCGCTCACCTCCTCATCCCCTGCCCCCTTGTGATTTTTCCTCCCCTAACTCTTGCTTGCCCCCTCACCTCCTCGCCCCCTTCTCCCATTTGCCTTCCCCCTCTTGCTTGCCTTACCCCCTCACCCTCCCGCTCACCCTCATGCCCTCCCTCTCCCCTTGCTCTCTTGCTTGCCCTCAGCCACCCACCCCATTCACTGTCATTCTCTTGCCTGTCCCTGCTCTCTCAACCTCTTGCTCTCACCCGCCCTCCCTCTCACACCCACACTCTCAGTCTCTCTCTCACACTTGCCCCCTCCCTCGCTCTTTGACCTCGTGTGACCACACCTTCTCTCCCGACACATACTTGCTCTCCCGCTCACTCTTGTTCTCACTCACCCTTGATCTCTCACCCATGCTCCCCTGCTCACGCACTCACTCACTCTCCTGGTCTCACTTCCACTTGCTCTCTAGCTCTTGCTCTCTCGTGCCCTTGCTCACTCGCATGCGCTCTCTTCCGTGCTCCTGCTCCCTGTTGTTTGCACTCGCACTCACCCTCACTCACTCACTCCATTGATCTCTTTCCCTCCCTCTCTCACCCCCTTGCACTCCCCCACTCGTGCTCGCCTGCACACTTCCGCTTCCCCTCTCTCATGCTCTCCTTCCCCCACACTCCCCCCCCTGCTCACCCACTCTCACTCCCTCCCACTCCCGCTTGCTCACTCACTCTCGCTCGCTCTCCCTGGTTTGTGCTCCTTCCCTCCTGTCTGCCACCGCTCTCTCAACCACTCGCCTCCCTGCTCTCTTGCCTATCCTCTCATTCGCCCTCTCTCTGACTTCATTTAAATGAATGTTAAGAAAAGCAGAGGAGGAATGGATTTTACCCTATATTTCTTAACAGCAATGTTTCCTTCCTTCACCATTGTCCAACCACACAGGAAAATAAGCCTTAAACAGTATCAGACATCGTGACATTTCCAGATTTCCACCTGCTTTTTGGCAGATGTTAGAGCAAGTTTAGGCCCTCCTCACTCTCACCCTCCCCTTCCCCATCCTTTCTCCCTCTCTGCAGTTTAAACATATAAAGGCTCTTTTCAAAGACTTCAGACAGATTTAAGATTAAGGATAGGAAAATATCACTATGACAGTCTAGATCAGGCTCTTTTCTTTCACAGCTAAACCAAGATGGTAGTTAATTCCTTAATTCTCACTGGGCTTAGTCCAACAGCACTAGTTTAAGAAGCTAAAACAAAAAAAAAATAGAAAAATTGAACAATGTATTGAATTATATACAAAACAGTTCCAATACTCATACTTACAGGCTGAGGTTGTTCTGCAATACAGCAGTTGAAACACAACCAGAACTCACTCATTGTTTACAGTCTGAAGCTCAAATGCAGATGAAAAGCAGGATTCAGTCTCTGCAACAGTGTCTCCAGGTAGCAAGTTCTTGAAGTAGATTTATTTATAATGGTTCCAGTGTGAAAAGTTTCTCTTTTGAGCTTTTCTCCAAAGAAAAGTCAGTCTCAGGATAAACAGGTTGAAGATAATATATTTTGGAGTCTTCTTTCAGAAGACTGGTCCCAGAACCACACAAGTGTTACGTATGCTTCTTTGATCCCTAGCGTTATGTGAACCTGAAAAGAAAGACAGACGTTACATCAGAAAGAAAGAAGATACAGAATCTCATACTCTCGGACAGCCACCCATGCCAGTGATTTCTTGATAATATCTTGAACTACAGAGTGGAGAGACACTAGCAAACAAGTCACACACTTATTCTTTTTTAAGAGCCATCTCTTAAGAGCGCAGGAGCAGGCAATTCTGAAGTGTCACAAGTCAAGCAAGCAGGGCAGAAGGCTGGCTTGGCTGAGCAGGGATCTGCTTCCAGAACTTAGGTGGAAAAGGAAAGTATATGGACATTGGAAGCAAGGACAGGCGACACAGGAAGACTACGGAGATGCTGTTCGCCACTGTAGGGAGAAAATTCATGCAGCCAAAGCTTGATTAGAGTTCAAGCTGGCCAGCACTGTGAAGGCCAATACAAAGGGCTTTTTAAAATATGTTAACAGCAAAAGAAGGATCAGAGATAACATTGGCCTGTTACTTGATGAGGTCAGTCACCTCACAAATAGGGACATAGACAAAGCGGAGACTTTTAATGTCGTCTTTGCCTCTGTCTTTAACACCGATGATGGGCTCTGGGACCCTCCGGAGCCCTGTGTTGGAACACCATGTTTGAGGGGATGATAAATTCCCAGCCAACCCTGAACTTGTTCGAGACTTGCTGCTCCAGCTGGAGGCACATAAATCTATGGCGCCCGATGGGATTCATCCCAGGGTACTGAAAGAGATGGCCAATGTCATCACAGGACCTCTCTCCATTATTTTTCAGTGGTCTTGGGAGTCTGGAGAGGTCTCAGTCGACTGGAAGCTGGCAAACGTTGTCCCAATTTTCAAGAAGGGTAAGAAGGAAGACCCTGGTAATTACAGGCCTGTCAGTCTCACTTCAGTGCCCAGTAAAATTATGGAGAAGGTTATTCTGGGAGTTACTGAAAAACCCTTGAGAGACAACGCAGTCATTGGTCATAGCCAGCATGGGTTCACAAGGGGAAAGTCCTGCTTAATCAACTTAACTTAATTTCCTTTTATGACAAGGTCACCCATCTAGTTGACCAAGGGAAGCCAGTAGATGTGGGGTTTTTTGGATTTTAGCAAAGCTTTTGATGCTGTCTCTCACAGTATCCTTCTGGACAAAACGTCCAGCATACAGCTCGACAAGTTGGCTGATGGGTTGGGCTCAAAGAGTTATAGTAAATGGGGTTACATCAGGCTGGCAGCCAGTGGGGTTCTCCAGGGCTCAATTTTAGGGCCAGTGTTCTTTAATGTTTTTATAAATGATCTGGACGCAGGAATCAAATGTACATTAAGTAAGTTTGCTGACAATACTAAACTAGGAGGAGCTGTGGACTCCCTTGAGGGTAGAGAGGCCTTACAGAGAGATCTGGACAGACTAGAGAGCTGGGCAATCACCAACCACGTGAAATTTAACAAGAGCAAGTGTCACATTCTCTGCCTGGGATGAGGTAATCCTGGTTATACATACAAATTTGGGGATGAGAGGCTGGAAAGCAGCTCCGCAGAAAGAGATCTGTGGGTTTGGGTTGACAGCAAGTTGAATATGAGTCAACAGCACGCCCTGGCAGCCAAAAGGGCCAACATAGCACAGCATAGCTAGCCAGCCGAGGGAGGCGCTTGTCCCACTCTACACCTCACTGGTGCGGTCTCACCTCAAGTACTATGTGCAGTTTTGGGCGCCTCAATATAAGAAGGACATCAAACTATTACAGTGTGTCCAGAGGAGAGTGACCAAGATGGTGAAAGGCCTCGAGGGCAAGAGTGAGTGGCTGAGGTCACTTGGCTTGTTCAGCTTGGAGAAGAGGGATGACCTCATCACAGTCTATAACTTCCTCAAGAGGGGTAGCTGAGGGGGAGGTGCTGATCTCCTCTCTCTGGTGACCAGTGATAGGACATGAGGAAATGGAATGAAGCTGCATCAGGGGAAGTTCAGATTGGACACTGGGAAAAGGTTCTTCATTGAGAGGGTGGTCGGTCACTGGAACAGGCTCCCTGGGGAAGTGGTCACAGCACTAAGCCTGTCAGAGTTCAAGGAGTGTCTGGACGACACTCTTAGTCATATGGTTTAGTTTTTGGTAGTCCTGCGAGGAGCAGGGAATTGGATTCAATGATCCTTACAGGTCCCTTCCAACTTGAGATATTCTGTGATTCTATAGTGACTAGTGAAAATGGTATATACCAGAAATTCAAGCAAGTCTGAAATTCTCTAACTTCTGTTAGGTGAACCAGCATCAAGAACTGGCATCCAATTTTCCACCAGCCATCTATGTTTGATCTATTCCTAACTTTCACTGTCTTAATGGAAAATGACAACTTACCATACACCCCTTTAAGTTCTTAAGGAATTCTGCTTATTGACGCTTCATATTTCTCAATGGAAAAATTACCCAGTCCATTCACAAAGCAAGGTAGCAAGGTTTAAATATTATTTGACCACAATCCTGTAGCAGAGCTGTCAAGCAAAGATATGCTTCTCTAAATTGAGAGAAAAAAGCAACTCCATATTCTGAAAACTTTACACCTTAACTAGAACTAGGGATTTTCCAGAAATCTTTGTTGGATGTAAGTGTTTTAAATAATATTGAAATTTGAAGGGAGGGAGGGGTTCAAACTAGTTATTGAAGCTGCTCTGAAAGCCATGTGTATTTCACCAGGCCAGATGCACTTGCAGAAGCCCTCTTCCTCCCTTCCCCCTAGCAGGGCAGGCACTTCTAGGAACTTTGGCAATGCTTTTAATGTACCAATTCTCTTTTGTACTCTCAGATCCCAAGAAACTCGATTTGCAAGTAACTGCCAGACAAAGCACAACATAGGCTGAATACACAAGGAAAGAACAACTTTAACAAATAAAAAATACACATCTCTCTACCAGTTTTTTTTAATTATTATTTTAAAACAAATATTATGAGGGAAAAAAGACTACTCCATAACATATATAGAAAAATAGCCAAGCAAACATACAGTTAGCTTAAAATAAAATAAAAGCACATGGTGCATAAAAGACAGATATCCAACACAGAAATGCAACTTCAATGGAGATACTAGTATTATTGACCTAGTTAAAATACAAACTGCTGTGAACACAGGCAGTTTCAAAACATTCCAGAAACATTATTATAACAAAGTATGTATTCTCAACAGAACAGTTACTACTGTTCTGAAATCTGAATATACAGGAAATTAAATTGTCTCTTCAGAAATGACCTGCTTATCACACCAAGAAACCTATGAAACCAAGAATCCTGTGTACCTATGAAAAGTTCAAGGCATTTATTGCTAAAAATGACGGTTTGGAAAATGCCCTATGGGTCAGATCTTAATCTTGACTAAGTCATATAGAGTTTTACTGCTAATATAACCATTGTAAACCTGAAATGATTTGGCTTTCCTATGAAATGACCCATGTATACAGTGGCACATGGCTTACCTAGATATCCAGTGAGGAGAAAAAGCCTATAAGAGAAGCATCAATTTTAGATACTATGAGTTATTTTTCCAACTAGTTTTATCTATTAAATATGAAAGATGCTTTATACATCTCAGTTCTTACTCAGTGACTTGTTACAGGGAAGTGCACAGGCCATGTTACAAGTGTACTCTGACCCCAAATATCCAGTATTTGAACCCAACAATGAACTTCTAGTTAACATTAACTACACCTATTCAAAATTCTATTCGCATACAACAGACAGAAAATATCTACATAGCATGTAGTTAGAAATTACACTTCCACACATCCCCTTAAAAACAGGATACATCACAGATAGGATACGATTTTCAAGATGCAAACTCTGTCTGCCAACAATTTAAAGAACTTTCATTAATAAAATGTATAGGTAATCTCATCTCACTAGCTATTCAATCTTATCCAAAAGTATGCTAACAACATGTCTTTAAAAACATTTCACAACATAAACAGTTAATTGTGTTGCTCTTGTAATTTCGGAGAAACCATCTTTGCTTATAACACCATTTCTTTAAACTTCAAAAATGCTCCAGTGGAATAAATATTTCTCAGACCAAAGACCCTTCTGTTCTAATTTATTAAATATTAAATAAATGTATTTATTTAAATATTTAATATTTAATATATAATAATTAAAATAATATATTCAATAGTAAATTTATTTATTTATTTAAATATATTTAAATCATGTACATCATATTCTACTGCATGTATACACAAACCACATACTGTAATACATTGAATAAAATTTAGAATAGAACAGAATATTTCAGTTGAAAGGGACTTACAATGATCATCTAGTCCAACTACCTGACCACAAGTTAAAGCATATTAAGGGCATTGTCAAAACGCCTCTTAAACACTGACAGGCTTGGGGCATCGACTACCTCTCTAGGAAGCCCCTTCCAGTGTTTGACCACCCTCGCAGTAAAGAAATGCTTCCTAACGTCCAGTCTAAACCTCCCCTGGCACAGCTTTGAACCATTCCCATGCGTCCTATCACTGGATCCCAGGGAGAAGAGATCAGCACCTCCCTCTCCACTTGCCCTCCTCAGGAAGCTGCAGAGAGCAATGAGGTTGCCCCTCAGCCTCCTTCTCTCCAAACTAGACAACCCCAGAGTCCTCAGCCGCTTCTCATAGGACATGCCCTCCAGCCCTTTCACCAGCTTTGTTGCCCTCCTCTGGATGCATTCAAGGACCTGAACATCCTTCTTAAATTGTGGGGCCCAGAACTGCACACAAGACTCAAGGTGAGGCCGCACCAATGCTGAATACGGTGGGATAATCATCTCTTTTGACCAGCTGGTTATGCTGTGTTTGATGCACCCCAGGATGCAGTTTGCCCTCTTGGCTGCCAGGGCCCACTGCTGACTCCTATTGAGCCTGCTGTCAACCTGCTCCCCCAGATCCCTTTCCGCAGGGCTGCTCTCCAGCCACTCCTCTCCCAATTTATTCTTGTGCCCAGCATTACTCCATCCTAGGTGCAGAATCCGGCATTTGAACTTGTTAAATTTCATCCCATTAATCATTGCCCAATGCTCCAATCTATCTAGATCCCTCAAGAGAGTTAACAGCACCTCCCAGTTTGGTATTGTCAGCAAACTTGCTAATGGTGAATTCATCTCCTGCACCCAGATCATTGACAAATATATCAAATAGAACTGGCCTCAGAATTGAACCCTGAGGAACACCAATGGTGACCGGTTGCCAGCCAGATGTAGCCCCATTCACTACAACCCTTTGAGCTCTGCCCTTCAGCCAGTTCTTCACCCAGCACACCATGAACCTGCTCATCTCACAGTTGGACAACTTGTCCAGAAGGATGCTGTGAAGGACAGTATCAAAAGCCTTTCTAAAATCCAGAAGCACTACATCCACCACCTTCCCTTCATCCACTAGGCGGGTGACCTTATCATAGAAAGATATCAAATTAGTTAAACAGGACTTTCCCTTTGTGAACCCACGTTGACTGTGCCTGATGATTGCATTGCTCTTTAAATGCCTTTCAATAGCACCCAGTATGATCTTCTCCATAATTTTTCCAGGTACTGAGGTTACACTAACAGATCTGTAGTTTCCTGGGTCTTTCCTCACACCCTTCTTGTCAATTGGAATAATGTTGGCTAGCTTCCAGTCATCAGGGACAGCCCAAGACCTTTGGTAGATGATCGAGAGGGGTCCTGCTGTAACATCCACTAGCTCCTTCAGTGCTCTACGTTGAATTCCATCAGGCCTCATGGACTTGTGAACATTCAGCTGATACAGCTGGACCTTTACAATTTCAGTGTCCACAAATGGAAAGTTCCCACACTTGTGGTCCTCCAACTCAGGGCAGTCCAAGGTCTATCCGTATTATTAAAGACTGAGGCAAAAAAAGCATTAAATGCCTCTGCTTTTTCTTCATTCCTATTAGTCAGATGACCATCTTCAACAAGTATCGGTCCAATGTTTTCTTTAGACCTCCTCTTGCTTAAAAAAGCCTTAATGTACTTAAAAAAGCCCTTCTTGTTATCTGACACAACACTGGCTGGTTTCAACTGTAGTTGAGCTTTGGCCTTTCGTGTCTTCTCCCTGCATATATGAACCACAGCTCTGTAATCTTCCTGCAAAGCCTGATCTTGCTTCCAGAGATCATACAATTTCTTTTTCCTCTTGAGCTCCACAAGGAGTTCCCTGTTCAGCCAAGCTGGTCTTCTGCCCTGCTTGCTTGACTTAGGACATAGTGGAATTGCCTGCTCCTGTGCTTCTTAAAAACTGACCAGCACTCATGGACTCCTAAGCCCTCAAAAGCAGATCCCCAGGGTACTCTGCTAAATAGCTGCCTGAATAGCTAAAAGTTTGCTCTCCTAAAGTCCAGGGTAGCAATTCTGCTGTCCTTTTTTCTCATTACACTGACAATTTTAAACTCAACCATTTCATGATCACTGTGGCCAAGACAGCCACCTACCAACACATCCCCCATGAGTCCTCTATTTACAAATAGCAAGTCTAGGAGGGCATCTTTCCTAGTAGGCTCACTGAGTACTTGTGACAAGAAGTTATCCTCCACAAACTTCAAGAATTTCCAAGACCTGCTTGTCACAGCAATATGATATTCCCAGGTGATGTCTGGGAAGTTGAAATCTCCCATGAGGACAAGGGCTACTGATCCTGAAATTTCTCCTAATTGCCTATAGAATAGCTCATCAGTGCTTACATCCCGGCTGGGTGATCATCAGTAGACACCCACTATATCTCCTTTGTTTTGCATCCCTCTAATGCTCACCCAGAGTTTCTCAACCACATCATCGCTAACTGTAAGGGCTGTACAATCAAACCTCTCCCTTACATATAGCGCGACACCTCCACCTTGCCTGCCCTGCCTATCCCTCCTGAACAGCCTGTAGCCCTCCATCCCAGCACTCATTCCACCAAGTCTCATTAATACCAATAATATCGTAGCTCTGGGAGGTGACCAACACTTCCAGTCCATCCTGTTTGTTTCTCATACTGCATGTGTTGGCACACAAGCATTTCAGATACACTCCTGAGCCTTCTGTACTCCCAGGAGCACTGTAAATGTTCCCACTAGCATTGCCACCCTCAAGCAATGCCATACCAGCCCTTGGCTTACCTACTGCAATCCTGTTGGTACCCCCTTCCCCCATCAATTTTAGTTTAAAGATCTCTTGATCAGTCCCACCAGCTTATGCCCAAAGACATGTTCTCTCCATCAGGAATTATTTATTAAAATTCTTTATTAAAAATAATTTTGTATTTTCAAACTCCATAAAGACAAAACTAATTATTTCAGTTGTATAGGAAATGGCAAAGAGAGGACCAAGACATCATACCTAGCCTCTTTCAGTTTGTTACTTGGAACACAGCCAGACAAACTATTCCGGATATATCTGGATTCAGTGGGTAGTCTCTTGCCTGTTCCTTCCCAGCCCTTCTTCTGCTTCAAGTTACTCATCTTCTCAGTTGTGTCCATTTAACAATTTTCACAGCACCAGACAAGCAGGTAAATTAGTGAGACCTGGAGCAACTTCTCTGCCAAACAAGTGGGAAGGCTGGTGGGAGGAGCCATCAAGCACCCAGCTTGCTACAGGCAGACCAGCCTGCCCTGCTAGGCAAGCCCTGGAGCAGGAACTCTGCTCTGTTTCCCTCCTCACACTCAGCTTCTTGGCCCCTGGGTAAGGCCTCGCTGATGTCATGCATATCTGCAATTAGCTTCAAGAACTACTCAGCTTAGTACAGATAAGTGACAGCTTTTTTAAAAGCTGGAGGAGATAACAGATGGATACTAACATTTCCTTTTTACTCCACAGTAAAAAACTGATTCACCTACAGCATATTTTACTCATTTATTCTGATTGCAAAATTGCTTCAGTCAGTTGGCTTCCATGTACCCATGCATCTGCTGCTGTTAATTCTCTTCCCTAAAACCACTGCTTTTTATTTGCTCTTAAGTATATTTTGCACTAGAAACACCCTTCCTATTCTCTTCCTAATACATACTAGACTAAATTTATGTCACATAATAAAAAATATGTTCATTAAGAGGCAGAACTACTACATTAAATTTGCAGAGTCATGTCAGCTATTCAGTGTGACCTACTTGAAAATTAATCAGAACTTTATTTTTTCCCTTCTAAAAAACCATAACTTAGAGGGGGAAAACATACATCAAAAGACACTGAGTCACATGAAAGGAAACTAACTTTCAAGCTCCAATCTCAATTCACCCAGTGAATCTAAAAGCAAAGATGGTACAGACTGACACTGACATTTTTCACCACGTTGCATTTCTCAACGCTACATCTGCTACACTGAGAATTACTTTGCTTAACATAAAACAACTTTGCAGCATAAAAAATAAGCCATTCTAAAAATAAGAGCACACACAGTTGTAAATCTGCTCTATGTTTCTATGTGGGGCAATAAAGATGATTTGAATAGCATGACATTTTTGTTCTATTTACCTTCACAGACATTGGTTTAATTGTTGATCTCGGTGGTGGTAGAATTTTTTTCTTGTACCCTAAAACTGAACTCATAGCAAAGCTATCTGCTTCCCAATTTGAAGCAGTCTAAGAAACAATACCTTCTACCTCACTACCAGGTGTTCAGAAACAGATGTTGCCAACACATTATCAACCACAGGCCTTGCTCTATCTGGAGTCTGAACTAGGATCTTATTTCATTAAACACAAAAATTAACAAGTTCTCCAGCTCTCCTTATCAGGTTTCTTTCACAGGACTGACTGGAGAGTTCAGTTTTTAATTAGATAGTAGCTTCAGAAGACTGAAGAAATGCTTACATCTGAAAGTTTCTGAAACTGTTAGCTTGAAGCCAGATAGCATTTGCTACTTATTTCCTATTAGTTTTCAGTTACAGCTATGTTCCTACACTATGATTTTTGCCTTTGAAAGACTCCTATCTGTGAATTATATTAAGAACAAACTACATCGTTATTAAAGAAATCAGAAAACTTGTTCTGAAAAAAACCAGAAATGTTCTGGATATGAAACTGGATTAGCCCTTCATCACATACACTGTGCCTACACAAGGAGGTTGGTGCACTGTCATCTGAGATATGATTTCACTGCATGATAGCGACTCTGCATTTAATCCGCCTCCCATGCAGACACTTTCTGAAGTGCTGAGGGTGTCCATGTGCAAGGGAGCTAACTTTGACAAGTAGTATAGGGTACCCAATCCAGAGATAATTTGAGCACACTACAGAAAATTAGTGTGGACTAGTTATTGCATCTTCCATATATAAACATGACCCAGATTCACCTAACCTTAGAGCACAATCCTTCACGAGATGTTGCCACCTGCCTCATGTGCTTTGTACCTCATCCTTCTGCATGGGCATCTTTGTGTAAAGGGTGTTTATGCACTATGGCATTAAGAGTTGGAATTATCCTTGTTTTTAAGACAAACCCTAAAATGCTGTGTATTGCTCTAATTCATAAAGGAATCAAAGCTGCATAATGTCAAAGATAAAATAACTATATCTAGGTTCCTGTAATAAAAAAAATCCTGTATTTAAAGTAATCTTTTCCCCCTTTTTATTCAAGGAATCTCATGCATGAAATGATCAATGGGTACTGTGCTTTTACACAACATTTACTTATTTACTAATAACCAACATATACTACCTCAAGAAAAGCTCAAAGGCAACTTGACATTTTTGTATTACAGTATTGTTTCAATTTCACGGACAGATTGTCTTTAGAGGGGAAAGACAGGTGCCTATGCTTACTACAGATATTAATTTCTTACTTAGTTGATGCCAGCTAAACCGCACACACATCTATTAAGTCAATATTTTTAATCACTGAAAGCAGCTAAGGCACCAATGCAATGTTTTCACCAATGAATGAAAATTCAAGTTAAATAACAAGGAATAAGTGAGATCAACTCATCTAGCTTATTTACTGAACATGCATCAAATACAAAAAGTTTTTCATTGTACAGTCACACTTTCAGAAGTTAGATGGAAGCATAAAATAGACCTTTAATTAGAAGAATAATTATTATGTCCAAAAATACAAATCAAATTGTTAACATAACTGGGCAATTACACTTCTGAAGATACATTTGCAAATGAGCACTTTTGTACTCTGACACTCATCCTCCAGAGCCCCTTCCTTCTCTAACAGATTTAATCAATTTAACCTGAATTAAATTAATATATAATTTATAGGAAAAGCTATAAGGCAAAAAAACATGGAAGGTAATTATCAGAAAACACTTCCTATTTTTTTTCTAAATTATAGAACAGTCTCAAAAGGCAAGTAGGGAAGTTCCAGCACGTGAGTCATTTAGTACTAAACTGGAAAGAGCATTAGTTTAAAAATAATAATAATAATTTTTTAAAAAGCACAATAAAACACACACACCCCCCAAAAAAAATAAAATCACACCACAGATGAATAGTCACACCTTGGCAAAAAACTTAACAGATGAATGAGCAGTTCTTTTCCATCCCTGTTTTTCATGATTCTGTGGGAAATAAATCAAATAGTCTTTACTGTACATTAAAAAATATATTAACAAAAAATAAAACTGATTCGCTAACAATTTAAAGACATAGACAAAATATTTATTGGAGAACCAGTATCAAACAGGCAAGATAATCACAACTTTGCTTTCTGATCTTAATGTATTCCTAGCACTAATACAGGCATAACTCTTTGTCTTGGGCCATGGTGACTCATTGATATTATTTGTGAAGTCAGCTACGTGAATGTAATAAACTATAGCGTGAACATAATGCACAGTGGCTGTAGTATCCACAAATACTACTTCTCCACTAGAAATGTGAAATTCTAGCATCCACATGGGGAGTTAGTGTGGGATACCTACTGAGTTTTATGTACTTTCACTAGTTTCATTTCCCCATGTCAGCATTGCCTTCTGTGTTTATAAAAGCTCTATAGCATACTCAGCAGCTCTTCAATATAAAAACATTGTGCAACCTTCTATTGTACCTACTAGGGGTTTTAAAGACTTTTATTTATGTAAAATATTAATATACCACACATAGTGATTATACATGTCAATGTTTACTTGTCAGATACACTCTAAATGGATTTAGTGCTGATCTACAGTGCTGATCTACAGCAGTTATCTGATATACTGAGTCTGGCTGGGATGGAGTTAACTTTCTTCATATCAGCCTGTATGGTGCTGTGTTTTGGATTTGTGACTAGTGTTGATAACACACTGGTGTTTTGGCTATTGCTAAGCAGTACTTACACAGTATGGAGGCTTTCTCTTTTTCCCCCCATCACCTCCCCCCGCCCCCCAGCGAGTAGCTTGGGGGTGCACAAGAAGTTGGGAAGGGGCACAGCTGGGACAGCTGACCCCAACTGACCAAAGGGATATTCCATACTATATGATGTTATACATCAGCAATAAAAGCTCAAGAAAAGGAGGAAGAAGAGGAGATATTCATGTTTGTGGCGTATGTCTTCCCAAGGAACTGTTATGTGTCCTGATGCCCTGCTTTCCTGGAAATGGCTAAACACCTGCCTGTCAATGGAAAATAATGAATAAATTCCTTATTTTGTTTTGCTTGCATGTGCAGCTTTTACTTCACCTATTAAACTGTCAACCCACAAATTTTCTCACTTTTGCTCTTACAATTTCCCTCCCCATCCCACTAGGGGGGGGAGTGAGAGATTAGCTATGTGGGTGCTTGGCTGCTAGCCAGGGTCAACCCACCACACCTGGAGGAACACCACCATCCTATTTACTAATGTAAATGCTTTTAAGTAAGCCACCATGTAACAAATCTGCATTTCCTTGCAAGATTGCTCTTTGTCAAGCACTGCTACGTTGAAAGTAGCTTATTATTTCTAATCAGTCAAAATAACAAATAAAAATATATACTAGTCATTAATCAATGGCCTTACTGAAATGCTTCTACTGTTTCATATTTAGCCAAACTCAGTCTTTTTTCTTTTTTAAACTTCAAAAAAAGTTTGTTGTATGGACAAGTGCCAGCTGAATTAAACAAGGACTAGAACTTTTAGGTGCAAACCAGCATTTATGATAAGTGGACTGATAATTTTTCTAGTCTGATGAGGCCTCTACAATGTTGCTGTCCGGTATTGTACACAAAAGACAAATTGAAGTTATAGCAGAATAAAAATGAAGATAGTTAACCTCTAGTCTGATTTGGAATCTTTTTCTAAACAGACATCCAAATGTACCTTGAAGATAATGAATTATGGGGAATCCATTAGTTCCTTTAGAAAGTTGTTCTGTTGATTAATTAATCTCAGTATTAAAAATATGCACCTTTATTTCTGTAATAACTCAGAGCAGGGTTGTATATAAACTTTACCCCCCAATTAAGTTTTTTCCCCCCTTTCTCAAACAACTTTTTCACAGCTCCTTCACTTTTTCAAAGGCAAGTTATAGCAGAAATAGTACCTTCTTTAATCCTTTCAATAGGAGAAAGCATCCAGAGGAGAAGTCATACATTACTTGCCTTTTACTATTATTTTCATTATGTATGGTATTCCAAGATGACAATCAAAATATTCTGCTGTGGGTTTTTTTATAAATTAATCAAGGTTTGATAGAAACTTTTCCTACTTTAAAATCTACTTTGATGTTTTTGCCATCCACATATTCTTGTTTCAAATACTTGTTAACAAAAAAAAAAATCAGTCTTCTCTGTATCTAGCTTCTGTAGGATAATCTATCTGGTAGAGCTCAACACTTAAGAATGGAATAAAGATATTGGAGGAAAGGAGTCAGTAATTTGGAAAAAGTGAACCACAAACCAATAAACATCTCCCTCCCCTCCCATTAACTCAAGAAACTTGCATTATTTGCTGTTAAGGCTTAAGTTTATATTAGCTAAAGTTCTGTGCACTTTTCATCTTACAGCCAGTATTTAAAACAAACAAAGCAATTGCCCTCAGGGTGTGTCAAGCTGCCAGATACTCAAGCTCTTGTCCTTTTCCTCTTTGTACCAGCTCTGCTCTCCCTGCAGTACTGCACTATGAAGCAAGTATGGCGAACCCTGGGAGCAATGCGGATAGGAGGTAGAGCTTAAAGAAATTAGAAAGAGGAGATGACAGGCAAACCAATTGATTCCGTTCTGCTGAATCCACCTCTTCCATACTGTGAAGAAGGCAAACTATCAGCTCTTTAAAGTGATTTGAACTAGGTGCTTGGATACTAATATAGTTATTGACCAGCGCTAATATATTGGGTGTCCGTGGCAAGGTTTTGGTAGCGGGGGAGGTTCAGGGGTGACCTCTGTGAGAAGAGGTAAGGGGCTGCCCTGTGCTGGACAGAGACAGTTCCAGTCGCTCTGCAGGACAAAGCTGAGCCAATCTGCCAAGCTATTGGCACCTCTGTGAAAACATATCTAAGAAAGGACAAAACATTGTAAAGGCATTGGGGGGGGTGGGGGGAAGTGAGAAAAAACAGATACCAAAGTCAGAGAATAAGGAGGAGGAGGTGCTCCAGACATCAGAGCAGATATTCCCCTGCAGCCCATGGAAGAGACCACACTGGAGCAGGTGGATGTTTCCTGAAGGAATTGTGGTCTGTGGAGAGCCTACACTGGATCAGATTCTCCTGAAGGACTGCAGCCTGCAGAGAGGACATACACTGGAGCAGGGGAAAAGCGTGAGGAGGAAGAAGCAGCAGAGAGAAACTGTTATGTACTGACCGTAAACTCACATTCCTGCCCCTCCCCCCCATGCTGCTCTCAGACAGAGGGGGGAGTAGAGGAGTTGGGAACAATGGAGTGAAGTTGAGCCTGGGAAAAATGGGATGGGGGAAGCTCTGTTGTATTAATTTGTGTTTCTTTCTCACTATCCAAATCTATTTTAAGTGGCAATAAAATAAATTAATAACTTAATTTTTCCCTAAGTAGAGTATGTTTTTTCCCATGACGGTAACTGGTAAGTGATCTCTTTGTCTTTATATCAATCCATGAACTTTTTAATCTTATTTTCAAACCCCTGTCCTGTTGAGGACAGTGAGCAGCTGGGTGGGTGTCTGGCAGCTGGCCAAGGTCAACCCACCACAACTGATAAGACAACAGCACTGCTCTTCTTGCTAGAGAGCCCCTTTTCATTCCCATTCCTAGGCATTTTGTTGAGAGGGGAGGCCATGCTTCCTGCTCTTGCCCATGCATTGTCCAGGTCTCTATGCTAGCCTGGCTTAGTCTTCAGAAACTGCCCCTATCTGCTTCTTGCTTTCTCATCCCTTCCTCGAGAATATCTATACTTCTCTCCTCCATGCACATATGGTCAGTTCATAACGCTTCATTTCTGTCACTCCTTCCTCCTCACACTCTTCCCCTGCTCCGGTGTGGGGTCCCTCCCACAAGATACAGTCCTCCACCACCTTCTCCAATGTGGGTCCTTCCCATGGGCTGCAGTTCACAAACTGCTCCAGCACGGGTCCGCTCCATGGGGTGCAGTCCCTCAGGAACAGACTGCTCCAGCGTGGGTCCCCCATGGGCCACAGGTCCTGCAAGAATACCTGCTCCAGCACAGGCTCTCCATGGGGTCACAGCTTCCTTCAGAGCCCATCCACCTGCTCCAGCATGGGGTCCTCCATGACTGCAGGGTGGATATCTGCTCCACCATGGACCTCCATGGGCTGCAGGGGAATCTCTGCTCCGGTGCCTGGAGCACGTCCTCCCCCTCCTTCTTCACTGACCTTGGTGTCTGCATAGTTGTTTCTCTCACATATTCTCACTCCTCTCTCTCACAGCTGCTGCACAGCATTTTTTACACTTTCTTAAATATGTTATCAAAGAGGCACCACCAGCTTTGCCGATTGGCTCAGCTTTGGTCAGCAGCAGGTCTGTCTTGGTTCTGTCTGACATGGAGGCAGCTTCTGGTGTCTTGCCACAGAAGCCACCCCTGCCGCCCCCCTGCTACCAAAACCTTGTCATGTAAACCCAACAAAGTAGTCATAGAATAGCCCAGGTGGGAAGGGACCTCAAAAGATCATCTGGTCCAACCTTTTGTGTGAAAGGGAGCCTAGCTGAAATTATCCAGCACCCTGTACAATTGCATCTTGAAAACCCTCCAGCAATAGGGACTCCACCACGTCCCTGGGGAGGTTGTTCCAGTGATTGATGGTTCTCACTGTAAAAAAAGTCTTATATTGAGATGAAACTTCTCCCAGTGCAACCTTTATCTACTGCCCCTTGTCTTCTCCATGTGGCTCCTTGTGAAGAGAGAGCCTCTATCCTTTTCATAGTCACCCTTTAAGTACTGGAATGCTGTGATGAAGTCCCCCTTGAGCCTTCTCTTCTCCAAGGGAGAGACCCAACTCCTTCAGTCTTTCATCATAGGGCAGGTTCTCCAACCCTTTGATCATTTTTGTGGCCCTCCTTGGGACCCTTTCCAGTCTGTCTGTGTCTTTTTTTTTTTTAATTGTCGGGACTAGAACTGGACACAGTACTTCAGGTGCGGCCTGACAAGCACTGAGAAATAATTAGAGAAAGGGGGCATTGGAGAAAGAGACACCCACATTCACCATATGTCGTGGCTTACCCTCATCCAGCAACAAAGAACCATGTGGCTGCTCACTCACCTCCCCACACAGCTGGGGGATGGGGGGAGAATCAGAAGAAAAAGGCAAAACTCATGGGTTGAGACAAAGGCAGTTTGACAGAACAGCAAAGGGAAGAGGAAAACAACAACAATAATACTGAGAGGAATGTACAAAACATGATCAATGTACCACTGCTCACCAACTGGACCCAGGAAGCCCCAGCCCACTCAAGCAGCAACCAACTTCCTACCTCCTCCCCCAGCCAGCTCCCTGGCTATAAACTGGGCATGGTGTCACATGGTATGGAATACCTGCATCCCATGCCATCTCCTTGTAAAAATTAACCCTATCCCCACCAGAACCAGGGCACCATATTACAGCCCTGTATGGCCTGTTAAAAAAAAAAGATGTGACATGGCATATGACTATTGACTATAGGGCTTTGAATAAAGTAACTGGCCCTTTAACAGCTGCTGTTCCTAGCATAGTAGATATAGTTAATACAATAGTGAATGTGCTTCCCATGGATGGGAGCGTTAGATATAAAATATATGTTCTTTATGATTGACGTAGTTTGGGCCAGGTTGGCCAACAATAAGATGACAGATGCTCTCCCCCACCTCTCACTCCAAGGAGTGAAAGAAGAGAGATAGAAAGATTTATGAGCTTAAAAGAAAACCTAAGCTACTCTAATAAATTGTTAATAATAAAAAAAAGGAAAGAATGAAATATATACAAATATACACAAAACCATATCAAGCTCCCAGGGAGATATCACTGGCAGGTACTGAGGAAGATCCAGACTGGATTCAGTGACAAATGGGAACTGGAACACTGACCAAGATCAAAATGCAGATGAACAGGCAGAGTTCTGAACAGACATCAGCCATTGAAGAAAAAGAGCCCTCAAAAAACAACCATCAAAAAAGAGTCAACATAACCCCTTTGCTCCCTCAGCTTTTATGCTGAGCATGGCAGATGGGATGGAATACCTGATTGGTCAGTTTGGGTCACCTGACCTGTCCACTCCTCCCCACAGGTGCGACCCCTCCACAGGGTAAACAACCAAGTCAGCTGACCCTGGTTGCCACACCAACAAGTAAGAGCAAGAGCCTCTCCCACTGAACAGACAGTTGGCTCTGCTCCATCCCAAACTGGGACAATGATTCCAATACAAGAGCAAGACAAACCAAAATTTGATTTTACTTGGAGTATCTTTAATTATCTACCTCAAGGTTTTAAACGTAGTCCCACAATTGTTCATGCCATGTTAGCTAAAGAACTAGAATCAATCATACTCCCACCTGAAGTAACAATTTTAGAACATGTAGATGAAATTCTAATTGGAGGACCAGAATAGGAAATGGTTTTCCAAAGTGCGAATGCTATTGTCCAGCATTTACAATAACTAAATCTTAGCATTCCCAACTCAAAATGGCAAGGACCAAGTCAAGAGGTTACATTTTTAGGTTCCTGATGGATAGGAGGATGTAAAACTGTATCAGAATCTACATTAGAAGGGATACGAAGCATTCTGACACCTTCTGATAAAAAAGAATTGCAAGCTTTATTTGGGTTTTGGGGGTCACACATTCCCGGATTCAGTATCTAGTGAGATCTCTATGATTTGCTGAATGAAAAAGCAGACTCAGGAAAGGGAAATCAAACTATGTGTGCCTATTCCTTTTTTAAAAAGCAATTTTAGCTGTTAAGCTGTTACCCTTAGGAGTAAGGGTAACAGAAAACTACTGTGCAGCAATGGGCTTTGTCTATACATCACTGAGTGACAAGTGATGGGATGAATACAGAAAACAAATTATCAGAGAGTATAGACTGAATTGGGATGCCTATTGAATACTCCCATTTGCTCTCCTCCCTGATAACTGATGCCTCACCCTGGGACAGCAAGAGAAGAAGAGTTTGGTTCTCAGACAGGAGTGCCAAGCGAATAGGGAAACTATAGAGAGGTAAAACTGCAGCTATATTGGTAGAGACCAGAAAAGCTTTCACAGATTAAATCGATGGCTCGGCCCAACTAGCAGAGCTCAGAGCTTTGGAAATGGCCCTGTAGCAAGGAGCCACTTGTGTCTATATGGACTCATATGTTGTGTGGGCCGGTGACACCCAGTGGCTAGAGAATTGTGTGAAAAACAATTGGCAAGCAAATGGTAGAGATGCATGGGGAAAAACACAGTGGAAAAAGAAAAAGAGCATATCCATAGGGTATGTATCTGCCCACCAAAACCATAAAAACCCTGAGGCAAAGTGGAATCAGATGACTGATAATTTGGCTAGAAAAAAATGTATTACATAATTCTGCCTCAGAATGGCTAGGTAAGTGGTTACAGGAATGGCTAGGACACACTGGGAGTTATGATTTGTTTCAACAGGCTGTAAGGAGAGGATGGCCTGTGACAAAAGCTCTGGCAAAACAAATTATAGACTCATTCCATTTTTGTCAAACAATGGTACAGTACATGTCAAAAGGACAACAGTTTGTCAATACCAGGGAAGGTAAACTACTCTGGGAAACCTGGCAAGTAGGTTGTATTGATCCTTTAAGGCAAACACCTGAAGGCTGGAAACAGGAGTACAAATAGTTAGTGGTATAGGGAACATGCACTCCACCCAGGCTGCAATTGGTCTAACAACCATTGCTGGTTTAAACCAGTAGTTTGCTACTTTTCCCTTGCCCAGAGAAATAAAAATTGATAATGGATCACATTTTAAAAATAAAGTAGTGCAAACTTGGTGTGCTTCAAATGAAGTACAATGGACTTTCCACCTACCATATCAACCTCAAAGTACTGGGACAGTGGAAAGGTGGAATGGGCTACTAAAACAACAACTACACAAGAGTGAATTGATTAATGCTTCTAAGTGGGGATCCCATTTGTGAGAAGTTGTAAGTCAGCTAAATAAGCAACAAACCCCCATGGGAAGGCCCATAGATAAGTGATTAATGTCGATGGCTCCACAAATTCCTGTTAAAACAAAGGTGAAACCCTATCTAAGTCCTGGAGATGAGGTTGTGGTTAAACTACCAACTCAGGGATGGATCTGGGTGACTCTGTTATAGAAAGAAAAAGGAGCATGGCATGCTGTAGACACTAAGGGGAGCAAGTTAACCTTAACTGAGGCTTGGATTATGTCCAAGACCTAGGTGTCTTCTCTTACAGGAAAATGTGATGTTACCTTATCACCATGGGAACACACACCCTAAACCTGTATCTAACAGGATCTGCCTTTTCCTGTTGCCCATGGAACAACAGTCACAAGCCATCTTTGAAACCACAGTTACAGGAAGAATACCATCTGTATTAGCACGAGGTCAAGGACTGATAGCAGGTAATAATGTTACACCAACTCTAAGATCTAAAGTTAATCTGAATTTAACTATATGTAATAACACCAGATGGGAAACCGCAAACGGTTTTAACAATAAAATGAAACGGGTACTACAGACATGTAAGGCAACTAATCACATGTTAGTGGCTCATAAGAATTATGCTCTAACTGTAAACAATGAGAATAACACAATAATATACAGTAATTTTGCCATAAACATCATTGTGTTTATAGTGACTCTATGATTGGTGGCTACAAAATCATAGACCAATAGGATATAGAACTAAAAGATATACCATCCAAACTTTGTTGGGTGGAATTGGTACAGGAACAGGAATATTTAATTAATTTGATATTGAAACCCTAGCAAATAAATTGTCATTAGTGGGAGAAACTGAAGCTAGCGTAACCAGAATGACTGCAAGCTGGCTATCAACAGCTTTACAAACTTCAGTACAAGATTGGCAAAATACTTGGCACCTGTGACAACATGCTAATAATCCCAATTACTAATCCCCAAAGAAATATCACAAGTAGTCAATAAGTGTGGTAACAGATCAGAGGCATATTATCTCCAAGCAATCTCAAGGGAGGACTCATAATGTCTCCTAAACAAAGCAGCCTGAAGAGACTTTTAATGTCTCAAACACTTGCAGTACCAGGCCTTCTGCTCAAGGATCTGATAAGGCTAACACCTGGTTCTCTCTTGTACTATTCATGGGAAAGAGAGAGACTGGTGCCTGGACGACCAGTTTTAAAGAAACAGAACAGCCTTGTTTTCTCTCCTGTGAAGTTCGAGCTGTTTCTTCGAAAAAGATGTTATGCACAGTGTTGACCTTTGCCTCATTATCTGTGAAATGTATATTAAAGTTCACACCTCTGCATATGTTAATGAAGGTTATCGAGATCATGCTAAATATATATGACTATAGCTCTCATCTCCCCACCCCAAATCATGCTACATGTCACCTGGGGGGGGAAGAGAGAAACTTGAGACAAAACTGCCCCTAGGAGTGGGTGAACATAAAAGGGGGAAGACTTTCCCTGAAGGAAAGATTTTTGCCTGGGAAGATTTTTTCCCTGAAAAGACCCTGAAGAGATTTTTTTTCCCTGGGATACACAGAAGAAGGATCTTACAGCACCAAACCCCGTTAGCTGGACCGGTGACGCTGGAACCAGGACTGGTGATCTCTTTATCTCTCTCCCTCTTGATCTCTCCTTCTATCTCTCCTTCTCTGTCCCTTTGCTTTTCCTTTCTTTTTTTTTCTTTCTTCTTTCTTTCTCTTTCCTTTCAAAGAAGTAACGCAAGGCATACTGTATCACTTGCCATAATTCATTGTATATCTGTTATTAAGTACTGCTTGCCATAGTTTGTTGTATACATGTTGCTAATTAACGCAATGCATACCTTACTGCTTGCCATAATTTGTTACATACCTAACCAATTATTGTGGACCTAGTTAAGACCTGGTTACTAACCTAATAAATGTTTGTATATGCACCTTGAGATTTGTCTCACCTTATCTGTGCCGCTGGGGATTTGCGAATCTGAGTCACTTACCCCCACCTCTTTTCTGAGTGGGACATGACGATACGCTATTTTAGTAAGTTATCTACTTGCAAACAGGTAAGGAAGGTAAACAAAAACAAAATACATACATCAAAATACTGGCTGCTTTTCTCCACCTCTTTAACCTTCTGCCCTAAAGGCAGGCAGCCAAAAATCTAAGGAAACCTGAAAAATAAACAATGCTGTGAGCATGGTATTTCTGATGCCAAAACAATCATTAGACATACAGTACCTCTGTTGATAAACTTAAAAGGTCCTGAATAACACAGATGTATGAAATGCAATACTTAGGTTTCCTCAATATGAAAAGAATGCTGCTGCCACTTACATCTATAAATATAAACATGAAGACTCAAATGTTTCTCACATCACTCAAAACCATTTGGTTACTTGAAACAGAAATGCAAATTTCTTTTTCAAGATCAGCTACAGACGTTTTCCAGACAGCCAGCAACACGAGCAATCTTTTTGTTACTTACACAATGAAGCTATATACGAAGCTATAAGGAAAATGGCAGTATGTGACGGTGTGCTCCCCCTCCCCAGGGGCCAACCTGACCTTTATCTCCCTAACCCTGCCCAAGCGATAACCACCCGTGGTGGTCACAATGGGTGCATGTGGTCATGATGGCTGCACCCGGCTCAACATGGTTTTGGGGAGACAGATAAAAACACAATAGTCAAGGGCTAACTTGAGTAATGCTGGTATGGTGGTCAATATGCAAATATGACTATAGGTCAATCATCTTACCCCCGTAAATACTGAACAGCCCAAGATCCCTTTGAGCTCTCCTGTACGGCAGCGGGCTGCACGCCAGGATCTCCCCTTGAGTAGGGATGCCTCTCAAGGTTACTTCTTGAGATTTAGAGATTCCTTGCCACAACAGATCCTCGGTAAGTGACTAAGAGCATGCTAAACTTTGAAATCTTAGCTAAGTGATATAAAGGACTGATTGCGCATATATAATCCTTTAGGCATAAACTGTTGACCAAGTCTGGGACTAGGAGTGGATCCAGCCATACCTAGATTCCTCTCTGAGAAGGAGTTTAGAAAGCAAGGGGGCCCTTTCTGAAACCTTGACTCAACAGGAGGGTCTCCCTGACAGTTCTGTCTGACCCTGGCCTCTATGCAGTAAATAACCAAGTGTGCCTTGCCATCTCGAATCTTGTTAAAACACTGTCACATTTACTATCAAACATTGCTAAATCCCTGTTTTATATATATAAATATATTGCTGCTTCTCTCTACGAGTGAAGTGCATCACTCCATCTGTGACACAGCAGCAACCATTGCAGCTCTTTACATCAGGAAGTATCCTCAGGTTCCTCCAAGACTTTTGTAAACTACATTGATGAAGACTGCAGAACAAGCCACAGACAACACAGTGAAATGAATTACAAGGCATAGATCATGAGAGACCACCAAGCTTCGTACAGTCCACTGACTATTATTTGCTGCTGTTGTTTCACATGGGCACCAGTGATACAGCCAGGAGCAGCCTGAGGACTATCAAGAAGGATTACAGAGCCCTGGGAGCAGTGGTAAAGGACTCTGGGGTGCAGGTAGTTTTTTCATCAGTCCTCCTGGTCAAAGGCAGGGAGGTTGATAGGGCCAATTGAATCTGACAAATCAACAAATGGCTACAGGACTGGTGCCACAGAAAGGGGTTCAGCTACTTAGACCATGGGACTCGCTTTGAGAAACCAGGTCTACTGGGGGCTGATGGGGTCCATCTGTCAGAAAAGGGGAAGAGCATCTATGGTCAGAGGCTTGCCAAGCTGCTGAACAGGGCTTTAAACTAAAGTTGCCAGGGGAGGGGAACCTCAATCCATCCCACTGCTACCAGTTTGATGCCAGTGCCAGCAATAGATGCCCAGAACCTGGAGAAGAATTACAGGTCAGCAGGAGAGCACCTAGAGGGCAGAACAAAAAAATACCAGCCACTCCAGCCAGTAAGTCAGCTTCATCGGGGGCCCAAATTAAATGACTCTATGCAAATACATGTGACGTGGGGAATAAACAAGAGGAGTTAGAGATGTGTGCACACCTGCAGGGCTATGATCTTATTGGCATCACAGAGACGTGGCGGGATGGCTCCTATGACTGGAATGGTGGAATGGAAGGATAGAGGCTTTTCAGGAAGGACAGGCATGGGAGATGAGGAGGGGGTGTTGCTCTCTATGTCAATGAACAGCTGGGGTGCATGGAGCTCCACCTGGGGATGGATGAGGAGCCAGGGACAGGTGATATTACAGGTCTGCTACAGGCCACCTGACCAGGAAGACCAAGTGGATGAGGCCCTCCATAGACAGATAGGAGCAGCCTCATGTTCACAAGCCCTGGTCCTCATGGGGGACTTCAACTACCCCAATATCTGTTGGAGGGACAACACAGCAGGGCATAAGCAATCCAGGAGGTTCCTGGAATGCGTAGATGTTAACTTCCATCTCCAAGTGATAGAGGAGCCAATGAAGAGCATTGCTCTGCTGGACCTCATTCTCATCAACAAGAAGGGACTGGTGGGGAATGTGAAGCTCAAGGGCAGCTTTGGCTGCAGTGACAATGAAATGTTCAAGATCCTGTGTGGATTTCCTGTGCAGGTCCTTTGACCTTACTTTGTTTTATAGCAAAACCAGATTTCAAAAGAATCTGGATTATCCTTCTCCCCTTCTCAAACACTTCCTCCACTGTGTTGCCCTACACAATGATGTCATCAATATACTGCAGGTGTTTGGGAGCTTCACCTTGTTCCAGTGCAGTCTCTATCAATCCATGACAAATGGTAGAACTATGTTTCCACCCCTGGGGCAGTCAATTCCAGGTGTGCTGGATACTCATCCATGTGAAAGCAAACTGTGGCCTACACTGCTGCCAGGGGGATCAAGAAAAACGTGTTTGCAATATCAACTGTTGCATACCATTTGGTGGCCTTTTACTCCAGTTCATAATGGAGTTCTAGCATGTCTAGTACGGCAGCGCTCATCAGCGGTGTGACTTTCTTCAGGCCACGATAGTCCACTGTTAGCCTCCACTCTCCATCAGACTTTAGCACTGGCCATATGGGACTATTAAAGGGTGAATGAATCTTACTTATCACTCCTTGACTCTCCAGTCACCGGATCAGTTTATGGATGGGAACCAGGGAGTCTCAATTGGTGTGATATTGTTGCCGGTGCGCTCTCATGGTAGCAATTGGCACCTGCTGTTTAACCCGCAGCAACCCCACCACAAATGGATCCTCTGAGAGACCAGGCAAGCTAGACACCTGTTTAATTTTCTCCATACTCAAGGCAGCTATACCAAAAGTCCGCCGGTACACTTTTGGGTCCTTAAAATACCCTCTCCTGAGGTAGTCTATGCCAAGGATACCTGGAAACTCTGGACCAGCCACAATAGGATGCTTTCCCACTCATTCCCAGTGAGGCTTACCTCAGCCTCCAACACAGACAGTTCTTGGGATCCTCCCATGTCCTGATTCTGGTGGGGATAGGGTTAATTTTCCACAGGCTCTGGCAGGGACAGGACACAGGTATTCCATTCCATGTGAGCCATGCCCAGTCTGTAGCCAGAAGCTGGCCAGGGGAGGGAGCAGGAAGTTGCCGCTTGGGAATGGGCTGGAGCGTCCTGGTCCGGTTGGTGAGCAGTGGTTCTGTAATTGTATTTGTATATTCCTCTATCAGTGCTATTCTTGTTGTTTTCCTGTTCCATTTGCTGTTCTGTTAAACTGCCTTTGTCTCAACTCACAAGTTTTGCCTTTTTCTTCCGATACTCCCCACGGCGGTGAGGGGGTTGAGAGAGCGGCGGTGTGGTTCTTTGTTGCTGTCTGAGGCTAAACCACGAGAGTCCTTTTTGGCGCCCAACGTGGGGCACAAAGCGTTGAGATAACCACAGGTCTGACCAGAGCGTGTTAACACGAATTTGTTATATGTATTTATTAAATTAGTTAAATAGTGGCTGGTTACAGTGTTGCTTCGTTTGTTCTCATGGCTGTGTTATGTAAATTCTTATATGCTCTATGTACTCCCCGCGATGATGTTTATCACCTCTGGGAGAGGGATTAGGATCATAATTTTGCTGTCCTGTGTGATATCAACGTATTATATGATAACATCAGTATTCAGACAGTTATTTTGCGGTATTTATGCGGCACTGCTATCTTGCCGATAGATCGGGCACCGTCTCTCGGAATTTATTAATAATCACACAGCGAACTTGAATGGGAAACCCCAGTCGCCCAGGAATTCTGGAAATGATCACGGACTGGCCAGAAGGCAAGGATTTCGGAATGTCACCAGAGGAGGAGGTGACGTGTGCAGAAGAGGCCCCACCATATAATAAACTGCCAGAAAATGAGAAGAAATATGCCCTGTTCACTGATGGGTCCTGCCGGATTGTGGGAAAGCATCGAAAGTGGAAGGCTGCTGTGTGGAGTCCTACACGACAAGTTGCAGAAGCCAGTGAGGGACAGGGTGAATCGAGCCAGTTTGCAGAGGTGACAGCCATCCAGCTGGCTCTGGACATTGCCGAGCGAGAAAAATGGACAGTACTTGATCTCTACACTGATTCATGGAGGGTGGCAAATGCTCTGTGGGGGTGGTTACAGCAGTGGAAGCAGGGCAACTGGCAGCGCAGAGGCAAACCCATCTGGGCTGCTGAGCTATGGCAAGATATTGCTGCCCGGATAGAGAATCTGGTTGTGAAAGTACGCCACGTAGATGCCCATGTACTGAAGAATCGGGCCACGGAGGAACATCAGAACAACCAGCAGGTGGATCGGGCCGCTAGGATTGAAGTGGCTCAGGTGGATCTGGACTGGCAACATAAGGGTGAACTATTCATAGCTCGGTGGGCCCATGACTCCTCAGGCCATCAAGGAAGAGATGCGACATATAGATGGGCTCGTGACCGAGGGGTGGACCTGACCATGGACACTATTGCACAGGTCATCCATGAATGTGAGACACGCGCTGCAATCAAGCAAGCCAAGCGTTTGAAGCCTCTTTGGTATGGAGGGCGATGGCTGAAATATAAATATGGGGAGGCCTGGCAGATTGATTATATCACACTGCCACAGACCCGTCAAGGCAAGCGCCATGTGCTCACAATGGTGGAAGCAACCACTGGATGGCTGGAAATATACCCTGTGCCCCATGCCACTGCCCAGAACACTATCCTGGGCCTTGAAAAGCAAGTCCTGTGGCGACATGGTACCCCAGAGAGAATTGAGTCGGACAACGGGACTCATTTCCGAAACAGCCTCATAGACACCTGGGCCAAAGAGCATGGTATCGAGTGGGTATATCACATCCCCTATCACGCACCAGCCTCTGGGAAGACAGAACGATACAATGGACTGTTAAAAACTACACTGAGAGCAATGGGTGGTGGGACTTTAAAACATTGGGATGCACATCTAGCAAAGGCTACCTGGCTAGTTAACACCAGGGGATCTACCAATCGGGCTGGCCCTGCCCCATCAAAACTTCCACGTACCGTAGAAGGGGATAAAGTCCCCGTAGTGCACATGAAGAATATGCTAGGGAAGACAGTCTGGGTCAGTCCTGCCTCAGGCAAAGGCAAACCCATCCGTGGGATTGCTTTTGCCCAAGGACCTGGGTGCACTTGGTGGGTGATGTGGAAGGATGGGGAAGTCCGATGTGTACCTCATGGGGATCTGATTTTGGGTGAGAATAGCCAATGAATCAGATTGTGTGCTGTTAATTGCTAAGTAACACTGTCACTGTATGTCCTCATTACTATAATTGCTGTCGGTTGTACTACAGTAAGAATCGCCCAAACTAATGACAGATGGACTTTGATGAAAAACCAAGTAAAGTGCAGTGGTGATGGGATCAGAACTGACCTTAACAGCTGGAGCCCAAGAACTTCATCAAGATTGATAGCTTCAACCCATGGACCGTGGGCATGAGCCACACCGGGTACACCAGCCGCAAGCTCTGAAAATACAGCATGCAACAGGCCAGCACCACCCAGCATCTCACCTGCCCTGAGAGACTGTTCTAACAGATGGAGCCCAAAGCCATGGATTAAATGAACTCAATGGACATTTTGGAGGGATGGCTCATAGACTAAGGCCATTATATCTGTATGAATATATATGTACATATATATATTTTATGTAAGACCAGGGGAAAGTGGTGGGAATTCATTGGAATCTGTAAGATCTGGGCATGGCATAGATGGTATGGAATAAAGGGTGGATAATGTCCTGGTTCCGTCGGGAATAGGGGTCATTTCTCCCCAGGCTCCAGCAGGGACACAGGTATTCCATCCCATGTGAGCCATGCCCAGTCTGTGGCCGGGGGATGGGCAGGATGTCGCCACTTGGAGTGGGCTGAGGCTTCCCTGGTCTGGTTGGTGAGCAGTGGTTCCGTAATCGTGTTTGTACATTCCTCTATCGGTGTTATTGTTTTCCTGTTTCCTGTTCTGTTAAACTGCCTTTGTCTCAACCCACGAGCTTTGCCTTTTTCTTCCAATTCTTCTCCATGTGTGGGGGCAATTCGAGAGAGCGGCATGTGGTTCTTTGTTGCCATCTGAGGCCAAACCACCACACCTTCTTGGCCACCTGGGCACACTGCTGGCTCACATTCAGCTGGCTCTCTACCATAGTCTAGTTAGCCTCCACTCTCCATTAGATTTTTGCACCGGCCATATGGGACTGTTAAAGGGTGAGCGAGCCTTGCTGATCACTCCTTGAACCTCTAGTTGATGAATCAGCTTATGGAGGGGAATCAGAGAGTCTCGGTTAGTGCGATATTGCTGCCGATGCACTGCTGTGGTAGCAATCGGCACCTGTTGATCTTCACCCTCAACAACCCCAAAACAGAAGACTCCTCCGAGAGACCAGGCAAGGTAGACAACTGTTTAACTTCCTCCGTCTCCAAGGCAGCTATGCCAAAGGCCCACCAGTACCCTTTTGGGTCCTTAAAATACCCTCTCCTGAGGTAATCTATGCCAAGGATGCACGGAGCCTCTGGGCCAGTCACAACGGGATGCTTTTGCCACTCATTCCCAGTTAGGCTCACTTCCGCCTCCAGTACAGTCAACTCTTGGGATCCCCCTGTCACCCCAGAAATACAAATGGGTTCTGCCCCTCTATAGCTTGATGGTATTACAGTACACTGCGCACCCGTGTCCACTAGAGTCTTATACTCCTGTGGGTCTGATGTGCCAGGCCATCGAATCCACACCGTCCAATAAACCCGGTTGTCCCTTTCCTCCACCTGGCCGGAGGCAGGGCCCCCCTAATCCTGGTCAGAGTATCTGTTACTCACTTCTTGCAGAAATGACTTGGAAGTCCCTTCAAGAGGATCAGAAGCAAGATCAGGCCTTCTGCTCTGTCTGGGGAACTGCCCGCTGGAAACCGGGGCGGCACTTTTCCTGGAGGGATCCCCTTTTGTGGTTGTTCTTCCTTGCAACTCCTGTACCTGTAGGATCCAAGTAGGTTGTCCATCCCACTTCCTCATGTCCTCCCCGTGGTCACACAGGTAGAACCACAGGGTGCCTCGTGGTGTGTACCCTCTGTACTCTCTCTCTTGAGTGGGGAAATGCCTGCTCCTAATAGCTGAGACGCTGGCCCGTACAGGTGGGGAGTAGGAGATATTCTCTTCAAGTTGCTGGACCTTCCGGGACAGTTTCTCCACAGCTGAGACAAGGGGGGAAGAGAGACTTTCTTCATATCGCCGGATCCGGCCAGCCACCTCATCCACCGTTGGTCCCTCTTCACCTTTCCATTCCATTACTGCCAGTGAGGTAGCATACGACGATGGTGCACTGCGTACAAACTTCCGCCACATGGGCCTTGTGCACTGCACCTCATCAGGGTCTGTGGGCAAGTCTGCATTGTCCAAGTCATAATAAATCATCTCCCGCACGGCTAATTCTCTCAGGTACTGGATACCTCTTTCCATGGTAGTCCACCTGCTTGGCTGACATACAACATCCTCACTGAAGGGGTACCTCTCCCTCACGCCTGACAGGAGTTGTTTCCAGAGGCTGAGGGGTTGGGTCTTCTTCCCAATCGCCTTGTCACTGCCCCCTTCCCTGGACAGGGATCCCAGCTGCCTGGCCTCCCTACCCTCTAATTCCAGGCTACTGGCCCTGTTATCCCAGCACCGGAGCAGCCAGGTGACAATGTGCTCGCCTGAAAGTCGGCTAAAATCTTTTCACATATCCCGCAGCTCACTCAAGAATAGGGATCGAGTGATTATCTCTGGTTCTGCCTCTTCCTCCTGCTCTCGTGATGACCCTGGTTCATCATCATCTCTTACTGAGCGAACTGATTTCTTCGTGTACTACTTCTTCTGTATAGGGGCAACTGATACTGGCATAGGTTGGGGCACTGGTTCAGCTACAGTGGCTGCCACCAGGGTTGGAGCAGCTGCAGCGCCTGTCTCAGGGGTTGTGATAGCCGCAGTGTCTGTCAGCCTGGTTTCCATCTCTTCCCCCTGAGGGTGCTGCATAACATTGAGCAGTGCTTGGTAGATACTGGCCAGGGCCCAGCACAGTGCGGTGAGGTGAGCTGTGCCTCACTGGAATAGCCACAGCATTTTCCTTTTAAATATTCTATAATTTTATCAGGGTCCTGTAATTGTTCAGGGGTGAAGTCCCAGACCATTGGAGGTATGAAGCTCTCTAGATACCTGCCCACGTTCTCCCACATGCCATACCACCCTGGAACACATTCAGGAGACATAACAGTAGAACCAGGCTGGTTTGAGCACCCCAAGGATATTCAAAATCCTCAAAAGCTGTCATACCTGGCCCAAAGGAGAAAAGGGAGGCGAAAGAGCTGGGGAAAGTGTCCCCCCCCATTTCCCTCACAGACTGGGTGTGATTATTAATAAATTCTGAGAGATGGTGCCCAAGGTACAGGCAGGACAGCAATACCACATAAACACCCCAACGTAACTGAAGAGTGATGTCACCATAACATAAGCTGATATTACATAGGACAGCAAAATTTACATAACAAAGAGACAAGAACAAACCAAGCAACATGGTGACCAGTGACTATTTACCTAATACAATAAATGCACACAGAAATTTATTTTTACAAGCTCTGGTTGGATTTGTCGTTATCTCAACCCTTTGAGACCCATGTTGGGTGCCAAAAAGGACTGTCATGGTATCGCCTCAGATGGCAACAAAGAACCACGCGGCTGCTCTCTCAAGCTCACCCCTCCCAGCTGTAGGGAGAGAATCAGAAGAAAAAGGCAAAACTCATGGATTGAAACAAAGGCAGTTTAACAGAACAGCAAAGGGAACAGGAAAACAGCAACAATAACACTGACAGAGGAATATACAAACACAATTATGGTACCACCCACTCACCCACCAGATGTGGGATGCCCCAGCCTGCTGCCAGAGCCTGGTGAGAATTAACCCTATCCCCACCAGAACCAGGACACAAAGTAAGCTACCTTTGTTATTTGCCCCATTGGAGGATTAGAAGCTGTCACAGTTTGGGCAGGATTAGCCAATGATGAGACAACAGATGGTCTCCCCCACCTCTTACTCCAAGGAGAGAGATAAAGAGATTTATGAGTTTAGAAAGAACTAAACTACTTCAGTAAAATATTAATAATAAAATAAAAAAGGAAATAATGAAAGAGATACAGTATATACAAACATACACAAAACTGTATCAAGCTCCCAGGGAGAAGTCACCGGGACGCACTGGGGAAGTCCAAGACAGGACTCAGCAACAAATGGGAACTGGATTCCAGATCTGGCTTCAGGAACGCGGGAATCAAGATAAAAGGCAAACTAACAGACAGGCTCTTCCACAGACATCAGGAACTGAAGACAGAG
This sequence comes from Rissa tridactyla, assembly GCF_028500815.1. Lineage (NCBI taxonomy): Eukaryota > Metazoa > Chordata > Aves > Charadriiformes > Laridae > Rissa > Rissa tridactyla. Next base: position 6,731,093 of record NC_071496.1, read on the forward strand.
AACCACTGAAGCACTAAACTGATTCTTCGATCCCTCAGCTTTTATCCTGAGCATGGCAGATGGGACGGAATGCCCTATTGGTCAGTTTGGGTCACCTGACCTGTCCACTCCTCCCCACAGGTGAAAACCCTCATCAGGGTAAACAACCAAGTCAGCTGACCCTGGTTGCCACAGCAACAAGGATAAGCAAGAGCCTCTCTCACTGAACAGAAAGCTGGCTCTGCTCTAACCCAAACCAGGACATTCCACCGTTTACTCCACAGCATTTGCATCATACTCAGATCACTAATACTTCTTATCCATCAAATATATACATATACAGATATACATATCTATACACAGACCGGTCATTTATGATTTTATCTTTATACACAAAAGTTCATTAAGTCCATTTAGTTCATAATTGCAAAATTTAATTTCATTATAGCAGACTCTCAAGACAGGAAAGATGATACGAAATTCATTGAGGTTCGTGTCCATGGGTAGCATGTCCATCTCCATCTTGAAGAGTTTGCTGGACACCACTTGATGAAGCCAGCTCAGTTTTGAGTATTCTTACCAAGGGTTAAATTTCCTTGAGGCACACATTGAACTTCTCCATTCTCCAGCATCACCCACCAAGTACATCCGGGTCCTTGAGCAAAAACAGTCCCACGAATGGGTTTGCCTTTGCCTGAGGCAGGAAAAACCCAAACAGCTTTCCCCAGCATATTCCTTCCATGCACCACAGGGACTTTATCCCCTTCTACTGTATGTAAAAGGCCTGATTGAGCAGGACCAGCTCGATTGATGGATCCCCTGGTGTTAACTAACCAGGTAGCTTGTGCTAAAGGCTGGTCCCAATTTTAAAGGTTCCACCACCCATTGCTTTCAGGGTGGTTTTTAACAGTCCATTGTATCCCTCAATTTTCCCAGAAGCTGGTGCACGATAGGGGATGTGATATACCCACTCAATGCCATGCTCTTTTGCCCAATTACTTAGAAGACTGTTTTTGAAATGAGTCCCCTTGTCTGACTCAATTCCTTCTGGAGTACCATGTCACCACAAGACTTGCCTTTCAAGGCCCAGAATGGTATTCCAGGCAGTGGCATGGCATAGGTTTCCAACCATCTGGTGCTTCCTTCCACCATTATAAGCACGTAACGCTTACCCTGACGTGTTTGAGGGAGTGTGATGTAGTCAATTTGCCAAGCCTCCCCATACTTATATTTCAACCATTGTCCCCCATACCACAAAGGTTTTAACCTTTTAGCTTGCTTGATTTCTGCACATGTTTCACAGTCGTGGATAACCTGCACAATAGCATCCATGGTTAAATCCACCCCTCGGTCATGGGACCATTTATATGTTGCATCCCTTCCTTGATGACCTGAGGTGTCATGGGCCCACCGAGCTAAAAATAGTTCACCTCTATGTTCCCAGTCCAAATCTGTCTGGAAAATCTTAGCAGCCTTATCCACTTGCTGAGTGTTTCGATGTTCCTCAGTGGCCCGACTCATGGGTACGTGGGCATCTACATGGCGTACTTTCACGACTAGTTTTCCTAGCTGGTCAGCAATGTCTTGCCATAATTCAGCAGCCCAGATGGGTTTACCTTCGCGCTGCCAGTTGCTCTGCTTCCACTGCTTTAACCACCCCCACAGAGCATTTGCCACCATTCACAAGTCAGTATCTAGGAGGAGCTGTGCTTCAGTACCAATTACCTCTGAAGCAGCTCTGACTCCTTCATATGCTGCCAAGATTTCTTTCTCAGTTGGGGTATAGCTGGCCTCGGAGCCTTTGTACCCTCGACTCCAGAATCCTAGGGGTCGACCTCGAGTCTCCCCTAGTGCTTTCTGCCGGAGGCTCCAGGTAGGGCCATTGTCCCTGGCTGCAGCGTAGAACACACTTTTAATGTCACATCCTGTTCGGACTGGTCCAAGGGCTACTGCATGCACAATCTCTTGTTTAATTTGCACAAAGGCCTGTTGGTGCTCAGGACCCCACGTAAACTCATTTTTCTTTCGAGTCACTTCATAAAGAGGTCTCACAATCTGACTATAGCCTGGAATATGCAGTCTCCAGAAACCCACAACGCCTAAGAAGGCTTGTGTTTCCTTTTTGTCAGTAGGTGGGGACATAGATGTTATTTTGTTCATCACATCCATTGGGATCTGGCAATGACCATCTTGACACTTAATTCCCAAGAACTGGATGTCTCGTGCAGGTCCCTTGACCTTACCTCTTTTTACAGCAAAACCTGCTTTCAGAAGAATTTTAAGTATCTTCTTACCTTTTTTGAAAACTCCTTCTGCTGTATTACCCCACACAATGATGTCATCAATGTATTGCAGGTGTTCTGGAGCTCCACCCTTCTCCAGGGCAGTCTGGATCAGCCCATGGCAAATGGTGGGGCTGTGTTTCCACCCCTGGGGCAGTCGATGCCAGGTGTACTGGATGCCTCTCCAGGTGACAGCAAACTGTGGCCTGCACTCTGCTGCTAAAGGAACAGAGAAAAAGGCATTCGCAATATCAGTTGTAGCATACCATTTGGCTGCCTTTGACTCCAGTTCATGCTGCAGTTCTAGCATGTCTGGCACAGCAGCACTCAGTGGTGGTGTGACTTCATTCAGGCCACGATAGGTCCAGTCTCCATCAGACTTTTGCACTGGCCATATCAGGCTGTTAAAGGGTGAGCAAGTCTTGCTGATCACTCCTTGTCTCTCTAGCCAACAAATCAGGTTCTGGATGGGAATCAGGGAGTCTCAGTTGGTGCGATACTGTCATTGATGCACTGTGGCAGTAGCAGTTGGCACCTGCTGTTCTTTAGCCTTCATCAGTCCCACCACAGAAGGGTCATCTGAAAGGCCAGGTAAGGCAGACAGCTGTGTAATATCCTCAGTCTCTCCAGCTGCTATACCAAAAGCCCACTGATACCCTTTTGGGTCTTTGAAGTACCCTCTCTTGAGGTAGTCTATGCCAAGGATGCACGGAGCATGGGGGCCAGTCACAATGGGGTGCTTCTCCCATTTATTCCCAGTTAGGTTCACTTCGGCCTCCAGTACAGTCAGTTCTTGATACTTGTACGTCACACCAGAAAGAGTAACAGATTCTGTCCCTTTATGATTCGATGGCAATAGGGTGCACTGTGCACCAGTGTCCACAAGGGCTCTATACTTCTGCAGCTCTAAGCCATCGAATCCACACAGTCCAATAAACTTGGTTATCCCTCTCCTCCTCCTGGCTGGAGACAGGGCAACCCTAATGTTGAGGACAAAATCTACAATTAGCAGATGAGTTCCTACACAGACCCGAGAACTGCTTACCATGGACCAGAGCAGCCACCCTCCCACAAGAATTCTTTCTTCCATCTGCTTTACCTTGCAACTCAAGCACCCGTGCCTGTAGGGCCAGAGTAGGTTTTTTTATCCCATTTACTCACGTCCTCTCCATTGTTGCAAAGGCAAAGCCACAGGAAATCTCGGAGCAGGTCCTTTTTCTCTTGAGTCAATCTCTTAGGAGGGTGTTTTTTCTTTATGACTGCAACCTGGGTCTGTTCAGGGGAAGAGTGGGATCCTTTCTCCATCCCAGACAGTTTTTCCAACAGTTTATCGTTTTTCTTAGCTATTGCCTCATTTTGCTTGGCTATTGTCTTCATCATTTTCTGTATTTCCTTAGTAATTTTCTTGGTTTTCTCACATAGTTTTTCCACGGCTGCCACAGTGAGGGGACAAGAGAGGCTGTCTTCATACTGTCATACCCTGTTAGCCACTTCATGTACAGTTGGTGCATCAGCATCGGATCCTCCCCAGACCATTGTTGACAAAGCGTGGGAATAATTTGATGGTGCACTCTGCACAAACTTCCCCAGCAAAGATCATTTGCATGGCATTTCATCAGGGTCTATAATCACTTGCCAGTCACTATAAATCACTTCTCACACAGCCAGTTCCCTCAGGTACTTAATACCTTTCTCCATGCTGGTCCATTTGCTTGGACAGCATTCAATATCATCCTTAAAGGGATACCTGCCCTTTAAAGCTGATAGCAGTCGCCTCCAGAGACTGAGGATGTCTGCCTTTCTCCCATTTGCTTTATCGATCCATCCATCTCTGGCCAGGTTTCCCAACTGCCTAGCCTCTCTACCTTCTAAGTCTATGGAATCAGCCCCCTTGTCCCAGCATCGCAGCAACCAGGAGATGAGTGTCTCCCCTTCTTGATGACTGAAGTCCTTCCTTATATTTTGCAAATCCTTCATAGAGAAGGATTTAATGATTATCTCTGCATCTGAGTCCCCCTCCTGCTTTAACGCTACTCAAGAAGGACCCTCTCCTAGATCTGCTTCAGAAGGACTCTCTCCCATGCTGTCTGTCTTGAGCTGGTCTTTTATTGTAAGGGGCAGGGGACCAAGCTGGTCTCTTTTGCTGCTTCCTGGTCACTGGGGCAAATTGTACCAGTTCTGTTGGAGTAGCAGCAGTACTCATTTTCAAAGCAGCTGGAGTAGTGACAATGCTTGTTGTCGAGGCTAGAGTGGCTGGTGCCTATACAAGCAGAGGAAGGGCTTGTGATACAGTGTTGGGGGTGGGGGGGTGACTGGTGCTGCTGGGGCCAGTGCTGGGGTAGCCAATGCCACTGGGGCTGAGGGCATGGCTTCCCCTGGTACAGGCAGGGACAGAGGTGTGGCCACTGTTGGTAGGGGGTAGCTTGGGGAATTATTTGTGCCTGTGCCACCTGTGAATTTGCCCATGGGATTTGAGTAGCAGCAGCACATGACACACAATTCCCACTTCTGTACCAATTTTTAACACAAAACCACCCCTGCAGCACATCCAGGAGAACCAGCAACAAAATCACACTTTTATGAAAGTAACATTCATTTTCTAAACAGCCCAAAAGGTTTCCATCCACTAGCTCTTTGACATAAGCATTAGAGGGCAAAATAAACCTTCCCCAAGTGAAACCAAAAGTGTAATTAGTAATAGAATCCATCACATGATGCTCAAGATATGCAGGTACAGGCATTATCTAAGTAATCATATTATACATCTGAATACCAAACCATACAAAAATAGCACGTTTAAACCACTGCATAAAAATACAAAGAGCAAATAAACCATGCAACATATTCAGCAGGTTCAGCAGTATTGCATCTATTAACTTCAAATATAGCTTGATATAACATTTCATGTAAGAATGACATGATGTGAGCTGTCTGTTCTCCCTGAGCAAGCTGGAATTCAAACTATTCAGGCAATCTATCAGAGCTCTGGTCAAGCTCCATTTATGCCCCACATTAGACACTAATAAATCTGGCATGGTTTGGGCCGGATTAGCCAGTGATGATAGAACAAATGCTCTCCCCCACCTTTTGCTAAAAGGAGAGGAAGGAAAGAGATAAAGAGATTTATGAATTTAGAAAGAACTAAACTACTTTAAGGAAATATTAATAATAAAATAATACAGAAATAATGAAAGAGACACAATAAATATAAACATATACAAAACCATATCAAGCTCCCAGAGAAACATCACCAGCGGATACTAGGGAATTCCCAAACTGGACTCAACAACAGATGGGAACTGGATTGCAGATCTGGCTTCAGACGTGCACAAATTAGAAAAAAAGACAGACTAACAAACATGGTCCTCCATAGACATCAGCAATGAAAGAACGAGAGTCATTAAAGAACCAAACTAACCTTTTTGATCCCTCAGCTTTTATACTGAGCATGGCAGATGGGATGAAATACCCCATTGGTCAGTTTGGGTCACCTGACCTGTCCAATCCTCCCCACAGGTGCAACCCCTCTACACCAAAATTGAGCAATAGGGTATTCCATTCCATCTGCCCCATGCTCAGTATAAAAGCTTAGGCATCAGTTAACTCTCTCTCTTCAGTAGTCAGTGCCTGAGAAGGACTCTGTTTGTCTGCCTTTGATCCTGATTGGTGTGTTCCTGAATCCAGATCTGGAATCCAGTTCCCACCCGTCACTGAGTCTATTCTGGGACTTTCCCAGTACCTGCTGGTGAAGTGATCATCGTCCTGGGAGCTCAATACTGGTTTTGTGTATATTGTATCTATTTCATTATTTTATTTTTATTTTATTATTAATATTTTCATTAAAGTAGTTTAATTTCTTCTAAACTCATAAAACTATTTCTCTCTTTTCCTCCTTGAAGAGAGAGGTGGGGGAGAGCATTTGCCATTCATCTCAGTAGCCAGTCTAGCCTAAACCATGACATTGGTCTTTAACATGTTGTATTGGGTTTGCATAGCAAGGTTTTGGTAGCAGGAGGGGTACAGGGGTGGCTTCTGTGAGAAGCTGCTAGAAGCTTCCCTCATGTCAGATAGAGCCAGCGCCAGCCAGCTCCAAGACGGACACACCATTGGCCAAGGCTGAGCGAAACAGTGACAGTGGTAGCGCCTCTGTGATAACATATTTAAGAATCATAGAATCATACAATGGTTTGGGTTGGAAGGGACCTTAAAGATCATCTAGTTCCGACCCCCCCTGCCATGGGCAGGGACACCTTCAACTAGACCAGGTTACTCAAAGCCCCATCCAACCCGGTCTTGAACACTTCCAGTGATGGGGCATCCACAACTTCTCTGGGAAACTTACCACCCTCACAGTAGAGAACTTCTTCCTAATAGCTAATCTAAATCTCCCCTCTTTCAGTTTGAAACCGTCGACCCTTGTCCTATCTCTACAATCCCTAAAGAGTCCCTCACTATCTCTCCTGTAGGCCCCCTTTAGGTACTGGAAGGCTGCTATAAGGTCTCCCCAGAGCCTTCTCTTCTCCAGGCTGAACAACCCCAACTCTCTCAGCCTGTCCTCATAGCAGAGGTGCTCCAGCCCTCTGATCATCTTTGTGGCCCTCCACTGGACCCATTCCAACAGGTCCATGTCATTCTTCTGTTGGGGACTCCAGAGCTGGATGCTGTACTCCAGGTGGGGTCTGAGCAGAGCAGAGGGACAGAATCACCTCCCTCGACCTGTAGCCACGCTGCTTTTGATGCAGCCCAGGATGCGGTTGGCTTTCTGGGCTGCGAGTGCACATTGCCGGCTCATGTTGAGCTTCTCGTCCACCAGCACCCCCAAGTCCTTCTCCTCAGGGCTGCTCTCAAGCCATTCTCCGCCCAACCTGTATTTGTGCCTGGGATTGCCCCAACCCAGAAGCGGGACCTTGCACTTGGCCTGGTTGAACTTCATGAGGTTGGCATGGGCCCACCTCTCAAGCCTGTCAAGGCACTTCTGGATGGCATCCCTTCCCTCCAGCCTGTTGACTGCGCCACACAGCTTGGTGTTGTCGACAAACTTGCTGAGGGTGCACTCGATCTCACTGTCCATGTTGCCGACAAAGATGTTAAACAGCACTGGTCCCAGTACTGACCCCTGAGGAACGCCACTCATCACTGGTTTCCACATGGACATCAAGCCGTTGACTGCAACCCTTTGGGTGCAGCCATCCAGCCAGTTCCTTATCCACCAAGTGGTCCATCCATCAAATCCATGCCTTTCCAATTTAGAGACCAGGATGTCATGCGGGACAGTGTCAAACGCTTTGCATAAGTCCAGGTAAAGGACATCTGTTGCTCTCCCCTTATCTACCAATGCTGTAATGCCGTCGTTAGAAGGCCACCAAATTTGTCAGGCATGACTTGCCCTTGGTGAAGCCATGCTGGCTGTCACCAATTACCTCCTCATTTTGCTATGTGCCTTAGCAGAGATTCCAGGAGGATCTGCTCCATGATCTTGCCAGGCACAGAGGTGAGACTGACTGGCCTGTAGTTTCCCGGGTCTTCCTTCACCAGGAAGGAACATGTTCCTACAGCTCACTATCCTCTAAATTACCTTGTTCGGCTAGGCAGAGAGAGAACAGGGAATCCTCTGTATCATGTGGCCATATCTTCTCCTATAGTGGGCAGTTCTTATTCTCAAAGGCCCCTGCCTTTGCCTTCTGCAACTTGGGCAGTGTGGTTAGAGCCCTTGCCGGTGAAGACCAAGGCGAAAAAGTGATTCAGCACCTCAGCCTTCTCCATATCCTGGGTGACCAGGTCTCCTGTTCCCTTCCGGAGAGGGCCCACATCTTCCCTAGTCCTGCCTTTAGCTCTGACATACTTACAGAAGTTTTTCTTGTTATCCTTGATGTCCCTAGCCAGATTTAATTCTATCTGGGCTTTAGCTTGCCTAATCTGGTTCCTGGCTGCTCTGACAGTTTCTCTGTATTCCTCCCAGTCTACCTGTCCTTGCTTCCACCCTCTGAAGGCCTCCTTCTTGCTTTTGAGCTTGTCCAGGAGCTCCTTGTTCATCCACGCAGGCCTCCTGGCATTTTTGCCTGATGACTTCTTTCTTGGGATGCACGGCTCCTGAGCTTGGAGGAGGTGATTCTTGATTATTAACCAGCTTCCTTGGGCCCCTCTTCCCTCCAGTCCTTTTCCCACGGTACCCTGCCAAGCAGGTTCCTCAAGAGGCCAAAGTCTGCTCTCCTGAAGTCCAGGGTAGTGAGCTTGCTGTGCACCTTCCTTGCTGCTCTAAGGATCTTGAATTCTACCATTTCATGATCACTGCAGCCAAGGCTACCCTTAGAATCATAGAATTGTCAGGGTTGGAAGGGACCTTAAAGATCATCTAGTTCCAACCCCCCTGCCATGGGCAGGGACACCTCCCACTAGATCAGGTTGCTCAGAGCCCCATCCAGCCTGGCCTTAAAAACTTCCAGGGATGGGGCTTCCACCACTTCTCTGGGCAACCTGTTCCAGTGTCTCACCACCCTCATGGTGAAGAACTTCTTCCTAACGTCCAGTCTGAATCGTCCCATCTCTAGTTTTGATCCATTCCCTCTAGTCCTAACATTACCCAACATCCTAAAAAGTCCCTCCCCAGCTTTCTTGTAGGCCCCCTTAAGATACTGGTAGGCCACTATAAGGTCTCCTGGGAGCCTTCTTTTCTCCAGACTGAACAACCCCAACTCTCTCAGTCTGTCCTCATAGGAGAGGTGCTCCAGCCCTCTGATCATCCTCGTGGCCCTTCTCTGGACACGTTCCAGCACGTCCATATCTTTCTTGTAGTAGGGGCTCCAGAATTGGATGCAGTACTCCAGGTGGGGTCTCACGAGAGCAGAGTAGAGGGGGAGAATCACCTCCCTCGACCTGCTGGCCACGCTTCTCCCAATGCAGCCCAGGATACGATTGGCTTTCTGGGCTGCGAGTGCACACTGACGGCCCATGTTGAGCCTCTCATCCACCAGCACCCCCAAGTCCTTTTCTTCAGGGCTGCTCTCAAGCCAGTCACTGCCCAGCCTATATCGGTGCTTGGGATTGCCCCGACCCAGATGGAGGACCTTGCACTTGGTCTTGTTGAACTTCATGAGGTTGGCATGGGCCCGCCTCTCCAGCCTGTCAGGGTCCCTCTGGATGGCATCCCTTCCCTCCAGCGTCTCAGCCGCCCCACACAGCTTGGTGTCATCGGCAAACTTGCTGAGGGTGCACTCTATGCCACTGTCCATGTCGCTGATGAAGATGTTAAACAAGACCAGTCCCAGTACTGATCCTTGAGGGACTCCACTTGTCACTGGCCTCCACTTGGACATGGACCCATTGACAGCCACTCTTTGGGTGCGGCCATCAAGCCAGTTCTTTTTCCACTGAATTGTCAGTCCATCAAACCCATATTTTATCAGCTTGGAGACCAGGATGTCATGCGGGACAGTGTCAAAGGCTTTCCTCAGGTCCAGGTAAATGATGTCAGTTGCTCTCCCCTTGTCTATTGATGTTGTGACCTTCTCATAGAAGGCCACCAGGTTTGTCAGGCACAATTTGTCCTTGGTGAAGCTGTGTTGATTGTACCCAATCACCTCTCTGTTATTCTTCTGCCTCAGCAGTGCCTCCAGGAGGATCTGCTCCATAATCTTACCAGGCACGAAGGTGAGACTGACTGGCCTATAGTTCCCTGGTTCATCCTTCTTTCCCTTTTTGAGCTTGACATTCCCCACTAGCCCCTCCTTATTGGTGAGAACAAGGTCCAGCATGGCTCCTCTCCTCGTTGGCTCCTTTACCACTTGGCGAAAGAAGTTGTAATTGATGCATTCCAAGAACTTCCTGGATTTCTTGTGCCCTACTGTGTTGTCCTTCCAACAGATATCGGGGTGGTTGAAGTCCCCCATGAGGACCAGGGTCTGTGAACACGATGCTGCTCCTATCTGTCTATGGAGGGCCTCGTCCGCTCCGTTGTCTTGGTCAGGTGGCCTGTAGCAGACCCCCACTGTAATGTCACCTGCCCCTGCGTTCCCTTTAATCCTGACCCATAAACTTTCTGTTGGCTCTTCATTCATCCCCAGGTGGAGCTCCATGCACTCCAGCTGTTCATTGACATAGAGGGCAACAACCCCTTCTCATCTCCCCTGCCTGTCCTTCCTGAAGAGTCTGTATCCCTCCATTCCAACACTCCAGTCATAGGAGCTATCCCACCACATCTCTGTGATGCCAATGAGATCATAGCCCTGGAGGTGTGTGCATGTCTACCTCCTCTTGTTTCTTCCCCAGGCTTTGTATAGAGGCACTTAAACTGGGTCCCCAATGAAGCTGACTTGTTGGCTGGAGTGGCTGCATTTCCTTCCTGCTGCTCTCCAGGTGGCCTTCCTTTGAGGTGTTTTATCCCTGACTCCCCTTTGGTTCCTATTGCCTCAGGAACCCCTGGCTCATCTCCATAAGACTTCAAGCGTGCTGCAGCGTACCCAGCACGTCTCAGAGCAACAAGTTGAGGGCCTTCACTAGCGACCCATCCCTCAGACCTTGAAGTGTCATCCCTTGGCTTGTCACAAGCAAGCCTGATAATACCCCCCTCCCCCATCAAGCCTGGGCGGGGGTGGGGGGTGGGGGAACCCCTCTGTAATTGCAGCCGGAAGAGAGGAGTGAGAATATGTGAGAGAAACAACTATACAGACACCAAGGTCAGTGAAGAAGGAGGGAGAGGAGGTGCTTCAGTTGCTGGAGCAGAGATTCCCCTGCAGCCTATGGTGAAGACCGTGGTGAGGCAGTCTGTGCCCCTGCAGTCCATGGAGTTTAACAGTGGAGCAGATATCCACCTGCAGCCTGTGGAGGGTGGATGTGCCTGAAGGAGTATGTGACCCTGTGGGAAGCCTGTGCTGGAGCAGGCTCCTGGCAGGACCTGTGGACCTGTGGAGAGAGGAGCCCACGCTGCAGCAGGTTTGCTGGCAGGACTTGTAACTCCACAGGGGACCCACTCTGGAGCAGTCTGTTCCTGAAGGACTGCACTCCATGGAAGGGACCCATGCTGGAGCAGGGGAAGAATGTGAGGAGTCCTCCCCCGAGGTTGAAGGAGCGGCAGAAACAACGCGTGATGAACTGACTGCAACCCCCATTCCCAGTCCCCTTGTGCCGCTGGGGGGATGAGGAGGTAGAGAATTCGGGAGTGAAGTTGAGCCTGGGTAGAAGGGATGGGTAGGGGGAAGGTGTTTTTTTTAAGATTTGGTTTTATTTCTCATTATCCTAGTCTGACTTGATTTGTAATAAATTAAACTAATTTCCCCAATCAAGTCTGGTTTGCCCGTGACGGTAAATGGTGAGTGATCCCTCCCTGTCCTTGTCTCGACCCACAAGCCTTTTGTTATATTTTCTCTCCCCTGTCCAGTTTAGGAGGGGGAGTGATAGAGCAGCTTTGGCGGGCACCTGGCATCCAGCCAAGGTCAACCCACCACACATGTTTTTTCATCAGGGTTGTTCTTTCTCAATTAAAAGAAAGTGCTGTTAATGGGGGTTTCAAGCTCTTTAAATTCATAACTTTGCTTTCACTAGTAACTTTTGCAAAGAGTGCAAGATACAGTTATTAAATCTAATATATAAATTCAGACTCAAATCTCAACCCAGCCCAAAAGAGTTCTCTTATTTTTCCTACCCCTCACAAAAATACTACCTGACAATTATGTAATTTGAAATTCAAGGTGTCAGACTTCCCCCTTTGCACTTTAACAGCAAGTCAACAAATACACCTTGTGGGGGAACACGTTCTTCTCAACCTCCACCTTCAGTCCTCTTTCATTGCGCAGGCTTAATACAGAGCAAGCTGAGGAGAAGGTAAAAAGAAAAAAAAACCCAACAATAAATTAATAACTCATCCCATCTACAATCAAGCTCCAGTAAATCTTGCTCAAACTATTTAAGATGTTGCTGTTCCAGCTTTCCACTCTGCTCCTGTGCAGGACATCATTGCATCTGTAAGCAGAGCCTGCAGAAGGGAATGTGCTCCTGACTTTGTTGCCCCAGGTCAGCATATTAGTCAAATCAAAGAACACCCAGGAATCATAAGATCTGCTGCTATAGGCTCTGACTTACAATCAGCTTGTAGTGTAGATGTTAGAGACTGCATATAAGAGGTAAGGCAGCAGAAGAAAACCCAAGAAATTTGGTAAGTATCTTGCCAAAAAATGGGTACTGCATTTGTCAAAGTGCTGGAAAACAGAACTGACATAACCAGTCTTTTCATGTCACCTTTCTTCAGTTCATTAACTAGATGAACACGATACAGTAACAGCACCTTCACTTGCAAGGTATACTTGCTTCCTATATGTATTTGATATCCCCTGTTTCTCCTAAGAAAGCAGGAGCGATGGCTCATGTCAGGTTGTGTGAAGGCCAGATATCATTGCTGTCCTTTCACACACAATAAGCAGTTATTTCCCCAGAGCCCTCTTTGTCTGCTACTCAGTCACAGATTATTTTGTGTAGGGTATTAATTTTTCGGTCTCTCTCAAACACCCCTTCTCTTCCAAGCATGCAGTGAGAACTGGGGTCAGTAAATCACTTTCCACAGCAGTCACATTAGTAGCTACCCTCAATCATTCGGTACTTCCCATGCAAATAGATCAGATTGCCACACCTTACAAATGAAACATTCATGGTTAATTTCTCTAGAAAACATTTGTTACAGTAAGTATAACCCCTTCATAAGCACTAATAAAAATCTTTCAAATAGTCCTGTGAATTTTTACAAGAAATTAGTTTCTCAAACCACTGTTTCCGAAATGCACTGGAATGTGCATCCATACCACAAAAATCAGTTCCAACTGAATTCGTTCATATTATTTAACTGATGACAATGAATTATGTACTATATCAAACAGCACTATGAATGCTTCAGCAAATACACTCTCAAGTGAAGACTCTGTAAAGTTGCAGAAAAAAATTTAAGGATTTTTACTGTTTTTTATGAGAACATATGTACAGTGTTATGTTCAATACCAGAAATTATGATACGGTTAAAGGTAACAACAATAAAGACCCTGCCAAGTCTTAAGTCATTGATTTACCTGTTTATTTAAAAAAATATTTTAAAAATGGGGATTTCAGTTCAAGTATTACAATTCAAAAATAAACACAGGAACAAAACCAGATACATAGATTCTTCTATACTTCCTTTAACTTCTAAATACTATGCTACCAGTTTCATTTGCTTATCTCCAAATGTGGAGATTCTCTTTTGGAAAGCTGACCGAATTCTTTTCCCCAAGGCCTTGTTGCTAGGGTTACAGCTGCATGGCCGATTCCTGTTGAAACACAAGTCTTTGGAGAGGGACATAAATGGTTTCATTATCTTTTTCTCAGAGCGCACATAGTGAGAATAGAGCATTCCCACACACCCACACCAGAAAGTACTTGAACAATCCCAGCCACTCAATCATGACTATTTACATATGAAGAGTTGCACAAGGAATCCTGTGGCCTTACAAAATTGCATGCAATTACCATAGGTAGTTACAAGTCAAAGAAGGTGTCCTTCTATGATCCAGTCTCTTGTGGCATTTGGAGTTAGAAGCCTTATGACAGAAGGTTCTCAAAACATAAGTGCCAAGTACCCAACTTCCCTCAAAGCCTGCCAGATTTCTGAGAAGCAGGCTACGCAATGTAAGGGTATGTGGAAGGAGAGTGTCTGCTCCTTTAAGGGTATCTGGTCAAGAACCTTTTCAATGCAAAAGGGGATAATAAGAAAAGGGGGAAGCCATAAACAAGAACATACAGAGGCACAAACATGACCGACAAATGGTAAGGGGAGGCAGTGTCGAGAACCAAACCTGGTACCAAACCTGGTCAGTCACACTAATCGATAAGGGTATATGGGAATGTTTATTTCAGTAAATTATTTAACCCAGAACCTTGTCAAATGGGATACTAAGGAAAAGGGAAAATCCAGAAACAAAATATACAGAATACACAAACCTAACAGGCAAACATAATGAAGACAAAGACAAGAAACGAACGTGAATCACACTAATTGATGGGCTATCAAGAAACTGCATGCAAACCAAGACTTTGCAACTGATAAGGATGCAAACCTGAGGGTCCAGGATGTGTGTGTGTGTGGGGGAAGAGTGTATGGAACTATGCAAACTGATGAAGGGATGTACAGGGGAATGGGGACTGGGGAGGAACAAAGGAGGAATAGAAAGAAAGGGGTATAAAAGGGACTGGTCACGTGTAAAATAAGGCTGGTCAGTATGCTTGTCTATCTGAGTCCTGCGCCTGATCACCACAGCCTGTCCTATCTTCTTATATCTTCTTATTAAATCCTTTCTTTACTATTTCTCTGTGTAATTTCACTTTCTATCCCGTGCATGTGCTGCAAGGACTAAGTGTCAGCTACTGGGGGGACCAGCACAAGTAGATATGGGGCCAGCAACTGGAATCAGACTGGGGGCATAGGAGCCCCAGGCCTGTGGTGTCAGTTACTGGAGCAAGTGAGAGTCCTAGCATCAGTAGGTGGATACAAGCACTAAATAATTTGTGTCAAGGAGTATTAACACTCTCCCCAGCCTCTTCTGGGAAATGGAATGTCAGCAGTGAAGCAGTCTCTGGACATTCTTCTTCAGCATTCTAATGGCAAATGGAGCTTTGTCCTGAGCACTACACAACACATGGGCTTAGGGCATTTTTTGTGGACGTGTGATTATTCGTGGTAGTAGAAGCCAGAATTACTCTTAGGCTTCCCAAATTTTTGTGGCTTTGATGTTGAAAAGAACTAAAAATCCACAAAACTGAGCAACCACGATGGCCTACTCTGAAACCATATCAACAAGAAAGTACCTAAAGCAAAAAGCACATAAACATAAATAATCCAATCTTGAAGTTAGACATTCTTCCAAGTGGAGCCCCAACAGAACAGAAAGTTAAACAGTAACCTAGTGATAGCTGATAGGATGAAGGTATAACCTCTAGTTATCTTAGATAATTTTAATACTAAAAATCATACCTCTAGGAGGAGATTTTATATGTAAATTGTGAAAAATAGTGAAGGTATTGTTGGCTTTCGCCATAATAACAAGGCTATAAATATTTGACTTATAAGGATAACTAACCTTTAGTAAATTAGGAAACATGAGAAACCTCAAAGATAACAACTAACAGCAGCTATGAAGAAAAACATCCGAGAGAAACAAAAGAGAACTTCTCCAAAAGACCCCACAAATGATTAACAGAAGGAAACAGATGCATAGGAGAAGGGAGTTGATGATAATCGATCCTACCAGAAGGAAACAGATGCATGGGAAAAGGGAGCTGATCCTACCAGAAGGAAACAGATGCATGGGAAAAGGGAACTGAAGATCATCGATCCTCAGAAACAATTGTCAGAAGGAAACACACAAATAGAAGAGAAAAAGGACTAATGATAATCAATCATCATAAACAATTACTCTGCCTAAAATAGTGAATACGTATGCAATATTGAATGTATATAAGACGTGGGTGAAGTGTTAGCTGGTGTGCCTCTGACTTGAGTCATGCACCCAGCACTGTGCTTTTGCTTTATTGGCTCTGTCCCTATAATAAAATAAGTGCCATTTCTGTTTAAGGGATCTGGCTGTTTATTACAATTTGGGGGCTCGTCCAGGAGAATTCACTTGGTCCCAGTGGGCTCCGAGACCCCGAGCAGGAGATGCACCCCACCGATTTCAGCAGCCTGCTCGGAGGACTTCCCGGTACCTGTTGAGACTCCAAGCTGATAATCCCACGAGAGGAGGGACTCATAAAGCAAAAGGGGTAAGTCTCCCCAGGAAAAACCGTGGTAGCCCATAATTCTTGTGCACGAAGACCCAGGCAAGAAAACAGGACTGTAAGTACTGCTTGGTTGGGCGGGTTTGGGGCTTGATTACTGTGTGTGTGGAACTCGGACCGGACAGTCCGGATCTGGGGAGCGAGCGTGGAGTCTTTCTAACTGCGGTTCCAATCTCCCGCGAGGGAATTGGCCGGTGAAGAGACGAAGCATCAGAGATTGAGTGAAAGACAGCCCTGGGAAAATTGGGTGCATGACTGCTGTGGTGAGCGGAAGACGGCCCCAGGAAAATGGGACAAATAGATAAGTAAAGATAAGTAAAAAGATAAGTAAAGATAAGTAAAAAGAGTCCCAGGGAAAAGGGGAGCGGGAAAGTGCCGGCAGATATACCCCAAGACAGTCCTTTGGGGATAAAATTGGCTAATTGGAATATTGATCCGGATACTAAAAATAAGGATAAAGTTAAAATGATTCAGTATTGTATGATAGAATGGACAAAGGAACCTATACGAGCAGACCATTTGTATTGGCCTAGATATGGGCCCTTTGAAGGGTGGATATGCCAGGCTTTAAACCTTTATGTAAACTCTAAAGAATCCTTCAGCCCAGAGGAGAGTGAATATGCCTCCTGCTGGAAAGGGGAGATTTGGCCAAAAGGAGTTAGTGCCTTTAAAATATCTGAGATCCCAAGGGAAGAAAAGGAGAAGCGGTGGGATCCTCTGGAAGTTTTGCCCCCTCCCTACCGCCTCCCTCCAACGGCTCCCCCTTCTCCTGGAAAAGAGCTGACACCTAGTGCTAGGAGAAGGTCGGACAGGTCTCAGAGGTTAATTGAAAAAGCATCACTTACAAACTCTCCTAGGTTATGGCGGAAAACTTCTGTTAAAGTAAAGGAATCGGAAGACCAAGACACGGTGCAGGAAACACCAGGAGTTAGTTTATTCCCCTTAAGGGAAGTACCCCTGGGGGGAGCACAAGGGGGGATAGGATTTGTAAACGTTCCTTTGACTCCCACTGAAGTCAGGAACTTTAAAAAGGAATTAAAAGGGTTACTGGAAGATCCAATAGGCCTATCAGAACAATTAGACCAATTCCTAGGCCCTAATATTTATACCTGGGAGGAAATGCAGTCGATAATAAGTATAATATTTTCTCCTGAAGAATGGCAAATGATTAGAACAGCTGGGATGAGAATTTGGGAAAGGGAAAATCAGCAAGGCCCACCTGGGCACCAGAAGATGCCAATCAAAATGATGTAGAGGGTCATAGGAACATGAGTGATTATCGAAATTTAATTATTAAAGGTATAAAAGAAGCCGCTCCTAGAGGGCAGAATGTAACCAAAGCATTTGATGGGCAGCAGGGAAGGGAGGAAACCCCGACCGAATGGCCTGAAAGGCTGCGACGTAACATGAGACAGTACTCAGGAATAGATTCAGAGAGTCCCGCGGGGCAAACAATACTGAGAGTTCAATTTGTTACACACGCCTGGCCAGACATTCGAAGAAAATTAGAGAAACTAGAGGACTGGCAGGATCGGGGCCTGAACGAATTACTGAGGGAAGCTCAGAAAGTATATGTACGAAGAGATGAGGAGAAGGCTAAAGCAAAAGCTAAAATCATGGTAGCCACCATGAGGGAAGGAAATATTCAGAAAAATCCCAGGGGGATGGGACGGAATCCTGAGAGGCGGGAGGAGACTTTTAGACGGAATCAGATCCCTCCCAGGAGGGGACCATCGGGAACTGAGAAAAGGAATGAAGGAAGTGGATGTTTCTATTGTGGGAAACTTGGGCATTTTAAGAAGGAATGTCCTCAAAGGGATAAAGATCACAAAGTGTTTAGAGAAATTGAGGATTAGGGGTGTCAGGGGCTCTACCTCCTGGGGGATAGCTATCACCTTGAGCCCTTGATAAACCTAAGAGTGGGCCCCCAGGAGGAAGTATTAGAATTTCTAGTAGATACAGGAGCTGAGCGAACTTGTGTTTGTAACATACCTAAAGGATGCATTATAAGTAAAGAAGTAATTAATGTAACGGGAGCAAAGGGGGAAAGTTTTAAAGCCCCGGTGATCAAGCAGGTGGTTTTTGAAGGTAATGACAAAATAGGTGTAGGGAATATCTTGATAGTGCCTGGGGCTGGGTGCAATCTGTTGGGAAGAGACTTGCAGATCCAGCTGGGAGTTGGAGTAATCCCTGAGGAGGGGAAAATGATTGCAAAAATATTAAGTCAGGAGGATGAATCCAAAATTAATCAGCAAGGTTGGGCTGTGGCTGGTAACAGAGGAGGTCTGAATATCCAACCAATCAAAGACTCTATAGAAAGGGAAAATCACCCCATACGAGTCAGGCAGTACCCCATTTCAATGGAGGGGAAAAAAAAGGCCTCCAGCCGGTAATTGAAGGACTCATCTCTGATGGGACCCTCGAACCCTGTATGTCTCCTCATAACACTCCTATCCTACCTGTAAAGAAACCTGACGGGACATATAGGTTGGTGCAAGACTTATGGGAGGTGAATAAGAGAACTTTGACTCGGTACCCTGTTGTACCAAACCCTTATATCCTTCTGAGCAAAGTTCCCCCGGAACATAGCTGGTTTAGTGTAGTGGATTTAAAAGATGCGTTTTGGGCATGTCCCCTGGCTGAGGAAAGTCGAGATATCTTTGCTTTTGAATGGGAGGGTCCCTTTCAGGTGCTGTTGACTACGGAAGCTGCAGTATGGACAAAGGAAAAAGGGTGGACTCACGCCAGCAGAATAAAAGGACCAGTAGAAGAACCTAGAGATTAGACTCTGACTTCAACTCCCGGGGACACCAGACTCACCTTAAAACGCCAACCAATGCGGTGATGTACGGGAGAGGAACTGAATCATAACTTAGAAATCACAGAAACTTGGGAAGTGAAACCAGAACTTTACCGTTGGTTTCGGGTACAGCCGGGGCAAACCTTAAGGAAAATTAAATATCCTCCTTGGGGAAGAGCACTCCCGTTACAGACAGGAGGGTCAGGGTTGTATAAAACTGAAAACTCTCTGTTTGCACTTGCATGCGATTTATATGAAGAAGATAGTCGGCTATATCCTAACCTTGAGGAAGAACTACAGCCCCCTTCAGTACCCCGTAGTATACCTTATCTGATACATCCCTATGCTAGACATCATAGTTGGGTGAAGTGCGAATGCTTAGGTTGTAAGCAAAATTGGTATTACCATTCATCCCGAAGACATCCCTTCTGTTTAAATTGCCGGAAGCAAAATTCGAGTTTGGCTCAAACTCAGATACGATATACCAATATCGTAACATTAATTTGTGGGTGGGAATTGCTAGTGCCGGTTCTGTGGGAAATTCCTGAAGAATGGTGGGAAACAGTGGTCTCTAAGTGTAAAAAACGATTTGCTTGGAAAAAGAGATAAGAACCCTACCTGCTACAAGAGCCAGGGATACCGGATCAAAAGAGGATGGAGGGCAAGACCAGGTTGGCCACTGTACTCGCTGCCAAGAAGAATTATTTCTCGGCTGTTGGAAGCACCCCAATAGGCATGAGAGGTAGGAGTATAAGCCATACTGGACCTCCACTCCTCGTATGGTTATTAGCAGTATCCTTAGTATCCAGTAACGAATGCATGAAGTGTTACCAGCAGGTCTCCTGGAATAGGAAGATGGTTTCCACTATGACAGTGCATTCGCATATCAACAGCCGCTGTTATAACCGCCATGAATTAACAGTGTGCAAATACGACCAACACGAATATTGGGTTGGGAAGAATTTAGGAATAGGCGGAACAAGACTAGGAGTACATTGTCCTAGAGGGGAACAATGGCTCTGCTTTACTAAAGCCGTGCATTGGGACATATCAGACGGAGGTGGGGTACAAGATATGATAAAAGCCGAAATAGTGAAAAATAAAATAGAACAAATTAAGAAAAAAATAACTCCAAGATTTGATGGAGAATTGTATGCAAAAATCAGAAAGCAGTTGGAGGAAGAAATAGGACTCCCAACATTAGGAAAGAATTTGTTTGTAGATTTGGGGGAAAGAATAAGCAGGGAATTAAATGTAACAAATTGCTGGATTTGCGGAGGGCCCTTAATGACGGAAGAGTGGCCTTGGAAAGGGAGCAGTTTAGGGCCAGTGGAACTCCTTAAATGGAATCGTACCAGTAGCACACGAGAAAACCGACCTGAGGGATGGATTTTGAGTTCTATCACAATAGGGGAGGAATGCCTACGGAGAGAGGGTAAAAATTATTTAAAGAGTGTGGGACATTCTCCTTGTAAAAGACTTAAAATCAGCAATGGGACTTCCACCTGGTGGTACCCAGAAAAGCCAAAATGGGTATGGGCTCTAACTAATAATACAGGAAATTGTGAGTATGACAGTATGACCAGACTTTTTAAATAAAAAAAAAAACGGTCCTAAACCCTTATCAAAACATTCCAGAAATATCCAAGTTTGGGGAAAATATAGCGGAGATGCAGACAGAGTTTTGGAAAGCCCCTGAAGGGTTATTCTGGATATGCGGAAAAAGAGCTTATTCAGAACTACTTTCTAAGTGGAAGGGTAGCTGTACCCTTGGTATTATCCAGCCGGGATTTTTCTTATTGCCTGGACCAAAAGGGGATGACTTAGGAGTACCGGTATATGAGTCCTTAAAAAGAACTAAAAGAGGTATTATAGGAGGATCTCAGAGGTGGGGTGAAGAGGATTGGCCTCCTGAACAGATAATCCAAGTATACGGACCAGCCACTTGGGCTCAAGATGGCAGCTGGGGTTACCGGACTCCCATTTATATGTTAAACCGCATTGTCCAACTACAGGCGGTTGTAGAAATAATATCTAATAGAACAACTCAAGCAATAAATCTAATAACGAAACAGCAAAAACAAATGAGGGCTGCTATCTACCAAAACCGATTAGCCTTAGACTACTTACTGGCGGAAGAAGGGGGCGTTTGTGGAAAATGGAACACTTCAGATTGTTGTTTAAAGATAGATAATAATGGGGATGCAATATTGGAAATAACAGAAGAAATCCGGAAAATTGCGCATGTACCGGTTCAAAAATGGGAATCTATGTTAAATGATAATTGGTGGAATAATGTTTTTGGGGGAACCTGGTGGAAGAAACTAGGCTACATTCTCTTATGTTCAATTGCTGGTTTATTATTTCTTCCTTGCTTAATCCCTTGTTTTATACGCTTAATTACAACAGTAGTCCAAAGCATGCAAGTAGTTTCCATACCCAAGAATCCAAAATTGGCAGACTCAGGCTCAACTAAAAAGATAATGGTATTAAGGAAAATAAGAAATACTCCACAACAATTGGAAGAAGCAGAATCGATCTATGAACAAAACAAATGGATTAAGCAAAATGAAAGTTATGGCTCAAGCCAAATGTAGTATAAAAGACAAAAAGGGGGAATTGTGAAAAATAGTGAAGGTATTGTTGGCTTTCGCCATAATAACAAGGCTATAAATATTTGACTTATAAGGATAACTAACCTTTAGTAAATTAGGAAACATGAGAAACCTCAAAGATGATAACAACTAACAGCAGCTATGAAGAAAAACATCCGAGAGAAACAAAAGAGAACTTCTCCAAAAGACCCCACAAATGATTAACAGAAGGAAACAGATGCATAGGAGAAAGGAGTTGATGATAATCGATCCTACCAGAAGGAAACAGATGCATGGGAAAAGGGAGCTGATCCTACCAGAAGGAAACAGATGCATGGGAAAAGGGAACTGAAGATCATCGATCCTCAGAAACAATTGCCAGAAGGAAACACACAAATAGAAGAGAAAAAGGACTAATGATAATCAATCATCATAAACAATTACTCTGCCTAAAATAGTGAATACGTATGCAATATTGAATGTATATAAGACGTGGGTGAAGTGTGTAGGAATGTATCTGAGAGAAAATGGCCATGTGAGCCAGCCTCCCTACTGTGAGAGATTAGATTAAGAGCAAAACAGGTGGTAGAAGATGGAATTAGTACATGGGAAAAACGGGAACTGAGAAGGTAGAAAACATGTTGTGCTAATGACTAAGCAATTTACTATGCGAATTCTTGTAACCAATCTGATCTGTGAATGAACTGCATGGACAACGCGTGGACAGTGTAACTAGCTAATCAGAAATAAGCAAGTGGCGTGTACAGCTACAACACAGGGTATAAAAGATGATGATCTGTGCTTAATAAACGGCTTCTGTTGATTCACATTGGATCATCTGGAGTCCAGTTATTTCTCCTCAGATGGTGACCCCGACGTGATACCTATCGGCGCTTGGCTTGAGCAATGGAACACGAGGGGTGGAAGACCCAGAAGGAGATCCACCGGCTGGAGGACGGCTCAGCTGGACTGAGACCGGGCGGATTGGGCGGCAATCCAGAATAGAGGAAACAGATGACGTGGTCACAGACACCCAGCGAGAGGTGAGCAGCCGGGGCAGGAGATGGGGCAACAAGTAACAAAAGAAGAAGGGGCTGTATTAAGACTTCTCCTGCATATCCTCTCTAAGAGAGGGGTGAAATACGATGAGCGTATGCTCCGAATGTTGTTAACCTGGTGCAGAGAGAACAGATTCGCACCAGAGCCCCAGACAGCTTTTAAACCAGAAATATGGGAGGCTGTTGGGAATAAACTGTGGGAAGTGATAAGTAAAGGAGACAAAGAGGCATCACTGTTAGCGACGACATGGTGGTTGGTGTTATCGACCTTACAAGATATGAAGGCGGAGCGAGCCACGGCAGCCGGGGCTTTTGCAGCATTACAACCCACGGGAGGGGGATCGAACAGGCCAGGTCCGAAGATCTGGGACAATCCCCTGCTCATCCCCTCTGCTCCACCTGAGGCCGAGGGAGGAGGCAGAATGTCAGCAGAGAAGGACAGAGCCGGAGCTGTTTGCTCCTGCCATTGCCCGCCTCGCCCCCTCCCCTCCCCAGTCGTCTCCCTGAGATAGAAGTGCTGTTTTTGTATGTCTGCTGTGTAAGTGTGTGTGGGCGCCAGCTTATACCTGCTGATCAGCATCTGTGCTACTGTTTGCTTTTGTTGTGTGCAGTGTCGTTAGGTGACTCCAGTGTCGTTAGGTGACTCCACTTGAGCAGGTGTTCTGCCCGGTGTAGTACTGTTCTCGTACACGACTAGGGCTGACACTCCGTCAAGTGAAGAAGTTTGTATATACACAGTGTTTAGACGTAAGGCGAGCGCGCCCCAGGCAGATACACCAGGATGGGCTGTAGAACCGATGGAAGTCCTGAAATATTGGGGGAGCTTTCACCAGCCGACACGTTTACGCTCTCGGGAACGGCTCGTCTGTGCAGGGCGTATCGCTGGTTGTTTGTTGTTTGTCTATAAGATCATGGTTGATTGGGAAAAGGAGTTGAGCCAAAATCTATAGGAAGCTCTGTAGGAAAATGAGAAACTTAAGGAAAAATGAGAAACTGAGCTCTTGTTGCAAAGGCAGACTTTTATGTCAGTCGTAAGTGATGGAAAAAAAAAAAGAAAAAAAAAGGAAAAAAAAATGAAAAAAGAAAAAAGAAAAAAAGAAAAAGAAAAACAAAAGAAAAAAGAAAAAAAAGAAAAAAGGAAAAAAAAAAGAAACCAAACAGGAACAATTAGATGGGAAATGTGCCACATTAGCACAAAAGTATGCCATACGCGCTATGAGAAAGCATCAGAAAAAGAGAAATAGGACACCTGATTCAAAGCAGTACCAGAGAGATACGTTTTTGGTTGTTTCCTATATGTGTATATGTTATTGCATGCCTTAGTAGATTGCTCTGTGTTATACCCTGCGAGACTAAAATGAACCCCAGCAGAAGCGGTCTCTTGAGCAAGGGGGTGGAATATGGGAAAGCAACAGAAGATCGGCGAGGAGGATTGTAAATACACTCAAGGGACTCGCACCTGGGTGCTGGAAAACACATATATCACACCAATTGTTATTCAGTCTTGGATGCTGGCAAGAAAAACATTTGGATGACATAAGCCTGTAATGGACTCACAGACACCTTATCCAGCTGCTTGAGAATCCTGGCCTGTTGTGGAAGAAGATCAAAGCACAGTACCAGCAAGAACAGGGAGTCCGCATGCGCTCTTGCTAACAAGGACTCTTTTGCTGCCAAGGATTCGTGATAACAAGGACTCTCTTGCTGCCAAGGATAAGTTTAACAATGCTACTAGTACCGCTATTTCTGAGGTATTGCTAGATGTAGATAGTATTCGATATGCGACGCTGCAAAACAGAACTGCTACTGATTTTTTGCTTTCAGCTCACAGACATGGTTGTCAAGATTTTAAAGGACTGTATTGTATGAATCTAAGTGACCACTCCACATCCATCCATGCCCAGTTGCAGGAACTGCACCGACCGAACCAGCAACTTGTGGAGACCACTGGGTGAAATCTCTTTGCTGGATGGACTTGGGGGTGGGGCTGGTTGAAGCAAATTATACTCATTGCCTGTGTGGAAGGAATTTGTCTGTTATGTTTAGTATGCTGTTTGCCGTGTTTAATAAGCATTATATGATCAGTTGTAAATGCCGCTTTGCATCGTACCCTTGTACGAGTTGTAGAATGTGTCGCTCTAAAAACTATGTGTGTATCCATGAGAACCTGACCTTCACAGAAGAAGATAAAAGAAGGGATTACAACAATGTAGTCACGTATCAGACAGCCGCTGTTAGCAAAGCTGGATCATGAGTTTGGTGAGGCTCACTGCATACGCTGGCCACACATGCAGCGACTCTAGCCTGTACTTTTCTACTCAGTCCAGTGCAGGAGAGTCTGGTGGGACTTGCTGCATGCACTTGCCATGCGTGCAGCGACTCTAGCCTGTACTTCTCCACTCAATCCAGCGCAGGATATAGGGGGGCTGTCTCGGGTCAGAGAGGGGGAGAGAGACATGAGCGAGGGGGAGAGAGACATGAGTGCACTTTGAAGATACAGGGGATGCCCTGAAGCACTGTGTCTGCCCCCGCCCGCCCCCCCCATAAGTTCTATGTTCATTAACCCCAACACCTCAGAAGGCATTACAGCATGTTGCAAGATAAGATATAGTCTACTACTGCTGCAAGACGCATTGAACACCTTCCTACAAGAATTTCAACTTTATGCCCTGACAGGACAGTGGGATGATGCACTCGCAAAGAGCCTGACTGCATTAGAGTGGGTATTTTTGCCGATTATCAGCAACTGGCTCCTCTGCCATCATTTGCGGGGGTTAACCCGCGAGGGCTTACACCTGATGAACTTTGGCAATCTATTGTTACACGCATTATGGAATTTGGACATGTTTCAGTTGATTTGTTTTCTCACTTTGTTGTAGCTACTGCTCATACAGGAGAGAAGGCTTGTGATGTTATTCGACATTGGTTGCAATGCATTGCAGTCATGGGAGTACCGAAAACTATAAAAACTGATAATGAACCAGCTTATGTGTCCGCTAAAGTACAGGCCTTTTTTTTTACAGATGTGGGGTATTAAACGTGTCACCAGTATTCCTCATTCCCCAACTGGGCAAGCAATTGTGGAGCATATGCATCATACTTTAGAAACCATGCTTGCTAAACAAAAAAGGGGGAATCCCATAGGTATGACACCTCAAGAGTGATTGTATAAAGCAACTCATGTTTTAAATTTTCTAAACATGTCTTCTTTGTCATCCACAGCAGTAGAGCGACATTTCGTAAGAACTGTTGAATGGCCTGAACAACCGAAGGTGTATTATAAGCACCTTAAGTCGGGGCGCATGCTAACCACAGATAATACTGCAACAAATAGAAGTTGTGAGCAAGACAATTCTGTAATGATTTGTACTTCTCATCCGTATGTTTGCTTCGGCTCAAAATGCAAGTATACAAGAATGTAATCAATCTTATTGTGTAAATTTAACGCGAGTAAGGTATAAAACAGCAGTAATATGGATAGGGGATCAGCAAAATGCATTAAAAACACGTCTTTCTCTGTATTGTGATTGGGAGTACAACTCTCGAAGACTTTGTGTTACATCTCTCCCCTGGAATACGTTGCTGCATGGCTGAGAAATGGTTAAACACCATCTCCAAAATGCTTTTGACATGTCGTTGCAACAAAATATTCGTCCTTTACATGATCAGCTA
This sequence comes from Rissa tridactyla, assembly GCF_028500815.1. Taxonomy (NCBI): domain Eukaryota; kingdom Metazoa; phylum Chordata; class Aves; order Charadriiformes; family Laridae; genus Rissa; species Rissa tridactyla. The sequence continues at coordinate 6,757,266 of NC_071496.1, forward strand.
AAAGCTCAAATACTGAAGATTCAAGACTTAATGAACCGCACTGCATTTGAAACATTACAAAAGGATTTCTCGTGGGTAAATCCAAAGAAATTGGCTTTCTGGGCTAAATTTAGGAATCTGGGTATTTATTGCCTTAGCAGGGTTCTTTTTGATTCTGTTTTTAATTGTGTTTAGTATATAACCTGCTAAGAGCGTCACAACGAGTAGAAGCACAAGCCGTGGCGACCTTGTTAATAAATGGTCTGGTGTTAAACAAAAAAGGGGGAGATGTGGCAGATCTACGAGCAGAGGCCTGCATGCGGCCAAAGACCCAGTGAGCAGAGCACACAGTAACCACAGAGCCAAGAGAACAGTTCATACCTTCACTCCATCCTGTGACGACCATATAACATTTTCGAATCTCGGACAAAGAATAGGGCTAAGTATTCTTCCTTCGCTAGGAACAGCAACGGCATTAAATATGTTGAATAAGATAGGGTGTTGGGCAAGTAAACAGATAAACCTTACAACTGAAATCATATCTAGCTTGTTGATAGCATTCGGCATGCTATGTTGCAAAATCGAGCGGCTATTGATTTTTTTGCTGTTAGCTCAGGGTCATGGATGTGAAGATTTTGAAGGTATGTGTTGTATGAACCTTTCTGACCACTCATCATCCATTCATAAGCAGTTACGGGAGCTGAAAGATAACATGTCCAAATTAAAAGTGGTCAAAAATGGTTTTGATGACTGGTTAAACTCATGGGGTATAACGGGATGGTTATCAGACTTACTAAAGCAAGGGCTCATGCTATTGTTGGTTATATTATTATTGATTATGGTACCCTCGTGTGTTCTCCACAAAGTGACTGACATGATAGAAAATGTCATGCATAAGGTCTGGCTGGCTCAAGAAGAAAAAGGGGGTATTGTAGGAATGTGTCTGAGAGAAAATGGCCATGTGAGCCAGCCTCCCTACTGTGAGAGATTAGATTAAGAGCAAAACAGGTGGTAGAAGATGGAATTAGTACATGGGAAAAACGGGAACTGAGAAGGTAGAAAACATGTTGTGCTAATGACAAAGCAATTTACTATGCGAATTCTTGTAACCAATCATCTGATGTGTGAATGAACTGCATGGACAGCGCGTGGACAGTGTAACTAGCTAATCAGAAATAAGCGAGTCGCGTGTACGGCTACAACACAGGGTATAAAAGATGCTTAATAAACGGCTTCTGTTGATTCACATTGGATCGTCTGGAGTCCAGTTATTTCTCCTCAGGTGAAGTGTTAGCTGGTGTGCCTCTGACTTGAGTCATGCGCCCAGCGCTGTGCTTTTGCTTTATTGACTTTGCCCCTATAATAAAATAAGTGCCATTTCTGTTTAAGGGATCTGGCTGTTTATTACATAAATGTAAGACCACTTTAGTATAATGAGCCAGACAGAAATTGGGACATGTGCAAATGAGTTTTTGTTATACAATTACAAGTGACCAATCAGCCATTTTGATGTGATTTTTCATTACCTTTATGTATAAAAGACCCTATGTATTTCCTAACAGGTGTGTTGGCTGCATTAGATGCCTAGCACCCTATTCTGCAGAACTGAAATAAAGACAAATATCTCGACTCAGTGTGTTGATTGGTGCTCACACACCAGGTGAAGAACCCTTATTTTTAGGGACAACAGCTTGATTACAAAATGCCAGACTTTTTTTTTTTCTTCATAAAATTCAAATGTGAGATGCAAAAACATGATTGCAAAGAACACTGTGGGAAAAAGAGCAGAAAAGATGTATAGGTTTTTTCAGGATGTCATGTTTCACACTGTACATAAGCTTAGCCAATTTAAGAGAAAGATTGTAACATATGACCCTACATACAGAAAGAAAAAGCATTATAGGACAGAACTTTCCCATCTGTTAGAGATACTTATATCATTACAAGGTACATTCTACAGCTACTTAGAAGTCTAAAAATAAAACCTCAAAAATGGAAGATTTCTCAGAGTGTATATTCAATATTTCAGACTGCATTAACTGAACATGATGCAGATGTATTTCTAATTACACTTCCTATCATCACTTCTTTGTGAGCCTCACATTTTCATTTGTTTTCCCATTACACAGTAGGAGAACAAACCAGTTAAAGTGTCTAATTTACACAATCAACCGATTTCCCTGAAGCACTCTCCTATCTTACTTTTTGGATAATACACTCTTCATATAGACAGATGTCCTGGTTCCGTCAGGGATAGGGTTAATTTTCCCCAGGCTCCAGCAGGGACACAGGTATTCCATCCCATGTGAGCCATGCCCAGTCTGTAGCTGGGAGCTGCCGGGGGAGGGGGCAGGAAGTCACCCGATTGGAGCAGGCTAGGGCATCCCAGGTCCAGACAGTGAGTGGTGGTTCCTTAATCGTGTTTGTATATTCCTCTGTCCGTGTTACTGTTGTTGTTTTCCTGATCCCTTTGCTGTTCTGTTAAACTGCCTTTGTCTCAACCCAAGAGTCTTGCCTTTTTTTTCCGATTGGGAAAGCTCAAGAGAGTGGCACATGGTTCTTTGTTGCCGTGTGAGGCCAAACCACGACATTCCTTTTTGGTGCCCAACATGAGGCTCGAGGGTTGAGATAATGACAGAATCCAACTAGAGCTTGGAAAAAAAATTCTGTTGTATGCATTTATTGTATTAGGTAAATAGTCGCTGGTCACCATGTTGCTTGGTTTGTTCTCATGGCTGGGTTATGTAAATTCCTATATGGCTTATGTACTCCCTCCAATGCTGTTTATCACCTTTGGGAGAAGGATCAGAATTATCATTTTGCTGTCCTGCGCGATATTGGCTTATGATATGATAACATCACTTGTTAGACAGTTATTTGGGGTTGTTTATGTGGTATTGCTGTCCTGCCTGTACATTGGGCACCATCTCTCGGAATTTATTAATAATCACACCCAGTCTGTGGGGGAAACAGGGGGGGACACTTTCCCCAGCTCTTTTGCCTCCCTTTTCTCCTTTGGGTCAGGTATGACAGCTTTTGAGAATTTTGAATATCCTTGGGGTGCTCAAACCAGCCTGGTCCTAGTGTTATGTCTCCTGAATGTGTTCCAGGTCTTATTTAGGGTTAAACAACTATTTAAGACTACCACCCAGACATCTGCCCCGAGGCTGGATAGTCAGGGGTGGCAGGGCATGTGGGAGAACATGGGCAGGTGTGGAATAAATACTAAATTGGCTAAAAATACAAAAGTACAGCATTGTTCACACATTAAGGAAAAGTATAAAATCAAGAGGCTTCTGAGGTAGAAAATAGCCACAGCTGGCATGAAGAATACACCACCTGTGGTTCCCTGATAAGGATGCTTGTGAAGCTACATGAGGTACGGGACGGGATGCAATTATTCCACGGCTTTACCTTATGATGTATAGCGGATACGGGAATGGGATGATACCATGAAACAGATAAGCTGCCAATTAGCTGCCTGCTCGATACTCGGAGCCAACATTTTGTCAAATTTTGATGAAATGCTGTCCTTTGTGCGAACTTTGCTCATTATAATGTCATTATGATACCAAAACACACCTCCATTCTGAAGGCTACCCGCCTCCAAGGTGTGACCACTCCTTCTTGAGTCTGCGCCCTGAATTTCTCATAAACTATACCTTTAATTGTGAAGCGAGAGAATTTTACACCAATCATAATAAATGTATGACTAAAGTCACTCAAACTCCACCTTGAAGATAACAAATAGTATAAAAATAGCCCGAGAGAGGGGGGATACCCAGGGAAGACACCATCTCAAAGAATTCCATCACTGACTTCTGGGATCAGTCGATGGGCTGAGCCTCTCTTCCCCCCATAGGGACGCCTTTGGGTAAGACTTAGACTATACCGAGTGCTTCCTTGGGAAACTTAGAAATTTCTCTAGAGACTCTCTTTCCTACACTTATAGCCAGGCTGTATTGTTTATAACTTTGTCGCGCGTTTTGTATATGTAACAATACTTTCATTTGCACGTGCTTTGCAGACAGTGTATTTACCACTGGCAATCCTAAGAACCTATATACCTGTTGTTTAAATAAACTGCACTTTTTTAAGTAGCTAGTCGTTTCAGTTTCTCACTGAACGTGACCAAAGTCCGGGGAGGGCAGTGAGCCACCCTGTCCGGCGGGTACTAGCTATTCAATGGCTCTCTCATAAAGATTCCGAACCTATTATCACCATTCCTGTCGGACCCCAGAGGATGTCGGTAAACTTTATTATTGATACCAGAGCCCAAATGTCTGCAATCACTAACGAAACGGCACAACTTCTAGGTATAAATCCCACCAGACGCAGAGTCAACTTTGCAGGAATTGATGGTGTGGTAAAAACATGCCCCACCGCAAAAATTAACCTCTGGTTGCCGGGAAAGCAGCGAATGACTAGGGCAGAAGTCTTAGTGGGTGCCTCGCGTACTAACCTCTTAGGATTTGATGTGCTGCATGGGCGAATGTGGAAATTCCCAGACGGAACTGTGTGGAGTTTTGCAGGATGTGAAAAAGTAATAGACACAGTGAAATTGAGTCTCTTGGAAACTTCCATACCTTTACCTCCCTCTAAAATCACTAATGTCCGGCAGTATCCACTGCCTGCAGCTGCACTTGCAGGAGCAGATGGGGTGGTATCAGATTTAGAAAAAAGAGACATCATTAAGAGGACTCACTCGCCTTATAATTCACCGGTGTGGCCGGTAAAGAAACCAAACGGGCAATGGCGTTTCACAGTAGATTACCGAAAGTTAAACGCCAACACTGCACCCCTGACCGCCGCAGTTCCAAATATCGTGGAAATTGTAACAATGATACAAGGAGCTGCCCATCCTTGGATGGCTGCCTTAGATATTAAAGACATGTTTTTTATGATTCCCCTCCTTGAGCAGGACAAAGCGCGGTTTGCATTCACGTGGAAAGGAGTCCAATATACCTTTAACCGACTTCCACAAGGATACAAACATTCCCCCACCATTGCTCATAATGCTTTAGCTAAAGTGCTATCAGAGATTCCTGTTTCACAGGGATGTACGGTATACCAATATATTGATGACATCCTAATAGGGGGAGAGAACCAAGAAAGTGTACAAGACATGATGGAAAACATCCGAAAAACATTACTCGATTTAGGATTGGAAATTCCAGGCTCAAAGTGTCAGGGACCTGCACAGGAAGTTAAATTCCTGGGGGTCTGGTGGATTAAGGGAGCTGCTTCTGTCCCTCAGGATACCCTGAAAAAAATAGAACATGGACAGAATCCTTCCAGCGTGAAGGAGTTACAGCAAGTTCTGGGAACTTTAAGTTATTGGCATAAACACATCCCTGGCTTTTCCATCATTGCTCGCCCCCTTTATAGTTTGCTCAAGAAGGGTAAATCCTGGGAGTGGACTGAACAACATGCTAATGCACTAGAATTGCTAATAAAGGAGCTAAGGTTATTCCAACAACTTGGTCCTATACATCCAACTGACCCTGTCCACATAGAATGGGGATTCAGTGAACATGGTTCCCATTGTAACTTATGGCAAAAGGGACCAGCAGGACCGGAGAGACCATTAGAATTTAGCTCTCACTCCTTCAATGATACTGAGAGCAGATATTCAGACCTTGAGAAGGGTTTACTGTCCCTAGTGCGAGCGTTGCAACGAACAGAGCAGATAAGGAGAGAACAGAGCGTGATTGTTCGGGGCCCTTTCCGCCTCCTAGATGTGGTCCGTAAAGGGACAGCACCACCAGCTGGCATTGCCCAGAAACCCACAGTTCGAAAGTGGTATGCTTATTTAGAAGGCATTAATGAAATCATGCCAGTCTCTGAAGGCGGTGTTAAAGCATCCAAGCTGCAAAAGGATATAGATGGTGCCCTATTGTTCCAATCCCCACCAAACAGACCATCTCCGATCCAAGAAGCACCTCCTCTGAAGGAAGGCAGTGATCTTACAGGAGTGTGGTTTACTGATGCGTCATCTCACCGTGAGAACAATAAGTGGAAATACAAGGCCATAGCACTGGAAGTAGCAACGGGAGAAAGAGCGATTGAAACAGGGGAGGGTAGTGCACAAGTAGGGGAACTCAGAGCTGTCCTACTAGCTGCACAACATGGGGCCACCTCCATTTACACTGACTCATATGCTGTTTTTAAAGGAGACACTGAATGGATAGGTCACTGGGCAGCCAATGATTGGCAGGTGAATAGAGTCCCGATTTGGGAGACGGACAGTTGGAAGCAACTGTTGGAAATAGGAGGACAGAGAACATTGCACATTGGTTGGGTAAAAGGCCATGATCGTTCGAACTCGATCACTGCTCAGTTCAACCAACAGGTAGATAGCCTCACGCGGCTGCAGCAAATTGATGTTGTAGATGATGGTCGGGAATGGGAACGCTTACTCGAATGGTTACATGTTAAGCGTGGCCACACAGGCCGTGCTGAGCTGTATCAGGAAGGTCTAGCCCGGGGGTGGCCTGTGTCGGTTAACCTGTGCGAACAAGTAGTAACTGCCTGTTCACAATGTCGCCTACGACTCAATAAAGATCATCCAAGTAAGGCACCTCCCTTACACATTCGGGACAAGAAAACGTTGTGGCATTCATGGCAGATTGATTATATTGGGCCCTTGAGATCATCAGGTGAGAAAAGATATGTCCTGGTAGGAGTGGAGATTATCTCCAGCCTCAGTATGGCCAGCAGTTTCAAGTCAGCTACTGGGGACAACACAGTGAAAGGCCTAAAAGGGTGGTTCAGCACACTTCCCCTTCCTGAGGAAATCCAAAGTGATAACGGTTCACACTTTACCGCTACAGTGGTACAAGATTGGGCCAAAGAAGAAGGGATTCGATGGGTATTTCATACTCCCTATTATCCCCAGGCTAATGGCATTGTTGAATGCACCAATGGATTGGTTAAGCGTTTTGCAAACACTCATGAACCTGGTTGGCATTTGTGATTGGACGATGCCATCTATCAATTAAATAACAGATGGAGTGGAGACGGCTGTCCTAAAACGAAAGCTTTCTGTGTATCTGCCAATATCATCACTCCAAAAGCTCCCAATGAACTGGGAAAATACCTAGGACAATTTCACCCTGGGCAACCTGTGTTAGTGAAAATGCCTCAAATTGGCACAGTACCAATGGTGCTAGCTACTCCCAAAAACCCCCATGCATGGGAAGCCAAAGACTGTTCAGGGAAGATACACCGGATCAGCACCCGGTGGATCTCACCCTCTTTTTAACCCCGTCGGTCAAATGAGACTGAGCAGATTTTCTTTTCCTTTGTGTCTTACAGGAACCTTGGATGAACTGTACGTGGACAGACGGATTGGCCTACATTAACCTTGAGTGTCTCCGGGGAATCCTGACGTTGATCCTGGCAATAATATTATTTTTATTATGTATGGCTACCTGGAGGCCCAAATTCTAAAATGACGAATTGGCAGATGGAATTGATGCTATTCAGTTTTACCTTTTTATTCCCTGTTGTTTGTAGTCAAAGAGACCCAGAGTGGCCATGGTCTCAAGCCTTTGTTAAACACAATGCGATGGCACGTACAAGAAAGGGAGAATTGAGTTTGGCCACTGTAGTTCTACAGGAAAACGAGGTGTTACATGAGTGGACCTGGAATAGTTGGTACCCAGTCCTGAAAGGTAAGGCAGGGGTGGAAATCCGAGTAGGGTGTAGAATGATCAACAGCTCAAACCGTGAGAAGGCCATGAGAATAGAGATATTTCGCCCTCAGAACCCACGCTCAATGACAACAAAGCACTGTGTCACCGACGAGTGGGATTGCTGTTATAATTTTACTCTTGTGGAACCCACTCTTGTAACTTGTCATTGGCAACAGGATGAAATAGCACTGCTATTTGAATTCAAGATAGACGTAGCACCTGAGCTTTGGGATAATGCATTGTCACAGTACACTGCAGAGGGTAGGGAAGCCAGGCAGCTGGGATCCCTGTCTAGGGAAGGGGGCAGTGACAAGGCGATTGGGAAGAAGACACAAGCCCTCAGCCTCTGGAAACGACTCCTGTCAGGCGTGAGGGAGAGGTACCCCTTCAGTGAGGATGATGTATGTCAGCCAAGCAAGTGGACTACCATGGAAAGAGGTATCCAGTACCTGAGAGAATTAGCCGTGCGGGAGATGATTTATTATGACCTGGACAATGCACAGTTACCCACAGATCCCAATGAGGTCCAATGCACAAGGCCCATGTGGCAGAAGTTTGTATGGAGCGCACCATCATCATATGCCAACTCACTGGCAGTAATGGAATGGAAAGGTGAAGAGGGACCAACGGTGGATGAGGTGGCTGGCCGGCTCCGGCGATATGAAGAAAGTCTCTCTTCCCCCCTTGTCTCAGCTGTGGAGAAACTGTCGCGGAAGGTCCAGCAACTCGAAGAGAATATGTCCTACTCCCCACCTGTACGGGCCTGTGTCTCAGCTATTAGGAGCAGGCATTTCCCCACTCAAGAGAGAGAGTACAGAGGGTACACACCACGAGGCACCCTGTGGTTCTACCTGTGTGACCACGGGGAGGACATGAGGAAGTGGGATGGACAACCTACTTGGATCCTACAGGTACAGGAGTTGCAAGGAAGAACAACCACAAAAGGGGATCCCTCCAGGAAAAGTGCCGCCCCAGTTTCCAGCGGGCAGTTCCCCAGACAGAGCAGAAGGCCTGATCTTGCTTCTGATCCTCTTGAAGGGACTTCCAAGTCATTTCTGCAAGAAGTGAGTAACGGATACTCTGACCAGTATTAGAGGGGCCCTGCCTCCGGCCAGGTGGAGGAAAGGGACAACCGGGTTTATTGGACGGTGTGGATTCGATGGCCTGGCACATCAGACCCACAGGAGTATAAGGCTCTAGTGGACACGGGTGCGCAGTGTACTGTAATACCATCAAGCTATAGAGGGGCAGAACCCATTTGTATTTCTGGGGTGACAGGGGGGTCCCAAGAGTTGACTGTACTGGAGGCGGAAGTGAGCCTAACTGGGAATGAGTGGCAAAAGCATCCCATTGTGACTGGCCCAGAGGCTCCGTGCATCCTTGGCATAGATTACCTCAGGAGAGGGTATTTTAAGGACCCAAAAGGGTACTGGTGGGCCTTTGGCATAGCTGCCTTGGAGACGGAGGAAGTTAAACAGTTGTCTACCTTGCCTGGTCTCTTGGAGGACCCTTCTGTTTTGGGGTTGTTGAGGGTGAAGAAGAACAGGTGCCGATTGCTACCACAACAGTGCATTGAATGGGAAACCCCAGTCGCCCAGGAATTCTGGAAGTGATCATGGACTGGCCAGAAGGCAAGGATTTTGGAATGTCACCAGAGAAGGAGGTGACACGCGCAGAAGAGGTCCCACCATCTGTGGCAAGATATTGCTGCCCAGATAGAGAATCTGGTTGTGAAAGTACGCCACGTAGATGCCCATGTACTGAAGAATCGGGCCACGGAGGAACATCAGAACAACCAGCAGGTGGATCGGGCTGCTAGGATTGAAGTGGCTCAGGTGGATCTGGACTGGCAACATAGGGGTGAACAATTCATAGCTCGGTGGGCCCATGACTCCTCAGGCCATCAAGGAAGAGATGCGACATATAGATGGGCTCGTGACCGAGGGGTGGACTTGACCATGGACACTATTGCACAGGTCATCCATGAATGTGAGACATGTGCCGCAATCAAGCCAACCAAGCATTTGAAGCCTCTTTGGTATGGAGGTCCCATGTGTACCTCATGGGGATCTGATTTTGGGTGAGAATAGCCAATGAATTCAAATTGTGTGTTGTTAATTGCTCTCAGTTGTACTACAGTAAGAATCACCCAAATTAAGGACAGACTTTGATGAAAAACTGAGTAAAGTGCAGTGGTGATGGGATCAGAACTGACCTTAACAGCTGGCGCCCAGCAACTTCCTCAAGATCTACATCTTCAGCCCACGGACTGTGTGCATGAGCCACACCGGGTACACCAGCCACAAGCTCCGAAAATACAGCGTGCAACAGGCCAGCACCACACACCATCTCGCCTGCCCTGAGAGACTGTTCTAACAGATGGAGCCCAAAGCCATGGATTAAATGAACTCAACGGACATTTTAGAGGGATGACTCATAGACTAAGGGCATTATATCTGTATGAATATATATGTACATATATATATATTTTATATAAGACAGGGGAAAGTGGTGGGAATTCATTGGAACCTGTAAGATCTGGACATGGCATAGATGGCATGGAATAAGGGGTGGATAATGTCCTGGTTCCAGCAGGGATAGGGTTAATTTTCTGTAGGCTCCAGCAGGGACACAGGTATTCCATGCCATGTGAGCCATGCCCACCCTGAGCTGCCGGGGGAGGGGGCAGGGGGAGGGGGCAGGAAGTCGCTGCTTGGAGCTGGCTGGGGCATCCTGGGTCTGGCCGGTGAGCAGTGGTTCCTTAATCGTGTTTCCTCTATCCCTGTTACTGTTGTTGTTTGCTTGTTCCCTTTGCTGTTCTGTTAAACTGCTTTTGTCTCAACCCAAGAGTTTTGCCTTTTTTTTCTTATTCTTTCCCGTATTGGGAAAGCTCGAGAGAGCAGCCTCTTTGTTGCCGTCTGAGGCCAAACCACGACAACAGACAGGTATAAAGAAAGTTGGTTTCCATAATTGTAATTTTCTTATTGGTAAACTTTGTTTTCTAGCTTTCTTCTACTTTATATCTTCCACCAGCACAAAGGCTCAGTGTCTTTGTTTCTCATGTTGTGCTTTACTGTGAAAGATTACAGCAAATGTGACACTGTTGCATTGATATTGTTTAATCTGGATCAGCTGTGTTCTACTTCAAAATACAAACAAAATATTCAAGCTGAATGAGTTAATTGTACAATCCAGCTGCACCTCAGTGATTTGTTTGCAGGTTTAACAATGCGCTCGCCAAGGAACAGCTCCAGTGCAGGTATGTCTGCAAGGGAGCAGGGGTTTGCAGCAAAAAGGGGTTTCTCCTGAGCTTTCCAGAGCCTGGGAAACACTGGGAGAGTGCAGGCAACCCATGGGAGCCAGCAGCTCGCAGGAGGGTTGTTGATGAGGTGGAGGCAGGGCCGGGGCCAGCAGTAAGGGTGGCCACTCCCATAATAGGCAGCCCTAGGGAGTACTGTGACCAGAGCAAGAAAGCAAAGCGTGGTGTGGCAGTTTGTGTGGAAGCTGTACCAGCTTGACCAGGGAGCCATGGTACCTATCCAGTGGAAAGCCCTAGCCTCCCTAAGCTCTGCACCCAGCAGGACTGAGGCAGCTTCCCAGATGGAGCTCTAGTGGGAGCATGCTGCCACCCGGGTGTCAGGCTGCAGGGTCTGCCCTACTCTTATGCCAGTATCAGATGGCAGCAGTGAGCATGTCTGTGGGAGGTGCGCCCAGGTAGAGGAACTCCGCTGCCTAGTGATGGAGCTCTGGGAGGAGCTAAGTAGATTGAGAACTATCAGGGAGTGTAAGAGAGAGACAGACTGTTGGAATTGCACTTGACCTTCCCTGGGACAGGCCCAACAGGCAGACAGGGAACACAGACACAGAGGATTCCCTGTCCTCTCTCTGCCTGGATGAATGAGGTAAATTAGAAGATGGGGGCAATGGCAACAAGCGTGTCTCCCCAGTAACCCCTCCACCTTCCTAGGTACCCTTGAAAAATAGGTATGAGGCTCTGTATGCAGAATTGAACCATGACAAAGAAGATTATTCAGTTAGTGTCGAAGTGTTGCTGAGGTTAAGCTGAACCTGCATCAAAACCTCTTCAGTAAAGAAAAAAAGATGGGTCATTGTCATAGGTGACTCCCTCCTGAAGGGAGCAGAAGGCCCAATATTCAGACTGGACCCACTTCTCAGGGAAGTCTTCTGCCTCCCTGGGGCCTGGGTTAAAGATATAAAGAGAAAGCTTCCTTCCCTGATATGGCCCTTAGATTATTATCCGTTACTGATTTTTCAGACAGGCAATGATGAAGAAGCAACAAGAAGCCTAAGGGTGATCAAGAGAGACTCCCGGGCCTTGGGACAACTGGTTAAGGGATCAGGAGCACAAGTAGTGTTCCCTATCCCTCCAGTTACAGGGAATGATGAGAGAAGAAACAGGAAGAGCCATCAGATCAATACCTGGCTCTGTGCCTGGTGTCAGCGGCAGGACTTTGGGGTTTTTGATCATGGGTTGGTTTACATGACACCAGGCCTGCTGGTGACAGATGGGGTACACCTGTCTCAAAAGGGGAAAAGGATCTTTGCACAGGAGTTGGCAGGGCTCATCAAAAGGGCTTTAAACTAGATTTTAAGGGGTAAGGGGATGAAACCAGGCTCTTTAGAGGTAAGCCTGGGGGTGGTGTGTCAAAGTTTGTGGGATGGTATGCTAGTGAGATCCCTTGGTCTGCTGACTCAGTGAAGGTAGGGGATGGAGGTCCATGCAGCAGCAGAGATGTGAGCGTCATTGACAGGTTAGAAACTATGACCATGCCTGGGAATGGACAGGTGGGAATTAGGGCTTCTCCCAACAAAAAGATGGTGGGACCATTAGCCCAACTGAAGTGCTTCTACACTAATGCATGCAGCATGGGCAACAAACAGGAGGAGCTGGAAGCCATTGTGCAGCAGGAAAACTATGGTGTAGTTGCCATCACAGAAACGTGGTGGGATGACTTGTATAACTGGAGTGCTGCAATGGATGGCTATAATATCTTCAGAAGGGATAGGCAAGGAAGGAGAGAAGGTGGGGTGGCTCTGTATGTTAAGGAGTGTTATGAATGTCAAGAACTTAATGATGGTGACAATAGGGTTGAGTGTTTATGGGTAAGAATCAGGGGGAGGGTCAACAAGGCAGATATCATGGTGGGAGTCTGTTATAGACCCCCCAACCAGGATGTAGAGGCAGATGAAATATTCTATAAGCAGATGGCAGAAATCTCAAGATCACTAGCCCTTGTCTTCGTGGGGGACTTCAACTTAACAGATGTCTGCTGGGAATACAATATGGCTGAGAGGGAACAGTCTAGGAGGTTCCTAGAGTGTGTTGGGGATAATTTCCTGACACAGCTGGTGAGGGAGCTGACTAGGGAAAGAGCCCTGCTGGACCTGTTGTTTGTAAATAGAGAAGGACTTGTGGAGGATGTGAAGGCTGGAGGCTGTCTTGGGCATAGTGATCACAAAACGATTGAGTTTTTTTGATTCTCAGAGAAGCAAGGAGGGGGGTCAGCAGAACTGCTACCGTGGACTTCCGGAGGGCAGACTTTGGTCTTTTCGGGAGCCTGCTTGACAGAGTCCCTTGGGAGGCAGTCCTGAAGGGAAAAGGAGTCCAGGAAGGCTGGAGATTTTTCAAGAAGGAAGTCTTAAAGGTGTAGGAGCAGGCCATTCCTGTGTGCTGAAAAATGAAACATTGGGGAAAAAGACCAGCCTGGCTGAACAGAGCGGTATGGCTGCAACTCAGGGAAAAAAAAAGTAGAGTTTATGGCCTTTGGAAGAAAGGGCAGGCCACTAATGAGGACTACAAAGATGATGTGAGGCTACGTAGGGAGAAAATTAGAAGGGCCAAAGTCCAACTAGAACTTAATCTGGCTTCTATTGTTAAGGACAATAAAAAATGTTTCTATGAATACATCAGCAATAAAAGGAGGACTAAGGATAATCTCCATCCTTTATTAGACAGGGGGAGAAACATAGTGACCGAGGACGAGGAAAAGGCTGAGGTACTTAATGCCTTCTTTGCCTTAGTCTTTAGTAGTCGGACCAGTTGTTCCCTGAGCACCCAGGCCCTGAGCTAGTAGACAGGGATGGGGAGCAGACTGAAACCCTCATAATCCAAGGGGAAATGGTGAGGGACCTGCTACAGCCCTTAGACATACACAAGCCTATGGGGCCAGATAGGATCCACCGAAGGGTACTGAGGGAGTGCTCACCAAGCTACTTTACATTATTTATCAGCAGTTCTGGCTAACCATGGAGGTCCCAGTGGACTGGAGGTTAGCAAATATGACGCCCATCCACAAGAAGAACCAGAAGGAGGGTCCGGGGAACTACAGGCCTGTCAGTCTGACCTCGGTGTCTGGGAAGGTCATGGAACAGATCATCCTGAGTGCCATTATGTGGCACATGAAGGACAACCAGGTGATCAGGCCCAGTCAGCATGGGTTCATGAAAGGCAGATCCTGCTTGACAAACCTGATCTCCTTCTATGACAAGGTGACATCCTTAGTGGACAAGGGAAAAGCTGTGGATGTTGTTTACCTGGACTTTAGTAAAGCCTTTGACACTGTTTCCCACAGCATTCTCCTGGAGAATCTGGCTGCTCATGGCTTGGACGGGCATACTCTTTGCTGGGTAAAGAACTGGCTGGAGGGCCGGGCCCAGAGAGTGGTGGTGAATGGGGTGAAATCCAGTTGACGTCCGGTCACAAGTGGTGTTCCCCAGGGCTCAGTACCGGGGCCAGTTCTGTTTAATATATTTATCAACGACCTGGACGAGGGGATCGAGTGCACCCTCAGTAAGTTTGCAGCCGACGCCAAGTTGGGCAGGAGCATCGATCTGCTTGAGGGTAGGATGGCTCTACAGAGGGACCTGGACAGGCTGGATCGATGGGCCAAGGCCAATGGTATGAGGTTCAACAAGGCCAAGTGCTGGGTCATGCACTTGGGTCACAACAACCCCAAGCAACGCTACAGGTGTGGGGAAGAGTGGCTGGAAAGCTGCCTGGCAGAAAAGGACCTGGGGGTATTGGTAGACAGCCAGATGAATATGAGCCAGCAGTGTGCCCAGGTGGCCAAGGCAGCGAACAGCATCCTGGCCTGTATCAGGAATAGTGTGGTGAGCACGACTAGGGAAACGATTGTTCCGCTGTACTCAGCACTGGTGAGGCCGCACCTCGAATACTGTGTTCAGGTTTGGGCCTCTCACTACAAGAAAGACACGGAGGTGCTGGAGTGTGTCCAGAGAAGGGCAACGGAGCTGGTGAGGAGTCTGGAGCACAAGTCTTATGAGGAGCGGCTGAGGGAGCTGGGGTGGCTTAGCCTGCAGAAAAGGAGGCTGAGGGGAGACCTTATTGCTCTCTACACCTACCTGAAAGGAGGTTGTAGCGAGGTGGGGGTCAGTCTCTTCTCCCAAGTAACAGGCGATAGGACAAGAGGAAACGGCCTCTAGTTGCGCCAGGGGAGGTTTAGGATGGATATTAGGAAAAATTTCTTTGCAGAAAGGGTTATCAAACATTAGACCAAGCTGCCCAGGGAAGTGATTGAATCACCATCCCTGGAGGTATTTAAAAGACGGGTAGACGCAGTGCTTAGGGACATGGTTTAGTGATGGTTTTTGTCAGAGTTAGGTTAATGGTTGGACTCGATGATCTTAAAGGTCCCTTCCAACCTAGATGATTCTATTTTGTGATTCTATGAAAGAAGACAGCCTGATATAAACATACTGGGTACAAGAGACAGCAGTAATAAACCATAAATAAGCCAGAAACTCCACTTGCTGAGGACACCAGCTCCAGTGCAGGTAAGTCCGCACTGGGGAAGGGAATCGCGTCAAAAAAGGGTCGGCTAGGGGCTCGTTTTCGAGGCTTTTTAAAGCCAGGAAAAGCGTCCAGCCCAGGCCGGTACCCAGCACTTCTGGGGAGCAGAGGCAGCTGAGGAGTCGAGGGCAGAGCCACCACCCCCGGCGGCAGGTGTGAATGAGCAGGGGGTGGGACCACTCCCCCCTCATAAAAGAAGCCCTTCAGGAGCACAACTACCAGGTCGCTACGAACTGAGCAAACAAGCAGCAAGTGGGCATTGCCTGGGTATCACCTGGGAGCACCACGACAAGGGTGTACTTCCTGGGCTGGAGAAAAGGGCGGCCAAACAGGGCACGACACAACAGTCCAATCACAGCAGTCTGCACAGCAGTTCACGCAGGATAGCGCTGAGAGACTGCCAACCCAGCCAGGTAGCAATGGTAACTACTCGCAAGAAGACTGTGGCATCCATGAGCTCCACAACCACCAGGTCTGATGCAGCCTCTCAGACAGAGCTCCTGTGGGAACATGCTGCCACGCAGACATCAGGCTGCAGGGTGTGCCCTGCTCTTATGCCAGTGTCAGATGGCAGTGGTGGGCACGCCTGTGGGAGATGTGCCCAGGTAGAGGATCTCCTCCGCTTAGCGATGGAGCTCAGGGAGGAGGTAAGCAGGTTGAGGAGCATCAGGGAATGTGAGAGGAAGATAGATACTTGGAGTAGAATCCTGCATCCCATGACAGAAACCCAGCAGGCAGACAGAACCCCTGCAGCAGAGAGCTCCCTGTCCTCTCTCCCCCCAACTGAAGGTGGTGACTTGGAGGACAGGGGGCAATGGCAGGAAGTTCCTGCCTGGCGCAACAGGCGCTGCACTCGAGACAGCCCAGCAACTACCCCATCTTCCTGGGTGCCATTATGTAACAGGTACAATGCTCTGCAGAGGAACCTGGATGATGACAAGCATGATAGTTCTCCTACCTTGGAGGTGTCAGCAAGGTCTAGTCAGACCATGCCCTGCATCAAGACCTCTGCAGTAAAGAATAAAAGACATATCCTTATCATAGGTGACTCCCTACTGAAGGGAGCGGAAGGCCCAATATGCAGGCCGGACCTGGTACATAGGGAGGTCTGCTGCCTCCCTGGGGCCCGGATCAAGGATGTGAAGAGGATGCTTCCTTCCCTGGTACGGCCCTCAGACTACTATCCACTTTTGCTCTTTCAGGTAGGCAGCGATGAGGTAACAAGAAGTCGTCCAAGGGCAATGAAGAAAGATTTCAGAACACTGGGATGCCTGGTCAAGGGATCGGGAGCACAAGTTGTGTTCTCCTCTATCCCCCCAGTTGCGGGGAATGACGAGGGGGTAAATAGGAGGAGCCAGCAGATCAATGCCTGGCTCCGAGCCTGGTACTGCCGGCAAGACTTTGGGTTCTTTGACCATGGCCTGATCTACAAAACGCCTGGCCTGCTGGTAACAGGTGGGAATACCTTGACTTCCAGGGGAAAAAGGGCTCTAGGACAAGAGTTATCAGGGCTCATTGAGAGGGCTTTAAACTGGATTTGAAGGGGGGTGGGGATGGTACTGGGCTTGCTGGTGAGGTGCCAAGGCATAGTTGCTCAGCGCTCGTGGGCCAGTGTGCCAGTATTTCTGAGAGCCAGAAGGCACACCACATCTCAAGGGTGAAAACTACACACACAACTCCCTCTCTGAAATGCTTATACACCAATGCACGCAGCATGGGGAATAAGCAGGAAGAGCTGTAGATCTGTGTGCGGTTGCAGGGCCACGATCTCATTGCAATTACTGAGACATGGTGGGATAGCTCACATGACTGGAATGCTGTCATGGATGGCTATGTCCTTTTCAGGAAAGACAGGCCAGCGAGGCGAGGTGGTGGAGTTGCTCTTTACGTGAGAGAGCATTTGGAATGCATTGACCTCTCCCTGGGGGTGGATGAAGAGAGGGTCGAGAGCTTATGGGTAAGGATTAAGGGGCAGGCAAATATGAGGGACACTGTTGTGGGTGTTTATTACAGGCCACCTGATCAGGATGGGGAAACTGGTGAGGCCTTCTACAGACAGCTGAAGGTAACCTCACAATCACAGGCCTTGGTTCTCATGGGGGACTTCAGTCACCCCAATATCTGCTGGGAAGACCACACAGCCAGGCACGCACAGTCCAGGAGGTTCCTCCAGTGCATTGATGACAACTTTCTGACACAGGTGGTACAGGAGCCAACAAGGAGAGGAGCACTCCTGGACCTGGTACTGACAAACACAGAGGGACTGGTGGGGGACATGAAGGTTGGGGGCAGCCTTGGCTGTAGTGATCATGAAATGATAGAGTTCAGGATCATGGGTACTACACACAAAACAACAAGAAGTAAAATTACAACCTTGGACTTCAGGAGGGCTAACTTTGACCTCTTCAAGAAACTGCTTGGAGAGATCCTGTAGGCTAGGGCTCTGGAAGGCAAAGGGGCTCAAGAGAGCTGGTTGGTATTCAAAGACCACTTCCTCCAAGCTCAGGATCGGTGCATCCCTAAGAGCAAGAAATCGGCCAAGGGAAGCAGGAGACTTGCATGGTTGAGCAGGGAGCTTCTGAAAAAGCTCAAGTGGAAGAAGGAAGTTTACAATAAGTGGAAGAATGGACTGACCCCTTGGGAGGATTACAAGAATGCCACCAGAGCATGCAGGGATGAAACAAGGAAAGCCAAGGCCTCCTTGGAATTAAACCTGGCAAGGGATGTCAAGCTCAACAGGAAGGGCTTCTACAAGTATATTGGAAGCAAAAGGAAGACCAGAGAAGTTGTGGGCCCACTGTTGAATGAGACAGGAGCCATGGTGATGGAGGATGCGGAGAAGGCGGAGTTACTGAAGGCCTTCTTTGCTTTGGTCTTTACTGCTTGGCCCAGCCCTCAGGAGTCCCAGACTTTGGAGAAAGTAACAGGGAAAGAGGAAGACTTCCCCTTGGTTGAGGAGGATCAAGTGAGAAATCAATTAGATATTCACAAGTCCATGGGCCCTGATGGGATGCACCTGAGAGCGCATAGGGAGCTGGCAGAAGTCATTGCTGGGCTGCTCTCCATCATCTTTGAAAGGTCCTGGAGAACAGGCGAGGTGCCTGAGGACTGGAGGAAAGCCAACATCACTCCAGTATTCAAAAAAGGCAAGAAGGAAGACCCAGGAAACTACAGGCAGGTCAGCCTCACCTCCATCCCTGGAAAGATGATGGAACAGCTCGTTCTGGGCATCATCTCAAGGCATGTGGAGGACAAGGAAGCTATCAGAAGTACTCAACATGGATTCACCAAGGGGAAATCATGTCTGACTAACCTGATAACCTTCTACGATGGCATGACTGGATGGATCAATTGAGGGGAGGGCAGTGGATGTTGTCTGCCTTGACTTCAGCAAGGTTTTCGACACTGTCTCCCACAGCATCCTCATAGGGAAGCTTAGGAAGTGTGGGTTAGATGAATGGACAGTAAGGTGGATTGAAAACTGGTTGAAAGACAGAGCTCAGAGGGTCACGATTAGGGGCACAGAGTCTAGTTGGAGGTCAGTGAGGAGTGGTGTTCCCCAGGGGTCAGTACTGGGCCCAGTCCTCTTCAATATATTCATCAATGACCTGGATGAGGGGATAGAGTGCCCCCTCAGCAAGTTTACTGATGACACAAAGCTGGGGGGAGGGGTGGCTGACACACCAGAAGTCTGTGCCGCCATACAGAGAGACCTGGACAGGCTGGAGATTTGGGCAAAGAGGAACCTTATGAAGGGCAAGTGTAGGGTGCTGTACCTGGTGGACAACAGGATGACCATGCGCCAGCAATGTGCCCTTGAGGCCAAGAAGGCCAATGGCATTCTGGGGTGCATCAAGAAGAGTGTGGCCAGCAGGTCGAGGGAGGTCATCCTCCCCCTCTACTCTGCCCTGGTGAGGCCGCACCTGGAGTACTGTGTCCAGTTCTGGGCTCCCCAGTTCAAGAAAGACAGGGAACTGCTGGAGAGGGTACAGCAGAGAGCTACCAAGATGATTAGGGGACTGGAACACCTCTCTTATGAAGAAAGGCTGAGGGATTTGGGTCTCTTCAGTCTGGAAAAAAGACGGCTGAGGGGGGAATCTTATCAATGCTTATGAATACTTAAAGGCTGGGTGTCAGGAGGATGGGGCCAGGCTCTTTTCAGTGGTGCCCGGCAACAGGACAAGAGGTAATGGGCACAAACTTGAGCATAGAAAGTTCCACCTAAACATGAGGAGGAACTTCTTTACTTTGAGGGTGGCAGAGCCCTGGCACAGGCTGCCCAGAGAGGTGGTGGAGTCTCCGTCTCTGGAGACATTCCAAACCCGCCTGGACGCGTTCCTGTGCAACCTGCTCTAGGTGACTCTGCTCTGGCAGGGGGGTTGGACTAGATGATCTCCAGAGGTCCCTTCCAACCCTATGATTCTATGAAATAAAGGCAATAAGGGTTTCCTCAGTAAACTTAACTTGTTTGTTAGTATAAAAGCATTTCTTTCCCAAAATTCACTACCATTTTTACACCGTCTCCAGAAGAGAGAGAAGAAAGTTTTATCCACCTTACCCTTCCCCCAATACTCTAGACCTTTAGTGAATGAAGTGGAATGTAGTGATACTAAAATGCAATAGAATTAATTTTCTTCTTAGTAGCATATGGTGATGCGTTTTCGATTTGTGACCAAAACAGTGTTGTTAACACACTCATGTATTAGCTATTGCTGAACAGCGCTTACACAGCAAAGCCTTCTCTCTTTCTCACCTGCCCCACCAGGGAGTAGTCTTAGAGCACCCAAGAAGCTGGGAGAGGACATAACCACGACAGCTGACCCCAACTGACCAAAGTGATAGTCAATACCATATGACATCATACTTGTCAATAAAAGCTAGGGGAAAGGAGGAGGAAGGGGGGAAGTTCAGAGTTGTGGCATTTGTCTTCCCAAGTAACCGTTACATGTGCTGAAGCCCTGCTTTCTTGGAAACAGCTAACCATCTGCCTGTCAATGGGAAGCACTGAATGAATTCCTTGTTTTGCTTTGCCTGCATGTGCAGCTTTTGCTTTACCGATTAAACTGTCTTTATCTCAACCTACAAGTTTTCACACTTTTACCCTTCCCATTTTGTTTTCCATCCCCATATGTGGTGGATTGACCTTGGCTGGATGCCAAGTGCCCACCAAGCTGCTCTCTCACTCCCCCTCCTCAGCAGGATGGGGGAACAGGACCAAGACACAATGAAAAAGCTTGTGGGTCAAGATAAGGGGAGATCACTCACAAATTACCATCATGGGCAAAACAAACTTGACTCGGGGAAGATTTGTTTAATTTATTGCCAATTCGTTGTAAAACAGTAGGATAGCGAGAAATAAAACTAAGAAACACCTTCCCTCCACCCTTCCCTTCTTTGCTCCCAACTCTTTTACCTCCTCCCCTCCCCAAGCAGCACAAGGGGAAATTGGGGTTGCAGTCAGTTCATAATGTTTTCTCTCTGCCGCTGCTTCCTCTCCACACTTTTCCCCTGCTCCAGCATAGGGTCCTACCCATGGGAGATAGTCCTTCTCAAAGTTCTCCAATGTGGGTCCTTCCCACAGGCTGCGGATCTTCACAAACTGCTCCTTTCCACGGGGTGCAGTCCTTCAGAAACAGACTGCTCTAGTGTGGGTCCCCCATGGGATCGAACACAGGTCCTGCCAGGAAGCCTGCTCCTGCACAGACTACCCTCTGTGGGCTGCAGTTCCTGCCAGGAGCCTGCTCCAGTGTGGGCTCTCCACAAGGTCACAGCCTCCTTTGAGTGTATCCAACTGCTCTGGCCTGGGGTCCTCCACAGGCTGCAGGGGGACAGCCTGTGTCACCATTTTCTTCTCCACAGACTACAGAGGAATCTCTGCTCTGGCACCTGGAGTACCTCCTCCCCTTCCTTCTTAACCTTAGCATCTGCAGGGCTGTTTCTTTCACTCCTCTCTCTCACAGCTGCTGTGAAGCTTTTTTTACCCTTTCTTAAAATATGTTATCACAGAAGCACTATCCAAGTTGCTGATTGGCTCAGCTTTGGACAGTGGTGGGTCTGTTTTGGAGTCGGCTTAAACTGTCTGTCTGTCTGACATGGGAGCAGCTCCTGATGTCTTCTCACAGAAGCCACCTCTGCAGCCTGCCCGCCCCCCTCCCCACTACCAAAACCTTGCCATGTAAACCCAATACAATATGCTAGAACTTATACACAGTAAAGGACCTCATTGTTTATTTGAATTGCTACTTAATTCATTAATAGTCATAAGCATTTGCAAGATCACTTTCCGTAACTTCATCTTCAATATTCCCTTTCTCCCCCCCAAAAAGACACACCAATCATTACAACAGAAATTCACTTATTTTATTATGCCTTTCAAAATTGTATCTATGTTTTGACAAAGTGAAAAATGTAACTTTCAGAAACAGCTCCACACCTCCACTGAACTAATATTAATCAGATGACCTAAGTAAGTGTCAGTAACTAAACATGCCTTGAGTGCAAAGAACACATTCTAACCCCAATTACTTCTTTCAACTGTAATACTTATATTTACACAAGTTCCTTATACACTGATTCAAGTTTAAAAAAAACAACAAAACAAACCAACAAACTCAGTCCTTGAGCATTAAATAAGATCCTTCACACACACAAAAAAGAAATAGAACTGAAGCAACCCTCCCAACTTTACAGACATATTTACTTTTAGATTTTTTTTTTAAGTAGTTATCACAGTACAGAAAATATATTTGGAATTGGTGTGAGAGAGGTCTGTTTATACTTTTGTTTAAATTGCTTCTAAGAAGTTTTTCATTTTGAAAAGGAAAAAAAACCAAACCACTCCTCCCAGCCCATTCATCCAAATTCAAAAACAAGATCAGAAGACCTATGATCTATTTCACATCTGACTTCAGAGTTAGAAGTCCCAAAAACTGATGGGCCTATGAAAGATTTATAATTTTGATAAAAGCATGAAGTTACATATACTACATAACACGCTAAAAATTAAATGCTTAATCCAAAAAACAAGCCCCACATTTCAAACCACCATGTTAAAACAGAGTTTAGCTCTTTAGATACAAAATTACTTTATCACTGTTACATCCCCAATGGCCTTTAGACACATGTTTTAATGGGTAGCCTCAAGGAATTTTTCTTCAGCACGACATTCTGCATTTCACACCATTGTACAATAAGCTATACCATTATTTTAAAATGCGGGGGGTGAGGTATTGCAGTAACAGGCACTCATGTCTCTTGCTCAGGAGGGAGACACTGTAGCATCTCCAGCAGGCCACCACGCCCTGTGTTCAGAACAGGCCGAGCTCAGAGCCCCAACACAGCCTTGACCTCTCACAGGTCTACCACCAAGCAACCTGTTCAAAGCACTACTTGCTCTCCTTCAACACAGTCTGCTCTCACATCTACCTCCCCCCAGAAAAAAAAAAAAACAAACAACAAAAAAAACACCACAAAACAAAAAAACATCAACTCACCCACTAACACCCTAATTATTATAACTTACCAGAAACGCTGGAAACCTCTTTCTCTCTTTTTTTTGGGGGTGAGTTTTATGTTGGGTTTTTTTGGTTGGTTTTTTTTGGTGGTTTTTTTTTTTGTTACCATGTCAGCAGAAAACATTTTTTAAAACTCCTCAAGAACATCACTTGCTGCACTGTTGGCAAAGAGCCTACCTGTCCTGAGGGTAGGTACCCTCAGACACCCTGCAAGGGGGCTGTTCTCACAACACCTCGGCAGCACCGCGGCCGCTCGCAGTGAGCTCGCCCATCCCAGCCGCAGGGCTGAGGGCTTGTAGCACAAAAGATACCGGTGGGCTCCTCGGTAAGGAGCCGCCGCCGGCAGGCTGGGGACTCCACCGGGAGAGGTTGGCGGGGCTGACCCCTTGCTCCGCACCGGTCCGCGGGCGGCAGCTCCCCGCCCGGAGGAAGGGAGCGACCGGTTCCGGTGCCTGAGGCACAGCCCGACTCGCCGACGATACCTGCTCCACGGCCCCCTGCCCAATCCGGCCCCAGCGGCACCCCTGATGGAGGACAGGCCAGCGAGGCCGCTCCTCGGGCTCATGGGAGAAGGAGGGTGTGGTAAAACCGCCGACTGGTCTGGCGGGGGAACCCAAATCCCTGTCCCCGTCACTCACCGCTGTCCGCAGTGGCAGTCTCTCCTTGTCTACCTCTCCTCGGCACCTTCTTCCCCTCCTTTCGGGAGCCCCGTGCCCCCTCCCCACGGTGCTGGGGAGGGGTGGAGGAGGATGGAAACGAAATCAATGGAGGAGGCTGGTGATGGCCGGGCGATCACACGTACCGGGCAGGAGCAGCGTTAGCCTATCTTCGCCCTCCCGGCCGACTCCCCTGCCGCAGCTGAGCGCCGAACACTGCCTGCTGATGCTGGTGAAGCGCCTTCCCTCCGCGGCGCGGCGAGTCCGGCCGGGAGGGTCTGGGGCGGGGAGGAGGTGAAAATGGCGACCTCAGTGGCGTTAGTGTGGCGATGGGAACGGATCCACCAGGCCGGCTCGCTCCACGCTACCGGCTGGGCTCAGCATGACGAGGAAGACAGGGAACAAAGGAGACCAAGCAGCAACTAGAGCAGTTACTCTATCCTGTCAGCCCTTGCATACAACCCACTCCTCCACCTCCGCACTTTCAAACCGCCGCCGGACATGGCCGCAGCGCCAGGGCCTGGCGAGGCAGCCAGCGCCGCAGCGCCCCCTGGCGCCGCACGCGGCACCTCCAGGGCGCTGCAGGAGCCCCGCTGGGGGCGGCCACAGGGTCTGTGGGCTTCATGGCCCAGCATGGCCTGGCACGGCCTGGGGTATATCGTCGTTTCTGCGGCCCCTCGCTGCCAGCCCGGGGCGGCGGGGTGAGTCAGTGGGCGGCGGTAGGGCAGCCAGGGGTAGCAGGCCTGGCAGGTCCTCCCTAGCTGTGGTCAGTTATGTGGGGTATGTTCCTCCTACATGGCTCTCATCACCATGGGCCCTGGTCAGCAAGGCACTCCTAGAGCTTCCTCACATCTGCCCCATCCTGTTATAAAGGTGTTTTCTGAAATCATTTTAACAGGGCATTTGAACCACCTGGGAAATCAGACTTCGGCTGGTGTCATGTGTGGTCCTGGGGACAAACTCTCCCTGTCCACCAGAGAGCTTTCCACGTCCAGCCAGGAGGAGAATTCTTCTCCCCGTGTAGGATTCCTCTCCTCTCCTTTCAGGTCCATAAAGTTAGGGAGCTGGTTGAAGCCAGCATTCCAGATTCCTCCTGAAGTCAACTGAGAGAGAAGAATCTGGAGGAAGGTAAGGAGGGAGTCATCTCACCTGCTCAGATGCTCACCTTTGCTTTGTCAGGAAATAGCATATCCCAGGATAGTTAGCATAAAAAGCAGTTAATTCTGTTCTGGCATTCATAAGGCCTTGAGAGACGTGTGAAATACATTCATGAGAACTGATATGATCCAGGTCAGACCTTCAAGTAAAGAAAATGTAAACCATGACCAAATGCTCTGGCTTGTGACTTCAGGCTATTTACAGCAGCAAACCCTCTCTGTAAGTTGATGAACTTTCCCATCTTACTTATTCCCCTTGTACGATTACGACCTCAGTCTGTGTCAGCAATACAAACCTGACTTTGCAGAATGATTAGGGCTCCTGTTGAGTGCTCCACGCCCATAGCTCTTACTGACTCAAAATAGTTATTGCACCACTGTGACTCTTGAACAGACCTCGCTCCACTCCATTAGATCGGACCATATATTGTCCTTAAAAAAGAAGAACAAGGGTTTCACTTTTCCACTAAAAGTGGCAAGCATGACTCAAACATGAAACTTGACCAATGTGCAAGATCAGATCTTTCCCACTGGTGGCAGCTATACCTAGAGACACCTCGGTTCTGTTGTGTTCCAGTTCTCCAAATTAAGAGAAGCTGCCTACCATCCTCCTCCATCTCACCTGTGTGCTAGTTGTCCTTATTTTACAGATCACGTGTGGTTCAGCTGCATGGGTAAAAATGGAAAATGTTGCAGTGTTAAAAAGTTTCCACTAAGCTTAACTTGGACAGTATCACAGAGAAAGAGACACGGAGACCGATTATAGAGTGGAAAGTTTCCTTGTCTATACCTAAATCAGCAAACTGTTATAAAACAGTCTGAAAAGGCTATCAAACATATCAAAAAGTATTAAAAAACTTTTGGTCTCAGTTTTTTGTCTATATGAATACACCTGATATTTAGGCTTATTAACAATATAGGTTTCATGTCTTTAATAAAAGCTGTATCAACTGACAATACAATGCATAAGACAGTGCTCCTGCAATGCCTTCAATTGAATTTCCTTTTTCTCTTGGCTCTTTTTTATTTTTACAGACTCCTTTTTACGATTTTGGACATTTTTCTTAGAGGCCTTTGTTTGTGCCACTGAGGTACCAGATGTGGTTATTTCTGAATTGCCTTCTGAAGGACTGTGTGAGGGGTATTTGAATCAGGTCACAGATATAGTCGCTCATCTTCCCATTTACAGATCCAGACACTGAAAACCACCAGTCCCAGCCCTATGCCCTACTGATGGTGTTTCACTTGCACATGATGGAGTGTCATTATCTGATGAATACAAAGAACTGTTGCAAACATTGTTGCCATTCTATTTAAGCTTCTAATTCCTGTTAATGAACTATACTTCACAAGAATCCTGTCATGTAGAGAAAATATAGCACCTTAACCATGAATGCCTCCCCACCACCCCACCACCCCCTTTCTCTCAGCTTTTATTGCTGAGTATGACATCATATGGTATGGAATATCTTTGGTCAGTTGGGGTCAGCTGTCCCAGCTGTGTCTCCTCCCAACCTCTTGTCCACTCCCAGCCTACTGGCCTTTGGGTGGGGTGGGGTGGTGGAGAGAAAGCCTTGAGGTAGCCAAAACATTGGTGCATTATCAACACTGTTTTAGCCACAAATGGAAAGCACAGCACTATATGGGCTGCTATGAGGAAAGATAACTCCATCCCAGCCAGACACAGTACATCCAGTCAGTCTAACCACAAGCTCATTTTCTTTATTAAGTGCTGTTTCTCAGGACTTCATCCTGAAAAAGCATTACTGAAGCATTACTGAAGCGAAGCATTACTAAAGAAAACATGCCAACAGAAATTCTGTTGAGGAATTTCTGCTCATGCAGAAAACTATGTAATTAAATGGAGGTCTTGTGAGTATTTTCTTAGAGTTGTGGCATTTTTATCATACCCTGTCCTGATATGTGGTTTGAGCTGCTCCTCACAGCAATTCATCTCACAGAACAAGGACTTGTCAAGTGTGTGCATACACAGCTATCTGTGTTAGGTGGTTCTGGTGCAACTTCATAGTTTTGGACATCTCCCTTACCCTGTATCTCAGAAGACACTTGAAGGGGAAATTCAAATTGTAACTGCTCAGCAATGGTAATTCATGACCCAGGAATGATCTGGCCTGGCATGCAAGAAAGCATAACCGCAGAACCAGTTAAACTGGCTAGAAGTAGGAATGCCAGAGGCAGAACAATACCATATAAGGGAACATAAATTCCCTTGTTGATATGATAAAATAAGAAATGTCACAGTATTGACTCCTAATGATATGATTGGTGCTGACACAAGTGTGTATAATGAATCGTCTCATGCGCATCTCTGTAGAACCACTTATGGCGGTAGGGCTCCATACAATGCATTGTTCATTAAATGTCTTTATACTTAAGCATGAACATGTGTTTAATTCACCTCAGGGGTGCAATAAAAATTTCCCAACATACTAGAGTATGGCTTACATTCTCTGGAAAAGGGGATTAGCAACTTATGAGGATTATCAAGATATAACAAAGCTATGCAGGGGGAAGATTAGAAGGGCCAAAGCTCAATCAGAACTCAGCTTGGCCACTGCAGTTAAAGACAACAAGAAGAGATTTTTCCAGTATATCAACAGAAAAAGGAAGACTAGGGAAAATATAGGTCCACTGATGAATGAGACGGGTGCCCTAGTGGTGGAAGACACAGAGAAGGCAGAGCTACTGAATGCCTTCTTTTCTTCGGTCTTCACTGATAAAGCCGTCCCTCACGAATCCCATACCCCGGAGGCAAGGGGGAAGGTCTGGAGAGAGGAAGATTTTCCCTTAGTTGAGGAGGACCGGGTCAGAGACCACTTGGCCAAGCTGGACATTCATAAGTCCATGGGCCCTGACGGGATGCACCCGCGAGTGCTGAGAGAGCTGGCAGATGTTATCGCTAGACCACTCTCCATTGTCTTTGAAAGGTCATGGGGAACAGGAGAGGTGCCTGAGGACTGGAGGAAGGCTGACATCACTCCAATCTTCAAAAAAGGCAAGAAGGAGGAGCCAGGGAACTACAGACCGGTTAGTCTCACCTCTGTCCCTGGGAAGGTAATGGAGCGACTCATTCTGGATGTCATCTCCAAACACGTTGAGGAACAGGAAGTTATTGGAAGTGGTCAGCATGGATTTACCAAGGGCAAATCATGCCTGACCAATCTGATAGCTTTCTATGATGTTATAATGGGTTGGCTGGATGAGGGGAGAGCCGTAGATGTCATCTACCTTGACCTTAGCAAGGCTTTTGACACTGTCTCCCATAACATCCTCATTAGGAAGCTGAGGAAGTATGGGCTAGACGAGGTGACGGTGAGGTGGATCGAGAGCTGGCTGAGTGACAGAACTCAGAGGGTTGTGATCAGCGGCACAGAGTCCAGTTGGAGGCCTGTAACGAGTGGTGTCCCTCAGGGGTCAATACTTGGTCCAATTTTGTTCAATATATTCATTAATGACCTAGATGAGGGGACAGAGTGTATCCTCAGCAAGTTTGCTGATGATACCAAGCTGGGAGGGGTGGCCGACACTCCAGAGGGCCGTGCTGCCATCCAGCGTGACCTGGACAGGCTGGAGAGCTGGGCAGAGAAGAACCAAATGAGGTTCAACAAAAGCAAGTGTAGGGTCCTGCACCTGGGAAGGAAGAATGCCAAACACCAGTATAGGTTAGGGGCGGACATGCTGGGAAGCAGCTCTGAGGAGAAGGACCTGGGGGTCCTGGTAGACAGCAAATTATCCATGAGCCAGCAGTGTGCCCTTGTCTCCAAGAAGGCCAATGGCATCCTGGGCTGCATAGGGAAGACTGTGGCCAGTAGGTCGAGGGAGGTCATTCTCCCCCTCTACTCTGCACTGGTGAGGCCACAACTGGAGTATTGTGTCCAGTTTTGGGCTCCCCAGTTCAAGAGGGACAGGGAACTACTGGAGCGAGTCCAGCGAAGGGCAACCAAGATGATTATGGGACTGGAGCATCTCCCTTATGAGGAAAGGCTGAAAGAGCTGGGACTCTTTAGCCTGGAGAAGAGAAGGTTGAGGGGGGACCTGATTAATGTTTACAAGTACCTAAAGGGTGGGTTTAAGGAGGACGGAGCCAGGCTCTTTTCAATGGTTCCCAGTGACAGGACAAGGGGTAACGAGCACAAGCTAGAACATAGGAAGTTCCGTTCAAATACACGGAAAAACTTCTTTGCAGTGAGGGTGACAGAGCACTGGAACAGGCTGCCCAGGGAGGTTGTGGAGTCCCCTTCTCTGGAGATTTTCAAGACCCGCCTGGATGCAGCCCTGAGGGATGTGCTTTAGGCAATCCTGCTCTAGCAGGGGAGTTGGACTAGATGATCTCTAGAGGTCCCTTCCAACTCTGAAGATTCTGTGATTCTGTGATTCTGTGAAAAGGCACACTGAATAGCCCCAGTAGCATAAACTCATAAGAAGCCAACCTCTCCAAACCAGGTCCAGCAGCACAGTCAGGACATTCATCTACATTGCTAAAGAATGTGCCAAATAATTGTCAAAAGACAGTCATGTGCCAGGCTGCTTTTGTCAGGGATGGTGCATATTTAGCTGCCATGGTTACTAACAAAGTACTAATCATGTTGTGTGTGAGAGCAATCTGTGTATATAGCCAGTCATGCTTGTAATAAAATCAATGAAACTGTCAATAGATGGCACTGACTTTGACAAATTTGCTCTGACCAAGTTTGTACTCAGCTTTATTACATGTTGCCTTTAACACTTTCCAAGTATTTAGTGTTCTCCTGTTGTCCCAAAAGTGGGGTCATTTACCCAGTGTGCAAGACGCCAATGTACACACAGAGCAGAGGTATCTACCACTTCCTCCAAGCTCAGGATCGGTGCATCCCTAAGAGAAAGAAATAGGCCAAGGGATGCAGGAGACCTGCACGGTTGAGCAGGGAGCTTCTGAAAAAGCTCAAGTGGAAGAAGGAAGTTTACAATAAGTTGAAGAATGGACTGACCACTTGGGAAGATTACAAGACTGCTGTCATTACTGCTCAGGCCAGCCCTCAGGAGTCCCAGACTTTGGAGAAAGTAACAGGGAAAGTCTGGACGAAGGAAAACTTCCCCTTGGTTGAGGAGGACCAAGTGAGAAATCAATTAAGTCAATTGGATACCCACAAGTCCATGGGTCCTGATGGGATGCACCTGAGAGTGCATAGGGAGCTGGCAGAAGTCATTGCTGGGCTGCTCTCCATCATCTTTGAAAGGTCCTGGAGAACAGGCGAGGTGCCTGAGGGCTGGAGGAAAGCCAACATCACTCCAGTATTCAAAAAAGGCAAGAAGGAAGACCCAGGAAACTACAGGCAGGTCAGCCTCACCTCCATCCCTGGAAAGATGATGGAACAGCTCGTTCTGGGCATCATCTCAAGGCATGTGGAGGACAAGGAAGCTATCAGAAGTAGTCAACAAGGATTCACCAAGGGGAAATCATGTCTGACTAATCTGATAGCCTTCTATGATGGCATGACTGGATGGATAGATGAGGGGAGGGCAAGGTTTTCGACACAGTCTCCCACAGCATCCTCACAGGGAAGCTTAGGAAGCGTGGGTTAGATGAATGGACTGGATGGATTGAAAACTGGTTGAAAGACAGAGCTCAGAGGGTCACGATTAGGGGCACAGAGTCTAGTTGGAGGTCAGTGAGGAGTGGTGTCCCCCAGGGGTCAGTAATGGGTCCAGTCCTCTTCAATATACTCATCAATGGCCTGGATGAGGGGACAGAGTGCACCCTCAGCAAGTTTGCTGATGACACAAAGCTGGGGGGAGGGGTGGCTGACACACCAGAAGTCTGTGCCGCCATACAGAGAGACCTGGACAGGCTGGAGAGTTGGCCAGAGAGGAACCTTATGAAATTCAACAAGGGCAAGTGTAGGGTGCTGCACCTGGGGAGGAATAACCCCATGCACCAGTGTAGGTTAGGGGCTGACGTCCAATTCTGGGCACCCAGTTCAAGAAGGACAGGGAACTGCTGGAGAGGGTGCAGCAAAGGGCTACCAAGATGATGAGGGGACTGGAACACCTCTCTTATGAAGAAAGGCTGAGGGACTTGGGTCTCTTCAGTCTGGAAAAAAGACAACTGAGGGGGGAATCTTATCAATGCTTATAAATACTTAAAGGGTGGGTGTCAGGAGGATGGGGCCAGGCTCTTTTCAGTGGTGCCCAGGGACAGGACAAGAGGTAATGGGCACAAACTTGAACATAGGAAGTTCCACCTAAACATGAGGAGGAACTTCTTTACTTTGAGGGTGGCAGAGCACTGGCACAGGCTGCCCAGAGAGGTGGTGGAGTCTCCATCTCTGGAGACATTCAAAACCCGCCTGGATGCATTCTTGTGCAACCTGCTCTAGGTGACCCTGCTCTGGCAGGGGGGTTGGACTAGATGATCTCCAGAGGTCCCTTCCAGCCCCTATCATTCTGTGATTTAAATCATTTATGCGCAGAGATGGGTGCTAGGTAGTAATCCACAAAGTTAGCACACCAGTCTACAAACTCCTCAGAATATTTATATGGTTTAAAACACAGAAATACACACCCTTAATTATAATTATTGGTTAGTACCATATCTTAACAATTTCTATTGCTTAGTACAGTCTCTTGCTTTCATTTAAAGCTACAATGTCCTTTCATTGATGTGCGCATGCTCCAGTACAGTAAGGGGGGTAGTTCTGTTTAGTCTCTAATTGAGTAAGTGGTCGTGATTTCCCAGTGCTGCCATTACCTTTCCCCCAGTTACTGCAGATCTTTGTTGCTTTAGCAGTTTGGTTCTTGGCTGATTTTCGGAGCCTCCTGCAGAGGGATGTTCCCTTGTTATCAGCCTTCTGTTCTTCAAGGGTATATTCATTAGCAAGGCATGTATTGTTTAAACAGTGTCCTGTTTCACAAGGCCTTGTAACCTTTTTACAGCTCTTTGCTCTTGCTTAGTGAGAGATTCTGCCTTCTAAAATACATCACTCCTGACTAAATAATGACCATTCTCCTAATTTCTTTCCCCAGTGACACTTACCCACATTACTGACTACTTTTACTAAATACTTCTTCCATATCCAAATTTAGTAATAGGCAATAACTTGGACTTATGCAAAGCATTTGACACTGTCCCACGCGACATCCTTGTCTCTAAACTGGAGAGACATGCATTTGACAGATGGACCACTCGGTGGATAAGGAACTGGCTGGATGGCCACACTCAAAGAGTTGCAGTCAACAGCTCGATGTCCAAGTGGAAACCAGTGATGAGTGGTGTCCCTCAGGGGTCAGTAGTGGGACCAGGGCTGTTTAACATCTTTGTCGGTGACATGGACAGTGGGACTGAGTGCACCCTCAGCAAGTTTGTGGACGACACCAAGCTGTGTGGCACAGTCGACACGCTGGAGGGAAGGGATGCCATCCAGAGGGACCTGGACAGGCTTGAGAGGTGGGCCCGTGTGAACCTCATGAAGTTCAACCAGGCCAAGTGCAAGGTCCTGCCCCTGGGTCACGTCAATCCCAGGCACAAATACAGGTTGGGCAGAGAATGGATGGAGGGCATCCCTGAGGAGAAGGACTTGGGGATGCTGGTGGATGAGAAGCTCAACATGAGCTGGCAATGTGCGCTCGCAGGCCAGAAAGCCAACCGCATCCTGGGCTGTATCAAAAGAACCGTGGCCAGCAGGTCGAGGGAGGTGATTCTACCCCTCTGCTCTGGTGAGACCCCACCTGGAGTACAGCATCCAGCTCTGGAGTCCCCAACAGAAGAATGACATGGACCTGTTGGAATGGGTCCAGCGGAGGGCCACGAAGATGATCAGAGGGCTGGAGCACCTCTGCTATGAGGACAGGCTGAGAGAGTTGGGGTTGTTCAGCCTGGAGAAGAGAAGGCTCCGAGGAGACCTTATAGCAGCCTTCCAGTACCTAAAGGGGGCCTACAGGAAGGATGGGGAGGGACTCTTTATCAGGGAGTGTAGCAATTGGACAAGGGGTAATGGTTTCAACCTGAAAGAGGGTTGATTTAGATTGAATATCAGGAAGAAATTCTTTACTGTGAGGGTGGTGAGGCACTGGAACAGGTTGCCCAGAGAAGTTGTGGATGCCCCATCCCTGGAAGTGTTCAAGACCAGGCTGGATGAGGCTTTGAGCAGCCTGGTCTAGTGGGAGGTGTCCCTGCCCAGGGCAGGGGGATTGGAACTAGATGATCTTTAAGGTCCCTTCCAACCTAAACCATTCTATGATTCTATGATAAGTGTTTTATTAGGTCTCTGAACCATTTGCGATCATCCTTCCCAACATCCAGTCTGCATTTTGAAAGCTGACATTGTCCCTTTGTTTTTGTTCTTTAAATTAATCTTCTTTTTCTTTTGGAGTTTTTAATCTCCACTTTTCATTAAAGTTTTGTACTCTCTCTTTTTGGAATGGGACCATACTAGCCCCATTCTCAACTGCAAACCAAATGGACTCACATTCTCACTGCTATTAACCTGCCTGTTCCTGTAGCAGAGCCAGCTCATTTTAACTGAGGAATGGTGACGAGATGGCAACTCTTGATCTGGTAACGATATAAATCATCACAGCTTTCTGTAGCACTTCTCATTGCTGCTAGGCTCAAAAGAAATTCTAGAGCTACACACTGCATTTTTTGCAAATTTTTTTTCTCTTGGGTAATAAAAGAAATGAAAGAAAGTCAGTTTGCAGAATTAACAACCTTGTGGTATTAGCATCTTGTGGCCATATAAAGACAGTAATTTCTCTGAAGTTGCTTCAGTTGTTTCTCTCATGATAGCATCATTGGTGATGATTCAAGAATACAAAATGATTTGCAGTATTCAGTAATCAGTGCATTCTGTCCTATCTTCTTATTAAATTCCTTTCTAACTCTTTCCTGGGTGAGGGGGTCTATGTTCTATGTGCATGTGTGCATAAGGGGGTGTGAGTACCAGCAACTGGAGTCAGACCACGGGTTGGAGGTCCTGTGTATCTGTGGCGCCATCAACTGGAGTGAGTGCGAGTGCATGAGCTAGTGTGTGATTGCTAGCGAACAAGCCAGACTAGCTGATGAATAGGTGAAGTGGCCTGGAAGCAAGGGGGTGAGTGGTCTCTAAGGGCCAGCCCTGGGTGTGATAGGGCCTGTGTATCTCTAAGGGTGAGAGCACAGGGGGTTCCTGGAAAGAAAAAAAATCCTTTTTATAGTTAAAATGCTAAAGACCCTATCTTAATCTTATATCTGGAATGCAATAGACAGGGGTGAAGTAGGGCTGACTTCTGTCATCACATCAGCAGGTACCTGCCAAGCAAGAAAGGAATGTGTGTGTGCGGGATATGTATATACATAGATATGTGTATATATTTATACACATAGTCACAGTCTGCTCCTGCAAACAGCTATCTCCTGTGTGGATATTTAAGTGGAGAAGGGCATATGAAGGCCTGTACAAAGAACTCATTTCAGCCAGAGCCCCAGAGTTCCTTCCAAATTCAATCATAGGTCCATAGCTCTGTTCATGAATGTGGCCAGACTGGACATGAGCAGGCTGAAGAGTGTAAAATGGCACTTGATCTGCCAGCAAATATCCAGTCCAGTGTAGACACTTTGAACTCAGGCTGCAGTTAGTGAGCAATGTGGGGAGAAAGCATGCAGGTCATAGGATTTGGCATGCTCCAGTCTACCCTTCACATTGCTGCAGAGGCAAAGAAAATCAAGGACTGGCTCATGGACTATGGAGAGCAGAGGAAAGGAGGATCTAACTTCTTCCTGGTAGAATTAATCATTGGCTACACAGAAAAACAGAGACCTAGGGGAGTGAACTAGGAGATCACTGACCAACACACCCCCACAATAGAAGACGACTCAGAGGAGAAGGGAAAAAATAATGAGCTCAGGGAAGAATGTAAAGGATGACTGCCAATTATTGTAAAGAAAGCTAAGTTTATCTCAACACAAGGGAGACTGGAGGGTACCCTTTGTTTTAGATATACAGCTGTACCAGTGAGTCATCAGGTTCCTTGAGATAATTAGCAGGGAGTAATGTCTTCCTGAGCTACACAGACTAGCATGAGGGGAAGTGTATATGTGGCTCATCCCAACATAAAGTATAAAAACTGGACAACTAATAAAACAAATTTTGAAGAGAGCAATGGGCTTGAGCTGGATTCAACCCAAGTTTTCCTTCCTGGTGATTGGGGATGCCCAGTGTTGTGACAGTGAGCATACAGAGATCAGTAATGGGAATCACTTTTGTACTGTGATTAAACTGTATATTGCAATTGCTATATTATGCTTGTGTTGTGATTTCAGTATATTGATGTATCACGCTTCTAAATCAAAATCCACGTAGCACCAAATATCTTCAAATAAGTAAATTTGATATTAAACATCAAACCCTCCTTGTGTGGAATATCTAAAAGAACCTGGTCAGAGAGAATAGAATAGAATATTTCAGTTGGAAGGGACCTACAATGATCATCTAGTCCAACTACCTGACCAATTCAGGGCTGACCAAAAAGTAAAGCATGTTATTAAGGGCATTGTCCAAATGCCTCTTAAACATTGACAGCCTTGGGGCATCGACTACCTCTCTAGGAAGCCCCTTCCAGTGTTTGACCACCCTCGCAGTAAAGAAATGCTTCCTAACGTCCAGTCTAAACCTCCCCTGGCACAGCTTTGAACCATTCCCATGCGTCCTATCACTGGATCCCAGGGAGAAGAGATCAGCACCTCCCTCTCCACTTGCCCTCCTCAGGAAGCTGCAGAGAGCAATGAGGTTGCCCCTCAGCCTCCTTTTCTCCAAACTAGACAACCCCAGAGTCCTCAGCCGCTTCTCATAGGACATGCCCTCCAGCCCTTTCACCAGCTTTGTTGCCCTCCTCTGGATGCATTCAAGGACCTGAACATCCTTCTTAAATTGTGGGGCCCAGAACTGCACACAAGACTCAAGGTGAGGCCGCACCAATGCTGAATACGGTGGGATAATCATCTCTTTTGACCAGCTGGTTATGCTGTGTTTGATGCACCCCAGGATGCAGTTTGCCCTCTTGGCTGCCAGGGCCCACTGCTGACTCCTATTGAGCCTGCTGTCAACCTGCTCCCCCAGATCCCTTTCCGCAGGGCTGCTCTCCAGCCACTCCTCTCACAATTTATACTTGTGCCCAGCATTACTCCATCCTAGGTGCAGAATCTGGCATTTGAACTTGTTAAATTTCATCCCATTAATCATTGCCCAATGCTCCAATCTATCTAGATCCCTCAAGAGAGTTAACAGCACCTCCCAGTTTGGTATTGTCAGCAAACTTGCTAATGGTGAATTCATCTCCTGCACCCAGATCATTGACAAATATATCAAATAGAACTGGCCTCAGAATTGAACCCTGAGGAACACCAATGGTGACCGGTCGCCAGCCAGATGTAGCCCCATTCACTACAACCCTTTGAGCTCTGCCCTTCAGCCAGTTCTTCACCCAGCACACCATGAACCTGCTCATCTCACAGTTGGACAACTTGTCCAGAAGGATGCTGTGAAGGACAGTATCAAAAGCCTTTCTAAAATCCAGAAGCACTACATCCACCACCTTCCCTTCATCCACTAGGCGGGTGACCTTATCATAGAAAGATATCAAATTAGTTAAACAGGACTTTCCCTTTGTGAACCCACGTTGACTGTGCCTGATGATTGCATTGCTCTTTAAATGCCTTTCAATAGCACCCAGTATGATCTTCTCCAATATCAGAGTATTGGACTCTGACAAACATGCTAACTTTCTCACAGATAGAAAGGGAGAAAATTTGAGGTAGGAAAGGGAAAACCCAATTAGAAATGTAGCATCATTTTGCGACCTGGTATAAGGTGTTAATTCAGAGTAGGATAGGAAGGCAAAGAATTCTGGGGAAGAAGGTGTGGGAATGGGAGGACAGGCAAAAATATTAGTAGTTCAGGAACAGAAAGAAATAAAAGGACCGGGGACTGAGAAAGATCACTTGAAAACAGCTAGGAATACAGGGAGCAACCTAAGCAGGAATGATGTAAATTACTAAACTCAAGGCCAGCCTTATGTTTTTAGAGGTTCCATTCAAGCATGTGACTCGAATTTCTGGAGAGGAAGGTCTAGAGAGGAATCAGTTAATGTGCCTTGCCCTCTTCTTTACCATCACAAAGGAAGACACAGCTGATGCATATTTTGATTAGGTTGACCAGGACAGAGGGTCTATAGAAGAGATACCATGCCATGTATCCCGGTGAGAATGACCCCGATGTCTCAGTCTGACTGATGTCTCAGTCCAAAAACTTTGGTGCTATACTTCAGTGGTGTTATGGGTTGACCCTGGCCAGCAGCCAAGCACCCATACAGCTGCTCACTCACTCCCCTCCCCCAGCAAGACAGGGGAGAGAATAGGAAGAGCAAAACTGAGAAAACTCATGGGTTGAGATAAAGACAGTTTAATAGGTGAAGGAAAGAGGGGAAAAAAAACCTCCACAGTGGTGCAAAGGCAATCACTCACCACCTCCCAGAAGCAGACTGATGCCCAGCCAGTCTCAGAGCAATGGCCACCTCAGAAGCCAAAAAACCCTATCCCCTTCTTCCTCTATCCCCAGTTTTTGTTGTTGAGCATGATATTATATTGCATGGAATATCCCTTTGGCCAATTTGGATCAGCTGTCATGGTTGTATCTCCTCCCAATCTCTTGCTCACCCCTAGCCTACTTGCTGGGGTAAGAGAAAGCCTCGATGCTGTGCAAGCACTGTATCCAAAAGGATACAAAAATTTTGTATACAAAAATCTGTTCATTTCATTTAATCCATGACTTGGGCATGGTATTGAATGTAGCCCGGAAACAGGTAGAGGGGGCACATGCTAATGGAGACTTGCAGGGAACAGTGGATCAGAATTTTCCTACTACAGACCCGGGGTGGGACCCTAATCAACTGGGACCCTGGGGGCTCTTAACCAGATATCAGAGACGGTTGTTATTCAGAATGAGACATGCTATGCCAAAAGCGATTAATTGGTCAAAATTGTATGAGGTTAAACAAGAACCAAATGAATCGCCATCTACATTATGGAACGATTAAAGAATACTGCTAGGAAATATACAAACTTGGACCCCGAGAAGTCGTAGGAGGTGGTGCAATTGGCCTCTATCTGCCCCAGATATATGAAAGAAACTCCAAAAGTTAGAAGGAGCAGATTCAAGGGACTTGGGAAAATTGTTGGAAGTAGCTTGGACCATCTATAATAACAGAGAAAAGGAGAGGGAGACCTGTGAGGTCCACAGGGAGAATCAAAGAGAAGGGAGATTAATTGACGCATTGACAGGAGTCGCTCCAGGAAGAATGAATGGGGCCTGGGGAAGTAGAGGAGGCTACAGAGGAATTGGGAGGGGGAGGGGAACTCGTTTAGCAGAAGATCAGCGTGCAATCTGCAAAGAGTGAGGACATTGGAAAAACGAGTGCCCTAGAGTCAGTAACCAAGGCTAGATCCTGCAGCCTGTCAAGGTGATGGGTTTAGAATCCTGAGGAGGACTGAGGGAGTCATCCCCAGCTGAACACCTGCTTACATTAGAGCTGGGGAATGATAAAATAGAATTTTTAGTTGACACTGGAGCTGCTTATTCTATACTTAACGCTTGTAAAGGGAGCCTTGACCGTGAGACTGTAAGCGTTGTTGGTGCTACAGGGAAACAGGAAAACCGGCTCTTTTTGAAACCTCTAAAACTTAAATTGGGGAGGCACTGGATGGTTCACCAGTTCTTATACATGCCTGAATGTCCAATGCCCCTCATGGGAAGGGATTTGTTGAGTAAGTTAGATGCACAAATAATTTTTAAGGAAGGACAAGTAAAACTGTTGATACCAGAATCAAAGGCTGTGGAAGCAAGAATTTTTATGTTACAGAACGTGCAACAAAAGGAGGAGGAAATTCCAACGGAGGTGGAGGACACAGTAATACCTCTGGTCTGGGCCAAAGAAGTTCCAGGATGATCAAAACCGGCAGATCCGGTAAAGATCATTCTGAAACCAGGAGCCAGACCAGTAAGGCAAAAACAATATCCTATTAAGTTGGAGGCAAGAAAAGGTTTAGAAGGGTTAATTACAAAATTTTTAAATTATGGGTTACTGATAGAATGTGAGTCAGAATACAACACTCCAATTTTGCCATTGAAAAAGCATAACAGTACAGATTATAGGTTAGTACAGGATTTAAGAGCTATAAATCAGATTACCCAAGATATACATCCAGTAGTAGCCAATGCGTATACCCTGTTAACATCTCTAAGAGAGGAATATAAGTGGTTTATGGTCCTTGATCTTAAGGATGCTTTCTTCTGCATACTGCTAGATAAAAGCAGCCAGGCAATATTTGCTTTCGAATGGGAAAGTCCCACAACCGGACGCAAAATGCAACTTACCTGGACAGTGCTGCCCCAAGGGTTCAAGAATAGTCCAACAATATTTGGAAATCAATTGGCAAAGGAATTGGAGTTATGGAGAACAGAAAATCGTGAAGGAATAATATTGCAATACGTGGATGACATTTTACTGGCAGCAGAAACACGAGAAAAATGTTTACAGATGACTATAAGCCTACTGAATTTCCTGGGCTAAGGGGGTTACCGTGTGTCTAAAGGGAAGGCCCTTGGGATTTGAGATTCTACAGGGACAACGAAGATTAGGAACTGACAGAAAGGAAGCAATCTGTCAAACTCTAGAACCTAGAACTGTTTGGGACCTGAGAGCATTCCTAGGTATGACTGGATGGAGTCGGTTGTGGATACCCAATTATGGACTATTGGTAAAGCCCCTGTACAAAGCCTTAAAAGGATCTACAGAGAAACATTTATTGTGGACTCCTGAATGTCAAACAATGTTCAGGGAACTGAAGAAAGCCTTGATGTCAGCCCCTGCACTGGGATTACTGGATTTATCCAAGCCCTTTGAACTGTTTGTGCACAAGCGCCAACACCTCGCCTTGGGAGTATTGGTTCGAAAACTGGGGACTTGGAAACGACCAGTAGGGTATTTTTCTAAACAATTGGACAATGTGAGCCAGGGGCGGCCTGGGTGCCTGCAAACTGTCACAGCCACTGTCCTCTTGATCCAGGAAGCCAGGAAGCTAGCTCTCGGACAAAGGATCACTGTGTTTGTCCCACACATGGTGACCTCTGTTTTGGAACAAAAGGGAGGACATCATTGGCTATCTCCAAGCCATATGCTCAAATATCAAGTTGTTTTATTGGAACAGGACGATGTGGAACTGAAAACCACTGCCATCCTAAACCCAGCCATGTTCCTGAGCTCAGAGGTGAAAGAGGGTGAACAATTATATCATGACTGCTTGCAAACTATTGAGCAGGTGTATTCCAGCAGACAAGACCTTAAGGATGAACCACTGTCTAATCCGGAATTGGAATTGTTCACAGATGGTAGCAGTTTTGTTTGAGAAGGGAAACGGATGGCTGGATACGCAGTTGTTAACAACCATGAGGGTAATCAAAGCAGAGGCTCTGCCCATAAGTACATCAGCCCAGAAGACAGAACTGATTGCATTACAACAGGCTCTGAAGATAGCTGAAGGGAAAAGAGTCAATATCTGGACAGACTCCAAATATGTGTTTGGAGTGGTACATGCCCATGGGGCGATATGGAAAGAGAGAGGATTATTATCAGCTCAGGGATGGCCAATCAAACACAAGGAAGAAATTTTGCAACTTCTTTAAGATATACAAAAACCCAAAGAAGTAGCGATAATGCACTGTAGAGCTCACCAGTTCGGACAAGCTGCGGTGAATGTGGGTAATCAACTGGGCAATAAAGCTGCTAAGGAGGTGGCAGAACAAAGCATCCTCGCGTTAGTACTGACTAAGCATATAGAACTGTTAGAGCCTAATTATAGTAAGGCAGATAGATAGACATCTAGCATTGCATCTGAAGGCAACAATGAATGGAAAAGGTTGGTTAATAACCCTCAAAAAGCAAGTTATAGTGCCTCCACAGGTAATGACAAAGATAGTAAAAGAAAAACATAAAGAAACACATTGGGGAAGTGAGGCTATGATAGATAGTCTCCGTGATCAGATTCTTAGTGCAAGAATGACAAAAATTAAATCTGTGACTGAAAGGCGTATGACTTGCCAAAAGAATAACCCGGTGAACAGAAAAAGACCTCCTCCTGGAGTAACCAAATGGGGAAAAGTACCAGGGGATTACCGGCAAACTGATTTTTCAGAATTACCAAGGCGAAGTGGCTACAAATACTTGTGTCGTGGTTTTGGCCGGACTGGCCAAGCAGAACGACAGATGGCCCTTCCCCCCCTATTTCCAAAGAGAGGAGAGGAAGAGATAAGGAGATTTACGAGTTTAGAAGAAGAACTAAACTACTTTAATGAAAATAATAATAAATAATAAAATAATAATAAATAATAATAAAATTTTTTAAAAAGTATACAATATATACAAAACCGTATCCAGCTCCCAGGATGATGATCCCGGCACCAGCAGACACAGGGAAAGTCCCAGACTGGAGTCAGCGATGGTCAGGAGCTGAATTCCGGATCTGGAGTCAGGAATGCTCGGATCGGGACCAAAAGCAGAAGAACAGACAGGGTCCTCCTCAGACGTCGGCCATGGAAGAAAGAGAGTTGACCTTTTGATCCCTTAGCTTTTATACTGAGAATGGGGCAGATGGGATGGAATACCCTGTTGGTCAGTTTTGGGTCACCTGTCCTGTCCACTCCTCCCTGCAGGTGGGACCCCTCTATGCTTCTCCACTTCCGACCCTCTAACGGGACAAATAACAAAGTGAACTGACCTTGGTTGTTATAGCAATAAGTCTAAGCAAGAGCCTCTGTGCATACCATTCCTTGGTATAATCAGGTCTTATCACTCTGAGAGTGAACAGTGTCTGAACAATATGCTGTTAATTTCAGACTTCAGTCAGTTAGAAGAGGCCCAGCTAAAAAGTAAAATTACAAATCAGAAAATTGGTTCTGTTTTACCTCAAACCAGGAGATTCCACCCCTTATTCCATACCATTTGCATCATGCTCAGATTACTGTCACTTCTTATCCATCAAATATATACATATATATAGATACATAGATCTTTCACTTATGATTTATCTTTATACACCGAAGTTCATTAAGTTCATTTAGTTCATAATTGCAGGTTTTCATCTATCATAGCAGACTCTCAAGACAGGAAAGATGATACGAAATTCATTGAGGTTCGTGTCCATGGGTAGCATGTCCATCTCCATCTTGAAGAGTTTGCTGGACACCACTTGATGAAGCCAGCTCAGTTTTGAGTATTCTTACCAAGGGTTAAATTTCCTTGAGGCACATATTGAACTTCTCCATTCTCCAGCATCACCCACCAAGTACATCCGGGTCCTTGAGCAAAAACAGTCCCACGAATGGGTTTG
The DNA here is from genome assembly GCF_028500815.1 of Rissa tridactyla. NCBI lineage: Eukaryota > Metazoa > Chordata > Aves > Charadriiformes > Laridae > Rissa > Rissa tridactyla. The sequence continues at coordinate 6,799,516 of NC_071496.1, forward strand.
CCTTTGCCTGAGGCAGGAAAAACCCAAACAGCTTTCCCCAGCATATTCCTTCCATGCACCACAGGGACTTTATCCCCTTCTACTGTATGTAAAAGGCCTGATTGAGCAGGACCAGCTCGATCGATGGATCCCCTGGTGTTAACTAACCAGGTAGCTTGCACTGAATGCTTGTCCCAATTTTTAAAGGATCCACCACCCATTGCTTTCAGCGTGGTTTTTAACAGTCCATTGTATCCCTCAATTTTCCCAGAAGCTGGTGCACGATAGGGGATGTGATATACCCACTCAATGCCATGCTCTTTTGCCCAATTACTTAGAAGACTGTTTTTGAAATGAGTCCCCTTGTCTGACTCAGTTCCTTCTGGAGTGCCATGTCGCCACAAGCCTTGCCTTTCAAGGCCCAGGATGGTATTCCAGGCAGTGGCATGGGGTACGGCATAGGTTTCCAACCATCCGGTGCTTCCTTCCACCACTGTAAGCACGTAACGCTTACCCTGACGTGTTTGAGGGAGTGTGATATAGTCAATTTGCCAAGCCTCCCCATACTTATATTTCAACCATTGTCCCCCATACCACAAAGGTTTTAACCTTTTAGCTTGCTTGATTTCGGCACATGTTTCACAGTCGTGGATAACCTGCACAATAGCATCCATGGTTAAATCCACCCCTCGCTCACAAGCCCATTTGTATGTTGCATCCCTTCCTTGATGACCTGAAGCGTCATGGGCCCACCGAGCTAAAAACAGCTCACCTTTATGTTCCCAGTCCAAATCTGTCTGGAAAAATCTTAGCAGCCTGATCCACTTGCTGAGTGTTTTGATGTTCCTCAGTGGCTCGACTCATGGGTACCTGGGCATCTACATGGCGTACCTTCACGACTAGTTTCCCTAGCCAGTCAGCAATGTCTTGCCATAATTCAGCAGCCCAGATGGGTTTACCTTTGCGCTGCCAGTTGCTCTGCTTCCACTGCTTTAACCACCCCCACAAAGCATTTGCCACCATCCATGAGTCAGTATAGAGATAGAGTATTGGCCACTTTTCTCCTTCAGCAATGTCTAAGGCCAGCTGGATGGCTTTTACCTCTGCAAATTGACTCCATTCACCTTCTCCTTCACCTACTCATCGTGTAGGTCTCCACACAGCAGCTTTCCACCTTTGATGTTTTCCTACAATCCAACAAGATCCATCAGTGAACAGAGCATACTGTTTCTCATTATCTGACAGTTCATTATATGGTGGGGCCTCCTCAGCAGGAGTCACCACCTCCTCAGGTGGCATTGTGAAGTCTTTGCCTTCAGGCCAGTTTGTGATCACTTCTACAATTCCTGGACTATTTGGGTTTCCTATTCGAGCTCGCTGAGTGATTAAGGCAACCCACTTACTCCAGGTAGCATTGGTGGCATGATGAGTAGAAGGAGCTTTACCCTTGAACATCCAGCCCAGCACTGGTAATCGGGGCGCCAGGAGGAGCTGTGCTTCAGTACCAATTACCTCTGAAGCAGCTCTGACTCCTTCATATGCTGCCAAGATTTCTTTCTCAGTTGGGGTATAGCTGGCTTCAGATCCTCTGTATCCCTGACTCCAGAATCCTAGGGGTCGACCTCGAGTCTCCCCAGGTGCTTTCTGCCAGAGGCTCCAGGTAGGACCATTGTCCCCGGCTGAGGTGTAGAACACATTTTCAATGTCCCGTCCTGTTCGGACTGGTCCAAGGGCTACTGCATGCACAATCTCTTGTTTAATTTGCACAAAGGCCTGTCGTTGCTCTGGACCCCACGAAAACTCATTTTTCTTTTGAGTCACTTCATAGAGAGGTTTCACAATCTGACTATAACCTGGAATATGCATTCTCCAGAAACCCACACCACCTAAGAAGGCTTGTGTTTCCTTTCTGTTTGTAGGTGGGGACATAGCTGTTGTTTTGTTAATCCCACCCATTGGGATCTGGTGATGACCATCTTGCCATTTAATTCCCAAGAACTGGATGTCTCGTGCAGGTCCCTTGACCTTACCTCTTTTTATGGCAAATCCTGCTTTCAGAAGAATCTTGATTATTTTCTTAACTTTCTTGAAACCTTCTTGTGCTGTATTACCCCACACAATGATGGCATCAATGTATTGCAGGTGTTCTGGAGCTCCACCCTTCTCCAGGGCAGTCTGGATCAGCCCATGGCAAATGGTGGGGCTGTGTTTCCACCCCTGGGGCAGTCAATTCCAGGTGTACTGGATGCCTCTCCAGGTGACAGCAAACTGTGGCCTGCACTCTGCTGCTAAAGGAATAGAGAAAAAGGCATTAGCCATGTCAATGGTAGCATACCACTGGGCTGCCTTGGACTCCAGTTCATACTGCAGTTCTAGCATGTCTGGCACAGCAGCACTCAGTGGTGGTGTGACTTCATTCAGGCCACAACTGTCTACTGTTAGTCTCCAGTCTCCATCAGACTTTCGCACTGGCCATATAGGGCTGTTTAAGGGTGAGGGAGTCTTGCTGATCACTCCTTGGGTCTCCAGCTGACGAATCAGGTTCTGGATGGGAATCAGGGAGTCTCAGTTATTGCGATACTGTTGTCGATACACTGTGGCAGTAGCAGTTGGCACCTGCTGTTCTTTAACCCTCAGCAGTCCCACCACAGAAGGGTCATCTGAAAGGCCAGGTAAGGCAGACAGCTGTGTAATATCCTCAGTCTCTCCAGCTGCTATACCAAAAGCCCACCTATACCCTTTCAGGTCTTTGAAATACCCTCTCTTGAGGAAGTCTATGCCAAGGGTGCATGGAGCATCTGGGCCAGTCACAATGGGGTGCTTCTCCCATTTATTCCCAGTTAGGCTCACTTCAGCCTCCAGTACAGTCAGTTCTTGAGACCCCCCTGTCACTCCGGAAATAGTCACAGATTCTGTCCCTTTATGATTTGATGGCAATAGGGTGCACTGTGCACCAGTGTCCACTAGGGCTGTATGTTTTTGTGGCTCTAATGTGCCAGGCCATGGAATCCACACAGTCCAATAAACTCTGTTGTCCCCTCCTCCTCCTGGCTGGAGGCAGGGCACCTCTAATGTCTGTAATTAGTAGATGAGTTTCTACCTGGACTAGAAAACCGCCCCCTGCGGACTGGAGCAGCAGTCCTCCTGGAATAATTTGTTCTTCTATCTGCGTTACCCTGCAACTCACTCACTCGTGCCTGTAGGGCTGAGGTAGGTTTTTTATCCCACTTACTCATGTCCTCTCCATAGTCACAGAGGGAAAACCACAGGATATTTCGTAGTGTGTTCTGTTTCCTCTGAGTTGGTCTCGTAGGAGGGGGTCTTCTCCTAATGGCTGCAACACGGGTCCGCGCAGGGGAAGAATAAGATCTCTCCTCCATCCTAGATAGTTTATCAAACAGTTTCTCATTTTTCTCAATCATTTTCTCAGTTTTATCAGTCAATCTTTCCACAGCTGCTACAGTGAGGGGACGAGAAAGACTGTCTTCATACTGTCGCATTCTGCTAGCCACTTCATTTACAGTTAGTGAATCATCATCAACTCCTCCCCAAATCAGCATTGACAAGGTATGGGAATACATTGGTGGTGCACTCTGTACAAACTTTTGCAACATAGGTCGTCTACATGGCATTTCATCAGGATCTACATTCACTTCCCAGTCACCATAAATCACCTCTTTCACAGCCATTTCTCTCAGGTACTTAATACCTTTCTCTATGCTGGTCCATTCAATATCATCCTTAAAAGGATATCTGCCTTTTACGGCTGATACGAGTCGCCTCCAGAGACTGAGAGTCTGTGACTTTTTCCCAAGAGCTTTATCTATATCACCCTGTCTGGACAGGTTTCCTAACTGCCTAGCTTCGCTACCATCTAACTCCATGCTATCAGCCCCATTATCCCAGCATCGGAGCAACCAGGAGACAAGTGTCTCACCATCATTCCGGGTAAAATCCTTTCTCATATTTCGCAGATCCTTCATAGAGAAGGATTTAATGATCACCTCTGCATCTGATTCCTCCTCCTGGGCTGACGCAGGAGCCTCTCCCCTATCATCTTTAGAAGAACTCTTTCCTCAATCTTCATCAGAAGAGTCCTCCCCCCTGCTATCTGGCCTTACTTGGTCTTTGTCACAAGGGACAGAGGAACTTACTGACCTCTTCTTTTTCCTTCTGGTCACCGGGGCAACTTGTACCGGTGCCGATGGAGTTCGAGTAGTGCATATCGTACAACACCTACTCCTGCACCAAGATTTAAAGAGAAACCACCCCTGCACCCCATGCAGGAAAATCGACACCAAAAGCATGAGTTTAGGAAAGCAACTGTCATTCACGGTACCCAAAGGAGATCCCTCTCCTGGCTCTGATAGTGACAATTTGGCATGAGTAGTAAAGGGCGAAGTAAACATATCCATGGTAAAATTCAAAGTATAATTAGTGTAAGTAGTAACAGAATCCATTATGTAATGCCCAAGGTACGCAGGTAAAGAAGCTATACATTCAATCACAGCCTGGATCAGAATTAAACACAGCAGCCAAATAGCACGTTTGAACCACCACATACAGACAGAAAGAGCAAGCAAGCAAGCAAGCAATACAGCGCATAAGGCCAGCCAAGAGTTGTCGTATCAATTAACTTTAAAGAGATCCCTACAAAGAGACAATACAATAATCTGTTTAGCAACGACATGATGTGAACTGTCTGTATCAATCTCTGAGTAAACTGGAATTCAAACTATTCAGACCACCTATCAGAACTCTGGTAGTGCCACAGTGGGGCCTCACGTTGGGCGCCAATAAATCTGTCGTGGTTTGGCCGGATTGGCCAAGCAGAACGACAGATGGCCCTCCCCCCACCTCTCCTCAGAGAGGAGAGGAAGAGATAAGGAGATTTACGAGTTTAGAAGAAGAACTAAACTACTTTAAAGAAAATAATAATAAATAACAAAGCAATAATAAATAATAATAAAATTTTTTTAAAAGTATACAATATATACAAAACCATATCCAGCTCCCAGGATGATGATCCCGGCACCAGCAGACACAGGGAAAGTCCCAGACTGGAGTCAGCGATGGTCAGGAGCTGAATTCCGGATCTGGAGTCAGGAATGCTCGGATCGGGACCAAAAGCAGAAGGACAGGGTCCTCCTCGGATGTCGTCCATTGAAGAAAGAGAGTTGACCTTTTGATCCCTTAGCTTTTATGCTGAGCATGATGCAGATGGGATGGAATACCCTGTTGGTCAGTTTTGGGTCACCTGTCCTGTCCACTCCTCCCTACAGGTGGGACCCCTCTATGCTTCTCCACTTCCGACCCTCTAACGGGGCAAATAACAAAGTGAGATGACCTTGGTTGTTATAGCAATAAGTCTAAGCAAGAGCCTCTGCGCATACCATTCCTTGGTATAATCAGGTCTTATCACTCTGAGAGTGAACAGTGTCTGAACAATATGCTGTTAATTTCAGACTTCAGTCAGTTAGAAGAGGCCCAGCTAAAAAGTAAAATTACAAATCAGAAAATTGGTTCTGTTTTACCTCAAACCATGACAACATGTTAGTCCTGGTGGATACCCTCTCAGGATGGTCAGAAGCTTTTCCTTGACGCACCAACAAGGCGAGGGAAGTGGTCAAGATATTATTAAAGGAAATAATTCCATGGTTTGGGGTCCCAATAGGAATGTCATTGGATCGGGGTCCACATTTTGTAGCAGAAGTAATCCATAGGTTGAGCCAGGTCCTAGGAATTCACGGAATCATGGAATCACGGAATCACGGAATCACGGAATCTTCAGAGTTGGAAGGGACCTCTAGAGATCATCTAGTCCAACTCCCCTGCTAGAGCAGGATTGCCTAAAGCACATCCCTCAGGGCTGCATCCAGGCGGGTCTTGAAAATCTCCAGAGAAGGGGACTCCACAACCTCCCTGGGCAGCCTGTTCCAGTGCTCTGTCACCCTCACTGCAAAGAAGTTTTTCCGTGTATTTGAACGGAACTTCCTATGTTCTAGCTTGTGCTCGTTACCCCTTGTCCTGTCACTGGGAACCACTGAAAAGAGCCTGGCTCCGTCCTCCTTAAACCCACCCTTTAGGTACTTGTAAACATTAATCAGGTCCCCCCTCAACCTTCTCTTCTCCAGGCTAAAGAGTCCCAGCTCTTTCAGCCTTTCCTCATAGGGGAGGTGCTCCAGTCCCATAATCATTTTGGTTGCCCTTCGCTGGACTCGCTCCAGTAGTTCCCTGTCCCTCTTGAACTGGGGAGCCCAAAACTGGACGCAGTATTCCAGTTGTGGCCTCACCAGTGCAGAGTAGAGGGGGAGAATGACCTCCCTCGACCTACTGGCCACAGTCTTCCCTATGCAGCCCAGGATGCCATTGGCCTTCTTGGCGACAAGGGCACACTGCTGGCTCATGGATAATTTGCTGTCTACTAGGACCCCCAGGTCCTTCTCCTCAGAGCTGCTTCCCAGCATGTCCGCCCCTAACCTATACTGGTGTTTGGCATTCTTCCTTCCCAGGTGCAGGACCCTACACTTGCTTTTGTTGAACCTCATTTGGTTCTTCTCTGCCCAGCTCTCCAGCCTGTCCAGGTCACGCTGGATGGCAGCACGGCCCTCTGGAGTGTCGGCCACCCCTCCCAGCTTGGTATCATCAGCAAACTTGCTGAGGATACACTCTGTCCCCTCATCTAGGTCATTAATGAATATATTGAACAAAATTGGACCAAGTATTGACCCCTGGGGGACACCACTGGTTACAGGCCTCCAACTGGACTCTGTGCCGCTGATCACAACCCTCTGAGTTCTGTCACTCAGCCAGCTCTCGATCCACCTCACTGTCACCTCATCTAGCCCATACTTCCTCAGCTTCCTAATGAGGATGTTATGGGAGACAGTGTCAAAAGCCTTGCTAAGGTCAAGGTAGATGACACCTACGGCTCTCCCCTCATCCAGCCAACCCGTTATAACATCATAGAAAGCTATCAGATTGGTCAGGCATGATTTGCCCTTGGTAAATCCATGCTGACCACTTCCAATAACTTCCTGTTCCTCTACGTGTTTGGAGACGACATCCAGAATGAGTCGCTCCATTACCTTCCCAGGGACAGAGGTGAGACTAACCGGTCTGTAGTTCCCTGGCTCCTCCTTCTTGCCTTTTTTGAAGATTGGAGATTCAATGGGATCTACACATGCTATGGAGACTGCAATCAAGTGGGAAGGTAGAAAGGATGAATCAAACTTTGAAACGACAAATAAGTAAGATATGCCAGGAGACTTATTTGAAATGGCCAGAGGCACTCCCATTAGCACTTCTAAGGGTTAGGATACAACCAGGGTCTAATAACAAGATTAGCCCCTATGAACTAGTGTATGGAAGGCCATATCAAATGCCTGTAGTCCCAGGAGAAGACCATATAAAAGGGGAAATGGACTTAAAATCTTACTTGATTTCTTTAGGGAAAACTCTTGCAGCTCTCCAAAAGCACATTGTACTAGCGGAACCTCTCATCTTAGACACTCCGGTTCACCAGCACCAGCCCAGAGACTGGGTATATGTAAAATCGTGGAATCCGGAGCCTCTCCAAGAAAAGTAGAAAGGACCCCACCAGGTGCTCCTGACAACATATAGTACCGTTAAAGTTGAAGGGATAGGACCCTGGGTCCATTACACTTGAGTAAAGCCAGCATCAGCCCCGGTACAGTGGACATCCACTGCAACTGAAGACCCATTAAAGCTGAGGTTCCAGAGAAGATGAGGACCTGGGCTGTAGTCATTGCCATGGTTGTATGCATGAAAGTTACTTTAGTCTCCGCGGCCCAAAGTAAAGGAAGAAAATGAGTAAGTTATAGAACCTTTGGGATGCAACGTCAAAAGAGAGATTTGGGACCCAGAGGCAAATTTGTGGAAACAACTAGCCACTAAAGTAGTAAACACTTCTACCTTTTGTCTACAGTCAGGAAAATCTGTCACTGATGTGTTCGCTTCATGTTTAGTTGGGGTACCATCTCCGTCAGACACTCTTAGAAACTATACATTCTGATATAGCAGTAAACTGGATGGAAAAACCATTAGTTGGGAAATTAGTGATAAGCCTTGTCCTCGGGAAACTGCGTTTCTCCCCACTGGAGAAACTCTATGCCAGAGCAGTCATCTTCCTACAAACTACAATAATATTAATTTTGAAAATTTAGGGCAGAATAGCAAGAAGTTGGATAGAAAGATGATTAAAGTGAGAATTGGGAACTCTTTTCCCGCAGAAAGTTGTGTGAGATTTGTCAAATGTACCCGATCTTGTAAAAGCTTATCTAAGTCTGTGCCACATTTGTCTTGTAATAGTACTTCTAATGTAAAGTCTAGTTTAGTCCATACCAAATTACCTCCCAGATGGTTTTTATTGTGTGGAAGGATGGCTTATATCTACATCCCAGCAAATAGTACCGGGGAACCTTGTTCTATTGGAAGATTAGTCACAAATATTCATAAACCCGAGGGCCAGGATAAACGTGACAAACGTGTTAAACGATCAGCCCACCAGCTGGATGAAGCTTGTGAGTCCAAAGTAACACTTTTTAGTCCAGCTGAGATCTCAGCAGCAGCCTTTTTAGCCCCAGGAGTTGGGGTTGCAATGAATTATAATACTATGAAGAGGCTAGCCTGTGCCTTAGTGAAAAATATCAATTATACTTCACAAGCATTGTCAGCTATAGAAGAAAAATTAAGTCAGCTTAGACAGACCACTTTAGAGAACAGAGCAGCAATTGACTATTTGTTGTTAAGACATAACCACGGATGTGAAGAATTTCAAGGAATGTGTTGCTTCAATTTAACTGATAATTCCAAAATCACTGAAGGAAAAATTAAACAGATACATGATCTGGCCACAGGGATCAAAGAAAGAGAAGGACTTGACTTGTCTTGGTTAACCAACTGGCTTCCAAACTTTGCATGGGTTAAACAGTTGTTTGTCACTATTATTATGACAGTTTTTATAATTATCATATCTTGTTTAATGGTTCACTGTCTACCACTAATTACCTCTTGTTGTGCTCATCTATGTAATCCTGAAAGTCAAAAATATTATAACCATCCGATTTAGGTGAGACTCCCAAAGAGTGAACTTTGGAAGTCTCAAAGGGGGGAATTGTTACAACCAGGGACTGAGAGTCTGGTAAATAGGTAAATGTAACTCATTGTGAAGAACAAACAGCGAAGAATACCACACCCTCAAAGAGACTGGAGGGACCAATAACAAGCTTGCAAAATAAATGGGGGAGTTGCAAAGGCTTCTGCATTTATCTTCCCCATTCCACACAAAGATATTCTTCTATTATCAGCTCAAACCAGACACCGTACACCACTAGGAACCACCCAAAACCTACCCTGAAGCCCCTAACAGACTTAATGTGCATGTGCCAAGGTGTTGTGAATATGGAAATGAGTACTGGGAAATGTAATGATCGTGCATATTCTGTATGGATATAAGCCTCTGTGAATCTTGCATTCAGTGGACATGTTAGGTGGAGAGATCCCCTATGTCCCTGGTGCCGAATAAAAGAATGCCTGCTTCTTAAGACTACATTGGTGTTAAGAAGTTCATTCCTGATTTCAGTGACACTATCCCTGCCGGAACCAGGACAGAAGGACGTTTGCTTTCCTCAAGTCCTCAGGCACGTCTCCCAATTGCCATGACCTTTCAAAGATAATCGAGAGTGGCCTCGCTGTGACATCAGCTAGCTCCCTCAGCACTCGTGGGTGCATCCCATCGGGGCCCATGGACTTGGTCGGGTTGGATGGGGCTTTTGGCAACCTGATCTAGTGAAAGATGCCCCTGCCCACAGTAAGGGGGTTGGAACTAGATAATCTTTAAAGGTCCTTTCCAACCCAAACCATTCTATGATTCTATGACTTATGTATATCCAGCTTGCTTAAGTATTCCTTTTCCTGCTCCTGTTCCACGATGAGTAAGTCTTCCTTTCTCCAGACTTTCCCCTGCGTCTCTGGGGCCTGGGCTTTCTGAAGACTGGTCTCACTAGTAAAGACTGGGGCAAAGAATGCATTCAGTACATCAGCCTTTTCCGTGTCCTGTGTCACCAGGTCCCCTGCCCCATTCAGCAGTGGCCCCACATTTTCCCTATTCCTCCTTATGTGCTTATAGAAGCCCTTCTTGTTACCTTTGACATCCCTTGCCTGATTCAACTCCAGGTCAGCCTTAGCTTTCCTAACCCCATCTGTCGTGGTTTAGCCTCAGATGGCAACAAAGAACCACGTGCCGCTCGCTCGGGCCTTCCCAATACAGGAAGAATCGGAAGAAAAAGGCAAAACTCTTGGGTTGAGACAAAGGCAGTTTAACAGAACAGCAAAGGGAACAAGCAAACAACAACAATAACACGGACAGAGGAATATACAAACACGATTACGGAACCACTGCTCCCCGCTCCCCACAATCACCGGGATGCCCCAGCCCGCTCCAAGCATCGACTTCCTGCCCCCTCCCCTGGCAGCTCAGGGTGGGCATGGCTCACATGGCATGGAATACCTATCCTGGGGAGAATTAACCCTATCCCCGCCGGAACCAGGACACCATCCCTGCAAGATCAGACAGCAACTCTATACTCCTGGGTCATCTGCCCTGGCTACATGCCTTTTTAGTATGGTCATGAGATTGGAAGAGTTGGGCACCAATTAGTTTAGTCTATGGCTCTCATTTGGCTTTGGCAAGAGCGAGGCATTGAGCTGTTTGTGCTGAAATAATTCATGACAGACTGGGATGTAGAATTTAAGGATTTTGAGAACCGTCAGGTCACAGGGAAACCTTCAGTGAATTCACCGTTAGTCTTTGACAACTCATGAATCATATGATCATACTCGGGGCCTAACTCTTTTTCTAGATACAGCTCTGCATCTTGTACCTATGGGTTCAACTATTGTTGGCACACACTGGCACAAATTCTCTTAAAGAATGAGTAGTCCACCACCCCAAGTCACGCACAGCCAGCCTCAAAGACCTCATATTCAGCACAGGATCTGCTATTCACTATCCCAAGCAGCTATACAAAAGAGTTGGAGACTAAAGCTGTCTAGGGAATGGAGACTAAAGGGATCAATAGCTCCAGCCTCACATGCATTAATCGCAAAACTGGTTGGCCACAAGAGTCGACTACGACACTGAAAGAGATAAAGACAGCTAGATACCTCTATGTACCCTGTGAAACGCTAGTCTGAAAGCATATAGAATCATAGAATCATAGGGTTGGAAGGGACCTCTGGAGATCATCTAGTCCAACCCCCCTGCCAGAGCAGGGCCACCTAGAGCAGGTTACACAGGAACGCGTCCAGGCGGGTTTGGAATGTCTCCAGAGACGGAGACTCCACCACCTCTCTGGGCAGCCTGTGCCAGTGCTCTGCCACCCTCAGGGTAAAGAAGTTCCTCCTCATGTTGAGATGGAACTCCCTATCTTCAAGTTTGAGCCCATTACCTCTTGTCCTGTCCCCGGGCACCACTGAAAAGAGCCTGGCCCCATCCTCCTGACACCCACCCTTTAAGTATTCATAAGCATTGATAAGGTCCCCCCTCAGCCGTCTTTTTTTCCAGACTGAAGAGACCCAAATCCCTCAGCCTTTCTTCATAAGAGAGGTGTTCCAGTCCCCTAATCATCTTGGTAGCCCTTTGCTGCACCCTCTCCAGCAGTTCCCTGTCCTTCTTGAACTGGGGAGTCCAGAACTGGACACAGTACTCCAGGTGGGGCTTCACCAGGGCAGAGTAGAGGGGGAGGATGACCTCCCTCGACCTGCTGGCCACACTCTTCTTGATGCACCCCAGGATGCCATTGGCCTTCTTGGCCACGAGGGCACATTGCATATAACCCATGCTGCCTTGCTGTCTGCAGTATCAGGCCATTCTAGGAAGAAGCTTGCCCCTGGAATACTGGGGCTCCATACCACATATTACAAGATCTGTTCCTCCAGTAGTTATTTACTAGCCTTGTTATCTGGTACTAGTTACACCAGCAGAGTAGAATGCCACCTTACATTATGTTATCTTCACTGCAGCTTGAATCTCCAACATCCACTGTTGCACAGACACCAAATGCCTTCTCCATCAAATCCAGCTGTGTGTGGTTTTTAAACTTAACCGTGATCCTTTTGACCCAGAAGAGAATGCAGGGTATACCATTAAATGTGATGTTGAGAGGGCTGTAGTGGCTGTGGGTGAACAGCCTTCAGGATTCTCTTTCCAGCTGTTCTTTCCTGCGTGAGTTGTAGCTGACAACGCGAGTGATCACGTAAAAGAGCATCATCAAGAGATGGATATTTCAGGAATTACTTTCCATCCTACCAGGATAAATGAGGTCAGCACGTAGAGAGCACCTGTGAAGCCAGTTCTCAGCTGCAGTGGTACTGAACTGAGGAAGCAGAGAAACCTTCCTACCCTGGGCATGGCAGGGCACCATAAAGACCTCTAACTCCATCACGACTGGACAGAGAGCTAATGTAAGTTTTATTTGTTCTACTAGTGTAGTATCACTGGAGCAAATCACATTCTTAACATGCTCCCATCTCACCCCAGCACACTTCAGAGCATCCCAGTATAAAAAGTTGAAGGAAAGCTAGAATAACAAGCTGCTCACCCCTGCAGGAGACTCCCTAGGAAAGTTCTAAGTATGACTGCAACACACTAAAGAGGACTTAGCTTGGGCCAAGGACACAGTCTACCATGCTGAAAGCACATTAGACAGCTGTTCAGGTGAAAGAAATGTTCAAGTCTGCATCTACCTGCAAGCAGTTTGGCTCTAACCAAAACTAGCCAAACCGGTATTTGGCTGACCCAAACTAGCCAAACCAGTATTCAATACCATGTGATGCCATGCCCAGTATATAGCTGGGAGAGCTGGCCAGGGGAGGGAGTAGAAATCGCTGCTTGGGAGCAGGCTGGGCTTCCAGTTCCGGTTCGTGAGCAGTGGTACATTAATTGTGTTTTGTATACTCCTCTATCAGTATTATTGTTGCTGTTTTCCTCTTTCCTTCGCTGTTCTGTTAAACTGCCTTTATCTCAACCCACGAGTTTTGCCTTTTTCTTACAATTCTCCTCTCATTCCAGTGGGGGGGGGAATGAGCAAGCATCCACATGGTTCTTTGTTGCTGGCTGGGGTTAAACCATGACACTAAACAAGGTTGATTTGATGGTGAGGCAATATAATTTGAGAATAAGCTAGGGCTCAGAAAGGACTTAAAAATTTAAGCCTCATTTTCATATTTCAGTAAAAAAGTGTTTTCTGATGCTCAGAAGGAACTTCCTGCGGTTCAGTTTGTGCCCATTGCCTCTTGTCCTGTCACTGAACACCACTGAAAAGAGCCTGTCTCCATCTTTGCACCTTCACTTCAGGTAGATGTACACATCGAGGAGATCTCCCCCGAGCCTTCTCTTCTCCAGGCTGAAGAGTCCCAGCTCTCTCAGCCCCTCCTCATATGAGAGATGCTCCAATCCCTTAATCATCTTTGTGGCCCTTCACTGGACTCTCTCTACTATGTTCATGTCTCTTCTCTACCAGGGAGCCCAGAACTGGACAAAAGACTCCAGGTGTGGCCTCACCAGTGCTGAGTAGAGGGGAAGGATCACCTCCCTCAACCTGCTGGCAACATTCCTCCTAATGCAGCCCAGAATATCCTTAGCTGCCTTTGTGGCAAGGGCACATCACTGGTTCATGTTCAACTTGGTGTCCACCAGGAACCCCCCAGGTCCTTTTCTGTAAAGCTGCTTTCCAGCCAGTCGGCCTCCAGCACATACTGGTGCATGGGGTTGTTCCTCCCCAGGTGCGGGACTTTGCACTTCCCCTTGTTGAACTGCATGACGCTCCTGCCTGACCATTTCTCCGTTCTGTCAAGGTCCCTCTGGATGGCAGCACAACCCTCTGATGTATCAGCCACTCCTCCCAGTTTTGTATCATCAGCAAACTTGCTGAGGGTACAGTCTGTCTATCCATCATCCAAATCATTAATTAGGACGTTGAACAGGATCGGACCCCGTATTGACCCCCAGGGTACACCGCTAGATACTGGCCTCCAACTAGACTTTGTGCTGCTCATCACCAGCCTCTGGGCCCGGCCATCCAGCCAGTTTTCAACCCAGCCCACATGACTCCTCCTTGGGGAATCCATGATGACTACTCCTGATGATGGTCTTGTCCTTCACGTACCTGGGAGTGGCTTCCAGGATAAGCTGCTCTGTCACCTTCACAGGGACTGAGGTGAGGCTGACCAGCCTGTAGTTCCCTGGGTCCTCCTTCTTGCCCTTCTTGAAGAGGAGAGTGACATTTGTGTTCCTCCAGCCCTCAGCCACCTCTACCGACTGCCATGATCAATCAAACATTATGGAGAGTGGCCTCACAATGACATCTGCCAGCTCCCTCAGAGCTCGTGAGTGCATCCCATCAGTGCCTATGGACTTACTGCATCCAGTTCTGGGCTCCCCGGTTCAAGAAGGACAGGGAACTGCTGGAGAGGGTGCAGCAAAGGGCTACCAAGATGATCAGGGGACTGGAACACCTCTCTTATGAAGAAAGACTGAGGGATTTGGGTCTCTTCAGTCTGGAAAAAAAGACGGCTGAGGGGGGACCTTATCAATGCTTATGAAATGCTTATGAATACTTAAAGGGTGGGTGTCAGGAGGATGGGGCCAGGCTCTTTTCAGTGGTGCCCGGGGACAGGACAAGAGGTAACAGGCACAAACTTGAGCATAGGAAGTTCCATCACAACATGAGGAGGAACTTCTTTACTTTGAGGGTGGCAGAGCCCTGGCACAGGCTGCCCAGAGAGGTGGTGGAGTCTCCGTCTCTGGAGACATTCAAAACCTGCCTGGACACATTCTTGTGCAACCTGCTCTAGGTGACCCTGCTTTGGCAGGGGGGTTGGACTAGATGATCTCCAGAGGTCCCTTCCAACCCCTATCATTCTGTGATTCTGTGACTTATGTACACCCTTTTTGCTTAAGTATTCCCTGATCTGATTCTCTTCACCAAGGGTATGTCTTCCTTGCTCCAGACTTTCCCCATGGTATCTGGGCCCTGGGATTCCTGAAGGCTGGTCTTGCTAGTAAAACCTGAGGCAAAGAAGGTTTTCAGTCCCACAGCCTTTTCCATGTCTTGTGTCACCATGTCCCCCCACCACATTCAGCAGAGGGCCCACATTTTCCATAGCCTTCCTTTTGTCACCTATGTACTTAGAGAAACCCTTCTTGTTGTCTTTGACATCCCTTGCTAGATTCAATTCCAGCTGGGAATTCCAGTTTTCCTGACCTTAGCCCTGCATACTCAGACAATGTCTCCATATTCCTCCCAGGTTAGCTATCCTTGCTTCCACCCTCTGCAGGCTTCCTTTTCATGTTTGAGTTTGGCCAGCAGCTCCTTGCTCATCCACGCAGGCCTCCTGGTGTTTTTGCCTGACTTGCTGCTCATTGGGATGGACTGCTCTTGAGCTTGTACAGGCACTTCAGACAGGCACCCCAGCACGTTGACTCCCTAGAAAGGGTTTGGGAGATTTCTCCATAATGGTGCCTTGTAGGCACTTCCTTGCTTACATGCAAATGCTGGAGGTGGCTCTGCTTAAGGAAGGTGATCCCTTCCTGTCACATCACCCCCTGCCCTTTGCTCAGTGACCCTGTCTGTCACTCCCTCACAGGGCTGCTGGTTACTCTCTTCTCCCCCCCTCATTCTTAGTTTAAAGCCCTCCTAATGAGGTCAGCTATCCTACTGTCAAAAATACCTTTGCTCCACTTAGTGAGGTAAATCCCCTCTCTCCGAAGCAGATGCTGATCCACAAACAGGGTCCCATGGTCATAGCACCCAAAACCCTGCCATCAGCACCAGCTCTGCAGCCTACAATTGACCCGCATTGTCAGTGCCCTCCTCCTCCCACCCTTTTCCCTCACCAGCAGGACTGAGGAGAACATCACTTGGGTCCCCATGCCCTTGACTACTGCCCTCAGAGCTCTGGGGTCATTGCTAGGGGAAACCTGGTGTAACGGTGTCATGGTTTAGGCTGGGCTGGCCACAAAACAAATGACAAATGCTCTCTTTTAACCTCTCTCCCTTCTCAGAAGAGGAGAGAGAGACAATAAGGGAGAGAGACTTATGGGTTGAAAAGAAAACTAAAACTACTTTAATTAAATATTAATAATAAAAAGAGAAGATAATAATATCAATAAGAAAGTAATGAAATATATATACAATATATACAAAACCAATATTGAGCTCCCAGGATGACGATCACGTCACCAGCAGACACAGGGAAAGTCCCAGACTGGACCCAACGACAGATGGGAACTGGATTCCGTAACGCACAGATCAGGATCAAAGGCAGACAAACAGAGTCCTCCCCAGCTGCTGGCCACTGAAGAAAGATGCTGACCCCTCTGATCCCTCAGTTTTTATGCTGAGCATGATGCAGATGGGAAGGAATACCCCTGTTGATCAATTTTGGGTCACCTGTCCTGTCTGCTCCTCCCCGCAGGTACAACCCCTCTACGCTCTTCCTCTTCCAACCCTCCAACAGGGCAAATAACAAAGTTAGCTGACCTTGGTTGTTATAGCAATAAGTCTAAGCAAGAGCCTCTCTGCATACCATTCCATGCAATAAATTAGAAACATAGGTCTTATAACTCTGAGAGCAAACACTGTCTGGACAATATACTGTTAATTTTAGAGAGTTCAGTAAGTTAGAAGAGGCTTAGATACAAAGTAAAATTACTGAACAGAAAATTGGTTCTGTTTTATCTCAAACCAGGACGGGTATTAACTATAAACATCAGATATTATCTGCTAGAAGTAGACACTGTCTGAAAAATATGCCGTTAATTTCAGTCAGTCGGTTAGAGAAGGCTTAACTGAAAAGTAAAATTACTGAAAATAAAATTGGTTCTGTTTTACCCCAAACCAGGACAGATGGATGTGCTCCTCCTGTTTGAACTAACTGAACTTTGGTCCAGGCAAAAGCTCAACAAGTATGCCTAATCAAAGTGAATCCTATTGCGTGAGGCTATCAGCGAGAACTCGGTACCAAAACCAACAAACCGTTTTGGCTGGAGACTGGGCTGATAAACAGACAAAACCGCATGAACACAGCAGAAAATCTGACTACGAGTCAACCACTTGACGCTATAAATATGTGCAGCCATAGGGGTCCGTTGAGCTCTCCCTCCACAGCAGCTGGCAGCACAGCGGCGATCTCCCCTTGAGTAGGGATGCCCCCCAAGGTTACCCCTCGAGGCTGAGAGATCCCTTCCCTGGCACCAGGCATCAATGGGTTGGTAAAGTGACATTTTTCTGCACGCATGTAACATTTAAGATAAGTACAGTAAGCTTACGCAATTAGAACTAAGTAAACTAACCAGGAGATAGAACTGTCTGAGTGATCTCCAACTCTTCTCCTGCAAACCCTGCACGATATCAAAAGCATCACTGGTACAAAATTCTCAGCTTTGGGTCTCCTCTGCTACTGAAATTTCCATTATAGAAGACAGACTGGTACACGCGCTTCAGTCAAACCAACATTCAGTCCTAATCCTTCCTGCCACAAGGGGCAGGAACTACATCTCTAGCCTTACTTACTGTCATTTTACGCTTCACATCCTCAAGGCATTGCCTTCTCTAAAGCTCTGTTTTAATCAAGTTTAGGAAGACAAAGTTAACCAAGCTCACACCTACTCCATGACCTCTTTATAGCTGTTCCTGGGTTTCCAACACACACACACAAAGAGCATCCAGCAGGCTCTGCACATTTTCATCCCTTTGCACGCAGGAGTTCCGGTGCCTTGTCCCTTTCATTACCAAGTGAGAACAAAGGGAGACTAGAGCCCTTTGCTCACAAGAGCCTCTTATTGCTCAGAAAGAAGGCTTTTTCTCTTGAAATTTCCCCCCCTCAAAGCAATGGATCCCCAGCCATTTCCCAACTTTCCTGTCTCCAAAACATCCTGATCCTACCCCAGTCACTATCGTTCCTTAAACCACCAACCCCCTTCAACTTCTACATGGAAAAATCTGCCCTTTAGGCTTTGTGATGGGTTGACCTTGGCCTGCTGTCAGGGGCCCACCCATCTGCTCTCTCACTGCCCCTCCTCAACAGGGCAGGGGGAGAAAATAGGATGAAAAAGTTCCTTCAGGAAACATCCACCGGATGGATCCACAGGCAGCAGGGAAATACCTGCCCCAGACAGCGCTTTGCCCTTTCTTCAATATGTTTTCACAGGGGCGCCACTGGCTTCGCTGAGCCGCTCAGCTTTGGCCTGCGGCGAGTCCAGTGCCTAGCTGGCTGGCACCAGCTGCATCCGGCACAGGGCAGACACTGGCCTCTTCTCACAGAGGCTACCCCCGCAGGCCACACCTGGAGCACTGTGTCCAGTTCTGGTCCCCACAATTCAAAAAAGAGACACAGACCGACTGGGGAAGGTCCCAAGGAGGGCCGCAAAGATGACCAAAGGGCTGGAGAACCTGCCCTATGAGGAAAGGCTGAAGGAGTTGGGTCTCTTCTCCCTTGCAGAAGAGAAGGCTCACGGGGGAGGGAACATCATCACAGTCTTCCAGTACTAAAAGGGTGGCTACAAAGAAGAGGATGGAGGCATTCCCACAAAAGGTCGGACACAGCGTTCAAGGGCAATGAAGGATAGCCCTGCTTTCCCATGCCCTTCTCCCTTTTTTAATAGCTGTTAAAGAAAGATGAAGTTTTCTGTCTCCCTGCGACGTAGCTTTGGTTTGGGTCTGGCTGGGATGGAAGGTAACTTTCCCCACAGCAGACCTCATAGTGCTGTGCTTCGTAGCTGTAGCTGGAACGGTGTTGATAACACACCAATGTTTTGGCTACTGCTGAGCAGTGCTCCCATAGCACGGAGGCTGTCTCTCCAGCCACCCCCACCGTCCAGTAAGCTGGGGGTGGGCAAGAGGCTGGGAGGGGACAGAGCCAGGACAGCTGACCCAAATGGACCAAGAGAGATATTCCACTGTGCTATGGAAGCACCACAGCTGCCATTCAGACCAATTGTTTTCTCCTACCACATCCTTCCTCAGCAGAAAAGGGATTATCAACAGGGCCGTATCATACAGCCCTTGTTAAAGTGCTCCAACAGGAGTTGGATGCTTCCAACGCATTGCACTGTGCCAAAAGCACCCTTGTATGGCATGCCTGTAGCATCGCATACAGTATTTTCTAAAGGTGTTGCAGCAGCAGCTGCCTACACTGGCTTTACGTACATTTGCGTACCGCTTCCAAAGAGCTAAGAGTCTGCTTCCTACAAGACGCAGGAGACTGCTAAGACGTTCCAGCGTCACGCTTCAAATGACTAGCCAAATCACTATCTATCTATATGTCCTGGTTCCGGCGGGGATAGGGTTAATTTTTCCTGGTATTCCATGCCATGTGAGCCACGCCCACCCTGAGCTGCCGGGGGAGGGGGCAGGAAGTAGCTGCTTGGAGCAGGCTGGGGCGTCCTGGGTCCGGTCGGTGAGCGGCGGGGAGCGGCGGTTCTGTAATCGTGTTTTTATATGCCTCTGTCCGTGTTATTGTTGTTGTTCCCTTGTTCCCTTTGCTGTTCTGTTAAACTGCCTTTGTCTCAACCCAAGAGTCTTGCCTTTTTCTTCCGATTCTTCCTGTATTGGGAAGGCCCGAGCGAGAGGCACGTGGTTCTTTGTTGCCGTCTGAGGCCAAACCACGACAGTCCTTTCTGGCGCCCAACGTGGGGCTCGAAGGGTTGAGATAATGACAGAATCCAAGTAGAGCTTGGAAAAAACGATTTTTTTGTATGCATTTATTGTATTAGGTAAATAGTCGCTGGTCACCATGTTGCTTGGTTTGTTCTCATGGCTGTGTTATGTAAATTCCTATATGGTTTATGTACTCCCTGCGATGCTGTTTATTGGGTCTGGAAGAGGGATGAGGATTGTCATTCTGCTGTCCTGTGCGATATCTGTTTATGATATGATAACATCACTGTTCAGACAGCTATTTTGGGGTGTTTATGTGGTTTTGCTGTCCTGTCCGTACATTGGGCACCGTCTCTCAGAATTTATTAATAATTACACCCAGTCTGTGGGGGAAACAGGGGGGGACACTTTCCCCAGCTCTTTTGCCTCCCTTTTCTCCTTCGGGTCAGGTATGACAACTTTTGAGAATTTTGAATATCCTTGGGATACTCAAACCAGCATGTTCCTATTGTTATGTCTCCTGAATATGTTCCAGGTCTTGTTTAGGGTTAAACAGCTATTTAAGACTACCACCCGGAGATCTGCTCCGAGGCTGGATAGTCAGGGGTGGCAGGGCATGTGGGAGAACATGGGCAGGTACCTAGAGAACTACTCACCTCCAGTGGTCTGGGAGTTCACCCCTGAACAATTACAGGACCCTGATAAAGTGGTAGAATATCTGAAGGGAAAATGCTGTGGCTATTCCAGAGAGGCACAACTCACCGCACTGTGCTGGGCCCTGGCCAGTATCTACCAGGCACTGCTCAGTGTTATGCAGCACCCTCAGGGGGAAGAGATGGAAACCAGACCAGCAGCCACTGCGGCTACTGCAACCCCTGCGACGGACACTGCGGCTATCCCAACCCCTGCGACAGACACTGCGACTACTCCAACCCCTGTGACGGACACTGCGGCTACTGCAACCCCTGTGGCAGCCAATGCGACTACTCCAACCCCTGTGGCAGCCACTGCCGCTGAACCAGGGAACCAACCCGTGCCGGTATCAGTTGCCCCCATACAGAAGAAGTAGTACACAAAGAAATCAGTTCGCTTAGTAAGAGATGATGATGAACCAGGGCCATCACGAGAGCAGGAGGAAGAGGCAGAACCAGAGATAATTACTCGATCCCTATCCTTGAGTGAGCTGCGGGATATGCGAAAAGATTTCAGCCGACTTTCAGGCGAGCACATTGTCACCGGTGCTGAGATAAAGGGGCCAGTAGCCTGGAATTAGAGGGTAGGGAGGCCAGGCAGATGGGATCCCTGTCTAGGGAAGGCGGCATTGACAAGGCAATTGGGAAGAAGACCCAAGCCCTCAGCCTCTGGAAACGACTCCTGTCAGGCGTGAGGGAGAGGTACCCCTTCAGTGAGGACGTTGTATGTCAGCCAAGCAAGTGGACTACCATGGAAAGAGGTATCCAGTACCTGAGAGAATTAGCCATGCGGGAGATGATTTATTATGACTTGGACAATGCAGACTTACCCACAGACCCTGATGAGGTGCAGTGCACAAGGCCCATGTGGCAGAAGTTTGTACGGAGCGCACCATCATCATATGCCAACTCATTGGCAGTAATGGAATGGAAAGGTGAAGAGGGACCAACGGTGGATGAGGTGGCTGGCCAGCTCCGGCGATATGAAGAAAGTCTCTCTTCCCCCCTTGTCTCAGCTGTGGAGAAACTGTCACGGAATGTCCAGCAACTTGAAGAGAATATGTCCTACTCCCCACCTGCACGGGCCAGCGTCTCAGCTATTAGGAGCAGGCATTTCCCCACTCAAGAGAGAGACTACAGAGGGTACACACCACGAGGCACCCTGTGGTTCTACCTGTGTGACCACGGGGAGGACATGAGGAAGTGGGATGGACAACCTACTTGGATCCTGCGGACACGGGTACAGGAGTTGCAAGGAAGGACAACCACAAAAGGGGATCCCTCCAGGAAAAGTGCCGCCCCAGTTTCCAGCGGGCAGTTCCCCAGACAAAGCAGAAGGCCTGATCTTGCTTCTGATCCTCTTGAAGGAACTTCCAAGTCATTTATGCAAGAAGTGAGTAATGGATACTCTGACCAGGATTAGAGGGGCCCTGCCTCCGGCCAGGTGGAGGAAAGGGACAACCGGGTTTATTGGACGGTGTGGATTCGATGGCCTGGCACATCAGACCCACAGGAGTATAAGACTCTAGTGGACACGGGTGCGCAGTGTACTGTAATACCATCAAGCTATAGAGGGGCAGAACCCATTTGTATTTCTGGGGTGACAGGGGGGTCCCAAGAGTTGACTGTACTGGAGGCGGAAGTGAGCCTAACTGGGAATGAGTGGCAAAAGCATCCCGTTGTGACTGGCCCAGAGGCTCCGTGCATCCTTGGCATAGATTACCTCAGGAGAGGGTATTTTAAGGACCCAAAAGGGTACTAGTGGGCCTTTGGCATAGCTGCCTTGGAGACGGAGGAAGTTAAACAGTTGTCTACCTTGCCTGGTCTCTCAGAGGATTCTTCTGTTGTGGGGTTGTTGACGGTCGAAGAACAACAGGTGCCGATTGCTACCACAACGGTGCATCGGCGGCAGTATCGCACTAACCGAGACTCTCTGATTCCCATCCATGAGCTGATTCGTCAACTAGAGGTTCAAGGAGTGATCAGCAAGACTCGCTCACCCTTTAACAGTCCCATACGGCCGGTGCGAAAATCTAATGGAGAGTGGAGGCTAACTGTAGACTATCGTGGTCTGAATGAAGTCACGCCACCACTGAGTGCTGCTGTGCCGGACATGCTAGAACTGCAGTATGAACTGGAGTCCAAGGCAGCCAAGTGGTATGCCACAGCTGATATAGCGAATGCATTCTTCTCAATCCCTTTGGCAGCAGAGTGCAGGCCACAGTTTGCTTTCACTTGGAGGGGCGTCCAGTACACCTGGAATCGACTGCCCCAGGGGTGGAAACACAGCCCCACCATTTGCCATGGACTGATCCAGACTGCACTGGAACAGGGTGAAGCTCCAGAACATCTGCAATACATTGATGACATCATCGTATGGGGCAACACAGCAGAAGTTGTTTTTGAGAAAGGGAGTAAAATAGTCCGAATCCTTCTGAAAGCTGGTTTTGCCATAAAACAAGGTAAGGTCAAGGGACCTGCGCAGGAGATCCAGTTTTTAGGAATAAAATGGCAAGATGGACGCTGTCAGATCCCAATGGATGTGATCAACAAAATAGCAGCTATGTCTCCACCAACTAGTAAAAAGGAAACACAAGCTTTCTTAGGCATTGTGGGTTTTTGGAGGGTGCATATCCCAGATTACAGTCTAGTTGTAAGCCCTCTGTATCAAGTAACCCGGAAGAAGAATGACTTTAAATGGGGTCCTGAGCAACGACAAGCTTTTGAACAAATCAAACAGGAAACAGTCCATGCAGTGGCCCTGGGGCCAGTCCGGGCAGGACAAGATGTTAAAAACATGCTCTACACCACAGCCGGGGAGAACGGCCCTACCTGGAGCCTCTGGCAGAAAGCACCAGGGGAGACCCGAGGTCGACCCCTAGGGTTTTGGAGTCGGGGATACAGAGGATCTGAAGCCCGCTACACTGCAACAGAAAAAGAGATATTGGCAGCATATGAAGGGGTTCGAGCTGCTTCGGAAGTGGTTGGTACAGAAGCACAGCTCCTCTTAGCACCTCGACTGCCGGTGCTGGGTTGGATGTTCAAAGAAAGGGTCCCCACCACACATCATGCAACCGATGCTACATGGAGTAAGTGGATTGCACTGATCACACAGCGAACTCGAATGGGAAACCCCAGTCGCCCAGGAATTCTGGAAGTGATCATGGACTGGCCAGAAGGCAAGGATTTCGGAATGTCACCAGAGGAGGAGGTGACGCGTGCAGAAGAGGCCCCACCATATAATAAACTGCCAGAAAATGAGAAGAAATATGCCCTGTTCACTGATGGGTCCTGCCGTATTGTGGGAAAGCATCGAAAGTGGAAGGCTGCTGTGTGGAGTCCTACACGACAAGTTGCAGAAGCCAGTGAGGGACAGGGTGAATCGAGCCAGTTTGCAGAGGTGAAAGCCATTCAGCTGGCTTTGGACATTGCCAAGCGAGAAAAAGGGCCAGTACTTGATCTCTACACTGACTCATGGATGGTGGCAAATGCTCTGTGGGGGTGGTTACAGCAGTGGAAGCAGGGGAACTGGCAGCGCAGAGGCAAACCCATCTGGGCTGCTGACCTATGGCAAGATATTGCTGCCCGGATAGAGAATCTGGTTGTGAAAGTACACCACGTAGATGCCCATGTACTGAAGAATCGGGCCACTGAGGAACATCAGAACAACCAGCAGGTGGATCGGGCTGCGAGGATTGAAGTGGCTCAGGTGGATCTGGACTGGCAACATAGGGGTGAACTATTCATAGCTCGATGGGCCCATGACTCCTCAGGCCATCAAGGGAGAGATGCGACATATAGATGGGCTCATGACGAAGGGGTGGACTTGACCATGGACACTATTGCACAGGTCATCCATGAATCACAGAATCACAGAAACTTCAGAATTGGAAGGGACCTCTAGAGATCATCTAGTCCAACTCCCCTGCTAAAGCAGGATTGCCTAGAGCACATTACTCAGGACTGCATCCAGGCGAGTCTTGAAAGTCTCCAGAGAAGGGGACTCCACAACCTCCCTGGGCAGCCTGTTCCAGTGCTCTGTCACCCTCACCGTAAAGAAGTTTTTCCGTGTATTTGAACGGAACTTCCTATGTTCCAACTTGTGCCCGTTGCCCCTTGTCCTGTCACTGGGAACCAATGAAAAGAGTCTGGCAC
This sequence comes from Rissa tridactyla, assembly GCF_028500815.1. Classification (NCBI taxonomy): domain Eukaryota; kingdom Metazoa; phylum Chordata; class Aves; order Charadriiformes; family Laridae; genus Rissa; species Rissa tridactyla. Next base: position 6,824,024 of record NC_071496.1, read on the forward strand.
CATCCTCCTTCAACCCACCCTTTAGATACTTGTATGCCATAATAAGGTCCCCCCTCAGCCTTCTCTTCTCCAGGCTAAAGAGTCCCAGCTCTCTCAGCCTTTCCTCATAAGGGAGATGCTCCAGTCCCTCAGTCATCTTTGTTGCCCTATGCTGGACCCACTCCAGTAGTTCCCTGTCCCTCTTGAACTGGGGAGCCCAAAACTGGACGCAGTATTACAGTTGTGGCCTCACCAATGCAGAGTAGAGGGGGAGAATGACCTCCTTCGACCTACTGGTCACACTCTTCCCTATGCAGCCCAGGATTCCATTGGCCTTCTTGGCAACAGGGGCACATTGTTGGCTCATGGATAATTTACTGTCTACCAGGACCCCCAGATCCTTCTCCTCAGAACTACTTCCCAGCAGGTCCACCCCTAACCTATGTGAGACATGTGCTGCAATCAAGCAAGCCAAGCGGTTAAAGCCTCTTTGGTATGGAGGACGATGGCTGAAATATAAATATGGGGAGGCCTGGCAGATTGATTATATCACACTGCCACAGACCCGTCAAGGCAAGCGCCATGTGCTCACAATGGTGGAAGCAACCACTGGATGGCTGGAAACATACCCTGTGCCCCATGCCACTGCCCAGAACACTATCTTGGGCCTTGAAAAGCAAGTCCTGTGGCGACATGGTACCCCAGAGAGAATTGAGTCGGACAACGGGACTCATTTCCGAAACAGCCTCATAGACACCTGGGCCAAAGAACGTGGCATTGAGTGGGTATATCACATCCCCTGTCACGCACCAACCTCTGGGAAGATGGAAGGATACAATGGACTGTTAAAAACTACACTGAGAGCAATGGGTGGTGGGACTTTAAAACATTGGGATGCACATCTAGCAAAGGCTACCTGGCTAGTTAACACCAGGGGATCTACCAATCAGGCTGGCCCTGCCCCATCAAAACTTCCACGTACCGTAGAAGGGGATAAAGTCCCCGTAGTGCACATGAAGAATATGTCAGGGAAGACAGTCTGGGTTAGTCCTGCCTCAGGCAAAGGCAAACCCAAACCCATCCGTGGGATTGCTTTTGCCCAAGGACCTGGGTGCACTTGGTGGGCGATGTGGAAGGATGGGGAAGTCCGATGTGTACCTCATGGGGATCTGATTTTGGGTGAGAATAGCCAATGAATCAAATTGTGTGCTGTTAATTGCTAAGTAACACTGTCACTGTATGTCCTCATTGCTATAATTGCTATCAGTTGTACTACAAGTAAGGCACAGGGGTGATGGGATAAGAACCGACCTCAGCAGCTGGCGCCCAGCAACTTCCTCAAGATCTACATCTTCAGCCCACGGACTGTGTGCATGAGCCACACCGGGTGCACCAGCCACAAGCTCCGAAAAATACAGCATGCAACAAGGCCAGCACCACCCAGCATCTCACCTGCCCTGAGAGACTGTTCTAACAGATGGAGCCCAAAGCCATGGATTACAAGAACTCAACGGACACTTTGGAGGGATAGCCCATAAACTAAGGGCATTGTATCTGCATGAATATATATGTGTGTGTATATATATATGACAGGGGAAAGTGGTGGCAATTCATTGGAACCTGTAAGATCTGGGCATGGCATAGATGGTATGGAATAAGGGGTGGATAATGTCCTGGTTCCGGCGGGGACAGGGTTAATTTTTCCTGGTATTCCATGCCATGTGTGCCCACCCTGAGCTGCCGGGGGAGGGGGCAGGAAGTAGCCGCTTGGAGCGGGCTGGGGCCTCCCGGGTCTGGTCCGGTCGGGGAGCAGCGGCTCCATAATCGTGTTCCTCTGTCCATGTTGTTGTTGTTGTTCCCTTGTTCCCTTTGCTGTTCTGTTAAACTGCCTTTGTCTCAACCCAAGAGTTTTGCCTTTTTCTTCCGATTCTTCCTGTATTGGGAAGGCCCGAGCGAGCAGCACGTGGTTCTTTGTTGCCGTCTGAGGCTAAACCACGACACTATAGCACACTGTTAACAGACCGACACGTTCCACATACTTACACTCCGGGGAGACACCATTTTAACTTGAAGAACTATTTCCCTCAGTAAGACGCACAAGACGGAGGTGATATCCCCATGGTAAATCTTTATTGTGCAACTGCTGCTCACAGCTTTTATTACCTTCCACAGACACGCGGCACAAAACATTTGACATCAACAGTGCCTAGATCGACGGGCAACAGACGAAATCCATTCAGCGGCGATTTGTACACGTGCAGCAACTCTTGCGGTGCAAAAATCTCAGCCAGGCGGCCAGCCCAAATGACGGCCACCCAGAATATGTAGATGTACGTGACAGACAGGCTGCCCACCCTCAGGCCCTTCATCCGCAACCATCTGGAATCCATCGGTCAGGCCCAGGTGAGCAGCACGCTTCTTGCCAACAATCATTAAATGCCCAAGAAGCTGGAGAAGGAAGTACAAAACCATAAATAAGTACAATAAAAAGCCACACACAAAGAGGAGAGAGGGCAGGGAGGGGAGGAATGAGAGCAGAGAACCACCCAGAGAAACCAGTTAGCCAACTCATAGCAATTCAACCACTGCACTTCAAATTACTGTCTGTCTGCCTGCAACTGACATTTTCCAAGCAAAGCTACAAAGACTGATTATGCACACTATAGGGAAAAAAAAAAAAAAAAAAAAGGGCTACGCAATTGTTTTCAAGCTAGACAGTAACGGACTACAAAACAGCCACAGAAGCTAAGTTTGTCTCCGGGTTAAAGCCCCCCGTTATCTCTTCAGGCAACATACGCAACTCGGGTGGAAAATAAGCTTCAGGCTGCCTTTTGCGTGGGTTTACAAAGTCTCTGAACTTCACTTTTACAGCCAAAAGCGAAGCATCCAGCACCCCTCGACCAGCTTTGCCCTTCCTCACCCCCGACCTGCCAAAAACCCCAAGCCCTCTTCTCCGTATTAGACGAAGTACTACTCCTCCTCTTACTCTAAACCGTGACAGTAGGCATCACACTGTGCTCCAAAACAACACTGCATTTTGCACCAGGAGTACGTACCCAGGGATGAGCATTGCTTTATATTGCTACTTTCAGTCAAAAAGCTCAGCTCCATTACAAGCTAGAGGCAAAAGATTATAGCGCCAGAAAACCCAAAACAGCCTACCGTGCCCTATCAAGAGGAAAAGGGGGGATGGGAAAGAGTCTACTAAATTAGGAACTAATGACAGGTACAGCTTAGCTACAGAAAGCTTCCACAGTACTTACACATTCACCAGGATCTTCTGCTTCAGATAACCTGATAATTGCCTCCTTAGGCATGATTAGGAAAAGCGTTGGACACAGAACGCAAGGTGCTGGAGGAAGAGTAAACAATTAAAACGTCATTGGCTTCAGAGAAAGGTAATAATAGCTTAAGCAAATCAATATGCCCCACTGAACTCCTACAGAAGCAGACTACCGGATACCCCAAACGTTGATTTTTCTTATGCGATATTAATACTTTCTGTACAAAAAAATACAACATCTTTACGGAGCCCCCTCCAGAAGTGGGATTCAGCATGCAAGATGATGGGGGCAAGGAGGCGGGCCAGTACTTCAGATTAGCGACCTCCAGTATGTTTTAATTTGGGTCGATCGTTTCCTAAGGATGACGAGTTTCTAGATTTATTTTTTTGGTAAAGAAAAATAAGAAAAGCTGTAATTCTTTACTCTAATAATCCAGTTTGGGGGCACAGAACCAAAGCCTAGCACAGCAGAGCTGTGAAATCTCTACAATGCTATTAGGAGGTACATCAAAACCTGTGTTTCTCCTACGCAGAACTAACTCATTACGGTCACCACTCAGACGTTCACCGTTTACATACATACGCCTGGAATCCCCGAGGAGACTGACTGCGTGCGCTTAATCTAAGGTTTCAAGACTGTCGTCCTACACGAGGTAGGGCCACTCGCATCCCTCGGCAGCAAACTTTGCACGACTTGCAGTGCCAAAGGGATATCACGCGGCAAACGTCTGCGGCTGCCACCAAGTGCCTTACCGTCAGAGGCCCTCCTCTACGCACGCGCGCACGCGACACGGCGGGGCTGGGAACCGAGGCGAGCCGGCCAGCACCAGCAACCCAGTACGCGCCGCGGCAGCCGGGGGCGGGGGGGCCACACCGAAGAAGCGCGGTGTTATAGGGATCGTGCAGTAGAGAGCGCTGCAACCCAGAGAGGCCCCGTCCCTCCACCGCCCGCCCGCAGCAAGGCCGCCACCCGCCCTGCCGCGCTCCCGGGCACCGCGCAACGGGTCCTCGGCCCAGGGTGCCTGCGAGCGCGGGGGGAGGGGTGGACGGGGGGAGGGAAGAGGAACCGCGCTCAGAGCAAAGCCGCGGCTACCTCCTCGTCCTCGTAGGTGACGTTGGCGGGGAAGCGCCTTGCCAATGATCTTTCCGAAAACACTACAGGCGGTGACAGCACCAGGCCGGGCGGCCCGCGCCCCAATAATCTCGTCAGCCACGACAACGCCCGTTATCGCCCCCGCGCTTCCTCCGCTCGGCCAGGCCCTCCGCGGCGCCCATTGGGCCGCCAGATGGCCGCCGGCCGATCCCGCGTCTCGATTGGCTGTCTCGTCTGTCGTTTTCGCTTGTCCCCGGCCCCTCGGCGGGTCCGCCCTCGTCGACCTGGTGCTTAGCGGGGCTCAGGGAGTTTGCGTGCCCTCGGGGCGCGGAGGGATCCGACCTGGGGGCGGAGGGAGAAGACGTTAAGGAAGTCCGCGGAGGGATCTGTTCCGTGTAGTGCTGCGACCCTGTGGGCGGGCGACGAGGTCTCAAAAGAGGCTGTTGTAGCTACAAGTACTATTGACTGTTATTTATTACCACATCAACTCCACCCCAAACGTGCTTGTGACTTTTTGGTGCTGCTCCCTCCAGTCAAAGGACTGCTTTTGCCAGGGCAGAGCAGGCCTTAACTTTTCAGAACACTCCACAGAACCAACAGAAGTTGATCTAAATTGTTCCCTGAAAGCCCCACTTGGATTGCAGATGTTTCTAAGCTGCGCGCCTCCTGGGAGAAAATACAATACAAAGCGTGTCTTCAGCACTGGTGGCTCGAGGGCTGGGGGGGGCAGATCAAGATAGGATTTGCGCTAAGCTGGGTAGGAGGCTCGTAGAAAAACAGGCAGTGCCCCCAAAGCTGCCCAAGGGTGGTCTCTGGTGCCCTGCAACCCTGAGGACAGTGAGCAATTTGATTGGTCTACACAACTGTATTGTAACATATATAAACCCTGCTTTCCTCTGTAGTGGGCTAAGGATATCCTTAGCCGCTTTTGCGGTAAGGGCATGTTGTCAGCTCACGTTCAACTTGATGTCCACCAGGAGCCCCCCACATCAGCAAAGCTGCTTTCCAGCCAGTCAGCCTCCAGCATCTACTGGTGCATGGGGTTGTTCCTCCACAGTGCAGGACTTGCATATGTTCAGGTTCCTCAGGTGGTCTCGAACCTGATCCTTTCCTACGATGGGAGGGACTTCATTCCCCCAGTCCCTGCCTTGAGGTTCAGGGACTTGAGAGATGCAGGAACAGTGATTGCCAGTGAAAACGGAGGAGAAAAATCCTTGAGTGCCTTGGCCTTCTCCATGCTGGTTGGCGCTAGCTCTCCTGTCTTACCTATCGGAGGGGGGTGGGGGTGGTGTGCATTTTCTTTAGTCTTCCTTTTCTGACCAACGCACCTGTAGAAGCCCTTCTTATGATTCTTCACATCCCTTGCCAAATTCAGCTCCAGCTGTGCCTTAGCTTTCCCAACCCCATCCCTATATTCTTCCCAGGATGTGTGTCTCTGCTTCCACCGCCTACGCATTTCCTCCTTGCGCTTCAGCTCGACCAGAAGGTCCTTACTCAGCCATGCTGGGGTCCTGCCTTCCTTGCCTGATTTCATAGAATCATAGACTCATCTAGGTTGGAAGGGATCACCGAGTCCAACCATTAACCTAACTCTGACAAAACCACCACTAAACCATGTCCCTAAGCGCCACATCTACCAGTCTTTTAGATATCTCCAGGGATGGTGATTCAACCACTTCCCTGGGCAGCTTGGTCTAATGTTTGATAACCCTTTCTGCAAAGAAATTTTTCCTAATATCCATCCTAAACCTCCCCTGGCGCAACTAGAGGCCGTTTCCTCTTGTCCTATCGCCTGTTACTTGGGAGAAGAGACTGACCCCCACCTCGCTACAACCTCCTTTCAGGTAGGTGTAGAGAGCAATAAGGTCTCCCCTCAGCCTCCTTTTCTGCAGGCTAAGCCACCCCAGCTCCCTCAGCCGCTCCTCATAAGACTTGTGCTCCAGACTCCTCACCAGCTCCGTTGCCCTTCTCTGGACACACTCCAGCACCTCCGTGTCTTTCTTGTAGTGAGAGGCCCAAACCTGAACACAGTATTCGAGGTGCGGCCTCACCAGTGCTGAGTACAGCGGAACAATCGTTTCCCTAGTCGTGCTCACCACACTATTCCTGATACAGGCCAGGATGCTGTTGGCTGCCTTGGCCACCTGGGCACACTGCTGGCTCACATTCAGACGGCTGTCTACCAATACCCCCAGGTCCTTTTCTGCCAGGCAGCTTTCCAGCCACTCTTCCCCAAGCCTGTAGCGTTGCTTGGGGTTGTTGTGACCCAAGTGCAGGACCCGGCACTTGGCCTTGTTGAACCTCATACCATTGGCCTCAGCCCATTGATCCAGCCTGTCCAGATCCCTCTGTAGAGCCTTCCTACCCTCAAGCAGATCGATGCTCCTGCCCAACTTGGCGTCGGCTGCAAACTTACTGAGGGTGCACTCAATCCCCTCGTCCAGGTCGTTGAGAAAGATATTAAACAGAACCGGCCCTGGTACTGAGCCCTGGGGAACACCACTTGTGATCGGCCGCCAACTGTATTTAACTCCATTCACCACCACTCTCTGGGCCCGGCCCTCCAGCCAGTTCTTTACCCAGCAAAGAGTACGCCCGTCCAAGCCATGAGCAGCCAGTTTCTCCAGGAGAATGCTGTGGGAAACAGTGTCAAAGGCTTTACTAAAGTCTAGGTAGACGAATTTCTATTTTCCCATTTCTTACGCGTGGGAATCGAGAGCTCTTGTGCTTGAAGAAAAAACGTCCTGAAAGAGCTGCCAGCTCCCTTCTGCTCCTTCTGCACAGTGGCTTCCAGCTCCTCCTGTTTGTTACCTGTGCTGCGCGCAGTGGTATAGAGGCACTTCAGTTGGGCTGTCAACTGTGTCACCTTTCTGGAGGATCAAGCCCCAAGTCCTTTGTGGCATTTCTCAGGTGTTCCCCTTTTGGTTCCTAACGCATCAACAGCCCCTGGCTCTTCTCTGTTGCTCAGAACTCCATCCCCTTCCCCCGCTGAGCCTAGTTTAAAGCCCTCCTTGTAAGTCCGGCCAGCTTGTTGGCAAAGACCCTCTTGCCCCGCTTGGTCAGGTGAATCCCATCAGCTCCCAACAGACCCAGCTTCTCAAAGGTACATCCATGATCATAGAATCCAAAACCTTGAGTATGGCACCAGCTACACAGCCAGGCATTCACCTGTTCAATTTGTCTCCTCCTTCCTGGACCCCTTCCTCTGACTGGGAGGAGAGAGGAGACCACCACCTGTGCTCCTGATCCTTTTAACATTGCTCCGAGGGACATAAAGTCTCTTTGGAGGGTTCTAATTTGCCTCGTCAGACCCTACATGGAATAGTAGGAGCGCGTGATAATCTGCAGGGATCACCAGGTTCGGCAGCCTCTCGGTGACGCCACGAATGCGAGCTCCTGGTAGGCAGCAGACTTCTCGAGAGAAATCGTCTGGACGGCAAACGGGTGCTTCGGTGCCTCTCAGTAGGGGATCTCCAATTGCTAACACCTTACGTGCTTTTCTGGTGGCACTGGTTCTGATGCGGGTGAGGGTTTGGGTCAGCTTTGCATGGTTGGCTTGATCAAGTTAACCAAGCTCACACCTACTCCATGACCTCCTTATAGCTGTTCCTGGGTTTCCAACTGTTGCGTGAAAAGGGGCAAAGCGGGTTTGGCAGAAAATAAACCCCCTTGCGTTCTAACACTCCTCACCAAGGTGGGAGGCTAGGTGCGGCTAGGTTTAAATTCTGAGTGATGCCCAATTCAGCACTATCAGTCCAGTCGCGTTTAATATGTATTAAACTGTTACGATTTGGATACACTAATAGTGGACTGCACCTTCAGTCTAGTTGTGCTCCTGAACTAGCACGGCCACTCTCGAGTCTTTGGTCGCATTCAGTGAGAAACCGAAATGACTAGCTACTTAAACAGTGCAGTTTATTTAAGCAACAGGTATATATGTTCTTATGATTGCTGGTGATAAATACACTGTCTGCAAAGCATGTGCGAATAAAAGTATTGTTACATATACAAAACGCGCGACAAAGTTATAAACAATACAGCCTGGCTATAAATGTAGGAAAGAGATTCTCTAGAGAGATTTCTAAGTTTCCCAAGGAAGCACTTGGTGTAATCGAAGTCTTACCCAAAGGCGTCCCTATGCGGGGGAAGAAAGGCTCAACCCATCGACTGGTCCCAGAAGTCAAAGGCAGTCTGTGATGGAGTCCTCCTTGACTTGTTCACAATGGTGTCTTCCCCGATATCCCCCCTTTCTTGGGCTATTTTTATACTATTTTTTACCTTCAAGGTGGAGTTTGAGTGACTTTAGTCATACATACTTTTATTATGATTGGTGTAAAATTCTCTCGCCTCACATTTAAAGGTATAGTTTACGAGAAATTCAGGGCGCAGACTCAAGGAGGAGTGGTCGCACCTTGGAGGCAGGTAGCCTTTGGGATGGAGGTGTGGTTTGGTATCATAATGACATTATAATGAGCAAAGTTCGCACAAAGGACAGCATTTCATCAAAATTTGACAAAATGTTGGCTCAGGGTAGCAAATAGGCAGCTTATCGGTTCCATAGTACCATCTCGTTCCCATATCTGCTGTACATCACAGGGCAGGGCCATGGAAGGTCACATTCCGTTCCATCCCCCGTGTAGCTTCACAAGCAATATTGTACAGGGAATCGCAGATGTTGAAGTCTTCGCATGCCAGCTGCGGCTGTATTCTACCTTAGAAGCCTTTTGGTTTTATACCTTTCCTTAATGTGCGAACAATGCTGTATTTTTGGCCATTTTAGTAATTATTCCACAGACCCCTCTACGCATTTCCGTTTCCGACCCTCCAATGGGGCAAATAATGAAATTCGCTGCCCTTGGTTGTTACAGCAATAAGTATAAGCAAGAGCCTCTCTGCATACCATTCCTTGCCATAAACTGTAAACATAGGTCTTATCATTTTGAGAACGAACAGTTTTCTGCACAATATGCTGTTAATTTCAGAGAGTTAGAAGAGGCCTAGATAAGAAGTAAAATTACTGAACAGAAAGTTGATTGTGTTTTACCTCAAACCAGGACACACTGATATTTAAATGAAGCCCATCTGTTATAAAATCAATCATGCCTGATAAAACTACTCAGAGGAAGGTGATGTGTATCGTATTTACCCACTGAGACTGAAAGGTGGGCTTGAAGTAGGGTTTGATATATTAAAACTGTAAACTAATTGAAGTAGGGGCTTAATATATTAAGAACTGTAAATTAGAGTAGGAGCTTAATTTAGGAGACTAGGCACCTTAAGGCTGTACAAAGAGCAGATGCAACAGTTGTAGTACTAAATGACAGAATTTATCTCCTATTTTTTAAGAAAGAATGCTTTAGGACAATATAACCTTGTAGTAGAAGCTTATCTCTCAGAACAAGGGGCCCAGGGTTACTGAGGAATGCAGAGACTAGTCAAAGCTAACACTTTTGATGCACCAGCAAGAATAAAGTAGAGTAGAGGCCTGCAGTTGACCCAGAAGTCACAATGATGAAGAGGAGTGGAGGAAGTAAACGACCACCAGATGTCTCTGAAGACCACCGAGAGACTCTAGTGCGCATGCGGGAGTGGGCAGTAACCTGTAATAATGAGGTAATGAATTCGTAATCATTTCTTGGAAAACTAGTGACTATGCATACATAGTATGTATGTAAACTGTACCTCTAAATCAGTCGGTGCGCACATTAGGTGGACCAATCCCCTGTGCGCCCGGCGCTGTAATAAAGAATACCTGCTTAATAGTCACCAAGGCTATTGAGTCTTAACTTCAGCATTTCACTGCATCAGGGTTCAATCATTCAGGAAATATGCATTTATTTATTTATTTATTTAATGCTTCTGGTAAGCTGGGAAGTACTGCAGCAATTAATTACAACTCTTTAATAGATGCCATGACACTGAACTGAGACTCGAGCTCTCATTTATGTTCCTGGATTTGGCATAAGCTTTACATGTAACCTAAGGAAAAGTGATTCATTTCTCTGACCCACAGTTCTGTCAATAAAAAAATTAGGCTACAAGTCTTCAGACTCAAGACCTACAGAGACCCATCCACTTTTCCATTCCCTGCTCCTAAATCAATCAGTTTGCATCTCAGTCACACAGGTTCCTGAAGAATATATTATTTATTCTGTTAAAAATGAATAAATCTTACACTCCTTTTCTAATCCCATTTACATACTTTATTTCTCTCTGCTCAGGTGTATTGCAGTCATTGCAGTCAGTAATCTGCCTTCATACTATTTCTTGTCAGTTTGTGACTGGGGAGGTTTAAGCTGAAGTGTATAATAAGAAATAAATACAAATCTACTGCCGTGTTTTTTCAAGGTAAGCTATTATGCAAGTAATCTTTTCCACTCCATTTTTCTTCATTTACTATCAGGCATAGCTAGAAGGGAATTTATGTTCATATTGAAAAACTTTGCCATTCATCTCTACTGCTTCTATGCCTATCCTGTGCGTTATAGTCCCCCAATGACAATGCCTTGTGCCATGTTGGACACGAAAGGCAGCTGTCCTCTTTGTCCTGTGCTGGTTGCTGGCCAGAGCAGCTGGTTTCAGTGTCCTTCTATTACTCCACCTGGGAGAAAAGCCATGGCTGCAGCATGATGGTTGGAATATATACAGTTGGTCTGAAATGGGAACTGTCTCTGTGCACATTTGGTAAGGATTTGGAAGAAGGCAAGATTTTTCCAGCATACGTTCTTGTATGGGCCAACCCTAGCTACAATATATTCAAGTATTATTTCTGGCCTTTGGGTGAATTTTCTGAGCTGAAGTGATCAAAGGTAACCAACTGGCAACCGTGATTTTTTTTTCTCCTGTTTTAGCAGTGAGGAAAGAGTCCAGAAAAGAGCAAGCAGGATCCAACAGTCACTATCCTCATGAGGTTTCAGGGTAATATATGCTTGTGGAATATACAGTCCAGGGGCCAGTATCTGCATGTATTCACCAGCTGGGAATAATCCCCAGGAATGATCTAACCAAGCAGACAGTGAGGTGGAGAACAGCTGGGGAGGGGCTGTTTGCAAGGGCATGTAGCAATAGAATGAGGGGTAATGATTTTAAACTAGAGCAGGGTAGGTTTAGATTAGACATTAGGAAGAAGTTCTTTACACTGAGAGTGGTGAGGCACTGGAACAGGTTGCCCAGAGAGGTGGTGGAGGCCCCATCCCTGGAGACATTCAAGGCCAGGCTTGATGAGGCTCTGAGCAACCTGATCTAGTTGAAGATGTCCCTGCTGACTGCAGGGGGGTTGGACTAGATGACCTTTAAAGGTCCCTTCCAACCTAACAGATTCTATGACTTGTTGTGTGGGACTCCACACAGCAGCTTTCCACTTCTGATGGTTTCCTACAACACAACAGGATCCATCAGTAAACAAAGCATAATGCCTTCCATCTTCTGATAACTCATTATGTGGTGGTGCCTCTTGGGCATGAGCCACCTCCTCAGGCAATGCTCCAAAATCTCTGCCTTCTGGCCAGTCCATGATCTCTTCCAGGATTCCTAGTTTCCCTAGTCAAGCTCGTTGCGAAATCAATGCTACCCACTTGCTCCATGTAGCATCGGTTGCATGATGTGTAGAGGGAACATTTCCTTTGAACATCCAGTACAGCACGGGCCATAGTGGTGACAAGAGGAGCTGTGCTTCTGTACCAACAACTTCTGAAGCGGCTCGAACCCCCTCATATGCTGCTAGTATCTCTTATTCAGTCTGGGTGTAGCAGGCTTCTGATCCTCGATACCCCCGGCTCCAAAATGCTAATGATTTACCTCAGGTTTCTCCTGATGTTTTCTGCCAGAGGCTCCAGGTGAGACCATGCTCCCCAGCTGCAGTGTAAAGTACGTTTAGTACAGCTGGTCCTGTCCAGACAGGCCCAAGAGCTATCGCACGTGCTATCTCCTGTTTGATCTGCTCAAAGGCTTGTTGTTGCTCAAGGCCTCACTCAAAATAGTTCTTCTTTCAGGTTACTCGATAGAGAGGGCTCACAAGCTGACTATAACCTGGAATATGTATTCTCCAGAATCCCACAAGGCCTAGGAAAGCTTGTGTTTCCTTCTTGTTAGCTGGTGGAAACATAGTTGCTATCTTGTTAATCACATCCATAGGGACATGATGGCATACATCCTACCATTTTTTTCCCAAGAACTGGATCTCCTGTGCAGGTCCATTGATCTTGCTTCTTTTTATGGGGAAACCAGCTTTCAGAAGAATCTGAATTACTTTTTTTCCCTTCTCAAACACTTCTTCTGCCTTGCTGCCCCACACGATGATGTCATCGATGTATTGTATATGTTCAGGGGAATCACCCTGTTCCAGTACAGTTTGGGGCAGTTTGGCAGGGCTGTGCTTCCACCCCTGGGGCAGTCGATTCCAGGTGTACTGGACACCCCTCCATGTGGTGTATGAAGGCACAGACTCCGGCTGTGATAAGCACGAAATCGTTTATTGCTTCTCAGGCCTCGGCTTTTATACCCGAGCTCTAAAATTTTCCATGCACCTGCTAGGCAAGTAAACACATATTTCAGATCACTAACCCAGTCACCTTGTTCAGTTCCCACCAAGATAAGCATGCAAAGCTGTTTTCTTGTTCCATGTTTATATTGAGCAAGTTCCTCTTCGTTCCATCTGTATCGACATCTGCGTTCCTGTTTCTGTGTGCTCTGCTCACTGTGTCTTTGGCCGCATGCAGGCCTCTGCTCGTAGATCTGCCACATCTCCCCCTTTTTTGTTTGACACCAGACCATTTATTAACAAGGTCGCCATGACTTGTGCTTCTACTCGTTGTGACGCTCTTAGCAGGTTATATATCATACTAAACACAATTAAAAACAGAATCAAAAAGAACCCTGCTAAGGCAATAAATACCCAGATTCCTAAATTTAGCCCAGAAAGCCAATTTCTTTGGATTTACCCACGAGAAATCCTTTTGTAATGTTTCAAATGCAGTGCGGTTCATTAAGTCTTGAATCTTTAGTATTTGAGCTTTTAGCTGATCATGTAAAGGACGAATATTTTGTTACAACGACATGTCAAAAGCACCTTGGAGATGGTGTTTAACCATTTCTCAGCCATGCAGCAACGTATTCCAGGGGAGAGATGTAACACAAAGTCTTCGAGAGTTGTACTCCCAATCACAATACAGAGAAAGATATGTTTTTAACGCATTTTGCTGATCCCCTATCCATATTACTGCTGCTTCTAAGGCTTGTAATCTGGTTAATATTTCTTCATCTATGCGTTCTTGCGTATCAGTGTCATACCTATGGGAGGGGGAGGCAGTCACAGCGCTTCGGGGCGTCCCCTGTATCTTCAAAGTGCACTCATGTCTCTCTCCCACTCTCCGGCCTGAGACAGCCCCCTTATATCCTGCATCAGATTGAGTGGAGAAGTACAGGCTAGAGTCGCTGCATGCGTGGCCAGCGTATGCAGTGAGCCTCACCAAACTCATGATCCAGCTTTGCTAACAGCGGCTGTCTGATACGTGACTACATTGTTGTAATCCCTTCTTGTTTTCTTCTTCTGTGAAGGTCAGGTTCTCATGGATACACGCATAGTTTTTACAGCAACAAATTCTACAACTTGTACAAGGGTACGATGCAAAGCAGCATCTACAACTGATCGTATAATGCTTATTAAACACAGCAAACAGCATACTAAACATAACTAATTCTTCAGTTACATTAGATAAAATTTCTCCTACAACCTTAGCGGTCTGGACAGATTCAGTAAGCACAACAACGGTTACAAAAGCTGAAGTTAAAATAACAATTGCAGATACTATTGCAAAAATCATGAGAAGTACAAATCATTACAGAATCTTCTTGCTCACAACTTCTATTTGTTGTAGTATTATCTATGGTTAGCTTATGAAGACTTCTGTTTCCAAATACAAATCCCATTTGCCAGCCCTCAGTATGTAGCCCAATATACAAAAGAATCTACATGAGACAGAAAAGAGATAAGCATTAAAAACTGAAAGATTAATAAAAATACCCATCCTTAGGTATGCCCGCTTTACTCGTTGATTGACTCGACTGGTTCCAGGCCTTCCTTTTCCTGTACTGGGCTCGGCTGATGAGCCAGCTTAATGAATTTTGCAGGAATCCAGTATGGACCTGAGGATAAAGACACACAAGCATACCCTCGACCCCATGTTATCAGGGGGACTGGTCCTTCCATGCGCCCCGATTCAAGGTGCTTATAATACACCTTCGGTTGTTCAGGCCATTCAACAGTTTTTATGAAATATCGTTCTACTGCTGTGGATGACAAAGAAGACATGTTTAGAAAATTTAAAACATGAGTTGCTTTATACAATCACTCTTGAGGTGTCATACCTACGGGATTCCCCCTTTTTTGTTTAGCAAGCATGGTTTTTAAAGTATGATGCAAACACTCCACAATTGCTTGCCCAGTCGGGGAATGAGGAATACTGGTGGCATGTTTAATACCCCACATCTGTAAAAAAGGCCTGTACTTTAGCAGACACATAAGCTGGTTCATTATCAGTTTTTATAGTTTTCGGTACTCCCATGACTGCAATGCATTGCAACCAATGTCGAATAACATCACGAGCCTTCTCTCCTGTATGAGCAGTAGCTACAACAAAGTGAGAAAACAAATCAACTGAAACATGTACATAGCGCAAACGTCCAAATTCTATAATGTGCATAACATCGGATTGCAAAAGTTCATCAGGTGTAAGCCCTCGCAGGTTAACCCCCGCAAATGATGGCAGAGGAGCCAGCTGCTGACAATCGGCACAAGTTCACACAATATCATGTGCTTCTTGTTGTGTTAAAGAAAATTGCTTCCTCAATGCCTTCGCATTTTGATGAAAAAAAAATCATGCAACATTTTAGCTTGCTGCATAATGTTCGGAGCTGTTACAGACAGAGTGTGATAATCTGCAACTGTGTTTCCCTCAGTTAAAGGACCAGGTAAACAGCTATGAGAGTGTATGTTGACAATAAAATAAGGAAACTGTCTTTTTTGTAAAAGCAACATTAATTGCAGTAAAAGATTAAATAACAATTGGTTCTCTACTTGTTTTAGAAATGCTCCTTCAAGTCTTTGAACAATGCCAGTAACATACTGAGAATCTGCCACTACATTTAACGGTTCCTGTTGAAATAAGTCAAAAGCCCTTACAGTAGCGTCGAGTTCCACAATTTGCGTAGATCCTTCAACTGGAGTTACAACCAAATCCCATTGTCCTTCAGAGGTCTTCCAGGCTACAACTGCTTTTCCTGTTTTCCCTGAGCCGCCTACAAACACTGTACAGGTGCCAGCAAGAGGCTTTGGCGCTAGCAGGATGCGCGGCTGTAAAGGAATTTGTGGAAGTCACTGTAACAGTCTGTGCCGGGGCAAAGAATAATTTATTTGCCCAATATAATCTACTAAGGCTATTTGTAGGTTAAGGCTTTGTGACAACCAAAGCTCAAAGTCGTCCCTTTTGACGGTGACGTGTATGTGGCTTGGATCCATTCCAGAAAGCTGGTGACAGCACAAACGACCCTGGAAAAACAATTGTGGTAACATTTCAACCATCATAGTTACTGTTTTTGAAAAGGTATGTGGCAAAAATACCCACTCTAATGCAGTCAGGCTCTTTGCGAGTGCATCATCCCACTGTCCTATCAGGGCGTAAGGTTGAAATGCTTGATATATCACAAACAGTCTGACAGGAAGGTGTTCAATGCATCTTGCAGCGGTAGTAGACTGTATCTTATCTGCAACATGCTGTAATGCCTCCTGAGCTGTTGAGGTTAATGAACATGGAGAAGCTAAATCTGGATCTCCTTTCAATATATTAAACAATGGAGACAACTCTTTGGTAGCAATTCCTAGCAAAGGATGAACCCGATTAATTGTCCCCAATAACTTTTGAAGGTCATTTAAGGTGACAACTGAATGAGCAATGTGTAAAGGTTGAGGCTGTATATGTGTTTCAAGCAGTTTCCAGCCTAAATACTTCCAAGGTGACGTGGTTTGAATTTTTTCTTCTGCAATCTGCAAACCATGTTGTGTCAATTGTTGTTCAGCGAATGTTAATAAAGAAGTTAAAACATGCCATTCTTTAGTAGCAAATAGAATATCATCCATAAATAAGAGCATGGGGGAAATTCTTTCGGACTTGCTCCAAGGCTGCACTGACAACTAATTGACAAATGGTAGGGCTATTCATCATTCCTTGAGGTAAAACCACCCAATGATATCACTGCATGGGCCCTTCATTATTAATTGAAGGCACAGAAAAGGTAAAATGCGCAATCATCAGGATGTAAATAGATGGTGAAGAAACAGTCCTTCAGGTCTATGACAACAAGATGCCAATGTGCAGGTATCATGGACGGCATAGGCGTTCCTGGTTGCAACGCACCCATTTGTTCCATTACAGCATTAATGACTCTTAGGTCTTGTAATAGCCTCCACTTTCCAGATTTTTTTAGGGATGACAAAGATAGGAGTGTTCCAGGGGCTGGTAGAAGGAACTATATGTCCTAATTCTAATTGTTCAGCAACCAGTTCTCTGGCCTTTTGCAGCCTCTCCCCTTTCAAGGGCCACTGATCAACCCAAACAGGCTTGTCTGTTTCCCAAGTCAATTTTAGGCGAGGCCGTTTGTCAGTGACCCTTAGGATAAATTTGTAGTAAGAGTCATATTCCATTATCGCAACAAATCTCTTCCCCACAATGTACAGGGAACTGGCATGACAAAAGGTTGTAGTATCCCTTGTTTGCCATCTGGACCTTCTATCAATAAGGACTGAGCACTCTGACACAGCACTTGCATTCCTCCTACGCCTGCTACTACCACGGTGGATCTCATCAAGGGCCAGTCCGCAGGCCACTGAGATTGTTGTACAATAGTCACATCAGCACCCGTGTCCACTAGGCCAGAGAATAATTTTCCATTAATTTTGCAAGAAAGCACAGGCTGGCCTCTTGATACCTTTTGTGTCCACAGAATCTGAGGCATGCCTGTACTACCAAAACCTCCATTTCAAGGTGTGCCATTACTGGATGTTGCTAAAATGGGAAATGGTATCAATTGAGTGATTTTTTCCCCTTGAGATATAGTGCAAGGGGGTTTTGGAGTCCAGGCCATGATTTTTTGTAGGAATGTGCCTGAGAGAAAATGGTCATGTGAGCCAGCCTCCCTACTGTGAGAGATTAGATTAAGGGCAAAACAGGTGGTAGAAGATGGAATTAGTACATGGGAAAAACGGGAACTGAGAAGGTAGAAAACATGTTGTGCTAATGACTAAGTAATTTACTATGTGAATTCTTGTAACCAATCTGATCTGTGAATGAACTGCATGGACAGTGCGTGAACAGAGACTGTAAGCCAATCATATAGCTGCCGCTAGTGCGTGCTCTTATTGCCTGTCTATATCTACTCTGTGTAAACTGGAATAAAGGGAGAACGATCATACTCATATTGAGACTCCATTGTTACTCCGGGTCCGTCTCCCACTCCAGCATCTGGTAGCAGAGGATGGTTCAGCGCGACTGAGTTCTCCGAGACTGCGGTAAGCAGCTAGAGGAGGGGAGTGGGAAACTTTGGCTGGGAGAAGTGCTGCTTGGGCGCATCAGCGGGAGCAGACAACGGCGTGAGGTCGCTCCTCACCTCCCAGGCGCAGCTATGGAAACAGAAGCTGCGGCCACGCTACTCGCTGGGATCCTCTCTAAGAGAGGGATTGAAACACCAGCGAAACTGTTGATCAAACTGATTAAGCCGGGGCAGGAGATGGGGCAACAAGTAACAAAAGAAGAAGGGGCTATATTAAGACTTCTCCTGCATATCCTCTCTAAGAGAGGGGTGAAATACGATGAGCGTATGCTCCGAAGGTTGTTAACCTGGTACAGAGAGAACGGATTCGCACCAGAGCCCCAGACAGCTTTTAAACCAGAAATATGGGAGGCTGTTGGGAATAAACTGTGGGAAGTGATAAGTAAAGGAGACAAAGAGGCATCACTGTTAGCGACGACATGGTGGTTGGTGTTATCGACCTTACAAGATATGAACGCGGAGCGAGCCACAGCAGCCGGGGCTTTTGCAGCGTTACAACCCACGGGAGGGGGATCAAACAGGCCAGGTCCGAAGGTCTGGGACAATCCCCTGCTCATCCCCTCTGCTCCACCTGAGGCCGAGGGAGGAGGCAGAATGTCAGCAGAGAAGGACAGAGACAGAGCTGTTTGCTCCTGCCATTGCCCGCCTCACCCCCTCCCCTCCCCAGTCGTCTCCCTGAGATAAAAGTGCTGTTTTTGTATGTCTGCTGTGTAAGTGTGTGCAGGTGCCAGCTTATACCTGCTGATCAGCATGTGTGCTACTGTTTGCTTTTTGTTGTGTGCAGTATCGTTAGGTGACTCCCCTTGAGCAGGTGTTCTGCCCGGTGTGGTACTGTTCTCGTACGCGACTAGGGCTGACACTCCGTCAAGTGAAGAAGTTTGTATATACACAATGTTTAGACGTAGGGCGAGCGCGCCCCAGGCAGATACACCAGGATGGGCTGTAGAACCGATGGAAGTCCTGAAATATTGGGGGAGTTTTCACCAGCCGACACGTTTACACTCTCGGGAACAGCTCGTCCGTGCAGGGCGTATCGCTGGTTGTTTGTTGTTTGTCTATAAGATCATGGTTGATTGGGAAAAGGAGTTGAGCCAAAATCTATAGGATGCTGTGTAGGAAAATGAGAAACTTAAGGAAAAATGAGAAACTGAGCTCTTGTTGCAAAGGCAGACTTTTATGTCAGTCGTAAGTGATGGGAAAAAAAAAAAAGAAAAAGGAAAAAAAGAAAAAGAAAAAAAGGAAAACAGAAAAAAAAAGGAAAAAAAAAAGAAAAAAGAAAAAAAAGAAAAAACAAAAAAGAGGAAAAAAAGAGAGGGAAAAAAAAAAAAGAAAAAAACCAAAAAGAAACCAAACAGGAACAATTAGATGGGAAATGTGCCACGTTAGCACAAAAGTATGCCATAAGCATTACGAGAAAGCATCAGAAAAAGAGAAATAGGTCACCTGATTCAAAGCAGTACCATAGAGATATGTTTTTGGTTGTTTCCTATATGTGTCTATGTTATTGCATGCCTTAGTAGATTGCTCTGTGTTATACCCTGCGAGACTAAAATGAACCCCAGCAGAAGCGGTCTCTTGAGCAAGGGGGTGGAATATGGGAAAGCAACGGAAGATCGGCGAGGAGGATTGTAAATACACTCAAGGGACTCGCACCTGGGTGCTGGAAAACACATATATCACACCAATTGTTATTCAGTCTCGGGTGCTGGCAAGAAAAACATTTGGATGACATAAGTCTGTGATGGACTCAGGGACACCTTATCCAGCTGCTTGAGAATCTTGGCCTGTTGTGGAAGAAGATCAAAGCACAGTACCAGCAAGAACAGGGAGTCTGCATGCTCTCTAGATAACAAGGACTCTCTTGCTGCCAAGGATAAGTTTAACAATGCTACTAGTACAGCTATGTCTGAGTTATTGCTAGATGTAGATAGTATTCGATATGCGATGTTGCAAAACAGAATTGCTACTGATTTTTTGCTTTCAGCTCACAGACATGGTTGTCAAGATTTTAAAGGACTGTATTGTATGAATCTAAGTGACCACTCCAAATCCATCCATGCCCAGTTGCAGGAACTGCACCGACCGAACCAGCAACTTGTGGAGGCCACTGGGTGAAATCTCTTTGCTGGATGGACTTGGGGGTGGGGTTGGTTGAAGCAAATTATACTCATTGCCTGTGTGGAAGGAATTTGTCTGTTATGTTTAGTATGCTGTTTGCCGTGTTTAATAAGCATTATGTGATCAGTTGTAAATGCCGCTTTGCATCGTACCCTTGTACGAGTTGTAGAATGTGTTGCTCTAAAAACTATGTGTGTATCCATGAGAACCTGACCTTCACAGAAGAAGATAACAAGAAGGGATTACAACAATGTAGACACGTATCAGACAGCCGCTGTTAGCAAAGCTGGATCATGAGTTTGGTGAGACTCGCTGCATACGCTGGCCACGCATGCAGCAACTCTAGCCTGTACTTTTCCACTCAATCCAGTGCAGGATATAAGGGGGCTGTCTCGGGTCAGAGAGTGGGAGAGAGACATGAGCGAGGGGGAGAGAGACATGAGTGCACTTTGAAGGTACAGGGGATGCCCTGAAGCACTGTGTCTGCCCCCGCCCCCCCCATAAGTTCTATGTTCATTAACCCCAACAGCTCCGAAGGCATTACAGTATGTTGCAAGATAAGATATAGTCTACTACTGCTGCAAGAGACATTGAACACCTTCCTACAAGAATTTCAACTTTATGCCCTGATAGGACAGTGGGATGATGCACTCGCAAAGAGCCTGACTGCGTTAGAGTGGGTATTTTTGCCACATACCTTTTCAAAACCAGTAACTATGATGATCGAAATGTTACCACGATTGTTTTTCCAGGGTCGCTTGTGCTGTCAGCAACCGCAATGTATTTGAAATATTACAAAAGGATTTCTCGTGGGTAAATCCAAAGAAATTGGCTTTCTGGGCTAAATTTAGGAATCTGGGTATTTATTGCCTTAGCAGGGTTCTTTTTGATTCTGTTTTTAATTGTGTTTAGTATATAACCCGCTAAGAGCGTCACAACGAGTAGAAGCACAAGTCATGGCGACCTTGTTAATAAATGGTCTGGTGTTAAACAAAAAAGGGGGAGATGTGGCAGATCTACGAGCAGAGGCCTGCGTGCGGCCAAAGACCCAGTGAGCAGAGCACACAGTAACCACAGAGCCAAGAGAACAGTTCATACCTCCACTCCATCCTGTGACCACCATAGAACATTTTCGAATCTCGGACAAAGAATAGGGCTAAGTATTCTTCCTTCGCTAGGAACAGCAATGGCATTAAATACATTGAATAAGATAGGGTGTTGGGCAAGTAAACAGATAAACCTTACAACTGAAATCCTATCTAGCTTGCTTACTGATGTTGATAGCATTCGGCATGCTATGTTGCAAAATCGAGTGGCTATTGATTTTTTGCTGTTAGCTCAGGGTCATGGATGTGAAGATTTTGAAGGTATGTGTTGTATGAACCTTTCTGACCACTCATCATCCATTCATAAGCAGTTACGGGAGCTGAAGGATAACATGTCCAAATTAAAAGTGGTTAAAAACGGTTTTGATGACTGGTTAAGCTCATGGGGTATAACGGGATGGTTATCAGACTTACTAAAGCAAGGGCTCATGCTATTGTTGGTTATATTATTATTGATTATGGTAGCCTCGTGTGTTCTTCGCAAAGTGACTGACATGATAGAAAATGCCATGCATAAGGTCTGGCTGGCTCAAGAAGAAAAAGGGGGTATTGTAGGAATGTGCCTGAGAGAAAATGGTCATGTGAGCCAGCCTCCCTACTGTGAGAGATTAGATTAAGGGCAAAACAGGTGGTAGAAGATGGAATTAGTACATGGAAAAAACGGGAACTGAGAAGGCAGAAAACATGTTGTGCTAATGACTAAGCAATTTACTATGTGAATTCTTGTAACCAATCTGATCTGTGAATGAACTGCATGGACAGTGCGTGAACAGAGACTGTAAGCCAATCCTATAGCTGCCGCTAGCGCGTGCTCTTATTGCCTGTCTATATCTACTCTGTGTAAACTGGAATAAAGGGAGAACGATCATACTCATATTGAGACTCCATCGTTACTCCGGGTCCATCTCCCACTCCAACAATTTTTATTTCCCCTTTATAATCTGAGTCCATAACACCAGGCAGTAGAAACAATCCTGTGCAAGTTGTAGAAGAACAGCCAATTAAAAGAGCTGCACTATTTCTTGGCAATGGCCCGTAGACCCCCGTAGGCAAAAGGTGTATACTAGTATCTGTTATTATGGTTGGTTTGGAAGTGGCCAGGTCCAACCCCGCACTTCCTGCTGTGGTAGGTTGTAGGCCGGTGACACACCGCTTGTCTCCGATGTCTGGGGGGTTGCTACTTGCCCTGCAAAGGCCCGATTTATTGTTTTCGGGGCACTGGGGCTCGCTCCCCTCCTCCTGTTTCCCGGGAGGGTCCCAATAGGATTATCGAGCTTATCATATTTTGAATGACATTGGCTACTCCAATGATATCCTCTCTGACACTGAGGGCATAGTTGGGTTGGGGTAGCAGGCCTTCTTGAAATTGGATGGTCGGTGCATTGGGGACAATTCCGTTTAATATGTCCTTCCTTATCACTAAGAAAGCATTTAGCAGCTGCACGGGCTACCACCATCTGTTGAGCTAAAGCAGTGGCTAATGTTTCTGCTTTATGTTGCTCAGAGCCCACGTTTTGACAGGCTCTTATTAGCTCTGATAGAGTTTTGGCCTTATTTCGCAACGGCTCTAAAGCACGCTTGCAATCTGCATTAGCGTTTTCAATTGTTAATTGAAACAATTGCTGCGCCTCTTCAGAATCCATTTGCCTTTGGATAGCAGTCTGCAATCTGTCTAAGAAGGTAACATAAGGTTCTTGTGCCTCCTGGTGCACAGCCACAAAAGACGTTTCTCTTCTTCCTGTATTGGGAACTTGCCGCAAGGTTCTAATAGCCAGCGTTGCGGCCTGACTAAGAACTCTTCCGTCTAACTGGGCTTGTGCCTGTGCAGTGGCGTATGGCCCTTGTCCCAGCAACTCGTCCAGACCTATATTAATACCTTGAGTAAGATTGTCCATAATTTTAGCAGTGGCAGCATCACGATACTCTGTGGCCCAGACTGCAAATTGTGCTGCAGTCAAGATTAACCGCAAAAGAGAACGCCAATCATACACTGTCATTGTATACGAGTCAGCTATGGCCTGAATAAGATTCATTGTGAAGGAAGAGTGCAATCCGTAATCTCTGGCAGAATTTCTTAACTCTTTAATTAAGTCATAAAGTAAGTACTCCTGATGAGGCGGTGTAAGGGATGGACTGTAAATTCCCTGACAAGGGGCAGAAGGCCCTCCAAGCCTTCAATGGAATGCCTCAAACACTCGCAAGGAAATAAATAATGCAGGCCTGGCTTTCAAAGAACTGATAAGGCTAACACTTCTGGTGCCTGAAAGTGTGGGAGAACTGTCTTGTGAAGACAGGATAGTTCTGCCACTCGTGTGGAGAGCTTGCTAGTTCTCAGTTCTCGAGGCCATTGTGTCCGATGAGTGACCTTTGCTTCATTATCCGTGAAATGCATATGAAAGCACACACTCCTGCATATGCTAATGAAGGTTATAGAGATCATGCTAAACATATATGACCATGGCACTCGTCTCTCCACCCAAATCATGCTACACATCACCTGGGAGAAGGGAGAAACCTGAGACGAGGCTGTCCTCAGCAAGGGGGGTGGACCATGCTAATTCAGCAAACATAAAAGGGGAAAATAAGTGCCCCTGAGGGGGGAACAAAGAAGAAACAGAAGAAGAAAATAGTGCCTGGGAAGATTCTTCCCAAGAAAGAAGACCGTGCCTGGGAAGATTTTTCCAAGAAAGAAGAAGATTATGCCTGGGAAGATTCCCTGAAAAAGACACTGGAACCAGGACCGGTGATCTCTTTCTCTCTTTTTTCTCCGTCTTTTCCTTTCTCTGTCCCTCAGTTTCTCTTTTCTCTTAGAATTGTTAAGTAACAGAGTTGTTAAGTAACGACCTTAAGTACCGCTTGCCATAAATTGTCCTATACCTGTTGTTAAGTAACACAATGCACACCTCACCATTTGCCATGACTTGTTATACACCTAATCAATTATCGTGGACTTGTTAAGACCTACACTAACCATTTTGGGATGCTAATAAATGTTTGTATATGGACCTTGAGATTTATCTCACCTTAGTCCGTGCCGTTGGGAATTTACAAATCTGAAGTCACTTACCCCCCCTCTTTCCTGAGAGTGGGACGTGACAGGTGGTTGGTTAGGTCTATAAATTACAGGCATCGCTTGTAACATCTGAACATCTCCTCTGCGCAAAGCCTCCCGCTGACATTCTGACAATATACCGCAATACCCCGATTCCGGCTGCGCACGTATAAGCGGTTGAGAAGGAGGAACAGATGCAGTACCTGGCGCAAATGGAGGAGGGTTAAGAATGGAGGAGCGCGATAACGACTTTCATCGCTGTTGCTGTAAAATCTCCTCTGCAGTTGGAGCAGATGCAGCCATAGCTTTAATTGGGGTTAAAGGTGGATATAAATCAGGTTCGGTCTCTGGATTTATTGGACCAGGATCAAAGGGATCTTCTGGCTCTTCACCTCCCGAATTCTGCTTTTGGTAATGTTCTGCAGGATTGGGAATTTCAGCAGATTCAGGCTGAGGGTCTGCAACTGGGAGTATTACGTCAACAGACTGAGGTTCCTCTGGGGGAGCTTTTGGTGCCCCTCCAGCAACCCCTTGCAGGGCTTGCTCTGCAGGATGCAGTGTTCGTATGGCAGTGTATACAGCTTGCCAAGTAATTATTATACCTTCTGGCAAGGACAACTGCAGCGTCTCCCATGTTTGCAATTCCTCCCCCACTTTTTGCCAGTGAGCTAAATCATAGGACCCCCCCTTCAGGGAACCATGAGCAATAATCACATATCCATACAAGCAAAGTTACTAATTTGACAGGGGCCAATTTAAAGCCCTGTTCTGTTAAAATGGGCTGCAGAATTTCAAGTTGCAATTTCTGTTCTCGAGTAGCTGTCCCATTTTTAATATCTCCCGTGGCTGCTCACCTTTTTCATCCAGCGAATGGCGATGAAAGTAATTGTTAGAGAGCGCTCGGTATGAATTCCTCCGTCTAGCCACGGGTACACCACTGGATAATTAGTACTTCATATCTCTGTTCCTTTTAATCCTTGTTCTTTTAAACCCGATTCAGGCGCCATTTGTGGTGTATGAAGGCACGGACTCCGGCTGTGATGAGCACGAAATCGTTTATTGCTTCTCAAGCCTCGGCTTTTATACCCGAGCTCTAAAACTTTCCATGCACCTGCTAGGCAAGTAAACACATATTTCAGATCACTAACCCAGTCACCTTGTTCAGTTCCCACCAAGATAAGCACGCGAAGCTGTTTTCTTGTTCCATGTTTATATTGAGCCAGTTCCTCTTCGTTCCATCCGTATCGACATCTGCGTTCCTGTTTCTGTGTGCTCTGCTCACTGTGTCCTTGGCTGTACGCAGGCCTCTGCTCGTAGATCTGCCACACCTCCATGTGAAAGCAAACTGTGGCCTGCATTCTGCTGCCAAAGGAATTGAAAAAAATGCATTGGCAATGTCAGTTGTGGCCTTTGGCTGCCTTGGCTGCCTTTGACTCCAGTTCTTATTGGAGCTCTAACATGTGTGGTACAGCAGCACTCAGTAGTAGTGTCACTTCATTCAGGCCACCAGAGTCTACTGTTAATCTGCAGCCTCCATCAAACTTTCACACTGGCCATACAGGACTATTAAAGGGTAAGTGAGTCTTGCTGATCACTCCTTGAACCTCTAGTTGACGAATCAGCTTATGGATGGGAGCCAGGGAGTCTTGGTTCGTGTGATATTGCCACCGGTGCGCTATCCTGGTAGCAATCGACACCTACTGTTCTTCAACTTGCAGCAATCCCACAATGAAGGGATCTTCTGAGAGGCCAGGCAGGGTAGATAGTTGTTTGATCTTCTCTGTGTTCACAGTGTCTACACTAAAAGCTCATTTGTACCCCTTTGGGTCCTTGAAGTACCCTCTCCTGAGTTAGTCTATGCCAAGAATACAAGGGGCCTCTGGGCCAGTCACAATGGAGTGCTTTTGCAACTTGTTCCCTGTTAAGCTCACCTCAGCCTCCAATACAGACAATTCTTGTCCTCCCCCTGTCACTCCAGAGATCCAGATGGGTTCTGTGCCCCTATACCCTGATTGCACCAGCGTACACTGTGCACCAGTGTCTACCAAAGCTTCATACTTCTGCGGGTCTGATGTGCTAGGCCATTGAATCCACTCAGTCCAGTATACCTAGTCATCCCTTTCCTCCTCCTGACCAAAGGCAGGGACCCTCTATTCCTGTTCCTGGTCAGAATATTCACTGCCTGAGCCTTTCAGTGCCAGACCAGAAGTCCCCTCACCAGGATCAAGGGAGGTGATCTCAGTCCTTCTATGTCTGGGAGATCGCTGATTGCCTTCTTGTGTCTCTACACCAACTAAGCTGACAGCCTTCTTGGGTAACACCTTCTTAACAGCTGTCTTCCCTCTCAGTTCACGTACACAGGCTTCCAGCTTAAAGGTGGGCTCACCATCCCACTTCCTCATGTCCTCCCCCTGGTCATCAGAATGCGCCACACGGCATACGCCTGGGGGTTCCCTTTCCCTCTGACTGGGGCAGGAGAAGACTGAATTCTTGGGGCACCCCTGACAGCCAAGGCGCTGGCCCGTAGACATGAGGAGGTACAGAGATTTTCTTCAGTGTTTTGGAGCCAAGAAAACACTCTCTCCACAGTTGGTGTATCCGTATCCGGGCAATACATCACTGCCAAGCTGTTAGAATATGACGCTGGGGCACTTTGAATCACCTTCCTCCACATGGCCCGTGTGTACAGGACATCCTCTGGATCTTTGGAGATGTCATCATTGTCTAGATCACTGTAGGTGACTTCCAGCACCACTAATTCTCTCAGGTACTAGATGCCTTCATCTGCGGTAGTCCACTTTCCTGAGGAGTTCACAAGATCTCACTTGAATGGATATCTTGCCCTCACACTTGAGAGGAGACATCTCCAGAGACTGCAAATTGCTGCCTCTTTTCCAATTCCTCTCTCAATTCCCTGGTTTCTAGCAAGGGATCCCAGCTGTTGGGTTTCCCTACCTTCAGATTGCTGACTGTCGGCCCTGTTATCCCAGCATCGAAGCACCCAGGCAGCAATCTGCTCACCTGGCTGGTGGCTGTAATTTTTCCACATGTCTCAAAGTTCTGATGAGGTCAGGGACCGGGTAGTTTCTGCTTCCTGTCTGAATTCTATCACTCCTTCCTCCAATTTCTTTGTTGAAGGACTGGCTTCTTGATCAAACCTTTCCTTTTCTTCCTCCTCCTCCCTTACTAATCGATGATATGGACCCATTGTTTTCCTTGTCCACTGTTTCTTTTTCACTACTGGGGCAATTACTGTAGTTGTTGTTGTTTGTGTCCCCGCTTCAATCACAGTCCTCTGAGGGTACTGAATCATGGCTTGATAGGCACAGGCCATGCCCCAGTACAGTGCTAGAAGCTGCTGGTTTTCATTGGGGTAGGCAAGGCACCCTTCTATCAGGTGGTGCGTCAGTTTGCCAGGGTTGCTTGCCTGTTCAGGTGTAAAGAGGTGATAACCGCCCTAGGAACCTGCCCAAATCCTTCCACACACTCTGCCACCCAGGGACCAGCCGCCTCAGAGCACATTTTAGTATCACCTCATCCAAAAGTTGTCTTCTCTTACACCAGGACAACACCAGATTCCACAAAACCCATAATATGCCAACAGTGTTAATTAGTAGTATTAAACAGCTCACGTAAGGGTGAACAAGGACCTCAGGAGCCTGCGTAATAAAACCACTCACATCAATCCCGGATAGGAAGAGGGAGATGTATTCCCTCATCCTCTCCACAAGACAGGTCCCCCAGCACCACAAGGCCATCAATGCCAGGGCAAAGCACATAGCCATTGTTTGTACTAGCTTGTTCCCAAGCTCAGCAAAATAAAGAGGTAAGCAGTGCAGCCAACAAACCCCGTGACCCGCACAGGAGCTTGCCACTTAATAAGTACTATAACTATGGCACGCTTAATAGAAAATGGCCCTTGAATGGCCGTTGACTTGAGCCCCACATTGGGCACAAAAAAGGATCATAGTGGGTTGACCTTGGCTGGACACCAGGTGCCCACCAAGCTGCTCTATCGCTCCCCTCCTCAGCAGGACAGGGAGGGGAGAAAATATGATGGACAAATACCGTGTGGGTCAAGATAAAGGCAGTTCAATAACTAAAAAACAAAGGCCGCATGTGGAAGCAAAGGAAAACAAAAAAAAAAAAGATTTATTCTCCACTTCCCATCAGCAGGCGATGTCCAGCCACTTCCCGGGAAGTAGGTCTTCAGTACACATAGCAGTTGCTCCAGAAGGCAATTGTAATAATGAATGCCCCCCCCACTCCTTTCTCTTAGCTTTTATCGCTGAGCAGACGTCATATGGTATGGAATATCCCTTTGGTCAGTTTGGGTCAGCTGTCCTGGCTATGTCCCCTCCCAAGATCTTGCCCACCCCCAGCCTACTGGTGAGGGGGGGATGTTGGAGAGTCAGCCTTAATGCTGTGCGAGTACTGCTCAGCAGCAGCCAACACACTGGTGTGTTATCAACACCTTTCTAGCTACCAATACAAAGCACAGCACTATGAGGGCTGCTATGGGGAAAGTTAACTCCATCTCAGCCAGACCCAATACAGGGACCCAGAACTGCACACAATACTCAGGTGAGGCCACACCAATGCTAAATACAGGAATAATCACCTCTCTTGACCAGCTGGTTATGCTGTGTTTAATGTGCCCCAGAATGCAGTTTGCCCTCTAGGCTGCCAGGGCGCATTGCTGACTCCTATTGAGCCTACTATCAACCAACACCCCCAGATCCCTTTCTGCAGGGTTGTTTTCCAAATGCTCCTCTTCCAGTCTATTCTTGTGTCCAGCGTTGCTCCATCCCAGGTGCAGAATCTGGCATTTGGTCTTGTTAAATTTCATACTATTGATGGTTGCCCAGTACTACAATCTATCTAGATCCCTCTTCAGGGCCTCTCATCCCTCAAGAGAGTCAGCAGCATCTCCCAGTTTGGTATCCTCAGCAAACTTACTAATGGTGCATTCAACTCCTGCATCCAAATCATTGATTAATATATTGAACAGAATTGGCCCTAGAATTGAGCCCTGAGGAACACCGCTGGTGACTGGTCACCAGCCAGATGTAGCCCCATTCACTACAACTCTTTGAGCCCTGTTGTTCAGGCAGTTCTTTACCCAGTGTACTGTATACCTGCTCATCTCACAGTTGGACAACTTGTCCAGAAGGATGCTTGAGAGACAGTATCAAAAGCCTTTCTAAAATCCAGAAACACTACATCCACCACCTTCCCTTCATCCACTAGGAGAGTTACCTGATCATAGAAGGATATCAAATGTAATATTTATTATAGTTAGTTAGCACTGAAACACCTACCTTCTGCTCAGGAAGGAGGAACAGCATCATGGAGATAATTATCTGTGGGAAAGTAATGGAAGAACAGTGAGGAGGATTGTAAATACGCTCAAGTGACTCACACCTGGGTGCTGGGAAACACATATATCACACTAATTATTGTTCAGTCTTGGGTGCTTGCAAGTAAAACACTTGCACTTAGATAACGTAAATCTGCGATGGACTCAGGGACACCTTATCTAGCCGCTTGAGAATCCTGGCCTGTTGTTGAAGAAGATCAAAGCACAGTGGGAAAACTATGCCTGTTTGAACCCTTTAAATACCAGCAAGAACAGGGAGTCTGAGCGCTCTTGCTCTCTCACCCTCTTGCTAACAAGAACTCTCTTGCTAATAAGGACTCACTCTCGCTCCGCAGTGCCTGTGTCCCCTGCTTGCATGCCTCTGCCCAGGTGCTGCTTCGGAGATTCCCCGATCCATGAAGTATCAGGATTAAATTTGTTCTTTGCCTTTCATCCGTGGTTTTATGGTTGTTCCTGTGTCCTGCATGTTGTTTCTGCATCTTTCCATGGGGAAAGTTAACTCCATCTCAGCCAGACCCAATGCACTCAATAAGAAGGGAAATAAGGTATGTATTCTTAATAGACTTATCACATATATATATATCAGTAGGTTAAAGTTTTAAAATTATCCCACTGTATATACTTTCTAGTCATGGCCTCCAAGAAGCAAAGAGCTATTTATTTTACACCTTTGCAAGAATCAGGCTGGTTGGTAGAGACAAAGAAAATATCTCAAAATTTGATTGCTAAATCCTCCTCTCTTCTGGAAAACACTGATACAATAGCCAGTAGTTGAGAGTTTACCATGATAAATTGCTAGTTGCATAATACCTTTTCTTTTAGCACAGAAGTTTCTTTTGGAGCACAAGACATTGTCTCTAACAAAACCAGTAAGAAAACAACAACAATTCCATAAAGGTCTACTCGAATTGTTTTTGTATCATAGAAACATAAGTAGAAAACCTGGGGCTAACATCATTCATTGCTAATAGGAGAAAATATTTCAGTTCTCAGCTAAGCACATAGAATCATAGAATCTTCATGGTTGGAAAGGACCTTTGAGATCGAGTCCAACCATACACACACCCACAAAAAACCACCCACAAAAAACAACAACAAAAAAAACCCCCCAAAAACCCCAAAAAAGCATTTTCCCTTCTAAACCCAAAGCAATAAAAAAATAAAATGTAAGCTGGCGTTTGTGCACTTTTTTGGTGGCTTTTAGATATTGCCCCAGTAGCTTTTATTAGTAGGAGGGACCCAGTGGTAGCATCAGAGAGTCATGGCCACCAGGGAGCGGTTCTGTTGCGGTGGAACCAGAAACAAATCAAGGAAGCAACTGCAAATAAGAAGGAGGATGTGAGAAATTTCTACCTGGGGGGAAAACAGCACCATTGGTGTTTGTCAGATGCCCTGTGCTGCTTCTCTTTTGGACAGGCATCCTGATTTAAATTTTCTCAAATAGGGAGAATCAGGAGATCAAAGATATGCTCTTAATGTTGCTGGCTGCATGATTCCAAATATATTTTTTTGTAGAGTTTTTTTATATGAGTATTTAACACAGATTAGAAGACCCTAAGAGGGAAATATTGATGTGATTTACATCTCAGCTGATGTAAATCACTATAGCTCCACTTTTGCTGTTGTACGATTGCTGAGACTCTGGTACATAGAGCTGATAAAATACTATAATTGTGAAAACAATGCAAATTTTGTCACAGCAATTATTGTTCAAGCAAAACTTAGAAAGAGCTGCAACTAAGCTACCTCAGCTTGCAAGGTAACACTTCCATCTTTGTCACGTAAAGCACTTGTTACTCTGCAGACCAGGTGTGCCTATGGGCCCCTTTGTGAAGTGCTCTCACCATCTTAAGCCTAAAGAATTTCAGGAGAAACCTTTGACCGAATGATGAATAAATAAATAACCCGTTATTTTTGAGATAATTTCCTCTCTGATTATTTCTGTCTAAATGTTGCAAATATATTGGGAGAACTAAGGAGGACATTAATTACATCAGTCCAGACAACAGCAGTCATTGCAGTGTCATAGTGCAAGCTATGATATATAAAATACAGCATCACCCTTTCCATCTCCATGCTGAAAGTTGCTTTCCTCTGTAATGACGCTCGAGAAGTACTCAGTCTTTGAGTCAGTTGTAGAAACCAGCAGGACAAGAAAATAACAATCTTAAAAGCTTATATGTCTAGCCCTACCAGGAGGTTTATATTGACTTTTATGAGGGAATTAGTTAAAATTGCCATACTGGAAGTATTTGATTTAGATTATTCTTGTTTTCCCAAGCAGTGGAGACTCATTACTCTGATCGTCTGTTCTAACTATATACTCAAGAAAGAAGCCTTCAGTTCAAAGCTCTTGATGAATAAGTAAAACGGATCATTATTATCTTTTCAAAAAGCCTTTAAAAGACTTAGTAGAATAAACTGGAAAAATATATGAGAGAGATGTACCTTCAGAATTTGGTCTGAACATACATCAAATTTTTGTTTTTTCAGATGATAGAATTTCTCAACCTGAGATCAAAACATTCTTAAATGCTAGTCTTTTAATCTAAGAAATAATTCTGACGCTCTTTTGGTGCTCTTGCTACTCTTCTTTTTGTCTCTTACTAATAGATGGACTGCACTGCATAAGGTGAGTTGTCCAAGGAATGCCTTGGTTAGTCTACCAAAACACGATGTATTTACACCCATTTAAACATTTTTAGTGTGACTCTCCAGTTCTGCTTGTAGATACCAACTACAGATCTTTCCAGGCATGAAACTATTTGAGGCATTAATAGCAACATATAGGAAAACAAGAACATCAGTGCCAGAAACCCTCTGCTGCTGTTAATACAGAAGAATGCCCTCAATCATTTTGTTTGGAAGCAGGTGATTCTAAACAGATCAAAGTTTTGCAATGCTGATGCGAGGGTGAGCACCCACTTGGGTTTTAATGCCTAACCTTTTAGCCATGCAAGCTGCTAAATCTGTGGGTCACAATAACAACATTATCTGTTTTGGTCCTTTGGGTGGTGGTTTGGGGACAGTTTTCAATTATCTTAAAGAAACAGACATATGAAAGGAATAGTAATTTCACAGTAGTAAGGACTTTTAGATCGTTCTATTGATCTAAACCACTAGATGTTTATTCTTTATGGCTCAGACACATTTATAAGTCAGAAGATACCAAATTGATCTCGTTGATAGTTTTTAACAACTATCAGGATTATTAACAGATCCGCACAAGTATGACATCATTAACCAATAATTCTTCAAACTGGATATACTGGGTCTGGGCAGGTGTATCAGACAGGTAAGGGTCTGTGCTGGTATGCCAAGGGAGACTTGTGAATGTGGAGAGGCTACAGGATGAGTGTGAGTGCATGCATGTGTGCTAGCAAGCATCAAGCTGGACTAGTTGGTGAGAAAGGGACCCATGGGGCAGGTAAAAGGGCCTAGGATCTGGGCAGGGGTAAGGGCCTAGGATCTGGGCAGGGGTACTGGGCAGACAGAGGGGGCATTGCCTCTACTTAAGGGATCCACGAACATGTATGTGCTTGTGAATCTAGAGTGTTTTTTGTGTGTGCGCGCGCTTTCAGTAGTAACCTTCTGCCTCTGCCAAGCAAAAAAGAGGAAGGGGACTTGGCTGTCTTTGTTTATGCTTTATGTGAGACCTATATGTAGGTGCTGTTGAAGGCAACACCTTGTCTGTGGCAGTCTGTGTGACCATCCGTGTCAGTGTCACACATGTGTGTCTCTAGAATACATGCTCAGTTTTTCTACTGGTTGAACCTGCAAACAGGAAAGCGGCAGCCGTGTCCTTCAGCCCGGGAAGAGACCCCGGGTCCCTGGGGAGCACCAGGCTGGGCTCCAGCACCTGGGCTGTAAGGAATCCTGGGCTGGAGTGGCTGGAGGAGGCATTCATGCTTTTAACATTCATTAAATCACCTTTGAGTGCCTGGTTGCTTGACATTGTTTATTAAACATTTGGCCATTCTTGGAAATACTGGAAACATAAGAGCATTTTCGGTAGGACACTAACAATTAGGCTGTACTATGTGCTTCCTTGCTATCAAGCCACCCAAGGTTATGCAATTTTTACCATCATAAAATTATGGAATATTGTCACCCAACACTGCAGGAACAGACAGGTTCTTTGGGGGATCCTGGTCAGAAAGATGATGGTTACAATTAAATTTATAGGTACAATTAAAGCTTTATTTTTTTAACAGAATTTTATGATCAGCATAGCACAGTATTTAATGATCAGAGTAGCACAGGATTTTTATAAGCAGAATCAGTGTAGCACAATTTTATAAGTAGTGTAGCACAGAATTTTATAACACAGTTTAGCTTATGGTTCTTAATCACCTGGACCCTCTGCAGATCAGGTCAAATCTTAATACTTGTCTTGGAGTATCAATATAACGATCATAACCTAGACTCAAAACACATAAAAGAATATGAGTCACTCAGTCCTTGGAGGAAGCAGATGATGGTGGAGACGACCCTGACCACCAGGGGATCACAGGTTTTGCCGTCCAGCAGCAGTTCTGGTCCAAGTCCCACTTAGGACTTGTAACTGTTTGATTTTATAGACAGTGCTCTGTGTGCTGTTACGCTTCTCTGTTCTGTGACAGGGTCATCACAACCCAGTTGGCCAGCAGCATAGGACCTTCGAGGCTAGTAAGAAGGGAAGAAGTCAGTCTAGTGTCCAGGAACCTTGAGGCTGATAGGGAAGGGGAGAAGTCTGCCTAGTGCGCAGGACCTTCAAGGCCTGATAAGGAGGGGAAAGGGGACTGATACGTGACCAGCTTGGTAACAGAGAATGGCTGTTTGCCTTATAAAATGGCATAAATTATGCTAAACATATTACCAGGGATCAGGAGCAGGGGGTACTGGTCATCTGGTCCGGTCTCCTGCTTAAAGCAGGGCCAAATTCGAGGTTAGTTCAGGTTACTCTGCTTGTCCATTCTCCAAGGATATTCCACAACTGCTCTGAGTAATTGTTCTGCACCATGGTGGGGGTTGGGGGGGTGAAACGAGGTGAGAGAGAGAGAGTTCAGGATTCTTTCTGGATCTCAGTAGGAAAGGCCTAATAACAAATGGCTTAATAACTGCTTTAATAAGGCAAAATAAGAGGAATACAGATAGCAAGTAGATCTTTGTCCTGGTTCCGGTGGGGACAGGGTTAATTCTCCCCAGGCTCCAGCAGGGACACGGGTATTCCATGCCACGTGAGCCATGCCCACCCTGAGCTGCCGGGGGAGGGGGCAGGAAGTCGCTGCTTGGAGCGGGCTGGGGTGTCCCGGGTCCGGTCCGGTCGGGGAGCAGCGGTTCCGTAATCGTGTTTGTATATTCCTCTGTCCGTGTTATTGTTGTTGTTTTCCTGATCCCTTTGCTGTTCTGTTAAACTGCCTTTGTCTCAACCCAAGAGTCTTGCCTTTTTCTTCCGATTCTTCCCGTATTGGGAAGGCCCGAGAGAGCGGCACGTGGTTCTTTGTTGCCATCTGAGGCTAAACCACGACAATCTTATATCCCTTCAGATGCTGGGCACCCCGCATTTGTGCGGCATCAGACAGAGCTTGGATCAATTTTCCCACAGAATGCTGTGCAGATCAGACCCTGTCCGTGGAGAGAAGTTCTCCCTTTCGGTCATTCAAGTTAATATATAGTTTCCTTAAAAGAAAACAACTCTATTTCTAAAGGATGTTCACATGAGAACTTCTTGCATGCGCTTTTAGATAAAAGCAAGGCCACACAGGTGATGTAATCACTGGTACCAAATGGGAACTGCCTGCAAGCTCCTTCATTATATTTAGCTGTGTACATTTATCCTGCAGGCAAGGAATTTGTGCAGCATAACACAGACTTGAAAGCCATAATTTAAGTGCAGCACAGCACAGGCTTGAGCCTACTCAGATTAACTGCTATGTGAATCACTCGCACCTAAACATGCAAAAGTCTCTCGGTAAGGATTGCTACAGGAACCCTGTTCCAATGTTTGACCATCCTCATTGTGAAGTCTTTTTTTTTTTTTTTTTTCTCTTAAATCTGACCAGGATTTCCCTTGCTGCTGCGTCCATGACCTCTTATCCTTTCATTGTGTACCTCTGAGAAGAGTCTGGCTATGTCTTGTCTATAACTACTCACTGAGTAGTCAAAGTAATCAGTCAGGTCCTCTCTCATTAGCTTTACCTTCTCCATCTAGGCTGAAGGAATATAATGGATTATTAAGTTGCTTGTGGGTTGCACCAAAGTTCGTAAATGAGATAGAAATTAAGTGCTTAGCTGATTCTTCTGCTCATCTGCCTCACTGTAACCTATACAGTCATGCTGCTGACAACTGAAACCTTTTGGATTGAACATTTATTATTGTGTCAGCTTCCTTAGTACTAGATGAAGCCATGTGAGCCTGTATCTCTAGACAGGTGTCATTCTTTTGGAGACTTCATATATGGGTAGGTGTCTTTCTGTCATTCTGTGTATCTATCTCCATTACAGAGTGATAGGAAATGTGTGCTCATTTCCATAAAGGTAACAAGTAGAAGGTATGCAGTAACTATATGGAATCTGATATGGCCTTGAAATTGCTAATTATTTTTGCTTCTGACAGTAAGATAATTTAATTCTGAACTACCTATGTGTATTGATCCTGACTGCAAGACCATTGTACATTGAAGAGTTAGTGATCCACATAACAGTTAATTTGAATATGCCCAAGCCTGTGCTATGCTGCACATACAGCTTGACCTTCAGGCCTATGTGGTGCTATGCATATCCTTTGACCTCAGGATAAACTTATCTGGTTGACTGTAATAGAGGATCCCGCAGGCAACCCACTTGGTACTGGCGATTATAACACATGCATGCCCTTGCCTTTATCTGAAAGTGTAGCAAGAAGTTCTCATGTGAACATGCTTTCTGTTTGACAGTAGAAATGATTAATAGACTTGTTTTCCTGTAAGAATATCCTATAGTAGCTCAAATGACCAAAATGGTGTAAGCCTACCACAGACAGGATATGCACAGCATGCTGGACACTGATTGGAGGCCCATTCAATTCTGCACAGCTCAGGCTTCCCAACATCTAAAGGATGTAAGATTATCTACACTACTCTCTCATTTTTATAGTGTTAGTTCTAATAAATAGCATTTTAAATGATACTTTACAGAGTCTGAGTGCTTTTCTTACTGTGATCATAATGAACCAGCACCTCCTGGTGCAAAACAGTATCCTACAACTACTGTGTACACAACCATACTGTATCAGGTCTGGCTGGAACGGAGTTAACATCATAGCAGGCTGTATGGTGCTGTGTTTTGGATTTGTGACTAAACCAGTGTTGATAAACCAATGTTTTGGGTATTGCTAAAGACTGCCTGCATAGCATCAAGGCTTTCTCGTTTTCCTCACTCTGCCCACTCACTGTCCCAGCAATTAGGCTGGGGGTCAGCAAGAAGTTAAGAGGGGACACAGATGAGATAGCTGACCTAAATTGACCAAAAAGGATACTCCATGCTGTTACCAGAGAAA
The DNA here is from genome assembly GCF_028500815.1 of Rissa tridactyla. Lineage (NCBI taxonomy): Eukaryota > Metazoa > Chordata > Aves > Charadriiformes > Laridae > Rissa > Rissa tridactyla. The sequence continues at coordinate 6,861,156 of NC_071496.1, forward strand.
AGCAGGTGTGGATCCCACAGGGGCAAGGCACAACACTCAGCAAGTGAAATCTTTGGCTTTACTGAAAGCATAGCACTACCATGGTGGGAGCCCCAGGACACCAATGCTAATCGAATGGGGACCCAATGCAGTGGAACCCTGCTCCAGAGTGAAGCTCAAAGGAAAGCACTGCAGGGGTGGACAATAAAACTTGTGCTGATTAACATATCATACATATGCAATGCCTTGTTTTGCTCATTATCAAACTCACTGATGTAATGCAGGTGCTATTATCGCAATTCCAAGATCCACAGCTGGCCTTCACTTTGGTGCCCATGCAAAAGTAGGTGCAGATGGGGGGAAGCAAACTACCCCAGGTTCCCATAACAAGATAAGATGTGCTTGGGACTCTACATACTTGGATGGGGGAGGTGAACTAGCCTGGGTTACCTTAACGAAGTCTTCTTGTGCCCTACACATGCCATATACTGTCATGCTCAGCAATAAATACTGGGGGGGGGAATGGTCTTCCAAGGTGCCCATTGCCCAGAGACTAGCTGGACATCAATCTGCTGGTGGGAAGTGGCAAGTGATTACCTTTGCATCGCTTGGTATTTTTCCTCTTTTCTTCACTTATTAACCTGTCTTTATCTTGATGCACGAGTTTACTCGATTTTCCTCTTCCTATTCTCCCCCATGTCCTGCTGCTGGGGACACTGAGAAAGTGGCTGTTTGGTGTCCTTCAGTCGCTTCTGCAACTCGTCGTGTAGTACTCCACACAGCAGCTTTCCACCTTCGATGTTCTCCTATGAACCAACAAGATCCATCAGTGAACAGAACACATTGTTTCTCATTATCTGAGAGTTCATTATATGGTGGGGCTTCCTCAGCATGCTTCAGCACCTCCTCTGGTGGCATTCTGGAGTCTTAGCCTTCAGGCCAGTTTGTGATCACTTCTACGATTCCTGGACAATTTTCCTGTTGGAAAAAAGATGATGTTACAATCTCAACGACTTCTACTCTAAACCCTGCCACCCTGCTTCTGATTTCTGAATCTGATGAACTATATCATGATTGTCTAACCACTATTGAACAAGCGTATTCTAGTAGGCCTGATCTGTGAGATGAACCCTTGCCAGATGCAGAACTGGAGCTATTCACTGGCAGGAGCAGCTTTATGTTGGAAGGGAGATGAAAAGCCGGATATGCAGTGGTAACACCTACTTGGGCCTTAGAGGCTAAATCTTTGCCCAGTAATACATCTGCTCAGAAGGCAGAATTGATTGCACTAACACAAGCTTTAGAGCTCAGCCAGGGAAAGAGAGTTAACATTTACACGGATTCTAAATATGCATTCGGAGTAGTGCGTGCACACAGGGCAATTTGGAAAGAGAGAGGACTATTAAGTTCACAAGGGACTCCGATTATATATGGAGCAGAAATAATGAAGCTCTTGCAAGCAGCCCTTCAACCAAAGGAGGTTGCAATAACGCACTGTAAAGCTCATCAGAAAGGGAACAGCGAAATCATAAAGGGAAACCAAAAAGCAGACCAGATAGCAAAAGAAGCAGCACTAAAGGAATCAAAATTTGAAGGAGCTCTAATTTCAGGACCTCATTTAGAATTATCACCCCCATAATACACTGAGAAGGAAAATCAGTTGGCAGAACAATTAGATTGTTCCAAAAATTATCAGGGTTGGTGGGTAACACCACTGAAACAACTATTAACCTCTGAAAAGATGATGGAAGTTCTACTCAAGAGACTGCACCAAGAAACACACTCGAGAGCCGATGCATTGGTATTAACTGCCAGAAGATACGTCATTGGACCAAGAATGCAAAGCTTAGCAGATATAACAGTCAAAAAGGGCACTATTTGTTGCACGAATAACCTGGAAATTGCAAAGAAAATCACAGGAGGAATCTTAAAAGAAGGGGTAACTCCCAGGGAATACTGGCAAATAGATTTTACAGAATTGCCAAGGTGTAACCTATATAAATATCTATTGGTAATGGTAGATACCTTTTCTGGTTGGCCAGAGGCTTTCCCCTGTCATACCAACAAAGCAAGGGAAGTAATTCAAATCTTACTGAAAGAAATCATCCATAGGTTTGGTGTTCCAGAAGGTATTTCCTCTGACAATGGACCTCATTTTATTGCAGAAATAGTACGGGGAGTTTCCAAATTTCTAGACATTAAATGGGATTTACATGCTCCTTGGAGGCCACAGTCTAGTGGCAAAGTAGAAAGAATGAACCAAACCCCAAGAAGACAGATTTCCAAGGTATGTCAGGAAACCCAAATGAAATGGGTAGATGTTCTACCTATAACATTAATGAGGGTACGAATTACACCCAGAGTCAGGGAAGGTGTGGGTCCCTTTGAGATTCTGTATGGAAAACCACATCCAACCAGTTATTTAACTATAAAGGGAGATCAAATGCATATAAAGGGACAGGCTGTGATTAAGGAGTATTTGATTTCTCTCTCACAGAGTTTATCCTCCCTGCATAGGTACCTGAACCAGAAGACTCCACTTGCCTTGGACACTTCAATACACCCATTCTAACCCGGGGACACAGTCTACATACGAACCTGGAAAGATGAGCCGCTGAAAGAAAAATGGAAAGGACCTTACACTGTGCTGCTAAAAAAATACACTGCAGTAAAAGTAAATGGGATCGACTCTTGGATCCATTACACCAGAGTAAAGAAGGCACCAGAGCGAGATCAGGACAAAGAGACCTCTACACCAACAGGAGAGCTTAAACTTCAAATAACCAGAGACTCTCTATGAACTGTATCTGGGAGACAGGACTTGTCTAAGTGACAGCTTGGGAATACTTATTCTGTTACCCGTTGTATTGTTGCCCCTGCATTATTAGAAAGTGTTGTTAGTCTAACATTGTTAAGACGGAAGTTATATGTGTGACATTGATTAGTTTAGCATTTACTACTTATGAAGGGAATCTAATTTTACAACTCATCCAGTCATTTGGGAGAATCCACAACAGTAGCAGTATAACTGCTTGCCTTCCATTAGGAATGGCAATCTGCTGAGATCCCCCTAAATAGGTGAATCTTAGCATAAGTTTGAGTGCCCTGACCTGTGCACAGGTGTAACCCTTCCACAGGGTGAACAACCCAGTCAGCTGACCCTGGTTGCCACAGCAACAAGTGTAAGCAAGAGCCTCTCTCACTGAACAGACAGTTGGCTCTGCTCCACCCCAAACCAGGACATTCCACCCCTTATTCCATATCATTTGCACCATGCTCAGATCTCTAGTACTTCTTATCCATCAAATATATACATATATACAGATATATCAGTCATTTATGATTTATCTCTATACACAAAAGTTCATTAAGTCCATTTAGTTCATAATTGCAGAGCCTCATCTATCATAGCAGACTCAGGATTGAGTATTCTCACCCAGGGTCAAATTTCCTTGAGGCACACATTGAACTTCTCCATTCTCCAGCATCACCCACCAAGTACATCCGGGTCCTTGAGCAAAAACAGTCCCACGAATGGGTTCGCCTTTGCCTGAGGCAGGAAAAACCCAAACAGCTTTCCCCAGCATATTCCTTCCATGCACCACAGGGACTTTATCCCCTTCTACTGTATGTAAAAGGCCTGATTGAGCAGGACCAGCTCGATTGATGGATCCCCTGGTGTTAACTAACCAGGTAGCTTGCGCTAAATGCTTGTCCCAATTTTTAAAGGTTCCACCACCCATTGCTTTCAGGGTGGTTTTTAACAGTCCATTGTATCCCTCAACTTTCCCAGAAGCCGGTGCATGATAGGGGATGTGATATACCCACTCAATGCCATGCTCTTTTGCCCAATTACTTAGAAGACTGTTTTTGAAATGAGTCCCCTTGTCTGACTCAGTTCCTTCTGGAGTGCCATGTCGCCACAAGCCTTGCCTTTCAAGGCTCAGGATGGTATTCCGGGCAGTGGCATGGGGTACGGCATAGGTTTCCAACCATTCAGTGCTTCCTTCCACCATTGTGAGCACATAACACTTACCCTGACGTGTTTGAGGGAGTGTGATGTAGTCAATTTGCCAGGCCTCCCCATACTTCCTCCCAATACTCCCCATATTTTAACCATCGTCCCCACTACCACAAATGTTTTAACCTTTTAGCATGTTCGATTTCGGCGCACGTTTCACAATCGTGGATAACCTGCACAATAGCGTTCGTGGTTAAATCCACCCCTCGGTCATGAGATCATTTATATGTTGCATCCCTTCTTTGCTGACCTGAAGCGTCATGGGACCACCGAGCTAAAAATAGTTCACCTCTATGTTCCCAGTCCAAATCTGTCTGGAAAATCTTAGCAGCCTTATCCACTTGCTGATTGTTTTGATGTTCCTCAGTGGCCCGACTCATGGGTACGTGGGCATCTACATGGCGTACCTTCACGACTAGTTTCCCTAGCCAGTCAGCAATATCTCACCATAGTTCAGCAGCCCAGATGGGTTTACCTTCGCGCTGCCAGTTGCTCTGCTTCCACTGCTTTAACCACCCCCACAGAGCATTGGCCACCATCCATGAGTCAGTATAGAGATAGAGTATTGGCCACTTTTCTCGTTCAGCAATGTCTAAGGCCAGCTGGATGGCTTTTTCCTCTGCAAATTGACTCGGTTCTCCTTATCCTTCAGTGGCTTCTGGAACTCATCGTGTAGGACTCCACACAGCAGCTTTCCACCTTCGATGCTTTCCTACAATCCAACAAGACCCATCAGTGAACAAGGCACACTGTTTCTCATTATCTGACAGTTCATTACATGGTGGGGCCTCCCCAGCACGTGTTACCACCTCCTCAGGTGGCATCGTGAAGTCTTTGCCTTCAGGCCAGTTTGCGATCACTTCTACAGTTCCTGGACAATTTGGGTTTCCTTTTCAAGCTCGCTTTGTGATTAATGCAACCCACTTAATCCAGGTAGCATCAGTGGCATGATGAGTAGAAGGAACTTTACCCTTGAACATCCAGCCCGGGACTGGTAATCGGGGCGCCAGGAGGAGCTGTGCTTCAGTACCAATTACCTCTGAAGCAGCTCTGACTCCTTCATATGCTGCCAAGATTTCTTTCTCAGTTGGGGCATAGCTGGCCTCGGAGCCTTTATAGCCTCGACTACAGAATCCTAGGGGTCGACCTCGAGTCTCCCCTGGTGCTTTCTGCCAGAGGCTCCAGGTAGGGCCATCGTCCCCGGCTGCAGTGTAGAACACATTTCTGATGTCCCATCCTGTTCGGACTGGTCCAAGGACTACCGCATGCACAATCTCTCGTTTAATATGCACAAAGGCCTGGTGTTGCTCAGGACCCCACGTAAACTCATTTTTCTTTCGAGTCACTTCATAAAGAGGTCTCACAATCTGACTATAGCCTGGAATATGCAGTCTCCAGAAACCCACAACGCCTAAAAAAGGCTTGTGTTTCCTTTTTGTCAGTAGGTGGGGACATAGATGTTATTTTGTTCATCACATCCATTGGGATCTGGCAACGACCATCTTGACACTTAATTCCCAAGAACTGGATGTCTCATGCAGGTCCCTTGACCTTTCCTCTTTTTACAGCAAAACCTGCTTTCAGAAGAATTTTAAGTATCTTCTTACCTTTTTTGAAAACTCCTTCTGCTGTATTACCCCACACAATGGTGGCATCAATGTACTGCAGGTGTTCTGGAGCTCCACCCTTCTCCAGGGCAGTCTGGATCAGCCCATGGCAAATGGTGGGGCTGTGCTTCCACCCCTGGGGCAGTCAATTCCAGGTGTACTGGATGCCTCTCCAGGTGACAGCAAACTGTGGCCTGCACTCTGCTGCTAAAGGAATAGAGAAAAAGGCATGAGCAATGTCAATGGTAGCATACCACTGGGCTGCCTTGGACTCCAGTTCATGCTGCAGTTCTAGCATGTCTGGCACAGCAGCACTCAGTGGCGGTGTGACTTCATTCAGGCCACCAGAGTCTACTGTTAATCTGCAGCCTCCATCAGACTTTCACACTGGCCATCTAGGGCTGTTTAAGGGTGAGGGAGTCTTGCTGATCGCTCCTTGTCTCTCTAGCCAACGAATCAGGTTCTGGATGGGAATCAGGGAGTCTCAGTTGGTGCGATACTGTCATTGATGCACTGTGGCAGTAGCAGTTGGCACCTGCTGTTCTTTAGCCTTCATCAGTCCCACCACAGAAGGGTCATCTGAAAGGCCAGGTAAGGCAGACAGCTGTGTAATATCCTCAGTCTCTACAGCTGCTATACCAAAAGCCCACCCATACCCTTTCTTGAGATAGTCCATGCCAAAGATGCACGGAGCATCTGGGCCGGTGATAATGGGGTGCTTCTCCCATTTATTCCCAGTTAGGCTCACTTTGGCCTCCAAAACAGTCAATTCTTGAGACCCCCCCGTCACACCAGAAATAGTAGCAGATTCTGTCCCTTTATGATTCAATAACCTATATAAATATCTATTGGTAATGGTAGATACCTTTTCTGGTTGGCCAGAGGCTTTCCCCTGTCATACCAACAAAGCAAGGGAAGTAATTCAAATCTTACTGAAAGAAATCATCCCTCAGAGGAATGATGTACCAGTTTCATCCAGTTTCAGCGCCTCCTGTGGAGGGATGTTCCCTTGTTATCAGCCTTCGGTTCTTCTTCAAGGGTATATTCATTAGCAAGGCATTTATTGTTTATACCTAGTGTCCAGTTTCACAGTGCCTTGTAACCTTTTTACAGCTCTTTGCTCTTACTTAGTGAGAGATTCTACCTTCTAAAATATATTATACCTTTTTAAAAGTACATTCTACCTTTTTAAAGTACATCATTCCTCCCTTGAGATTATGAGACTTCTTTCTATACTTCTCATATGTCTCACTATTTCTTTTCATCACCATTACATAGTTTCCAACAGTAGCTTAGTTTCTTAGTTCAACTAAAAGCAATGCAAATCATGATTTGAAAAGAGGTTGAAAACCGGACAGCTGCTGGATTGCAGTAACTGGGGGAAAGGTAAAGGCAGCAGTGGGAGATCGCGACCACCAACTCAATTAGAGACTGAACAGGACTACCCCCCCCCCCCCCCGGTACTGGAGCATGCACACATCAATTAAAGGACCTTATAACTTTAAATGAAAGCGAGAGACTGTACGAACCAATAGAAATTGTTAAGATAAGGTACTAACCAATAATTATAATTAAGGGTGTGTATTTCTGTGTTTTGAACCATATAAATGATCTGAAGAGTTTGTAGGCCGGTGTGCTAACTTTGTGGATTACCACCTAGCACCCATCTCTGAGCAGAAATTATTTAAATAAATAATACCTCTACTCTGTGTGTATATTGATTCTCGCATACCGGGTAAATGACCCCACTTTGGGACAACAGCAGCATGGCCTGTTGTGCCAGTTCTAGCTGGAATGGAGTTAATTTTCTTCATAGCAGCCCATATGGTGCTGTGTTTTAGATTTGTAACCTTTGTCTTGATAACACACCCATGTTTTAGTTATTGCTGAACAGTTCTTGCACAGCGTCAAGGCCTTCTCTCTTTCTCACTCTGCCCCCTGCCGAGAGTAGGCTGGGGGTGAGCAAGAAGTTGTGAGGGGACATAGCCAGGACAGCTGACCCAAAGTGGCTAAAGGGATATTCCGTACCATATGATGTTGTACTCACCAATAAAAGTTAAAGGAAAGGGGGAGGATGCAGGGACATTCATGGTTATGGCGTTTGTCTTCCCAAGTAACCATTACGCATGCCAAGGCCCTTCTTTCGGGAAGTACCTAAACATCTGCTTGCCGATGGGAAGCAGTGAATAAATTCCTCTTTTTGCTTTGCTTGCGCATGCAGCTTTCGCTTCACCTATTAAACTGTCATTATCTCAATCCATGAGTTTACTCGCCTTCCTTCTATTTTCTCCCTGTCCTGCGGGAGAGGGAAGTGAGCAAGCAGCTGTATGGGTACTTGGCTGCTGGCTGGGGTAAATGCACCACAGTCCATTTTGGTGCCCAAACAGGGACTCAAGGGGTTTGAGATAACAGCAGATTTGAACAGTGTGCGAGACTGAATTTATAGTTGTTTAGCTGTTAATTAGCAAGTTCCTGTGCTTGCCACAGGGCTTACTGGCTTTGCTGTATATCAGTCTAGGCCTTGTTGGCGGCTTTTTCAGCTTTTGCTGTTTGTTGAACTGCTAATCATCTTACTCTGCTGTGCTTGGAAACAAGCTCTACAGAGGGATCTGGACAGGCTGGATTGATGGGCCAAGGCCAACTGTATGAGGTTCAACAAGGCCAAGTGCCAGGTCCTGCATTTGGGTCACAACAACCCCAAGCAACGCTACAGGCTTGGGGAAGAGTGGCTGGAAAGCTGCCTGGCAGAAAAAGGCCTGGGGGTATTGGTAGACAGCCGTCTGAATATGAGCCAGCAGTGTGCCCAGGTGGCCAAGGCAGCCAACAGCATCCTGGCCTGTATCAGGAATAGTGTGGCCAGCAGGACTAGGGAAGTAATTGTCCCCCCTTTACTTGGCACTGGTGAGGCCACACCTGGAATACTGTGTTCAGTTTTGGGCCTCTCACTACAAGAAAGACATTGAGGTGCTGGAGCGTGTCCAGATAAGGGCAACAAAGCTGGTGAGGGGTCTGGAGCACAAGTCTTATGAGGAGCGGCTGAGGGAACTGGGCATGTTTAGCCTGGAGAAAAGGAGGCTGAGGGGAGACCTTATCTCTCTCTACATCTACCTGAAAGGAGGTTGTAGAGAGGTGGGGTTCAGCATTTTGGGATTTTCTGCTCCTTGCCTTTGTTATGTTTAATGATTGGAGATTTGCGTCCTTAAATTCCTCCTCTCCGGTCCATTCAATACATCAGGGTGTACTTTTCATGTAATGCCACTCACCTGCTTCTAACCTAGGCCAAATTTGTGGTAAATCCATTCCTCATGGAAATTGTTGGCAAAGTGCAGAGGACACAGTTTGTACATTTCAGCACGTATTTTTAAGCGATGGTGATGTACACGGTCCAGGGCATTCCCATCCTACATCACAGCAAATGTTGTCCCTGTAATTATTATGTCATTTTCCTAATCCAATTACCCACCCTACTGCTTCATCTATCAATTTAAGTCTCAGAAGTCCTGGTTGGGGGTGAAACAAAGCCAACTTCCTGTTCAGTGAGAGAGGCTCTTGCTCTTACTTGTTGCTGTGGCAACCAGGGTCAGCTGACTTGGTTGTTTCCCCTGTGGAAGGGTTACACCTGTGGAAAGGTCAGGTGACCTAAACTGACCAATAGAGTATTCCATCCCCTCTGCCATGCTCAGTATAAAAGCTGAGGGAGCAAAAGGGATCAGGTTGCCTTCTCTTCAAGGGCTCTTCTTATTTGGATCTTCTCCAGTGGGCTCTTCTTCAATGGAGTGTTTCTTGAATGACTGATGTGTGAGGAGGACCCTGTCAGATTTATTGGTGCTCAATATTGGGCACGAGTTTACAGTTTGCACAGGCAATGTCATTCCTAAGTGAAATGTTATATTGTCCCTTTAGAGAGCATTGTTTGAGGTTAATAGATACAATGCTACTGAATTTGCTGAGTATGTTGCATGGTTTACTTGCTCTTTGTATTTGCATGTGGTGGTTTAAATGTACTGGTTTTGTATGGTTTGGCATTCAAATGTAAAATATGGTTACTTGGATAACGGTTCTACCTGCATATTTTGGGCATCATGTGATGGATTCTACTATTAATTACCCTTTTGGTTTCACCTGGGGAAGGTTTATCTTGCCCTTCAATGCTGATGTCAAAGAGTGAGGGGAGGGAAACCTTTTGGGCTGCTTAGAAAATGAATGTTACTGTGAAAAGATCATGATGATGATGTTGGTTCTGAAAGTGTTGCAGGGGTGGTTTTGTGTTAAAAATCGGTGCAGGAGTGGGTATTGTATGACATGTGCTGCTGCTACTCCAATCCTATGGGCCAATTCACAGCTGTCACAGACACAAACCACTCCCCAAGCTACTTCCCCACTGGCACAGGCCAAGCCTCTGCCCCTGCCCATAATGGGGGAAGCTACCGCATTGGTCCCATGGGCACCAGCCCCAGCAGCATTGGCCATGCCAGCCACCCCCCAACAGCCCCTCAGCAGCAGGCAGCTACTCTGCTGCCTGCATCAGCACCAGCCGTGACTATTCCAGCTGCTTCAACAATGAGTACTGCTAGTACTCAAACTCCAACAGAACTGGTACAAGTTGCCCCAGTGACCAGGAAGCAGAAAAGGAAATCAGCTCCTTCCCCTGCCTCTTCTGATGAAGATCCAGGAAAGAGTCTTTCTCAGGCAGCATCAACAGAGTGCCAAGTGAAACAAGAAAAATGATAAACTTTTTCATGAACTGCTTGAAAAACTGTCTGAGAAGGGGAAAGAATCCCACTCTTCCCCTGAAGGGACCCAAGTCTCAGTCATTAAGAAAAAACACCCTCCTACAAAACCAATTCAAGAGAAACAGGACCTGCTCCAAGATTTCCTGCAGCTTTGTCTATGCAACTATGGAGAGGACATGAGTAAATGGGAAAAAACCTGCCCCAGTTCTACAAGCACGGGTGCTTGAGTTGCAAGGTAAAGCAGATGGAAGAAAGAATTCTTCCAGTAGGATGGCTGCTCCAGTCCATGGTAAGTAGTTCTCTGGTCCAGATAGGAGCTCATCTGCTAACTGTAGATAGTGTACTCAATGTTACGGGTGCCCTGCCTCCAGCCAGGAGGAGGAAAGTGATAACCGAGTTTATTGGACTGTGTGGATTGGATGGCCTGGCACATTAGAGTCACAAAAACATACATCCCTGGTGGACACTGGTGCACAGTGTACCCTATTGCCATTGAATCATAAAGGGACAGAATCTGCTACTATTTCTGGTGTGACGGGGGGGTCTCAAGAATTGACTGTTTTGGAGGCCAAAGTGAGCCTAACTGGGAATAAATGGGAGAAGCACCCCATTATCACCGGCCCAGATGCTCCGTGCATCTTTGGCATGGACTATCTCAAGAAAGGGTATGGGTGGGCTTTTGGTATAGCAGCTGTAGAGACTGAGGATATTACACAGCTGTCTGCCTTACCTGGCCTTTCAGATGACCCTTCTGTGGTGGGACTGATGAAGGCTAAAGAACAGCAGGTGCCAACTGCTACTGCCACAGTGCATCAATGACAGTATCGCACCAACTGAGACTCCCTGATTCCCATCCAGAACCTGATTCGTTGGCTAGAGAGACAAGGAGCGATCAGCAAGACTCCCTCACCCATTAACAGCCCTAGATGGCCAGTGTGAAAGTCTGATGGAGGCTGCAGATTAACAGTAGACTCTGGTGGCCTGAATGAAGTCACACCGCCACTGAGTGCTGCTGTGCCAGACATGCTAGAACTGCAGCATGAACTGGAGTCCAAGGCAGCCCAGTGGTATGCTACCATTGACATTGCTCATGCCTTTTTCTCTATTCCTTTAGCAGCAGAGTGCAGGCCACAGTTTGCTGTCACCTGGAGAGGCATCCAGTACACCTGGAATTGACTGCCCCAGGGGTGGAAGCACAGCCCCACCATTTGCCATGGGCTGATCCAGACTGCCCTGGAGAAGGGTGGAGCTCCAGAACACCTGCAGTACATTGATGCCACCATTGTGTGGGGTAATACAGCAGAAGGAGTTTTCAAAAAAGGTAAGAAGATACTTAAAATTCTTCTGAAAGCAGGTTTTGCTGTAAAAAGAGGAAAGGTCAAGGGACCTGCATGAGACATCCAGTTCTTGGGAATTAAGTGTCAAGATGGTCGTTGCCAGATCCCAATGGATGTGATGAACAAAATAACATCTATGTCCCCACCTACTGACAAAAAGGAAACACAAGCCTTTTTTAGGCGTTGTGGGTTTCTGGAGACTGCATATTCCAGGCTATAGTCAGATTGTGAGACCTCTTTATGAAGTGACTCGAAAGAAAAATGAGTTTACGTGGGGTCCTGAGCAACACCAGGCCTTTGTGCATATTAAACGAGAGATTGTGCATGCGGTAGTCCTTGGACCAGTCCGAACAGGATGGGACATCAGAAATGTGTTCTACACTGCAGCCGGGGACGATGGCCCTACCTGGAGCCTCTGGCAGAAAGCACTAGGGGAGACTCGAGGTCGACCCCTAGGATTCTGTAGTCGAGGCTATAAAGGCTCCGAGGCCAGCTATGCCCCAACTGAGAAAGAAATCTTGGCAGCATATGAAGGAGTCAGAGCTGCTTCAGAGGTAATTGGTACTGAAGCACAGCTCCTCCTGGCGCCCCGATTACCAGTCCCGGGCTGGATGTTCAAGGGTAAAGTTCCTTCTACTCATCATGCCACTGATGCTACCTGGATTAAGTGGGTTGCATTAATCACAAAGCGAGCTTGAAAAGGAAACCCAAATTGTCCAGGAACTGTAGAAGTGATCGCAAACTGGCCTGAAGGCAAAGACTTCACGATGCCACCTGAGGAGGTGGTAACACGTGCTGGGGAGGCCCCACCATGTAATGAACTGTCAGATAATGAGAAACAGTGTGCCTTGTTCACTGATGGGTCTTGTTGGATTGTAGGAAAGCATCGAAGGTGGAAAGCTGCTGTGTGGAGTCCTACACGATGAGTTCCAGAAGCCACTGAAGGATAAGGAGAACCGAGTCAATTTGCAGAGGAAAAAGCCATCCAGCTGGCCTTAGACATTGCTGAACGAGAAAAGTGGCCAATACTCTATCTCTATACTGACTCATGGATGGTGGCCAATGCTCTGTGGGGGTGGTTAAAGCAGTGGAAGCAGAGCAACTGGCAGCGCGAAGGTAAACCCATCTGGGCTGCTGAACTATGGTGAGATATTGCTGACTGGCTAGGGAAACTAGTCGTGAAGGTACGCCATGTAGATGCCCACGTACCCATGAGTCGGGCCACTGAGGAACATCAAAACAATCAGCAAGTGGATAAGGCTGCTAAGATTTTCCAGACAGATTTGGACTGGGAACATAGAGGTGAACTATTTTTAGCTCGGTGGTCCCATGACGCTTCAGGTCAGCAAAGAAGGGATGCAACATATAAATGATCTCATGACCGAGGGGTGGATTTAACCACGAACGCTATTGTGCAGGTTATCCACGATTGTGAAACGTGCGCCGAAATCGAACATGCTAAAAGGTTAAAACATTTGTGGTAGTGGGGACGATGGTTAAAATATGGGGAGTATTGGGAGGAAGTATGGGGAGGCCTGGCAAATTGACTACATCACACTCCCTCAAACACGTCAGGGTAAGTGTTATGTGCTCACAATGGTGGAAGGAAGCACTGAATGGTTGGAAACCTATGCCGTACCCCATGCCACTGCCCGGAATACCATCCTGAGCCTTGAAAGGCAAGGCTTGTGGCGACATGGCACTCCAGAAGGAACTGAGTCAGACAAGGGGACTCATTTCAAAAACAGTCTTCTAAGTAATTGGGCAAAAGAGCATGGCATTGAGTGGGTATATCACATCCCCTATCATGCACCGGCTTCTGGGAAAGTTGAGGGATACAATGGACTGTTAAAAACCACCCTGAAAGCAATGGGTGGTGGAACCTTTAAAAATTGGGACAAGCATTTAGCGCAAGCTACCTGGTTAGTTAACACCAGGGGATCCATCAATCGAGCTGGTCCTGCTCAATCAGGCCTTTTACATACAGTAGAAGGGGATAAAGTCCCTGTGGTGCATGGAAGGAATATGCTGGGGAAAGCTGTTTGGGTTTTTCCTGCCTCAGGCAAAGGCGAACCCATTCGTGGGACTGTTTTTGCTCAAGGACCCGGATGTACTTGGTGGGTGATGCTGGAGAATGGAGAAGTTCAATGTGTGCCTCAAGGAAATTTGACCCTGGGTGAGAATACTCAATCCTGAGTCTGCTATGATAGATGAGGCTCTGCAATTATGAACTAAATGGACTTAATGAACTTTTGTGTATAGAGATAAATCATAAATGACTGATATATCTGTATATATGTATATATTTGATGGATAAGAAGTACTAGAGATCTGAGCATGGTGCAAATGATATGGAATAAGGGGTGGAATGTCCTGGTTTGGGGTGGAGCAGAGCCAACTGTCTGTTCAGTGAGAGAGGCTCTTGCTTACACTTGTTGCTGTGGCAACCAGGGTCAGCTGACTGGGTTGTTCACCCTGTGGAAGGGTTACACCTGTGCACAGGTCAGGGCACTCAAACTTATGCTAAGATTCACCTATTTAGGGGGATCTCAGCAGATTGCCATTCCTAATGGAAGGCAAGCAGTTATACTGCTACTGTTGTGGATTCTCCCAAATGACTGGATGAGTTGTAAAATTAGATTCCCTTCATAAGTAGTAAATGCTAAACTAATCAATGTCACACATATAACTTCCGTCTTAACAATGTTAGACTAACAACACTTTCTAATAATGCAGGGGCAACAATACAACGGGTAACAGAATAAGTATTCCCAAGCTGTCACTTAGACAAGTCCTGTCTCCCAGATACAGTTCATAGAGAGTCTCTGGTTATTTGAAGTTTAAGCTCTCCTGTTGGTGTAGAGGTCTCTTTGTCCTGATCTCGCTCTGGTGCCTTCTTTACTCTGGTGTAATGGATCCAAGAGTCGATCCCATTTACTTTTACTGCAGTGTATTTTTTTAGCAGCACAGTGTAAGGTCCTTTCCATTTTTCTTTCAGCGGCTCATCTTTCCAGGTTCGTATGTAGACTGTGTCCCCGGGTTAGAATGGGTGTATTGAAGTGTCCAAGGCAAGTGGAGTCTTCTGGTTCAGGTACCTATGCAGGGAGGATAAACTCTGTGAGAGAGAAATCAAATACTCCTTAATCACAGCCTGTCCCTTTATATGCATTTGATCTCCCTTTATAGTTAAATAACTGGTTGGATGTGGTTTTCCATACAGAATCTCAAAGGGACCCACACCTTCCCTGACTCTGGGTGTAATTCGTACCCTCATTAATGTTATAGGTAGAACATCTACCCATTTCATTTGGGTTTCCTGACATACCTTGGAAATCTGTCTTCTTGGGGTTTGGTTCATTCTTTCTACTTTGCCACTAGACTGTGGCCTCCAAGGAGCATGTAAATCCCATTTAATGTCTAGAAATTTGGAAACTCCCCGTACTATTTCTGCAATAAAATGAGGTCCATTGTCAGAGGAAATACCTTCTGGAACACCAAACCTATGGATGATTTCTTTCAGTAAGATTTGAATTACTTCCCTTGCTTTGTTGGTATGACAGGGGAAAGCCTCTGGCCAACCAGAAAAGGTATCTACCATTACCAATAGATATTTATATAGGTTACACCTTGGCAATTCTGTAAAATCTATTTGCCAGTATTCCCTGGGAGTTACCCCTTCTTTTAAGATTCCTCCTGTGATTTTCTTTGCAATTTCCAGGTTATTCGTGCAACAAATAGTGCCCTTTTTGACTGTTATATCTGCTAAGCTTTGCATTCTTGGTCCAATGACGTATCTTCTGGCAGTTAATACCAATGCATCGGCTCTCGAGTGTGTTTCTTGGTGCAGTCTCTTGAGTAGAACTTCCATCATCTTTTCAGAGGTTAATAGTTGTTTCAGTGGTGTTACCCACCAACCCTGATAATTTTTGGAACAATCTAATTGTTCTGCCAACTGATTTTCCTTCTCAGTGTATTATGGGGGTGATAATTCTAAATGAGGTCCTGAAATTAGAGCTCCTTCAAATTTTGATTCCTTTAGTGCTGCTTCTTTTGCTATCTGGTCTGCTTTTTGGTTTCCCTTTATGATTTCGCTGTTCCCTTTCTGATGAGCTTTACAGTGCGTTATTGCAACCTCCTTTGGTTGAAGGGCTGCTTGCAAGAGCTTCATTATTTCTGCTCCATATATAATCGGAGTCCCTTGTGAACTTAATAGTCCTCTCTCTTTCCAAATTGCCCTGTGTGCACGCACTACTCCGAATGCATATTTAGAATCCGTGTAAATGTTAACTCTCTTTCCCTGGCTGAGCTCTAAAGCTTGTGTTAGTGCAATCAATTCTGCCTTCTGAGCAGATGTATTACTGGGCAAAGATTTAGCCTCTAAGGCCCAAGTAGGTGTTACCACTGCATATCCGGCTTTTCATCTCCCTTCCAACATAAAGCTGCTCCCGCCAGTGAATAGCTCCAGTTCTGCATCTGGCAAGGGTTCATCTCACAGATCAGGCCTACTAGAATACGCTTGTTCAATAGTGGTTAGACAATCATGATATAGTTCATCAGATTCAGAAATCAGAAGCAGGGTGGCAGGGTTTAGAGTAGAAGTCGTTGAGATTGTAACATCATCTTTTTTCCAACAGGAAAATTGTCCAGGAATCGTAGAAGTGATCACAAACTGGCCTGAAGGCTAAGACTCCAGAATGCCACCAGAGGAGGTGCTGAAGCATGCTGAGGAAGCCCCACCATATAATGAACTCTCAGATAATGAGAAACAATGTGTTCTGTTCACTGATGGATCTTGTTGGTTCATAGGAGAACATCGAAGGTGGAAAGCTGCTGTGTGGAGTACTACACGACGAGTTGCAGAAGCGACTGAAGGACACCAAACAGCCACTTTCTCAGTGTCCCCAGCAGCAGGACATGGGGGAGAATAGGAAGAGGAAAATCGAGTAAACTCGTGCATCAAGATAAAGACAGGTTAATAAGTGAAGAAAAGAGGAAAAATACCAAGCGATGCAAAGGTAATCACTTGCCACTTCCCACCAGCAGATTGATGTCCAGCTAGTCTCTGGGCAATGGGCACCTTGGAAGACCATTCCCCCCCCCAGTATTTATTGCTGAGCATGACAGTATATGGCATGTGTAGGGCACAAGAAGACTTCGTTAAGGTAACCCAGGCTAGTTCACCTCCCCCATCCAAGTATGTAGAGTCCCAAGCACATCTTATCTTGTTATGGGAACCTGGGGTAGTTTGCTTCCCCCCATCTGCACCTACTTTTGCATGGGCACCAAAGTGAAGGCCAGCTGTGGATCTTGGAATTGCGATAATAGCACCTGCATTACATCAGTGAGTTTGATAATGAGCAAAACAAGGCATTGCATATGTATGATATGTTAATCAGCACAAGTTTTATTGTCCACCCCTGCAGTGCTTTCCTTTGAGCTTCACTCTGGAGCAGGGTTCCACTGCATTGGGTCCCCATTCGATTAGCATTGGTGTCCTGGGGCTCCCACCATGGTAGTGCTATGCTTTCAGTAAAGCCAAAGATTTCACTTGCTGAGTGTTGTGCCTTGCCCCTGTGGGATCCACACCTGCTTTTCTCTGGTAACAGCATGGAGTATCCTTTTTGGTCAATTTAGGTCAGCTATCTCATCTGTGTCCCCTCTTAACTTCTTGCTGACCCCCAGCCTAATTGCTGGGACAGCGAGTGGGCAGAGTGAGGAAAACGAGAAAGCCTTGATGCTATGCAGGCAGTCTTTAGCAATACCCAAAACATTGGTTTATCAACACTGGTTTAGTCACAAATCCAAAACACAGCACCATACAGCCTGCTATGATGTTAACTCCGTTCCAGCCAGACCTGATACAGTATGGTTGTGTACACAGTAGTTGTAGGATACTGTTTTGCACCAGGAGGTGCTGGTTCATTATGATCACAGTAAGAAAAGCACTCAGACTCTGTAAAGTATCATTTAAAATGCTATTTATTAGAACTAACACTATAAAAATGAGAGAGTAGTGTAGATAATCTTACATCCTTTAGATGTTGGGAAGCCTGAGCTGTGCAGAATTGAATGGGCCTCCAATCAGTGTCCAGCATGCTGTGCATATCCTGTCTGTGGTAGGCTTACACCATTTTGGTCATTTGAGCTACTATAGGATATTCTTACAGGAAAACAAGTCTATTAATCATTTCTACTGTCAAACAGAAAGCATGTTCACATGAGAACTTCTTGCTACACTTTCAGATAAAGGCAAGGGCATGCATGTGTTATAATCGCCAGTACCAAGTGGGTTGCCTGCGGGATCCTCTATTACAGTCAACCAGATAAGTTTATCCTGAGGTCAAAGGATATGCATAGCACCACATAGGCCTGAAGGTCAAGCTGTATGTGCAGCATAGCACAGGCTTGGGCATATTCAAATTAACTGTTATGTGGATCACTAACTCTTCAATGTACAATGGTCTTGCAGTCAGGATCAATACACATAGGTAGTTCAGAATTAAATTATCTTACTGTCAGAAGCAAAAATAATTAGCAATTTCAAGGCCATATCAGATTCCATATAGTTACTGCATACCTTCTACTTGTTACCTTTATGGAAATGAGCACACATTTCCTATCACTCTGTAATGGAGATAGATACACAGAATGACAGAAAGACACCTACCCATATATGAAGTCTCCAAAAGAATGACACCTGTCTAGAGATACAGGCTCACATGGCTTCATCTAGTACTAAGGAAGCTGACACAATAATAAATGTTCAATCCAAAAGGTTTCAGTTGTCAGCAGCATGACTGTATAGGTTACAGTGAGGCAGATGAGCAGAAGAATCAGCTAAGCACTTAATTTCTATCTCATTTACGAACTTTGGTGCAACCCACAAGCAACTTAATAATCCATTATATTCCTTCAGCCTAGATGGAGAAGGTAAAGCTAATGAGAGAGGACCTGACTGATTACTTTGACTACTCAGTGAGTAGTTATAGACAAGACATAGCCAGACTCTTCTCAGAGGTACACAATGAAAGGATAAGAGGTCATGGACGCAGCAGCAAGGGAAATCCTGGTCAGATTTAAGAGAAAAAAAAAAAAAAAAAGACTTCACAATGAGGATGGTCAAACATTGGAACAGGGTTCCTGTAGCAATCCTTACCGAGAGACTTTTGCATGTTTAGGTGCGAGTGATTCACATAGCAGTTAATCTGAGTAGGCTCAAGCCTGTGCTGTGCTGCACTTAAATTATGGCTTTCAAGTCTGTGTTATGCTGCACAAATTCCTTGCCTGCAGGATAAATGTACACAGCTAAATATAATGAAGGAGCTTGCAGGCAGTTCCCATTTGGTACCAGTGATTACATCACCTGTGTGGCCTTGCTTTTATCTAAAAGCGCATGCAAGAAGTTCTCATGTGAACATCCTTTAGAAATAGAGTTGTTTTCTTTTAAGGAAACTATATATTAACTTGAATGACCGAAAGGGAGAACTTCTCTCCACGGACAGGGTCTGATCTGCACAGCATTCTGTGGGAAAATTGATCCAAGCTCTGTCTGATGCCGCACAAATGCGGGGTGCCCAGCATCTGAAGGGATATAAGATTGTCGTGGTTTAGCCTCAGATGGCAACAAAGAACCACGTGCCGCTCTCTCGGGCCTTCCCAATACGGGAAGAATCGGAAGAAAAAGGCAAGACTCTTGGGTTGAGACAAAGGCAGTTTAACAGAACAGCAAAGGGATCAGGAAAACAACAACAATAACACGGACAGAGGAATATACAAACACGATTACGGAACCGCTGCTCCCCGACCGGACCGGACCCGGGACACCCCAGCCCGCTCCAAGCAGCGACTTCCTGCCCCCTCCCCCGGCAGCTCAGGGTGGGCATGGCTCACGTGGCATGGAATACCCGTGTCCCTGCTGGAGCCTGGGGAGAATTAACCCTGTCCCCACCGGAACCAGGACAAAGATCTACTTGCTATCTGTATTCCTCTTATTTTGCCTTATTAAAGCAGTTATTAAGCCATTTGTTATTAGGCCTTTCCTACTGAGATCCAGAAAGAATCCTGAACTCTCTCTCTCTCACCTCGTTTCACCCCCCCAACCCCCACCATGGTGCAGAACAATTACTCAGAGCAGTTGTGGAATATCCTTGGAGAATGGACAAGCAGAGTAACCTGAACTAACCTCGAATTTGGCCCTGCTTTAAGCAGGAGACCGGACCAGATGACCAGTACCCCCTGCTCCTGATCCCTGGTAATATGTTTAGCATAATTTATGCCATTTTATAAGGCAAACAGCCATTCTCTGTTACCAAGCTGGTCACGTATCAGTCCCCTTTCCCCTCCTTATCAGGCCTTGAAGGTCCTGCGCACTAGGCAGACTTCTCCCCTTCCCTATCAGCCTCAAGGTTCCTGGACACTAGACTGACTTCTTCCCTTCTTACTAGCCTCGAAGGTCCTATGCTGCTGGCCAACTGGGTTGTGATGACCCTGTCACAGAACAGAGAAGCGTAACAGCACACAGAGCACTGTCTATAAAATCAAACAGTTACAAGTCCTAAGTGGGACTTGGACCAGAACTGCTGCTGGACGGCAAAACCTGTGATCCCCTGGTGGTCAGGGTCGTCTCCACCATCATCTGCTTCCTCCAAGGACTGAGTGACTCATATTCTTTTATGTGTTTTGAGTCTAGGTTATGATCGTTATATTGATACTCCAAGACAAGTATTAAGATTTGACCTGATCTGCAGAGGGTCCAGGTGATTAAGAACCATAAGCTAAACTGTGTTATAAAATTCTGTGCTACACTACTTATAAAATTGTGCTACACTGATTCTGCTTATAAAAATCCTGTGCTACTCTGATCATTAAATACTGTGCTATGCTGATCATAAAATTCTGTTAAAAAAATAAAGCTTTAATTGTACCTATAAATTTAATTGTAACCATCATCTTTCTGACCAGGATCCCCCAAAGAACCTGTCTGTTCCTGCAGTGTTGGGTGACAATATTCCATAATTTTATGATGGTAAAAATTGCATAACCTTGGGTGGCTTGATAGCAAGGAAGCACATAGTACAGCCTAATTGTTAGTGTCCTACCGAAAATGCTCTTATGTTTCCAGTATTTCCAAGAATGGCCAAATGTTTAATAAACAATGTCAAGCAACCAGGCACTCAAAGGTGATTTAATGAATGTTAAAAGCATGAATGCCTCCTCCAGCCACTCCAGCCCAGGATTCCTTACAGCCCAGGTGCTGGAGCCCAGCCTGGTGCTCCCCAGGGACCCGGGGTCTCTTCCCGGGCTGAAGGACACGGCTGCCGCTTTCCTGTTTGCAGGTTCAACCAGTAGAAAAACTGAGCATGTATTCTAGAGACACACATGTGTGACACTGACACGGATGGTCACACAGACTGCCACAGACAAGGTGTTGCCTTCAACAGCACCTACATATAGGTCTCACATAAAGCATAAACAAAGACAGCCAAGTCCCCTTCCTCTTTTTTGCTTGGCAGAGGCAGAAGGTTACTACTGAAAGCGCGCGCACACACAAAAAACACTCTAGATTCACAAGCACATACATGTTCGTGGATCCCTTAAGTAGAGGCAATGCCCCCTCTGTCTGCCCAGTACCCCTGCCCAGATCCTAGGCCCTTACCCCTGCCCAGATCCTAGGCCCTTTTACCTGCCCCATGGGTCCCTTTCTCACCAACTAGTCCAGCTTGATGCTTGCTAGCACACATGCATGCACTCACACTCATCCTGTAGCCTCTCCACATTCACAAGTCTCCCTTGGCATACCAGCACAGACCCTTACCTGTCTGATACACCTGCCCAGACCCAGTATATCCAGTTTGAAGAATTATTGGTTAATGATGTCATACTTGTGCGGATCTGTTAATAATCCTGATAGTTGTTAAAAACTATCAACGAGATCAATTTGGTATCTTCTGACTTATAAATGTGTCTGAGCCATAAAGAATAAACATCTAGTGGTTTAGATCAATAGAACGATCTAAAAGTCCTTACTACTGTGAAATTACTATTCCTTTCATATGTCTGTTTCTTTAAGATAATTGAAAACTGTCCCCAAACCACCACCCAAAGGACCAAAACAGATAATGTTGTTATTGTGACCCACAGATTTAGCAGCTTGCATGGCTAAAAGGTTAGGCATTAAAACCCAAGTGGGTGCTCACCCTCGCATCAGCATTGCAAAACTTTGATCTGTTTAGAATCACCTGCTTCCAAACAAAATGATTGAGGGCATTCTTCTGTATTAACAGCAGCAGAGGGTTTCTGGCACTGATGTTCTTGTTTTCCTATATGTTGCTATTAATGCCTCAAATAGTTTCATGCCTGGAAAGATCTGTAGTTGGTATCTACAAGCAGAACTGGAGAGTCACACTAAAAATGTTTAAATGGGTGTAAATACATCGTGTTTTGGTAGACTAACCAAGGCATTCCTTGGACAACTCACCTTATGCAGTGCAGTCCATCTATTAGTAAGAGACAAAAAGAAGAGTAGCAAGAGCACCAAAAGAGCGTCAGAATTATTTCTTAGATTAAAAGACTAGCATTTAAGAATGTTTTGATCTCAGGTTGAGAAATTCTATCATCTGAAAAAACAAAAATTTGATGTATGTTCAGACCAAATTCTGAAGGTACATCTCTCTCATATATTTTTCCAGTTTATTCTACTAAGTCTTTTAAAGGCTTTTTGAAAAGATAATAATGATCCGTTTTACTTATTCATCAAGAGCTTTGAACTGAAGGCTTCTTTCTTGAGTATATAGT
Organism: Rissa tridactyla; assembly: GCF_028500815.1. Lineage (NCBI taxonomy): Eukaryota > Metazoa > Chordata > Aves > Charadriiformes > Laridae > Rissa > Rissa tridactyla. Next base: position 6,883,627 of record NC_071496.1, read on the forward strand.
TAGAACAGACGATCAGAGTAATGAGTCTCCACTGCTTGGGAAAACAAGAATAATCTAAATCAAATACTTCCAGTATGGCAATTTTAACTAATTCCCTCATAAAAGTCAATATAAACCTCCTGGTAGGGCTAGACATATAAGCTTTTAAGATTGTTATTTTCTTGTCCTGCTGGTTTCTACAACTGACTCAAAGACTGAGTACTTCTCGAGCGTCATTACAGAGGAAAGCAACTTTCAGCATGGAGATGGAAAGGGTGATGCTGTATTTTATATATCATAGCTTGCACTATGACACTGCAATGACTGCTGTTGTCTGGACTGATGTAATTAATGTCCTCCTTAGTTCTCCCAATATATTTGCAACATTTAGACAGAAATAATCAGAGAGGAAATTATCTCAAAAATAACGGGTTATTTATTTATTCATCATTCGGTCAAAGGTTTCTCCTGAAATTCTTTAGGCTTAAGATGGTGAGAGCACTTCACAAAGGGGCCCATAGGCACACCTGGTCTGCAGAGTAACAAGTGCTTTACGTGACAAAGATGGAAGTGTTACCTTGCAAGCTGAGGTAGCTTAGTTGCAGCTCTTTCTAAGTTTTGCTTGAACAATAATTGCTGTGACAAAATTTGCATTGTTTTCACAATTATAGTATTTTATCAGCTCTATGTACCAGAGTCTCAGCAATCGTACAACAGCAAAAGTGGAGCTATAGTGATTTACATCAGCTGAGATGTAAATCACATCAATATTTCCCTCTTAGGGTCTTCTAATCTGTGTTAAATACTCATATAAAAAAACTCTACAAAAAAATATATTTGGAATCATGCAGCCAGCAACATTAAGAGCATATCTTTGATCTCCTGATTCTCCCTATTTGAGAAAATTTAAATCAGGATGCCTGTCCAAAAGAGAAGCAGCACAGGGCATCTGACAAACACCAATGGTGCTGTTTTCCCCCCAGGTAGAAATTTCTCACATCCTCCTTCTTATTTGCAGTTGCTTCCTTGATTTGTTTCTGGTTCCACCGCAACAGAACCGCTCCCTGGTGGCCATGACTCTCTGATGCTACCACTGGGTCCCTCCTACTAATAAAAGCTACTGGGGCAATATCTAAAAGCCACCAAAAAAGTGCACAAACGCCAGCTTACATTTTATTTTTTTATTGCTTTGGGTTTAGAAGGGAAAATGCTTTTTTGGGGTTTTTGGGGGGTTTTTTTTGTTGTTGTTTTTTGTGGGTGGTTTTTTGTGGGTGTGTGTATGGTTGGACTCGATCTCAAAGGTCCTTTCCAACCATGAAGATTCTATGATTCTATGTGCTTAGCTGAGAACTGAAATATTTTCTCCTATTAGCAATGAATGATGTTAGCCCCAGGTTTTCTACTTATGTTTCTATGATACAAAAACAATTCGAGTAGACCTTTATGGAATTGTTGTTGTTTTCTTACTGGTTTTGTTAGAGACAATGTCTTGTGCTCCAAAAGAAACTTCTGTGCTAAAAGAAAAGGTATTATGCAACTAGCAATTTATCATGGTAAACTCTCAACTACTGGCTATTGTATCAGTGTTTTCCAGAAGAGAGGAGGATTTAGCAATCAAATTTTGAGATATTTTCTTTGTCTCTACCAACCAGCCTGATTCTTGCAAAGGTGTAAAATAAATAGCTCTTTGCTTCTTGGAGGCCATGACTAGAAAGTATATACAGTGGGATAATTTTAAAACTTTAACCTACTGATATATATATATGTGATAAGTCTATTAAGAATACATACCTTATTTCCCTTCTTATTGAGTGCATTGGGTCTGGCTGAGATGGAGTTAACTTTCCCCATGGAAAGATGCAGAAACAACATGCAGGACACAGGAACAACCATAAAACCACGGATGAAAGGCAAAGAACAAATTTAATCCTGATACTTCATGGATCGGGGAATCTCCGAAGCAGCACCTGGGCAGAGGCATGCAAGCAGGGGACACAGGCACTGCGGAGCGAGAGTGAGTCCTTATTAGCAAGAGAGTTCTTGTTAGCAAGAGGGTGAGAGAGCAAGAGCGCTCAGACTCCCTGTTCTTGCTGGTATTTAAAGGGTTCAAACAGGCATAGTTTTCCCACTGTGCTTTGATCTTCTTCAACAACAGGCCAGGATTCTCAAGCGGCTAGATAAGGTGTCCCTGAGTCCATCGCAGATTTACGTTATCTAAGTGCAAGTGTTTTACTTGCAAGCACCCAAGACTGAACAATAATTAGTGTGATATATGTGTTTCCCAGCACCCAGGTGTGAGTCACTTGAGCGTATTTACAATCCTCCTCACTGTTCTTCCATTACTTTCCCACAGATAATTATCTCCATGATGCTGTTCCTCCTTCCTGAGCAGAAGGTAGGTGTTTCAGTGCTAACTAACTATAATAAATATTACATTTGATATCCTTCTATGATCAGGTAACTCTCCTAGTGGATGAAGGGAAGGTGGTGGATGTAGTGTTTCTGGATTTTAGAAAGGCTTTTGATACTGTCTCTCAAGCATCCTTCTGGACAAGTTGTCCAACTGTGAGATGAGCAGGTATACAGTACACTGGGTAAAGAACTGCCTGAACAACAGGGCTCAAAGAGTTGTAGTGAATGGGGCTACATCTGGCTGGTGACCAGTCACCAGCGGTGTTCCTCAGGGCTCAATTCTAGGGCCAATTCTGTTCAATATATTAATCAATGATTTGGATGCAGGAGTTGAATGCACCATTAGTAAGTTTGCTGAGGATACCAAACTGGGAGATGCTGCTGACTCTCTTGAGGGATGAGAGGCCCTGAAGAGGGATCTAGATAGATTGTAGTACTGGGCAACCATCAATAGTATGAAATTTAACAAGACCAAATGCCAGATTCTGCACCTGGGATGGAGCAACGCTGGACACAAGAATAGACTGGAAGAGGAGCATTTGGAAAACAACCCTGCAGAAAGGGATCTGGGGGTGTTGGTTGATAGTAGGCTCAATAGGAGTCAGCAATGCGCCCTGGCAGCCTAGAGGGCAAACTGCATTCTGGGGCACATTAAACACAGCATAACCAGCTGGTCAAGAGAGGTGATTATTCCTGTATTTAGCATTGGTGTGGCCTCACCTGAGTATTGTGTGCAGTTCTGGGTCCCTGTATTGGGTCTGGCTGAGATGGAGTTAACTTTCCCCATAGCAGCCCTCATAGTGCTGTGCTTTGTATTGGTAGCTAGAAAGGTGTTGATAACACACCAGTGTGTTGGCTGCTGCTGAGCAGTACTCGCACAGCATTAAGGCTGACTCTCCAACATCCCCCCCTCACCAGTAGGCTGGGGGTGGGCAAGATCTTGGGAGGGGACATAGCCAGGACAGCTGACCCAAACTGACCAAAGGGATATTCCATACCATATGACGTCTGCTCAGCGATAAAAGCTGCCCAGACCCGAGGTGCCCCCACTACTCACCAGCTAAGACAGCTTAAAGTTTGCTAGTGAACAAACACGCACACCCCCATTTACAGCAGGTTTGGGGAAGATACAGTCATTCGCTTGCTCCCTCTCAAGCAGCTGGCACCAGGTACACAGGCTGTGACTTGCAGTCCTGCTTCAGCTGCCAGTGCTGAGCCCCTCACTCACGCTGGTTGCCCTGCCCCATTAGCTGATTTTTGGGACACACACCATTCCCACCCCAGTAGCTGAAGGTTAAAGACACACTCCCCACTTGCTCCAGTAGCTGTCACCACTGACTGGGGTGGCTACACTCCCAGTCTGACTCCAGTAGCTGGCACTGAATCCATTCACACCAGCACCCCCCCAGTAGCTGGTACTCTGGGCTTAAAGTCTGTAGGACCCTCCCTAGATGCAGAGAGCTATGGCCTCTCCAACTACTGATGCTAGGACCCTCACTCACTCAAGCAGCTGACACTACAGGCTGCAGGGCACTCACACTCCTGGTCTGACTCCAGTAGCTGGCACCAATTTTCACATACACACGTCTCACCAGTAGCTGGCACTTAGCCTTTGCAGCACATGTACACGTGGGCTACAGAGTGAGATTATGCAGAAAGGCAATTACGAAAAGATTTAATAAGAAGATATAAGAAGATACGACAGACTGTGGTGATCAGGCACAAGGCTCAACCAAAGCGTATTGACAGGTATTTTACAGTCAACCAGCCCCTTTTATACCCCTTTCTGTCTACCCCTGTCTTTGTTCCTCCCTGCTCCCCCTTCCCATGCACATTGCCTCATCAACTGGCGTAGTTCCACTGACCCCTTGCAACATCCTGGATCCTCAGGTTTGCATTCTTATCAGTTGCAAAGTCCTAGTATGCCTGCAGTTTCTTGATAGCCCATCACTTAGTGTGACTGATGAGGTTTGTTTCTTGCGGTTTTCTCCATGTTTGCTTCGTCAGGTCTGTGTCTCTACATATTTTCATAGAATCATAGAATCTTCATGGTTGGAAAGGACCTTTGAGATCATCGAGTCCAACCATACACACACACAAAAAACCCAAACCCCCTACAATCTCTGCCACTAGAGCATGCCCTGAAGTGCCAAATCTAGATGTTTCTTAAACACCTCTAGGGATGGTGACTCAACCACCTCCCTGGGCAGGCTGTTCCAGTGCCTGACCACTCTTTCAGTAAAGTAATTCTTCCTAATATCTAATCTAAACCTCCCCTGCTGCAGCTTCAGACCATTTCCTCTGGTCCTGTCATTATTCATCTGGGAGAAGAGGCCAACACCCACCTCTCTCCAACCTCCTTTCAGGTAGTTGTAGAGGGCAATGAGGTCTCCCCTCAGCCTCCTCTTCTCCAAGCTAAACATGCCCAGCTCCCTCAGCCTCTCCTCATATGGCTTGGTCTCCAGATGTTACATCATTTGAAGCCAGAGCACTGTACAAATATAGGCTCTGTTTGCTATGTAACTGAAAAGGTTGATGGCGGAAACTGGGCAATTTTGGATCTCCAGTTACTATGCAGCAACTAACCATGAGAACAAAGCTTATTTGACTTCTGATATCATCAAAACTCCAATAAAGTTAAGTTTGTTGGGGCAGACTCTTGGCTGCTATAGTCATCTCTCTATTGAATTAATTTATAACTGTATAATAACAGCTGTGGATGTTATTTTTTTAACCTAACAAAATGCATAGCAAAACACTTATGTTGTGGACGGAGTGATTCACTTCACTTGTAAGAGAGAAGCAGTGAAATATTTATTGATATAAAACAGCAATTTAACAAAGTTTGATAGTGAATGCAACAGTGTTTTACGAGATTCGATGCCAAGGTACACTTGATTATTTACTGCATAGAGGCCAGGGTCAGACAAGCTGTCAGGGAGACCCTCCCATTGAGTCACAAGGTTCAGAAAGGACCCCCTGGCTTTCTAAACTCCTTCTCAGAGAGGAGTCTAGGTGCGGCTGGATCCACTCCTAGTCCCAGACTTGGTCATAGAATCATAGAATGGTTTAGGTTGGAAGGGACCTTAAAGATCATCTAGTTCCAACACCCCAGCCATGGGCAGGGACACCACCCACTAGACCAGGTTGCTCAAAACACCATCCAACCTGGCCTTGAACACTTCCAGGGATGGGGCATCCACAACTTCTCTGGGCAACCTGTTCCAGTGCCTCACCACCCTCACAGTAAAGAATTTCTTCCTAATATCTAATCTAAATCTACTCTCTTTCAGGTTAAAACCATTACCCCTTGTCCAATTGCTACACTCCCTGATAAAGAGTCCCTCCCCATCCTTCCTGTAGGCCCCCTTTAGGTACTGGAAGGCTGCTATAAGGTCTCCATGGAGACTCCTCTTCTCCAGGCTGAACAACCCCAACTCTCTCAGCCTGTCCTCATAGCAGAGGTGCTCCAGCCCTCTGATCATCTTCGTGGCCCTCCTCTGGACCCGTTCCAACACATCCATGTCCTTCTTGTGCTGAGGACTCCAGAGCTGGATGCATTACTCCAGGCGGGGTCTCATGAGAGCAGAGCAGAGGGGTAGAATCACCTCCCCCGACCTGCTGGCCACACTGCTTTTGATGCAGCCCAGTATACAGTTGGCTTTCTGAGCTGCGAGTGCACATTGCCGGCTCATGTTGAGCTTCTCATCCACCAACAGCCCCAAGTCCTTCTCCTCAGGGCTGCTCTCAGTCCATTGTCCATGCAGCCTGTATTTGGGCTTGGGATTGCCATGACCCAGGGGCAGGACCTTGCACTTGGCCTGGTTGAACTTCAAGAGGATTGCACAGGCACACCTCTCAAGCCTGTGCAGGTCCCTCTGGATGGCATCCCTTCCACATAGCTTGGTGTCATCAGCAAACTTGCTGAGGGTGCACTCAGTCCCACTGTCCATGTCACCGACCAAGATGTTAAACAGTACCGGTCCCAGTACCGACCCCTGAGGAACACCACTCATCCCTGATCACCACTTGGACATTGAGCTGTTGACTGCAACCCTTTGAGCGTGGCCATCCAGCCAGTTCCTTATCCACCAAGTGTTCCATCTGTCAAATCCATGCCTTTCCAATTTAGAGACCAAGATGTCATGCGGGACAGTGTCAAACTGTTTGCATAAGTCCAGGTAAATGACGTCTGCTGCTCTCCCCTTATCTACCAATGTTATAACCCCAACATAGAAGGCCACCAAATTTGTCAGGCATGACTTGCCCTTGGTGAAGCCATGTTGGCTGTCACCAATCACCTCCTTATTTTCCATGTGCCTTAGCAGAGATTCCAGGAGGATCTGCTCCATGATCTTGCCAGGCACAGAGGTGAGACTGACTGGCCTGTAGTTCCCTGGGTCTTCCTTTTTTCCCTTTCTGAAAATGGGGTTTCTGTTTCCCCTTTTCCAGTCAGTGGGAAATTCACCAGACTGCCACGACTTTTCAAATATAATGGAAAGCGGCTTAGCAACTTCATCTGCCAGCTCCCTCAGGACCCATGGATGGATTTCATCAAGTCCCATGGACTTGTGTACCTTCAGGTTCCTCAGATGGTCTCGAACCTGGTCTTCGCCTATAGTGGGCAGTTCTTATTCTCAAAGGCCCTTGCCTTTGCCTTCTGCAACTTGGGCAGTGTGGTTAGAGCCCTTGCCGGTGAAGACCAAGGCGAAAAAGTGATTCAGCACCTCAGCCTTCTCCATATCCTGGGTGACCAGGTCTCCTGCTTCCTTCTGGAGAGGGCCTGCATCTTCCCTAGTCTTGCCTTTATCCCTGATGTACTTCTAGAAGTTTTTCTTGTTGTCCTTGATGCCCCTAGCCAGATTTAATTCTATCTGGGCTTTAGCTTGCCTAATCTGGTTCCTGGCCACTCGGACAGTTTCTCTTTATTCCTCCCAGTCAACCCGTCCTTGCTTCCACCCTCTGCAGGCCTCCTTTTTGCTTTTGAGCTTTCCAGGAGCTCCTTGTTCATCCATGCAGGCCTCCTGGCTTTTTTGCCTGACTATTTCTTTCTTGGGATGCACCGCTCCTGAGCTTGGAGGAGGTGATCCTTGAATACTAACCAGCTTCCTTGGGCCGCTCTTCCCTCCCTCCAGTGCTTTTTCCCATGTTACCCTGCCAAGCAGGTCCCTCAAGAGGCCAAAGTCTGTTCTCCTGAAGTCCAGGGTAGTGAGTTGCTGCGTACCCTCCTCGCTGCCCTAAGGATCTTGAATTCAACCATTTCATGATCACTGCAGCCAAGGCTACCCTTGAGCTTGACATTCCCCACCAGCCCCTCCTTGTTGGTAAGGACAAGGTCCAGCATGGCTCCTCTACCATTTGAAGAAATTTGTCATCAACACATTCCAAGAACTTCCTGGATTGCTTATGTCCTGCTGTGTTGTCCTTCCAACAGATATCGGGGTGGTTGAAGTCCCCCATGAGGAACAGGGTCTGTGAACATGATGCTGCTCCTGTCTATAGAGGGCCTTGTCCGCTCTGTCGTCCTGGTCAGGTGGTCTGTAGCAGACCCCCACTGTAACATCACCTGCCCCTGTGTTCCCTTTAATCTAGACCCATAAACTCTCTATCAGCTCTTCATCCATCCCCAGGTGGAGCTCCATGCACTCCAGCTGTTCATTGACATAGAGGGTGTCCTGGTTCCGGCGGGGATAGGGTTAATTTTTCCTGGTATTCCATGCCATGTGAGCCATGCCCACCCTGAGCTGCCGGGGGAGGGGGCAGGAAGTCGCCGCTTGGAGCGGGCTGGGGCATCAGGTAGTCGCTGCTTGGAGCGGGCTGGGGCATCCGGGTCCGGTCGGTGAGCAGCGGGGAGCGGCGGTTCCGTAATTGTATTTGTATATTCCTCTGTCCGTGTTATTGTTGTTGTTTTGCTTGTTCCCTTTGCTGTTCTGTTAAACTGCCTTTGTCTCAACCCAAGAGTTTTGCCTTTTTCTTCTGATTCTTCCTGTATCGGGAAGGCCCGAGCGAGAGGCACGTGGTTCTTTGTTGCCGTCTGAGGCCAAACCACGACAGTCCTTTTTGGCGCCCAACGTGGGGCTCGAAGGGTTGAGATAACGACAGAATCCAAGTAGAGCTTGGAAAAAATGGATTTTTTGTATGCATTTATTTTATTAGGTAAATAGTCGCTGGTCACCATGTTGCTTGGTTTGTTCTCATGGCTGTGTTATATAAATTCCTATATGGCTTATGTACTCCCTGCAATGCTGTTTATCGGGTCTGGAAGAGGGATGAGGATTGTCATTCTGCTGTCCTGTGCGATATCTGTTTATGATATGATAACATCACTGTTCAGACGGCTATTTTGGGGTGTTTATGTGGTTTTGCTGTCCTGTCCGTACATTGGGCACCGTCTCTCAGAATTTATTAATAATTACACCCAGTCTGTGGGGGAAACAGGGGGGGACACTTTCCCCAGCTCTTTTGCCTCCCTTTTCTCCTTCGGGTCAGGTATGACAACTTTTGAGAATTTTGAATATCCTTGGGATACTCAAACCAGCATGTTCCTATTGTTATGTCTGCTGAATGTGTTCCAGGTCTTGTTTAGGGTTAAGCGACTATTTAAGACTACCACCTGGAGATCTGCTCCAAGGCTGGATAGTCAGGGGTGGCAGGGCATGTGGGAGAACATGGGCAGGTACCTAGAGAGCTTCTCACCTCCAATGGTCTGGGACTTCACCCCTGAACAATTACAGGACCCTGATAGAGTAGTAGAATATCTGAAGGGAAAATGCTGTGGCTATTCCAGAGAGGCACAACTCACCGCACTGTGCTGGGCCCTGGCCAGTATCTACCAGGCACTGCTCAGAATTATGCAGCACCCTCAGGGGGAAGAGATGGAAACCAGACCAGCATCCACTGCGGCTACTGCAACCCCTGCGACGGACACTGCGGCTACTGCAACCCCTGTGACAGACACTGCAGTTACTCCAACCCCTGTGGCAGCCACTGCAGTTACTCCAACCCCCATAGCAGCCACTGCCACTGAACCAGGGAACCAACCCGTGCCGGTATCAGTTGCCCCCATACAGAAGAAGAAGTACACAAAGAAATCAGTTCGCTCAGTAAGAGATGATGATGAACCAGGGTCATCACGAGAGCAGGAGGAAGAGGCAGAACCAGAGATAATTACTCGATCCCTATCCTTGAGTGAGTTGCGGGATATGCGAAAAGATTTTAGCCGACTTTCAGGTGAGCACATTGTCACCTGGCTGCTCCGGTGCTGGGATAACGGGGCCAGTAGCCTGGAATTAGAGGGTAGGGAGGCCAGGCAGATGGGATCCCTGTCTAGGGAAGGGGGCAGTGACAAGGCGGTTGGGAAGAAGACCCAAGCCCTCAGCCTCTGGAAACGACTCCTGTCAGGCGTGAGGGAGAGGTACCCCTTCAGTGAGGATGTTGTATGTCAGCCAAGCAAGTGGACTACCATGGAAAGAGGTATCCAGTACCTGAGAGAATTAGCCGTGTGGGAGATGATTTATTATGACTTGGACAATGCAGACTTACCCACAGACCCTGATGAGGTGCAGTGCACAAGGCCCATGTGGCGGAAGTTTGTATGGAGCGCACCATCATCATATGCCAACTCACTGGCAGTAATGGAATGGAAAGGTGAAGAGGGACCAACGGTGGATGAGGTGGCTGGCCGGCTCCAGCGATATGAAGGAAGTCTCTCTTCCCCCCTTGTCTCAGCTGTGGAGAAACTGTCGCGGAAGGTCCAGCAACTTGAAGAGAATATGTCCTACTCCCCACCTGCACGGGCCAGCGTCTCAGCTATTAGGAGCAGGCATTTCCCCACTCAAGAGAGAGAGTACAGAGGGTACACACCACGGGGCACCCTGTGGTTCTACCTGCGTGGCCATGGGGAGGACATGAGGAAGTGGGATGGACAACCTACTTCGATCCTGCGGACACGGGTACAGGAGTTGCAAGGAAGGACAACCACAAAAGGGGATCCCTCCAGGAAAAGTGCCGCCCCGGTTTCCAGCGGGCAGTTCCCCAGACAGAGCAGAAGGCCTGATCTTGCTTCTGATCCTCTTGAAGGAACTTCCAAGTCATTTCTGCAAGAAGTGAGTAATGGATACTCTGACCAGTATTAGAGGGGCCCTGCCTCCGGCCAGGTGGAGGAAAGGGACAACCGGGTTTATTGGACGGTGTGGATTCGATGGCCTGGCACATCAGACCCACAGGAGTATAAGGCTCTAGTGGACACGGGTGCACAGTGTACTGTAATACCATCAAGCTATAGAGGGGCAGAACCCATTTGTATTTCTGGGGTGACAGGGGGATCCCAAGAGTTGACTGTACTGGAGGTGGAAGTGAGCCTAACTGGGAATGAGTGGCAAAAGCATCCCGTTGTGACTGGCCCAGAGGCTCCGTGCATCCTTGGCATAGATTACCTCAGGAGAGGGTATTTTAAGGACCCAAAAGGGTACTAGTGGGCCTTTGGCATAGCTGCCTTGGAGACGGAGGAAGTTAAACAGTTGTCTACCTTGCCTGGTCTCTCAGAGGACTCTGCTGTTGTGGGGTTGTTGAGGGTCGAAGAACAACAGGTGCCGATTGCTACCACAACGGTGCATCGGCGGCAGTATCGCACTAACCGAGACTCTCTGATTCCCATCCATGAGCTGATTCGTCAACTAGAGGTTCAAGGAGTGATCAGCAAGACTCGCTCACCCTTTAACAGTCCCATATGGCCAGTGCGAAAATCTAATGGAGAGTGGAGGCTAACTGTAGACTATCGTGGTCTGAATGAAGTCACGCCACCACTGAGTGCTGCTGTGCCGGACATGCTAGAACTCCAATACGAACTGGAGTCCAAGGCAGCCAAGTGGTATGCCACGATTGATATAGCGAATGCATTCTTCTCAATCCCTTTGGCAGCAGAGTGCAGGCCACAGTTTGCTTTCACTTGGAGGGGCGTCCAATATACCTGGAATCGACTGCCCCAGGGGTGGAAACACAGCCCCACCATTTGCCATGGACTGGTCCAGACTGCACTGGAACAGGGTGGAGCTCCAGAACATCTGCAGTACATTGATGACATCATTGTATGGGGAAACACAGCAGAAGAAGTTTTTGAGAAAGGGAGTAAAATAGTCCGAATCCTTCTGAAAGCTGGTTTTGCCATAAAACGAAGTAAGGTCAAGGGACCTGCGCAGGAGATCCAGTTTTTAGGAATAAAATGGCAGGATGGACGCCATCAGATTCCAATGGATGTGATCAACAAAATAGCAGCTATGTCTCCACCAACTAGTAAAAAGGAAACACAGGCTTTCTTAGGCATTGTGGGTTTTTGGAGGGTGCATATCCCAGATTACAGTCAAATTGCAAGCCCTCTGTATCAAGTAACCCAGAAGAAGAATGACTTTAAATGGGGTCCTGAGCAACGACAAGCTTTTGAACAAATCAAACAGGAAATAGCCCATGCAGTGGCCCTGGGGCCAGTCCGGGCGGGACAAGATGTTAAAAATGCGCTCTACACCGCAGCCGGGGAGAACGGCCCTACCTGGAGCCTCTGGCAGAAAGCACCAGGGGAGACCCGAGGTCGACCCCTAGGGTTTTGGAGTCGGGGATACAGAGGATCTGAAGCCCGCTACACTCCAACAGAAAAAGAGATATTGGCAGCATATGAAGGGGTTCGAGCTGCTTCGGAAGTGCTTGGCACAGAAGCACAGCTCCTCTTAGCACCTCGACTGCCGGTGCTGGGTTGGATGTTCAAAGAAAGGGTCCCCACCACACATCATGCAACTGATGCTACATGGAGTAAGTGGATTGCACTGATCACGCAGCGAACTCGAATGGGAAACCCCAGTCGCCCAGGAATTCTGGAAGTGATCATGGACTGGCCAGAAGGCAAGGATTTCGGAATGTCACCAGAGGAGGAGATGACGCGTGCAGAAGAGGCCCCACCATATAATAAACTGCCAGAAAATGAGAAGAAATATGCCCTGTTCACTGATGGGTCCTGCCGCATTGTGGGAAAGCATCGAAAGTGGAAGGCTGCTGTGTGGAGTCCTACACGACAGGTTGCAGAAGCCAGTGAGGGACAGGGTGAATCGAGCCAGTTTGCAGAGGTGAAAGCCATTCAGCTGGCTCTGGACATTGCCGAGTGAAAAAAATGGCCAGTACTTGATCTCTACACTGACTCATGGAGGGTGGCAAATGCTCTGTGGGGGTGGTTACAGCAGTGGAAGCAGGGCAACTGGCAGGGCAGAGGCAAACCCATCTGGGCTGCTGACCTATGGCAAGATATTGCTGCCTGGATAGAGAATCTGGTTGTGAAAGTACGCCATGTAGATGCCCACGTACCGATGAATCGGGCCACGGAGGAACATCAGAACAACCAGCAGGTGGATCGGGCTGCTAGGACTGAAGTGGCTCAGGTGGATCTGGACTGGCAACATAAGGGTGAACTATTCATAGCTCGATGGGCCCATGACTCCTCAGGCCATCAAGGGAGAGATGCGACATATAGATGGGCTCGTGACCGAGGGGTGGACTTGACCATGGACACTATTGCACAGGTCATCCATGAATGTGAGACATGCGCTGCAATCAAGCAAGCCAAGCGTTTGAAGCCTCTTTGGTATGGAGGGCGATGGCTGAAATATAAATATGGGGAGGCCTGGCAGATTGATTATATCACACTGCCACAGACCCGTCAAGGCAAGCGCCATGTGCTCACAATGGTGGAAGCAACCACTGGATGGCTGGAAATATACCCTGTGCCCCATGCCACTGCCCAGAACACTATCCTGGGCCTTGAAAAGCAAGTCCTGTGGCGACATGGTACCCCAGAGAGAATTGAGTCGGACAACGGGACTCATTTCCGAAACAGCCTCATAGACACCTGGGCCAAAGAGCATGGTATCGAGTGGGTATATCACATCCCCTATCACGCACCAGCCTCTGGGAAGACAGAACGATACAATGGACTGTTAAAAACTACACTGAGAGCAATGGGTGGTGGGACTTTAAAACATTGGGATGCACATCTAGCAAAGGCTACCTGGCTACTTAACACCAGGGGATCTACCAATCGGGCTGGCCCTGCCCCATCAAAACTTCCACGTACCGTAGAAGGGGATAAAGTCCCCGTAGTGCACATGAAGAATATGCTAGGGAAGACAGTCTGGGTCAGTCCTGCCTCAGGCAAAGGCAAACCCATCCGTGGGATTGCTTTTGCCCAAGGACCTGGGTGCACTTGGTGGGTGATGTGGAAGGATGGGGAAGTCCGATGTGTACCTCATGGGGATCTGATTTTGGGTGAGAATAGCCAATGAATCAGATTGTGTGCTGTTAATTGCTAAGTAACACTGTCACTGTATGTCCTCATTGCTATAATTGCTATCAGTTGTACTACAAGTAAGGCACAGGGATGATGGGATAAGAACTGACCTCAGCAGCTGGCGCCCAGGAGTTTCCTCAAGATCTACATCTTCAGCCCACGGACGGCGTGCATGAGCCACACCAGGTGCACCAGCCACAAGCTCCGAAAAATACAGCATGCAACAAGGCCAGCACCACCCAGCATCTCACCTGCCCTGAGAGACTGTTCTAACAGATGGAGCCCAAAGCCGTGGATTACAAGAACTCAACGGACACTTTGGAGGGATGGCCCATAAACTAAGGGCATTATATCTGCATGAATATATATGTATATATATATATGACAGGGGAAAGTGGTGGCAATTCATTGGAACCTGCTGGGCATGGCATAGATGGTATGGAATAAGGGGTGGATAATGTCCTGGTTCCGGCGGGGATAGGGTTAATTTTTCCTGGTATTCCATGCCATGTGAGCCATGCCCACCCTGAGCTGCCGGGGGAGGGGGCAGGAAGTAGCCGCTTGGAGCAGGCTGGGGCGTCCCGGGTCCGGTCGGTGAGCGGCGGGGAGCGGCGGTTCCGTAATCGTGTTTGTATATGCCTCTGTCCGTGTTATTGTTGTTGTTTGCTTGTTCCCTTTGCTGTTCTGTTAAACTGCCTTTGTCTCAACCCAAGAGTCTTGCCTTTTTCTTCTGATTCTTCCTGTATCAGGAAGGCCCGAGCGAGCGGCACGTGGTTCTTTGTTGCCGTCTGAGGCTAAACCACGACAGAGGGCAACACCCCTTTCCTCATCATCCCTGCCTGTCCTTCCTGAAGAGCCTGTATCCCTCCATTCCAACACTCCAGTCAACGGTTTATGTCTAAAGGATTATATATGCACAATCAATCCTTTATATCACTTAGCTAAGGTTTGAAAGTTTAGCATGCTATTAACCACTTACTGAGGATCTGTTGATGCAAGGAATTGCTAAACCTCGAGGAATAACCTTGAGCGGGCATCCCTGCTCAAGGGGAGATCCTGGTGTGCAGCCCGCTGCCATGCAGGAGAGCTCAACAGGCCCTGTGCTGTCCACTATTTATAGAGTAAGATTATTGTCCTATAGTTATATTTGCATAGCAGCACCCTATCCCAGACAGCATTTAGCTATGCTGCCATCCGTTCCCCAAAGTCCAGGTGCAACCCATCACAAGTCCCACTGACAGTTAGGGCTTGAGCAGGAGCCAGGGAGGGGGGAAGGGGGAGAGCATACCACCCCAACTTCCCTTTAAAGAAAGCACACTTTAAAGGATTTTAAAACCTGCAGATGAGATTTACAATAATTGACAGGTATGAAGTTTAAGTAAGTTGCAAGAGGGTAAATAAGACCTTAATGTAATTCTGCTAACAGCTACATGCTGCACTGGTAAATTCACATCTCTTAACAAACAAGACCTAATTCTGATCTCATTTACCTTCACTTCTCCTCTCCACTTTCTTATTTTGTCATTCCCTACACCTTTCACACAGCTTTTTGGTCACATTTTTCTCTTGGGCATGCCGTTCTTAAGCTGGTCTGCAAAGCTACTTAGTAAATTCTCCCCCAAATGACCATTTCTTTGTTGCTGAGGAGAAACTAGCTTGCTAAATGATCTATTAATCTAGGTTTTTTTTTAAGATCCTACTGTTCTGTTAATTTATAACAGGGGAAGGAAACAGTTTGATAGGTATAAGGGGAGTAAGTGAGTTCAAACTGATAGCAAAATACAAGACAATGTAGAACAAGATAAGGGGTGCTGAATGGATATAGGGAGGATAAAGAACAGTAAGGGGTTTTAACTCATAAAATTATGAGCAAATTAATTGGTGTCAGCCATCAGATTGATCTTTTTTGTGTGGTGTTTGTATCCCTTTCTTCCACCTTCCACATATCTTCACTTATCTTTTTTAAAGCAGGGTTTCTTCAGCTTTGGTGTTTGAGAAATACCTCATGCATTTTAAGACCTGTGTCATGGTTTAACCCCAGCCAGCAACTAAGCACCACAGAGCCACTTGCTCACTCCCCCACAGTGGGATGAGGGAGAAAATCGGAAGAGTAAAAGTGAGAAAACTCATGGGTTGAGATAAAGAGTGTTGAATAGGTAAAGAAAAAGCTACGCATGCAAGCAAAGCCAGACAAGGAATTCGTTCATTACTTCCTATTGGCAGGCAGGTGTTCAGCCATCTCCAGGAAAGCAGGGCTCCATCACACGTAACGGTTACTTGGCTCCCTTCCTTCTTCTTCCCCCAGGTTTTTATTGCTGAGCACGATGCCATATGGTATGGAATATCCCTTTGGTCAGTTGGGGTCAGCTGTCCTGGCCTTGTCCCCTTCCAACTTCTTGTGCGCCGCCAGCCTACTTGCTGGCAGGGTGGTATGAGAAGCAGAAAAGGCCTTGATGCTGTGTAAGCACTGCTCAGCAATAACTAAAACATCCCTGTATTATCAACGCTGTTTCCAGCAGAAATCCAAAACACAGCCCCATAAATAGAATCACAGAATCATAGAACCATAGAATCATTTTGATTGGAAGAGACCTTTAAGATCATCAGATCCAACCGTTAACCTAGCACTGCCAAGTTACCACTAAACCATGTCCCTAAGCACCACATCTACACGTCTTTTATATACCTCCAGGGATGGCAACTCAACTACTTCTCTAGCCAGACTGTTCCAATGCTCGACAACCCTTTCAATTAAGACATTTTTCCTAATATCCAGTCTAAGCCTCCCCTGGTGCAACTTGAGGCCGTTTCCTCTTGTCTTATCACTTGTTACTTGGGAGAAGAGATCGACCCCCACCTCTCTACAACCTCCTTTCAGGTAGTTGTAGAGAGCAATAAGGTCTCCCCTCAGCCTCCTTTTCTGCAGGCTAAGCCACCCCAGTTCCCTCAGCCGCTCCTCATAAGACTTGTTCTCCAGACCCCTCACCAACTTCATAGAATCATAGAATCTTCATGGTTGGAAAGGACCTTTGAGATCATCGAGTCCAACCATACACACACACAAAAAACCCAAACCCCCTACAATCTCTGTCACTAGAGCATGCCCTGAAGTGCCAAATCTAGACATTTCTTAAACACCTCTAGGGATGGTGATTCAACCACCTCCCTGGGCAGGCTGTTCCAGTGCCTGACCACTCTTTCAGTAAAGTAATTCCTCCTAATATCTAATCTAAACCTCCCCTGCCGCAACTTCAGACCATTTCCTCTGGTCCTGTCATTATTCACCTGGGAGAAGAGGCCAACACCCACCTCTCTCCAACCTCCTTTCAGGTAGTTGTAGAGGGCAATGAGGTCTCCCCTCAGCCTCCTCTTCTCCAAGCTAAACATGCCCAGCTCCCTCAGCCTCTCCTCATATGACCTGGTCTCCAGACCCCTCACCAGCCTGGTAGCTCTCCTCTGGACATGCTCCAGCACCTCAATGTCCCTCTTGTACAGAGGGGCCCAGAACTGAACACAGTACTCGAGGTGAGGCCTCACCAGTGCCGAGTACAGAGGCACCATCACTTCCCTGCTCCTGCTGGCCACGCTATTCCTGATACAAGCCAGAGTGCTGTTGGCCGCCTTGGCCCCCTGGGCACACTGCTGGCTCATGTTAAGCTGGCCGTCCACCAGCACCCCCAGGTCCTTTTCTGCTGGGCAGCTTTCCAGCCACTCTGCCCCAAGCCTGTAGCGTTGCTTGGGATTGTTGTGACCAAAATGCAGGACCCAGCACTTGGCCTTATTAAACCTCATCCAGTTGGCCTTGGCCCATCGATCCAGCCTGTCCAGGTCCCTCTGTAGAGCCTTCCTACCCTCAAGCAGATCAACACTCCCGCCTAGCTTGGTGTCATCTGCAAACTTACTGAGGGTGCACTCAATCCCCTCGTCCAGATCATTGATAAAGATATTAAACAGAACTGGCCCCAGTACTGAGCCCTGGGGAACACCACTTGTACTGGCCACCAACTCGATTTACCTCCATTCACCACAAATCCTTGGGCCCAGCCTTCCAGACAGTTTTTTATCCAGCGAAGCATACACCCATCCAAGTCATGAGCAGCCAGATTCTCCAGGAGAATGCTGTGGGAAATAGCGTCAAAAGCTTTACTAAAGTCTGGGTAAACAACATCCACAGCCTTTCTCTCATCTACTAAGCGGGTCACCTTGTCATAGAAGGAGATCAGGTTAGTCAAGCAGGATCTGCCTTTCATGAATCCATGCTGACTGGGCCTGATCGTGTGGTTGTCCTGTACATGACACATGATGGCACTCAAGATGATCTGGTCCATAACCTTCTTCGGCACGGAGGTCAGGCTGACAGGCCCGTAGTTCCCTGGATCCTCCTTGCAGCCCTTCTTGTAGATTGGTGTCACTTTTGCTATCTTCCAGTCAACTGGGACCTCCCTGGTTAGCCAGGACTGTTGATAAATGATGGAAAGTTGCTTGGTGAGCACTTCCACCAGCTCCCTCTGTACCCTTGGGTGGATCCCATCCAGCCCCGCAGACTTGTGTGCATCTAAGTGGTGTAGCAGGTCACTAACCATTTCCTCTTGGATTACTGGGGGTTCATTCTGCTCCCCATCCCCATCTTACAGCTCAGGGGGCTGGGTACCCAGAGTACAGCTGTTCTTACTATTAAAGACTGAGGCAAAGAGAGCATTAAGAACCTTAACCTTTTCCTCATCCTTTGTCACTATGTTTCCCCCCGCATCCAATAAAGGATGGAGATTCTCCTTAGTCTTCCTTTTATTGTTAATGTATTTATAGAAACATTTTTTATTGTCTTTTATGGCAGTAGCCAGATTAAGTTCTAGTTGGGCTTTGGCCCTTCTAATTTTCTCCCTGCATAGCCTCACGAAATTTTTGTAGTCCTCCTGAGTTTCTTGCATCTTCTTCCAAAGGTCATAAACTCTCCTTTTTTCCTGAGTTTCCACCAAAGCTCTCTCTCTGTTCAGCCAGGCCGGTCTTCTTCCCTGCCGGCTTGTCTTTCAGCGCATGGGGACAACCACCCCAGTGGCTGGTAGCTGAGACCCTCACTTGCTCCAGATGGCACTGAGACCCCCACTCACTCCAGCTGCTGACACCAGAGGCCCAGGGTGCCTACACCCCTGGTTTGACTTCAGTTGCTGGCCCCAAATCCACTCATGATAGTCTCACCAGTAGCTGGCCCTTAGTCCTTGCAGCACACATACACATAGGGTAGAGAGTGAGGTTACATAGAGAGATAAAGGATTTAATAAGAAGATAGGACAGACTGTGGTGATCAGGCACATGGCTCATTCAGACAAGTGTATTGAACAGCCCCATTTTACATGCAACCAGCACCTTCTATATCCCTTTCTGTCTACCCCCATCTTTTGTTCCTCTCCGATTCCCTTCCCCTGCTCATTCCTTCATGAGCTTGCATAGTTCCACCAAACCCTCTCCAACATCCTAGACCCTCAGGTTTTCATCCTTATCAGTTACAAAGTCCTGTTTTTCCTGCAGTTTCTTGATAGCCCATTAATTAGTGTGACTGTTGAAGTTTGTTTCTAGTCTTTGCCTTTGTTATGTTTGCCTGTCAAGTTTGTGTCTCTGTATGTTCTTGTTTATGGCTTCCTTTCTTATTATGCCCTTTGCACTGAAAAGGTTTTTGACCAGGTACCCTTAAAGGAGCAGATGCCCTCTCCTTCTCAATACCATTACAAAACCCCAGTCACATCAGCTATCCTGGTCTTTGGTGTAATACTAGACCCAGTGAGACTGATCAGTTTAAAAAGAGAAAGTGGTCTTCACCAGGCAAAAATCCAACCCAAACAGAGCAACACTAATTCACACTATTAACTGGAATAAGACAGCAAGTTTTTCATTCTGTCTTCTTGCTCTCTCTTCAGCTATACTACCTACCTAAAAGAAAAAAAAAAAAACCAAAACCCAACACATGAAATTTGCCTCAACAGCTACTACAGCTTCAGGGGACTACTATTATTATTCCCCTAAACATCAGTTTAAGTCACAAAATTCTTGTTAGCACAAACAAAATGCTATATATGT
Organism: Rissa tridactyla; assembly: GCF_028500815.1. NCBI lineage: Eukaryota > Metazoa > Chordata > Aves > Charadriiformes > Laridae > Rissa > Rissa tridactyla. The sequence continues at coordinate 6,903,416 of NC_071496.1, forward strand.
ACACTGAGTAAATAAAAACGTGCAATGGAAACTTCAAGATGTTAGTTATCTCTGTCACAGGTATACTATCCTTCTTTCCTAACTACAAGAGGTGCTGTTCCAAACACTCATTAAAGAGCTTGAATATGCTGTCTTTGAGTCCTCTAAATCCAGTGAAAGGAACTCCAAACATAATTGGGTTTTGCGTGTCCTCTGGCATTACCAATTCAGGCATCAAGGAAGTTCCATTCATGCAATGAAACCATGGTGTTTTAAAGTTTGGGGTTCCCCTGCTTCCCCCGTTGCAATCAACAGCTAAATTGATCTGACACTTCATCCATACAACAGGGTACGTATGTGGTATGTGGAGTGTACCAGGGAAGAGAGGAACTGGAAAGGGGGTGAGGGGTAGGTGTCCTGGTTTGAGTGACAAAGGACTAATTTCGCTTTCAGTAATTTTACTTTTCAGTAAAGTCTCTTCTAATGCTAGTGAAAAATGCACTTTTAGATGACTCTAGTGTCTGAATTTGTGAAAATATTTCCTTCATAGCCAGCTATGGTATGCGGGTTTCAAGGCCTCAGTGTTTTCGAGCTAGCCAGGTGCAGGGATGAGGAGGAGCGAGACCCCGGCACTTGACCCAGGCTGGCCAACAGGATTATTTCATACCATGAACGTCACATTCAGTATAAATTAGAAAGTTTGCTGAGGAGTTTTCTCTCTTCCTTGATGTTGTGGTTTTGGGCGGATTGGCCAATCAGAACAACAGATGGCCCTCCCCCCCCCCCCCCCCCCCCCGTCTCCAAAGAGAGGAGAGGAAGAGATAAGGAGATTTACGAGTTTAGAAGAAGAACTAAACTAATGAAAATAATAATAAATAATGAAATAATAAATAATAACAAAATAAAATACAAAGTATACAATATATACAAAACCATATCATAGAATCTTCATGGTTGGAAAGGACCTTTGAGATCATCGAGTCCAACCATACACACACACACAAAAAAAAAAACAACAAAAAAACAAAAAACAAAAACCCCACAAACAACCAACCTACAATCTCTGCCACTAGAGCATGCCCTGAAGTGCCAAATCTAGACATTTCTTAAATGCCTCTAGGGATGGTGACTCAACCACCTCCCTGGGCAGGCTGTTCCAGTGCCTGACCACTCTTTCAGTAAAGTAATTCTTCCTAATATCTAATCTAAACCTCCCCTGCCGCAACTTCAGACCATTTCCTCTGGTCCTGTCATTATTCACCTGGGAGAAGAGGCCACCACCCACCTCTCTCCACCCTCCTTTCAGGTAGTTGTAGAGGGCAATGAGGTCTCCCCTCAGCCTCCTCTTCTCCAAGCTAAACATGACCAGCTCCCTCAGCCTCTCCTCACTCTTCCCCAAGCCTGTAGCGTTCCTTGGGTTGTTGTGACCAAAATGCAGGAACCGGCACTTGGCCTTATTAAACCTCATCCAGTTGGCCTTGGCCCATCGATTCAGCCTGTCCAGGCCCCTCTGTAGAGCCTTCCTACCCTCAAGCAGATCAACACTCCCGCCAGAGTATAGACAACATCCACAGCCTTCCCCGCATCCAGAAGGCGGGTCACATGGTCATAGAAAGAGATCAGGTTGGTTAAGCAGGACCTCCCTTTCCTAAACCCATGCTGGCTGGCCCTGATCCCTTGGCTGCCCTGCACTTGCCGTGAGAGCTCACTCAAGATGATCCTCTCCATGATCTTTCCTGGTACCGAGGTCAGGCTGACAGGCCTGTAGTTTCCCAGATCCTCCTTCCGATCCTTCTTGTAGATGGGCGTCACATTAGCCACCCTCCAGTCATCTAGCACCTCCCCTGTTGACCAAGACTGTTGATAAATGATGGAGAGGGGCTTGGTGAGCTCTCCCACCAGCTCCCCGAGTACTCCTGGGTGAATCCCATCCGGCCCCATAGACTTATGTATGTCTAGTTGCAGAAGCAGATCATTTGTACGAATGTGTCTGAGAGAAAATGGTCACGTGAGCCAGCCTCCCTACTATGAGAGATTAGATTAAGGGCAAAACAGGTGGTAGAAGATGGAATTAGTACGTGGGAAAAACGGGAACTGAGAAGGTAGAAAACATGTTGTGCTAATGACTAAGCAATTTACTATGTGAATTCTTGTAACTAATCTGATGTGTGAATGAACTGCATGGACAGCGCGTGGACAGTGTAACTAGCTAATCAGAAATAAGCAAGTGGCGTGTACAGCTACAACGCAGGGTATAAAAGATGATGATCTGTGCTTAATAAACGGCTTCTGTTGATTCACATTGGATCATCTGGAGTCCAGTTATTTCTCCTCAGATGGTGACCCCGATGTGATACCTATCGGCGCTTGGCTTGAACAATGGAATGCGAGGGGTGGAAGACCCAGAAGGAGATCCACCGGCTGGAGGACGGCTCAGCTGGACTGAGACCGGGCGTATTGGGCAGCAATCCGGAATAAACAGACGACGTGGCCACGGACACCCAGAGAGAGGTGAGCAGCCGGGGCAGGAGATGGGGCAACAAGTAACAAAAGAAGAAGGGGCTATATTAAGACTTCTCCTGCATATCCTCTCTAAGAGAGGGGTGAAATATGATGAGCGTATGCTCCGAATGTTGTTAACCTGGTGCAGAGAGAACGGATTCGCACCAGAGCCCCAGACAGCTTTTAAACCAGAAATATGGGAGGCTGTTGGGAATAAACTGTGGGAAGTGATAAGTAAAGGAGACAAAGAGGCATCACCGTTGGCGATGACATGGTGGTTGGTGTTATCGACCTTACAAGATATGAAGGCGGAGCGAGCCACGGCAGCCGGGGCTTTTGCAGCATTACAACCCACGGGAGGGGGATCGAACAGGCCAGGTCCGAAGGTCTGGGACAATCCCCTGCTCATCCCCTCTGCTCCACCTGAGGCCGAGGGAGGAGGCAGAATGTCAGCAGAGATGGACAGAGCCGGAGCTGTTTGCTCCTGCCATTGCCCGCCTCGCCCCCTCCCCTCCCCAGTCGTCTCCCTGAGATAGAAGTGCTGGTTTTGTATGGCTGCTGTGTAAGTGTGTGTGGGCGCCAGCTTATACCTGCTGATCAGCATGTGTGCTACTGTTTGCTTTTTGTTGTGTGCAGTGTCGTTAGGTGACTCCCCTTGAGCAGGTGTTCTGCCCGGTGTGGTACTGTTCTCATACGCGACTAGGGCTGACACTCCGTCAAGTGAAGTTTGTATATACACAATGTTTAGACGTAAGGCGAGCGTGCCCCAGGCAGATACACCAGGATGGGCTGTAGAACCGATGGAAGTCCTGAAATATTGGGGGAGTTTTCACCAGCCGACATGTTTACACTCTCGGGAACGGCTCGCCCGTGCAGGGCGTATCGTTGGTTGTTTGTTGTTTGTCTATAAGATCATGGTTGATTGGGAAAAGCAGTTGAGCCAAAATCTATAGGAAGCTCTGTAGGAAAATGAGAAACTTAAGGAAAAATGAGAAACTGAGCTCTTGTTGCAAAGGCAGACTTTTATGTCAGTCGTAAGTGATGGAAAAAAAAAAAAAAAAGAAAAAAATGAAAAAGAAAAAAAAGAAAAAATAAAAAGAAACCAAACAGGAACAATTAGATGGGAAATGTGCCACATTAGCACAAAAGTATGCCATAAGCATTATGAGAAAGCATCAGAAAAAGAGAAATAGGACACCTGATTCAAAGCAGTACCAGAGAGATATGTTTTTGGTTGTTTCCTATATGTGTATATGTTATTGTATGCCTTAGTAGATTGCTCTGTGTTATACCCTGCGAGACTAAAATGAACCCCAGCAGAAGCGGTCTCTTGAGCAAGGGGGTGGAATATGGGAAAGCAACGGAAGATCGGCGAGGAGGATTGTAAATACACTCAAGGGACTCGCACCTGTGTGCTTGAAAACACATACATCACACCAATTGTTATTCAGTCTTGGATGCTGGCAAGAAAAACATTTGGATGACATAAGCCTGTAATGGACTCACAGACACCTTATCCAGCTGCTTGAGAATCTTGGCCTGTTGTGGAAGAAGATCAAAGCACAGTACCAGCAAGAACAGGGAGTCCGCATGCGCTCTTGCTAACAAGGACTCTTTTGCTGCCAAGGATTTGTGATAACAAGGACTCTCTTGCTGCCAAGGATAAGTTTAACAATGCTACTAGTACCGCTATTTCTGAGGTATTGCTGGATGTAGATAGTATTCGATATGCGACGCTGCAAAACAGAACTGCTACTGATTTTTTGCTTTCAGCTCACAGACATGGTTGTCAAGATTTTAAAGGACTGTGTTGTATGAATCTAAGTGACCACTCCACATCCATCCATGCCCAGTTGCAGGAACTGCACCGACCGAACCAGCAACTTGTGGAGACCACTGGGTGAAATCTCTTTGCTGGATGGACTTGGGGGTGGGGCTGGTTGAAGCAAATTATACTCATTGCCTGTGTGGAAGGAATTTGTCTGTTATGTTTAGTATGCTGTTTGCCGTGTTTAATAAGCATTATACGATCAGCTGTAGATGCCGCTTTGCATCGTACCCTTGTACGAGTTGTAGAATATGTTGCTCTAAAAACTATGTGTGTATCCATGAGAACCTGACCTTCACAGAAGAAGATAACAAGAAGGGATTACAACAATGTAGTCACGTATCAGACAGCCGCTGTTAGCAAAGCTGGATCATGAGTGTTGTTGGACTCGCTGCATATGCTGGCCACGCGTGCAGCGACTCTGGCCTGTACTTTTCTACTCGATCCAGTGCAGGAGAGTCTGGTGGGACTTGCTGCATGCACTGGCCATGCATGCAGCGACTCTAGCCTGTACTTCTCCACTCAATCCAGTGCAGGATATAAGGGGGCTGTCTCGGGTCAGAGAGGGGGAGAGAGACATGAGCGAGGGGGAGAGAGACATGAGTGCACTTTGAAGATACAGGGGATGCCCTGAAGCACTGTGTCTGCCCCCACCCCCCCCATAAGTTCTATGTTCATTAACCCCAACAGCTCCGAAGGCATTACAGCATGTTGCAAGATAAGACATAGTCTACTATTGCTGCAAGATGCATTGAACACCTTCCTACAAGAATTTCAACTTTATGCCCTGTTAGGACAGTGGGATGATGCACTCACAAAGAGCCTGACTGCATTAGAGTGGGTATTTTTGCCACATACCTTTTCAAAACCAGTAACTATGATGATTGAAATGTTTCTGCGATTGTTTTTCCAGGGTCGTTTGTGCTGTCAGCATCTTTCTGGAATGGATCCAAGCCACATACATGTCCCCATCAAAAAGGATGACCTTGACCCTTGCTTATCACAAAGTCTTAACCTTCTTAGTACATTATATTGGGCAAATAAATTATTCTTTCCCCTGGCACAGACTATTACAGTTACTTTCACAAATTCCTTTACAGTCGCGCATCCTGCTAGCGCCAAAGCCTCTTGATGGCACCCGTACGGTGTTTGTAGATGGTTCAGGGACACAGTAAAGGCTTTTGACTTATTTCAACAGGAACCGTTAAATGTAGGCCGAATCTCAATATGTTACTGGTATTGTTCAAAGACTTGAAGGAGCGTTTATAAAACAAGTAGAGAACCAATTGTTATTTAGTCTCTTACTGCAATTAATGTTGCTTTTATGAAAAAGACAGTTTTGTTATTTTATTGTCCACATACACTCTCATAGCTGTTTACTTGGTCCTTTAACTGAGGGAAACACAGTTGCGGATTATCACACTGTTGGTAACAACTCGGAACATTATGCAGCAAGCTGAAATGTCGCGTGATTTTTTTTTTTCCATCAAAATGCGAAGACATTGAGGAAGCAATTTTCTTTAACACAACAACAAGCACATGATATTGTGTGAACTTGTGCTGATTGTCAACCATTTATACCTAACTTCAACCCAGGCATCAGTCCCCGAGGGCATGGACCTTTGGAGTTCTGGCAGACTGATGTAACCCATGTGTCAGAATTTGGAAAACTGAAATTTATACACCTGAGTGTAGACTGTTATTCAACTGCAATTTGGGCAACTGCGCAGACTGGTGAATCTAGTAAACATGTACGAAACCATTTGCGATCCACGTTTGCAGCCTTACGTGTACCATGTGTGATAAAGACTGATAATGGCCCAGGGTATGTAGCCCGTTCAACAGAGGTATTTCTACAGCTGTGGGGCATTACACATGTGACTGGCACACCACATTCTCCGACGGCTCAAGCCATAGTGGAACGCATGAACCAGTCTTTAAAAAATTTGCTTCAAAAACAAAAAGGGGGAGAGCAAGGGCTGAGTCCTGTAGATCGACTGAACAAAGCCTTTTACGGAATCACGGAATCACGGAATCACGGAATCTTCAGAGTTGGAAGGGACCTCTAGAGATCATCTAGTCCAACTCCCCTGCTAGAGCAGGATTGCCTAAACCACATCCCTCAGGGCTGCATCCAGGCGGGTCTTGAAAATCTCCAGAGAAGGGGACTCCACAACCTCCCTGGGCAGCCTGTTCCAGTGCTCTGTCACCCTCACCGTAAAGAAGTTTTTCCCTGTATTTGAATGGAACTTCCGATGTTCTAGCTTGTGCCCATTGCCCCTTGTCCTGTCGCTGGGAACCATTGAAAAGAGCCTGGCTCCGTCCTCCTTAAACCCACCCTTTAGATACTTGTAAACATTAATCAGGTCCCCCCTCAACCTTCTCTTCTCCAGGCTAAAGAGTCCCAGCTCTTTCAGCCTTTCCTCATAAGGGAGGTGCTCCAGTCCCATAATCATCTTGGTTGCCCTACACTGGACTCGCTCCAGTAGTTCCCTGTCCCTCTTGAACCGGGGAGCCCAGAACTGGACACAGTACTCCAGTTGTGGCCTCACCAGTGCAGAGTAGAGGGGGAGAATGACCTCCCTCGACCTACTGGCCACAGTCTTCCCTATGCAGCCCAGGATGCCATTGGCCTTCTTGGCGACAAGGGCACACTGCTGGCTCATGGATAATTTGCTGTCTACCAGGACCCCCAGGTCCTTCTCCTCAGAGCTGCTTCCCAGCATGTCCGCCCCTAACCTATACTGGTGTTTGGCATTCTTCCTTCCCAGGTGCAGGACCTTACACTTGCTTTTGTTGAACCTCATTAGGTTCTTCTCTGCCCAGCTCTCCAGCCTGTCCAGGTCACGCTGGATGGCAGCACGGCCCTCTGGAGTGTCGGCCACCCCTCCCAGCTTGGTATCATCAGCAAACTTGCTGAGGACAGAGGAGACCAGCTTCAGTGCAGGTAAGGCCTCACTGGGGAAGGGGATCGCGGCGGATAAGGCCAGCAAAGGGCTCTTTTGAGGGCTCTTTCGAGGGCTCTTGTAGCCAGGAAAGGCGGCTAGCTCGTGCCGAAACCGGCAGCTCGGGGGCGGGCTGCTGACGCGGCAGGGGCGGAGTCAGCGTCACACGCGGCAGCTCTAAACGGGTGGTCCCGGAGCGCAGCGGCCGGCCGCTGCGCACCCAGCACGCGGGTAGCCTACGTGGGTCACCCAGGGCGGCACTGCAGTGCGAGCGAACGAACAAGGAGCAGCATTTCGTACGGTGGGTCACTGGAAGCCTTGAGTCTAAGGTAAGCAGAAGCTGGGCAACCACAAGCAGAGGAACATCGGCGTGCAAGGGCACCGGCTCAGGGCACGAGGGAAGCGAACAGCAGAGATCCTCCATCTCCCAGCACGAGAAAAGAACATGGCCGCAAAACAGTCAAAAGCTTCTGCGAGGAAGAACGTGGGAACTCAGACTGAGCTCCTCTGCAAGCATGTGGCTGTGCAGGTCTCGGGCTGTAATGAATGCCTGAGTCTGGCACTGCTCCCACAGGGATCCAGAGACACTGTGTGCATACGGTGCGATCAAGTAAATGATCTGCTCAGGAAGGTGGTTGAACTGAAGGAAGAGGTAGAAAGGTTAAGAAGTATTAGGAACTGTGAAAACAAAATAGATTGGTGGAGCCATACCCTGAGGCAAAGGCAGCAGGGAGAGGCTCTATCAGAAGTGGATGACCCACTTCCCTCCTGTCACCAGGCAGAAGGAGAGGACTCAAGGGATAAGGGGGAGTGGTGTCAGATCCCTCCTCGGAGAGGTAAGCGAAACCTCTCACGGCCCCCCTCACCATCCCAACTGCCCTTACGTAATAGGTATGAGGCTCTGGAAATTGAGGACCAGGCGATTGAGGATGGAGAAGCTGATCCATCCAGTGTAATGCCCAGTGCTCGTCACTCACCCCCACGCCTCAGGACGTCCTCAACAAAGAAAGAAAGAAGGGTTATTGTAGTAGGTGACTCCCTTCTGAGGGGAACAGAGGGCCCTATTTGTAGACCGGACCCATCCCACAGGGAAGTCAGCTGCCCCCCTGGGGCCAGAATTAAGGACATACGGAGGAAACTCCCTTCCCTGGTCCAGTCATCAGATTACTATCCGCTACTGATATTTCAGGTAGGCAGTGACGAAGTAGGTACCAGAAGTCTGAGGGCAATGAAGAATGACTTTAGGGCCCTGGGGCGGCTGGTTAAGGGATCGGGAGCACAAATAGTGTTCTCCTCTATCCCACCATTTGCAGGGGTAGACGAGGGGATAAATAGGAGGAGCCAGCAAATTAACTCCTGGCTCCGAGACTGGTGCGTCCGGCAGGACTTTGGCTTTTTTGAACGTGGGCTGATCTACAGGAAACCAGGCATGCTGGCATCAGATGGGGGAAGCCTAACCCAAAGGGGAAGAAAGAGACTGGGACAAGAATTAGCAGGGCTTATCCATAAGGCTTTAAACTAGGTTTGATGGGGGATGGGGACGAAACCAGGATCACAAAAGTGGTGCCTGGGAGCAACATAGCAGTGCTCATGGGTAAAAGTGATAGCAAGGTCTTGCAGCCTGTCTCAGCGATGGTGGGGGATAGTGAATTGTGTGGCAGCATAGACACAAGGAGTAGTGATAATTTGGTAACTACAGTAGTGTCCGAGAATGATCAGGTGCAAATCAGGGCCTGTCCCCCCAAGAAAGTGGTAGGACAATTAACCCAACTGAAGTGCATCTACACTAATGCACACAGCATGGGGAATAAGCAGGACGAGCTGGAGGCCATCGTGCAGCAGGGAAACTATGATGTGGTTGCCATCACGGAAACGTGGTGGGAAGACACACACAAGTGGAGTGCTGTAATTGATGGCTACCAGCTTTTCAGAAGAGATAGGCAAGGGAAGAGAGGTGGTGGGGTGGCCCTCTATGTTAGGGGCGGTTTTGAATGTCTGGAACTCAACAGTGTGAATGACAGTGTTGAGTGTGTATGGATAAAAATCAAGGGGAAGGCCAACAAGGCAGACATCGTGATGGGAGTTTGTTATAGACCCCCTAATCAGGATGTAGAAACCGATGAAGTATTCTATAAGCGGCTGGCAGAGGTCTCACGATCATCTGCCCTTGTTCTTGTGGGGGATTTCAACTTCCCGGATGTCCGCTGGGAATACTACACAGCAGAGAGGGAACAGTCCCGGAGGTTCCTGGAGTGTGTGGAAGACAACTTCCTAACACAGCTGGTGAAGGAACCAACTAGGGGAAGTGCCCTACTGGACCTACTGTTTGTTAACAGAGAAGGTCTTGTGGGGGACGTAAAGGTTGGAGGTCATCTTGGGCAGAGTGACCATGAAATGGTAGAGTTTTCAATTCTTGGTGAAGGGAGGCGGGGAGCCAGCAAAACTGCCACCTTGGATTTCCGAAGGGCAGACTTTAGCCTGTTTAGGAGCATGGTTGAGAGTGTCCCTTGGGAGGCAGTTTTGAAGAGCAAAGGTGCCCAGGAAAGCTGGTCATACTTCAAGCAGGCGCTCTTAGAAGCACAGGTGAAGGCCATCCCCATGTCCCGAAAGACGAGCCGACAGGGAAGAAGACCAGCCTGGCTAAATAGAGAGCTTTGGCTGGACCTCAGGAAAAAAAGGAAAGCTTACATTCTCTGGAAAAGGGGCTTAGCAACTTATGAGGATTATCAAGATATAACAAAGCTATGCAGGGGGAAGATTAGAAGGGCCAAAGCTCAATCAGAACTCAGCTTGGCCACTGCAGTTAAAGACAACAAGAAGAGATTTTTCCAGTATATCAACAGAAAAAGGAAGACTAGGGAAAATGTAGGTCCACTGATGAATGAGACGGGTGCCCTAGTGGTGGAAGACCCAGAGAAGGCAGAGCTACTGAATGCCTTCTTTTCTTCGGTCTTCACTGATAAAGCCGTCCCTCACGCATCCCATACCCTGGAGGCAAGGGGGAAGGTCTGGAGAGAGGAAGATTTTCCCTTAGTTGAGGAGGACCGGGTCAGAGACCACTTGGCCAAGCTGGACATTCATAAGTCCATGGGCCCTGAGGGGATGCACCCGCGAGTGCTGAGAGAGCTGGCAGATGTTATCGCTAGACCACTCTCCATTGTCTTTGAAAGGTCATGGGGAACAGGAGAGGTGCCTGAGGACTGGAGGAAGGCTAACGTCACTCCAATCTTCAAAAAAGGCAAGAAGGAGGAGCCAGGGAACTACAGACCGGTTAGTCTCACCTCTGTCCCTGGGAAGGTAATGGAACGACTCATTCTGGATGTCGTCTCCAAACACATAGAGGAACAGGAAGTTATTGGAAGTGGTCAGCATGGATTTACCAAGGGCAAATCATGCCTGACCAATCTGATAGCTTTCTATGATGTTATAACGGGTTGGCTGGATGAGGGGAGAGCCATAGATGTCATCTACCTTGACCTTAGCAAGGCTTTTGACACTGTCTCCCATAACATCCTCATTAGGAAGCTGAGGAAGTATGGGCTAGACGAGGTGACAGTGAGGTGGATCGAGAGCTGGCTGAGTGACAGAACCCAGAGGGTTACGTCCTGAACTTCCTACGCCTTCCTCAACACTGCCTTGTACCTCCAATCGTGCGGCATGGCGCAAGCCTGCAGAGAGACCTGGGAGATTTTAGGCAGGAAAATGGCATGGTAGCAGTTAAAAACAGCGTGATGGGGAAGTGGGAAGGACCGTGTAGACTATTAACCTGGGGTTGAGGATATGCCTGTGTCGTTACAGATGCTGGAACCAGATGGGTACTAGCCAAGTGGATAAAGCCCTGGTCTGAGCAGACGAATTCGAATGAGTTACCCCACAACACCAACAACGACGATGAGGGCTGAAGAAGTGCAGTGCCCTAGGTGTGGAACTGTGACCCATAGATCCTTGTGCCTTGTGAGGATTGTCGAGGCTGGTGGTGGTTTGAAAGACGACGTGCTGCGTCCCGGTGTGCTGTGTGTTTTAAATCTGGTGTGCTGTGTATTTTAATTCTAGTGTGCTGTGTATTTTAATAAGGAGTTAAGTAAGGTGACAGGGTGTGCTGTGTGTTTTAATTCTAGTATTTTAATTCCGGTGTGCTGTGTGTTTTAATAAAGAACTAAGTAAGGTGATGGGTTTAATTCGTTTAGCTATTGCAATAGAGTACGTAGAGTCAGGTTCACCTCAACACGAGCTGGCTGAGCGACAGGAGTTTAGGGAAGTCTACCATTCACAAGGATTGGTCAGGGTGTGGCATACAGTGCTGTTACACAGTGCTACTGCCAGAGGTTTGGTCGGTTCCGGAGGACTAGTGGGAACAGGTAGTACGTCACTGTAGCAACAGGTTCGGTCATCTACAGCGCAGAAAGAAGGGCAAGGGTACTGATATTTGAAGATGTCACTGGGAATTAGTGTCGGGCTTATCCTTGTGATTGGAAGTTGCAGCTGAGCACAAAATTGAGAACCCTTGGTATTTCGGCTTCTTTTAATACAGCAGGATTCAATTCAGTTTACCCAACGTTTAACACGACCCTAGTGAACTTTTGTGGAGACACCACAGGGGTGGGGATTGATTTCTGCTGTTGGCTCAGGGTCATGGATGTGAAGATTTTGAAGGTATGTGTTGTATGAACCTTTCTGACCACTCATCATCCATTCATAAGCAGTTACGGGAGCTGAAGGATAACATGTCCAAATTAAAAGTGGTTAAAAACGGTTTTGATGACTGGTTAAGCTCATGGGGTATAACGGGATGGTTATCAGACTTACTAAAGCAAGGGCTCATGCTATTGTTGGTTATATTATTATTGATTATGGTAGCCTCGTGTGTTCTCTGCAAAGTGACTGACATGACAGAAAATGCCACGCATAAGGTCTGGCTGGCTCAAGAAGAAAAAGGGGGTATTGTAGGAATGTGTCTGAGAGAAAATGGCCATGTGAGCCAGCCTCCCTACTGTGAGAGATTAGATTAAGAGCAAAACAGGTGGTAGAAGATGGAATTAGTACATGGGAAAAACGGGAACTGAGAAGGCAGAAAACATGTTGTGCTAATGACTAAGCAATTTACTATGTGAATTCTTGTAACCAATCTGATGCGTGAATGAACTGCATGGACAGCGCGTGGACAGTGTAACTAGCTAATCAGAAATAAGCGAGTGGCGTGTACGGCTACAACACAGGGTATAAAAATGATGATCTGTGCTTAATAAACGGCTTCTGTTGATTCACATTGGATCGTCTGGAGTCCAGTTATTTGTCCTCAATCATTGACTACTTCCTCCTGGATTATGGGTGGGCTGTTCTGCTCTCCATCCTTATCTTCCAGCTCAGGAGGCTGAACCCCCTGGGGATAGCTGGTCTGACTATTGAAGACAGAGGCAAAGAAGGCATTAAGTATCTCAGCCTTCTCCTCGTCCTTGGTTGCAACTTTCCCCCCGGCATCCAGTAAGGGATGGAGATTCTCCCTGGCCCTCTTTTTGTTGATGTATTTATAAAAGCTTTTTTTGTTGTCCTTAATGTTAGTGGCCAAGTTGAGCTCCAGCTGGGCTTTTGCCTTCCTAATTTTCTCTCTGAATAACCTAACGAGATCTCTGTACTCCTCCTGAGTTGCCTGTCCCTTCTTCCAAAGGTGGTAAACCCTCCTTTTATTCCTAAGTCCCATCAGAAGTTCCTTATTCATCCAGACTGGCCATTTTCCCCGCCCTTTAGACTTGCGACACTTGGGGACAGCCTGCTCCTGGGCCTTTAAGATTTCCTTCTTGAAGAGTGTCCAGCCTTGCTGGACCCCTTTGCCCTCCAGCTCCCAGGATGACAATCACCTCACTAGCAGGCACAGGGAAAGTCCCAGAGTGGAGTCAGCGATGGTCAGGAGCTGGATTCCAGATCTGGAGTCAGGAATGCTCAGATCAGGATCAAAAGCAGACAGACAGACAGACAAGGTCCTCCTCGGATGTCGGTCATTGAAGAAAGAGTTGACCTTTTGATCCCTTAGCTTTTATGCTGAGCATGATGCAGATGGGATGGAAAACCCCTGTTGGTCAGTTTTGGGTCACCTGTCCTGTCCACTCCTCCCTGCAGGTGGGACCCCTCTACGCTTTTCCGCTTCTGACCCTCTAATGGGCAAATAACAAAGTTAGCTGATCTTGGTTGTTATAGCAATAAGTCTAAGCAAGAGCCTCTGTGCATACCATTCCTTGGTACAATCAGGTCTTATCATTCTGAGAGTGAACAGTGTCTGAACAACATGGTGTTAATTTCAGACTTTAGTCAGTTAGAAGAGGCCCAGCTAAAAAGTAAAATTACAAAATAGAAAATTGGTTCTGTTTTACCTCAAACCAGGACACTTGATGGCTGCCATCCTGAGAACTTCTTGCCCCGGTGCTTGACCTCTCAGGCCTGGCCTCTCTTCCTACTGATTGGCTGAGTAGAATCCTTGTGTATTGGGATCAATATTGGTTCTTTAGTGTTATTATTAATGTTAATTATTTAGTCTTATCCTATTAAATCTGTTTATATTTCAACCCTCGTGTTTCCTTGTTTTTTCCTTATTCCCCATCCTGGGTGGGGAGGGGTAATTGGGTGACAGAATAATTGCCTAAATGACAATAAATTGTTGTGGGTTCCTCAAACCATAACAGTAGGTAAAGGATTCAAAAGTAATATCATAAAAAATGCAAAGGAGCAAACTACCCTTTCAAATTGGGTGTCCCAGTGTTACCAAAGACAGGCCTCTGCTTTGTTTATAACCATATGCTAACTAGAATGTTGTTTGCTTCCTACTAACCTTCTTACTGTGCTGACATAGGTTGTAGAAAACAGTTAATCTCTAAGCAGATGTTACAAATAATGATAATGAGGAGACAGCCAGAAGTAGCTAATCACCAAGGATGGGATAACAAGAAGTAGTTAATCACTTCGAGGTTCTTTTATGCATCAAGTATGTCCTCCTATACCAATTAGGACAGAGCTGTGGCTACTTCAAGGAATATCCTTATCATCCTCAAGAAGTTGGCAAACTTACAGCAAACTTTTACTGTCCTGAGATGACTCAATACCTTAAAAGGATAATGTGAGGAAGGGTATCCTTATCCAAATGACCACCGAGAAGCTCACACTTGTGCAGAAGTGTTTTGCCAACACAGCAAAATTTAATATGCATGTGCAAAAAGGCTATTCAGTCATCCAAATGAATATGTAACCCTAGGTGGAGTTATGTATTAGGTAGGTGGAATTATGATAATCTTTTGTGTATAAATAATGGGTGAATGTCCCTGGTGAGGTGTGCTAGATTTGTGGGGTTTCCCCCTAGCACCCAACGTCGAATAAAGCAACATCTCCTCTCTAAGCTACTTTTGGTTTCGAGAGCTTTTATTTCAGGTAACACCAGCTCTACAGATGAAATAACTGGTCATAGAAAGCTGCAAGCAAATTGCCTTGATGCTTTACTGTTTTAAGAGTTCAAAGGTTTTGGACATCAGGACAGCAGCTGCCAATCAAGCAGACAGAAAAAGCTGCTTGTTGAACCTTTGAATTCTACTTAGGCTGCAATTGTCCCTGACTATTCCTGTACCTTAGCAGCTCCTCTGATTAAACCAGCCTCCCTTTTACATTTCTTTCAGAGTGTGAGAGGGAGAGGGAGGGAGGGAGAGAATGATTCTAATACTGACAATCTTAAATGTATAATAACTTTATGATTCTTGACTGAAACTGGTCATCAAAATCAGTCCCAACTCAATAAAGTCTAAAAAAAGATGATTCTTGGAATAAGACTCCTTTCAGATGTACATTTCAGAGGCAGTCATAGGGACCAGCAGCCTGCAGTGACTCTTGTGCATACTTTGTATTGCTTTTATACTGAGTGTGATGCAGATGGGATGGAATACCCCTGTTGGTCAGTTTTGGGTCACCTGTCCTGTCCACTCCTCCCTACAGGTGGGACCCCTCTATGCTTTTACGCTTCTGACCCTCTAACGGGGCAAATAACAAAGTGAGCTGACCTTGGTTGTTATAGCAATAAGTCTAAGCAAGAGCCTCTGCGCATACCATTCCTTGGTATAATCAGGTCTCATCACTCTGAGAGTGAACAGTGTCTGAACAATATGCTGTTAATTTCAGACTTTAGTCAGTTAGTTTAGGCCCAGCCAAAAAGCAAAACCACAAAACAGAAAATTGGCTCTGTCTTACCTCAAACCAGGACATAAGGTCACCCACCTAGTGGATGGAGGGAAGGCAGTAGATGTAGTTTTTCTGGATTTTAGTAAGGCTTTTGATACTGTCCTTCACAGCATCCTTCTGGACAAGTTGTCCAATTGTGGGATGAGCACATTCATGGTGCACTGGGTAAAGAACTGCCTGAAGGGCAGGACTCAAAGGGTTATAGTGAATGGGGCTACATCTGGCTGACAACTAGTCACCAGTGGTGCTCCTCAGGGCTCAATTCTGAGGCCAGTTCTGTTCAATATATTTCTCAGTGATTGGGATGCAGGAGTTGAATGCACCATTAGCAAGTTTGCTGATGGTACTAAACTGGGAGGTGCTGTTGACTCTCTTGAGGGACAAGGGGCGGGGCCTTGCAGAGGGATCTGGATAGATTGGAGCGTTGGGCTATGATTAATGGGATGAAATTTAACAAGTCAAAATGTCAGATTCTGCACCTAGGATGGAGTAATGCCGGGCACAAGTATAAACTGGGAGAGGAGTGGCTGGAGAGCAGCCCTGCTGGGGATGCTGGTTGACAGCAGGCTCAATAGGAGTCAGCAGTGTGTCCTGGCAGCCAAGAGGGCGAACCGCATCCTGGGGTGCACTAAACACAGTATAACCAGCCGGTCAAAAGAGGTGATTTTCCGGTGTATTCAGCGTTGGTACAGCCTCCCCTTGAGTACTGTGTGCAGTTCTGGGCCCCACAATTTAAAAAGGATGTCCTTGAATGCATCCAGAGGAGGGCAACCAAGCTGGTGAAAGGGCTGGAGGGCATGTCCTATGAGGAGTGGCTAAGGACTCTGGGGTTGTCTAGTTTGGAGAGAAGGAGGCTGAGGGGCAACCTCATTGCTCTCTGCAGCTTCCTGAGGAGGGCAAGTGGAGAGGGAGGTGCTGATCTCTTCTCCCTGGGATCCAGTGATAGGACACATGGGAATGGTTCAAGGTTGCACCAGGGGAGGTTCAGACTTGACATAAGGAAGCATTTCTTTACTGCGAGGGTGGTCAAACACTGGAAGGGGCTTCCTAGAGAGGTGGTCAATGCCCCAAGCCTGTCAGTGTTTAAGAGGTGTTTGGATAATGCCTTTAACATGTTTTAACTTTTGGTCAGCCCTGAAGTCCAACCATATCCTGGGCTGCATACAACGAAGCCAGTAGCCAGTGGCCATTAGGTCAGGAGAGGTGATTCTGACCCTCTGCTCTGCTCTTGTGAAACCCCACCCGGAGTACTGCATCCAGCTCTGGAGCCCTCAGCACAGGAAAGACATGGACCTGTTGGAGCGGGTCCAGAGGAGGGCCACAAAACTGATCAGAAGGATGGAACACCTCTCCTATGGGGAAAGGCTGAGAGAGTTGGGGTTGTTCAGCCTGGAGAAGAGAAGGCTCTGGGGAGACCTTATTGCAGCCTTTCTGTACTTAAAGGGGGCTTATAAGAAAGATGGGGATAGACTTTTTAGCAGGGCCTGTTGCAATAGGACAAGGGGTAATGGCTTTAAACTAAAAGAGGGTGGAGTTAGACTATATATACGGAAGAAGATTTTTACAATGAGGGTGGTGAACCACTGGAGCAGGTTGCTCAGAGAGGTGGGTAGATGCCCCATCCCTGGAAACATTCAAGGTCAGGTTGGACAGGGCTCTGAGTAACCTGATCTAGTTGAAGATGTCCCTGCTCATTGCAGGGGGGTTGGACTAGATGACCTTTAAAGGTCCCTTCCAACCCAAACTATTCTATGATTCTGTGAATTGATTGGGCAGTTGGACTAGATGATCGTTGTAGGTCCCTTACAACTGAAATAGTCTATTCTATTCTATTCTATTCTATTCTATTCTAATTGGATGCAAGTGAAGGCATATATTTGCATGCAATGAGGCAATAGAGAATACAAAGGTAAAATTTGAGTGTGCAATAAAAAACTTGCCTTTGCCTATGTAGGGGTTCCTGGTGTGCAATGTGTATGCAAATGAGTGTTGATAACTAGATTTGCCTTATTTTTTTAATCAACCCTGATGTCTGTATTTTTCCCTTTGTCCAATGTATATTATCAGAAGCTCACAACTTAGAGTGATTAGACCCGGGCGCAGAGAGAATAAGCATTATTATGCTTCCCTCATAATGCTATGGCAATGTGACTTAACCCTGAACTGCAATCCCCCTGCTATTTCAGTCCTGAGCTTTTCTTTCTACCACGTGCAATAATCGCCGTTTTCCATTCTCCTGTCCTGGCATCTGAAGCCGAAAAAGTCTCCTGAGTTCTTGTGGTCTGAACGGTAATGGAGTCTGACAGCACATTATAAACCAAACTTTACTGAGGCAGTAAGAAAGATGAGCAACAACGCGCCCATATGGCGACTCACCTGATCACCAATAGCAAACAGAAGATCATAAGCAATGCCACGGCTCCGGCAGACTATCACGGACACTTAATATCCGGGTCATCTGACAGCAACAGCCAATCGTGCAAATGCCTTTTGAATCCAGGTAAGAGTTGCACCGCCCCTTAGCTCCACCAGTGGCTGTGTGATTTGAGAGAATCATACCTCATGTGGCAGTAGTGTGTCCTACACATCATTTCAGATGATGTGGGAGGCATCCTGCCTATGTGGCAATGTTAGTCAGGAGGCAGGGTGTCGCTTCCATCCCTTGATTCTCTCAAATCATCACTTGAAATGGAGTTATAGGCTAGGATATTATTTGGCAGTTCATTAGCTATATAATTAGCCAGGTGAAGTTGGTGTTCTGACACCTGCACGGTATAAATTACATAGTCAAAGCTATATGCTCTCCACACTAGGCACTGATAATGTCCTGAGTCTGAGGTCGAAAGCTGGTGCATCATGAGATGGGTACCATAGATCTTAAAGAAGTTTCTTCACCCTAGGTTTCCCATAGCAGAGTCTCAGGCAATAATCCAAAGAAAAAAATAATCCCAATGTTCCGTGAAACCCTTGTAATTGTTTCTTTGTGACTGGACGTGGAAGCTTAATTATAGCTTCTGTTCTCTCTGGGTCTATTACTTGCTGCCCTTCCCTCAGAATGAAACCTAAATATCTAACCTCTTTCTGACACAGCTGGAGTTTGGACGGAGATGCTCGATGGCCTTTTTCTGCTAAAACAGTACATAGATATACAGTGTTTTTTATACAGGCACTTTCATCTTTGCTTGCTATTAGCAAATCATCCACATATTGTACAAGAACTGATTCACTAGGCAGTTTTACATCCCTTAAATAATTTCTCAGAATTTGTGAAAAAATTGTAGGACACCCATTAAACCCTTGTGGAAGACGTGTCCAGGTTCGTTGTTTTCCCTTCCACATAAAGGTAAACAAAGGCTGGCTATCCTCATCCAATGGGATACTAAAGAAGGCACCGGTTAAATCGATCACGGTAAAAAATTTTACCCAATGTGATATTTGTAAAAGTATGGTGGAGAGATCAGGCACTACTGAGTGAGGAGCCACTACGTGCAGGTTAATTGCCCATAGATCTTGCACAAAACGGTATCCTCATCTAATCTATTCTTTTTTACACGGAGTATAGGAGTATTATACGGCAACACACATACTTTTAAATTCCTTGGGCTAAATACTGATCTATTTGTTTTTTAATACTCTTTTTGGCTTCTTGGAGAATAGGGTATTGTTTCACGGCCAGTGGGGTTCCTCCCTTTGTTTTAATGTGTACGAGTTGAGCTGAGAGCAGCAAGCCTACATCAGTAATGGTTTTACTCCACAGCTTTGCTGGTACGTATCTCAGTACCTCTGGTATTTTCAGTTCACTATTTGAGCTCCCAGAGACCACACTCATCCCCATGATTATTAGGTCTATTACTTCAGGCGATAAGCATAATTCAACATCTAGGGCCCGTAGGAGGTCTCTTCCTAACAGGCATGCTGGGGAGTCTTCCACTAACAAAAATCTTCCCCATATACTCTTGTTCCCTATTGTTACTAGAAGGAATTTACTCAAATTCTGTTTTTTTTGTCCCATGACCCCATGTATTAAAATTTTGTCTCTGGTTTTAGATCCTTTCATGGTAAAATTCAAAAGGGACAACATAGCTCCTGTCTCCACCAAGAATTCAACCTTGCAACCTCCCACTTTACCTATAATAAGTCCTTGCTGGGCTAATTTGTTTCCCCACATATTAAAAATCTCTAATTCTTCCAGCCCCACCCTGAGATGCTGTGACAGTGTGCTCCCCCTCCCCAGACACCCCCAACCTGACCTTTATCCCCTGTAACCCTACCCAAGCAATAACCACCCATGGTGGTCATAATGGGTGCATGTAGTCATGATGGCTGCACCAGGCTCAACGTGGTTTCAGGGAGACAGATAACAACGCAATAGCCAAGGGCTAACCTGAGCAATGCTGGTACTGTGGTCAATATGCAAATATGACTATAGGTAAATCATCTTACCTCCATAAATAGTGAACAGCCCAAGAGCCCTTTGAGCTCTCCTGAATGGCAGTGGGCTGCACAACAGAATCTCCCCTTGAGTAGGGACGCTCGCTCGAGGTTTTCTTCCCGAGATTTAGCAATTCCTTGCCACAACAGATCCTCAGTAAGTGAATAATAGCATGCTCAACTTTGAAATCTTAGCTAAGTGATATAAAGGATTGATTGCACATAAATAATCCTTTAGACATAAACCGTTGTCCTGGTTTGAGGTAAAACAGAACGAAATTTCTGTTCAGTAATTTTATTTCTTAGCTAGGCCTCTGTGGCAATTAGTCAGGGACTCCGTTTGTGATAAGCACAAAATCATTTATTGCTTCTCAGGCCTCGGCTTTTATACCCGAGCTCTAAAATTTTCCATGCACCTGCTAGGCAAGTAAACACATATTTCAGATCACTAACCCGGCCACCTTATTCAGTTCCCACCAAGATAAGCACGCAAAGCTGTTTTCTTGTTCCATGTTTATACTGAACCAGTTCCTCTTCGTTCCATCCGTATCGATATCTGCGTTCCTGTTTCTGTGTGCTCTGCTCACTGTGTCCTTGGCTGTATGCAGGCCTCTGCTCATAGATCTGCCACAGGCCTCTTCTAGCTCTCTGAAATTAACTCTGAAATGTGTTTAAAACTCTCTGAAATGTGTTTAAAATGCTTCGTTCAGAGTGATAAGACAGTTTGTGCCAAGGAATGGTATGCAGAAAGGCTCTTGCTTATACTTATTGCTATAACAACCAAGGTCAGCTAACTTCGTTGTTTGCCCTGTTGGAGGGTTGGAAAGCAGAAAAGCGTAGAGGGGTCCCACCTGCGGGGAGGAGTGGACAGGACAGGTGACCCAAAACTGACCAACAGGGTATTACATCCCATCTGCCCCATGCTCAGTATAAAAGCTAAGGGATCAAAGGCTCAGTTCTCTCTTCCTTCAATGGCTGATGTCTGAGGAGGACTCTGTCTGTTCATCTGCCTTTGATCCCGATTGGTGTGTTCCTGACTCCTGTGTTAGGGATAATAGAGGATGGTCCGAGTGAGACACAACGGAAAATTACTAGTTGAACCAAACCCACTATACATGCCGAGAAAAAGGACCTCAGTACTGTTGCTGCAAAAACTCTGTGCGTATCCATGAGAACCTGACCTTCACAGAAGAAGATAACAAGAAGGGATTACAACAATGTAGTCACGTATCAGACAGCCGCTGTTAGCAAAGCTGGATCATGAGTCTGGTGAGGCTCGCTGCATGCACTGGCCACGTGCGCAGCAACTCTAGCCTGTACTTTTCCACTCAATCCAGTGCAGGATATAAGGGGGCTGTCTCGGGTCAGAGAGTGGGAGAGAGACATGAACGCACTTTGAAGATACAGGGGACGCCCTGAACAAGCACTGTGCCTGCCCCCCCCATCCCCGCCGTACCGATGGAGCTCCTTGTTATCCTGCTGCTCAGTGGTGCTACTACAATCTATGGGGTGGTAAGACTCTCTGAAGTAACTTTTGGGACATTTGGGAACTGCTTAGCAAGGCTTCGCAATAAAGCTGAATTCACTGGTTTTTTTTTTCTGTAGCAAGGCTTCACAATAAAGCAGTTAACCTTTTTTCTTTTTATTTTTCCCCTTTGTGCGGGCTCTGGTTTGTACGTTGGAATCTTTAAAAAAGAACCAGTTACATAATTGGCGAATAGGATGGGATTCCAATAATACAAACTGCTTACATACTTTTAACTTCAAATGTAAAGTATTTTAACTAAGTAGGACTAAAAACTATATTCCTCACTGTACATGTACATTATAATGGATAGAATGGAAGAAAAAATGGAATTATAGAATGTCATACAATACGGGTTAAAGAGCTGCATTTTAAACTCTATATGATGATTGGTTTATGCGAACAGGTGAAATACTGATATCTTAAGCTTCGAATACTACTTGTATTATCAAAGAAATCATTATTTAACATCATTTTTGTGAGATAATTATGTTTCTTTAGCTGTGGTAATATGCAAATAGCTAACTGGATGACAGCAAATGACTGCAATGTTTAAAAAAAAAAAAAGCCTAAAGCTAACATTTCCCACTTTAAAAAGAAATACAGTGGGAAGGGCCACAGGTCCAGAAAACAAATTCACGCTATGCTTTAAACGGAAATCTCACAGTCTGTGTTGCAAATATATTACAGTAGAGATATGGATGGGGCTTGCTCAGTGGAGTACACAGTCGCACCAAGATCACACTGTCCCAAACTGGTTAATAGTGGATGGGGCTTGGTCAGTAGAGAGCATAGCTGCCCCAAGATTGCACCATCCCTGTATGGGGGGGCCCATGGTGGGAGCATTCTCTCCCTGAGATAGAAGTGCTGTTTTTGTATGTCTACTGTGTGTGTGGGCGCCAGCTTATACCTGCTGATCAGCATCTGTGCCTACTGTTTGTTTTTTGTTGTGTGCAGTGTTGTTAGGTGACTCCACTTGAGCAGGTGTTCTGCCCGGTGTGGTACTGTTCTCGTACGCGACTAGGGCTGACACTCTGTCAAGCAAAGAAGTTTGTATATACACAATGTTTAGACTTAAGGACAAGGAGGAGGCGAGCGCGCCCCAGGTAGATAGACCACAATGGGCCCTAGAACCGATGGAAGTCCTGAAATATTGGGGGAGTTTTCACCAGCCGATACGCTTACGCTCTTGGGAATGGCTTGCCCATGCAGGGCGTATGGCTGGTTGTTTGCCTATAAGGTTGATCGGGAAAAGGAGTTGAGCCAAAATTTATAAGATGCTCTGCAGGAAAATGAGAAACTTAAGGCTAAGCTCTTGTTGCAAAGGCAGACTTTTATGTCAGCCATAAGTGATAAGGAAAAAAAAAAGGCAGGAACAATTAGAAAGGAAATGTGCTGCGTTAGCACAAAAGTATGCCATACGCGCTATGAGAAAGCGGCAAAAATAAAAAGATAAATAGGACACCTGATTCAAAGCAGTATTCTAAAGATATGTTTTGGGTTTTTTTCTTTCTTTTCCTATATATATTTTTATTGCATGCCTTTGCAAATTACTCTGTGTTATACCCTGCGAGACTAAATGAACCCCAGCAGAAGCGGTCTCTTGAGCGAGGGGGTGGAATATGGGAAAGCAATGGAAGATCTGCGAGGAGGATTGTAAATACACTCAAGGGACTTGCACCTGGGTGCTGGAAAACACATATATCACACTAATTGTTATTCAGTCTCGGGTGCTGGCAAGAAAAACACTTGCACTTAGATGACATAAGTCTGTGATGGACTCAGGGACACCTTACCTAGCTGCTTGAGAATCTTGGCCTGTTGTGGAAGAAGATCAAAGCACAGTGGGAAAACTATGCCTGTTTGAACCCTTTAAATACCAGCAAGAACAGGGAGTCTGCCTGCACTCTTGCTAACAAGGACTCTTTCGCTGCCAAGGATTCTTGCTAATAAGGACTCTCTCTCACTCCGCGGTGCCCATTGAGCACAGGGCCATTGGCCTATATTTACTTTTGGGTAATGCCCCCACTTTGTATCACCAGCCCCCCCCATACCAAAGATATTTGCAGGTACACATGTCTGGTATCAAGCCCCAGGAGAAGTGGGGCCCATTGCAGCTGAAGTAGTGGTAACTGATGACACACAGGCAGTTACAATAGCAGTACCAGGAGAAGCACAGTGGCTATGTGTGCCTGCTCAGCAATTACGGCGCAGAGATTAGAAGGCTAGGGGGGCGGGGGGGGGGGGAACTCTAACTATTTCTTCTGTTTATATCATTGAATAGGTACCTGCAAACACACTACCTCTGTGATCAAAACATCTGGATAACTCTGGCTAATGCAACAGGACAAGATGCGCTGTGTCTTAGCACAGCCACACCCCAAAATCCGTTCACGACGTGCCTAATGGGAGTGCCGCTAACAACTAGTGAATATTCAACATGACGATCCAGGGCACTGCTGCCAGTCCTGGCCTCCACTTGGATGCAAGCATCATCAAAGTATGAGACAGCTGGCTCCCATATATTGGGGAATCCCCTGCGTTACCACCCCAGGAGCTCTGCATTTTAGGAACACTAAATGCGGACCTATGCATTTGGTTTTTTCTTCTTCATCAGTACAAACAACAACACAGTCTCCTGGTGGGTCAATGCCACCACCCCGTGATACCAGAATAACACATGATGGTGTAATACTACTAGTCCAAATATCATGAAGAGTTACTCAACAGATATGACTCTCTCACCAGGACTGTTTTTGATCTGTTGGGATGGGGTGTAGGCCAGAATTCCCAAAGTAATTAAAGGAGGACCATGTACATTAGGCCAAATGACAATTTTATTCCCAGTGTCACTGTAGCTTTATGGTTACAACAGAACCAAATATTACACCGACATCGACACGATGAACATGCATTTCCCCCATACTGCAACGACCACACCGAATTCTGGGGTCCTGCCAGGACCATAGTCACATCCTTTTTAGCACCGGGAGTTGCCAGCGCACAAGCGCTGATGACCCTGAATAAACTTGGATGCTGGTTAGCCAAGTTTAGTAATGCTACTAGTTGTGGAATAATTACTAAGATGATCAAAAATACAGCATTGTTCACACATTAAGGAAAGGTACCCTGAGCCAAGGGTTTGTCAAATTTTGACGAAATGCTGTCCTTTGTGTGAACTTTTGCTCATTATAACGTCATTAGAATACCAAAACACACCTCCATCCCAAAGACTACCCACCTCCAAGGTGACTCCACTCCTCCTTGAGTCTGTGCCCTGAATTTTTCGTAAACTATTCTTTTAAATGTAAGGTGAGAGAATTTTACACCAATCATAATAAAGGTATTTATGACTAGAGTCACTCCACCTTGAAGGTAGAAAATAGTATAAAAATAGCCCAAGAAAGGGGGGAATATCAGGAAAGACACCATCATGAACAAGTCAAGGAGAAATCCATCACAGGCTGCCCTTGACTTCTGTGACCAGTTGATGGACTAAGCCTTTCTTCCCCCCATAGGGATGCCTTTGGCTCACGGACATGGTTGTCAAGATTTTAAAGGACTGTGTTGTATGGATCTAAGTGACCACTCCACATCCATCCATGCCCAGTTGCAAGAACTGCACAGACTGAACCAGCAACTTGTGGAGACCACTGGGTGAAACCCCTTTGCCGGATGGACGTGGGGTTGGTTGAAGCAATTTGGCCAAAACCATGACAACCGTTGACCTTGTCTGGGACTAGGATTGCATCCAGCCACACCTAGACTCCTCTCTGAGAAGTTTAGAAACCAAGGGGGTCCTTTCTGAACCTCATGACTCAACAGGAGGGTCTCCCTGACAGTTCTGTCTGACCCTGTCCTCTGTGCAGTAAATAACTAAGTGTGCCTTGCCATCTCGAATCTTGTTAAATCACTTTCTCATTTACTATCAAACTTTGTTAAATCGCTGTTTTATATCAATAAATGTGTTGCTGCTTCTCTCTACAAGTGAAGTGCATCGCTCCATCCGTGACAGATCCACAAGGTCCTCTTCTTCCAGTCATTGTGAATCCTCCCGGGGCAGTTCTCTCCTGTAAGAGTTTCCTTCTCTCATCCATCCACGCGGCTGGAGTGGGCATTCCCTTTGCATGTGTCCTAAATTCCTAAAATAGTAACACTCTATTCCATGATTCCTTCCCATTCCTTTTTCACTTCTTTCCAGTTTTAATCCAAGCCCTGTACCAAGTCTTCTTCCTGCTCTGCCCCTATTTCTCCCTTGTCAAAGCTGTGGTGGGAAAATTTGCCTCCTGTTATTTTACTTTCTCTCTTTCCTTTGCTCAGCTTTCTGCCTTTCCTCATGTCCATCATATGGAAAAACACAGCAACACTCAATATTTTTGCAAATTCTCCCCAGCTTTCTTATAGGCCCCCTTCAGGTACTGGAAGGCTGCTATAAGGTCTCCCCAGAGCCTTCTCTTCTCCAGGCTGAACAACCCCAACTCTCTCAGCCTGTCCTCATAGGAGAGGGGCTCCAGCCCTTGGATCGTCTTCGTGGCCCTCCTCTGGACCCGCTCCAACAGGTCCATGTCCTTCTTATGCTGAGGGCTCCAGAGCTGCATGCAGTACTCCAGGTGGGGTCTCACGAGAGCAGAGTAGAGGGGGAGAATCACCTCCCTCGATCTGCAGGCCACGCTTCTTTAGATGCAGCCCAGGATGCAACTGGCCTTCTGGGCTGCAAGTGCACTTTACCTGTGTCAGATCTACGAGCAGAAGCCTGTGTATGGCAGATCTACGAGCAGAGGCCTGCGTATGGCCAAGGACACAGTGAGCAGAGCACACAGAAACAGGAACGCAGATGTTGATACGGATGGAACGAAGAGGAACTGGCTCAATATAAACATGGAACAAGAAAACAGCTTCGCATGCTTGTCTTGGTGGGAACTGAATAAGGCGACTGGGTTAGTGATCTGAAATATGTGTTTACTTGCCTAGCAGGTGCATGGAAAATTTTAGAGCTCGGGTATAAAAGCCGAGGCCTGAGAAGCAATAAACAATTTCGTGCTTGTCACAGCCGGAGTCTGTGCCTTCATACACCACATTTACCAACTCATGTCGAGCTTCTCATCCACCAGTACCCCCAAGTCCTTTTCCGCAGGGCTGCTCTCTATCACATCATCCCCCAGCCTGTATTGATAATTAGGATTGTCCTGACCCAAGTGTAGGACCTTGCACTTGAACTTATTGAACGGGCCCACCTCTCCAGCTCATCCAGGTCCCTCTGGATGACATCCCGTCCCTCTGGCCTGTCAACTGCACCACTCAGCTTGGTGTCATCGGCAAATTTGATGAGGGTGCACTTGATCCCACTGTCTATGTCATTGATGAAGATATCGAACAGTACTGGTCCCAGTACAGATCCCTGAGGGACACCGCTTGTCACCCCTCTACATCTGGACATCGAGCCATTGACCACCACCCTCTGGATGCAACCATGCAGCCAGTTCCTTATCCACCAAACAGTAATCCATCAAATCTGTAACTCTCCAACTTAAAGAGAAGGATGTTGTGGGGGACCATGTCAAGGGCCTTGCAGAAGTCCAGATAGATGACATCCATTGCTCTCCCCTTGTCCACTGATGCAGTCACTCCATTGTAGAAAGCCACTAGGTGTTGGAGTGGGAGACGGACCCGGAGTAACGACGGAATCTCAATATGAGTATGATCGTTCTCCCTTTATTCAAGTTATCACAGAGTATATATAGACAGGCAATAAGAGCACGCGCTAGCGGCAGCTATATGATTGGCTTACAGTCTCTGTTCACGTGCTGTCCATGCAGTTCATTCACAGATCAGATTGGTTACAAGAATTCACATAGTAAATTACTTAGTCATTAGCACAACATGTTTTCTACCTTCTCAGTTCCCATTTTTTCCATATACTAATTCCATCTTCTACCACCTGTTTTGCTCTTAATCTAATCTCTCATAGTAGGGAGGCTGGCTCACATGGCCATTTTCTCTCAGACACATTCCTACAATACCCCCTTTTTCTTCTTGAGCCAGCCAGACCTTATGCATGGCATTTTCTATCATGTCAGTCACTTTGCGGAGAACACACGAGGCTACCATAATCAATAATAATATAACCAACAATAGCATGAGCCCTTGCTTTAGTAAGTCTGATAACCATCCCATTATACCCCATGAGCTTAACCAATCATCGAAACCATTTTTGACCACTTTTAATTTGGACATGTTATCCTTCAGCTCCCGTAACTGCTTATGAATGGATGATGAGTGGTCAGAAAGATTCATACAACACATACCTTCAAAATCTTCACATCCATGACCCTGAGCTAACAGCAAAAAATCAATAGCCACTCGATTTTGCAACATAGCATGCCGAATGCTATCAACATCAGTAAGCAAGATAGATAGGATTTCAGTTGTAAGGTTTATCTGTTTACTTGCCCAACACCCTATCTTATTCAATGTATTTAATGCCATTGCTGTTCCTAGCGAAGGAAGAATACTTAGCCCTATTCTTTGTCCAAGATTCGAAAATGTTATATGGTCGTCACAGGATGGAGTAAAGGTATGAACTGTTCTCTTGGCTCTGTGGTTACTGTGTGCTCTGCTCACTGGGTCTTTGGCCATACGCAGGCCTCTGCTCGTAGATCTGCCCCATCTCCCCCTTTTTTGTTTAACACCAGACCACTTATTAACAAGGTTGCCACGGCTTGTGCTTCTACTCGTTGTGACGCTCTTAGAACGTTATATACTAAACACAATCAAAAACAGAATCAAAAAGAACCCTGCTAAGGCAATAAATACCCAGATTAAAGAATAATTTCTTTACCCAATATAATGTACTAAGGAGGTTAAGACTTTGTGATAACCAAGGGTCAAGGTCATCCTTTTTGATGGGGACATGTATGTGGCTTGGATCCATTCCAGAAAGGTGCTGACAGCACAAACGACCCTGGAAAAACAATCGCAGAAACATTTCAATCATCATAGTTACTGGTTTTGAAAAGGTATGTGGCAAAAATACCCACTCTAATGCAGTCAGGCTCTTTGCCGGTGCATCATCCCACTGTCCTATCAGGGCATAAAGTTGAAATTCTTGTAGGAAGGTGTTCAATGCGTCTTGCAGCAGTAGTAGACTATATCTTATCTTGCAACATACTGTAATGCCTTCGGAGCTGTTGGGGTTAATGAACATAGAACTTATGGGGGGGGCGGGCGGGGGCAGACACAGTGCTTCAGGGTATCCCCTGTACCTTCAAAGTGCGCTCACATCTCTCTCCCACTCTCTGACCCGAGACAGCCCCCTTATATCCTGCACTGGATTCAGTGGAGAAGTACAGGCTAGAGTCGCTGCATGCATGGCCAGTGCATGCAGCAAGTCCCACCAGACTCTCCTGCACTGGATCGAGTAGAAAAGTACAGGCCAGAGTCGCTGCACGCGTGGCCAGCGTATGCAGCGAGTCTCACCAAACTCATGATCCAGCTTTGCTAACAGCGGCTGTCTGATACGTGACTACATTGTTGTAATCCCTTCTTGTTATCTTCTTCTGTGAAGGTCAGGTTCTCATGGATACACACATAGTTTTTAGAGCAACATATTCTACAACTCGTACAAGGGTACGATGCAAAGCGGCATCTACAGCTGATCGTATAATGCTTATTAAACACAGCAAACAGCATACTAAACATAACAGACAAATTCCTTCCCCACAGGCAATGAGTATAATTTGCTTCAACCAGCCCCACCCCCAAGTCCATCCAGCAAAGAGATTTCACCCAGTGGTCTCCACAAGTTGCTGGTTCGGTCGGTGCAGTTCCTGCAACTGGGCATGGATGGATGTGGAGTGGTCACTTAGATTCATACAATACAGTCCTTTAAAATCTTGACAACCATGTCTGTGAGCTGAAAGCAAAAAATCAGTAGCAGCTCTGTTTTGCAGCGTCGCATATCGAATACTATCTACGTCTAGCAATACCTCAGAAATAGCGGTACTAGTAGCATTGTTAAACTTAGCCTTGGCAGCAAGAGAGTCCTTGTTATCACGAATCCTTGGCAGCAAAAGAGTCCTTGTTAGCAAGAGCGCATGCGGACTCCCTGTTCTTGCTGGTACTGTGCTTTGATCATCTTCCACAACAGGCCAAGATTCTCAAGCAGCTGGATAAGGTGTCCCTGAGTCCATTACAGGCTTATGTCATCCAAATGTTTTTCTTGCCAGCATCCAAGACTGAATAACAATTGGTGTGATATATGTGTTTTCCAGCACCCAGGTGAGAGTCCCTTGAGTGTATTTACAGTCCTCCTCGGCGATCTTCTGTTGCTTTCCCATATTCCACCCCCTTGCTCAAGAGACCGCTTCTGCTGGGGTTCATTTTAGTCTCGCAGGGTATAACACAGAGCAATCTACTAAGGCATGCAATAACATATACACATATAGGAAACAACCAAAAACATATCTCTCTGGTACTGCTTTGAATCAGGTGTCCTATTTCTCTTTTTCTGATGCTTTCTCATAGCGCGTATGGCATACTTTTGTGCTAACGTGGCACATTTCCCATCTAATTGTTCCTGTTTGGTTTCTTTTTTTTCTTCTTTTTTTTTCTTTTTTTTCTCTTTTTTTCTCTTTTTTCTTTTTTTTTTTTTTTTTCCTTCCATCACTTACGACTGACATAAAAGTCTGCCTTTGCAACAAGAGCTCAGTTTCTCATTTTCCTACAGAGCATCCTATAGATTTTGGCTCAAGTTCTTTTCCCAATCAACCATGATCTTATAGGCAAACAACAAACAACCAGCCATACACTCTGCACGGGCGAGCCGTTCCCGAGACCATAATCGTGTCGGCTGGTGAAAACTCCCCCAATATTTCAGGACTTCCATCGGTTCTACAGTCCATCCTGGTGTATCTACCTGGGGCGCGCTCACCTTACATCTAAACATTGTGTATACACAAACTTCTTCACTTGACAGAGTGTCAGCCCTAGTTGCATACGAGAACAGTACCACACCGGGCAGAACACCTGCTCAAGGGGAGTCACCTAACGACACTGCACACAACAAAAAGCAAACAGTAGCACACATGCTGATCAGCAGGTATAAGCTGGCGCCCACACACACTTACACAGCAGCCATACAAAACCAGCACTTCTATCTCAGGGAGACGACTGGGGAGGGGAGGGGGCGAGGCGGGCAATGGCAGGAGCAAACAGCTCTGGCTCTGTCCTTCTCTGCTGACATTCTGCCTCCTCCCTCGGCCTCAGGTGGAGCAGAGGGGATCAGCAGGGGATCGTCCCAGACCTTCGGACCTGGCCTGTTTGATCCCCCTCCCGTGGGTTGTAATGCTGCAAAAGCCCCGGCTGCTGTGGCTCGCTCTGCCTTCATATCTTATAAGGTCGATAACACCAACCGCTATGTCGTCGCCAACGGTGATGCCTCTTTGTCTCCTTTACTTATCACTTCCCACAGTTTTTTCCCAACAGTCTCCCATATTTCTGGTTTAAAAGCTGTCTGGGGCTCTGGTGCAAATCCGTTCTCTCTGCACCAGGTTAACAACATTCGGAGCATACGCTCATCATATTTCACCCCTCTCTTAGAGAGGATATGCAGGAGAAGTCTTAATACAGCCCCTTCTTCTTTTGTTACTTGTTGCCCCATCTCCTGCCCCGGCTTAATCAGTTTGAGCAACAGTTTCGCTGGTGTTTCAATCCCTCTCTTAGAGAGGATCCCAGCGAGTAGCGTGGCCGCAGCTTCTGTTTCCATAGCTGCGCCTGGGAGGTGAGGAGCGACCTCACGCCGTTGTCTGCTCCCGCTGATGCGCCCAAGCAGCACGTCTCCCAGCCAAAGTTTCCCACTCCCCTCCTCTAGCTGCTTACCGCAGTCTCGGAGAACTCAGTCGCGCTGAACCATCCTCTGCTACCAGATGCTGGAGTGGGAGACGGACACGGAGTAACGACGGAATCTCAATATGAGTATGATCGTTCTCCCTTTATTCAAGTTTTCACAGAGTATATATAGACAGGCAATAAGAGCACGCGCTAGTGGCAGCTATAGGATTGGCTTACAGTCTCTGTTCACGCACTGTCCATGCAGTTCATTCACAGATCAGATTGGTTACAAGAATTCACATAGTAAATTGCTTAGTCGTTAGCACGACATGTTTTCTACCTTCTCAGTTCCCGTTTTTCCCATGTACTAATTCCATCTTCTACCACCTGTTTTGCTCTTAATCTAATCTCTCATAGTAGGGAGGCTGGCTCACGTGACCATTTTCTCTCAGACACATTCCTACAACTAGGTTGGTCAGGCAGGTCTTGCCCCTGGTGAAGCCATGCTGGCTGTCTTGAATCACCTCCCTGTCCTCTGTGTGCCTTAGCATAGCTTCTAGTAGGATCTGTTCCATGATCTTCCCAGGCACATATTTGTCATATTTGACATGGTTATGATTTAGCAACTATTCAAAATTTATTAATGATTCGAGGTAGACCAAGAGGTTGAATTTTATCAGCACTTAATGATTATCCGATTTAAAGATTTGCAAAGTGATTTAATAAAACAATTGAACAGCAACTTAATTACAGATTTGAAGATGACAAGATTCACACTGACTTACTATAAGGTATCCCAAATCAATACATATACATATGAGCGAAAAGCACAGATCTCAAATTAATGCATATGCATATAAGCAAAACATGCATTTACATCAATTGTTTGCCACATGCATTGTGCGAGAACAACAAAGTTTAATTTGTGAAAGTATCATTCTTGAAGCTCAAGGCATAAGTGATATTTACAAGCCATTTTCCCCACCCTGTCACTCCTAAGGATTCCAAGATGGAACATGTCCACCAGAACAGACAGTAGGAGAAAAGAGGACAAACAGGTAGTCATACTTTGCATCATAGAAATCCCTACCATTAAGAATATAAATCCGATTAACAAAGCAATTCCAATTTGTGCCAGCCACTTTCCCAACCCCGTGAGTCCCAAAGTTTGCAAAAGAGAAGGGATCCATGATCCAGGACTCAGTCCATCGAACCAATCCTTCAGTTGGAGCAATTGGAACAATTCTCTGGTCTTATCTGCAACTTCCTTCATCCTTGCACGGTCGTCTTCTATGGAGGTAGTGGCATTGTGGATGGTAATACAGCATTCTCCTTCAGTCAGATTTAGCATGCCACACGCTCCTTGTTCTTTAAGCAACAGCATGTGCAATGCTAATCGGTTTTGGAGTGTCATCTTGGAGACTTCTTGTACCTGTGCATTTAATTCTCCAAAAGCATATCTAAACATATTTAACAGGGAATACAATTTACTAGAACTATTGGTTAAGGACTGATAACAAATTTGGTTCCATAAATATTCTCAAACAGAATTGCTCGGAAGTTGATACAAAGCCCATGAGTGTTAAAATCCACACCCTGTTACTTTTCCATGGTTGGCCCTCCTTCTGGTCAAGAAAAAGGGGACTTAATTTATTTTCAATATTTTTGTAAGATTTAGGTTAATCGTTGTAAATTTGGACTCTTCTGGTGCGGAACTGGGGAGGGTGATGCACATCCCCTAGTCCGTATGGTTCCAAATATGCATAAACCTTTGTATGAACCCCCATGCCAAATTGTGATTCAAATTTACAACTGACTGAGGCAAGATTATACATTCACTAAGTCAGAATACAAATTTCTCCCACACCATCTTTCCCTAGTAAAGTACAAGAATAAGCATAATAAAAATCAGACAAGCAATGCAAGGAATAACCCACTTAACAATTGAAAACATAAGTCACACGATGGTTGTTTATAACCTGTAAAACATATATAAAGCAGAAAATAATTTAAAAGGTGGGGTGATCCACCTAGTGTTGATCCGATGGTCCTTCCCGTGAGCATCAGTGGCTGCCCACGCATATATGTTGCCAGGAGTCTTCAGGGTTTATGTCCTTTCAAAAATAAAAATCAATAATAATACAGTGATGAAAGGGTTAAGAAGGCAAGAGTTCAGTCATTCTGTGGAGTGTCTCTAAGAGGTCCACAAAAAAGGAGCAAACAGATTCATACAACGGGAGACAGCAGGAGACAAAGTTTTGGTTGGTTTTTTGGGGATTTTTTTTCCTGGACTTATTAGGTCACTGCCATTTAATTTAGATTTAATTTCTTTCAGTTTTTCCATGCTTGAATAAGCTTCTCAATTCCTTCAGCCAACAACAGATTCCTAAACCATACGTTCTTCAGGTGGGGTTCAAATGGAGGAGCGTTTTATGCATGAGGGAGGAGGCTCTGTGTCTGGGTTGTCAGAGGGTGAATCTTGTATTTGGAGCACTTTGGGGGTTCCCTCTTCTATCTGGCATGTGTGGCAATAGTGATCTAATTCTGCATACCACTTCCTCACTGTTTCTTGCTGTGCAACCCTCACAGGGGAGGGGGGTCCAGCCAGCACAGATTTCAAGACCTTAAAGGGTCGTTGTAGAATGATCGGTTGTTGCTGAATGATTCTTTCTGCTATGTTAGGCACTGTAGTTGTCAAGGAGCCTGTGTTGGCATTCAGATGCCAGTAATCAATTGTCAATTGCCACTTCCTATTGAGCTTACAGATTGGCCACACTAGGGAATTATAGGGTGAGTGTGTGGGGATAATTACCCCTTGCTCCCATAGTTCAGCTATCACCGGGGTGATCCCTTCCCTTGCTCCCAGGGGCAGGGCGTAGGGTTCTACATTAACAGTTTTGGAGAGGGGAAATGCAGGCGCTTGCTGTAAAAGTCTCGTAGAGACAGTAGGGAGCCCAAATTTCCATTCCCTCCCTTTTGAATCCACCCAGGCTCGTCCCTTTAAAAGATCGAGTTCCAAGATATTCATGGGTAAAGTTCCCAAAATCATGAGAGCCTCTACTGCAGTTTCGTTTCCAGGTAACCAGCACTTAACCTGGGCCGTTGGCTGTGGCTTAGAGTTTCCAAAAACATCTGTAACCCAAATCTGTTTTTTATTGGCAACTATGCCATTGCGCTCAGCAACATCCGCTCGGAGTGCTGAGACCTGAGCACCAGTGTCCACTAAAAACATAACTAGGGTTTTAAAAAAGCCCAGGGGAAAGTTAATTAACAAGTCTCCCTTACTATTGTCCGTGAGCCTTCTTAGGTGAATGCACTGGCCGTCCCCCAGCTCACTTATTGGAGAATGGCGCATCCAGTTTCCCTACTTGAGATCAATCAAGTCCTCCTCAGGGGCAGTTGGTGTTTGAGGGACAGTTAGCACCATCTCGCTACATTTCGTTTATGCCTCCCCTTTTCCCCAGGAAGGTTGGTCTGTCCTGGGAGATAATTTCCTTTGATCTTTCCACGCTCAAACAAGCTTCTCTAGGGCTGCAGTGGGTAGGCCATCCATCACATCCCAGAGAATCCCCTCCTTAACTCCTCCAATCCACAATATATTTCTTTTTGTCCCTAGATTTTGTGGGGGGTGCAATCCTCCCATTGTTCTACGCTGCGCACAGTGGGTTTAGATTTACCCATTTCCCCTATAAGGCCCATCCTTCGGTTATATCTAATCAATTCTTGTGCCACCTCCACTCAGGTCATAGCTCCCCCCTGCTGATTCTGTCTCCCTCCCCTCGGGGCTAATGCATCCTGCAAACGGTTCTGGAGTTGGACCACATATAGTTTTAAAGAGTCAGGCAAGCCTCGGATCAGGGGAATCATTCTGTCAGGATTTGCATTTAGTAACATTGGAGAGGGTTGCCGAGATACTAAACGTCTGCCGTGCATCAACTGGAGACAGGCAGTCTTTTGCAGACTTTCGGTTAAGTGGTTTATAGTTGGGGTCTCAATACACACAGGGTCTCCTCGTTCCATGGGATCTAACCCCCCTGCCCAATACACAACTCGTTGGGTTAAGGACCATGGTTCTCTCGGGTCGTCGGTGGTCAAAAATACCCTGGGCCCCCAGTACCCCTGTGCCTCATCTTCTGACAATAAAATCTGGTCTCTGCCAGTCAATGATACCTTCCATGCATATTTTTTCTCGGTCCAGGTTATCTGACAGAGCCACGTGGAGTCACTGAGTGGTGTTACACTCAGCAGCTAATTGGCTTTGCAAAATTTCAATTTGCTCTTGCAAGGATTTGATCTTCTCTCCTTCTGCTTGCCTGGTCAGGTGTCTAACCTCCTGGACTGCAGTCAGTGCTGCCCCTAATACCGCACACACTATAGCTTTTCCTTTACCTAACCACAACTTTTGCTCCTTCGCAAGGGTAGTGATACGACTTGCCACTGCTTCTGGATTATGCCAATTATCGTGGGCCCAGACCATTCCCAGTGGAGTAGGACATGCCTTGTACTCCTTCAATTTTTCCAAAATCAGGGAGCAGTCAAGCACAGACATTTCTTGGGCCATCATGGCTTGCTACTGCTCAAATCTCTCATGGTTTATAGCTGAGAGGCCTCTTCCCAATTTTCCCTGACCACGTTAGTCAGATAGAGAATTGGTATCCCTTAATCCAACAGGTAGCAGTCAGGCATTTGTTCCTGCTCAAACCTCTCCTGGAGCAGAGAAGTCTATTCCCAATTCTCCCTGTCCGTAGTCGGATAAAGAATCAGTATTCCTTAATACAGGTAGCAGTCAAGCACTAGTCCCTGATCTAACCTCTCACAGCTTATAGCTGAGAGATCACTTCCCTTAAGACCTTCCGATGCCGAGGGAACCCTGTCCATAACGCCATTAAAAATGTCATGTCCTGTAGGAATGTATCTGAGAGAAAATGGCCATGTGAGCCAGCCTCCCTACTGTGAGAGATTAGATTAAGGGCAAAACAGGTGGTAGAAGATGGAATTAGTACATGGGAAAAACGGGAACTGAGAAGGTAGAAAACATGTTGTGCTAATGACTAAGCAATTTACGACGCGAATTCTTGTAACCAATCTGATCTATGAATGAACTGCATGGACAGCGCGTGGACAGTGTAACTAGCTAATCAGAAATAAGCGAGTGGCGTGTACTGCTACAACACAGGGTATAAAAGATGATGATCTGTGCTTAATAAACGGCTTCTGTTGATTCACATTGGATCGTCTGGA
Organism: Rissa tridactyla; assembly: GCF_028500815.1. Taxonomy (NCBI): domain Eukaryota; kingdom Metazoa; phylum Chordata; class Aves; order Charadriiformes; family Laridae; genus Rissa; species Rissa tridactyla. Next base: position 6,939,906 of record NC_071496.1, read on the forward strand.
GTCCAGTTATTTCTCCTCAGATGGTGACCCCGACATGATACCGATCGGCGCTTGGCTTGAACAATGGAATGCGAGGGGTGGAAGACCCAGAAGGAGATCCACCGGCTGGAGGACGGCTCAGCTGGACTGAGACCGGGCGTATTGGGCAGCAATCCGGAATAAACAGACGACGTGGCCACGGACACCCAGCGAGAGGTGAGCAGCCGGGGCAGGAGATGGGGCAACAAGTAACAAAAGAAGAAGGGGCTGTATTAAGACTTCTCCTGCACATCCTCTCTAAGAGAGGGGTGAAATACGATGAGCGTATGCTCCGAAGGTTGTTAACCTGGTGCAGAGAGAACGGATTTGCACCAGAGCCCCAGACAGCTTTTAAACCAGAAATATGGGAGGCTGTTGGGAAAAAACTGTGGGAAGTGATAAGTAAAGGAGACAAAGAGGCATCACCGTTGGCGACGACATGGTGGTTGGTGTTATCGACCTTACAAGACATGAAGGCGGAGCGAGCCACAGCAGCCGGGGCTTTTGCAGCGTTACAACCCACGGGAGGGGGATCGAACAGGCCAGGTCCGAAGGTCTGGGACAATCCCCTGCTCATCCCCTCTGCTCCACCTGAGGCCGAGGGAGGAGGCAGAATGTCAGCAGAGAAGGACAGAGCCGGAGCTGTTTGCTCCTGCCATTGCCCGCCTCGCCCCCTCCCCTCCCCAGTCGTCTCCCTGAGATAGAAGTGCTGGTTTTGTATGGCTGCTGTGTAAGTGCGTGTGGGCGCCAGCTTATACCTGCTGATCAGCATGTGTGCTACTGTTTGCTTTTTGTTGTGTGCAGTGTCGTTAGGTGACTCCCCTTGAGCAGGTGTTCTGCCCGGTGTGGTACTGTTCTCGTATGCAACTAGGGCTGACACTCTGTCAAGTGAAGAAGTTTGTGTATACACAATGTTTAGATGTAAGGCGAGCGCGCCCCAGGTAGGTACACCAGGATGGGCTGTAGAACCGATGGAAGTCCTGAAATATTGGGGGAGTTTTCACCAGCCGACACGATTATGGTCTCGGGAACGGCTCGTCCGTGCAGGGCGTATCGCTGGTTGTTTGTTGTTTGCCTATAAGATCATGGTTGATTGGGAAAAGAACTTGAGCCAAAATCTATAGGATGCTCTGTAGGAAAATGAGAAACTGAGCTCTTGTTGCAAAGGCAGACTTTTATGTCAGTCGTAAGTGATGTCGGGAAAAAAAAAAAAAAAACAAAAAAGAAAAAGGAAAAAAAGAGGGAAAAAAAGAAAAAGAAGAAAAAAGAGAAAAAAAAAAAGAAACCAAACAGGAACAATTAGATGGGAAATGTGCCACATTAGCACAAAAGTATGCCATAAGCGTTACAAGAAAGCATTAGAAAAAGAGAAATAGAACACCTGATTCAAAGCAGTACCAGAGAGATATGTTTTTGGTTTTTTCCTATATGTGTCTATGTTATTGCATGCCTTAGTAGATTGCTCTGTGTTATACCCTGCGAGACGAAAATGAACCCCAGCAGAAGCGGTCTCTTGAGCAAGGGGGTGGAATATGGGAAAGCAACAGAAGATCGGCGAGGAGGATTGTAAATACACTCAAGGGACTCGCACCTGGGTGCTGGAAAACACATATATCACACCAATTGTTATTCAGTCTCGGGTGCTGGCAAGAAAAACATTTGGATGACATAAGCCTGTAATGGACTCACAGACACCTTATCCAGCTGCTTGGGAATCTTGGCCTGTTGTGGAAGATGATCAAAGCACAGTACCAGCAAGAACAGGGAGTCCGCATGCGCTCTTGCTAACAAGGACTCTTTTGCTGCCAAGGATTTGTGATAACAAGGACTCTCTTGCTGCCAAGGATAAGTTTAACAATGCTACTAGTACCGCTATTTCTGAGTTAATGCTAGATGTAGATAGTATTCGATATGCGACGCTGCAAAACAGAGCTGCTACTGATTTTTTGCTTTCAGCTCACAGACATGGTTGTCAAGATTTTAAAGGACTGTGTTGTATGAATCTAAGTGACCACTCCACATCCATCCATGCCCAGTTGCAGGAACTGCACCGACCGAACCAGCAACTTGTGGAGACCACTGGGTGAAATCTCTTTGCTGGATGGACTTGGGGGTGGGGCTGGTTGAAGCAAATTATACTCATTGCCTGTGGGGAAGGAATTTGTCTGTTATGTTTAGTATGCTGTTTGCTGTGTTTAATAAGCATTATACGATCAGCTGTAGATGCCGCTTTGCATCGTACCCTTGTACGAGTTGAAGAATATGTCGCTCTAAAAACTATGTGTGTATCCATGAGAACCTGACCTTCACAGAAGAAGATAACAAGAAGGGATTACAACAATGTAGTCACGTATCAGACAGCCGCTGTTAGCAAAGCTGGATCATGAGTTTGGTGAGACTCGCTGCATACACTGGCCACGTGTGCAGCGACTCTGGCCTGTACTTCTCCACTCAATCCAGTGCAGGATATAGGGGGGCTGTCTCGGGTCAGAGAGGGGGAGAGAGACATGAGTGCACTTTGAAGATACAGGGGATGCCCTGAAGCACTGTGTCTGCCCCCACCCCCCCCGCCCCCCCCCATAAGTTCTATGTTCATTAACCCCAACAGCTCTGAAGGCATTACAGTATGTTGCAAGATAAGACATAGTCTACTACTGCTGCAAGACACATTGAACACCTTCCTACAAGAATTTCAACTTTATGCCCTGATAGGACAGTGGGATGATGCACCGGCAAAGAGCCTGACTGCATTAGAGTGGGTATTTTTGCCACATACCTTTTCAAAACCAGTAACTATGATGACTGAAATGTTACTGCGATTGTTTTTCCAGGGTCGTTTGTGCTGTCAGCATCTTTCTGGAATGGATCCAAGCCACATACGTGTCCCCATCAAAAAGGATGACCTTGACCCTTGGTTATCACAAAGTCTTAACCTACAAATTGCCTTAGTACATTATATTGGGAAAATAAATTATTCTTTCCCCTAGCACAGTCTATTACAGTCACTTTCACAGTCAGCAGCTGGCTCCTCTGCCATCATTTGCGGGGGTTAACCCGCGAGGGCTTACACCTGATGAACTTTGGCAATCTGATGTTACACGCATTATGGAATTTGGACATGTTTCAGTTGATTTGTTTTCTCACTTTGTTGTAGCTACTGCTCATACAGGAGAGAAGGCTCGTGATGTTATTCGACATTGGTTGCAATGCATTGCAGTCATGGGAGTACCGAAAACTATAAAAACTGATAATGAACCAGCTTATGTGTCCACTAAAGTACAGGTCTTTTTTTTTTTTTTACAGACATGGGGTATTAAACGTGTCACCAGTATTCCTCATTCCCCAACTGGGCAAGCAATTGTGGAGCGTATGCATCATACTTTAAAAACCATGCTTGCTAAACAAAAAAGGGGGAATCCCGTAGGTATGACACCTCAAGAGTGATTGTATAAAGCAACTCATGTTTTAAATTTTCTAAACATGTCTTCTTTGTCATCCACAGCAGTAGAGCGACATTTTGTAAGAACTGTTGAATGGCCTGAACAACCGAAGGTGTATTATAAGCACCTTAAGTCGGGGTGCATGCTAACCACAGATAATACTGCAACAAATAGAAGTTGTGAGCAAGAAAATTCTGTAATGATTTGTACTTCTCATCCGTATGTTTGCTTCGGCTCAAAATGCAAGTATACAAGAATGTAATCAATCTTATTGTGTAAATTTAACGCGAGTAAGGTATAAAACAGCAGTAACATGGATAGGGAATCGGCAAAATGCATTAAAAACACGTCTTTCTCTGTATTGTGATTGGGAGTACAACTCTCGAAGACTTTGTGTTACATCTCTCCCCTGGAATATGTTGCTGCATGGCTGGGAAATGGTTAAACACCATCTCCAAGGTGCTTTTGACATGTCGTTGCAACAAAATATTCGTCCTTTACATGATCAGCTAAAAGCTCAAATACTAAAGATTCAAGACTTAATGAACTGCAATGTATTTGAAACATTACAAAAGGATTTCTCGTGGGTAAATCCAAAGAAATTGGCTTTCTGGGCTAAATTTAGGAATCTGGGTATTTATTGCCTTAGCAGGGTTCTTTTTGATTCTGTTTTTAATTGTGTTTAGTATATAACCTGCTTAGAGCGTCACAACGAGTAGAAGCACAAGTCATGGCGACCATGTTAATAAATGGTCTGGTGTTAAACAAAAAAGGGGGAGATGGGTCAGATCTACGAGCAGAGGCCTGCGTACGGCCAAAGACCCAGTGAGCAGAGCACACAGTAACCACAGAGCCAAGAGAACAGTTCATACCTCCACTCCATCCTGTGACGACCATATAACATTCCCGAATCTCGGACAAAGAATAGGGCTAAGTATTCTCCCTTCGCTAGGAACAGCAACGGCATTAAATACATTGAATAAGATAGGGTGTTGGGCAAGTAAACAGATAAACCTTACAACTGAAATCCTATCTATCTTGCTTACTGATGTTGATAGCATTCGGCATGCTATGTTGCAAAATCGAGCGGCTATTGATTTTTTGCTGTTAGCTCAGGGTCATGGATGTGAAGATTTTGAAGGTATGTGTTGTATGAACCTTTCTGACCACTCATCATCCATTCATAAGCAGTTACGGGAGCTGAAGGATAACATGTCCAAATTAAAAGTGGTTAAAAACGGTTTTGATGACTGGTTAAGCTCATGGGGTATAACGGGATGGTTATCAGACTTACTAAAGCAAGGGCTCATGCTATTGTTGGTTATATTATTATTGATTATGGTAGCCTCATGTGTTCTCCGCAAAGTGACTGACATGATAGAAAATGCCATGCATAAGGTCTGGCTGGCTCAAGAAGAAAAAGGGGGTATTGTAGGAATGTGTCTGAGAGAAAATGGCCATGTGAGCCAGCCTCCCTACTGTGAGAGATTAGATTAAGGGCAAAACAGGTGGTAGAAGATGGAATTAGTACATGGGAAAAATGGGAACTGAGAAAGTAGAAAACGTTGTGCTAATGACTAAGCAATTTACTATGTGAATTCTTGTAACCAATCTGATCTATGAATGAACTGCATGGACAGCGCGTGGACAGTGTAACTAGCTAATCAGAAATAAGCGAGTGGCATGTACGGCTACAACACAGGGTATAAAAGATGATGATCTGTGCTTAATAAACGGCTTCTGTTGATTCACATTGGATCGTCTGGAGTCCAGTTATTTCTCCTCAATGTCCCATTCTCAGGAAAGGTAGGGGGGTAAGTGACTCAGATTCATAAATTCCCAACAGTGTGGACTAAGGTGAGACAAATCTCAAGGTTTGTAAACAAACATTTATTAGATTAGTAACGAGGTCCATGATAATTGGTTAGTTAGGCATATAACAAATTATGGCAAGTGGTGAGGTGTGCATTGTGTTACTTAACAACAGGTATACAACAATTTATGGCAAGCGGTACTTAAGGTCGTTACTTAACAACTCTAACTGTTACTTAACTCTAAGAGAAAAGAGAAACTGAGGGATAGAGAAAGGAAAAGATGGAGAAAAAAGACAGAGATAAAGAGATCACTGGTCCTGGTTCCCGTGTCTTTTTAGGAAATCTTCCCAGGCATAATCTTTCTTGGAAAAATCTTCCCAGGTATGATCTTCTTTCTTGGTGTTGTAGTTTGGGCCAGATCGGCCAATGACAGATGACAGATGCTCTCCCCCACCTCTCGCACAAGGAGAGGAGAAGGAGAGATAAAGAGATTTATGAGTTTAGAAGGAACTAAACTACTTTAATGAATTATTAATAATCGAATAAAAAGGAAATAATGAAATAGATACAGTATATATACAAAACCATATCAAGCTCCCAGGATGATGTCACCAGCAGGCACTGGGGAAGTCCCAGACTGGACTCAGCAATGGGTGGGAATTGGATTCCGGATCTGGATTCAGGAACTCACGGCTTGGGATCAAAGGCAGATGAACAGACAGAGTCCTCCTCAAACAGCAGCCATTACAGAAAGAGAGCTGACCCTTTGATCTCTCAGCTTTTATACTGAGCATGGGGCAGATGGGATGGAATACCCTGTTGGTCAGTTTTGGGTCACCTGTCCTGTCTGCTCCTCCCTGCAGGTGGGACCCCTCTACGCTTTTCCATTTCCAACCCTCCAACAGGGCAAATAACAAAGTTAGCTGACCTTGGTTGTTATAGCAGTAAGTATAATCAAGAGCCTCTCTGCATACCATTCCTTGGCACTAATTGTAAACATTGGTCTTATCACTCTGAGAATGAACCGGTTTTGACACAACATGCTGTTAATTTCAGAGAGTCAGAAGAGGCCTAACTAAGAAGTAATATTACTGAACAGAAAGTTGGTTCTGTTTACCTTAAACCAGGACACTTGGGAAAAATCTTCCCAGGTGCGATCTTCTTTGTTCTCTCTAGGGGCGCTTATGTTTGCTGAATTAGCACGGTCCACCCCCCTTGCCAAGGACAGCCTCGTCTCAGGTTTCTCCCTTCTCCCAGGTGATGTGTAGCATGATTTGGGTGGAGAGACGAGTGCCATAGTCATATATGTTTAGCATGATCTCTATAATCTTCATTAGCATATGCAGGGGTGTGCGCTTTCATATGCATTTCACAGATAATGAAGCAAAGGTCACTCATCGGACACAATGGCCTCAAGAACAGAGAACTAGCAAGCTCTCCACACAAGTGGCAGAACTATCTTGTCTTCACAAGGCAGTCCTCCCACCACTTTTCAGGTGCCTGTTAGCCTTATCAATTCTTTGAACACCAGGCCTGCATTATTTATTTCCTTGCGAGTGTTTGAGGCATTCCGCTGAAGGCTTGGAGGGCCTTCTCCCCTTCGTCAGGGAATTTACAGGCTGTCTCTTACCCCACCCCCCTACTATGTGCACCTTATGCTGATCAGGCTGCACACTGCCTAAAGCCACAGCAAGAGAGTGACTCAAACCCACCCTTATACTGATAGAGACTTGAACCCCCTACAGTATTTTCTTCTTAGGGAATTTTAACACTCGCCCTTCGGCGCCTCCCACTCCAAAAGTCCTAGGTGAACTCACACAATGCTGGCAGTTGGATGTTTGGAGACGAGAGGATCCGAAGGCGGTGGCCTAGGGTCCCATCTGGGGTGCCAAACTGTTAAAGAAGTTTCTTCGGTCTAGGTTTCCCGTAGCAGAGTCTCAGGCAATAATCCAAAGAAAAATATAATTTATTCAAGTGGTACAGCAGCAAGGACAGCTGGAGCTGGGTGCTTCTGGAGAGGGCCCCAGAACCAATAAATTCCTGGGCAATTATACCTTTACGATCTATGCCTCTGCCCCTCATGCATTCTTCATGCGCCTTGCATGCATCACCTGGTCCAATGGTAATTTATAGTCTGGAGTCTTCTTATTCCTTATTGTATTCTTTCTCTGTCTCCAGGCGGGCTGTTAAATGTGCTTATCTTGTTGAGTTACATCCTCCACTGACAGTAATAGCTTCCTTATCTCCTGGTTTGTACCACTCTCAGGGCCTTCTTTTATGTAACTAAGTAGAAGTTCAAAACAAGTTCAACTTATCTAGGTGAAAGTTCGTGGCTTGCAGCATAAGGCTTCAGCAACTTTAGCTACATATGCTAAGTGAGTTCTATATAAGTAGCATGCCAATGTGGCCTAGCACTAAATGATTAACTCTAAGTGATTAATTTTATTTAAACTGAACCACTAATATTCCATATTCCTTTACAATATGTCCTGATTTGAGGCTACATAATACTAACAGTGTTCAATAAGTGTTTTTCAGGATAACATAGTGGTGATGAAACTGGAGCTGGCTTCATCAAGTGGCGTCCAGTGGATAGGCTACCTCTGGGCATGAACCACGATGAATTTCATACCACCTATCCTGCCCTTAGAGGCTGCTATGATAGATGGAAACCTGCAATCATGAACTAAATGAAATTAAAGAACTTTTGTCTAGAATGACAAATCATAAATTAGTGATCTGTGTGTGTGTATATATATATGTGTGCATATATTTGAAGACAACAAACAGTAGTGACCTGAGCATGACGTAAATGGTATGGAATAAGGGGTGGAATGTCCTGGTTTGAGGTAAAACAGAACCAATTTTCTTTTCGGCAGTTTTACTTTTCAGTTAAGTCTCTTCTTAACTGACTGCACTTTCTGAAATTAATAGTATGTTTTTCAGACAGTGTCTGCTTCTAGCAGAAATAATTCCTGATGTTTTTAGTTAATACTAAGGAATGGTATGCAGAGAGGCTCTTGCTTATAATTACTGCTATAATAACCAAGGTAAGCTAACTTTGTTATTTGCCCTGTTGGAGGGCCAGAAGCAGAAGAATGTAGAGGGGTCGCACCTATGGGGAGGAGTGGACAGGACAGGTGACCCAAAATTGACCAACAGGGTATTCCATAAAAGCTGAGGGATCAAAGGGGTCAGTCTCTTTTTCTTCAATGGCCGACATCTGAGGAGGACCCTGTCTGTTTGTCTGCCTTTGATCCCAATCTCTGTGTTCCTGAATCCAGATCTGGAATCCAGTTCCCATCCATTGTCGAGTCCAGTCTAAGACTTTCCCAGTGCCTGCCAGTGATGTGATCATCATCCTGGGAGCTCGATACTGGTTTTGTATATGTTGTATATATTTCATTATTTTCTTATTATTTTCTTTTCTTTTTATTGTTAATATTTCATTAAAGCTGGTTTAGGGTTTTTTTTTTCAACCCATAAGTCTCTCTCTCACTTATTCTCTCTTCTGGGAAGGGAGAGGGATTAATAAAAAATGTCTGTCGTTCATTTAGTGTCCAGCTCAGCCTAAACTGTGACACAGTAGAATCACCTCTATTGAGTATCAGTTGCGCGGACATCGGGGAGGTGATTACTATGGCGTCTTCCCAATTGCTACAAGAGAGGCTGTGAAACAGATTACAACCAGCATTTGCTTATATCTAATGGCCCCAACCTGGGTCAGGGAGTGGCTTGACCATGACTGTGAAAATACTTTGCAACACAATCTACAACCCCACCCACTGATACAAAACAAAACATAAACAGTGACAATAAACAAGATAATTACAAAAAAGTACAGCCAAAATCTTTTGACAGCTACCTTGAGATCTGGGAACCAAGAGGAACCATAACCACAATTCACCAATTCCCCAATTGATATTTTCAGTTGCCACCTGATGCAAGGGCTTCTTCCTGGATTTTCTTAAGGTCGGTCTCAATCCATAGATCTTGGTTGACATAGACACAGCAGCTAGTATTTACTAACGCACAAGTGCCACTTTGCATGGCCAGCAAGTACTCTAAGACTAGATGGTTTTGAACGGTAGTCTGTGATGCTTGATCAACTTCTTGCTGCGGTGCTTGGATGGCATTGGTTGTTACGTTCTCTATATTTTTCAGGGTATCAGAGTGTGGTGGATTAACCTTGTTTGGACACCAGGTGCCCACCAAGCTGCTCTATCACTCCCCCTCCTCAGCTGGACAGGGGGAGAAAAGTACGATGACAACAGGCTCATGGGTAGAGATAAGGACAGGGACATCACTCACCAATTACCATCACAGGCAAAACAGACTTGACTTGGGGAAATTAATTTAATGTATTAGCAATCAAATCAGAGTAGGATAACGAGATAAAAACAGACCTTAAAACACCTTCCCCCCACCCCTTCCTTCTTCCCAGGCTCAACTTCACTCCCAGCTTCTCTATCTCCTCCCCCCGAGCAGCACAGGGAATGGGGATTGCAGTCAGTTCATCACACATTGTCTCTGACGCTCCTTCCTCCTCACTCTCTTCCCCTGCTCCAGCGTGGGGTCCCTCCCATGGGAGACAGTCCTCCACGAACTTCTCCAACGTGAGTCCTTCCCATGGGTTGCAGTTCTTCATGAACTGCTTCAGCATGGGTCCTTTCCACAGGGTACAGTCCTTCAGGAATGGACAGCTCCAGCATGGGTCCCCCATGGGGGCACAAGTCCTGCCAGAAAACCTGCTCCTGCATGGGGTCCTCTCCACAGGGTCACAGGTCCTGCCAGGAGCGTGCTCCAGCACAGGCTCTCCACACGGGTCAGTCTCCTTCGGGCACATCCACCTGCTCCACCATGGGGTCCTCCATGGACTGCAGGTGGATATCTGCTCCACGATGGACCCCCCCCTGCAGGGGGACAGCCTGCCTCACCATGGTGCAGGCTGCAGGGGAATCTCTGCTCTAGCACTTGGAGAACCTCCTCCCCCTCCTTTTTCACTGACCTTGGTGCCTGCAGAGTTGTTTCTCTCAAATATTCTCACTCCTCTCTTCCAGCTGCTGTTGCGCAGCAGGTTTTTTCCCTTTCTTAAATATGTTATCATAGAGGCACTACTACTGTCGCTGATTGGCTCAGCTTTGGCCAGCGGTGAGTCTGTCTTGGAACTGACTGGCATTGGCTGTATCGGACATGGGGGAAGCTTCTGGCATCTTCTCACAGAAGCCACCTCTGCAGCCCCCCCACTACCAAAACCTTGCTATGCAAACCCAATACACAGAAAGATTGTCATTGTTTTCTCTAGCTCAGGGACCCCTAGCCAAGGAAGGAGGGTCTGGGAAAACTGGTGATCTGGATCCTCATTCAACCAAAAGGTTAATACCACACCGATGTCACAGGGTGTTGTTGCGGAGATGGGTCATGTAGAGGTTTTCTTGAACGTGCATCCAAGGCACTATCAGTCCAGGTGCGCAGGCCCCCTCTTTCTCCATGGGAGGATTTTCATGGCACAGCTGCTGCACAGCCAGTATACACCGGGGGCACCTATTGTGCTAAGGTCATGGCAGTGAGTGGTGTCTTTCAGGCAATTGTCAATATTGGCATGGTAGGTTTGCATGGTTTAACTCCAGACAGCGACTAGGACCACACAGCTGCTCGTTCACTACCCCCACACCCAGTAGGGTAGGGAGAAGAGGAGGGAAGGGAAAGAAAATTCGTGGATTGAGATAAAGACAGTTTAAGAGAACAGAAGAAAATGATAATAATAATAGTAAAAGAAAATATAAAATAAAGTGATACAACATAAGTTGCTCTCACCACCCGATGATCAGTTGCCCAGCTCATCCTGAGCAGTGATCATGGATTCCTGCCCCCTGACCAACCCCCATTTATATACTGAGCATGTCATCTATGGTATGGAATATTCCTTTGGCCAGCTTGTCCTTATCTATGCTCCCTCTCAGCTTCTATGGGAAGCTGAAAATGTCCTTGACTAATATAAACATTACTTAGCAGCCACTAAAACAATATGTGTTATCAGCATTATTCTCATACTAAATCCAAAATAGCTGAAACAAGGACAATGGTGTAGGATTGACCCTACCACATTGTTTGTAGTTGATCATGGGATGGATCATAACCCGTAAAGTTCTGGAGGACATAGAATTCTGGATCTCTTCTTTACCAAGGCGGCAGTGGGTAGTTGGTGGTTGAGAGATTAGCCCGAATAGAGCAATATCTGACAAAAGTTTTAGGTGCATGGCCCCACAATTCCACCAATACCAGCATTCCCACCATAAGAACTCCTTGGTGCCCAGATGCAGGATGTTGTGTTCAAATCCAACAAGTAGCTCCCTTTCTGACATTTGCCAGCATCTGAGATGTGAGAATTAACAAGTTAGGATCCCAACTAGCAAGGCCCTGGTGGACTGCCCCCAAGAACTCCATCCCGAAGGCTACCCGCCTCCAAAGTGCGACCACTCCTTCTTGAGTCTGCGCCCTGAATTTCTCGTAAACTATACCTTTAATTGTGAAGTGAGAGAATTTTACACCAATCATAATAAAAGTATGTATGACTAAAGTCACTCAAACTCCACCTTGAAGATAACAAATAGTATAAAAATAGCCCGAGAGAGGGGGGATACCCAGGGAAGACACCATCTCAAAGAATTCCATCACTGGCTTCCGGGATCAGTCAACGGGCTGAGCCTTTCTTCCCCCGCATAGGGACGCCTTTGGGTAAGACTTAGATTATACCGAGTGCTTCCTTGGGAAACTTAGAAATTTCTCTAGAGACTCTCTTTTCTACATTTATAGCCAGGCTGTATCGTTTATAACTTTGTCACGTGTGTTGTATACTTTCATTTACACGTGCTTTGCAGACAGTGTATTTATCACTGGCAACCCTAAGAACCTATATATCTGTTGTTTAAATAAACTGCACTGTTTAAGTAGCTAGTCGTTTTGGTTTCTCACTGAACGCGACCAAAGACTCGAGAGTGGCCGTGCTAGTTCAGGAGCACGACTAGACTGAAGGTGCAGTCCACTATTAGTGTATCCAAATCGTAATAGTTTAATACATATTAAACGCGATTGGACTGATAGTGCTGAATTGGTCATCACTCAGAATTTAAACCTAGCCGCACCTGACCTCCCACCTCGGTGAGGAGTGTTAGAACGCAAGGGGGGTTATTTTCTGCCAAAACCACTTTGTCCCTTTCACGCAACACATATGTCAAATAAAGTTGTCGGTAGTTGGTTCAGCAAAGCAAATACATACTGTGGTCTTACTTCTTTACACCAGATTGAAGACCAAAAAAAAGCTGATATAGCAACCTCACTACTGCCTGTATTACTTCCTGTTTTACCCATAATTTACACATCAGAGCATCCACTTAATAAAAAGATAAACAATCTAGAACTTAATAAAACAAAGAAAACTGAATAAAAAATTGGAGTCTTAAAGGAAGCACTATATAGCTTGCATCCGTGATGTCATGGAGAGGCTGCGGAGCCTGGTAAAGCCTGCAGACTATCACCCATTCCTACTATTCCAAGCAGGGTGGAATGATGCTGCAATGAGGCAACTCAAAAATATCAAAAGAGACTTTATGTCCCTCAGAACAATGTTAAAGAGATCGGGAGCACAGGTGGTATTCTCCTCTATCCTCACAGTCTGAGAAGGGGGTTTGAGAAAAAGGAGATGAATTGAACAGGTGAATGACTGGCTGCGTAGCTGGTGCCATGCTCAAGGTCTCAGCTTCTACAGTCTTGGGCATACCTTTTGGAAAATGGGCCTGTTGACAGCTGACAGGGCTCAACTGACCAAGAGGAGCAAGAGCGTCCTGGGCAATAAGCTGGCTGGACTTATAAAAAGAGCTTTAAACTAGATTTAGTGAGGGAAGGGGATGGAGTTCTAAGCACTAGAGAAGAGTCAGAGGCTACTGAGACATTAGGAAGCATCAAGGAAACACCTGTGAATTGCCTCAAGGGAATTAGGGTAAGCTCCTCTAAAAAGGTGATGTGACTGATAGGCCAGCCAAAATGCCTCTATACCAATGCATGCAGCATGGGTAAAAAGTAGGAGGATCTGGTAGCCACTGCCCAGATGGAAAATTATGACCTGATTGCTATCACAGAAACTTGATGGGATGAATGACATGATTGGAGTGCTGTGATTGATGGCAATAAACTATTCAGAAGGGAAAGGCAAGGAAGGAGAGGTGGGGGAAGCCACGCCCCCAGCCCCACTGGCCCTGGCCACGCCCACATCCACATCCACACCATCAGAAGCCACGGCACCAGTGAAAGCCATGCCCTGGCCCATCCTGGAATCCAGTCACTCAGCAGCATGCAGTAAAAGTTACTCCACCGCCTGCACCACCACCACCACCACCACCCCCCTCCCCTGCCCATATTGGCATCATCTGCTCCAGCCTTGACAATGAGCACTGTCAATACTCCGGCTGCTTCGACAAGTACTGCCGCTACTGAAACTCCAGAAGAACCAGCACAAGTTGTCCCTGTGACCAGGAAGGAGAAAAGAAAGTCAGCTCTCTCCCCTGCCTCTTACGACAGAGACCAGCCTAAAGCAGAAAGCATGGGAGAGGATTCCTCTGACAAAATCCAGGAGAGGGTCCTTCTCAGGCAGTATCAACGCAGGAGGAGGACTCAGATGCAGAGATAAATGTTAAATCCTTCTCCATGAAGGATTTGTGAAATATGAGTAAGGACTTTAGTTGTCATGAGGTGAGACACTTATCTCCTGGTTGCTCTGATGCTGGGACAATGGGGCTGATGCCATAGACTTAGAAGGTAGAGGCTAGGCAGTTAAGAAACCTGGCCAGAGATGGAGGTATTGATAAAGCAATTGGGAAAAAGATAAATACTCTCAGTCTCTGGAGGCGACTGCTATCAGCTGTGAAGGGCAGGTATCCCTTTAAGTATGATACTGACTGCCATCCAAGCAAATGGACCACGATGGAGAAAGGTATTAAGTACCTGAGAGAACTGGCTGTATGAGACGTGATTTATAGCATCTGGCAAGTGAATGTAGACCCTGATGAAATGCCATGCAAATGATCTTTGCTAAGAAAGTTTGTGCAGAGTGCACCATGGATGTATTCCCATACGTTGTCAACAATGGTCTGGGGAGGATCTGATGCTGATGCACCAACTGTAAATTAAGTGGCTAACAGGGTACGACAGTATGAAGACAGTTTCTCTCATTCCCTCCTGTCAGCTGTGGAAAAAATGGCTGAGAAACCGGAAAAATGACTGAGACAATAGAGAAAATGACCGAGACAATAGCCGAGACAAATGATAAATGTTTTTATAAACTGCTTGAAAAACTGTCCAAGTTGAGGAAAGAATCCCACTCTTCCTCTAAACAGACGCACATCGCAGTCATTAAGAAAAACCACCCTCCTACAAAACCAATTCAAGAGAAACAGGACCCGCTCCAAGATTTCCTGCAGCTTTGCCTCTGCAACTATGGAGAGGACATGAGTAAGTTGGATAAAAAACCTCCAGGCACAAATTCTTGAGTTGCAAGGTAAAGCAGATGGAAGAAAGAATTCTTCCAGCAGGATGGCTGCTCCAGTCCATGGTAAGTAGTTCTCTGGTCCAGATAGGAGCTCATCTGCTAACTGTAGATGGTGTACTCAATGTTACGGGTGCCCTGCCTCCAGCCAGGAGGAGGAGAGGGACAACAGAGTTTATTGGACTGTGTGGATTCGATGGCCTGGCACATTAGAGCCACAGAAATATACATCCCTGGTGGACACTGGTGCACAGTGTACCCTATTGCCATTGAATCATAAAGGGACAGAATCTGCTACTATTTCTGGTGTGACGGGGGGGGTCTCAAGAATTGACTGTTTTGGAGGCCAAAGTGAGCCTAACTGGGAATAAATGGGAGAAGCACCCCATTATCACCGGCCCAGATGCTCCATGCGTCCTTGGCATAGACTACCTCAAAAGAGGGTATTTCAAAGACCTGAAAGGGTATGGGTGGGCTTTTGGTATAGCAGCTGGAGAGACTGAGGATATTACACAGCTGTCTGCCTTACCTGGCCTTTCAGATGACCCTTCTGTGGTGGGACTGATGAAGGCTAAAGAACAGCAGGTGTTCATTGCCACTGCCACAATTGCCACTGCCACAATTGCCACTGCCACAGTGCATCAATGACAGTATCGCACCAACTGAGACCCCCTGATTCCCATCCAGAACCTGATTTGTTGGCTAGAGACCCAAGGAGTGATCAGCAAGACTCCCTCACCCATTAACAGCCCTAGATGGCCAGTGCGAAAGTCTGATGGAGACTGGAGACTAACAGTAGACTATCGTGGCCTGAATGAAGTCACACCACCACTGAGTGCTGCTGTGCCAGACATGCTAGAACTGCAGTATGAACTGGAGTCCAAGGCAGCCCAGTGGTATGCTACCACTGACATGGCTAATGCCTTTTTCTCTATTCCTTTAGCAGCAGAGTGCAGGCCACAGTTTGCTGTCACCTGGAGAGGCATCCAGTACACCTGGAATTGACTGCCCCAGGGGTGGAAACACAGCCCCACCATTTGCCATGGGCTGATCCAGACTGCCCTGGAGAAGGGTGGAGCTCCAGAACACCTGCAATACATTGATGCCACCATTGTGTGGGGTAATATAGCAAAGTAGTTTTCAAAAAAGGTAAGAAGATACTTAAAATTCTTCTGAAAGCATGTTTTGCTGTAAAAAGAGGAAAGGTCAAGGGACCTGCATGAGACATCCAGTTCTTGGGAATTAAGTGGCAAGATGGTCGTTGCCAGATCCCAATGGATGTGATGAACAAAATAACATCTATGTCCCCACCTACTGACAAAAAGGAAACACAAGCCTTTTTTAGGCGTTGTGGGTTTCTGGAGACTGCATATTCCAGGCTATAGTCAGATTGTGAGACCTCTCTATGAAGGGACTCGAAAGAAAAATGAGTTTACGTGGGGTCCTGAGCAACAACAGGCCTTTGTGCAAATTAAACAAGAGATTGTGCATGCGGTAGCCCTTCGACCAGTCCGAATAGGATGGGACATCAGAAATGTGTTCTTACACCACAGCTGGGGACAATGGCCCTACCTGGATCCTCTGGCAGAAAGCACCAGGGGAGACTCGAGGTCGACCCCTAGGATTCTGGAGTCGAGGGTACAAAGGCTCCGAGGCCAACTATGCCCCAACTGAGAAAGAAATCTTGGCAGCATATGAAGGAGTCAGAGCTGCTTCAGAGGTAATTGGTACTGAAGCACAGCTCCTCCTGGCGCCCCGATTACCAGCACTTGTCTGGATGTTCAAGGGTAAAGTTCCTTCTACTCATCATGCCACTGATGCTACCTGGATTAAGTGGGTTGCCTTAATCACGCCGTGAGCTCAAATAGGAAACCCAAATCATCCAGGAATCGTAGAAGTGATCACAAACTGGCCTGAAGGCAAAGACTTCACAATGCCACCAGAGGAGGTGGTGACATTTGCTGAGGAAACCCCACCACATAATGAACTGTCAGATAATGAGATACAGTATGCCTTATTCACTGATGGATCTTGTTGAATTGTAGGAAAGCATCGAAGGTGGAAAGCTGATGTATGGAGCCCTATATGATGAGTTGCAGAAGCAACTGAAGAACAAGGTGAATTCAGTCAATTGGCAGAGGAGAAAGCCCGGAATACCATCCTGGGCCTTGAAAGGCAAGGCTTGTGGCGACATGGCACTCCAGAAGGAATTGAGTCAGACAATGGGACTCATTTCAAACACAGTCTTATAATTGCTTGGGCAAAAGAGCATGGCATTGGGTGGGTATATCACATCCCCTATCATGCACCAGCTTCTGGGAAAGTTGAGGGATACAATGGACTGTTAAAAACCACCCTGAAAGCAATGGGTGGTGGAACCTTTAAAAATTGGGACAAGCATTTAGCGCAAGCTACCTGGTTAGTTAACACCAGGGGATCCATCAATCGAGCTGGTCCTGCTCAATCAGGCCTTTTACATACAGTAGAAGGGGATAAAGTCCCTGTGGTGCATGGAAGGAATATGCTGGGGAAAGCTGTTTGGGTTTTTCCTGCCTCAGGCAAAGGCGAACCCATTCGTGGGACTGCTTTTGCTCAAGGACCTGGATGTACTTGGTGGGTGATGCTGGAGAATGGAGAAGTTCAATATGTGCCTCAAGGAAATTTAAACCCTTGGTGAGAATACTCAGTCCCGAGTCTGCTATGATAGATGAGGCTCTGCAATTATGAACTAAATGAACTTTTGTGTGTATATATATGTACATACCTGATGGACAAGTATTAGAGATCTGAGCATGGTGCAAATGATATGGAATAAGGGGTGGAATGTCCTGGGTTTGGGTGAAGCATAACCAACTTTCTGCTCAGTGAGAGAGGCTCTTGCTTACATTTGTTGCTGTGGCAACCAGGGTCAGCTGACTGGATTGTTTACCCTGTGGAAGGGTTACACCTGTGGACAGGTCAGGTGACCCAAACTGACCAATAGCATATTCCTTCCCATCTGCCATGCTCAGTGTAAAAGTTGAGGGATCAAGTTGCTCCTTCTCCAAGGGTTCTTCTTCAAAGGCTTGCTTTCTTCAGTGGCTGGTGTCTGAGGAGGACCTTGTCAGCTCATCTGCCTTTTGGCCCTGGTCAGTGTGTTCTGGTTCCCATTTGTCACTGAGTCCAGTCTGGGACATCTCTGTAGGAGCTTGATATGGTTTTGTGTATATTTGTAGCTATTTCATTATTTCCTTTTTTATTTTATTATTAATATTTCATTACAGTAGTACGGTGTTTCTTCTAAGCTCATAACTCTCTTTATCTCTTTTCCTCCTCTCCTTGGAGTGAGAAGTGGGGGAGAGCATCTGTTGTCTTGTCATTGTCCAACCTGGCCCAAACCATGACACGGCACTAACTTGAACATAAGAAGTTCCATCTAAACATGAGGAGGAACTTGTTTATGTTGAGGGTGACAGAGCACTGGAACAGGCTTCTCAGAGAGGTTGTGGAGTCTCCTTCTCTGGCAATATTCAGAACCCACCTGGATGTGTTTCTGTGCAATCTGCTCTAGGTGAACCTGCTGTGGTGGGGTGGTTGGACTAGATGACCTCCAGAGGTCCATTCCAACCCCTATCATTCTGTGAACACCAAGGTCAGAGAAGGAGGGGGAGGAGGTGCTTCAGGCCCCCAAGCATAGGTTCCCCTGTAGCCCCTGGAAGAGACTACCCTGGAGCAGGTATCTACAGTACAGCTTGTGGAGGACCCCACACCAGAGCAGTTAGATATTTCCTGAAGGAATTGTGGCACATGGAAGGACCTATGCTGGAGCAGGGTATAAGTGTTAGGAGGAAGGAGCAGCAGAGAGGAACTGTGCCTCCCCCCTGTGCCGCTCGGGGCAGGGGAGGCAGAGGTAGAGGATTTGGGAGTAAAGGAGTGAAGTTGAGTCTGGGAGAAGGTGGTGGAGAGAAAGGTGGTGTTTTAACTTTTGTCTTTTTTTCTTATTAGCCAAATTTATCTTAATTGGCAATAAGTTAATTTTCCCCAAGTCAAGTCTGTTTTGTTCATGATGGTAACTGGCAAGCAATATCCCTGTAAATCCATTTTCTACCCCATCCTGTTGAGGAGGGGTAGTGAGAGAGCAGCAGGATTGGGAGTTTAGTCACAGGTTATAGTCACAACTATAAAATATAGGACACCTTAAATAAAAAATAAGAAATCTACTCAAAGAGAAAATGCAAAGCGTTACAGTAAAATTCCAAGTCTCAATTTTTAATGCTTTAATGAGACAAAATTAACTAAGCCTTCACAATGTGGTCAGAATATTGTCAAAGTGCTATGCTGGCAATTACTGAACATGAATAAAAGAAATACAGCAAAATGGCTTACTCCAAGACCCAAGGACCCTAAAATATGTTTTTACAAGGCTGTTTTATATATTACAGGCTTAAAAATATTTAAGTATTACTGAACTGTATGGATAGGTATTAAAAAGTGAAAAGAGAATTCTTTATTGCTGATGAGTTTGGCTCCTATATACACCAATGAAGAAATGCAAGAAATACTGACTAATATTGCATTGTATAATAGTTTTCCTGTATCTTGTCAATCACAAAAAGCGTATGCAAAAATTCAGCTCCTTTTCTAGTATCTTGAATAAACATTTTTTAAGTTTGAGGCTGTCCTGGTTCCGGCGGGGATAGGGTTAATTTTTCCTGGTATTCCATGCCATGTGAGCCATGCCCACCCTGAGCTGCCGGGGGAGGGGGCAGGGAGTCGCCGCTTGGAGCGGGCTGGGGTGTCCCGGGTCCGGTCGGTGAGCGGCGGGGAGCGGCGGTCCCGTAATCGTGTTTGTATATGCCTCTATCCGTGTTATTGTTGTTGTTTTGCTTGTTCCCTTTGCTGTTCTGTTAAACTGCCTTTGTCTCAACCCAAGAGTCTTGCCTTTTTTTTCTTCCGATTCTTCCTGTATTGGGAAGGCCCGAGCGAGCGGCACGTGGTTCTTTGTTGCCGTCTGAGGCTAAACCACGACAGTCCTTTTTTTGGCACCCAACGTGGGGCTCGAAGGGTTGAGATAATGACAGAATCCAACTAGAGCTTGAAAAAACGAATGTGTTGTATGCTTTTATTGTATTAGGCAAATAGTCGCTGGTCACCATGTTGCTTGGTTTGTTCTCATGGCTGTGTTATGTGAATTCCTATATGGCTTATGTACTCCTTCCGATGATTTTTGTTACTTCTGGGAGAGGGATGAGGATTATCATTTTGTTGTCCTGTGCAATATCTGTTTATGATATGATAACATCACTTGTTAGACAGTTACTTTGGGGCTTTTATGTGGTGTTGCTGTCCTGTCCGTACATTGGGCACTGTCTCTCAGAATTTATTAATAATTACACCCAGTCTGTGGGGGAAACAGGGGGGGACACTTTCCCCAGCTCTTTTGCCTCCCTTTTCTCCTTCGGGTCAGGTATGACAGCTTTTGAGAATTTTGAATATCCTTGGGATACTCAAACCAGCATGTTCCTATTGTTATGTCTGCTGAATGTGTTCCACGTCCTGTTTAAGGTTAAACAGCTATTTAAGACTGCCACCCGGAGATCTGCTCCGAGGCTGGATAGTCAGGGGTGGCAGGGCATGTGGGAGAGCATGGGCAGGTACCTAGAGAGCTTCTCACCTCCAATGGTCTGGGACTTCACCCCTGAACAATTACAGGACCCTGATAAAGTGGTATAACATTTGAAGGGAAAATGCTGTGGCTATTCCAGAGAGGCACAACTCACCGCATTGTGCTGGGCCCTGGCCAGTATCTACCAGGCACTGCTCAGAATTATGCAGCACCCTCAGGGGGAAGAGATGGAGACCAGACCAACAGCCGCTGCGGCTACTGCAACCCCTGCGGCGGACGCTGCGGCTACTCCAACCCCCGTAGCAGCCACTGCCGCTGAACCAGGGAACCAACCCGTGCCAGTATCAGTTGCCCCCATACAGAAGAAGAAGTACACAAAGAAATCAGTTCGCTTAGTAAGAGATGATGATGAACCAGGGCCATCACGAGAGCAGGAGGAAGAGGCAGAACCAGAGATAATTACTCGATCCCTATCCCTGAGTGAGTTGCGGGATATGCGAAAAGATTTCAGCCGACTTTCAGGCGAGCATATTGTCACCTGGCTGCTCCGGTGCTGGGATAACAGGGCCAGTAGCCTGGAATTAGAGGGTAGGGAGGCCAGGCACCTGGGATCCCTGTCTAGGGAAGGGGGCATTGACAAGGCGATTGGGAAAAAGACACAAGCCCTCAGCCTCTGGAAACGACTCCTGTCAGGCGTGAGGGAGAGGTACCCCTTCAGTGAGGATGTTGTATGTCAGCCAAGCAAGTGGACTACCATGGAAAGAGGTATCCAGTACCTGAGAGGATTAGCCGTGTGGGAGATGATTTATTATGACTTTGACAATGCAGACTTGCCCACAGACCCTGATGAGGTGCAGTGCACAAGGCCCATGTGGCGGAAGTTTGTATGGAGCGCACCATCGTCATATGCCAACTCCCTGGCAGTAATGGAATGGAAAGGTGAAGAGGGACCAACGGTGGATGAGGTGGCTGGCCGGCTCCGGCGATATGAAGGAAGTCTCTCTTCCCCCCTTGTCTCAGCTGTGGAGAAACTGTCACGGAATGTCCAGCAACTTGAAGAGAATATGTCCTACTCCCCACCTGTACGGGCCAGCGTCTCAGCTATTAGGAGCAGGCATTTCCCCACTCAAGAGAGAGAGTACAGAGGGTACACACCACGAGGCACCCTGTGGTTCTACCTGCGTGACCACGGGGAGGACATGAGGAAGTGGGATGGACAACCTACTTCGATCCTGCGGACACGGGTACAGGAGTTGCAAGGAAGGACAACCACAAAAGGGGATCCCTCCAGGAAAAGTGCCGCCCCGGTTTCCAGCGGGCAGTTCCCCAGACAGAGCAGAAGGCCTGATCTTGCTTCTGATCCTCTTGAAGGGACTTCCAAGTCATTTATGCAAGAAGTGAGTAACGGATACTCTGACCAGTATTAGAGGGGCCCTGCCTCTGGCCAGGTGGAGGAAAGGGACAACCGGGTTTATTGGACGGTGTGGATTCGATGGCCTGGCACATCAGACCCACAGGAGTATAAGGCTCTAGTGGACACGGGTGCACAGTGTACTTTGATACCATCAAGCTATAGAGGGGCAGAACCCATTTGTATTTCTGGGGTGACAGGGGGGTCCCAAGAGTTGACTGTACTGGAGGTGGAAGTGAGCCTAACTGGGAATGAGTGGCAAAAGCATCCCGTTGTGACTGGCCCAGAGGCTCCGTGCATCCTTGGTATAGATTACCTCAGGAGAGGGTATTTTAAGGACCCAAAAGGGTACCGGTGGGCTTTTGGCATAGCTGCCTTGGAGATGGAGGAAGTTAAACAGTTGTGTACCTTGCCTGGTCTCTCGGAGGATTCTTCTGTTTTGGGGTTGTTGAGGGTCGAAGAACAACAGGTGCCGATTGCTACCACAACGGTGCATCGGCGGCAGTATCGCACTAACCAAGACTCTCTGATTCCCATCCATGAGCTGATTCGTCAACTAGAGGTTCAAGGAGTGATCAGCAGGACTCGCTCACCCTTTAACAGTCCCATATGGCCAGTGTGAAAGTCTAATGGAGAGTGGAGGCTAACTGTAGACCTCCGTGGTCTGAATGAAGTCACGCCACCACTGAGTGCTGCCGTGCCGGACATGCTAGAACTCCAATACGAACTGGAGTCCAAGGCAGCCAAGTGGTATGCCACAATTGATATAGCGAATGCATTCTTCTCAATCCCTTTGGCAGCAGAGTGCAGGCCACAGTTTGCTTTCACTTGGAGGGGCGTCCAGTACACCTGGAATCGACTGCCCCAGGGGTGGAAACACAGCCCCACCATTTGCCATGGACTGATCCAGACTGCACTGGAACAGGGTGAAGCTCCAGAACATCTGCAGTACATTGATGACATCATTGTATGGGGAAACACAGCAGAAGAAGTTTTTGAGAAAGGGGGTAAAATAGTCCGAATCCTTCTGAAAGCTGGTTTTGCCATAAAACGAAGTAAGGTCAAGGGACCTGCGCAGGAGATCCAGTTTTTAGGAATAAAATGGCAGGATGGACGCCGTCAGATTCCAATGGATGTGATCAACAAAATAGCAGATATGTCTCCACCCACTAGTAAAAAGGAAACACAGGCTTTCTTAGGCATTGTGGGTTTTTGGAGGGTGCATATCCCAGATTACAGTCAAATTGTAAGCCCTCTGTATCAAGTAACCCAGAAGAAGAATGACTTTAAATGGGGTCCTGAGCAACGACAATCTTTTGAACAAATCAAACAGGAAATAGTCCATGCAGTGGCCCTGGGGCCAGTCCGGGCAGGACAAGATGTTAAAAATGTGCTCTACACCGCAGCCGGGGAGAACGGCCCTACCTGGAGCCTCTGGCAGAAAGCACCAGGGGAGACTCGAGGTCGACCCCTAGGGTTTTGGAGTCGTGGATACAGAGGATCCGAAGCCCGCTACACTCCAACAGAAAAAGAGATATTGGCAGCATATGAAGGGGTTCCAGCTGCTTTGGAAGTGGTTGGTACAGAAGCACAGCTCCTCTTGGCACGTCGACTGCCGGTGCTGGGCTGGATGTTCAAAGAAAGGGTCCCCACCACACATCATGCAACCGATGCTACATGGAGTAAGTGGATTGCACTGATCACACAGCGAACTCGAATGGGAAACCCCAGTCGCCCAGGAATTCTGGAAGTGATCATGGACTGGCCAGAAGGCAAGGATTTCGGAATGTCACCAGAGGAGGAGGTGACGCGTGCAGAAGAGGCCCCACCACATAATAAACTGCCAGAAAATGAGAAGAAATATGCCCTGTTCACTGATGGGTCCTGCCGTATTGTGGGAGAGCATCGAAAGTGGAAGGCTGCTGTATGGAGTCCTACACGACAGGTTGCAGAAGCCAGTGAGGGACAGGGTGAATCGAGCCAGTTTGCAGAGGTGAAGGCTATTCAGCTGGCTTTGGACATTGCTGAGCGAGAAAAATGGCCAGTACTTTATCTCTACACTGACTCATGGATGGTGGCAAATGCTCTGTGGGGGTGGTTACAGCAGTGGAAGCAGGGCAACTGGCAGGGCAGAGGCAAACCCATCTGGGCTGCTGAACTATGGCAAGATATTGCTGCCTGGATAGAGAATCTGGTTGTGAAAGTACACCACGTAGATGCCCACGTACCGAAGAATCGGGCCACGGAGGAACATCAGAACAACCAGCAGGTGGATCGGGCCGCTAGGATTGAAGTGGCTCAGGTGGATCTGGACTGGCAACATAAGGGTGAACTATTCATAGCTCGGTGGGCCCATGACTCCTCAGGCCATCAAGGGAGAGATGCGACATATAGATGGGCTCGTGACCGAGGGGTGGACTTGACCATGGACACTATTGCACAGGTCATCCATGAATGTGAGACATGCGCTGCGATCAAACAAGCCAAGCGGTTGAAGCCTCTTTGGTATGGAGGGCGATGGCTGAAATACAAATATGGGGAGGCCTGGCAGATTGATTATATCACGCTGCCACAAACCCATCAAGGCAAGCGCTATGTGCTCACAATGGTGGAAGCAACCAGTGGATGGCTGGAAACATACCCTGTGCCCCATGCCACTGCCTGGAACACTATCCTGGGCCTTGAAAAGCAAGTCCTGTGGCGACATGGTACCCCAGAGAGAATTGAGTCGGACAACGGGACTCATTTCCGAAACAGCCTCATAGACACCTGGGCCAAAGAGCATGGTATCGAGTGGGTATATCACATCCCCTATCACGCCCCAGCCTCTGGGAAGATAGAACGATACAATGGACTGTTAAAAACTACACTGAGAGCAATGGGTGGTGGGACTTTAAAACATTGGGATACACATTTAGCAAAAGCTACCTGGCTAGTTAACCCCAGGGGATCTACCAATCGGGCTGGCCCTGCCCCATCAAAACTTGCACGTACCGTAGAAGGGGATAAAGTCCCCGTAGTGCACATGAAGAATATGTCAGGGAAGACAGTCTGGGTCAGTCCTGCCTCAGGCAAAGGCAAACCCATCTGTGGGATTGCTTTTGCCCAAGGACCTGGGTGCACTTGGTGGGTGATGTGGAAGGATGGGGAAGTCCGATGTGTACCTCATGGGGATCTGATTTTGGGTGAGAATAGCCAATGAATCAGATTGTGTGCTGTTAATTGCTAAGTAACACTGTCACTGTATGTCCTCATTGCTATAATTGCTATCAGTTGTACTACAAGTAAGGCACAGGGATGATGGGATAAGAACTGACCTCAGCAGCTGGCGCCCAGGAGTTTCCTCAAGATCTACATCTTCAGCCCACGGACTGCGTGCATGAGCCACACCGGATGCACCAGTCACAAGCTCCGAAAATACAGCATGCAACAGACCAGCACCACCCAGCATCTCACCTGCCCTGAGGGACTGTTCTAACAGATGGAGCCCAAAGCCATGGATTACAAGAACTCAACGGACACTTTGGAGGGATGGCCCATAAACTAAGGGCATTATATCTGCATGAATATATATGTATATATATATGACAGGGGAGAGTGGTGGCAATTCATTGGAACCTGTAAGATCTGGGCATGGCATAGATGGTATGGAATAAGGGGTGGATAATGTCCTGGTTCCGGCGGGGATAGGGTTAATTTTTCCTGGTATTCCATGCCATGTGAGCCATGCCCACCCTGAGCTGCCGGGGGAGGGGGCAGGGAGTCGCCGCTTGGAGCGGGCTGGGGCGTCCCGGGTCCGGTCGGTGAGCGGCAGGGAGCGGCGGTTCCGTAATCGTGTTTGTATATGCCTCTGTCCGTGTTATTGTTGTTGTTTGCTTGTTCCCTTTGCTGTTCTGTTAAACTGCCTTTGTCTCAACCCAAGAGTCTTGCCTTTTTTTTTCTTCTGATTCTTCCTGTATTGGGAAGGCCCGAGCAAGCGGCACGTGGTTCTTTGTTGCCGTCTGAGGCTAAACCACGACAGAGGTTCTAGTGATCTCAGCACGCAAATGGTATGGAATAAGGGGTGGAATGTCCTGGTTTGAGGAAGAACAGAACCAACTTTCCGTTCAGTAATTTTACTTAGCTAGGCCTCTTCTAACTCTTGGAAATTATCAGCATGTTGTGCAGAAAACTGTTCGCTCTGAGGGATAAGACCAATGTTTATATTAATGCCAAGGAATGGTACGCAGAGAAGCTCTTGCTTATACTTACTGCTGTAACAACCAAGGTCAGCTAATCTTGTTATTTGCCCCGTTGGAGGGTTGGAAACGGAAAAGTGTAGAGGGTTCGTACCTGTGGGGAGGAGTGGACAGGACAGGTGACCCAAAAGTGACCAACAGGGTGTTCTATCCCATCTGCCTCATGCTCAGTATAAAAGCTGAGAGATCAAAGGGTCAGCCCTCTCTTCAATGGCTGATGTCCAAAGAGGACCCTGTCTGTTCATCTGCCTTTGATCCTGATCCGTGGGTTCCTGAATACAGATCTGGAATCCAGTTCCCACCCATTGCTGAGTCCAGTCTGGGACTTCCCCAGTGCCTGCTGGTGACGTCATCCTGGGAGCTTGATATGGTTTTGTATATATACTGTATCTATTTCATTATTTCCTTTATATTCTATTATTAATATTTCATTAAAGTAGTTTAGTTCCTTCTAAACTCGTAAATCTCTTTATCTCTCTTCCTCCTCTTCTTGGAGCGAGAGGTGGGGGAGAGCATCTGTTGTCCATCATTGGCCAATCCATCTGAAACCATGTGTCGTGGTTTTGGCCATATTGGCTGATCAGAACAACAGATGCCCCCCCCCCCAGAGAGGAGAGGAAGAGATAAGGAGATTTACGAGTTTAGAAAAAGAACTGAACTACTTTAATGAAAATAATAATAAATAATAAAATAGTAAATAACAATAGAATAATAAAAATGAAAGGAAAAAAGTATACAATACATACAAAACCGTATCCAGCTCCCAGGATGACGATCGCGTCACCAGCAGACACAGGGAAAGTCCCAGACTGGAGTCGGTGACGGACAGGAGCTGAATTCTGGAACTAGAGTCAGGGATGCTCGGATCGGGATCAAAGGCAGACGAACAGACAGGGTCCTCCTCAGACGTCGGCTACTGAAGAAAAAACGAGCCAGAGCCCCCTTTGATCCCTCAGCTTTTATACTGAGCGTGATGCAGATGGGATGGAATGCCCTTGTTGATCAGTTTTGGGTCACCTGTCCTGTCTGCTCCTCCCTGCAGGTGGGACCTCTCTATGCTTCTCCACTTCTGACCCTCCAATGGGGCAAAACAGCAAAGTGAGCTGACCTTGGTTGTTATAGCAATAAGTCTAAGCAAGAGCCTCTGTGCATACCGTTCCTTGGTATAATCAGGTCTCATCACTCTGAGAGCGAACAGTGTCTGAACAATATGCTGTTAATTTCAGACTTTAGTCAGTTCGAAGAGGCCCAGCTAAAAAGTAAAATTACAAATCAGAAAATTGGTTCTGTTTTACCTCAAACCAGAACACCATGACAAATCTAACATGTGGCAGACTTTAATGCTCTAATGCATTTGTTTATATTGTCTTGTATTTGCTCTTTCTACATCAAATATGAGAGACTAGCATAACTATATGGAACTCTGTGATTATAAAAGACTATAGAATACTTTTGTATGGCAGGAAGATAATATGGCTTATTTTATTATTTGCAAAACAAGCAAGATTGTAGTATACACAGCTCACATAATACTGTTAAGTGGTCAATGCTTGCCCATTGTCTTTTTTTTTTTTTCTTCCTCCCCCCCGGACATCTAGAAATGTTCATGAATGATAATGTTTTATTAGATCTTTTATTAAATTATCAGCAAGCCTTTATGCTTTTTTCAAAGCATACAGTGGCCGTAAAAGAGGATTACTTCAGTTTGTAGACTGTGAAAATCCCACAGATTGGATCTGGAATGAGACATCAACTGTATATTCATCATTACGCATACTGCTATTGTCTAGTTCGTAAAGCCTGCATGTAGAGCTGACAAAATAATTCACATACACAGAAGCACCTTTGACACTTTCTCAGAAACCAGCATTTTTGGTAGATTTGTGCCATGTGTACCAAAACTTGATTTTAAAAAAAAAAAAAAAAGATGTAAAAATATCTTAAAATTTAGAGGAGTAAGTATAATGCAAAGCAAATACAATGAATCAGACATTGAGGAAAAGGGTCACTCAGCACTACTTTGTACAGAAAAAGAGCTCGGCAGGGAGAAACTTGTAAAAGATTCTCTGTAATATAATGAATTTCAGCTTTGGAGATGTCTATTTACTGACAATACAAATATCTCTTTGAGTGTAACTTAAATATGATATATGCAGCCTGCACTTTGAGAGATCTAGTGTGACTTAAAAGGTTATATGTGATTGTAACCGGTTCTTTTTTAAAGATTCCAAAGTACAAACCAGAGCCTGCACAAAGGGGGGGGGAGGGGGGAAGGTTAACTGCTTTATCGTGAAGCCTTGCTACAGAGAAAAAAACCCAGTGAATTCAGCTTTATTGCGAAGCCTTGCTAAGCAGTTCCCAAATGTCCCAAAAGTTACTTCAGAGAGTCTTACCACCAGATCGTAGTAGCACCACTGAGCAGCAGGATAAGGAGGGGCCACATCAGTACAGCAGGGGACGGGGGGGCAGGCACAGTGCTTGTTCAGGGTGTCCCCTGTATCTTCAAAGTGCGTTCATGTCTCTCTCCCACTCTCTGACCCGAGACAGCCCCCTTATATCCTGCACTGGATTGAGTGGAGAAGTACAGGCTAGAGTCGCTGCGCACGTGGCCAGTGTATGCAGCGAGCCTCACCAGACTCATGATCCAGCTTTGCTAACAGCGGCTGTCTGATACGTGACTACATTGTTGTACTCCCTTCTTGTTATCTTCTTCTGTGAAGGTCAGGTTCTCATGGATACGCACAGAGTTTTTGCAGCAACAGTACTGAGGTCCTTTTTCTCGGCATGTATAGTGGGTTTGGTTCAACTAGTAATTTTCCGTTGTGTCTCACTCGGACCATCCTCTATTATCCCTAACACACTGATAAAGGATATGGAGAATAATTTTGACATGCTACAAAATAATAAGAGCTATATTAACAGTCTAATCACTCTTCATCTTGTATTTATTTCAGGCTTATGCTTGGTGCACAACACATGACTAATCAGTTGCACACAGGAAAGCTTTCTGCTTCATTTACGTGGCAATGACAGTGCTGCTGAGATTCAAAATTCATCTTGAATCCCAGTCTCTACAGCTGACATGAAGTTGACAACAAAATGCAAGGCTGGAGAGTCTCCAATATATGTCTGTAGACACCAAGTCTGTCTCTCCAGGAATCTTCAGAGATGCTTTCTATTTTTCATAGCTTAATTCTCGGATATTACTTCTGAAATATTATATCAAGCATTTTAGATTAATTTCCCAAAGAAAATGTGGAAATGCTTACAAATTCAACCCATAAGTGATTATAAAAGATGTGGTTATCATTTCACACCTTTGAGTATTTAACTGTCACCCTATACAAAAGTAAAATCCTAATTGAGTGAAAAGATTGTCCAGAGAAATAAAATAAATGGAGGAATTTAAAGAAATGCAGAAGTGATTAAGAACATATTAATCAAAGAGGAAATTTAAAATGCATTTCTACTAGCAGTGAAGATGTATTATAGCTCTGCTTGTTAAAAAGTGATTTAACTAAATATCAGGCACACTCAACATGGGTTCACAAAGGGGAAATCCTGTTTAACTAATTTGATATCCTTCCATGATAAGGTCACCCACCCAGTGGATGAAGGGAACGCAGTAGATGTAGTTTTTCTGGATTTTAGTAAGGCTTTTGATGCTGTCCCTCACAGCATCCTTCCAGACAAGTTGTCCAACTGTGGGATTGTAAGAAAAATCAAAGTATTGTTTTTGCAGAGGAACAACTTGGCCAGTCTGCAATGATGTAGCTAGAGAATGATTAACAACACAAAGGCTGATCAAGAGACGTGCAAGAATGCTCATCCCTTAGACAAAGGAGAAACCAGTCTATGCCGGATCGGTAGTTTAACGGGAGGATGAACGTTTAACTGAGGCCAGCTACCCTGGGCGATAATACCAAAAAAGGGAAGAAATAAGCAGGTGAAGTAAGGGGTTTAGGAGGGGTGATGGGGAGAAGTAAACAGAGGCGGAGCGAATGGAAGTAGTTTTAGGCGAATCGGATAGGCTGTAAACCCTGGAGTACCTAGCCAATGGGGAAACAGGGGAGGGAAATTTCAGCTGGGGATAGGAAATAAAAAGAAGTTATTTCAGGACCTCAGGTGTGCCTACCTGCTAGGTCACCCGTTCTTGCAAGAATGTCTAAATAAAATGTGCTTCGTATCTGAGCTGTTGTTATTGGATAAGGAGCATTTCTCACAATTTGGGGGCTCGTCCGGGATCCGAAGTCATCCCCTCCGGGAGTTCTTGTCACCGAAGGATGGGAAGATGTGTCCCGTTGATTTCAATGTTCTTGTGTATTGTTGCCTGGAGCTCCAAAGGGAATCAACCAGGATCCCGAGACTTGTTAAGTGGCAGACCGTACGAACCACAAGGGGGCAAAGTAGGCACAGAGAGTACGACCAGGCAACTCCGTGCACGGATCAAGGTAAGAAAGTTGGATTGTCTGAGTATTACCTTGGTGGTTGGGGACATTCTAAGGGACTTGGTGTGTGTGAGTGACTGAGACGTGCTGCAGTACGAAGTGAGTGCGGAGTCCAGATCTGAGGTTCTGTAGTCCCGCGAGTGGTGCTCGGGGACAGGACAAGAGGCAATGGGCACAAACTTGAACATAGGAAGTTCCACCTAAACATGAGGAGGAACTTCTTTACCCTGAGGGTGGCTGAGCACTGGAACAGGCTGCCCAGAGAGGTGGTGGAGTCTCCAACTCTGGAGACATTCAAAACCCACCTGGACGTGTTCCTGTGCAACCTGCTCTAGGTGACCCTGCTCTGGCAGTGGGGTTGGACTAGATGATCTCCAGAGGTCCCTTCCAACCCTATGATTCTATGATTCTATGAGGGGCGCAGCCGGAGAAGGACAAAGCGAAAGGAAGGAGTGCAAGAAAAGTCTCTGTATAGAAGGAAATAAGAATTCTAAGCCTAGGGATGAGAAAGAGAAAGGGGATAATAAGAAAGACACCGGGAACATTCCCCCAGACAGTCCTTTAGGGAGAATGTTGAGGTTTTGGAATGATTCTTCTTGTACAAGGGATAAAGATAAAAAGAAAATGATACATTATTGTTGTTTCGTTTGGACCAAAGAACCTATAAAACCTCCTAGTGTATTTTGTCCCAAATTTGGAAATTTGGGTCTGATGAGGATTGGGTTTGTCAGACTTTAAACATGTATGTGAATAATAAGGAACCACCCTCACTAGAGGAGAGTGAATATGCTTTTTGCTGGGTCAAGATGAATAGATTCAGGATTTGGGGACGTCCAAATCCATTTTATATGTTCCCAGCCCAGACCGTTGGTGATGATTCAACCAACAAAGAAGTTGAATCCCCTAAGTGGGACCCCTTAGACTGTTTAACACCCCCCCCCCAATTACCCTCAAGACCCACCAGTAATAGCAGAGAGAAAGGTGCCGCCCCCACGAGAAGAAACTGCCAGTGCCCCCCCTCCAACTGCTAGTGCGCGCCCCCCCCACCTCAGAAGTACTCCAGATTACAAAAAGAAATAGACCAGTGCTGCTGGGATATAGAAAATCTCCCCTTTCCTCCAAGAAAAGAGCAGTCAGAAGGGAAAGAGAAAAGGGTGACTGCGTATCCTTTGAGAGAAGTTCCTATGGCGTTAGGAGACATGGGGTACGTAAGCGCTCCACTTAACTAGTACCAAAGTGAGGACATTTAAGAAGGAAATGAAGTCTCTAATTGAAGATCCTATCGGGGTATCAGAACAACTGGATCAGTTTCTAGGACCAAGCTTTTACTCCTGGGATGAGATGATGTCAATAATGAATATCTTATTTACGGGAGAAGAGAGAGGAACGATTAGGAGAGCTGCTATGCAAGAGTGGGAGAGACGAAATCCACCTGGCCATGGTGTAGTGTCAGCCGAACAGAAATTCCCAAATGTGAATCCCCAGTGGAATAATAATGATCCTGAAGACAGAACAAAAATGAAAGATCTGAGGGAAATGATAATTGTGGGCATTAGCGATGCCATTCCTAAGTAGCAAAACCTTATTAAAGCTTTTGAAATACAGCAAGGAAAAGATGAGACACCCTCCGCCTTCTTACAAAGGCTGAGGGACCAAATGAGAAAATACTCAGGCATGAACCCTGATTACCCAGTAGCACAGGGGTTATTAAAAGTTCACTTTGTCATGAAGGCCTGGCCAGATATACAAAGGAAATTACAGAAAATGGAAAGGTGGAGTGAGAGACCCATAGAAGATTTGCTGAGGGAGGCCCAGAAGGTATATGTCAAAAGGGAGGAGGAAAAACAGAAGCAGAAAGCAAAAATGATGGTATCCACTGTGGATCGAGTGGTAAAACAAAGGATTGATCCTGTAATAACTCAAAGGCGAGAAACTTGGGGGCAAGGAAGAGGGGTGAATAACAGGGGAAGAGAGCGGGGAAGGGGGCTGCCCCGACCACTCCTACCAGTAGCTCGGGGTTCACTGGCAGGGTGTTATTATTGTGGGAAAATAGGCCATTTTAGGTGGGAGTGCCCTGACTTGAGAAGGGAGGAATGAGTGTTGTCATCGATGGATTTTGATTATGTAGCATAGGGAAGTCAGGGGTTCCCCAGCTCGAGGTCCCACCGGGAACCCTTGATAAATTTAAAGGTGGGGCCTCAGGAAGAGGAAGTGGTCTTCTTAGTTAATACTGGGGCTTCTAGAACTTCTCTGAATTTTATACCCCAAGGGGCAAGATTGTCTAATCAGGAAGTAGTTGTGTCAGGAATAAAGGGTGAAGGTCTCTCAGTCCCTGTTTTTGAACCCATGACTGTGGGAAGCGACACTGAGAAAGCGATGGGAACTTTGTTGTATATACCAGAAGCTGGGAGTAACCTCCTGGGTAGAGATCTTATTACTAGTTTAAAGATAGAAACTTTAAGAGGACAGATAACGGTATCTATGAAGTTGCTGACAGAACAAGATGAACAAAAGATAAGTCCCGAGGTATGGGTGGGTGAAGGGAACCAAGGAGGATTAAAAATAGAACCCCTCAAGGTAAAACTCAATCTGCACTCAAGTGTGATTCGACAAAAGCAGTACCCAATTCCCCTTGAGGGAAGGTGAGGGCTGCAACCAGTAATACAAGCACTAGCCAAAGATGGGTTAATAGAACCCTGTATGTCCCCTCTTAACACTCCGATCCTGCCAGTACAAAAGGCAGATGGCTCCTACCGCCTAGTGCAAGACTTGAGAAAAATTAATGAAATAGTGCAGACACGACATCCAGTGGTTCCAAATCCTTATACCCTCATGAGTAAAATTCCTTACCAACACAAATGGTTCAGTGTGGTTGATCTTAAAGATGCTTTTTGGGCTTGTCCCCTAGATGAGGGAAGTAGGGACGTGTTTGCATTTGAATGGGAGGATCCAGACATGGGAAGGAAGCAGCAGTATCGATGGACTGTACTACCATAAGGATTAACAGAATCCCCTAATTTGTTTGGGCAAGTGTTAGAACAAGTGCTTGAACAATTCAAACCTCCATCAGGAGTAGTCCTGCTTCAGTATGTGGATGACTTATTGGTATCTAGGGAGGAAGAAGGCAGGGTAAAAGAAGCCACGAATGAGTTACTGAACTTTTTGGGACAGCAAGGTTTGAGGGTCTCAAAAACGAAATTGCAATATGTGGAGACAGAAGTGAAGTGCTTGGGACACCTAGTCAGTGAAGGGAGTTGAAAAATAAATCCTGAAAGGATCAAAGGAATAGTAGACTTACCTCTGCCAAAGACCAAGAGGGAACTGAGAAAATTTTGGGGGCTGACTGGGTACTGTAGACTGTGGATAGAGGGGTATGCTCAAAAGACTAAAGGACTACATTCCAAACTGTTAGCTGAAGAACCAAATGTATTGGTTTGGCCAGAAGAAGAGGAGGATTTAGTGGAAGATTTAAAACAGAGCCTAATCAGAGCTCCAGTTTTAGCCTTACCTTCTTTGGAAAAATCTTTTCAACTATTTGTAACTGTAGACAAAGGGGCTGCGTTAGGAATATTAACTCAAGAGTGGGGGGATAAATGACAGCCAGTAGCATATTTGTCAAAGCTCCTAGACCCAGTTTCTCGAGGATGGCCTGAATGTGTGCAGACAGTGGCTGCAACTGCTTTATTAGTAGAAGAAAGCAGGAAGCTTACCTTCGGGGGAATGATAGAAGTTAGCAGCCCTCACCAAGTCAAAACCATTTTAGCCCAAACCACGGGAAAATGGCTAACCAATTCAAGAATACTGAAGTATGAAGCAATTCTAATGGAAAAGGATGATTTGATTTTAACGACCAGCTCTTGCCTTAACCCAGCGAGCTTTCTGTGGAGAGGAAAAGTAGAGGCGAAGGATGAAGAACTTACACACGAATGCTTAGATGCAATTGAGTACCAGACTAAGATACGACCTGGCTTAAGGGAAGAACCCCTATCTGGGGGTCTTCATTTGTTCATAGACAGTTCTTCAAGAGCGATAGAAGGAAAGAGGTATAATGGATATGCAGTGGTGGATGGAGTGAGCCAACAAGTAAAAGCATCTGAGAAATTACCTAGTGCGTGGTCTGCTCAAACATGTGAGATGTGTGCCTTAAACCAGGCACTAAAATTAATTGGAGGAGGGGAAGGGATAATATATGCAGGCTCTCGTTATGCCTTTGGGGTAGCGCATACCCTTGGTAAAATTTGTGAAGAACGAGGACTAATAAATAGCAAAGGGAAAGAACTTGTACATGAAGAGCTTATAAAACAGGTGTTAGCTATTATACCAATACCAAGTGAAATAGCAATTGTACATGTTAAAGGCCACCAGAGGGGCAATTCAATTACCGCAAGGGGATATAGATTAGCGGACAAAGTGGCAAAAGAGATGGCCTTGGGGCAGGAGACAATTAAGGTTTATAATCTTGTTCCTCAAGTACCGACAATAACAACCCCATTGATATTCGCAGAGAAAGAAATAGAAGCAATGACAGAAGCAGGGGCAGTGGAGAAATGTGGTAAATGGATTCTGCCTGATGGAAGGGAAATGGTTAATAAACAAGCTATGAGAGAAATAATGGCAGTGTTACATCAGGGAAGCCATTGGGGAACGCAAGCAATGTGTGATATAGTTTTGTGGAAGTATGGATGTCTCGGCATTTATACGGTAGCAAAGCAAATCTGCGAAAGGTGTATTATTTGTAAGAAAATAAATAAGACGACCCTTAGAAAACAATCCCCAGGAGGACGGGAAACCAGGGTTAAGGCCATTGCAAAGTACACAAGTTGATTTTACTGAACTGCCACCCATAGGCAGGTTTAAGTACCTCCTAGTCCTGGTAGATCACCTCACTGGGTGGGTGGAAGCTTATTCTTTAGCCTCTGCAACAGCTGCAGGAGTGATAAGAATAATGCTAGAGCAAATAATTCCTAGGTATGGAATAGTGAAAAATGTGGATTCAGATCAAGGAAGCCATTTTACCTCCAAGGTGCTACAGGGAGTGATGGAAAGTTTAGGGATAGCATGGGATTATCACACTCCCTGGCATCCCCCATCATCTGGGAAGGTTGAAAGAATGAATCAAACCATTAAGAGGCAACTATCTAAATTGGTTCTTGAGACAAAACTGCCATGGATCAAGTGCTTACCAATAGCACTATTGAGAATCCGGACCTCCCCTAGAAAGGATACTGGTCTCTCGCCTTATGAAATGCTTTTTGGACTACCTTACACTGGAGGTAGGGAAGGTGTGCCCACATTTGAAACCAAGGACATGTTCCTTAAGAAACATATACTGGGGCTGTTGTCTTCTCTCTCTTTCCTCAGAACTAAAGGCCTTCTTGCTCAAACTCCGCCGTTGGAATTTGTCATCTATCCGTACAAACCAGGGGACTGGGTACTAGTCAAATCCTGGACGGAGAGTAAGCTCCAACCGGAGTGGGAAGGACCATTCCAAGTACTCCTCGCTACTGAAACCACAGTAAGGACAGTGGAAAAAGGTTGGACTCGCTACACTCGACTCAAAGGACCAGTGGATCCCCCACCTACAACTGAACAGTGGAACATACATCCCACTGACCATCCACTGCACCTCGCACTGAAGAAGCAGCAGCCAATGGACAGTTGAGAAGTTGACTCTGTCGTTGTATGCTGTTGAGAATGGTAAAGGAAAGAAGTCAGCTAGTCACAGTATTGGCGATAGTGGTGGTAATTTGCCTGTTACCAGGAAACCAAGCTATCCATCCGCAATATCCGGTAAAACTGGTAGTGAATGTGACTGAAGGAAGCACCCCACAGACTATGCAGCTTGATGCACGTCAGGTACTGAACTGCGGAGACTTAGAAGCTCAGAGACAGTTAAGTGGTGAAAACAAGTATCTGTGCCCAGAGCCTCAACTGGGAAATGGGGAAGGGTATAGTAGAGCACCTCCTTGTCCCTCGTGGGGTGATGTTTGGTGGACAACTGAGTACGGTGGGTGGACTGTTAGCATGGAAGGGATATCCCCATCCTGGGTACCATTAAAAATGAAAATTAGTTTTTATGAAGGCCAGACCCCGCCTGGATGCCAGAACCTACGTTGTAACCCTTTGATAATTACCATAACAGGAGCTGATTCATTAGTGAACCGAATTTATGGATTAGGAGCAGATGTTAGTGGACGAGACCCTGTAGGTAGATTCAAGATAGTAGTGTGGAAGAAAGAACAAAACTATACTAAAGAAGGAAGTGGGACCGCTGATCTTCCTGTAGTGGAAAAATGGAAACCACAAAATGACCCAGAGGTAGTAACAATTAAGGAAATTGAAGATTTGAAGCAAACTTTGGAAACAGAGACAGGATATGGAGACACAAATGCTTGAGTAGAATGGATAAAATATACTATTAATAGTTTGAACCAAAGCAATTGCTCTGCTTGTGCCACAGGAAGGCCCCCAGCACAGATCGTCCCTTTTCCCTTAGGGTGGACAAAAGATTCCGTAGGGGTGTGGTGTATGATAGCATTATACCAAGAAAGGACCGCCTGGGGAAATGAGACTTGTCATTCACTTTCCTTACTGTTTCCTGCCTTGGAGTCAGAGATGTTAAAGTGCCACCAGCATATTCCACAGCAATTGGTAACCATCCAGCGTGCCTCTCACGGCAGGGTGTGAAGGCTGCCAGACCTGTGGGGGGATTTACCCTGTGCACTGAAACTCTGAATGTGACCAAGGATGTGAAAGGAAACTACTCAGCGATATGAGTGCCTCGGGCGGATCTCTGGTGGTATTGTGGAGGGAAGACCTTGCGATCTGTGTTGACGGCTAACTGGAAAGGTCCATGTGGCATGGTACAATTGGCAATACCATTCACCCTAGCATTTGAAAAAGGAACAGGAACCCTGATCTCAGGCAATAGAATAAAAAGAAGTTTGGATGTATCCTTTGATGAATGGATATATAGAGATCCCATTGGAGTCCCTAGCGGAGTCCCAGATGAACACAAAGCAAGGAATCAGATAGGAGCGGGATTCAAATCTGTCTTTTTCTGGTGGGTAACTATAAACAAAAATGTAGATTGGATAAATTATATTTACTGTAACCAACAGAGGTTTATTAATTATACCAGGGATGCATTGAAAGGAGTAGCTGAACAATTGGATGCAACCAGCCGAGTGGTATGGGAAAACAGGATCGCCCTGGACATGATCTTAGCAGAGAAGGGAGGTGTGTGTGTAATGTTAGGGAATCGGTGCTGTACCTTCATCCCCAACAATACAGCTCCAGATGATACTATAACTAAAGCCCTTCAGGGGCTCACCACTCTAGCTGATGAGTTAGCTGAGAGCTCTGGAATAGACACCTCACTGACAGGTTGGCTGGATTCCTGGTTTGGGAAATGGAAAGGTATGGTGGTATCAATACTGACTTCTCTTATAATGGTAGCAGGAATGTTAGTGGCTGTAGGATGCTGTATCATTCCCTGTGTGCGAGGATTAGTTCAGTGATTAATTGAAACTGCCCTAATGAAACGAATGGAAGTAGACCCTCCCCCATACCCTGGGAAAATGTTTCAACTCGAGGAAAAGTACAAGAAAGAGGAAGACGAATGTGAACTGATGCTTGCAAACTTAGAAGCTTCTTATGGGACTATACCCTGATAAGTAAGTGCAAAAAGCAATAAACTTAGAAAATGAAAGGGGAGGGATTGTAAGAAAAATCAAAGTATTGTTTTTGCAGAGGAACAACTTGGCCAGTCTGCAATGATGTAGCTAGAGAATGATTAACAACACAAAGGCTGATCAAGAGACGTGCAAGAATGCTCATCCCTTAGACAAAGGAGAAACCAGTCTATGCCGGGATCGGTAGTTTAACGGGAGGATGAACGTTTAACTGAGGCCAGCTACCCTGGGCGATAATACCAAAAAAGGGAAGAAATAAGCAGGTGAAGTAAGGGGTTTAGGAGGGGTGATGGGGAGAAGTAAACAGAGGCGGAGCGAATGGAAGTAGTTTTAGGCGAATCGGATAGGCTGTAAACCCTGGAGTACCTAGCCAATGGGGAAACAGGGGAGGGAAATTTCAGCTGGGGATAGGAAATAAAAAGAAGTTATTTCAGGACCTCAGGTGTGCCTACCTGCTAGGTCACCCGTTCTTGCAAGAATGTCTAAATAAAATGTGCTTCGTATTGATCGCTGCCTGAGCTGTTGTTATTGGATAAGGAGCATTTCTCACAGGATGAGCAGGTTCATGGTGCACTGGGTAAAGAACTGCCTGAAGGGCAGGACTCAAAGGGTTATAGTGAATGGGGCTACATCTGGCTGACAACTAGTCACCAGTGGTGCTCCTCAGGGCTCAATTCTGAGGCCAGTTCTGTTCAATATATTTCTCAGTGATTGGGATGCAGGAGTTGAATGCACCATTAGCAAGTTTGCTGATGGTACTAAACTGGGAGGTGCTGTTGACTCTCTTGAGGGACAAGGGGCGGGGCCTTGCAGAGGGATCTGGATAGATTGGAGCGTTGGGCTATGATTAATGGGATGAAATTTAACAAGTCAAAATGTCAGATTCTGCACCTAGGATGGAGTAATGCCGGGCACAAGTATAAACTGGGAGAGGAGTGGCTGGAGAGCAGCCCTGCTGGGGATGCTGGTTGACAGCAGGCTCAATAGGAGTCAGCAGTGTGTCCTGGCAGCCAAGAGGGCGAACCGCATCCTGGGGTGCACTAAACACAGTATAACCAGCCGGTCAAAAGAGGTGATTTTCCGGTGTATTCAGCGTTGGTACAGCCTCCCCTTGAGTACTGTGTGCAGTTCTGGGCCCCACAATTTAAAAAGGATGTCCTTGAATGCATCCAGAGGAGGGCAACCAAGCTGGTGAAAGGGCTGGAGGGCATGTCCTATGAGGAATGGCTGAGGACTCTGGGGTTGTCTAGTTTGGAGAGAAGGAGGCTGAGGGGCAACCTCATTGCTCTCTGCAGCTTCCTGAGGAGGGCAAGTGGAGAGGGAGGTGCTGATCTCTTCTCCCTGGGATCCAGTGATAGGACGCATCGGAATGGTTCAAAGCTGGGCCGGGGAGGTTTAGACTGGACGCTAGGAAGCATTTCTTTACCAAGAGGGTGGTCAAACACTGGAAGGGGCTTCCTAGAGAGGTGGTCAATGCCCCAAGCCTGTCAGTGTTTAAGAGGCATTTGCACAATGCCCTTAGTAACATGCTTTAACTTGGTCAGCCCTGAATTGGTCAGGCAGTTGGACTAGATGATTGTCGTCAGTCCCTTTCAACTGAAATGGTCTGATCTGTTCTATTCTATCAAAAACATCAAATTTTATAAGTAAAGCTTCTTGAGAAGATTTACTCTTTTCTTTATTTTAGTCTCTGGCACCCAGAGGTATGACAAGTAGCAGGTATATCTTGTCATACAGTCTCTAGTCAAGAAATCAACAACTGCTGTTAACATTTGCTTGATTATTGCCCAGTGTATTGTTTGTCTTTTCTTTTCAATTTGCAAAATGTCATGGTGAAACAACTTGTAAAGCTGGTGGCCTTGGACTTACTGTTTCAGTAAGTCTCGCACACGATTACAGTACTCAGGGTGCTTCAGTTGCTTCTGATGTTAGTTGAAGATTATGCATAATAGTACATCTGTGTGAACATACAGTATTCTACCAGTGTTTTAAGGGCCTTAACCTGTTTGTTTTCTCTAGAGTATACTCAGCTTTATATTTTAAGCCTCTTGCCTATAAGAAGACTAGAAACATAGCTTGTTAAATAAGCAAATTGCTCTTCATCATCAATTTATAGTAATAATTTTCATAAGTAGTTGGCAACCTTATCCGTGAATGAATTGCAAATTCTAGGATCAATGCATAGACTACACTTGAGTCATTTTGCCTTAAACGGTGCACCTTATAATGCTCTCCACTGAATAGTAATGAGAACTCAGATCTAAAGCGAAGTCAGATCGATCTAAAGTAAACTAGTAAATTAGTAAACTAATGAGAAATGTGGCTGTGAAGGAGGAGGAATTTTTTCCTCTCTCTAAGACTGGTCAGACCAGCTGACTGCATCTACTGTTGTAAATCAAAATGTTACAATATCTACAGAGCCAGTTATTTGTATAACACATTTTGCTGATAAGTTATGCACAGTGTGTATAAAGACACATTAAAAGACAATATCATGTAAATGTGCTTTCATCTAGCCCTGCATTTAAAGCTTTTTTTTTAGAAAACAGTTTCTGTTTAGCTGTAAAATTTCTAAAACCTCTGCTAGATCACCCTTATCTGGCTTCCTGCTATGGTCTAAAAACACATGATGCGGGGACAAGGGGGGGGAAATATTAAACTTACCCTGTCCTCAGCATGAGCATTTATGAGGTAATAATGACTAAAATAACTAAATGTACCTTATTAACTCCTTAGATTCCAGTTTGCCTTGGGTGCAAACCAAGCTGACCACTTCCAAGGTGTATGGCTATGGCTGGGAGCTGCAGGGACCGGCGGTGAGCTACTTACGGCCTGCAGGGGGGCAGCTTGCCCCTGTTACCAGGTGGCGCTCGGACACTAGCACTGGATGGATTGGAGAAGGAAGAAAAGAAGCTTCTTGTTGTCGCTAGGCAGGATAAGGGGCACCTGTCATACACGAAGTCTGTGGTTATGGAACCACAACCACCCCTGAGGGCAGTCCGCCTGTCAGGCTGCCAGTGCTTCCCTCCCACTGTGGCCAGTAAGCGCCTGCAGTCACGGAGTTACGCCTACAGTGGCGGGGCATGCATATGTGTCCCCAGAACAGTTTGCAGCGCCCTGAAGCGCAACTGGTGGTGGGGCAGACCAGGGTGGCTGTTGGGCGCGGCAATTTTGAATGTATGAAGGCAGAAGGCTAGATGGGGGAGATGGGTATCTTCTTTTGAGGTGGTTGTCAATAGGAGCGCTTGTTTTAAGGTCTACATGGGTGGAGGGTGGGCTAGGGATGGTTGGGATCCTAGAGAAACCACTGCATGCACAGGAGTGCCTCAGTGCTCCTGTGGAGGTGGGCGGCTTCCTTAATGGTTCGAGTTTGCTGTGGCGCTTGTGGGGGAGGTGCGGGATTAGTGCCAAGGTCAGTGGCGTGCCTCAGCGGGCTAGGGCATGGTGGCTGGAGGAGGAGGCAGCAGGTAGTTCCTGTGTGGTTGTGTTCATGTGAGAGGAGAGGAGGGGGCTGGCCGCCCAGCTGGGAGTCCGCCAGGTCTGGCAGAGATCCAGCCCAGGGAGGAGAGAGTGCATGTGGTTTGGGGGGAGTGCATATGATGGGGGGAAGCGACTGTCTGCCTCCTGGTCCCTTCTTTCGCAGTCCCGTGGCTGTTGGTGAACAGTTCACGCTGGTTTAATGCCGTACGTTGTTAGGGAAACACAGCACTTTAGTTCCCTAGGTAGGTGGCAATATTGAGCAGGTGCAAAGCTATAAAACATTTTGTTTTACCAGATATAATCAGAGTTGTTTATTTGCATGTGTTCAGTGGGTTGCATACGTTTACTTGCATACAGTGGTCCTGAGTAGGTTTCTAAGGGCCAGTGCTGGGTGTGAGAACACCTGTGTGTCTCTAAGAGTGGGCACAGGAAGGTTGGCTATAAGACATGGGGAGTCCTGGTCAACTCTGGGTGGGCAGACTGAGCATCCACCTTGTACATATGTGTATATATATTCTCACTAGCGGACCTCCATCCTGCCTCAGACAGAGGGGAGCAGGATGAAACTGTTGATGCTGTGTTCATGTGAGGGCTCTGAGTGTCTGTCTGTGATCTGTATGGCCGACCACAATGTTCTCATTATCTAATGCTTGTAAATCAGAGAGGTAAAATAAAAGGGAGTAGAGGAACTAAGTGCAATGTTGCTACAGCTTCAGTCATAAAATATTTAAATGATTTATTTTTTTTTTCCCCTCAGTGATATTCTTAGAAATGGCTGTCATCACATTTGTGTTTGTCCATTGATTCTTGTCCCATGTTGACATGCAGAGTGTTTCAGAGGATCATTGAAGCTTCCTAATCTGAAAAAACATAAAAAATTTTGGTAATGTGAATGTTAACAACGTTTTGATACCTTGTGTGGAATACTTTAATGCTGTCTTGACCACACAAAAAAAGAGCAACCAAACCTTTTTGGGCTCTCTATTTAGAGACAGGTGTTACTGTCTGACAGTAACAAGTGTTACTTACAGACAAGTGTTCCTGTTGAGACCCTAGAATTATTTGTTCTTTTAATAGCTGTGCATTAGTAGCATTTAGAGATTCTACTTGGGGGTTATCACTGTTCTGCTACGTGGGTACTAATCTGTAACAAAAACTTATGTTTCAAAGAGCTTTCCTAAATATTCTAAGTATACAAGGTATGCAAGAGCAAAAATTAAGGGAAACGCTCATTTTATTCTATGTTATGAGAATTCAGATGCCTGATTGCAGTAATAGAGAAGCTCAC
Organism: Rissa tridactyla; assembly: GCF_028500815.1. Lineage (NCBI taxonomy): Eukaryota > Metazoa > Chordata > Aves > Charadriiformes > Laridae > Rissa > Rissa tridactyla. The sequence continues at coordinate 6,982,883 of NC_071496.1, forward strand.
AAGTAATTCTGGGGGTGTAAATAGTGTTCAGAGTAGTCCTTTGTATTCCTTGGTGTTGGGTCAGGGAGTGTCCAAGGCTTTCAGCAATCTGTAGACCCTGTACATTACAAAATAAAGTTTTAAGAGGAAAACTTTGTAGGAATGTGTCTGAGAGAAAATGGTCACGTGAGCCAGCCTCCCTACTATGAGAGATTAGATTAAGGGCAAAACAGGTGGTAGAAGATGGAATTAGTACATGGGAAAAACAGGAACTGAGAAGGTAGAAAACATGTTGTGCTAATGACTAAGTAATTTACTATGTGAATTCTTGTAACCAATCTGATCTGTGAATGAACTGCATGGACAGTGCGTGAACAGAGACTGTAAGCCAATCCTATAGCTGCCGCTAGCGCGTGCTCTTATTGCCTGACTATATATACTCTGTGAAAACTTGAATAAAGGGAGAACGATCATACTCATATTGAGACTCCATCGTTTCTCCGGGTCCGTCTCCCACTCCGACATCCTCCGACAAAACTTTACAGCAGTGTTAGTGTTTGAACATTAAGCTGGGGGGGGGGGGTGTTGGGAATAAAAGTGTGCCCCCCCCATTCATTCAGCTGGACTTAACACAGGTAGAGAGCATCACAGAGCATTAATGTTATACCTACCACATCAAAGATGTAGGCTGGGGGTGCATGTGAAGTTGGGAGGGGACACAGTTGGGACTACTGACCCCAACTGACCAAAGGGATATTCCGTACCATATGGTGTCATGTTCAGCAATAAAACTGGGGGTGATGGAGGTTGGCCAGGCCTACCATTGCTCAGGGACTGGCTGGGCATTAGTCGGTTGGTGGTGAGCAATTGGGTTTTTTTATTGCATCACTTGCTTTTCTCGTGTTTTTTTTTTTTTTCTCCTTTCTCTTTGTTTTTTTAATTTATTAAACTGTCTTTATCTCAACCCACGAGTTTTTGCACTTTTACCCTTCCAATTTTCTCCCCAGTCATTCCTAGCAAGCCAGCTTTCTGTAGAGAATAAAAAGCAAGAACCAGAGTTTCCTTTTTATAGTTTTGATGGATTTTCTATGTCCCTCCGCTTCTATAAAATGAGAAGTGTTTTGCACAGGAGAAAGGAGGGGAAAAAAAAAAAGGGATATTATAGTGGTGTTCTGGGACCATTTACTAATAACGTGGCATTCAGACTTATATTGAATCTGCATTTGAATTTGTGCTTTGTGAGTGACACCCTGCCCCTTGACCAATATCAGCAGCATAGACAGACTGCCTACACCCCACCCTTGACCAGTATCCACAGGGTAGACACACTGCCAACACTGTCTGAAATACCAGCTGAAATTATCAGTCTGTGTGGTGCCATTGAATGGGTGGGAGAAGCTAAGCAAGGGGCTGAGAGGGATGAGCATAAGCTATCCCCCTTGGCCCAGCAGGCCCTCAAGGCCCAGAGCAATCGTCCCAATACAATGGCCCAAGTTAGAGCCACTATCTACCAGGACGATGATAAGGATGATAATTGGGACAGGGACAAAAATGGCCCTGGACCAGACCCTGACCCCCTTCCTGACCCTACAGGGGAAGACACCCCTGCCCTTCCTCTACCTGCCTTGAGCACTCGGGGGGTGCAAGCCTATACCAGGGAACAGTTCTGCTCCCTGGGTGACCAGTTTCGTAAAAAGCCAGAAGAAGGGTGGGTGGAGTGGCTCGGGAGGCTCTGGTGCACTGAGGCAGCTCTAATTCACCTCTATGATGGGGACTGTGGGACACAGGGGCTCTGCTTGCCCTGGCTGCAGGGGTGGGTGCTGTGGCAATGGCTCCTGTGCCCCACGGTCAGATGCAGAGGAATCCTCACCTGGGCAGAGGACAGGGTACCTCCGCTGGCCAGACAGAGAGGGGCCACCTCTGGTGGTTCCTGCTGGAAAGGGGGTTTACCCACCTCCCAACAAATTGATAAATTACCGAACAGTGTCTTGTACAGCTTTTGAATGGCCATCAGCAGGTGGGCCCTGCCCCTTCCTTGTGAGCCTTGCAGTGTCTCACCTTCAGTCCCTCCTTCCTCTCTCTAAGGTGCTGACTGAGAACTGGGTGTCCACCACCAGACGGAGATTGCCTCCTAGTTCTGTTTTCTGGCAGACCTTTTTGCGTACTCTATGTCCTAGCCTGGATTAGAAGTTGTCATGAATGACCAGCACTCAGTCACCTTTGTTGTGGACACCAAGGCCTAAATCTCATCGTTGGATCCACAGACTGCCCCTTTGGGCTGTCCTAGAAGTGATTTTATTTTTTTTTTTTATTTCAGGAAGTGATAATGTCCATGATGAGCCTGGAGCTGCTGACTCAGCCCAACTACTGGACCAACCTGAATGAACGGACTGATCTGTGCGCCGGTTTTGGCTGGGATAAAGTTAAGTTTCTTCATAGTAGCTCATATGGTTCTGTGTTTTGGGTTTGTGACCAAAACAGTGTTTTAGTTATTGCTGAACAGTGCTTGTACAGCATCGAGGCCTATTCTGCTTCTTGCACTGCCCCGCCAGTGAGTAGGAGGAGAGGAGGGGGACGTTCAGCGTTATGACACTTGTCTTCCCAAGTAACTGTTAACACATGATGAAGCCCTGCTTTCCTGGAAATGGCTAAACATCTGCCCCTCAATGGGAAGTAGTGAATGAATTCCTTATTTTCCTTTGCTTGTGTCCTGGTTTGAGGTAAAACAGAACCAATTTTCTGATTTGTAATTTTACTTTTTAGCTGGGCCTCTTCTAACTGACTAAAGTCTGAAATTAACACCATGTTGTTCAGACACTGTTCACTCTGAGAGTGATAAGACCTGATTATACCAAGGAATGGTATGCGCAAAGGCTCTTGCTTATACTTATTGCTATAACAACCAAGGTCAGCTCACTTCACTGTTTGCCCCGTTAGAGGGTCAGAAGTGGAGAAGCGTAGAGGGGTCCCACCTGTAGGGAGGAGTGGACAGGACAGGTGACCCAAAACTGACCAACAGGGTATTCCATCCCATCTGCATCACGCTCAGTATAAAAGCTGAGGGATCAAAGGGGCAAGGGTGCTCTGGCTCACTCTTTCTTCAGTGGCCGACGTCTGAGGAGGACCCTGTCTGTTCGTCTGCCTTTGATCCCGATCTGAGCATCCCTGACTAGTTCCGGAATTCAGCTCCTGTCTGTCACTGACTCCAGTCTGGGACTTTCCCTGTGTCTGCTAGTGCCGCGATCATCATCCTGGGAGCTGGATATGGTTTTGTATATATTGTATACTTTTATTATTATTTCTTATTTCCTTATTTATTATTATTTTCATTAAAGTAGTCTAGTTCTTTTTTTCTAAACTCATCAATTTCCTTATCTCTTCCTCTCCTCTCTGAGGAGAGGTGGGGGGAGGGCCATCTGTTGTTCCGATTGGCCATTCCGGCCAAAACCACGACACTCATCTCTGTGCCTGGCAAGATCATGGTGCAGATCCCCCTGGAAACTCTGCTAAGGCACATGGAAAATAAGGAGGTGATTGGTGACAGCCAACATGGCTTCACTAAGGGCAAGTCATGCCTGAGAAACTTGGTGGCCTTCTATAACTATGTTACAGTGTTCGTGGATAAGGCGAGAGCAACTGCCATCATCTACCTGGATTTGTGCAAAGCATTTGATATTGTACCACACAATGTCCTTGTCTCTAAAATGGAGAGCTGTTGATTTGATGAATGAAATGCTCGGTGTATAAGGAATTGGCTGGATGGTCACACTCAAAGAGTTGCAGTCAATGGCTCAATGTCTGAGTGGTGAACAATGACGAGTAGTGTCTCTCAGGGGTCCGTATTGGGACTGGTACTGTTTAATATCTTTGTAGGTGACATGGACAGTGGGATTGAGTGCACCCTTAGGAAATTTGTGGATGTCTCCAAGCTGAGTGGTGTGGTTGATACTCTAGAGGGTAGGTATGCCATCCAGAGGGACCTTGACAGGCTTGAGGAGTGGGCTGTGCAAACCTTGTGAAGTTCAGCAAGTCCAAGTGCAAGGTCCTGCACCTGGGTCAGGGCAATCCCAAACATGGATACAGGCTGGACAACGAGTGGATTGAGAGCAGCCCTGCAGAGAAGGACTTGGGGGTACTGGTGGATGAAAAACTGAATATGAGCCTGAGCTGGTAATGTGCACTCACAGCCCCGGCATGAGAGACATGGACCTGCTTGAGCAGGTTCAGAGGAGGGCCACAAAGATGATCAGAGGGCTGGAGCACCTCCCATATGAGGACAGGCTGAGAGAGCTGGAGTTGTTTAGTCTAGAGAAGAGAAGGCTCCAAGGAGACTTTATAGCAGCCTTCCAGTACCTAAAGGGGCCTACAGGAAATATGGGGAGGGACTCTTTATGAGGGTGTGTAGTGATAGGACAAGGGGTAATGGTTTTAAACTGAAAGAGGGGAGGTTTAGATTAGATATTAGGAAGAAATTCTTTACTGTGAGGGCAGTAAGGCAATGGAAGAGGCTGCCCAGGGAGGTTGTGGATGCCCCATCCCTGGAAGTGTTCAAGGCCAGGCTGGATGGGGCTTTGAGCAGCCTGGTCTAGTGGGAGGTGTCCCTGCCCATGGCTGGGGGATTGGAACTAGGTGATCTTTAAGGTCCCTTCCAGCCCAAACCATTCTATGATTCTATATAAATTTACCCCTTTAAAGATTCTAAATTTAAATTAAACTTGTATGTTAACCTTAATAGGTTGATATGTTTCTGGTTTTATGTTTCTCCATCCATTGTTTGGTTCAGGTCTGTCATGGATTAACATTGGCTAACAGCCAAACGCCCACCCAGCCACTAGCTCACTCCCTCTCCTCAACAGGACAGAATGAGAAAATAGGATGAAAAAGCTTGTGAATTGAGATAAAGACAGGGAGATCACTGACCAAGTACTGTCATGGGCAACACAGACTCGACTTGGTGAAAATTAATTTAATTTATTGCCAAATAAAGTAGACTTGGGTAGTGAGAAACAAAAAATAAAAATTAAAACTTTAGACTTGACTTAAGGAAACATTTAATTACCAAGAGGGTATTCAAACACTGGAACAGGCTTCCTAGAGATGTGGTCAATTCCCCATGCCTGCAGTGTTTAAGAGGCATTTGGATAATGCCCTTAATAACATGCTTTAACTTTTGGTCAGCCCTGAACTGGTCAGGCAGTTGGACTAGATGATCATTGTAGGTCCCTTCAATGAGAGAGACATTAACACTACTGTGCACAGAAACTAAGTATGCTGTTTCTGATAAGCACTGTATTCATTCTTATAGCATGTCTTATGCATTTTCCAAGCAAGCTGCAAAAAAATACAACACAACTGATGTGCAACGCGCTTTTGAACTAAGCCTTAAAAGGGGAACATTAAAGGCCATTGGTGTGATGGATTTAGATTTCCAGACTCCTAAGGGATATTTTTCCCATGAAAAACACTTCTTCTTGGTACGTTGTGCAAGAAACTACATGAGGAGTCAAATTCTGTTTTTCAGTATATCCCCAGGGCTACTCTTTCACTAGTTTGAGCTGGTTAGTTGTATTCGATGTTAAAAATGAACCCTAAGGAAATACTTAAGTTTAGCCCTCACCAAAAAGCCAAGAAAAGAAAGTAAGGCTTTATATGTAGGAAAAGATGCAGATGCATTGTTTGTATTTGCTGAGCTTTTTGATATTCAAACAGTCTGTCTCAGTTTCCTCATAGAGCTTTTGGAGGAATAAACTGTATCTTATCCTGAATCTAACCTAAAGACTCATCCAAATTGTATTTTCATCCACAATATACGTAGAAAAACCAGTATCATTGGCATAAAGTCATCAGCTTCCTTCTGACATCCGTGCACATATATTTGTTGCCATTTATACACATGGGTCCTGAATATGAAAGGCATGTCATATGAATTGTGGCATGACAACATTTCTAGTCCCTTTATAAAGTGTAATTGCATTACAACCACATAAAATGGCTCTGCATCAGTAAATCACTGGATAACTTTTATTTATTTCAACATTATGTCTGTCTTTTATACTGAATTTCCAACTACTGTGTAACAGGATAGATTTCTACCTCCAGCCATGAAGTCTCATTTGGCTGTTGTGAATGGGCATTCAACTCTCCAGTGTAGCACATTACCAGAAACTGAAAAATAGCCTTTCCTTAGTGTTAAAATTTTTCTTGTACCTGACAGACATTTTACCAGAAGTAAAAAAAAAAATCATATATGTATATTATTTGTGTCCTTTGGATGTCATCAGCATTGTGGACCCATCAGGACGAAGTCCAACTTTGCTGGTGTTGTGACCTAAAGGGTTACCTGGCCTACAGGTGTGTAGAGATTGCGACCATGGGTTCATAGGATTCTGTAATACACAAGGACACAGAGACTTTTATCCTCTAAATTTCTCTACTTTATTACAGATTACCACAAATACCACAAAATTCACCACTAACAAGTATACTACCGCAAAAATCACCGTTAGCAAGTATACCTATGATTAATAAAGTGAATATATATATAAGGCTATTACAAATTATTATTCATTATTATCAATTGCTATTAATAGCAATCGATAGTATAGCAGCAATCAATGGTATAGCAACAATCAATTATACAAACAACCAATAACAGCAACAGCCAAGTAGGTATATACTATTACATATCATTAGTGAAGCAAACTTATTAACAATATAACAGAAGATATACTTATGATAGATTACTTTCTGTTCTTTCAGAGCAATTTTATTTTTCCAGATTCTTTTCCTGTTCTTGTAGTTAGAATAGTCAATGGCAGTTACCGATTCTTATTTTCTCAGGATGTTTTCCCCCTTTTTCCAGACTATTTTTCACCTTTTCAGACGATAAGTTGCCTTTACAGTTCCTTAATTTTTATGCTTATCGATGGTATCTCAGGATGTCTCTGGTTTCTAGATACCCAGCTGTACTTAAGAGGCCAGCTGCACTTTTCAAGGATACTTCACAGGCCTAGTTCCCAGGCTGGCAGGCATTTCCTCTGTCAGTATTTTTTCCAGCAGGTGTTTTCTTCTGTTCAGTAATTTTCCCCTTCTAACCAGGCCACCTTTCTGGCTGCTCACATCATCTGGTTATTTGGGTACAGTGGAACAATAGGGGGAGCTCAACTTTTTTTCCCTGGTAAATCCCACAGAATCATGACTAGTTTCTTAGCATAATCAAATATTAATGGTGGAATTTTCCTACCATAAATACAAGAGGTTTGGATATGCAATACAGTTCAAAGTATAGCTAGAATTTTCTTAGGATCCAACCTAAATTTACCCATGTTTTTTTCTGAAAGTTTCCCAGACTTTTCAAAGAGAAGCTATAATTCCATTAAACATTATTTAATTTGGAGTTAAAAACTCACTCTTTGCAATCTCTTTAGCTATATCAGCACCAAAATAAAAACAAGATTTCAGAGTATTTTTCATCAGATCCTATATGCAGTAACACAAAGCCACAATTCAAAATGTAAACAGATTAGTAAGTGGAAATACAGCACCCTGAGTGCCTGCTTCATTGTTATACCCACACCAGAATAATAAAGAGGTTTTATTCAAATGTGTATTTAAACCATCTTAGCACTCTATATATGTCCAAAACATCATTTTGTAAGTGTTGAAAAGTTTCTTTTCTCTCAGTCTCTTCAGACAAATTAAACCAGTCATGTTTCCAGTCATGTTTCCCCACTAATTAATTTCCATAATTCTTTCAAGTATTATTATAGATTCACCAATCTTCATTCTTTTCCTTAAGATAAGAGAAGACAATCTATATTCAATGCCAGGGGAATTTGGTTAATTGACAGTAGTCACGGTAATACTGTAGTTAGCTGTACATCTCAGGCATGACAATTTTTCAATTTCTACCTGTTCAGAAATCATCCCATATTGGTTTAGGCAACATACTAACTGTCTATCTCTAATATAAATGGAGGCTTACAATATAACCCATATTTTTACTTCAGTATCCAACTGCCTCACTTCCTGCACAAGTACCAAATGGAAGCCAGTTATGTGCTGTTGCCCTCTAAGTTTTCTCCACTATTTTAAATACACTTGTAGGAATCGTATTTTTCTCAAGTATTTCTGATGGCCTTACATAAGACTTATGGAGGACCATTTATTCTTAGTATAACATGCTTTTTAAATAGATTCTCACACGAAGATAGAAAGATATCTCCATTGTTACTATATTTCCATTTAGAGGAAGACATTGATTAGTCATCTTAAGATCATTTTCTGCACTCAGTTTAAAATAATAAAGACTGGAAACAGTCTCTTGATGGACTTCTGTTATAAAATTATATATAGCTGTAAAAAGCATTTAATTGCCCATCCCAAAATGCAATTGACCAGGTCACAATTTTTATCCTCATGTCACTTATCGCTCAATCATGACAGACATTTCCTTTTATTTTCCATTAAGATATTTGCTAGCAATGTGCAAAAGATATTTGATGCTCCTATTAATACAGATTATAAAGCATATACACAGTACAGGATTCACTACTGAAACTTCTAAATTCTTGCAGTGAATTTGTGTTTGAATTTTATATTGTTGAAAAGACAATTGTAAGAAGTCCTATTACACTAAGGAAAATAATTATTTTGTGTTGATATTTACTGGAAAAATATCATACTGACTCATGATTTTACATACTCTAATGCTATGTGTATGGAAATTTTGTGGAAAGAGATATTTGCATAATTTCCTAGCTGTGAATTGTCAGTTTGCATTCACATACAAATTAGAATCATAGAATGTGTTAGGTTGGAAGGGACCTTTAAAGGTCATCTAGTCCAACCCCCCTGCAGTCAGCAGGGAGATCTTCAACTAGATCAGGTTGCTCAGAGCCTCATCAAGCCTGGCCTTGAATGTCTCCAGGGATGGGGCCTCCACCACCTCTCTGGGCAACCTGGGCCGGTGCCTCACCACCCTCAGTGTAAAGAACTTCTTCCTAATGTCTAATCTAAACCTACCCTGCCCTAGTTTAAAACCATTGCCCCTCCCCAGCTTTCTTGTAGGCCCCTTTCAGGTACTGGAAGGCTGCTATAAGGTCTCCCCAGAGCCTTCTCTTCTCCAGGCTGAACAACCCCAACTCTCTCAGCCTGTCCTCATAGGAGAGGGGCTCCAGCCCTTTGATCATCTTTGTGGCCCTCCTCTGGACCCGTTCTAACAGGTCCATGTCCTTTTTGTGCTGAGGGCTCCAGAGCTGCATGCAGTACTCCAGGTGGGGTCTCACGAGAGCAGAGTAGAGGGGGAGAATCACCTCTCTCGATCTGCTGGCCACAGTTCTTTTGATGCAGCCCAGGATGCAATTGGCCTTCTGGGCTGCAAGCGCACATTGTTGGCTTATGTCCAGCTTTTCACCCACCAGTACCCCCAAGTCCTTTTCTGCAGGGCTGCTCTCTATCACATCATCCCCCAGCCTGTACTGATAATGAGGATTGTCCTGACCCAAGTGTAGGACCTTGCACTTGACCTTGTTGAAGTTCATAAGGTTTGCTTGGGTCCACTTCTCAAGCTCATCCAGGTCCCTCTGGATGACATCCCGTCCCTATGGCCTGTCAACTGCACCACTCAGCTTGGTGTCATCAGCAAATTTGGTGAGGGTGCACTTGATCCCACTGTCTATGTCATTGATGAAGATATCGAACAGTACTGGTCCCAGTACAGATCCCTGAGGGACACCGCTTGTCACCCCTCTACATCTGGACATCGAGCCATTGACCACTACCCTCTGGGTGCAACCATGCAGCCAGTTCCTTATCCACTGAACAGTCCTCCCATCAAATCCATATCTCTCCAACTTAAAGAGAAGGATGTTGTGAGGGACCGTGTCAAAGGCCTTGTAGAAGTCCAGGTAGATGATATCCATTGCTCTCCCCTTGTCCACTGATGCAGTCACTCCATTGTAGAAACCCACTAGGTTGGTCAGGCAGGACTTGCCCCTGGTGAAGCCACCTCCCTGTCCTCCGTGTGCCTTAGCATAGCTTCTAGGAGGATCTGTTCCATGATCTTCCCAGGCACAGAGGTGAGGCTGACAGGGCGGTAGTTCCCAGGGTCCTCCTTTCTACCCTTTTTAAAAATGGGTGCGATGTGTCCCTTTTTCCAGTCACTGGGGACTTCACCTGACTGCCATGACTTTTCAAATATCATGGAGAGTGGATTGGCAACTACATCAGCCAATTCCCTCAGGACTCTGGGGTGCATCTCATCAGGTCCCATGGACTTTGGTATGTTCAGGTTCCTCAGGTGGTCACGGACCTTGTCTTCACTAATTACTTAGTAAATTACTTAGTAAATTACTTATTATACCAATTTTTTTCAATGTATGTCCTTTTGTTTTAATGTTTGCTAATCAGGAAAGTGTTTCCCTTTAAGATAACTAGGTTAAAATACAAATATAAATGTGAGAGAACTAAAACATATATTGTCCATTTAAATCTTTTGCTGATGGCAAACTCTCAGTTATCTCTTTTATTTGTGTTGTTGAATGATACCTGAAACTATAATGATAGTGGGTGATATCTGCTGGAATCTGTGGAATAAATACTAAATTGGCTAAAAAATACAAAAGTACAGCATTGTTCACACATTAAGGAAAAGTATAAAATCAAGAGGCTTCTGAGGTAGAAAATAGCCGCAGCTGGCATGAAGGACACAACATCTGTGGTTCCCTGATAAGCTACATGAGGTACGGGACGGGATGCAATTATTCCGTGGCTTTACCTTATGATGTATAGCGGATACGGGAATGGGATGATACCATGAAACAGATAAGCTGCCAATTAGCTGCCTGCTCGATACTCGGAGCCAACTTTTTGTCAAATTTTGATGAAATGCTGTCCTTTGTGTGAACTTTGCTCATTATAATGTCATTATAATACCAAAACACACCTCCATCCCAAAGGCTACCCGCCTCCAAGGTGTGACCACTCCTTCTTGAGTCTGCGCCCTGAATTCCTCGTAAACTATACCTTTAATTGTGAAGCGAGAGAAATTTACACCAATCATGATAAAAGTATGTATGACTAAAGTCACTCAAACTCCACCTTGAAGATAACAAATAGTATAAAAATAGCCCGAGAGAGGGGGGATACCCAGGGAAGACACCATCATAAAGAATTCCATCACTGACTTCTGGGATCAGTCGATGGGCTGAGCCTCTCTTCCCCCCCATAGGGACGCCTTTGGGTAAGACTTAGACTATACCGAGTGCTTCCTCGGGAAACTTAGAAATTTCTCTAGAGACTCTTTTTTTTCTACATTTAGAGCCAGGCTGTATCATTTATAACTTTGTCGTGCGTTTTGTATATGTAACAATACTTTCATTTGCACGTGCTTTGCAGACAGTGTATTTATCACCGGCAATCCCAAGAACCTATATATCTGTTGTTTAAATAAACTGCACTGTTTAAGTAGCTAGTCGTTTCAGTTTCTCACTGAACGTGACCAAAGACTGGAGAGTGGCCGTGCTAGTTCAGGAGCATGACTAGACTGAAGGTGCAGTCCACTATTAGTGTATCCAAATCGTAATAGTTTAATACATATTAAACGCGATTGGACTGATAGTGCTGAATTGGGCATCACTCAGAATTTAAACCTAGCCGCACCTAGCCTCCCACCTCAGTGAGGAGTGTTAGAATGCAAGGGGGTTTATTTTCTGCCAAAACCGCTTTGCCCCTTTTCACGCAACAGAATCACACCAAGAGTATCCAATTATGATTTACTCAGCTACAGAATTATTTGGACAGAACAATATAGAAATATTTTGACTTCCAGTGTTGTTGTAGTGGTGATTGCTTTATTTTTATAGTTATATATAATGCATTCTGTGCTCTAAGTACTTGATCCCATCTGGAACACTTCGCTTGCATTGAAATACAAATATATTTTTTTAAAAGCTCAAATCTCCTATGCCTACTACATACCTGTGTTTTGATTAGGCATTGCTCAGGTATTTTAAATTAGAAAATGACATAATGCAAGATGACAATTTTTTGTCTTCCATACTAACTTTTAGTATGAGGTTGTGAAAAGTGTTGTGGCATGCTTTGATTTTGGACTAGTATTCCATTATAAAATTAAGGCCAATGAGATAGTTATTTTAGTGACATATTATGGATTGCAAAAATATAACCTCATTGGATACACTCTTTGGATGATGGAAGAAATTATGAATAATACTTCCCAATTATATACTAAAAGAACTACCTCTATCTGCATACTGAATAACTCCCCGTCTTGTGACACAAAAAGAAATAAGGTGGGAATGATGGCCTAACAAATTATTCTAACAGCTAGAATATTTCTGAGGATATAGGATCAAATATTTACTTAATAAAGCGGAGGATTTACACAGTTGCATTGTGTATATTAAAAACCTTAAAAGAGAACTCAGGGTCTGATACTACTATGTACAATGGTGAAAAACAATGTCATTCCATTGAAGATGATGTATTTACAGTGCTTTAAAACTTGAAGGAAAGCAGAAATAGGCTGCATATATCAAATAATAGACTGTAGGAGAAGAGTAAAAGCTACAGCAGGAAAATAATGTTTGAGGTCTTAGATACATATCCCAAGCATCTAATGTTGTTAACATTTATAACCCAGAAAAGCATGAGATGGCTGCAAATAAACTAGTCAGTATGAAAAGTGTCTATAGGTTAATAAGAATGCATGATCATATGCCCAAGAGTTTGAGTTTGAGTTGCACAAAAATAAAAACCCTATAAAGAATAAAAATCGCCTTTTAAAAAGTAGTGCTAATTCAAGAAGTTGAAAGGAAAGGATAAATGTACTTGAATGTTGAAGAATGTGATAAATAAGCATAAAAGGAATCTTGATAGAAGTGACAGCATTCCTAGGCTGCCAAAATGCAGATTTATAATTTAGGTTGCTTGGCATCCTTTTCACGATAAAGACAGTAGATAAACAACAGGGAAGAAGTCGTCAAAGAAGTAGCAGATGCTAATATTGAACACTTAACTCTCTCCCTTTTCTGAGATGCTGAATTACTGTGGTATCAATTTGTACTTTACCAATGTAATGGTGTACTTTGTGTCATATGGCTATGTCAAGTGTTTTTTCATTGCTGGAACTTAAGATCCTTTTCCACCAGACCTATGTGGACTATACGGGAACAGTTGGCTGGTGCAGCTGATCCAGTGGCTCATTGCCACAGAAAGGGTGGTCCCACCTCCCCATACCTACCAGACATTTCCCTCTCACTGGTTCTAAGGTTCATCTGAACCTTTGGGAAGCCAATGCAACTCTAATTCCAATGAAATTTCTGAGAGCCAGAGCTGGCAAAAGAGAGGAAAAGGATGGGATGTTGCAGAGCAGGGAAGGGAGCTGCCAAGGGTGACAGAAAGAAAGGATCTCCCTCTGTCTCTTCTGTCCAGCTTGACTTCACTGTGAGCACCAGAGCCTTCTGTCCATAGAAGCCGTATCACCCACAGAGCCCACTGCTCATGGCAGCCATCTCACCCTGTCACAGTCCATTTGGATCCCTCAAGTTTACATGACAGAATACTCTGTAAATTAAACTTTATTTCATGAGCTCATTAGGTTAAAAAACCCCCAACCATCAAATCAAACAAGGGCTCAATCCCCTTTGTACAGACTAGTCTAACATAAATTCTCTAATTCATTACTTCACAAATTCATGAGCCCATTGCCTACAGGAGCCATCTCACACACAGAGCCCGGCACCAGGCCTCCATGTCTCTCTTGCCCCTGCAGTTGCCATGGCACCTTCCCTTCTCATCAGCCTCTCTCTACACTCTTGATACAGGAAAATCGATCTGTGGACAAGACTTTATACTGCCCTGACCTCAAACTACCTCTCTTCAGCAGAGAGACCGGAAAAGAAATACCAGGCCATAAGGAGACATTTTACAGATGATTTTCTCTTGGCTACTAGGTGCAGTTTCTAGAAGTAGCTCGTATGTCGCAGTAAACCAATATGTCAATGCGCCCCCTGTTGGGTGCCCAGGACAGATACAGCATGATGCGAAGTGAACGGCACACAATGTGCCATTCCCCACGCGAAGCCAAGGAGAACTAACCCTCACCGCGCCCGGGACTTGAACTGAAAAGCAATGATAATAACATCATAAGGGTCCTTGAGTGAGGGACGGAGGGATAAGTTACTATTTCCGTTTCAAAGAAGGAACAGGAAAAGGGCAGGATCGCCGTGCGTACCCTGGGCACCGTTCTCTCTCCCTCCTTCTCCCCCGGCTAGTGTAGCGCGGGCTCACGGGGGTAATCCGGATGGGCAGGGGAGCCGGGCTGCGGTGGCATGCCTTCCAGCCGGCAGGTGGCGCCGCAGCTGCGCCGCAGGGGCGTGGCGCCTTCTCGGGGCAGTCCCTCCGTGGAGGCTGGCTTCCCTTCTCCTCCCTCAGAGAGGGGCGCCCGGGGGCACGGGTGTCGCCCCGAGGAAGGCACGTCAATAACACCCGGCAGGTTCTGCCTAAATGCTCTCAAAATGTCTTAGTCTTTACGAGTGAGGGAAGTTGTAACAGGGTTTAAACATTCTTCAAGAAATAAAATGTTCCATTAGTTTTACACACACATATATATACACATATACATATACATAAACTTTCCTTCTTTCAAATGTTCTATAGAGTCAGAAAGATATGTAGGATACATCCACGGTGCACTGAATCCAGCTCTCTGCACAACATATGAGTGAGGCTATATTACTTGCCTGGCAAGCAATCCCCTTCTGATAGTTTCTCTTGTGTGTATTTTTTTTTCCTTTCTGTGTTGCATTGTCAACAAATTAACAAATCAAATACTTTTTTTAACCCTTTCTTAGTGATTAGTCTATACCTTAGGACCTTCACAGATAGCTATTACTTCTAAATAAATATCACTGGGGAACTCATAAACAAGGGTAATTTGCTCTACTCAGACATACTGATGGCCTCTAAATTAACTGTAAGCACTCAAGACTGAGATATAATTGTGCATAGCACTGTGAAAACATCTTCATAATGCACAACGGCAATCAAAACGGACTTGTAAGATATTCCATTGCTTAAGATGGGACACTGACTAACAATAAAAATCAACAATGTTGTTATATATGGTCTGCTGGTTTACTGTCATGTGAGTACCAAGTTCAGATGCTAGTTGCAATCTTTCAAAACATCACAGAAAGCATATCTCAAACAATAAATATCTTTAGGTATGCGGAAGAAATGAAAGACTGGGCTTGATTAGTGCAAAGAAAGATACAAAGATGATAGAGTGGTAGTTCCCCAATCTCTGTTGGCTTGTGAGCAAGAATACTGAAGATGCAGCATGTTTAATATCATACTTTGCTCCCTCTGACAGCCACACTTTTAGCTTTTAATTTCCTGTGACAGTGAGAAACATTTAAACATCTCACAGGCAATGGGTTTGCTTTAAGACATGACTACTTGGATAGAGGAATATGAAATTAACAATGTTACAGGGAAGGTTTATCAGGAATTATCTGTACAGGATTAGGTAACAGTAGGGATAATATCTATGAATAATAATTATCTGTATGGGTAATTGTATCTGTAATTTACTGACAGTTCTTATTAGGATAAAATATTTATAAAGGATATTTCATGTTTCAAAACAAAAACCAACCATTATGGAGGTGAGGGCTGAAAAAATTTCCTCTTAGGTTTATTATCACATAATTGTCCATTATGGGGGTTCTTCTAACTTCCACTAAGTCACAAAGCAAATGGATAAAACAGTGTGTAATGGCTATCAGCTGATGCCTGATTAAGGACTACATGGCTCATCCATTACAAATCTGAAGATATTTATTAAGTAGTGATTTTGAATCCAATGATGTCAATGGGAGTGGTACATACAGATTAAATTTATGGCCCTTGGGGTGTCTTTTCTCACTAAAAATGCAAAATTAAATGGCAGTTTCACATTTGAGGTACACACAGCGTTCGTGCCTTCTACACTGAGCATGTAAAAGAGTTGGTTAAGAAAGCTGAGTCAGACTTCATCTACTGGGGAAGGTTACAATATTGTTTGGGGTATGTGGGGTTTTCATAGGACTGCTTTGCCCTCAATTTGGGGAGGGATTTTGATCAGTTGATCCATATGTCACATTCATTGACCCGTTTGTATCCTTTCTTTAGACTTGTTGCCAGATGCTGTTTGCTGTGGACTTGAACTCAGTGCAGCAATGTTTCAGGCACAGAGCAGTTGTACATCCATTGAATATTTCTTGTAACCTGCACCACACACCCATTTTCATCTTTTTGGGACACAACTTTTAGGAGAAAATTCTGATATGTTAAGAATTTATTTAATGAAGAAAAATCTTTTCCCCTTTGGTTACTTATTTGCATTTTTACATTTATCATATTTGTAATTCAATCTTTATAAAATTATCAAATTTATCAATTTATATTTAATTATCAAATTTTCTTTATCAGATTATCAAATCTTTATTGCTGAATATTAACACATTAATCTGGGACCACAAAATAGACAGATAAATACATAGATATACCTACATACATATGAATTTTAAAATCCACATCAGGTAAATAAAGAAGATGCTTTAATGAAATACCATTTTTGATTAATAAATAGAATTACAGAATTTAGAATAAAATTCACATATTCATTTACTGGAATAAAGAACCATATTAAAATATTCCAAATTTTCTTAAATGCTTTTATACATTATACATAAAAATAGTATATAGATCTAAACAAAAATCATGCATTTTTAAAGTAACAAAAGACATTTTCATGCTCTAAAAACTGAGAACTATATTATTCTATTGATTATTACATTTTCATTTTTTAATTTCCTCTTAGTCTTACACCTTATGGTGGACTCTACTTAATTCATATTGTCAGCATATATGAACAGTTGTAAGAAAGGGCACATGATTTTCAAAATAGATAACAGGTGCTGGACATCACACGTGAAACTAGAAGATGGAGAGTGATGCACCCCTCTACCTACTTAATAGACTACTATGATTCTCCTGGAAGATTTTGCAACACTCCTAGATAGTTAATTTAATATGGACGTGGGAAAAGGTAGGGCAAGTGTGGGAATTTTGAAATATTTTACAAATCCACTAGAACTTAATATGTCCATCAAATTGTGTGCTATCACTCTGGGAGCTACTAAAAGCTATGTTAAAGACAAGCTTTCTAGTATTGGAATTGAAGGCTGGTTGTGAAAAAGGATGGTAGTTGAAAGTTGAATAAAGGTCACAACAACAGAATATAAAATGCAATATATCTATGCCTTGAAATGATAGAATATTAGGTCCTTATAAGCAAGGGAAGTATCCTACTGTTTTTATTTGTTGTAAATGTCTTTCATTTCTTCTGTATATGACAGAACTATTCAAATACCGTTTTCAGGATTACCAGCATAAAAAGTTAACTAGTGTCTAGTATATTTTTATCCCCCACATTTTAATTTCCATCTGAAGGTGGAGAAGATATTTCTCCCCTCATGGAAATTATTACATTTTTCCCCTTTCCCTATGAACCAAAGACATTTCTTCTAGGAAGAGAATGCAAGGGTATAACAAAAATGTGCATTATCAACTAAAACCAAAGGTAGCAAAAACAAATAAAACGTGTAGAACGTGAAAAAAAAATTATCTACCCTACAGAACAAATAAGAGAAGGCTGCATTCCTCGCGGCCGTTTGGCACGAGAGACCGTCCACTCCCCTCCCCTCTCATCCCCTCTCCGATGGCTGTGGGCCTAGCAGGGGCGGCCTTCGAGCGCCGGGCTTGGTCGGGGGCAGCATCCCGGGAGTTCCTGGCTCTACCAGCTGCTCATTCCCGGCGCGCAGCGGCGCAGGAGAAGAGCGTGAGAGGCAGCAGGAAAAACAGTCCGCCATATTTCTGCCTCACCACGCCCGCGGAGCCAAGTCATTGAAAAGCCCGGCGAGCTAGGCTCACGGTGTGCACGTCCCAGTTTCTGCCTGCCTTTTCTTCTTTTCTGGTAGCGCTCTACCTATCCCCCTCCCCCCTTTTTCTTACTGTCAGGGCAGGAACGAGCCGTGACAGCTCTTCAGCAGCAGCTCTCCCCACGAGAGGGGCGAGCGACTGTGCCTACAAGAAAGGTCCAATGTAAGGAAGTTCTCCCGCCAGGCACACGCTGAGTTTGCCGGGCGGCGGCGGGCTTACCCACTTTCGGAGGAGCCGAACTCCCGCTTTAGGACAGAGGGAGCGACAGGGAAGTGTGTATGTGTGGGGGGGAGGGATTAGCAGCCATTAGCATTTCCGTGTGGGGTGGTTACTTCGGAGGGCAGTGGGGGTGTAGTTTGCGAGGGATACTCGGGGACCGCGTTGGTTGCAGGAGGAGGCGGCGGCGACAGCAGAGGTAGCGGTGAGGGAAGAAGGGAGTGGGGTGTCTATGCTGAGTAGTTTGGCTCTTCTAGATAGCGCTGCTGCTATGGTGGATGTTTTCATGTTGCTTGGTGCATAATTTAGAGGAGAGGAGGAGTTGGAAGCGGCGACTATTAGAGGCAGGGAACGGGGGATCTGTGCTGCTGGGGGGGGGGGGGTGTCTCTCTCTCCTTGCCTGCGTGTGGCATCGAGGCAGCTCCTTGCGCTTGCCCTGCAGTGCCCGGGTGGGGGCTCCCGGGCAAAGAGCGTCTGTGTCCCCCGGGGCCGGTGCTCTGGTGGGGTGTGGGTGTGTGCGCGCGCGTTTTTAGGGTGGGGGTTGTGTCTGAACCAGTTAGGAAGAATGACTTTGGAGTCCATCATGGCGTGCTGCCTGAGCGAGGAAGCCAAGGAAGCCCGGCGGATCAACGACGAGATCGAGCGGCAGCTGCGCCGGGACAAGCGGGACGCTCGTCGGGAACTGAAGCTGCTGCTGTTGGGTGAGTGCGGGCCGCTGTCGGCACACACGCTTTAAGTGCCGCTGGGGGTGCAGCCCACACATCGCCGCCCCGGGCTCCCTCCGGCTGGCCCCACCGGCGCGTTACATGGTACGGTCGGTTCGGTTTCCCCCGGGCGCTCGCCACCTTCTCCGTGGGGCGGCCGTCGCGATGGCGGTGGTGATCCGCTCGTCGTTTCTCCGCCGCCGCGTTGCGTGTGCGCGCCCATGTGCAGCCTTCGCTGAGGCGCTTGTAGTTGGGTAAATAACTGTGGTTCCTATGGGTGGGTTTGATATGATAGGGAACCCGGCCTTCCAAAATGTAGAGGGAAAGGATGGCTGGTGAGTGAGGGGGTTTTGGGGGAATATCGGCGATGATGGGTGTAGGAGAGTGATGGTAAGGAAGGAGATTAATGAAAGAACTCGTAGGGGGGGTTGCTTTGCGGATTGATGGTGACAGGCTTTAATATCTGCATTGTTCTGTAAGCCTTGAAAAGGTTGTTGGGTCACCGGTTGCATTTTTTTTTATTGCGATTTTTATTTAATGAGGCAAACTGGGGTAAGGGGCTTATGCCCAGATTGTAAACTAATTTTTAAAGCAAAAGGAGAAAGAAAACATAAAGACCCAGATGCACCCACGAAGATGAAGAGTAATCTTAAGTATGCTGGAGGATAACAGGATCTTTAATACCTTTGGAATCCACCCGCCCTTCGGGAAATAAAATCCATTGTATCATTTCTCTTTAATTAAAATAGAGGTTGTTATTTTGGAGCCACAAATGTGCAAAGACAATGTTTGTTTAATAAGAATTTGGCTTGTGTTAAAATAAGCCTTTTGAATTAAAATACATTTGTCTGTATTTTGTGTGTTCTGCTACATTGTGTAGTTCTTGCGGTAATACAGCCTTAGACTGGCAGGCCTTGAAATATGTCTGCACCAGTGTTTGGTGTGTGGATGAATGGGAATGTTCCAAGTGGATGCGGGGTGTTTATGCCAAAGATTTTTGTCTTGGGTCATGTACATGAAAGTAATGATTTATATTGGATGAATAAACTGCCTTTTCAATAAGGTAAGGAGAGTTGAAAGGAAGTCAGAATTTATTTTAATACTTGCTTACGAATGTGTTATTTCCTACTTTAAATAATACAGTTGGTCTTCTGTATATGGAGAAAGGTATTGGGATCCTTAACTGATGTGGAAAAAGGAGGGGTGGAGACAGATACAATGCTACCAGTAATAATGTTCTGTCTCATTTTGGCCTAATTTTTGGTTGACGGAAGTGTGTGCTGTGGCTATTTCAGGATCCAAAACCAAGATAAAATAGAGGACTGATAGCTTGCATTTGTTTGATTTTATGGATGTTTAAGTATAATTGCTTAACTATATACATTTGCTACAGGAGAGGTAGTTGAGGTTTGACTTGTTACTCAGGTCCAAATTGTTTCTGTTTCCTGGTTTTCTTGCAGTAATGCTGGAGGTTTCTCCCAAGTTTTTAAAAATGAATGAAGCTTATTGAATGATACCAACATATATCACCCAGAGAAGGAGTTCAGAGATTTGGTTCTACAATCAGTAGTACAGAACTCGTGTTGTTTTATAAGATCCACCCACTGGTAACGTTAAGTGCGTGGAAAGGTAATGGTAGATTAGGGCCTAATTGTGGCATTACTTTAGACCAAATGAAATAAGGTGTTTTCAGAGCAAATAGATAAGAAGCCATCGCTTAGAAAGCTTTGGACAAAACTCACTGATTGCTTTTATGAATGTTTTCTGCATATATCAATATAAACCATGCTTCTGAAAATGTAAGCATGATGTATGAGAAACCAAGAGAGGTAAGCATTCTGCTTCATACTTAATAGCATATCTGTGTTTGAGTAGAAACTGGTATAGAAATTATTATTGTGTACACATTTTTCATATTGTATTTTGTCAGCCTCAGTCATATATTTGATTGAAAGTGTTTGTGCATGTGTAGCTGTTTAACAGTTAATGATCTCATCTTGTAAAATGCAGTATATTAGTGAACCACTGCTGAAGTCACGGGGTTGGCTAGAGATTCAAGTTTCAATTTATAAAAATAAAAAAAAATAAAGCCCCCACAACAAAACCGTCTAAAAATTTAATTAGCGTGTTTCTCTTGAGTATCTGACTACTCTTTTCAGTCATTCTCACTGCTTCCCCAGCATAGTAATTTGTTCAGTTCTTAAGTTTGTGTTATTTGTTTGTATCATTCATATGGTTCAGATAGACAAAACCGTTTTAAAAATAGGAAAATAATAATTAAAATGGTGAGACTGGGAACATAAATGTCTGAAATTGCTTAGTCATCCATTTTTTTAATTGAGTTGACCTCTACTGTCCCATTACATGTCTTTGTCCCTCAAAACTTAAAGTAGCAGTATTACTTTATGTAAATGTTAGGCAAACTTTTTTCAAAAGTGCCAACTTCTCAGTCCCACTTTGAAAAGTGTTGTTGGATTTAGAAGCCTAGAGTGAGTTAAAGGCTTTTAAACGTGGGACAAAGGTATATCCTTTTGATCATAAGGAGAGAACACAGCTTAAGCTGAGCTGTTAATTGACCATGCCTGCTCTTTGAACTTGTTGCAAGTGCAAAGTAAAAGGTATTAACTCAAAAGGTTTTAAGGAACAAATGAGTATATCTATGCCACATTTTTTTTCTTATTTAAAAAATTAGACATACATACAAATGCACATATGTAGCAAATATAAAGAAAAAATTCTGTGTCAGAAAAAAGTATTTTCTTCTTAACTTGCAGAAATTATAGTGCTTCCTTGCAAAGTTAAATATTTCCCTCCTAACTGTGAAGGTTACTGTGTGACACACACTATGCTGTGTATGCCCTTCTTATGTATTAATAATGATATCTTTTTACTTTTCATGGGATCAAAGAGTTTAAAATGTTGAAAGTAATTTCTGGGAAACTTTTTTTTTTTGCATGGTAAGATTATTTTAAATTATTAGTTTAAAAAATAAACCCTCTTCATAATTAAACATTAAAATACCACTTTTAGCTACTGCATTGAGCATCATTGTTCTGTTCTAATCTATTCTAAAAATTAAGTACCTTTTTTATTTTTGTAATTCAAAAAAGTGAGAACTCTAACATCGTTCTGATTGGCCAATCCAGCCAAAACCACGACACATAGGCACTGAAGTGTATTACAAAGGCATAGTAATAGTTCAGCTAGCACAACTTGGCTGTAATGTTTAAGGTACTTTGAGGCAAATTCAGTCTTCCACTGAATTTGGTTTTCATCTCCTGTATTTTTCAAATTCTTCTGGATTTCATTACTACTGAATATTTTGTAAAAACTTATGATTGTTCTCCAGAGTGTAAAATTGTTAATGTCCATCTGTTGTTTGCTGTTGTAAAAACATTTATTGTTATAGTATGAAAAAAGAGGTGTTTTTAGTGTTTTATATTGGTATGTTTCAAACAATGTACAGTATTCTGCATGCTTGTGTTTTAAGCATGTATGTACGTATTTAGTGTTAAGTAGTAAGAGCCATGTGCACTGGCTTTCTATGTATATAGTTTTGCCTGGTCTCAGAAAGCAATGTTTGGGCCTAAATGTTAGATTATAGCCATAAACCTTCACTACTGGACATACTATGCCTGTATACTGTATATACTTATATTATGCATTACTTTTCTCATCAGGAAAGTATCTTGAGTACCTAAGAAAACAATTAGCAATATCTTGCTAGCTATGTCTATATAGTATAAAGTATTCTTTTTGTCTGAAATAGCAGATGAGTCAAATATGAGTATCCTTTCCTTCTCTATATGTTACCAAAGGAAAAAGATGGGAGGTAAACCATTTGAATTTAGCATGAATTGCAGTCAGTCTTAACTGGAAGACTCTTATGTTCTCTGAACCTACAGCATATATATATGGGGGCTTTTGTTTGTTTTTTTTTTTATACCTGTGTTAGCCGAATGAAAGATTCGCATGCAGAACTCAGTGAATTAGCAAAGATTTAGACTTAAAAAAAAACTTGAAGAGGAAGTGGGCCCATCAAGCCAGCAATGAATCTTCCTTCCCTGCTATAATCTGAAATACCTATGCAAATAGACAGTCTTCTCTACTTATATAAGTAGGTAAAATGATACTATGTGTGTTTATGTACACAATTTAAAAATGCTGATATTGGATAGTATATTCTAATTAGCTATTTTCTTTGCTTTTCATTAAAGCAGAAAACTTAATTTGAAAGAGCATTGCAACCTTTTCTTATTATCTTGTATTGATCCATAGAATCAGAATTGTCTAGGTTGGAAGGGACCTTTGAGATCATCTAGTCCAACCATCAACCTAATACTGCCAAAACCACCACTAAACTACGTCCCTCAGCACCACATCTACCAGTCTTTTAAATACCTCCTGGGATGGTGATTCCACCAGTTCCCTGGGCAGCCTGTTGCAATGTTTGATAACCCTTTTGGTATAAGATATTTTTCCTAATATCCAATCTAAACCTCCCCGGCGCAACTTGAGGCCGTTTCCTCTTGTCCTATCACTTGTTACTTGGGAGAAGAGACTGACCCCTGCAACCTCCTTTCAGGTAGTTGTAGAGAGCGATAAGGTCTCCCCTCAGCCTCCTCTTCTCCAGGCTAAACAACCCTAGCTTCCTCAGCCAATCCTCATAAGACTTGTGCCCAGAAGTGAACATGGTATTTGGGGTGGGGCCTCACCAGTGCAAAGTACGGGGGGGGCAATCACTTCCCTAGTCCTGCTGGCCAAACTATTTCTGATATAAGATGGGATGTGCTATTGGCCGCCTTGGTCACCTGGGCACACTGCTGGCTCATATTCAACTGACTGTCAATCAACACCCCTGGGTCCTTTTCCGCCAGGCAGCTTTCCAGCCACTCTTCCCCAAGCCTGTAGCGCTGCATGGGGTTCTGTTGTGGTTTTGGCCAAATTGGCCAATGGTTGGCGACAGATGCTTCCCCCCCCCCCCCCCCCCCCCCAACCTCTCGTACACGGAGAGGAGGACTCAGCGATGGGTAGGAACTGTATTCCAGAGCTGGATTCAGGAGCACGCAGATTGGGATCGAAGGCAGATGTGAACAGACAGGGTCCTCCTTGGACGTGGGCCATTGAAGAAAAGAGAGTTGACCCTTTGATCCCTCAGCTTTTATACTGAGCATGGGGCAGATGGGATGGAATACCCTGTTGGTCAGTTTTGGGTCACCTGTCCTGTCCGCTCCTCCCCGCAGGTGGGACCCTTCTATGCTTTTCTGCTTCCGACCCTCCAATGGGGC
This sequence comes from Rissa tridactyla, assembly GCF_028500815.1. Lineage (NCBI taxonomy): Eukaryota > Metazoa > Chordata > Aves > Charadriiformes > Laridae > Rissa > Rissa tridactyla. The sequence continues at coordinate 7,007,079 of NC_071496.1, forward strand.
AACTAATGAAATTAGCTGACCTTGGTTGTTATAGCAATAAGTCTAAGCAAGAGCTTCTCTGCATACCATTCCCTGGCACCAATTGTAAACATTGGTCTTATCACTCTGAGAACGAACAGTTTTCGGCACAACATGCCGAGAGTTAGAAGAGGCCTAGCTAAGAAGTAAAATTACAGGACAGAAAGTTGGTTCTGTTTTACCTCAAACCAGGACAGGTTGTTGTCCTTAGCCTTACTGAATCTCATACAACTGGCCTCAGCCCATCAATCCAGCCTGTCCAGATCCCTCTGTAAAGCCTTTCTACCCTCAAGCTGATCAACATTCCCACGCAACTTGGTGTCTGTCATCTGCAAACTTTCTGAGGGTGCACTTAATCACCTCGTCCAAATCATTGATAAAGATATTAAACAGAACTGGCCCCAATACTGAGCCCTGGGGAACGCCACTTGTGACAGGCTGACGACTGGATTTAGCTCCATTCACCACAACTCTTTGGGCCCAGACATCCAGCCAGTTTTTCACCCAGCAAACAGTATACCTGTCCAAGTCATGAACAGCCAGATTCTCCAGGAGAATGCTGTGGGAAACGGTGTCAAAAATGGTGTCCATATTTATACTCGCACTGAACACTTGAATAATTTTAGATAGTTACAACAGTATGTATTTACAATTAGAAACAAACAAATACTTAATATATATCTTGATGATGTGTGTTGAAACTAGATTGGTAAGTAACTCTTACTTTGGAGAAGCTGTTTCTATGGTTATCTAATTTGATTCTGGATGGCAAACACTGATATATTCTATTATATATAGACATGTACATCCATATATAAAAATAACTGGTTTTGAGGAAACATTAATCGTCATCTTTATCAATGCGATATCATGATTTCACATTTGCTGGAAAAGAGCATATTTTTTATAATGCATGATAAAGAAATATTTTATTTTCAGTCCTTATAAAGGATTTTCTCGTGGGTTGTTTTTTTGTGTTTTTTTTTTTTCTTAGATTTTCCTCCTTCTAAAGAAGTGATCTGCTGTAGTTAATGGAAATTAGCTTAGAACCTCAATAGTCAAAGAATTCTGACTACTTTAATTTTTCTCATGTGCCAAAAACCCAAGGGACCCCAAATTTGTACTTCCCATTAAAAACAATATTGAATTTGTACAGGAGAAAAACATATATGCTGAACAGAGGACTCTCTTGAGAAGGGACTTTTGGGTATATACTGTAATGTTAAGACATAATTCTGTGTTTTTAGCTACTTCAAATTATTTTTGTTGGTGTGTAAAGGCAATGGCAATTTCATAAGGGACAGCATTTCTTTTGAAGTAATAAGACCGTCTCTGCAAAATTAATCAGGAAGGTGTCAAAATAGCATAATAAGGTAGATGTATGTTTCTTGCTTTACTGAATGGAATAACACTCAGGAAAGATGTCTTCTCATACTATGAACAGCTGTTGCTAATAAGATTATGGGAAGTTTTTCAACATTCACCTTTTATTTGCTCTACTTATTTATAATGTCTGACTAGCCAAGAATCAAGAGCAAGAAAGCAATATCAAAACTGAGGAAGGGCTTGAATGTAGGAAATACTATGAGGCCATATATCCAGTATTCTTAAGATCAAAGTAGTAAGCGTGCAGCAGGATTTAAGTATTGTTTTAACCCTGTGCAAAGAAATGAGATAGACTCATGCCTTTCAGTATTAATGTAAGTGATACTACAGTTTGGAAAGTTTTTAAAGTTACTGGGGAAGTTCCAGGAACAACATAAATGTGGAGTTTTTTTGTTTGCTTGTTTTTTTCCAAGCTAAATTCAGGGATGACCAAAAGTTAAAACATGTTATTAAGGGAATCGTCCAAATGCCTCTTAAGCACTGACAGGCTTGGGGCATTTACCACCTCTCTAGGAAGCCTGTTCCAGTGTTTGACCACCCTCTCAGTAAAGAAATGCTCCCTAACGTCCAGTCTAATCCTCCCCGGCACAGCTTTGAACCATTCCCATGCATCCTATCACTAGATACCAGGGAGAAGAGATCAGCACCTGCAGAGAGCAATGAGGTCTCCCATCAGCCTCCTTTTCTCCAGACGACCCCAGAGTCCTTAGCTGCTCCTCATAGGACATGCCCTCCAGCCCTCTCACCAGCTTTGTTGCCCTCCTCTGGATGCATTCAAGGACCTTCATATCCTTTTTAAATTGTGAGGCCCAGAACTGCACGCAGTACTCAAGGGGAGGCTGTACCAATGCTGAATACGGTGGGCTAATCGCCTCTCTTGACCAGCTGGTTATACTGTGTTGGATGCACCCCAGGATGCGGTTCGCCCTCTAGGCTGCCAGGACACACTGCTGATTCCTATTGAGCCTGCTGTCAACCAGCATCCCCAGATCCCTTTCTGCAGGGCTGCTCTCCAGCCACTCCTCTCCCAATTTATACTTGTGAGAGTATTTTGACTCTTAAGTCTTTAATCTGAATGTTAATTTTCTTGCTCATGTTAGGGAATGTTGGATAAGAATGCCTGAAACTATTTCAACCCATGTTTCTGGGTAAATGGGAGTTGGCCAGAAAGTCAGACAGATTTCCATTGAAGCAAATGCTAACTTATAAGGCCAGAAAAACTCAAATGCATAAAAGTTGGTAAAGATGCCATCATTCCTTGTACTTTTAGGAACCTATCAGGCTTGGGAAACTGAGGATCAAATATGGGACCTCTTTAGGTTTTTTTTTTTACTCTGATACTGGATTTACAAAGCACTACGTGTGCCATTTCATCTCATAGACCAGGGCAATACTAGCAATAAAAATTAAATGCTTGTACGGGGTGGGATGGAGTTAATTTTACTCATAGCAGTCTGTATGGTTCTGTGTTTTGGATTTGTGACTAAAACAGTGTTGATATCACCAATGTTTTGGCTATTGCTGAGCAGTGCTTTCACAGTGTCAAGAACTTCTTCCCCCCCGCAAGTGAATAAGCTGGGGGGAGGTAGGAAGTTTGGAGGGAACACAGACAGGACAGGTATTCCATAACATATGATGTCATACTCAGCAATAAAAGCTCTGGGAAAGGAGGAGGAATAGGGGAAATGTTTGTGGTTATGGCATTTATCTTCCCAAATAACTGTTGTACATGCTGAGGCCCTCCTTTCAGGAAGTGGGTGGACATCTGCCTGCTGATGGGAAGTAGTGAATTATTCCTCTTTTTGCTTTGCTTGCACATGTGGCTTTTGTTTCACCTATTAAACTGTCTTTATCTTGATCCACAAGTTTTCAGCTTTTGCTCTTCTGATTCTTTTCCTCATCCTGCTGCGGGGATAGTGAGCAAGTGACTGGGTGGGGGCTTAGCTGCTGGCTGGGGTCAACCCACCACAGTGCTGAAACAAAGGAATGGCTTATGCATCTTCAGCAGGTTCTGAGGGGGAGGGTGAATGTGAATGCCTGAGGGTTAATCTTCTACAGTGGCAACTATTTAAAGGTGTTGAGCATTCACCTGTCCATTGGCTTTTAGAGGGTCGATGTGGGTGTATGAATTCAACTGTATAAAAGCTTTTGTGATATATACGAACCTATAAGAGAAAAGAAGACTCTGTGATTTTATTTTTGTCTCTTTCAAATAGGAAATGTATGACCAAGACCATTAATTTTAGGGGAAAAAAAATGCAGTCTTGAGCTAAAAACTCTTGGACATGGAGGTATTTTATAATATACTTCTTGGTATATTATAAAAAATAACTTTCCCCTGTAAAAACATTGTCCCTGTTCTTAGCTTAGATTTGTCCAGGATTTGCTTCTAGTCACTTGCTATTATATCTTGTCTATTTTGACATCTGATATTAGATGTCTGACCCGTGGACACTTAGAAACTGAGACCAAGATACTCATTAATCTTTGTATCTATTGTGAAGCTAAATTAATTGATTTCCTAATGCTAATTGTGGGGTGAATTTTTGAATCCTTTAATCATTCTTATAGTTCTCTTTTTAATCCTTTCCAATATCGCTTCTGAATCACAATGAGAAATGACCACTGAGGCGTATATATTCTTTACTACAAGTACAGAAGTAAAATTTCTCTTCTGCTAGTTGAGATGCCACTGTTGAGATTTGTACAAGGAATATAACAGGCTTTTTAGTCATGGCATCAAACTATTCATGTTTAGATGACTATCTACCATAACTAAAATATTCTTCAAAATAATTTTCAGGGTGAGTTCATTCATCATTTGCAACCTGGTTTCTCTATTCCTGTATAGCTAACCTTACATTTAGCTGTATTCAGAAGCACAGTCTCTGCCTGTTCCTGGTTTACGGGTTATCCAATTACTTCACATTATCATATCCTTCTTAATTTACCAGCTCACAGCTTTTGTGTCACTTACAGGTATTGTCAGTAATAATTTTAGATTTTTCTTCTGTCTTGTGGGTTAAGTTTCTTATCAGAATGGGTGTATCACTGGGATCTTAATAGAAACAGAGCTGTCTGAGGACTTTATGTAATTTAATACTTACTGCTTAAACAACTATAATATGTGCTGTGTTAGTTTGTTGTATGACACCAAATCAGTTGCTCAGCAGAAGTCTAGTTCCTCAAAACTGCTGCATTTATAAACCAAACCATTAGAGCTGTTGTAACTGCATAATTCTTGGTATGCAATCTCTCCCTCATCCCATTCCCATCCTTGGATTTGTTTTTTATTTTTTTGTGATAGTTCAAGGTTTATAAAGCAGGAGGGCTTCTCGGTCAGTTCTTCTAAAGCTCTTTGATAAGAGGTATCTTGACCTGCTGAATACCAATGTTCTAACTTTAGTAACTGCTCTGTAACATTTTCAGTAACTGCTGTAGTGGAAATTCTTTCATTGTCACTTTAAATATGGTCTGTGTTTCCCTAAAACCAAAACAGAAATATTTATAAACTACGTGTGGATTTTCCCTGTTAATATGAAGAGTCATATCCATTTGGTAAAGGACTGATGCTGTTATAACAGTCGTTGACAAAGGTCCTGCTAAGGACAATCAGTAAAATTCTCAACAAGAACAGCAGGATGCACATCTGGAGTGCGCATCACATACTTAATGAGTGAATAGTATGTGTATTGCTCTATCATCTTCTGCCTCACATTCAGGGGTCTTCAAATTCACAACAGACTATTGCTGTACTGCCAAATCTGATTGGTTAGGGAACTTTGGAAGCCTAAATATAATGCTAAATAGATATGTTAAAGATACTTTTGAAAAAGCTGTTTTGTTAATTAACATCCACACATTCCTTACATAATCTTTGGTCAAATTAAGCAAGAATTAATAAATAGAATAGATTAACAAAATAATAGCTGGTATTTGTTGCTTCTGGTTTTGTAGCAATGACATTGGGAAGGGTTCAGTTAAATTTTGCTTGCCTTCCTTTTTTTTTTTTTTTTTTTTTGTTTTGAACCTGGTTGGTAAGTATTAAATATCCTTCTCAGGCCTATGAAAAACTTTTACTATATAAAGGGCAGACTTCTACTTTACAAAGCAGTATCTTAACTAAAATCAACAAATGTGCTTTGTTTTATCAACTTTTATGAAATAAATATGCTATGATCAGAGTTTAATTAACAGGAACAAAGTTTAACAGTAGAGAAATTTAAGATATTCCAAGTTAATTCTTGCTTTCACTCTGCTTTCTTTTTGGATGGTAACAGCTCAGTAGTATTTGTAATAAAAGGGAATAGTTATTTATCACTTGACATGTTCAGCATGTTGTACATCCACTAGCTAATCAGTCTGTCACCTTGGTGAGGCAGGTAAGTAGGTAATTATTATCCCAGTGATTGTAGGTGGGGGAATGGAGACAAAGGCTATGTCTACGTTAGCAAGTAGTGTGGACAGGAGAGAGTGGGTCTGTAGGGTAAAACAGTACGTGTTGAGATCCTGATGTCTGTGTTCCAGGGGTTGGGGTTTTTTTGCTTCAGACCAGGTCTAGCCTGATCTCAGGGACTAAATGCCTGTTTGTGGTTAGAATGTATTAAGTGTGGTCTTGGAATACATCTCTCAGGATGTACTTAGTTTCCATTTGCCTTCTTAATTTCGTTCTAAAGGAATCCAGTTCCTCACTTGGGGATTCTTAGCTACTAATGAATAGTATATGCATAGTAAGCAGGGGCATTCAGGAGGTTCACTTCAAGTGTGCTCCTGAATCTAACTTAGGTCCAGAGGGATATGCTGGACAGTGATTTCAAGTGGGAGTTTTGCCATGCATACAGACTGAGAAAGCCAAGCATTCATTTATGGTTGGACTTGATGATCTTAAAGGTCTTTTCCAACCTAAACAATTCTATGATTCTATGATTTTCAGAGCTGCTAAGCACAGCTCAAGTGGCAAAAGGCTTATGTCTGCTAGACATCTCTAAATAGCTTTTTATATATACAGAATAAAAACTTGGCCCTAGTGATTGAATACTACTTTGCACAAAAGTGGTAGAGCTGGCATTTTACCTCAGGAACTTTTCCTTCCCTGTTAGTGCTGTGTATAATGAAATATTAATCCTTTAAGTAGATCGATTTAGATTTAGAAACATCTCTTAATTACGCCTGATTCTCATGAAGAATGTGAGCTGCTTATTCTCTTTTTTTTCTGTTTATCAGTAATAATGTAAAAAACATTAGTCTGTTAAGGGAAAACACTTTGAATGTTTTGTACTTTTCATGGTATTTCTATATTTTAAATTGTCTAAGCCATTGACAGTGTTTCACTTGTCCATTGCCTTGCTTTCCATGTTAGACTGTAGAAAGTTTATATGGTAACCTAATTAATGGGTTAGGGAAGTTTTTATTCTTTGATCAAGTAATATAAGACCTATTCAGTTATTTGTCTTTGTCTAAATTACCAGTGTGGTTTTTTTTGATTTGACTTCCTTTCAGGTAATCATAGAATCATAGGGTTGGAAGGGACCTCTGGAGATCATCTAGTCCAACCCCCCTGCCAGAGCAGAGTCACCTAGAGCAGGTTGCACAGGAACAGTGTCCAGGCGGGTTTTGAACGTCTCCAGAGACGGAGACTCCACCACCTCTCTGGGCAGCCTGTTCCAGTGCTCTGCCACCCTCAAAGTAAAGAAGTTCCTCCTCATGTTTAGGTGGAACTTCCTATGCTCAAGTTTGTGCCCATTACCTCTTGTCCTGTTGCCGGGCACCACTGAAAAGAGCCTGGCCCCATCCTCCTGACACCCACCCTTTAAGTATTCATAAGCATTGATAAGGTCCCCCCTCAGTTGTCTTTTTTCCAGACTGAAGAGACCCAAGTCCCTCAGCCTTTCTTCATAAGAGAGGTGTTCCAGTCCCCTAATCATCTTGGTAGCCCTTTGCTGCACCCTCTCCAGCAGTTCCCTGTCCCTCTTGAACCAGGGAGCCCAGAACTGGACACAGTACTCCAGGTGTGGCCTCACCAGGGCAGAGTAGAGGGGGAGGATGACCTCCCTCGACCTGCTGGCCACACTCTTCTTGATGCACCCCAGGATGCCATTGGTCTTTTTGGCCACGAGGGCACATTGCTGGCTCATGGTCATCCTGTTGTCCACCAGGACTCCCAGGTCTCTTTCCACAGAGCTGCTCTCCAGCAGGTCAGCCCCCAACCTGTCCTGGTGCATGGGGTTATTCCTCCCCAGGTGCAGCACCCTACACTTGCCCTTGTTGAATTTCATAAGGTTCCTCTTTGCCCAACTCTCCAGCCTGTCCAGGTCTCTCTGTATGGCGGCACAGCCTTCTGGTGTGTCAGCCACCCCACCAGCTTTGTGTCATCAGCAAACTTGCTGAGGGTGCACTCTGTCCCCTCATCCAGGTCATTGATGAATATATGGAACAGGACTGGACCCAGTACTGACCCCTGGGGAACACCACTCCTCACTGACCTCCAACTAGACTCTGTGCCCCTAATCACGACCCTCTGAGCTCTGTCTTTCAACCAGTTATCTATCCACCTTACTGTCCATTCATCTAACCCACTCTTCCTAAGCTTCCCTATGAGGATGCTGTGGGAGACAGTGTCAAAAGCCTTGCTTAAGTCAAGGTAGACCACATCCACTGCCCTCCCCTCATCCCTCCATCCAGTCATGCCATCATAGAAGTCTATCAGATTAGTCAGACATGATTTCCCCTTGGTGAATCCATGTTGAGTACTTCTGATAGCTTCCTTGTCCTCCACATGCCTTGAGATGACGCCCAGAACGAGCTGTTCCATCATCTTTCCAGGGATGGAGGTGAGGCTGACCGGCCTGTAGTTCCCCGGCTCCTCCTTCTTGCCCTTTTTGAAGACTGGAGTGACATTGGCTTTCCTCCAGTCCTCAGGCACCTCGCCTGTTCTCCAGGACCTTTCAAAGATGATGGAGAGCAGCCCAGCAGTGACTTCTGCCAGCTCCCTATGCGCTCTCAGGTGCATCCCATCAGGGCCCATGGACTTGTGGATATCTAATTGATCTCTCACTTGATCCTCCTCAACCCAAGGGAAGTCATCTTCTTTCCCCGTTAATTCCCCCAATGCCTGGGACTCCTGAGGGCTGGGCCAAGCAGTAAAGACCGAAGCAAAGAAGGCCTTCAGTAACTCCGCCTTCTCCGCATCCTCCATCACCATGGCTCCTGTCTCATTCAACAGTGGGCCCACAACTTCTCTGGTCTTCCTTTTGCTTCCAATATACTTGTAGAAGCCCTTCCTGTTGAGCTTGACATCCCTAGCCAGGTTTAATTCCAAGGAGGCCTTGGCTTTCCTTGTTTCATCCCTGCATGCTCTGGTGGCATTCTTGTAATCCTCCCAAGGGGTCAGGTAATGGTTATAACTACCATCAATTCACATCACTGAATTCAAGGGAAGTATCAGTGAAGTAGGAGATGATGAGAATTAATGTTTCTGGTGCTTTTAAAAATAAGAAAGCAAGCTGGGAAAACTGCAAACAAAAATTTCAGGCTGTCTTTTTGTCAGGAAGAAACAAAAGACAGCTCCCCTCCTGCTTCTCTTTGCCTGTGCAGGTATATTCAGACAGCCTTTAAATTAACTTTGACCTGTGTAGCTCCACAACAGTATTTTTAGAATGAGAGGTTTGAAGTTGGTTTTCCCATGTGTTGGTTCTAAGTCTACCAAAATGATCTGACTTCTGAATTTTTTCTATGCTTAAACTGGGCCAGATGTCTTTAACTTGATTTACACTTATCTTTTACACGTTTCTCAGAAGTGCTTTATAAAGGTTATTGGTCACCAATAAAAGTGGAAAAGGAACAACTGAAGTTAATAAAGAGATGGGAAGCTTTTGGTCAGATAGATGACAGAATAGGTTTAGAATGTTGGAGAAGTGTGTCTCAGAATACATTCTAGACTAATAATAAGGGGAAAATAAATCTTACTCAGCTGAGTTTGTAAGGGAGTGGACTATTACACTCTAATGTTATGAGAGTCAAATACTCTCCTAATTGTGGTCTTCTGCGTTATCGACAGCAAAAGGCTTCCATCCTTAGGTAGGCTATAGAACATTCCTGTAGGTCACGTATTATTTTTAAATAATAAGAAAAATATTTGTTTATTAACTGAGACAAAGAAGACAAAGCAAAATGGATGAAAACTGAGACAAGACTGGATTTTGACCTAGGAAATTAGCTAGCTGAATTCACGGGACATGGAAATATAAAACAAGCTTTCTTGTCGATCATTCTTCATGGACTAAGAGACTCTCAGACAATTTTTCTCTTATGGCTTCAAAGAAAATTAATAAATATCTCCTGAATTTAATTAGAAAGAATCATAATGTAATTGCATCATGCATTAGTTTCTAACTAAGATTGCCAGTAAAATTCATAATGGTAAATGTGAATAGATGCATCTTTTTATGTTAGCAGTCCTTCCTAGCAAAAGCCAAGACAACATTATTCTTTAATAACATCTCTTTCTCTGTATTGAGTTTACATGGGGGGGTGGGGGTGGTGCCAGGGTGGCTTCTGTGAGAATTCACCAGAAGCTGCCCCCGTGTTGGGCAGAGCTAGTTTCAGCTGACTCCAAGAAGCTGGCCAAAGCTGAGACAATCAGTAAAGCTGGTGGCACCTCTGTGATAACATATTTAAGAAAGGATAAAAAATGCTGCATAACAGCAGCTGAGAGAGAGGAGTGAGAAAATGTGAGAAACAATCCTGCAGACACCAAGTTCACTGAAGAAGGAGGGGGAGGAGGTTTTCCAGGTGCCAGAGCAGAGATTCCCCTGCATCCTGTGGTGAAGCAGGCTGTCCCCCTGCAGCCCATGGAGGACAACAATGGAGCAAACATCCACCCTGCAGCCTGTGGAAGACCCCATACTGCAGCAGGTATATATGTACTGAAGGAAGCTGCAGCCCATGGAGAGCCCATACTGGAGCAGGCTCCTGGCAGGAACTGCAGCCCATGGAGAAGGGCCCCACGCAGGAGCAGTTTGTGAAGGACTGTATCCCGTGGGAGGGATCCCATGCAGGAGCAGGAGAACAGTGTGAGGAAGAAGCAGCAGAGAGGAAGTGTTGTGAACTGACTGTAATCCCCATTCCCCTGGGCTGCTCAGGGAGGGAAGAGGAGGACGTAGAAGAGTTAGGAGTGAAGTTGAGCCTGGGAAGAAGGGAGGGGTAGGAGTAAAGTATTTTTTAGCTTTGTTCTTATTTCTCACTATCCTACTCCTACTATTGCTACAATTAATTGGCAATAAATTAAATTATTATCCCCAAGTCAAGCGTGTTTTACCCATGACAGTAACTGGTAAGTGATCTCCCTGTCCTTATCTCGACCCATGAGCTTTTTGTCGTATTTTCTCCCCCTGTTCTGTTGATGGAGGGGGAGTGATAGAGCAGCTTGGTGGGCACCTGGTAGCCAGCAAAGGCCAACCAACCACAGGCGTTTGTGCTGCCCAAAGTGGGGCTATCAAGGGATTAGAGATAAGGATAGTAATTGGGAGAGGTAACGGGCAAAACATGGACTCAGCGTTGCTAGAGAGTGGAACAATTGTAGGAATTTTTGTTCTTGTAATTGTAGTGAAGGAACGAGGGGTGGAGTGTGTTTAATTGTCCACCTTTGTCAATGTTATGATGATGTTATTTTGACTTTGGTGTGGGAAGTTCTTTTTGTTGATCTAAGTGAAGTTTGTGAAGATTGCATGATGAATGTAATCTCCTTGTCCTTATTTCAACCGATGAGCTTTTAAGCCCAAGTCAAGTGTGTTTTACCCATGACAGTAACTGGTAAGTGATCTCCCTGTCCTTATCTCGACCCATGAGCTTTTTGTCGTATTTTCTCCCCCTGTCCAGTTGAGGAGGGGGAGTGATAGAGCAGCTTGGTGGGTACTTGGTGGCCAGCCAAGGTCAACCCACCACAGGAACTAATCTGAGAAGTGATAAGTCACATATAGCTGGCTTAACCACACCAGGTTCAAATCTGTTCACGTTCAGGTAAATGGGTGTTTCGCCACTAAATTGGAAACAAATAGGATCAGGACCCGAACATATAACTTTGTGATATCTTGCAAAGAACTGTTTCTCAAATAGAAATTAAAAAGCATTAGAACAGGTTAATAATAAACTTGTAACAGTAGAGCTGCGTTAGACTAAATATGGGGAATTAGTGGAAAAATTAAGTGTTCTGTTCTTTTCACTTGGCAGTTTAGTTTAAGAAATATAGTGGTTACTAGAAAATTAGAGTGAACTCTAAATAAATTTGACTTCATTTATTAGTATGCTATAACAAAGATGAAGTCACTTTTCAGGACAGCATTTAAACATGTTTAATCTTATTAACTACTGAGTCCAGTAGAATTTTGTGAAACAAAAGAGGGCTGATATATTAATTTACAAAGCTTGGTATTTGTACATAACTTACACATGCAAAAAAAAAATTAATGTGGAGCAGCTGATATGTGGTAACTATTCACACCATGGACTCTTCCTTCCCATTTTAAAAAACTATTTAGATACTTGGGTTACTAAGTGATGTGCAGAAACTTATAAAGCATCAAATGCTTTTTATTCTTTATTTTTAAAGAGTGCCTCTGAAATGATTAAAAACCCTTGCAGTATATTCTCTTTATCTCTAAGTTTTCTACTCTTATTCACATTAATAAAGCCACAGTTTGCAGTAATCTGTTTGCACTACTTAAAGAGTAAGGATGTAGGAATAAAATCCTTAATAAGGTTGCTATGATTAACCTTTCCTGAGGTCCTTATCACTTTCCTTAATTTATTTTTCCAAGCTGTTCTGTAACTTAATTTTTTTGAAGACGTGTGACTGTATATTTGCTGTACTACGGAAATAAGTAAAATTGATAACGGGAGATCATGAAGTGGTTTTATTATTATTGAAAATGGTCTGAAGCTCTCTTCTGTTCACTTACGTGGTCGAAAGATCTTCAGGAGGAGATTGAACAGCTGGGTGTGGGTTTGTATGAAGGAGCTGTGTCTGAATGGCACACGCAATCAATGGAGGTGACACTTCATTCTTTGGTGGTGAATGGGGATCTCTAAATCGTAAATTCTGCAAAATGATATCCAAAGCCATATGGGGAGTCTGTTAATCAGAAATCGTGAAGTTAGTGGAAGGAGTAGTGTTTATATCAATATTATTTCTTGTGTTGAAAAATGATAGTTTTCAAAGGTACTTTTATTATAAAAGATTGAAGGCCTTTAGGGCAACAGTGTTGTTATGCTGTTACTTTTTTAGACATCAAAAAAAGGGCTAGGCTATTTTTTTTAGTCATCAAAAGCTATTATCTGTAGTTTCTGTCTATGTGTCCAGGGCAGACCTGAGAACAAAAATAACAACTTCTGTTGTATTTCCCAGAGTTTGTTTTTCACAAGATAGTTTCATATGTTCCAATCCCACTTTAACTATAGCCTTTAAATCCATTTTATCTGATTTAGAGACTACAATTTATCAAAAATTGTAGCCAATGGGGAAACACAGGTAAAACACCTCAAAGGAATGCCACCTGGAGAGCAGCAGAAAGGAATTGCAGCCGCTCCAGCCAGTAAGTCAGCTTCAACGGGGACCCAACTTAAATACCTCTATGCAACAGCACGCATGGGGAACAAACAAGAGGAGTTGGAGATGTGCATGTGCCTCCAGGACTATGATCTTATTGGCATCATGGAGACGTGGTGGGATGGCTCCTATGACTGGAGTTGTGGGATGGAGAGATACAGGCTCTTTAGGAAGGACAGGCAGGGGAGATGAGGGGAGGGCGTTGCCCTCTATGTCAAGGACCAGCTGGAGTGCATGGAGCTCCACCTGAGGATGGATGAGGAGCTGACAGAGAGCTCATGGGTCTAGATTAAAGGGAGGGCAGGGGCAGGTGATGTTACAGTGTGGGTCTGCTACAGGCCACCCAACCAGGATGACCGAGTGGATGGGGCCCTCTATAGACAGATAGGAGCAGCCTTGCATTCGCAGGCCCTGGCCCTCATGAGGGACTTCAACTACCCCGATATCTGTTGGAGGGACAACACAGCAGGGCATAAGCGATCCAGGAAGTTCTTGGAATGTGTCAATGATAACTTCCTTCTCCAAATGATAGGGGAGCCAACGAGGAGAGGTGCCATGCTGGACCTTGTTCTCACCAATAAGGAGGGACTGGTGGGGAATGTGAAGCTCAAGGGTAGCCTCGGCTGCAGCGATCATGAAATGGTGGAGTACAAGATCCTTACGACAGCGAGAAGGACAAACAGTAAGCTTGCTACCCTGGGCCTCAGGACAGCAGACTTTGGCCTCTTGAGGGACCTGCTTGGCAGGGTACCATGGGAAAAAGCACTGGAGGGGAAGGAGCCCAAGAGAGCTGGTTAATAATCAAGAATCACCTCCTCCAAGCTCAGGAGCCGTGCATCCCAACAGTGAAGAAGTCGGACAAAAAAGCCAGGAGGCCTGCATGGATGAACAAGGAGCTCCTGGACAAGCTCAAAAGCAAAAAGGAGGCCTACAGAGGGTGGAAGCAAGGACAGGTAGACTGGGTGGAATGCAGAGAAACTGTCCGAGCGGCCAGGAACCAGATTAGGCAAGCTAAAGCCCAGATAGAATTAAATCTGGCTAGGGACATCAAGGGCAACAAGAAAAGCTTCTCTATATATGTCAGTGATAAAAGGAAGACAAGGGAAGATGTGGGCCCTCTCCGGAAGGAAATGGGAGACTTGATCACCCAGGATATGGAGATGGATGAAGTACTGAATGACTTTTTCACCTCGGTCTTCACCAGCAAGTGCTCTACCGACAACCGCCTAAGTTGCAGAAGGCAAAGGCAGGGCCTGGGAGAATGAAGAACTTCCCACTGTAGGTGAAGATCAAGTACGAGACCATCTGAGGAACCTGAAGGTATACAAGTCCATGGGACTTGATGAAATCCATCCATGGGTCCTGAGGGAGCTGGCAGATGAAGTTGCTAAGCCGCTTTCCATTATATTTGAAAAGTCGTGGCAGTCTGGTGAAGTTCCCACTGACTGGAAAAGGGGAAACAGAAACCCCATTTTCAGAAAGGGAAAAAAGGAAGACCCAGGGAACTACAGGCCAGTCAGTCTCACCTCTGTGCCTGGCAAGATCATGCAGCAGATCCTCCTGGAATCTCTGCTAAGGCACATGGAAAATAAGGAGGTGATTGGTGATAGCCAACATGGCTTCACCAAGGGCAAGTCATGCCTGACAAATTTGGTGGCCTTCTATGAAGACGTTACAGCATTGGTGGATAAGGTGAGAGCAACCGATGTCATCTACCTGGACTTATGCAAAGCGTATGACACTGTCCCGCATGACATCCTCGTCTCTAAATTAGAAAGGCATGGATTTGATGGGTGGACCACTGGGTGGATAAGGAACTGGCTAGATGGCCGCACTCAGAGTTGCAGTCAACGGCTTGATGTCCAAGTGGAAACCAGTGACGAGTGGCATTCCTCAGGGGTCAGTACTGGGACTGGTGCTGTTTAATATCTTTGTTGGTGACATGGACAGTGGGATTGAGTGCACCCTCAGCAAGTTTGCCGATGACACCAAGCTGTGTGGCACAGTCGACACACTGGAGGGAAGAGATGCCATCCAGAGGGACCAGCACAGGCTTGAGAGGTGGGCCCGTGCAAACCTCATGAAGTTCAACCAGGCCAAGTGCAAGGTCCTGCACCTGGGTCATGGCAATCCCAGGCACAAATACAGGTTGGGCAGAGAATGGCTTGAGAGCAGCCCTGAGGAGAAGGACTTGGGGATGCTGGTGGACGAGAAGCTCAACATGAGCAGGCAATGCGCACTTGCAGCCCAGAAAGCCGACAGCATCCTGGGCCGCATCAAAAGAAGCGTGGCCAGCAGGTCAAGGGAGGTGATTCTGCCCCTCTACTCTGCTCTGGTGAGACCCCACCTGGAGTACTGTGTCCAGCTTTGTAGTCCTTAGCATTACAATGATGTGGACCTGTTGGAGCGGGTCCAGCGGAGGGCCACGAAGATGATCAGAGGGCTGGAGCACCTCTCCTATGAGGACAGGCTGAGAGAGCTGGGGTTGTTCAGTCTGAAGAATGAAAGGCTCTGGAGAGACATTATAGCAGCCTTCCAGTATCTGAAGGGGGCCTACAAGAAATCTGGAGAGGGACTTTTTACAAGGGCACGTAGTAATAGGATGAAGGGCAGTGGCTTCAAACTGAAAGAGGGTAGATTTAGATTAGATATTAGGAAGAAATTTTTCACTATGAGGGTGGTGAGGCACTGGCACAGGTTGCCCAGGGAAGTTGTGGATGCCCCATCCCTGAAAGTGTTCAAGGCCAGGCTGGATGGGGCTTTGAGCAGCCTGGTCTAGTGGGAGGTGTCCCTGCCCATGGCAGGGGGATTGGAACTAGATGATCTTTAAGGTCCCTTCCAACCTGAACCATTCTGTGATTCTATGAAAAAGTTTTTCTATTTTTAATTTAAAAGAATTTAAGTTCAATTACATTTCCTTCCTAAGGTTATGCATGTGTGCCTTCTTACAGTTGCTGAAGAAGGACTTAGACTTACAGACCTGGTGTCATTTGAAATAAGCCAGTTGATAGCTCTTATGTGTTGTTGTTGACAGATGGTTGTGTGCCTGGTTGCTTGGTTTTTTTGGTTGAACTGAAATTATAATATAAAAAATTTATGAAGAATGTTGACTTGTTTGGATAACGTTTTAATAGCTGAAAATGTAAGTTAAAAATTTGGACTTGAACACTTCATTTGATTGTTGTGCAAAGGAATGACATATAAAGTAAATGTTTATTCCTGGAAATAAAAGTTTCCTTTGGAAAAAGTTAAAAAAAAAAAAAAAAAGTGAAGAAAAAAAGACAAACAAGCTATAAGTGCTCCCCACCCCTTGTGTGAGCTGAAATTGCATTGTGATTCTTTGTTAGAATAGGGACTGATTCCCTACCTAAGCATATTCTTAAGTATCTTGTTCTATAACAAATAAAAGTGACTATTTCAGTCACTTCTGCAAAACTAGAAGCTAGTATAACTAGTGAAAAGTAGAAATATTGAAATACTTGTTAAACGAAAACCTGAATTAGCCAGTGACTTAAGTGAATTTAGAATTTTTCCTCAAATGCTGAGGAAAATGAAGTATGAAGTATGATTTATAATCTCAATAACTTTTGTGCCAGTGATCAGCTTGTGAACCTTCTATTAAACAAAAAGCCATATAACATTTCAAGAGAGAATGGAGCTATGAAGAAACTTTGGGAGAGAGAGGAGATTTTTTTTTTTTTTAAGGTACATAAAGCTGTAGTATAGCTTATTTGCTAGAGCTGATGCAGTTTGATAAAACTAGTTGTGACTCAGCGCTTCTAATTCTTGCATTTATTAAGACTTCTCATACTGTAAAAGTATCAGTGTGTAGATACTGTTTCTGAAAGGCAACAAGGAACACCACTTATCTATAATTTCCATTGTGTTCTGATTGAGATAATATTATGACTTGTAACGCCTTTTTAATAGGGAGCAGTTATTAATCTAGACACTTTTGTTTGATGTTTTCTCTGTGTGTGTATATATAAATTCTATAAAAACATTGCAAAAAAATATAAAAGCTTTTTGAGGAGATGCTGATTTGGTATATACAAGGTTACGTAATCAAATCTAAATAAATATGTACTTTCAGCATATAATAAGCTACTAGCTAATTGTAAAGAGAAGCAGCAGCTCTTCTTGAGGAGAATGTTGGGAGTATTAGAACCATTAGTTTTGATTTGTCTGAAAAGTCTGGAAACCATTTTCCTTTTAGCTATTGAATTAGCTCATCTGAGCAGCTGGACAGAATGGATTTGAATTCAAGCTAGTCTGGCTGAATGGGCACTACAGGTGAATGCTGTCTACATAATAACATGATGCTCTGTTGTGCTGCTAATAATTTTGCAGAAGAACTGGAATATTAAGCTGCTGTTCTCAGCCATAGGAAAACAATGCTTTAAATGACATGGTGTGTTAATACACTGTGCTGTTATGAATGCAAATGCAAAATGAAGTGACCACATGTTTTGACTGGTAAAATTTAGCTGGTTTTCCCTGGTATCTTCTAATCTCATGTTCTTAGTGACCCAATAAAAGTTTCTGTCCTTCCCTTCCCCCAAGGTTAATTTTTTTGTTTGTTTGTTTCCATTTATTTTCATGAGCAAATATTGCATCTGAAGATGACTTTGCATTTCAGTAATCATGTAGTTAGCATAAAAATACCTATATGGTATAGTCCATAAGGCTAGCAAGGATGTCCTCTCAGAACTTAGCTATTCAATTTGCTTTCTCTCTCTCTTTTTTCTTTTTTTTTTTTTTAATAAAAAGCAGGGTTTTCTCTGTGTGTGTAGAATCTAATTATTATTTTAATTATAAACTTGTTCTTTGATAATATTGTCCTTGACCTGATTTCTTAAACTTTCAGAGTACCAGTATTTGTATCTGTAAAGTCTTCATCGCTCTGTAGGTGTCTGTGTACACACATGAAAGTATGCATATGGAATCGTTTAGCTTGTAAAAGACCTTTAAGATCATCAAGTCCAACCGTTAACCTAGCACTGACAAGTCCATGACTAAACCACGTCCCTAAGTGCCACATCTACGACCTCCAGGTGACTTGACTACTTCCCTGGGCAGCCTGTTCCAATGCTCGACAATCCTTTTGGTGAAGAAACTTTTCCTAATATCCAATCTAAACTTCCCCTGGTGCAACTTGAGGCCATTTCCTCTTGTCCTGTTACTTGGGAGAAGAGACCGACGCCCACCTCTCTACAACCTCCTTTTCTCTAGGTTAAACAAACACAGCTCCCTCAGCCGTTCCTCATAAGACTTGTTCTGTAGACCCGCTTTGTTGCCCTTCTCTGGACATGCTCCAGCAGCTCAATGTCTTTCTTATAGTGAGGGGCCCAGAAGTGAACACAATATTTGAGGTGGGGCCTTACCAGTGCCGAGTACAGGGAGACAATCACTTCCCTAGTCCGGCTGGCCACGCTATTTCTGATGGAAGTCAGGATGCTGTTGGCCTTCTTGGCCACCTGGGCACACTGCTGGCTCACGTTCAGCTGGCAGTTGACCAACACCCCCAGGTCCTTTTCTGCCAGGCAGCTTTCCAGCCACTTGGAAAATGCTTGTAGTGTTGCTACAAAGGTGTACATAGGTATATTGATATTAAAATATACAAGGAACATGATAAAAAATATGAATTTATTTAATGACTTATTATTACCTGTCTCGTTAGATTTGAAATGATTGAAATTAGACTTGGGGTCTCTCCTGAGATACAATAATGTAGAAGTTGTATGGTTCCTGTCCAGCTAGAGAGCTGGCTGGCCCTGGTTCCCTGTATGGGAACATGGCCAGCTCCCATGAGAAGTGCTGGTGAAGGGGAGCTGGCCAGGCTCCCCCCTCTCCTTGCTGGATGATAAAGTCTGTGGAGGAGCTAGTTTCCTTTGAGAGGGGCTGCTTGGTTCATGCACAGCTCCTTGCAATGGCTGTGAAGACACAGAAGTGCAAGAGGACAGCAAAAAGTAAATTGCTGGTGACTCTCTCCAAGGGAAATAGCTGTTAAAAAGCACTCTCGAGTTAAGGACGACCCACTGTAAGCAGTAGGAAATGCGTCACAATATTTGGAACTGTGCTTCCCTCTGTGTGGATTTATAATGCTGTTGTCCTTGGAACCAGCATAGATATCTCTGCGCGCACACACATGTGGGTGTTGTGAGAGACAGCTAAAACTGTAAGCGACCCTATAAATTTAGGACCAAGAGGGAATACAAACTCAACACTTGAGTCCCTCAGAATACGTGAGAGATGAAAATAAAAATTGAGTAGTGTTTTCATTGTCTTACTACTGTGTCAGAGCTCCTTATTGTGAACTTCTATCTAGTTTGGTCTATGCATACTCACTGGAGAAGAAAGGATGAAGGAATACTATTAGTTTTAAGGAACAGGTCTTTTGGGGGACATAGTCTCTCTTATAATTTCTTATTATGCTGTGAGAAACTTTCACTTTGAACAGTGGCTTTCATAAGGAAGACCTATGCTTTGTGCATAGCCAAGGAAGCAATAGCTGCAGTCTTGGAGCCTTAATGTGAGGGGAAAGACAAGTTCTAACCCCCCTGCCATGGGCAGGGACACCTCCCACTAGACCAGGTTACTCAAAGCCCCATCCAGCCTGGCCTTGAACACTTCCAGGGATGGGGCCTCCACAACTTCTCTGGGCAACCTGTTCCACTGCCTCACCACCCTCACAGTAAAGAATTTCTTCCTGATATTCAATCTAAATCTCCCCTCTTTCAGTTTAAAACCATTACTCCTTGACTTGTCACTACCGGAACTGGCAAAAAGTGTCTCCAGCTTTTTTTTGAGCAACCTGATTTAGTGGAAGATGTCCCTGCTCATTGCAGGGGGGGTTGGAAATAGGTGATCTTTGAATGTCTCTTGCAACCCAAACCATTCTATGATTTTATTTGTGTTTATTATAAATAAAAGTAATTTTTCTTTTTAGAAGGAATGCTCCATGATATCTAGGCTAAAGCCTAAAATTTGAGTGAATATCTCTTCTGAAACAGCGGCAAATCATTTTTGAGGGGAAAAAACATGAAAGCACTAAGAAGCACTTGCTGTTCTTAGTCTCGCATTTAAGACAGTGATATTTAATAATATCAGAAATGATGCTTGACATAAATATTGCGTTGTAACAGAAGTATAACTATTCCTATGACTTCTGTTTTCAGTAGAGATGTTTATGCTGGCTTTGGTATGATAAAACAATTCAATTTGAAAGCATTTATGCATTCTAAGAAACAAAATGCTCTGCAGTATCCTTTGATTTCCTGGATGGAGACCATTAATACAAGTGGGAGGTCAAAAGTTAATGTTAGACTGTCAAAATAGACCTTACAAATGTAAAATACGTTAAATATTACCAACACCCCCCTCCTTTGGAAAGTTTCCTTAATGTTTTTGCACTTCAGTTTTTAACACATTATTAAAAATTAACTAATTATATAACATACTGGGTTTTAATCTGCATTTCTGATGTATACAAATATATATCAACTATACTTTCCAGGTATTACAGTACTTATTTAAAATATCAATTAGAAAATCGAGCACCAAATATTTTATCTACAGTTCATGAAAGCAGAATGTACAAAGTATAAAGTCATATTTGTGTGGTAAATGTGGGTGTTTTTTGTTTCCTAGATATGTTTTGGTACATGATAATTACGTATAATAATAGAAAACATCAAGAGATCTAGACTCATCTTTTCCAGTTATGATGACTGAAATGTCATTCAGTGGAGAAGAATGGTAGTCAGTAGGGTCGGAGGGGGATGACAGGACAAATTAGGAGGAGCCGTTGGATTCCCTCGAGGGTAGAGAGGTCTTACAGAGAGATCTTGATAGATTAGATCATCAACTGTGTGAAATTTAATGAGAACAAATGCCAGATTTTGTACCTGGGATGGTGTAATCCTGGGTGTACATATAGATTGGGGGACAAGAGGCTGGAGTGCTGCCCTGCAGAAAGGGATCTGGGGGTTTTGGTTGATGCTAAACTCAGTATGAGTCAACAGTGTGCCCTGGCAGCCAAAAGCGCTAATCACGTCCTGGGGTGCATTAAGCACAGAATAGCTAACCTGTTGAAAGAAGTGATTGTCCCACCATACTCAGGATTGGTGCAGCCTCACCTTGAGTACTGTGTGCAGTTTTGAGCTCCACGATATAAGAAGGGCATCAAACTATTGGAATGTGTCCAAAGGAGGGCAACAAAGTTGGTGAAAGGCCTCGAGGGCATGACTTATGAAGAGCAGCTGAGGATACCTAGGATTGCTCACCTTAGAGAAGAGGAGATTGAGGGGTGACCTCATTGCTGCCTACAGCTTCCTCAAAGGGGGGCAGCGGAGGGGGAGGTGCTGATCTCTTCTCTATGGTGTCTGGTGACAGGATGTGACGGAATGGCTTAAAGCTGCATCAGGGGAAGTTCAGATTAGATATTAGGAAATAGATCACTGTAGCATTGCATGGGGTTGTTATGACCCAAGTGCAGGACATGTGATACTCCATGCAGTTAAGGAGGGCTAGAAATGTTCTCTTCACTGTTGCTGCTGTCTTAACCACAAGATTAGTCTGTGGGAATAAACAGGATGGTTTATTGAGCATTGACCTAAGAAGTGACAGACTTGAGGAAGTACGTAAGCAGAGAGAAATTACATTTTTATATATGTATGTGTAGTATTATACTTTTTTTGTGTATGTGCGGCTATATGAAAAAAGGTATTGGGTCCAATTCTATTCCCTTACAGACTTCTAGAAAAGCTGAAGATAGGAGTAAAAATAATTTTAATTTGGCAGCAGTGAATTATAATCTTTGCAAATTTTAGCATACCTTTAGATCTCCAAATATAGTTTATTATTAGCATTAAGCTGACAAAGCCTTAGTACAGTGCCACTCAATTCAAGAACCACAAAGCTAAATAAGATATAGACTCCTTAAGTTTTACTTTCTTCTTTGGATTTTAATTTTGTATGCCTATATATTGCAATTTTTATAGACTCACAAAGTGTAAATAATCTGAAATACTGTCTTCTCTAATGTAATGCAGATGGCTTTATCAGCATATTTTCTTTCCAATTGTGTGTGATTCTGATTGCTACCTAAACTCCCAGTAAAGAATTAAAAGAATTACAAGCTTCAATTTTTATTTTATTTTAAAACAGACTAGATAATACAAACGTGTTCTTACCATCTGAGTGGCTAAATTTGTATTTTATGATTTTTTTTTGAAGGAATATGGATTCCCTCTTAAAGAAGCATTATGTTGACCGAAAATGGAAGTTACTTTGTATTCCAATGATTTAGAGACATTTGGTGCAAATTATTTTCTTAGGCATTAGTTAAAGCAAAATTTTTCAATAAGAGTTAATCATGTCAAAAAGGCATACCATATACTATTCTGTGCTTTATGGGTTCATATTGAACAGACTATTGTACTAAATGTGCGACATATCTTGCTGGGAAAAGTGGAAAATATTACAGAATTATTAAAGCAATGTGTGATATGGTACTTTATTTCACTTCATATATAACAACATGACTCTATTGTGTAGGTTTCAGAAAAAGGGAAAACCTGAGATCTAAGGGTAGCCTGAATCATTTTTATTTATATTTTTTTTAGTATGCAGTAGTTCTGCATTGCCTAGGTCTATAATTTTATAAACTCTTGAGAAAAGTCATGTTCTCTCCCCTCTGGTAGATTACATCCTGGTGGCCAGTCAATGCCCTGCAGAGATGGTCTGTGTATTTGGTGCTTTGCTCTTGACCACAGCACAGTCTGGGGATCATAGTGAAGGCTGATTGTGGAAGCAGGCTCGGTCTAACTTTTCAACTTTGGAGAAGTTTAATTGCAATACCAGCCATTTGTGTTTCCACAGAGGAAGTAAAATAGGGTCTGTATATAACATTGTGCTTGATTTTCTGGAAGGGTGTGTGTAAGGAAGACTTGTATTGGAAGTTTGTTTTATAAACGTGGGAGATGAGGATAAAGGTTTCAAAACAAAGTCCACGGTGTCACAGTCTGTTTGTATCTCAAATTTTCAGGACAATGTACTCTGTGATTTAAACTTTATTTCATTAACTCATTAAGAAACATGACAAACGGGCTCAATCCCCTTTTGCCCAGACTAGTCTATCACATGAATTCACTTATTCACCATTCAAGTCATAAAGTTTCATAATTTATAACCCATAACTCTTAATATCGTGCACCTATGAGCAAAAGAAAAGAATTAGTTACCTAGCTGACAGTGAGAGTGCTCATCCTTCCTCCTCCATCATGATGTGGGCGTCCCCTGTGTCACACCGGGAAGCATGAAAGCCTCAGCAGTCCAGCTGCTGTTGGATCCACTTCAAAAGCTTTTTGGGTAAGCTAATGTTTTATACCTTCCAGCTTGGAGGTTTGGTCTATACCATTTCCATAAGTTAGCAGATTCTGAGAGACTGCCAGACAAAAGATAATGGCTGCAGGAGACAGCAATTTGCAAGTGATAATGGCTATAGTATAATAGTCCTTCAGCTCTTTCTGGCCACCTGTCCTGCCTACGTGGTGCTTTGTCTTTGACCTAATGGCACTGCTCCCAGCGTGCATCAGTCCTTAGCATGAGCTGTGTTAGTCAAAAATCTAAGCAGGAGTTGAGTGAACAGTCACACACAGTAGAGGCAAAAGCTTTTAGAGGCTTCCGGGTTAGATTTTGCAGTGTACTACCTCAGAAGTACTTAAGGGTTACCAGTACAGCATCGTTCTTTAACCTTATATTGCACTGCTTGTGAAATACTTTACTCTGAGACACCTAAAACATCATGTAAAGCATAAGGCTTTCTTTGTCCTGGGAGCCAAATATTAGATACTCTATGCTTGAGGCATGAAAGCTTTATAAAAAATTATCAAAATAAAATCATGGATGAAAGGTTAAAAGCACTGCATGCAGGTAAATGCGTTGCATTTCTTAGGGGGCTAAGTAGCTAGGTGATCATACAGCATTCATATGGCTGTGCAGCTGTTTGTTCTAAATTTCAGTTCTTCCTTATAAATTATTCATATGATATGTTTGCTTAGATAAGCTCTCCTAATCACAGAGAGACTGAATTGGACCAAAAGAAAAAATGCTGTGTGATATATTCTGTGTGAAATTCCCAACAAACAGATCTTAATTTAAAATTGTTAAACATTCCAAATGTTAATTTATAAGTTACTATTTGTGCTTTGTGTAAAGTGCAAAGAAATTTAAAGGAAGTAATGACTCTCTGTTCACAAATATGACCCAAATTTTAATTAAAGCTGATTTTATTTCTGAGGTTGAAGTTTGCAGAACTGTAATTGTTATGTTATTTGCCTTTCTAACAAATTTATGTATTGGTTGTATATTGCTGCTTATCATAATGTCCTGAAGGTCGGCCAAGCAAGATAATTTATTTTTTTTACTCTATGAATTTTTGTGATAGAACATCTCATAATAATTCCCTAAAGTTAGTTGTTGTTGAGAACTATATCTTCAGGAATGGAAATTTATGCTTATAATTTTAAATACACAGTGGTATATTCTAGATATTTTGGAGTGTATATTTTGGTTTAGATATTAGTTTAGTTATTAAATCATTGCTGTCCTTTTTTTCTACTTCTATTTTGTCTTCAAAATAAAAGTTTTAATTCAGTGTTGCTTCAATTGTTACTGTGTTACTGCCTTTTTGATATTGAACTGGTCCTTGTAGCAAGCACCTTGCAAGCACCATAACCACTTGACAGTGTTCTGCCCTGCACTGAACAAGCTATCTACTTTGTGCAGAAAAGTCATGTTTGTGTCCAGTGGCTGAAGTATATTCTTATTTGTCTTGTAGGCACAGGAGAGAGTGGCAAAAGCACGTTCATCAAACAGATGAGAATCATTCATGGATCAGGTTACTCTGATGAAGACAAAAGGGGCTTTACAAAATTGGTGTACCAGAATATATTTACAGCAATGCAGGCCATGATCAGAGCCATGGATACCCTCAAAATCCCATACAAGTATGAACATAATAAGGTGAGATTTTTGTTTATTTCCATAACTGAAACTTTTCCTCTTTTATCTTTAGGAAATGTACTGAAGATCTCTAAAAATTATACATCACATATAAGTTATATTTTACCTAAAATTTAGAAGAAAAGGGCTTCTTCCAGTCCTGCCTCTAGTTCTCTGCCCTTTGCACTGCTCTGATAACACAGTTCCTAACAAGATGTCTGGGGGGTTTGTCATAGCGAGAGGGTAAAGGGCAGGCTGGTGTTTGCCTGTGACTTTAGTTATCTTTTTTCCTTTCCTCCCAGCCCATGTATTGGCCAGAGCACAGTTAAGCCATTTTTCTGGTTTGTACCAGTACTACTTAAGGTTTTCCATTAATATGTGGGGAAAAAATAAAATTATTAGAAAAATAGGTGCTTCTGTGTGAGTATATTATAAATAAAACTTTTGATACAAGGCCTTAGAATAAGCAAATTCTTTTGAAAGTGATATCATTGAAATTTAGAAAGAGAAAATACATTTAAAGCATTTTGTAAGGTCTATCTTTGATTAGCCTAACTTCTTTCCATTTTTTCCATTCAGAAATTGAAATCAAATGTATAACTGGTATAACTAGTATTAAAAAGGAAATTTGTGTGTGTATTTCAGCTCCATGTTTTTGCTGTACATAAAGCACTGAATTTCCTAACAAGCTTACTTGAAAAGTTAGTTGATTGTGAAGCGCACATTTTTATTTAGAATTGGTATTGACTGTCACTTTGCTGTAGTATATGAAAGTCTTAATCTTAAATCAGTAAATTATTTCCTTGTATTATACTACAAAGTATATATTCTACAGTTATTATTCAAATTGAGTGTTGAATTTATATAAAATTGTTCATATAGTTGATATGGCATAGCTGTATACACATGACCAGAGCTTTCTAATTCATTTTCTCTATATAAAAATAACTTGACTGAAAATGAGCAAGTCTTTATCTTTTAGCTCAGCTACTTTGCAAGCATTCCCATCAGTTCTAATAGGGCTGGCTAGGTGTGGAGTAAAGTAAAACTTGCCAAAGTTGTCAGGTTCTAGATGCAATTCCTTTAAAAACTCAGGGGAATTAAAAAATGCAAACTTGTTTGGTTCCCCCCCCCCCTTTTTTTTTTCTCCATTGAAAGCAAATTCGTTAGCCTTGCAAACTAAAACACACAGGAAGGGCACTTACTATTAATTTGAATCTCATATCAGGAAATTCAGTCCCTGGAGAGAATATGTCAAAGTTTGAGTAACAGCATATTTTTAGCTCAGTATTTGTTTTGCACAATAGCTTAGAAAACTACAGCTCAAGCTGATGTTTATGCAGCTGAGCCTAAAGAAAAGAGAGTGAGGTGACCCTTTTATCAAATTCAAAAAGTTCAGTTAAGTAGGCAGTTGGGATCTTTGTACAGTGTAAAAAATGACATCTAGGCTGGATTATTTTAATATCATCAATGTAGGAAGAGGCATATTTTAAGTTAAGGAAGTTAGTTCTTCCAGCATTGTGTTGGCTTCTGTCGTGGTTTGGCCTCAGACAGCAACAAAGAACCACATGCCGCTCTCTCGAGCTTCCCAAATACGGAGAAGAATCAGAAGAAAAAGGCAAAACTCGTGAGTTGAGACAAAGGCAATTTAACAGAACAACAAAGGTAACAAGAAAACAACAACAATAACACGGACAGAGGAATATACAAACACGATTATGGAATCCCCGCCGGACCCAGGACAGCTTCATAGTCACCAATATAATTAAAGAGGCAGAGTCTGAAATGCATTGTCCTATATTATAATAATCTAGGCTCTTTGAAAGATTTATTATGAGAACAGTGAAAGTCAGTTGAGAAATGTAAATATTAGTGTTTACATTGTAATGTCTCAGAACTGATGTTAGGGCATTGTATCATACTTCTTTCATCACACTTCTTTCTTGTCAACTCAAGAATATGAGCTCTACTGAGGTTTAAGATAATGGGTGAGGGTTGTCTCTTCTCTTAGGGATGTGACATAGGAAATGTTGGTTTATGGATTGGTTTTTAGTTTCCTTTTGAGTAAATGTTAATGTGTTTACATTATTTTTTTAACCAGAAGTTGTGAAGTTTTTATATGCATCTTGAATTTTGGAGAAGCAGTTTATAAATTACAGAAAAGGCTTAGGTGTTTGGTTGTTTTGTTTTGTTCTGCTTTTACAGAAATGGACTTGAGCAATTCTCAGAATTGACTGTCTGCAAAATTTTTGTGAATGTACAGTAGTAACTCACATGCAACCACTGACATTCAAATTCAATTTTTAAAAATTAAGATACAGATGTATATATCTTAAAATCTTTTTAAAAACTGTCTTTTTATAAATTTGACCTATGTATCTATGTTCCTGTCAGTCCTTTCAAATACTGAATTAAGAAAACCATTAACTTTAGTTTTTTTAACTTCTGACATTCCCGGTGTTGTCCATAGTGGCTTAGAAGCCATTGCTCCAGGTAATGTAGTCCCCCATTTCTCTTTTTCTATCTTTTTCCATGTCTAATATTGCTGAAAGTTGGCTTTTTTTTTTCTTCATGTTGTTACAGAAGTTTTACTAAATAAATCTACTACTGTACTAAAGAATTATTACCACTTTTACCCCTTATTGTTCCTTTTCAATGTAATTTCCAGAAGACAGTTGCCTCTTCTTACAGACGGTCAGGAAGGTGTCACTCAGTAGTGGTTAGCAGGCAGGAAATCTTAATTGAATTCATGCCCATAATTTCCTGTGAGACTTCTTAAATATTTATAACAAGATATCTAATGTGAGTAAGATAGTAACAGAACAGGTTACAAGAAAATATAGAGACTGAAAACATAAAATCACGTCTTATTGTAGACCAAGACTTTTGCTGCAAAGAGTGGTTATATTGCTGAAGTTAGCCCCAGCCGGCAACAAAGAACCACGCGGCCGTTTGCTCACTCCTCCCCGCGGCGGGACGGGGGAGAATCAGAAGAAAAAGGCAAAACTCGTGGGTTGAGATAAAGGCAGTTTAACAGAACAGCGAAGGAAAGAGGAAAACAACAATAATACTGATAAAGGAATATATAGAAACATAATTAATGTACAACCGCTCACCACCCAGAAAGCCCCAGCCGGCTCTGGAGCAGCGATTCCTGCAGTGCCCCCCCCCCCCCCCCCACTCCCCTGGCTATATACTGAGCATGACGTCACATGGTATGGAATGCACCTTTGGCTAGTTTGGGTCAGCCTTTCCAGCAGTGTCCCGTCCCAGCTCCTTGTGAAAATTAACCCTGTCCCTGCTGGAACCAGGACAAACACACACAATAAAGTGGCTCTTCAAGCAGATGGAGAAGACTGAACTGTGCAAACAGTATTCTTCAGTGTCTCAAACGCGAAACAGAGAGTTTAAAAGCAGGTTGCAGGAAAAAGGGATTTATAGTAGTCATGTTGGTTAGTATTTGACATAGCCTAGTACTCTCAGATGTCTTCCTCCAGACACACAAAAAATAAAGAAAAATTAATAGAAGTTTTGCAGACAGTTAAATGCTTCTAATGTATGGTTGGACTTGATGATCTCAAAGGTCCTTTCCAACCATGAAGATTCTATGATTCTAATACTGTGAAGCTCCTGATGCATTTTTTTTTTCCGCAAGAAATAGACTACCTAAGAGCCAGCCAACATGGAAGAGAGTGTATAGTAGGATTTCAAGTATTGTAATCAGTTAACATCTATTCAGATAAAGAAATTGAAGATCAGTCTTTTTTTTTTCAGGAGCCTTGTTTGACATGAGGTAAAAACTGGTTCCCCAACA
Organism: Rissa tridactyla; assembly: GCF_028500815.1. Classification (NCBI taxonomy): domain Eukaryota; kingdom Metazoa; phylum Chordata; class Aves; order Charadriiformes; family Laridae; genus Rissa; species Rissa tridactyla. Next base: position 7,035,905 of record NC_071496.1, read on the forward strand.
GCTTTACATTTCCTTCCATGAGGATGTTCATTAAAGAGCTTTAGGGGCTTCAATAAAGCCATGAACAATTTCTTCCTCAGTGCTTCATAAAGAATGAACTTCCACAAGGACTTCCACAATCCTAAATAGATCTCAGTCTCTCCCCAACTGCTTTTCTCTTCTTTTTAACTGTCTCCCTCTGTCATCCTCTCATGCCTAGCTGGCCTCTCCAGTCTTTTTACATTTGACCTTATGAAGTTTTTACCTTATAAAGTTTTTATCTGTTTACCTGTGACTTTACCATATTGTCCTACTCTCTACTGTTTTCATTTTTCATTATATTTGAAGCAAACTTTTTTAAAATCATCTTTTTATCTATGTAGTAACTTATATCCTGGCCTCCTCCTACCATTTCACTTGCTTCCCTCATTTGTTTACCTTTTGGTTAGAGCAGGGATTTCTTGCATTTGTCTGTATTGTTCCAATGATTTTGTGAATTACTCATTTCCATCTCTTATATTCTGCTTTACTATTTCATATTTTATCCCAACAGAAGTGACTTTTAGATTTATTTTTTTTTCCAAGTGCAGGAAAAATGATTCTGTATCAGAGGTAAGGTAGGTTAGCAGGGTCACTCAAAAAGCTGAGAATATCTTTCTTAAAAATAAACATATAAATATACAAGCAAACATTTTTCACCTTCCCAGTAAAATTATAGGTAATTTCACCTACATGAAATGTCGAGACTGTTTAAACCTTCAGTTCTGCAAATGTACTTAAATATTCACATTTTAGAACAGCTGCAAACCCCAAATAGTCAGTGAATTAATTGCATTTAAGTTCATGCATGCGCTAACATTTAATTTTGAAAAGAGTAGGACCTTGATTATGGAATATATATGCCAAATATAGGATACTGTAGACATAAATTTGAAAACTCAATGTTAGCTACTCGTTTTGCAGTGCATTAAAATTTCTTCATTCCTCCTTTTATATTTAATTTTAAGAGAAGCACTTTATTTTTTTAAAAACATAATATTTTAAGTGATTAACTGCCCTTTGCTAATGGAAACTGATAAGTCATATACAAAAGCATATGTGTGGGGTGTGGTGTCCATGTTTATCTTTCCAATTCCATCATTTTACTTCTAATAGAGAGAGAATGGGTGGTGAAAATGCTTGCTTACAGATTCTTGTAGATTTTGCAATGGCTCCTGCAGGGCTTAAAGGACAATAACTATAGGAAGATATTTCTAGCTTTTTTTGTCAATGTTGTTTCTTTTTAATAAGTATTCTTTCTCTTATACTTCAGATATGTTTGTCACATAGTTATTTTTCTTATTGGGTGTCTGAAAAGAAACATTCATGTGAGCATGCATTCTGATAATAAAAATGTGAAATACTCTTAGGTCAACTTTTCTATGTAATAGAGGTCTGGAGTTTATTTTAAGGTAATGAGTGAGATGTCACAGTCTTGGAACGATTCTGACTTTTTCCTTTATTAACAGTAGTTATATAACTATATGGGTATTTGTATTATGTATAATATTTAATATACAAATATAAACATATTTTTTCTTAGAGTAAAATATTTGTTAACTTCCTAATTAGTTCATTCATTTGTACAAGTTATGTGTTTAGATAACCCAGTGTTTAATTCTGAAATAATTTCAGATTGAAATATTTTCTTAAAATTCCTCTGAAATTTAAAAAAAAAATTTCCCTCCCCAGTAAACATTTTTTGTGAAACTAACTGATGCAGTTATGTTCCATTTATGTTATGTGAAATTACTAAAAACTCTTCAGTCTCATGTCTTCATCGTTCATTTCTACTAACTCACAAGATCTGCTTGAAAAGGTGGACAGGGAATGGGGATTGCGGTCAGTTCATCACACATTGTCTCTGCTGCTCCTTCCTCCTCACACTCTTCCCCTGCTCCAGCATGGGGTCCCTCCCACAGGAGACAGTCCTCCATGAACTTCACCAATGTGAGTCCTTCCCACGGGCTGCAGTTCTTCATGAACTGCTTCAGCGTGGGTCCCCCATGGGGTCACAAGTCCTGTCAGAAAACCTGTTCCAGTGTGGGCTCCTCTCTCCACAGGTTCACAGGTCCTGCCAGGAGCCTGCTCCAGCGTGGGCTTCCCACAGGGTCACAGCCTCCTTCAGGCACATCCACCTGCTCTTGTGTAGAGTCTTCCACAGGGTGCAGGTGGATATCTGCTCCACCGTGGACCTCCATGGGCTGCAGGGGGACAGTCTGCCTCACCATGGTCTTCACCATGGGCTGCAGGGAAACCTCTGCTCTGGTGCCTGGAGCGCCTCCTCCCCCTCCTTCTTCACTGACCTTGGTGTCTGCAGAGTAGTTTCTCTCATATCCTCACTCCTCTCTTCCGGCTGCTGTGTGCAGCAGGTTTTTTTCCCCCTTTTAAAATATGTTATCACAAAGGTGCTACCACTGTTGCTGATTGGCTCAGCTTTGGCCAGCAGCAGGTCCATCTTGGAGCTGGCTGGCATTGGCTCTATCGGACATGGTGGAAGCTTCAAAACCTTGTCATGCAAACCCAATACAATTTTATAAATTCTCTTGCAGTCAGCCTGCAAATTAAAATAAAAAGAACATAGGGAAGAGTAAAATGTTGTGACATTTTTCAAAAGTAGCTTGTGGAACGTTTAACTTAGATGTGCAGTAATAATTTGGGGAAGAAAATAACTTCAACATTTATTTTCTTTTTTAAAAAGCTTTTTCAGCTACCTGCCATTTCATAACTAGCTTGTGTTTTTTAAACCCTTTTCTGTAGTGAAAAAGTTAACTGGTTCTGTAGTAATGCAGGTGCCAACAGTATTGGGCTGAGATATCACTAAAAGATATGAAGAACATTTGACTAGTACATATAGTACATGTATGTACTTTGGCAGACAGTATAAAATGGATAATGGATTTTTCTAAAAGAGAATTGGAGTTACTTCTTTGTTTCAAATTTGCTCATGGGAAAAGGTGTTTAAGGATATGTATGAGGAAATTGAGGAATACATGAATGGAGAGATTTTTTCAGGGGTTGCACAGGAGTCTCTTGCACAATGGGATATCTGCAAGGGAGAACAAAGAGTGTTTAAGTAGTTTTTAAACTGCCTTCAGGAATTTTCGAAGAACCCTATCTGTCCCTTTTTGGATGCTCGTCATCTTTTGTGGTCTTCCTGTAGAGCTTCCTGTGTACTGTTCTTGGATACCATATGAATCATCAGTGTGTGTGGTGTTTTACCCATCTGACAAATGAGAAAACTGCAACAACAATATTCTTCATGTTCTTCATTGAGATTGGCTCTATTAAGAGAACTACTTTCTTAGATTGCACTGGAATGAATTTATGTGATCCAGTAGGTCTTTTTTAATTTCTGTCATCTACTAGCTAGGATAGACAGTAGAAAACAGCCTTTTATGAATGCATGCCAAGCAGATGTTACAACCGTCTGGGTGTACTGAAACAGATGCCATCTACAGAAGCCTTTTCAACATAAAATGTAATCACATTGTGGCTGTTCCACATTCTAATGTAAGTTTTCATCATGTCCTGCATTACTGGGTTGAACTACATGAAAATTGGATTGTGTGATTTCTTTCCCCTTGGGAAAGGAATGAAAATGAGATTTCTCATATGAAGCTATCCCAATGAGAGGAAATGTACGTAAATATGCCTTGGAGGGGATTTGACAGTATAAAGGTAGTCGTATAGCTGAGATGCAGCTTGACTCGTCAAACCTACTTTTAAGGTTAGGGCTAATGCCTGAATAAGTGTATTCAGTAATGTTTCTCCAGTGTTCAGATGGTCTCATTAAGTCATTATTTCTTAAACATGACAGTTATTTCTCAGCAGGATACCAAATTAAGTTTTTTTCACTAAACACCTTTTTTGCCTATTCTGTATTTGGCAGTTAGATTTCTTTGATCATGTTAGGGTTGTGTATGTGGTGGTTTGGTGGGGTGGGCAGGTGGTGGGGTCTTTCACCATGGGTATTCTCCATATCTGATCTTGTACAACAGTATTATACTGAAGAAAGTAAGAGGAGGAAATAAACAAGAACTGTTATACTGCTGCTTTTTTCCTGGTTCCCATATTTCTTTTGAGTATTTAGTCTTTGAAACTTAGTAAGTTTCTCAGGAAATTTTCTCTAGCAGTATGGATCATGGAATTCATCACATGGGGGTCATTCTTTGACATAACATCATTTTGTCTAGCTATATGAAGCTAAGGTGGCTGTGAAGTACAGTCTTTCTGATTTAGTAGTATTTTCAGACTTATTTTACAGAGAGAGGGCTATTACCAGCTGCAGAGTTCTAAAGAACTGTGATACAATGTTTGTTAAAATAAGTATGCCAAGTGACTGTGGAACCAAACAGAAAACAGTGTCATAATTTTAGGCTTTACAGTTGATGGTATTGTACAAAATACAAAAACATCCCTTCTATAAGCTGTATGTAAAGAAGCAACAGTATCTTTTCTTTATGAAGAGCAAAAATGTAATGCATACTTTTACCATGAATTAATTTTGTCTCAGAAGATGGAGTTTATAGATACTTTGATAGGCTGAATAAAATGTGCTTAACCAGAACCATACCACATCCAAAATTCAGACATCTGTATTTATCTCCATCTCCTAATTATGTCTCAGTGCATCAGCAGATGAATGTACTGAGTAACAAGAATAAGTCTTCTCTGTTATGATATGTTACTGGTGCCAGCACTGTTATAGTTTATAAATAAAATCAGTAAGTGAGCAAAGCATTTTTTTCTGCATTATATAGAATTTTTTCCTCAGCATAACCAATTATAGAATAAGGGAAAGGCTTATGTACTTTAAAATGTTTCTTCTGTTTTGATGGAATCTTGCCATTTTGAGTGTTAGTCTGTGCTATAGCTCATGCTTTTACAGCATCTTGCTATTCAGCAGCCCAATGCTGTTAGACACCAATGGGTAGGATTGAAATATTAATATAGTAGACTTCACGATGAAGAGAGTGATGGAAAAGTGTTCAAAGCTGTTATCCAAAGACTATTTGACTGTAGACCTCTTTTCCCCCTCCCTGAGTGCTGAACTGTGTCACTATCCATTGCCCCAGCCTCTGCATCCCTTGCCCTACTTGCACTCTCATAGTGAGTGGTCCCAGAATAACACAACATTTGATTTACAGCGCAAAGTCATGAATGGAAAGCAGCAGTAGCGTGTCCAGCACATGCTGCCTTGGATTACCATAAGGTAAAAAATCTCTTTGGAACTAGGTCATCTTTGTGTAAATGATGTGTGGTGGGCTGTAGGGATCCTTCGATCTTCAATCCCTGTCTCTGTCAGCAACTAATTATGTGGCCACAAGAAAGTCAATTTTGCCAGAAGTGTTGAATATGCTTGTTAAATTTGGGTAATTCAATCCAAATATCCTATAATAATGCCTTAATTTGTTTTACTTGCTTTACATACTTAGTGCAGCATATGCTAGCTATTGAAATTGATGGCAGCTGATGGCAATGATACTGGCAGCTAAGAACCTAAATATAGGTCTTGGATTGTATCCTACAGAATTTAAATTTGCATTAATGCTGTTTATTTTAAAGCTATCAAACTTTAAACAGATAAATTTGAATATGATAATTGTCTCTTTTATCCCCCTCTTTTCGCTTCTGTTTAAAATAAAATTGTTTCCTCCCTTTATAACTTTATTGTATCAAAGTGTTAATCATACTAGTTTGGGGTTGCTGCAAAATCTGTATGATTGTAGAAGTGAATGCTGGAATCATGTATTTGTGGCTCAGTGCCTTGTGCCACTGTGCAGAAATATAGAAATACATGCTCTGCATATTACATGGGTAGAAAGAGACTGACTCAGCTTATCAGTATTTTCCTCCACCCCGTTTGTGTTTTCAGTGTTGGTGCGTAATATATATTGATAGTGCATGTGACTTTCTGCTGGTTTTGGCATAATGAAACTTTGTATAGTTATATCACTATATAGTGTTGTCCCTCCTAGTGGAGTAGAAATGCACACAGTAATTTATTCATCATGTTCTTTTGCTGATTATTTGATTGTTGTTCGGTATGCGCGTGGGCAGTAAAGTTAATCTTATCTTCATGCTGATTTTTGGGTAAATAGCAGACTATATACTTCTAAAGCAAAATTGAAATTCATCTGTGATTCTCCATAGTGACAAAAATAAAAGGAATACACATTTACATGTGGCCTTTTTTTCATTCAAATAACATATTGCAAATTGATTCAAACTATATATATAGGTCAAGGAAAATGTATGGCTTACCGACACTTGCTCTAATGTTTCCATTTTACTTTATTGTTAGTCTTGTGATGTTTAATCATGTGGAAGTATGCTTACCTAGATGCCATGCACAGGAAGTAGTCTGAGGTAGAACTCCTTGAAAAACATAGTTGATATTATCCTTGCACCGTTTTGCTAAATTGTTTTACAAAATATCATCTAGTACTCTGTCCCACTCGGGAATATCCTCTCTGGAGCCAGGAGCTCTGTCAGCATCTCTTGGTTTGCCAAGATTCCAAGCTTATGGGTGTGCTGCTCTAAGAGGAAAGGAAGTTTCTTGTTTCCTGTACCTTTGCCTTATTGTGGTACAAAACATGAATAAGCACTCAGTAGTTTTAATGTATCGAACCATGTTTCATTAATTTCCAATATATTCAGAATTGCCCTCAGATAACTTAGACTTAGTAATTACATGAAATGTATTAAATCATTAAAACCTCAGTGTATTCTGTGTTTTTCTGGAAGGGGAGGTTGGGGAGAGGGGCTTTGGGTGGTTTGGGGGGGTGTTTAGGGGTTTTTTGTTTTTTTTAAGATGAGTTTGAGTTTTGGGAGATTGGAGTAATCTCAAGAATGTGCTGGAAGCCTCTCATTTTTAAGATTCAAATAAATATATGAAGAGTTGGAAAACATGTTATAGACAACAATCTTGAACGTGTAGGTAGATAAGTTCCTACATGTAGTTGGCGATAGGACAAGAGGAAACGGCCTCAAGTTGCACCAGGGGAGGTTTAGACTTGATATTAGGAAAAATTTTTACACTGAAAGGGTTATTAAGCACTGGAACAGGCTGCCCAGGGAAGTGGTTGAATCACCATCCCTGGAGGTATTTAAAAGATGGGTAGACATAGTGCTTAGAGATATGGTTTAGTGATGGTTTTTGTCAGTGTTAGGTTGACGGTTGGACTAGATGATCTGGTGAAATTCCCGCTGACTGAAAAAGGGGAAACATAACCCCCATTTTCAAAAAGGGAAAAAAGGATGACCCAGGGAACTACAGGCTAGTAAGCCTCACCTCTGTGCCTGGCAAGATCATGGAGCAGATCCTCCTGGAATCTCTGCTAAGGCACATGGAAAATAAGGTGATTGGTGACAGACAACATGGCATCACCAAAGGCAAGTCATGCCTGACAAATTTGGTGGCCTTCTACGATGTTGCCACAGCATTGGTAGATAAGGGGAGAGCAACCGATGTCATCTACCTGAAATGCAAAGTGTTTGACACTGTTCCACATGACATCCTGGTCTCTAAATTGGAAAGGCATGGATTTGATGGGTGGACCACTCAGTGGATAAGGAACTGGCTCGATGGCCGCACTCAAAGAGTTGCAGTCAACTGCTCAATGTCCAAGTGGAAACCAGTGATGAGTGGCTTTCCTCAGGGGTCAGTACTGGGACCAATGCTGTTTAACATCTTTGTAGGCGACATGGACAGTGGGATTGAGTGCACTCTCAGCAAGTTTGCCAATGACACCAAGCTGTGTGGCACGGTCGACAGGCTGGAGGGAAGGGATGCCATCCAGAGGGACCTGGACGAGCTAGAGAGGTGGGCCTGTGTGAACCTCATGAAGTTCAACCAGGCCAAGTGCAAGGTCCTGCCCCTGGGTCATGGCAATCCCGGGCACAAATACAGGTTGGGCAGAGGATGGCTTGAGAGCAGCCCTGAGGAGAAGGACTTGGGGGTGCTGGTGGACATCCAAAAGGTGTGTACAGCTTGGTAACATGGAAAAACAAAAGTGTGCCCAGTGAAAACATCTGTAACTGATATGTGGCTATGGTGATATGTAATTGTATTACAACAGTATACTTAATATAAGAACTTACCTTTGATTTATCACCAAACTTTAAAGAAAAAAATTAGGAAATATAAAAAAAACTTAGAATCATAGAATTGCCTAGGTTGAAAGGAACCTTTTACAGAATCATAGAACTGTTCAGATTAGAAGGGACCTTAAAGATCATCTAGTTCCAATCCCCCTGCCAAGGGCAGGGACACCTCCCATTAGACCAGGCTGCTCAAAGCCCCATCCAGCCTGGCCTTGAACACTTCCAGGGATGGGGCATCCACAACTTCTCTGGGCAACCTGTTCCAGTGCCTCACCCCCCTCACAGTAAAGAATTTCTTCCTAATATCCAATCTAAATCTATCCTCTCTCAGTTTGAAACTGTTGCCCCTTGTCCTATCATTACACTCCCTGATAAAGAGTCCCTCCCCATCCTTCCTGTAGGCCCCCTTTAGGTACTGGAAGGCTGCTATAAGGTCTCCTCGGAGCCTTCTCTTCTCCAGGCTGAACAACCCCAACTGTCTCAGCCTGTCCTCATAGCAGAGGTGCTCCAGCCCTCTGATCATCTTTGTGGCCCTCCGCTGGACCCACTCCAACAGGTCCATGTCCTTCTTATGTTGAGGACTCCAGAGCTGGACACAATACTCCAGGTGGGGTCTCACCAGAGCGGAGTAGAGCAGAGGGGTAGAATCTTAACCTGCTGGCCATACTTCTTTTGATGCAGCCCAGGATGCGGTTGGCTTTCTGGGCTGCGAGTGCACATTGCCGGCTCATGTTGAGCTTCTCATCCACCAGCACCCCCAAGTCCTTCTCCTCAGGGCTGCTCTCAAGCCATTCTCTGCCCAACCTGTATTTGTGCCTGGGATTGCCATGACCCAGGTGCAGGACCTTGCACTTGGCCTGGTTGAACTTCATGAGGTTTGCAGGGGCCCACCTCTCTAGCTCGTCCAGGTCCCTCTGGATGGCATCCCTTCCCTCCAGTGTGTCGACTGTGCCACACAGCTTGGTGTCGTCGGCAAACTTGCTGAGGGTGCACTCAATCCATGTCGCCTGTCCATGTCGCCTACAAAGATGTTAAACAGCATTGGTCCCAGTACTGACCCCTGAGGAAAGCCACTCATCACTGGTTTCCACTTGGACATTGAGCCGTTGACCGCAACCCTCTGAGTGCGGCCATCGAGCCAGTTCCTTATCCACCAAGTGGTCCATCCATCAAATCCATGCTTCTCCAATTTAGAGACCAGGATGTCATGCGGGACAGTGTCAAACACTTTGCATAAGTTCAGGTAGATGACGTCGGTTGCTCTCCCCTTATCTACCAGTGCTGTGGCAACATCATAGAAGGTTACCAAATTTGTCAGGCATGACTTGCCCTTAGCGAAGCCATGTTGGCTGTCACCAATCACCTCCTTATTTTCCAGAGGTGAGACTGACTGGTCTGTAGTTCCCTGGGTCATCCTTTTTTCCCTTTTTGAAAATGTGTGTTATGTTTCCCCTTTTCCAGTCAGTGGGAACTTCACCAGACTGCCACGACTTTTCAAATATAATGGAAAGCGGCTTGGCGACTTCATCTGCCAGCTCCCTCAGGACCCATGGATGGATTTCATCAGGTCCCATGGACTTGTGTACCTCCAGGTTCCTCAGATGGTCCCAAACTTGATCTTCTCCTACAGTGGGCGGTTCTTCATTCTCATAGACCCTGCCTTTGCATCCTGCAACTAGGGTGGTGTGTTTGGAGCCCTTGCTGGTGAAGACTATGGCGAAAAAGTCATTCAGTACCTCAGCCTTCTCCATATCCTGGGTGACCAGGTCTCCTGTTTCCTTCTGGAGAGGGCCTGCATCTTCCCTAGTCTTGCCTTTACCCCTGATGTACTTCTAGAAGTTTTCCTTGTTGTCCTTGATGTCCCTAGCCAGATTTAATTCTATCTGGGCTTTAGCTTGCCTAATCTGGTTCCTGGTCACTCGGACAGTTTCTCTGTATTCCACCCAGTCAATCCGTCCTTGCTTCCACCCTCTGTAGGCCTCCTTTTTGCTTTTGAGCTTGTCCAGGAGCTCCTTGTTCATCCATGCAGGCCTCCTGGCTTTTTTGCCTGACTTGTTCTTTCTTGGGATGCACCGCTCCTGAGCTTGGAGGAGGTGATCCTTGAATACTAGCTAGCTTTCTTGGGCCCCTCTTCCCTCCAGTACTTTTTCCCATGTTACCCTGCCAAGCTCCCAGGATGACAATCGCATCCCTGGCAGGCACTGGGGAAGTCCCAGACTGGACTCAGCAATGGACAGGAGCTGAACTCAGGATCTGGATTCAGGAACACATGGATCGCGATCAAAGGCAGATGAACAGATAGAGTGCTCCTTGGAGGCCGACCACTGAAAAAAGAGGGCTGACCCTTTGATCCCTCAGCTGTTATACTGAGCCTGATGCAGATGGGATGGAATACCCTGTTGGTCAGTTTTGTCCATTCCTCCCCTAAGGTGCGACCCCTCTACACTTTTCCACTTCCAACCCTCCAACTTGGTACATAACAAGTTAGCTGACCTGTGTTTTTATAGCAATAAGTATAAGCAGGAGTATCTTTGCATACCATTCCTTGGTATTATCTATAAACACGGGGCCTTAGCTCTGCTAGAAGCCGACACTGTCTGAAAAATATGCCGTTAATTTCAGAGAGTTCAGTTAGAAGAGGCTTAACTGAAAAGTAAAATTGTTGAAAAGAAAATTGGTTCTGTTTTACCTCAAACTAGGATAAACTATAAGTTGTAGTGACTGTTTACTGAATGTTTACAAGAAGAGGGATATAACAAGATAATTTCTTTTGAAAGCTTCATTTTGTCTGGTTCTTTTTTTAATTCCCTTCTGCACCCTTCCTGATTTCTTCTCTTACCCTGGGTAGCAGATCTATTTTGAATTATTTGCAAATATCTTGTGGGGGAGGGACATGACACAACCTTCATTAACTGCAGATGAATCTCAAAAGAATTCAAATGGAAATGCACCTAATATATATAATGTAAGCCCAAACAGGCACCTTTTTGCACTCCAGGATCTCAGGCATCTCTTTTCAAGCCATCTCCTTTCTACATTTTTTTTTCTTTCCTTGCTTTCACTTTCCTTGAAAGATAAGCCTTCCGTCAAATCTGTTATGTCCTCACTCTTAAGGATTATTGATATAAGGTCCAGGCTTGACGTGCATGAAAGAACATCCAAACTCAAAACACTTGATACAACTTGTTCTCTGAAAATTGTTCTATTCGAAGAATGTTACTGATTATCAAGCTGGGAACCAGAAGAAAGTTCATTGGGAATGCTTTTCTTACTGCATTGTGGGGAAGCAGAGGAGTTTAGCTTCTTGAATGGGACTTTTTAATGAAACTTCTCCATAATATTGTATACAGTCTAGGACAGCAGAAACACTTTATGTTGTTTACACTTCTTATTTTACTTGCATCTCCTATACAAAAGTTCTTCAAAGTATGTATATCAGTTATGTAGGACTGCAAAACTGCTGATAGTCCAAACTGATAAGTATGAAAAGAGATATCTAAGTCCAAATTGATGTTCTTTCCTTTAGTTTCCCTCTGAGAAAATGTGTCCTTGCTTATCATATATAAAGAAGTTGTAGTGGTGTGAAAACATGGTTCTGTACGTTTTTCTTTTTCCAACTGCAGTTTTGCCTTCTGAAGTAACGAAGCACCTTCCCATTTCTTTCTTTCTGCCTGTATTTTAGATTTCTCCAAATGCATTGGATAATCTGTTTTGTAATGCATTATTATTCTAGTGATTGTACAGTAATTCCAAGTTACTTCAAGTTTGGTTTCCATTAAAACAGAAAATTATATATAGCTCTGGGAGTTCTTACCCTTTGTACATCTGCCTTTTTTTGAGGGAAAAAAAAAAGTAGTTAAAACAGACCACAATGAAGAAAACTCCATATACATGCTGTTCCTTATTGTTCCCTTTAGTGCAATTACTTAAAATACACAGTAAGAGGAATAGATCAATTAATTAAAATTCAACTGTTAATGACGGAAAAACTGATTGAAGCTCAGATATAACTGTCTCAGAGCACCGTACATGTCCTTTGCTCGTGACTTTATTAATCATGTTGTATTTATAATATTGTACTTTAGTGTCATGGTTTATATAAAGTATAAATAAGTATATTATTATTATAAATATAATGGGTATATATACACACACACACACTTTATATATACTTTTATATATAGTCATAATATTATAATTTAGTGTTGTGGTTTAACCCCAGCCGGCAACTAAGCACCACATAGCCGCTTGCTTACTCCCTCCCAGTGGTATAGAGGGGAGAATTGGAAGGGTAAAAGTGAGAAAACTCGTGTGTTGAAATAAAGACATTTTAATAATAGCTACTGTGAAGAAAATTAACTCTGTTCCAGCCAAAACCAGTACACTCTTGTTTTGAAATAGTGTTCAGCTTTTACAATTTGAATATGCTGGAGGCTAAATCTGGTCCTCACTGCTGTACTGTTAAGTGCATTACAATCACTATATATTTATAATAATTATAATTTCCATATTATAATATGCAAATAACATGTTCATTTCCCAGGATTTTTTTCTAGCAATATGATTTTCTTCTGCATGTAGCATTGGATCTCTGTTGACTTATTTCTGAGACCTTCCTATTTACAAGCCCAGTTGCATTTTGACAAGGAAGTAACTTCTTCATATATTTCAATCTTTTCTACAAATTTCAAGTTTTTCCTAGAAAAATCTCCTTCCTAGTGCATCTTTAAAAATATATCTTTCTGTGATACATTTTGTTGGAATCACGTTTAAAGAATACATGTTTTTTGAATTATTTTCTTTTAGTATTCCATCAAAGACCAGGCTAAAAATTGGTTTTCCACTATAACTTTACATCTTACTCAGATGATTTAAATATTTGATAAAGTTAATCAGAATCCTCTTCTGTTGAATTTAAATTATTTTCTGTGGATTGCATTATATACTGTTTAAATGTCTAAATGAGAAATCAAACATAAAATATAAATATTAACTATGAAGACCTACATTCCAAACCAAGTGGGATTTAGATTAATCAATATCAGACTAGATCCCCCTTAATAGAAAGATTTATTTGATATATAATGAATTATCTTTAACCTTTAGCTTCAGATATATGATAATTATTTCATCCCTCCAGAATGACTGTGAACACTCATAATCCATTTGACAGAAGAGATTTTGAATTGTTACCATTCATACATCTGCTATTTACTGGGCTGGAGTAATATTTGTCAAAAGGCAATGCTTATTTTGATGATATAAGGAAAGGTTTTGAATGAGACGTTGGTACGGGTTGAGAAATCTTGACAAATCAACATTGGTTTCAGTGAATCCACAGTGATTCATATCAGCTGGCCCTGCATTCAACAATTGCGGATTACTATTAATGAGATAATTTACTGATTTAGCAAGTTTTAGAAGGAATGTGTTTTTATCTTCTAAAATATTGCATTTTAGCACAAGTGAAAATATTTTATCCTTAATTGCCCTAAGTTATTTAAATGAACTGTAACTTCTCAATGAAAAGAAATATTTTCATCTTAAAATTTATTTTTGTGCTTAGTATTTTCCTTTTATTTTCAGAATATATGTCACACTGTAAGGTATTTCCTACATAATAGATACCATAATGCATATAAATAGTACAGCATTTTTTCTTCCAGCCAAACCAGACAACAGTGACTTAGGTGCCTTGTGTAATTGGTAATGTGATGAAAGAAATCACCATTGCCACCAAAGGCTTGTTTTTTGCAAAGTTAGGTCCAGATGTTTTTTAACTGTACATCTTTTGTATGATATATGTAGTCAAATCTAAATACTTTTGAATGGTTACAGAAAGCCATGAGTCACTGAATCTCCCTCTGTTGTTGTTGTATAATATACCATAAAAGGTGTTTGTCATATACAGGGGCAGGATCTGTTTCAGTTGCAGAATCTTTTAAGAGATCCCAATAACTACTATGAACACCAGTAATTAATTTCATTCAATAAAGAGTGTCAGGAAGAGAGTTCTTAAGATTCATACTGAATAACAAAGTAAAAATTTTAAGACTTGTACATTTTGCTTCAAAACAAAATCATTCTATTTCAAATATAATGTAAGTCCATATCTTCTAATACAGCAAACCCCATTTAAAGATTTCAACTTTTTAAAAATAATTAAGTTTTAGTAGCGTAATAAATTGTCCTGGTTCGGGGTGGAGCAGAGCCAACTGTCTGTTCAGTGAGAGAGGCTCTTGCTCTTACTCGTTACTGTGGCAACCAGGGTCAGCTGACCTGGTTGTTTACCCTGTGGAGGGGTTGCACCTGTGGGGAGGAGTGAACAGGTCAGATGACCCAAACTGACCAATAGGGTATTCCATCCCATCTGCCATGCTCAGGATAAAAGCTGAGGGATGAAAGAGGTCAGGTTGGCTCTTTTCTGATGATTTCTTTCTTTGATGGCTCTCTTTCTTTAATGACTGATGCTTAAGGAAGACCCTGTCAGCTCATCTCCCTTTTGATCCTGATCAGTGTGTTCTAGTTCCCATTTGTCACTGAGTCCAGTCTGGAACTTCCCCAGTGCCTGCCAGTGACATTTCACTGGGAGCTTGATATACTTTTGTATATATTGTATCTATTTCATTAAAGTAGTTTAGTTTTTTTCTAAACTCACAAATCTCTTTATCTCTCTTCTTCCTCTCTTTGGAGCGAGAGGTGGGGGAGAGCATCTTGTCATTGGCCAACCTGCCCCAAACCACAACATAAATATATAACCAATGTTCTCTGTTTAGTGAGGTAGGAGTGATATTGACGTAGCAATGGATCTAATTTAAAAAATTGCAAACAATAGCCAAGATGTGTGGTGGGTTTTTTGTTTGTTTTGTTTTCTTAATAAAAGGCCTTTAGCCTAGGTCAGCTTTTGAGAGAATCTGTTATGCTTACAAAAAACCACTGTGCTGTAAATCTCTTCATTCAGGTATTACTGTAGTTTAGATGTCAGAAATCAGAACACATCTGGAATTCTGTCAGCTGGGGATTGCACATTTTGAACAATTTTGTTGAGATTGTACTAAAATAAAATACTGTAAAATGTTTTACAATATAGGCCTAATTATGAAAATTAAAGCCTATTACCATTTATATGTCACATTTTTAACAGATATTTTCTTCTAACATGAGAGGAAAAAAAAAGAAAACAAAGCTTAAAAAAAGAAATAGACATTACAAAAGTTTCTTAGTGTTTGACTCATTAATGTTCCATACAGTCATACTTGCAGCTTTCTTTTTTGTCAGCGCATGGGCAAGGACTGCTGTAGGGGAAGCTGCAGCAGGGGCACACAATACACTGACCATTTCTGGTTACCTCCTCCCATTATTTTTTTGTAGTGAAACAGGATTTGGGATGCTTTATGATGTTGGCTGGAACTACTTACAGACTTTCCACCTGCAGCCTCCTGTCTGTGTGATTGAGGTGAATATAACTCAAGAGTGAATATATAGTTCAGTGAGTGATAAATCTAAATGACCTAATTTAGCTACAAACTCCTGTACATTTACTGTAATGTACTTCTCTAGAGAAGCAAATCTAGGACTTTGAAAATTGCATTAGTCCATCCTGTTCTCAAGAGGCCAAAAATCACACAGAAGGCTTTTCCAATCTCTCGTTCCTGGACCAAGTAATTGAGAAAAGGTTAACTAACAATCTCCATTAGTATATTCCATGTATTAACATTTCAAATGCCTCAGTATCAAGGTTCAAACTAGGGCAGAGCTCAAAGAATAGCTCTTTATTATAATAATAATAAAGCCTTTCAAGAGTAGACTTAGTTTCCAAAGGCTGGTCTGAATGAAGGACTGTTTACTGAATGAATATGTCCACACAATGATGTAAGTGGTTTAATAAACCTTTTAAAAGTGAATTCCAATTAATTCTCCCAGGTGTTTGTGTGGAGAAGACACTGGATTTGGTAGTGAGTGGCACCTAGAATGCCTTGTAATACAGGAAGATTTTTTAAAAGTGGAAGAAAAATATAGGGAGTACTTAATTTATTCTTAAAATAGATTTATGGTGTGGTACCATATTTCTCACTATTCACAAAAGGGGTCACAGAAATACAAATATCAAAATAAAAAACAACAACCTCTTTATAAGCGATAACTTAATTCTATATCAAAATAAATCAGTGAGCATAATTGTAGCAAGCGTAGCACTTACTGGAGCTATAGCTGTAATGTAAACCAACCTGTATAATGTACCAGAGAAAAACTCAAAGCAATTATGTCAAACCCTGTTCATCGAGAACTGCATGATAAATGCACGTGGCTTTGGAATCCTGAAAAGCCTGTGAGTCAGTAAAAACTCTCGTACTGCCAAAGAATAAGCTCAATTTAAATGTTTCTTATGTCCAGAAAAGAAGTTGCTTATTTCCAAGCAAGTCTTTTTTTGGTGATAAGCCTATGTTCAAGACCGTAAAAGCTATTTGGCTTCCAAGCTGTCTAAAAGAATCCATAACAGTTTAGCAGCTTGAAAGGAAATAAAGGGTTAAATGTCTGGCTCTTGAACTGAGTTTCACAAGAAAGTTAAGAGTGCAGAGAATTTTGCAGTGCAGTAGCAAATGAAGTTTTTCTGAAAGGGGGGTAAATTTATCAACTTGCCTACAAGGCCTTCAGTAAACAAAACTAAAAAATTGCAATGGGTTAATCAGAGCTGTTCATATTCCTTTATATCCAGATGACTATTGCTTAATGCGAGATGAAAATAAAGAAGTAATGGATAATAGAAGATTGTGTGTGTGAGAAAGAGGAGCATGGTTTGGGTGAAAAAACAATATTGATAGGGATTTGGTGGTGAAATGTACACGAATGAGTGTGTTTATTTTCTTGACAGCTTTCAGTTTTAATGGTTTGTCTATTTAATAGTTCTGCTGGCTTCAAAAGATTTCTGTCTGGCTCCAAAGTTACCTGAACGCTGTCTTCCATCAGCCTGCCATGTCATTAACACAATTATATGTTTTCTTGATAGCTTTTTATGACCTATTATTCTTTTCACCAGCTGAACAGTAGAAATACTTAGACATTAGACTCCAGGCTAATTGTGATATAGGACAAGGAGCTCTATTCTGAATGCATGACCACTGATTTCAGCTGTTAGAGATGTGATTTTTTTTTATAGATTAGAATAGCAAAATGATAGATTCTGCTTATAAGATGGAGAATGCCCTTTCATCCATATTACATGATAATCAGGGAAAGCAATTTTAACATCAAGGATTTTTTTGCTTGCTTCTGTTTTCCCCTATCACTGATTTTTTTTTAATCCTCTTTAGACTATAAATGTGCATATTTCTGATAAATCAGTAAATGCAGTTCTTTTCTAGGACCTTCTTCAAGCCACAGTAGTTTGTTCCTTTTGGGGATATTCTAGTGCACGTAATGTAGTTGATAAGTATCTTAGTTTCCTTTCTACACCATTTCCTATATTTTCTGTTTCCTAATATAGATCCATGTTTTCATTTGCACCAAGAGTTTAGAAATATTTCTAGGGTCAGCTGTCTTCTACTTTGTCTGATTGTCTCTGCATTGGTGAGGCCGCACCTCGAATACTGTGTTCAGTTTTGGGCCCCTCACTACAAGAAAGACATTGAGGTGCTGGAGCATGTCCAGTGAAGAGCAACAAAGCTGGTGAGGGAGCACAAATCTTATGAGGAGTGGCTGAGGGAACTGGGCTTGTTTAGCCTGGAGAAAAGGAGGCTGAGGGGAGTCCTTATCGCTCTCCACAACTACCTGAAAGGAGGTTGTAGTGAGGTGGGTGTTGGTCTCTTCTCCCAAGTAACAAGTGAAAGGACAAGAGGAAACAGCCTCAAGTTGCACCAGGGGAGGTTTAGCTTGGATATTAGGAAAAAATTTTTCACATAAATGGTTGTCAAGCATTGGAACAGGCTGCCCAGGGAAGTAGTTGAGTCACCATCCCTGGAGGTATTTAAAAGACGTGTAGCTGTGGCGCTTAGGGATATGGTTTAGTGGTGGACTTGGTAGTGTTAGGTTAACGGTTGGACTCTATGATCTTAAAGGTCTTTTCCAACCTAAATGATTCTATGATTCTTTGATTTGTGTATGGCTCACAAGTTCTTGTCCAGATGCCGCCAATGTTTGGATAAGTAATTTGTTTTTCCCCAGAGTACTTGTTCTGCTTGTTGCTTGTTCTAACATCTTTACTCATCATGTTGAAAGGAAGGACCACAATTAATCTGGGCAAGGCCTCTTCATGAAGAGAAAAGGGCTACTAATGCTATCAACCTCTGTTTTTTTTTCAGGGGCATGAACTCCTAGCAACCTTTAAAGTTTAGCAGTCAAGTTCCTGTTTTGGTTCCAAGAACATCGCTTGAACATTTAATACTGAAAATGGACTTACCTGTAATGAGGTTTTGAGAGGGTTCTACATGAAAATAGACAATATGGTGGTGCCTTTACCATGTAAAAATAATTTTTGAAAATTCTAAATATAGCCAATATTAGTAGAGCTGTGTTTTCTCAGTTACTTTTAATAAATAATTTACCTGGCCCATTGAATCTCTGAATAAAAGTGGGGAGACCAATATAGCAGCATCGTTTCAAATATGTTTCTAAAATAGTGTTTTAGGAATGTTTTTAATACTTCCCTTGGTTTTAATATATATACCCTTCCTTTTATAATTGTACTCCTAGGACAGTAAAGAGACAGCACTGTCCACAGGATGTCCTCTTTAAAGAAGTAATTTCCTTTCCCATCTCTTCCTCCTTGTTGCCATCGCATTTTTATGGCACATACAACAGGAGAACATACTGAGTAGCAGTATTTTCTGTTATATTAATAAAAGTAGATTTGGCCACTGAATAATCCTTTACAGAATGGCACTTTTCAGCACATGAAATGTTGTAATTATGCAACACAGCCTATTGAACCAGTTATCATCATTCATCAAATACATATGGTAGTTGAATTTCCATTATGGTCTGATATCAAGGCAAGGAGAAAAACACAATGTCCAGATCTTTGCAAGACCCTTACGGAATTTATCTAATGTATCTGGTTCATATAGGGATAAGTAATTTCTAGAGTGCTCATTCATTACTTATTTATTTATTGACATAGAAGTATTAGTGCAAGACCCAAGATACTGTTAGTCATAGAGGTGAAAAAGGTTTTGGTAGGTTTAAAGGTTGGTATCAGTCAACCACTGGGATTATTTTTTTTTGCACATCAAAGGCATAAAACATTGAGAGGCTGACCAGAAATGTATGCTTGCCTCAATTTGATGAAACTGCTTGTTAAGCCTTTGGTCTTTATGGAAACAAAATATGATTGGACGGGGCTCTGAGCAACCTGATCTAGTTGAAGATGTCCCTGCTCATTACAGGGGAAGTTGGACTAGATGACCTGTAAAGGTCCCTTCCAACCCAAACTATTCTATGATCTCTAATTAAATTTTTGTTTCCTCCTCAAGAGCTCACATTTTTAAAACATTTGTTACTTTTTTCTTTACTGATGGGTCTTGTAAATATCATGCACAGAGCCCACTTATCAGAGTTGAAACAGTATTTGTGAGACTCACAACACTGCAATATTTGTGACTGTAGTGCAGGAGGCTGAGACAGCTTTTGCAGAGCAGCAGCCATGGAAATGTGCATAGGCAGAGCTTTCTTTTCTTATCCAGAGTTTTTTGTTTTTCATATGTAGGATTTTGTTCCCCTCCCACTATTATACTGGAGCTTTGCACTTACTCAGGAGCAGACGCTGAAAACATTTCTGTCTTTTTGCTGCTTAAATTGAACAGAGAGTGACCTACAAAGAGCAAAAGACTTTCTGAATGAAAATACTTATTTGCCAGGTCCAAAAATGAATTATGATAATTTTCTTCTGAGGGGGAGTTTAAAGCTCGCTGAAGAAAATAGACATCTTAATATCAGTTGGTACTGGATCAGGTCAGTAGTGTTTTGTTGTCTTTTTCAATATAATCCTCTCTTGTTCCTTAAGGTGAATTAATGCTATCTTCTGTTTTGATTTGCAGGCTGTTTTGCTATCTAGTTCAATCTTAATTTGCATTAAAACTCATTCCAGTTCAAAGTGCTTGTGTGTGTGCGTGGTAGCTGCATGCTGATTTCTTAAGTAGTTGTCTCTCTCTCATAGTACTTATGAACAGAGTAGATAGATCTTATCAATACACTTCTTTCTGGATAGTAGAATTTAACAAACAGACTATCTTTTCTGCAACAACACTTTCCCTAAATTAACTTGATTAATTTGTCTCCCAGATTTTCTGGGAAACTGCTCTGGGCATTTGTGAAAGAATTATTACAGGGGTAGATTCAGAACACTTATGGCTAAGTAGAACCTTTTGAGTCCAGGAGATTTGATAGAATACATCGGTATTTTGCTGTTGACTTTGTCCCAAGATCTTCAGCTCCTTGTTGCATCCTTGAGAATCTCCAGAGTATATCACACAGAATGATTAAGCAATATAGTATAGATGTCTTGCTATATTAATAATGAGAATACATAGTTTTTCTCAATAGACTGTGTTGTCACTTTTCTACATTTCTTATTTAGTTCCCAGAAGCTTCTTCCAGATTTAATTTAATCTAAATTAATTCCAAAAAGCTCAATTTTGCTTTCCTTCACATATATTTAACACTCAGTTAAAACAGGGGCTTACTAGAAACATAATACAAACAAACAAATAAAAAAACCTCCAAAAACCTTTAGTGACTAACGGTCCATTTTATAGGGACCACGTCCACTTTTGGCTAACATCTTGAGAGGATACTCCATTTATGCTTTGGCAGATAAATAAACCTTCTCAAATGATTGTTAAATAACCTACCTTGGCTTTTCCCTGTCAGTACTGATTAGTTAGTTAATAGAATTAATCACTTTAAAACACATGTTAATTTGCTTAAGTCAGAGTATGGATCAGTTTTGCACACACCAGGCATCACAGGAAGAAGCTTTCAAGCTCTTATATAAACAAGACTTAATTTTTTTGCAAATATATGAAAGATGTGTTTTTATTTGGTTTTCTTCCTCTTTCCTAATGATCGAAGTTGGTGCTGTGTTTCAGGAGACCGGTAGTTGCCTGAAGCCATGAAAGACAAGTCAGCAGTTCTTTGCTGCGCTTCTTTAACTGAGCTCTGCTTGGTGTCTGATTTGACAGAGCAGAAATAAGATATGTATCTAGCAATGAAAAGATCGTGACTAATTTATAAAGCTAGCACTTTTTTATGTCAAACATGACATAAAACTTTAATCTCCCTGAAGGCACATTTCAAATAGTTACTCATCACTATGCTATATATAATATGTCTGTGGTTTCTCTGGAGAAAATAATGTTGGGTTGCTATCTTTAAAAAGACTGAATTCATTCTTCCATGACCCCGTTCAAGACAACAGCTTTTCATCTGAGATTAAATTTTACCATTTATTCAATCCTGCCAGTTCTTTACTCTAGATAAATGCTTTCATAAAGGGATTAGGGAAAACACCTGAAAGAAGTAGGTGATCGGATAATATGTAGCTTGACATGCCTAAGATAAGTCTAAAGCTAATTTTCAGAGTTCTGCACTGCTTCTCTTTGCAGTGCTTTTATTTGACCTATCTCAGTTTTAAATTTCATAGATATTATTTATAAGTACAAGATTATTTTTAATGCAATACTTCCTCTTCTACATTGAAACAAAGATATGATGGCATAATTTTTTTTAAAAGAATCTGCTATTTGTTTCCTTCTGCCTGTCCTATAAACATCTTAGGTTCTTCTGTAGATATTAAAGGCAGTGAAACTTCTGCAGTTCCTTTGTTTAGGCAATTGAATGGGACTGCTGAATTTCTGAACTGCCTGAATCAACTGACCATAACTTCTACTCTACAAAGAGGCATACAGTTTTTTTCAGTTCTAACTATTTAAATCCATGAAGCCAAGCAAAGCTGTTATTCCTCTGATCCTTAAAAACACCTCTTCTGCAACATGCATTCAGTCTTTGTATAGGAATGAGGCTCAGGAGGAGTTCTGTGCATGTGTATGCTTCTTAGGTGAGAATTCACAGACTTTTTTGTTAAATGCACTCACTATTGTATTGCAATGGTTGACTGAAGCAAGTGTATTCTTCAGAGTTTTGTCAAGTACAGCCACTTATTTCACTTGAAAATAGAGTGAAAATTTGAGCGTGTCCATGTTTTCATAACATTACCTTCAATAACACCAACCATATCACTATATAAAAATAATAATGCAGAAAAAATTGCCATTATTTACAATACTAATATTGAACACCATTCTTCAGAAATAGGTATTAGGACATGAAGCTTGCTATAAAGCTATTAAAACCCATGATGCATGTAAAATAGAAGAAGGATTAGTTTTAATTAAAAAAAAAATTTACAGTGATTTATGCTACAGTCTTGTGAAGTCACTGTAGAGATGTAGAGAGATTGGCAATTAAATTTATTATTAACCCCTGTTGGTTTCCAGATCCTTTTTTTTTTCTGTGGGCAAAGCAGATGAAAGATGTCCTTCAGGAAGGATTGGGAGGGGATGATTTTGGTTTGTTTGTTTCCATGTTCTATACTGTGATCCAATATGCCTTTTGATACTGGTTGACAGTCCCTTGGGAGGCAGTCCTGAAGGGCAAAGGAGTCCAGGAAGGCTGGACATTCTTCAAGAAGGAAATCTTAAAGGCACAGGAGCAGGCTGTCCCTATGTGCTGTAAGATGAGCTGGCTGGAAAGAAGGCTGGCCTGGCTAAACTGAGAGCTTTGACTGGAACTCAGGAAAAAAAGGCCTATGGAAGAAGGGGCAGGCCACTCACTCAGGAGGACTACAAAGATGTCGTGAGGCTAAGCAGGGAGAAAATTAGAAGGGACAAAGCCCAACTAGAACTTAATCTGGCTACTGCCATAAAAGACAATAAAAAATGTTTCTATAAATACATTAACAATAAAAGGAGGACTAAGGAGAATCTCCATCCTTTATTGGATGCGGGGGGGGGGAACATAGTGACAACGGATGAGGAAAAGGCTGAGGTACTTAATGCTTTCTTTGCCTCAGTCTTTAAAAATAAGCCTAGTTGTTCTCTGGTTACCCAGCCCCCTGAGCTGGAAGACAGAGACAGGGAGCAGAATGAAGCCCCCATAATCCAAGAGGAAATGGTTAGCGACCTGCTACAGCACTTAGATGCACACAAGTCTATGAGGCTGGACGGGATCCACCCAAGGGTACTGAGGGAGCTGGTGGAAGTGCTCATCAAGCCACTTTCCATCATTTATCAGCAGTCCTGGATAACCTGGGAGGTCCCAGTTCACTGGAAGTTTGCTAATGTAACGCCCATTTACAAGAAGGGCTGCAAGGAAGATCCAGGGAACTAGAGGCTTGTCAGTCTGACCTTGGTACTGGGGAAGGTTATGGAGCAGATCATCTTGAGCACCATCATGTGGTACATACAGGACAACCAGGTGATCAGGCCCAGTCAGCATGGGTTTATGAAAGCCAGGTCCTGCTTGACTAACCTGATCTCCATCTATAAGGTGACATCCTTAGTAGATGAGAGAAAGGCTGTGGATGTTGTTTACCCAGACTTTAGTAAAGCTTTTGACACCATTTCCCACAGCATTCTCCTGGAGAATCTGGCTGCTCGTGACTTGGATGGGTGTATGCTTCGCTGGGTAAAAAACTGTCTGGAAGGCTGGGCCCAAGGATTTCTGGTGAATGGAGGTAAATCGAGTTGGTGGCCAGTACAAGTGGTGTTCCCCAGGGCTCAGTACTGGGGCCAGTTCTCTTTCATATCTTTATCAATGATCTGGACGAGGGGATTGAGTGCACCCTCAGTAAGTTTGCAGACGACACCAAACTAGGCGGGAGTGTTGATCTGCTTGAGGGTAGGAAGGCTCTACAGAGGGACCTGGACAGGCTGGATTGATGGTCCGAGGCCAATGGTATGAGGTTCAACCAGTCCAAGTGCTGGGTCCTGCACTTGGATCACAACAATCCCATGCAGCGCTACAGGCTTGGGGAAGAGTGGCTGGAAAGCTGCCTGGCAGAAAAGGACCTGGGTGTGTTTGTCGGCTGCCAGCTGAATATGAGCCAGCAGTGTGCCCAGGCATCCTGGCTTGTATCAGGAATAGCATGGCCAGTAGGACTAGGGAAGTGATCATTCCCCTGTACTTGGCACTGGTGAGACTGTACCTGGAATACTGTGTTCAGTTTTGGGCCCCTCACTACAAGAAGGACACTGAGGTGCTGGAGCGTGTCCAGAGAAGAGCAACAAAGCTGGTGAGGGGTCTGGAGCACAAGTCTTATGAGGAGCGGCTGAGGGAACTGGGCTTGTTTAGCCTGGAGAAAAGGAGGCTGAGGGGAGACCTTATCACTCTCTACAACTACCTGAGAGGAGGTTGTAGTGAGGTGGGGGTCAGTCTCTTCTCCCAAGTAACAAGCAAAGGTCCCTTCCAACCTAGACAATTCTATGAATTCTATGATTCTAAGTGTGGCTGGAAAGCTGCCTGGTGGAAAAGCACCTGGAGGGGTATTGGTCAACAGATGGCTGAATATGAGCTGGCAGTGTGCCAAGGTGGCCAATAGCATCCTGGCTTGTATTAGAAATAGTGTGTCCAGCAGTACTAGGGAAGTGATTGTCCCCCTATATCCCCCTATACTTGGCACTGGTGAGGCCGCACCTCGAATACTTTGTTCAGTTCTGGGTGGGGGTTAGTCTCTCTTCTCCCAAGTAACAAGTGATAGGACAAGAGGAAATGGCCTCGAGTTGCGCCAGGGGAGGTTTAGAGTTTTGAGTCACCATCCCTGGAGGTATTTAAAAGACGGGTAGATTTAGTGCCGAGGTGCATGGATTAGTGGTAAAGTTTTAGGTTAACAGTTGGACTTGATGATCTTAAAGGTCTCTTCCAACCAAAACAATTCTATACCTATTTCCTGGTGACCAGCTTGTCGGGCACATGCTATTGAACAATATGCATGATGAGGAAGCACGTTGGAATGAGAAAGGTATCTCTGACTCTGGGGCTGGCATCGTTCTCTGCTCACTGTTGTTTAAAGCAGTTCCAAGTCTGCCCCAGGTTACACCGGCTGAATATAGAAAGAGCTCTTTGATTTTTCTAGCTCCAGCTCTGCCTTTGTATACTCTGTTCTGCTCCATATAAGCTTGATACAGTAGTTTTAGTGACACTTATCGGGGGTAACTGGAGTAACACTAAGAAGCAGTCCAGCAGTGCTCTTTTTTGTCATGTATATACTAACTGGTTTAGCTAGCTCAAGAAACAATGGTATGATTGCTTATGTGTCCATATCATAATTATTTGTTTAATTACTCAACAAAATTTATTTGAAGATGTTAGATTAAGAGCAGATCTTAAAAAAAAAATTAAAAATATCCAGGATACTGATATTTTTTTCTTAAAACCTGATTGTATATGCATGCTTTGATATGTTTATGAAAACATTTATTGATAATACTGTCTTTATATAGACAGAGCAGTAATTTAGGTTATTTATGTGTTGGGGTTTAACCCATCAGGCAGCTAAACACCACACAGCCGTTTGCTCATGTCCTGGTTCCGGCGGGGATAGGGTTAATTTTTCCTGGTATTCCATGCCATGTGAGCCATGCCCACCCTGAGCTGCCGGGGGAGGGGGCAGGAAGTTGCCGCTTGGAGCAGGCTGGGGCGTCCCGGGTCCGGTCGGTGAGCGGCGGGGAGCGGCGGTCCCGTAATCGTGTTCTATATGCCTCTGTCCGTGTTATTGTTGTTGTTTGCTTGTTCCCTTTGCTGTTCTGTTAAACTGCCTTTGTCTCAACCCAAGAGTTTTGCCTTTTTTCCTCCGATTCTTCCTGTATCGGGAAGGCCTGAGCGAGTGGTTCTTTGTTGCCGTCTGAGGCTAAACCACGACAGTCCTTTTTGGCGCCCAACGTGGGGCTCGAAGGGTTGAGATAACGACAGAATCCAACTAAAACGTGGAAAAACGGATTTTTTTTTTTCGTATGCATTTATTTTATTAGGTAAATAGTCGCTGGTCATCATGTTGCTTGGTTTGTTCTCATGGCTGTGTTATATAAATTCCTATATGGCTTATGTACTCCCTGCGATGCTGTTTACCATGTCTGGAAGAGGGATGAGGATTGTCATTCTGCTGTCCTGTGCGATATCTGTTTATGATATGATAACATCACTGTTCAGACAGCTATTTTGGGGTGTTTATGTGGTTTTGCTGTCCTGTCCGTACATTGGACACCGTCTCTCAGAATTTATTAATAATTACACCCAGTCTGTGGGGGAAACGGGGGGGGCACTTTCCCCAGCTCTTTTGCCTCCCTTTTCTCCTTCGGGTCAGGTATGACAACTTTTGAGAATTTTGAATATCCTTGGGACGCTCAAACCAGCGTGTTCCTAGTGTTATGTCTGCTGAATGTGTTCCAGGTCTTGTTTAGGGTTAAACGACTACTTAAGACTACCACCCAGAGATCTGCTCCGAGGCTGGATAGTCAGGGGTGGCAGGGCATGTGGGAGAACATGGGCAGGTACCTAGAGAGCTTCTCACCTCCAGTGGTCTGGGACTTCACCCCTGAACAATTACAGGACCCTGATAAAGTGGTAGAATATCTGAAGGGAAAATGCTGTGGCTATTCCAGAGAGGCACAACTCACCGCACTGTGCTGGGCCCTGGCCAGTATCTACCAGGCACTGCTCAGTGTTATGCAGCACCCTCAGGGGGAAGAGATGGAAACCGGACCGGCAGCCACTGCGGCTACTGCAACCCCTGCGGCAGCCACTGCGGCTACTGCAACCCCTGTGACGGACACTGCGGCTACTGCAGCCCCGGTGGCAGTCACTGCGGCTACTGCAACCCCTGTGACGGACACTGCGGCTACTGCAACCCCTGCGGCAGCCACTGTAGCTACTGCAACCCCTGCGACAGACACTGCGGCTACCGCAACCCCTGCGGCAGCCACTGCAGTTACTCCAACCCCCATAGCAGCCACTGCCACTGAACCAGGGAACCAACCCGTGCCGGTATCGGTTGCCCCCATACAGAAGAAGAAGTACACAAAGAAATCAGTTCGCTTAGTAAGAGATGATGATGAACCAGGGCCATCACAAGAGCAGGAGGAAGAGGCAGAACCAGAGATAATTACTCGATCCCTATCCTTGAGTGAGTTGCGGGATATGTGAAAGATTTTAGCCGACTTTCAGGCGAGCACATTATCACCTGGCTGCTCCGGTGCTGGGATAACGGGGCCAGTAGCCTGGAATTAGAGGGTAGGGAGGCCAGGCAGCTGGGATCCCTGTCTAGGGAAGGCGGTATTGACAAGGCAATTGGGAAAAAGACCCAAGCCCTCAGCCTCTGGAAACGACTCCTGTCAGGCGTGAGGGAGAGGTACCCCTTCAGTGAGGATGTTGTATGTCAGCCAAGCAAGTGGACTACCATGGAAAGAGGTATCCAGTACTTGAGAGGATTAGCCGTGTGGGAGATGATTTATTATGACCTGGACAATGCAGACTTACCCACAGACCCTGATGAGGTGCGATGCACAAGGCCCATGTGGCAGAAGTTTGTACGGAGCGCACCATCATCATATGCCAACTCCCTGGCAGTAATGGAATGGAAAGGTGAAGAGGGACCAACGGTGGATGAGGTGGCTGGCCGGCTCCGGCGATATGAAGAAAGTCTCTCTTCCCCCCTTGTCTCAGCTGTGGAGAAACTGTCCCGGAAGGTCCAGCAACTTGAAGAGAATATCTCCTACTCCCCACCTGCACGGGCCAGCGTCTCAGCTATTAGAAGCAGGCATTTCCCCACTCGAGAGAGAGAGTACAGAGGGTACAAACCACGAGGCACCCTGTGGTTCTACCTGCGGGACCATGGGGAGGACATGAGGAAGTGGGATGGACAACCTACTTCGATCCTGCAGACACGGGTACAGGAGTTGCAAGGAAGGACAACCACAAAAGGGGATCCCTCCAGGAAAAGTGCCGCCCCGGTTTCCAGCGGGCAGTTCCCCAGACAGAGCAGAAGGCCTGATCTTGCTTCTGATCCTCTTGAAGGAACTTCCAAGTCATTTCTGCAAGAAGTGAGTAATGGATACTATGACCAGTATTAGGGGGGCCCTGCCTCCGGCCAGGTGGAGGAAAGGGACAACCGGGTTTATTGGACGGTGTGGATTCGATGGCCTGGCACATCAGACCCACAGGAGTATGAGGCTCTAGTGGACACAGGTGCACAGTGTACTGTAATACCATCAAGCTATAGAGGGGCAGAACCCATTTGTATTTCTGGGGTGACAGGGGGGTCCCAAGAGTTGACTGTACTGGAGGCGGAAGTGAGCCTAACTGGGAATGAGTGGCAAAAGCATCCCATTGTGACTGGCCCAGAGGCTCCATGCATCTTTGGCATAGATTACCTCAGGAGAGGGTATTTTAAGGACCCAAAAGGGTACCGGTGGGCTTTTGGCATAGCTGCCTTGGAGACGGAGGAAGTTAAACAGTTGTGTACCTTGCCTGGTCTCTCAGAGGATTCTTCTGTTGTGGGGTTGTTGAGGGTCGAAGAACAACAGGTGCCAATTGCTACCACAACGGTGCATCGGCGGCAATATCGCACTAACCGAGACTCTCTGATTCCCCTCCATAAGCTGATTCATCAACTAGAGGTTCAAGGAGTGATCAGCAAGACTCGCTCACCCTTTAACAGTCCCATATGGCCGGTGCGAAAATCTAATGGAGAGTGGAGGCTAACTGTAGACTATCGTGGTCTGAATGAAGTCACGCCACCACTGAGTGCTGCCGTGCCGGACGTGCTAGAACTCCAGTACGAACTGGAGTCCAAGGCAGCCAAGTGGTATGCCACAATTGATATAGCGAATGCATTCTTCTCAATCCCTTTGGCAGCAGAGTGCAGGCCACAGTTTGCTTTCACTTGGAGGGGCGTCCAGTACACCTGGAATCGACTGCCCCAGGGGTGGAAACACAGCCCCACCATTTGCCATGGACTGGTCCAGACTGCCCTGGAGAAGGGTGGAGCTCCAGAACATCTGCAGTACATTGATGACATCATTGTATGGGGAAACACAGCAGAAGAAGTTTTTGAGAAAGGGAGTAAAATAGTCCAAATCCTTCTGAAAGACTGATTTTAAATGGGGTCCTGAGCAACGACAAGCTTTTGAACAAATCAAACAGGAAATAGTCCATGCAGTGGCCCTGGGGCCAGTCCAGGCAGGACAAGATGTTAAAAATGTGGTCTACACCGCAGCCGGGGAGAACGGCCCTACCTGGAGCCTCTGGCAGAAAGCACCAGGGGAGACTCGAGGTCGACCCCTAGGGTTTTGGAGTCGTGGATACAGAGGATCCGAAGCCCACTACACTCCAACAGAAAAAGAGATCTTGGCAGCATATGAAGGGGTTCGAGCTGCTTCGGAAGTGGTTGGTACAGAAGCACAGCTCCTCTTAGCACCTCGACTGACGGTGCTGGGCTGGATGTTCAAAGAAAGGGTCCCCACCACACATCATGCAACTGATGCTACATGGAGTAAGTGGATTGCACTGATCACGCAGCGAACTCGAATGGGAAACCCCAGTCGCCCAGGAATTCTGGAAGTGATCATGGACTGGCCAGAAGGCAAGGATTTCGGAATGTCACCAGAGGAGGAGGTGACGCGTGCAGAAGAGGCCCCACCATATAATAAACTGCCAGAAAATGAGAAGAAATATGCCCTGTTCACTGATGGGTCCTGCCGGATTGTGGGAAAGCATCGAAAGTGGAAGGCTGCTGTGTGGAGTCCTACACGACGGGTTGCAGAAGCCAGTGAGGGACAGGGTGAATCGAGCCAGTTTGCAGAGGTGAAAGCCATTCAGCTGGCTTTGGACATTGCTGAGCGAGAAAAAGGGCCAGTACTTGATCTCTACACTGACTCATGGATGGTGGCAAATGCTCTGTGGGGGTGGTTAAAGCAGTGGAAGCAGGGCAACTGGCAGCGCAGAGGCAAACCCATCTGGGCTGCTGACCTATGGCAAGATATTGCTGCCCGGATAGAGAATCTGGTTGTGAAAGTACGCCATGTAGATGCCCATGTACCGAAGAATTGGGCCATGGAGGAACATCAGAACAACCAGCAGGTGGATCGGGCCGCTAGGATTGAAGTGGCTCAGGTGGATCTGGACTGGCAACATAAGGGTGAACTATTCATAGCTCGGTGGGCCCATGACTCCTCAGGCCATCAAGGGAGAGATGCGACATATAGATGGGCTCGTGACCGAGGGGTGGACTTGACCATGGACACTATTGCACAGGTCATCCATGAATGTGAGACATGCGCTGCGATCAAACAAGCCAAGCGTTTGAAGCCTCTTTGGTATGGAGGGCGATGGCTGAAATACAAATATGGGGAGGCCTGGCAGATTGATTATATCACACTGCCACAGACCCGTCAAGGCAAGCGCTATGTGCTCACAATGGTGGAAGCAACCACTGGATGGCTGGAAACATACCCTGTGCCCCATGCCACTGCCCGGAACACTATCCTGGGCCTTGAAAAGCAAGTCCTGTGGCGACATGGTACCCCAGAGAGAATTGAGTCGGACAACGGGACTCATTTCCGAAACAGCCTCATAGACACCTGGGCCAAAGAGCATGGTATCGAGTGGGTATATCACATCCCCTATCACGCCCCAGCCTCTGGGAAGATAGAACGATACAATGGACTGTTAAAAACTACACTGAGAGCAATGGGTGGTGGGACTTTAAAACATTGGGATGCACATCTAGCAAAGGCTACCTGGCTAGTTAACCCCAGGGGATCTAACAATCGGGCTGGCCCTGCCCAATCAAAACTTCCACGTACCGTAGAAGGGGATAAAGTCCCCATAGTGCACATGAAGAATATGTCAGGGAAGACAGTCTGGGTTAGTCCTGCCTCAGGCAAAGGCAAACCCATCCGTGGGATTGCTTTTGCCCAAGGACCTGGATGCACTTGGTGGGTGATGCGGAAGGATGGGGAAGTCCGATGTGTACCTCATGGGGATCTGATTTTGGGTGAGAATAGCCAATGAATCAGATTGTGTGCTGTTAATTGCTAAGTAACACTGTCACTGTATGTCCTCATTGCTATAATTGCTATCAGTTGTACTACAAGTAAGGCACAGGGATGATGGGATAAGAACTGACCTCAGCAGCTGGCGCCCAGCAGTTTCCTCAAGATCTACATCTTCAGCCCACGGACTGTGAGCATGAGCCACACCAGGTGCACCAGTCACAAGCTCCAAAAAAAACCAGCATGCAACAGACCAGCACCACCCAGCATCTCACCTGCCCTGAGAGACTGTTCTAACAGATGGAGCCCAAAGCCATGAATTACAAGAACTCAACGGACACTTTGGAGGGATGGCCCGTAAACTAAGGGCATTATATCTGCATGAATATATATGTATATATATATGACAGGGGAGAGTGGTGGCAATTCATTGGAACCTGTAAGATCTGGGCATGGCATAGATGGTATGGAATAAGGGGTGGATAATGTCCTGGTTCCGGCGGGGATAGGGTTAATTTTTCCTGGTATTCCATGCCATGTGAGCCATGCCCACCCTGAGCTGCTGGGAGAGGGGGCAGGGAGTCGCCGCTTGGAGCGGGCTGGGGCGTCCTGGGTCCGGTCAGTCGGTGAGCGGCGGGGAGCGGCGGTCCCGTAATCGTGTTTGTATATGCCTCTGTCCGTGTTATTGTTGTTGTTTGCTTGTTCCCTTTGCTGTTCTGTTAAACTGCCTTTGTCTCAACCCAAGAGTCTTGCCTTTTTTTTTCTTCTGATTCTTCCTGTATCGGGAAGGCCCGAGCAAGCGGCACGTGGTTCTTTGTTGCCGTCTGAGGCTAAACCACGACAGCTCACTTCTCACTCCACTTCTGTTTAACAGGACAGAAAAGGAAGGGAAAATAATAAGAATGATAAAAGATAGAAAACAAGTGATGCACAATGCAATTGCTCACCACCTGCTGACCAATGCCCACCCAGCCCCTGAGCAGCCACCACCATGCCCCAGCCAACTCCCCACAGCTTTATAAACTGACCATGACATCGTATGGTCTGGAATATCCCTTTGGCCAGTTTGGGTCAGCTGTCCTGGCTGTGTCCCCTCCTAACTTCTTGTACAGCTCCAACCTCCTCGCTGGCAGGGCAGTATGAGAAGCTGAAAAGTCCTTGACTTAGTGTAAGCACTGGTCAGCAAGAACTAAAACATCAGTGTGTTATCAACGTTATTCTCATCCTAAATCCAAAACACAGCACTATACCAGCTACTAGGAAGAAAATTAACTCTATTCCAGCCAAAACCAGGACATTATGTTAGCTACAACAACTGTTGTGGGGGAAGATTTTGTTGTAAATTCTTTCTTATGGTGATTCAAACCTGAAATGTCTTTAAGTCTGTTTCTGTCATTGCAGATTTGTGTTACATTTTAAATAGATTTTGTCACTTGAAAAAGTTTTTACCGCTTGGGCTTGTCGGTTACTAGTTGTGAGACCTTTATGAGGCTTGTAAGATTGTTGCTAGTGACTATGTCCAAGAGAAGAATTGGATTTAGTTTTATGTTCAGATTGCTTAAATTAGCAATGTTAGAACCCACGTGCTGCAATTAATTTCAAACTCATTCAGAAATTCAGTAAGGGTTTCTTCACCAAGATCTTCCACTACTTCCTTGGAAATCTTAAGGATTTATCTGAACCAGAATATGAATCCCATAATTTTGACACCCCTTCAACTGGTAAAAGGTTCTGGTAAAAACCTATGAAATTTGGTTGTAAAAGTAACATTTTGAAAACAAGTCAAAACAAGACTCATGTTTTAAAGTACATAGTAAAAGAACTTTGGAACTCAGCAATCTGGATCATCCTTTACTTACAGGGTCTGAAATTTACTTGTTGCTCTATTTTCTTCAAAGTAAAACTAGGCAAACCATGGAAAACATTGTTGAATTAATGGAACAAGGTCGCTCCAGTAAGTCCATATCTATCTTGTACTGGGGAGCCCAGAAATGGGCACAGTATTCTTTAATGCAGCCTTACCAATGCTGAGTAGAGAGGAAGGATCACCTCCCTCCACTTACTGGCAGTGCTCTTCCTAAGTGCAGCCCAGGAGGCTGTTGGCCTTCTTTATCGCAAAGGTGCATTGCTGGCTCATGGTCAGCTTGGTGTCCACCAGGATCCCCAGGGACTTCTCTGCAGAGCTGCTTTCCAGCTGGTTGGCCTCTAGCATGTACTGGTGCATGGGGTTGTTCATCCCCAGATGGAGGACTTGGCATTTCCTCTTGTTGAACTTTGTGAGGTTCCTGCCTGCCCATTTCTCCAGCCTGTCATAGTCCCTCTGGATGGCAGCACAGGTCTCTGGTGTATGTGTTGGAATATGTAGAATTCTATGGCGTTTTGGTTAGAGGGAATGATGAGAATGTATAATTCTGTCTCAGAATTACCCTCTTTCCCATCCTGGAGCCATAGTGTTCTAAAACACTTCTCTTTAAATAATACATTCACTTAAATAGTACACTATAGCAAAATGAAAAACTTTCTTTGAGCAGTGAGGAACAGAAAGCTGTCCTGAAAAACAAAGAAAAGGAAACATAAACAAATACTGACTGAAAGATGAAAGGGAGTGTCATGGGTTTAATGGGGAAGCTTCCTGGGTCTTGCAACAAAAGAAATATTTATTTTTCCTTCAAACCCTTTTAAAGACAAATTATACATTAGAAAATTGGGACTGAATTATCTTAGCTATAGAAAGCTATGTTTCAGCTTCAAAGAACACAGTATTCTCTGACTGTCAGAGACAGTTGTTTCCACAAGCAGCAAGTAAGCTATAGCATACATTGTATTCTATCTGCGAAACTTGTTACTCAAAGGAAAACTTTCTTCATATATACACAGATAAATTTCCTTAAACTGAAGTGATTGTTTAGACAAAGTGTATTTTTGTATTCAGGGATGTATAGCAACATATGTGTGTGTGTTTATATATGGATATTCAAGTAGCATGATATGGTATGTCATTTAGTATTTCTGTGACTAGTAATGTAGGTAGATCAGGTTTTGTACTGTGTCAGCAACATAGAAATATTTATAAAACAGTTTTTTACCATTTCAAGTTGACAGCAATTTTCTTCTACAGGACTGAAAACAAGTTCATTAAGAGTTATGTATATACCTGTACTGTTGACATTTTATGATAATGGATCTAGTAGTCACTAGAAAATAGTCTTATGTTTGAGAAATACCTTTTTGTGCCTTTTCATCAGTTTGTATTTACCAAAGTTTTTTCATAATGCTAAATGACGTTCCTTTTATTCTTGTAATTAATCATCTGAGATGTAATAATAATACAGTGGTAATTACTGTTATTTGGACACTAATAGGTTTATGCTTTCATCAGTGAAAATGATTGAGCTGTGTGTTGTGATAATTTTATATAACTACTTCCTAGTGATATTTGTGACATTTGTGAAGTGTTTTGAGATTGTTTGGTAAAAAAAAAATATATTGTATAATACAAAATCTAAATGTCAATATTTGCTTTGTAGAGTTGTCAATTCAGGAAGATTTTTATCATATTGAATGTGGATTCTCTTTTCAGAGTTTTTTTGTAAATTGCTCTGCTTAGACTTACCACAAACAACAGAATTAGGATGTGCTTCCAAAATCTAGCCTTCTTTTGAGAGAAAGAGATAGCAGAGACTTTAACAGTTGAAGTTATCTAAGATTACAGAAAGACTGATTCATTTAACTTCATCTGCCTGTTTGTCCTCTTAGTAGAAAGTATGTTGCTTACGGATGCTTCAGTACTCTTTTTCTCCCTGTTTTGTTTTGCAAACCTGTTTTTTCTATAGAGGTTGATTGCCAACAGCATTTGTTGAAGAAGTTGTTTTGGTTAATGGAAATATTCTTATGGATATGGATTTTTTGGAGGGAAGGGGTGAATAGAGACAAAAGTGATAATTCAGGCCTTTACAATTAGATATTCTATCAAAATAACAGTAATAAGCATTTTGATAAATTTATGTTTCTTTTATTTGTTAGGCAACAGCTTAAGTGATAGTCAGGCAACCTGAAGTTTATATATGGGAAATATGAAACCTGGAGAGTACGTGACAAAACAGTCACACCCTTTTTTTGCCCTGCAGTGTGGCATAGTGCTTATTGTCTTTGTGTCTGATGCAACTTAAAGTAAATAAGAAATCATGAAAATTCAGGGCACTGATTTCAGTGTAGAAATAAATTTCTGATTCATTCAGCTACTCCGTAAGCTTTCTCTGAGCCCTATTAAAAATAAAAAAAGAAATATCATAGGTCTAGACATGTCTTTTTTTCTTCCATTATTCCAGTGTTTTCTTATATAAAAATATTATAGGTAGAGTTTAATGATACATTTTGAACTGAGTCATTTTCAAACTTAAGTCACAAGATATTTTGTTTAAATCCTTATTTATTGTTTTACTGTAGTGCCTATGAGTCATGGGTTAGGACTCATTCTAAACATTTTACAGACAATGAATAGTAACAACAAAAATATTCTTTATTGCAAACTCAAATTTTTAGATTCTGTTATGTGTTTGTGTAATTCTTTTTCAAAGAGCATAGGCTATTTTTCCAACTCAAAAGTTAGAATATAAAATAGGAAAGGATGACAAATTCTTATTTAGACAGTTTTGATACCCTATTGACCTTTTTCAATAACTGCAGGATGATTATCATTGTATCAAGCCTCCTTCCAGCAATTCACAACAAATTTTTTAATTTATATGCAATTCTTCAGTGTAGCACACCATGAAACCTCTTTCTGTTTAGCCTAATTCATTCTGTGCTTCAGGGTTGCTCAAAGGAAGCAACTACCTCTCTACAGTTCTCTTCCAAATTACTTCTTTCAGGCTGCTATGTAAAAGCCCTTTCCTATCTTGGGCTGATCTTCAGTGATTTATGATTTCTGATATGTTAAGGAACACATTCCCCATCTGTTACTTGTTCAAGACCGTGAAATATAGCCTACTATAACTATCCTTGAATGTCACACCTGTTTCAATCATGTGCAGGTTTGCAGGAAAGTCTTTACTTTTTAATTTGCTCTTGATTTAGTAGGTCCAAGGAAAAAGAAAAGAAAAGAAGGTACATTTCCTCCAAAGCTGCATATCTTGCTATACATCCCAGTAAGACAAGGTATTTGTATGTACCACAGTTGTAGATTGCAAGTCATCAGGGTCTGAACCTGTAAATGACTTATGACTTTTGTTGACTGGCATAAATGTTTCTCCTATAAGCAAGAGCTACATTCTCAAGAAATTAATCACTTGGGGGGTTTAGTCCTCTCAAGACAATAGAGAAAAAGTCATGGTCAGGATGATGGCTTTTTGTACTGACTTCTATTCATCTCCCAGACTGCTTGGATCTGATCTCATGCCATTGCTGTCAATTATGCAGTCTATGTGAATTATGCCATCCAGACCAACCTAATATCACAGTGCTTGATGATTTAGTTACTGACAGGCCAAGCACTACAACCTTTCTTATAGGTTTGGGAAATCCTGTTACAAAATGGTAAATATTTGCTGATATATATTTTTCCATGTGAGAGAGATTCTTTAAATGGGCATCTTAAAATCAGCTAGTCCACACAGACCATTGATATGAAACAACCTTGCCTAGTGCATCTCAAGCATATTGCTTTTTTCTGTGGATCGGAAGAGGAAATTTTTTTTAAAATAGACTGCATTTGTGTATGTCTCCCTCATAAATCTTTCCGGTAGGTTAGAAAGCTAGTTTGAAAAAATTACAGAGACAATATCAAAAGGAATAGAAAAATTTGAACTTTTTTACAAGCTTGCTCCAACATTGACTGTAACCACTCTTCTAAGATTCCAAAAGGTTGGTGCATATATGGAGAGAATATGGGAACAGATCCATGTGCTGGCCCACTTAGTCACTAAGAAACATCAGTACTTTCAAAAAATTAAAAGATAATAGGTAGAAAACTGACACTATGGACCCTAGGGATTAAAAATATATTCTTATTTTTAATAGTAATTATGTGGAAAAGAGTATTGCCAGAAAGACCAGTATAAAACTATAATATTCTTCAAGCTGAGAATTAATTTAACACTGTCAATAATTTTATGAGGGGAATGATGAAGACGGAGAAAAGAAGATAGCTATTTTGGTATCCTCTAACACTCAGATTTCCTGGTTTCAGAAGCTAATGGTATTCCAGGAAATTCCAGTTTTCTTTTTCTGGGATAATTTTTTTTAATACTTGTAGAAATCAAGGAAGAAACATTTAAAAATCGAAAATGTTTGTGATTTGCTAATGATAATTGAATGAATGTTTTTATAAGATCTGTGGCAAATAAAGTGCAAATTGTTACAGGTATTCTTATATCCTCAGAAGGACATGGAAAATGTTCTTTGACTACTGATGTCAAAAGTGTATCAGACTGAAAAGTCAAACCATCTAGATTTTGTTTGTAGAACATTATGGCTTAACTAGTAATTGCATCTTAATTACCAGTTTGAATTTGGTGGTACTTGCAGAGTCCTTCAGTTTTATCTTTTTTGTTTGTTTGTTTCACTGCTTTGATAGCAATTATTGGTGTTCCAAAAGAAAGAAATCTCAGAAGGTACAATTTTCTAAGGGGTAGCAGCTTTACTATTTTGTTTCAAGGAATGTCTATTTTTGGGTACAGCAAAAAGTATCAGTGAAGACTAAGAAGTACTGGATGAAGTTTATACTGCAGAAACTGGATGAATGATGAGTCCTCAGATTTTTCATACAAGCAATTTGAGTGCTAACATCAAAAGTAATGTTCCAGAATTTATATTACATTAGTGGAAGGAAACTAAAACCGGTAATTAGCAGTAGTGACACCACACATCATGCATGATTAAGTCTTTTTCTGTATTAAAATTATGCTTCTGCATCTCATTAGATTTCAGTAGAATTACTTTTGGATTTTACCAGAGCAAATAAGAAAAGAATTAAATAAGTAGATGAGATCCTGTATTTAGATTTCTGTCTCTGACCAGAAATTAGAAACCAGTAAAAGATACTGACTGACAAAGATTCAGAGAAACAAAGAAAAATTGTAATCTACAGGAAAGTAGTACCTCTGGGGAACAAGAAGACATAGCCTAGACATAGTAAAAAGACTTGAAATCTGTGTGAAGGGTTATTGCTTTCTTTTTTTTTTAAGAAAAGAATTGTTGTGAAGAGCTGTATGTCAGTAGGGTACAAGTAGTCATGAGTCTACCCAAGCAAATCACAGGGAACCAGAAACAGTATTCACTGGGGAAATAATGTTTATTTTTAAAAGGCTGAATTAGATTTCTGATGGATACAACTCATTGGCATGTGTTGGAGTTTATTTCAGAAATTTTGCCACATCCGTCCTCCCCTTGCCACAAGGAAGGCTAGGGCCCGCTTGGAATTAAACCAGGCAAGGGATGTCAAGGACAATAAGAAGGTCTTCTTCAAGTACATCAGTAGCAAAAGGAAGACTAGGGAAAATGTGGGCCCGCTGCTGAATGAGGTAGGTGCCCTAGTGACGGAGGATGCAGAGAAGGCGGAGTTACTGAATGCCTTCTTTGCTTCAGTCTTTACTGCTAAGGCCAGCCCTCAGGAATCCCAGACCCTGGAGGTAGGAGAGAGAGCCTGGAGTAAGGAAGACTCTCCATTGATCGAGGAGGATCAGGTTAGAGATCATTTAGGCAAACTTGACAATCACAAATCCACGGCCCTGATGGGATGCACCTGCGAGTGCTGAGGGAGCTGGCAGATGTTATTGCGAAGGCGCTCTCCGTCATCTTTGAAAGGTCCTGGAGAACAGGCAAGGTGCCTGAGGACTGGAGGAAAGCCAATGTCACTCCAGTCTTCAAAAAGGGCAAGAAGGAAGACCCAGGAAACTACAGGCCAGTCAGCCTCACCTCCATCCCTGGCAAGGTGATGGAACAGCTCATCCTGGATGTCATCTCTAAGCATCTAGAAGAAAAGAAGGTCATCAGGAGTGGTCAGAATGGATTCACCAAGGGGAAATCATGCTTGACCAATCTGGTAGCCTTCTATGATGGAATGACTGGCTGGGCGGATGAGGGGAGAGCAGTGAACATTGTCTACCTCGACTTCAGTAAGGCTTTTGACACCGTCTCCCATAACATCCTCATAGGGAAGCTTAGGAAGTGTGGGTTAATTGAGTGGACAGTGAGGTGGACTGAGAACTGCCTGAATGGCAGAGCTCAGAGGGCTGTGATCAGTGGCGCAGAGTCTAGTTGGAGTCCTGTAACTAGTGGTGTTCCCCAGGGGTCAGTATTGGGTCCAGTCCTGTTCAATATATTCATCAATGACCTGGATGAGGGGACAGAGTGCACCCTCAGCAAGTTTGCTGATGACACAAAGCTGGGAGGGGTGGCTGACACACCAGAAGGCTGTGCCGCCATACAGAGAGACCTGGACAGGCTGGAGAGTTGGGCAGAGAGGAACCTTATGAAATTCAACAAGGGCAAGTGTAGGGTGCTGCACCTGGGGAGGAATAACCCCATGCACCAGTACAGGTTGGGGGCTGACCTGCTGGAGAGCAGTTCTGTAGAGAGGGACCTGGGAGTCCTGGTGGACAACAGGATGACCGTGAGCCAGCAATGTGCCCTTGAGGCCAAGAAGGCCAATGGCATCCTGGGGTGCATCAAGAAGAGTGTGGCCAGCAGGTCGAGGGAGGTCATCCTCCCCCTCTACTCTGCCCTGGTGAGGCCACACCTGGAGTACTGTGTCCAGTTCTGGGCTCCCCAGTTCAAGAAGGACAGGGAACTGCTGGAGAGAGTCCAGCGGAGGGCTACAAAGATGATCAAGGGACTGGAGCACTTCTCTTATGAGGAAAGGCTGAGAGACCTGGGTCTGTTTAGCTTGGAGAAGAGAAAAGAGAAGACTGAGGGGGGACCTCATCAATGCTTATAAATATCTAAAGGGCAGGTGTCAAGAGGATGGGGCTAGATTCTTTTCAGTGGTACCCGGTGACAGGACAAGGGGCAACAGGCACAAACTTGAACATGGGAAATTCCATCTGAACATGAGGAGGAACTTCTTTACTTTGAGGGTGGCAGAGCACTGGCACAGACTGCCCAGGGAGGTGGTGGAGTCTCCTTCTCTGGAGATATTCAAAACCTGCCTGGATGCATTCCTGTGCAACCTGCTCTAGGTGACCCTGTTCTGGCAGGGGGGTTGGACTAGATGATCTCCAGAGGTCCCTTCCAACCCCTGCCATTCTGTGATAGTGCAAAGTCATATTAGTTGTAGGGCAGGGCATACAGAACTGGTAAATAAAACAATATAAAATCTTGGACTATTTTGTAGTAATTATGCATCTAAATGGATAACTGAATAAAGTAATTACCTTTTATGATTATCTGTACTGCTGATGTAGACTACTTGAGCAGCTGTTGGAGAATGTTTAGACAACTGTTAGAGAAATATTTCAGTTATGATGAATTTCTGATGAAAGATTAAGAGCAACTTTTGAATACTGAGTTAATCTTTTACCTCTGTTAGCATTTTGATATCAGCTTGCCATAATTTCAGAGCTCAAGTATAATTAAAAAAAAAATCTGAATATAGTGTTGTATCAGTTTGTCATTAGTAGTGAGCAAATACTTGGGGCATTGTTCTTTTGGAAGAATACAAAGCCAATTGAACACGTAACTGAGCTTGAGGAAAAAAAATAAAAATCTTTTGGGGAAAAAAAAAATCTTCCTGTTTAACAAGAGTATTGGCTTATGCTTAGTACAATACTATTTTTTTGTTATTTTGTTATGAGACAGTAGAGACCCTTCATGATTTGTCCAGTTTTGTGTTGGGTGGACATGATGTTCCAGAAGAAAATATACTTTGTTAGAATTTGGAGACTTGGGCTCTTATAACAGAGAGCGTATGTTCTCCGTATCTCGAAGACAAACCTTTTTCACATTGAACTTGGAGTTCTTGATTTCCATGTGAGGAAACAATAGTTGCAGGTATAAAATTTTATTAAGTCATGAGTAGTAGCATTCTCCTGGACTGTCTAAAAAGGGGGGTGATGGATTGTATGTGTGTAAACAGGATAAATTACTTTAAAAAGAACAAACCCAGTCCTTTCTGTATGCATTTACCTAATTTAGAATGCAAAGGGGGTTGTGTCATTGCTGAAATGTGTCTAGTCTGAGATGCAGACTAGATTTGAGGATAGAATCCTCAAATTTTTTGAGTTTTTTTGCTTGACTAATTTTTCATCTGTTCTTTTTCTCTCTTAGTGTATGTACATATAAATTAATCTCTTTAAAAGACAAAATTCCTCCCTCCCCGTTCTTTCTGCTCCCATCAGTCTAACTCTGCCAAGTTGCGTAACTGGTCATTTAAAAAGCAGATATATTATATGCCCTAAAATTGTACCTGAAAAATGAAAACTTTCTTAAAAATTAGCTTAATTAAATATAAATTTTGTCCATTGAACATTTTATCCATTTCAGCTAAATAATACTGGATTAGGATAAACTTATTCTAAAATAAGGGGTCGTATACACATTTATTAATTCACCTTCTCTCATATCATCCCTATTACTATTTTTCTTAGTTTGAGCACACCTTATCATCATTCATTCATAACCTTACATTGGTCAGATGACCAGTCTGAAAAATTATTCCTGTTAATCACATTCAGTGTATATGAACTATTTGTAAACATAGAAAACTAAGTAAATTTTATTGTTTTCTTTGTTTCAAATTAGGCTCATGCACAGTTAGTACGAGAAGTTGATGTAGAGAAGGTGTCAACTTTTGAGAACCCCTATGTGGATGCAATAAGAAGTTTATGGAATGACCCTGGAATCCAGGAATGTTATGATAGACGACGAGAATATCAGTTATCAGATTCAACTAAATAGTAAGTATATAGTGGTTACAAACAACTGTGTCCTATTTTCTGTTCTTTCTGACAAAGTAATTCTTACTTTTTACACTATACTTTTGTGTACATACATATACAGTTTGTGTGTGTGTGCAAGTATCTGTGTGTGCGTGCACATTCAGCACAAACATACACTTAACTTCAGTGTAAAGGCTACTGTAAGGAAGGTAGTGTATCTATTTATTATGTGTGTGTTTGTTTCCCAAAATATAAGCCTATCATAATTTGAAATCTTACATTAAGATTATTACTAGGGAAGTGCAATCAAGGGTAGACCTCCATGGAATTCATAAAAATTATAATGCCCTAGAACATCTGTTTTCCTATTTTTTTCCTTTTCCCTTTTCATTCCCTTTTCCCATTTTTTCCCCCCTTTTTCCCTTTCTCTTTTGTGGTCCTGGTGATGAGGTAAATAGTATCAAGCAAGTGTTCTTGTGTTTTGTTGAACTGCCTTTCTTTTGTCCAAACAAGACCTAATCTTGAAAGAATATGGCTGCCAAGAAGGCAAACACATAACTGAAAACAGACTTCAATTTGTAAAGGGTAGGAAAAAAAGTATTTTAAGTAAGTTAAATCCTATTTGTTATAGCTCAACAACAATGAAAATGCATATGTGGCTAAACTTGGTCTTGAATGGTACGCGTGTACTCTCTTCTGGCAGGATTCTGATAAAATAGCAATGTGGAATTTAACATTGGACCCTGAGGACTGTCTAAATGTTGGCTCCAAGAAATTCGCTTGCTCTGAGTAATATACTATATAGCTCTGGTAAAATTTTCAATCTGTTAAAAAAAAAAAAAGAATGATGGTAGAGGAGGA
This sequence comes from Rissa tridactyla, assembly GCF_028500815.1. Classification (NCBI taxonomy): domain Eukaryota; kingdom Metazoa; phylum Chordata; class Aves; order Charadriiformes; family Laridae; genus Rissa; species Rissa tridactyla. The sequence goes on from NC_071496.1 coordinate 7,078,806, forward strand.
TGAACTTTTGGTGTTGCCCACTAGAAAAAGAATTAGCATACTTGGTTATTAAAGCTGTGGCAAAAACTTCCATGGTCTCCACTGAAAATTTTAGATTAGCTATGAAATCATTCTAGTCTCCATGTCAGGTTGACATGAAAGGAAGCCTCGCATTGAGGAAAGCACAGAAGAAACTGAAAGACACCATGAAGGTCCCATTAAAGTCAATGGAACATGGTCATACACATAACAGAAGTCTGGTGTGAGATTCATCTGCACAGTAGTCTGAGGATCCTTATCTAGCACAATCCTTTATACATGACTGAGTCACAGAATCACAGAATCACAGAATCTTCATGGTTGGAAAGGACCCTTAAGATCATCGAGTCCAACCAAACATATGCCTGACAAATTTGGTGACCTTCTACGACGACGTTACAGCATTGGTTGATAAGGGGAGAGCAACCAACGTCATCTACCTGAACTTATGCAAAGCATTTGACCCTGTCCTGCACAACATCCTGGTCTCTAAATTGGAAAGGCATGGATTTGATGGATGGACCACTCGGTGGATAAGGAATTGGCTGGATGGCTGCACTCAAAGGGTTGCAGTCAATGGCTCAATGTCCAAGTGGAAACCAGTGATGAGTGACATTCCTCAGGGGTCAGTACCGGGACCAGTGCTGTTTAACATCTTTGTAGGCGACATGGACAGTGGGATTGAGTGCACCCTCAGCAAGTTTGCCGACGACACCAAGCTGTGTGGCACAGTCGACAGGCTGGAGGGGAGGGATGCCATCCAGAGGGACCTGGACAGGCTTGAGAAGTAGGCCTGTGTAAATCTCATGAAGTTCAACCAGGCCAAGTGCAAGGTCCTGCACCTGGGTCACGGCAATCCCAGGCACAAATACAGGTTGGGCAGAGAATGGATGGAGGGCATCCCTGAGGAGAAGGACTTGGGGATGTTGGTGAATGAGATGCTCAACATGACTCAGCAATGTGCGCTTGCAGCCTAGAAAGCCAACCGCATCCTGGGTTGCATCAAAAGAAGCGTGGCAGCAGGGCGAGGGAGGTGATTCTACCCCTCTACTCTGCTCTGGTGAGACCCCACCTTGGAGTACTGCGTCCAGCTCTGGGGCCCCCAACATAAGAAGGACATGGACCTGTTGGAATGGGTCCAGCGGAGGGCCACGAAGATGATCAGAGGGCTGTAGCACCTCTGCTATGAGGACAGGCTGAGAGAGTTGGGGTTGTTCAGCCTGGAGAAGAGAAGGCTCTGGGGAGACCTTATAGCAGCCTTCCAGTGCATAAAGGGGGCCTACAGGAAGGATGGGGAGGGACTCTTTATCAGGGAGCGTAGCAATAGGATGAGGGGTAATGGTTTTAAACTGAAAGAGGGGAGATTTAGATTGGATATCAGGAAGAAATTCTTTACTGTGAGGGTGGTGAGGCACTGACACAGGTTGCCCAGGGAAGTTGTGGATGCCCCATCCCTGGAAGTGTTCAAGGCCAGGCTGGATGGGGCTTTGAGCAGCCTGGTCTAGTGGGAGGTGTCCCTGCCCATGGCTGGGGTGTTGGAACAAGATGATCTTTAAGGTCCCTTCCAATTCTAACCATTCTATGATTCTATGATTCTAAGAAAACATTAGAACTATGAATCACTACGTGTGAGTCTTTATATGAGCCTCTCATATATTTATGCTTGCAAGTACAGTTTCTTTACATATTGAAGTCCAGGAGAAGCAATTAGGAAAAAACAAATAAACATTGTTTCAAAAATACAGTCCACATGTTTAGGGATAAAACATCTAAACACAGTTAGAGATCAATCCTGATTATGTCTTCTCATGAAACTTTGTGTCACCTTTTGAAAAATATTGTAATAACTGTAGTGCTTTGGTCAGATAGTAATTTTTGTATGATAGTATTCTACCAGAGTTTGAAGTTCTCTATAGATTCTACTGAACAATTATTTTCCTCGTACCTATCCTTTAAAAGTAACATTTTGCTTCCATGTTCCACTTCAGAAGTAGATGCATTTCAGTGGAGTTGATTGTGCGCTAAATAAAATGTGATTAGGGACCCACAAGGAGAAAGGTCAGTATATGCACCTAAGTTATTACTGCAACATTTTTCTCTGTTAGTTGCTATTGCCTCTGGTGATCAGAACATAAATTCTTTTGTTTCATAAAACTGTAGGGAATTCTTTAGGCATCTCAGTTCTGTGTAATTTTGTTGCAGGTCTCTATAAAAAGAAGAGACTCGTTATGCTGCTAACATCATTGGGATAGTAAATTATGAACAACTATCTGTAAAAAAAACGTTATTTGTCTGATGTGAGAACCAAATTCTCATATACTCATGGTTATAATAATAATATAAACAGGCACACCATCATTTAATAAACATTTTTATATTGTTCATTGCTTTTCTTCCCTTTATAAAAATGTACTTGAAGTTTCTAACACTATATTTTTGTGTAATTTGTGCTGCAGAATAGCAGATCCTGATTTTATATATTCACGGTTTACATGACCTAATTTGTATATAGTTTACAATAAGATAAAACAGCAAATAAAAATGACAGGTCTTCACCACATGAAACAGGCTGAAGCTTAAGATAAAGTAGTGGTAGAAGTGTGCTTACCCTATCATGCAATAGACATACTAAATATGAAAGGATGGTCTGAAGAAAGACATGGAATTTGCTGTGTAGTGCTGCTTCCTATAGAAAAATTGAAGATTAAGCAATTGAACTAGGGAAATTCAGAAAGGGAAGTGAGATTACATTAAGCAGTATACAGCATGCATTTCCTTCATGATTTTTTTTTGTTGCAGTATTGAATATGCTTTTAATATCTGTATAATTTTTAACCCTTTTTCCATTTAGAAGTTTTGAAAAAATTGCACAAGTGTTCTTGGGTTTGATGACTTCAGTTTTTTAGCCTTCTGCTAATTTTGGGTTTTAGCCATGTAGGAATTCTAAATTGAGAGAGGCAGTTAGGTAGGATTTGGATGGGATAAGAATAAAAAGAACATAGTGCAGCTTTCTTCTCCACCTAATACATCACTTTCCACGAATCTTAAATTTACTTTATTTACTTTAGACTAAGATTAGATAATCCTGGAAACTGGTAAACATGCCTCAACATTTTGCCAGTGGTAAAGAGGTTCAGAGATGCAAACCTCCACAGAGATTCTGAAAATGTGACCAATACTTCTTTACAGTTACCTTTGCTCACAGCTTGTGTTACTACACTGGAAATTGCATTTACTGTACTGCGTGTTACCAAAGAGGATGCTTGTCTCAGTCTGGCAACTCTGATGTAGGAAAAAATCCTGCTACAACTACTTAAACATTTTGCTTATGTGGAGTTGGGAGACAATAAAGTTGTATGTATTTTTCAAAAGTGCATTAAAAGCCCCTTCCCTTTCAGAGCTTATTGTTTTCTAGCATGTGATCAAAATTACTGCATGTTTTGGGTAGTGTCCTGGTTTGAGGTAAAACAGAATCGATTTTCTGTTCAGTAATTTTACTTTTTAGCTAAGCCTCTTCTAATTAACTGAACTCTGAAATTAACAGCATATTGTGTAGAAACTGTTTGCTCTCAGAGTGATAAGACCTATGTTTATAGTTAATGCCAAGGAATGGTACGCACAGAGGCTCTTGCTTATACTTATTGCTATAACAACCAAGGTCAGCTGATTTCATTATTTGCCCCGTTGGAGGGTTGGAAGCAGAAAAGCGTGGAGGGGTCCCACGTGCAGGGAGGAGCAGACAGGACAGGTGACCCAAAACTGACCAACAGGGTATTCTATCCCATCTGCCCCATGCTCAGTATAAAAGCTGAGGGATCAAAGGGTCATCCCTCTTCCTTCAATGACCGGCGTCCAAGGAGGACCCTGCCTATTCGTCTGCCTTTAATCCCGATCTGTGCATTCCTGAATCCAGATCCAGAATCCAGTTCCTGTCCATCCCTGAGTCCAGTCTGGGACTTTCCCTGTGCCTGCTGGTAACGCGATCTCCCTGTGAGCTTGATACAGTTTTGTATATATTGTATATATTTCATTTTTTTATTATTATTTCATTAATTTATTGATTTTTAATTAAATTAGTTTAGTTTTTTTCTAAACTCATAAATCTCTTTATCTCTCCTTCTCTCTTTGGAGAGAGAGGTGGAGGAGAGCATATGTCGTTCTCATTGGCCAATCCAGCCCAAACCACGACAGGTAGTCTCATCAGCCAGTTAAGTTTTTTGCAAAAAGAAAACTAACAGAATTCCCCCCACCAAACCCCAACAACAACCCAGTAAGGGTAGCTCCACCTGATTTCAGTAGAAACAGGCCCCAAAGGACAGAAATGTAGCAAATTGAATTAACCAAAGCTTACAACTAAGGATACTTAATCAGACTATTTAGTTTTATTTTAACTTGAACTGACAGTGTATGTGTATGACACACCATTTTATAGAGGGTCATACCTATCTTAACTTTCAGGAAAATACATTTTTGCATTAAACCTGACAGCTTTAGTGTTGAAAAGATGTAAATATTTACTACTGTTATCATATATGGAAAAAGTCAGCCATGCTGTGTCTATCTTTACATGTGGTTGAACACACTGAATCCACTTGCACATGAAATGTTGCTGGTAGGCCTTGCTGTTGTAGCTGTGATTATAGAATCATAGAATAATTTAGGATGGAAAAGACTATTAAGATCGAGTCCACCTGTTAACCTAACACTACCAAGTCCACCACTAAACCATGTCTCCAAGAGCCACGTTTACAAGTCTTTAAATACCCCCAGGGATGGTGACTCAACCACTTCCCTGGGCAGCCTGTTCCAATGCTTGACAACCCCTTTGGTGAAGAAAGTTTTCCTAATATCCAGTCTAAACCTCCCCTGGTGCAACTTGAGGCCATTTCCTCTCATCCTAACGCTTGTTACTTGGGAGAAGAGACCGACCCCCACCTCACTACAACCTCCTTTCAGGTAGTTGTGGAGAGCGATGAGGACTCCCCTCAGCCTCCTTTTCTGCAGGCTAAACAACCCCAGTTCCCTCAGCCGCTCCTCATAAGACTTATTCTCTAGGCCCATCAGTTGGCCTCAGACCATCAATCCAGCCTGTCCAGATCCCTCTGTAAAGCCTTTCTACCCTCAAACAGTTCAACACTCCCGCCCAACTTGGTGTCTGTCGTTTGCAAACTTACTGAGGGTGCATTTGATCCCCTTGTCCAGATCACTGATAAAGATATTAAACAAAACTGGCCCCAATAATGAGCCCTGGGGAACGCCACTTGTGACCAGATGCCAACTGGGTTTAACTCCATTCACCGCAACTTTTTGGACCCTGTACACCTGTCCAAGCCATGAGCAGCCAATTTCTCCAGGAGAATGCTGTGGGTAATGGTGTCAAAGGCTTTACTGAAGTCCAGGTAAACAACATCCACAGCCTTTCCCTCATCCACTAAGTGGATCACCTTGTCAAGGAGATCAAGATAGTTGTGTGAGCCAATGCAGACAGGATGCAGAAACAACCACAAAACCATGGATGAAAGGCAAAGAACAAGTTTAATCTCGATACCTCACAGACCGGGGAATCTTCCAAAGCAATACCCAGGTAGAGGCACGCGAGCAGGGGACGTAGGCACGTTGCTTGTTAGCAAGAGTCCTTGGCAGTGAGAGAGTCCTTGTTAGTAAGAGCGCGCCCAGACTCCCTGTTCTCGCTGGTATTTCAAGGGTTCAAACAGGCATGGTTTTCCCACTGTGCTTTGATCTTCTTCAGCAACAGGCCAGGATTCTCAAGCGGCTAGATAAGGTGTCCCTGAGTCCATCACAGACTTCTGTCATCTAAGTGAAAGTGTTTTACTTGCAAGCACCCAAGACTGAACATCAATTAGTGTGATATATGTGTTTCCCAGCACCCCAGGTGCAAGTCCCTTGAGCGTATTTACAATCCTCCTTGCAGATCTTCCGTTGCTTCCCCACAATAGTCAAGCAGGACCAACCTTTCATCAACCCATGCTGACTGTGCCTGATCACCTGGTTGTCCTGTATGTACCACGTGATGGTGCTCAAGATGATCTGCTCCATAACCTTTGACAGGCCTGTAGTTACCCGGATCCTCCTTGCAGCCCTTATTGTAGATGAACCTCACATTTACTAACCTCCCGTCAACTGGGACCTCCCCGGTTAGCCAGGACTGCTGATAAATGATGGAAAGTCGCTTGGTGAGCGCTTCCGCCACCTCCCTCTGTACCCTTGTGACCCTCCTCTGGACCAGCTAAAACAGGTCCATGTCCTTCCTGTACTGAGGGCTCCAGAGCTGAATGCAGTACTCCAGGTGGAGTCTCACGAGAGCAGAGTAGAGGGGGAGAATCACCTCCCTTGATCTGCAGGCCACGCTTCTTTTGATGCAGCCCAGGATGTGATTGGCCTTCTGGGCTGCAAGTGCACATTGTTGGCTCATGTCCAGCTTCTTCTTCGAAGGTCAGGCTCTCATGGATACACACATAGTTTTTGCAGCAACAGTACTGAGGTCCTTTTTCTCGGCACGTATACTGGGTTTGGTTCAACTAGTAATTTTCTGTCGTGTCTCACTCGGACCATCCTCTGTTATCCCTTACACAGTCATCTAGTCCAACCCCCCTGCAGTAAGCAGGGACATCTTCAACTAGATCAGGTTGCTCAGAGCCTCATCAAGCCTGGCCTTGAATGTCTCCAGGGATGGGGCCTCCACCACCTCTCTGGGCAACCTGGGCCAGTGTCTCACCACCCTCATTGTAAAGAACTTCTTCCTAATGTCTAATCTAAACCTGCCCTGCTCTAGTTTAAAACCATTGCCCCTCGTCCTATCGCTACATGCCCTTGCAAACAGCCCCTCCCCAGCTTTCTTACAGGCCCCCTTCAGGTACTGGAAGGCTGCTATAAGGTCTCCCCAGAGCTTCCTCTTCTCCAGGCTGAACAACCCCAACTCTCTCAGCCTGTCTTCATAGGGAGAGGTGCTCCAGCCCTCTGATCATCTTTGTGGCCCTCCTCTGGTTTCACTGCAACAGATCCATGTCCTTTTTGTGCTGAGGGCTCCAGAGCTGCATGCAGTACTCCAGGTGGGGTCTCACGAGAGCAGAGTAGAGGGGCAGAATCACCTCCCTCAATCTTCTGGCCACAGTTCTTTTGATGCAGCCCAGGATGCAATTGGCCTTCTGGGCTGCAAGCACACATTGTTGGCTCATGTCCGGCTTTTCATCCACCAGTACCCCCAAGTCCTTTTCCGCAGGGCTGCTCTCTATCACATCATCCCCCAGTCTGTATTGATAATGAGGATTGTCCCGACCCAAGTGTAGGACCTTGCACTTGACCTTGTTGAAGTTCATAAGGTTTGCTTGGGTCCACTTCTCAAGCTCATTCAGGTCCCTCTGGATGACATCCCGTCCCTATGGCCTGTCAACTGCACCACTCAGCTTGGTGTCATTGGCAAATTTGATGAGGGTGCACTTGATCCCACTGTCTATGTCATTGATGAAGATATCGAACAGTACTGGTCCCAGTACAGATCCCTGAGGGACACCGCTTGTCACCCCTCTACATCTGGACATCGAGCCATTGACCACTACCCTCTGGATGCAACCATGCAGCCAGTTCCTTATCCACTGAACAGTCCACCCATCAAATCCATATCTCTCCAACTTAAAGAGAAGGATGTTGTGAGGGACCGTGTCAAAGGCCTTGTAGAAGTCCAGGTAGATGATATCCATTGCTCTCCCCTTGTCCACTGATGTAGTCACTCCATTGTAGAAACCCACTAGGTTGGTCAGGCAGGACTTGCCCCTGGTGAAGCCACGCTGGCTGTCTCTAATCCCCTCCCTGTCCTCCGTGTGCCTTAGCATAGCTTCTAGGAGGATCTGTTCCATGATCTTCCCAGGCACAGAGGTGAGGCTGACAGGGCGGTAGTTCCCAGGGTCCTCCTTTCTACCCTTTTTAAAAATGGGTGCGATGTTTCCCTTTTTCCAGTCACCAGGGACTTCACCTGACTGTCATGACTTTTCAAATATGATGGAGAGTGGCTTGGCAACTACATTAGCAGATTCCCTCTGGACTCTGGGATGCATCTCATCAGGTCCCATGGACTTCTGTACATTCAGGTTCCTCAGATGGTCACGAACCTTGTCTTCACTTACAGTGGGAGGAACTTTGTCCCCCAGGTCCCCATCTTGTGGTCCTTCAACTTGGGAGGCATGAGGAGAGAAGTTGCCAGTGAAGACTGAGGCAAAAAAGTTGTTGAGAACCTCAGCCTTCTCCTCGTCTGTTGTTACCAGTTTGGCATTCTTGGTCACCGGGGAGGGTACGCTTTCTTTAACCTTCCTTTTCTGGTTGACATCAACTCCCTTGACCTTCTGGATGTGCTTCTTGTTATGCACTCCAGGATGTGATTGACTTTCTGGGCTGCAAGTGCAATATCCAATTTTTCATCCACCAGTACCCCCACATTTTCTCGGCAGGGCTGCTCTCAATCCCTTCATCCCCTAGCCTGTATTGATACTGGGGATTGCAACAACCCAGGTGCAGGACCTTGCACTTGTCCTTGTTAAACTTGAAGAGATTTGCATGGGCCCACTCCTAAAGTCTGACAAGGTCACTTTGGATGGTATCCCTTCTTTCTGGTGAATCAACTGCACCACTCAACTTGGTGTCATTTGCAAACTTGTTGAGGGTGCACTGAATCCCACTGTCTACATCATTGATAAAGATATTGAACAGTACCAATCCCAATATGGACCCGAGGAACACCACTTGTTACTGATCTCCATTTGGACATTGAGCCATTGACTGCATCTCTTTGGATGCAGCCATCCAGCCAATTCCTTATCCATCTAACAGTCCAGCCATCAAACCCATTTCTCTCCAATTTAGAGAAAAGAATGTTGTGGGGCACCATGTCTGAAGGCCTTACAGAAGTCCAGATAGATGATATCCGTAGCTCTTCCCTTGTCCACTGATGCAGTCACTCCATCGTAAAAGGCCACTAGGTTGGTCAGGCAGGACTTGCCCCTGGTGAAGCCATGTTGACTGTCTCTAATCACCTCCCTGTCTTCCATGTTTTTGGACATGTCTTCCAGGAGGATCTGTTCCATGATCTTACTGGGCACAGAGGTGAGGCTGACTGGTCGGTAGTTCATCTGATGTAATTGTTCCTGAGAAAATACGAATATATCATGTGACTACTTCCAACAGAAATCTGACCTCAAAGATACTGAAAAATAGTAGTTCATGTTTAGAGGTTGGTGTTTGTTTGAAGTGCCTGCCCCATGATTGTTCATGTTGAAAATGTTTCAAAACTTCATTTATTGAAAGTAAATTCAGATAAGTTTTGATGATCTGTCTTCATTAGGTAGCATAATTCTGGGAAATTAATTAAAGGTGAATGTTGAGTTACAAGGTTATGGTGAATGGGGTTATATTTAACTTCTTGAAGACGATTATTGGTTAAAACTACTCTTGTTTGTTTATTAAGTTTAGGAGTCTTGTCACTTCTTTGCCCGATTTCTATATGAGAAAAACATGGGAAAATACATAGCTAATTAGTTTATTCCTGTTATCATGTTCTCTCTGTTTATTTTGTAATTTGGACAAATGGTACCTTTGAAACTCTCTTTCAAGGTTGTCATTAGCACCTTCATAGCCTGGTAACTTCTTTGAAGGCTGGCTGCAGTTTTGGCCCTTGTCACAGGGAATATATAATTCATTAAAAGTAAGTAATACTTTCTCAACATGGACTAGGAAACAAAAGATTTTCTTCTATTTCTGATCAGTGTGTAGATCACAAATATGCTACGATATTTTAGCAGATTTTCCTGATGCTAAGAGAGAGCTACTGTCAGCAGCTTGTTACACACACGTTACTTTGGTAATGCACCTTGTGCCTGTTGCTATTGCAACCCCACAGAAAATTACCTCAGCAGCCATTCAAATTAATTTTTACAAAAGTAAAGTAATTATAAATATAATTAACTTTTTAAACTTGGTCTGTAGTATAAATTTACTCAGACCTATGCTACTGGGGGTTTTTTTGAGTAATTTTGTGCAACTTTCCTTTTATTGTTCTTTTGTATAATTCTTAGCTGAATAAGTACCATTTGGGTGAGAGGTCATAAATATGTCTCATCAAAATAAGACATTTCTTAGCAGGTGGTAAAAATAAAATCATAGTGCCATGTAGTTCTGCCCTAAATTGTTTGCACAGTTGCTGCTAACTGTATAACTGACTTCCCAGTAATAACTGTGATTATCTGGTTTTGGACTCCACCTTAAGACAATGGCCAGGATATTTCCGATATCCATATCATTAGTATGATCTGGTTTTGGCAATTGTTGTCCACACTTTTTTTTTGTTGTTGTTGAAAGTTCATGTTTATGACAAGTTTCCTGGTTGGTTTGCAAGAGTACATGTGTGTAGCAATTTCTAGTGTATACTGAAGAGGCAGTTGTGTCACAAAATCTGATTGCAGAATTTGTGCATGCATATATGCAGTGAAGCTTGCAGTTTTATTTGTGGGGTTTTTTTTTAGTTAGACCCTTATCCTAAAATCCCTCATGCATTCCTGTTATGTGCTTAAAATTTGTGTATGCGCACATGATTTGTTTGCCCACGAGCAATGTATTTGTCAGTAGTTTGATTAGAACTGCAGTAGATGAGTGCTTAAAAGCCATAGTGAATTGGGTCTTTAATAAGTAATTATACAAAGAAATAAATAAAAATCTTAATTTTCTGATATTATTCTCTCTCACTCTTCATCCAGAACAGTCTGAATACAGAGATTCTCAAGACATTTCATGTAGCCCTATCGTTTCATTGGGTGTCTTATAAATTAAATGTCTTGACAAGCCCTCTTCTGGTTGCAGATAAACCAGTGGAAGAGGTAACTCCATCCTGCTTCCCTGCTGGAGGTTACGGACTTGCCACACTCCAATCTGTATCCATCAAACAAACTGGCTTAATTTGAACAATTTCCATAGTGCTTCTTTGCTATTCTAAATCATTTTCACAGCAATAGGTTATGGAGACATTGCACAAGTGCAAGAGCTAGGAGCTAGAGATGGACTGTGACTTTTGGAAAAAGGTGCAGTGAGAAGCAGCTGGAGTGGGGATTTGGCCTGCACAGCTACAGTTGGAAAAGTTGTTTGATGTTTTGCTGTTTTCATTTAAAGTTGCTGCTTGTGCCAGAGTCAGTACCAATGTGTTTCCCATTACTGTTCTCTATAATATGCTCACTGTCACGATGCTGGGCATCCTCAGGTGCCAGGAAGGAATATGTAGATTTAAACCAGCTCAAGCCTGTTGCTCTCCTCAAAATTCTTTTGTTAGTTGTTCAGTTCTTATATTCTATATTGGGCTGAGCCAGGTATACACTTCTCCCATGCTGGTCTGGCTAACTCAGAGAGACATTCACACTCTCTTAACGAACTCAGGGAGAAACATTTACACCACCAGTTGATCCACTCAACTTGTTGATCCAGCCCTTTTGATATGAAGAAGCCTTTAATATAATTCCCTGCAACAATAAAGACTTAGAAACTATGATAAACCAAAACTATGATAGACCCTTTATCTAAGGGTTATCAAAGGTGCAGCCTCACCTTGAGTATTGTGTGCAGTTCTGGGCCCCACAATTTAAGAAGGATGTTCAGGTCCTTGAATGCATCCAGAGGAGGGCAACAAAGCTGGTGAGAGGGCTGGAGGGCATGTCCTATGAGGAGCAGCTAAGGGCTCCAGGTTTGTCTAGTTTGGAGAGAAGGAGGCTGAGGGGCAACCTCATTGCTCTCTGCAGCTTCCTGAGGAGGGCAAGTGGAGAGGGAGGTGCTGATCTCTTCTCCCTGGGATCCAGTGATAGGACGCATGGGAATGGTTCAAAGCTGCGCTAGGGGAGGTTTAGACTAGGAAACGTTTCTTTACTGAGAGGGTGGTCAAACACTGGAAGGGGCTTCCTAGAGAGGTGGTCAATGCCCCAAGCCTGTCAGTGTTTCAGAGGCATTTGGACAATGCCCTTAATGTGCTTTAACTTTTGGTCAGCCCTGAATTGGTCAGGCAGTTGGACTAGATGATTGTCGTCAGTCCCTTCCAACTGGAACTATTCCAGTCTGTTCTGTTCTAAATAAATTAAATTCTAAATGTTCTGTGTTACTGTAACAGCTGTAATCATGATATTTGAAAATCATGTGTGCTGGTAGTGTATGTTTAAATAATAAGGACATTCCAATTGTCTTTTCCTTTTTATGTAAATATTCACTTCTGTTCATTTACACTTTCCATATTCCTGCTCAGCATTTTGAAATATTCTGTCAACCCAGTAAGTAAGCTATTTAAAAAAAAATAATCAAATCATCATCCCATCCCTCCTAATGGAAAATGTTTTGGTTTTGTGTATGCAATTCTAGAGGCATAAAAGTATACTGTTATGCAGTTAATATAAAAGTCATTATAATGATATTGAGCATAAGTGTGTTGATTTGTTCCACTGGCATTTTGGGAAGATTATACATGACTAAAGAGAAACAATTAATTTCTGCTATATTGCAAAATATTCAGATGTTGTACAAAGCAGTGGGTGCAGTAGAGCAGAAAGACCCTGATGTCAATCCTGATGATACACGCGCTTACCCAATGTTGATTTTTTTTAAAATTAATTATGTTATTTTGTATCAGAGGGGGCATGAGTTTTAAAGAGAAATATAAGGAGATTTTATTGATTTTACAGTATCTTGAAAGGAATTTTGTGTTGCTGATGCAGGCAAAGCTTTCAGTCTGATTTTCAGAAACATGTTTAATTCCCTCTAAGTTGACAGAAGAATGGAAAGTTATATCTACTAATATGGTAACAGGAAGTGTGGCTAATCTCCTGCAAAAGTGTGAAATTAAGTAACATAAAAATTGTTCATGAGAAGAAAGTTAAAATACATCTCTATTCCTTTACTTCAGAGCAAGAATATACAAATTGCATTAAAATCTGAATTCCAGCCCAAGCAATTCTTCTACATAAATGTCTCTGTTAAGAAAAATGAAACAAAACAAAACAAAAATTTAAGTGGATGTGGTGGGTTGACCCCAGACAGCAACTAAGCACCCACCTAGCTGCTCACTCACTTCTTCCACAGAGGGATGGGGGAGAGAATCAGAAGAGCATAAGTGAGAAAACTTATGGGTTGAGATGAAAACACTTTAAAAAGTGAAGGAAAGGGTGGGGGGAAACCCACGAGTGATGCAAGCGCATTCACTCACCACCTCCCACAAGCAGACCAATGCACAGCCAGTCTCCAAGCAATGGCTACCTTGGAAAAGACTAAACCCCCAGTTGTTATTGCTGAGTGTGATATTATATGACATGGAATATCCCTTTGGTTGATTTGAGTCATCTGTCCTGGCTTTGTCCCCTCCCAGTTTCTCACCCACCCTCAGCCTACTCCCTGGGGCAGTAAAGTGAGAAACAGAGGTGGCCTTGATGCTGTGGAAGCACTGTTCAGCAACAGCTAAAACATTACTGTGTTATCAACACTGTTTTGGTCACCAATCTAAAACACAGCACCATACTAGCTGCTATGAAGAAAGTTAACTCCATCCCAAGCAGACCCAGTATAGTGGAAAAAGCTCTTTTTATTTTAAAACAATTCATTGAATATTTTCTATATGCTCATGGCAGGAATTTAAAACTAATAAAAGATTGAAAAGTAAGGTTGTGCAACAAAGAACTATTAGTCTATTTTCATGAATACAGTGATATATTTATTCATCATCCTACATCCTTTAAACTGTTAAGTGAAGAGATCTAGGGAAGGTAATAGGACTCTGAGTTTGTGTAAGGATTCTGTATAGTCTCTAGAAGGTGCTACTGGTGAAATGAGGAAGAAGTTTTCTGTTTAGTACATGTGTAAGAGCAGAACTGAATGAGGCTGAGGAGAAGATGCAATTTTAAAGGATAAATTAGTGCTTCTGGAACTTAATGACATCAGTGTTTTGTGCTAGGACACTTTGCTCTTTAAACGGTTTCCAGTAACACAAATGAAATGTGACTATTTAATAATGCCCCTTTAAATTATTGTCTTTCTAAAAAACAGATGTGCAATACTGCATATGTTAGTAGTATGTCCACTATGCTCATGGTGCAGAGGTACAGTAACCAGGTTCACGGGCTACAGCTGAGGCTTTCCAAAGGAATGCAACAAGCAATTGTATGAATGGATCACCTACAAATTTATTCTCTTAAAGCTCTCCTGCTTTCATGAATACCACTATAGCATGTCATGATCCATAGTGCTTCTTTGTACCCTTCTTTTTATCCGAAATAAAGTCACAAAACAAAACCAATGTTTTTGGTGGGGTGGGAGGGAAAAAGAGGCCAATTACTGTTTCAGCATCTCTTTAGATTTCCTATTGTGGTGGTTATGGATTTGTTATGGATTTCCCCCCCCCCCAGCAAATTGATGATCAGCTTATCCATTCTGCTTTTTGTGTAAAATAACTAAGGGCAGATGAAATGCTCACATTTTCAAGCCCTTTTTTCTTATTGGCAGAAACTAGTCAGGGTTCTGAGAAAATATTTTCAGAGTAGTAACTTCTGAATATGAAAATTTTTCTGAGATTTATGGTTCAATACATTTTTCTGAATATGTGTAATATTCTCACATTCAACATTTACTATCAGCTTAATCTTTCATTAATAAAATCGTAATGAGGAAAATTTGATAATATTTTTGGCTCCCTCCCAGACTTAACAAATTAATTCTTCTATATTTTTGCTGTAAAGTAGAACTCAAATTGCTTTGTTTCTGTCATTGTTCATAACAATTTACTTTCACTATTGCATAACAAATAATTCAGAGTATCTAGAAGTAGTCTAATTATTCCTTGTGTGGATTTATTTTAAAAAGAACACCTTGTATAGTAACTATGAAGAAAATAATACATTCAGAGCTTAATGATATTTAATGATTTGATAAATTGCAAGGATTACATTGCTACCCTCCCCTGGAATGAATCAGGGCAGCCTTAGGTTATCTTACCAGTAGCTAACTCTGACCAACTAGGTCATTCTTGTGCTTGGAAGTAATCAAATACACAAAAACTCAGTTTCCCGCAGCAGTCTTTTTCCCAGACATCTACCCTGGGGAGAGCCCAAGCTGCCTGGTGCACTGAATTCATGTAATGTGCAACTCCTGGACCCAAACAGGCCATCACACGTTGGTATATTATCCCTCCTTTTTTTAAGCATCTCTTATGAAAGTTAATTAAAACCTCCAGTGCACTGCTGCTTTATACTTGAAAACTACCATTAAGCAATAGCAGAAGAGTTGTGTGTTGTAGTTAACAAGCCCTTATAAACAATTTTATTGCAGTTTCAGATTATTTGCTGACTGACTGGGATGTATTTCATGTACTGCAGGCTGCTTATTAACTTGATCAGAAGTTTCAGTGTGGATGCAGGAATTTCAGGTGGAGAGATTTTTAATTTGTCAGTGTGGCTTTTTTTTCTTTTATCTCCAAAGAGTGCCAGTTATCCTCCTACCATTTTGAAACTGATAATTAATAGTTCATTATCACTTGGGAGATTCATGTTTATCTATCCTTTGTAGACACTGCAGAGTAATTATCAAGAAATATGTTATAGTTTCAGATAAAATTACAGCCTTCTATTTCTTATATTTCTTACACATTTTATCATATTATTTGTCTTTAAATTAACCAGAACTGAATAATTGAAAATTTTGAATTGTTGATTCAGCCTGTGAAAGCCAAGCAAGTTTATATGAAAATCATAATAATCATGCTGTCCTTTTGTAGAATTTACTTGAAGCTATAAAAATGACCAGGAAGGGGTAATGGAGCACTCCTTTATATTTCCTTCCCTCTTTCATGTTGATATTGCTCTTTTTTCTGTTGCACTTCTTCCTATCCCACACCCCATTTCTTTTCCCAAGTCTTCCTTTCTCTTTTCCTCAGTGGGATTATGGTATCGCTGTCTTGCATTCCTGTTGTTTCTCCCTATCTATAGTTACCTTAACGACTTGGACCGCATAGCAGATTCATCCTATCTGCCAACTCAGCAAGATGTGCTTAGAGTTCGAGTCCCAACAACAGGGATCATTGAATATCCATTCGACTTACAAAGTGTCATTTTCAGGTAGAAAAAAAGTTTAACACCCATTTGCTTTGTTTCTTTTGTTTCCTTTTACATTAGTAATACCATGTATAGGATATTGGTTAAAAGTACAAATTATTCAATGTTTTCAAAATCTGAGCTTGTTCATTTTATTTTCATGCTTTTGTCCATATATGATTAACAGCTGTTGTTAAAGATGTCAAGAGGATGAGAGACAGACAGACTTGTCTTTTTCTGAAGGTAGCTATTATTGATAAAAAAACTGGAAGCCATTTTTCAATAAAATGAGTATACCAGTTTTATTAGGAATAATAAATGATGAAATGTAAAGGTACTTGATTTTTAGAGAAAAGTGACATTTTGTAAGTTTAATACCACTCCTACAAAAAATTTTCCCCACAGCTCATTTTGCGTGCAAAACAGTTGCTTAAAGAATAACTATGCAATTACAATTTCAAGTTATACACCCAAGTGTTTAGTTACATTGAGACTCATAATGAATTGAGAGTACATTCTGCCAGCAAATTTGAGTTTTTATTTTGACTATTAACAACTTTAGTAAATACAGACTGTATTCTATTTATACTCTTAAAATTAGGCAGCCTTGACGAGTTTAGAATTTTGACTGGTAATTTCTTCAGAAAAAGGCAGGCCACCAACTTCATTCTGTGGACATGTGTTTCTGCCGAATATACAGGGCATACATTCTAGAATCGTGGCTGAGAATCATGACAGTTTTGAATATCAGAAATTTGAGGGCTTTGAGACCCATAATAATTCAAATTCAGAAAGCACATCAGACTAAAAAGTTTACTTACAACACATTCCATTAGTCTTCAATACGAATGGTAAAATTTTTAAGAAAAACAAACCAAATTGTGTTTTCAACTAAATTCTTGAATTCAATGTTCCATATGTGATTGTATGTTTATCTGCTAAGGTATTTGTGGAGTTGATGTGATCATTGTTAATTTTGCAGAATGGTGGATGTAGGAGGCCAACGATCGGAAAGAAGAAAATGGATACATTGCTTTGAAAATGTTACATCTATCATGTTCCTAGTAGCTCTTAGTGAATATGATCAAGTGCTTGTGGAGTCAGACAATGAGGTAAGCAAGCATCAGCATAAATCACCATTTTTAAAGAAAAAATAATTTCACTAAAATTAATTTTAAATTTTAAATATTATTTAAAATTTGATTAAAGCACAAATTTGTAGAGAGCTTCATTAGAAATGTGTGTGGTTTTACATAATTATTTGGATATTAAATTTGTTGGACCAATAAAGTATGATAGATTGAATACTTCATGCTAAACAGCAAAACTCAAAGTTGTTAGTTCTTTTAAGACATTTTCAAAGCAGACTGGCTTGTCCGGTCCTGGCTGTTTTCCAAATGTCTACCAGCAGTTGTATCCAACTACATGTAATGAAATGAGAAGTTCTACAGAGATTAAGAGGCTAATCCTCAAATAATATGACACAAACTGATCTCCTCCATGGAGGGTCAGTGGAACCTATCTATTTTGTGTTAAAAGTGGAATAGTTGACTGTAGAGAAATGTTCTTATTGTAGCTATTTACATAGTTAGTGTTGTGTAGCAGAGCCATAAAAATAGACAGTAGGAATTAAAACAAAATTCATAGGTTCTTTGCTAGAACAGACCCTAAAGTAGTAAACTTCATTCCATTGACTTAAGGTGTAGGATTTATATTGGCTTATATTTTCTACTTGTATTGTTATTTCAAAGAATAACAGAAGAAACTTGTGGGTGATGATGTACGAACTAAGCAGGCAAAATGCAATAGTACCCAGTGTTTTGTATACAGTTTTACAAAATAGGGGGGGAATTTAATATTTGGATTTTTTTTTTCATGAAGACTGTTCCCGTTATTCATCAAACTTACATGAGTTACTCACCAGCACTGTTCTATGCAAGTTTTTAACATTCATTTACAGAAGTTAGATGAAAAAAAGAAAACATGTTCTTCATATCATATCAAATCAACATATATATGTTGATTTCATTGTTTAAGAGAAGGGTTGCTTATTTAAAACACTAATTTGGGCCCCGGTATCAATTAAAAATTCTAAACTTAGCCGGTTTGGATCCACAGGAATATGTATATAAGGTTCACTGTCAGCAGACCATTGTCAGGAATTCACCATGTGAGGAATGGGCAGCCGGAACTCCAAACTGTGACTTCTATTTTTTTAACTCTTGCAACTCCTCCCGCAGAGGCACGAAAGGGTTAAGTTTCCCGTCCTGAGGGAGTGTGGCTGCTGAAGCTTCCCTTTGATCCATAGTTTTCCCCTCTAGCAATTCTACCAGCTCCTGGATGTGATCAGTGGGTTGTCCTCGCAACATTGTTTGGGGTACCCCTAGTTCTAATGCTTTTCACCAAAGGTCATTTCTTTCTAAATCGTAAGTCCAATCCGATCTACAACAGAAAGGCTCAGATTTCTGGTGAGGAAGCTGGTTGGGGGTTGGATTTGCGACTGGCCTGTCGGACCCTCCTATTCCCGTTTGTGCCACCCCCCAGATCAGTCCATCTCATCTCGTGCCCATAAATCACTATATTGTGTAGCGTCTCCGACCAAGTCAAAACAGGGAAATTTCTGAGGGTCTTGCCGATTGTGCTCAATGGCTCTCTGAATCATTTCTCTCAGGGACTGAATATGTATTTTCAAAGCTTCCGGCAATCCTCTAATAAGAGATTTAAGGTGGCTGGAGTCCACCAGTGCAGCCATCAGTATCTCTTGCTGCCCTCTCTCATAAATTACCTCAATACAAGCAGCTTTTTGCACTCCTTCCACTAGCTCCAACCACCCCTTTATTTTAATAGTAATAGGTTCCCCCTGCTCTTTGGGGTCCACACCCCCAGCCCAATAAGCTACTCGGGATGTTATTGACTGGTCTCCCTCTGGTCTGTCACTCAGAAACGCTCCCAGACCCCAGAACCCTCTCGCTTCATCATCACTCAACAGTATCTGATCACCACCCACTGTGAGAGAGACTCTCCACAAATACTCTGTTTCTGTTTCACCCGGCTTGCACGAAAACTTAGTTTGCAATTCACTGAGCTCAGGTCCTCTCCAGGGAATCATGCGGTCTGTGGTTTGGGGGTTTCTGCCTTGTGGACTCGTGTGCCTCTCTGTTTTAATAAGAGGTTGCATGTCCCTTTCCTCCAGCTCCTACGCTTCTTTGGAGCTATTTTCATCAGAGTCTCCCCAGATGTCCTCATAACAATCCTCAGGATCTGTGCCCACAATCAACTTTTGGATTTGGACAATGCTGGGGTTTTTTTTTGCTTGTGCTAGCATTATTTCAATTTTTTGTTCCAACAGACACATCCACTCTCTTTCTCTTCTCAATTCTCCTTTTAAACAATCTATTTCTAGTTGTTTCTTTAAATTTTCCTTGTCCAATCTGTCGCAATCATTATTTTGTTCCTGTGCTTGAACTGAGCAGGGGCCTAGGATGGCACACATAGTTCCTTTATTTTTGCCATCTCGACTATTTCCACGGCATTGTTCTATTCTCCATGACTGCTACCGGGTCAGACCACTTCTCCTTTGCCCAATTTGTACCTGGAGGAAGACTACAGCCGTGCCTCCGTAATAATTCCACTATAGACATCCTGCTGACTATGCCAATTTAAATGTCGCAGAACCTCACAAAACCAAGCCAGATCGACTAACAAACTGAAAACGGGATTTATTTTTACAAGATGGTAACAAAATCAAACTAAATTTTACTCTAACTGAAACCGCTTTGAGAAACATTAACATTCAACACGTTCAGAATGTTGCTCGGGAGTTAATACTGCACCACTGACTTAAGAATTCTTAAGGTTTATGGCTGATGACCCAAAATGCATAATCGCTCACCTAATATATATGGTCATATATGGTCATGTAGCCCCCTCATTGGCTGAAGACTCCAACTTCCTCACCTTTCAACTGAAACGTGCACATGCTGACCACCACCGTGTGGGCGTGACAAGAGCTGTGGATGGAAGTTTTTGCAGGCTTTTGTTGGGTCTTTGTCAGGGCTTTGTCAGGACTTTGTCAGGGTGGGTGCATCTGCCACAGTGAACTGTCCCTAAGAACAGTATCCACAGCATATTCAAGAGAGGCTTGCTCAGAATAACTGACAGTAGTACAAGTAAACCAACTACAATAAACAGCAATATAGCAGGAGGATTTTTCCAGATTGTTGTGGTTGAGATAAAAACAGTTTAATAGGTAAAGCAATAGCCGTGCATGCAAGCAAAGCAAAATAAGGAATTCATTCACTACTTCCCATTGAGGGGCAGATGTTTAGCCATTTCCAGGAAAGCAGGGCTTCATCATGTGTTAACAGTTACTTGGGAAGTGTCATAACGCTGAATGTCCCCCTCCTCTCCTCCTTCCCATAGCTTCTTGTGCACCTCAGCCTACTCACTGGCAGGGCAGTGCGAGAAGCAGAATAGGCCTCAATGCTGTACAAGCACTGTTCAGCAATAACTAAAACACTGTTTTGGTCACAAACCCAAAACACAGAACCATATGAGCTACTATGAAGAAACTTAACTTTATCCCAGCCAAAACCGGCGCACAGGTTCATCCAGGTTGGTCCAGTAGTTGGGCTGAGTCAGCAGCTCCAGGCTCATCATGGACATTATCACTTCCTGAAATAAAAAAAAATCACTTCTAGGACAGCCCAAAGGGGCAGTCTGTGGATCCAATGATGAGATTTGGGCCCTGGTGTCCACAACAAAGGTGACTGAGTGCTGGTCATTCATGACAACTTCTAATCCGGGCTAGGACATAGAGTACGCAAAAAGGTCTGCCAGAAAACAGAACTAGGAGGCAATCTCCGTCTGGTGGTGGACACCCAGTTCTCAGTCAGCACCTTAGAGAGAGGAAGGAGGGGCTGAAGGTGAGACACTGCAAGGCTCACAAGGAAGGGGTGGGGGGTGGGTGGGACACCACGTCATTTGGTGTCCATGTCATCTGGCAGCAACAGCCAATCATGCAAATGCCTTTTGAATGCAGGTAAGAGTTGCACCACCCCTTGGCTCCACAAATGGTAGCATGATTTGAGAGAATCATACCTTACATGAATAATGTGGGCAGCACCCTGCCTATGCTGCTGATGCTGGTCAGGGGGCAGGGTGTTGTCAGTCTGTCTACACTGCTAATATTGGTCAAGGGGCAGGGTGTCAGGAGGTAGGGTGTCAGATGTGATGTTAATTATTTTTCTCAGTGTATTGATCTAGCAGAATCACATTACCAGTATTGTGTTTTTAACTAGAGCCCAAGTATGGAACATGAATGACACAAGGAAAAGTAGTAGTGCAAATAGCTTGCAGCATAAAATGCATCCTGCTTAATGGGGTAAAAAGAGATGAATTTAAGACTATAATGTGTGCTATAACTAGGCTCCTAGTCTTTGTGAACATTTTGGTTTCTGGTAAATGTAAATAAAAATACATTGAAATAGTCTTTTTAGGAGAAGGAGATTAAAAAAAAAACCCTCACTTTCACAATTTTGCATGTATGTTAGTGTGTTAAATTATTTATAACTTGTCCATCTTCTTTAGAAGATGGAAGAATATCTTCCTGGGCTTTCAGAGTATGCAATCTTGTCCTTTGTTGTTATCAGCTAAAAGTGTTCACATGTTACAAACTGAATGGAACATATGGACTGAACATTTCCCTTCTGTCTTGGGCTCTCCTCCCACTTTGAAATGACTGAAGTGATATTATTCCATGACTTTTTCAACTCTTATGAAAAAGAACTTACTCATAAAGCTGTCTTGATTTTTCAAGTTTTCACTTTCAAAACAAAGCGTTTTGGAGGTAAACATGGAGGTAAAAATTCTAAAACTCCTCTTTGTCTTGAAGATGATTCTTCTGCCTCACTGCTAAACTATTTATGTTCCTCATTAACATCAGTGAAAAACTTTTGAAACTTTGTTTTTCAGTTTGAAATACATTCATAACTGCAATTCAAAGCATTTTGTCAAGTCATACATACAGAAACTTCTGGCACATTCCATCAGCCTTAGGCCTGTGTTCCTCTAGCTCTTAGGTGGATCCAGCCTGTCTTGGAGCTAAACACTCATCTGGGCAGATTAGTTTTGACTTTCAGTAAGCTATATCCTGTCTATTTGGCCGCTGTGAGACAGGTTAGTTTTACGCTACTGATGATGTGTTGTTGCGATAGTAATCCTGTTCAGTATGAGAGGAACCACAGATTCAGACTCCTGGTGCATGTGTTTGGCTGAGGAGCCACTGGCACGAGGCTACCATCTGCGTGCGGGCTTATGACTAAATGCATCTAAGTCAGAATCACGCCTAGATGTAGCGATACCGCAGCACCACCAGCACCTTGGGCTTGTGGCAGTCGGCAGCCCGCTCCACATGGGGTGGGCCCAGTGCAAAGCAGCACTCATGGTCAGGAAAGGAGGGGTGGACAGATACGGCATTGCCTCTTCTCCGTCGCATACTGCGTGATCGTGGGGCGCACGGCACTAAATCATTCGTAGATGACCTGATTCTGAGTCAGGGTTTTGTATGTAGCAGAGCTGCTCCCTTACTGCGATCTATTGAGAATCAGACCTTGACACGAGATTTTGTAAAGAATAAAAAAGTAAAAATTAAAAAATAAAAATTAAAAAATTGCACCCATTTTTAAAAAGGGTAGAAAGGAGGACCCTGGAAAATACCCTACCGCCCTGTCAGCCTCACCTATGTGCCTGGGAAGATCATGGAACAGATCCTCCTAGAAGCTATGCTAAGGCACATGGAGGACAGGGAGGTGATTCGAGACAGCTAGCATGGCTTCACCAGGGGCAAGTCCTGCCTGACCAACCTAGTGGCTTTCTACAATGGAGTGACTACATCAGTGGACAAGGGAAGAGCTACGGATGTCATCTAACTGTAAGGCCTTTGACACTGTCCCCCACAACATCCTTCTCTCTAAGTTGGAGAGATATGGATTTGATGGACGGACCATTCACTGGATAAGGAATTGGCTGGATGGTCACATCCAGAGGGTAGTGGTCAACGGCTCAATGTCCTGATGGAGACTAGTGACGAGTGGTGTCCCTCAGGGGTCTGTATTGGGACCAGTACTGTTCGATATCTTCATCAATGACATAGACAGTGGGATCAAGTGCACCCTCAGCAAGTTTGCCAATGACACCAAGCTGAGTTGTGTGGTTGACACGCCTCAGGGACGGGATGCCATCCAGAGGGACCTGGACAAGCTTGAGAAGAGGGCCCATGTGAACCTCATGAGGTTCAACAAGACCAAGTGCAAGGTCCTGCACCTGGGTCAGGGCAACCCCTGGTAACAATACAGTCTGGGGGATGAAGAGACTGAGAGCAGCCCTGCTGAGAGGGACTTGGAGGTACTGGTGGATGAAAAGCTGGACATGAGCCAACAATGTGCGCTCACAGCCCAGAAGGCCAACCATATCCAGCAGCATACAGCATGTTGAGGGAGGTGATTCTGCCCCTCTACTCCGCTCTCATGAGACCCCACCTGGAGGCCTCAGTACA
The DNA here is from genome assembly GCF_028500815.1 of Rissa tridactyla. NCBI lineage: Eukaryota > Metazoa > Chordata > Aves > Charadriiformes > Laridae > Rissa > Rissa tridactyla. Next base: position 7,102,488 of record NC_071496.1, read on the forward strand.
AAAAGACATGGATCTGTTAGAGCAGGTCCAGAGGAGTGCCACAGAAATGATTAGAGGGCTGGAGCACCTATGCTATGTGGACAGGCTGAGAGAGTTGGGGTTGTTCAGCCTGGAGAAGAGAAGGCTCCGGGGAGACCTTATTACGGACTTTGAGTACTTAAAGGGGGCTTATAAGAAAGACGGGGACAGACTTTTTAGTAGGGCCTGTTGCGATAGGACAAGGGGTAATGGCTTTAAACCAAAAGAGATTTAGACTAGATATAAGGAAGAAATTTTTTACGATAAGGGTGGTGAATCACTGTAACAGGTTGCCTAGAGGGGTGGTAGATGCCCCATCCCTGGAAACATTCAAGGTCAGATTTGACGGGGCTTTGAGCAACCTGATCTAGTTGAAGATGTCCCTGCTCATTGCAGGCGAGGTTGGACTAGATGACCTTTAAAGGTCCTTTCCAACCCAAACCATTCTATGACTCTATGATTTTATATAGATTTTTTTTTAGCATACCAGAACACTGCTTTATTCCCATCCTTTTCCCTTCTCTTCCAGTCCCAGAAAGGAAGAATATATTTATTTATTCCACTTCAAGCAAAGTGTATTTTTGTCAGAATCTGTGTGTGACAGAAATAGTAAAAGGTTTTAAATGTGGTAGTTCTCACTATAAATTAAGAAAATTACAAGAAATATTATTCTTATTCCTCACTGTGATGTGACAGGTTCATTAAGAAAAACAATAATTGAACTTGGGTACTTTGGTAATCAGTTATGGATATTTTTTCACACTCTGCAAAATTCAAATAACCTTTGAACTGTGAAACAGTATTAAAATTTCTACACCAAAGTGAGAGAGTGTGTATAAATGCCCTTCTTTTTTCTTATGTATAGCATCAGTGTGGTACTATGATAGAATCTAATCCTTCTTTGATACTTGTGCCTGTCATCTGTGTAGGAGATCTGACTCAAAAACTTGCAGTGTTCTGCTGCTCCTCTTGCATTGCTTTCATGGCCTGATTAAATAGTATGATATTTGTAAGATGGCCTACTTTTTCTAATTAGTCCACTGCATGATATTGCCTGAATTCTTTTTCCTCGTAGTATACTTTAACAAAGAAAACTATACGTTTTAAGTTATCTGTGTGATTCTTTTCAGTTAATACATTGTTTCATTAATCTCATTTTCATGTATAAATATAAATCTGTACAAATTATTATTTGCCATTCAGTGCATCTGAGTTTGTTTATATGACCCTTCATCTTTCTGAAACTGTTTTAGAGTTCTGTCCTGGTTTGAGGTAAAACAGAACCAATTTTCTGTTTTGTAATTTTACTTTTTAGCTGGGCCTCTTCTAACTGACTAAAGTCTGAAATTAACAGCATATTGTTCAGACACTGTTCACTCTCAGAGTGATAAGACCTGATTATATCAAGGAACGGTATGCACAGAGGCTCTTGCTTAGACTTATTGGTATAACAACCAAGGTCAGCTCACTTCGCTGTTTGCCCCATTGGAGGGTCGGAAGTGGAGAAGCATAGAGGGGTCCCACCTGTAGGGAGGAGCAGACTGGACAGGTGACCCCCAATGTGGGGCGCCAATAAATCTGTCATGGTTTTGGCCGGATTGGCCAATCAGAACAACAGATGGCCCTCCCCCCCCCCCCCCAGAGAGGAGAGGAAGAGATAAGATTTACGAGTTTAGAAAAAGAACTAAACTACTTTAATGAAAATAATAATAAATAAGAAAATAGTAAATAATAATAGGATAATAAAAATGAAAGGAAAAAAGTATACAATACATACAAAACCGTATCCAGCTCCCAGGATGACGATCGCGGCACTAGCAGACACAGGGAAAGTCCCAGACTGGAGTCGGTGACGGACAGGAGCTGAATTCCGGAACTAGAGTCAGGGATGCTCAGATCAGGATCAAAGGCAGACGAACAGACAGGGTCCTCCTCAGACGTCGGCCATTGAAGAAAGAGTGAGCCAGAGCCCCCTTTGCCCCTTTGATCCCTCAGCTTTTATACTGAGCGTGATGCAGATGGGATGGAATACCCTGTTGGTCAGTTTTGGGTCACCTGTCAGTGACCAGGTGACCTTCTAACTAGTCAGTTAGAAGAGGCCCAGCTAAAAAGTAAAATTACAAATCAGAAAATTGGTTCTGTTTTACCTCAAACCAGGACAAGTTCTTAAGGCTCAGGTTTGTATTTTCAAAATGTAGTGCATGATAGACTTTCTGCTGTAAATCTGTTTCTTTCCTTGTTTAGCTTATTCAAGAGAAATACATTTGGATTATAAATCAGATGAGGCTATAGTAAGTTGAGAGGTTTTGCTAGTGTATCGCAAGGGCTTTTACTTACTGGGTATGTGTGGGATTGAGTTAGACATCATTCGTGACTTCATATCCTTAGAGGAGTTAAGTCTTCAATTACTCTATAAGGGGGCATCATGCATAGAAATGAGACAAGTGTTCAGACTGCCTGTCTTTTAGAGCCCTGTGTAGGATGATGCTTAAATGATATATCCATGAAATTGCAATCCAGTGACAAAGATCTGCAATTAAAGAACTGGGAAGAAAAGCATGCATAGCTACTCAAGTTATATCATAACTATGACTCCTCTAACAACCAATGCTCAGAAACAATGTCATCTCTCCTCTCTTAAGTATGTGTCTAGTTTGTACATAAATAAGCATCTGATTTTGGTGCATAAATACAAAATGTGAAAAATTGCTAAGGATAGTATATTTAAACATCTCTCAAAAATTTCAGATGATGTACAGATTTGAAATGCCTCTCTCTTCTTAAATGAATATAAAAGGGCAGATACTTAGATGTTCCAAATTCTGCCCTTAATAATACAGTAAGTCTACCTAGATTCATTGGTGGAAATGAGGACAAAATTTGATCCAGATGACATAATATATTCATTATGTTATTAGTACTGTAAATTAAGTAAATCTTCCCTCAATCTGATATGATGTGATGAAGGGAAACATAAATTAAATTATCAGATGCATTTGACCTTTTCAGTTTTCCAGAACAGTCTGACAAAATTAGTAGTGAGAGGAAAAATGAAGGGATCAGCTCTCTGATAAATTTATGATGTCCTATAGGTCAAATTTTCCCTGAGTTATACCAGTGGATCTGGAGAAACTTGCAGGTTTATCAAAAAGCAGAATTTAGAACTTATTTTTAAATAAGTTAAATTTTAAATACGTTAAACTTATTTTTAAATGAATTTCTTTAAATCAACTTCTTTCCTTAAATAAAGGATTTTTCCTACATAAAGTATATTATTATTCCATATTCCAGGATAAGTTGTCTTCTACCAGCATTTCTTTTCATCATGCTGGTCTGCAGAAAGATTAAAACAAGTGAAGAGAATAAAGGAATCATTCCTGAGCTCTGCATGTGTTTGAAGTAGTCTCTTACCGCATTTGAGTTATTCATCACAATACAATGGTTTGTACAACCATTACAGTTCTCTCTCAGATAGCTAGTTATAGCTACATGATTATATTTCATACTGATGGTAAAAAATTTAAGTGTTTCCAGTTTTGAAACTGTATTTGCTTTTTTACATAGTTGAGGACTTGGCACTTACCTGATTTCCTCTTATTTCCCAACCTTACATGTAGCAGCCCTATTATATTTCCAGACAAGAAATACGCTACAGGGTCTTTCTGTGCAGCCAGACAGTGCTGCTATTTAAATAATTGCTGTAAGTCTTATTTGGAGAATGGAGATATTCCTATTTAATATAGACTTTCCAACAGAAAAAAAGACGCAAATGCACAAACTTTTGTCAGGTCACATAATGGAGTGCATCGTTGTGATGCTAAATAACTTCCGAAATATTAACCTCTGCTTTGTGATCTTTGGGGGTGGGGGGGCTGAAGCTCTCTCGTGTCAGTACTCCCTCTTCATCTGCAGTTATCTCTGACTGAATCCTCTCTCACTCAGATAACCATCTCTTGCCGGCATAAACAGTGTACTGGGTGTACTTGGCAATGTTTTTAGGTAGTGGGGAGAGGAAGGCTGCCTCTGGGGGAAGAGGTCAGAGGCTACCCTGTGTCAAACACAGCTGGTTCCAGTTGTCTCCCCAATGGCCCCATTGCAGGTCAAAGCTGAGCCCATCAGCAAAGTTTGCAGTGCCTCTGTGATAACATATTTAAGAAAGGGTGGGAAAAAAATACTGGATTGAAGGAGGAGGGTAGAAAAAGTGAGAAACAGCAGGGGGAACACCAAGGTTGGAGCAGGAGCTCAATGGTAGAGCAGATATTCACTGCAGCCTTTGGAGAACCCGAACCAGAGCAGATGGATATTCTTGAAGGAACTGCAGTCCCTGGAAAACCTATGCTGGAGCAGAGGAAATGTGTGAGAAGGAAGGAGCATCAGAGGGAAAATGCTATGTACTGACCATAATCTTCACTCCCATCTCCATTGTGTTGCTGGGGGGGGGGCAGAGTTGAAGAGTCTGAAGAGGAGTGAAGTTGAGTGTGGGAAAGTGGGGAGGAATGCTGTTGTTTTAATGTTTGTCTTTTCTTTCCCACTACCTGAACCAATAATTAAATATTTAATTGGCAATAAATTAAGTTAAACTTCCCCAAGTCCAGTCTGTTTTGCCTGTGACAATAATTAGTAACTGATCTTGTCTTTATCTCAACCCACAAGCTTTCTTGTTCCTGTTTTTCCTGTTTTCTACCCCTATCCCGCTGGGGGCAGGGGAGCAAGAGAGCATCTGGGTGGCAGTTTGGCTGCTAGCCAAGGCTAACCCAACACACATAGATATACACAGCACAAGCTCATAATTAAAAAATGCATCTTTGTTTACCTCACCACCTTATCTCTCATCAATTAAATTCAATCCCTCAAAATCTGTGAAATCCTAATTTTGTTAACAGAACCTATTTAAATTATTACTATTTTTTAAGGAAAAACAATAACTACATTATTTGGGTTATATGTATGTCAACTAGATGCCACTCTAGTCAATCATAAAGATATTTAGTTCTGGGTGAAATGATACACTACTGCTTCTGCGTTGTTCCAGATTAATATTGTACTCAGTCTTTTCTCTTAGAGCACTATTTTTGTTATCTGAGAAATGCTGCTTTTTGCCTTCACTGGATACCAGTTGATACAGCTTTTAAATGCTTTTTTATCCCTTTTCAGCTATTTCTCAGAATTTGACTTGTTAGAGCCAAACTATTATAAATTATGCCAGTTATATTATTTCTGTATTTGCAAAAGTAATTGAAATAACTGCAGATTTTTCCAGAGCAATGGAGATCTTGGGAAATGGTAAAAATAGTGGTTCTGCTGCTCATTTTCTTTATGCTAGGTGCCTAGAGAGCTAAGGAGACCACAACAAGCTGTTGCTGCTGTCAGAGGGAGGTTGCTGTGAAGGTTGTCATGACTACTGTGAAAAGCTGTCAGCCACTGAGAAGCCTTGAGCCAGCTCCAGCTGCACATTTCTGTACATTAGTTATTCACAAGTTTCTGTCTGCAGCCTTTTCCATTGCAGCTGAAAGCAATTGGTAAGGAATTGCTGAAAGCAATTTGGTGAGGTAGAGCTGGCTCATAAAATCAGAGCTAGTGCTTGAATGAGCTATTAAATACTGCCTGCTCTCCGCTGCTCCTGCCCTCTCTTCAAAGAGTCATACTGTCTTGCTTGGTTTGGCAAGGCTTCCTTCACATTGCATCTGATATAAGGTCAGATCCCCAATTCAGGCCTTGCCCTGTATTCCTTGTTCTTCCATCCCTGTATCCAGAACTAGTTCATATTTCTTTAGCTGTACAAACAGCTAGTTTAGTTTATGTGTTTGTAGGAAACAGTTTTCCCTTGAAGGTTAGTTCAGCACTGGAAAAGGGAACCCAGAGAGGTGGTGAAATCTCCATCCTTGGAGGATTTGCCTAGACAAAGCCATGGCTGGTTTGGTATCCTGTTGCCAATAACCCTACTTGAGTGAAAGACTGGACTAGATGGGCTCCAGAGGTTCCTTTCATCTAACACTTCAGGGCTAATACTCTGTTGTCATTTCAGTGGTGTTTCAGTGGGAGATGTGTGACAGTGTGAGTACTTACAGCTGTTTACATTTAAATGGCTTAAATATGTGGCTGTTACTTGTTCTGTGGTGCTTAATGGTCTCAGCAATGCAGCAGCATCCCTGCTGCTGTACAAATACAGTCATGCTCTCTATGTTCTCTTAGGTTATCTAACTGCAGCGTTTTACCCTTACTCTGAAGCCACCCATGTAGTCAAACTCAGTCATTGAAATTGTAATATTTTCCTTGAAAGTCCATTACTTTCTATTAGTATTCTATTAGTATTTAAGCTATAACACTTCATCTCCCTGCTTCTTTTGTTATGCTTTTGCTTTCTTTTAAACTTTCTGATTCTATCAAACAGAAACTACAAAAAGCAAAAGGTAAAGGCCCTATGTGGGCCTTTCAATAGAAGCCTGAGGCTTCTAAATAAAACTAACTAAATAAAATAAATAAAAACTAAATAGTTTTTCATAATGATACATTTTAAATTCAGATTTACAGTGATGGCTTTTGGGACAGTTTTTAAAAACTGCTGAGAGTTTAATATGTGTTAATGAGATCCTGTCTACCTTCCTTATAACAACAGGGAAAGGGAAAAAGCCTGGTAAACATTTTTATTTAATTCCTAAGGAGGGGCTCAGTTTTGGAAAGACCACCTACCTGAAGGTAGCAATTACAGGGGCGGAATGGAAGAGTTAGATCCTACATGATTTATTATTCATAAGCCTATACATCAGGAGAAGATACAGGTATGCTCTTGTCTTTAGACCATGTTAGGTATTTTATTTTCTCAAACTTTAATAGTTAGAGGTACTACTGTCCATAGTGTGAGTGTAGTTTGTGCTAGTAAGCAAAAAAAACCCATGGAAAACAAAAATGGTTAAAAAAAATCCTGTGAATTTAGGACATGTTTTCCCTTATTTTTTCACCTCCTCTGACTCCCCTCGAGTTTTAACTAAGATATTGTTATTAGGTCTATATATTATAAAGTTATAAAAGGAATGGTAATGATTGTACTTTAACAATTAACCTAAGGACTTATGTTTTATGCTCAACTCTGTTAATATTTTAGTTTTTCTCCTTTTTGAATGAAATTCTTGCACCACTGAAGTCAATGCAACTGATTGATTGCAAAAAAGCAAAGATTTTACTTCTCTGCCTTAGTTTCTCCATCTCTAAATTTCTCTATTTATTTTCACTCACCACTCCAACATGCTATGAAGTTTAATAAATTGCTTGAAGATTCTCGTGCTCTCGTGGAAGCATGTTGCCACCCAGGTGTCAGGCTGCAGGGTGTGCAGATCAATCAAGTCCTCCTCAGGGGCAGCTGGTGTCTGAGGGACAGTTAGCACCATCTTGCTACATTTCGTTTCTGCTTTGCCTTTCTCCCGGGGAGGCTGCTCTGTCCTGAGGGATAATTTCCTTTGATCTTTCCAGGCACAAATGAACTTCTCTAGGGCTGCAGTGGGTAGGCCATCCATCATGTCCTGGGGAATTCCCTCCTTAACTCCTTCAGTCCACAATAGATTTCTCTTTGCCCCTAGGTTTCGTGGGGGGGTGTGATCCTCCTGTTGTTCTACTCTACACACAGTGAGTTTTGAGTGAGTTTTGATTTACCCAGTTCCCCAGTAAGGCCCATCCTTCGGCCATGTGAGAAACAAGTTCCAGTCCGAATGAAATAGGCTCAGGCAGAATCCTCTGTGAAGCACATTTTTATTTACGTTCTTGCAAGAGCGGGTGACCTAGCAAGTAGGCACACTTTCAGTTCTTGAAACACACCTTTTTATTCCCTAATCCCGGCCAAATTTTTCCCTCCCCTGTTTCCCATTGGTTAGGTACTCCAGGGTTCACAGCCTGTCCGAGGCGCCTAAAATTCTTCCCGCATGTCCTGCCTCTGTTTACTTCTCTTTATGCTACACCTAAAGGGATTATCTGACTAGTTTATTTCTTTCCTTTTTGGTAAAAGACTGCTCAATGTCATTAGCCCTGGTTAAATGTTTGACTCCCCTTCTAGACACTAATCCAGTAGGAATCAGTTTGTCCTTTTGTCTGTGTGATGAGAGATGTTCTACAAGCCTCTGCTGGAGCCTCTTTGTCTTAGTCATTCCCTTATCGTGTCACCTCTGATGGAAACGGCTTTTCTCCTCTGCAAAAGCAATACCTCCCTTTCTTACAACTTCCCCCTTTCCTTTTTCATAATATTATTGTCTTTTGCATTTCTAGGGCATGGTTCCATATGAGGCCTCTAGAGATGACAGCAGGATGTTACATTCCTCTTCTTCTTGAGAGTTTTTATTTTCTTCTAGATGAAGCATTTTCCCAGGGTATGGGGGAGGGTCTGCTTCCATTCGTTTCGTTAGGGCAGTTTCAATTAATCGTTGAACAAATCCTCGCACACAGGGAATGATACAGCATCCTACAGCCACTAACATTCCCGCTACCATTATAAGAGAAGTCAGTATTGATACCACCATACCTTTCCATTTCCCAAACCAGGAATCCAGCCAACTTGTCAGTGAGGTGTCTATTCCGGAGTTCTCAGCTAACTCATGAGCTAGAGTGGTGAGCCCCTGAAGGGCTTTAGTTATAGTATCATCTGGAGCTGTATTGTTGGGGATGAAGGTACAGCACCGATTCCCTAACATTACACACACACTTCCCTTCTCTGCTAAGATCATGTCCAGGGCGATCCTATTTTCCCATGCCATTCGGCTGGTTGCATCCAATTGTTCAGCTGTTCCTTTCAATGCATCCCTGGTATAATTAATAAACCTCTGCTGGTTATAGTGAATATAATTTATCCAATCTACATTTTTGTTTATAGTTACCTACCAGAAAAGGACAGATTCGAATCCTGCTCCTATCTGATTCCTTGCTTTGTGTTCATCTGGGACTCCGCTAGGGACTCCAATGGGATCTCTATATATCCATTCATCAAAGGATACACCCAAACTTCTTTTTACTCTATTGCCTGAGCTCAGGGTTCCTGTTCCTTTTTCAAATGCTAGGGTGAATGGTATTGCCAATTGTACCATTCCACATGGACCTTTCCAGTTAGCCAGCAACACAGATCACAAGGTCTTCCCTCCACAATACCACCAGAGATCCGCCCGAGGCACTCGTATCGCTGAGTAGTTTCCTTTCACATCCTTGGTCACATTCAGAGTTTCAGTGCACAGGGTAAATCCCCCCACAGGTCTGGCAGCCTTCACACCCTGCCGTGAGAGGCACGCTGGATGGTTACCAATTGCTGTGGAATATGCTGGTGGCACTTTAACATCTCTAGACTCCAAGGCAGGAAACAGTAAGGAAAGCGAATGCCAGGTCTCATTTCCCCAGGCGGTCCTTTCTTGGTATAATGCTATCATACACCACACCCCTACGGAATCTTTCGTCCACCCTAAGGGAAAAGGGACGATCTGTGCTGTGGGCCTTCCTGAAGCACAAGCAGAGCAATTGCTTTGGTTCAAACTACTAACAGTATATTTTACCCATTCTACCCAAGCATTTGTCTCACCGTACCCTGTCTCAATCCCAAATGTTTGTCTAAGATCTTTAATCTCAGTAACCGTGACCAAAGCTGGATCATTCAGTGGTTCCCACTGTTGTATTACTGGGAGTTTTAGTAGTCATAGTTGTCCCTTCAGCTTAACTGCTATTTTCCAGTGTGTCTATTCTAAATCTTCCCCTTGGATCTCTTCCAGACACATCTGCTCCTATTCCATACATTAGGTTAGCCGTATCATCCACCTGGGTTATAGTTATCAACAGAGGATTACATTCTAAAAGGCCACACTCTGGGGAAGGTGATCCTTTGTAAAAATGTATTTTCTTTTTGAGAGGGTGATAATAAGATGACTTGATCCACTTGTCATCGGTCCACCCTCCAATTTGGGTGATCCACCACACTGCACTCCATCGGTCACAAGGTGTAGCCTCGTGATATCCCTCTGCGACCCTCCAAATTTCTGGGCACAGGTACTTGTTTTCACCACTCAACCATCTTTGGGTCTCTAGATCCCCACACTTCAGTACTTGACAGGCATCAAAGCGTACAGTCTGTGGGGTATTTCCTTTAGTGATATTTATGATAAGCCTAACCGGGTAATCTGGGTGTGCACTTTGCATGTGATCTAGGCGTACAACACCACCCCTATGACCAGTATCATCGCAAAATGCTTCTTAAAATTCATACCGTACACAGATTTATATCTCCTGACTGGATCATCCCGCCCCAACCCATGGCTTATTGTCTCTTTAGGGTTACTCGCAGCGGGCTGTCAGTAGAAGGTACAGTCCACTGTTCCACTGGATCTGTTGGTGGGGGTTCAATGGGTCCTTTTAGCTGAGTGTAGTGAGTCCAGCCCCTGTCGGCCGTCCTCACTGCAGTCTCAGTGGTCAGTAACACTTGGAACGGGCCTTCCCATTCTGGTTGGAGCTTGGTTTCCTTCCAGGATTTGATCAAGACCCAATCTCCTGGTCGGAAGGCATGGACTGCAAATTCCAATGGGTGGAGTTTGAGCAAGAAGTCCTTTATTTCTGAGGAGAGAGAAAGAAGACGAGAACCCCAGTATATAGTTCTTAAGAAACACATCTTTAGTTTCAAAAGTGGGCAAGTCTTCTCTGTTACCCATATAAGGTAGTTCAAAAAGCATCTCATAGGGCAAGAGACCTGTATCTTTTCTAGAAGTCTGGATCCTCAACAATGCTATTGGTAAACATTTAGTCCATGGTAATTTGGTTTCTAAAATCAGTTTCGACAATGGTCTCTTAATGGTCTGGTTCATCCTCAACTTTTCCTGATGATGGGGGATGCTAGGGGATGTGAAATTCCCAAACTATCCACGAAACTATTTGCATGTTGCATGCGTTCCCCAATGGCTTCCCTGTTGTAACACTGTCACTGTTTCTCTCATTGTTTGTTGACCATTTCCCTTCCATCAGGCAGAATCCATTTACCACATTTCTCCACTGCCCCTGCTTCTGTCATTGCTTCTCCTGCCCCAAGGCCGCCTCTTTTGCCACCTTGTCCACCAATCTGTTTCCCCTTGTGGTAATTGAATTGCCTCTCTGGTGACCTGTAACATGTAAAGCTGCTATTTCACTTGGTATTAATATATTAGCTAACACCTGCTTTGTACGTTCTTAGTGTAAAAGTTCTTTCCCTTTGCTATTTATTAGTCCTCGTTCTTCCCAAATTTTACCAAAGGTATGCACTACCCCAAGGGCATAACAAGAGTCTGTATATATTGTTCCTTCCCCTTTCTCCAGTTTTTAAGTGCCTGGTTTAAGGTATACATCTCACATATTTGAGCAGACCATGCACCAGGTAATTTTTCAGATGCTTTTACTTGTTGGTGTCGCGTTAAAAGGACTGTAGTTTCGATATTTGTCTGCCAGAGTCCCAGGACTTTCACTGATTTACTATCAGAGTCCCACCAAAGGATTTTCACTGAATCAGATTCACAAATAATCGAAATTAGTTACTTTATTGAGAGCGACAGAACAGATTCGAGATTGCCGTTGATAAATTCACTAACTACAGTAGTGCTAATTACTTAAGGTTAATATTGCTAGCAAAAATAATGATAGTACAACAACCTGGGGCAACATTCACCAGAGGGTGAAAGGTGCAGCGCTTACCCAGAAAGGCGTCCCTGCCTGGGGTGGAGGGAGAGAACACAGCCCATGGACTGGTCCGTCAGGTATCAAGTTTCTTCTCTCCCAATTTAACAGTCATTTTCTCCATCCTTTTATCCACAAAATTACGAGGTTTCCCTCCCCTAGGTGACGTGTAGTATGATTTGGGTGGAGAGACAAGTGCTATAGTCATATATGTTTAGCATGATCTCTAAAATCTTCCTTAGCATATACAGGGGTGTCAACTTTAATATGCATTTCACAGGTAACGAGGCAAAGGACTACCCTGTCATTTATGTATCCTGTGATAGCCAGGCAAGCCTTCACTCCCCTGGGCTGCACAAGAGATAGCAAAGCCAGTCTTAATTGCTCTTTGAGCACAGAGACTTCACCTCATTATCCAAATTCCACAGTTGACTCACTCCATGCACCACCGCATATCCATTACACCTCTTTCCTTCTATCACTCTTGAAGAAGGTCTACGAACAAATGAAGACCCCCAGATAGGGGTTCTTCCCTTAAGTCAGGTTGTATCTTAGTCTGGTACTCAATTTACATCTAAGCATTCGTGTGTAAGTTCTTCATCCTTTGCCTCTATTTTTTTTTTTTTTTCCTCAAAAAGGTCGCTGGGTTAAGGCAAGAGCTGGTAGTTAAAATCAAATCATCCTTTTCAATTAAAATTCCTTCATACTTCAGTATTCTTGAATTGGTTAGCCGTTTTCCCATGGTTTGGGCTAAAATGGTTTTTACTTGGTGAGGGGTGCTAACTTCTATCATTCCCCTGGCCACCCTCGGGAGACCAGATCTAAGAGTTTAGATAATAGGCCACTGGCTGCCGCTTATCCCCCCCACTCTTGAGTTCCTAATGCAGCCCCTTTGTCTACAGTTACAAATAGTTGAAAAGATTTTTCCAAAGAACATAAGGCTAAAACTGGAGCTCTGATTAGGCTCTGTTTTAAATCTTCCACTAAATCCTCCTCTTCTTCTGTCTAAACCAATACATTTGGTTCTTCAGCTAACAGTTTGGAATATAGTCCTTTAGTCTTTTGAGCATACTCCTCTATCCACAGTCTACAGTACCCAGTCAGCCCCCAAAATTTTCTCAGTTCCCTCTTGGTCTTTGGCAGAGGTAAGTCTGCTATTCCTTTGACCCTCTCAGGATTTATAGGATTTATTTTTCTACTCCCTTTACTGATTAGATGTCCCAAGTACTTCACTTCTGTTCCCACGTATTGCAATTTTTTTTTTTATTTTTTTTTTTTGAGACCCTCAAACCTTGCTGTCCCAAAAAGTTCAGTAACTCATTCGTGGCTTCTTTTACCCTGCCTTCTTCCTCCCCAGATACCAATAATCATCCACATACTGAAGCAGGGCTACTCCCGATGGAGGGCTGAATTGTTCAAGCACTTGTTCTAACACTTGCCCAAACAAATTAGGGGATTCTCTAAATCCCACAATGATAACACCCTACCAGTGAACCTCGAGCTGCTGGTAGGAGTGGCTGGGGCAATCCTCATCCCCTGTTATTCACCCCTCTTCCTCGCCCCCAAGTAACAGTCTAAGGGGTCCCACTTCGGGAATTCAATTTCTTTGTCGATTGAAACATCACCGACAGTATGAGCCGGGAACATATAAAATGGATTTGGACGTCCCTGAATCCTGAATCTATTCATCTTGTCCCAGCAAAAAGCATATTCACCTTCTTCTACTTCCTTATTATTCCTTATTATTCACATACATGTTTAAAGTCTGACAGACCCAGTCTTCATCAGATCCAAATTTGGGCCAAAATACACTAGGAGGTCTTATGGGTTCTTTGGTCCAAACAAATTCAAATGCAAATGCAAACATGTCCCCCCTGGGACACCTCTGGGATCCTCTAAGACAGACACAGGACCCCTAGGACACTCCTGGGACCCTCCCCAGGATGTCCATGGGCCTGCCCCCCGGCCACCCCCGGCCCCTCCAGGATGCGGTCCGAACAAAACAAATCATTTTCTTTTTATCTTTATCCCTTGTACAAGAAGAATCATTCCAAAACCTCAACATTCTCCCCTAAAGGACTGTCTGGGGAACGTTCCCGGGGTCTTTCTTAGTATCCCCTTTTTCATCCCTAGGCCCAGAATCCTTATTTCCCATTCTGAACAGAGACTTTTCTTACACCCCTTCCTTTCGCTTCGTCCTTCTCCGGCTGCGCCCCTCGCGGGACTACAGAACCACGGATCCGGACTCCACACTCGCTTCGTACCGCAGTACGTCTCAGTCACTCACACCCAAGTCTCTTAGAATGTCCCGACCACCAAGGCAATACTTTAACAGTCCGATTTTTCTTACCTTGGTCTGTGCACGGAGTTGCCTGGTCGTACTCTCTGTGCCTACTGTACATATCCCTTTTCCCCCTGTGGTTCACAGAGTCTGCCGTCCAACTGGGTCTCGAGATCTTAGTTGATTCCTCCCGGAATCCCTGCCGACGATCCACAAGACTGTTGAAATCAACGGGACGCGTCTTCCTGTCCTTCGGCGACAGGGACTCCCAAGAAGATGACTTCTTCTCCCAGACGAGCCCCCAAATTGTGAGAAATAAGTTCCAGTCCGAATGAAATAGGCTCAGGCAGAATCCTCTGTGAAGCACATTTTTATTTACGTTCTTGCAAGAGCAGGTGACCTAGCAAGTAGGCACACTTTCAGTTCTTGAAACACACCTTTTTATTCCCTAATCCCGGCCAAATTTTTCCCTCCCCTGTTTCCCATTGGTTAGGTACTCCAGGGTTCACAGCCTGTCCGAGGCGCCTAAAATCCTTCCCGGATGTCCTGCCTCTGTTTACTTCTTCTCCTTATGCTACACCTAAAGGGATTATCTGACTAGTTTATTTCTTTCCTTTTTGGTAAAAGACTGCTCCATGTCATTAGCCCTGGTTAAATGTTTGACTCCCCTTCTAGACACTAATCCAGTAGGAATCAGTTTGTCCTTTTGTCTGTGTGATGAGAGATGTTCTACAAGCCTCTGCTGGAGCCTCTTTGTCTTAGTCATTCCCTTATCGTGTCACCTCTGATGGAAACGGCTTTTCTCCTCTGCAAAAGCAATACCTGCCTTTCTTACAGCCATATCTAATCAATTCTTGTGCCACCTCCACCCAGGTCATAGCTCCCCCCTGATGATTCTGTCTCCCTCCCCTCGGGGCTAATGCGTCCTGCAAACGGTTCTGGAGTTGGATAGCACATAGTTTTAAAGAGTCAGGCAAGCCTCGGATCAGGGGAATCATTCTGTCAGGATTTGCATTTAGTAACATTGGAGAGGGTTGCCGAGATACTAAACGTCTGCCGTGCATCAACTGGAGACAGGCAGTCTTTTGCAGACTTTCGGTTAAGTGGTTTATAGTTGGGGTCTCAATACACACAGGGTCTCCTCGTTCCATGGGATCTAACCCCCCTGCCCAATACACAACTCGTTGGGTTAAGGACCATGGTTCTCTCGGGTCGTCAGTGGTCAAAAATACCCGGGGCCCCCAGTACCCCTGTGCCTCATCTTCTGACAATAAAATCTGGTCTCTGCCAGTCAACGACACCCTCCACACATACTCTGTCTCAGTCTCTTTTGCTAGGCGGGTATATTTTTCTTGAATGTTAGATAACTCAGTTGCTGAATATGGTATCATTCGGGTGGTAACTTGTGGGACCCCCTCCGCCTGACCGTTATCAGTAGTCTCTGTCTTAATCAAAGGTCTCAACGTTGCCTCCTCATTTTCAGGATAAAAAATTTTTCTGCTCATCTCTAACTCCTTTGTCGGATACAAAGGTCTATTGGCCAATTTTGCCAGATTTGTAAATCCCAGTTCACTATCTGAGAATGGGTTAAGATTCATTTTAGACGGGGGCGGGGCCAGCAGTAACGGCACCCCCACACACACTCCCACAAAAGGCGGCCCTAGGGAGCGCTGCGACTAGAGTGGCAAACAGCGTGGTTAGGCAGCTCGCGCGGAAAGGTGCTGAAGTGCTGTACCAGCTTGACCAGGGAGCCATGGTATCCACCCGGCAGAAAGCCTTGGCCTCTCCAAGCCCTACAACCAGCAGGACTGAGGCAGCTTCCCAGATGGAGCTCTTGTGGGAGCATGCTGCCACCCAGGTGTCAGGCTGCAGGGTCTGCCCTACCCTTATGCCAGCATCACATGGCAACAGTGAGCATGTCTGTGGGAGGTGCGCCCAGGTAGAGGAACTCCTCTGCCTAGTGATGGAGCTCTGGGAGGAGCTAAGTAGATTGAGAACCATCAGGGAGTACAAGAGGGAGATAGCCTGCTGGAGTCACAGCCTACCTTCCCTGAACCAGGCCCAACAGGCAGAAAGGCCACATGATACAGAGGATTCCCTGTCCTCTCTCTGCCTAGCAAAACAAGGTAACTTAGAGGACAGGGGGCTATGGGAATGTGTTCTTGCCTGGTGAAGCAGGCATGTCTCCCCAGTAACTCCCCCACCTTCCCAGGTACCCTTAAAAATTAGGTATGAGGCTCTGCAAGGGGAACCCAATCATGACAAGGAAGATAATTCAGTGTCCACGGAGGTATTGCCAAGGTTAAGTCAAACTACACCTCACATGAAAACATCTTCAGTTAAGAAAAAAAGATGGGTCATTGTCATAGATGACTCCATCCTGAAGGGAGCAGAAGGCCTGATGTGCAGACCAGACCCACTTCTCAGGAAAGTATGCTGCCTCCCTGGGGCCTGGGTTAAAGACATAAAAAGAAAACTTCCCTCCCTGGTAAACCCTTCAGATTACTACCTGCTATTAATTTTTCAGACAGGCAGAGATGAACTGATAAGAAGAAACCCAAGGATGATCAAGAGAGACTTCCAGGCTGTGGGACAACCACTTAAGGGGTCAGGAGTGCAAGTAGTGTTCTCCTCTGTCATTCCAGTCACAGGGAAGGATGAGGGAAGCAACAAGAAGAGCCAGCAGATCGATACCTGGCTCCGAGCCCAGTGTCAGTGGCAGGACTTTGGTTTTTTTGATGACAGGATGGTCTACATGACACCAGGTCTGCTGGAGACAGATGGGGTACACCTGTCTCAAAGGGGGAAAAGGATCTTTGCACAGGAGTTGGCAGGGCTTATTGAACAAGCTTTAAACTAGATTCGAAGGGGGAAGGGGATGAACCCAGCAGCAGAGGTGCCAGGGTCGTTGATGGGTTAGAAATTATGGTTGTGCCTGGGAATGGACAAGTAGGAGTTAAGGCTTCTCCCAGCAAAAAGGTGGCAGGACCAGTAGCCCAGCTGAAGCGCTTCTACACTAATGCATGCAGCATGGGCAACAAACAGGAGGATCTGGAAGCCATTGTGCAGCAGGAAAACTATGCTGTAATTGCCATCACGGAAATATGGTGGGATGACTCGCACGACTGGAGTGCTGCATTAGATGGCTACAAACTCTTCAGAAGGGACAGGTAAGGAAGGAGAGGAGGTGGGGTGGCTCTGTATGTTAGGGAGTGTTATGAATGTCAAGAACTTAATGATGGTGACAATAGGGTTGAGTGTTTATGGGTAAGAATCAGGGGGAGGGTCAACAAGGCAGATATCATGGTGGGAGTCTGTTATAGACCCCCCAACCAGGATGTAGAGGCAGATGAAATATTCTACAAGCAGATGGCAGAAATCTCAAGATCACTGTCCCTTGTCCTTGTGGGAGACCTCAACCTACCAGATATCAGCTGGGAACACAATACAGCTGAGAGGGAACAGTCTAGGAGGTGTTGGGAGTGTGTTGGGAATAACTTCCTGACACAGATAGTGAGGGAGCCGACTAGGGAAAGAGCCCTGCTGGACCTGCTGTTTGTAAACAGAGAAGGACTTGTGGGGGATGTGACAGTTGGAGGCCGTCTTGGGCACAGTGATCATGAAATGACAGTTTTCAATTCTCAGAGAAGCAAGGAAGGGGGTCAGCAGAACTGCCACCATGGACTTCTGGAGGGCAGACTTTGGTCTTTTTAGGAACCTGCTTGACAGAGTCCCTTGGGAGGCAGCCCTGAAGGGCAAAGGAGTCCAGGAAGGCTGAACATTTTTCAAGAAGGAAGTCCTAAAGGTGCAGGAGCAGGCTGTCCCCATGTGCTGAAAAACAAGCTGTCGGCAGAAAAGACCAGCCAGGCTGAACAGAGAGCTATGGATACAACTCAGGGGAAAAAAGGAGAGTTTATGGCCTTTGGAAGAAGGGGCAGGCCACTCAGGAAGGCTACAAAGATGTTGTGAGGCTACGTAGGGAGAAAATTAGAAAGGCCAAAGCCCAACTAGAACTTAACCTGGCTTTGGATGGTGAGAACAATAAAAAGAGTTTCTATAAATATATTAGTAACAAAAGGAGGACTCAGGAGAATCTCCATCCTTTATTGGATGAAGGCGGTAACATAGTGACAAAGGATGAGGAGAAGGCTGAGGTACTTAATGCTGCCTTTGCCTCACTCTTTAGTAGTAGAGTCAGTTGTTCCCTGAGTACCCAGACCCCGGAGCTAGTAGATAAGGGCGGCGAGCAGAATGAAGCCCCCGTAATCCAAAGGGAGATGGTGAGGGACCTGCTCCAACACCTGGACGTACACAAGTCTATGGGGCTGAATGGGATCCACCCGAGGGTACTGAGGGAGATGGTGGAAGTGCTCACCGAGCCACTTTCCCTCATTTACCAGCAGTCCTGGCAAACCAGAGAGGTCCCAGTTGACTGGAAGTTTGCAAATGTGACGCCCATCCACAAGAAGGGCCAGAAGGATGGTCCGGGGAACTACAGGCCTGTCAGTCTGACCTTGGTGCCTGGGAAGGTCATGGAACAGATCATCCTGAGTGCCATTATGCTGCATATGAAGGACAACCACGTGATCAGGCCCCATCAGCATGGGTTCGTGAAAGGCAGGTCCTGCTTGACAAACCTGATCTCCTTCTATGACAAGGTGACACGCTTGGTGGATGAGGGAAAGGCTGTGGATGTTGTTTACCTGGACTTCAGTAAGGCCTTTGATGCGGTTTCCCACAGCATTCTCCTGGAGAATCTGGCTGTCCATGGCTTGGATGGGAATACTTTTCACTGGGTTAAAAACTGGCTGGAGGGCCAGGCCCAGAGAGTGGTGGTGAATGGAGTTAAATACAGTTGTCGGCCGGTCACAAGTGGTGTTCCCCAGGGCTCAGTATTGGGGCCAGTTCTGTTTAATATCTTTATCAATGATCTGGACGAGGGGATTGAGTGCACCCTCAGTAAGTTTGCAGACGACACCAAGTTAGGTGGGAGTGTTGACCTGCTTGAGGGTAGAAAGGCTCTGCCGAGGGATCTGGACAGGCTGGATCGATGGGCCAGTTGTATGAGGTTCAACAAGGCCAAGTGCCAGGTCCTGCATTTTGGTCACAACAACCCCATGCAGCGCTACAGGTGTGGGGAAGAGTGGCTGGAAAGCTGCCCAGCAGAAAAGGACCTGCGGGTGCTGGTCAACAGTTGGCTGAATATGAGCCAGCAGTGTGCCCAGGTGGCCAAGAAGGCCAACAGCATCCTGGCCTGTATCAGGAACAGTGTAGTGAGTAGGACGAGGGAAGTGATCGTCCCCCTGTACTCGGCACTGGTGAGGCCCCACCTCTAATACTGTGTCCAGTTTTGGGCCTCTCACTACAAGAAAGACATGGAGGTGCTGGAGCACCTCCAAAGAAGAGCAATGAAGATGGTGAAGGGTCTACAGAACAAGTCTTATTAGGAGAGGCTGAGGGAGCTGGGATTGTTTAGCCTGCAGAAAAGGAGGCTGAGGGGAGACCTTATTGCTCTCTACATCTACCTGAAAGGAGGTTGTAGAGAGGTGGGGGTCGGTCTCTTCTCCCAAGTAACAAACGATAGGACAAGAGGAAATGGCCTCAAGTTTCACCAGGGGAGTTTTAGATTGGTTATTAGGTAAAAATTCTTCACTGAAAGGGCTGTCAAGCATTGGAACTGTCTGGCCAGGGAAGTGTTTGAGTCACCATCCCTGGAGGTATTTAAAAGACTTCTAGCCATGGCACTTAGGGATATGGTTTGGTGCTGGACTTGGTAGTGTTAATTATTGGACTCAATGATCTTAAGGGTCTTTTCCAACCAAAATGCTTCTATGATTCTATGATTCTATGGCTCAGCAACAGCAAAATCTGCAAGATTCGCTTCCTTGATTTTGTTCTCTGAAGGCCTGTTTGGTGGTGAAACTGTTGTTTTCAGCAGGCAGATTCTAAAAAAAACTTCCATAGGTAGCTAATCAGGCCTGCCTTAGAGTTTTCCAAATGAAGAAAGAAGTAGAATTAATTCCTGGTACCAAGGTCAATTTGTTCTGACTCTACATTAGCTGCATCGTGTCAGACTAACAGTTCTTCAGAATTGTATAAAAACACAACAGAATTATACAGTGTCAGAAAGCCCTTACCAACAGAACTTTATGCTTCACTTACATTTACACTATAATACAAAATGCTTTTCAGGAGCAATTAAGCAAGGCTTAAGTAAAGACTAACTGAATGATGTTAGAAACAAATTTATCCTTTGTAAGGTTTTATATCATAAGCCTTTGATTTGGGGAAATATTCACAGGTTATCAATGAGCAAATTTCAAATTTAACAGGAACTATTTTAAAGCTGATCTCTTTCAAAAAATTAAGGATAACTTGCATTTAAAGTTCAGGAAAGTCATATAAAATGAATAAGGTTCTTAAAACTTGGTTATTCTGTCGTCTTGTACGCTTCCTTGTGCCTTAAAGCACATGTATTTCAGTACCCATGAATTTGTTGGCTGATCATAACTGTGCATTGTCAGTATATATAACAGTACCTGTTACAGCTATCATGTCCATGACCTGTGTTTTAAAGAATAATTATAGAATCATAGAATTGTTAGGGTTGTAAGGGACCTTAAAGATCATCTAGTTCCAACCCCCCTGCCATGGGCAGGGACACCTCCCACTAGATCAGGTTGCTCAGAGCCCCATCCAGCCTGGCCTTAAAAACTTCCAGGGATGGGGCTTCCACCACTTCTCTGGGCAACCTGTTCCAGTGTCTCACCACGCTCATGGTGAAGAACTTCTTCCTAACGTCCAGTCTGAATCGTCCCATCTCTAGTTTTAATCCATTCCCTCTAGTCCTAACATTACGCGACATTCTAAAATGTCCCTCCCCAGCTTTCTTGTAGGCCCCCTTAAGATACTGGTAGGCCACTATAAGGTCTCCTGGGAGCCTTCTTTTCT
The DNA here is from genome assembly GCF_028500815.1 of Rissa tridactyla. Lineage (NCBI taxonomy): Eukaryota > Metazoa > Chordata > Aves > Charadriiformes > Laridae > Rissa > Rissa tridactyla. Next base: position 7,123,393 of record NC_071496.1, read on the forward strand.
CCAGACTGAACAACCCCAACTCTCTCAGTCTGTCCTCATAGGAGAGATGCTCCAGCCCTCTGATCATCCTCGTGGCCCTTCTCTGGACACGTTCCAGCACGTCCATATCTTTCTTGTAGTAGGGGCTCCAGAATTGGACGCAGTACTCCAGGTGGGGTCTCACGAGAGCAGAGTAGAGGGGGAGAATCACCTCCCTCGACCTGCTGGCCACGCTTCTCCCAATGCAGCCCAGGATACGATTGGCTTTCTGGGCTGCGAGTGCACACTGACGGCCCATGTTGAGCTTCTCGTCCACCAGCACCCCCAAGTCCTTTTCTTCGGGGCTGCTCTCAAGCCAGTCACTGCCCAGCCTATATCGGTGCTTGGGATTGCCCCGACCCAGATGGAGGACCTTGCACTTGGTCTTGTTGAACTTCATGAGGTTGGCATGGGCCCGCCTCTCCAGCCTGTCAAGGTCCCTCTGCATGGCATCTCTTCCCTCCAGCGTCTCAGCCGCCCCACACAGCTTGGTGTCATCAGCAAACTTGCTGAGGGTGCACTCAATCCCACTGTCCATGTCGCTGATGAAGATGTTAAACAAGACCGGTCCCAGTACTGATCCTTGAGGGACTCCACTTGTCACTGGCCTCCACTTGGACATGGACCCATTGACAGCCACTCTTTGGGTGCGGCCATCAGGCCAGTTCTTTATCCACTGAATTGTCAGTCCATCAAACCCATATTTTATCAGCTTGGAGACCAGGACGTCACGCGGGACAGTGTCAAAGGCTTTCCTCAGGTCCAGGTAAATGACGTCAGTTGCTCTCCCCTTGTCTATTGATGTTGTGACCTTCTCATAGAAGGCCACCAGGTTTGTCAGGCATGATTTGCCCTTGGTGAAGCCGTGTTGATTGTACCAAATCACCTCTTCGTTATTCTTCTGCCTCAGCAGTGCCTCCAGGAGGATCTGCTCCATAATCTTACCAGGCACGGAGGTGAGACTGACTGGCCTATAGTTCCCTGGTTCCTCCTTCTTTCCCTTTTTGAAAATAGGGATTATGTTTCCCCTTTTCCAGTCAGCGGGGACCTCACCAGACTGCCATGACTTTTGGAATATAATAGAGAGCAGTTTAGCAACCTCATCCGCCAGTTCCTTCAGTACCCGTGGGTGTATCCCATCAGGTCCCATGGACTTGTTCACTTTCAGGTTCATCAGATGGTCACAAACCTGATCTTCACTTACAATGGGCAGTTCTTTCCAACCCCTGCCATTATCTTCTGTGACTCTGGGAGTGTGGCTGGAGCACTTGCCAGTGAAGACTGAGGAAAAGAAGTCGTTGAGAACCTCGGCCTTCTCCATATCACTTGTCACCAGTTCTCCCGTTTCCTTTCTGAGGGGGCCCACACCTTCCCTAGTCGTCTTCTTACCATTAATATACCTATAGAAATTTTTGCTCTTTCCCTTGATCTCCTTGGCTAGATTTAATTCTAACCGAGCTTTAGCTTTTCTCACCAGGTCTTTTGCTGCTCGGACAGCTTCCTTATATGCCCCCCATTGCAGCTGTCCTTTCTTCCACTCCTTATAAAGTTTCTTTTTGTGTGACAGTGTATCCAGGAGCTCCTTGTTCATCCAGGCAGGTCTCCTAGCATTCTTTCCTGCCTTCCTCTTTGTTGGTATACTTTGCTCCTGGACATGGAGAAGGTGATCCTTGATTACTGACCAGCTGTCCTGGGCCCCCCTTCCCTCTAGAGCTTTGTCCCACGGCACTTTGGCCAGCAGATCCCTGAAGCGATCAAAGTCTGCATGCCTAAAGTCCAGGGTCGTAATTATGCTTGTGTCAATGAGTTTGCAAAAGGAAACTGCCTGCATATTTAATTTACCACTTACCTATGAATTGTAAATGAATCAATTAAATCTTACATTTCAGTAAGAAGGTGAAAAACATGAAATGGATATCTGTATCAAATAAAATAGAATTGCACGGATTGATTTAAAAAAAATAAAAATTTATTTTCACAAGTGCATAAATTCATCTCTCTTTTTTTTTATTCCAGAATCGAATGGAAGAAAGCAAAGCACTCTTTAGGACAATTATCACATATCCATGGTTCCAGAATTCTTCGGTCATTCTGTTCTTAAATAAAAAAGATCTCTTAGAGGAGAAAATTATGTACTCCCATTTGGTTGATTATTTCCCAGAGTATGATGGTAAGTATATTGCCACCAGAGCTCATGCCCCATTTACACTGTGGTAATGACAAAATGTAATAGCCTTGCCCATATTTTGCTTAGAGGTTCTTAAGACAAAGTTTATCACCCATTCTTCATTACGCCCATTTTCTTCTTTACAAATTTTACTTAGTACACCAAATGGTTAGTTTGTAGTTGAATGACTTGCTGGTCATGTTTTTTAAAAAGTATATGAAAAGGAAAAAATTATTAAAAATAGCAATTTTTAATACTCCAAATATTTAGTCACTGAAGTCTTGTAGGATTTTGTAGATTGCCAGGATTTCGTTCTATACCTTCATTAATTGTGGATAGGATAGCATTACCTTTCATGTGAAATTATTGGTTCTAGATGAATAACATCATATTAGCAATGGACCTTATTCTGTCCTTGTTCATATGTTGGGGTGAGGGTTTGAACTGAAGTATAAAGCTAAAATTACATAAAAAATGCATTTCTCATTTTTAGTGTCACACTCTTCTTTTTTTGATTTTTTGTTTTGGTTTTGTTTGTTTGTTGTTGTTTTTTTGTTTAACGCTGGATATCTGAACAGAAGCGTCATAAATTCTCTGTGGCTGTCAGAGAAACCAGTATCACTCCTCCCACCCTTTCATTTCTTTTTTGTTTCCTTTATTTTACTTTTATGTTACTTATGTGAAATTTAATGTGCTTGTCCCAGAAAACATTATATGGAACACGCAGCTGTTTCTAAGGAAGCTGTACTTTCAGAAAGTTCTCCTGAGGTGAAAAGTTAGGTATTCTAAGGTAACTGAGTGGAAGCTTTGATAACAGGAAGAGGGTAGATTCCTTTCAAACTGGAAGAGGGTAGATTAGAAATTAGTAAGAAATTTTTCACTATGAGGGTGGTGAGACACTGGAACAGGTTGCCCAGGGAAGTTGTGGATGCCCCTTCCCTGGAAGTGTTCAAGGCCAGGCTGGATGGGGCTTTGAGCAACCCAGTCCAGTGGGTGGTGTCCCTGCCCATAGCTGGGGGGTTGGAACAAGATGATCTTTAAGGTCCCTTCCAACCTAAACCATTCTATGATTCTATGACGTACTGGAGAGTCTAGTGAGCTTGCTGCATGCCCTCCTTGCTGCCCTAAGGATCTTGAATTCTGCTATCACATGGTCATTACAGCCAAGGCTACCCATGCCTGTCTTGTACTGTGGAGCCCAGAGATGGACTCCAGGTGTGGCCTCACCAGTTCTGAGCAGAGGGGAAGAATCACTTCCCTTGACCTGCTAATTGATTCCTCCTAATGCAGCCCAGGATACCATTAGCCGCCTTTGCCTCAAGGGCACATTGCTGGCTCATGTTCAAATGGTGTCCACCAGGAGCCCCAGGTCCTCTTCTGCCAAGCTGCTTTCCAGCTGGGTGGCCCCCAGCATATATTGGTGCTTTGGATTGTTCCTCCCCAAGTGTGGGACTTGGCATTTCCCCTTGTTGAACTTCATGAGGTTCCTGTCAGACCATTTCTCCAGCCTGTCGAGGTCCCTCTGGATGACAGCCACTCTTCCCAGTTTTGTGTCATCAGCAAACTTGATGATGATACACTCTGCTCAGATCATTAAAGAAGTTAAACAGGACTGTACCCGATATTGATCCCTGGGGTACCCCACTAGTTACTGGCCTCCAACTAGACTTTGTGCCACTGATCACCACCCTCTGATCTCAGCCATTCAGCCAGTTTTCAATCCCCCTCACTGCCTGCTCATCCAGCGCATACTTCATCAGCTTCCCTATGAAGAACTTATGGGAGACAATGTCAAAAGCCTTAATGAAGTCTAGGTAGAAATATCCACTGCTCTCCCCTTGTTTACCAAGCCAGTCATTTCATCATAGAAGGTTATCATCGAATCATAGAATACCAGGTTGGAAGGGACCTCAAGGATCATCTGGTCCAACCTTTCTTGGCAAAAGCACGGTCTAGACAAGGTGGCCCAGCACCCTGTCCAGCTGAATCTTAAAAGTGTCCAATGTTGGGGAATCCACCACTTCCCTGGGGAGATTGTTCCAATGGCTGATTGTTCTCATTGTGAAAAATTTTCCTCTTGTGTCCAATCGGAATCTCCCCAGGAGTAACTTGTACCCATTAGCCCTCATCTTTTCCATGTGCCTCCTTGTAAAAAGAGAGTCTCCGTCTTCTTTGTAGCCACCCTTTAAATACTAGAACGTGGTGATAAGGTGTCCCCTAAGCCTTCTTTTCTCAAGGCTGAAAAAAACCAATTCCCTCAGCCTTTCCTCATATGGCAGGCTTCCCAGTCCTTTGATCATCTTGGTGGCCCTTCTCTGGACCCTCTCCAGCCTGTCCACATCTTTTTTGCATAGTAGGGACCAAAACTGAACACAGTATTCCAGGTGTGGCCTGACAAGCGCTGAGTGGGATAATGACTTCTTTATCTCTGCTGGTGATGCCCTTGTTGATGCAACCCAGCATCCTGTTGGCTTTCTTTGCCGCAGGAGCACACTGTTCACTCATATTGAGCTTGTTGTCCACCAGGACCCCCAGGTCCCTTTCCACAGAGCTGCTCCCCAGCCAGCTAGATCCCAGCCTGTGCTGCACTCCTGGATTATGTTTTCCCAGGTGCAAGACCTTACACTTGTCCTTGTTGAACTTCATAGGGTTCTTATTAGTCTACTCTTCCAGCCTATCCAGGTCTTTCTGCAGGGTGTCCCTCCCTTCCGAAGTGTCCACTTCCCGACTCTATTGTCATCAGCAAACTTCGTCAGGGTACATTCGATCCCATCATCCAGATCACTTATGAAGATATTAAACAGTATTGATCCCTGGGGGACCCCGCTTGTGACAGGTTGCCAGTTTGAAAAAGAGCTATTTACCACCACCCTCTGGGTGCGGCCTGTCAGCCAGTTCCCCACCCACCGCACAGATCACTTGTCTAGACCTTAACGCATCAGTTTCTCTAGGAGGAGGCTGTGGGGAACCGTGTTGAAATCCTTGGAGATAATGTCCAACACTCGCCCCACATCAACTGAGCAGGTTGCTTTGTCATAGAAGACGATCAGGTTTTTTGCCCTTGGTGAATCCATGCTGGCTTTTCCCAATCATGTGCTTCATTTGACTTGTGATAGCCCCCAGGAGGATTCGTTCCATAACTTTTCCAGAGACTAAAGTAAAACTGATGGGTCTATAATTTCCAGGATCCTCCTTTAAGCCCTTCTTGTAGATGGGGGTGACATTAGCCTTCTTCTAGTCTTCTGGGACATGCCCCTGATCTCCACGACTTCTCAAAGTTTATGGAGAGTGGTCTCACAATGACATCAGCCAGTTCTCTTAACACCTTTGGGTGGATATTGTCAGGGCCCATTGATTTGTAGGGGTCAAGCTCTTGTAATAGTTCGCATGCCAACTCTTCCTTCACTGATGATGGGTCTGTGATTGCGTCAACCTGGATTGTTGTTCCCAAGGCCTGGGGCCCAACAGTGCTGGTAAAGACAGAGGTGAAGAAAGTGTTGAGAACCTCCGCCTTTTCAGTGTTGTTGGTGACTAATTCCCCTCTCCTGTTTAACAGCGGGCCAATGTTTTCCTTCTGTTTCTGCTTGTTGTTTATGTACCTGAAGAACCCTTCCTTGTAGTTTTTGACATCTCTGGACAATTTCAATTTGAGCTGAGCTTTTGCTTTTCTAACTGCATTTCTGCACACCCTGGCAACGCCCTTGTAGTTCTCAACAGGTATTCGTCCACTTTTCCATTTCTGGTATGCTTCTCTTGGTTTTGAGCAGACTCAGAAGCTTGCAGCTAAGCCAAGGGGGGGTTCTTGCTCCATCTACTTCTCTTACCTTTAAAGGGGATGAATTGTTTTTGTGCTTCCAGGAGACCTTTCTTGAAAAACTCCCAGCACTCACTAACTCCTTTATTCTCCATGGAAGCTTCCCACAGAATCCCTCCGAGCGAGCTCTTCTTCTAAAATCTAAAACCTTTGTCTTAGTACTAACCTTCAGCATGTTCAGCAGGATCCCAAGAGATATTATAAAGCAGGTTTTCTTGGTTTGTGAGTAGCAAGTCCAGCAGTGCCTTGTTCCTGGTTGGCACATCTAATATTTGTATGAGGAAGCAGTCCTCTACACATTCCAGGAACTTGGTGGATGACATGTGAGCTGCTGTATTGTTCTTCCAACAAATGTCTGTGTAGTTGAAGTCACCCATAAGAACCAGGTTCTGTTGACCCAAAGCTTGCTTAAGTGACCCAAATATTGCTTTGTTGGCCTTTTTGTCTTGGTTTGGAGGTCAGTAGCAGATGCCTACTGTAACATTCCCCTTGGAGTTGACATTTTTTGCTGCTCTGGTTGGCCTGGCTCATTCCCCAGTTGGTTGGAATGGCATGAGCATTGCCACTTTGGATCCCGTACCCCGAGTCCTTCAGTTTAAAGTCTGCCTCACCAAGTTGGCCAGCTTGCTGCTGAAGATTCCCTTGCCTCTTCTAGACACGTGGATCCCATCCCTCCCTAACAAGCTATAGTCATCAAAGAATGTCCCATTGTCATAAAAGCCAAAACCCTCCCGATGGCACCAGCCATGAAGCCAGCAGTTGATTTGCATTATACATCTATTTCTGGCTGCACCCTTTCATCTAACTGTTAAAATGGAAGAAAAGATAACTTGGGCACCAATACTTTTCACTTGCACCCCCAGGGCTTTATAGTCTTCCTTGATTCTGACCAGGTTCCAGCTTGCAGTGTCATTCGCGTTCATTGTTATGAGGTTTTTCAATCAGTCAGCTCAGAGAAACCCTCTTCCTCTTCTCCTTTGCCATGGGTAAGGGAAACAAAAGAAGGTTATGGACCACTAGGGCCATAACCAGTAGGCCAGACCTGAAAGTCTTTAAGCGTCTGACTCTAATTCTGCAGATCTTGCTGGACTTAACCCCTTAGACAGGGTTATGGTTTGATTTGATTTCTTCTGGTGGAAAGATGGGGTGGGTTACACAGTCTGTGGCTTGCATGGGTCACTGTGTGGTCCACTCTGCTGTTCCAGCACTCTGTTCGGAGACGTTGAAGATGGACAGATTTGGAGAACTCATCAGAATTAGGTATTTTTCAGCAGTTTCCCGTGCAGTTTCCTGTGTGGTAGCACAATGGAGAAAGTAGCATAGAGATGAGAAATGCTAACCAGGATGGCAAACTGGACTGACTAAACTAAGCAGTTGTACTGCACAGTATGTCATAACAATATTGGATGAGAGACTGAGACGTGCTCAATGGTAAGAGTATCACATGAAGGTATGTTTTCACAGCTAATACTAAAAGACAGACTCACAGACTGGAATTAAGTGCTGGGAGAGGGGAAAAAGACAAAAAGACGCTTGGGAAGGAAAATAGAAAAAAATGTCTGTCCACAGGAGCACACTCCCCTCCAGAGTCTTCAAAGAAAATAAATGATTACACTCACCAAACTGATGTAGCCAAGCCAAATTGTAGTACTTTTTATATAGGACTTAACTATCATATAGAGAGACCCTTTGAAGACTGCTAATTAGAGAACAATGGACAAGAAACCTACTGATTTGTATTATAATTCTTTTCCAAGATTATTTAGATCATAACCACTTAGCATTGTAAATCTAACATTGGCTCATTCCCTTTTTTTAAAATTCCTGAGGTGGCAAACTTTCTTTTTAACCTCAGTTTTCCATACTTGAACTCCAGTCAAAAAAAAATTAAAATTACATGATAATCAGCAGACATGTTATTAGGTAAGCAAAATTTGGATACAGGCTTTGAATAGTGCAGTAGATTTTGAGAGAGGGACAACCCTACCTGTGTCTACCCACTGTAAAACAGTTTAACAAAATTCTAGGAAGTTGATTAAAACAATAAATGGCTTATTTTGAAGAAATCATTGTCTTTGAAAGTCTAGGAGTCTCCTTTACAAATATTTAAACTTATTAAGAGTAAAAAAAAATAGCGGTGAAATTTATTGTTGCTGCTGTTTCTATAGAATATGTGCTGAAGCACATACTGCAACTCTTTCGATGCAGCCATCCATCCAATTCCTCATGCACCAAACAGTCCAGCCATCAAACTAATTTCTGTCCAATTTAGAGAGAAGGATGTTGTGGGGGACTGTGTCAAAGGCCTTACAGATGTCCAGATAGACGACATCCATAGCTCTTCCCTTGTCCACTGATGTAGTCACTCTGTCGTAGAAGGACACTAAGTTGGTCAGGCAGGACTTGCCCTTGGTGAAGCCATGCTGGTTGTCTCAATTAATAACCTCCCTGTCCTCCATGTGCCTTCACATAGCTTCTAGGAGAGCTCATGTGCATACACCAAGATATTGCAGAATCATGTTCTCCTTCCACAAGGCTTTGCAACCAATAGATATCAGAAATCATATGATTTCTCTTCTGTTGTGTTTTTTTTTTATTGTGCTGTTATTGAAAGTTATGTGGGCACACGCTAACCCACTAAGTATAGATTTCATAACCACTGAAGGACAGAACTATATAACAGCTGAGCGATGATATTTATATTGTCATGTAACAAGACCAGGACTAATGAGGAGATAGGAGGAGGAGGCACAGAAAACATACATGTTCTGTAGAAACCCATATTGGAGAAACAGGAGGGCAAGTGAATAATGGCCTATGAAAATTGCAGTGGAACAGAATTGCAATACAGGAAAACAATAGCTTGCTCCTGCTTCTCTCCTGCTCTTTTGGCTGTGAACATGAACAAATCCTCACTGTTCTAAATTGGAAGTCATTATTTTGCCTTCTGTCTTGTGTAAAGCAGACCATGCCATTTGTTTACATAAACTTTGTGTTTGTCTGAGAATTACAGACTTTTTCGATTTAATAGTATTGTTATATATAATTTAGAGAATTGATTTAGAGAATTGACTTAACTTTTTACAATTAAACAGCTTCAACTAGCAAGCATGTATATTTTATTATGACTAAAGTAAATTAAATTATATTGGAGAAAAAGTGTCAGATCAGTTTAGAATGTAACTTGATTATGTTATGTTTTAAAAGAACGTACTTTAGTATAGTTTTACTATAGTATAGACTGAAAATGGGCCAATTCCATTTTTTTTTAATATTTATTAGTATAAAGCAACTATTTCTTCTGTTGTTCATTTTGTGTGGTTATAGACCATCAATTTCATCTCTCCATTTTAAATATCTTATGGAAGAAGAGGATAGACAGCAGGAAATGAACAGCTCTTGCATCATCAATTTCTGGAATTTCCTTCCATTTTTATTTTTTAATGGTTCCTACTGGAAAAAAATAGTATATTGTAGTATTTATTAGTAAAAATTTTCCCTTTTTCTATCATATGAAGATCACAGACTGAGTCTTTCTTCTGTTTTCTGCTCCCAAGGTTCCCCTCCTAAAGAAGCTCAAATATTGAATTGACTTTAGGAAAAAATGACTTTCTCTTCTTAATTATCAGGACCACAACGGGATGCACAAGCAGCACGAGAGTTCATCTTGAAGATGTTTGTAGACCTGAATCCAGACAGTGACAAAATTATCTACTCCCACTTCACATGTGCTACAGACACAGAGAATATACGCTTCGTCTTTGCTGCTGTCAAGGACACAATCCTACAGTTAAACCTGAAGGAGTACAACCTGGTCTAACTGTGCCTAGGAGGCCCTCCAAGACCACCTTTGCGTGATTGAAGATACACAAGAGGGACTGTATTATCTGTGAAAACAAATTGCATAATACTAATTTATTGCTGGCCTGGACTCTGTGAATGTCCACAGAGTTTTTAGTTAATATGATTTTATTTAAACTATACGGAGGAAAACCAAAAGATGCTGAAGTACATTCACAGTACATTTTCTTATTTTTTAGGCAAAAACTTGTGACTCAATGTGTTTTAAATTCTCAGTTGTACACTCACAAAGGATAATAGCTTTTTGCTATTGAAGCAAAATACATCTGGTTTCCTCATTCCCTGACCCTTGCTCTCTCCCTCCTTCCTCCTCCCTTATGTTTTTAAAGGTACAATGGCCATTTTCCCAGTTGCATTCCTTGGTAAAATATTTTCTGTTGGGTGATTTGGTCAGGAAAAATGCTATAATCAGAACTGAAGTTATCAGTCATTCAAATTTTACAGAATGTTTCTCTGAAGGATCAAATGTATTGATAGTGTGATTTTTAAATTCTTGACATGGGTATTTTCATTCTGTCTTCACTTCTGAGGCTAGAATATTGGGATTGCAAAATAGAAATAGTTGTGTATGGATTTAGAATTTAACCATACTTTCACAGTTCAGAAAGATGCATAGAAGACAGTAATGAAATAATTAAAGACACAAACCTGGGGTGTTCATGGAATATCATAGACTCTCTTTTTAATTGCCATGTGAAATTATTTTTTCTTTTCTTTATTCACAAATGCCAAACAGAAATGTTATGGACACTACATTTTCCCCAGTGGCTATAGCCTGAAACAGTGGTGGTTTGGTTTTTTCAGTTGTGTGCGTTTTTTCATAAGTTAGAGCTTTTTTAAAGTGTGTTTTTCCACAATAGAAAAAATATTTTTGTTGTATAAAATCTTGCCAAATCTGGCTTTTTATAAAACCAATACTTTTGGAACATAACATACCGATTGAAATGCCAAACTGATGGATTGGGAACTGACCTGACTGAGTCAACTGCCAAACAATAAGCAAACATATTTTAAGCTCATATGTTCCCTTTTTTAGAAAGCGTTCCATTTTTTAATGCCAAGAACAACAGTGTGAGTGAATACGCTACTAGGTTTCCATGTATAGAAGACAGTTTAACTCTCTCCTTATGTCAGAGATGGCATGAGAATGCGTATAGTGTTTTCTGTAATAATAGCAAAGCATGTGAAGTACAGCATGAAATTATTGATGAGTGATCACATTCAGGAACCTTTCTTGATAAGATTGCTTCTTAACCAATTCACAGACATTTGATAGGCTTCATGCAAAATAGCCACTCTTGATGTTCTTCAGAAAGATTTATTAATGTAAATGAAACAGTGAGAAAATCACTCTTGAAATTTCAATGTGCAAATTTTTAACAACAAAAATGTAGCACACATCAATGAGCAGCTTAGGTTGAAAGATTTATTTTTTTTTACCAGGTGCATGATTGCTAGCAAGCTACAGAGAACTCAGAGGACAGGCGTAATTGGATTGATTATTTACAATGCCAAGTAGCACTAGAGTACACTTAGCACAGAAATTACTGCTTCTCTCAGCAGTGGAGGAGAGTTGGAAAAAGAATGACTTATTAGTTGAGTAACAAAGTTAACATTAAATACTAATGAGATGTTTTTCATCCTTAACCCTCCCAACTCCAAAATAACAATAATAAGAACAGTTGCTATTTTTTACTCCCTCATAAAACACCTTATAATTGAAAACTGATTGTAGGTATAGTGCAATTATGAATGCTATAATCATTGTACATACATCTATATATATATGGTAGCATCCATATTGGCTTTACAATCATTAATTTTTGACAAATTGAATGTGCTGTGTTGATATGTATCTATGTAATTGTATCGTATGTCTTACAGCTTATTCACATTTTAAATAATGTTATTTTATTTACTTTTTTAAGACAAGAATGTAAATTTTTCCAGTTTATTTCTGACTAGGGATTTGCTGTTTTTATTTAAAAAGCAAAAAAAGCTTATTATAGTGCAGAGTGGTACTAGCATTGTGCTGTATAAAATCATTTGTACATTCCTGAGTAAAAGTAAATTGGAGAAACGCAGAGGACATTCTCAATCAAAACACTTAAATCTTGTCAGGGCTTTATACAGATGTAGAAACTGTTTTTGTTGAAAGAATTTATGCCATTATATCTAGGATTGGAACATAAGCTCTTAAATATGAATTTGGTTTTGGCAGATTCAACTTTGGTTAATTTTACCTTTCTAATAGCCTTTATTAGAAAAGTTAATTTAGAGACATTTCAAACTATTGAACATATTAAGTACTAATGGGTATATGCTATTTCCCTAAAAGTATCATGAAAAAATACAGAACATCAGATCAGTTAAACATTATTTCAGAAATTACAGAAACCTTAGATCTAACTACAACAAAGTCACTAGTGTTAACAGTTTTAAGGAGTTAAAGAATTTTATTTAATAAAGCTAAAGCAGGTAGTTGTAGGTTATAAAAAGTGACACTAACATTCTAAATACATGATCAGAACAGTTATTCTTGTTATATATGTCATTATAAAATTGGTCTTGATCGTCCTTATAAACATAACAAACCTTCTGTTTCCAATGTTGACTCTGGAGTGTGTGATAATATCCCTTCTTTTGACCTGGGAATATATTGGCCACCTTGGATTTAGTGATATAAATAGAACTGTAGCCAAAAAAAAAAAAAAAGCCAGTGGTATCTAATGAAGGTTTGGGATTTTTGGGTTTTTTTTGTTATGGGATATTGGGGGGGGAATGGCATTTTAAGTTTTGTATAACAACAAAAAAAAAGTTTACTCATGCTTTTTAGATATATTGTGATTGCAAAATTCAAGAGTGTGCGCCACTGGGCTACTTCTGGTATATTTTAATTGAGTTGAACCTGTGATAATGTTTAGATCATTTGAGCATATTCTGAAAAAATATCTATTCAGCATGCTAATGCAAGCCTTACATGAATCACCTAACACAGCATTGCAGCATGACAGTGTTTACAAAAACATTTCCTTTTTAAATGATATAGCTGTTCCCACTTGCAATATATTCCGTTGCTGTTGCTGTTTTAATTGGTGATTTCCACTACGCATTATAGTGCTTGAGTCCTCTAACATGAAGCCGAAGGCAAAAACAAAGCAGAAACCCTTTTAACTTTGCCAAAATTATGTGATTTCATTGAATGTCATAAATGGGAGAGGAGGAAAGGAAAACATCTTGGGAACCTGTGTATTCTAGGTGGTCACTAGTACAAGAAAGCTGTAATATGTGTTTTACAGAAACCTTAAATTTCCTTTTTTCACTAAGTAGCTGTCACTGTCCTGACATATATAGGATGATGAAGCTATAAGAGCAGTTTACTTTTTATAATTCAGACTCTTGATTTTCAAGGTGTATGAACTGCAATTTTTAATTATACTGCCACATCATTGTGAAACACTTTTTTAAGTTTGAAAGTGGATAAGAGACTTTATGCTGGCTATCAGTGAGAACCAACTGCATGATTTGCAAAAACTTTAAAAGGGCTGCATATGAAGACATTGCTAAACTCCAAGCTTTTGGTTGTAAAATGCAAAAGACTCAGATTACTCAACCTAATTCCCCTTCCCTTGTTATGCGTTCTTGACAAAATAATGAAATAATAAGAGAAAACAAAGACATGTTAACCCACACGAAAAAAAAATGCCCAAATAATTTATTGTATGTGCTGCTGTTCTTGGAGCTCTGTGCATGGTTATCCTGCATTACATTAGTAAACTAATGAAGTATATTAACAAGGCCTACAAATTACCTACCTCTGGTTAAGAAACCAATAAAGTAAATATGTTTTGGAGAGATTGTCACAAGTTAGGAAATTAAAATGGCCTGTTGAAGATTTTTAATGACTATTTTAGACATTCACACTTTTATAGATACAATCCCTCTTCGGACATAAACAACTAAGGTCATATGTCCCTGTCCAATTTGTTAGTTTAGTAGAGATCTTGAAAAACAATGTGTTTTGGTTTGATAAGAACCATTGATATCACCTCTTTTTTTTTTTTGGCTTTTATTTACCCATAATATTTTGAGTTGTATCAATCATAACAAACAGTTCCATGTAATTAGTAATCCATTGAGGGTCATTATTTATCTAGTTAAGAGAATTCAATCAGATCAATCTTATTCTAAAGCTGGTTTTGTGGTGTGGTGGTTTTTTTCTCTCAAAAGATGGTCTAAGCTGAAGGCTATTGCTGAATTCCTTATTTATCATGCTGCAGGAAATCCTTATTCGACCAATATATTGGGGGAGTATAGATACATTGTTTTAATTTGCAGTGTTTAAAAAAATAAAGATCATATTTGCTATTCTTAAAGTGTCATTTAAATGCATATAGTGTCTATTGTTCCGGGGACAAAAACAGTGTGGTTTTTTGGTTGAAAAAACTAATGCATAAATACTGTTCCTCAAAAATCTTGCTGGTTAAAAATACAGTATTTTTGGCCATAACTTTGTATTATAGTACCTTCGTTCCTTGACATTTAGCTTTTCTGAAATATATTTGGGCTTCTTGTTCTCCCAAAATGTTTCTTATGATAAATATTGTATAGATGTATTATTCCAGTGATTACTTTTTAAATTATACATGCTCTGTCCTCATTGTCCATATATTAACATTTCCTGAATATCATTATTACAGCCAGAAAGTTCAAAATATTTAAGGTTCAGTACAGTGAAAACAGTTATTTGCCATTATTACTAAAGATTTTTTGGCTTGTGTACAACAGAAAGAAGCATGAGGGAAAAGAAATAATAATCTATGTCTTTATTAATAGAAAACTTTCAGAATTTGTAGGCTATTAAGTGTTTTGCATGACTGCAGTAGTACTGCAAGAGCAGACTGTTTCTTTGATCTTTTTGTTTGCCTAAGTGATGATAGGAGTAACAGAAAGATGCCTACATGTTGCTTTTCAGGATTCTGGCTCATACTTGAACAATAATCATGGGATCTCACATCTTTACCACTGAAGAAATAGAATTTCAGGCCACTTGCAAAAATGACTTTGTTCTCTATTATGTGATTACAACAGTTTAAATAAGATTCTTGGAATGCAAATAATTTGCCTAAGTAAGGACTTCAGTGAATTGCTATTTATTTTTCTTTCCTGTTGCAGAATGTAAAGGAGAGTGAGGAAGGATTTATTTTACCTTTATGTCTCAGTGAGAATAAAATCAACAAAAATAAAAGTGCAAATTGTGATATTTAGATATGTAAAATAGATGTAGAAACTTTATTTATGTGATAAATTGAGCATAGTTGTGACATAAACTTACATCATATACTATGGTCATATGACCTGATTGCCAAACCATTTTGTACTATACTGTCCCAAACACCTAGGAGTTTCAGAGTATTTGTAAACAGAGAAAGCTTCATCTGCCACAAAATATGCAGTTGCCTGCTCCTCATGAACGCTTCTGGTATCAGTGAGTGAAGTTTCACAAAGCAGCTGACCCAATTTCATAATTCATTGCTGCCAAAATGAACCACCCTCTAATTCTTCCTCAGTTCCTGGGTCTCAGCTACATGGTGCTTTCCCTCTCCTTTGTGTCGGCCCTTGGTACTTGGTAAGTGAGTAAACTGAGTGAAAACAGCCCCACTCATTTCTGCTCTTCTTGCTTGGCTAGTTTAGTACTCTAATTTTCCATTTTTTGAGCCATTTTGGCTAATCAATGGTTCAGACAAGTGCCAAGCTGACTAAAGGGAAGAGATAGAAGTGTGTGACCAAAAGAAAGGCTTACAAGTTAGAAAACAAGGAGTAAGACTACCCTCCTCTTAAAACCTAATCCTGAAATTTCCATGCACAGTGAGTAGTATCTAAACCCCTCATTTTAAGCACTTCATGATCTACTAGGTACTTTGGCTTGGGAGGATTGCCATTTTCACTTTGAAAGGTCTTGATTTAATCTTTATTCAGAAAAAAAAGCCTTTAAAGAAAATGGTAGGACAAGAAAAACTCTTTTCTGTTCCCCTGTAAGAATAACAAGTTTGTGTAAATATGGACTAAAACCAACTGTATTCAGACTGAAGCTAACAAGTCATGCTTGGTTTTAGGAATGGAAAAGTATAAGAATTGGGCTTTCATTTGTCTCAGAAAAAAAAAATGAGTTCCTGTTTATTTCCAGTAAGATCTTAAAAAGAAGAAAATAAAAAAAAAGTCTTCCTTCTGATGATATTAAAAATGCCCTGTCATCACACATCACATTCAAGGTTTACTGTCTCGTTGGCCAAAACACTCCTTCCTTCACTCTTGTCTATCACACTGATTAATTGTTTCCTGCCATGTAAGGAAAATATTTTTACAGTACTGCTCTATGTATGTACTTTCTGGAATACTTTCTGATCCTTCTGAATTAAGTGTAAATTGGTCTTCTAAAACTGAACAATTGATGAAGTGTAGTACAGATGAAGAATAGCAGAGCTTCTTGCTTAGTCTTCTGTCATCTTCCTTCTACTATTTTCCTCTGATTATTTTTCTATATCTTTCCTTTATGCTGTTTGTCATAAAGAGAAGGTTGCTTGACATATCAGATTCAGTTCTGGTAATAATTACAGAACTGTTGATACTGGCTAAATTAAAGATAAATTGTGACTAAGAATAGGATTAGAAAGTTCTGGTAATTGGGGGCAGTTCTCATGTGGACACACATTTTAGAAAACAAAATACTATAAGAAAATAGTTATACCATCTACTGAAGCATACAGTGGGCTAATGTGGGCCAAATTGGGCCAAAATTACTCATTTTAATTTGTCATTTCGCACTGTCAATAGAGAATTGTATTTGCCAAAATGTTACTGAAAAATTGCTTTTTTTCCGATAGTCCTGTATGAGGTGGTCATTTCAATGATCAAAGACTGCTACTCAACTGAAGAAATGCATTAATTCAATACGTTCAATTGTATTCTTGCAGAGATATGTTATTATATAAAATTACTTTATATGAGGCTAACAAAAAAAAAGATGAGTTGCATGCAGTAAATACTTAAGATATTGCACTTCTATACATTTATTATAAAAAAAAATCACTCTCTCCCTATAAATAAAATTCCATTTATCTCCAGATGAAGTATTTGGAGTCTCTTAACAATTGTCAGTTAAATGTGCTCAAAGGTTTGATTATTTTATATTAGAGGTTAATAATTGATTATCACATGATGTAGAATATTTGTTTTGTTCTAAATGCTGTTTTTAGAAAGTTGGAATAACATTGAGTATCAATATCTTGATTGCTGCTTTTCTCAGTGTGTCCTAGGAAAATATGGAAGACAAACCTTCACAGTTACTGAATAAGACCTGATTTACGTTAGGTTAAGACAATGACAATTGTAAAATCTATGATTAAGGTTTTTATTCAAATACTTTGAAATTTCACTGTTTTATCTGAACTTGCTTAAGTTAAGCATCCTGAGTATTACTGTGGGGCAAAAGGCCAGATGTATACTTAATCAAATTGGATACTTCCCTTGCCTAATAATCTTTTGTTTTAACACATAAATCAATAATATGTTTACAATTTAGCTGATGGAGCTACTCTTCTTGAATTGCAACAGACCATTGTGGTAATAAGACAAAAAGTCACTTTTCCTCATCTTAGGTACATAATCATATAATTCAAATTCTTTACCAGCTGTCAAAAGTGTTCAAATAATGTTAGGATTAATATTTGTAAAAAAGACAGCTTAATTGTTTTTCAGTAATATTTACTATGATCTGGAAATTGGTTGCATTACACCTGTTGTAGGAAGGCGTAGAAATGGTGACACAAGTGGAAACTTTCTGTGCTTGTGGATAAAATGAATAGCTTTTTATATATATTGATATTCATACATGTTGATTTAATTTCTGCTAATATGAAACAAAAGCAACTCCACTGAAGATAGCAAGATGTTATTCCATTTAAAACCAGAATATAAAAATATATAGCGCCAGAAGAGGAACACAGAAGTCATCCTAGATGATGGTGTTTAGTGTAAATGAGCTCAGCAAACTTCAAAAGCAGAGAAAAGCTTAAGTAAACTGAGAAACAGTTTTTGAATGGTTTAGGTGTTTACCTGTTCAAGGTTAATGGAAAAACAAAACTTGGGCATGAGATACTTTGTTAACATAACTCTTAGAGCATATGTCATAGGCATGTCCTATGAGGAGCAGCTGAGGACTCTGGGTTTGTCTAGTTTGGAGAAAAGGAGTCTGAGGGGTGACCTCATTGCTCTTTACAGCTTCCTGAGGAGGGCAAGTGGAGAGGGAGGTGCTGAGCTCTTCTCCTTGGTATCCAGTGACAGAATGTGTCACTTTTTCACAATTTTCACAATTTTCGGAGGTTGGGGGCCATTAGGGTTGTGGATCTATGTGTTGATAAAATGATGAGAATGGATAAGGCGAATGAACCTAGGTAGGTTTTTAATTAATCCAGAGTTGAGAGTGGTTGAGGTTTTGGTTGCCATAAGTTGAAGGTCGGTGAGTCCTTCGGGGCCTATTTTTTTGTACCAGGATAGGTCGATTAAGTGGGAGCAAGTTTTTGCCCACTGTTTAGTAGGCTTGTAGAGCTAAGGCGATGTGATAGGGGGTTGAAGTATCCTAGTGAGGAAGAGAAATTTATGAGGGTGGTTTGTTTTGGTTGTGTTAGGGTGTGGGTCATGTTTGAGAGTTCTAGGGCTAGGATGATACCTAGGATTGTGACGATGATGGCTGCAGTTTTTGTGAGTATTGGTATGGTTATTGGGGGGGGGGGGTGTTAGAATGATGAAGAATGTGAGAATGGTTCAAAGCTGCATCAGGGGAGGTTCAGACTTGACATTAGGAAGTATTTCTTTACCAAGAGGGTGGTCAAACACTGGAAGAGGCTTTCTAGAGAGGTGGTCGATGCCCTGTGCTTGTCAGTTTTTAAGAGGCATTTGGACAATGCCCTTAATAACATGCTTTAACTTTTAGTCATCCCTGAAGTGGTCAGGCAGTTGGACTAGATGATTACTGTAGGCCCCTTCCAACTGAACTATTCTATTCTATTCTATTCTATTCTATTCTATTCTATTGACTCCTTTAAACATATTTTGCCTAATTTGTCAAAAAAAGATAGAAAAGTAATGCAGGTTAAGAGCTCTTTATCACTTATTCTCATATTCCGAGTTCAATAATATATACGATTGCAGAGTGTTCAGAATGACAGCTCCAAAGTGCAACGCAGCAAGACACGGAAGACTAATCTTGCATCCCGAATGAAATAAGTGAAACTAATTCTAATAGTTGACCTGCAAAATATGCATAAATCAATTATTTGGTAACATATTATTTCTTAATAGAAAATGTAATTCTTATTAGGAAATGTAATTGTGACTTCAATACGTTAGCTGATCATCTTTTTAAGTCTTAATTCTTTTAATTCTTCGTTCAGTTATTTTAATTAAAATATAAAGAATAAGGATTGCCTTAAGCTAGGCTATAAAAACTGGAAGGTAAATTCCTCTCCCCAACCTTCCAGCACATAATATGTCTTGATTTGTTTTCTTATAGAGACACAGATATGTCCTTTATTTATTCTTTCATTGCACAGCAATTAAAAACACAGGTGTCTCTCATCAGAAATTTAATGAAATGGCATACATATCACCTGTTCCAGACTTCATTTTCTGCAATCTATTAATATTCTTTCGATCTTTGCTTTCAGCATTTTAATAGAATAGTGTAAGTTCCTGCACCTGGGATGAAATAACCAGAGATACCAATACAGCCTAGGAAGCAGCCTTACTGAAAGGGGCCTGGGGTCCTGGTAGACAACAAATTGAAAATGAGTCAGCAGTGTGTCGCTGCAGCCACAAAATCCTCAGCTGCATCTGTAAGGGCATTCAGATGGGTTCACCTTTCTGAAAGGGGGAAGAGGGCCTTTCTCACAAGCTAGCAGGGCTCATTGACTGAGCTTTAAACTAGGCTTGAAAAGGGAAGGGGACAATATCAGGGTTGCCCATGACAAGTGGTGGGCTGACATGCCAAGGTCAGAGGGATGGGGTGCTAGCAAGGACCCTCAGCCTGTTGCTCTGCGACGTGCTGGCTACACTGCAGCACACTTGAATTCTTACAGAGATGAACCAGGGGCTCCTGAGGTCATAGGAGCCAAGAGGAAAACACCAGTGAAATACCTCAAAGGAATTAAGGGGTGTTCTTCTAAGAAGGTGACACAGCTGACAGCCCGGCTGAAGTGCCTCTACACCAATGCACACAGCATGAGTAACAAACAGGAAGACCTGGAAGCCACCATACTGCTAGGAAGCTATAACCTAGTTGCCATTACTGAAACTTGGTGGGATGAATCCCGTGACTGGAGTGCAGCTATCGATGCCTACAGGGTGTTCAGAAGGGACAGGCAAGGAAGGAGGGGTGGATAGAGTGTGAAGGGCTGTCTCTGAAGAACAGCCATGAGCAGGTTGAAAGCCTATGGGTAAGAACTAGAGACCGAGGCAACAAAGGAAACCTTGTGGTTGGTGTCTACTACAGGCTACCCGATCAAGGGGAGCTTATTGATGAAGCCTTCTTACTCCACCTACAGGAGGCATTGTGCTCGCAGACTCTTGTCCTGCTGGGGGACCACTCTGACATCTGCTGGAAAAGTAGCAAGGCGAGCTGTAGGCAATCCAGGAGAATCCTGGAGTGCATCGAGGATAACTTCTTAAGCCAGGTAATTGACAGCCCTACCCGAGGGGATGCGATACTGGACCTGATGGTCACCAATGCCAGTGAGCTCATTGGTGACGTCAAGATTGGAGGCAGCCTGGGCTGCAGTGACCACGCACTGGTGGAGTTCACAGTCCTGAGGGACATGGGTCAGGTGAAGAGTAAAGTCAGGACCCTGAATTTTAGGAAAGCAAACTAACAGCTCTTCAAGGAATTAGTCAATAGGACCCCCCGCGAAACTGCCCCCAGGGACAAGGAAGCAGAACAGAGCTGGCAGATCTTTAAGGATGCTTTCCATAGAGTGCAAGAGCTCTCGATGCCCAGGTGTAAGAAATCAGGAAAGGAAGGCAAAAGACCAGCATAGCTGAGTTGAGACCTGCTGGTCAAACTGAAGAGCAAGAAGGAAACGCACAGGTAGTGGAAGCAGGGACAGGTATCCTGGGAAGGGTATAGGGACGTTGCCAAGTTGTGTAGGGATGGGGTCAGGAAGGCCAAGGCGCAGCTGGAGCTGAAATTGGCAAGGGATGCAAAGAATAACAAGAAGGGCTTCTACAGCTATGTCAGTCGGAAAAGGAAGGTCAAAGAAAGCATACCCTCCCCTGGTGAGCAAGACTGGCAAACTGGTAACAAGGGACGAGGAGAAGGCTGAGGTACTCAACAACTTTTTTGCCTCAGTCATCACTGGCAACCTTTCTCCCCACACCTCTCGAGTGGATGGACCACAAGTTAGGGACTGGGGGAGCAAAGTCCCTCCCACTGTAAGAGAAGATCAGGTTCATGACCACTTGAGGAACCCAAACATACAGGAGTCTATGGGACCTGATGAGATGCATCCCAGAATCCTGAGGGAATTGGCTGATTGTGGAGGGATATTAGTTGTTTAGCATAAATAAGTAAGTTTTAATTAGAATAAATTACTTAAGATTATAATATGGTTTGATTTGTGCTGTTTGCTTAGCTTTACTTAGCATGAGAAACTAGATTTGCTGAAGCCTATAGGCCACGATAGATTTATTTTTCTTAGTAATTTTCCTAGCAACTGGTACAGTGCTGTGTTTAGTCTTTTAGTTTGGGAAGATATTGATATCACACTGATGTTTTGGTAGTGTTTTTCCCAAGTATGGGACTCTTCAGTTCTCCATGTTCTGCCAGCGAGTGCAGGTGCACAAGGAATGTAAACCAGAAGATAAGGAGGCTCCAACCCTTGGCTGAAACTGAAAATCAACAAGATAAGATCCTGCCTGCCTGGACACAGAAAAAGAATCCAATAAGCTGTTAGAAGACCCCAGACCAAAAATCACGATTGGAATAAAAGACGCATGGACAGCGTATCAAGGACGCATGAGGGATGGGTATATAGATCACAAGGGCATAATTGCCCAGGGATTTCTTTGTTTGGGGTTTTCTTTGCAGGCACCCAGCTCAGGCTGTCCTTGCTGCTGTACCTTTCAATTAAATTAATTATTTTATAAAATCCGACACCTGGGACACTGCTGCAGGAAACCTAGCGTCGAGCCTGAATAAGGCACACCAAGAGTAAATGTGTATGTGTGTGACACCATGAGTGGTGTATTAATCCTCTGGCAGTGGCTTCTCCTTTAACAGTTTGGCACCCCAGATGGGACCTTAGGCCACCAACCTTCATATCCTCTCATCTCCAAACATCCAACTGCCAGCAATGGGTGAGTTCACCTGGGACCTTTGGAGCAGGAGGCGCTGGAGGACAAGTGTTAAAAATCCCTGAGCAGACCTTGGAGAGATAGAGAGAGAAGGTTTATTTTTTGCCGCAGCTGTTGAGAATGCATGGCCTGAGCAGTGTAGATCGCACAGGGAGCACATGGCCTGGTCAGTGTAAAGCACACAGAGGCACAGAGATCAAGAAAGTGATGGGAAACTTACCTGGCTCAGAGAAGGGGACACCCTTGGCTGAGGTCATACAAAATTGGAATAGGATTCTTGGTACAGCAACTTTATCAAAAAAGCGCACTGACATTTTATGTCGAGCAGACTGGCCAGTTATAACTAGAGATGGAAACCTGGCAGAACAGTGGCCATCACAAGGGACCTTTGACCAGCACAAACTTACCTTCCTGCAACTTCGCCTAGAGGATAGGTTCCTGGGACAAATGGATTACTGGTATGTTTGGGATGATTGGGCACAGGAGAGGGAACACCAGAGTCAGAGGAGTGGGATGAAAGAGGCATCACCAAAGGTAATGCTTGCAGTAGCAGAGGCTACTGTCCCGAACGAAGCCTCAGATAATGCTCCAATTGTGTCATCTCCACTTTATGCGCTTAATGCTCCTTCTCTGTTTTCTGTTTCTGCTCTGCCAGCCACCAGACTCTATTCTGTGATTTTTAATGTTTTACCTAATCCTGATGCTATGCAACTGTGAGGGGGTGGAGCTCCCCTTGTGTTGCACATAGTTACTAATCAACCTTGTAATTCTGGTGATTTAGCTACATGGGGGAGTAAAACGCCGAGACTGAGAGAGGATGCTGAAAAATGCACTCAGTTTTTTTCTAATACATGCACTGGGTATAACCCAAATTGGGAGGATGCTCAAATACTTTTGAAAGAGTTGTTTTGGCCAGATGAATGTGAAAAGATAATTAATAAAGATGCAGAACTAGCACAAAAGGCTGGAGGAGGTAGAAACCCCTGGCTGGCAAATGATCCAAACTGGGATTATAATAATGCAGGGGATAGAGTCACCTGCCAAACTGCACTCCAAAATTTTGTAGAAGCAATTAGGGCATGCAGAGAAATGGGGGTAAATTGGGCTAAGGTATTGGAGCTCAGACAAAGGCTAGATGAACACCCTAGTGATTTTTGGATGCAACTCCGAGAATCCTTGTTGAAATATGGGGGAATGACCACACAAAATTTTAATGATGTGCTCACAATTAGCGTCTTTGTGGATCAGTCAGCCCCCAATATACGGAAATACTTTAAAGAACACATGCCTGGGGGGCAGAGAGAAAATTTGCAAAAAATTTTGAGTGTTGCTGTGTTTGTATATGATGGATGCGAGGAAATGCAAAAAGTTGAGCAGGTTACAGAGAAGAAAAAAAAGAAAGAACAGGAGGCAAATTTACCAGCTGTGGCTTTAGCAAGGAATTTGCAAATGAGAGATAGGGGCTGGAGGGGGAGATCAGATTCATGGTCTGAACTAAGATGGGAAGAGGGGAAAGAGAAGCAGGAAGGAATGCTATTATTGTGGGAATTTAGGACATTTATAGTGGGAATGCCCATACTGGCCGCGGGACAGGACACCAGGAAGAGATTATCACCAGAGGGAACTGCCCTAGGAAGTCTTGCAATCACAATGACTAGAGGAATGGGACCCTGTGGAACTGGAGGGGGGGCTAGAAAAATTAGAAATTTTCAATATGTGGGTAACCCAATTGGACCAGTGGGGACATATTACAGGTAAAGGTGAAGGTCATGAAGTTCTTGGTAGACACAGGAGCCATGTTACCCCTTTTGAATTTTACCCTGAGAGGATCTAGGACCACAGATAAAATTTTAATACATGGAGTCACAGGACAGAAAGATCAGAATTTAAGTAAACCTCTATTAGTAACTATAGGTAATAAGAGTATATAGGGGTGATTTATATTAGTGGAGGACTCCTCAGTGTGTCTGTTAGGGAGAGATCTTTTGTAGGCTCTGGACGTATAATTACACTTGTCACCTGAAGGAAGAGATTTAATAATCATGGGAGTGGCTGTGGTCAGTGAGAGCCCAAATAATGAGCTAAAAATAGAATCATAGAATCGTCTGGGTTGGAAGGGACCTTTAAGATCATCGAGTCCAACCATTAACCTAACACTGTCAAAACCACCACTAAACCATGTCCCTAAGCATCACATCTACCCGTCTTTTGAATATCTCCAGGGATGGTAATTCAACCGCTTCCCTGGGCAGCCTGTTCCAACATTTTTGATGAAGAAATTTTTCCTAATACCCATCCTAAATCTCCCCTGGCACAACTTGAGGCCGTTTCCTCTTGTCCTATCACTTGTTACTTGGGAGAAGAGACCAACCCCCACCTTACTACAACCTCCTTTCAGGTAGTTGTAGAGAGAGATAAGGTCTCCCCTCAGCCTCCTTTTCTCCAGGCTAAACAACTCCAGTTCCCTCAGCTGCTCCTCATAAGACTTATTCTCTAGACCCCTCACCAGCTTCATTGCTCTTCTCTGGATATGCTCCAGAACCTCAATACCGGAAATACTGAAATCCATACTAACAAAGCTATGGAGTAAAACTAGCACGGACATAGGATTACTAGTTTTGGCTCAATCTGTAAACATAAAAACAAAGGGAGGAAGCCCTCCTCCAGCTGTGAAACAGTATCCTATTCCCCAAGAGACTGAAAAAGCACTCAAAAGCAAATAGAGTGGTATTTAGCCCAAGGAATTTTAAAAGTATGTGTGTCACCATATAATATTCATATACTCCCTGTAAAAAAGAATCAATTAGATGAGGATGGGGACCCGGAATACCGTTTTGTACACAATCTATGGGTAATTAATCAACACGTAGCGGCTCCTCATCCAGTGGTGCCCGATCCCTCTACTATACTTTTACAAATATCACATTGGGCAAAATATGTTACTGTGATTGATTTAACTGCCATCTTCTTTAGTATTCCTTTAAACGAAGACATCAAGCTTTTATTTGCCTTTATGTGAAAAGGACAACAATTAACCCGGACATGCCTCCCGCAAGGGTTTGCAGGATCTCCTACAAATTTTTCTCGAATACTGAGAAATTATTTGAAAGATGTAGAACTACCAGGTGAATCAGCGCTTGTACAATATTGTCAGGAAATTATAGGGTGAGTCTGTGGGGATAATTACCCCTTGCTCTCGTAGTTCAGCTATCACAGGGGTGATCCCTTCCCTTGCTCCCAGGGGCAGGGCGTAGGGTTTTACATTAACAATTTTGAAGGGGGAAAGTGAAGGCGCTTGCTGTAAAAGTTTCATAGAGACAGTAGGGAGCCCAAATTTCTATTCCCTTCCTTTTGAATCCATAAATGAGTGACCTGCATGTATCTATCTATCTATATATATGGGTATAGATTTGATAGATAAAAGCATTAGTGATCTAAGCACGATGCAAATGGTATGGAATAAGGGGTGGAATGTCTTGGTTTGAGGTAGAACAGAACCAACTTTCTGTCCTGTAATTTTACTTCTTAGCTAGGCCTCTTCTAACTCTCTGAAATTAACAGCATATTGTGCTGAAAAGTGTTCGCTCTCAGAGTGATAAGACCAATATTTATAGTTCATGCCAAGGAATGGTACGCACAGAGGCTCTTGCTTATACTTATTGCTATAACAACCAAGGTCAGCTAATTTCGTTATTTGCCCCGTTGGAGGGTTGGAAGTGGAAAAGCGTAGAGGGGTCATGTAAGAGACAGACTGTAAATTCCCTGACAAGGGGCAGAAGGCCCTCCAAGCCTTCAATGGAATGCCTCAAACACTCGCAAGGAAATAAATAATGCAGGCCTGGCTTTCAAAGAACTGATAAGGCTAACACTTCTGGTGCCTGAAAGTGTGGGAGAACTGTCTTGTGAAGACAGGATAAGTTCTGCCACTCGTGTGGTGAGCTTGCTAGTTCTCTGTTCTTGAGGCCATTGTGTCCGATGAGTGACCTTTGCTTCATTATCCGTGAAATGCATATGAAAGCACACACTCCTGCATATGCTAATGAAGGTTATAGAGATCATGCTAAACATATATGACCATGGCACTCGTCTCTCCACCCAAATCGTGCTACACATCACCTGGGAGAAGGGAGAAACCTGAGACGAGGCTGTCCTCAGCAAGGGGGGTGGACCATGCTAATTCAGCAAACATAAAAGGGGAAAATAAGTGCCCCTAGGGAGAAACAAAGAAGATGATCATCCCTAGGAAGATTTTTTCCAAGAAAGAAGATGATTATGCCTGGGAAGATTCCCTGAAAAAGATGCTGGAACCAGGACCGGTGATCTCTCTATCTCTGTCTTTTTTCTCCGTCTTTTCCTTTCTCTGTCCCTCGGTTTCTCTTTTCTTAGAATTGTTAAGTAACAGTTAGATTTGTTAAGTAACGACCTTGAGTACCGCTTGCCATAAGTTGTCCTATACCTGTTGTTAAGTAACACAATGCACACCTCACCATTTGCCATAATTTGTTATATACCTAACCAATTATCGGGGACTGGTTAAGACTTATACTAACCATTTTGGGAAGCTAATAAATGTTTGTATATGGACCTTGAGATTTATCTCACCTTAGTCCACGCTGTTGGGGATTTACGAATCTGAAGTCACTTACCCTCCCCTCTTTCCTGGGAGTGGAATCATTGCCATGATTTGATGACAATTACCTGCTTCAGAGGTAATTCCTACTGAAGCACAGCTCCTCCTGGTGCCCCGATTACCAATGCTGGGCTGGATGTTCAAGGGTAAAGTTCCTTCTACTCATCATGCCACCGATATGACCTGGAGTATGTGGGTTGCCTTAATCACGCGGTGAGCTTGAACAGGAAACCCAAATCGTCCAGGAATCATAGAAGTGATCACAAACTGGCCCGAAGGCAAAGACTCTGGAATGCCACCAGATGATGTGGTGACTCGTGCTGAGGAAGCCCCACCATATAATGACCTCTCAGATAATGAGAAACAATATGCCCTGTTCACTGATGGATCTTGTTGGTTCATAGGAAAAGATCGAAGGTGGAAAGCTGCTGTATGGAGTCCTACATGATGATTTGTAGAAGCAACTGAAGGACAAGGTGAATTGAGTCAATTGGCAGAGGAAAAAGCCATCCAGCTGGCCTTAGACATTGCTGAACGAGAAAAGTGGCCAATACTCTACACTGACTCATGGATGGTGTCAAATGCTCTGTGGGGATGGTTAAAGCAGTGGAAGCAGAGCAACTGGCAACGCAGAGGTAAACCTATCTGGGCTGCTGAATTATGGCAAGATATTGCTGACTGGCTAGGGAAACTAGTTGTAAAGGAATTCCATGTAGATGCCCACGTACCCATAAGTCAAGCCACTGAAGAACATCAAAACAATCAGCAAGTGGATAAGGCTGCTAAGATTTTCCAGACAGATTTGGACTGGGAACATAGAGGTGAACTGTTTTTAGCTTGGTGGGCCCATGACACGTCAGGTCATCAAGGAAGAGATGCAACATGTAAATGGGCCTGTGACCGAGGGGTGGATTTAACCATGGACACAATTGCACAGGTTATACATGATTGTGAAACGTGACAAAATCAAGCAAGCTAAAAGATTAAAACCTTTGTGGTATGGGGGACAATGGTTAATATATAAGTATGGGGAGGCTTGGCAAATTGACTACATCACACTCCCTCAAACTTGCCAGGGCAAGCATTACGTGCTTATAATGGTGGAAAGAAGCACTGAATGGTTGGAAACCTATGCCGTACCCAATGCTACTGCCCGGAATACCATCCTGGGCCTTGAAAGGCAAGGCTTGTGGCGACATGGTACTCCAGAAAGAATGGAGTCAGACAAGGGGACTGTAAGGGACAGACTGTAAATTCCCTGACAAGGGGCAGAAGGCCCTCCAAGCCTTCAATGGAATGCCTCAAACACTCGCAAGGAAATAAATAATGCAGGCCTGGCTTTCAAAGAACTGATAAGGCTAACACTTCTGGTGCCTGAAAGTGTGGGAGAACTGTCTTGTGAAGACAGGATAAGTTCTGCCACTCGTGTGGTGAGCTTGCTAGTTCTCTGTTCTTGAGGCCATTGTGTCCGATGAGTGACCTTTGCTTCATTATCCGTGAAATGCATATGAAAGCGCACACTCCTGCATATGCTAATGAAGGTTATAGAGATCATGCTAAACATATATGACCATGGCACTCGTCTCTCCACCCAAATCATGCTACACATCACCTGGGAGAAGGGAGAAACCTGAGACGAGGCTGTCCTCAGCAAGGGGGGTGGACCATGCTAATTCAGCAAACATAAAAGGGGAAAATAAGTGCCCCTGAGGGGGGAACAAAGAAGAAACAATAGAAGAAGATTGTGCCTGGGAAGATTCTGCCAAGAAAGAAGATTATGCCTGGGAAGATTCCCTGAATAAGACGCTGGAACCAGGACCAGTGATCTCTTTATCTCTGTCTTTTTTCTCCGTCTTTTCCTTTCTCTATCCCTCAGTTTCTCTTTTCTCTTAGAATTGTTAAGTAACAGTTAGAGTTGTTAATTAATGACCTTAAGTGCGACCTTAAGTACCGCTTGCCATAAGATGTCCTATACCTGTTGTTAAGTAACACAATGCATACCTCACCATTTGCCATAATTTGTTATATACCTAACAAATTATCGTGGACTTGTTAAGATCTATACTAACCATTTGGGAAGCTAATAAATGTTTGTATATGGACCTTGAGATTTATCTCACCTTAAGAACCAAGTAGAAAACCTCATATAGCACAATCCTGAAAACTCTTCTGTAGATGCTTATTTTTGCCTTTGAGTAACACAAATAAAAGTAAGGGAGGTACATTAAGACAAAATTTGGATTACACGGACTTTGAATTTTTCTTTGGAGAGACAGTACTAATGTGGGAACAGAGATATGATGTGAATTTTCAAAGTTGTTAAGGTAGTGGGAATTCTGTACACCTTTCTGTAGTTCACCAAAAAACTTATTCCGGCATTTACCTCAAACTGTATGCACCGGTCAACAAATATTCTTTGGCAAGGCAAATATTAACCTGCACTAGCAATTAATAACACTATTCACAAAATAACCACATTTCTATGAAACTCCAGGATCAGCAGACTTGGAGGATCCTGACTCCTTTAAATCCTGCTTGCATTCTTTCTCATCTTAGGGAGATATTACAAAAAGTTACTATCACTAAAAGTACAAAAATATTTAGCTTTCAAATTATGAATTAACTTCTTTATAATTGCTTACTCTCACATATTTAATTGGTGAAGGTGGATATAGTTTTCTGTGGACCTTGAAATACTTAGCTTTATCTTTTTAAAAAAATATTTTATGTTTAAAACATAAATACATACAACTACCTTTGGTCAAGAAATCAACAAATCAACCAGTTATGCTCATTTAAATAATTATTTACTTATCGTTCTAGCAGATTCACCTATCACTGTTACATAAACTTTGAGGCTTGTTACTGAATGCATTTAAAATATCGCAAGTTCAAAAGCTCAAGTACCATTACTAGGTTTGTGTTTTCTTCAGAATAAACCAGAAAACATGATAGGAAGATGACAAATAAAGAATGAGAGTCCAATAAAATTTTGAAGAAATACATGGAGAAAGCAGATAAAGTTCCAATCATTTGATTTTTAATATATACACTGTGTTGTTATAAACTTGAGGGTCTGGCTTCTGTATAATAAATTTCTCCTACAGCAAAAACCAAATAAAAAACCCCAACTCCTGAAACCCCCACAAATTAAAAATCTAAAAACAAACCAGAAAAATTGCTTTCTAAACCTGAAATAACTTGGAAAACATACATATTTAACCAATTCTAAAATTATGTGCTGATTTTACAGACCTTTATTAGAATTAGAAAGTCATACACATTCACCACCTTTTGCAAACTCATAAATGAGTCTTCAAAGTTTGGGACATGGAGTATGATGTAGGAACACACCTGCTCCTGTAATGCAAAACAGCTCTAGAGATTATTCTTCCCACAGAATAGAAGGGGCTGAACTGAAAACACTCCTGAAACCCTATGGATCTCTAACCTGAAGGACTTGCCAACTTGACCACCCTCAGCATACAGTTATGTTTGCAGTTTTAGCAAAATTGAGTATGTAGATCTTTCCCTTCAGCACTACATTACTTCAAGAGCTTGCTTGCAGTTCCATAGCCTCAAAAGAGTAGGTGATGGTTCTGTAATAAGTCAGTGTTTTCTGTATTTAGGAATAGCAAACACACCTTTTGTAATAATGCTAATTGTTAACAGTGTAATAAATAGCCAGATCCCTTAAACAGAAATGGCACTTATTTTATTATAGGGACAGAGCCAATAAAGCAGAAGCACAGCGCTGGGTGCATGACTCAAGTCAGAGGCACACCAGCTAACACTTCAACCATGTCTTATATACATTCAATATTGCATACGCATTCACTATTTTAGACAGAGTAATTGTTTATAATGATTGATTATCATTAGTCCTTTTTCTCTTCTATTTGTGTGTTTCCTTCTGAATTGTTTCTGAGGATCGATGATCTTCAGCTCCCTTTTCCCATGCATCTGTTTCCTTCTGGTAGGATCGATTATCATCAACTCCTTTCTCCTATGCATCTGTTTCCTTCTGTTAATCACTTGTGGGGTCTTTTGGAGAAGTTCTCTTTTGTTTCTCTCGCATGTTTTTCTTCATAGCTGCTGTTAGTTGTTATCATCTTTGAGGTTTCTCATGTTTCCTAATTTACTAAAGGTTAGTTATCCTTATAAGTCAAAGATTTATAGCCTTGTTATTATGGCGAAAGCCAACAATACCTTCACTATTTTTCACAATTCCCCCTTTTTGTCTTTTATACTACATTTGGCTTGAGCCATAACTTTCATTTTGCTTAATCCATTTGTTTTGTTCATAGATCGATTCTGCTTCTTCCAATTGTTGTGGAGTATTTCTTATTTTCCTTAATACCATTATCTTTTTAGTTGAGCCTGAGTCTGCCAATTTTGGATTCTTGGGTATGGAAACTACTTGCATGCTTTGGACTACTGTTGTAATTAAGCGTATAAAACAAGGGATTAAGCAAGGAAGAAATAATAAACCAGCAATTGAACATAAGAGAATGTAGCCTACTTTCTTCCACCAGGTTCCCCCAAAAACATTATTCCACCAATTATCATTTAACATAGATTCCCATTTTTGAACCGGTACATGCGCAATTTTCTGGATTTCTTCTGTTATTTCCAATATTGCATCCCCATTATCATCTATCTTTAAACAACAATCTGAAGTGTTCCATTTTCCACAAACGCCCCCTTCTTCCGCCAGTAAGTAGTCTAAGGCTAATCGGTTTTGGTAGATAGCAGCCCTCATTTGTTTTTGCTGTTTCGTTATTAGATTTATTGCTCGAGCTGTTCTGTTAGATATTATTTCTACAACCGCCTGTAGTTGGACAATGCGGTTTAACATATAAATGGGAGTCCGGTAACCCCAGCTGCCATCTTGAGCCCAAGTGGCTGGTCCGTATACTTGGATTATCTGTTCAGGAGGCCAATCCTCTTCACCCCACCTCTGAGATCCTCCTATAATACCTCTTTTAGTTCTTTTTAAGGACTCATATACCGGTACTCCTAAGTCATCCCCTTTTGGTCCAGGCAATAAGAAAAATCCCGGCTGGATAATACCAAGGGTACAGCTACCCTTCCACTTAGAAAGTAGTTCTGAATAAGCTCTTTTTCCGCATATCCAGAATAACCCTTCAGGGGCTTTCCAAAACTCTGTCTGCATCTCCGCTATATTTTCCCAAAACTTGGATATTTCTGGAATGTTTTGATAAGGGTTTAGGACTCTTTTTTTACATTTAAAAAGTCTGGTCATACTGTCATACTCACAATTTCCTGTATTATTAGTTAGAGCCCATACCCATTTTGGCTTTTCTGGGTACCACCAGGTGGAAGTCCCATTGCTGATTTTAAGTCTTTTACAAGGAGAATGTCCCACACTCTTTAAATAATTTTTACCCTCTCTCCGTAGGCATTCCTCCCCTATTGTGATAGAACTCAAAATCCATCCCTCAGGTCGGTCTTCTCGTGTGCTACTGGTACGATTCCATTTAAGGAGTTCCACTGGCCCTAAACTGCTCCCTTTCCAAGGCCACTCTTCCGTCATTAAAGGCCCTCCGCAAATCCAGCAATTTGTTACATTTAATTCCCTGCTTATTCTTTCCCCCAAATCTACAAACAAATTCTTTCCTAATGTTGGGAGTCCTATTTCTTCCTCCAACTGCTTTCTGATTTTTGCATACAATTCTCCATCAAATCTTGGAGTTATTTTTTTCTTAATTTGTTCTATTTTATTTTTCACTATTTCGGCTTTTATCATATCTTGTACCCCACCTCCGTCTGATATGTCCCAATGCACGGCTTTAGTAAAGCAGAGCCATTGTTCCCCTCTAGGACAATGTACTCCTAGTCTTGTTCCGCCTATTCCTAAATTCTTCCCAACCCAATATTCGTGTTGGTCGTATTTGCACACTGTTAACTCATGGCGGTTATAACAGCGGCTGTTGATATGCGAATGCACTGTCATAGTGGAAACCATCTTCCTATTCCAGGAGACCTGCTGGTAACACTTCATGCATTCGTTACTGGATACTAAGGATACCGCTAATAACCATACGAGGAGTGGAGGTCCAGTATGGCTTATACTCCTACCTCTCATGCCTATTGGGGTGCTTCCAACAGCCGAGAAATAATTCTTCTTGGCAGCGAGTACAGTGGCCAACCTGGTCTTGCCCTCCATCCTCTTTTGATCCGGTATCCCTGGCTCTTGTAGCAGGTAGGGTTCTTATCTCTTTTCCAAGCAAAATCGTTTTTTTACACTTAGAGACCACTGTTTCCCACCATTCTTCAGGAATTTCCCACAGAACCGGCACTAGCAATTCCCACCCACAAATTAATGTTACAATATTGGTATATCGTATCTGAGTTTGAGCCAAACTCGAATTTTGCTTCCGGCAATTTAAACAGAAGGGATGTCTTCGGGATGAATGGTAATACCAATTTTGCTTACAACCTAAGCATTCGCACTTCACCCAACTATGATGTCTAGCATAGGGATGTATCAGACAAGGTATACTACGGGGTACTGGAGGGGGCTGTAGTTCTTCCTCAAGGTTAGGATGTAGCCGACTATCTTCTTCATATAAATCGCATGCAAGTGCAAACAGAGAGTTTTCAGTTTTATACAACCCTGACCCTCCTGTCTGTAACGGGAGTGCTCTTCCCCAAGGAGGATATCTAATTTTCTTTAAGGTTTGTCCTGGCCATACCCGAAACCAACGGTAAAGTTCTGGTTTCACTTCCCAAGTTTCTGTGATTTCTAAGTTATGATTCAGTTCCTCTCCCGTACATCACCGCATTGGTTGGCGTTTTAAGGCGAGTCTGGTGTCCCCGGGAGCTGAAGTCAGAGTCCAGTCTCTAGGTTCTTCTACTGGTCCTTTTATTCTGCTGGCGTGAGTCCACCCTTTTTCCTTCGTCCGTACTGCAGCTTCTGTAGTCAACAGCACCTGAAAGGGACCCTCCTACTGGGGAGTTAAAGATTGCTCTCTCCAAGTTTTTACTAAAACCCATTCTCCAATTTTAATGTTATGGATCTTAAAATCCAACAGGGTAGTTTGTGGGAGCAACCCTTTATTTCTTAGTTGTTCCAAGTTCTTTGCAATCTGCATTACGTATTGTTTAATACTAGCCTCCCCTCCTTCATAAGTAGCCATTTCCTGCTGTGAAGCCAAGAAGGGCAAACCAAACATCATTTCATATGGAGAGACTCCGAGATCCGTTCTGGGTTGAGTTCGAACCCTGAGTAATGCTAAAGGGAGGCACTTGACCCATGACAGTTGAGTTTCTATCATTAATTTGGTTAAAGCCCTTTTTAAAGTCTGATTCATTCGTTCAACCTTTCCTGAGCTTTGGGGATGCCATGGAGTGTGTAACTCCCATTGAGTACCTAAGGCTTGAGTTATCTGGGTGATTATTTTGGAGGTGAAATGTGTTCCCCTGTCAGAGTCTATTCTATGAACCATTCCGTATCTAGGAATAATTTGTTCTAGCAGGATCTTTGTTACTACATTAGCCGATGTTCTAGTGACTGGAATTGCCTCCACCCAATGGGTAAGATGGTCTACTAATACCAAGAGGAACTTCCACCTTTGGACTTGTGGGAGTTCTGTAAAATCCACTTGTATATTTTGAAAGGGGCGTAAGGCCAACTCCCGCCCTCCATGGATGGGTTTTCTCATTACCTTTTTATTCACCTTTTGGCAAGTTATACACCTATCGGTGATTTGTTTAGCTACTCTGAACACCCCTATGCATCCAAATTTTCTAAGAAAGTGATCGCAAATGGCCTGTGTTCCCCAGTGGGTTTCTCTATGCAATTCCTCCAATATTTTTCTTGCTAATGTTTTATTTACTATCTGACACCCATCAGGTAACACCCATTTTCCTTCCGGAGTCTTTTCTCCTCCTATTCTAGTCAATTCCTTTTCTTCAGCTTCAGTGAATTGAGGAATATTACCTCGCTCCTCTTTTCTCTGTCGAACAACTAATAATTTCTCTTCCCCATTTTCAGCAGCCTCTTTCGCCTCTTGGTCGGCTAGATTATTTCCCCTTATTTCTGGTGTTAATCCTTTCTGATGCCCCTTTACATGGACTACTGCAATTTCCTTAGGTAGAGTTAAAGCTTCTAATACCTCC
Organism: Rissa tridactyla; assembly: GCF_028500815.1. Lineage (NCBI taxonomy): Eukaryota > Metazoa > Chordata > Aves > Charadriiformes > Laridae > Rissa > Rissa tridactyla. The sequence continues at coordinate 7,158,433 of NC_071496.1, forward strand.
AATATTAACTCCTCGTGAACTAGTCCTTTTCCTTTTGAAGTTAGTAATCCTCTTTCTTCCCAGATTTTTCCAAAAGTATGTACCACCTCAAATGCATATTTAGAATCTGTATAAATAGTTCCTTCCTTATGTGCTAGAAATTCTAATGCTCTTTTTAAGGCGTATAACTCACAGCTTTGAGCAGACCAATTAGATGGCAGTTTTCCTTTTTCTATAATCGTCATGTTACTCCCATCTATTATTGCATATCCAGACATTCTTTTCCCTTGTATACACCTAGATAATCCATCTATGTATATCTTTTCTGCTACTGATAAGGCTTGGTCGGTCAAATCTTCTCTGATTTTTGTCTGATAATTTATTACTTCTAAACAATCGTGTACTAGTTCCTCTTTAGGTTCCCCATATAGAAACTGGGCAGGATTTTGATTCTTATCTGTTACCAAGGTTAGGTCTTCGTTGTCTAGTAAAATGGCCTCATATTTCAACATCCTAGAATCCGTCAACCATTTATCTGCTTTCTGATTTAAGATATTCCTTACAGAGTGTGGAGTGTGAACTATTAGCTTATCCCTGAAAGTGAGTTTTCGACTTTCTTCCACTAGTATCGAGGTAGCGGCTACCGCTTGGATGCATATTGGCCAACCTCGGCTGACTGGATCTAATAATTTTGATAAGTACGCTACCGGTTTCCTCACCCCTCCCCATTCCTGGGCCAAAATTCCATGGGCTATCCCATTTTCCACATTGACAAACAAATAGAAGGGTTTCTCTAATGATGGTAGGCTCAGAACCGGAGCTTTTATCAGTTTTGACTTTAGTTCTTCTAGTTTTTCATTGTCATTCTGCGTCCACTCTATCTTATCTTCCCCCATCAATTTTTCGTATAAAAACTTCACCGCCTGGGTATACCCCTCGATCCATAATCTACAGTACCCTAGTAGTCCTAATAACTTCCTTACTTCTCTTCTTGTAGTTGGGGGTGGGAGGGATATTATTCCGGCAATCCTCTCGGGGTTTAATTTGCAGCTTCCCTGACTTATTATATGCCCTAAGTATCGTACTTCAGGTTCTACAAATTGTAACTTTCCCTTGGAAACCCTTAAACCTTTCTCTCCTAAAAAGTTTAATAACTGAATTGTTACTTCTCTGACTAATTTTTCCTCTTCCCCTGATATTAATAAGTCATCTACATACTGAGTGATTTGAGTTTTTGGAGGGGTGTGAAAAGATTGTAACAGCTTCTCCAGAGCCTGTCCAAACAGGTTGGGAGACTCTGTAAACCCTTGAGGTAGCCTTGTCCATCTGAGCTGCTGTTTACATCCGGTATTTGGGTCCTCCCATTCAAAAGCAAAGATATCTCGACTTTCCTCAGCCAGGGGACATGCCCAAAACGCATCTTTTAAATCCACTACACTAAACCAGCTATGTTCCGGTGGAACTTTGCTCAGAAGGGTATAAGGGTTTGGTACAACAGGGTACCGAGTCAAAGTTCTCTTATTCACCTCCCATAAGTCTTGCACCAACCTATACAGCCCGTCAGGTTTCTTTACAGGTAGGATAGGAGTGTTATGAGGAGACATACAGGGTTCGAGGGTCCCATCAGAGATGAGTCCTTCAATTACCGGCTGGAGGCCTTTTTTTCCCCTCCATTGAAATGGGGTACTGCCTGACTCGTATGGGGTGATTTTCCCTTTCTATAGAGTCTTTGATTGGTTGGATATTCAGACCTCCTCTGTTACCGGCCACAGCCCAACCTTGCTGATTAATTTTGGATTCATCCTCCTGACTTAATCTTAGTATTTTTGCAATGATTTTCCCCTCCTCGGGGATTACTCCAACTCCCAGCTGGATCTGCAAGTCTCTTCCCAACAGATTGCACCCAGCCCCAGGCACTAGCAAAATATTCCCTACACCTATTTTGTCATTACCTTCAAAAAACACCTGCTTGATCACCGGGGCTTTAAAACTTTCCCCCTTTGCTCCCGTTACATTAATTACTTTTTTACTTATAATGCATCCTTTAGGTATGTTACAAACACAAGTTCGCTCAGCTCCTGTATCTACTAGAAATTCTAATACTTCCTCCTGGGGGCCCACTCTTAGGTTTATCAAGGGCTCAAGGTGATAGCTATCCCCCAGGAGGTAGAGCCCCTGACACCCCTAATCCTCAATTTCTTTAAACACTTTGTGATCTTTATCCCTTTGAGGACATTCTTTCTTAAAATGCCCAAGTTTCCCACAATAGAAACATCCACTTCCTTCATTCCTTTTCTCAGTTCCCGATGGTCCCCTCCTGGGAGGGATCTGATTCCGTCTAAAAGTCTCCTCCCGCCTCTCAGGATTCCGTCCCATCCCCCCTTTCACCCTGGGATTTTTCTGAATATTTCCTTCCCTCATGGTGGCTACCATGATTTTAGCTTTTGCTTTAGCCTTCTCCTCATCTCTTCGTACATATACTTTCTGAGCTTCCCTCAGTAATTCGTTCAGGCCCCGATCCTGCCAGTCCTCTAGTTTCTCTAATTTTCTTCGAATGTCTGGCCAGGTGTGTGTAACAAATTGAACTCTCAGTATTGTTTGCCCCGCGGGACTCTCTGAATCTATTCCTGAGTACTGTCTCATGTTACGTCGCAGCCTTTCAGGCCATTCGGTCGGGGTTTCCTCCCTTCCCTGCTGCCCATCAAATGCTTTGGTTACATTCTGCCCTCTAGGAGCGGCTTCTTTTATACCTTTAATAATTAAATTTCGATAATCACTCATGTTCCTACGACCCTCTACATCATTTTGATTCCAATTTGGGTGTACTATTGGCATCTTCTGATCCCCAGGTGGGCCTTGCTGATTTTCCCTTTCCCAAATTCTCATCCCAGCTGTTCTAATCATTTGCCGTTCTTCGGGAGAAAATATTATACTCATTATCGACTGCATTTCCTCCCAGGTATAAATATTAGGGCCTAGGAATTGGTCTAATTGTTCTGATAGGCCTATTGGATCTTCCAGTAACCCTTTTAATTCCTTTTTAAAATTCCTGACTTCAGTGGGAGTCAAAGGAACATTTACAAATCCTATCCCCCCTTGTGCTCCCCCCAGGGGTACTTCCCTTAAGGGGAATAAACTAACTCCTGGTGTTTCCTGCACCGTGTCTTGGTCTTCCAATTCCTTTACTTTAACAGAAGTTTTCCGCCATAACCTAGGAGAGTTTGTAAGTGATGCTTTTTCAATTAACCTCTGAGACCTGTCCGACCTTCTCCTAGCACTAGGTGTCAGCTCTTTCCCAGGAGAAAGGGGGGGCTGTTGGAGGGAGGCGGTAGGGAGGGGGCAAAACTTCCAGAGGATCCCACCGCTTCTCCTTTTCTTCCCTTGGGATCTCAGATATTTTAAAGGCGCTAACTCCTTTTGGCCAAATCTCCCCTTTCCAGCAGGAGGCATATTCACTCTCCTCTGGGCTGAATGATTCTTTAGAGTTTACATAAAGGTTTAAAGCCTGGCATATCCACCCTTCAAAGGACCCATATCTAGGCCAATACAAATGGTCTGCTCGTATAGGTTCCTTTGTCCATTCTATCATACAATACTGAATCATTTTAACTTTATCCTTATTTTTAGTATCCGGATCAATATTCCAATTAGCCAATTTTATCCCCAAAGGACTGTCTTGGGGTATATCTGCTGGCACTTTCCCGCTCCCCTTTTCCCTGGGACTCTTTTTACTTATCTTTTGTCCCATTTCCCTGGGGCTGTCTTCCGCTCACCACAGCAGTCATGCACCCAGTTTTCCCGGGGCTGTCTTTCACTCAATCATCTCTGACGTTTCATCTCTTCACCGGCCAATTCCCTCGCGGGAGATTGGAACCGCGGTTAGAAAGACTCCACACTCGCTCCCCAGATCCGGACTGTCCGGTCCGAGTTCCACACACACAGCAATCAAGCCCCAAACCCACCCAACCAAGCAGTACTTACAGTCCTGTTTTCTTGCCTGGGTCTTCGTGCACAAGAATTATGGGCTACCGCGGTTTTTCCTGGGGAGACTTACCCCTTTTGCTTTATGAGTCCCTCCTCTCGTGGGATTATCAGCTTGGAGTCTCAACAGGCACCGGGAAGTCCTTCGAGCAGGCTGCCGAAATCGGTGGGGTGCACCTCCTGCTCGGGGTCTCGGAGCCCACTGGGACCAAGTGAATTCTCCTGGACGAGCCCCCAAATTGTAATAAACAGCCAGATCCCTTAAACAGAAATGGCACTTATTTTATTATAGGGACAAAGCCAATAAAGCAAAAGCACAGTGCTGGGTGCATGACTCAAGTCAGAGGCACACCAGCTAACACTTCACCCACGTCTTATATACATTCAATATTGCATACGTATTCACTATTTTAGACAGAGTAATTGTTTATAATGATTGATTAGTATTAGTCCTTTTTCTCTTCTATTTGTGCGTTTCCTTCTGACAATTGTTTCTGAGGATCGATGATCTTCAGTTCCCTTTTCCCATGCATCTGTTTCCTTCTGGTAGGATCAGCTCCCTTTTCCCGTGCATGTGTTTCCTTCTGGTAGGATCGATTATCATCAACTCCCTTCTCCTATGCATCTGTTTCCTTCTGTTAATCATTTTTGGGGTCTTTTGGAGAAGTTCTCTTTTGTTTCTCTCGGATGTTTTTCTTCATGATGTTTTTCTTCATAGTTGCTGTTAGTTGTTATCTTTGAGGTTTCTCATGTTTCCTAATTTACTAAAGGTTAGTTATCCTTATAAGTCAAAGATTTATAGCCTTGTTATTATGGCAAAAGCCAACAATACCTTCACTATTTTTCACAACAGGATTCACAATAGCAATGAGGTAGCTCAGCCCAGATCCCACTGACACTGAACAACTAAGTAGCAGGCAGGCATCAACTATTTCCCTACCACGTGGTAAGGTGGGTTCCTGGGACGTTGACAGAGCACCTGAACCGCACTTCCCCAGCTGGGAAAAGGTTTTTCTCGCCTCCTCTCTTGCAGCAGGAGCCAGAGTGCCGCTGGCTATGACCACCTGCTGTCTCTCTGCTAAGGAGAAGTTGCAGCGTATCAGCATGGACATCAAGCGTCAGCTGCACCATGACAAGTAGGACACCTGCTGGGAACTCAAGCTACTGCTGCTGCTGGGTGAGAGCAAGTTGCTGCCACCAGGTCCCCGGGGAACTGCCCTCCTGCCTTGGGGTAAGGAGACACCTCGCCCTGTCTCTACCCTGGCAGGGCTGGGAGGTTTCTGCCTGGCATGTTCTGTCGTTTGCACAGACACCATCAGGTCCTGCTTTGTTCGTGAGGGAGGTGGGGGTAAAGCAGAGATTAAAATACCAACCAGTGCCAATGCCTCTTCCTTCAAAAGCCATTGTCTTTCTATTGGTGCTACTGAATGGTGTTGATGGTGGGGAGGTATCCTGTCAGTATAGGCAATGTCTAAAGTTTTCATTGCTGCTACTATGTGTGTAACTGGAGTGGAGACAAATGACAGATTTTCATATATCTTGGGCCTGTAGAGTTGTTGCCTGGGTGTTAGTTTTGGGTGTGTCATGGTTTGGGATGAGCTGGCCACTAAAGCGAATGACAGATGCTCTCTGACCTCTCTCCCTTCAGAGGAGAGGAGAAAGAACAAGAGGAAGAGAGAACTATGAGTTGAAAAGAAACTAAACTGCTTTCATGAAATATTATTAATAAAATAATAATAATAGAAGGCAATAATATTAATAAGATAATAATATACACAATGTATACAAAACCAGTATTGAGCTCCCAGGATGATGATCACATCACAGGCAGGCACTGGAAAAGTCCCAGACTGGACTCAGCGATGGACGGGAGCTGAACTCAGGATGTGGATTCAGGAACCTATGGATTGGGATCAAAGGCAGACGAACAGATAGAGTACTTCTTGGACAGCAGCCATTAAAGAAAGAGAGCTGACCCTTTGATTCCTCAACTTTTATACTGAGCATGATGCAGATGGGATGGAACACCCTGTTGGTCATTTTTGGGTCACCTGTCCTGTCTGCTCCTCCTGTAACTGATTCTTTTTTAAAGATTCCAACGTACAAACCAGAGCCCACACAAAGAAAAAAAAAAAAGGTTAACTCTGCTTTATTGTGAAGCCTTGCTACAGAGAAAAAAAAACAAACAGTGAATTCAGCTTTATTGCGAAGCCTTGCTAAGCAGTTCCCAAGTGTCCCAAAAGTTACTTCAGAGAGTCTTACCACCCCATAGATCGTAGCAGCACCGCTGAGCAGCAGGATAATGAGGAGCTCCATCGGTATGGCAGAGGGAGGCAGACACGGTGCTTGCTAAGCAGTTCCCAAATGTCCAAAAGTTACTTAAGAGAGTCTTACCACCCCATAGATCGTAGTAGCACCGCTGAGCAGCAGGATGAGGAGGAGCTGCATCGGTACGGCAGAGGAAGGCAAGGCACAGCTCAGTCAGGGTGTCCCCTGTATCTTCAAAGTGCGCTCATGTCTCTCTCCCACTCTCCGGCCCGAGACAGCCCCCTTATATCCTGCACCAGATTGAGTGGAGAAGTACAGGGTAGAGTCACTGCATGCGTGGCCAGCACATGCAGTGAGCCTCACCAGACTCATGATCCAGCTTTGCTAACAGCGGCTGTCTGATACGTGACCACATTGTTGTAATCCCTTCTTATCGTCTTCTGTGAAGGTCAGGTTCTCATGGATACACGCATAGTTTTTGCAGCAACAGTACTGAGGTCCTTTTTCTTGGCATGTATAGTGGATTTGGTTCAACTAGTAATTTTCCATCGTGTCTCACTCAGACCATCCTCTATTATCCCTTACACATCTCCCCACAGGTGCGACCCCTCTATGCTTTTCCATTTCTGACCCTCCAGCGGGGCAAATAACAAAGTTAGCTGACCTTGGTTGTTATAGCAATAAGTATAAGCAGGAGCCTCTCTGCATACCATTCCTTGGTATTAACTACAAACATCAGGCCTTATCTCTGCTAGAAGCTGACAGTGTCTGAAAAATATGCTGTTAATTTCAGAGTGTGCAGTTAGTTAAAAGCGACTTAATTGAAAAATAAAATTACTGAACAGAAAATTGGTTCTGTTTTACCTCAAACCAGGACAGGGTGGTGGTGTGTTTTTTTCCAGAAACACATCCCCCTCCCCCCATCCAAACTCAGGCACTTAAAAAGAAGAAAGGCCACAGTGTTATAATGATGCTGTTGTAAAGTTGTAGAGACTTGTTCTTGTGAATGACGAGGCATGTTTGAGTAAATGATAACTGTAAACTCAGGAAATGGTATTTACACATTACCCTGATACATGACCTGTCCTGTCCCATAGCTGAGAGAGGTCAGTGGCTCTTGAGCTTTGCATGTGCTCAATACTGGGTTAAAGGCCTGTTTACAAGGAGAAGGGAGAGGGAGTACCAGCCTGCCCATCTCTACTAGTATTCCTCTGGGCACGTATCCAGAGTACATCTTCCATGGTTTCATCTCCTACACCAAACACTACTTTTTTGATGAATACTCTTTCATTGGTAGTAATTCAGCTTGATGGAGATGTTGGCGAGAGCTTTAGCATCGATGAGGCTGACAGATTTAAGCCATTCTAACTGTTGCTGTTCTGAGCAGATGCCATACACATCTATGTGAGTGAACTAACTTTACTTTGTGCTAGTGCTAACACTCCCTTGTTACAGTCTCCACCTTCAACTCTACTACAAAACTGGTCAAGCTATGATAGCTTACATAATGTACCTGATCAAATAACTAACCAGGAATTAACTTACAAGGAATAATCAAATGGTAATTTTTTAGGAAGAATGGAGAAAACCAAGATTAAACAGACTGTTGTCTGTGTAAAATTACAAAATTATCATAACACAAAACTGATTTTAAAAAAAGAAAACCCAAAATACTGAGTTACCCTCAGTGGCGTGTCTGTTGTGATATTGCCTCTGCCTATTACCTGTGTAGAAATCTGTAGGTAACTAATGAAACAGTCTAAACTGATGTCTGTTCATTTTATGAAAGATTCTTGAGCCAAATAGGAAAGTATTTTGGATTTTGTGGTAAATATTTATTCATAAGAAATAAGATTTGTTCATTAAAATGTTGTACTAGAGAACTGCAGTGTGTTAACCTTGGCTGGATGCCAGGTGCCCACAAAGCTGCTCTATTACTCCCTCTCCTCAACAGGAAAGGGAGAAAATAATGTGATGAGTCACCTCTCGCTCATGGATCGAGATAAGGACAGGTAGATAGCTTACCAATTACCATCATGGGCAAAACAGACTCAACTTAGGGAAAATTAATTTAATTTATTGCCAATGAATAACAGAGTAGGATGGTAAAAACACCTTTTGCCCCACTCCCCCTTCTTCCCCCACTCAACTTCACTCCTTCATTCCTGACTCTTCTATCTCCTACCCCCACCCCCAAGCAGCACATGGGGGATGGGGAATAGGGGTTGCAATCAGCTCATAACATTTCATCTCTGTCGCTCCTTCCTCTTCATTCTTTTTCCCTGCTCCTGCGTGAGGTCCCTTCTACAGGCTGCAGTTATTCAAGAACTGCTTCAGCATGGGTACAGTCCTTCAGGAACAGACAGCTCTAGTGTGCGTCCCCCACAGGCCGCAGTTTCTACCAGAAAACTTGCTCCTCCATAGGCTCCTCTCCACGGACTACAATTCCTGCCAGGAGCCTGCTCCAGCATGGCCTTTCCATGGGCTACAGCTTCCTTCAGGGCATATCCATCTGCTGCAGCGTGGGGGTCCTCCACATAAAAACTGTTTCTATAAATACATTAACAACAAAAGGAGGGCTAAGGGGAATCTCCATCCTTTATTGGATGGGGGGGGGGAAACAATGACAAAGGATGTGGAAAAGGCTGAGGTACTTAATGCCTTAAAACCAGTTGTTCTCTGGGTACCCAGCCCCTGAGCTGAATGAGGGAGACGGGGAGCAGAATGAAGCCCCCATAATCCGAGAGGAAATGGTTAGCGACCGGCTACACCACTTAGACACATACAAGTCTATGGGGAGGGATGGGATCCACCCAAGAGTACAAAGGGAGGTGACAGAAGCACTCACCAAGCCACTTTCCATCATTTATCAGCAGTCCTGGCTAACCGGGGAGGTCCTAGTTGACTGGAAGTTTGCTAATGTGATGCCCATCCACAAGAAGGGTCGGAAGGAGGATCCAGGGAACTACAGGCCTGTCAGTCTGGCCTCAGTGCTGGGGAAGGTTATGGAGCAGATCATCTTGAGCGCATCACATGGCACCTACAGGACAAGCAGGTGACCAGGCCCAGTCAGCATGGATTTATGAAAGGCAGGTCCTGCTTGACAAACCTGATCTCCTTCTATGACAAAGTGACCCACTTGGTGGATGAGGGAAAGGCTGTGGATGTTGTTTACCTGGACTTTAGTAAAGCCTTTGACATGGTTTCCCACAGCATTCTCCTGGAGAAACTGGCTGCTCATGGCTTGGACGGGTGTACCATTCACTGGGTGAAAAACTGTCTGGAAGGCTGGGCCCAAGGATTTGTGGTGAATGGAGGTAAATCAAGTTGTCGGCCGGTCACAAGTGGTGTTCCCCAGGGCTCAGTACTGGGGCCAGTTCTGTTTAATATCTTTATCAATGATCTGGACGACGGGATTGAGTGCACCCTCAGTAAGTTTGCAGATGACACCAAGTTAGGTGGGAGTGTTGATCTGCTTGAGGGTAGAAAGGCTTTACAGAGGGATCTGGACAGGCTGGATCAATGGGTTGAGGCCAGTGGTATGAGGTTCAACCAGGCCAAGTGCTGGGTCCTGCACTTGGGTCACAACAACCCCATGCAGCGCTACAGGCTTGGGGAAGAGAGGCTGGAAAGCTGCCTGGCGGAAAAGGACCTGCGGGTATTGGTCAAAAGCCAGCTGAATATGAGCCAGCAGTGTGCCCAGGTGGCCAAGAAGGCCAACAGCATCCTGGCTTGTATCAGGAATAGCGTGGCCAGCAGGACTAGGGAAGTGATCGTCCCTTTCTACTTGGCATTGGTGAGGCCACACCTCGAATACTGTGTTCAGTTTTGGGCCCCTCACTACAAGAAAGGCATTGAGGTGCTGGAGCATGTCCAAAGAAGAACAAGGAAGCTGGTGAAGTGTCTAGAGTCTTATGAGGAATGTCTGGGGGAGCTGGGCTTGTTCAGCCTAGAGAAAAGGAGGCTGAGGGGAGACCTTATCACTCTCTACAACTACCTGAAAGGAGGTTGTAGTGAGTTGGGGGTCAGTCTCTTCTCCCAAGTAACAAGCGATAGGACAAGAGGAAATGGCCTCAAGTTGTGCCAGGGGAGGTTTAGGATGGGTATTAGGAAAAATTTCTTCATCGAAAGGTTTATTAAGCATTGGAACAAGCTGCCCAGGGAAGTGGTTGAGTCACTATCCTTGGAGGTATTTAAAGGACTTGGAACATGGTCTAGTGTGGTTTTGGCTGTGTTAGGTTTACGGTTGGACTTGATGATCTTAAGGGTCTCTTCCAACCTAAATGATTCTATGATTCTATAAAAGAGTGATTATCCTTGACTACTCTCTGTCCAGCCATGTTTTGTCTCCAAAAAGCAGATCATTAAGGAGTGTTATGAGTGACACAAATATGACTTTTCCCCAGCCTGCATTCTTAGCCTCCAACTAAGTAGCAAGAATTCTCCTGGTACCTTTTGTTTTCCTAAAAGAAGTCATTAGATTTTTATAGGTGTACTGGTCTGGCTGGAATGGAGTTAATTTTCTTCATAGCACCCTGTATGGGGCTGTGTTTTGTATTTGTGACTAAAATAGTGTTGATAAAACACCAGTGTTTTGGCTGTCACTGAGCAATACTTGCATGGCATCAAGATTTTTTCTTTTTCCCACTCTGCCCTCCCCACCAGCAAGTAAGCTGGGGGGTGGGCAAGAAGTTGGGAAGGGACCCAACCTGGACAGCAGACTCAAATTGACCAAAGGGATATTCCATGCCATGGAATGTTATGATCAACAATAAAAACTGAGGGGAGTTTTTTTTTGTGGAGGTAGCCATTGCTTAGAGACTGTCTGGGCATCAGTCTACTTGTGGGAGGTGGTGAGTGATTGCCTTTGCATCACTTGTTTTGTGTTTTTTCTTCTTCTTTCCTTTGCTTATTAAACTGTCTTTATCTTGACCTACGGATTTTCTCACTTTTGCTCTTCTCAGTCTCTCGTCCATCCTGCTGCAGGGGGAGCGAGCAAGCAACTGGGTGGGGGCTTAGCTGCCACCTGTATCAACCCACCACAACAAAGAACAAATTAGTCTTTGTGAGAGTGGGAAAGTTCTAGATGTGCCAACAAGGTTAATTTTTTTCATGCCACATGACAGGCTGGTATTCATAGATGTGGTAAAATATAACTTACTGTTTTTAAGTAGTGGCATAGGAGTAAGAAATGCATCCATGGTGAAACCAATTTGAATTTGTACGAGTCAGGAAGATATGGAGTAAGATAATACATACGTATCAATTTAGTGATGGTAGAGTAAATTTTACCAAGCCCTCAGTAGATCTGTCTAGATACTTGTTAACCTAAGCTATCAGACTTTATAGATTAACCTGAAATAAATATGATATTAGAGTTGAAGCTTTTCTCCTTTGGGTTTAATGTAAGCTCACATAGGCAGGATTGAGCATCTAGAATGAATAGGATTTTTTTTCCCAGTACACCAATGGTATTGCATGTTGGTTTGTCAGTTTTCTACCTGTCATGGTTTCAGTTGGGATAGAGTTAACTTTTTTACTAGCAGCTGGTATAGTGCTATGTTTTAAATTTGGGATGAGAAATAGTGTTGATAGTGCACTGGTGTTTTTAGTTGTTGCTAGGCAGTCAAGGCTTTTTCTGCTCCTCACATAGCACTGCCAGTGAGCAGGCAAGAAGCTGGGAGGGGATACAGCTGGGACAGCTGACCCCAACTGACCAAAGGGCTATTTCATACCATGTGATGTCATGCTCAGCATATAAAGATGGGGAAAGAAGAAGGAAGGGGGAGACGTTTGGAGTGATGGTGTTTGTCTTCCCAAGTAACTGTTACACATGATGGAGCCCTGCTTTCCTGGAGATGGCTGAACACCTGCCTGCCAATGGGGAGCAGGGAACAAAGTCCTTGTTTTGCTTTGCTTGCATGCACGGTTTTTGCTTTGCTTATTAAACTGTCTATCTCAACCCACGAGTTTTCTCACTTTTACTCTTCTGATTCTCTCCCCCATCTTGCGGTGGGGGGAGCGAGCGGCTGTGTGGTGCTTAGTTGCCGGCTGGGGTTAAACCACGACACATAGCTGTAACTGGGTTGTATGTGCCAGAAACATTTTTGCTTTTCCATTTTGAATGTGGTTTTTATATATCATTTTTATTACCGCCCGTAAACATATCTGTTATGAATGGCTAGTGAAAAGCTTAAGGGCTGAGGCCAAATTTGAGTTAATTGGTGAGTTACTGTGCCTGAATCCATGTGGGTGTCTTCATGCAGTGCTACGGGGTACAGTCAAGGCATCTTGGTCTGTGGAACTCAGTTCTTCATTGCATATACAGACATGAGACAGATCCCTGCTGTGCCTCAGCTTCTCACTGTTAACTGGCAATAATGGCACTTGTTTTATCTTCCCAGGATAAGTACATGTCCTGGTTTGGGATGGAGCAGAGCCAACTGTCTGTTCAGTGAGAGAGGCTCTTGCTCTTACTTGTTGCTGTGGCAACCAGGGTCAGCTGACTGGGTTATTTACCCCATGGAGGGGTTGCACCTGTGGGGAGGAGTGGACAGGCGACCTGAAACTGACCAATAGGGTATTCCATCCCATCTGCCATGCTCAGTATAAAAGCTGAGGGATCAAAGGGGTCAAGCTGTCTCTTCTTTGTCTTCTTTCTAGTTGGATCTTCTTCTATGGGCTGCTGTTTCAATTGCTCTCTTTCTTCAATGACTGATGTCTGGGGAGGACCCTGTCGCCTCATTTGCCTTTTAATCCTAGTCAGCATGTTCCAGTTCCCATTTGTCACTGAGTTCAGTCTGGAACTTTCCCAGTAGCCTGCTGGTGACATCTTCCTAGGAACTTGATCCATTTTTGTATGTATTTATGTTGTATCTATTTCATTATATTTTTTTTTATTTTATTATTAATATTTCATTAAAGTAGTTTAGTTTTTCCTAAACTCATAAATCTCTTTATCTCTCTTTTCCCCCCCTTGAAATGAGAAGTGGGGGAGAGCATTTGTTGTCTTGTCATTGGCTAACCCAGCACAAACCACAACATAGGTATACTGCAAAACCAATCTAATTTGAATGGATGGCAAGAGAGGAGGCTGTTTCAGTTTGAAGAATAATCTTGTATGAATGTCACTAATTTTTGTTCACTTTGTTTCTTTTAGTAGTTTGCTCACAGAGGATTCCCAAAATTGACTCTCAAGGGAAAACTGATGCAATGAGCAAGTGCTGGATATGCCTTAAGATTCTGATTGTGTACTTCAGTTTCTGAGATTAAATGAGATAATCCATTTCTTTGCAAGCAAACCTGAACAAATACTTGATATAAATCAATTTCAATAGCTGTAAGCTTCAGTATGATGGGCAATTGTAAAATATTAATGAAGTGTTTGGCTCATGTGTGCCTGACTTGAGTTGTGGAGCATGAAATCTGGTGATCGTGTAAGGATATCTAAGATGGTTTTCAGTGTACAAATGCATCCTTCATTCTTAATTATTTCTGAATCACACTTCAGATAGATGAACCAAGGTGGCATCCTTTTATAATGTAGAAAAAAAACCTCAGTGTGCTTTAATATTGAGAACCTGATTTTGCAGGGCTGGGAGTAGACTGATCCTCAGATAAATATCCTGGGTGGTAAAGACAACTATAGAGTTTACAGTAAATCACTCAAACCTTTACTCAGATCTTTACATATCAGTATGTGTGTCAAGACAGTAATTTTGCTTGAACTGGATTTTATTTCTTAGAAAGATATCTTAAAGATATCACATGTTAATTCATGAATTCTCCCCATGTACCTTGATTAAAACAGTCTTTCCATTCTTTGACTATAACAGTTTGCTCTTGGCATTTCTGTTATGCAATTTTAAACATTTTAAATATTGTATTAAGACAAAATTCATTTGCTTGGAGGTTCATCGAAATGATCATTAAATGCCAGTGCTTTGTGCCAGAAGGTTTTCATGTTGTCACTGCGTATTAGTTGGAAATGCCAGTTATTTTCTGACTCCAGTATGCTCTGTGCTTCGTTTTGGGACAACTTAATTCTTGTGCCACCACTGTCGAAACATAAAAGAATTTGTTTGAAATGTTCAAAGGAATAGCAGCTACTAGACAATTAGTTGTTGTAGGATATAACAAGCACAATATTCTGAGGAGGAAATGGATCACAGAATTTTTTATTACTTAGTTTATGAAAATCATGAAGCGTTACTTTGGGACATGAGAGATGAGGTGTGAGAGAAGAGGATGTGATCTGTTGAGAATGTTTGTTACCTTTAAGGTCTCAATAAGGTAATCAACATAAAGGAATAAAGCGCCATCTGATTTTTCTATGAAGTAACATCTTACTGCTAGTTGATTTGGCTTTTTGTTGCTCCATTTTTCTGAGGTATCTAGTATTCATTATTCATCTTTCTTGAAGAAAGCAACAAAACTGAATAAGGGAGAAAATGTAATTAGGTTTTTCTGTGACTGCTATCATAAAGGAAGATAACTCTAAATATTTTTCTCATTTCATCCTATCTAGCCTTCTTTCCAAAGTAGCATAATACGCAATTAGAATTTTCTGAAATGGTATGGCTTTACTTAAAAGGGAGGTTAATGAGTGGTATAATGTAGTTTTTAGTCTTCTAAAAGAAAAGGAAGACATGAATTATTAAACTAAGATAAATGAATTATTAAAATAATAATTAAACAATTACATTTTTATGATAATGCTATTAAATTTTAAATCTTCTGTTAATGGCTAAGTGATTCTTATTAGGATAGCCTTCATATTACTTTCTAATACTTGCTTATTTGTTCTTCATATAATCTACTCTGTGTGCCTAATATTATTACTAACAGTGGAAAAAAGTAAATGTAGTAATATATCTTTCTGCTTTGAAACTGAAATATAAGAACTAGCTTAAAATAAATTATCAGGATTCAAGAGCTACATTCTTATACAAGATCACTATGTGAAGTGTTGGGCACTGTGAGTTAGTGAAAATGAACATGGAAGCTGATATATTGCAAATTTTGAAGTACTGTTGTGGTTTGGGATGGACTGGCCACTAAATGAAGGACAGGTGGTCCTTTTAACTTCTCTCCCAAGGGAGAGAAGAATGAGGGAGACACACACTTATGGATTGAAAAAGAAACTAAACTGATGAAATAGTAATAAAAAATAATATGAGAAATATTATAATATTAATAAAATTATGAAAAACATACAATATATAAAAAACCAGTATCATAGAATCATAGGATGACGATCATATTGCTGTCAGGCACTGGGAAAGTCCTGGACTGAACTCAGCGATGGGTGGGAACTCGATTCTGGATCTGGAGTCAGGAGTGCACGCATCACGTCTAAAGGCAGCCATCTGGTGGTTGCTTCCAACATTGTAAGCACATAGCATTTTCCCTGTCAGGTTCGTGGAAGGGAGTTATAGTCAATTTGCCAAACTTCGCGTAATTATATTTCAGCCACCATTCTCCGTACCACAAAGGTTTTGATCTTTTGGCTTGCTTAATTTCAGCACATTTCACATTCATAGATGTCGTGGTTTAGGCCAAATTGGCCAATGACGAGATGATAGATGCTCTCCCCCCACCTCTCGCTCCAAGGTGAGGAGGAGGAGAGATAGACTTACGAGTTTAGAAGGAAATAAACTACTTTAATGAAATAGTAATAATAGAATAAAAAGGAAATAATGAAACAGATAAAATATATGCAAAACTGTATCAAGCTCCCAGGATGATGTCACTGGTAGGCACTGGGGAAGTCCCAGACTGGACTCAGCAACGGGTGGGAACTGGATTCCAGACCTGGAGTCAGGAACGCACGGATCGGGATCAAAGGCAGATGAACAGATTGAGTTCTCCTCGGCTGGCCACTGAAGAAAGAGGGCTGACCCCTTTGGTCCCTCAGCTTTTATACAGAGCATGGGGCAGATGGGATGGAATACCCCGTTGGTCACTTTTGGGTCACCTGTCCTGTCCACTCCTCACCACAGGTGCAACCCCTCTACGCTTTTCTGTTTCCAACCCTCCAACGGGGCAAATAACGAGATTAGCTGACCTTGGTTGTTATAGCAATAAGTATAATCAAGAGCCTCTCTGCATACCATTCCTTGGCATTAACTATAAACATCAGATATTATCTGCTAGAAGCCAACACTGTCTGAAAAATATGCTGTTAATTTCAGAGAGTTCAGTTAGTTAGAAGAGGCTTAGCTGAAAATTAAAATTACTGAAAAGAAAATTGGTTCTGTTCTACCTCAAACCAGGATAAGTATCAAGGAATTATAATTTACAAACAATGCCTGACTTGCTTAAATTTCTCTCTGAGTAACCATAGGTGGGCAAACTATGTAATAACTTGTTTTGTCTGCATAAAGCAAACCCAGTAGTGCATACCTCCCTCTCTACTAATTCCCTCTGACTCATACAATCTTGCCTGTGGCTTCAATATTGTTAATGCACAAAACCTTTCCAAATGAATGGCATGTTTGACTGTTTGGATATACTAAAACATGATCCTGTGATATCACAATCACATTTTTACTCATATAGTTTATCTAGTTCTGATAAACTGATCTACTCTTTTTTTTTTTAATGAACTACGTAATATTTATAAATATAAACTCGCCAAGGAGACCAGCTCCAGTGCAGGTAAGTATGTACTGGGGAAGGGAATCGCGGCAAAAAAGGGTCGGCTAGGGGCTCGTTTTGGAGGCTTTTTAAAGCCAGGAAAAGCGTCCAGCCCAGGCCGGTACCCAGCGCTTCTGGGGGGCGGAGGCAGCTGAGGAGCCGAGGGCAGAGCCACCACCCCCGGCGGCAGGTGTGAACGAGCAGGGGGTGGGACCACTCCCCCCCTCATAAAAGAAGCCCTTCGGGAGCAAACAAGCAGCAAGTGGGCGTTCCCTGGGTGTCACCCGCGGAACCACCCGGGAGCACCACGACCAGTACTTCCTGGGCTGGAGAAAAGGGCGGCCAAACAGGGCACGATACACCAGTCCAATCACAGCAGTCTGCACAGCAGTTTGCGCAGGATAGAGCTGAAAGACTGCCAACCCGGCCAGGTAGCAATGGTAACTACTCGCAAGAAGACTGTGGCATCCATGAGCTCCACAACCACCAGGTCTGATGCAGCCTCTCAGACAGAGCTCCTGTGGGAACATGCTGCCACGCAAACATCAGGCTGCAGGGTGTGCCCTGCTCTTATGCCAGCGTCAGATGGCAGTGGTGGGCACGCCTGTGGGAGATGTGCCCAGGTAGAGGATCTCCTCTGCTTAGTGCTGGAGCTCAGGGAGGAGGTAAGCAGGTTGAGGAGCATCAGGGAATGCAAGAGGGAGATAGATACTTGGAGTAGAATCCTGCATCCCATGACAGAAACCCAGCAGGCAGACAGAACCCCTGCAGCAGAGAGCTCCCTGTCCTCTCTCCCCCCAACTGAAGGTGGTGACTTGGAGGACAGGGGGCAATGGCAGGAAGTTCCTGCCTGGCGCAACAGGCGCTGCACTCGAGACAGCCCAGCAACTACCCCATCTTCCTGGGTGCCGTTATGTAACAGGTACAATGCTCTGCAGAGGAACCTGGATGATGACAAGCATGATAGTTCTCCTACCTTGGAGGTGTCAGCAAGGTCTAGTCAGACCATGCCCTGCATCAAAACCTCTGCGGTAAAGAAGAAAAGACATATCCTTATCATAGGTGACTCCCTACTGAAGGGAGCGGAAGGCCCAATATGCAGGCCGGACCTGGTACATAGGGAGGTCTGCTGCCTCCCTGGGGCCCGGATCAAGGATGTGAAGAGGATGCTTCCTTCCCTGGTACGGCCCTCAGACTACTATCCACTTTTGCTCTTTCAGGTAGGCAGCGATGAGGTAACAAGAAGTCGTCCAAGGGCAATGAAGAAAGATTTCAGAACACTGGGATGCCTGGTCAAGGGATCGGGAGCACAAGTTGTGTTCTCCTCTATCCCCCCAGTTGCGGGGAATGACGAGGGGGTAAATAGGAGGAGCCAGCAGATCAATGCCTGGCTCTGAGCCTGGTGCTGCCGGCAAGACTTTGGGTTCTTTGACCATGGCCTGATCTACAAAACGCCTGGCCTGCTGGTAACAGGTGGGAATACCTTGACTTCCAGGGGAAAAAGGGCTCTAGGACAAGAGTTATCAGGGCTCATTGAGAGGGCTTTAAACTAGATTTGAAGGGGGGTGGGGATGGTACTGGGCTTGCTGGTGAGGTGCCAAGGCATAGTTGCTCAGCGCTCGTGGGCCAGTGTGCCAGTATTTCTGAGAGCCAGAAGGCACACCACATCTCAAGGGTGAAAACTACACACACAACTCCCTCTCTGAAATGCTTATGCACCAATGCACGCAGCATGGGGAATAAGCAGAAAGAGCTGTAGATCTGTGTGCAGTTGCAGGGCCACGATCTCATTGCAATTACAGAGACATGGTGGGACAGCTCACATGACTGGAATGCTGTCATGGATGGCTATGTCCTTTTCAGGAAAGACAGGCCAGCGAGGCGAGGTGGTGGAATTGCACTCTATGTGAGAGAGCATTTGGAATGCATTGAGCTCTCACTAGGGGCGGATGAAGAGAGGGTCGAGAGCTTATGGGTAAGGATTAAGGGGCAGGCAAATATGAGGGACACTGATGTGGGTGTTTATTACAGGCCACCTGATCAGGATGGGGAAACTGGTGAGGCTTTCTACAGACAGCTGAAGGTAGCCTCGCAATCGCAGGCCTTGGTTCTCATGGGGGACTTCAGTCACCCCAATATCTGCTGGGAAGACCACACAGCCAGGCACGCACAGTCCAGGAGGTTCCTCCAGTGCATTGATGACAACTTTCTGACACAGGTGGTACAGGAGCCAACAAGGAGAGGAGCACTCCTGGACCTGGTACTGACAAACACAGAGGGACTGGTGGAGGACATGAAGGTTGGGGGCACCCTAGGCTGTAGTGATCATGAAATGATAGAGTTCAGGATCATGGGTACTATGCACAAAACAACAAGAAGTAAAATTGCAACCTTGGACTTCAGGAGGGCTAACTTTGACCTCTTCAAGAAACTGCTTGGAGAGATCCCATGGGCTAGGGCTCTGGAAGGCAAAGGGGCTCAAGAGAGCTGGTTGGTATTCAAAGACCACTTCCTCCAAGCTCAGGATCAGTGCATCCCTAAGAGCAGGAAATCGGCCAAGGGAAGCAGGAGACCTGCATGGTTGAGCAGGGAGCTTCTGAAAAAGCTCAAGTGGAAGAAGGAAGTTTACAATAAGTGGAAGAAGGGACTGACCCCTTGGGAGGATTACAAGAATACTGCCAGAGCGTGCAGGGATGAAACAAGGAAAGCCAAGGCCTCCTTGGAATTAAACCTGGCAAGGGATGTCAAGCCCAACAGGAAGGGCTTCTACAAGTATATTGGAAGCAAAAGGAAGACCAGAGAAGTTGTGGGCCCACTGTTGAATGAGACAGGAGCCATGGTGATGGAGGATGCGGAGAAGGCGGAGTTACTGAAGGCCTTCTTTGCTTTGGTCTTTACTGCTTGGCCCAGCCCTCAGGAGTCCCAGGCATTGGGGGAATTAACGGGGAAAGAAGATGACTTCCCTTGGGTTGAGGAGGATCAAGTGAGGGATCAATTAAGTCAATTAGATATTCACAAGTCCATGGGCCCTGATGGGATGCACCTGAGAGTGCGGAGGGAGCTGGCAGAAGTCACTGCTGGGCCACTCTCCATCATCTTTGAAAGGTCCTGGAGAACAGGCGAGGTGCCTGAGGACTGGAGGAAAGCCGATGTCACTCCAGTCTTCAAAAAGGGCAAGAAGGAGGAGCCGGGGAACTACAGGCCGGTCAGCCTCACCTCCATCCCTGGAAAGATGATGGAACAGCTCGTTCTGGGCGTCATTTCAAGGCATGTGGAGGACAGGGAAGCTATCACGGAATCACGGAATCTTCAGAGTTGGAAGGGACCTCTAGAGATCATCTAGTCCAACTCCCCTGCTAGAGCAGGGTTGCCTAAAGCACATCCCTCAGGGCTGCATCCAGGCGGGTCTTGAAAATCTCCAGAGAAGGGGACTCCACAACCTCCCTGGGCAGCCTGTTCCAGTGCTCTGTCTCCCTCACTGTAAAGAAGTTTTTCCATGTATTTGAACGGAACTTCCTATGTTCTAGCTTGTGCCCATTGCCCCTTGTCCTGTCGCTGGGAACCATTGAAAAGAGCCTGGCTCCGTCCTCCTTAAACCCACCCTTTAGGTACTTGTAAACATTAATCAGGTCCCCCCTCAACCTTCTCTTCTCCAGGCTAAAGAGTCCCAGCTCTTTCAGCCTTTCCTCATAAGGGAGGTGCTCCAGTCCCATAATCATCTTGGTTGCCCTTCGCTGGACTCGCTCCAGTAGTTCCCTGTCCCTTGGATTCACCAAGGGGAAATCATGTCTGACTAATCTGATAGCCTTCTATGATGGCATGACTGGATGGATAGATGAGGGGAGGGCAGTGGATGTTGTCTGCCTTGACTTCAGCAAGGTTTTTGACACAGTCTCCCACAGCATCCTCATAGGGAAGCTTAGGAAGAGTGGGCTAGATGAACGGACAGTAAGGTGGATAGATAACTGGTTGAAAGATAGAGCTCAGAGGGTTGTGATTAGGGGCACAGAGTCTAGTTGGAGGGCAGTGACGAGTGGTGTTCCCCAGGGGTCAGTACTGGGTCCAGTCCTGTTCCATATATTCACCAATGACCTGGATGAGGGGATAGAGGGCACCCTCAGCAAGTTTGTGATGACACAAAGCTGGGAGGGGTGGCTGACACACCGGAAGGCTGTGCTGCCATACAGAGAGATGTTAAACGCCAACACTGCACCCCTGACTGCTGCGGTTCCGAATATCGCGGAAATTGTGACAATGATACAAGGAGCTGCCCATCCTTGGATGGCTGCCTTAGATGTAAAAGACATGTTTTTTATGATCCCCCTCCTTGAGCAAGACAAAGCGCAGTTTGCATTCACGTGGAAAGGAGTCCAATATACCTTTAACCGACTTCCACAAGGATACAAACATTCCCCCACCATTGCTCATAATGCTTTAGCTAAAGTGCTATCAGAGATTCCTGTTTCACAGGGATGTACAGTATACCAATGTACTGACGACATCTTAATAGGGGGAGAGAGCCAAGAAAGTGTACAAGACATGATGCAAAACATCCGAAAAACATTATCAGATTTGGGATTGGAAATTCCAGGCTCAAAGTGTCAGGGACCTGCACAGGAAGTTAAATTCCTGGGGGTCTGGTGGATTAAGGGAGCTGCTTCTGTCCCTCAGGATACCCTGGAAAAAATAGAACATGGACAGAATCCTTCCAGCGTGAAGGAGTTACAGCAAGTTCTGGGAACTTTAAGTTATTGGCGTAAACACATCCCTGGCTTTTCCATCATTGCTCGCCCCCTTTATTGTTTGCTCAAAAAGGGTAAATCCTGGGAGTGGACTGAACAACATGCTAATGCACTAGAATTGCTAATAAAAGAGCTAAGGTTATTCCAACAACTTGGCCCCATACATCCAACTGACCCTGTCTATGTAGAATGGGGGTTCAGCGAACATGGTTCTCATTGTAACTTATGGCAAAAGGGACCAGCAGGACCGGAGAGACCATTAGAATTTAGCTCTCACTCCTTTAATGATACTGAGAGCAGATATTCAGACCTTGAGAAGGGTTTACTGTCCCTAGTGCGGGCGTCGCAACGAGCAGAGCAGATAAGAAGAGAACAGAGCGTGATTGTTCGGGGCCCTTTCCGCCTCCTAGAGGTGGTCCGTAAAGGGACAGCACCACCAGCCGGCATTGCCCAGAAACCCACAGTTCGAAAGTGGTATGCTTATTTAGAAGGCATTAATGAAATCATGCCAATCTCTGAAGGTAGTATCAAAGTATCCAAGCTCCAGAAGGATATAGATGGTGCCCTATTGTTCCAATCCCCACCAAACAGACCATCTCCAATCCAAGAAGCACCTCCTCTGAAAGAAGGCAGTGATCTTACAGGAGTGTGGTTTACTGATGCATCATCTCACTGTGAGAACAATAAGTGGAAATACAAGGCCGTAGCACTGGAAGTAGCAACGGGGGAAAGAGCAATTGAAACAGGAGAAGGTAGCGCACAAGTAGGGGAACTCAGAGCTGTCCTACTAGCTGCACAACATGGGGCCACCTCCATTTACACTGACTCATATGCTGTTTTTAAAGGAGCCACTGAATGGATAGGACACTGGGCAGCCAATGATTGGCAGGTGAATAGAGTCCCAATTTGGGAGACAGACAGTTGGAAGCAACTGTTGGAAATAGGAGGACAGAGAACATTGCACATTGGTTGGGTAAAAGGCCATGATCGTTCGAACTCGATCACTGCTCAGTTCAACCAACAGGTAGATAGCCTCACGCGGCTGCAGCAAATTGACATTGTAGATGATGGTCGGGAATGGGAACGCTTACTCGAATGGTTACATATTAAGCATGGCCACACAGGCCGTGCTGATCTGTATCAGGAAGGATTAGCCCGGGGGTGGCCTGTGTCGGTTAACCTGTGCGAACAAGTAGTAACTGCCTGTTCACAATGTCGCCTACGACTCAATAAAGATCATCCAAGTAAGGCGCCTCCCTTTACACATTCGGGACAAGAAAATGTTGTGGCATTCATGGCAAATTGATTATATTGGGCCCTTGAGATCATCAGGTGAGAAAAGATACGTCCTAGTCAGAGTGGAGATTATCTCCGGCCTCACTATGGCCACCAGCTTCAAATCAGCTACCAGGGACAACACAGTGAAAGGCCTAAAAGGGTGGTTCAGCACACTTCCCCTTCCTGAGGAAATCCAAAGTGATAACGGTTCACACTTTACCGCTACAGTGGTACAAGATTGGGCCAAAGAAGAAGGGATTCGATGGGTATTTCATACTCCCTATTATCCTCAGGCTAATGGCATTGTTGAACGCACCAATGGATTGGTTAAGCATTTTGCAAAAACTCATGAACCTGGTTGGCATTTGCGATTGGATGATGCCATCTATCAAATAACAGATGGAGTGGAGATGGCTGTCCTAAAATGAAAGCTTTCTGTGTATCTGCCAATATCATCACTCCAAAAGCTCCCAATGAACTGGGAAAATACCTAGGACAATTTCACCCTGGGCAACCTGTGTTAGTGAAAATGCCTCAAATTGGCACAGTACCAATGGTGCTAGCTACTCCCAAAAACCCCCATGCATGGGAAGCCAAAGACTGTTCAGGGAAGATACACCGGATCAGCACCCGGTGGATCTCACCCTCTTTTTAACCCCGTCGGTCAAATGAGACTGAGCAGATTTTCTTTTCCTTTGTGTCTTACAGGAACCTTGGATGAACTGCACGTGGACAGACGCATTGGCCTACGCTAACCTCGAGTGTCTCCAGGGAATCCTGACATTGATCCTGGCAATAATATTATTTTTATTATGTATGGCCATCTGGAGGCCTAAATTTTAAAATGATGAATTGGCAGATGGAATTGATGCTATTCAGTTTTACCTTTTTACTCCCTGTTGTTTGTACTCAGAATGGCCGTGGTCTCAAGCTTATGTAAAACACAATGCGATGGCAGGAACAAGAAAAGGAAAATTGAGCCTGGCCACTGTAGTCCTACATGAAAATGAGGTGTTTTCAAAACATGAGTGGACCTGGAATAGCTGGTACCCAACCCTGAAAGGTAGGCCAGGAGAGGAAGTCCAAGTAGGATGTAGAATGATCAACAGCTCAAACCATGAGAAGGCCACAAGAATAGAAATATCTCGCCCTCAGAACCCACGCTCAATGACAACAAAACACTGTATCACTGATAAGGGAGATTGCTGGTATAATTTTACCCTCGTGGAACCCACTTTTGTAACCTGTCATTGGCAACAAGATGAAATAGCGCTGCTACTCGAACTCAAGATAGATATAGTCGAACCTGACCCAACTCCACAGACTAGTCTGGTTCCACTGCCACTATCTGAAACCCCCGACAATGACACCTTATTGAGCGGACTTAAGAATCTGCCCCTTGATGATGAGCTTTGGGATAATGCACTGTCACGATACACTGCAAGCACTGAGATACTAGAAAACATAAGGGATTTAAATCTCTCCACTCTGGTTATACAAGGAAGTGAAGTGTATTCCAGAGATAAATGGAGTTGGAAAGACTCACTCCAAATGGCTAAGCTTGAAGCCGCCCCAGGAAAGAAAATACAAATTGGCTGCCGAGTAATCAATGGGTCTGCTCACCATAGACCAACTGTAATTGAAACCATCCATGTAGACTCTACTAAACCGGACAAATACAACACTGATTGTTACAAAATTATAGAGCCAAACTCAGATTGCTGGCACAATTTCACCTTTATCAAACCTATCGTAGTATATTGTATTTGGGGCTACAGGGGCACGGAATTGTTATTTGAATTTATGATTGACTCAAATACATCTGAACCTGCTGAAATGAACCCAAAACCTACACCCCCACAAACTTTCAAGGGTGTAGCTACTCAGCCCTCCATTAGTCTAACTCCTTACACCTTCAACATTGGCCCTTATGCCATTAAACACACAGGTCAACAACAGATACTGTTTAACCCAACATATTCCCTCAAACGAGTAGAATTGTCAATGCAGATTAATATCTCTGCGATCAACCCCACCTGCTCACCATTCCTGAGTACATCTTATGCAGGATGGTCAGCATGGTTAGGCCGACGAACTGTTGCCACCTCACAACGACTGAAGAGAGATGTGACTGGTATCTTAGGAACAGGACTGGGAGTCTTAAATAGTATAGATGCTGAGATACTTGCAAACAAACTAGTCACAACTACTAGTGATCTAGACAAATTAAAACATCCTCTACAGTCCTCTCTATCAGCATTGGGAAATCACCAATGGCTTTTATCGAATATATTGCCTCAGTGGGAAGAAACAGGTGAAAAAGACCATCAGCTGATCACAAATGCACTTGGTACAACCCAAAACAATGTTTCCTTGGCCCTTAGTTGTATCCAAGCCCAACTGTGGATGCAATCTATGACAGCCGCAATCATAAGGGAAGGTGAGGAAGGCACCTTGCCCACTGAAATTCGAAAAGTAATATGGGATAACGCAATTGAGTTTGAGAAAAAATTTCAATCCTGGTGGTATCTGGTTAATTTCACCTACGATCCCACCGAGAGCAAAGCCACAGCTTTTGTCTTAACGATATGCAATGCCTCAGTATACACCATATACCCAATCATCGCACTGGGGTTGAATCACCATGGAGCTATACTCCATCCGGTAGAGCATAGAGTGTGGGCACAACAAAATGAGAATAAATGGCAAACTGTTGATGTTGAAGCATGCATTTCACGAGATCAACAAGGATTCATTTGTGAGAGTAATACTCTCAAGGCACAAGACATTTGTCTTGACACCAACCAGAATGTTTGTCACTTTGAGATACATCCCGATGAAACCCCAGAAACTGTGCTTGTATATATTGGGAAAGGGTGTGTTTGCATGAGGTCTCCCTGTACTCTTGTATTCGTAGATGACATAGCAGTAGATATAAGTAATAACTCAAATCTTTGTGTTTGTAACTTTACTAACATCATTGGATGTGACTTCAGTTATTCAGCTCCTGTTACGTCTTTTCAATTGCTACAATCTAATTACACATTGATTCGAGATTTGCTGCCTACCCCTATCAGAATGAATCTCTCACTAGTGAAGAAGTTGCTACAACACGATGAATTGAAGCGATTGTTGAAAGAGGCCCAAGAAAATGGACAAAGAACTCTGATTACTGTCCATCATGATGTTGAAGAAATACACCATGTACTGGAAAGGGTCAAGAGAGATGGGGGACATGAATGGTGGGACACCCTCTTTGGATGGTCACCAACAGCTACAGGACTTTTTAACAAGATGCTCCATCCTGTTGTTGTTTTACTAGTACTCACTGTATTGTGCTTTGCTTTGACAATTGTTTTGTATGTTAGACTTTGGATTATGATGAAAAGCTTAACTCGCTTAATCACCCCACAAGAAGTATTTGCACTTGATATCCCTCGCCACAAGAGGACATGTGATATTCCCCATCAGTATTGATTATCGTGGAGCTTGAGTGACTGTAGTCACGGGGTGGATTATGTGGAATAATTACTAAATTGGCCAAGAATACAAAAATACAGCATTGTTCACACATTAAGGAAAGTCATAAAATCAAGAGGCTTCTGAGGTAGAATACAGCCGCAGCTAGCACACGAAGAATGCAACATCTGTGATTCCCTGTACAAGGTTGTTTGCGAAACTACACGAGGGATGGAACGGAACGCGCTTGTTCCATGGCCTTCCCTTGTGACGAACAGCAGATATGGGGACGAGATGGTACTACGGAACAGATAAGCGGCCTACACGCTACCCGAGCCAACATTTCGTCAAATGTTGATGAAATGCTGTCCTTTGTGCGAACTTTGCTCACCACAATGTACTAAAACACACCTCCATCCCGGAGGCTATCCGCCCCCGAGGTGTGAACACTCCTCCTTGAATACATTAATCATAATAAAAGTACATATGACTAAAGTCACTCAAACTCCACTTTGAAGATAAAAAAATAGTATAAAAATAGCCCAAGAGAGAGGGGATGTCAGGGAAGACACCATCGCGAAGAATTCCACCGCTGATTTCCGGGATCAGTCGACGGGCTGAGCCTTTCTTCCCCCACATAGGGACGCCTTTGGGTAAGACTTCGATTACACCGAGTGCTTTCTCGGGGACTTAGAAATTTCTCTAGAGAATCTCTACCCTACATTTATAGCCAGGCTGTATCGTTTATAATTTTGTCGCGCGTTTGTATACTTAACAATATCTTTATTTGCACGTGCTTTGCAGACAGTGTATTTATCACCGGCAATCCTAAAGAACCTGTATATCTGTTGTTTAAATAAACTGCACTGTTTAAGTAGCTAGTCCTTTCGGTTTCTCACTGAACGCGACCAAAACTTGAGAGAGGCCGTGCTAGTTCAGGAGCACGACTAGACTGAAGGTGCAGCCCACTATTAGCGTATCCAAATCGTAATAGTTTAATACATATTAAACGCGATTGGACTGATAGTGCTGAATTGGGCATCACTCAGAATTTAAACCTAGCCGCACCTGGCCTCCCACCTCGGTGAGGAGTGTTAGAACGCAAGGGGGTTTATCTTCTGCCAAAACCGCTTGGCCCCGTTTCACGCAACACCTGGACAGGCTGGAGAGTTGGGCGGAGAGAAACCTTATGAAATTCAACAATGGCAAGTGTAGGGTGCTGCACCTGGGGAGGAATAACCCCATGCACCAGGACAGGTTGGGGGCTGACCTGCTGGAGAGCAGCTCGGTGGAAAGAGACCTGGGAGTCCTGGTGGACAACAGGATGACCATGAGCCAGCAATGTGCCCTCGTGGCCAAGAAGGCCAATGGCATCCTGGGGTGCATCAAGAAGAGTGTGGCCAGCAGGTCGAGGGAGGTCATCCTCCCCCTCTACTCTGCCCTGGTGAGGCCGCACCTGGAGTACTGTGTCCAGTTCTGGGCTCCCCGGTTCAAGAAGGACAGGGAACTGCTGGAGAGGGTGCAGCAGAGAGCTACCAAGATGATTAGGGGACTGGAACACCTCTCTTATGAAGAAAGGCTGAGGGACTTGGGTCTCTTCAGTCTGGAAAAAAGACAACTGAGGGGGGATGTTATCAATGCTTATAAATATATACAATGCTTATAAATAAAGGGTGGGTGTCAGGAGGATGGGGCCAAGCTCTTTTCAGTGGTGCCCAGGGACAGGACAAGAGGTAATGGGCACAAACTTGAGCATAGGAAGTTCCACCTAAACATGAGGAGGCACTTCTTTACTTTGAGGGTGCCAGCGCGCTGGAACAGGCTGCCCGGAGAGGTGGTGGAGTCTCCATCTTTGGAGACAATCAAAACCTGCCTGGACGCATTCCTGTGCAACCTGCTCTAGGTGACCCTGCTCTGGCAGGGGGGTTGGACTAGATGATCTCCAGAGGTCCCTTCCAACCCTATGATTCTATGAAATATATCTAGCTAGCTTCCTTTTCATCTTTAATAACTTGGTGTGAAGGAAAGCACCTGAAGAAGTTCCAGCAGCACCAGGCTCGGAGCCAGGCATTGATCTGCTGGCTCCTCCTATTTACCCCCTCGTCATTCCCCGCAACTGGGGGGATAGAGGAGAACACAACTTGTGCTTCCGATCCCTTGACCAGGCATCCCAGTGTTCTGAAATCTTTCTTCATTGCCCTTGGACGACTTCTTGTTACCTCATCGCTGCCTACCTGAAAGAGCAAAAGTGGATAGTAGTCTGAGGGCCGTACCAGGGAAGGAAGCATCCTCTTCACATCCTTGATCCGGGCCCCAGGGAGGCAGCAGACCTCCCTATGGGCAATACCAATGTGATCTCCATTACCAGTCTCTAAAATATGCTCACGGTCACAATGCTGTATGTCCCAAATCACCAGAAAGGAATATGTGGGTTGAAACCAGCTGAAGGCCGTTGCTCTCTTCAAAATTCTGTCGTTAGTTGTTCAGTTCTTATATTTTATGTTGGGCTGAGCCAGGCATACGCTCCTACCACGCTGATCTGATTAACTCAGGGAGACATTCATGCCACCAGTTGATCCACTCAGCTGTTGATAGCTGTTTATCTAAAACAAAGACTACCTTCTGGTCCCCCTTGTGTTGAGATCAAGTAAGCTTCTTTGCAACAGCTGTGGTCAGTCACAACCTGCATTATTCTCTGAGCTTCATGGACACGTGTCCCTTGCCCATCTCCAATGAGCCTTTTTCCACTGTAGGGATTTATTCAGTGACTCACATTCCACCCCTATGGGTTTAATCAGTCACACACAGCTTTTAGCTAACCTAGCAAAAATAAGGAAGATAAGATTTTCAGCAGCTTAAATAAACTCACCTTTTATTTGTCCTTCTATGGCATGAAATTTTAGTAAGGTGTAAGTCCAGTTAAGACATTTTTCCTGGGTAACCTCACAGGAAATGAAGGCATGACAAAATACAACTCATATATATGTGAGGGTATATATACACACACACATCAATATAGCTTTAAAATGAGAAGCCCTTGTGACCAGATTCAAAGTTGTTATCTTCAGCAACGTCCTACACTTTCAAAAAGTGGTTGGAGGACTCACTTGTGTATAGCAAATAAGCTACCACATTAAACCCACAGACAGGCATTGGCTACCTATGTGTGCGCTAACGCTAAAGCTTGAACTGCAGTTAAAAGATTGTTGTGTGGGATTGCTGTCTAGGTTTCTTCTCACCAGGTTCAATTACCTGTAGCAGCAACAACTTGCTATCTGAAAAGATGGGACTCTCTGAAGCACCTATGGACCTTTTAGGGGGCTGTGAGAGATGAAATAGCAAGAATACTATCATCTGTACTTTTCTTGGCTATTTCAATTTGACTTGGGGATAATTATCCTGTATTTTTCCACTCTTGTGAACTGCTAGCAAAGTTTTAGAAACTCTGAGCTGAAATTATAAAATTTATCAGACGCTTTTGTCAGTTTGTTAAAAACTGGGATTACTTTTTTTTTTTTTAAACAAATTTCTCTAGGATTCATTATGTTAAGGGATAGTAAGACAGCCGCCTCCTCCAGTTGCTCTGGCCCAGGACTCTCTCCTGCATGGCTGCCAGAGCCCAGCCCTGTGTGCCCGGAGACCCAGAATCTCTGACCAGGCTAAGGGACACAGCTACTGCTTTCCTGTTTGTGGGTTCAACCAGTAGAAAAGCTTATATCCATATTAATATGGTACGAGTATGGGTTTGTCCTCATTCACCCCCTCTCTCACAATAGTATTTCAAAAAGAAAGCTGTGAAGCTGCTGATTCAGAGAGAACAAAATAAGTAGAAAATGGGGATAATCTTTACAACTGACATTTCAGAATACTATAACTCTTTTTTTTAAAAAAAAAACTAGCCACGGAATTTGTTTCTGGTATTCCACAATCTTATTAACAACCTGCATGATGTCTTTTCTTGTAAAGTTAAAATAAAAGTTAATACTTTTATTCTGCTTTGACCAGTAATAACTAAATTACCTGGTGGGATGAATCCCGTGACTGGAGTGCAGCTATCGATGCCTACAGGGTGTTCAGAAGGGACAGGCAAGGAAGGAGGGGTGGAGGCGTTGCCCTCTACATCAAGAAATGGATAGAGTGTGAAGGGCTGTCTCTGAAGAACAGCCATGAGCAGGTTGAAAGCCTATGGGTAAGAACTAGAGACCGAGGCAACAAAGGAAACCTTGTGGTTGGTGTCTACTACAGGCTACCCGATCAAGGGGAGCTTATTGATGAAGCCTTCTTACTCCACCTACAGGAGGCATTGTGCTCGCAGACTCTTGTCCTGCTGGGGGACCACTCTGACATCTGCTGGAAAAGTAGCAAGGCGAGCTGTAGGCAATCCAGGAGAATCCTGGAGTGCATCGAGGATAACTTCTTAAGCCAGGTAATTGACAGCCCTACCCGAGGGGATGCGATACTGGACCTGATGGTCACCAATGCCAGTGAGCTCATTGGTGACGTCAAGATTGGAGGCAGCCTGGGCTGCAGTGACCACGCACTGGTGGAGTTCACAGTCCTGAGGGACATGGGTCAGGTGAAGAGTAAAGTCAGGACCCTGAATTTTAGGAAAGCAAACTAACAGCTCTTCAAGGAATTAGTCAATAGGACCCCCCGCGAAACTGCCCCCAGGGACAAGGAAGCAGAACAGAGCTGGCAGATCTTTAAGGATGCTTTCCATAGAGTGCAAGAGCTCTCGATGCCCAGGTGTAAGAAATCAGGAAAGGAAGGCAAAAGACCAGCATAGCTGAGTTGAGACCTGCTGGTCAAACTGAAGAGCAAGAAGGAAACGCACAGGTAGTGGAAGCAGGGACAGGTATCCTGGGAAGGGTATAGGGACGTTGCCAAGTTGTGTAGGGATGGGGTCAGGAAGGCCAAGGCGCAGCTGGAGCTGAAATTGGCAAGGGATGCAAAGAATAACAAGAAGGGCTTCTACAGCTATGTCAGTCGGAAAAGGAAGGTCAAAGAAAGCATACCCTCCCCTGGTGAGCAAGACTGGCAAACTGGTAACAAGGGACGAGGAGAAGGCTGAGGTACTCAACAACTTTTTTGCCTCAGTCATCACTGGCAACCTTTCTCCCCACGCCTCTCGAGTGGATGGACCACAAGTTAGGGACTGGGGGAGCAAAGTCCCTCCCACTGTAAGAGAAGATCAGGTTCATGACCACTTGAGGAACCCAAACATACAGGAGTCTATGGGACCTGATGAGATGCATTCCAGAGTCCTGAGGGAATCTGCTAATGTAGTTGCCAAGCCACTCTCCATGATATTTGAAAAGTCGTGGCAGCCAGGTGAAATCCCTGGTGACTGGAAAAAGGGACACATTGCACCCATTTTTTAAAAAGGGTAGAAAGGAGGACCCTGGGAACTACCGCCCTGTCAGCCTCACCTCTGCCTGGGAAGATCGTGGAACAGATCCTCCTAGAAGCTATGCTAAGGCACACAGAGGACAGGGAGGTGATTTGAGTTGAGACAGCCAGCGTGGCTTCACCAAGGAAGTCCTGCCTGCAAGGCCTTTAACACGGTCGCCCCCAACATCCTTCTCTCTAAGTTGGACAGAAATGAGTTTGATGGGTGGAGTGTTCAGTGGATGAGGAATTGGTTGGATGGTCGCATCCAAAGGATAGTGGTCAATGGCTCAATGTCCAGATGGAGATTGGTGACAAGTGGCGTCCCTCAGGGGTCTATTTTGGGGCCAGTACTGTTCAATATCTTCATCAATGACATAGTGGGATCAAGTGAACCCTCAGCAAGTTTGCCGATGACACCAAGCTGAGTGGTGCGGTTGACAGGCCAGAGGGACGGGATGTCATCCAGAGGGACCTGGACAAGCTTGAGAAGAGGGCCCATGTGAACCTCATGAGGTTCAACAAGACCAAGTGCAAGGTCCTGCACCTGGGTCAGGGCAACCCCTGGTATCAATACAGGCTGGGGGTTGAAGGGATTGAGAGTAGCCATGCTGAGAGGGACTTGGGGGTACTGGTGGATGAAAAGCTGGACATGAACCGACAATGTGCGCTTTCAGCCCAGAAGGCCAACCATATCCTGGGCTGCATCAAAAGAAGCATGGCCAAGGTTGAGGGAGGTGATTCTACTTCCCTACTCCCCTCTGGTGAGACCCCACCTGGAGTACTTTGTCCAGCTCTGGAGCCCCCAGCACAGGAAAGAAATGGACCTGTTGGAACGGGTCCACAGGAGAGCCATAAAAATGATTAGAGGGATGGAAGACAGAATCAGAATCACAGAATCTTAGTGGTTGGAAGGGACCTCTGAGATCATCGAGTCCAACCACATAAAAAAAAAAAAAAAAAAAAAGCACCCACCTACTAAACTCCACACCCACAACCCCACACACAACACCCCACCACAAACCAATAATCTTGGGCACTAGAGCATGCCCTGAAGAGCCATGTCTACACGTTTCTTAAATACCTCCAGGGATGGTGACTCCACCACCTCCCTGGGCAGGCTGTTCCAGTGCCTGACCACTCTTTCAGTAAAGTAATTCTTCCTAATATCTAATCTAAATCTCCCTTGCTGCAGCTTCAGACCATTTCCTCTGGTCCTGTCGTTATTCCCTTGGGAGAAGAGGCCAACCCCTGCCTCTCTACAGTTTCCTTTCAGGTAGTTGTAGAGGGCAATGAGGTCTCCCCTCAGCCTCCTCTTCTCCAAACTAAACATGCCCAGCTCCCTCAGCCTCTCCTCATAGGACTTGTTCTCCAGCCCCCTCACCAGCTTGGTGGCTCTCCTCTGGACATGCTTCAGCACTTCAATGTCCCTCTTGTACAGAGGGGCCCAAAACTGAACACAGTACTCGAGGTGAGGCCTCACCAGTGCCGAGTACAGAGGCACGATGACTTCCCTACTCCTGCTGGCCACGCTATTCCTGATACAAGCCAGGATGCCATTGGCCTTCTTGGCCACCTGGGCACACTGCTGGCTCATGTTAAGCTGGCCGTCCACCAGCACCCCCAGGTCCTTTTCTGCCGGGCAGGTTTCCAGCCACTCTTCCCCAAGCCTGTAGTGTTGCCCGGGGTTGTTGTGACCAAAATGCAGGACCCGGCACTTGGCCTTATTAAACCTCAAACTGTCAACAATACCCTAATAATCCCAATAACTGTCTTATCTGTCTTTTATTAGTGGGCGCTGTTAGAGACAAAATTCCTTTTACTCTTTCGGGATCTAATTTCTTGTGTCCCTTTATGAGCCAATGCCCCAAATATTTTACCTCTTCTTCAGTAAACTGTAATTTGGACTTAGAAACCTTTAATCCCTTGAGGCCTAAAAAGTTCAATAATTTGATGCTCTCATTTCTGACTTCTTCTTGAGTTCTTCCAGCGATCAATAAATCCTCCACGTATTGTATTAGAATTAGTCCCTGACTTAATTCATAAGATTCCAGTAACTGTTCCAGAGCTTGTCCAAACAAGTTTGGAGACTCTGTAAATCCCTGGGGCAAAACGGTCCACCGTAATTGTTGTTTTCTATGGGTCTTGGGGTTCTCCCACTCGAAAGCAAAATAGTCCCTACATTTTCCTTCTAAGGGACAAGCCCAAAAAGCATCTTTTAAATCTATAACACTATACCATTTATAATCTGGACTTAACTGATTAAGTATAGTGTGCGGGTTAGCCACCACAGGGAACCGGGTAATGGTTCGTTCATTTACGGCTCTCAGATCTTGTACTAAACGATAGGACCCATCCGGCTTCTTTACGGGCAATATGGGAGTATTGTGGGGAGACATACAGGGTTCCAAAAGCCCTTGGGCCAAAAGTCTCTCAATTACTGGCTGCAACCCTTCTCTCCCCTCCCTAGAGATGGGATACTGTTTTATCCTAATTGGCTGGTCTGGGTCTTTTATGGAGACCGTGATCGGTTTGATATTTAATTTTCCCACCGACCCTGGGCTATACCAAGTTTCTGGATTAATCTTGGCTTCATCTTCTGCAGTTAATAAGCATAATCTTACTTTTAATTTCTCTTGCTCTACTTCCAAATTGATTCCTAATTCCACCATCAGGTCTCGTCCCAAGAGGTTATACTCAGCTTCTGGGACCAATAAAAATGTTCCCACTCCGTATTTATTTGGGGCTTCTATTGTTACATTCCTTATCAGGGGCACCTTAAAAGGTTCCCCCTTTGCACCAACTACTTGGAGTTTATCCTTTGATTCAACACATCCAGATGGTAACTTTTGGACTGTTGATCTTTCGGCACCCGAGTCCACAAGGAACTCGAACACTTCGTGCTGAGGACCCAATTTCAATTTTATCAAGGGCTCGGTAACCTTAGGGGTCCCCAGCAAATAGAGCCCCTGACCCCCCTAATCTTCCTTAAAAATCTCCTCATCCTGCCTTCTCTTCCGACAATTTCTCTGTAGATGTCCCTTCTTGCGACAATAAAAACATTCTATGTCCTGCGAACTAAATCTTCTTCTTCTCGGTTCTACTGGGCCCTTCCGGGGACTTTCTCCTCTCCTGCCCTGATTTTGTCCTTCCCTTACAGCTGCCATCAGGATTCTGGCTTGTTTCTTCTGATTTTCTTCCTCCCTTCTCACATACACCTTCTGAGCTTCTCGTAATAATTCATCTAACCCCCTTCCCTGCCAGTCTTCTACTTTCTCTAACTTTCTCCTTATATCTGTCCAAGATTTAGCTACAAATTGAGTTTTCAGCAGGGCTTGACCCACTTGGCTATCGGGGTCTAACCCGGAATATAGCTGTAAACTTTTTCTCAATCTTTCCAGCCATTCGGTGGGGGTTTCATCTTTCTTTTGTTGTTCATTAAAGGCCTTATTAATATTTTGCCCTCTGGGTACAGAATCTCTAATCCCCTGAATTATTATATCCCGGAGATCAATCATGTTATTTCTATGTGCGGGGTCTTGATTGTCCCAATTGGGCCGCTGTAAGGGCCATTTTACATCTCCGGCGGGACCATGCTGATGCCTCTGATCCCAATGCCTCATGCTTGCCGTTCTGATCATTCCTCGTTCTTCGTTTGTGAACAAGATCTTTAAAATAGATTCCATCTCGTCCCAAGTATAAATGTTAGGCCCGAGGAATTGATCAAAACGTTCTGCTACCCCTAATGGGTCCTCTAACAAGTGTCCCATTTCTTTCTTAAATTCCCTCACATCCCCGGAGCTGAGGGGTACAGATACAAATCCAACTCCGGGTTGTGGTCCCCCCATAGCAGTCTCCCTTAAGGGATACAACAAGTTTTCCTCCCTCCTTTCTCTAGTTTGACTTCTAGTTATTCTTCGATTAGAAGGAGGAGCCTCTTCCCCAGGTTCTGTGGGGGCTGTTGGAGGGAGATCTTGCTCAGGACCTTGCGGAGGGGGGACATAGGGTGGGGGAGATGCTGGAGGTTCGTCTACATCCCACCTTTTCTTTTTATCATTTTTCTTTTCTTTTAATGGAAACAAATTAGCGGCCTGAGCCGTGCCCAGGATCCATAAAAAGGCGTATTCACTCTCCTCCTTATTAAATGGTCGTTTGTTGTTAACATATATGTTTAATTGTTGGCATATCCAATCCTCTAAGGATCCATGAATTGGCCAATATAAATCTTTTCTTATCTGTTTTCTTCCCCATACCTCCATACAATAATAGACCAATTTCTCCTTGGATTTCCCTTTTTGAGAAGGGGAACTATCCCAATATCTAATCATTAGGCCTAACGGGCTATCTTGGGGTATATCGGGGAGCCCACCCCCACCCCGTATCTCCTGCATGGAACCAGAAGTCCTACTTTTCTTCTGTCCCATCTTCCGAAAGTGCCTTCTTTCACTCAAAATTCACTCACTTGCCTCCGTTCGTGGCCCACGCCCTCGCGGACAATGGGAACCGCACTATTAGGAGGTCCACACTCACTTCGTCCGGTGGGCTACTAAGCCCAGTGGACGTCTCAGTCACTCGCACCCGGGTACCCAATCCCCGACCGAACGGAACCGCAATATACTTACTCACTCCCGAGTCTTCGTCCGGCTCTTCGTGCACAAAAATTACGGGGAACTGCAGTATCTCCTTTCTCTTTTCTTTTTGCTTTCCTATCTCAGTTCGGAAAATCCAGGTGAGCTAAGTCGGAATCTCCTCCGGGACCATCCGAAGATGGGGCGCCCTCCCAGAGTTGAATTCCGAGTCGGCTGTCTGGATCCGAGTCACGGCCCCAAATTTGTTATAGTTGAATTTAAAATAAATCGAGTCCGAAATAGATTCAATAAATATTTATTGAGGTAGGAAGGCAAAAGCAGCGCTGGGCGGCCGGGGAGTCGCAGCTCCACCAAAGGCTCGCAAATTCAAGCAAGCTGAGCAGCTCTTTTTATCTTCACGGAGGTCGGGTTTCGACATCTTCGGTACGCCCCTCCGTAGCTTCTTGCTTGAGGTAGTTTAGATAAAATGTTGGTCACAGAATCAGCTCAAAACAATACATTCTGATAACATTGTGGTTAAGCTTTTTGTCAAACAGGAGTTCCCATGTTGGTGTAGCAAGATAACATTGTGGACATGTCTCTTCTGGTAAAACAGGGAGTTCTCAAGACTGCCACAATGGGTTCGTTCCTCTTGCTTAACTTGTTCGATCAGCAAATCACCTTTAGTTACTTATTACACACACATAGTTTTTGCAGCAACAGTACTGAGGTCCTTTTTCTTGGCATGTATAGTGGGGTTGGTTCAACTAGTAATTTTCCATCGTGTCTCACTTGGACCATCCTCTATTATCCCTAACACAGCTGGACCAAAGTTTTAAGACATTATGGAAGGTAATTCCTTCAGTCTCACTTTGATGAGAACTATGCGCGCTCATGGAAATTACCCAGGCTAGAATTTGGGACATATAGGAGGGAATATCCGTGTACTGTAGCATAAAGCTGACAAAGGGCGGGGGGAGGGGGGCTTTACTGAACTTTGTTTTCTTTTAAAGTCAGATGACTGCTTGTGTAAGTTCATGTCTTGTTGGCATAAGCAATGAGTAGTAGCTTTCTGAATATTAGTTCTTCTTCCTTGATCTAGAAGGGAAAGGACCAGAGAAAAGTCAGCCACTGAAAATCCCCCTGGGCATCTCTGAGAGGTCTCCAGCAGGGCAGCCTAGAGTTGACTAGCTGTGCCTTCATTGTTGATATATGCCTTTTGTTTTTAAAAAGGAAATGTGTGCAAAAATTTCTTGGACAATTGGAAAATTTTCCATGAACACTAAAATGAAGGTTTTCAGCGGGGAGATTTAAAAAATTATTTAGCAGGTTTTCCATCCAAAGTGCAGCATATCACTTCCAACTACATTGCTCTAAGAAACCTGCAGAACCAGGGCAATATTCTCTGTATTTAGATGATTTCCATTTTAATAAAGAACAGAAGTTATGCTTTTTGTCACTTACTTTTGAAGTTAGGATAATATTCAGTACCATGATCTATAGTTGGACTAATTTTTTGTTAATTTTCTTTCTTGTTTCTCTTTGGAGTTGGAGTTCAAAACTGTATAAGACAAAGAAACATCTTACTGGGTGACATCACAGCTGTCCTTTTCATATTAAACCTCTCCCTTGTAAATAAGGGAGTTCTTTAGATTGTTCTTGTGTCCTGGAATATGAAAGGCTGATGACTTTTTTCATATTTAATCTTTACATATTTGGTCTTTAGTTATATGAGTGGAGTCGCACCATTTCTTCTTATAGCATGTTGTGATATCTAGGATACCAGGTAAACACAGAAATTGAAAAATAGAATAAAGATATCAGATATAGGCCTGAAAATTTAAAGCTCTCTCACTGAGTGGATTCTTCAGCTCAAAAGACAATATTCTGTTACTCAGTGACAGGAGGAAAACTCTTGTTTGAATTGCCAAAAATTTAAACCCAACCCAGCAGATTAAACTGATATTTTGTGTATTTCTTAAATTTATTCTGTTATTTTAATTTATTCTATTTCAATTGGTTGGATTCTGGCACAACCCAGGCAAAAAACCATATCATTTGGGGAGGGAGGGGGGAGCTTGTTTTACAAAACATTCTACTAAAAACAACTCTAAAAGATTTTTAAAAGCACTATTAGATAATCCCTGTCACTTACATATGTTTAATAATTTACTTAGCATCTCTGGTTATTGCAGATGACACTTGAGTAGAGTTAATGTCTATAAAACTTTTCATGTTCTCTTACAAACTTGCAATGTAAGGAACTTCCTACTCTTTTGGTTTACTTCTTTGTAAGACATTCTTAACACACACATTTCAGTTTAAGTGAAATGCTGAACACTAAACTAGGTCACACATTAATCTTGATTTTACTATTTGTTCTTTCTACATAATCCCTATACACAATTAGAGAAATATGTTGTGTAAGAGAAGCTATTTATGAGTTTGTCCTGCTTTATCCAGTATTTACCAGTGTCAGAAAATCTGGGGACTCCAAGTGTGTAATAACACAAGCACAATTTAGGACAGGTCAGACTGAAGTTTGATTAACTATGATCATAGTAAGAGAACATTCAGACAGCATCTCCCCCTCTGCTCCCCTGTTCTCTGCCAAGTCATTGCAGAGACCTAACCTATATACTGTTTCAGAAAAAAAAATATGAAAGAGGTGAGGAAAACAATCATTTCAATCTTAACAAAACCAGGTATCCATCCCTGGGAGGGATGGACTCCTTAAGTAGCTTGCTAACTGCCACAATTCTAAGAAGGACTCAAACAGTAAATAATGTAACAATACGGAGAGATGGCTCTTGGTGGAGCCTGTAAGAGTGGCACACCCTGTATTATTTTAGCTCAGAAGTGGGGAGTTGGAAACAAACACAGACTCTTAGCTTTTAGTCGAAATGAATGTTCTTTTAGTTAGGATAAACTTCTTAGACCTCTTGGTGTACTTTAGAAAATGGAATTTTCCTCTGAACAAGAACAAAGAGCCACAGAAAGGTTACAAAGGTCTTGCTGATGTCCCAAAGCAGGGTCGTTTACCCTGTGTGCAAGACACCAATGTACACACAGAGTAGAAGTATTTATTTAAATCATTTCTGCAGAGATAGGTGCTAGATGGTAATCCACAAAGCTAGCATACCGGTCTGCAAACTCCTTGGAATATTTATAAAGTTCAAAACACAGAAATACACACCCTTAATTATAATTATTGGTTAGTACCTTGTCTTAACAGTTTCTATTGGTTAGTACAGTCTCTCACTTTCATTTAAAGTTACAATGTCCTTTAATTGATGTGCGCATGCTCCAGCACCGTGGGGGGAGGTAGTCCTGTTCAGTCTCTAATTGAGTTGGTGGTTGCGATCTCCCACTCCCAGTTACTGGAAATCTTTGTTGACTTTATGCTTCGTCCAGCAGCTGTCCGGCTTTCAGCCGGGTTTTGGCACCTCCTGTGGAGGAAGGTTCCCTTGTTATCAGTCTTCTGTTCTTCTTCAAGGGTATATTCATTAGCAAGGCATTTATTGTTTATACCAAGTGTCCAGTTTCACAAGGCCTTGTAACCTTTTTGCAGCTCTTTGCTCTTGCTTAGTAAGAGATTCTACCTTCTAAAATACATTCTACCTTTTTAAAAGTACATTCTACCTTTTTAAAGTGCATCATTGTGAAGCAGGACTATGTCCTTGAAGAGGAACTAAAGACTGATAAAAAGGGAATATCCTACCCCAGGAGGCACCGAAAGCTGGATAATTGCTAAAGCAGCAGTCAGCAAAGATCTGCGGTAACTGGGGGAAAGGTAAAGGCGGCAGCGGGAGATAGTGATCACTGACTCAAATAGAGACTGAGCAGATTTACCCCCCCTCCCCATTAGAGCATGCGCACATCGATCAAAAGACACTGTAGCTTTAAATGAAAGCGAGGGATAATACTAACCAATAGGAATTGTTAAGATAAGGTACTAACCAATTATTATAACTAAAGGCGTGTATTTCTGTGTTTTGAATCGTGTAAGTATACCGTAGATTTTGTGAATTGGTGTGCTAGCTTTGTGAATTACCACCTAGCACCCATAATTGCGCAAATATATGATAAATAAATACCTCTTTTCTGTGTGCACATTGGCATCTTGCACACTGGGTAAACAACCCCACTTTTGGGACAACACTCTCAAATCACAGAATCACAGAATGGTAGGGGTTGGAAGGGACCTCTGGAGATCATCTAGTCCAACCCCACTGCCAGAGTAGGGTCACCTAGAGCAGGTTGCACAGGAATGCGTCCAGGCGGGTTTTGAATGTCTCCAGAGTTGGAGACTCCGCCACCTCTCTGGGCAGCCTGTGCCAGTGCTCTGCCACCCTCAAAGTAAAGAAGTTCCTCCTCATGTTTAGGTGGAACTTCCTATGCTCAAGTTTGTGCCCATTACCTCTTGTCTTTAAATCTTAATAATTTTACCACCACACCAGAGTATTAGAAAGTTCAGGTTTACACACAGTTTTGGACTGTCATTGGCTAAGTTATTTTGCAGTTCCTTATATTCATTATTTTGTAACTTGGCCTGTAAAATTTTGCTCCAAGTATGAATGGTATTAACTCATAATCTAGAAATATTTTTTCTTCCTTAGGTCTTTGTAGATTTTTAAATTATTGTAACGCAAATAAAGAAAAAATTTATTTTATGGCCTTGATACAACACAGGGTAGAATAATGAATGTTAACTTCATATATTTCACTGTGATTCTGTGAATACATGCTCCAAAATATAAAATGAGTACAGATGCAAAGCACAGCACCATATGGGTGTGATGGAGGCACCTGCTCTGAGTGAGTGAACAGTACTTTGGTTCAAGCATCACTGACAAGTAGGCCTGACTGAAATCAGCCTTGCTATGCAAACCATGAGCACTGTGCTAGGCCATATCAGGGACTAAGGAATCTAGCCATGTCTTATCAGGAGCTAACAGTACCAGCCTGAGCTGGGACTAGACAAAACTAAAACTGCTACAGCTGCACAGCTGTGCATACACCAAAGAGGGGTTTGACTATGAGTCAGTCACTTAATGCTATAAATATTTGTAGCCCCCTCAAGCCCATTGAGCTCTCCTGTATAGTAGCAGGCTGCACGGCAGTGATCTCCCCCTTGAGCAGGGATGCCTCTCAACGTTACTCCTCGAGGTAACATTAGACCTAAAAGTATATTGTATGCTAGCGTAATTTATATATATCCAGCTTAGATTAATTATTAGAAGTGTAGTAAGTAGTAGAGTGTTTGACCACTGTCTAAATCATCATCTAAATCATTGTCTAATCACCATCTAAATTATCCACTGTCTAAATTATCTTTTAAATCATCATTTAAAACATTGTCAGATCATTGTTAAATCACTGTTTAACTAAAATTCAATTATTGCTTAATTGCCATTTGATTACCATTTGATTTTTTCTTTCAGCACAAGAAGGACATGGACCTGTTGGAGCGGGTCCAGAGGAGGGCCACGAAGATGATCAGAGGGCTGGAGCACCTCTGCTATGAAGACAGGCTGAGAGAGTTGGGGTTTTTCAGCCTGGAGAAGAGAAGGCTCTGGGGAGACCTTATAGCGGCCTACCTGAAGGGGGGCCTACAAGGAAGCTGGGGAGGGACTG
This sequence comes from Rissa tridactyla, assembly GCF_028500815.1. Classification (NCBI taxonomy): domain Eukaryota; kingdom Metazoa; phylum Chordata; class Aves; order Charadriiformes; family Laridae; genus Rissa; species Rissa tridactyla. The sequence continues at coordinate 7,200,371 of NC_071496.1, forward strand.
TTTGAAAGGGTATGTAGCGATAGGACGAGGGGCAATGGTTTTAAACTAGAGCAGGGCAGGTTTACATTACACATTAGGAAGAAGTTCTTTACAATGAGGGTGGTGAGACACTGGCCCAGGTTGCCCAGAGAGGTGGTGGAGGCCCCATCCCTGGAGACATTCAAGGCCAGGCTTGATGAGGCTCTGAGCAACCTGATCTAGTTGAAGATGTCCCTGCTGACTGCAGGGGGGTTGGGCTAGATGACCTTTAAAGGTCTCTTCCAACCCAACACGTTCTTTGATTCTATGATTCTATGATTTTCATTCAATCATTGATTAATTACCATTTGATCATCATTTGATCATTAATAAAACCCTTTTAGTTAAACCCCTAATGATGACTTCTCTTAAAAATTTACCTGTGACAAAGGGCTGCTGTGAAGGAAGTTAATTCCATCCCAGACAGACCCAGTGCGCTATCAAAAATTATCAAGATGACTGTGGGATGGTCTAAGCTTTTCAGAAAGTTATGTCACAGACAAGAGTGTTTGTCCACCTAATGACTGTGTATATAAACCGGCAAGAATTGGAAGAAATTTCTTGAAAACAATGTTGTTTGCATTTTAAAGATGATTTGGCTTCAGATTAACGTTATTGATGACATATTTCATAGAATCATAGAATGGTTTAGGTTGGAAGGGGCCTCAAAGATCATCTAGTTCCAACCCCCCTGCCAATGGGCATGGACACCTCCCTCTAGACCAGGCTGCTCAAAGCCCCATCCAGCCTGGCCTTGAACACTTCCAGGGATGGGGCATCCACAACTTCCCTGAGCAACCTGTTCCAGTGCCTCACCACCCTCACAGTAAAGAATTTCTTCCTAATATCCAATCTAAATCTCCCCTCTTTCAGTTTGAAACCATTACCCCTCATCCTATCACTACATGCCCTTGTAAGAAGTCCCTCTCCACTTTCTTGTAGGCCCCCTTTAGGTACTGGAAGGCTGCTGTAAGGTCTCCCTGTAGCCTTCCCTTCTCCAGGCTGAACAACCCCAACTCTCTCAGCCTATCTTCATAGCATAGGCGCTCCACCCCTCTGATCATCTTCCCTATTTGTTGCTTATCAGCAGTTTGATAAGCAATCTCATAAAGTTCTTCAGCTTTTGTAAATACTTAAGTACCCTCCTCCTGAAATTGGAGTTTGTATCTTCTCAGTTATATGTAATTACCAATAATAACCTATGTTCCCTACATGGGGTGATGATGGCATTTGGAACTGGTTTTCTCTTTTTTTGGAAGTGAAAAGTATGGCAACAGCAAATTAGCCTCTTTATGTTCTGCAGCACAAAATGCTAATATAAGTACAGACTAATTAAGGATAATATCATAAAATATTTTAGAAAAACAATTTGCTATTTATGTATTTGAGCAGTAAATGATTGGATCATACTGGGTGGGAGACTACTCTTGATTTAGAAGTAAGTTACCATTTAGTCATGGTAAAGTTTTTGAAAGTGTCTAAATCTCATAAAAATTCAAGAGAACTCAGGCTGCTAAATTGCTTAGATCCTTTAGAGGCTGTTAGCCTCCATCTTCAATGAAAGAAATTAAAGCAATCCTGATAATTACAGACTGCTAAATTTTAGTGGGAAACTTTTTTTTTTTAATTGAGTGCTTCCTATACCAATCTACAAGTGTTTATAAGATGATCTGGCAAAACTTTTATACAATTCTGTCAAAGTGTTTATAGATTAGTGTTTAAGGCTAGACCTCAAATTGGTCTTTGGTAAATTTTAAAGCCCTACAGATCTTCCATGTTAGAGGAAAAATATGTTGTGTTTGATCCAACAGCACAAGAGAGGTGAGGTTGCTGCAGCTCTGTGCACCCGAGTCCCACCAGTATAAAGGCTGAAGATGTATTTCCCAGTAGGCATATGCACACAGAGCACACATATACACCACATATATACATATATACACAGCCAACCACACAGATAACACAGACAGACATACACAACATGCACACAACCACAGATTGCATCAATGGCCTCATCTCACTCCCCTCTCTGGATGAACAGAATGGAGGTCCACTAGTGAGAATAAATAAATAAATATATGCATGTGCACACACACATGCATACAAGGGGATACCATCAGGAGAGCTGAAAGTAAGCCAAGGGTTGGCATGGCATCACCTGAGGGTGGCAATACTAATGGGAGCATTTACTCTGCTCCACAGAGCACTGAGGGCTTATGAGCACATCTGAAATGCTTGTACACCAATGCATGCAGTATGAGAAACAAAAAGGATGAACTGGAAGTGTTGGTCAGTTCCCAGAGCTACGATATCATTGGTATTAGACTTGGTGGAATGAGTCCCACAACTGGAGTGCTGGGATGGAGGGCTACAGGCTGTTCAGGAGAGATAGGCAGGGCAGGCAAGGTGGAAGAGTTGCACCATATATAAGGGAGAGGTTTGACTGTACAGCCCTTACAGTTAGGGATGATGTAGTTAAGAGCCTCTGGGTGAGGATTAGGGGGATGGAAAACATAGGAGATGTTGTAGTGAGTGTCTACTACCGATCACCCAGCCAGGATGTTAGCAATGATGAGTTATATATAGGCAATCTCTGGATCGGTAGCCCTTGCCCTTATGGGATATTTCAACTTCCCAGGCATCAACTGGGAATACCATACTGCTGTGACAAGCAAGTCTGTGAAATTTCTGAAGTATGTGGGAGATGATAACTTCTTGTCACAAGTGCTCAGAGAGCCTACTAGGAAAGATGCCCTCCTAGACTTGTATGTAAATAGAGAAGGACTCGTGGGAGATGTGATGGTAGGTGGCTGTCTTGGTGACAGTGATCATGAAATGGTTGAGTTTAAAAATTTCAGTGCACTGAGAAAAAAAGACAGCAGAGTTGCTACCCTGGACTTCATGAGAGCAAACTTTAAGCTATTCAGGGAGCAATTTAGTGGAGTACTCTGGGAATCTGCTTTTGAGAGCTTAGTGGTCTATGAGTGCTGGTCAGTTTTTAAGAACCACCTTTTAAAAGCACAGGACCAGGCAATCCCGTTGTGTTGCAAATCAAGCAAGTGGGGCAAAAGACTAGCTTGGCTGAACAGGAAACTCCTCGTGGAGCTCAGGAAGAAAAAGAAGCTGTATGATCTCTAGATGTGAGGTCATAGAATCATAGAATCATAGGGTTGGAAGGGACCTCTGGAGATCATCTAGTCCAACCCCACTGCCAGAGCAGGGTCACCTAGAGCAGGTTGCACAGGAACGTGTCCAGGCGGGTTTTGAATGTCTCCAGAGATGGAGACTCCACCACCTCTCTGGGCAGCCTGTTCCAGTGCTCTGCCACCCTCAAAGTAAAGAAGTTCCTCCTCATGTTTAGGTGGAACTTCCTATGCTCAAGTTTGTGCCCATAAGGTCAGGCTTTGCAGGAAGATTACAGAGCTGTAATTTGTATATGCAGGGAGAAGACACAAAAGGCCAAAGACCTAGGTAACTACAGACCTGTTAGTCTAACCTCAGTTCCTGGAAAATTTATGGAGAAGATCATACTGGGTGCTATTGAAAGGCATTTAAAGGACAATGTAATCATCAGGCATGGTCAACATGGGTTCACAACAGGGAAAGTCCTGTCTAATTAATTTGATATCCTTCTAAGATAAGGTCACCCACCTAGTGTATGAAGGGAAGGCGGTGGATGTAGTTTTCCTGGATTTTAGTAAGGCTTTTGATACTGTCCCTCACAGCATCCTTCTGGACAAGTTGTCCAACCATGAATGGTGTATGAGAGTAGCTTGTGCCAGTGCAGGCGGGGGAGTAGCTTTTGCCGCAAGCTGCAGAGTGGCCTGTGCTGGTACAGGCTGCGGAGTAACTTGTGTCAGTGCAGGCAGTGGAGTAACTTGTGCTGGTATGGGCAGGGGAGTGGCTTGTGGCAGTATGGGCTGCGTAGGGGCTTGTGGGGTTTGAGTGGCAGCAGCATATTATACCTACTCCTGAAACGATTCTTAATAAGAAACCACCCCTGCAACACATTCAGGAAAATTGACAATAAAATTATGATTTTAAGAAAGTAACATTCAGTTTCAAAACAGTCCAAAAGGTTTCCATCCCCTACCTCTGATGGTGTCACTTTGGCATAAGCATTAAAGGGTGAAGTAAATTTTCCCCAGGTAAAATTGAAAGTGTAATTAGTAATAGAATCCATCACGTGATGCCTGAGATATACAGGTAGAACTGTTATCCAAGTAACCACATTATACATCTGTATTCTGAACCACATCAAAATAGCACGTTTAAACCACCACATACAAACACAAAGAGCAAATAAACCATGCAACACATTTGGCAGGTTAAGCAGCATTGCATCAATTAACTTCAAACAAAGCTCTCTAAAGGCATGATATAACATTTGGCTTAAGAATGACATGGTGTGAGCTGTCTGTTTTGATTTCTGAGCAATCTGGAATTCTAACTATTCAGGCAATCTATCAGAGCCCAGGTCAAGCTCCGCTCAAGCCCCATGTTGGGCACCAATAAATCTGTCATGATTTGGGCCAGACTGGCCACTGAGATGAATGACAGATGCTCTCCCCCACCTCTCTCTCCAAGGAGAGGAGGGAGAGAGAGAAAGAGATTTATGAGTTCAGAAGAAACTAAACTATTTTAATGAAAATATTAATAATAAAATAATAAAAAGAAAATAATGAAATAGATACAATATATACAAAACCATATCAGGCTCCCAGGATGATGATCACATCACCAGCAGGCACTGGGAAAGTCCCAGACTGGACTCATCGATGGATGGGAACTGGATTCCGGATCTGGAGTCAGGAATGCATGGATTGGGATTAAAGGCAGGTGAACAGACGGAGTCCTCCTCAGACACTGGCCATTGAAGAAAGAGGCGGACCCTTTGATCCCTCAGCTTTTATACTGAGTGTGATACAGATGGGATGGAATACCCTTGTTGGTCAGTTTTGGGTTACCTGTCCTGTCCACTCCTCCACACAGGTGTGACCCCTTTATACTTTTCTGCTTCCGATCCTCCAACAGGACAAATAACAGTTAGATGACCTTGGTTGTTATATCAATAAGTATAAGCAAGAGCCTCTCTGCATACCATTCTTTGGCATAAATTACAACTAATCGGGTCTTATCACTCTGAGAGTGAACAGTGTCTCCACAATGTGCTGTTAATTTCAGAGAGTTTCAGAGAGTTCAGTTAGAGGAGGCTTAGCTACAAAGTAAAATTACTGAACAGAAAATTAGTTCTGCTTTACCTCAAACCAGCACACTTGGTAAGGTGACTGAGGTTTGCAGATGTAGAAAATGATGAAATATTTATTTTCACAATGAACTGATAGCAAAGTTAGTTTTCAGCTACAATTATATGAAGTCCTCTTAGACACTTGCAAAGCTTTACCATGGAATGAAGCCCGAGTCAAAATGTTTTGATGGGTATTTGCATGTCAAGTAGAAGTTCCCTCCATGAGGAAAGTTCATTAATCCCCACCCTGAAAACTGCTTTCATTTTAAAGTTGACAAGAAAATAGTTTTGCAGCATTCCAAGTAGAACCATTTGCCACTATTGTATCAGGTTTTCATTTCTATATGCAAAAAATTCCTTATCAAAGTCTCTGTTCTATCTGAATAGAACAGTCTTGACATCTTTAAAATGTTGAATGTTTTCAATGTAAATATGTAATCAATAACAACATGTTTATTTTAAGTAAAAAATTCTACTGCAAACATCTCTTGTGAAAAGTTATAGTTTTTGACTGCTGTATGCTAACAATACAAGTTAGTCTTTTTTCCTTCTAAAGACATTATTATTTAAATGGTGTTTTCAGCAGCCTTCTCTTAATACTGGGTGTTAAAAATCACAATAACAGAAACTTTCTGACAAAACTCTAGAAAATATAATTTGTTTTGTGACTTTAGCAAATTGAAGGAAGAGTTATTTGTAATCTAAATTATTCTGCACATGTGTCTCAAGAGATAAGATTGAAACTATGGACAGAAGTTATTCCTAGGATGCAATAATATCTTGCCTCATATCCAGTGCCTAAATAAAATACAAGTCACAGATAGAGCTCTTCCTCTGTTGTTCTAGATAAGCATGAGTATGTGATATAATAATTAAGGAAGGACAATATTGCCTGCCTTGTTAACATAGTTAACACCTTGTTTACACATGCTGTGTAAAACGAAGGTATAAGCCATTATGGATTACATCATGTCTGCAAAGAAATGCTAACAAATTTTAATAGCATGATGCAATTTAGACTATTTCAAATTTATTAGCAATTTGCAGTTGTATTGGCTTTACGTGACAAGGTTTTGGTAGCGGGGGGGAGGGGAGCTGCAAGAATGGCTTCTGTGAGAAGACACCAGAAGCAGTCCCCATGTCTGACAGAGACAGTTTCAGACAGCTCCAAGACAAACCCACCACTGAGACAATCAGTGATGGTGGTAGTGCCTCTGTGATAACATATTTAAGAAAGGGTAAAAAACCTGCTGTGCAGCAGCTATGAAAGAGGAGAAAATGTGAGTAAAACAACTATGCAGGCACCAAGGTCAGTGAAGAAGGAGGGGGAGGGAGGTGCTCCAGGTGCCGGAGCAGAGATTTCCCTGCAGCCTGTGGAGAAATACATGGTGATACAGGTTGTCCCCCTGCAGCCCATGGAGGACCCTATGCCAGAGCATGGGGGGTTGTAGTCAGTTCATAATTTTTCATCTCCACTGCTCCTTCCTCCTCACGCTCTTCCTCTGCTCCAGCATGGGGGCCCTCCCACGGGATATAGTCCTTCATGAACTTCTCCAATATGGTTCCTTCACACAGGCTGCAGTTCTTCAAGAACTGCGCCTCTTGGAGGGGAGGAGTAGAAGAGTTAGGAGTGATGATGAGCCTGGGAAGGAGGGAGGGGTGGGGGGAAGGTGTTTTGTAGGGTTTTTTTTTATTTCTCACTATCCTACTCTGTTACAATTGATTGGCAATAAATTTAATTAATTTCCCCAAGTTGAGTCTGTTTTGTCCGTGATGGTAATTGGTAAGTAATCTCCCTGTCCTTATCTCAACCCATGAGTTTTTCATGATAGTTTCTCCCCCTGTCCTGTTGTTGGAGGAGGAGTGATAGAGCAGCTTGGTGGGGACCTGGCAGCCAGCCAGCCAAGGTCAAGCCACCACAACAGTGTAACTCTGTAATTCTAATGGTTATGTTAAAAGCTATTAGCTGTGTATTTTAAAAATACACATAGAGATTTAATAAAATTCAGAAAACTTGGCACTAATTTTTGTCTAACAGAATACCTGTAAAATCAAATATAATTCTGATTTCAGTTGTTTAGTGGCCCTGCTCTTCTCAGCAAGCTAGACCACTTTTGCTACCTTAAGACTGCCAGTCTCTCTTGTTTTTCCATTTAAGTTCTTTGTGAAGAAAGGAGAAATGCAGGGAACAAATTCAGAACAGAGGTTCTGCATGACAGAACCACAGAACCATGGAATGCCTGCATAGTTTTCACACTCTTCTTTTTGTGGTTTGTTTGCAATGTTATGTAACATCCTTCAGTGTCTATTGTTTTTTAGTTTTCAGAATTCTGATGGAAGAACTACATTGCCAAATGTGTTGCATGGTTTATTTGCTCTTTGTGTGGTCCAGTAAAATGCTAATGTAGATACACACTTCAGGCATTCTATGAAAACTCTGAGATAACTACATGTTAAAAATCATTTTCCCAAGAAATCAAAATGGCCAGGACTTGCAGCAATCTCTGTTCTTTATGAGAAGTATCATGGGATCTTAAAGAACGTGAAGAAACCAACTCAACTTAAGCATATTAACTAAGTCATCAACCTCAACTTGCTTAAGCAAAGCAGAGTCACTCCAAATTGTTTGTAGAGGGCATAAGACAGATCAGATCAAAGTTCCTTCTACCTCAGTCTTCAACCGTGGCCAAAATGTATGCCTAGGGAATCACAGATTGGATTGGAAATTGGAAGGGACCTCTGGAGGTCATTTGATCCAACCCCCCTGCTCAAGCAGGGCTACCTAGAGCCAGTTGCCCAGGACCATGTCCAGATGGCTTTTGAATATCTCAAAGGAGGGAGACTCCACAACCTCCCTGGGCAACCAGTTCCAGTGCTCAGTCACCCTCACAGTAAATAAGTGTTTCCTGATGGAACCTCCTGTGTTTCAGCTTGTGCCCATTGCCTCTGGTCCTGTCACTGGGCACCACTGAAAAGAGCCTGGCTCCATCCTCTTTGCATCATCCCTTCAGGTATTTATAGACATTGATGAGATCCCCCCCCTTGTCTTCTCTGGGTTAAACAGTCCCAGCTCTCTCAGCCTTTCGTCATATGTGAGGTGCTCCAGTCCCTTAATCATCCTTGTGGCCCTTTGTTGAAGTCTCTCCAGTATGTCCACGTCTTCTTGTACTGGGCAGACCAGAACTGGACACAGGAGTTCAGGTGTGGCCTCACCAGTGCTGAGTAGAGAGGAAGGATCACCTCCCTTGGTCTGCTGGAAATAGTTTCTCTAATGCAGCCCAGGATACTGTTAGCCTTCTCTGCAGCAAGCACACATTTCTGACTCATGTTCAACTTGGTGTCCACCAGGACCCCCAGGTCCTTTTCTGCCAGCTGGGTGGCCCCCAACATATATTAGCGCATGGAGTTATTATTCCCAAGCTACAGGACTTTGTACTTCCCCTTTCTTGAACTGCATGAGGTTCCTGTCACCCCACTTCTCCAGCCTATCAAGGTCCCTCTGGATGGCAACACAACCCTCTGTCGTATCAGCCACTCCTCCCTGTTTTCTTTCAACAGCAAACTTGCTGAGGGTACACTCTGCTCCATCATTCAGATCATTAATGAAGATGTTAAACAGGATCGGACCCCCTGGGGTATACTGCTAGACACTGGCCTCCAACTAGACTTTGTGTTGCTGATCATTACCCTCAGGGCCTGTCCATTCAGCCAGTTTTCAATCCACCTCACTGTCCAGTGAGCCCATACTTTCATCAGCTTCTCTATGAGGATCTTATGGGAGACGGTGTCAAAGGCCTTCCTGAAGTCCAGGTAGGCAATATCCACTGCTCTCCCCTCATCTACCAGGCTAGTCGCTTCATCATAGAAGGTGATCAAGTTGGTCAAGCATGACTTCCCCTTGGTGAATCCATGCTGATTACTCCTGATGATTTTCTTGTCCTTCATGTACCTGGAAATGGTTTCCAGGATTAGCTGCTCCATCACCTTCCCAGGAATCGAGGTGAGGCTGACTGGCCTGTAGTTCCCTGGGTCCTCCTTCTTGACTTTCTTGAAGATGGGGGTGACATTTGCTTTCCTCTAGTCTTTGAACACTTCTCCCAATCATCAGGATTGATCAAAGATTATTGAGAGTGACCTCACAATGACATCTGCCAGCTCCCTTAGCACTCGTGGGTGCATCCCATCAGGTCCCATGGAATTATGTATGTCCAGTTGGCTTAAGTATTCCCTGACCTGATCCTCTGCCACTGAGGGTACATCTTCCTTGCTCCAACCTTTCCCCTGGTCCCTAGCACCAGGTGTCAGCCTGAGAGGTATCTCAACTCAGGGGAGTTACTGGCCACAGCCCGCTGCGATCCAGAAGAGCTCAAAGGGTCCTTACTAGAATCGCTACTTATAGGATCTGAGACAACTGACTTTTGTCAGGTGCTTTTCCACTCCGGCCCAGCTCAGATGATAGTTACGCAACCCTAGAGCTTGCTAGATCTTGGGGTCCTAGTATCCCCCCCTCTGTGGCCACGATCCATATGGTGTCAAGAGTGATCGATTATAGTTATTATCTCCAAGTGGTAGGAGCCACAGGGACTAGGCACACTATTGTGTTCTTGGTCTGTTGCTTTCTACCTTTTCTTTCTTCCATGTTAGACCATTATGTTACGTTCTGGTCCATTGTGTTGTTCTGTGGCCCAGGTTGGGAGGGAGATCACGCCAAGTACCGAGTGGCCTGAAATGGGGGGGGTTGCACCACCACAATCTGCCCCGTGACTAAAGTCAATTTTTCTCATCCATAGAGTGGCAGTGTGGTTGCCTCTTGCCTCTATGCCTCTATGCAGGGAATGCCACAATCCAATTATAATCTGAGGGAAATTTGTGTTTGGCTAGTTTCTCAAGGTTTTGTCAAATGTGGTTAGGTGACATTATATACGTGGGGAAATTTTTGCAGAAATGCAATTTCTTTAGCCATCCTCCAAACTGTAATGTATAGAACAATAATCAACAACAAACATAATATAACAGCAATTAGTAAGATCACGATAAGGTGCAACACCAGGTTTAGTGTTCCAGTAGTCATCAGAGACCATCCAAAAAGGACTTCCCACCATCGGTGTTCTCCATCTCCTTTGACTTTTTTTAGCACTCAATGTATTTCCTCAACATCTTGGTGGACTGTGATAAGAGTCTTGTCTGGGCTTTCGCACTTGTTGTAGGAGGTTGATTAAGTCAGGGCGGTGAGAGTTGTTTGATTATAGTTAGATTCATCCTGATAGGTGTGGGTTGTAGCCCGTGATATAGCATATAATCAAAAGACAAATCATTGCGAGTTGTTAATGGTACAGAAAAATTAAAATCTCTGTCCTGGTTTGGGATAGAGCAGAGAGAACTGTCTGTTCAGTGAGAGAGGCTCTTGCTCTTACTTGTTGCTGTGGCAACCAGGGTCAGCTGACTTGGTTGTTTACCCTGTGGAAGGGTTACACCTCTGGACAGGTCAGGTGACCCAAACTGACCAATAGGGTATTCCATCCCATCTGCCATGCTCAGTATAAAAGCTGAGGGATGAACAGTATCATGTTGGCTGTCCTTCAGTAGCTCTATTTCCTCAGTGATTGAAGTCTGAGGAGGACCTGTCAGCTCATCTCCCTTTTGATCCTGGTCAGTGTGTTCTAGTTCCCATTTGTCACTGAGTCCAGTCTGGAACCTTTCCAGTGCATGACAGTGACATCTTCCTAGGAACTTGATCTGGTTTTGTGTATATTTATTTACATTATATCTATTTCATTATTTCCCTTTTTATTTTAGTATTAATACTTCATTAAAGTAATTTAGTATTTTCTGAACTCATAAATCTCTTTATCTCTTTTCCTCTGTTCCTTAGAGCAAGAGGTGGGGGAGAATATCTGTTGTCTTGTTATTGGCCAACCTGGCCCAAACCATGACAGATTTATTGGTGCCTAACATGGGGCATGACCTTCCAGTTTGCTCAGGGAACGTCATTCCTAAGCAAAAAGTTCTGTTGTGCCTTTAGAGAGCATTGTTTGAAGTTAATAGATACAATGCTCCTGAAATTGCTGAATATGTTGCATGGCTTACTTGCTCTTTGTATTTCTATGCAGTGGTTTAAATGTGCTATTTTGGTATGGCTTGGCATTCAGATGTATAATATGATTACTTGGGTAATAGCTGTATCTGCATATTTTGGGCATCATGTGATGGGTTCTACTACTAATTACCCTTTTGGTTTCACCTGGGAAAGGTTTATCTTGCCCTTTAATGCTTATGTCAAGGAGCTAGGGGATAGAAACCTTTTGGGCTGCTTAGAAAATGAACGTTACTTTCAAAAGGTTGTGATTTTGTTGCTGTTTCTCCTGAATATGTTGCAGGGGTGATTTTGTGTTTAAAAATTGGTGCAGGAGTGGGTATTGTGTGATATGTGCTGCTGCTACTCGTATCCCACAGGCCAATTCACAGCCAGCACAGACACAAACCACTCTCCAAGCTACTCCCCACCTGTACTAGCTATGCCTCTGCCCCTGACTGTACAAGGGGAAGCTGCAGCATCAGCCCCACCAGCACCAGTTGCTCCAGCATCTACAACAAGAACTGCTGCTACACAAACTCCAACAGAATTGGTACAAGTTGCCCCAGTGACCAGGAAGCAGAAAACAAGATCAACTGGTTGCCCTGCCCCTTATGACAAAGACCAGCAGAAGCCAGGTAGCATGGGAGAGAGTTCTTCTGATGAAGATTCAGGAGAGGGTCCTTCTCAGGCAGCGTCAATGCAGGAGGATGACTCAGATGTAGAGATAATAGTTAAATACTCTCTATGAAGGATTTGTGAAATAGAAGGAAGGACTTCAGTCATCAAGAAGGGGAGACACTTATCTCCTGGTTGCTCTGATGCTGGGACAATGGAGCTGATTCCATAGACTTAGATGGTAGAGAAGCCTAGGCAGTTGGGCAACCTGGCCAGAGATAGAGGTATTGATAAAGTGATTGGGAAGAAGACAAACACTTTCAGTCTCTGGAGGCGACTGCTATCAGCTGTGAAGGGCAGGTATCTCTTTAAGGATGATATCAAATGCTGTCCAACTAAGTGGACCAGCATGAAAAAGGGTATCAAATACATGAGGGAACTGGCTGTGTGAGAGGTGATTTATGGTGACTGGCAAGTGATTATAGATCCTGATGAAATGCCATGCAAATGATCTTTGCTAAGAAAGTTTGTGCAGAGTGCACCATGGATGTATTCCCACACATTGTCAACAGTGGTCTGGGGAGCATCCGATGCTGATGCACCAACTGTAAATGAAGTGGCTAACAGGGTATGCCAGTATGAAGACAGTCTCTCTTGTCCCCTCACTGTGGCAGCTGTAGAAAAAATGACTGGGAAAAGGGAGGAAATGACTGAGGCAATATCTAAGAAAAGTGATAAACTGCTTGGAAAAACTGTTTGAAAAACTGTCTGGGAAGGGGAAAGAATCCCACTCTTCCCCTGAATGGACCCAAGTCTCAGTCATTAAGAAAAAACACCCTCCTAACAAAACCAATTCAAGAGAAACAGGACCTGCTCCAAGATTTCCTGCAGCTTTGCCTCTGCAACTATGGAGAGGACATGAGTAAGTGGGATAAAAAACCTACCCCAGTTCTACAAGCACAGGTGCTTGAGTTGCAAGGTAAAGCAGATGGAAGGAAGAATTTTTGCAGGAGGGTGGCTGCTCCAGTCCATGGTAAGCAGTTGTCTGGGTAGGAGCTCATCTGCTAATTGTAGATGTTGCTCTCTATATTAGAGGGCCCCTGCCTCCAGCCAGGAGGAGGATAGGGACAGCCGAGTTTATTGGACTGTGTGGATTCCATGGCCTGGCACATTAGAGCCACAGAAGTATAAAGCCCTGGTGGACACTGGTGCACAGTGTACCCTATTGCCATCGAATCATAAAGGGACAGAATCTGTTACCATTTCTGGTGTGACAAGGGAATCTCAAGAACTGACTGTTTTGGAGGCCAAAGTGAGCCTAACTGGGAATAAATGGGAGAAGCACCCCATTGTGACTGGCCCAGATGCTCCATGCACCCTTGGCATAGACTACCTCAAGAGAAGGTATTTCAAAGACCCAAAAGGGCTTTTGGTATAGCAGCTGTAGAGACTGAGGACATTACAAGCTGTCTGCCTTACCTGGCCTTTCAGATGACCCTTCTGTGATGGGACTGCTGAGGGTTAAAGAACAGCAGGTGCCAATTGCTGCTTCCATGGTGCATGGATGACAGTATTACACTAACTGAGACTCCCTGGTTCCCATCCAGAACCTGATTCATTAGCTGGAGACCCAAGGAGTGATCAGCAAGACTCACTCACCCTTTAACAGCCCTATATGGCCAGTGTGAAAGTCTGATGGAGGCTGTAGATTAACAGTAGACTCTGGTGACCTGAATGAAGTCATACCACCACTGAGTGCTGCTGTGCCAGACATGCTAGAACTGCAGCATGAACTGGAGTCCAAGGCAGCCCAGTGGTATGCTACCACTGACATGGCTAATGCCTTTTTCTCTGTTCCTTTAGCAGCAGAGTGCAGGCCACAGTTTGCTGTCACCTGGAGAGGCATCCAGTACACCTGGAATTGACTGCCCCAGGGGTGGAAGCACAGCCCCACCATTTGCCATGGGCTGATCCAGACTGCCCTGGAGAAGGGTGGAGCTCCAGAACACCTGCAGTACATTGATGCCACCATTGTGTGGGGTAATACAGCAGAAGGAGTTTTCAAAAAAGGTAAGAGAATAATCAAGGTTCTTCTGAAAGCAGGTTTTGCTGTAAAAAGAGGAAAGGTCAAGGGACCTGCATGAGACATCCAGTTCTTAAGAATTAAATGGCAAGATGGTCGTCACCAGATCCCAATGGATGTGATTAATAAAATAACATCTATGTCCCCACCTACTAACAAGAAGGAAACACAAGCGTGTTTAGGTGTTGTGGGTTTATGGAGAATGCATATTCCAGGTGATAGTCAGATTGTGAGACCTCTTTATGAAGTGACTTGAAAGAAAAATGAGTTTTCGTGGGGTCCTGAGCAATGACAGGCCTTTGAGCAAATTAAGAGATTGTGCATGCAGTAGCCCTTGGATCAGTCCGAACAAGATGGGACATTGTGTGACCCGATGCAGGAACAACCACAAAACCATGGATGAAAGGTAAAGAACAAGTTTAATCTTGATACCTCATGGATTGGGGAATCTCCGAAGCAGCACCCAGGCAGAGGCATTGAAGCAGGGGATGCAGACACTGGAACGAGAGTCCTTGCTAGTGAGAGCATGCATACTCCCTGTTCTTGCTGGTATTTCAAGGGTTCAGGCAGGCATGGTTTTCCCACTGTGCTTTGATCTTAAACCACAGGGCAGGATTCTCAAGCGGCTAGATGAGGTGTACCCGAGTCCATCGAAGACTTATGTTATCTAAGTGCAAGTGTTTTACTTGCAAGCACATAAGACTGAACAACAATTAGTGTGGTATATGTGTTTCCCAGCACCCCACGTGCGAGTCACTTGAGCATGTTTACAATCATCCTTGCTGATCTTCCATTACTTTTCCACATTCTACCCCCTTGCTCAAGAGACTACTTCTGCTGGGGCTGACAAAGCTGGAGATGTTCGTTTAGGCTTGCAGGGTGTAACAGAGTAATTTACAGAGGCATGCAATAAACATATATATAGAAAAAGGAATAAACATAACTCTACAATAATGCTTTGAATCAGGTGTCCCATTCCTCTTGTCAGGAAATTAAACCGCTCAGCCAGCCAGGCACCACCAGTAGTTTGTTTCGTTTGGTGTGTTAAGTCCCAGTGAATGCTGAATGTCGTGCTCCACGCTGGCTGTTTCATCATTTATGTTGAAGCAACACATTCCTTCAAAGTTAAAGCCGCATTTCTGGTGTTGAGGGAGGAAATAGTCCACCATCAGTTGATATTGTAATACTCATTGGCATACAGCCGTTACCTACTCAGAAAAGATAGCATGAAAGACATTTATATGAAAATCACTTAGCATAGTATACTTCTATAATACAGCTGCTGGGGTTGATGCACCACTGAAAACAAGTTATCTAAAGATCTGCAGCTGTTAATCTTCCCTTAATATGAAAGGCAGATGAGTTGGTTACAGTAGAGGCTAACAGAATCGAAGTATTTACCTGTTGATTTTTGTGGGGATGTATCCAGGGTGTGTGCTTGTAGTACTTGACTACAAAGCACAATGAGCCAACCTGTGATAGGGGAGGAAAACAGCAGTGACATCTCCTTCCAGTGATAAAGAAGCGTTGCTCCAGCTCCAGCTATTATTACTCCATATTTGATAACCTGATGTGGGGTAACTGCCCAAACAGATTGGAGAGCTATGGCTTCTGCTTTTTCAGATTGAACTTCAATTTGATGTTGGGTTTGCGACACCAGTAACACCGTTCCAGTGCTATCTCCTCTAGATATGGCACAGGTATTTGTCGAGGTCACCTGAAATACAAGAACTCGAGAATCTGATATTAACAAAGGATGTAAAGTAAGAGAAGTTGGCTTATGATATATAGGGTAACCTTGTAATGCCTTGGACCAAAATCCTACAGGTTCTTTCTGATTTTTCATCCCAGTCATCTGCCACAATCCCGAGACTGTATCATCTGGAATTGTTACTTCTCATTCAAAAGGATATCCTTGCTTAGGAGTGTATAATTGTGCATGCTCAGTCAAAGCATTTTTGCAGTCACCAAAGGCTTCTTGTTGCTGCTTGGTCCCCTGCCAGACAGCTTTCTTCCTAGTTAATTTCTGCAGAAGGCACATGTAAGAAAGGCAGGTATTGCTTTTGCAGAGGAGAAAAGCCGTTTCCATCAGAGGTGACACGATAAGGGAATGACTAAGACAAAGAGGCTCCAGCAGAGGCTTGTAGAACATCTCTTATCACACAGACAGAAGGACAAACTGATTCCTACTGGATTAGTGTCTAGAAGGGGAGTCAAACATTTAACCAGGGCTAATGACATGGAGCAATTTTTTTACCAAAAGGGAAAGAAATAAACTAGTCAGATAATCCCTTTAGGTGTAGCATAAGGAGAAGAAGTAAACAGAGGCAGGACATCCGGGAAGGATTTTAGGCGCCTCGAACAGACAGTGAACCCTGGAGTACCTAACCAATGGGAAACAGGGGAGGGAAAAATTCAGCTGGGATTAGGGAATAAAAAGTTTGTTTCAAGAACTGAAAGTGTGCCTACTTGCTAGGTCACCCGCTCTTACAAGAAGGTGAATAAAAATGTGCTTCACAGAGGATTCTGCCTGAGCCTATTTCATTCGGACTGGAACTTATTTCTCACAATTTGGGGGCTCGTCTGGGAGAAGAAGTCATCTTCTTGGGAGTCTCTGTCACTGAAGGACGGGAAGACATGTCCCGTTGATTTCAGCGGTCTCGTGGATCGTCGGCAGGGATTCCGGGAGGAATCAACTAAGATCTCGAGACCCAGTTGGACGGCAGACTCTGTGAACCCCAGGGGGAAAAGGGATAGGTGCAGTAGGCACAGAGAGTACGACCAGGCAACTCCGTGCACGGACCAAGGTAAGAAAAATCGGACTGTTAAAGTATTGCCTTGGTGGTCGGGACATTCTAAGAGACTTGGGTGTGAGTGACTGAGACGTACTGTGGTACGAAGCGAGTGTGGAGTTCGGATCCGTGGTTCTGTAGTCCCGCGAGGGGCGCAGCCAGAGAAGGACAAAGCGAAAGGAAGGGGTGTAAGAAAAGTCTCTGTTCAGAATGGGAAATAAGGATTCTGGGCCTAGGGATGAAAAAGGGGATACTAAGAAAGACCCCGGGAACATTCCCCCAGACAGTCCTTTAGGGGAGAATGTTGAGGTTTTGGAATGATTCTTCTTGTACAAGGGATAAAGATAAAAAGAAAATGATTTGTTTTGTTCGGACCGCATCCTGGAGGGGCTGGGGGTGGCCGGGGGGCAGGCCCATGGACATCCTGGGGAGGGTCCCAGGAGTGTCCTAGGGGGCTCTGTGTCTGTCTTAGAGGATCCTGGGGGGGATCCTGGGGACATCCCTGGGGGTCCCATGTCTGTCATGAGAGATTTTCGGGGTGTCCCGGGGGGACATGTTTGCATTTGCATTTGAATTTGTTTGGACCAAAGAACCCATAAGACCTCCTAGTGTATTTTGGCCCAAATTTGGATCTGATGAAGACTGGGTCTGTCAGACTTTAAACATGTATGTGAATAATAAGGAAGTAGAAGAAGGTGAATATGCTTTTTGCTGGGTCAAGATGAATAGATTCAGGATTCGGGGACGCCCAAATCCATTTTATATGTTCCCAGCCCAGACTGTCGGTGATGTTTCAATCGACAAAGAAATTGAATTCCCGAAGTGGGACCCCTTAGACTGTTACCTGGGGGCGAGGAAGAGGGGTGAATAACAGGGGACGAGGACTGCCCCGACCACTCCTACCAGCAGCTCAAGGTTCACTGGTAGGGTGTTATCATTGTGGGATTTACAGAATCCCCTAATTTGCTCGGCAAGTGTTAGAACAAGTGCTTGAACAATTCAGCCCTCCATTGGGAGTAGCCCTGCTTCAGTATGTGGATGATTATTGGTATCTGGGGAGGAAGAAGAAGGCAGGGTAAAAGAAGCCACGAATGAGTTATTGAACTTTTTGGGACAGCAAGGTTTGAGGGTCTCAAAAAAAAAAAAAAAAAAAAAAATATTGCAATATGTGGAGACAGAAGTGCTTGGGACATCTAGTCAGTGAAGGGAGTAGAAAAATAAATCCTATAAATCCTGAGAGGGTCAAAGGAATAGTAGACGTACCTCTGCCAAAGACCAAGAGGGAACTGAGAAAATTTTGGGGGCTGACTGGGTACTGTAGACTGTGGATAGAGGAGTATGCTCAAAAGACTAAAGGACTATATTCCAAACTGTTAGCTGAAGAACCAAATGTATTGGTTTGGCCAGAAGAAGAGGAGGATTTAGTGGAAGATTTAAAACAGAGCCTAATCAGAGCTCCAGTTTTAGCCTTATCTTCTTTGGAGAAACCTTTTCAACTATTTGTAACTGTAGACAAAGGGGCTGCGTTAGGAACTCAAGAGTGTGTGGGGGATAAGCAGCAGCCAGTGGCCTATTTATCTAAACTCTTAGATCTGCTCTCCCGAGGGTGGCCAGGGGAATGATAGAAGTTAGCACCCCTCACCAAGTAAAAACCATTTTAGCCCAAACCACGGGAAAACGGCTAACCAATTCAAGAATACTGAAGTATGAAGGAATTTTAATTGAAAAGGATGATTTGATTTTAACTACCAGCTCTTGCCTTAACCCAGCGAGCTTTTTGTGGAAAAATAGAGGCAAAGGACGAAGAACTTACACACGAATGCTTAGATGTAATTGAGTACCAGACTAGGGTACGACATGACTTAAGGGAAGAACCCCTATCTGGGGGTCTTCATTTGTTCATAGACGGTTCTTCAAGAGTGATAGAAGGAAAGAGGTGTAATGGATATGCGGTGGTGCATGGAGTGAGTCAACTGTGGAATTTGGATAATGAGGTGAAGTCTCTGTGCTCAAAGAGCAATTAAGACTGGCTTTGCTATCTCTTGTGCAGCCCAGGGGAGTGAAGACTTGTCTGGCTATCGCAGGATACATAAATAACGGGGTAGTCTTGGGGAGCCAGGACAGCCCTGCTTTTCGTCAGCAGAGACAGTAAAATCAAGATAACAGAGACTTTGTGTAGCTCTTTGTTTCCTTGAGAGGCTGCCATGTCTGGTAATTGACCTTTGCCTCATTACCTGTGAAATGCATATTAAAGTTGACACCCCTGTACATGCTAATGAAGATTTTAGAGCTCATGCTAAACATATATGACTATAGCACTCGTCTCTCCACCCAAATCATACTACATGTCACCTAGGGGAGGGAAACCTCGTAATTTTGGGGATAAAAGGATGGAGAGAATGACTGTTAAATTGGGAGAGAAGAAACTTGATACCTGACGGACCAGTCGATGGGCTGCATTCTCTTCCTCCACCCCAGGCAGGGATGCCTTTCTGGGTAAGCGCTGCGCCTTTCACCCTCTGGTGAATGTTGCCCCGGGTTGTTGTACTATCATTATTTTTGCTAGCAATATTAACCTTAAGTAATTAGCGCTATTGTAGTCAGTGAATTTATCAACGGCAATCTCGAATCTGCGACTGTCGTTCTCAATAAAATAACTAATTTCGATTATTTGTGAATCTGATTCAGTGAAAATCCTTTGGTGGGACTCTGATAGTAAATCAGTGAAAGTCCTGGGACTCTGGCAGACAAATATCGAAACTACAGTCCTTTTAACGCGACACCAACAAGTAAAAGCATCTGAAAAATTACCTGGTGCATGGTCTGCTCAAATATGTGAGATGTATACCTTAAACCAGGCACTTAAATTAACTGGAGAAAGGGGAAGGAACAATATATACAGACTCTTGTTATGCCCTTGGGGTAGTGCATACCTTTGGTAAAATTTGGGAAGAACGAGGACTAATAAACAGCAAAGGGAAAGAACTTTTACACTAAGAACTTACAAAGCAGGTGTTAGCTAATATATTAATAGCGAGTGAAATAGCAGCTTTACATGTTAAAGGTCACCAGAGAGGCAATTCAATTACCGCAAGGGGAAACAGATTGGTGGACAAGGTGGCAAAAGAGGCGGCCTTGGGGCAGGAGAAGCAATGACAGAAGCAGGGGCAGTGGAGAAATGTGGTAAATGGATTCTGCCTGATGGAAGGGAAATGGTCAACAAACAATGAGAGAAACAGTGACAGTGTTACAACAGGGAAGCCATCGGGGAACGCATGCAACATGCGAATAGTTCTGTGGAAGTACAAGTGCTTTGGCATATACACAATAGCCAAACAAATTTGTGAGGGATGTATTATTTGTAAGAAAGTAAACAAGAAAAGCCTTGAGAAAGCAATCTTCAGGAGGAAGAGAGCCCAGCTTGAGACCGTTCCAAAGTATACAGGTAGACTTCACTGAACTACCACCAACAGGCAGGCTAAAAGATCTTTTAGTCCTAGTGGATCGCCTTACTGGATGGGTGGAAGCCTACCTCTTGGTGTCAGCTACTGCAGCAGGGGTAATTAAGATAACACTAGAACAAATTATTCCCAGATACGGGTTAGTGGAGAATATAAACTCAGATCAGGGCAGTCATTTTACTTCTAAAATCCTTCAAGGAATTGTGGAAAGTTTAGGAATAGTGTGGGAATTTCACATCCCCTAGCATCCCCCATCATCAGGAAAAGTTGAGGATGAACCAGACCATTAAGAGACCATTGTCGAAACTGATTTTAGAAACCAAATTACCATGGACTAAATGTTTACCAATAGCATTGTTGAGGATCCAGACTTCTAGAAAAGATACAGGTCTCTTGCCCTATGAGATGCTTTTTGAACTACCTTATATGGGTAACAGAGAAGACTTGCCCACTTTTGAAACTAAAGATGTGTTTCTTAAGAACTATATACTGGGGTTCTCGTCTTCTTTCTCTCTCCTCAGAAATAAAGGACTTCTTGCTCAAACTCCGCCCATTGGAATTTGCAGTCCATGCCTTCCGACCAGGAGATTGGGTCTTGATCAAATCCTGGAAGGAAACCAAGCTCCAACCAGAATGGGAAGGCCCGTTCCAAGTGTTACTGACCACTGAGACTGCAGTGAGGACGGCCGACAGGGGTTGGAGTCACTACACTCAGCTAAAAGGACCCGTTGAACCCCCGCCAACAGATCCAGCGGAACAGTGGACTGTACATTCTACTGACAGCCCGCTGCGAGTAACCCTAAAGAGACAATAAGCCATGGGTTGGGGCGGGATGATCCAGTCAGAAGATATAAATCTGTGTACGGCATGAATTTTAAGAAGCATTTTGCGATGATACTGGTCATAGGGGTGGTGTTGTATGCCTAGATCACATACAAAGTGCACACCCAGATTACCCGGTTAGGCTTATCATAAATATCACTAAAGGAAATACCCCACAGACTGTACGCTTTGATGCCTGTCAAGTACTGAAGTGTGGGGATCTAGAGGCCCAAAGATGGTTGAGTGGTGAAAACAAGTACCTGTGCCCAGAAATTTGGAGGGTCGCAGAGGGATATCACGAGGCTACACCTTGTGACCGATGGAGTGAAGTGTGGTGGACCACCCAAATTGGAGGGTGGACTGTTGATGACAAGTGGATCAAGTCATCTTATTATTACCCTCTCAAAAAGAAAATACATTTTTACAAAGGATCACCTTCCCCAGAGTGTGGCCTTTTAGAATGTAATCCTCTGTTGATAACTATAACCCAGGTGGATGATACGGCTAACCTAATGTATGGAATAGGAGCAGATGTGTCTGGAAGAGATCCAAGGGGAAGATTTAGAATAGACACACTGGAAAATAGCAGTTAAGCTGAAGGGACAACTATGACTACTAAAACTCCCAGTAATACAACAGTGGGAACCACCGAATGATCCAGCTTTGGTCACGGTTACTGAGATTAAAGATCTTAGACAAACATTTGGGATTGAGACAGGGTACGGTGAGACAAATGCTTGGGTAGAATGGGTAAAATATACTGTTAATAGTCTGAACCAAAGCAATTGCTCTGCTTGTGCTTCAGGAAGGCCCCCAGCACAGATCGTCCCTTTTCCCTTAGGGTGGACAAAAGATTCCGTAGGGATGTGGTGTATGATAGCATTATACCAAGAAAGGACCGCCTGGGGAAATGAGACCTGGCATTCACTTTCCTTACTGTTTCCTGCCTTGGAGTCTAGAGATGTTAAAGTGCCACCAGCATATTCCACAGCAATTGGTAACCATCCAGTGTGCCTCTCACGGCAGGGTGTGAAGGCTGCCAGACCTGTGGGGGGATTTACCCTGTGCACTGAAACTCTGAATGTGACCAAGGATGTGAAAGGAAACTACTCAGCGATACGAGTGCCTCGGGCGGATCTCTGGTGGTATTGTGGAGGGAAGACCTTGTGATCTGTGTTGCTGGCTAACTGGAAAGGTCCATGTGGAATGGTACAATTGGCAATACCATTCACCCTAGCATTTGAAAAAGGAACAGGAACCCTGATCTCAGGCAATAGAGTAAAAAGAAGTTTGGGTGTATCCTTTGATGAACAGATATATAGAGATCCCATTGGAGTCCCTAGAGGAGTCCCAGATGAACACAAAGGAAGGAATCAGATAGGAGCGGGATTCAAATCTGTCTTTTTCTGGTGGGTAACTATAAACAGAAATGTAGATTGGATAAATTATATTTACTGTAACCAACAGAGGTTTATTAATTATACCAGGGATGCATTGAAAGGAGTAGCTGAACAATTGGATGCAACCAGCCGAATGGCATGGGAAAATAGGATCGCCCTGGACATGATCTTAGCAGAGAAGGGAAGTGTGTGTGTGTAACATTAGGGAATCGGTGATGTACCTTCATCCCCAACAATACATCTCCAGATGGTACTATAACTAAAGCCCTTCAGGGGCTCACCACTCTAGCTGATGAGTTAGCTGAGAACTCCGGAATAGACACCTCACTGACAGGTTGGCTGGATTCCTGGTTTGGGAAATGGAAAGGTAGGGTGGTGTAATAAGTAACTAAAGGTGATTTGCTGATCGAACAAGTTAAGCAAGAGGAACGAACCCATTGTGGCAGTCTTGAGAACTCCCTGTTTTACCAGAAGAGACATGTCCACAATGTTATCTTGCTACACCAACATGGGAACTCCTGTTTGACAAAAAGCTTAACCACAATGTTATCAGAATGTATTGTTTTGAGCTGATTCTGTGACCAACATTTTATCTAAACTACCTCAAGCAAGAAGCTACGGGAGGGGCGTACGGAAGATGTCGAAACCCGACCTCCGTGAAGATAAAAAGAGCTGCTCAGCTTGCTTGAATTTGCGAGCCTTTGGTGGAGCTGCGACTCCCCGGCCGCCCAGCGCTGCTTTTGCCTTCCTACCTCAATAAATATTTATTGAATCTATTTCGGACTCGATTTATTTTAAATTCAACTATAACAAATTTGGTGCCGTGACTCGGATCCAGACAGCCGACTCGGAATTCAACTCTGGGAGGGCGCCCCATCTTCGGATGGTCCCGGAGGAGATTCCGACTTAGCTCACCTGGATTTTCCGAACTGAGATAGGAAAGCAAAAAGAAAAGAGAAAGGAGATACTGCAGTTCCCCGTAATTTTTGTGCACAAAGAGCCGGACGAAGACTCGGGAGTGAGTAAGTATATTGCGGTTCCGTTCGGTCGGGGATTGGGTACCCGGGTGCGAGTGACTGAGACGTCCACTGGGCTTAGTAGCCCACCGGACGAAGTGAGTGTGGACCTCCTAATAGTGCGGTTCCCATTGTCCGCGAGGGCGTGGGCCACGAACGGAGGCAAGTGAGTGAATTTTGAGTGAAAGAAGGCACTTTCGGAAGATGGGACAGAAGAAAAGTAGGACTTCTGGTTCCATGCAGGAGATACGGGGTGGGGGTGGGCTCCCCGATATACCCCAAGATAGCCCGTTAGGCCTAATGATTAGATATTGGGATAGTTCCCCTTCTCAAAAAGGGAAATCCAAGGAGAAATTGGTCTATTATTGTATGGAGGTATGGGGAAGAAAACAGATAAGAAAAGATTTATATTGGCCAATTCATGGATCCTTAGAGGATTGGATATGCCAACAATTAAACATATATGTTAACAACAAACGACCATTTAATAAGGAGGAGAGTGAATACGCCTTTTTATGGATCCTGGGCACGGCTCAGGCCGCTAATTTGTTTCCATTAAAAGAAAAGAAAAATGATAAAAAGAAAAGGTGGGATGTAGACGAACCTCCAGCGTCTCCCCCACCCTATGTCCCCCCTCCGCAAGGTCCTGAGCAAGATCTCCCTCCAACAGCCCCCACAGAACCTGGGGAAGAGGCTCCTCCTTCTAATCGAAGAATAACTAGAAGTCAAACTAGAGAAAGGAGGGAGGAAAATTTATTGTATCCCTTAAGGGAGACTGCTATGGGGGGACCACAACCCGGAGTTGGATTTGTATCTGTACCCCTCAGCTCCGGGGATGTGAGGGAATTTAAGAAAGAAATGGGACACTTGTTAGAGGACCCATTAGGGGTAGCAGAACGTTTTGATCAATTCCTCGGGCCTAACATTTATACTTGGGACGAGATGGAATCTATTTTAAAGATCTTGTTCACAAACGAAGAACGAGGAATGATCAGAACGGCAGGCATGAGGCATTGGGATCAGAGGCATCAGCATGGTCCCGCCGGAGATGTAAAATGGCCCTTACAGCGGCCCAATTGGGACAATCAAGACCCCGCACATAGAAATAACATGATTGATCTCCGGGATATAATAATTCAGGGGATTAGAGATTCTGTACCCAGAGGGCAAAATATTAATAAGGCCTTTAATGAACAACAAAAGAAAGATGAAACCCCCACCGAATGGCTGGAAAGATTGAGAAAAAGTTTACAGCTATATTCCGGGTTAGACCCCGATAGCCAAGTGGGTCAAGCCCTGCTGAAAACTCAATTTGTAGCTAAATCTTGGACAGATATAAGGAGAAAGTTAGAGAAAGTAGAAGACTGGCAGGGAAGGGGGTTAGATGAATTATTACGAGAAGCTCAGAAGGTGTATGTGAGAAGGGAGGAAGAAAATCAGAAGAAACAAGCCAGAATCCTGATGGCAGCTGTAAGGGAAGGACAAAATCAGGGCAGGAGAGGAGAAAGTCCCCGGAAGGGCCCAGTAGAACCGAGAAGAAGAAGATTTAGTTCGCAGGACATAGAATGTTTTTATTGTCGCAAGAAGGGACATCTACAGAGAAATTGTCGGAAGAGAAGGCAGGATGAGGAGATTTTTAAGGAAGATTAGGGGGGTCAGGGGCTCTATTTGCTGGGGACCCCTAAGGTTACCGAGCCCTTGATAAAATTGAAATTGGGTCCTCAGCACGAAGTGTTCGAGTTCCTTGTGGACTCGGGTGCCGAAAGATCAACAGTCCAAAAGTTACCATCTGGATGTGTTGAATCAAAGGATAAACTCCAAGTAGTTGGTGCAAAGGGGGAACCTTTTAAGGTGCCCCTGATAAGGAATGTAACAATAGAAGCCCCAAATAAATATGGAGTGGGAACATTTTTATTGGTCCCAGAAGCTGAGTATAACCTCTTGGGACGAGACCTGATGGTGGAATTAGGAATCAATTTGGAAGTAGAGCAAGAGAAATTAAAAGTAAGATTATGCTTATTAACTGCAGAAGATGAAGCCAAGATTAATCCAGAAACTTGGTATAGCCCAGGGTCGGTGGGAAAATTAAATATCAAACCGATCACGGTCTCCATAAAAGACCCAGACCAGCCAATTAGGATAAAACAGTATCCCATCTCTAGGGAGGGGAGAGAAGGGTTGCAGCCAGTAATTGAGAGACTTTTGGCCCAAGGGCTTTTGGAACCCTGTATGTCTCCCCACAATACTCCCATATTGCCCGTAAAGAAGCCGGATGGGTCCTATCGTTTAGTACAAGATCTGAGAGCCGTAAATGAACGAACCATTACCTGGTTCCCTGTGGTGGCTAACCCGCACACTATACTTAATCAGTTAAGTCCAGATTATAAATGGTATAGTGTTATAGATTTAAAAGATGCTTTTTGGGCTTGTCCCTTAGAAGGAAAATGTAGGGACTATTTTGCTTTCGAGTGGGAGAACCCCAAGACCCATAGAAAACAACAATTACGGTGGACCGTTTTGCCCCAGGGATTTACAGAGTCTCCAAACTTGTTTGGACAAGCTCTGGAACAGTTACTGGAATCTTATGAATTAAGTCAGGGACTAATTCTAATACAATACGTGGAGGATTTATTGATCGCTGGAAGAACTCAAGAAGAAGTCAGAAATGAGAGCATCAAATTATTGAACTTTTTAGGCCTCAAGGGATTAAAGGTTTCTAAGTCCAAATTACAGTTTACTGAAGAAGAGGTAAAATATTTGGGGCATTGGCTCATAAAGGGACACAAGAAATTAGATCCCGAAAGAGTAAAAGGAATTTTGTCTCTAACAGCGCCCACTAATAAAAGACAGATAAGACAGTTATTGGGATTATTAGGGTATTGTCGACAGTGGATAGAAAATTACAGCAGTAAAGTAAAATTCTTGTACGAAAAATTAACTAAAAACGGGTTGGTAAAATGGTCCCCTGAAGATGAGAATCGTTGGGAAAATATAAAAAGAGATCTGGTAGAAGCACCTGTCCTCAGTTTACCCGATATCCGTAAACCCTTTCAACTCTTTATCAATGTAGATAACGGGACAGCTTATGGGGTTCTGACCCAAGGATGGGCAGGGCAGAGAAAGCCTGTAGGATATTATTCTAAAATACTGGATCCTGTAAGCCGCGGGTGGCCCACCTGCTTGCAAGCAATAGTGGCCACTGCATTAGTAGTAGAAGAAGTTGGAAAAGTCACCTTGGGAGGTGAACTAAAAGTATACACCCCCCATAACATTCGAGGAGTATTGCAACAACGGGCTGATAAGTGGCTTACAGATAGTCGACTGCTAAAATATGAGGGAATTTTAATTAACTCCCCTCGACTAGAAATGGAAACCACTTCTATTCAGAATCCTGCCCAATTTTTATACGGAGAACCTAAAGAAGATTTGACACATGACTGCCTCCAACTAATAAATTTGCAGACTAAAATAAGGGAGGACTTAGAAGACGATGAATTAGATGAAGGAGAAAAATTATTTGTGGACGGCTCCTCACGAGTGGTTGAAGGACAACGGAAATCAGGTTATGCTATTGTGGATGGGTATACTTTTAAGATAAAAGAATCAGGACCATTAAGTAAAGCCTGGTCCGCACAAGCGTGTGAGTTATATGCTATGCTAAGGGCATTAAAGCTCTTAGAAAATAAAGTTGGAACTATTTATACAGATTCAAAGTATACCTTTGGGGTGGTACATACTTTTGGAAAAATTTGGGAAGAGAGAGGCTTAATTAACACCCAGGGAAAAGGATTAGTCCATGAAAAGCTAATCTTAGAAGTTTTAAAGGCATTAAGAGGTCCACTAAAGATAGCCATAGTCCATGTAAAAGGACATCAGAAGGGACTAACCCATACTGTAAGAGGAAACAATCTAGCCGACGCGGAGGCAAAATGGGCTGCATTATTAATGGTTCAGACCTTGAGAGAGGAACCTGAAAGGCTAAAATTAGATAAAACTTTCACTCTCCAAGAATTGGAGAAGCTAAAACAAATTGGAGCAAAAAGAGATGGTGATAAATGGCTGCTACCAGACGGCAGGGAAATTCTTCCAAAAGGATTAGCTCGGGGAATACTGAATAAATTACACCATAAAACTCATTGGGGAATTCAAGCTTTAGTGGATCAGTTTGAGACAAACTATGCCTGTGTCGGAATATACGGTCTAGCTAAGAGGATTTTAGAGGGATGTTTAACCTGTCACAAAGTGAATAAACGACAACTTAGGGAAAAGGTTCAAGGAGGTCGTGAATTGGCTAAAAGACCCTTTGAGAAAATACAGGTGGATTTTACCGAATTGCCAAAGGTGGGGAGATATCAGTATTTATTGGTCTTGGTTGATCACCTTACGCACTTTGTAGAAGCCTTTCCGGTGGTAAGAGCTACTGCAAAGACAATTATTAAGATTCTCTTGGAAGAAATTATTCCAAGATATGGGACTGTTGTGGTAATTGACTCAGACCGAGGTCCACATTTCACATCCAAAGTAATTAAAGAGACAACTGAATTGTTTAGTACAAAATGGGAATACCATACTCCCTGGCACCCACAGAGTTCTGGGAAAGTAGAAAGAATGAATGGGGAGATAAAGAAACACCTAACCAAACTTATGGTGGAAACAAAAATTAATTGGGTTAAATGTTTACCATTGGCTTTGCTTTACATTAGAACTCAGCCAAGAACAGATACTGGTATATCCCCCTTTGAAATGTTGTATGGAATGCCTTATGACTTTGGGTTATTAGTGGAACACCCAAAAGTCGAGGATAAACTTTTAACAGAATATATTTTAGAACTTACAAAAAGAAGACAGGAACTAAGAAAGAAGGGCTTGGTAGTACAAAGACCTCCCTTGGACATTTCCATACACCGAATCCAGCCCGGAGACCAGGTACTAATCAAAACCTGGAAAGAAACCTCCCTAACACCCCGTTGGGAAGGACCCTTTGTTGTTTTACTTACCACAGATACGGCTGTACGGACAGCAGAAAAAGGATGGACTCACGCTAGTAGGATTAAGGGACCTATCTTCCCAGAGAAGTGGACTGTGACGTCGGAACCAGGAGATCTTCGAGTAAAGATAAGGAAAAGCGAGACCGGTAAATGAGCCACTCCAGAAGGGAAGTAAGAGATAGTTTATATCGATGGTTCCAAATACCACCAGGAAATACTCTACGAAAGGTATATTTTGCACCTTGGAGTGAAGAAAGGATACCGGACCAAACAGGGGGGGGTGGATTATACAAACTAACAGGAACTCCCCAGGTTTTTCCATTTTGTTGCGAAACAGAGACGGAGATACCCGAATCACCCGGAATAGGAGATCTCTGGGGAATACCCTGCTTAAAACACCCTACTTCCGGACATTTATGTTGGGTTGTTTGCCGATGTCTAAATTGTAATAGAGATTGGTCCTGTGTTTCATTTAAGAGACAACCCTACTGTATGAAATGTCGCAATGATTTGATACGTGCCAGGGGACCAGAGGATCCAGTGGAAATTCGTAAATTATTTTGTGGGTGGGAACTGTCAGTACCTGAACTTTGGGAAGTATATGAAACAGACTGGTATAGAGTTTTAAGACAGTGTGCTATAAGATTCGCCTGGAAACGGGCACAACAACCACATAGGTGGAAATATATTTGAGAGATAACTAACTCTTTAGACCTTGGAACTTATTGACAGGATAACAGCAAAATTCCCCTGAAGACTATCTGCTGCTGCCGAGAAGATCTTGATATCCCGTTGCTCTCTGCAAAGGAGTAGACGAGGAAGGCAGAGAGGTACTAAACAGTGGGGAAATGAAGGCTGGTATCCTATTAATGGTATTGATTACCATGACGCTAGAAAATGAACATCAACCCTTCAATTGGACCTTAGGTCGATGGGAAGATTCAATGGAAGTTCGGTATAATGTGACAGCCGGACCCCCAGAATTCCAAGTTAAATTGGAAGATTTAGTCTTTTATGAACTAGACCCACCTGGCCGACGAGAAAGAGCAATAAAACCTTTTTATCTCTGCCCCAGTTCGAATCCAGGGAAAAGCTATTGCAATTTCCCTAATCACTATTACTGTGCATATTGGGGATGTGAAACCATAGCTTCAAACTGGGACGTAGCCATTAAAGATAGATTTTTAACTATAACATGGGGACCCAGAGGATGCAACCCGCCAGCTCCTAGCTGGGATGGACACATAGAGGGCCCCCACCTTGGCAACTGTAAGCATGTTATACTAGAAATCCTGCAGCCTAATGACCACGGATGGTTATTGGGACGAACCTGGGGAATGCGATATTGGGAATCTGGAACTGATAGAGGAGGACTAATATTCATTCAAAAACGGGAAGTTAAAATGCCACAAGCAGTAGGGCCCAATCGAGTCATCACAAAGCAAAAAGGGAAAAAGAAGAAGCCAAAGGTAGGAAACTCCACAGCCTCAGTCACCCCAGGGACATACCTAACCTCTACAAATAAAGTGGAGAAAATACCCAAAGACAATGAACCCTTACGGGCTGTAATGCAGGCAGCCTATCAAGCTTTAAATACAACAAATCCAAATTTTACCATTTCCTGTTGGTTATGTTATGACATAAAGCCCCCTTTTTATGAGGGGATAGCTGTGTCATCTCCTTTTAATACCTCTACCGAGGACAATCCCTCCAGATGTAACTGGAAGGAACGGAAGGCGGGGATTACTCTCCAACAGGTCAGAGGGAGTGGTTGGTGTATAGGGAAGGTAACGAACGAGAGAAGAACTCTATGTACCAACCAGACTCAAAACTTTACATCTAATACTAAATGGGTTCTGCCCAGTCCTGGGGCATGGTGGGTCTGCTCCATAACCGGATTAACACCGTGTTTGTCCACTGCTGTTCTCAAGAAAAGTATCTCAGAATTTTGTGTACAGGTTACTGTGGTACCTAGAATCCTCTTACATGGGGAAGAAACTATGTATTTACATTGGAGCAATTTAGGACATAAAATCAACAAACGAGAGCCAATATCTACAATTACTATAGCTACTCTACTTGGTTTAGGGGTCGCTGGGACCGCCACTGGCATAACCTCCTTGGTGCAACAACAGCAGAGTCTAACATCTCTAAGAGCTGCAGTAGACGAAGATTTGGCCCGAATAGAAAAATCTATTTCCTATTTAGAGAAATCATTGACCTCATTGTTGGAAGTAGTTTTACAGAATCGAAGAGGATTGGACCTTTTGTTCTTGCAAAACGGAGGATTATGTGCTGCCCTAGGTGAAGAATGTTGCTTTTATGCTGACCATACAGGGGTAGTAAGAGATTCATTAGCTAAACTGAGAGAGGGATTAGAGAAAAGAAAACGAGAGCGAGAGGCTCAGTCCTCCTGGTATGAATCTTGGTTTAATCAGTCACCATGGCTGAGTACCTTAATTTCTACTTTGGCGGGACCCCTCATGATGTTGCTATTTGCTCTGACTTTTGGACCCTGTGTCATTAACAAATTTGTAACCTTTGTTGAAAGCAGGTTAGAAAAAGTGCAGCTAATGGTGATGAAGCAATCAGAACTGGAAATGAAAATTATACCGAACGAAAATCCTGAATTAGATGCAGCTTGTGAGGCATTGTCTAGGTTTGATCAGCAAATCACTTATAAATAAAAGAAGGGGGGGATTGTAATAAGTAACTAAAGGTGATTTGCTGATCGAACAAGTTAAGCAAGAGGAACGAACCCATTGTGGCAGTCTTGAGAACTCCCTGTTTTACCAGAAGAGACATGTCCACAATGTTATCTTGCTACACCAACATGGGAACTCCTGTTTGACAAAAAGCTTAACCACAATGTTATCAGAATGTATTGTTTTGAGCTGATTCTGTGACCAACATTTTATCTAAACTACCTCAAGCAAGAAGCTACGGAGGGGCGTACCGAAGATGTCGAAACCCGACCTCCGTGAAGATAAAAAGAGCTGCTCAGCTTGCTTGAATTTGCGAGCCTTTGGTGGAGCTGCGACTCCCCGGCCGCCCAGCGCTGCTTTTGCCTTCCTACCTCAATAAATATTTATTGAATCTATTTCGGACTCGATTTATTTTAAATTCAACTATAACAGTAACACAAATACTGGGACTTTGGAAAACTGAAGAAGTATTAAATGTCCTTATATAGCTATGTTAAATGTATCACATGCTTATCATTGCATACTTGATCTATAAGGTTTCATCACTAGGGAAGAATACATTCTCTACTCCAAAAGTCATGTGACTGAATGCATTATTTCATAACATTCTGTATTTTAGCACCAATTAACACAAAGCTGATTAACTAGCAGTTGTAATTGAGTACAAAACAATTCGAAGCTTTTTTGTAAGCAAAGGTGTTTTCAGGAACTGCCAAGAATGCATGGAAACACAGAATAGATGTAAAAATTAAATCCCCAAAGGAGCTTAATGAAGGTAGTTGAAGGACCTATCAAATGTCAATTATTTAATTCTAGCCATTTTTTAAAATCAAACAGCCACCAAACTTCTTCTAATAACAAATACTGGGATAACAGTACTGACAAGTCTGACAAGTAGAAGTGCTGTGAAATAGAACAAATTTGCAAAGAAACAGGCCTTCCTTCTTTTTCATTAAGAATTTTCCATCAGCATAACTTCTCTCATGGTGTCCTCCAGTAGTTTGCCCACACCATGCCCACACCTCCTACAAAGTTAGTAGCTGAAGCTTCCACTTCTGTTTCCATTCTAAAAACACATGAAAAGGAACAAAATAATAAAAAAGTGTTTTGCTTTGAAAAGCAGCATTGTGTTTAACCCTGTCTCACATCTATCTGAAGATTAATTAGCAAAATTTGTAGGCTATGCACTGGTATTGTGTCCCCACCCCAGAAGGAGACACCCATACTGAAGCTACAAATAACTTAATAAACTTACAAGCGAGAACTCTGCTCGTGCTCTTGAACACTGCTTCAAGTACTTATAGCCCACAATGTCAGAAAACAGTCCCAACAAGAAAAATAAAGAAAGATACTTGAAGAGGCACAGAGACTAGGGGAAAAAAGAAAGCAGAAATATCATAGACCTAATGTGTCCTGTAGCTCAGGAAGTCCCAATCTATTTTACTGTGTGAAGACGTGAAATTTGTTACACAAAGTGTAATTGTATGCTGTATTAAAAAATACACACAAATCATTTTATTCATGCAGCAACTAATGGTGTGATGGAAAGCAGGACTTGCTACAAAAACATAAAAGCTTCCAAACTGGTATTATTGATTCACCTCAGTACAGATGATGCAGAATGTCAACTAAAGAACACAAGGTCTCAAAAAAAATTTAATAAAATCCTCCAAAATTTTCTTTGTACAGGATATAAAGTCATCGAGGGGCTGTAAGGGAGCAAATGGCCCATGGAGAGAATGGACAGAGTCTTAAAAAAAGTGATGGTAAACCTCTGAAATAAGAGGTTTCCATGACACCAAAGAGCAGGTATTGAAGGAGAACCACCAAAGAGAAAAAGTGATGCTTAAGGCCATCATTCTTGCTGTTACGCGAAATAGCAACCAGGTTCACAGATCTGCTTTCAAGAAGACACAGACGTATTTAAGTTAAGCATGATTATTCAACTGCATTTATTGATTATACTCATGATCCCTTCAGCAAGGGGAAGCCCCCGGACCTTGCAGGAAGCAGCAGGTGATTACCAAGCACAGCAGAGCATCTGTCCATGGTCAGGGCTTCAGTGAGGGATCAATCTCAAAGGGTTTTTCTAGGAAGGGGGGGGAAGGTCATGCGTACATCTATGATACATGATATAGCTATGTGGCTGGCTGTAGTCAACAAGATATGTATCCACTTTAGCAGGTATCCGGGCCTGATAAGCATGAGCTTGCTACTTGTCTGGCCATGGAAAACAATCATTTCAGTGTTAATAAAGTCAGGTATCCATCCCTGGGAGGGATGGACTCCTTAAGTAGCTTGCTAACTGCCACAATTCTAAGAAGGACTCAAACAGTAAATAATGTGACAATACGGAGAGATGGCTCTTGGTGGAGTCTATAACAGTGGCACACCTTGTATTATCTTAGCTCAGAAGTGGGAAGTTGGAAACAATCACGGACACTTAGGTTTTAGTCAAAATGAATGTTTTCAGTTAGGATAAACTTAGACAGACCTCTCAAATCTTAAATATTAATAATTTTACCACCAAAATGGGAAGTTTGCCCCTCCTGAAGAAATCTTCTGAGCTTCCCTTCTCCCCCATTTACAATGAATACAGTCATTGTCTATGGAAGGATCATACAACAAGGAAAACCGTTTTGACTAAGAAGGGGAGAATCAAGAATGTCACCCTGTATTCCAAGTCATGTGAATCATCTATAAAATCTTCTATAGAATGAAAGCATAAGATTTCAAAGCTACTTGATATGGAGTCTCGGTGCTTGGCTCACTGAAGCTGGTATTTGGCACTGAGGGTACCAGCGATAAAAATTAAGTGACCTAAGGTTTGGAACAGAAAGTCCTTGCTACAATGGTCCCAGGAGAAGTGGTGGCTTGGGGTTCACAAATTTGAGTTCTGGGGAGCTTGATTTCAAGGTCTACTGAAAAGCAAGCCCTGAAATTCCACTCTAAGGTATGTTTTAAAAAAAGAAAAAAAAAAAGGGAGTGAGAATATGTGAGAGGAACAACCCTGCAGACACCAAGGTCAGTGAAGGAGAGGGAGGAGGTGCTCCAGGTGCCAGAGCAGATTCCCCTGCAGCCTGTGGTGAAGACCATGGTGAGGCAGGCTGTCACCCTGCTGTGGCAGAGAGAAACAGACTTCACTGAGAGGTTCAAATTAACAATTTATTTGGACTTCACTCACAGGTCCGATATGCCACTATTGCAAGTTCTTATGGATACAATGGAAGAATGCACTATTGCAATTTAAGGAAAAAGAACAAAACAAATCACAGAATACACTATTACCACCTAACAAGTGATTCCGAAAAGTAACAAAACAAACCACCAGTGCACTAGATATGAATACCTTAAACGAGTGCACAAATCACGATCTTAGAGCATGCTAGACATCATATGTAAGTTATCAAATCACTTACCCTCTCTCTCAGGTAAGGCCACTCAATCCCGGGAAGTTACCTTGCGCAGCGTCCTGGACAAGGGGGAGGAAGAATCTCCTACAGGCCAGCTGTATCTTTGGAAGACTCCCCATTTTGCTCCCCAAAACTTTGGACTTAAATACCCTGTTTCCCATGACTGGGCAGGATTGTGCCTGAATGGATTGCCCTATCTGGGATGGTTATCTCTGGTGGTTTGATGGCCCCTTAGGTAGCAATGTTTATTTTGTGATGTCTGGTCTCACACTCACTGAATAGTGGTGGGATGTGACTCAGGGCATTTTGTTTGTTAAAGGCACCATTTGGGTTTTGGTTTGGGTTTCCGTTTGGGTTTCCGTTCTTATTGTGATGCAGTGTTGAGACCACCCCGGGCTGAGCCATTTCCACAGCTCCTCCCAAGTTATCTCTGCATAGATAGGGATCAATAAGCATTTGCCAAGGGGAGATGGAGCTGAGTCGAATGACAACTCCCTGCATTTCACCTTTTGTGTTCTGAAACTGGTTTGGCCAGGTGATCCCATTCACCTGCAACCCGTGGAGATCCATGGTGGAGCAGATATCCACCGGCAGCCTGTGGAGGACCCCACACCGGAGCAGGTGGATGCACTCAAAGGAGACTGTGACCCCATGGGAAGCCCGCACTGGAACAGGCTCCTGGCAGGACCCGTGGACAGAGGACCACACAATGGAACAGGTTTGCTGGCAGGACTTGTGACCCCATGGGGGACCCACGCTGGAGCAGTCTGTTTCTGAAGGACTACACCCCGTGGAAGGGACCCACGCTGGAGCAGTTCCTGAAGAACTGTAGCCCGTGGGAAGGACTCATATTGGAGGAGGTCGTGGAGAACTGTCTCCTGTGGTAGGGACCCCACGCTGGAGCAGGGGAAGAGTGTGAAGAGTCCTCCCCCTGAGGAGGAAGGAGCGGCAGAAACAACGTTTGATGAACTGACCATGGCCCCCATTCCCCATCCCCCGCGCTGCTTGGGGGGAGGAGGTAGAGAAAATCAGGAGTAAAAATTAAGCCCAGGAGGAAGGGAGGGGTGGGGGGGAAGGTGTTTTTAAGATTTGGTTTTATTTCTCATTATCCTACTCTGATTTGATTGGCAATAAATTAAACTAATTTCCCCAAGTCGAGTCCGTTTTGCTCGTGATGGTAATTGCTGAGTGATCTCTCCCTGTCCTTATCTCATCCCCCGAGCCTTTTGTTATATTTTCTCTCCCCTGCCCAGCTGAGGAGGGGGAGTGGTAGAGCAGCTTGGTGGGTACCTGGCATCGAGCCAGTGTCAACCCACCACACAGACCAGCACCACCCAGCATCTCACCTGCCCTGAGAGACTGTTCTAACAGATGGAGCCCAAAGCCGTGGATTAAAAGAACTCAACGGACACTTTGGAGGGATGGCCCATAAACTAAGGGCATTATATGTGTGTATATATATATATATAAAAAACAGGGGAAAGTGGTGGCAATCCATTGGAACCTGCTGGGCATGGCATAGATGGTATGGAATAAGGGGTGGATAATGTCCTGGTTCCGGTGGGGATAGGGTTAATTTTTCCTGGTATTCCATGCCATGTGAGCCATGCCCACCCTGAGCTGCCGGGGGAGGGGGCAGGAAGTTGCTGCTTAAAAGCGGGCTGGGGCGTCCCGGGTCCGGCCGGCGAGCGGCGGGGAGCGGTGGTTCCATAATCGTGTTTGTATATTCCCCTATCCGTGTTGTTGTTGTTGTTTGCCTGTTCCCTTTGCTGTTCTGTTAAACTGCCTTTGTCTCAACCCAAGAGTCCTGCCTTTTCTTATGATTCTTCCTGTATTAGGAAGGCACGAGCGAGCGGCACGTGGTTCTTTGTTGCCGTCTGAGGCTAAACCACGACACTCCCGATGATTGAACGGCACTACAAAACACCTCAAGTAAATGAATGGATTTTGTGTACCCATCACGGAGGAGGGGGGAAAAAAACCAGGAATGAGAGATCCTGTAGGTCAAGATAAAGACAGGGACATTACTGTTACAGGCAAAACAGACTCAACTTGGGGAAATTAATTTATTACCCATTAAAATAGATATTTAATTACTGATTTGGGTAGTGGTAACAAAAAGACAAATATTAAAATGAGACCTTTCCTCCCTCCTCTCTCAGGTTCAACTTCCCTCCTTCACTCCAGACTCCTCTATCCCAGTGCCAAGCAGCACAGCAAGGATGGGGGATTATGGTCAGTACATAGCGGTTTCTGTGTGTCACTCCTTCCTTCTCATACCTTTCCTCTGCTCCAGCGTGGGCTCTCCACGGCCTGCAGTCCTTCAGTAATATCCATCTGCTCCAGCACAGGTCCCCCATGGGCTGCAGGGAATACCACCACCATCATCGTTTTCTCAGAGGTGCCACATGCTCCCCTGATTGGCTCAGCTTTGGCCTGCAGTGGGTCCATTGCTGGGCTATATGGAACTGCCTGTGTGCAGCACAGGGCAGCCCCTTACTTCTTCTCACAGAGGCCACCCCTGCAGCCCCTCTCGCTACCAAAAAATCCCTACTGTGATTTAACAAAGAAGGCTCTCCAACTAAAACTTTAAATATCCTTAAAATTAATAGCTAAATTGCTCATTCGCTCTGATTCTTGCAATCTTGTGAGGAAAACCATCAAGTGTTAAGTTCAGGATCAAGAGGTTACAGCGTGGTTAAGACTTCCCACTAGTATTTGGGCTTTGCCATATTGATTTATCAAACCGCTCATTTTTTTTCATGTGTACTCCTGCCTTGTAATGTACTTATTTCTTTATTATTTTTTTTTCCTATCAGCTTTCCCATGATAGGAGAACTTAAAAAAATACAAATACTGAAAAACAGTTCCAGCAAAACACTCTTTATAAGAAGTTATGTTTGATTAGCGCTAACTGATAGAGATGAAAGAAAGATTCAGTCACACAACCTGACCTTCAGGTAGGTCAAAAGACAATTCCTTTCTCTCTTGTCTCCCTTGCTATTTTTTCACACACCAAAAGATATGCATTTAGCAGATGTAACAATCTTAAAGGCTGAATCTAGCTTCAAACTACCATTTGACCTTCATCATTACGTCAGTACAGCTGCAATAGCACAATTATGTTTTTTGACCAAGGTTCAGTAACGCAACAGAGTGTAGCCTTCATTGAGGACTAGTGCTTAGTGTTTAATTAAAATGCAAATTTAATTAAAATGCAGGGCCACGATCTCATTGCAATTACTCAGATGTGGTGGGATAGCTCACATGACTGGAACACTGTCATGGATGGCTATGTCCTTTTCAGGAAAGACAGGCCAGCGAGGCGTGGTGGTGGAGTTGCTCTTTATGTCAGAGAGCATCTGGAATTTATCGAGCTCTCCCTGGGGGCGGATGAAGAGAGGGTCGAGAGCTTGTGGGTAAGGATTAAGGGGCAGGCAAATATGAGGGACACTGTTGTGGGGGTTTATTACAGGCCACCTGATCAGGATCGGGAAGCTGATGAGGCTTTCTACAGACAGCTGAAGGTAGCCTCACAATCGCAGGCCTTGGTTCTCATGGGGGACTTCAATCACCCCAATATCTGCTGGGAAGACCACACAGCCAGGCACGCACAGTCCAGGAGGTTCCTCCAGTGCATTGATGACAACTTTCTGACACAGGTGGTACAGGAGCCAACAAGGAGAGGAGTGCTACTGGACCTAGTACTGACAAACACAGAGGGACTGGTGGAGGACATGAGGGTTGGGGGCAGCCTTGGCTGTAGTGATCATGAGAAGATAGAGTTCAGGATTGTGGGTAGCGTGCACAAATCAACAAGTAGGATTGCAACCTTGGACTTCAGGAGGGCTAACTTTGACCTCTTCAAGAAACTGCTTGGAGAGATCCCGTGGGCTAGGGCTCTCGAAGGCAAAGGGGCTCAAGAGAGCTGGTTGGTATTGATGCAGTGAAATGCCGAAGTTAAGACTCAATAGCCTTGGTGACTACTAAGCAGGTATTCTTTATTGCAGCGCCGGGCGCACAGGGGATTGATTGATCCACCTAATGTGCACGCCGACTGATTTAGATGTACGGTTTAAACACATACTATGTATGCATATTCACTAGTTTTCCAAGAAGTGATTACCTATTCATTACCTCGTTATTACAGGTTACTGCCCACTCCCACATGCGCGCTAGAGTCTCTCGGTGGTCTTCAGAGGTTTACTTCCTCCACTCCTCTTCATCGTTGTGACTTCTGGGTCAACTGCAGGCCTCTACTCCTTTATTCTTGCTGGCGCATCAAAAGTGTTAGCTTTGACTAGTCTCTGCATTCCTCAGTAACCCTGGGCCCCTTGTTTTGAGAGATAAGCTTCTACTACAAGGTTATATTGTCCTAAAGCATTCTTTCTTTAAAAATAGGAGATAAGTTCTGCCATTTAGTACTACAACTGTTGCATCTGCTCTTTGTACAGCCTTAAGGTGCCTAGTCTCCTAAATTAAGCTCCTACTCTAATTTACAGTTCTAATATATTAAGCTCCTACTTAAATTAGTTTACGGCTTTAATATATGAAACCCTACTTCAGTATTCAGATACCACTTTCTCCAAGCTCAGGATCGGTGCATCCCTAAGAGCAAGAAATCAGGCAAGGGAAGCAGGAGACCTGCATGGTTGAGCAGGGAGCTTCTGAAAAAGCTCAAGTGGAGCACATGGAAGAAGGGACTGACCACTTGTACTGAATGCTGTCAGAGTATGCAGGGATAAAATGAGGAAAGCCAAGGCCTCCTTGGAATTAAACCTGGCTAGGGATGTCAAGCTCAACAGGAAGGGTTTCTTCAAGTATATCAGAGGCAAAAGGAAAACTAGAGAAAATGTGGGCCCACTGTTGAATGAGACATGAGCCATGGTGATGGAGGATGTGAAGAAGGTGGAGTTACTGAATGCCTTCTTTGCTTTGGCCTTTACTGCTCAGGCCAGCCCTCAGGAGTCCCAGACTTTGGAGAAAGTAACAGGGAAAGTCTGGACAAAGGAAGACTTCCCCTTGGTTGAGGAGGATCAAGTGAGGGATCAATTAAGTCAATTGGATATCCACAAGTCCATGGGTCCTGATGGGATGCACCCGAGAGTGCTGAGGGAGCTGGCAGAAGTCATTGCTGGGCCACTCTCCATCATCTTTGAAAGGTCCTGGAGAACAGGCGAGGTGCCTGAGGACTGGAGGAAAGCCAATGTCACTCCAGCCTTCAAAAAGGGCAAGAAGGAGGACCCAGGGAACTACAGGCCGGTCAGCCTCACCTCCATCACTGGGAAGATGATGGAACAGCTCGTTCTGGGCATCATCTCAAGGCATGTGGAGGAAAAAGAAAGCTATCAGAAGTAGGCAACATGGATTCACCAAGGGGAAATCATGTCTGACTAATCTGATAGCCCTCTACGATGGCATGACTGGATGGAGAGATGAGGGGAGGGCAGTAGATGTTGTCTGCCTTGACTTCAGCAAGTCTTTTGACACCATCTCCCACAGCATCCTCATAGGGAAGCTTAGGAAGAGTGGGCTAGATGAATGGACAGTGGGGTGGATTGAAAACTGGTTGAAAGACAGAGCTCGGAGGGTCGTGATTAGGGGCACAGAGTCTAGTTGGAGGTCAGTGACGAGTGGTGTCCCCCAGGGGTCAGTACTGGGTCCAGTCCTCTTGAATATATTCACCAATGACCTGGATGAGGGGATAGAGGGCACCCTCAGCAAGTTTGCTGATGACACAAAGCTGGGAAGGGTGGCTGACACAGTGGAAGGCTGTGGCACCATTCAGCGAGACTTGGACAGGCTGGAGAGTTGGGTGGAGAGAAACCTTATGAAATTCAACAAGGGCAAGTGTAGGGTGCTGCACCTGGGGAGGAATAACCCTATGCACCAGGACAGGTTGGGGCCTGACCTGCTGGAGAGCAGCTCTGCAGAAAGGGATCTGGGAGTCCTGGTGGACAACAGGATGACCATGAGCCAGCAATGTGCCCTCGTGGCCAAGAAGGCCAATGGCATCCTGGGGTGCATCAAGAAGAGTGTGGCCAGCAGGTCGAGGGAGGTCATCCTCCCCCTCTACTCTGCCCTGGTGAGGCCACACCTGGAGTACTGTGTCCAGTTCTGGGCTCCCCAGTTCAAGAGGGACAGGGAACTGCTGGAGACGGTGCAGCAAAGGGCTACCAAGATGATGAGGGGACTGGAACACCTCTCTTATGAAGAAAGGCTGAGGGATTTGGGTCTCTTCAGTCTGGAAAAAAGACAACTGAGGGGGGACCTTATCAATGCTTATGAATACTTAAAGGGTGGGTGTCAGGAGGATGGGGCCAGGCTCTTTTCAGTGGTGCCCGGGGACAGGACAAGAGGTCATGGGCACAAACTTGAGCATAGGAAGTTCCACCTAAACGTGAGGAGGAACTTCTTTACTTTGAGGGTGGCAGAGCCCTGGCACAGGCTGCCCAGAGAGGTGGTGGAGTCTCCGTCTCTGGTGACATTCAAAACCCGCCTGGACGCATTCCTGTGCAACCTGCTCTAGGTGACCCTGTTCTGGCAGGGGGGTTGGACTAGATGATCTCCAGAGGTCCCTTCCAACCCCTGTCATTCTGTGATTCTGATTTTCTGTCTTTGTTGTTGCCATTGATGTATATCCTAGCAGGTCAGTGCAGTGAGGGGGAGAGGGAATAGACACGATGCTGTAAAGGTGCCAATGTCAAAAATGAGGGTTGCTTCTGCCGTGCTGCTAGTGGGATCATTGGAGATGTTGTCCATTCCCATGATGTCATTAGCGGAGTTCATCATTCATTAGTGGATGTTCGTCGTTCCTGTTAAGAAAGAAAAGAAAGAACTGTCTCGGTGTGGAAAGCCTATCAGGTTACCCCTTTTATACTGCAGGATAAATCCATATGGTACTGATTTTTAGCTCGACTCCATCATTGTCTATAGCGTCCCATGCTAAAGACCCTTGTGGCTTATTTAGGGTCACTGGTATTACTCCCACGGGTGGTATTTTTACCATCGCAGGCTGTCCTGGTTTTAGTGAAGACCAGGTATGCCCCGTTGTTCAGGGTTTTTTCCAGAGGAGATGCTGAAAAGGCTCGAGCAGATGGACTTCTATAGGGACCATACCGATTATTTATTTGTTGTATAGCTTTAGAGAGGCAGTTGTCCCATTGTCCTTCATGTGGTTTAAGGTATTTTTTCAGTAACCCATTGGCTTGTTCAACTATACCATTGGATTGTGGGTAATAGGGTCTATGAAATATCCATTT
This sequence comes from Rissa tridactyla, assembly GCF_028500815.1. Taxonomy (NCBI): domain Eukaryota; kingdom Metazoa; phylum Chordata; class Aves; order Charadriiformes; family Laridae; genus Rissa; species Rissa tridactyla. Next base: position 7,242,267 of record NC_071496.1, read on the forward strand.
AATTCCTCCTTGTTTTGCCCATTCTTGCACTTCTTTGTTAGCAAAATGCGAGCCATTATCACTCTGGATGGAGTCTGGAACAGGTAGTATCGAAAACCATGAAGAAAGGCCTTGGATGGTATTTTGTCCATTAGCTTGTCAGCATTTAGTAGCTGCAAGAAGTTCAGCTATTATTTCTACACCGGTTAGGATGTATTTATATCTGGCAGAGGGTTTTAAAGGACCAATATAATCTATTTGCCAAGTAGACCGCAGGGTTTTCCCTTCACTGATATTTTGGTGGTGCTTTAGCAGGGTGATGTGTTTGTAATTTTAATTTACGCTGGGGGCATTCGGTGAGGATAGTTTCACATGTTTTCCTGCTAAGGGGCCAGCCTCGGCTTTGAGCTGAAAAGCTTCTCAGCCCATATGGCCTAGTTTCTGATGTAACCATTCCCCCAACCGATACCATGTGGGATCTAAAGAATCCTCAGCTTTTATCTTCCTAACTTTTGTCAGCTCATCCACCTTTTGGTTCCAGTTTGTAGATGGTTTATTGTCATTGGCATGAGCTTTCACCCATCCTATTTGAATTGCCAATCTTCAATTCTCCAGATTGGGGATCTGTTTATTTCCCAATTTAAGGCTTCCCATTGTCAAAGCCACTGGGTGGTGCCTGCCCACACAGCATATGAGTCCACATATATAAATTTTGCTTCATTTTGTGCTGCTAAAACAACCGCTCTTAATTCTCCTACTTGGGCACTGCCCTCTCCTTCTTCGACAAATTGTTTACTGTTTTTGATTTCTAAAGCAACAGCTCTATATTGCCATTTGCCATTTCCTCTCTTTGCTGAAGCATCAGTAAACCAAACACTCTCAGTTGCCGTATCTTCGGTAAAGGTGGGTGCATCCAAGATCGGTGAAGGTTTAAATGGCTGTTGTAGTGCTAGTGGGTCAGTGTTAATAGGCATTTGTAATTTAGAAACTTTTGTGTACCCTTCAGTCAGCTGCATTTCATCTGCTACCCCCACAAGGTAAGCATACCATTTCCTAACAGTGGATTTTTGTGCAATCCCTTCTGGGGGAGGGATCATTTCCAATAGATTAAATGGACCTCTGATTTGAACAGCTTGCTTCTGCCATATTTTCCCAACTTGTTTGATTGCTTGTACTAAGGACAAAAGGCCCTTTTCCCATTCAGAATATCTTTGTTCTGTCTCTTTAAATGCAGTTGAGCTAAACAGTATAGGTCTTTTCGGTCCATCAGGACCGGTTTGGAATAGATTACAATAAGTGCCATGTTCTGCAAAAACCCATTCCGCTATAATAGGGTTGTGAGAATGGACAGGTCCTAGAGATCGATATGTTTTTAATTCTTGGATTAGGGTTTTAACTGCCTCTTCATGTTCTGAGTCCCATTTCCATGGTTTTCCTTTTTGTAAAAGTGAATACAGTGGGCGGGCAGTGATGGAGAATCCCAGTACATGTTTTCTCCGGTACCCTAAAGCACCCATCAACTGTTGTAATTCTTTCCTAGACTGAGGCATCTGTGATTGCTCTATTTTATCCAGAGTGTTCGGTGGAGCTGCTGCACTGCCAGCAATCCACCAAGTGCCCAGAAATTTTACTTCCCTGCTTGGCCCTTGACACTTTTCATGTGGGATTTCTATATTTGCTGCATGTAATGCTTGCCAAACTGCTTCTGCTGCTTCCTTCATCTCTTTGGGAGAGTTTCCTCCAATTAAAATATCATCTCCATCAGGGAGTGAAACAGTCTGTAAAAGTTCAGCAAGCGCAGCATGAGCAATTGTGGGTGAGTGTTTATATCCTTGAGGAAGTCTGTTAAAGGTATATTGAATGCCTTCCCAAGTAAAAGCAAATTTTTCTTCATCCTCTTCCTGTAAGGGGACCACGAAAAACATATCTTTCACATCTAGTACTGCCATCCAAGGATGTGAGGCGGCTTGCAAGGCAGCTGTTAGAGTTGCAATATTAGGGACTGCAGCTGTCATTGGGGCTGTGTTTGCATTTAAGCACCGATAATCGATTGTTAAACGCCATTTCCCGTCTGGTTTACAGACTGGCCAAACTGGAGAACTGAAAGGGGAGTGGGTTCTGAAAATAATTTGTCGTTTTTCTAAATCTGCAATTAATTCTGAAATTCCAGTCCGTGCCGCAGCAGAAATTGGGTACTGCGGGACATTAATGATCTTTGATTCAGGGAGCACTGGAGCTGCGCGGAGTACATGTACTGTGGCAGCTTGTTGCCTTTTGTTAGGATTGAGATTGGCGTTTGAACCAAAGGCCATAAACTACCATCTGGCAAGCGCCAAGTCCGGCTGTTTAAAGCATCAAAACCTAAGATATTTTCATGGTGATCTTTAACTGCAAAGCAAATAGATGTCATGCGCTTTTCACTCAGGAGCCACAGTTAACCTTTGCGGTTTGGCGCACAGTGCTGGTTCCCGTACGTAACTCTGGTACTTTTAACTCTTTGCCGTCTGGGTCGTATGCCTAGCTTGTCAGCATCCTGCTGTGTAATGATTGAAATTTGTGCTCCAGTATCAATTAAGAATTTTGTTAATTGTTTTCGGGGACCGACTGGAATTAAAATGTAAGGGCTGTTCTCATTTAGCCATTGATAAGCTTCTACTTGCCGGACAGGCAGGCCCAATTGCTGTCCGGGCACTACTAGTTTTTTGGTTCTGTTTTTTGTAATTGATCGCTATGAGAGGAGAAAGGGCTATTTCCTTTTCTAGGAGCTGGCGACGGAGGATTTGGAGCGTTTGGATTATCACGTTTCTGGAATGCTTGAATTAGACTCAGAATGACGCTGGGAGACTGTCTCTGAATCGCAGTTCTAGGGATTCCTAGTGCCAATGCTTGCTTCTATAACTCATTTCTCCACTCCCGGTCTTTTAATTGCCGGTCAGAGTATTTTTGTTCCTGAGGGTAGTTCCAAATTCGCCCAACAATGCAACCTGTATTTCTTGTTTTGTTGGGAATTTCACTCCATCCTGTTTCTCGCACATGATTGATGGCTTCATGCATTAACATTGCCCATGTGGGGACCTCCTTGCAATTTGTCTCATCCTCTTCGCCATCCTCTGTACCCTCACCGTCTTTTATGGCTTGTGTGAAATTCATTATATCATTGTAATTTAAGTTTCTATGGATTTCCTCCTTTTTCGCAATAAGGAAGGTTTTGAGTGCAGCAGGGGCCCCTTTTATTAATGGCTTAAGCATATTAGGAATTACAGGCGCTGAGATAGGAGCGTTGATGGGGTCGCGTTCATGCATGGCCTGAATACAGGCAGCCTTTGTAAAAGCTGTGGAGAGTTCATTCATGGATTTTATAGGTATTACTAGGGGTTCTCCCCTTTCTAAGGCATCAGTGACACTAGCCCAATATGCTACTCTGCTGGTTAGCGAGTGGGGATTTTCCGGGGGGTCGGGGACATGAATTTAAGAAGACACAGGGACCCCAATAGCCGTTGGCTTCCTCACCATCTATCAAGATTCTATCTCCCCCGTTAAGGACACTCTCCATAGATATTCAGTTTCAGTTCCTCCAGGATTACGGCCATAGCGATCTTGTAAATTGGCCATCTGAATTGGATCAAATGGAGTTGTTTTAGTAGTTTTTCATTTTGTACCGCCCCTAGGTCCTGTAGTTACTTCCGATTTAACAATTGGTCTGACTGGGAGTGGGGGAGACTCAGGTGGATGATAGTAATTATCTCCATCCGAGTCATCACTACTGGAAGCACCCCATATATTACCGTCCCAGTCTTCGGGAGACACAATTAATTTTCTGATTTGAGTTATGTTGGGGGGTGGTAGTTGGTGATTGCAGTAGCATCATTTCAATGCGTTCTCCAAGTTTTTGGCGTTTTGATTGTGCCTCTTGAAGTTGGGCTTTCTGTTGTTCTATTTTAACTGACAACACCAGTTCAGTGGATTTGCGCCCCTGTATTTCATCCTGCAAGTCCTGTATTTTTCTAATGAGATTTCCTCTTTCCTGACAGACAGCTTCTAGGCACACTCCCAACATTTTGCAAATTATGCTTTTATCTTTTCCATCTTTAGTTGTACTTCTAGCTTCAGTTAACTGTTTCTCTACCTCTTCCCAGTTATGCCAATTATTACAAGCCCATTCCTCTGGGAAGGTGGGAATCAGTTGGATATCGTGTCTCTGTAAGTATTCGGTGATTTTATTTGCCATCCTGCCAACTACGCCAATTTGTTGCCGATGAAAATATTTGACACGGTTATGATTTAACAGCTATTCAACATTTATTAATGATGTAAGGCAGATTGAGAGGTTGAATTTAGCAGCATTTAATCATTAACCAGTTTAGGGGTTTACAAAGTGATTAAGCAAAATAATTGAACAGCGACTTAATTACAGAGTCGAAGATGGCAAAATTCACACTAACTGAATAGAAGGTATCCCGAATCAATACATATACGTATGAGTGGAGGTACAAATCACAAATTAATGCTTATCTCTCTCTCTCTCTCTAAGCAAAGCATATAAGTGTGTGCGCGCGCGCACACACACGCACACACAGGTCTCCAATCGGGAATTTCTTGATAGCAGGTAATGCTAGTGATCCGAAAGGTGCCACTTTTAGGTCCTACACGTTAACGGATGGACAGAAGAGAGTCTGCATCCATAAAGCTAATGTGTATCTCACAACATATGGGTGGAGAGGTGGATGAGAGAGAGAGAGAGAGACTAGTCTATAGTTAAAATTTCCCTTTCTCAGATTTAGGGCAAATATTCACGATGCATCGGCATTCCTCAACGGGCGATAGTTGAGGCTTGAGAAGGGTCTTCTCCTGCCCTGGCCTCGAGGTGTCAGCCTGAGAGGTATCTCAACTCAGGGGAGTTACTGGCCACAGCCCGCTGCGATCCAGAAGAGCTCAAAGGGTCCTTACTAGAATCGCTACTTATAGGATCTGAGACAACTGACTTTTGTCAGGTGCTTTTCCACTCCGGCCCAGCTCAGACGATAGTTACGCAACCCTAGAGCTTGCTAGATCTTGGGGTCCTAGTATCCCCCCCTCTGTGGCCACGATCCATATGGTGTCAAGAGTGATCGATTATAGTTATTATCTCCAAGTGGTAGGAGCCACAGGGACTAGGCACACTATTGTGTTCTTGGTCTGTTGCTTTCTACCTTTTCTTTCTTCCATGTTAGACCATTATGTTACGTTCTGGTCCATTGTGTTGTTCTGTGGCCCAGGTTGGGAGGGAGATCACGCCACGTACCGAGTGGCCTGAAGCGGGGCTGGGGTGAGGGTGGTGTTGCACCACCACAAAAATATGCAAGGATTATACTCAGCCACTTATATCAGTAGGACGCTGTGCACTCCCAGCAGTGGACAACAGATGTCGGACACTGCGAGCGCTACAGCTTCGGGAGGAAGGGAAGGCCTCAGGGGTCCAGCAACGAGGCAAGGAGTTCTCTGGACCGCCGCCATCAAGGGAGAGAGAGCACTACGCAGCAAACTTTCTAATTTATGTTGACTGTGATGTTCATGGTATGAAATAATCCTGTTGGCCAGCTTGGGTCAGGTGCCCAGGTCTTGCTCCCTGCACCTGGCAAGGCTTGAAAACACTGAGACCTTGAATCCCACATAGCCTAGCTGGCTATAAAGTAAACATCTTCACCAATTCAGACACTAGAGTCTTCTAAAAGTGCAGTTTTCCCGAGCATTAGAAGAGAAATTAGCCATGTGTCGCTCAAACCAGGACAATGGTGAGAAACTAAAATGTATTCCTTTGTCAGCAACTACTGTTGGAAGACCCATAGAAAGCATTGCTGAGGATTTGAAGAAACAACTATTAGAAGAAATTACACAGTGTGGTGAGGAGAAACAACTGGACTCCAGACGATCCAATGTGAATCAACAGAAGCCGTTTATTAAGCACAGATCATCATCTTTTATACCCTGTGTTGTAGCCGTACACGCCACTCGCTTATTTCCGATTAGCTAGTTACACTGTCCACGCGCTGTCCATGCAGTTCATTCACACATCAGATTGGTTACAAGAATTCGCATCGTAAATTGCTTAGTCATTAGCACAACATGTTTTCTGCCTTCTCAGTTCCCGTTTTTCCCACGTACTAATTCCATCTTCTACCACCTGTTTTGCCCTTAATCTAATCTCTCACAGTAGGGAGGCTGGCTCACATGGCCATTTTCTCTCAGACACATTACTACAATACCCCCTTTTTCTTCTTGAGCCAGCCAGACCTTATGCATGGCATTTTCTATCATGTCAGTCACTTTGCGAAGAACACACGAGGCTACCATAATCAATAATAATATAACCAACAATAGCATGAGCCCTTGCTTTAGTAAATCTGATAACCATCCCGTTATACCCCATGAGCTTAACCAATCATCGAAACCATTTTTGACCACTTTTAATTTGGACATGTTATCCTTCAGCTCCCGTAACTGCTTATGAATGGATGATGAGTGGTCGGAAAGGTTCATACAACACATACCTTCAAAATCTTCACATCCATGACCCTGAGCTAACAGCAAAAAATCAATAGCCGCTCGATTCTGCAACGTAGCATGCCAAATGCTATCAACATCAGTAAGCAAGCTAGATAGGATTTCAGTTGTAAGGTTTATCTGTTTACTTGCCCAACACCCTAACTTTCTAATATCTCCTAGGGCTTTCCCTGCCACAACCCCGGGGGCTAGCAAGGATGTTACAACCGTAGTGGGTAGATCCCAAAACTGGACTTCTTCGTTACATGTTGAATCAAGGGTCACAACAGATCGTTTCGACCGTGCATGCCGATTCGTCACGTTCCACACCGTGGTGTTCAATAGATCTTTCAGTGACAACTTAAACATGGTCAATTTACCTATATAACATGGTCCTCCCACAGGTCGCACAGGAACACCTTGCCAGGCACGATCACCACAAATCAAAAATAATCCTGGGCGTAGGGCCTTTGCCGAATTGTTGTTTCAATGATTCCACACCCCTGTGGTGTCTCCACAAAAGTTCACTAGGGTCGTGTTAAACGTTGGGTAAACTGAATTGAATCCTGCTGTATTAAAAGGAGCCGAAATACCAAGGGCTCTTAATTTTGTGCTCAGCTGCAGTGCTTTGCTCCCAAAGAAGACACAAGACCCGTTACGTGGAATGGAACCGAGCAAATCAAGTTCTTGTGGTGGGACAGGGGCAGTGACGTTAAGTGAATTAATAATTAGACCGGTCAACGCCGCCAGTCCTATAAATTTCGTACTATTGTGCTGACAGAGCGTGTTGTATATGGCTGGGATGGACACCTTGTTGGTCTGATTACAAGCTTGTTCTAACGTCAATTTCAACACAGACGCATTCCGAACGTACCCAGAAAAAACTTGGGGGTCATATATGGGGACTCCTATTAAACATGTTCGAAAAGGATCCCCTGGGGTTGCCATAGATAGGCAAAAGGAATCTTGCCCCGTCTGATTAGCTATTGTCACCCATATGTTTTCTCGGGGCGTGATAGGTACTGCAGGATGGCAGATGCAAATTCCGATCACAAGGATAAGCCCGACACTAATTCCCATTGGCATCTTCAAATATCAGTACCCTTGCCCTTCTTTCTGCGCTGTCGATGACCGAACCTGTTGCTACAGTGACGTACTACCTGTTCCCACTGGTCCTCCGGAACTGACCAAACCTCTGGCAGCAGCACTGTGTAACAGCACTGTATGCCACACACCCTGACCAGTCCTTGTGAATGGTAGGCTTCCCTAATCTCCTGTCGTTCAGCCAGCTCGTGTTGAGGTGAACCTGGCTCTATATGCCCTGTTGCAATAGCTAAACGAATTAAACCCGTCACCTTACTTAGTTCCTTATTAAAACACACAGCACACCGGGCCGCAGCGCGTGGTCTTTTATACCACCACCAGCCTCGACAATCCTCACAAGGCACAAAGATCCATGGGTCACAGTTCCACACCTAGGGCACTGCACTTCTTCAGCCCTCACCGTCGTTGTTGGTGTTGTGGGGTAACTCATTCGAATCCGTCTTCTCAAACCAGGGCTTTATCCACTTGGCTGGTACCCATCTGGTTCCGGCATCCACACCAGCCGCCGCGCCGGGGACATGGTCCCTTTAAATCACCCCCCCCGGGGGCCTGGCCGGTCCCACCGCTGCCCGCTGCCTCCTGCGTCGCTCCGCCTTCATATCTTGTAAGGTCGATAACACCAACCACCATGTCGTCGCCAACGGTGATGCCTCTTTGTCTCCTTTACTTATCACTTCCCACAGTTTTTTCCCAACAGCCTCCCATATTTCTGGTTTAAAAGCTGTCTGGGGCTCTGGTGCGAATCCGTTCTCTCTGCACCAGATTAACAACCTTCGGAGCATACGCTCATCGTATTTCACCCCTCTCTTAGAGAGGATATGCAGGAGAAGTCTTAATACAGCCCCTTCTTTTGTTACTTGTTGCCCCATCTCCTGCCCCGGCTGCTCACCTCTCGCTGGGTGTCCGTGGCCACGTCATCTGTTTCCTCTATTCCGGATTGCCGCCCAATCCGCCCGGTCTCAGTCCAGCTGAGCCATCCTCCAGCCGGTGGATCTCCTTCTGGGTCTTCCGCCCCTCGCATTCCATTGCTCAAGCCAAGCGCCGATCGGTATCACGTCGGGGTCACCATCTGAGGAGAAATAACTGGACTCCAGACGATCCAATGTGAATCAACAGAAGCCGTTTATTAAGCACAGATCATCATCTTTTATACCCTGTGTTGTAGCCGTACATGCCACTCGCTTATTTCTGATTAGCTAGTTACACTGTCCACGCGCTGTCCATGCAGTTCATTCACACATCAGATTGGTTACAAGAATTCGCGTCGTAAATTGCTTAGTCATTAGCACAACATGTTTTCTACCTTCTCAGTTCCCGTTTTTCCCATGTACTAATTCCATCTTCTACCACCTGTTTTGCCCTTAATCTAATCTCTCATAGTAGGGAGGCTGGCTCACGTGGCCATTTTCTCTCAGATACATTCCTACAGTGTGGGAGGTTTGCTATACACTTGGATGAAAGTACGGGTGTTTCTAATGTCTCAGTTTATGGTATTTGCTGTGTGCAAGATGTGTGAAAAGATTGCTGCATAAATGTTCTCATGTATGTGTATTAGTGCATGGAGTCAAGTTATACTTGATGTGCACAAGTTGCTGTTCACATTTTGATTTTGCTGTTAAAAGGTCAAAACTAATTATTTCTAATGTAGTATTTATTTTTGTGTTATTACTGCGTCTATGATTATGAAATTGCTGCCTCACAAGAGAAAAAGGTACTAAATCCAAGCATTATGAATTCAGAAATTGTCATTTCTTCAAACAATGCATAGCAATCTTGGGAGGAACCTAAGTGCCAAAACGATGGTATGCTTTTTATTATGTTATCTTTCTTCAGTCTCTCTCTCCTCCCTTCCTTTCCTTGTGTTGATAAACAAAGAACAATGATGTCCATGATAAAAGCGTGCTTCCTTAAATCAAGCTACTTCTTTGTAAACAATTAAATTTGCATGTTGTGGGGAGGTAAGGCATCACTGAGGCAACAGGTCGTGGGCGAGTAAGCAAATATATGCTGCAGTAAAAGGAACGGCCAGGAAACAGCAGGTTATGTGATATGTAGCATTCTCTTATTATTATGAAAAAGGAATGAGCAAGTACATAATCTCTGGCATTATTCCCTTTCCTATTCCCCCCAGTGATTAAAACTTTCTAATTAAATTGTTTAATTTAGTACATTAGATAGCAAGATGTAGTGACATTGACAGAAAGGAATGAAAATTAAAAAAACGCACATCTCTTGATTGAAAAAGAAGCTATTTTATTCTGAGAAATTTGCATTCTGAACTAAAACCAAGTTTTTTTCTGATACAGAATGATGAGTATACTCTAAACATTTGTCTGATAATTGATCTTTCAAGAATCTCAGGGCACAGCAAAAAGCTGATATGAACTGATCTTTCCTTTAAGTATTTGGACATAGTTTAAAATCAATATTCAATAACATCACTGAGTTCCTATCCTCTTGTATCTTTTTCTTTGAATCTATGAAATTTACAGTCTATGTTTCATAATCCTTTTGGCATGACTCCTTGCTTTATTGCTTAAGGATCAATTTCCTAGGAGTTTTTCTTTCTACACATCTACTTGTGATCCACATCAAATTAACAACTCTATCTTGTTATGTATTCTTTGATTATTTTTTTTTAACCCTTAAATATTTCCTACTTTAGTTCTTTTTTTAATCACAATGTTTTTACAGGCATATGCAAAAAACAAGTCCCCTATGGTATGCCTTTTATATTTATTGCACATTCTTTGCTCTTTAAGGAGTAGATAAAGTATAATGTTCCTCTTCACAGAATCACAGAATGGTAGGGGTTGGAAGGGACCTTCGGAGATCATCTAGTCCAACCCCCCTGCCAAAGCAGGGTCACCTAGAGCAGGCTGGACAGGAATGAATCCAGGTGGGTTTTGAATGTCTCCAGAGAAGGAGACTCCACCACCTCTCTGGGCAGCCTGTGCCAGTGCTCTGCCACCCTCAAAGTAAAGAAGTTTTTCCTCATGTTGAGATGGAATTTCCTGTGTTCCAGCTTGTGCCCATTGCCCCTTGTCCTGTCTCCGGGCGCCACTGAAAAGAGTCTGGCCCCATCCTCTTGACACCCGCCCTTTAGATATTTATAAGCATTGATAAGATCCTCTTCTACGTGACAGAATGTCTGAAATATATTTTCAAAGCTTCAGAAACTTCAGAGTTATCTGGCAGTCTAGGCTCGGCAGTTAACCCTTTTGTCACATATTTAATTCACTTTTGGTAAGAAATGGAGAAGGAAAGAAATACCAACGTCCTTTTTCCACCTTAGAAGTGTGAAGAAAATGAAAAACTTAGGCCACTCAATAGGATGAACTTCACCCTAGCTTTGGAGAGCTTTCTGTGAACTCAAGGAGGGAAGACGCTGAAGCATGAAAGCGACCCGCAGCCATACGCCCTTGCCCGATAACAAACCCATGGAAACCGGTTCTGAGCATGTAGCAGACAGAGGATGAAAAACAGCCCAAGCCACTGTCTCCAATCACGCAGCCACACGAAGGAAATCCCACTGTGCACATGAACATTAAGGACTGATTGGCCGACACTGGAAAAGCCTAGGACTGTAATTGGGCAATAGCCCACATATAGAATATGCAACCTGTTACTTATGCTTAGGGTCCCTCAGAACTAGGGTGGGTATTGTGATGGTGTGCTCCCCCTCCCCAGGTGCCAACCTGACCTTTGTCTCCCATAACCCTGCCCAAGCAATAACCACCCGTGGTGGTCATAACGAGTGCATGTAGTCATGGTGGCCGCACCGGGCTCAATGTAGTTTCAGGGAGACAGATAACAACGCAATAGCCAAGGGCTAACCTGAGCAATGCTGGTACTGTGGTCAATATGCAAATATGACTATAGGTAAATCATCTTACCTCCATAAATAGTGAACAGCCCAAGAGCCCTTTGAGCTCTCCTGCACGGCAGCGGGCTGCACGACAGGATCTCCCCTTGAGCAGGGATGCCCACTCAAGGTTACTTCTTGAGATTTAGAGATTCCTTGCCACAACAGATCCTCGGTAAGTGACTAAGAGCATGCTAAACTTTGAAATCTTAGCTAAGTGATATAAAGGACTGATTGCGCATATATAATCCTTTAGGCATAAACCGTTGACCAAATCTGGGACTAGGATTGGATCCAGCCGCACCTAGACTCCTCTCTGAGAAGGAGTTTAGAAAGCCAGGGGGTCCTTTCTGAACCTCATGACTCAACGGGAGGGTCTCCCTGACAGTTCTGTCTGACCCTGGCCTCTGTGCAGTAAATAACCAAGTGTGCCTTGCCATCTCGAATCTTGTTAAAACACTGTTGCATTTACCATCAAACTTTGTTAAATCCCTGTTTTATATTAACAAATGTATTGCTGCTTCTCTCTACAAGTGAAGTGCATCACTCCATCCGCGACAGGTATACGTATTGCAGTAAAGAATTTCCCTTTGTAATTCTATACTTAAGTGTGTCTGTATCTCCTTCCTTGGTCGGCAACAAAGAATCCCGTGACAGAAGCCATGCGAGCAATGGAAACTGGTAATTCCTGCCAACAGGTATCAGTAAGAGAGAGCAGTTCACATCTAACAACGGACAAGACAGAGGTGACATTGTTTCAGCAGCTTTTTTCTTTCAGAAATATTACTAAGCATGATTCATCCTTGCTTACAATTTGCATTTCCAGTGTTTGAAATCATTTCACTTCTATCGATTGCTGACAAATATCATCAGTGATAGGTGTCAAGGACAAAAACTCTCCCGAATTTTCCTTGTGGTCTTGGCATGCTGTAAAAACTGTGTTTTATTATCAATAAAATACTTGAACTCAATTTTAAATCTAATCCTTTCAGTTCCAGGAACAAGATGAAGAATAATTATATTTTTCCTGCTGTCATAAAAAAAATCTTTGTGGCTGTTTGGCAAAATAAATCTTGTAAGTGCAGAATGCCTCTGAACACATTCACTCACGGCAAACACGAGCAAGATTTTTAAGTTTTATTCAGCAGATTGCTAACACAATAAACTGCATGGGAGTCAACTTCTTCGGAGGAATATCTGAAATTCAACTTGGCTTAGTTATACTGCTAGTGGTAGTTTAACCACTTTCAAATAGCTAAAAGATTAACAATTTCTATACTTGCTTAGTCTACAGAAAAAAATTAGTTCTTCAAAAAACTGTACTGACTACCACATTTAAACTTCCAGGACAAGCTACTTGGTATCTTAAAAAACGTATTAGCTAGCCAGTGTGAAACTCTCATATTCTCCTGGGAAACCTTACCAAATAACCACTGCGAACCACCACTACCAAATAACCACTGAGCCACCAAAGCTTGATACCCCACCCAGCCGAGGTACTGCACAACCCCCACAGACACCCGCAGCTTGAGGCAAACCACACTACTCCCCACACCCCCAAAGCAACCAGCTACCAGGCAACTGCCCCTGCCTGTTACAACCAGGGACTGAGAGTCTGGTAAATAGGTAAATGTAACTCCTTGTGAAGAACAAACATACCACATCCCCGAAGAGACTGGAGGGACCGATAACAAGCTTGCAAAAGAAATGCGGGCGTTGCAAAAGCTTCTGCATTTATCTTCCCCATTCCACACAAAGAGATTCCTCTATTATCAGCTCAAACCAGACACCGTACACCACTAGGAACCACCCAAAACCTACCCTGAAGTCCCTAACAGACTTAATGCGCATGTGCCAAGGTGATGTGAATATGGAAATGAGTTCTGGAAATATAATGAATATGGCAATGAGTGCTGGGAAATTTAATGACCATGCCTATTCTGTATGGATATAAGTCTCTGTGAATCTCGCGTTGACATGTTAGGTGGAGAGATCCCCCATGTGTCCGGCGCTGAATAAAAGAATGCCTGCTTCTTAAGACTACATTGGTGTTAAGGAGTTCATTCCCGATTTCGGTGATGTGCCCATGTGGAAAGTGACTCGGAGGCACTTGCACCTGCATGCAGATGGCTCATGGGATGGGAGGGGAGGGGAGCAGAGCAAAGCAAAGCAAAGCAAAGCAGACCAAAGCAAAGCAAAGTGGACCAAAGCAAAGCATAGCAAAACAGCAAACCGGAGCAAAGAGAACCAAAGTAAAACAGAGTGGAGCAAAGTAAAAGCAAAAGGAAAGCGGGTAGCCACCCCCTCGGGCTGCGTGTTGGGGCGCTGCAGTTTTTTTTGTCTAGGGCAGGATGGGTTTGGGAATAGGATGGTGTTTGTGTTGTTTGTTGTGGATGTTCTGAATCAGTTCCTCAGTGACTACATGTTGAATCCGACAGCTGTTAGCTCAAGCTGGGCATCTGGGGAGATATGGAGCTGCTGCGGGGTGGGAAGAAGCACAAAACAGCACTGGCTGTGCTGGGGAGTTGCCTGCTGCCCTCAGTTGTCCTGTCCCATCCCGCCCCCCCCCTCCCCCCAACAACTCTTATCAGGTTGTTTTGTTTTGTAGATACCAACAACTTTTACTTTGGAGTTTTGGTATTTAGCTGTCACGTTATATATACGTGGAGCTTGACTTCAGGATTTTTCAACAATTTCCTCTTTAAATACTTTCAATATTTTAGAGTCTTAAGAACAAGCAAACACGCACACCCCTTGGAAAAAACCCAACCAAAATCTTGAAGTCTTTTGAAATTTTTGCGATTAAAATCCATTTGCAGTGCTCCAAAACTGAAGTTCAGTAGCCACATTATAGCCTATAACAGACCCTTATTTCCCCACTTTTGTTTGTGAGATCAACTTAATGTTTATAGAAGAGCAATCAGGGTACTGTGCAATTGGACTTGCAGCTACATTTCATGGCAAGTAAAACAGCTGAGTGTGATTGAGATTAATTTTTGGCAATGAAAGAGAATACTGACAGGGTCAGATTCGATATTTCAAATTAGGAGTGCTAAATGGTTGCCAGATAAGCTGTATCAGATTTTGAAATAGTTCCGATTTAATTGCAAGGCTGTTGTCCAAAAAGCAGATTCGTTGCCCAGTGTGCAATAAACCAGTTCTCACACACAGGGGAGATACTGCATTTTATTCAGGCCTGAGTGCTCGGTGGATTTCCACAAATCAAGGACACCCCATGCTGGTTTCCTCATTATATTTATACAGAAAACTTACAAGGTAGTACACTCCCAGTTACAATGACTGGTTAGTAATTTACATATAATTATAATATCTGCTGTGTCATTCTCTTCAATCACTGTGCCTGTGTGGAGGAAGGGTCTTCACCTGGGCAAGGATCTTCTTGACCTGTGGGTGTGTGTTTTAGCATTATAATGAAGACAGTTCAGTTAAGGACGCCTGGACTTGAGTTTTCACTGCCAAATTGGCAAAACCACAAAACCACAGATGAAAGGCAAAGAACAAGTTTAATCTCGATACCTTGCAGACCGGGGAATCTCTGAAGCAACACCCGGGCAGAGGCATGCAAGCAGGGGATGTGGGCACCGCAGTGCGAGAGAGAGTTCTTGTTAGCAAGAGTCCTTGGCAGCGAGAGAGTCCTTGTTAGCAAGAGCGGGTGCAGACTCCCTGTTCTTGTTGGTATTTATAAGGCTCAAACAGGCCTAGTTTTCCCACTGTGCTTTGATCTTCTTCCACAACAGGCCAGGATTCTCAAGCAGCTAGATAAGGTGTCTCTGAGCCCATCACAGACTTCTGTCATCTAAGTGCAAGTGTTTTCCTTGCAAGCACCCGAGACTGAATAACAATTAGTGTGATATATGTGTTTCCCAGCACCCCAGGTGCGAGTCACTTGAGCATATTTACAGTCCTCCTCGCCGATCTTCCGTTGCTTTCCCACAATGTATTAATTGTTAGAATATGTAATAATCAGTGTATAGAAAGGGAAATTTTTGAAACTAAGGTGTGCTCCCTTGGGATGAGCACCCCATTTCTGTGCATTAATGGAATAAACTTGGAATAAACTCTGCTCTGTGTGTTATTGGCTTGCACACTGGGTAAAGAACCCAGATTTGGGACAACAAGACAACAGGTCATGGGGGCCAATGTGTCTGTGGTGCCAGCAACTGGAGAGAGGGACTCTTTATGAGGGAGTGTAATGATAGGACGAGGGGTAACGGTTTCAAACTGAAAGAGGGGAGATTTATATTGGATATTAGGAAGAAATTCTTTACTGTGAGGGTGGTGAGGCACTGGAACAGGTTGCCCAGAGAAGTTGTGGATGCCCCATCCCCAGGCTGGATGGGGCTTTGAGCAGCCTGGTCTGGTGTGAGGTGTCCCTGCCCATGGCAGGGGGGTTGGAACTAGATGATCTTTAAGGTCCCTTCCAACCCAAACCATTCTATTATTCTATGATTCTCTGCATCATGATGGATGGTAATCCATCGTTTTTTTGGCCGTTGTTCTGAATTCTTTTTAGCAATTCACTCAGGTCATCATGTTGCAACAGCTTTCTCACCAATGTGAGACTCATTCCTATAGTGGTAGGCAATAAATCTTGGTACGATGAATAGTTAGATTGTAGCAATTAGTGGGTTGTGACAGGAACTGAATATTTAAAGTAGCATCCCATAATTCATATTGATTATGACAAATAAAGGAAGTGAGGTCTCCACCCCATGCATCGGGCTTGTTGGTGTATGAACCAAATTTGGTTCATGCTGTCAATGACTGCTCTTGTGAGAAGGATAAGCAATCCTTCAATGGTTAACCCGATCTCCAGGGGAGGTGTATTGCTATTATTCCCAGTATCATTCCTGGAAAGGAAAACAATACAAGTCTCGGTTGGGTTTTTCCAGATGGGTTACCCCTTAGTGGCTCAACTCGTTTAACTGCTCGAACTAAAGATAAAAGTCCCTTTTCCCACTCAGAATATCTCTGTTCTGTGTCTTTAAATGCAGTCGAGTGTAGGAATGTGTCTGAGAGAAAATGGTCATGTGAGCCAGCCTCCCTACTATGAGAGATTAGATTAAGGGCAAAACAGGTGGTAGAAGATGGAATTAGTACATGGGAAAAACGGGAACTGAGAAGGTAGAAAACATGTTGTGCTAATGACTAAGTAATTTACTATGTGAATTCTTGTAACCAATCTGATCTGTGAATGAACTGCATGGACAGCGCGTGAACAGAGACCGTAAGCCAATCATATAGCTGCCGCTAGCGCGTGCTCTTATTGCCTGTCTATATATACTCTGTGAAAACTGGAATAAAGGGAGAACGATCATACTCATATTGAGACTCCATCGTTACTCCGGGTCCGTCTCCCACTCCAACATCTGGTAGCAGAGGATGGTTCAGCGCGACTGAGTTCTCCGAGACTGCGGTAAGCAGCTAGAGGAGGGGAGTGGGAAACTTCGGCTGGGAGAAGTGCTGCTTGGGCGCATCAGCGGGAGCAGACAACGGCGTGAGGTCGCTCCTCACCTCCCAGGCGCAGCTATGGAAACAGAAGCTGCGGCCACGCTACTCGCTGGGATCCTCTCTAAGAGAGGGATTGAAACACCAGCGAAACTGTTGATCAAACTGATTAAGCCGGGGCAGGAGATGGGGCAACAAGTAACAAAAGAAGAAGGGGCTGTATTAAGACTTCTCCTGCATATCCTCTCTAAGAGAGGGGTGAAATACGATGAGCGTATGCTCCGAAGGTTGTTAACCTGGTGCAGAGAGAACGGATTCGCACCAGAGCCCCAGACAGCCTTTAAACCAGAAATATGGGAGGCTGTTGGGAAAAAACTGTGGGAAGTGATAAGTAAAGGAGACAAAGAGGCATCACTGTTAGCGACGACATGGTGGTTGGTGTTATCGACCTTATAAGATATGAAGGCGGAGCGAGCCACGGCAGCCGGGGCTTTTGCAGCATTACAACCCACGGGAGGGGGATCGAACAGGCCAGGTCCGAAGGTCTGGGACGATCCCCTGCTGATCCCCTCTGCTCCACCTGAGGCCGATGGAGGAGGCAGAATGTCATCAGAGAAGGACAGAGCCGGAGCTGTTTGCTCCTGCCATTGCCCACCCCCACCCCCATGCCCCCTCCCCTCCCCAGTCGTCTCCCTGAGATAAAAGTGCTGGTTTTGTATGTCTGCTGTGTAAGTGTGTGTGGGCGCCAGCTTATACCTGCTGATCAGCATGTGTGCTACTGTTTGCTTTTTGTTGTGTGCAGTGTCGTTAGGTGACTCCACTTGAGCAGGTGTTCTGCCCGGTGTGGTACTGTTCTCGTATGCAACTAGGGCTGACACTCCGTCAAGTGAAGAAGTTTGTATATACACAATGTTTAGATGTAAGGCGAGCGCGCCCCAGGCAGATACACCAGGATGGGCTGTAGAACCGATGGAAGTCCTGAAATATTGGGGGAGTTTTCACCAGTCGACACGTTTACGGTCTCGGGAACAGCTCGCCCGTGCAGAGTGTATGGCTGGTTGTTTGTTGTTTGTCTATAAGATCATGGTTGATTGGGAAAAGTAGTTGAGCCAAAATCTATCGGATGCTCTGTAGGAAAATGTGAAACTGAGCTCTTGTTGTAAAGGCAGACTTTTATGTCAGTTGTAAGTGATGGAAGGGGAAAAAAAAAAAAAAAAAAGAGAGAGAGAAAAAAAAGAAAAAAGAAAAAAAGAAAAAAAGAAAAGAAACCAAACAGGAACAATTAGATGGGAAATGTGCTACGTTAGCACAAAAGTATGCCATACGCATTACGAGAAAGCATCAGAAAAAGAGAAATAGGACACCTGATTCAAAGCAGTACCATAGAGATATGTTTTTGGTTGTTTCCTATATGTGTATATGTTATTGCATGCCTTAGTAGATTGCTCTGTGTTATACCCTGCGAGACTAAAATGAACCCCAGCAGAAGCGGTCTCTTGAGCAAGGGGGTGGAATATGGGAAAGCAATGGAAGATCGGCGAGGAGGATTGTAAATACACTCAAGGGACTCGCACCTGGGTGCTGGAAAACACATATATCACACCAATTGTTATTCAGCCTCGGGTGCTGGCAAGAAAAACATTTGGATGACATATAAGTCTGTAATGGACTCACAGACACCTTATCCAGCTGCTTGGGAATCTTGGCCTGTTGTGGAAGAAGATCAAAGCACAGTACCAGCAAGAACAGGGAGTCCGCATGCACTCTAGCTAACAAGGACTCTTTTGCTGCCAAGGATTCGTGATAACAAGGACTCTCTTGCTGCCAGGGATAAGTTTAACAATGCTACTAGTACCGCTATGTCTGAGTTATTGCTGGATGTAGATAGTATTCGATATGCGATGCTGCAAAACAGAGCTGCTACTGATTTTTTGCTTTTAGCTCACAGACATGGTTGTCAAGATTTTAAAGGACTGTATTGTATGAATCTAAGTGACCACTCCACATCCATCCATGCCCAGTTGCAAGAACTGCACCGACCGAACCAGCAACTTGTGGAGACCACTGGGTGAAATCTCTTTGCTGGATGGACTTGGGGGTGGGGCTGGTTGAAGCAAATTATACTCATTGCCTGTGGGGAAGGAATTTGTCTGTTATGTTTAGTATGCTGTTTGCCGTGTTTAATAAGCATTATATGATCAGCTGTAAATGCCGCTTTGCATCGTACCCTTGTACGAGTTGAAGAATATGTCGCTCTAAAAACTATGTGTGTATCCATGAGAACCTGACCTTCACAGAAGAAGATAACAAGAAGGGATTACAACAATGTAGTCACGTATCAGACAGCCGCTGTTAGCAAAGCTGGATCATGAGTTTGGTGAGGCTCACTGCATACGCTGGCCACGTGTGCAGCGACTCTAGCCTGTACTTTTCTACTCGATCCAGTGCAGGAGAGTCTGGTGGGACTCGCTGCATGCACTTGCCACGCGTTCAGCGACTCTAGCCTGTACTTCTCCACTCAATCCAGTGCAGGATATAAGGAGGCTGTCTCGGGTCAGAGAGGGGGAGAGAGACATGAGCGCACTTTGAAGGTACAGGGGATGCCCTGAAGCACTGTGTCTGCCCCCGCCCCCCCGCCCCCCCATAAGTTCCATGTTCATTAACCCCAACAGCTCCGAAGGCATTACAGCATGTTGCAAGATAAGATATAGTCTACTACTGCTGCAAGACGCATTGAACACCTTCCTACAAGAATTTCAATTTTATGCCCTGTTAGGACAGTGGGCTGATGCACTCGCAAAGAGCCTGACTGCATTAGAGTGGGTATTTTTGCCACATACCTTTTCAAAACCAGTAACTATGATGATTGAAATGTTACCGCGATTGTTTTTCCAGGGTCGTTTGTGCTGTCACCAGCTTTCTGGAATGGATCCAAGCCACATACATGTCCCCATCAAAAAGGATGACCTTGACCCTTGGTTATCACAATTTGACATGTTTTTGCAAAAAAAAAAAATAAAAAAAAATTCGTCCTTTACATGATCAGCTAAACGCTCAAATACTAAAGATTCAAGACTTAATGAACCGCAATGTATTTGAAATATTACAAAAGAATTTCTCGTGGGTAAATCCAAAGAAATTGGCTTTCTGGGCTAAATTTAGGAATCTGGGTATTTATTGCCTTAGCAGGGTTCTTCTTGATTCTGTTTTTAATTGTGTTTAGTATATAACCTGCTAAGAGCGTCACAACGAGTAGAAGCACAAGCCGTGGCGACCTTGTTAATAAATGGTCTGGTGTTAAACAAAAAAAGGGGGAGATGTGGCAGATCTACGAGCAGAGGCCTGCGTACGGCCAAAGACCCAGTGAGCAGAGCACACAGTAACCACAGAGCCAAGAGAACAGTTCATACCTCCACTCCATCCTGTGACGACCATATAACATTTTCGAATCTCGGACAAAGAATAGGGCTAAGTATTCTTCCTTCGCTAGGAACAGCAATGGCATTAAATACATTGAATAAGATAGGGTGTTGGGCAAGTAAACAGATAAACCTTACAACTGAAATCCTATCTAGCTTGCTTACTGATGCTGATAGCATTCGGCATGGTATGTTGCAAAATCGAGTGGCTATTGATTTTTTGCTGTTAGCTCAGGGTCATGGATGTGAAGATTTTGAAGGTATGTGTTGTATGAACCTTTCTGACCACTCATCATCCATTCATAAGCAGTTACGGGAGCTGAAGGATAACATGTCCAAATTAAAAGTGGTCAAAAATGGTTTTGATGACTGGTTAAGCTCATGGGGTATAATGGGATGGTTATCAGATTTACTAAAGCAAGGGCTCATGCTATTGTTGGTTATATTATTATTGATTATGGCAGCCTCGTGTGTTCTCCGCAAAGTGACTGACATGGTAGAAAATGCCATGCATAAGGTCTGGCTGCCTCAAGAAGAAAAAGGGGGTATTGTAGTAATGTGTCTGAGAGAAAATGGCCATGTGAGCCAGCCTCCCTACTATGAGAGATTAGATTAAGAGCAAAACAGGTGGTAGAAGATGGAATTAGTACATGGGAAAAACGGGAACTGAGAAGGTAGAAAACATGTTGTGCTAATGACTAAGCAATTTACTATGTGAATTCTTGTAACCAATCTGATGTGTGAATGAACTGCATGGACAGCACGTGAACAGAGACTGTAAGCCAATCCTATAGCTGCCGCTAGCGCGTGCTCTTATTGCCTGTCTATATATACTCTGTGAAAACTTGAATAAAGGGAGAACGATCATACTCATATTGAGACTCCATCGTTACTCCGGGTCCGTCTCCCACTCCAACAGTCGAGTTAAACATTAACAGCCTCTTTGGTCTATCAGGGCCAATTTGAAATAGGTTACAGTAAGTACCATGTTCTGCAAAACCCTGTTCTGCTATAATAGGGTCACGGGGGTGTACTGGCCCCAGTGACTGATATGTTTTTAAATCCTGTATTAAAGTTTTGACCATCTCTTCATGTTCTGGGTCCCATTTCCACAGTTTTTCCTTTTGTAAAAGTGAGTATAGTGGGCGAGCAATGATAGAAAATCCAGATACATGCTTTCTCCAATATCCTAAGGTTCCCATTATCTGTTGTAACTCTTTCCTAGATTGGGGCATCTGTAATTGTTCGATTTTTCTTAAGGTGTCTTGAGGAATCACTGCACTGCCTGCAATCCAACAAGTACCTAAAAACTTTACTTCTCTACTTGGTCCCTGACATTTTTCAGGTGGAATTTGAACTTGTGCTCCGTGTAGTGCTTGGCACACTGCTGCTGCCGCTTCCCCCACCGTCTCAGGGGAAGTTCCTCCAATCAGAATATCGTCCATATAATGGTACAGTTTCACATCTTGGGGGAGTGAGACTGTCTGTAAAAGTTCAGCAAGTGCAGCATGAGCAATCATAGGTGAATGTTTATACCCCTGTGGGTGTCTGTTAAAGGTGTATTGTATACCTTTCCAAGTAAATTAGAGAGCAAATTGCTCTCTACCCTTTTCTTGTAAAAGGACCATAAAGAACATATCTTTCACATCTAGCATCACCGTCCATGGGTGTGCAGCTGCTTGCAAAGTATCTGGTAAGTTTGCAATGGTACAGCAGCTGTTATCAGGGCTGTATTAGCATTCAAGCACTGATAATCAACTGTTAAATGCCACCTCCCATCTGGTTTTTGGACTGGATAGACAGGTGAGTTATATGGGGAGTGGGTTCTGGAGATAATTTGTCATTTTTCCAAATCAGCTATGACTTCAGAAATTCTGTTTTGTGCCACAGCAGAAATCGGGTATTGTGGTACATTAGTAATCTTTGAATCGCGGAGTGCAGGGGCTGCGTGGAGTACATGCACTGTAGTCTCCCGATTTCTGTCAGAGTTAGGGTCAACATTTGAACCGAAGGACCACATTCAAAACATTGAAACCCAAAATATTTTCATTGTGTTCTTTAACTGCAAAGTGAGTAGATGACATGCACTTCTCACCTGGGAGACATAAATTAACTTTTGCAGTTTAACAAATAACACTTGCTCCATTTATTCCGGTGACTTTGACTCTCTGCCATCTGTGTCGTATGCCCAGCTTCTTGGCATTCTGTTGTGTTAGTATTGAAATCTATGCTCCTGTATCTATTAGGAAATTTACCAATTGTTGTTGAGGACCAACTGGAATTAAAATGTAAGGGCATCTTTCATCTGGTCTTTGGTAGGCTTCCAGTCAATGGATGGACAGGCCCAATTGCCATCCTGGAGTTATTTGTTTTTTGCCAGGTTGGGTCCTAAATTTAAGAAAACTCACGAACCCCAAAAACCATTTGCTTCATCTCTAGCCAGAATTATCCAATTGCCAGTGCTGACTCACGTTTAGCTTGTAGACCACCAGGACCTCCAGGTCCTTCTCAGCAGAACTATACACCAGCTAGTTAAACCCCAGGCTGTACGGCTGCTTGGGGGTATGCCATCTCAGGTGCAGGACTGTATTGGATTTATGTGGGAAGGTTTTCGTAGTGGGCGGGGGGGGTTGGGCTGCAGGAGCGTCTTCTGTGAGAAGACACCAGGAGCTGCCCCCCACGTCTGACAGAGCCAGTTTCAGCTGGCTCCAAGATGGACCTGCCGCTGGCCAAAGCTGAGCCAATCAGTGATGTTGGTAGTGCCTCTGTGATAACATATTTAAGAAAGGGAAAAAATGCTGTGCAACAACAGCTGGGAGAGAGGAGTGAGAATATGTGAGAGAAACAACCCTGCAGACACCAAGCTCAGTGAAGAAGGAGCAGGAGAAGGTGTTCCAGGCACTGAAGCAGAGATTGCCCTGCAGCCCATAGCGAAGACTATGGTGACGCAGGTTGTCCTGCTGCAGCCCATGGAGGACTGCAGTGGAGCAGATATCCATCCTGAAGTCTGGACAATGCAAAGCAACAAATCAGGTCTAGGGTCTATCCAAGGAGTCCAGTGAGGAACAAGAGACAGGACTAGAGACAAGGCTACAACATAGGTTTAAAGTCCATTAAGGAGACAGAGCCAAAGACAAGACTGGAAACAAGTGACAACATATGTACAAGGGGATCCATTCAGGTGAGAAGCTACCTACAATGTAAGTCTGAGGGCTATCCGGGAAACAGGACCAGAGACAGGTACAAGTAGAATAAGAAAATCTTTTATCCAAGATAAGAAGTGACAGGTGCCATACTCCCCAACTTCTGGCAGAAGCTCCGCCCCTTCCGTCAGACACATGTCCCACTTGCCCCACAAGTCCTTCCCTTCTTCCAGTCACATGATCTGCTTTTTGCCCTGGGGGTCACCATTTTGTAAAATAGCATACCCCACATGTTCACAGACTGACCTCTAATTGGCTGGCAGGACCAGACACCTCTTCCTGTTACTTCAGAAAAGGAAGACCCTGCCCACTACATACACAGAAGCTGCCATTTTTTGACATCATACCCCATGTGTTTTCATGCTGCTCTGTGATTGTCTTGTTGCCCCTTTTTGAAAATGTCATATATCCACATATCAGAGCACCCTCTGATTGTCTCCCAGTTTCCTTTGGACCAGGAAGTACTCATATCTAAAAAATATATGTTTATATATACATATAAATACATATTTTATTAAATTATACATAGATAAACTCTATATAAATATTTATATGCATATATAGAGTATATATATACACACACATATAAAGCTATAGAAAATAAATACATATATATATCTCCATAAAAGTGTAGGGATAAAATGTATAAAACATTCTTTAATAAGAGCTGGTGAAATGAATAATTCAAGTTTAAATGTGAATAGAAAGTAAAGAAAGTATCAAATCTGAGCTGAATTTGTTTGAAGTGTCCCCAGTGCAGACCAGCATCTGTTTATTGAGGTGCCTCTACTTTCAGCTGTCACAGAGTCTACGCCTTTGGACAGAGGTTTGAACTTGTTCATGCCCACCCCCACCCCCGATCCTCTTGGTGCCCCCCCCACCCTCTTGAACCTCCCTCCAGCCCAAACATGTTAGGGCTTGTTCATCAGACTTGTAGAGTAGGGGGGATTTGAACCCGTTTTTCACTTTTGTTTAACTACTTTCTATTATTCTATTTCTAAGCTTTTATGGATCTATGTATTTAATTTCTATATCTTTATAGACCTGAGGGTCATGGATATTCCAGGGTGGGGAGGGGTGTCAGTGGGACTATGCAAACTGATGAAGAAATGAAAGCACACATACCTTCACTCTCTAGATTTAGAAGCACACACATTCATGGGTCCCTTGAATATCAGCATAGGCCCTCAGCCCATATAATATCCATGCCTAGATCCTGGGCCCTCTTACCCAGTATGCAGGTCTCTTACTCGCTGGATAGTCCAGTTTATGCTCGCTAGCAAATAGATGCATACACTCGCACGCTTGTCTTGCAAGCACCCCCACACTCATTGATCCCTTGGATATCAGCATGGGCCCCTGCCTGTCTGGTATCCCTGCCTGGACCCTGGGTCTCCTATTTGCCAGCTAGTCCAACTTGAAGTTTGATAGTGAATTATGCCACCACACCCCACCGCACACCAGGTTAGGGGAAGATACAGACACTTGTCCCCCACCCTGCCCCCGCAGCTGGCACCAGGCACACAGGCTTGTGACCTGCAGTCCTACTCCATCTGTTGGCCCATGAGCCATGGTCCCACTCTGGTGACTGGAGCAGAGACCCTCACACTCTCCAGCTGCTGGCACTGAGAGCACCCACTGTCTCCAGTTGCGGACACCACAGTCCAGGGGCACCTACACCCCCTGTCTGACACTAGATGCTGGCACCAAATTCACTTACTGTATTTCTTTGATGAGAGCTCCTTTGTGTTGCTGTGGACAGTGGGTGCATGCCTGAGTAATCTGTTCAGTGGAAAGCTGAGCAGTAGGGCTGATTGTGGGGTGGCAAGTGAAGTGAAGCACAGATCTGCAGTGGGAGTGTGGGAAGAAGGGCATGGGAAGGTGTCACCTGATGCTACACAATGCTATAGGGACAGGCAGGTTTTTATGGATCCTCAGTAGAATGAGAACTGGCGACAGGGTTGTAGTTATACTCAGACCTTTATTCTTATAGAAAGACTTTAGCAACCAGCGTAGCTTATCACTACACAGACTTTCTGGCAATGAGCATAGCTTTCCAGTTACCTAAAATTTCAGTTACATAGTGTGGTGGGTTGACCTTGGCTGGCTACCAGGTGCCCACCAAGCTGCTCTTTCACTCCACCTCAACAGGACAGGGAGAGAAAAAGCTCGTTGGTTGAGATAAGGACAGGGAGGTCACTCACCAATTACTGTCACAGGCAAAACAGACTCGACTTGGGGAAAATGAATTTAATTTATTGCCAATTAAAAACATTGAAGAAGCCAAGCCATTGAAGAAGAAGCGAACCTGACACTTTGATCCCTCAGCTTTTATACTGAGCATGGGGCAGATGGGATGGAATACCCCTGTTGGTCAGTTTTGGGTCACAGAATCACAGAATCACAGGGTTGGAAGGGACCTCTGGAGATCATCTAGTCCAACCCCACTGCCAAAGCAGGGTCACCTAGAGCAGGTTACACAGGAATGTGTCCAGGTGGGTTTTGAATGTCACCAGAGAAGGAGACTCCACCACCTCTCTGGGCAGCCTGTTCCAGTGCTCTGCCACCCTCAAAGTAAAGAAGTTCCTCCTCATGTTTAGGTGGAACTTTCTATGCTCAAGTTTGTGCCCATGACCTCTTGTCCTGTTGCCGGGCACCACTGAAAAGAGCCTGGCCCCATCCTCCTGACACCCACCCTTTAAGTATTCATAAGCATTGATAAGATCCCCCCTCAGCCGTCTTTTTTCCAGACTGAAGAGACCCAAATCCCTCAGCCTTTCTTCATAAGAGAGGTGTTCCAGTCCCCTAATCATCTTGGTAGCCCTTTGCTGCACCCTCTCCAGCAGTCACCTGTCCTGTCTGCTCCTCCTTGCAGGTGGGGCTCCTCCTTGCAGGTGGGGCCCCTCCACGCTTTTCCGTTTCCGACCCTCCAACAGGGCAACTAATGAAATCAGCTGACCTTGCTTGTTATAGCAATAAATATAAGCAAGAGCCTCTCTGCGTACCATTCCTTGGCATTAACTATAAACATAGGTCTTATCACTCTGAGAATGATCAGTTTTCTGCACAATATGCTGTTAATTTCAGAGAGTTAGAAGAGGCTTAGCTGCAAAGTAAAAGTACCAAACAGAAAGTTGGTTCTGTTTTACCTCCAACCAGGACAACACTGCCACAGTTTTGGGTTTTTTTGACAATGGGATGGCCTACACAGCACCAGGCTTGCTGGTGTCGGATGGGGTTCGTCTTTCTGAAAGGGGAAAGAGGATCTTTGCTCATGAACTAGCAGGACTCATTGACTGAGGTTTAAACGAGACTTAATGGGGGAGAGGGTATTATCAGGCTTGCTTGTGACAAGCCAAGGGACAACACTCCAAGGTTTGAGGGATGGGTCGCTAGTGAGGGCCCTCAACCTGTTGCTCTGAGATGTGCTGGGTATACTGCTGCAAACTTGAAGTCTTATGGAGACAAACCAGGGGCTCCTGAGGCAATAGAAGCCAACGGGGAAACATGAGTAAAGCACGTCAAAGGTAGACCACCTGGAGAGCAGCACAAAGAAATTGCAGCCACAGCAGCCAGTAAATCAGCTTCAACCCAGCTGAAGTGCCTCTATGCAAATGCAGGTAGCATGGGGAACAAACAAGAGGAGGTAGAGATGTGTGCACGCCCCGAGGCTATGATCTCATTGGCATCACAGAGATGTGGTGGGATGGCTCCTATGACTGGAGTGTTGGAATGGAAGGACACAGGCTCTTCAGGAAGGACAGGCTTTGGAGATGAGGAGGGGATGTTGCCCTCTATGTCAATGAACAGCTGGAGTCCATGGAGCTCCACCTGGGGATGGATGAAGACCCAACAGAGAGCTTATGGGTCAAGATTAAAGGGAACACAGGGGCAGGGGACATTACGGTAGGGGTCTGCTACAGGCCACCTGACCAGGACGACGGAGCAGATGAGGCCCTCCATAGACAGATAGGAGCAGCATCGCATTCACAGACCCTGGTCCTCATGGGCAACCACCCTGATATCTGTTGGAAGGACAACGCAGCGGGGCACAAGCAATCCAGAAAGTTCTTGGAATGCATCAATGACAACATCCTTCTCCAAACGGTAGAGGAACAAACAAGGAGAGGAACTATGCTGGACCTTGTCCTTACCAACAAGGAGGGGTTGGTGGGGAATGTCAAGCTCAAGGGTAGCCTTGGCTGCAGTGATCATGAAATGGTTGAATTCAAGATCCTTAGAGCAGCAAGAAGGGCATGCAGCAAGCTCACTACCCTGGACTTCAGGAGAACAGACTTTGGCCTCTTGAGGGACCTGCTTGGCAGGGTACCATGGGAAAAAGCACTGGAGGGGAGAGGGGCCCAAGGAAGCTGGTTAGTATTCAAGGATCACCTCCTCCAAGCTCAGGAGCGATGCGTCCCAACAAAGACAAAGTCAGGCAAAAAAGCCAGGAGGCCTGCATGGATGAACAAGGATCTCCTGGACAAGCTCAAAAGCAAAAAGGAGGCCTACAGAGGGTGGAAGCAAGGACAGGTAGACTGGGAGGAATACAGAGAAACTGTCTGATCGGGTTAGTCAAGCTGAAGCCCAGATAGAATTAAATCTGGCCAGGGACATCAAGGGCAACAAGAAAAACTTCTACAGGTACGTCAGTGATAAAAGGAAGACTAGGGAAGATGTGGGCCCACTCAGGAAGGAAACAGGAGACCTGGTCACCCAGGATATGGAGAAGGCTGAGGTACTGAATGACTTTTTTCCCTCGGTCTTCACTGGCAAGGGCTCTGGCCACACTGCCCAAGTCGCAGAAGGCAAAGGCAGGGACTGGGAGAATGAAGAATCGCACACTGCAGGTGAAGATCAAGTACGAGACCATCTAAGGAACCCGAAGGTGCACAGGTCCATGGGACCAGATGAAATCCATCCATGGGTCCTGAGGGAACTGGCAGATGAAGTTGCTAAGCCGCTTTCCATTATATTTGAAAAGTCGTGGCAGTCTGGTGAATTTCCCGCTGATTGGAAAAGGGGAAACATAACCCCCATTTTCAAAAAGGGAAAAAGGAAGACCCAGGGGACTACAGGCCAGTCAGTCTCACCTCTGTGCTCGGCGAGATCGTGGAGCATATCCTCCTGGAATCTCTGCTAAGGCACATGGAAAATAAGGAGGTGTTCAAGACCAGGCTGGATGAGGCTTTGAGCAACCTGGTCTAGTGGAAGGTGTCCCTGCCCATGGCAGGGGGTTTAGAAGTAGATGATCTTTAAGGTCCCTTCCAACTTAAACCATTCTATGAGTCTATGAAGTGAAGGTCCCCCCCAGAGAGACCTTGACAGGCTGGAGAGGTGGGCCCATGCCAACCTCATGAAGTTCAACAAGACCAAGTGCTCCATCTGGGTCGGGGCAATCCCAAGCACCGATATAGGCTGGGCAGTGACTGGCTTGAGAGCAGCCCTGAAGAAAAGGACTTGGGGATGCTGGTGGACGAGAGGCTCAACATGGGCCATCAGTGCGCACTAGCAGCCCAGAAAGCCAATCGTATCCTGGGCTGCATTGGGAGAAGCGTGGCCAGCAGGTCGAGGGAGGTGATTCTCCCCCTCTACTCCACTCTCGTGAGACCCCACCTGGAGTACTGCGTCCAATTCTGGAGCCCCTACTACAAGAAAGATATGGACATGCTGGAACGTGTCCAGAGAAGGGCAACGAGGATGATCAGAGGGCTGGAGCACCTCTCCTATGAGGACAGAGTGAGAGAGTTGGGGTTGTTCGGTCTGGAGAAAAGAAGGCTCCGAGGAGACCTAATAGTGGCCTACCAGTATCTTAAGGGGGCCTACAAGAAAGCTGGGGAGGGACTTTTTAGGATGTCAGGTAATGGTAGGACTAGAGGGAATGGATTAAAACTAGAGATGGGTCTATTCAGACTGGACGTTAGGAAGAAGTTCTTCACCATGAGGGTGGTGAGACACTGGAACAGGTTGCCCAGAGAGGTGGTGGAAGCCCCATCCCTGGAAGGTTTTAAGGCCAGGCTGGATGGGGCTCTGAGCAACCTGATCTAGTTGAAGATGTCCCTGCCCATGGCAGGGGGATTGGAACTAGATGATCTTTAAGGTCCCTTCCAACCCTAACAATTCTGTGATTCTATGATTCTATTAGTCTATGATGAAATAAGTGCAGAGCTCTAATGTGAGCGTGAGAAGAATAGGTGAGGGAAGCTGAGTGTAGGTAGGCTGGATAACCATCTGTGGACTCTTGTGTACTGAGCATAAGCCCCCACCCACCATTGCCCTTGTGCCACTGGCAGCAGACAGGAATCTGGAGTGAAAGAGTAAAATTGAGCCTGGGAAAGTGGGAAGGAAAGGTATTGTTTTAATGCCATTACATTTTTATTTTAATTCGCAATAAATTAATTTTCCCCAAGTAAAGTCTGGTTTGACCATGATGGTAAATGGTGGTTGATAAAGCAATCTCCTTATCTTTATCTTGACCCATGAGCTTTTTTATTCCTTTTGTTCCCATTTTCTCTTCCATTCCACTGAGTGGGAGAGTGAGCAAGTGGCTGGGTGGAAGTTTGGCTGCTAGACAAGGCTAATCCACACAAGCATGTTCGAGAGCTGGGTGGTAGGGCTGCGGTTTGGGTGGTGAGTGAAACGAATCATAGAATGGTTCGGGTTGGAAGGGACCTTAAAGACCATCTAGTCCCAACCCCCCTGCCATGGGCAGGGACACCTCACACCAGACCAGGCTGCTCAAAGCCCCATCCAGCCTGGCCTTGAACACTTCCAGGGATGGGGCATCCACAACTTCCCTGGGCAACCTGTTCCAGTGCTTCACCACCCTCACAGTAAAGAATTTCTTCCTAATATCTAATCTAAATCTCCCCTCTTTCAGTTTGAAACCGTTACCCCTCATCCTATCGCTCCACTCCCTGATAAAGAGTCCCTCCCCATCCCTCCTGTAGGCCCCCTTTAGGTACTGGAAGGCTGCTGTAAGGTCTCCCCGGAGCCTTCTCTTCTCCAGGCTGAACAACCCCAACTCTCTCAGCCTGTCCTCATAGCAGAGGTGCTCCAGCCCTCGGATCATCCTCATGGCCCTCTGCTGGACCCGTTCCAACAGGTCCTTGTCCTTCTTGTGCTGAGGACTCCAGAGCTGGACGCAATACTCCAGGTGGGGTCTCACGAGAGCAGAGTAGAGGGACAGAATCACTTCCCTCGACCTGCTGCCCATGCTTCTTTTGATGCAGCCCAGGATGCGGTTGGCTTTCTGGGCTGCAAGCGCACATTGATGGCTCATGCTGAGCTTCTCGTCTACCAGCACCCCCAAGTCCTTCTCCTCAGGGCGGCTCTCAAGCCATTCTCTGCCCAGCCTGTATTTGTGCCTGGGATTGCCATGACCCAGGTGCAGGACCTTGCACTTGGCCTGGTTGAACTTCATGAGGTTTGCACGGGCCCACCTCTCAAGCCTGTCCAGGACCCTCTGGATGGTGTCCCTTCCCTCCAGCGTGTCGACCACACCACACAGCTTGGTGTCATTGGCAAACTTGCTGAGGGTGCACTCAATCCCACTGTCCATGTCTCCGACAAAGATGTTAAACAGCCCTGGTCCCAGTACTGACCCCTGAGGAATGCCACTCGTCACTGGTTTCCACTTGGACATTGAGCCATTGACTGCAACTCTTTGAGTGCATCTGTCTAGCCAGTTCCTTATCTACCAAGTGGTCCATCCATCAAATCCATGCTTTTCCAATTTGGAGACCAGGATGTCATGCAGGACAGTGTCAAACGCTTTGCATAAGTCCAGGTAGATGACGTCAGTTGCTCTCCCCTTATGCTGAGGCAACATCGTAGAAGGCCACCAAATTCGTCAGGTACGATTTGCCTTTGGTGAGTCCATGTTGGCTGTCACCAATCACTTGCTTATTTTCCACATGCCTTAGCAGAGATTCTAGGAGGATCTGCTCCATGATCTTGCCAGGCACAGAGGTGAGACTGACCGACTGACCAGTCTGTAGTGCCCCGGGTCTTCCTTTTTCCCTTAGCCATGAGAGGTTAAGGCACTCTCTGCAGCCAGAGACCTGGGTGGCTGCATGCTTCCATGGGAGCTCTGTCTGTGTGGCTATGTTTGCTCCGGCAAGTGCAGAAGATGCAGGAAGCTGTGTCTTTCGGGTAGAGACCATGGCTGAAATCCCCTCCTGAGCTTTCCATGCAAACTGCCGTGCCACGCCCTGGTCGCCACACTCCCTAGGGCTGCCTTTTAAGGGGGTAGGGGCTGGCTGCTGCTGCAGCAGGCTCTGCCCCTGTCTCGTTGGCTGCCCTTACGTGAGCTGTGGGCTCCCTGCGGGTCCCTGCCGCTGCCCGGGCTTGTCCAGTGCAGAGCTGCAGTGTGAGTGCGAGAAGAATAGGTGTAAGGATGAGAGTGCAGGAAGGCTGGATAACTTGGTTGAGAATTCTTGTCTCAGTGTGGACAGCGAGTGTGTTTCCTTCTTCATTGCACCCTGGAGAGCTGAGCGGTAGAGCTGAGTTTTAGGTAAGGAGTGAAATGAAGCGCTAAGCTGCTGTGGGAGTGTGAGAATAATGGATGTGGAATGCTGAGTGTAGGCAGGCCATAGAGAAGTTGGCTGTGAGCTTTTGCCTTGGTGTGGACAGTGAGTGCGTTCCTGAGCTTCATGCGCAATTGAAAGATGAGCAGTAGTGTTGAGTTGTGGGTGGTGAATGAAACGAAGCACAGAACTGCGGTGTGTGCTGAAACAAATGGCACACCGAGGTAGCTAGGAAATGCCAAAAGGCCTGCTGTGGCAACCGGGCTGCACTGAAAGATGCACAGAGTCATCTGGGACTCACAGAAAGGCCTTCCAAGGCACCTGGTCCGTGTTGAAAAGCCCACTGAGGTACAAGTGCCAAAATTAAAGTCACACTGAGGGTGCTGGGCCTCACAGAAAGACCCACTAAAAATGGTGGGTCACACTAAAAAGCCTGCCAAGGCATCTGAGTTACACCAAAAGTACAGCTGAGGCACCTGCGCGATGCTCAAAGTCATACTGAGGCATCTGGGCCTCACAGAAAGGCCTGCTGACGCAGCTGAGCCACACCAAGAGGTGCACCAAAAAAAATGGGACTCACAGAAAGTCTGGCAAAGGGAGGTATGCCACACCAAAATTCCTGCCAAGGCATCTGGGACACACAGAAAGACTCCCTGAGGACAGTAAGTTGCACCAAAAGGCCAGCCAAGGCACCTGTGCTGCACTGAATGGCCTGCCAAGGCTGCTGGGCCCCAACAAACTGTGTACCAAGGCAGCTCAGCAATGCCGTAATGCTTGCCAAGGCACCTGGGTCATGACGAAAGGCCCACCGAGGCACCTGGGTGGCAGCGAAAGGCCCACTGAGTTAGCTGGGTGTCGTGGTGTAACCCCAGCCAGCAACTAAGCATCACACAGCTGCTCGCTCACTCCTCCCCAGCAGGATGGGGAAGAGAATCAGAAGTGTATAAGTGAGAAAATTCGTGGGTTGAGATAAAAACGGTTTAATAATTGAAAATATAATAATAATAACAACAACAACAATAATAATAAAATTGTAAGGAAAAGGAAAATAACGAAGAGAGAGAAATAAAACCCAAGAAAGGCAAGTGATGCAAATGAAAACAATTGATCACCACCAACTGACCAATGACCAGCCAGTCCCCGAGCAGCAGCACCCCCGCTGTAAAAGAAATAGGCTTGTAGACTCCTAGGCAACGCAACAGCAAACTGTAACCAAGCTTAATCTTTAGTATAGAAAATAATTATATATCAGCGAGTAGATAGATTATAGTATTGTAGAATTGATTAATAATATGCAGGTGGTAAGAACAATACTAAGCAATATACTGATCAT
Organism: Rissa tridactyla; assembly: GCF_028500815.1. Classification (NCBI taxonomy): domain Eukaryota; kingdom Metazoa; phylum Chordata; class Aves; order Charadriiformes; family Laridae; genus Rissa; species Rissa tridactyla. The sequence goes on from NC_071496.1 coordinate 7,275,686, forward strand.
TTGTCCTTTGTATAGCCCTTACCATGGCTGGCTTAAAACCCAGTCAAGGTGAATCAATAGAATAGCAAATGTAAATAGCAGGCATAAGACAGAATAATAGATAGGAAATAAGTGATTAACTTGGAAGAGGTTGGGCATTTAGAAATAGACATAGACTAAAGCATGTAATTAATAGAATGTCTTAAGTTTCTAAGAATCCTACAGGTAAAGCTTGTTTAAAGAAGACAAAAGACTGTGGTGACCAGAGACCGTGCCAGTGAGCTGCAACTTCAAAAGGAGAACTGGAACAAGACTATGAAGAATCACCTGAGGCAGAGGAATTGTATGGACTTCTGAAATTACTAAAGAACAGAGAACTGAAAAGCTGTAAGGGAACACCCAGACCCTCTTGGAAAGAAATACCAATTATGTAATGTTTGTGTTAACTGTATATATATGACATTACTCCTTGTCAGTCTTTGCCACTCACTGAGGTGATGGCCCAACTCTGAGTTGTTAATAAAGCAAACCTAGAGGTACCCACCAAGTAGTGAAATTCTTTAACACCCGTCAACCTCCTCCCTAGTTTTATTGCTGAGCATGATGTCATATGGTATGGAATCCCTTTGGTCAGTTGGGGTCAACTGTCCCAACTGTGCAACTCCAACCTACTCACTGGCGGGGCAGCGTGAGAAGCAGAAAAGACCTTGACTCTGTGTAAGCACTGCTCAGCAATAACTAAACCACCCCTGTGTTGTCAACACCATTTCCAGCATGAATCCAAAACGTATCTCCATACTAGCTGCTATGAAGAAAATTAGCTCTATCCCAGTGTGATGGTGTGCTCCCCCCCTGCCCCTAACCTGACCTTTATCTCCCATAACCCTGCCCAAACAATAACCACCCATGGTGGTCATAATGGGTGCATCTAGTCGTGATGGCTGCATCCGGCTCAAAGGCGGTTCCGGGGAGACAGATAACACCATAATAGTCAAGGGCTAACTTGATCAATGCACCCACCTAACCACAATGCTGGTACTGTGGTCAATATGCAAATATGACTATAGGTCAATCATCTTACCCCCATAAATAGTGAACAGCCCAAGAGCCTTTGGAGCTCTCCTGAATGGCAGCGGGCTGCATGACAGGATTTCCCCTTGAGTAGGGACACCTCTCAAGGTTACTCCTCGAGGTTGAGAGATTCCTTGCTGCAACAGATCCTTGATAAGTGGTCTATAGCATGCTAAATCTTGAAATTCTTAGCTAAGTGATATAAAGGATTGATTGTGCATATATAATCCTTTAGGCATAAACCATTGACCAAGTCTGGGACTAGGATTGGATCCAGCCGCACCTAGACTCCTCTCTGAGAAGGAGTTTAGAAAGCCAGGGGGTCCTTCCTGAACCTTGTGACTCAACAGGAGAGTCTACCTGACAGTTCTGTCTGACCCTGTCCTTTATGCAGTAAATAACCAAGTGTGCCTTGCTATCGAATCTTGTTAAACACTGTCGCATCTACTATAAAACTTTGCTAAATCGTTGGTTTGTATCAATAAATATATTGCTGCTTCTCTCTTACAAGTGAAGTGTATCACTCCTTCCATGACACCCAGCCAAAACCAGCACATTGGGCCTCAAAAAAAGGCCTACAGAGTTACCTGGGTTGTGCCAACAGGTCTGTCAAAAGGCCCAAATTGTGGGTGGTGAGTGAAATGAAGTGCAGAGCTGAAGTGAGAGTGTGAGAAAAATGTGTGTGGGCAGGCTAGAGAAGGTTACTGCAAGCTCTTGTGTTGGTGTGGACAGTAGGTGTGTCCCCTTGCTTATTGCACGTGTATTGGGTGTATGTGGCAAGGTTTTGGTAGTGGAAGGGGTTTTGGGGGAGCCTTTGTGGGTGGCCCAAATTCACTCACACTGGTCCCCCCAGTAGCTGGCAGTCTGGACACGTGCTCCTTAGATCTGTGGCCCCTCCAGCTATTGATGCCGAGACCCTCACTTGCTCCAATCTCTAGCATCACAAATGCATGGGGCACCTTGACCCGAGGTCTGATTCCAGCCATTTCCAAGAAAGCAGGGCTTCATCATGTGTAATGGTTACTTGGAAAGACAAACACCATAACTCCAAATGCTCCCCCTCCCCTTCTTTCTCCCAGCTTTTAGTGCTGAGCACAATATCATACAGTATGGAATATCGCTTTGGTCAGTTGGGGTCAGCTGTCCTGGCTGTGGCTCCTCCCAACTTCTTGTGCACCCCCAGCCTACTTGCTGGTGGGGCAGCATGAGAAACAGAAAAGGCCTTGACTCTGTGTAAGCACTGTTCAGCAATACCTAAAACATTGGTTTCTTATGCACACTGTTTTGGTCACAAATCCAAAACATGGCACCATACGAGCTACTATGAAGAAATTTAACTCTATCCTAGCCAAACCCAGTACAGGGACATAGCCAAGACAGCTGACCCAAACTGACCAAAGGGATATTCCATATCATATGACGTCATGCTTAGCAATAAAAGCTCAGGGAAATGAGGAGGAAGTGGGGACATTCGAGGTTATGGCATTTGTCTTACCAAGTAACTTACAAATGCTGAGGCCCTGCTTTCCAGGAAGTGGCTGGACAACTGCCTGCTGGTGGGAAGTAGCGAATGAATTCCTCTTTTGGCTTTGCTTGCATGTGCAGCTTTACTTTCCCTAAAGTCCAGGTGGCCCTCTCCAAAGCTATGCCTGTAGTTTCCGAATGGCCCATCAATTAGTGACTGGAGACTTGGTCTTTGTCAATGTCTCCATTATCCCTTGTCTACCAGGTTTGTGTCTCTTTTTGTTGTTTCATTTTTTTCCGCTTCTCCCTTTTCCCCTTTGCGCTAAAAAGGTCCTTGATCATATAACCTTAATGAAGCAGATGCTCTCATATTGATATCAAAACCTTTATGATTGTAACTCTGTAAATCATTTGGGTAAAGAGTTCTTGACAAGACAATGGGATAGAAGGAACAAATGGACCTAAAACCAGGTACCACAAACTTTAGTGGGCTGATTGCCCAAGAAACTTGGCTATACCATATGAATCAGCTAAAGATGTGCCCTTTAGGTGAGCTTGACTAATCTTAATATGAAAACCACTCCTCTAGAAGTTAGGATACCCACCTCCGCTTGAAGACCCTCACCCACTATGCTTGCACAGTAAAATTAAGAGACACTGTACCTTTAAATGAAGACGAAGACATTTCATATCAATCAGCTTCAAGATAAGGAATTATGAGCACCAGTAAAAAGTCAATAAACAATGAATATGAATTTACAATGTATAAATGAATGACTGTTTCAATGCTGTGTGTGCTAGCTTTGTGGAAATACCCCCTAGCACCCATTTCTGCGCAGAATTGCCAATAAATAGCTAGTACCTCAACTCTGTGTGTTATTGGCTTACATACCAGGTAAATGATCCCACGAGTTTTGGGACAACAATATTCCACAGATCCTTCAATATATAAATTAATATAATTTTATATATCAGTGCTTCCTGCTCCAAAATAAATGGGCAGCCAATCAGAGGGCACCCTGAGATCGTGTGGGTCTGATGGCTTCAAAAAATGGCAGCCAGTCAATCGCAGAGCAGCATGAAAACATGCAGGGTATGACATTGTCAAAAATGGCAGCCTCTGTATTTAATGGGCAAGGGCTTCCTGTTCTGCTGTACTTCTGAGCAAACTGGAAGCAGTGGCTTGTCCTGTCAGCCAATCACAGGGCAATCTGAACAGACCATGTGCCTGTAAGAGAGGAGGGACTGTTGGGGCAAGTGGGATGTGTGACTACTTGTAGGAGTGAGGATTCCAACAGAAGTTAGGAACCATGGCACCTGTTACTTCTTCTCTTGCATAGGTGTCCTTATAGTCCTGATATATCTGTAACATAGTCCAGGCAAGAAGTAGGAGCCCAGCCCTGAGCTTAAATGGAGCTCCTGGGCAGATGTGCAGAGGGCTTGTGGCTGCAGGCCCCAGGTGAGGCTGTTCAGGGCAATTAAGGCCTGTAGGAGCACTTGGGCCCTCTTCAGTAGCCTCTCCTCACATCAAGGTGTGCCTTCACACCTTCCTGAGATCTGGGTTCAGAGGAGACTTATTGCGAAGTGATCTGGTTGCCCTGGGTTTTCATGAGGCTATTTCAGTGGTGCGAGAACTAGGTGTTATGGCAGTGTACTGGGTCTGGCTGGGATGGAGTTAAATTTCTTTACAGCAGCTCGTGTGACGCTGTGCCATTTGTGACTAAACCAGTGTTGATAACACACCAGAGTTTTGACTATTGCTGAGCAGTGCTTTTACAGCATTGAGATTTTCTTTTTTTCCCACTCTGCCAGTGCAATGAGTAGGCTGGGAGTGTGCAAAAAGTTGGGGAGGGGACATAGCTGGGGCAACTGTCGTGAGCTAAAGGGTTACCCAGCTTGCGGGTGTGTAGAGTTTGCGACCATGGGCTTGTAGGATTCCATAATACACGTGGACACGGAGGCTTTTATTCTCTAAAGTTCTCTATTTTATTACAGATCACCACAAAAATCACCACTAGCAAGTATACCTATGATTAATAAAGCACCTCTCTCTCTCTCTCAAGCTATTACCATCTCATTACTATCATCAGTCAATAGTATAATATTAATCCATAGTATGTGTAGGGTGCAAGAAGACTTTGTCATGGTAACCAAGGATAGTTTGCCTCCTCCATCTGAGTATGTAGAGTCCAAAGCACATCTTATCTTGTTGTCACAGTAACCCGGGATAGTTCTCTTTCTCCCATCTGCATATACCCTTGCACGGGAGCCAAGGTGACGGCCAGCTGCAAATCTCAGAATTTGGAAAACAGCATCTGCATTACATCAGTAGGCTTGCTAATGAGCAAAACAAGACATTGTGTATGTATGATATGTTAATCAGCACAAGTTTTATTGTCCACCCCTGCGGCGCTTTCCTTTGAGCAGGGCTCTGCTGCATCAGGTCCCCATTTTTACTAGCATTGGTGTCTCGAGGCTCCCAATGTGGAAACACTATGCTTTCAATAAAGCCAGAGCTTTCACTCGCTGAGTGTCGAGCCTTGTCCCTGAGGGATCCGCACCTGCTTTTCGTGCATAACAGTATGGCAGCAGTCAATAATAGCAGCGATCAATTGTATAGCAAAACCCAATCCCATAGCACCAATGAGCCAGCAGCGTGCCTAGGTGGCCAAGAAGGCCAACAGCATCCTGACTTGTATCAGAAATAGTGTGGCCAGCAGGACTAGGGAAGTGATCATCCCCCTGTACTCAGCAATGGTGAGGCTGCACCTGGAACACTGTGTTCAGTTTTGGGCCCCTCACTACAAGACATTGAGGTACCTGAGTGTGTCCAAAGAGGAACGAAGCTGGTGAAGGGTCTAGAGAGCAAGTCTTATGAGGAGCAGCTGAGGGAACAGGGGTTTGGAGAAAAGGAGGCTGAGGGGAAACCTTATCACTCTCTACAGCTACCTGAAAGGAGATTGTAGTGAGGCAGGTGTTGGTCTCTTTTACCGAGTAAAAACTGATAGAACAAGAGGAAATGGCCTCAAGTTGTGCCAGGGGAGGTTTAGATTGGAGATTAGGAAAAATTTCTTCACTGAAAAGGTTGTCAAGCACTAGAACAGTCTGCCCAGGGAAGTGGTGGAGTCACCATCTCCGGAGGTATTTAAAAGATGGGTAGACATGGTGCTTAGGGACATGGTTTAGTGGTAGTTTTGGCAGTGTTAGGTTAATGGTTGGACTTTCCAACGTAAATGGTTCTATGATTCTAATTAATCTAATAGCAACAATCAAGTAGGTATATACTACTATGGATTACTACAAGTTTATCATTAGTGAAGCAAACTTATCAACAATATAACAGCAGATAGTCTTATGATAGATTACTTATATGGGTATATAATACCAGTATCAAGTGAATTAGACAGATTTCAGAAGGGGCCAAACCATCCCAAAGGGGACAACAAACTGATCCCAGAGGGGGACCCAACCTTCTCAGAGGTGGAAGAACAAACTGAACTGACCCCAAAGTGGGTCCCAAGGGGGACCAATGAGATAACAGACAGAGTCTCACTTCAAAGATGATCTGTGTCACGCAGTCTGGAGTCAGACAAGCATCCCAGATGAGAGTCCAAGATCTCATAGAAAGTTTGTGGGGAATTCAACCTGTTTAGGAAAGGAAAAGTATATGCAGCATGGGAAGTTCTCAGAGAGAGAGAGGGGCTCCATTTTGAATAAAAATTAAGTCCTTTTTATATCACAGAGACATAAGAGGGTGAAGGACACCACTGCTTCAAGCAGCCAATAGCTGCTGTTAATTTTGATTTTTTCACCTGTAACAGCCAATAGATGACAATGCTTCCTGTTCTTTCAGACCAATTTTATTTTTCCAGACTGTTTCCACTTTTTCAGATAAGTTGTTGTTACAATTTCTTGTATTTGTGCTTATCTATAGTATCTCAGGATGCCTCTGGTTTCTAGGTACCCCAGCTGTACTTCAAAGAGGCCAGCTGCACTTTTCAAGGATGTTTCTGGTTCCTAGGTTGGCAGGAATTTTCTCTGTCAGTATTTTTCAGCAGACATTTTCTTCTGTTCAGTAATTTTCCCCTTCTAACTAGGCCTCCTTTATGGCTGCTCACATCAACAGCTGACCCAAACAGACCAAAGGGTCTGTTTGACCCTTCATCAAACAGACCCATCATCACCATATGATGTCCTACGCAGCAATAAAGCTCAGGGAAAGAAGGAAGGAGGGACGTTAGCAATTCTGGCGTTCATCTTCCCAAGTAACCGTTATGCATGCTGAGGCCCTGCTTTCCAGGAAGTGGATGGACATCTGCCTGATGAGGGGAAGTAGTGAATGAATTCCTTAATTCACTTTGCTTGCGTGTGCAGCTTTGTTTTCCCTATTAACCTGTCATTATCTCAATCCATGAGTTTTCTTGCTTTTGCTCTTCCAATTTTCTTCCTGTCCTGCTGGGGACGGAAGTGAGCAAGCGATTGGGTGGGTGCTTACTTGCTGACCAGGTGTATATTGCAAGATTTTAGCAGTGGAGTGGGGCTGTAGGGGTGGTCTCTGTGAGAAGAGGTCAGAAGCTGCCCTGTGCCAGACACAGACAGTTTCATCCGGCTCGGCAACAGACCCACCGCTGGCCAAAGTTGAGACAGCGAAGCTGGTGGTACCTCTCTGAAAACTCATTTAAGAAAGAGTAGAAAATGCTGGACAGAGAGAGGAGGAGGGAACAAAAAGAGTGAGAAACAACAGAGGGAACACCAAGGTCAGAGAAGGAGGAGGGGGGGAAGTGCTCTAGGTGCCAGAGCAGGTATTTCCCTACAGCCTGTGGAAGAGACCATGCCGGAGAAGATATCCACACTGCAACCCATGGAGAACCCCACACCAGAGCAGATAGATATTTCCTAAAGGAACTGTGGCCCATGGAGGAGCTCATGCATGAGCAGGTTCTCATGAGAGGACCCACAGCCCATGGAGAGCCCATGCTGGAGCAGGGGAAATGTGTGAGAGGAAGGAGTGGCAGAGAGGCATCTGGGCTTCACTGAATGACCTGCCAAGGCAGCTAGGCTTCACAGAAAAGTCTGTCAAGGTTGCTTGGCCATGCTGAAAGGTGCACCAAGAATTTTGAACATGCTGAAAGGCCTGCCAAGGGAGCTGAGCCTCACAGAAAGGCCCACTGAGGAAGGTGGGCCACACCAAAAGGCCCGCCAAGGCAGCTGGACCATGTGAAAAGACCCGCCAAGGTAGCTGGGCCTCACTGAAAAGAGTGCAGAGGCAGCTAGACTACATGCAAAAGCAGGTGAGCCATGCCAAAAAGCCTGCTGAGACACTTTGGCTGAAATTAACAATGCACAGGGCCATCTGGGCCTCACTGAAATGCCTGCTGAGGCAGTTGGGCAACAACATCTGCATATAGAGGCATCTGAGCATAGGCAGAATGCTTGCTGAGGCACCCAGGCTGTGCTGAAAGGCCCGCCAAAGAAGCTGGGCTGCATTGAAAGGCCCGCCAGTTCAGCTGGACCTCACAGAAAAGCCTGCTGAGGCACGTGGTCCATGATGAAAAGCCCATGTGGTGGGTTAATCCTGACTGGCTGACAGATACCTGCCAGGCAGCTCTCTCACTTCCCCTCCTCAGCAAGACAGGGAGAAAATAAGATGAAAAAGCTCATGGATCGAGATAATAGAATCATAGAATAGTTTGGTTGGAAGGGACCTTTTAAAGAACATTTAGTCCAACCCTCCTGCCATGGTGTCACGTCCCACTCAGAAAAGAGGGAGGGTAAGTGACTCAGATTCACAAATCCCCAGCGGCACAGACTAAGGTGAGACAAATCTCAAGGTGCATATACAAACATTTATTAGGTTAGTAACCAGGTCTTAACTAGGTCCACGATAATTATTTAGGTATATAACAAATTATGGCAAGCAGTACTTAATAACAGATATACAATGAATTATGGCAAGTGGTACGATATGCCTTGCATTACTTCTTTGAAAGGAAAGAGAAAAGAGAAAAGGAAAAGAAAAGAAAGAAGAAAAAAAAGAGATAGAGAGGGAGAGATAAAGAGATCACCAGTCCTAGTTCCAGCGTTATTCCGGTCAGCATGGGTTGCAGAAGTGCTCTTCAGGGAAAAATCTTCCCAGGCAAAAATCTTCTTTTCTTCTTTTCTTCAGGGAAAGTCTTCCCCCTTTTTTATGTTTTTCCACTTCCAGGGGCAGTTTTGTTTCAGGTTCCCCCCCCCCCAGGTGACGTGCAGCATGATTTGGGTGGGGAGATGAGAGCTATAGTCATATATATTTAGCGTGATCTTGATAATCTTCATTAGCATATTGCCGTGGTTTAGCCTCAGACGGCAACAAAGAACCACGTGTCGCTCGCTCGTGCCTTCCAAACACAGGAAGAATCGTAAGAAAAGGCAAGACTCTTGGGTTGAGACAAAGGCAGTTTAATAGAACAGCAAAGGGAACAGGCAAACAACAACAACAACACGGATAGGGGAATATACAAACGCGATTACGGAACCGCCGCTCCCCCCGCCGCTCGCCGCTCGCCGGCCGGACCCGGGCCGCCCCAGCCCGCTTTTAAGCAGCAACTTCCTGCCCCCTCCCCCGGCAGCTCAGGGTGGGCGTGGCTCACATGGCATGGAATACCAGGAAAAGTTAACCCTATCCCCACCGGAACCAGGACATTATCCACCCCTTATTCCATACCATCTATGCCATGCCCAGCAGGTTCCAATGAATTGCCACCACTTTCCCCTGTTATATATATATATATATACACACATATAATACCCTTAGTTTATGGGTCATCCCTCCAAAGTGTCCGTTGAGTTCTTTTAATCCACGGCTTTGGGCTCCATCTGTTAGAACAGTCTCTCAGGGCAGGTGAGATGCTGGGTGGTGCTGGTCTGTTGCATGCTGTATTTTTCGGAGCTTGTGACTGGTGCACCTGGTGTGGCTCATGCACGCCGTCCGTAGGCTGAAGATGTAGATCTTGAGGAAACTGCTGGGCGCCGGCTGCTGAGATCAGTTCTTATCCCATCATCCCTGTGCCTTACTTGTAGTACAACTGATAGCAATAAGGACATACAGTGACAGTGTTACTTAGCAATTAACAGCACACAATCTGATTCATTGGCTATTCTCGCCCAAAATCAGATCTCCATGAGGTACACATCGGACTTCCCCATCCTTCCGCATCACCCACCAAGTGCACCCAGGTCCTTGGGCAAAAGCAATCCCACGGATGGGTTTGCCTTTGCCTGAGGCAGGACTAACCCAGACTGTCTTCCCTAGCATATTCTTCATGTGCACTACGGGGACTTTATCCCCTTCTACAGTACGTGGAAGTTTTGATTGGGCAGGGCCAGCCCGATTGTTAGATCCCCTGGTGTTAACTAGCCAGGTAGCTTTTGCTAAATGCGTATCCCAGTGTTTGAAAGTCCCACCACCCATTGCTCTCAGTGTAGTTTTTAACAGTCCATTGTATCGTTCTATCTTCCCAGAGGCTGGTGCGTGATAGGGGATGTGATACACCCACTCGATACCATGCTCTTTGGCCCAGGTGTCTATGAGGCTGTTTCGGAAATGAGTCCCATTGTCCGACTCAATTCTCTCTGGGGTACCATGTCGCCACAGGACTTGCTTTTCAAGGCCCAGGATAGTGTTCCGGGCAGTGGCATGGGGCACAGGGTATGTTTCCAGCCATCCAGTGGTTGCTTCCACCATTGTGAGCACATAGCGCTTGCCTTGACGGGTTTGTGGCAGCGTGATATAATCAATCTGCCAGGCCTCCCCATATTTGTATTTCAGCCATCGCCCTCCATACCAAAGAGGCTTCAAACGCTTGGCTTGTTTGATCGCAGCGCATGTCTCACATTCATGGATGACCTGTGCAATAGTGTCCATGGTCAAGTCCACCCCTCGGTCACGAGCCCATCTATATGTCGCATCTCTCCCTTGATGGCCTGAGGAGTCATGGGCCCACCGAGCTATGAATAGTTCACCCTTATGTTGCCAGTCCAGATCCACCTGAGCCACTTCAATCCTAGCGGCCCGATCCACCTGCTGGTTGTTCTGATGTTCCTCCGTGGCCCGATTCTTTGGTACGTGGGCATCTACATGGCGTACTTTCACAACCAGATTCTCTATCCGGGCAGCAATATCTTGCCATAGGTCAGCAGCCCAGATGGGTTTGCCTCTGCGCTGCCAGTTGCCCTGCTTCCACTGCTGTAACCATCCCCACAGAGCATTTGCCACCATCCATGAGTCAGTGTAGAGATAAAGTACTGTCCATTTTTCTCGCTCAGCAATGTCCAAAGCCAGCTGAATAGCCTTCACCTCTGCAAACTGGCTCGATTCACCCTGTCCCTCACTGGCTTCTGCAACCCGTCGTGTAGGACTCCACACAGCAGCCTTCCACTTTCGATGCTTTCCCACAATCTGGCAGGACCCATCAGTGAACAGGGCATATTTCTTCTCATTTTCTGGCAGTTTATTATATGGTGGGGCCTCTTCTGCACGCGTCACCTCCTCCTCTGGTGACATTCCGAAATCCTTGCCTTCTGGCCAGTCCATGATCACTTCCAGAATTCCTGGGCGACTGGGGTTTCCCATTCGAGTTCGCTGCGTGATCAGTGCAATCCACTTACTCCATGTAGCATCGGTTGCATGATGTGTGGTGGGGACCCTTTCTTTGAACATCCAACCCAGCACCGGCAGTCGAGGTGCTAAGAGGAGCTGTGCTTCTGTACCAACCACTTCCGAAGCAGCTCGAACCCCTTCATATGCTGCCAATATCTCTTTTTCTGTTGGAGTGTAGCGGGCTTCGGATCCTCTGTATCCACGACTCCAAAACCCTAGGGGTCGACCTCGAGTCTCCCCTGGTGCTTTCTGCCAGAGGCTCCAGGTAGGGCCGTTCTCCCCGGCTGCGGTGTAGAGCACATTTTTAACATCTTGTCCTGCCCGGACTGGCCCCAGGGCCACTGCATGGACTATTTCCTGTTTGATTTGTTCAAAAGCTTGTCGTTGCTCAGGACCCCATTTAAAATCATTCTTCTTCCGGGTTACTTGATACAGAGGGCTTACAATTTGACTGTAATCTGGGATATGCATTCTCCAAAAACCCACAATACCTAAGAAAGCCTGTGTTTCCTTTTTACTAGTTGGTGGAGACATAGCTGCTATTTTGTTGATCACATCCATTGGAATCTGACGGCGTCCATCTTGCCATTTTATTCCTAAAAACTGGATCTCCTGCGCAGGTCCCTTGACCTTACTTCGCTTTATAGCAAAACCAGCGTTCAGAAGGATTTGGACTATTTTACTCCCTTTCTCAAAAACTTCTTCTGCTGTGTTTCCCCATACAATGATGTCATCAATGTACTGCAGGTGTTCTGGAGCTTCACCCTGTTCCAGTGCAGTCTGGATCAGTCCATGGCAAATGGTGGGGCTGTGTTTCCACCCCTGGGGCAGTCGATTCCAGGTGTATTGGATGCCCCTCCAAGTGAAAGCAAACTGTGGCCTGCACTCTGCTGCCAAAGGGATTGAGAAAAATGCATTCACTATATCAATCGTGGCATACCACTTGGCTGCCTTGGACTCCAGTTCGTACTGGAGTTCTAGCATGTCCGGCACAGCAGCACTCAGCGGTGGCGTGACTTCATTCAGACCACGATAGTCTACAGTTAGCCTCCACTCTCCATTAGATTTTCGCACCGGCCATATGGGACTGTTAAAGGGTGAGCGAGTCTTGCTGATCACTCCTTGAACCTCTAGTTGACGAATCAGCTCATGGATGGGAATCAGAGAGTCTCGGTTAGTGCGATACTGCCGCCGATGCACCGTTGTGGTAGCAATCGGCACCTGTTGTTCTTTGACCCTCAACAACCCCACAACAGAAGAATCCTCCGAGAGACCAGGCAAGGCAGACAACTGTTTAACTTCCTCTGTCTCCAAAGCAGCTATGCCAAAGGCCCAGCGGTACCCTTTTGGGTCCTTAAAATACCCTCTCCTGAGGTAATCTATACCAAGGATGCATGGAGCCTCTGGGCCAGTCACAATGGGATGCTTTTGCCACTCATTCCCAGTTAGGCTCACTTCTGCCTCCAGTACAGTCAACTCTTGGGATCCCCCTGTCACCCCAGAAATACAAATGGGTTCTGCCCCTCTATAGCTTGATGGTATTAAAGTACACTGCGCACCCGTGTCCACTAGAGCCTTATACTCCTGTGGGTCTGATGTGCCAGGCCATCGAATCCACACCGTCCAATAAACCCGGTTATCCCTTTCCTCCACCTGGCCGGAGGCAGGGCCCCCCTAATACTGGTCATAGTATCCATTACTCACTTCTTGCATAAATGACTTGGAAGTTCCTTCAAGAGGATCAGAAGCAAGATCAAGCCTTCTGCTTTGTCTGGGGAACGGCCCACTGGAAACTGGGGCGGCACTTTTCCTGGAGGGATCCCCTTTTGTGGTTGTCCTTCCTTGCAACTCCTGTACCCGTGTCCGCAGGATCGAAGTAGGTTGTCCGTCCCACTTCCTCATGTCCTCTCCGTGGTCCCGCAGGTAGAACCACAGGGTGCCTCGTGGTGTGTACCCTCTGTACTCTCTCTCTTGAGTGGGGAAATGCCTGCTTCTAATAGCTGAGATGCTGGCCCGTGCAGGTGGGGAGTAGGACATATTCTCTTCAAGTTGCTGGACCTTCCGCGACAGTTTCTCCACAGCTGAGACAAGGGGGGAAGAGAGACTTTCTTCATATCGCCGGAGCCGGCCAGCTACCTCATCCACCGTTGGTCCCTCTTCACCTTTCCATTCCATTACTGCCAGGGAGTTGGCATATGACGATGGTGCGCTCCGTACAAACTTCCGCCACATGGGCCTTGTGCATCGCACCTCATCAGGGTCTGTGGGTAAGTCTGCATTGTCCAAGTCATAATAAATCATCTCCCGCACGGCTAATTCTCTCAGGTACTGGATACCTCTTTCCATGGTAGTCCACTTGCTTGGCTGACATACAACATCCTCGCTGAAGGGGTACCTCTCCCTCACGCCTAACAGGAGTCGTTTCCAGAGGCTGAGGGCTTGGGTCTTTTTCCCGATCGCCTTGTCAATGCCGCCTTCCCTAGACAGGGATCCCAGCTGCCTGGCCTCCCTACCCTCTAATTCCAGGCTACTGGCCCCATTATCCCAGCACCGGAGCAGCCAGGTGACAATGTGCTCGCCTGAAAGTCGGCTAAAATCTTTTCGCATATCCCGCAGCTCACTCAAGGATAGGGATCGAGTAATTATCTCTGGTTCTGCCTCTTCCTCCTGCTCTCGTGATGGCCCTGGTTCATCATCATCTCTTACTAAGCAAACTGATTTCTTTGTGTACTTCTTCTTCTGTATGGGGGCAACCGATACTGGCATGGGTTGGTTCCCTGGTTCAGTGGCAGTGGCTACCACGGGGGTTGCAGTAGCCGCAGTGTCTGTCGCAAGGATTGCAGTAGCCGCAGTGTCTGTCGCAAGGATTGCAGTAGCCGCAGTGTCCGTCGCAAGGATTGCAGCAGCCGCAGGGGCCGCCGCAGGGGCTGCAGCAGCCGCAGGGGCCGCCGCAGGGGCCGCCGCAGGGGCTGCAGCAGGGGCTGCAGCAGCCGCAGGGGCCGCCACAGGTCTGGTTTCCATCTCTTCCCCTTGAGGGTGCTGCATAATTCTGAGCAGTGCCTGGTAGATACTGGCCAGGGCCCAGCACAGCGCGGTGAGTTGTGCCTCTCTAGAATAGCCACAGCATTTTCCCTTCAAATATTCTACCACTTTATCAGGGTCCTGTAATTGTTCAGGAGTGAAGTCCCAGACCATTGGAGGTGAGTAGTTCTCTAGGTACCTGCCCATGCTCTCCCACATGCCATGCCACCCCTGACTATCCAGCCTCGGAGCAGATCTCCGGGTGGTAGTCTTAAATAGTCGCTTAACCCTAAACAAGGCCTGGAACGTATTCAGGAGACATAGCACTACGAACACGCTAGTTTGAGTATCCCAAGGATATTCAAAATTCTCAAAAGCTGTCATACCTGACCCGAAGGAGAAAAGGGAGGCAAAAGGGCTGGGGAAATTATTAACAAATTCTGAGAGACGGTGTCCAATGTACGGACAGGACAGCAAAACCGCATAAACACCCCAAAATAGCCGTCTGAACAGTGATGTTATCATATCATAAACAGATATCGCACAGGACAGCAGAATGATAATCCTCATCCCTGTTCCAGACATGGTAAACAGCATCGCAGGGAGTACATAAGCCATATAGGAATTTATGTAACACAGCCATGAGAACAAACCAAGCAACATGATGACCAGTGACTACTTACCTAATAAAATAAATGCATACAAAAAAAAAAAACCAAAACCGTTTTTTCCACGTTCTAGTTGGATTCTGTCGTTATCTCAACCCTTCGAGCCCCACGTTGGGCGCCAAAAAGGACTGCCGTGGTTTAGCCTCAGACGGCAACAAAGAACCACGTGTCGCTCGCTCGTGCCTTCCAAACACAGGAAGAATCGTAAGAAAAGGCAAGACTCTTGGGTTGAGACAAAGGCAGTTTAATAGAACAGCAAAGGGAACAGGCAAACAACAACAACAACAACAACAACAACAACAACAACAACAACAACAACAACAACAACAACAACAACAACAACAACAACAACAACACGGATAGGGGAATATACAAACGCGATTACGGAACCGCTGCTCCCCCCCGCCGCTCGCCGCTCGCCGGCCGGACCCAGGCCGCCCCAGCCCGCTTTTAAGCAGCAACTTCCTGCCCCCTCCCCCGGCAGCTCAGGGTGGGCGTGGCTCACATGGCATGGAATACCAGGAAAAGTTAACCCTATCCCCACCGGAACCAGGACACATATGCAGGAGTGTCAACTTTAATATGCATTTCATGGATAATGAGGCAAAAGTCAACACTGGGCATAGCATCTTTTTCAGAGAAACAGCTTGTCCTTCATGGGAGAAAAAACAGGGCTGTTCTGTTTCTTTAAAACTGGTCATTCAGGTGCCAGTTTTCTTTCACACAAGAGAGAACCAGGTGTTAGCCTTATCAGATCCTTGAACAGAAGGCCTGGTACTGTGAGTGTTTGAGACATTAAAAGTCTCTTCAGGCTGCTTTATTTAGGAGACATTATGAGTCATCCCTTACACATAGGCAGGGACATCTTTCACTAGATCAGGTTGCTTAAAGCCCCACACAACCTGACTTTGAACAATTCGAGTGATGGGACATCCACAAATTCTCTGGGCAACCTGTTCCAGTGTCTCACCACCCTCATCATAAAAAAAATTTCTTCCTTATATCCAAGCTAAATCTTCCCTCTTTCATTTAAAAAATCATTCCCCCTTGTCCTGTCACTACAGGCCTTGGCAAAAAGTCTATCTCCATCTTTCTTATAAGCCCCCTTTATATATTTAAAGGCTGCAATAAGGTCTCCCTGGAGCCTTCTCTAGTTGAATTTAAAATAAATCGAGTCCAAAATAGATTCAATAAATATTTATTGAGGTAGGAAGGCAAAAGCAGCGCTGGGCGGCCAGGGAGTCGCAGCTCCACCAAAGGCTCGCAAATTCAAGCAAGCTGAGCAGCTCTTTTTATCTTCACGGAGGTCGGGTTTCGACATCTTCGGTACGCCCCTCCGTAGCTTCTTGCTTGAGGTAGTTTAGATAAAATGTTGGTCACAGAATCAGCTCAAAACAATACATTCTGATAACATTGTGGTTAAGCTTTTTGTCAAACAGGAGTTCCCATGTTGGTGTAGCAAGATAACATTGTGGACATGTCTCTTCTGGTAAAACAGGGAGTTCTCAAGACTGCCACAATGGGTTCGTTCCTCTTGCTTAACTTGTTCGATCAGCAAATCACCTTTAGTTACTTATTACAATCCCCCCCTTCTTTTATTTATAAGTGATTTGCTGATCAAACCTAGACAATGCCTCACAAGCTGCATCTAATTCAGGATTTTCGTTCGGTATAATTTTCATTTCCAGTTCTGATTGCTTCATCACCATTAGCTGCACTTTTTCTAACCTGCTTTCAACAAAGGTTACAAATTTGTTAATGACACAGGGTCCAAAAGTCAGAGCAAATAGCAACATCATGAGGGGTCCCGCCAAAGTAGAAATTAAGGTACTCAGCCATGGTGACTGATTAAACCAAGATTCATACCAGGAGGACTGAGCCTCTCGCTCTCGTTTTCTTTTCTCTAATCCCTCTCTCAGTTTAGCTAATGAATCTCTTACTACCCCTGTATGGTCAGCATAAAAGCAACATTCTTCACCTAGGGCAGCACATAATCCTCCGTTTTGCAAGAACAAAAGGTCCAATCCTCTTCGATTCTGTAAAACTACTTCCGACAATGAGGTCAATGATTTCTCTAAATAGGAAATAGATTTTTCTATTCGGGCCAAATCTTCGTCTACTGCAGCTCTTAGAGATGTTAGACTCTGCTGTTGTTGCACCAAGGAGGTTATGCCAGTGGCGGTCCCAGCGACCCCTAAACCAAGTAGAGTAGCTATAGTAATTGTAGATATTGGCTCTCGTTTGTTGATTTTATGTCCTAAATTGCTCCAATGTAAATACATAGTTTCTTCCCCATGTAAGAGGATTCTAGGTACCACAGTAACCTGTACACAAAATTCTGAGATACTTTTCTTGAGAACAGCAGTGGACAAACACGGTGTTAATCCGGTTATGGAGCAGACCCACCATGCCCCAGGACTGGGCAGAACCCATTTAGTATTAGATGTAAAGTTTTGAGTCTGGTTGGTACATAGAGTTCTTCTCTCGTTCGTTACCTTCCCTATACACCAACCACTCCCTCTGACCTGTTGGAGAGTAATCCCCGCCTTCCGTTCCTTCCAGTTACATCTGGAGGGATTGTCCTCGGTAGAGGTATTAAAAGGAGATGACACAGCTATCCCCTCATAAAAAGGGGGCTTTATGTCATAACATAACCAACAGGAAATGGTAAAATTTGGATTTGTTGTATTTAAAGCTTGATAGGCTGCCTGCATTACAGCCCGTAAGGGTTCATTGTCTTTGGGTATTTTCTCCACTTTATTTGTAGAGGTTAGGTATGTCCCTGGGGTGACTGAGGCTGTGGAGTTTCCTACCTTTGGCTTCTTCTTTTTCCCTTTTTGCTTTGTGATGACTCGATTGGGCCCTACTGCTTGTGGCATTTTAACTTCCCGTTTTTGAATGAATATTAGTCCTCCTCTATCAGTTCCAGATTCCCAATATCGCATTCCCCAGGTTCGTCCCAATAACCATCCGTGGTCATTAGGCTGCAGGATTTCTAGTATAACATGCTTACAGTTGCCAAGGTGGGGGCCCTCTATGTGTCCATCCCAGCTAGGAGCTGGCGGGTTGCATCCTCTGGGTCCCCATGTTATAGTTAAAAATCTATCTTTAATGGCTACGTCCCAGTTTGAAGCTATGGTTTCACATCCCCAATATGCACAGTAATAGTGATTAGGGAAATTGCAATAGCTTTTCCCTGGATTCGAACTGGGGCAGAGATAAAAAGGTTTTATTGCTCTTTCTCGTCGGCCAGGTGGGTCTAGTTCATAAAAGACTAAATCTTCCAATTTAACTTGGAATTCTGGGGGTCCGGCTGTCACATTATACCGAACTTCCATTGAATCTTCCCATCGACCTAAGGTCCAATTGAAGGGTTGATGTTCATTTTCTAAAGTCATGGTAATCAATACCATTAATAGGATACCAGCCTTCATTTCCCCACTGTTTAGTACCTCTCTGCCTTCCTCGTCTACTCCTTTGCAGAGAGCAACGGGATATCAAGATCTTCTCGGCAGCAGCAGATAGTCTTCAGGGGAATTTTGCTGTTATCCTGTCAATAAGTTCTAAGGTCTAAAGAGTTAGTTATCTCTCAAATATATTTCCACCTATGTGGTTGTTGTGCCCGTTTCCAGGTGAATCTTATAGCACACTGTCTTAAAACTCTATACCAGTCTGTTTCATATACTTCCCAAAGTTCAGGTACTGACAGTTCCCACCCACAAAATAATTTACGAATTTCCACTGGATCCTCTGGTCCCCTGGCACGTATCAAATCATTGCGACATTTCATACAGTAGGGTTGTCTCTTAAATGAAACACAGGACCAATCTCTATTACAATTTAGACATCGGCAAACAACCCAACATAAATGTCCGGAAGTAGGGTGTTTTAAGCAGGGTATTCCCCAGAGATCTCCTATTCCGGGTGATTCAGGTATCTCCGTCTCTGTTTCGCAACAAAATGGAAAAACCTGGGGAGTTCCTGTTAGTTTGTATAATCCACCCCCCCCTGTTTGGTCCGGTATCCTTTCTTCACTCCAAGGTGCAAAATATACCTTTCGTAGAGTATTTCCTGGTGGTATTTGGAACCATCGATATAAACTATCTCTTACTTCCCTTCTGGAGTGGCTCATTTACCGGTCTCGCTTTTCCTTATCTTTACTCGAAGATCTCCTGGTTCCGACGTCACAGTCCACTTCTCTGGGAAGATAGGTCCCTTAATCCTACTAGCGTGAGTCCATCCTTTTTCTGCTGTCCGTACAGCCGTATCTGTGGTAAGTAAAACAACAAAGGGTCCTTCCCAACGGGGTGTTAGGGAGGTTTCTTTCCAGGTTTTGATTAGTACCTGGTCTCCGGGCTGGATTCGGTGTATGGAAATGTCCAAGGGAGGTCTTTGTACTACCAAGCCCTTCTTTCTTAGTTCCTGTCTTCTTTTTGTAAGTTCTAAAATATATTCTGTTAAAAGTTTATCCTCGACTTTTGGGTGTTCCACTAATAACCCAAAGTCATAAGGCATTCCATACAACATTTCAAAGGGGGATATACCAGTATCTGTTCTTGGCTGAGTTCTAATGTAAAGCAAAGCCAATGGTAAACATTTAACCCAATTCATTTTTGTTTCCACCATAAGTTTGGTTAGGTGTTTCTTTATCTCCCCATTCATTCTTTCTACTTTCCCAGAACTCTGTGGGTGCCAGGGAGTATGGTATTCCCATTTTGTACCAAACAATTCAGTTGTCTCTTTAATTACTTTGGATGTGAAATGTGGACCTCGGTCTGAGTCAATTACCACAACAGTCCCATATCTTGGAATAATTTCTTCCAAGAGAATCTTAATAACTGTCTTTGCAGTAGCTCTTACCACCGGAAAGGCTTCTACAAAGTGCGTAAGGTGATCAACCAAGACCAATAAATACTGATATCTCCCCACCTTTGGCAATTCGGTAAAATCCACCTGTATTTTCTCAAAGGGTCTTTTAGCCAATTCACGACCTCCTTGAACCTTTTCCCTAAGTTGTCGTTTATTCACTTTGTGACAGGTTAAACATCCCTCTAAAATCCTTTTAGCTAGACCGTATATTCCGACACAGGCATAGTTTGTCTCAAACTGATCCACTAAAGCTTGAATTCCCCAATGAGTTTTATGGTGTAATTTATTCAGTATTCCCCGAGCTAATCCTTTTGGAAGAATTTCCCTGCCGTCTGGTAGCAGCCATTTATCACCATCTCTTTTTGCTCCAATTTGTTTTAGCTTCTCCAATTCTTGGAGAGTGAAAGTTTTATCTAATTTTAGCCTTTCAGGTTCCTCTCTCAAGGTCTGAACCATTAATAATGCAGCCCGTTTTGCCTCCGCGTCGGCTAGATTGTTTCCTCTTACAGTATGGGTTAGTCCCTTCTGATGTCCTTTTACATGGACTATGGCTATCTTTAGTGGACCTCTTAATGCCTTTAAAACTTCTAAGATTAGCTTTTCATGGACTAATCCTTTTCCCTGGGTGTTAATTAAGCCTCTCTCTTCCCAAATTTTTCCAAAAGTATGTACCACCCCAAAGGTATACTTTGAATCTGTATAAATAGTTCCAACTTTATTTTCTAAGAGCTTTAATGCCCTTAGCATAGCATATAACTCACACGCTTGTGCGGACCAGGCTTTACTTAATGGTCCTGATTCTTTTATCTTAAAAGTATACCCATCCACAATAGCATAACCTGATTTCCGTTGTCCTTCAACCACTCGTGAGGAGCCGTCCACAAATAATTTTTCTCCTTCATCTAATTCATCGTCTTCTAAGTCCTCCCTTATTTTAGTCTGCAAATTTATTAGTTGGAGGCAGTCATGTGTCAAATCTTCTTTAGGTTCTCCGTATAAAAATTGGGCAGGATTCTGAATAGAAGTGGTTTCCATTTCTAGTCGAGGGGAGTTAATTAAAATTCCCTCATATTTTAGCAGTCGACTATCTGTAAGCCACTTATCAGCCCGTTGTTGCAATACTCCTCGAATGTTATGGGGGGTGTATACTTTTAGTTCACCTCCCAAGGTGACTTTTCCAACTTCTTCTACTACTAATGCAGTGGCCACTATTGCTTGCAAGCAGGTGGGCCACCCGCGGCTTACAGGATCCAGTATTTTAGAATAATATCCTACAGGCTTTCTCTGCCCTGCCCATCCTTGGGTCAGAACCCCATAAGCTGTCCCGTTATCTACATTGATAAAGAGTTGAAAGGGTTTACGGATATCGGGTAAACTGAGGACAGGTGCTTCTACCAGATCTCTTTTTATATTTTCCCAACGATTCTCATCTTCAGGGGACCATTTTACCAACCCGTTTTTAGTTAATTTTTCGTACAAGAATTTTACTTTACTGCTGTAATTTTCTATCCACTGTCGACAATACCCTAATAATCCCAATAACTGTCTTATCTGTCTTTTATTAGTGGGCGCTGTTAGAGACAAAATTCCTTTTACTCTTTCGGGATCTAATTTCTTGTGTCCCTTTATGAGCCAATGCCCCAAATATTTTACCTCTTCTTCAGTAAACTGTAATTTGGACTTAGAAACCTTTAATCCCTTGAGGCCTAAAAAGTTCAATAATTTGATGCTCTCATTTCTGACTTCTTCTTGAGTTCTTCCAGCGATCAATAAATCCTCCACGTATTGTATTAGAATTAGTCCCTGACTTAATTCATAAGATTCCAGTAACTGTTCCAGAGCTTGTCCAAACAAGCTCGGAGACTCTGTAAATCCCTGGGGCAAAACGGTCCACCGTAATTGTTGTTTTCTATGGGTCTTGGGGTTCTCCCACTCGAAAGCAAAATAGTCCCTACATTTTCCTTCTAAGGGACAAGCCCAAAAAGCATCTTTTAAATCTATAACACTATACCATTTATAATCTGGACTTAACTGATTAAGTATAGTGTGCGGGTTAGCCACCACAGGGAACCGGGTAATGGTTCGTTCATTTACGGCTCTCAGATCTTGTACTAAACGATAGGACCCATCCGGCTTCTTTACGGGCAATATGGGAGTATTGTGGGGAGACATACAGGGTTCCAAAAGCCCTTGGGCCAAAAGTCTCTCAATTACTGGCTGCAACCCTTCTCTCCCCTCTCTAGAGATGGGATACTGTTTTATCCTAATTGGCTGGTCTGGGTCTTTTATGGAGACCGTGATCGGTTTGATATTTAATTTTCCCACCCACCCTGGGCTATACCAAGTTTCTGGATTAATCTTGGCTTCATCTTCTGCAGTTAATAAGCATAATCTTACTTTTAATTTCTCTTGCTCTACTTCCAAATTGATTCCTAATTCCACCATCAGGTCTCGTCCCAAGAGGTTATACTCAGCTTCTGGGACCAATAAAAATGTTCCCACTCCATATTTATTTGGGGCTTCTATTGTTACATTCCTTATCAGGGGCACCTTAAAAGGTTCCCCCTTTGCACCAACTACTTGGAGTTTATCCTTTGATTCAACACATCCAGATGGTAACTTTTGGACTGTTGATCTTTCGGCACCCGAGTCCACAAGGAACTCGAACACTTCGTGCTGAGGACCCAATTTCAATTTTATCAAGGGCTCGGTAACCTTAGGGGTCCCCAGCAAATAGAGCCCCTGACCCCCCTAATCTTCCTTAAAAATCTCCTCATCCTGCCTTCTCTTCCGACAATTTCTCTGTAGATGTCCCTTCTTGCGACAATAAAAACATTCTATGTCCTGCGAACTAAATCTTCTTCTTCTCGGTTCTACTGGGCCCTTCCGGGGACTTTCTCCTCTCCTGCCCTGATTTTGTCCTTCCCTTACAGCTGCCATCAGGATTCTGGCTTGTTTCTTCTGATTTTCTTCCTCCCTTCTCACATACACCTTCTGAGCTTCTCGTAATAATTCATCTAACCCCCTTCCCTGCCAGTCTTCTACTTTCTCTAACTTTCTCCTTATATCTGTCCAAGATTTAGCTACAAATTGAGTTTTCAGCAGGGCTTGACCCACTTGGCTATCGGGGTCTAACCCGGAATATAGCTGTAAACTTTTTCTCAATCTTTCCAGCCATTCGGTGGGGGTTTCATCTTTCTTTTGTTGTTCATTAAAGGCCTTATTAATATTTTGCCCTCTGGGTACAGAATCTCTAATCCCCTGAATTATTATATCCCGGAGATCAATCATGTTATTTCTATGTGCGGGGTCTTGATTGTCCCAATTGGGCCGCTGTAAGGGCCATTTTACATCTCCGGCGGGACCATGCTGATGCCTCTGATCCCAATGCCTCATGCCTGCCGTTCTGATCATTCCTCGTTCTTCGTTTGTGAACAAGATCTTTAAAATAGATTCCATCTCGTCCCAAGTATAAATGTTAGGCCCGAGGAATTGATCAAAACGTTCTGCTACCCCTAATGGGTCCTCTAACAAGTGTCCCATTTCTTTCTTAAATTCCCTCACATCCCCGGAGCTGAGGGGTACAGATACAAATCCAACTCCGGGTTGTGGTCCCCCCATAGCAGTCTCCCTTAAGGGATACAATAAATTTTCCTCCCTCCTTTCTCTAGTTTGACTTCTAGTTATTCTTCGATTAGAAGGAGGAGCCTCTTCCCCAGGTTCTGTGGGGGCTGTTGGAGGGAGATCTTGCTCAGGACCTTGCGGAGGGGGGACATAGGATGGGGGAGATGCTGGAGGTTCGTCTACATCCCACCTTTTCTTTTTATCATTTTTCTTTTCTTTTAATGGAAACAAATTAGCGGCCTGAGCCGTGCCCAGGATCCATAAAAAGGCGTATTCACTCTCCTCCTTATTAAATGGTCGTTTGTTGTTAACATATATGTTTAATTGTTGGCATATCCAATCCTCTAAGGATCCATGAATTGGCCAATATAAATCTTTTCTTATCTGTTTTCTTCCCCATACCTCCATACAATAATAGACCAATTTCTCCTTGGATTTCCCTTTTTGAGAAGGGGAACTATCCCAATATCTAATCATTAGGCCTAACGGGCTATCTTGGGGTATATCGGGGAGCCCACCCCCACCCCGTATCTCCTGCATGGAACCAGAAGTCCTACTTTTCTTCTGTCCCATCTTCCGAAAGTGCCTTCTTTCACTCAAAATTCACTCACTTGCCTCCGTTCGTGGCCCACGCCCTCGCGGACAATGGGAACCGCACTATTAGGAGGTCCACACTCACTTCGTCCGGTGGGCTACTAAGCCCAGTGGACGTCTCAGTCACTCGCACCCGGGTACCCAATCCCCGACCGAACGGAACCGCAATATACTTACTCACTCCCGAGTCTTCGTCCGGCTCTTCGTGCACAAAAATTACGGGGAACTGCAGTATCTCCTTTCTCTTTTCTTTTTGCTTTCCTATCTCAGTTCGGAAAATCCAGGTGAGCTAAGTCGGAATCTCCTCCGGGACCATCCAAAGATGGGGCGCCCTCCCAGAGTTGAATTCCGAGTCGGCTGTCTGGATCCGAGTCACGGCACCAAATTTGTTATAGTTGAATTTAAAATAAATCGAGTCCAAAATAGATTCAATAAATATTTATTGAGGTAGGAAGGCAAAAGCAGCGCTGGGCGGCCGGGGAGTCGCAGCTCCACCAAAGGCTCGCAAATTCAAGCAAGCTGAGCAGCTCTTTTTATCTTCACGGAGGTCGGGTTTCGACATCTTCCGTACGCCCCTCCCGTAGCTTCTTGCTTGAGGTAGTTTAGATAAAATGTTGGTCACAGAATCAGCTCAAAACAATACATTCTGATAACATTGTGGTTAAGCTTTTTGTCAAACAGGAGTTCCCATGTTGGTGTAGCAAGATAACATTGTGGACATGTCTCTTCTGGTTAAACAGGGAGTTCTCAAGACTGCCACAATGGGTTCGTTCCTCTTGCTTAACTTGTTCGATCAGCAAATCACCTTTAGTTACTTATTACACTTATATCCAAGCTAAATCTTCCCTCTTTCATTTAAAAAATCATTCCCCCTTGTCCTGTCACTACAGGCCTTGGCAAAAAGTCTATCTATCTCCATCTTTCTTATAAGCCCCCTTTATATATTTAAAGGCTGCAATAAGGTCTCCCTGGAGCCTTCTCTTCTCCAGGCTGGAAAACTCCAACTCTCTCAGCCTGTCTTCATCGGAGAAGTATTCCATCCCTCTGATCATTTTTGTGGCCCTCCTCTGGACCCAGTCCAACAGGTACATGTCTTTCTTGTATTGGGAACCCCAGAGCTGGATGCAGTACTCCAGGTGGGGTCTCATGAGAGCAGAGTAGAGGGGGAGAATCACCTCCCTCGACCTGCTAGCTGTGCTTTTTCTGATGCAGCCCAAGATATGATTGGCTTTCTGGGCTGCAAGTGCACATTGCAAGATCATGTCCAAATAAAAATACCTTCCCCCCATTCCCTCCCTTCTTCCCAGGCTCAACTTCACTCCTTCATTCCTGACTCTTCAACCTCTTCCCCTGCAGAGCAACACAGGGGAGATAGGGAATGGGGGTTGTGTTCAGTTCATAACGCTTCGTCTCTGCCTCTCCTTCCTCCTCACACTTTTCCCCTGCTCCAGCGTGGGGGTCCCTCCCATAGGCTGTAGTTCTTCAAGAACTGCTCCAGCATTGGTCCTTTCCACAGGGTACAGTCCATCAGTAACACAGTGTTTCTCAGTTCTCTCTCTCACAGCTGTTGCACAGCATTTTTTCCCTTTCTTAAATATGTTATCACAGATATGCCACCAGCTTCATTGATTGCCTCAGCTTTGGCCAGTGGCAGGTCTGTTTTGGAGCTGGATGGAACTGGCTCTGTTTGATGTGGGGGCAGCCCCAGTCTCTTCTCACAGAGGCCACCCCTGCAGGCTCCTTGCTACCCAAACCTTGCCATGTAAACCAAATACAGCCTGCCAAAGCTGTTGTCACAATGAGGCAGCTGAGCCATGTTGAAACAGCCACTGAGTTGGGTGGACCACACAGAAAGGCCCACTGATGCACCTAGGCCTCACAGAATGTCCCCCTGAGGAAGCTTGGAAACGCCAAAAGGCTTGCTGAGGCAACCAGGTCGGACTGAAAGGCTCACCAAGGCATCTTGGCCTCAGAAAAGCCTCCCAAGGCATGTGGTCTGTGTTCAAAAGCCCGGTGAGGGACTGGTTCCAAGATGAAACGGCCCACTGAGTCCCCTGGCCCTCACAGAGAGGCCCACTGAGGCAGCTGGGTGACAAGCAGTGCACTGAGGCATCTCAGCCACACTGAAAGGCCCTCCAAGGCAGCTGGGCCTCACAGAAAGGCCCCCCAATGTAGCTATTCCATTCTGAAAGGCCTGCTGAGACAGGTGTGCCTCATTGAATGGCCTGCCAAGAAAGCTGGGTCACACTGAAAGGCCTGCTGAGGCATCTGGACTAGGCCAAAATGTTCACAGAGGCAGCTGAACTACACAGAAAGGAACACTAAGGTACCTGGGCAAGACCAAAAGACACACTAAGGTACATGGGTTCCACAGAAAGACACACCGAGGCCTCTGAGCCATACCGAAAGGCACAACAAGGCAGCTGGGAAGGGCCAATACAGACTATGAGCCACCTCAGCTGCACTGAAAGACCCACTGAGGCAGCTGAGACAGGCCTAGAGACACACTGAGGCATCTGGGCTGCACCAAAAAAAATACCAGGGAATAATGTGCACCTAAGCAATGATAAAAAGCATGTAGAAATATTTAGGATACAAAGTAAAGCAAACCAAGGAAGCTGGGCCATGCCGAAAGGCCCACCAAGGCAACTGGGCTGCAAGGAAAGTTGCACCAAGGCAGCTGGGCCTCACAGAAAGGTCTGCTGAGGCAGCTGGGCTTCACCAAAATGCCTGTTGAGGCAGCTGGAATTTGCCAAAAGGCCTACCAAAGAACTGCTGAAAGGCCCATCAAGTAAGATGGCCCTCACAGAGAGGCCCACTGAAGCAGCTGGGACATGCTGAAAGGCCCACTGATGCAGCTATGCTGTGCTGAAAGGCCACTGAGGGAACTGATCAGCACAGAAAAGCCCACCAAGGCACCTGTGCCTCAATGAATGTCGCATCGAGGCAGCTGTGCCTCACAGAAAGGCCCACCAAGGCAACTGGGCCACATCAAAAGGTGCACCAAGACATCTGGGACACACTAAATGTCCTACTGAGACAGCTGGGCTGTACCAAAATGTCTATTGATGGCAGCTGTGCAGAAAGGAACAATAAGGTACCATGGCAGCACCAAAACACACAGAGGTACATAGGTTTCACAGAAAGGCATGCCAAGGCCTCTGAGCCATGCCAAAAGGCACGCCAAGGCAGCTAGGAAGGGCCAATTCCCACTCTGAGCCACCTAGGGTGCACTGAAAGGCCCATCAAAGCAATCAGGCCTGAATGAAAGGAGCACCAAGGCAGCTACGCCTCACAGAAAGGCCCATTGAGGACACTGCACTTCACCAAAAAAACTCGCCAAGGTACCTGAAACATGCTGAAAGACCCATTGAGGCAACAGTGCTGCAACAAAAGGCACACCAAGGCAGCTGGACCTCACAGAAAGGCTCACCGAGGAAGCTTGGCCATGCTGAAAGGCCAGCCAAGGTACCTGGCCTGTGCTGAAGGACTGCCAAGTGTCAGAGTTCAATACTCTGACTAGGTTCTTTTAGATATTGCACAAAAGGAGAGTTTAATGTTTAATATAAAATTTAATTATTTGTAGATATTTGATGTTTCACAAGATTTTGATTTAGCAGTGATATGACAACGTACTGAAATCACAATAAAAGCACAATATAGCAGTTCCAGTGTACAGTTGGATCACAATATAAACATGATTCCCATTATCAGTTTCTTTATGCTCAGTCACAATGCTGGCCATACCCAGTCACCAGGAAGGAATACATTGGTTGAATCCAGCTCAAGCCCATTGCTCATTTCAAAGTTAATTGTGTTGGTTGTTCAGCTTTTATACTTTATATTGGGCTGATCCACACATATACTTTTGCTCCCCATCCCATGTTAGTCTGTCTATCTGAGGAAGACATTACTCTCTACTGATAATCTCAGAGAAGGCTATTTACACAACTCCATGACCCAGTGTGTACAGCCATATATCTAAAGCAAAGGTCACCCTCTAGTCCCTTGAGCTAAGAGAAGTTCAGCTTTCTTTACAATAATTAATGGTCATTCCTTACATTCTTTCCTGAGCTCATCATTGTGAGCCACAATGCAAAACAAACCAAGGCATCTGTGCTGAAAGGTGCATTGAGGGGCCCTGTGGTGCTTTGAAAGGCCCACTGAGGCAGCTGGGCTGTTCTGAAAGCCCTGTAGATGCATCGGGGCAGGGCTGATAAGCCTGCTGAAGCAGCTGGGCTTCGATAAAAGGTGCCCTGAGAGCCCTGGGGCGCTCCAAAAGGCACACTGAGGCACCTGGATTGCACCAAAGGGCAGGCCAAAATGCTAACCTGTGCCACACCAAAAGGCACGCCATGGCAGCTGGGCAATGCTGAAGCCCTGCTAAGGCAGCTGGTCTGCACATAATGACCTGCCAAGGCATGTGCGCCATATCAATAGCCCAGGCAAGAGGTCTATGCCATCCCAAAATGTAAACCCAGAGCCCTGGAGGGTGGGAAAATGCCTAGAAATATCTAGGTCACATCAAAATGCCCACTGAGGCAGTTGGACTGCACAGAAAGGCCCACTGAAAAAGAAACCGAAAGAAAACAAGATACTGGACTGTACAGTGCAGAATACTGAGCCACACCAAAAGGCCCGCTGAGACACTTGGGCCACTCTGAATGGCCTGCTGAGGCAGCTGGGCCACACAGAAAGGAAAATTAAGGTACCTGAGCAGAATCAAAAGGCCCACTGAAATGGACACTGAGGCATCTGGGTAAAAAAGAAAGGTATGCCAAGATCCCTGGGCCACACTGAAAGTCAGGTCCATGGCCCTGAGAGGTACTGAAAGACACGCCAAGGCACATGGGGCATATTCAAATGCCCACTGAGGCAACTGAGACACACCAAAAGGCCTGCTAAGGCACCTGGTCTGCACTGAAATGCCTGCTGAGGCAGCTGGGCTGCAACAAACAGTGCATCAAGGCATCTGAGCCATGCCAAAAGGCCTGCCAAGGTTTCCAGGCCACTCTGAATGGCCCGCTGAGGCAGCTGGGCCACACGGAAAGGAAAATTAAGATACTTGAGCAGAATCAAAAGGCCCATAAATGCAGCTGGACCATGTGCTGATAGGCTCCCTGAGGCATCTGGTGTCACTGAAAGGCACACCGATCCATCTGGGCCACACAGAAAGGAACACTGAGGTACCTGGGTTGCACCAAAAGACACACTGAGGCACTCGGGCTGCACTGAAAAGCACATCGAGGCACCTGGGGCAGCCCTAGAGGCATACTGAGGCACTTGGGCTGCACCAAAAATAATACCAAGGAAACAGCACAGTGCCAAAATGTGTGCTGATTGCCCTGGGCAGTGATAAAAGGCATGTGGAAGCACATAGAATACATAGAATCACAGAATCAAAGAATGGTTGAGGTTGGAAGGGACCTCTGGAGGTCATCTTGTCCAACCCCTCTCCTCAAGCAGGGCCATCTAGGGTTGCCCAGGACCATGTCCAGGTGGCTTTTAAATATCTCCAAGGAGGGAGACTCCACGGAACCTCCTGTGTTTCACTTTGTGCCCATTGCCTCTTGTCCTGTCACTAGGCACCACTGAAAAGAGCCTGGCTCCATCCTCTTTGTACTCTCCCTTCAGATATTTATATATATTGATGAGATCCCCCGAGCCTTCTCTTCTCTAGGCTGAACAATCCCAGCTCTTTCGGCCTTTCCTCATAGGAGAGATGCTCCAGTCCCCTAATCATCTTAGTGGCCCTTTGCTGGACTCTCTTTGCAATTCCCCTTGTTGAACTGCATGAGGTTCCTGTCAGACCACTTCTCCAGCCTGTCCAGGTCCCTCTGCATGGCAGCACGATCCTCTGGTGTATCAGCCACTCCTCCCAGTTTGGTGCTGTCTTCAAACTTGCCAAGGGTACACTCTGCTCCATCATCCAGATCATTAATGAAGATGTTGAACAGGACTAGACCCAGTATTGATCCCTGGGGTACACCACTAGTGATTGGCCTCTAAGTTAGCTAGACTTTGTGCCACTGATCATCACCTCTGGGCCCAGCTGTTCAGCCAGGAAAAGCACACCGAAGCAGCTGGGCCATGTTGGAAGGCCTGTGGAGGCAACCAGACATCCCAGAAAAGCCTGCCAAGGCACCTGGTTGGTGCCAAAAGGATTGACAAGTCAGCTGGGCTGCAGTGAATGGCACACCAAGGCAGCTAGGCCTTAAAGAAAGGCCTGCTGGGGAATGTGGACTCTGCTGAAAGGCATGCTGAGGAAGCTTAGCCCTGCTGAAACCCCTACTGAGGAAACAGGGAAGGGCCAAAAGGCACGCCGAGCAATCTGAGCTGCGCAGAAAGGTCTGCCAAGGCAGCTGGGCCATGCCAAAACTTACACACAAAAGCAGCTGGGTTGTGCATAAAGGAACACTAAGGTATCTGGGCAGCACAGAAAGGCACACCAGGACCTCTGAGCCACACTGAAAGTCACACCACGGAAATGGGGAAGGGACAAAAGGCACACTGAGCCACCTGGATGGCACTGAAAGGCACACCAAGGCACCTGGGCCACATGGAAAAGCATGCCAAAGACCTTGAGCAACATTGAGAGGTATACTTAGGGCCCTGGGGCACACCAAAAGGCACCTTCAGGGCCATGGGAGGAGATGACAGACAGGCAGAGGTACCTGGGATGCACCCAAAAGTCCACCGAGGCACCTGAGCTGTGCTGAAAGGCCCACCAAGATGCCTTGTCCCAGTGATGCAGCTGGGCTGTTATGAAGGATGTTCAGGTGTGCCATGTAGAAAGGCCTGCCAAAACAGCTAGGTTGTGCTGAAAGGCACAATGAAAACACAAACTGAGGCATCTGGGCCACACCGAAGGCACATTGAGGCACCTGGGCCTCACTAAAAGGCCTGCCAAGAGCACTGGTCCCTGCCAAAAGGCCCACAAAGAAAGCCGAGCCACCCCAAAAGACAAACCCAGGGCCCTGGAGGACATCAAAATGGGCATGGAAGTATTTGGGTTATGCTGAAAGGCCCACTGAGATACCTAGGCTTCTCCATAAGGGCAGCTGGGACACTGTGAAGGTCCAGCCAAGGTAGCTGGGACACGCACAATGGACCACCAAGGCAGCTTGGTCACTCTGAAAGGCACACTGAGGCAGCTGGGCCATGCCGAAAGGCACACCAAAGCTTCTGGGCCACATACAAAGGTGTGCAAAGGGCCCTGGGTAACACTGAAAGGTACCTTCAGGGCCATGGAGGAAACCAACAGACTTGTCAATGTACATGGTGCTCACCCAAAGGCCCACTGAGTCAGCTAGGTCACGCAGAAAGACACACTGAGGCACCAGGGCCACATTAAAAAGCCTGCCAAGATAGCCGGGCCACAGCAAAAGGCCTGCCAAGGCAACTGGACTGCATTGACAGACACACTGAGGTACCTGGGGTGCACCCAAGGGCCCACTGAAGAAGCTGGGCCATACCAAAAGACCCACTGAGGCACATGGGCTGTGCTGAAAGGCCTGCCAAGGCAGCCAGGTCACACCAGAAGGCCTGCTGAGACAGCTGGGCTGGGCAGAAAGGCACAGCAAGAGCACTGGGCACACAGAAAAACAAACCGAGGCATCTGGGCTGCAACCAAGGAGCACTGAGGGCCCCATGGTGTGTTGAAATGCGTACCAAGGTACCAGGGTGGCCTGGGTTGAGCAACACAGGACTAATTTCTCTTCTAATGCTGGGGAAAACTCCAGTTTTGGAAGACTCTAGTGTCTGAATTCGCGAAAATATTTACTTTATAGCCAGCTAGGCTATGTGGGATTCAAGGTCTCAGTGTTTTCAAGCCTTGCCAGGTGTAGGGATGAGGAGGAGCAAGGCCTGGGCATTTGACCCAGGCTGGCCAACAGGATTATTTCATACCATGAACGTCACAGTCAACATAAATTAGAAAGTTTGCTGTGTAGTTTGGCTCTCCCTTGATGGCAGCAGTCCAGAGAACTCCTTGCCCCGGTGACAGACCCCTGAGGCCTTCCCTTCTTCCCGAAGCCATTGCACTTGCAGTGTCCGACATTTCCTGTCCACTGCTGGGAGTGCACAGCTTCCTACTGATGTAAATGGCTGAGTATAATTCTTGCATATCTTATATTAGTATCAGGATCAATACTGGTTCTTTAGTATTATTGTTAATCCTAGTCTTATCCTATTAGTCTTATCCTTAATAGTCTTATCCTATTAAATCTATTTATATTTCAACCCTTGTGTTTCCTTGCTTTCCCTGATTTCCCTTTCCGGGTGGGGAGGGGTCATCGGGTGATAGAATAATTGTCTAAATGACAATAAATTGTTATGGGTTTTCTCAAACCATAACAAATTTCGCACGCAATGTGGTTATCTTAACAAATTTTGGCATCCAACATATCTTAACCAAATTTGTGCACAACGTGATATCTTAACAAATTTGGCACCCAACATGATATTTTAATGAATTTGGTGCACAACATGGTATTTTAACAAAGTTTGGCACCCAGCATGGTATTTTAACGAACTTGGCACTTAACGTGATAGTTTGCACTTAATTCAAATAGTGCTGGGAGAACTGTAGGCCTTAATTTGAGAGTTATGAAGGGCTGGAGTTTTAAACAGATTTGATCAGATTTGTAGAACAGTCATTATGGATCTGTTGGAGTTGTTTCAAAGGGCTGTAGACGGAGTTCTCCGGTATCTGTGTGCAGGCTTATGTGGAGTTCATTGCCCTTCCTCATTTATTTAGGGCAGCTTATCATTTCTAAATGTGGAGTTAAAAACATTGCCTTGTTATTTTGTGTGGTGGTATTTTGCTATGTTATCGGGTCTTTTGTAATCGTTCTGTTTGTTGTCACTTATGTAATGGCATCTCACGAATTGCAGCTGTCAGACTCACCTCGGGATGGCGGGAGCCCTCTCTTAGGCATTGTGCATAATTACACCTTGGATTATACTACGGGCCATTTAGCAAGGGTGGGGGCTATCTCTTGAGGATTTGTATGTTCCTGTGGCGTCAATAGTAACAGTTTTTGAGAGTTTGGAATACCCTTGGAATGTTTTGATCATCGTGCTTATGTTGTTAATTTTTCTGGGCTTGTTCTTTTCCATTGGCTTGATCTGCGGCAGAGGGAAATGTCCTGTAGAGACCCTGCTGCCCTCGCGACAGACATTGCTCCTGTGCAGACCCCACAGGCCCCTGTGGCAGATATTGTGCCCATGCAGACCCCACCGGTCCCTGCGACAAACACCGTTGTCCGAGCAGACCCCGCTGGTCCCTGTGACAACCACTGTATCTGTGCAGACCCTGCCGACCCTCGCAATAGACATCGCGCCCATGTACACCTCGCCAGCCCTCCCGACAGACCCTGATCTTATCCAGACCCTGCTGGCTCTCAGGACAAGACCTGCAGCTGCAACGAGTACTAAATCTACTCTGACCTTGGTGATGGATGATGCAGCTGACCTACAGACTCAGTCAGAACCAGTAGCAGTCAACCCTGTACATAAGAGGAAACGTGCAGTACCAGCAGATAGCGACGGTCAACCAGGGACATCAGGCAATGCAGTAACAGAGGAAACTACTCGATCATTATCCCTAATTGAGCTGCGATGGCCCTACCTGGAGTCTCTGGCAAAGAGCACCTGAAGAGACTTGAGGCCAACCCCTAGGGTTTTGGAGTCGAGCATATAGAGGATCAGAGGCTCGCTATACTACCACTGAGAAAGAGATATTAGCAGCATATGAAGGAGTTCGAGCTGCTTCAGAGGTAATCGGTACTGAAGCACAGCTCCTCCTGGCACCCCAGTTGCCAGTGTTGAACTGGATGTTTAAAGGGAAGCCTCCTTCCACACATCATGCAACTAATGTGACGTGGAGTAAATGGGTAGCACTAATTACTCAGCCAGCTCGAATAGGGACCCCCAATCCAGGAATTCTGGAGGTGATCATGGATTAGCCACAATGCACAGATTTTGGAGGGTCCCCAGAGGAGAGGGTGGTGCATGCTGAGGAGGCCCCACCATATAATCAATTATCGGAAAATGAGAGGCAATATGCGCTGTTCACTGATGGATCTTGTCATATTGTAGGAAACCAGTGAAGGTGGAAAGCTTTCTGTGTGGAGTCCTCCTCGATGAGTCATGGAAGCGACTGAGGGAGTGGGTGAGTCGAGTCAGTTTGCAGAAGTGAAAGCCATCCAGCTGGCTTTAGATATTGCTGAGCGAGAAAAGCGGATGGTGCTTTATCTTTATGCCGATTCATGGATGGCGGCATATGCCTTGTGGGGGTGGTTAAAGCAATGGAAGCAGGGCAACTGGCAGCGCAGAGGCAAACCCATCTGGGCTGTTGACTTGTGGCAAGATATTGCTGCTCAATTAGAAAAGCTGTGAAGGTACGTCATGTAGATGCCCATATACCCAAGAGTCGGGCCACTGAGGAACAACAAAACAATCAGCAGGTGGATTGGGCTGCTAAGATTAAAGTGTCCCAAGTAGACTTGAATTGGCAACATAAGGGTGAATTGTTTTTAGCTCGGTGAGCATATGACACTTCAAGTCACCAAGGAAGAGATGCAACACATAGATGGGCTCGTGACCGAGGGGTGGACTTGACCATGGACACTATTTCACAGGTCATCCATGAATGTGAAACATGTGCTGAAATTAAGCAACCAAACAATTGAAACCTTTGTGGTATGGAGAATGGTGGCTGAAATATAAGTATGGGGAGGTTTGGCAAAGTGACTATATCTCCCTTCCACAAACCCACCAAGAAAAACACTATGTGCTTACAATGGTGGAAGCAACCACTGGATGGCTGGAAACATAGGCTGTGTCTCATGCCACTGCCCATAACACTATTTTAGGCCTTGAAAGACAACTCTTGTGGCGACATGGTACTCCAGAGAGAACTGAGTCAGACAATGGGACTCATTTCCAAAATAATCTTATAGATGCCTGAGCTAAGGAGCATGGTATCGAATGGATATATCACATCCCCTATCACGCACCAGCCACTGGGATAGTTGAATGATGCAATGGACTGCTGAAGACTACCCTGAAAGTGATGAGTGCTGGAACATTTAAAAAGTGGGATGAGCATTTAGCAAAAGCCACCTGGTTAGTTGTCCTGGTTTGGGATGGAGCAGAGACAACTTTCTGTTCAGTGAGAGAGGCTCTTGCTCTTGTTGCTGTGGCAACCAGGGTCAGCTGACTTGGTTGTTTACCCCGTGGAGGGATTGCACCTGTGGGGAGGAGGGGACAGGACAGGTGACCCAAAACTGACCAATAGGGATTTCCATCTAATCTGCCATGCTCAGTATAAAAGTTAAGGGATCAAAGGGTTAAACTCTCTTTCTCTGGCTTTTTTCTGAGGGCTCTTCTTCTATGGACTGCTTCTTCAATGGCTCTGTTTCTTCAATGACTGACATCTGAGGAGGACCCTGTCAGCTCATCTGCCTTTTGATCCTGGTCAGTGTGTTCCAGTTCCCATTTCTCACTGAGTCCAGTCTGGAACTTTCCCAGTGCCTGCCACTGATATCTCCCTGGGAGCTTTTGTACACATTGTATCTATTCCATTATTTCCTTTTTTAAGTATTAAAATTTCATTGGTTTAGTTTTTTCTAAACTCATAAATCTTTTTATCTCTCTTCTCCTTGGAGCAAGAGGTGGGGGAGAGCATCTGTGATCTTGTCATTGGCCAACCCGTCTGTGGGAAAGCAACAGAAGATGGGTGAGGAGGATTGTAAACACGCTCAAGTGACTCGCACCTGAGGTGCTGGGAAACACATATATCACACTAATTATTGTTCAGTCTTGGGTGCTTGCAAGTAAAACACTTGCACTTAGATGACATAAGTCTGTGATGGGCTCAGAGACACCTTATCTAGCCGCTTGAGAATCCTGGCCTGTTGTGGAAGAAGATCAAAGCACAGTGGGAAAACTATGCCTGTTTGAACCCTTTAAATACCAGTGAGAACAGGGAGTCTGTGCCCGCTCTTGCTAACAAGGACTCTCTCACTGCCAAGGACTCTTGCTAACAAGGACTCTCTCTCACTCTGTGGTGCCCGTGGTCCCTGCTTGTGTGCCTCTGCCTGGGTGTTGCTTCGGAGATTCCCTGGTCTGTGAAGTATCGAGATTAAACTTGTTCTTTGCCTTTCATCTGTGGCTTTGTGGTTGTTCCTGCATCCTGCCTGCATCGGCTCACACACACCAGCCAAAACCACAATGTTAGTCAACACCAGGGGAACTGTCAGCTGAGCTGGTCCTGCTCAGTCAGAGCTTTTACCTGCTGTAGAAGGGGATAAAAAGAAAGCTATCAGAAGTAGTCAACATGGATTCACCAAGGGGAAATCATGTCTGACTAATCTGATAGACTTCTATGATGGCATGACTGGATGGATAGATGAGGGGAGGGCAGTGGATGTTGTCTGCCTTGACTTCAGCAAGGCTTTCGACGTGGTCTCCCACAGCATCCTCATAGGGAAGCTTAGGAAGAGTGGGCTAGATGAATGGACAGTAAGGTGGATAGATAACTGGTTGAAAGACAGAGCTCGGAGGGTCGTGATTAGGGGCACAGAGTCTAGTTGGAGGTCAGTGACCAGTGGTGTTCCCCAGGGGTCAGTACTGGGTCCAGTCCTCTTCAATATATTCATCAATGACCTGGATGAGGGGATAGAGGGCACCCTCAGCAAGTTTGCTGATGACACAAAGCTGGGAGGGGTGGCTGACACAGTGGAAGGCTGGCCGCCATACAGAGAGACCTGGACAGGTTGGAGAGTTGGGCAAAGAGGAACCTTATGAAATTCAACAAGGGCAAGTGTAGGGTGCTGTACCTGGGGAGGAATAACCCCATGCACCAGGACAGGTTGGGGGCTGACCTGCTGGAGAGCAGCTCGGTGGAAAGAGACCTGGGAGTCCTGGTGGACAACAGGATGACCATGAGCCAGCAATGTGCCCTCGTGGCCAAGAAGGCCAATGGCATCCTGGGGTGCATCAAGAGTGTGGCCAGCAGGTCGAGGGCGGTCATCCTCCCCCTCTACTCTGCCCTGGTGAGGCCACACCTGGAGTACTGTGTCCAGTTCTGGGCTCCCCAGTTCAAGAGGGACAGGGAGCTGCTGGAGAGGGTACAGCAAAGGGCTGTGTTTCCTTGCTTTCCCCAACTCCCCTTTCCGGGTGGGGAGGGGTCATCGGGTAATAGAATAATTGTCTAAATGTCAATAAATTGTTATGGGTTTTCTCAAACCATAATGCAGGGCTACAATAAAATGCACACTGAGGCACTTTAGCAGTGCCAAAAGGCCTGCAGAGGCAGCTGGGTTGTTCAGAAAGGCACACCAAGAACAGTGGGAAACTGTTTGGTTTCACCAAAAGGCCCACCAAGAGCACTGGCTTGCAAAGGAAGCTGGGCCACCCTAAAAGGCAAACCTGGGGCCCTTGGGGATATCAAAATTGACATATCTGGCTTATGCTGAAAGACCCACTGAAGCCACTGGGCTGCACTGAAAGGCACACTGAGGCTTCTGGAATATGTAGAAAGGCATGCTAAGGGCCTTGAGTGACACTGAGAGGTACGCTTAGGGCCTTGAGCCACAGTGACAGACATGTCCAGGGCCCTGGGGGGGCACCAACAGACAAGCTACAATACAAGCAGCACACCCAAATGCTATCAAGGACAGCTGGGATGTGCAGGAAGACCCATAGAGGCACCTGGGCCATGCTGAAGGGATCACAAAGGTATCTAGGTCACTCCAAAAGCTTGTCAAGGCACCTGGGCCACACTGAAAAGCCCGCTGAGGTAGCTGGGCTATGCTAAATTGCCAAGAGCACTGGATTGCCCCAATAGGCAATCCCAGGGCCCTGGGGGTATCAAGATGCATGTGGAAGTTTCTAGCTTGCACTGAAAGGCCTGCCAAGGCAGCTGGGCTCCGCTTAAAGGCCAGCTGAAGCACTTTGGTTGTTCCAAAAGGCCTGCCAAGGCAGCTGGGCCATGCTTAAAGGCACACTGAGGTGTCAGGGACACATCAAGGGACCTGGGTGACACGGAAAAGGTACACACAGGACTCTGGGCCACACTGAAAGACAAGTCCAAGGTCCTGGGGGGTGCTGAAAGACATGCTGAGGCACCAGGGATGCGCCCAAAGGCCTACTGAGGCACCTGGGGCAAGCCAATAGGCCTGCCAAGGCAGCTGGGCCATGCCAAAAAGCCTGCAAACAAAACTGCCACCTCATAAATCAAATCTAGGGCCTGGGAGTGTGTGTCAAAACACACACAGAAGTATCTGGCTCATGCCTAAAGGCCCACTGAGGCAGCTGGACCATGCTAAAAGTCCTGCCGAGTGAACTCAGCTGTGCTTAAAGGCACATTGAGGCATCTGGGGCACAGCCAAAGGCCCACTGAGGCACCTGGGTAAGCCAAAAGGACTGATGAGGCAGCTGGGCTGTTTGGAAAAGCACATGGAGAGCACTGGCACCAAAAGAGAAATGCAGGGCCCTGGATGACATTAAAATGTACATCAAAGCGTCAGGGTCACACCAAAAGGTCCACTGATGAACCTGGGTCACATCAAAAGGCCTGCTGAGGCAATTAGGCTGTTGTGAAGGTCCATCTGTGGCAGCTGGGCTGCACATAAAGGCCTGTTGAGGCAGCTAGGCTGCAACAAAAGGCACATCTAGGCACCTAGGCTGCAACAAATGGCCTGCTGAGGCACCTGGGTCACTCCAAAAGGCTTGCTGTGGCACCTGGGCCATGCAGAAAGGCCCTCCAAGAGGGCCACCCTGAAAGACCAATGCAGGGCCCTGGGTTGTGTCAAAATGCATATGGAATTATCTGGCTTGTGCCAAAAGGCACACAGAAGTTTCTGGGCCACACAGAAAGGCATGCCAAGAAACACCCAGGGCCCTGGGCTACACCAGGCACTTACAGCTGACTGACAGACATGCTGAGGTTTCTGGGTGTGGTGAGTTGACCTTGGCTGGCTGCCACGTGTTCACCAAGCCACTCTATCACTCTCCCTCCTCAGTGGGACAGGAGGAGAAAATAAGATGAAAACCTCATAGGTTGAAATAAAAGCAGTTTAATAAAGAAAAGCAAAGGTCATGCATGGAAGTAAAGCAAAACAAAAAGATTTATTCTCTATTTCCCATCTGCATGTGATATCCAGTCACTTCCTTAGAAGTAGGACCTCAGTACGTGTAGCGATTGCTTCAGAAGACAAACGCCTTAATAACAAATGCTCCTCCTCCTCCAATGGCTCAATTGGTTTAGTGGAATCTTTTGCTAAACTTGAAAAACTCAGGCTGAAATTTTCAATGCTGGTTGTCTGCCTCAGGGTGAATTTTCTTCTTTGTTTTCCACAAACTTTTCAGCAGTTTCTTTCAAACTATGTGAAGTGTTGGGTACCGTTAACAATAGGTTGCTATCTGTGAAAACAGGGACTAATTCAAATTCATGGTCTGTGTTGAGAATGTGTTCCCATAGAACTCTAAAGTAGAGAAAAGCAAAGAAAAAGGGGCTTATGGGCTTGACTAGATGATCTTTAAGGTCCCTTCCAACCCAAACCATTCTGTGATTCTGTGTAATAGTGTCCATGGTAAAGTCCATCCCTCAGTCACG
The DNA here is from genome assembly GCF_028500815.1 of Rissa tridactyla. NCBI lineage: Eukaryota > Metazoa > Chordata > Aves > Charadriiformes > Laridae > Rissa > Rissa tridactyla. The sequence continues at coordinate 7,315,239 of NC_071496.1, forward strand.
AACCCATCTATACGTTGAACCTCTTCCTTGATGGCCTGAGGTGGGCCCATCGAGCTATGAATAGTTCACCCTTATGTTGCCAGTCCAGATCCACCTGAGCCACTTCAATCCTAGCAGCCCGATCCACCTGCTGGTTGTTCTGATGTTCCTCCGTGGCCCAATTCTTCGGTACATGGGCATCTACGTGATGTACTTTCACAACCAGATTCTCTATCCAGGCAGCAATATCTTGCCGTAGTTCAGCAGCCCAGATGGGTTTACCTTCGCACTGCCAGTTGCCCTGCTTCCACTGCTTTAACCACCCCCACAGAGCATTTGCCACCATCCATGAGTCAGTGTAGAGATCAAGTACTGGCCCTTTTTCTTGCTCAGCAATGTCCAAAGCCAGCTGAATGGCTGTCACCTCTGCAAACTGGCTCGATTCACCCTGTCCTTCACTGGCTTCTGCAACTTGTCGTGTAGGACTCCACACAGCAGCCTTCCACTTTCGATGCTTTCCCACAATCTGGCAGGACCCATCAGTGAACAGGGCATATTTCTTCTCATTTTCTGGCAGTTTATTATATGGTGGGGCCTCTTCTGCACGCGTCACCTCCTCCTCTGGTGACATTCCGAAATCCTTGCCTTCTGGCCAGTCCATGATCACTTCCAGAATTCCTGGGCGACTGGGGCTTCCCATTCGAGTTCGCTGCGTGATCAGTGCAATCCACTTACTCCATGTAGCATCAGTTGCATGATGTGTGGTGGGGACCCTTTCTTTGAACATCCAGCCCAGCACCGGCAGTCGAGGTGCTAAGAGGAGCTGTGCTTCTGTGCCAACCACTTCCGAAGCAGCTCGAACCCCTTCATATGCTGCCAATATCTCTTTTTCTGTTGGAGTGTAGTGGGCTTCAGATCCTCTGTATCCCCGACTCCAAAACCCTAGGGGTCAACCTCGGGTCTCCCCTGGTGCTTTCTGCCAGAGGCTCCAGGTAGGGCCGTTCTCCCCGGCTGCGGTGTAGAGCACGTTTTTAACACCTTGTCCTGCCCGGACTGGCCCCAGGGCCACTGCATGGACTGTTTCCTGTTTGATTTGTTCAAAAGCTTGTCGCTGCTCAGGACCCCATTTAAAATCGTTCTTCTTCCAGGTCACTTGATAGAGAGGGCTTACAATTTGACTGTAATCTGGGATATGCATTCTCCAAAAACCCACAATGCCTAAGAAAGCTTGTGTTTCCTTTTTATTAGTTGGTGGAGGCATAGCTGCTATTTTGTTGATCACATCCATTGGGATCTGACGGCATCCATCCTGCCATTTTATTCCTAAAAACTGGATCTCCTGTGCAGGTCCCTTGACCTTACTTCGTTTTATGGCAAAAACAGCTTTCAGAAGGATTTGGACTATTTTACTCCCTTTCTCAAAAACTTCTTCTGCTGTGTTGCCCCATACGATGATGTCATCAATGTATTGCAGATGTTCTGGAGCTCCACCCTGTTCCAGTGCAGTCTGGATCAGTCCATGGCAAATGGTGGGGCTGTGTTTCCACCCCTGGGGCAGTCAATTCCAGGTGTACTGGACACCCCTCCAGGTGAAGGCAAACTGTGGCCTGCACTCTGCTGCCAAAGGGATTGAGAAGAATGCATTCGCTATATCAATTGTGGCATACCACTTGGCTGCCTTGGACTCCAGTTCGTACTGGAGTTCTAGCATGTCCGGCACGGCAGCACTCAGTGGTGGCGTGACTTCATTCAGACCACGATAGTCTACAGTTAGCCTCCACTCTCCATTAGATTTTCGCACCGGCCATATGGGACTGTTAAAAGGTGAGTGAGTCTTGCTGATCACTCCTTGAACCTCTAGTTGATGAATCAGCTTGTGGAGGGGAATCAGAGAGTCTCAGTGCGATACTGCCGCCGATGCACTGTTGTGGTAGCAATCAGCACCTGTTGTTCTTCGACCCTCAATGACAGAAGGGTCCTCCGAGAGAACAGGCAAGGCAGACAACTCTTTAACTTCCTCCGTCTCCAAGGCAGCTATGCCAAAGGCCCACCAGTACCCTTTTGGGTCCTTAAAATACCCTCTCCTGAGGTAATCTATGCCAAGGATGCATGGAGCCTCTGGGCCAGTCACAATGGGATGCTTTTGCCACTCATTCCCAGTTAGGCTCACTTCTGCCTCCAGTACAGTCAACTCTTGGGATCCCCCTGTCACCCCAGAAATACAAATGGGTTCTGCCCCTCTATAGCTTGATGGTATTACAGTACACTGCGCACCCGTGTCCACTAGAGCCTTATACTCCTGTGGGTCTGATGTGCCAGGCCATCGAATCCACACCGTCCAATAAACCCGGTTGTCCCTTTCCTCCACCTGGGCGGAGGCAGGGCCCCCCTAATACTGGTCAGAGTATCCATTACTCACTTCTTGCATAAATGACTTGGAAGTTCCTTCAAGAGGACCAGAAGCAAGATCAGGCCTTCTGCTCTGTCTGGGGAACGGCCCACTGGAAACCAGGGCAGCACTTTTCCTGGAGGGATCCCCTTTTGTGGTTGTCCTTCCTTGCAACTCCTGTACCCGTGTCCGCAGGGTCGAAGTAGGTTGTCCATCCCACTTCCTCATGTCCTCCCCGTGGTCACACAGGTAGAACCACAGGGTGCCTCGTGGTGTGTACCCTCCGTACTCTCTCTCTTGAGTGGGGAAATGCCTGCTTCTAATAGCTGAGATGCTGGCCCGTACAGGTGGGGAGTAGGACATATTCCCTTCAAGTTGCCGGACCTTCCATGACAGTTTCTCCACAGCTGAGACAAGGGGGGAAGAGAAACTTTCTTCATATCGCCGGAGCCAGCCAGCCACCTCATCCACCGTTGGTCCCTCTTCACCTTTCCATTCCATTACTGCCAGTGAGTAGGCATATGATGATGGTTTGCTCCGCACAAACTTCTGCCACATGGGCCTTGTGCATTGCACCTCATCGGGGTCTGTGGGTAACTGTGCATTGTCCAGGTCATAATAAATCATCTCCCATGTGGCTAATTCTCTCAGGTATTGGATACCTCTTTCCATGGTGGTCCACTTGCTTGGCTGACATACATCATCCTCACTGAAGGGGTACCTCTCCCTCACGCCTAACAGGAGTCGCTTCCAGAGGCTGAGGGCTTGGGTCTTCTTCCCAATTGCCTTGTCAATGCCGCCTTCCCTAGACAGGGATCCCAGCTGCCTGGCCTCCCTACCCTCTAATTCCAGGCTACTGGCCCCGTTATCCCAGCACCGGAGCAGCCAGGTGACAATGTGCTCGCCTGAAAGTCGGCTGAAATCTTTTTGCATATCCCGCAGCTCACTCAAGAATAGGGATCGAGTGATTATCTCTGGTTCTGCCTCTTCCTCCTGTTCTCGTGATGACCCTGGTTCATCATCATCTCCTACTGAGCGAACTGATTTCTTCGTGTACTTCTTCTTCTGTATAGGGGTGACTGCCACGGGTTGGTTTCCTGGTTCAGCTGCAGTGCCTGCCTCTGAGGTTGGAGCACCTGCAGTGGCTGCCACAGGGGTTGGAGTAGCCACAGTGTCTGTCGCAGGGGTGGGAGTAATCACAGTGTCTGTTGCAGGGGTTGGAGTAGCCACAGCATCTGTTAGTCTGGTTTCCCTCTCTTTCCCCTGAAGGTGCTGCATAATATCGAGCAGCATTTGGTAGATACTGGCCAGGGCCCAGCACAGTGCGGTGAGTTGTGCCTCTCTGGAATAGCCACAGCATTTTCCTTTCAAATATTCTACCACTTTATCAGGGTCCTGTAATTGTTCAGGGGTGAAGTCCCAGACCATTGGAGGTGAGAAGCTCTCTAGGTACCTGCCCATGCTCTCCCACATGCCCTGCCACCCCTGACTATCCAGCCTCGGAGCAGATCTCTGGGTGGTAGTCTTAAGTAGTCGTTTAACCCTAAACAAGACCTGGAACATATTCAGGAGACATAACACTAGGAACATGCTGGTTTGAGCATCCCAAGGATATTCAAAATTCTCAAAAGCTGTCATACCTGACCCAAAGGAGAAAAGGGAGGCAAAAGAGCTGGGGAAAGTGTCCCCCCCTGTTTCCCCCACAGACTGGGTGTAATTATTAATAAATTCTGAGAGACGGTGCCCAAGGTACAGGCAGGACAGTGATACCACATAAACACCCCAAAGTAACTGTCTAACAAGTGATGTTATATCATAAGGCGATATCGCACAGGACAGCAGAATGATAATCCTCATCCCTCTCCCAGAAGTAACAAACATCATCATGGGGAGTACATAAGCCATATAGGAATTTACATAACCCAGCCATGAGAACAAACCAAGCAACATGGTGACCAGCGACTACTTACCTAAGATAATAAATGCACACAACAAATTTGTTTTTCCAAGCTCTAGTTGGATTTCTCTTTATCTCAACCCTTCGAGCCCCATGTTGGGCGCCAAAAAAGGACTGTCGTGATTTAGCCTCAGATGGCACCAAAGAACCACACAGCCGCTCTCTCAAACTCCTCCCCCCTCACCCCACTGGGGAAGAATCGGAAGAAAAAGGCAAAACTCTTGGGCTGAGACAAAGGCAGTTTAACAGAACAGCAAAGGGAGCAAGAAAACAACAATAACGCTGATAGAAGAATGTACAAAGACAGTTATGGTACCGCTGCTCACCAACTGGACCTGGATCCAGGATGCCCCAGCCTGCTCCCAAGTGGCCACTTCCTGCCCCCTCCCCCAGCAGTTCCTGGCTACAGACTGAGCATTACTCACATGGGATGGAATACCTGTGTCCCTGCCAGATCCTGTGGAAAATTAACCCTATCCGCACTGGAACCAGGACAGGTGGGTTGACCTTGTCCAGCAGCTAGGCACCCACACAGATGCTTGCTCACTCCTCCCCCCCAAGGTGTGATGGAGGAAGAGTATAGGAAGACCAAAAGCGAGAAAGCTCATAGGTTGAGATAAAGACAGTTTAATAGGTGAAGGAAAGAGGAAATTAAAATCTAAACAAGTGATGCGAAGACAATCACTCAGCAGACTGATGACCAGCCAATCTCTGAGCAACAACCACCTTGGAAGACAACCCCTCTGACCCTTTCTTCTTCTACCCACAGTTTTTGTTGCTGAGCATGATGTTATATGGCACGGTCAGTTGGTCAGTTGTCCTAGCTGTGCCCCCTCCCAACTTCTTCCCTACCCCCCAGCTTACTTGCAGAGTGGGAAAAAGAGAAAGCCTTGATGCTGCACAAGCACTGTTCAGCAATAGCCAAACCATTGGTGTGTTACCAACACTGTTTCAGTCACAAATTGTCTACCTAGACTTTTGAAAAGCATTTGACACTGTCCCCCATAGAATTCTCATGGAAAAACTGGCGGCTCACGGCCTGGATGAGCATACGATCTGCTGGATCAAGCACTGGCTGGACGGACGGTCCCAAAGAGTGGTGGTCAATGGAGTTAAATCCAGCTGGCGGCCGGTCACGAGTGGTGTCCCTCAGGGCTCAGTGTTGGGACCATTTCTGTTTAACATCTTTATTGATGACCTTGAGAAGGACATAGAGTGTATCAACAGCAAGTCTGCAGATGACACGAAGCTAAGCGGGAGTGTTGCTCTGCATGAGGATAGGGAGGCTCTACAGAGAGACTTGGATAGATTGGACAGATGGGCCAATGCTAATGGGATGAGCTTCAACAAGGCCAAATGCCGGGTCCTGCACTTGGGCCACAACAACCCCATGCATTGCTACAGGCTTGGGGAAGTGTGGCTGGAGAGCTGCCTGGCAGAAAAGGACCTGGGGGTTCTAATTGACAAGCGGCTGAACATGAGCCAGCAGTGCGCCCAGGTGGCCAAGAGGGCCAATGGCATCCTGGCTTGTATTAGAAATAGTGTGACCAGCAGGAGGAGGGAGGTGATTGTCCCCCTGCACTGGTGAGGCCACACCTTGAGTATTGTGTCCAGTTCTGGGCACCTCAATACGAGAGAGATATCGAGGTGCTGGAGCGAGTGCAGAGGAGGGCAACGAAGCTGGTGAAGGGCCTGCAGAATAAATCTTATGAGGAGCGATTGAAGGAGCTGGGACTGTTTAGTTTGAGGAAGAGGAGGCTGAGGGGAGACCTCATCACTCTCTACAACTACTTGAAAGGCCATTGTAGAGAGGTTGGTGCTGGTCTCTTCTCACAGGTAATTAGCGATAGGACAAGAGGGAATGGGTTCAAGCTGCAGCAGGGTAGGTTTAGGCTGGACATTAGGAAAAAATTCTTCCCAGAAAGAGTGGTCAGACACTGGAATAGGCTGCCCAGGGAGGTGGTGGAGTCACCATCCCTGGATGTGTTTAAGACTCATTTAGATGTGGTGTTAGGGGATATGGTGTAAGGGAGAACTTTGTAGAGTGGAGTTGATGGTTGGACTCGATGATCCCAAGGGTCTTTTCCAACCTAAATGATTCTATGATTCTATGACTGGTACCCTTGCTCCTGACCCCTGGTAATATGGTTAGCAAAACTAACACCATTTTATAAGGCAAGTGGACATTTTCTGTGACTGAGCTGGTCACGTATTAGTCTTCTTTCCCCTCATTACCAAGCCCTGAAGGTCCTGTGCACCATGTAGATGAACCAAACAGATTTCTTCTACCCCTCCCTTTCGGCCTCAGGGTTCCTGGGCACCAGGCTGACTACTCCCCTCCTTACTGGCCTTGAAGGTCCCAGGCACCCAGCTAACCAGGTGGTGGTGATGACCCTATCACAGAACTGGGAAGCGTAACAGCACACAGAGCACTGTATATAAAATCAAGCAGTTACAAGTCCTAAGGAGGAATTTGGACTGAAACTGCTGGACAGTGAGACTCATGACTCCCCAGTGGCCAGGAATGCCTTCACTGTCATCTCCTTCCTCCGAGGACTGAGCGAGTGACTCATATTCTTTTATATGATTTTTGAGTCTAGATTATGATTGTTATGTTGATACAGCAAACCATGAGCCGGCAATGTGTGCTCGCAGCCAAGAAAGCCAACCGTATCCTGGTCTGCATCAAAAGAAGCGTGGCCGACAGGGCGAGGGAGGGGGTTCTGCCCCTCTAGTCTGCTCTGGTGAGACCCCACCTGGAGTACTGCATCCAGCTCTGGGGTCCCCAGTACAAGAAAGACATGGACCTGTTGGAGTGGGTCCAGAGAAGGGCCACGATCAGAGGGTTGGAACAGCTCTCCTACGAGGACAGGCTGAGAGAGTTGGGGTTGTTCAGCCTGGAGAAGAGAAGGCTCCGGGGAGACCTTATTGAGGCCTTCCAGTACTTAAAGGGGGCTTATAAGAAAGATGGGGATAAACTTTTTAGCAGGGCCTGTTGCGATAGGACAAGGGGTAATGGTTTTAAGCTAAATCAGGGTAGATTTAGACTAGATATTAGGAAGAAATTCTTTACTGTGAGGGTGGTGAAACACTGGAACAGGTTACCCAGAGAGCATGTAGGTGCCCCAGCCCTGGACACATTCAATGTTGGGTTCGACGTGGCACTGAGCAACCTGATCTAGTTGAAGATGTCACTGCTCATTGCAGGGAGGTTGGACTAAAGGACCTTTAAAGGTCCCTTCCAACCCAAAGTATTCTATGATTCTATGATTTTACCCAATCTGCAGAGGGTCCAAGTGATTAGAAACCATAAGCTAAGCCGTGCTATAAAATTCTGTGCTACGCTACTTACAAAATTGTACTACACTGATTCTGCTTATAGAAATCCTGTGCTAGTCTGTTTATAAATTCTATGCTATGTTAATTATAAAATCCTGTTAATAAAATAAAGCTTTAATTGTAACTACAACTTAGTGTCATCATAATTCTGCCAAGGATCCCTAAAAGAACCTGTCTGTCCCCATAGTGTTGGGTGACAACAGCACCATATGGGCCGCTAGGAAGAAAGTTTTCTCCATCCTGGCCAGACCATCTTTACCACCAAAGTGGTGAGATATTAACTGGTTAACTGGACAATAAGATGTACAGGATATTTGCTGGATCACCAGACTCAAAAAGCTGTGAACAGCCCTATGAAATCAAGTCAATGTGCATGTGGGACAGTAATGTGGGAGGCTCTCACACTCATCTGAAAGACAAGGGGCACATGGCAGATAACTGCAGTGCCTGTACACTAGTTCTTGCCATCTGGGAAACTAACAAGAAGAACTGGAACTCCACGTGCAGTCACAAAGTTATGATATAATTGGAAATACAGACACTTTGTGGGATTGCTCACGACTGGATTACTGTTATGGACATCTGCAAGGTATTCAGAAAAGACAGAAAGGGTAGAAGAGGAGGAGGGGTAACACTATGTAAAAGCACTTTGAGCCCATACAGGGTTAGCCATGGCCAAGAGGACAGGTCTGTTAAATGCCTTTTGGTCAAAATCAGAGGGACTGCCTTTTAGGGAGACCTTGTGGTAGGTGTCTGCTACAGACCACCCAATTGTGAAGATGATGTGGACAAAGTCTTCAGACACTTTGATGAAGCCTCATGTCTGCAGGCCCTGGTTCTCATGGCAGGGCTTCAGCTACCCTGATATTTGCTGTGAAAGAACACAGCGGTGCACAAGCAATCTAGAAGATTTCTGAAGTGTGTTGAAGAAAACTTCCTAATGCAGTTTGTATTGGATTTGCATGGCAAAGTTTTGGTAGCAGGGGGGCTACAGGGGTGGCTTCTGTGAGAAGCTGCTAGAAGCTTCCCCTACGTCTGATTGAGCCAATGCCAGCCAGCTCCAAGATGGACCTGCCGCTGGCCAAGGCTGAGCCAATCAGCAACGGTGACAGTGCCTCTGTGATAACATATTTAAGAAGGGAGGAAAAAAAAACTGCAGGGAACAATAGCAGCAGAAAGAGAGGAGTGAGACTATGTGAGAGAAACAACTCTACAGACACCAAGGTCAGTGAAGAAGGAGGGAGAGGAGGTGCTCCAGGCACTGGAGCAGAGATTGCCCTGCAGCCCGTGGAGAAGACCACGGTGAGGCAGGTTGTCCCCCTGCAGCCCATGGAGGTTACCGGTGGAGCAGATATCCACCTGCAGCCTGTGGGGGACCCCATGCCAGAGCAGGTGGATGCCCAAAGAAGGATGTGACCCTGTTGAGAGTCCGTGATGGAACAGGTTTGCTGGCAAGGCTTGTGACCCTGTGAGGGACCTGCGCTGGAGCAGTATGTTCCTGAAGGACTGCAGCCCATGGGAAGGGCTCACGTGGAGAAGTTCATGGAGAACCGTCTCCCATGGGAGGGACTCCACACTGGAGAAGGGGAAGAGTGTGAGGAGTCCTCCCCCTGAGGAGGAAGGAGCAGCCGAAACAACATGTGATGAACTGACCACAACCTCCATTTCACATCCCCCTGTGCTGCTCGGGGAAAGGAGATAGAGAAAATTGGGAGTTAAGTTGAGCCTGGGAATAAGGGAGGGGTGAGGGTGTGTGGAATAATTACTAAAATGATCAAAAATACAGCATTGTTCACACATTAAGGAAAGGTATAAAATCAAAAGGTTTCTAAGGTAGAATACAGCCGCAGCTGGTATGTGAAGAATTCACTACATCTGCGATTCCCTGTACAATATTGCTTGCGAAGCTACACGGGGGATGGGGTGGGATGGAAATTCCATGGCCATCTCCTGTGATAATACAGCAGATATGGGAACTAGATGGTACTATGGAACTGATAAGCTGCATGCTTACTACCCTGAGCCAACAGCCTGTCAAATTTTGATGAAATGCTGTCCTCTGTGCAAACTTTGCTCATTATAATGTCATTATAATACCAAAACACACCTCCATCCCAAAGGCTACCCACCTCCAAGGTGCAACCACTCCTTGAGTCTGCATCCTGAATTTTTCGTAAACTATACCTTTAAATGTGAAGCGAGAGGATTTTACACCAATCATAATAAAGGTATTTATGAATAAACTCACTCAAACTCCACCTTGAAAGTAAAAAATAGTATAAAAATAGCCCAAGAAAGGGGGAATATCAGGGAAGACACCATTGTGAACAAGTCAAGGAGGACTCCATCACAGACTGCCTTTGACTTCTGGGACCAGTCGACGGGCTGAGCCTTTCTTCCCCCGCATAGGGACGCCTGTGAGTAAGACTCAGACTATACCGAGCGCTTCCTCGGGGAACTTAGAAATCTCTCTAGAGAATCTCTCTCCTACATTTATAGCCAGGCTGTATCGTTTATAACTTTGTCACGCGTTTTGTATATGTAACAATACTTTTATTCGCACATGCTTTGCAGACAGTGTATTTATCACTGGCAATCCTAAGAACCTATATACCTGTTGTTTAAATAAACTGCACTGTTGAAGTAGCTAGTCATTTCGGTTTCTCACTGAACGCGACCAAAGACTGGAGAGTGGCTGTGCTAGTTCAGGAGCACGACTAGACTGAAGGTGCAGTCCACTATTAGTGTATCCAAATCGTAACAGTTTAATACATATGAAACACGACTGGACTGATAGTGCTGAATTGGGCATCACTCAGAATTTAAACCTAGCCGCACCTAGCCTCCCACCTCAGTGAGGAGTGTTAGAATGCAAGGGGGTTTATTTTCTGCTAAAACTACTTTGCCTCTTAATGCAACAGGGGGAAGGTGTTTTAAGATTTAGTTTTTATTTCTCATTACCCTACTCGGATTGGAAATAAATTAATTTTCCCCAAGTCGAGTCTGTTTTGCCCATGATGGTCATTTCTGAGTGATCTCCCTGTCCTTATCTCAACTCACGAGCCTTTTGTTTTATTTTCTCTCCCCTGTCCAGTTGAGGAGGGGGAGTGATAGAGTGGCTTTGGTGGGCATCTGGCATCCAGCCAGGGTCAACCCACCATGCAGTTGCTGGATGGGCCAAACAGGAGTGGTCCTCTTCTGGACCTGCTGCTTACAAATAAGGAATATTTGTTTGGAGATGTTACTGCCAACAGCAGTCATTGCTGCAGTGACCATATGATTGTAGAGTTTAAGATCCTTAGGGATGCAAGGAGGACAAGTATCAGAATAAAGACCCTGGACTTCAGAGGATGGTTATCATCATGGGATCTGCTCTGCTCACCTTGTTCAGGTACTGTGGGATTGGGATCCTTGTAGGTGAGGCAATTCCGTCTTTCTTTTCTGTTATCTTGCTTGGCTCCACCCTTGTGGAGCAGCCTGTCCTTGCTGCTACTTGACACAAAGCTACATCTTTCTTAGAGGTATACAGGATTAGGATGAGAGACAATAGGCACGCCTTCCAACAAGGGAAATCCTGTTTAGGTAGTAGGGGAAAAAAATATTGTGAGGGTAGCTAAACATTGTAACAGAAGCCCAGAGAAGTAAAGGTATCAACTGAACAAAGCTTTGAGCAGGCGGTTGGACGAGAGACCTGCAGAGGTCCCTTTCAGACTATATTAGTCCATGATTCTAAAGGGGTAAAGGTAAGATTCAGTTCCTCTGCAACCCAAACCCATAATTTGTCATTCAGTTCTGAGAAAGCCAGTGAAGTATTCAAGGACAGAGTGAGGTGGACAAAATCACAAGATAGGAAAATAAGCTTTTTAAAAACATTTTGAATGGATGGCAGTATGGAAAAACTGTTTCTTTGTAAAAACAAATAAAAATAACCTCAACAAGAAAGAACAAAACACTTGTTCTGGTCTTCATAGTTATGAAATCAGTTAATGCATCTCAAGCATACTTAATTTCATTTGAGAAACCTTTTACCATAGATTTTAAAAATAAATAAATTCTAAATTTCATTTTGCTTACTGCAAAGTAAATAGTTTTCTGGTTTGTTTTTAATACTTCTAATGGTTGGTGATTGCCTAAGATAGATCTCTTCATCTTTCTGGAGTAATACATATCTTGAGTCAGATTAATAAGGCTTTTTTATGCCTAAAGCATCATTCTTATATGTTGTCCTTTGCTCAGGTAAGGGTAAAACACTTGATTGCAAATGTAGATAGAGATAGCCAAAATGAAGCACTGTAATAAATAAAAGATTTAGTATGTCTTGTAGCATCATTTGTAAGTTTGTTCTGGATTTATTGTATTCTTTGCAGCAATTTCTGAGTATCTAACAGGTCTCTAGTAGACCGAGCTACTATTGATTTCTTATGTTAAAACTGATAAATTACTAGTAACAAGTCTTTGTAGTCAACTTCCATTTTTAGTGACTTTAATGTACATTTTAGAACACTTCAATTAGCACATCCTCTCTCTTCAGAAATATATGTGAAAACTGCAAAAGTCTAATTTTTTCTCACTAGGTGTCGTGGTTTCAGATGGACTGGCCACTAAAACGAACGACAGATGCTCTCCCCCACCTCTCCCAGAAGGGAGAGGAGGAAGAGAGAGAGACTTATGAGTTTAGAAAAAACTAAACTACTTTAATGAAAATATCAATAATAAAATAAAAAGAAAATAATGAAATATATACAATACATACAAAACCAGTATCTATCTCCCAGGATGACGATCATGTCACCGGCAGGCACAGGGAAAGTCCCAGACTGGACTCAGCAACAGACGGGAACTGGATTCCAGATCTGGAGTCAGGAGCCCACAGATTGGGATCAAAGGCATACGAACAGAGTCCTTCTCGGATGCCGGCCATTGAAGAAAGAGAGAGCTGACCCTTTGATCCCTCAGCTTTTACACTGAGCATGGGGCAGATGGGATGGAATACCCTGTTGGTCAGCTTTGGGTCACCTGTCTAGTCCACTCCTCCCCACAGGTGGGACCCCTCTATGCTTTTCCGCTTCCGACCCTCCAGGGGGGAAAATAACAAAGTTATCTGACCTTCGTTGTTACATCAATAAGCATAAGCAAGAGCCTCTCTGCATACCATTCCTTGGCATAAATTAGAAAAGATCAGGTCCTATCTCTCTGGGAGCGAACAGCGTCTGCACAATATGCTGTTAATTTCAGAGAGTTCAGTTATTTAAAAGAGGCTTAGCTGCAAAGTAAAATAAATGAACAGAAAATTTGTTCTGTTTTCCCTCAAACCAGGACACTAGGGGTTTACAGTATCAATACAGGCTGGGGTATGAAGGAATTGAGAGCAGCCCTGCCAAGAAGGACTTGGGGCACTGGTGGATGAAAAGCTGGATATGAGCTGGCAATGCACGCTTGCAGTCCAGAAGGCCAACCGTATCCTGGGCTGCATCAAAAGAAGCATGGCCAGCAGGTCAAGGGAGGTGATTCTCATGCCCAAACAGGGCGCGACACAACAGTCCGGTCACAGCAGTTTGCATGGCAGTTCACGCAGGAGAATGCTGAAAGACTGCCAACCCATCCAGGAAGCGATGGTATCTACTCACAAGAAGACCATGGCATCCACCAGCTCTGATGCAGCCTCTCAGACAGAGCTCCTGTGGGAACATGCTGCCACGCAGACATCAGGCTGCAGGGTGTGCCCTGCTCTTATGCCAGTGTCAGATGGCAGTGGTGGGCACGCCTGTGGGAGATGTGCCCAGGTAGAGGATCTCCTCTGCTTAGTGCTGGAGCTCAGGGAGGAGGTAAGTAGGCTGAGGAGCATCAGGGAATGTGAGAGGGAGATAGATGCTTGGAGTAGAATCCTGCATCCCACGACAGAAACCCAGCAGGCAGACAGAACCCCTGCAGCAGAGAGCTCCCTGTCCTCTCTCCCCCCAACTGAAGGTGGTGACTTGGAGGACAGGGGGCAATGGCAGGAATTTCCTGCCCGGCGCAACAGGTGCCGCACTCGAGACAGCCCGGCAACTACCCCATCTTCCTGGGTGCCATTATGTAACAGGTACAGTGTTCTGCAGAGGAACCTGGATGATGACAAGCATGATAGTTCTCCTACCTTGGAGGTGTCAGCGAGGTCTAGTCAGACCACTCCCTGCATCAAAACCTCTGCGGTAAAGAAGAAAAGATGGGTCCTTGTCATAGGTGACTCCCTACTGAAGGGAGCAGAAGGCCCAGTATGCAGGCCCAGACCCAGTACATAGGGAGGTCTGCTGCCTCCCTGGGGCCCAGGTCGAGGATGTGAAGAGGAAGCTTCCTTCCCTAGTACGGCCCTCAGGCTATTACCCCCTTTTGATCTTTCAGGTAGGCAGCGATGAGGTAGTGAGAAGTCGTCCAAGGGCAATGAAGAAAGATTTCAAGAGCCTGGGATGCCTGGTCAAGGGATCGGGAGCACAAGTTGTGTTCTCCTCTATCCCCCCAGTTGCGGGGAATGACGAGGGGGTAAATAGGAGGAGCCAGCAGATCAATGCCTGGCTCTGAGCCTGGTGCTGCTGGCAAGACTTTGGGTTCTTTGACCATGGCCTGATCTACAAAACGCCTGGCCTGCTGGTAACGGGCAGGAATAGCTTATCTTGCAGGGGGAAAAGGGCTCTAGGACAAGAGTTATCAGGGCTCATTGAGAGGGCTTTAAACTAGATTTGAAGGGGGGTGGGGATGGTACTGGGCTTGCCAGTGAGGTGCCAGGGCATAGTTGCTTGGCACTTGTGGGGGAGTGTGCCAGTATTTCTGAGAGCCAGAAGGCACACCACATCTCAAGGGTGAAAACCACACACACAACTCCCTCTCTGAAATGCTTATGCACCAATGCACGCAGCATGGGGAATAAGCAGGAAGAGCTGGAGATCTGTGTGCAGTTGCAGGGCCACGATCTCATTGCAATTACTGAGACATGGTGGGACAGCTCACATGACTGGAATGCTGTCATGGATGGCTATGTCCTTTTCAGGAAAGACAGGCCAGCGAGGCATGGTGGTGGAATTGCACTCTATGTGAGAGAGCATCTGGAATGCATCGAGCTGTCACTAGGGGCAGATGAAGAGAGGGTTGAGAGCTTGCGGGTAAGGATTAAGGGGCAGGCAAATATGAGGGACACTGATGTGGGTGTTTATTACAGGCCACCTGATCAGGATGGGGAAGCTGATGAGGCCTTCTACAGACAGCTGAAGGCAGCCTTGCAATCACAGGCCTTGGTTCTCATGGGGGACTTCAATCACCCCAATATCTGCTGGGAAGACCACACAGCCAGGCATGCAAGGTCCAGGAGGTTCCTCCAGTGCATTGATGACAACTTTCTGACACAGGTGGTACAGGAGCCAACAAGGAGAGGAGCACTCCTGGACCTGGTACTGACAAACACAGAGGGACTGGTGGAGGACATGAAGGTTGGGGGCACCCTAGGTTGTAGTGATCATGAAATGATACAGTTCAGGATCATGGGTACTATGCACAAAACAACAAGAAGTAAAATCACAACCTTGGACTTCAGGAGGGCTAACTTTGACCTCTTCAAGAAACTGCTTGGAGAGATCCTGTAGGCTAGGGCTCTGGAAGACAAAGGGGCTCAAGAGAGCTGGTTGGTATTCAAAGACCACTTCCTCCAAGCTCAGGGTCCCTAAGAGCAGGAAATCGGCCAAGGGAAGCAGGAGACTTGCATGGTTGAGCAGGGAGCTTCTGAAAAAGCTCAAGTGGAAGAAGGAAGTTTACAGTAAGTGGAAGAATGGACTGACCCCTTGGGAAGATTACAAGAATACTGCCAGAGCGTGCAGGGATGAAACGAGGAAAGCCAAGGCCGCCTTGGAATTAAACCTGGCTAGGGATGTCAAGCTCAACAGGAAGGGCTTCTACAAGTATATTGGAAGCAAAAGGAAAACTAGAGAAGTTGTGGGCCCACTGTTGAATGAGACAGGAGCCATGGTGATGGAGGATGTGGAGAAGGCGGAGTTACTGAATGCCTTCTTTGCTTTGGCCTTTACTGCTCAGGCCAGCCCTCAGGAGTCCCAGACTTTGGAGAAAGTAACAGGGAAAGTCTGGACAAAGGAAGACTTCCCCTTGGTTGAGGAGGATCAAGTGAGGGATCAATTAAGTCAATTAGACATCCACAAGTCCATGGGTCCTGATGGGATGCACCTGAGAGTGTGGAGGGAGCTGGTGGAAGTCATTGCTGGGCTGCTCTCCATCATCTTTGAAAGGTCCTGGAGAACAGGCGAGGTGCCTGAGGACTGGAGGAAAGCCAATGTCACTCCAGTCTTCAAAAAGGGCAAGAAGGAGGACCCAGGGAACTACAGGCTGGTCAGCCTCACCTCCATCCCTGGAAAGATGATGGAACAGCTTGTTCTGGGCATCATCTCAAAGCATGTGGAGGAAAAGAAAGCTATCAGAAGTACTCAACACAGATTCACCAAGGGGAAATCATGTCTGACTAATCTGATAGCCTTCTATGATGGCATGACTGGATGGAGAGATGAGGGGAGGGCAGTAGATGTTGTCTGCCTTGACTTCAGCAAGTCTTTTGACACCATCTCCCACAGCATCCTCATAGGGAAGCTTAGGAAGTGTGGGCTAGATGAATGGACAGTAAGGTGGATAGATAACTGGTTGAAAGACAGAGCTCGGAGGGTCGTGATTAGGGGCACAGAGTCTAGTTGGAGGTCAGTGACGAGTGGTGTCCCCCAGGGGTCAGTACTGGGTCCAGTCCTCTTGAATATATTCACCAATGACCTGGATGAGGGGACAGAGTGCCCCCTCGGCAAGTTTGCTGATGACACAAAGCTGGGAAGGGTGGCTGACACACCAGAAGGCTGTGCAGCCATACAGAGAGACCTGGACAGGTTGGAGAGTTGGGCAAAGAGGAACCTTATGAAATTCAACAAGGGCAAGTGTAGGGTGCTGCACCTGGGGAGGAATAACCCCCTGCACCAGGACAGGTTGGGGGCTGACCTGCTGGAGAGCAGCTCGGTGGAAAGAGACCTGGGAGTCCTGGTGGACAACAGGATGACCATGAGCCAGCAATGTGCCCTCGTGGCCAAGAAGGCCAATGGGAGTCCTGGTGGACAACAGGATGACCATGAGCCAGCAATGTGCCCTCGTGGCCAAGAAGGCCAATGGCATCCTGGGGTGCATCAAGAAGAGTGTGGCCAGCAGGTCGAGGGAGGTCATCCTCCCCCTCTACTCTGCCCTGGTGAGGCCACACCTGGAGTACTGTGTCCAGTTCTGGGCTCCCTTGTTCAAGAGGGACAGGGAACTGCTGGAGACGGTGCAGCAAAGGGCTACCAAGATGATTAGGGGACTGGAACACCTCTCTTATGAAGAAAGGCTGAGGGATTTGGGTCTCTTCAGTCTGGAAAAAAAGACAGCTGAGGGGGGACCTTATCAATGCTTATGAATACTTAAAGGGTGGGTGTCAGGAGGATGGGGCCAGGCTCTTTTCAGTGGTGCCCGGCAACAGGACAAGAGGTAATGGGCACAAACTTGAGCATAGGAAGTTCCACCTAAACATGAGGAGGAACTTCTTTACTTTGAGGGTGGCAGAGCACTGGAACAGGCTGCCCAGAGAGGTGGTGGAGTCTCCGTCTCTGGAGACATTCAAAACCCCCCTGGATGCATTCCTGTGTAACCTGCTCTAGGTGACCCTGCTCTGGCAGGGGGGTGTGGAATAATTACTAAATTGGCCAGGAATACAAAAATACAGCATTGTTCACACATTAAGGAAAGTCATAAAATCAAGAGGCTTCTGAGGTAGAATACAGCCACAGCTAGCACACGAAGAATGCAACATCTGTGATTCCCTGTACAAGGTTGTTTGCGAAACTACACGAGGGATGGAACGGAACACGCTTGTTCCGTGGCCTTCCCTTGTGACGAACAGCAGATATGGGGACGAGATGGTACTACGGAACAGATAAGCGGCCTACACGCTACCCAAGCCAACATTTCGTCAAATGTTGATGAAATGCTGTCCTTTGTGCGAACTTTGCTCACCACAATGTACTAAAGTCACTCAAACTCCACTCTGAAGATAAAAAAATAGTATAAAAATAGCCCAAGAGAGAGGGGATGTCAGGGAAGACACCATCGCGAAGAATTCCACCGCTGATTTCCGGGATCAGTCGACGGGCTGAGCCTTTCTTCCCCCCCATAGGGACGCCTTTGGGTAAGACTTCGATTACACCGAGTGCTTTCTCGGGGACTTAGAAATTTCTCTAGAGAATCTCTTTCCTACATTTATAGCCAGGCTGTATCGTTTATAATTTTGTCATGTGTTTGTATACTTAACAATATCCTTATTTGCACGTGCTTTGCAGACAGTGTATTTATCACCGGCAATCCTAAGGACCTATATACCTGTTGTTTAAATAAACTGCACTGTTTAAGTAGCTAGTCATTTCGGTTTCTCACTGAACGCGACCAAAGACTGGAGAGTGGCTGTGCTAGTTCATGAGCACGACTAGACTGAAGGTGCAGTCCACTATTAGTGTATCCAAATCGTAATAGTTTAATACATATTAAACGCGATTGGACTGATAGTGCTGAATTGGTCATCACTCAGAATTTAAACCTAGCCGCACCTAGCCTCCCACCTCGGTGAGGAGTGTTAGAACGCAAGGGGGTTTATCTTCTGCCAAAACTGCTTGGCCCCTTTTCACGCAACAGGGTGTTGGACTAGATCATCTCCAGAGGTCCCTTCCAACCCCTACCATTCTGTGATCCTGTGATTCTGATTCTGCCCCTCTACTCCACTCTGCTGAGGTGCCACCTGGAATACTGCTTTCAGTATTGAGTCCCCTGTACAGGAAAGACATGGACCTGTTGGAGCGGATCCAGAGGAGGGCCTGTCATGGATAGAGTTATGCACTTCATTCATAAAAAAGAAGCAGCATTATATTTACTGATAGAAAACTTTTAATAAAGTTTGATAGTAAATGCGACAGTGATTTAACAAGATTCGATGGCAAGGTACACTTGATTATTTACTGCATAGAGGACGGGGTCAGACAAAACTGCCAGGGAGACACTCCCCTTGAGTCACAAGGTTCAGAAAGGACCCTCTTCCTTTCTAAATTCTTTCTCAGAGGGGGGTCCTCCTCGGATGTCGGCCATTGAAGAAAAAGAGGGCTGACCCTTTGATGCCTCAGCTTTTATACTGAGCATGTGGCAGATGGGATGGAATAGCCCTGTTGGTCAGTTTTGGGTCACCTGTCCTGTCCGCTCCTCCTTGCAGGTGGGACCCCTCTACGCTTTTCCGTTTCTGACCCTCCAATGGAGCAAATAACGAAATTAGCTGACCTTGGTCGTTATAGCAATTAGTATAATCAAGAGCCTCTCTGCGTACCATTCCTTGTCACTAACTGTAAACATTGGTCTTATCACTCTGAGAACGAACAGTTTTCTGCACAAAATGCTGTTAATTTCAGAGAGTTAGAAGAGGCCTAGCTGCAAAGTAGAATTACTGAACAGAAAGTTGGTTCTCTTTTACCTCAAACCAGGACAACTCTTTATGGGGGTAAGATGATTGACTCACAGCCATATTTGCACACCGACTGTAGATGTTATTTTCTTCCAAATTTGGCTTGTGTCAGACATTGACCAGCACTGTGGTTAGGTGAGTATGTTGCCATAAATTAGCCCTTGGCTATTGTGTCTTTATCTGTCTCCCCAGAATCCACTTTGACCAGATGCATCCATCATGACCGCCACTTGTGGCTATCGCTTGAGCAGGGTTACGGGAAAAGGTCAGGTTGGGGGTGGTGGTGGGGAGCACACCATCACAGGACCACAAAAATGATCAGAGGGATGGAACACCTCCCCTATGAGGACAGGCTGAGAGACTTGGGGTTGTTCAGCCTCTAGAAGAGAAGGCTCTGGGGAGACCTTACTGAGGTCTTTCAGTACTTCAAGGTCTATAAGAAAGATGGGGACAAACTTTTTAGCAGGACCTGTTGCGATAGGACAAGGGGTAATGGTTTTAAGCTAAATCAGGGTAGATTTAGATGAGATATAAGGAAGAATTTTTTTACCATGAGGGTGGTGAAACACTGGAACAGGTTGCCTAGAGGGGTGGTAGATGCCCCATCCCTGGAAACATTCAAGGTTGGGTTGGACGGGGCACCGAGCAACCTGCTCTAGTTGAAGATGTCCCACCTCATTGCAGACAGATTGGACTAGAGGACCTTTAAAGGTCCCTTCCAACCCAAACTATTTTATGATTCTATGTTTTTTTTACTGTGAGTGTGACTGAGTGCTGGAACAGGTTGGTCAGGGAGTTTGTGGAGCAGATATTTTCCTACGGGTCTGCAGCCTGTGGAAGGAGTCCCGCTGGAGCAGGGGAAAACTGTGAGGAGGGAGGAGCAGCAGAGAGGAACTGTGATGACCTGACCGCAACTACCCATGCCCCCTGTGCCACTTGGAGGGAGTGTGTGTGTGTAGGAGTCAGGAGTGAAGGAGTGAAATTGAGCCTGAAAAAAAAGGGGTTAGGTGTTGTTTTAATTTTGTCTTTATTTTTCACTTCCCAAATTTATTTTTCTGGCAATAAATTAAATTACTTTTCCCCAAGTTGAGTCTATTTTGCTTGTGACAATAATTGGTAAGCAATCTTCGTGTCTTTATCTTGACCCACAAACTTTTTCGTCCTACTTTTTCCCCCTGTTCTGTTGAGGAAGGGGAGTGAGAGAGCAGCTGTGTGGGCCCTTAGTCAAGGTTAACCCACCAGAATGTTGTAGCTACAGGCTGAACACTGTCTTGAATCATCGTTGACTCTGAGATTAAGTGCAGTAACACACAGTGCCATTGGTCATTGTGAAATGGTCAGATATACTGTTTATACATTTCAGTTTCATAGTAGTAACTTATTTAGTAATTATCTAGGCATCTAGTACAGAACTATTTTTTTAAGTAGCTTACTCTGTAGAATTTTGAAGAAACTAATATTAGTCTTTCCTATAAAGTAAGGATGCTAATAATACTTGCAGAAATTATGGGTGGCGTGTACTATTATTTCTGGACTTTTCCAGTCTGCTATCTATTGCACTGACCAATACAGTATACTTCTGGTAAACCTCATGTGTTCTATTTGCATTAATCTTTTTGCAAATATTTTTACCTTTTGATAAATGTCTTGGATTATGAAGATATGGTGAACTCATCTTTTTACTTCTCTGCTGATAAAATAAGGAGGTCCATCTCACCCCTCCTATTTCTTTTCTCCTGTTCACAGCTCAGCACTCCCATCTCCTACTATGTAGCAGATCCAGCACTCACACCCTTCTGTGTGTAGGAATGTATCTGAGAGAAAATGGTCATGTGAGCCAGCCTCCCTACTATGAGAGATTAGATTAAGGGCAAAACAGGTGGTAGAAGACAGAACTAGTACATGGGAAAAACGGGAACTGAGAAGGCAGAAAACATGTTGTGCTAATGACTAAGCAATTTACGATGCGAATTCTTGTAACCAATCTGATGTGTGAACAAACTGCATGCACAGCTCGTGGACAGTGTAACTAGCTAATCAGAAATAAGTGAGTGGCGTGTACAGCTACAACGCAGGGTATAAAAGATGATGATCTGTGCTTAATAAACGGCTTCTGTTGATTCACATTGGATCGTCTGGAGTCCAGTTATTTCTCCTCATCTGTGAGCTAATCCACCTCATTAATATGGAAGAAAACTAGTGTGACAAAGGAAAAACAAAACAAAACAAAACAAAACAAAAAACCCAACAAATCCAGGACCACAAGCAGTGAAAAGGAATCCTTTCAAAAGTGATGAACCATTATGTAGCTGAGCTAGTCTGTGGAGCCATATTCTTAGAAATACTCAAGGACTGATATCTGCAGTGCTTTCCAGATGTTATGTCAGTGTTGGTTTGTAATATTGAAATGTCTGTTACAAGTTTCTAGTCAAAAGCTACTTCATTAGTTTAGAAGTGTATGACCCAACACTGTCAGGACGCAGGAACAACCACAAAACCACAGATGAAATGGAAAGAGTAAATTTAATCTCAATACCTCACAAACCGGGGGATCTCCAAAGCAGCACCCGGGCAGAGGCGCGCAAGCAGGAACACAGGCACCATGGATCTCGGTCCTTGCTAGAGAGAGAGTCCTTGTTAGCGAGAGAGTCCTTGCTAGCGAGCGAGAGAGAGAGAGTCCGAACCTGATGTTCTTGCCTGTATATCAGGGATTCAAGCAGGTGTAATTTTCCACTGTGCTTTGATCTTTGACGACAGCAGGAAAGGAATCTCAAGCATGTTCAATAGGGTGCCTCTATCACAGACCTACGTTATCTAAGCACAGATGTTCTACTTGTCAAGCACACAAGAATAAACAATGATTAGTGTGATATATGTGTTTTTTGACACCTCAGATGCAGGTCACGAGCATGTTTACAATCCTCCTCGCCGATCTTCTGTTACTTTCCCACAAGATTCATTTTTAATAAGAAAAAAAGCTGAAATAAGTGAATGAAAACTTTTAAGTTACTGTTTTAAAAGGCATATGTTAACTACGTTAGCTGGGAGAACCATCAGTCTATCTGCTGTAGCAAGCTTCATATATTTATCACAGCACAGCATTCCTTCCCCTCCTTGTTAAGGGGGAAAAAAGTTGTCCTAGCCTTAAAAAAAACCAAACAAACAAAAGCAACCCCCCTCTCCCCAAAAAACCCAAAGTTAAACTATGGCTTTGTTGCTGTGATTTGATGCAGGTTAGCAAAGTTTCATCATGCATTGGCCAATGGCAACTCAGTATTCTGTATTTTGCCTTTGAAAACATTTGTCCTTTCTCCTTTTATTAGAGGGGGAAATGTATTTGACAGTTGCTTTTATGAGCTATTATCCAGTCAAGGAATAGGTTGTTGCAGACACTTTTATGTAATATAGGATAGTTGGAACTTTAGCTCATGGTGCTCGTATGCTTAAACATACCAGCAGCAGACTATTGAGTTGGGCGGTGTCAGCTGTCCCTGAAGCCAGTTCAAACCTCAGGAAGCTGACACTAGCAGCAATAGCAGCAGTAACAATAGCAGCAGCAGCAGCAGTTAACATATGCTGAGAGGAGTGCTAGGCTTTGAGGTACCCAGGAGGTGTCTGAGGGGGGTTCTGGGCCCCCAACACCCTTGGGCTTTGTGTGTGGGAGGGACTGGCTGGCAGGCCGCAGGTCTCACGAGATTGGTGGGTGGTGCTGACTGTCCTCGTAAGCTGTTCAAACCGTGGGAAGCCAAATATAAACAGCCCCTAGGGAGCATGAGTGACCAGGAGGGCCACAATCAGGGCATGCAAACAAGGCGTGGTGTCTATTGGGAGCAGAGTCTGTTGGGAGAGATGTCAGCAGCTTGTGCACAAACAGGGAGCAGCATCTGTTGGGAGTGGCATCAGGAAGCGACGTCAGGAATTTACATGGCAGTTCACACGGAAGGGTGTACGAGAAGGGCTGTGCACTCTGACAGTTATCGGGCTGCTGCCTGCTCTGCTCACCTGCAGGCTTAGGCTGCAACCCTGACAGTCACTCCAACTAACTGGTGGCTGTGCAAGCCTACCCAAAAGCTTGAGGTCTCCAGGGAATTAGAAGGATGACATCTTTCAAAAGAACTACCATTTTATAAATGGACTATCTAAGAATTATAAGGAGACTGTGACCTGCTGAAAGACAATGGTGTCTATCCACCTCAACTGCAAGGCTATGACTTGTAACACAAACAGAAGCACTACAGCCTACCTATGCTAATGTCTCCACCCAAACAGAACTCCCAAGGACTGATATATCTGTCCAGACCTCAGGCTGCATGGAGCTCCAGTATCTGGAAGTCCTCCTAGAACCTGAAGGCAGTGGTGGATGTCATAGCTGCACAAGTGTGTCCAGCTGGAAGAACTCTTCGGACAATTAGCTATATAACAAGAGGAGCTCAACAGGCAGTGCAGTATCTGTGAATGTAAGCAGGTGGTCAATACATGGCATTGTGCACTGTCCCATGCTGAGCAACAGCCCTGCCTTAAGGCTGTGCAAGGGGAAGGTAAGCCTGAATCCAACCTTGAGCTGACTGACATGAGTAACTCATGAGATGAAGGAGACCGGACATTTGTCTCTGCTCGGGGTAGAAGGAAG
Source organism: Rissa tridactyla (assembly GCF_028500815.1). Taxonomy (NCBI): domain Eukaryota; kingdom Metazoa; phylum Chordata; class Aves; order Charadriiformes; family Laridae; genus Rissa; species Rissa tridactyla. The sequence continues at coordinate 7,339,075 of NC_071496.1, forward strand.
AATCTTCCCCGATCCCCTGAAGTGCCCCTGTATAACAGATACGATGCTCTAGGGGTGGAGAATGAAGAGCATGTGAGTAATGGACAGCATCCAGGAAAAGCCAACCATGCAAAGTTGATCCAACCACCCACCCGCATTAAAACCAGTGCCACCAGAAAAGTACATAAAGTATTAGTAATTGGAGATTCCTTACTGAAAGGCACTGAAGCACCCATTTGCTGTCCAGCCAACTTCTCTAGAGCTAGAGAAGTCTGCTGTCTACCAGGAGCTCGCATTCGCAACATCGCTGAGAGGCTGATGAGCCTGGTGAACCCTACAGATTATCATCTGCCCCTACTATTCCACATAGGGTCTAATGATACTAGGACAAGGCAACTTAGAACCATCAAATAAGACTATATGACCCTCGGAGCAATGTTAAAAGGATCTGGAGCACAAGTGCTGTTCTCTGTCCTCCCAGTCAGACAAAGGCGTTCAGGAAGGAGAAGATGGACTGAAGAGGTGAATGCCTGGCTTTGCAGCTGGTGCCATACTCGAGGTTTTGGCTTCTATGATCATGGATCTACCTTTGAGAAGACAAGGCTGATGGGAGCTGATGGGATTCACCTGACCAAGTGAGGCAAAAGTATCTTTGCCAACAAGCTGACCAGACTTATACAGAGAGCTTTAAACTAGATTTATTGGTGGAAGGGGATGGAGTTTTGAGTAACAAAGAAGAGCCAGGGGCTGCTGATGCATTAGGAACCAACAGGGAAACACCTGAGAAATGCCGCAACGGTATTAGGGCTTGTTACTGTAAAAAGGTGACACTAAAAAGGCCCAACTGAAGTGTCTCTATACCAATGGACGTAGCATGGGTAACAAACAGGAGGAGGTGGAAGCCATTGTGCAGCTGGAAAGGTATGATCTAATCACATGATGACTTCCTTCTCCAAGTGATAGAGGAGCCAACGAGGAGAGGTGCCATGCTGGACCTTGTTCTCACCAACAAGGAGGGGCTGGTGGAGAATGTCAAGCTCAAGGGTAGCCTCGGCTGCAGTGACCATGAAATGGTAGAGTTCAAGATCATTAGGGCAGCAAGAAGGGCACTCAGCAAGCTCACTACCCTGGACTTCAGGAGAACAGACTTTGGCCTCTTGAGGGACCTGCTTGGCAGGGTACCATAGGAAAAAGCACTGGAGGGGAGAGGGGCCCAAGGAAGCTGGTTAGTATTCAAGGATCACCTCCTCCAAGCTCAGGAGCGATGCGTCCCAACAAAGACAAAGTCAGGCAAAAAAGCCAGGAGGCCTGCATGGATGAACAAGGATCTCCTGGACAAGCTCAAAAGCAAAAAGGAGGCCTACAGAGGGTGGAAGCAAGGACAGGTAGACTGGGAGGAATACAGAGAAACTGTCTGAGCAGCCAGGGATCGGGTTAGTCAAGCTGAAGCCCAGATAGAATTAAATCTGGCCAGGGACATCAAGGGCAACAAGAAAAACTTCTACAGGTACGTCAGTGATAAAAGGAAGACTAGGGAAGATGTGGGCCCACTCAGGAAGGAAACAGGAGACCTGGTCACCCAGGTCACCCAGGATATGGAGAAGGCTGAGGTACTGAATGACTTTTTTCCCTCGGTCTTCACTGGCAAGGGCTCTGGCCACACTGCCCAAGTCGCAGAAGGCAAATGCAGGGACTGGGAGAATAAAGAATCACCCACTGCAGGAGAAGATCAGGTTTGAGACCATCTGAGGAACCTGAAGGTACACAGGTCCATGGGACCTGATGAGATGCATCTGTGAGTCCTGAGGGAACTGGCAGATGAAGTTGCTAAGCCACTATCCATCATATTTGAAAAGTCGTGGCAGTCTGGTGAAGTTCCCGCTGATTGGAAAAGGGGAAACATAACCCCCATTTTCAAAAAGGGAAAAAAGGAAGACCCAGGGAACTACAGGCCAGTCAGTCTCACCTCTGTGCCTGGCAAGATCATGGAGCAGATACTCCTGGAATCTCTGCTAAGGCACATGGAAAATAAGGAAGTGATTGGTGAAAGCCAACATAGCTTCACTAAGGGCAAATCGTGCCTGACAAATTTGGTGGCCTTCTACGATGGCGTTACAGCATTGGCGGATAAGGGAAGAGCAACTGACATCATCTACCTGGGCTTGTGCAAAGTGTTTGACACTGTCCCGCACGACATCCTGGTCTCTAAATTGGAGAGACACAGATTTGACAGATGGACCACTTGGTGGATAAGGAACTGGCTAGATGGCCGCACTCAAAGAGTTGCAGTCAATGGCTCAATGTCCAAGTGGAGACCAGTGACAAGTGGCATTCCTCAGGGGTCGGTATTGGGACCAGGGCTGTTTAACATTTTGTTGGTGACATGGACAGTGGCATAGAGTGCACCCTCAGCAAGTTTGCCAATGACACCAAGCTGTGTGGCACAGTCAACACACTGGAGGGAAGGGATGCCATCCAGAGGGACTTGGACAGACTGGAGAGGTGGGCCCGTGCAAACCTCATGAAGTTCAACCAGGCCAAGTGCAAGGTCCTGCACCTGGGTCATGGCAATCCCAGGCACAAATACAGGTTGGGCGGAGAATGGATTGAGAGTAGCCCTGAGGAGAAGGACTTGGGGGTGCTGGTGGATGAGAAGCTCAGCATGAGCCATCAATGTGCGCTTGCAGCCCAGAAAGCCAACCGCATCCTGGGCTGCATCAAAAGAAGTATGGCCAGCAGGTTAAGGGAGATGATTCTGCCCCTCTACTCCGCTCTGGTAAGACCCCACCTGGAGTATTGTGTCCAGCTCTGGAGTCCTCAGCACAAGAAGGACATGGACCTGTTGGAACGAGTCCAGAGGAGGGCCACGAAGATGATCAGAGGGCTTGGAGCACCTCTCCTATGAGGACAGGCTGAGAGAGCTGGGGTTGTTCAGCCTGGAGAAGAGAAGGCTCCGGGGAGACCTTATAGCAGCCTTCCAGTGTGGGAATAGAGAGCAACATAGGTCTGTTCGACCTTGATGAGATAAAGCTGCGTCCTGGAGAGAGGGCTTGAGAGAACAGAAAAACAAGAAAGAATCAGTAAGAAACAGGACGTGAGAATGAAGTCGTTGCTCCTCGTGAACAGACAGCAGAAACCAATTGGAAGAAGTAGAGAAGCGCATGGCAGTCGACCTTCAACCTATCAGCAGGACACAACTTGCGCGTGGAGAGTGTGTATAGCTATAAAGCCTGTCAGATTGTTGCAATAAAGGTCTTTGGTCTGTACCCCGCCAGAGTCCGTGAATCCATGCTCCACAAATGGCGCCCGAACAGGGACAAAAATCGTAGGAACGTATGAGGGACTTGAATCGTAGGAATGTACGACCGGTGGAGCAGCCCGGCTGAACGAGAAAAAAGACAGCAGTATTGGAGAGCTGCAGTCCGGACGAATAATCACCAGAAAAAGGTGAGCAGCCAGGGACGTGGGAGGATGGGATCGAGAGAGTCCTCAGAGGAAAAGGCAATTGTATGTATATTAGAAAAGTTTTTAAGTAGAAGGGGTATTCAGTACGATGAAGGAACTTTTCAACTTTTACTGGCATGGCTAAAAAGCAAGGGTCTTCCCGCTGATTCTACAACGGCTTTCCAATTATCAAGTTGGGAGCAAGCGGGCGAAACTTTATTTGAGACTGCAACAAAAGGGGATGCGACTGCCACAAAGGTTTTGACAACCTGGAGGTTGATTAAAGATACTTTACACAGCAGCCGCCGCTGCGGCTATGGCACCGGACAGCCCGATTACTACTCAGACAGAGGGGGGGAAACCCGATCTCCCGAACCCCCGCTAGATGTGACGTTGATGCCGCCGCGGTCTCCTGTGTTACCGGGTTGGGGCGATTCCTTGCCAAGTCCGGCACCAAGTCCGGCGGTTACTGCAACTTATAATCCTGCTCAACACTGGCAGAATTTACGTAAACAGGCATTACAGGACGGTGATACGGAAGCCGCTACTGCCATTGCCTGTCCGGTACTGTTTAATCAAACAGACCGAACACCTGGGAACCGATAAGGTGGGAGCTGGTTAGAGAAATGCGGAAAACAATTATGCAGCATGGACTAACCTCCCCTTATGCACAAGGACTATTAAATAACATTATGAAAGGACGCATACTAACTCCATTCGATATCAAGCAGCTAGCCGAAGTTATTTCTACCCCAACACAGCGAGTTCTTTTTATGGGTAGGCGTATATTACAAGCCTTAAAGAATCCAGGCTTAATAGATATGATAGAAGCTTGCAACCGAGTGGGATCTATCTCTTATCAAACCGATTGGCAGCAAATTCTAGAGATGATATGGAAACAGGAGGATATCAGACAAGCTGCGAGCAATAACGATGCTGCTCCGTCTGGGGCAACTGCCACACCTCCTAATTTTAAAGCAGACGATTGCCCCCCGGTCTTGCTGAGATCAGAACAAGCCGAAGGGAAAGGAGGCACTCAAGTTCACTCTACCTTATTCTGTAAAAGCCCTGAGGATGATCCTGGGAGCCCCTTTGATCCTGGTCCAATAAATCCAGAGACCGAACCTGATTTATATCCACCTTTAACCCCAATTAAAGCTATGGCTGCATCTGCTCCAGCTGCGGAGATTTTACAGCAACAGCGACGAAAGTCGTTATCGCGCTCCTCCGTTCTTAACCCTCCTCCATTTGCACCAGGTACTGCATCTGTTCCTCCTTCTCAACCGCTTATACGTGCGCAGCCGGAATCGGGATATTGCAGTGTATTGTCAGAATGTCAGCAGAGAAGGACAGAGCCGGAGCTGTTTTGCTCCTGCCATTGCCCGCCTCGCCCCCTCCCCTCCCCAGTCGTCTCCCTGAGATAGAAGTGCTGTTTTTGTATGGCTGCTGTGTAAGTGTGTGTGGGCGCCAGCTTATACCTGCTGATCAGCATGTGTGCTACTGTTTGCTTTTTGTTGTGTGCAGTGTCGTTAGGTGACTCCCCTTGAGCAGGTGTTCTGCCCGGTGTGGTACTGTTCTCGTACACGACTAGGACTGACACTCCGTCAAGTGAAGAAGTTTGTATATACACAATGTTTAGACGTAAGGCGAGCGCGCCCCAGGTAGATACACCAGGATGGTCTGTAGAACCGATGGAAGTCCTGAAATATTGGGGGAGTTTTCACCAGCCGACATGCTTACGCTCTCGGGAATGGCTCGCCCGTGGAGGGCATATGGCTGGTTGTTTGTTGTTTGTCTATAAGATCATGGTTGATCGGGAAAAGGAGTTGAGCCAAAATCTACAGGATGCTCTGTAGGAAAATGAGAAACTGAGCTCTTGTTGCAAAGCTAGACTTTTATGTCAGTCGTAAGTGATGGGAAAAAAAAAAAGGGAAAAAAAAAAAAGAAAAACCAAACAGGAACAATTAGATGGGAAATGTGCCACATCATTAGCACAAAAGTATGCCATACGTGCTACGAGAAAGCAGCAAAAAAAGAGAAATAGGACACCTGATTCAAAGCAGTACCAGAGAGATATGGTTTTGGTTTTTCCCTATATGTGTATATGTTATTGCATGCCTTAGTAGATTGCTCTGTGTTATACCCTGTGAGACTAAAATGAACCCCAGCAGAAGCGGTCTCTTGAGCAAGGGGGTGGAATATGGGAAAGCAACAGAAGATCGGCGAGGAGGATTGTAAATACACTCAAGGGACTCACACCTGGGTGCTGGAAAACACATATATCACACCAATTGTTATTCAGTCTTGGATGCTGGCAAAAAAAGCATTTGGATGACATAAGCCTGTAATGGACTCACAGACACCTTATCCAGCTGCTTGAGAATCCTGGCCTGTTGTGGAAGAAGATCAAAGCACAGTACCAGCAAGAACAGGGAGTCCGCATGCGCTCTTGCTAACAAGGACTCTTTTGCTGCCAAGGATTCGTGATAACAAGGACTCTCTTGCTGCCAGGGATAAGTTTAACAATGCTACTAGTACCGCTATGTCTGAGTTATTGCTAGATGTAGATAGTATTCGATATGCGACGCTGCAAAACAGAGCTGCTACTGATTTTTTGCTTTCAGCTCACAGACATGGTTGTCAAGATTTTAAAGGACTGTGTTGTATGAATCTAAGTGACCACTCCAAATCCATCCATGCCCAGTTGCAGGAACTGCACCGACCGAACCAGCAACTTGTGGAGACCACTGGGTGAAATCTCTTTGCTGGATGGACTTGGGGGTGGGGCTGGTTGAAGCAAATTATACTCATTGCCTGTGGGGAAGGAATTTGTCTGTTATGTTTAGTATGCTGTTTGCCGTGTTTAATAAGCATTATACGATCAGTTGTAAATGCCACTTTGCATTGTACCCTTGTACGAGTTGTAGAATGTGTTGCTCTAAAAACTATGTGTGTATCCATGAGAACCTGACCTTCACAGAAGAAGATAACAAGAAGGGATTACAACAATGTAGTCACGTATCAGACAGCCACTGTTAGCAAAGCTGGATCATGAGTTTGGTGAGACTCGCTGCATACGCTGGCCACGCATGCAGCGACTCTGGCCTGTACTTTTCTACTCGATCCAGTGCAGGAGAGTCTGGTGGGACTTGCTGCATGCACTTGCCACGCGTTCAGCGACTCTAGCCTGTACTTCTCCACTCAATCCAGTGCAGGATATAAGGGGGCTGTCTCGGGTCAGAGAGGGGGAGAGAGACATGAGTGCACTTTGAAGATACAGGGGATGCCCTGAAGCACTGTGTCTGCCCCTGCCCGCCCCCCCATAAGTTCTACGTTCATTAACCCCAACAGCTCCGAAGGCATTACAGCATGCATGTTGCAGATAAGATATAGTCTACTACTGCTGCAAGACGCATTGAACACCTTCCTACAAGAATTTCAACTTTACGCCCTGATAGGACAGTGGGATGATGCACCGGCAAAGAGCCTGACTGCATTAGAGTGGGTATTTTTGCCACATACCTTTTCAAAACCAGTAACTATGATGGTTGAAATGTTACCGCGATTGTTTTTCCAGGGTCGTTTGTGCTGTCACCAGCTTTCTGGAATGGATCCAAGCCACATACGTGTCCCCATCAAAAAGGATGACCTTGACCCTTGCTTATCACAAAGTCTTAACCTACAAATTGCCTTAGTACATTATATTGGGCAAATAAATTATTCTTTCCCCTAGCACAGACTATTACAGTCACTTTCACAAATTCCTTTACAGTCACGCATCCTGCTAGCGCCAAAGCCTCTTGATGGCACCCGTACGGTGTTTGTAGATGGTTCAGGGACACAGTAAAGGCTTTTGACTTATTTCAACAGGAACTGTTAAATGTAGGCAGACTCTCAATGTGTTACTGGTATTGTTCAAAGACTTGAAGGAGCATTTATAAAACAAGTAGAGAACCAATTGTTATTTAGTCTCTTACTGCAATTAATGTTACTTTTATTAAAAAGACAGTTTCCTTATTTTATTGTCCACATATGCTCTCATGTTTTAAATTTTCTAAGCATGTCTTCTTTGTCATCCACAGCAGTAGAGCGACATTTCGTAAGAACTGTTGAATGGCCTGAACAACCGAAGGTATATTATAAGCACCTTAAATCGGGGTGCATGCTAACCACAGATAATACTGCAACAAATAGAAGTTGTGAGCAAGAAAATTCTGTATTTGTACTTCTCATACGTATGTTTGCTTCGGCTCAAAATGCAAGTATACAAGAATGTAATCAATCTTATTGTGTAAATTTAACGCGAGTAAGGTATAAAACAGCAGTAACATGGATAGGGAATTGGCAAAATGCATTAAAAACACGTCTTTCTCTGTATTGTGATTGGGAGTACAACTCTCGAAGACTTTGTGTTACATCTCTCCCCTGGAATACGTTGCTGCATGGCTGGGAAATGGTTAAACACCATCTCCAAGGTGCTTTTGACATGTCGTTGCAAGAAAATATTCGTCCTTTATGTGATCAGCTAAAAGCTCAAATACTAAAGATTCAAGACTTAATGAACTACAATGTATTTGAAATATTACAAAAGGATTTCTCGTGGGTAAATCCAAAGAAATTGGCTTTCTGGGCTAAATTTAGGAATCTGGGTATTTATTGCCTTAGCAGGGTTCTTTTTGATTCTGTTTTTAATTGTGTTTAGTATATAACCTGCTAAGAGCGTCACGACGAGTAGAAGCACAAGTCATGGCGACCTTGTTAATAAATGGTCTGGTGTTAAACAAAAAAGGGGGCGATGGAGCAGATCTATGAGCAGAGGCCTGCGTACGGCCAAAGACCCAGTGAGCAGAGCACACAGTAAACACAGAGCCAAGAGAACAGTTCATACCTTTACTCCATCCTGTGACAACCATATAACATTCCCGAATCTCGGACAAAGAATAGGGCTAATAATAGTGGGTTATTAGCAGATGTAGACTCTATTCAGCATGCTACGCTTCAAAATAGAGCTGTCATTGATTTTTTGCTTTTAGCGCAAGGTCACGGGTGTGAAGATTTTGAAGGTATGTGTTGTATGAATCTTTCTGACCACTCTGAGTCTATCCATAAAAGTATCCAGCAATTGAAAGAAGGGTTTAATCAGCTACAGATTGAGAATGAATGGGACTGGCTAAACAACCTGCTGCGCAGTTGCGGTATTTCTGGATGGCTATCATCAATTGTAAAAACTGGACTGTTGTTGCTATTCTTTGTGTGTGCCTTAATGCTTGTTGTGCCCTGTATCTTAGGCTGCCTATAGAAAATAATGCAAAGAATGATTAATCAAGCTTTTGTAGTAGAAAAACAAAAAGGGGGAATTGTGGGAATAGAGAGCAGCATAGGTCTGTTCGACCTTGATGAGATAAAGCTGCGTCCTGGAGAGAGGGCTTGAGAGAACAGAAAAACAAGAATGAATCAGTAAGAAACAGGACATGAGAATGAAGTCGTTGCTCCTCGTGAACAGACAGCAGAAACCAATCGGAAGAAGTAGAGAAGCGCATGGCAGTCGACCTTCAACCTATCAGCAAGACACAATTTGCCCGTGGAGAGTGTGTATAGCTATAAAGCCTGTCAAATTGTTGCAATAAAGGTCTTTGGTCTGTACCCTGCCAGAGTCCGTGAATCCATGCTCCACATTCCAGTACCTAAAGGGGGCTTACAGTAAAGATAGGGAGGGACTCTTTCTCAGGGCGTGTAGAGATAGGACAAGGCGTAATGGTTTTAAACTGAAAGAGGGGAGATTTAGATTGGATAATAGGAAGAAATTCTGTGAGGGTGTTGAGGCACTGTAACAGGTTGCCCAGAGAAGTTGTGGATGCCTGGAAGTGTTCAAGGCCAGGCTGGATGGGGCTTTGAGCAGCCTGGTCTAGTGGGAGGTGTCCTTGCCCATGGCAGGGGCTTTGGAACTATATGATCCTTAAGGCCCCTTCCAGGCCAAACCATTCTATGATTCTATGACACCTGATGAAAAAGAAGCACAGCAAGCAAGGAAGCAAGGAGACCAGCATGGCTGAGTAAGGACCACCTGGTCAAACTGAAGTTTTAGAAGGAAATGCACAGGTGGTGGAACCAGGGTCATGTATCCTAGGAAGAATATAGGGACACTGCCAGGGTGTGTAGGGATAGAATCAGGAAAGCTAAGGCGTAGCTGGAGCTGAATTTGGCAAGAGATTGAATAATAATAAGAAAGGCTTCTACAGGTATGTCAGCCAGAAAAGGAAGGTCAAAGAAAGCGTACACCCCTGGTAAATAAGACTGGAGAACTGGTAACAGCCAACACGGAGAAGGCTGAGGTACTCAACATTTTTTTTTGCCTCGTTCTTCACTTCTAATCTCTTCCTACATTTCTCAAACCCCTCAAACTCAAGACAGGGACTAGGGGAGTGAATTCCCTCCTGTCGCAGAAGATCAGGTTTGAGACCACCTGAGGAACCTGAACATACACAAGTCCATGGTACCAACAAGATGCGTCCCAGGGTCCTGAGGAAACTGGCAGATGTAGCTTCCAAGCCACTCTCCACGGTATTTGAAAAGTCATGGCAGTCAGGTGAAGTCCCCGGTGACTGGACAAAGGGAAACATCCCGCCCATTTATAAAAAGGGTAATAAGGAGGCCCTGGAAACTACTGAGCAGTCACCCTCACCTCCGTGCCCAGTAAGATCATGGAACAGATCCTCCTGGAAAACATCTTGAAACATATGGAAGACAGGGAGGTGATTAGAGACAACCAACATGGCTTCACCATGGGCAAGTTGTACCTGACTAATCTAGCGGCCTTCTATGATGGAGTGACTGCATCAGTGAACAAGGGAAGAGCTATGGATGTCATCTATCTGGACCTCTCTAAGGCCTTTGATACAGTCCCCCACAACATTCTTACTGCTAAATTGATTAGATGGATAAGGAATTGGCTGGATGTCCACATCCAAAGAGTTAGAGTCAATGGCTCAATGTCCAAGTGGTCCAATGTCCAGTAACAAGTGGTGTCCCTCGAGGGTCCGTACTGGGACCAGTACTATTGAATATCTTCATCAATGACATAGACAGTGGGATTGAGTGCACCCTCAGCAAGTTTGCAGACCACACCAAGCTGAGTGGTGCAGTTGATTCACTAGTGGGAAGGGATATCTGCCATCCAGAGGGACCTTGACAGGCTTGAGGAGTGAGCCCATGGGAACCTCATGAAGTTCAACAGGGCCAAGTGCAAGGTCCTGCACCTGGGTCACAGCAATCCCCAATATCAGTACAGACTGGCGAATGAATGGATTGAGAGCAGCTGTGCAGAGAAGGACTTGGGGATGCTGGTGGGTGAAAAATTGGACATGAGCCAGCAATGTGCACGTGCAGCCCAGAAAGCCAATCATATCCTGGGCTGCATAAAAAGAAGCATGGCCAGCAAGTCGAGGGACTCTGCTCTTATGACACCCCACCTGGAGTACTGCGTCCAGCTCTGGGGTCCCCAATACGAGAAAGACATGGACTTGTTGATGATCAGAGGGCTGGAGCACTTTCCCTGTGAAGAAAGGCTGAGAGCACTGGGGTTGTTCAGCCCTGAGAAGAGAAGGCTCCGGGGAGACCTTATAGCAGCCTTTCAATATATAAAGGAGGATTATAATAAAGTCAGCGAGAGACTTTTTGCCAGGGCCTGTAGTGACAGGACAAGGGGCAATGGTTTTAAACTGAAAGAGTGTAGATTTAGATTGGACGTAAGGAAGAAATTTTTTACAATGAGGGTGGTGAGACACTGGAACAGGCTGCCCAGAGAATTTGTAGATTCCCCATCATTGGAAGTGTTCAAGGTCAGGTTGGATGGGGCTTTGAGCAACCTGATCTAGTGAAAGCTGTCCATGCTCATGGCAAGAGGGTTGGACTAGATGATCTTCAAAGGTCCCTTTCAACCTAAACCAGTCTATGATTCTATTTACAACAAATTTCATACTTTGGTTACTTAAGAATTATATTGGCTGGTCCGTTTAGTATATATAGATATTGGTAAGAACTGCTGGGTGGGTAAGTGTACTGCTTTGAATAAAGTACAAACTGTGAGATTAGTTTTAAGATAGCAATATTAATCATTCTGGATGAGACTGAGACATACTGTAAAAGCTCTGTCAGTCTCTGGTGCTTCATATAGTGATTCTGAGAACACTGCCCAAGTCTCTTACCTGCAGGATTCTTAAGGTACCTTTCAATTTATACTATATGTAGATTTTAATTAGAATTCAGTAATTACACAACCCTACATGACAATGTGAATTGATTTGTAATATTGCTTTGAAAGATTCTGCAGTTTTATCTTTTGCTTCTTATTTTTTATTGGAATATGGCATCAAATCTCTCTTCATCCTTTCTTCTCTCCTTGCCTTTCTCCATATGTATATTCGCTCTAGCATGTCCCTTCCTTATCTTCTGTTCTCAAAGTCTTTGCCCCAGTGCATCAAGTTACGATACAGGTATTGCTTTATTCTACTTTTTCTGGAGTGTTCTTTCATTTCTGTATTACCTGTCTTGCTCCTCCAATTCTCCCTAGGTTGTTTTATTGACTATCCCTTCTCCTTGGCCTTAAACCCATACTTCATGTCCCATTGGCATGATGTTTCCCATGAAAATTGTCAAGGAAATCTTTAGCTCATTGATAGTTATATGAGACATTACTTTTCTGCCTTTGGTCCAACTATCCCCTGGCTGGTTTATGCTCTGCAAGACTATTTCAGTTTGACTCTGCAATGTCCAATCTTGCAGACAAGGACCTATGACCTCCACCATTTTCTGACTTTGTCCTTCTATATTCTTTGTAGCCACTGTTGTAGTATTTAATGTCCCTGGGGTCCAGTTGTAAAATTGCCTTAAAGAAGCATCTTAGGGAGGTATATAGGAGAATATGTTTGAGGATGATGTCACTGTCCCGTTTCAGGAACAACAGCACTTTTCAGTGGGCTCAGTTCTTTTACCACTCTAGAAAGCTACTAGTTCTCTTATGAGATCTTTTAAGTTGTATCTCGTTAACTAAGCTTAATCAAGCACTTTCTTCAGGAGTGTGCTTCCTAGGAGCCTGTTGATCTATTCTATACTGTTTAACTAGGATGAAGCAACTGACTTATCTGTATGCTTTTTTTTGATACTACATCTTATGACTTCTAAAGTACAAAACCATCATTTAGCAATTGATACTGTTAGACGCATACTGCAATAAAAAATGTTATCTATTGATCTGAATACTATATTGTTATAGAAAAGTAGAATCGTAGAATCATAGACTCATAGAATTGTTAGGGTTGGAAGGGACCTTAAAGATCATCTAGTTCCAACCCCCCTGCCATGGGCAGGGACACCTCCCACTAGATCAGGTTGCTCAGAGCCCCATCCAGCCTGGCCTTAAAAACTTCCAGGGACGGGGCTTCCACCACCTCTCTGGGCAACCTGTTCCAGTGTCTCACCACCCTCATGGTGAAGAACTTCTTCCTAATGTCCAATCTGAATAGACCCATCTCTAGTTTTAATCCATTCCCTCTAGTCCTACCATTACCTGACATCCTAAAAAGTCCCTCCCCAGCTTTCTTGTAGGCCCCCTTAAGATACTGGTAGGCCACTATTAGGTCTCCTCGGAGCCTTCTTTTCTCCAGACTGAACAACCCCAACTCTCTCACTCTGTCCTCATAGGAGAGATGCTCCAGCCCTCTGATCATCCTCGTGGCCCTTCTCTGGACACATTCCAGCATGTCCATATCTTTCTTGTAGTAGGGGCTCCAGAATTGGACGCAGTACTCCAGGTGGGGTCTCACGAGAGCAGAGTAAAGGGGGAGAATCACCTCCCTCGACCTGCTGGCCACGCTTCTCCCAATGCAGCCCAGGATACGATTGGCTTTCTGGGCTGCTAGTGCGCACTGACGGCCCATGTTGAGCCTCTCATCCACCAGCACCCCCAAGTCCTTTTCTTCAGGGCTGCTCTCAAGCCAGTCACTGCCCAGCCTATATCGGTGCTTGGGATTGCCCCGACCCAGATGGAGGACCTTGCACTTGGTCTTGTTGAACTTCATGAGGTTGGCATGGGCCCACCTCTCCAGCCTGTCGAGGTCCCTCTGGATGGCATCCCTTCCCTCCAGCGTGTCAGCCACCCCACACAGCTTGGTGTCAGCAGCAAACTTGCTGAGGGTGCACTCAATCCCACTGTCCATGTCGCTGATGAAGATGTTAAACAAGACCGGTCCCAGTACTGATCCTTGAGGGACTCCACTTGTCACTGGCCTCCACTTGGACATGGACCCATTGACAGCCACTCTTTGGGTGCGGCCATCAGGCCAGTTCTTTATCCAATGAATTGTCAGTCCATCAAACCCATATTTTATCAGCTTGGAGACCAGGACGTCACGCGGGACAGTGTCAAAGGCTTTCCTCAGGTCCAGGTAAATGACGTCAGTTGCTCTCCCCTTGTCTATTGATGTTGTGACCTTCTCATAGAAGGCCATCAGGTTTGTCAGGCACGATTTGCCCTTGGTGAAGCCGTGTTGATTGTACCCAATCACCTCTCTGTTATTCTTCTGCCTCAGCAGTGCCTCCAGGAGGATCTGCTCCATAATCTTACCAGGCACGGAGGTGAGACTGACTGGCCTACAGTTCCCTGGTTCATCCTTCTTTCCCTTTTTGAAAATGGGGATTATGTTTCCCCTTTTCCAGTCAGTGGGGACCTCACCAGACTGCCATGACTTTTGGAATATAATAGAGAGCAGTTTAGCAACCTCATCCGCCAGTTCCTTCAGTACCCGTGGGTGTATCCCATCAGGTCCCATGGACTTGTTCACTTTCAGGTTCATCAGATGGTCACAAACCTGATCTTCACTTACAATGGGCAGTTCTTTCCAACCCCTGCCATTATCTTCTGTGACTCTGGGAGTGTGGCTGGAGCCCTTGCCAGTGAAGACTGAGGAAAAGAAGTCGTTGAGAACCCCAGCCTTCTCCATATCACTTGTCACCAGTTCTCCCGTTCCCTTTCTGAGGGGGCCCACACCTTCCCTAGTCGTCTTCTTACCATTAATATACCTATAGAAATTTTTGCTCTTTCCCTTGATCTCCTTGGCTAGATTTAATTCTAACCGAGCTTTAGCTTTTCTCACCAGGTCTTTTGCTGCTCGGACAGCTTCCTTATATGCCCCCCATTGCAGCTGTCCTTTCTTCCACTCCTTATAAAGTTTCTTTTTGTGTGACAGTGTATCCAGGAGCTCCTTGTTCATCCAGGCAGGTCTCCTAGCATTCTTTCCTGCCTTCCTCTTTGTCAGTATACTTTGCTCCTGGACATGGAGAAGGTGATCCTTGATTACTGACCAGCTGTCCTGGGCCCCCCTTCCCTCTAGAGCTTTGTCCCACGGCACTTTGGCCAGCGGATCCCTGAAGCGATCAAAGTCTCTATGCCTAAAGTCCAGGGTCGTAAGCTTGGAATACATCCTCCTAGTTGCCCTGAGGATCTTAAATTCTATCGCTTCGTGGTCACTGCAGCCAAGGCTATCCCTGAGCCTCGCATTGGTCACCAGCCCTTCCCTGTTGGTGAGAACAAGGTCCAGCACAGCACCTTTTCTTGTTGGTTCCTCTACCATTTGGAGGAGGAAGTTGTCATCTATGCATTCCAGGAACATCCTGGATTGCTGGTGCCTTGCTGTGTTGTCCCTCCAGCAGATGTCAGGGTGGTTGAAATCCCCCACAAGGACCAGGGCCTGTGAACGCGAAGCCACGTCTATCTGCCTATGGAGGGCCTCATCTGCTTGGCTCCACTGGTCAGGTGGCCTGTAGCAGACCCCTACTGTAACATTGCCTTCCCCTGTCTTCCCTTTAATCTTAACCCATACACTCTCAACCAGCTCATCGTCCTTCCCCATGTGGAGTTCCATCGATTCTAGCTGGTCACTGATGTAGAGGGCAACACCTCCTCCCCTCCTACCCTGCCTGTCCTTCCTAAAGAGCTTGTATCCATCTATCCCTACATTCCAGTCATGGGAATCATCCCACCAAGTTTCAGTAATAGCCACTATGTCGTGGCTTTCCAGCAGCACAGTGGCCCTTAACTCATCCTGTTTATTGCCCAAGCTGCGTGCATTCGTGTAGAGGCACTTCAGCTGGGCTGGCCGCGTCACCCTCTTGTGAGAATCCCCCTTGATTCCCTTGGGGTGTCCCAGTGCATCGTCTCCGGCTTGCCTCGGGGCAACAATTTGAGAGCCCTTTCTAGGACTCCATCCCTCTGCCCCTGATGTGCTGCCCCACTGTTTGTTACAGGCAAGCATGAAATTATTGACCCCTTCCCCCTTCAAATCTAGTTTAAAGCCCTATCAATGAGCCCTGCCAACTCCTGCTCCAGAATCCTTTTCCCCCTCTGGGATAAGTGCATCCCATTAGCTGCTCGCAGCTCTGGTGCCTCATATACCAAGCTGTGCTCATAAAATCCAAAGCCCTGTCGATGACACCAGTCCTGGAGCCATGAATTGACCTGTTGACTCCTCCTATGTATTCCCTCGTCCATCGCTGATATCAGAGGGATGGGGGAGAACACAACCTGAGCTCCTGATCCCTTTACCAGTTGCCCTAAGGCCCTGAAATCTCTTTTAAATGATTGTGAGCCTCTCATTGCTGCCTCATCACTTCCCACCTGAAAGACCAGAAGCAGGTAGTAATCTGAAGGACTCACAAGGGTGGGGAGTTTACCTACAACGTCCTTTACCTGGGCACCAGGGAGACAGCAGACCTCTCTATGAAGCAGGTTTGGTCTGCATATTGGGCCCTCTGCTCCCCTCAGCAGGGAGTCACCTACAACAATGACCCTTCAAAGTTACTGAAGTACAACCTTCAGTAATAGTATAATAGAACTCTTAAAATTAAATAATGTACTAATTATTTGCAAATATTTCAGGCTATTCTTCGGTCTAGTTACCTAAATTATGTGCATTTACTTTATTAAAACTTGATTGTATACCGACCTATCAAATATTCACGTTACTGAGTTGCTACATGTTCTTATCTATTCTTTGTCATATATACTCATTGCTAAAATATTAGTGGTTGATTGGAACTGTATTTTTAGTTTACCTCTTTCTGATCCAATGTCCAAGATGTTTGTTAACTATTGATCTTGCTGTTCAAAATTTTCCCTCTCTCTTTTAAATCCCTGCATTTTCTGTAACTTAGCATAGGAAATTAAACTGGTTATTTTATTTCCCCCCTCATGTCTGCAGTTGCTTGTTTTTTCCAGTTACATTATAAAACTAGTTATGACTTTTAGAACTCCATGGATATACTTAGTTTGGGCTTTTCTATTGAAGTTGGTGTTCTACCGAAAGTGTTATCCTTTTTGGGAGAAGTAGGGCAAGCTTATTTCCTGTGGGTAGTTTGAAGAATAACCCTGCTCCCACCTTTTATTAAAGTGCCTACTGTCTCAGTTAAAATTGTAACTAATTTGTAAGTTATCCTGAGAAACATCCAATGTTAAGCTAAGACTGTTGCACAAAGGAGGGTGAGACAGATTCACACACCTGAAGATTCGTTAGTGGGGCCATCGCTGATGGCAGTATACATCGACTCTGATGGCAGAAGTTATTTTGGGGGGAAAACAAAGGAGAGAGAGAAAAGGGAAAGGGAAAACAACACCTCCTTCCCCAGCCAGCTGGGAAGATGACCTCGGGGGGGCATGCTTCTCCATTGCAGCAGGTGCTGGCAGTGAAGAAGATGATGATAACCACGCTTTACTCCTGGTATTATATACTATATACTTTTCATCAGGAGCTGCTTAAACTTATGTCCTGGTTCCAGCGGGGACAGGGTTAATTCTCCCCAGACTCCAGCAGGGACACAGGTATTCCATGCCATGTGAGCCATGCCCACTCTGAGCTGCCGGGGGAGGGGGCAGGAAGTCACCGCTTGGAGGGGGCTGGGGCGTCCCGGGTCCGGGTCAGTGAGCGGCGGGAGTGGCGGTTCCGTAATTGTGTTTGTATATTCCTCTATTCGCATTATTGTTGTTGTTGTTTTCTTGTTCCCTTTGCTGTTCTGTTAAACTGCCTTTGTCTCAACCCAAGAGTTTTGCCTTTTTCTTCCGAATCTTCCCGTACTGGGAAAGCCCGAGCGAGCGGCAGGTGGTTCTTTGTTGCCGTCTGAGGCCAAACCACAACAACTTCCTATTGGTTGTTCCTGCTTGTGACACTCTTAGCAGTGGTTGGAGCATGCTAATTAGGCATCAGTGTTGCATATTAATTGGCTGTTAAGACTCTGTGCATATGTATTATTGGATAGTATTTATCAGGTATTTAAATAACTACTATCTACTTTGCTGTGCACTGTGCTTGTTTTTCTCTAGTATAAATTAAAAATTTGCAAAACAAAGTGAAGGAAAGAGGTGTTTCTTATACCACTGGTAGTCGCTTCTCATGAGAACTTGCCATAACAACAGTATCAGGAACTTGCAGGTGTAAGGCCATGAGACCAACAACACCTGAATAACAGTATGGGAACACAAGGGGAAACTGCCACAGAGGCTCTGGAAAAATACTGACACACCAGTTTAGGTGAAAGGTTACAGAGCTTCGAATAGCAGAGCCTTAGCATTGCTGATGCTAAGGCACTTCAGGTACTGTGCAACAAACACATTGCCACTACTTAATGGAAAAATATTGTAGTACTTTTCCCCAAGAAATATGCCTAATCAATGATGATGATTCAGTCTTAGAACCTCCCTAGCTGCTCTATACAATTAATACAAAATTATAAGTAATGGAGGCTAAAGTGTAATGATCATTCATTCTGACGTGTTTTGATCATCACTTTTAATTTTGACTCTGACTCATTTTTAAAAGGTTAAAAGTAACTTCAAATGTTTTTTGTTGTATTCAGACTCCTTTTATTCTCTTAACACTTTCCTTTTAATGTATGAAAGACTCATGAAAATGGGAATGGACTGTCAAACACACATATTTGTCTTTCAAGATATTGTTATGAGCTTTGAGTAAACTCATGCCTTTTTACTAGACAATTATTCAGTTTTGAGGGAGGATATGAAATCAGGTAACTTTTATAAAATTCTAAGAGTTTTAGGCAAGGTTTCTGATGCATCAACTAGCAGGTATAAAAACAGCTAATGCTTCTGCAAACAAAACTAACATACTTGCAGTAATTTAAAAACTTTCAGACTTTACTGTCAGTTTCACTATTACTTCTTCTGTCAAATTATTTTTTCATCTTATTTTTCATAATATGTGGTATATGCTGTTTCTCCTTGCAGACACCTCCACCTCAATAAGAATGCAACAATCGACTATATAGCAAGCTTCCTGGTGCTTCACTTCTAAAGCCATTAAAAGATGTGGATTTTAATCTGATCAACAATTTGGAAACCACCTTTGAGCTGAATTATCCCACAGTATGTACACTATTTACAATCCTTTATTTTGTTCTTTTTCCCTCTCCTGAAACTGCATTGGTGGTCTGTGATAAAACTACTATGTTTGTACTGTGAAATGCTCTTCCTTCCACAGCAAATATGTAGTTATATGTTCCAAACAATGTTGTTGCTTCTTTTTCAAAAAGCTATATGCAAGGGACATAATCAGGGCTTATGGACAGAAGATACTCTAAAATTCATTGGGGTTTTTGTTTTGATTTTTATTCCAGTGTTGTCTCTAGCCTACAGCACAATGAAATTTAGATAAGAAACTACACTTTTAAGTTTCTCTTGTTTTGAGAGACCGGTCCATCTCCCCCAACTTAATAAATCTTTGTATCATTTACCCTAGAAGAGAACACTTACTGATAACCTAAATAAATTTATTGATGGTTTTTGCTGAGTGCTCTTCTAATAAAGAACTCCTCAGTGGAGAGCTTCCACTGTACTTTATCAATTAGTACCAAGGGTAGTTTCTGAACCACATTTTTCCCAACATTAATAAAGACTTAATGTAAGTTTGTACTTGATCTTGAACATTGTTTGGATTTGTCAGATGCTTTCCTTGCTCTAAGGAGCTTACAATTTAAAGGTGGAATCTCAAAATGCTCACTGCATTGGCCAATGTTTGTAGTATGCTGTTCTGGAAGTAAAAAGGAACTGTGGTTTCTCCTTCAAGCCCACAGAGTTTTGAAACTTGATTAACTTTTAAGTCTTTTTAAAACCCCTTCAGGCATTATTAATTCCATTCCAAAAGAGCGAAAGTTGCATGTAAGCTATATAGTAAGTTTCCTTCAAGTATTCTGAGTGCTTTAAGTTCATCACTAAATGCATAGAGGGGACGAGGGGGAAATAATAATTTGGAACTGGTTAAAGATGAGTAGTTTTTCTATAACAAAGTCAGTTTGGGGTATTTTGAAGAGCTTGAGATATGCGGATGTGAATCCTTTTGGCTCACCTAATATACTATCTAGACTGACTGAGGTATGTTTAATGAGTATTTCAGACATGCAGTCTGTACTAATATTGTATGCAATTCAAAGAAGCCTTAAACATCTCTTATGATCTTACAGTGGAAGACTATCATGATATCAAATTATTATTCAACTTTTAGGACTAAAGCATTTGCCTACATGTTGAGGATATTATGCCACCTGCTAGGAATTATGCCATTGTCAACAGGGCTAGGCCCTAGGTTCCTGCTCGTAGAAGATGAGTAGCCAATCCACTGAGTAAATAAATGGTTTATTTATCTGACATGCAGAGCAGCTTGAGCTGGGTGCCTCCAAAGAGGGACGCCGAACGAGGAAATCCACAGGCGATTATACCCTTACAATCTAAATTCCCCACCCCTCACACAACAGTTCTGACCAGTAGTAATATTAAGGTCTGGGGTCTTCCTGTTCTTCATTGGGTCCCTTCATTGTCTCTAGGTGGGCCATTTCTTCTCCTACCCCTAAGGCTGCTGCATCAGCTGATGATTGTAGTGGCTTTCCTTGCTTCCATATCTTCTAGCTCAAACTGGCTCTGGGGCCTTCTTTTACTTAACTAGGTAAAAGTTCAGTGTATCTGGGTGAAAGTTCACAGCTTGTGGCCTAAGGCTTCAGCAAATTTAGCTACTAACGCTAAGCAAGTTATGCTAAGAAAGTTCTATACAAGTAGTATACCACATCGCACAATGCTACAAAAACAAGGTTTCTTGTTTTTTGAGACTTCAAAAAAACAGTTCTGCTGAATCTGTCTCCAAGTTAAACTGGAAGGAGCAGTTAACACACCAGAAGGCTGTGCTGCCGTTCAGCGAGACCCGGACAGGCTAGAGAGTTGGGCATAGAGGAACCTAATGAGGTTCAACAAGGGCAAGTGTAGGGTCCTGCACCTAGGGAGGAAGAACCCCATGCACCGGTATAGGTTAGGAGCTGACCTGCCGGAAAGCAGCTCTGTAGAGAGAGACCTGGGAGTCCTGGTGGACAGCAAGTTGACCATGAGGCAGCAATGTGCCCTTGTGGCCAAGAAGGCCAATGGTCTCCTGGGGCGCATTAAAAAGAACTGTAAGAAAAATCTAAGTATTGTTTTTGCAGAGGAACAGCTTGGCCAGTCTGCAATGATGTAGCTAGAGAATGATTAACAACACAAAGGCTGATCAAGAGACGTGCAAGAATGCTCATCCCTTAGACAAAGGAGAAACCAGTCTATGCCGGATCGGTAGTTTAACGGGAGGATGAACGTTTAACTGAGGCCAGCTACCCTGGGCAATAATACCAAAAAAGGGAAGAAATAAGCAGGTGAAGTAAGGGGTTTAGGAGGGGTGATGGGGAGAAGTAAACAGAGGCGGAGCGAATGGAAGTAGTTTTAGGCGAATCGGATAGGCTGTAAACCCTGGAGTACCTAGCCAATGGGGAAACAGGGGAGGGAAATTTCAGCTGGGGATAGGAAATAAAAAGAAGTTATTTCAGGACCTCAGGTGTGCCTACCTGCTAGGTCACCCGTTCTTGCAAGAATGTTTAAATAAAATGTGCTTCGTATCAATTACTGCCTGAGCCATGGTTATTGGATAAGGAGCGTTTCTCACAGAACGTGTCCAGCAGGTCGAAGGAGGTTATCCTCCCCCTCTACTCTGCCCTGGTGAGGCCACATCTGGAGTACTGTGTCCAATTCTGGGCTCGCCAGTTCAAGAAGGACAGGGAACTACTGGAGAGAGTCCAGCGGAGGGCTACAAAGATGATCAAGGGACTGGAACACCTCTCTGATGAAGAAAGGCTGAGACACCTGGGTCTGTTTAGCCTGGAGAAGAGAAGACTGAGGGGGGATCTTTCAATGCTTATATAAATATCTAAAGGGTGGGTGTCAAGAGGATGGGGCCAGACTCTTTTCAGTGGAGCCTGGTGACAGGACAAGGGGAAACAGACGCAAGCTGGAACACAGGAAATTCCATCTCAACATGAGGAAAAACTACTTTACTTTGAGGGTGCCAGAGCACTGGAACAGGCTGCCCAGAGAGGTTGTGGAATCTCCTTCTCTGGAGATATTCCAAACCCGCCTGGATGCATTCCTGTGTAACCTGCTCTAGGTGAACCTGCTTTGGCGGGGAGGGGTTGGACTAGATGATGTCCGAAGGTCCCTTCCAACCCCTACAATTCTGTGATAAAAAGGAAGTGTACAAGAGCTGGAAGCAGGGACAGGTGACTCAGGAGGAGTATAAAGATGCTGTCCTATCATGCAGGGATGGTATTAGGAAAGTCAAGGCCCACCTGGAGTTGAATCTGGCAAGGGATGTGAAGGGCAAGAAGAAAGGGTTTGTGTGAGCTGACAACCACAAAACCACGGATTAAAGGCAAAGAACAAATTTAATCTCGATACCTTGCGAACTGGGAGATCTCCAAAGGAGCACCCAGGCAGACGCACGCAAGTGGGGGATGCAGGCACTGTGGAGCGATAGAGACCTTGATAGCGAGAGAGTCCTTGTTAATGAGTGAGAGAGTGAGAGTGTGTCCAAACCTGCTGTTCTCACCTGTATTTCAGGGATTCAAGCAGGTGTAGTTTTCCACTGTGCTTTGATCTTCGCCGACAGCAGGGCAGGCATCTCAGGCATGTTCGATAAGGTACCTCTAAGACCATCACAGGCCTATGTTATCTAAGTGCAGATGTTCTACTTGTCAAGCACACAAGACTAAACAACGATTAGTGTGATATATGTGTTTTTCAGCACCCCATGTGTGAGTCACCTGAGCGTGTTTATAATCCTCTTCACCGATCTTCTGTTACTTTCACACAGAGTTCAACAAGTACATAAACAGCAAAAGGAAGACTAGGGAAATATGGGTCCACTGAAGAATGGGGCAGGGGATCTGGTGACCAGGGACACAGAAAAGGCTGAGATACTTAATGCCTTCTTCACCAAATTTCCCCCCTATATTTCCCTATCTGTATTCCCCCCATGTTTCACCGCCCCATATTCGCCCTGATATTTCCCCTGGTATTCCCCCTTATATATCTCCCAGATATTTTCCCCTGTATTTCCCCCATATTCTCACACATATTTCTCCCCATTCCCCCCATATTTCCCTTTATATTCCCCCCTATATTTAACCCACTCATATTTCCCACCCATATATCCCCCATATTTTTTTTCTACCATGTTTCCCCCGTATTCCCCCCATGTTGCCCACCATATTCACCCCCGTATTTCACCCCTCCATATGGTCATCTCCTATGTTGACCCCTCCTATATTGCTCCCCCTATGTTCCTGACCCTATATTGTCCCCCCTTCCCCTCCCCCTGGAGTTTTCCAGTTTACATCCCCTTGATGTAGTTTTCCTCCCCCCTCCCCCCCAGTTCCACCCCCACATGTAGTACCCACCCCTATGGTTCTCCACCCCCACATAGTCCCCTCTGCTGTAGTTCCCTCCCTCCATTATTCCCTCCCCATCATTTTCCATAGTTTCCTCCCTGTATTTTCCCCTCCGTATTTCCCCCCTGTATATTCCTGATCTATATTTCCCCCTCTCATTCCCCCTATATTTTGCCCCCCTGTATTCCCCCTATGTTTCCCTATATTTCCCCCTATATTGTCCCTCCATATTACCACTCCTACATTGCCTTCTCTTATATTGTCCTGCTATATTCCTACCCCGATATTGCTCCTTCCCTATTCCCCCCAATGTTCCCCCTCTCTACGTGTCCCCTGCCCTCTATCTCCCAGTATCCCCCCCCCCCCCCAGTATATCCCTGCCCTCCAGGATTCTTCTTTCTCTGGATGTTTCCCCGCACTGATGTGCTCTCCCCCATCCCCATGATGCTTCCTCCACTCTGATGTTCCCATCCCTCTTCTGGCCCCCCACCCCCATGTGGTCCTCCCCCTGTGATGCACTCCCTCCTGGAATTCTCCCCCTCCCCCATAACTTCCCCCTGTCCCCAGATACCTTCTGCACTGTCCATGATACTTTCCCCTACTGTGGTACCTTCCCCCCTAATATTTTCCCAGTCTCTAGTTATTTTCAGTTCAAACCTCCTGAGCTGGATGCAGTTCTATATATTTGCTGTCCCTAAATAGATCTCTCTTCCATGAACATGTCCATTCTCTTTGAGCCTATGCAAACTTTGAGCATCCACAATATTTTCCAGGAATAAATTTCACAGAAATTTCTCACATGAACAACTGACTTCTGTTTGTTCTTAACCTAGCTCTTCCTAGTATTGTTTCATGCTTTTTAATTTTTGTTGATTCCTATCATTTTCATGCCATTCATCTTATCCTCTATTCTGATCTCCCCTGCCCTCTTACATCCCCACTGAGATCTCTCTTTTCTAAACTGAAGAGGATGAGTTTACTTAATTGCTCCTTGCAGATCCTAGGACACTGAATTTCACCCAAGTACCTTTCATAATTGAACTAGTATCGAGGTACGAATTAGGCATTTCAGCCTGTCAAAACCCTGGTCGAGCCCTACATTGGGTGCCAATAAATCTGTTGTGGTTTGGGCTGGGCTGGCCACTAAAACAAATGACAGATGCTCTCTTTTACTTCTCTCCCCTTCAGAGAATGAAGAGCATCTCCCTTCAAAGGAGAGGAGAGAGAATGAGAGGAAGAGAGAACTTATGGGTTGAAAAAGAAACTAAACTAATTTAATGAAATATTAATAATAAAATGAAAATAATGAAATACATAGAATATATACAAAACTGTATCGAGCTCCCAGGATGACGAACACATCACCATCAGGCACTGGGAAAGTCCCAGAGTGGACTCAGGAATGGATGGGAGCTGAACTCAGGAACTGGATTCAGGAACACATGGATTGGGATCAAAGGCAGATGAACAGAGTCCTCCTTGGACACCGGACGTTGAAGAGGATGACCCCTTTGATGCCTTAGCTTTTATACTGAGCATGGGGCAGATGGGATGGAATACCCTGTTGGTCAGTTTGGGGTCACCTGTCCTGTCCCCTCCTCCCCACAGGTGTGACCCCTCTACGCTCTTCTGCTTCCGACTCTTCTTGGTGTGTAAAAAAGTTAGCTGACCGTGGTTGTTATAGCAATAAGCATAAGCCTCTCTGTATACCATTCCTTGGTGTTCACTATAAAAATCAGAGCTTATCTGCTAGAAGTGGACATGGTCTGAAAAACATGCCGTTAATTTCAGAGAGTTAGAAGAGGCTTAACTGAAAAGTAAAATTACTGAAAAGAAAATTGGATGTGTTTTACCTTAAACCAGGACAGTGCCGAAGGCAGAAAATGGTAAAGCTAAAACTGTGATGAAATTCATCACTCCTATTATGGAGGGAAAAATTCCTATGTGGTTTTGTGAAGTAAGAGGCCTTTTGATTTAATTTCTTGTGGAACAGGAGAGAAAAGTTCTTAATTACAATAAAAAATTTATACCTTCTAGCTCCAAGTCCCAGCTGTCCCTTTGCAGGATATTCCGAGACTTAAGTTGGTGAATCTTGTAAAAGGACTTGCTCACAGTCTGAACTCTATCTTTGATAGCTATTTCTGCTTACAAATACACTAAGTGAACAAATTTCTGCATCTTCTATACAGCTATATAGTAAGCATCTGAGAACAAGGTAACCGTGACTGAATGACCAAGGAAAAGAGGAGGAAGATAGCATGTCTGCGTTAACTGCCATCAAACACTAGTCTAGTGACTCCTAAGTTACTTAAATTATTTGCATGGAATAAATGCATATTATTGCAAATAACCTCATTTCAATTTCTATCTTAAGATATGCATTCAACATACAGTTGGCTGTGACTAGAAAATCGCCATTTTACTCTTAGATTTCTTGATACGTCTAACAAACTTATGATATTATTTATAATTTTTTTTGCATTTATGGGATTCCAAAATGTATTCTTTGGACAATTTTTCAGTTTTAATGCTAACCACTAATGCTCTCTTTGGTAACCTTGCCCCCTCTTTCAGTTAGCAAAGTATACATAATTAGAAAAATTAGAATGAATAAAGGTCTCTTCACGAACTTGCACATCCACTGGATGCAGAATTTCTGGAGCATGTGTGTGTGTTTGTGAGTGACTATGTTTGTGTTAGTTTTTGACTATGGTCACATGAGCAAAGGTAGCCATGGGCATCGAGTGATATAAGCCCTACTGATTTTGTCACTGGTCATTTTGAGTTAGATTTAGTTAGAATATTTTGGAGTCATCCTTGCTAAAATCAATACGTTATAACATTCTTATTGGGGAACTGGCTGACAGGCCACACCCAGAGGGTGGTGGTAAATAGCTCCTTTTCAAGCTGGCATCCTGTCACAAGTGGGGTCCCCAGGGATCAATATTGGGCCCAGTGCTGTTTAATATCTTCATAAGCGATCTGGATGATGGGATCAAGTGTACCCTGACAAAGTTTGCTGATGATACCAAACTAAGTGGGGAAGTGGACACTACGGAAGGGAGAGACACCCTGCAGGAAGACCTGGATAGGCTGGAACCCTATGAAGTTCAACAAAGACAAATGTAAGGTCTTGCACCTGGGAAAACATAATCCAGGAGTGCAGGCTGGGATCTACCTGGCTGAGGAGCAGCTCTGTGGAAAGGGCCCTGGGGGTCCTGGTGGACAAGCAGCTCAATATGAACAGTGTGCTGCTGCGGCAAAGAAAGCCAACAGGATGCTGGGTTGCATCAACAAGGGCATCACCAGCAGAGACAAAAAAGGACTGTCGCGGTGTCCTGGTTTGAGGTAAAACAGAACCAATTTTCTGATTTGTAATTTTACTTTTTAGCTGGGCCTCTTCGAACTGACTAAAGTCTGAAATTAACAGCATATTGTTCAGACACTGTTCACTCTCAGAGTGATGAGACCTGATTATACCAAAGAATGGTATGCACAGAGGCTCTTGCTTATACTTATCGCTATAACAACCAAGGTCAGCTAATTTCGTTATTTGCCCCGTTAGAGGGTCAG
This sequence comes from Rissa tridactyla, assembly GCF_028500815.1. NCBI lineage: Eukaryota > Metazoa > Chordata > Aves > Charadriiformes > Laridae > Rissa > Rissa tridactyla. Next base: position 7,365,868 of record NC_071496.1, read on the forward strand.
AAGCGGAAAAGCATAGAGGGGTCCCACCTGTAGGGAGGAGTGGACAGGACAGGTGACCCAAAACTGACCAACAGGGTATTCCATCCCATCTGCATCACACTCAGCATAAAAGCTAAGGGATCAAAGGGTCAACTCTCTTTCTTCAATGGCCGACATCCGAGGAGGACCCTGTCTATTTGTCTGCTTTTGATCCTGATCTGAGCATTCCTGACTCCAGATCTGGAATCCAGCTCCAGTCTGTTGCTGACACCAGTCTGGGACTTCCCTGTGCCTGCTGGTGACGCGATCATCATCCTGGGGGCTGGATACGGTTTTGTAAATATTGTATACTTTTTTATTATTATTATTGTATTATTATTTATTATTTCATTATTTATTAATATTTTCATTAAAGTAGTTTAGTTCTTTTTCTAAACTTGTAAATCTCCTTATTTCTTCCTTTCCTCTTTTTTTTTTGGGGGGGGGGCACATCTGTCATTCTGATTGGCCAATCTGGCCAAAACCACGACATAGTGACAAAATGTCTAGATGACAGGTTTGGAGCCATAAAATACCCATATAAGGAAAACAAAATAACCACGAGTCTGGCATTTTGTGCAAGACTGAAAAGGTGGTGAGACAAGTTAGAGGCAAAAGATCCAAAGTAGTGTACATGCTGAATGAGTATATAAAGCACATCCCAAAATAGGTTTATCGTAGTCAACCAAGAAAAAACCAAGACGTGTGAGAGGTGGGTGGACAGCATTGCCTTGGTGTTTGTTAGTATGTGACTATGAGATTACATCTGAGATAATTTTATAAAATTAAATAACCTTCCTCTTCCATAAGGTGTTGCATTGAATTTTCCTATGCTAACTTCCCACAAACAGAGGAGTGAGTTAAAACCCTTGCTGTGACTGACTGTTTTAGTAGAATGAGGGATGGTGGGAGAGTGCTTTGTTCTGTGTCTGCAAAAGCAAATGGTGCCACCAAACATGAAGGCTGTCAGAGGATAATTCCATTGGTGATAATAGCTGGTTCTGAAACACGTTTTTAGTGTCTTTCCATTATTTCAGGAAGGTGAGCTAACTGTGCAACTGCATTACAGAAAATTTAGGAAGGTTGATCTCTGTGCAAAAGTGAAGCCTACTTAAAGGAAAGCTCAAACTAGCAGCATTCTCATGACTTGGATGGGTATATACTTAGCTGGGTAAAAAACTGGCTGAATGGCTGAGCCCAAAGAGTGGTGGTGAATGGAGTTAAATCCAGATGGTGGCTGGTCACAAGTGGTGTTCCCCAGGGCTCGGTATTGGGGCTGGTTCTCTTTAATATCTTTATCAATGATCTGGTTGAGGGGATTGAGTGCACCCTCAGTAAGTTTGCAGATGACATCAAGTTGGGTGGGAGTGTTGATCTGCTTGAGGGTAGGAAGGCTCTACAGAGGGATCTGGACAGGCTGAATCAATGGGCCGAGGCCAATTGTATGAGATTCAACAGGGCCAAGTGCTGGGTCCTGCACTTGGATCACAACAATCCCATGCAATGCTACAGGTGTGGGGAAGAGTGGTTGGAGAGCTGCCTGTCGGAAAAGGACCTGGGGGATGTTGGTTGACAGTTGGCTGAATATGAGCCAGCAGTGTGCCCAGGTGGCCAAGAATGTCAATAGCATCCTGGCTTGTATCAGAAATTTTGTGGCCAGCAGGGCTAGGGATGTGATTGTCCCGTTGTACTCAGCACTGGTGAGACCATACCTCAAATACTGTGTTCAGATTTGGGCCCCTTGCTACAAGAAAGATATTGAGGTGCCCAGGTGCATCCAAAGAGCCATGAAGCTGGTGAGGTTCTAGAGCACAAGTCTTATGAGGAGCCACTGAGGGAACAGGGGTTGTTTAGCCTGCAGAAAAGGAGGCTGAGGGGAGACCTTATCACTCTCTACAACTACCTGAAAGGAGATTGTAGCAAGGTGAGTGTCGATCTCTTTTTCACAAGTAGGAAGTGATAGGAGTAGAGGAAACGGCCTCAAGTTGCTCCAGGGGAGGTTTAGATTGGATATTAGGAAAAATTTCTTCACTGAAAAGGGTTGTCAAGCATTGGACCAGGCTGCCCAGGGAAGTGGTTGAGGCACCATCCCTGGAGGTATTTAAAAGACGGGTAGATGTGGTGCTTAGGGACATGGTTTAGTGGTGGTTTTGTCAGTCTTTAGTTAATGGTTGGACTTGATGATCTTAAAGGTCCTTTCCATTTTATGGATTTTATGATTCTAACCAAAATGAAGGTAAACAAATGTTTATGTACTGATGCCATTTATTGATAGAAGGGGAAAATAAGTCCCTGATCAGGTATTAGATTATGTGGGATAGAAAAAAAAAAAAAAAAAAAGGAAGACAAGTTCAATGAGAATTCGATACACAGAACTCTCTATGTTGTAGAGAGTGAATACTGTGGAGGGGATCATATAACTTTGTAAGAATAGGCTTGTGCCAGCACAACAGGCAATGTGGTCCAAAGGGTGACAAATGTGCTAATCTGTAGAGTGATGGGCAACACTGAATCTGGAAAGGTGTGACTGTCAGCATGAACACACCCTTCTGAGAGCCGCTTGTACAAATTAGACACTTGAGACTTGTACCTCTCAGTATATAAAATAGGTATGAGAGTAAAAAGCATTCTTCAGTTATGCCAGGGAAAAAAGTATTGAAAAATATACCAGACTTTTATGTTAGTTCTGAAGCTGTAAAGGCATTGAATTATTGACCAAAGCATTATAGGAGGCATATTAAGAATCCCTCGAAAAGAAAAGGAAGCTCTTGACGCAGGACAGAATAAAACTTGAAGAGCTCAGTGACCATACTGTTTACACACATAAGTTTGTCTTTGATTTAACCTCCTCTCTTCAGTTGGTTGGTTTTGCAGTGAGGGGTTTTACAAATGAGACTCAATCTGGTCCTGTTTCACTGCTGTAAAATTGAATGTTACTAATGGACTGCTTTGTTTCAGAAAAGAAATAAGGATCAGTCTTTACAAACTTGCTTGATTAGGAGATAATTTTGATTCTGAGTGTATTCAACTTTTACATTTTGTAAATGCCTAATTCTTAATCTATAACACATTTTGAAAAGAGATGCAAGAAAGAACAAACAAGGCTCCATCTGTTCTCCATTTCATATTTTGAGCAGAATAGATAATCATTGCTCATGTATGGTTATACATCATCCCTGGCCTCTAGAGTGGGACAAACAGCTTATTGGAATTGGGAACTAGGATTCCTAAGGAGAGGATTAAGGAATCTAAATGGTTACTTTAACATTCATGTAGTTTGTATGAATGAACAGTACAAATGTAAACCAGCAATTTTTTAGCTGGCATAAAGCACATTTGTCCCAGTGAAGGCTGCCTAAGCATGGAAGCAATCCAGTGATTATCCTTGCATCTGTGAGGGTACCATTTCTAATCAGCTGTCTTGCACGTGATGGGTTTATTGTTAATGCTAGCATTGTGATTCTGTGCTCCATTTTCTAGTGGAACATGGACAGTGTTATGAAAATTCGCAACTGACCCATGCCGACCAAGGAGAGAGGCTAGGACACAAAGTATAGAATTACAAGGTAATTCTTTTATTCATGCTCATGAGGTATCCCGTTCAACTTGGGGCACCTCAAATGTGGTTTTAGACATAGAATCATTTAGGTTGGAAAAGACCCTTGGGATCATCGAGTCCAACCATCAACTCCACTCTACAAAGTTCTCCCTTACACCATATCCCCTAACACCACATCTCAATGAGTCTTAAACACATCCAGGGATGGTGACTCCACCACCTCCCTGGGCAGCCTATTCCAGTGTCTGACCACTCTTTCTGGGAAGAATTTTTTCCTAATGTCCAGCCTAAACCTACCCTGCTGCAGCTTGAACCCATTCCCTCTTGTTCTATCGCTAATTACCTGTGAGAAGAGACCAGCACCAACCTCTCTACAATGGCCTTTCAAGTAGTTGTAGAGAGTGATGAGGTCTCCCCTCAGCCTCCTCTTCCTCAAACTAAACAGTCCCAGCTCCTTCAATCGCTCCTCATAAGATTTATTCTGCAGGCCCTTCACCACCTTCGTTGCCCTCCTCTGCACTCGCTCCAGCGCCTCGAGATCTCTCTCGTATTGAGGTGCCCAGAACTGGACACAATACTCGAGGTGTGGCCTCACCAGTGCTGAGTACAGGGGGACAATCACCTCCCTCCTTCTGCTGGTCACACTATTTCTAATACAAGCCAGGATGCCATTGGCCCTCTTGGCCACCTGGGCACACTGCTGGCTCATGTTCAGCCGCTTGTCAATTAGAACCCCCAGGTCCTTTTCTGCCAGGCAGCTCTCCAGCCACACTTCCCCAAGCCTGTAGCAATGCATGGGGTTGTTGTGGCCCAAGTGCAGGACCCGGCATTTGGCCTTGTTGAAGCTCATCCCATTAGCATTGGCCCATCTGTCCAATCTATCCAAGTCTCTCTGTAGAGCCTCCCTATCCTCATGCAGATCAACACTCCCGCTTAGCTTCGTGTCATCTGCAGACTTGCTGATGATACACTCTATGTCCTTATCAAGGTCATCAATAGAAACTCTTTTTATTGTTCTTAACATCCAAAGCCAGGTTAAGTTCTAGTTGGGCTTTGGCCTTTCTAATTTTCTCCCTACGTAGCCTCACATCATCTTTGCAGCCTTCCTGAGTGGCCTGCCCCTTCTTCCAAAGGCCATAAACTCTCCTTTTTTCCCCTGAGTTGTATCCATAGCTCTCTGTTCAGCCTGGCTGGTCTTTTCTGCCGACAGCTTGTTTTTCAGCACATGGGGACAGCCTGCTCCTGCACCTTTAGGACTTCCTTCTTGAAAAATGTTCAGCCTTCCTGGACTCCTTTGCCCTTCAGGGCTGCCTCCCAAGGGACTCTGTCAACCAGGCTCCTGAAAAGACCAAAGTCTGCCCTCCAGAAGTCCATGGTGGCAGTTCTGCTGACCCCCTTCCTTGCTTCTCTGAGAATTGAAAACTGTCATTTCATGATCACTGTGCCCAAGACGGCCTCCAACTGTCACATCCCCCACAAGTCCTTCTCTGTTTACAAACAGCAGGTCCAGCAGGGCTCTTTCCCTAGTCGGCTCCCTCACTATCTGTGTCAGGAAGTTATCCCCGACACACTCCCAACACCTCCTAGACTGTTCCCTCTCAGCTGTATTGTGTTCCCAGCTGATATCTGGTAGGTTGAGGTCTCCCACCAGGACAAGGGACAGTGATCTTGAGATTTCTGCCATCTGCTTGTAGAATATTTCATCTGCCTCTACATCCTGGTTGGGGGGTCTATAACAGACTCCCACCATGATATCTGCCTTGTTGACCCTCCCCCTGATTCTTACCCATAAACACTCAACCCTATTGTCACCATCATTAAGTTCTTGACATTCATAACACTCCCTAACATACAGAGCCACCCCACCTCCTCTCCTTCCTTACCTGTCCCTTCTGAAGAGTTTGTAGCCATCTAATGCAGCACTCCAGTCGTGCGAGTCATCCCACCACATTTCTGTGATGGCAACTACACCATAGTTTTCCTGCTGCACAATGGCTTCCAGATCCTCCTGTTTGTTGCCCATGCTGCATGCATTAGTGTAGAAGCACTTCAGTTGGGCTATTGGTCCCAACACCTTTTTGCTGGGAGAAGCCCTAATTCCCACCTGTCCATTCCCAGGCATGGTCATAGTTTCTAACCCATCAATGACCCTCACATGTCTGCTGCTGCATGAATCTCCATCCCCTGCCTTCACTGAGTCAGCAGACCAAGGGACCTCACTAGCATCTTGTCCCACAGACATTGGCACACCACCCCCAGGCTTACCTCTAAAGAGCCTGGTTTCATCCCCTTCCCCCTTCAAATTTAGTTTAAAGCCTGTTCAATGAGCCCTGCCAACTCCTGTGCAAAGATCCTTTTCCCCCTTTGAGACAGGTGTACCCCATCCATCTCCAGCAGGCCTGGTGTCGTGTAAACCAACCCATGATCAAAAAAACCAAAGTCCTGCCGCTGACACCAGGCTCAGAGCCAGGTATTGATCTGCTGGCTCTTCTTGTTGCTTCCCTCATCCTTCCCTGCAACCGAAATGACAGAGGAGAATACTATTTACGCTCCTGATCCCTTAACCAGTCGTTCTTGTATCTTTCAAGTGTTCAGGTACAACACAATTTGACTAATCACTGCTGAACACACACACACTCTACCATTTGCAAAGCAACTATATTTCTATGGTGTCATCATGCACCTGCTTCTATGCAGACCTAGATGTCCCTGCAGTCGGTCTTGCTATAGTTACTTATCTATGATGTCAGAAAATGGCAGGGTTTCACAGAGGTGTTAGAGGAGTTCGGATGCTGGCATTATCTTGATTGTCCAGGGGTATCCTTTATCTGTTGTGGACAGCTTTAAGATTCTGAGAATCAAAGGTCCTTATCTCCAGCATGGGGCTGTCCTCCTCCTTGCAATGAGCCAGGGTCCTTTAGCTTGCTTACTTAAGCATGCCTATTCAGTATACACTGTAAAGTATATCTTAAGAAAGTTAATAAAATTTCATACTATAAAGACTAATTGGTATAATAGTCAGGGAATGATATTTTCCGAACAGTAGCCATGCACAAATGATGACTGCAGCCTCCAAATCAGTTTCCCTGCTATTTCTGCTTAAGCAGTGTTTCTGTCCTTTCACGCCAGGAATGACTCAATTATATTTGACAGATTTAGTTCTGTAAGTGTTCTCAGATTTCACTGGGCTAAATCCTGCATACTTTTGGTGCATTAACCTTGGCTAAAGGTCAAACTTCCATGCAGCTGCTTGCTTACTCTCCCTCCTTCAGGGGGACAGAGAAAGAAAAATAAGATGAGAAAGCTATGGGTCGAGACAGGAAGATTGCTTACCAGTTACTGTCACAGGCACAACAGACTCAACTTGGGGAAAACTAATGTAATTTATTGCCAATTAAAATAGATTCAAAGACAAACATTAAACCAATACCTTTCCTCCCCTTTCTCCCAAGCTCAACTTCATTCCTAACTCCTACCCCTTCTCATTGAGCAACGCAGGCAGGGAGGAGGGTTGTCAGTACATTGTGGTTTCTCTCTGCCGCTCCTTCCCTCTCACGCTTTTCTCCTTCTCCAGCATGGGCTATCCCCACAGGCTGCAGTTCCCATCAGGAAAATCTGCTGCAGCATGGTCTCTTCCATGGGCTGCATTTCATGTCAGGACAACTCTGCTCTAATGGGGGTTCTTCATGGGCTGCAGTTCTTTCAGGAAAGAAAGGGGTACACAACAGCCTGCTTTTTCTGGGCAGTGGCAGCCAATACCCTCAATAGTAGGATTTGGGGCATATGTTCTGCAATTGGCTGAAGCTCAGAAGAAATTACACGGAATTCAAAAGGGCTTCAGAGCATTCGCAATAGGCACTTATTACAAAGCATTCTCTGGAGGATCATCTTTTCCTCCATTGACTTTAGCCAGATCCTAGGGAGTGTAGTCTCCTCATGCAGCATCAAAATTAAATCAGTGTCGTGGTTTTGGCCAAATTGGCCAATGGCCAGCAACAGATGCTCTCCCCCCCCAGCCTCTCGTGCATGGAGAGGAGGAGGAGAGATGAAGAGATTTATGAGTTTAGAAGAAACTAAACTACTTTAATGAAATATTAATAATAAAATAAAAAGGGAAATAATGAAATAGATACAGTATATACAAAACCATATTAAGGTCCCAGGATGACGTCACCGGCAGGCACTGGGGAAGTCCCAGGCTGGACTCAGTGACGAGTGGGAACCAGGTTCCAGAGTTGGAGTCAGGAACACACGGATCGGGATCAAAGGCAGATGAACAGACAGGGTCCTCCTTGGATGTCAGCCATTGAAGAAAAGAGACTGACCCTTTGATCCCTCAGCTTTTATACTGAGCATGGGGCAGATGAGATGGAATAGCCCTGTTGGTCAGTTTTGGGTCACCTGTCCTGTCCGCTCCTCCCTGCAGGTGGAACCCCTCTATGCTTTTCTGCTTCCGACCCTCCAATGGGGCAACTAATGAAATTAGCTGACCTTGGTTGTTATAGCAATTAGTATAATCAAGAGCCTCTGTGCATACCATTCCTTGGCACTAACTGTCTTATCACTCTGAATGAACCATTTTCTGCACAACATGCTGTTAATTTCAGAGAGTTAGAAGAGACCTAGCTGCAAAGTAAAATTACTGAAGAGAAAGTTGGTTCTGTTTTACCTCAAACCAGGACAATCAGAAATTGCCTTTCTCCTCTTTCTATTCAAAATTCTCCTCTATGTTGACTTTAAGGGCTCTGTGCACATAAAGCCTTCTGCTAACCAGTTTGGTGCTGGACAGTAAACAGCAGTTCTGCTGTTCTTCAGCAGAATTTTCCTTGAGGAATGTTTGGGCTATTAACTGAAATGATTACTTCAGGTAACCCATATACACCAAATATATTCTGTAATACCTCAATATATGTAATAGAAAATAATTTGTCATATGTGTTATTTATGAATACCAGCAAAAAATATTAGCTTCATAGAAGTATTTCTGCTTTTTCTTTTCTGCAAAATCCATATAAAGAACTGCAGTGAATATCTGCAGCAGTGTGGGTCCTCCAGGACTGCAAGGAATATCTGTTCTGCCATGGAGTACCTCCTCCTCTGACCTTGGTGTTCCCTCTGTTGTTTCTCACTTTTTTGTTCCCTTCTCTGTCTAGCTGGCATTTTCTGCCGTTTCTTAAATATAATTTTAAAGAGGAGAGGGGTGGAATGTATTTGGTATGTGTGGCAAGGTTTTGGTAGCAGGGGGAAGGGTGCAGGTGTGGCATCTGTGGGAAGAGGTCAGGGGCTGCCCTGTGCTGCACACAGCCAGTTCCAGTCCTCTTGGCAACAGACTGACTGCAGGCTAAAGCTGAGCCAATCAGTAAAGACCCACTCTGAGATTTCCTCCGGCTTTGCTTCTGCAACTATGGAGAAACCATGAGTAATTGGGATAAAAAACCTACCCAAGCCCTACAGGCACGAGTACTTGAGTTGCAAGGTAAAGCAGATGGAAGAAAGAATTTCTGCAGGAGGGTGGCTGCTCCAGTCCGTGGTAAGCAGTTCTCCAGTCTGGGTAGCAATTCATCTACTAATTGTAGATGTTCTCAACATTAGGGGGGCCCTGCCTCCAGCCAGGAGGAGGACAGGGACAACTGAGTTTATTGGACTGTGTGGATTCCATGGCACATTAGAGCCACCCTGGTGGACACTGGTGCACAGTGTACCCTATTGCCATCGAATCATAAAGGGACGGAATCTGTTACCATTTCTGGTGTGACAGGGGGTCTCAAGAACTGACTGTATTGGAGGCCAAAGTGAGCCTGAATGGGAATAAATGGGAGAAGCACCCCATTGTGACTGGCCCAGATGCTCCATGCACCCTTGGCATAGACTTCCTCAAGAGAAGGTATTTCAAAGACCCAAAAGGGTATCAGTGGGCTTTTGGTATAGCAGCTGTAGAGACTGAGGACATTACACAGCTGTCTGCCTTACCTGGCCTTTCAGATGACCCTTCTGTGATGGGACTGCTGAGGGTTAAAGAACAGCAGGTGCCAATTGCTACTACAATGATGCATCAAGGACAATACTGCACCAACTGAGACCCCCTGGTTCCCATCCAGAACCTGATTCATTGGCTACAGAGCCAAGGAGTGATCAGCAAGACTCTCTCACCCTTTAACAGCCCTATATGGCCAGTGTGAAAGTCTGATGGAGGCTGTAGATTAACAGTAGACTCTGGTGACCTGAATGAAGTCACACCACCACTGAGTGCTGCTGTGCCAGACATGCTAGAACTGCAGCATGAACTGGAGTCCAAGGCAGCCCAGTGGTATGCTACAATTGACATTGCTAATTGTCCTGGTTACAGCGGGGATAGGGTTAATTTTTCCTGGTATTCCATGCCATGTGAGCCACGCCCACCCTGAGCTGCCGGGGGAGGGGGCAGGAAGTCACCGCTTGGGGGAGGGGGCAGGAAGTCACAGCTTGGAGCGGGCTGGGGGCGTCCCGGGTCAGGTCAGTGAGCAGCGGGGAGCGGGAGCGGTGGTTCCGTAATCGTGTTTGTATATACCTCTGTCCGTGTTATTGTTGTTGTTTTCTCATTCCCTTTGCTGTTCTGTTAAACTGCCTTTGTCTCAACCCAAGAGTTTTGCCTTTTTCTTCCGATTCTTCCCCGGTGGGGTGAGGGAGGAGGAGTTTGAGAGAGCGGCCGTGTGGTTCTTTGGTGCTATCTGAGGCTAAACCACGACAGTCCTTTTTGGTGCCCAACATGGGGCTCGAAGGGTTGAGATAATGACAGAATCCAACTAGAGCTTGAAAAAATGAATTTGTTGTGTGCATTTATTATCTTAGGTAAGTAGTCGCTGGTCACCATGTTGCTTGGTTTGTTCTCATGGCTGGGTTATGTAAATTCCTATATGGCTTATGTACTCCCCATGATGATGTTTGTTACTTCTGGGAGAGGGATGAGGATTATCATTCTGCTGTCCTGTGCGATATCGCCTTAAGATATGATAACATCACTTGTTAGTTACTTTGGGGTGTTTATGTGGTATTACTGTCCTGCCTGTACCTTGGGCACCGTCTCTCAGAATTTATTAATAATTACACCCAGTCTGTGGGGGAAACAGGGGGGGACACTTTCCCCAGCTCTTTTGCCTCCCTTTTCTCCTTTGGGTCAGGTATGACAGCTTTTGAGAATTTTGAATATCCTTGGGATGCTCAAACCAGCATGTTCCTAGTGTTATGTCTCCTGAATATGTTCCAGGTCTTGTTTAGGGTTAAACGACTACTTAAGACTACCACCCAGAGATCTGCTCCGAGGCTGGATAGTCAGGGGTGGCAGGGCATGTGGGAGAGCATGGGCAGGTACCTAGAGAGCTTCTCACCTCCAATGGTCTGGGACTTCACCCCTGAACAATTACAGGACCCTGATAAAGTGGTAGAATATTTGAAAGGAAAATGCTGTGGCTATTCCAGAGAGGCACAACTCACCGCACTGTGCTGGGCCCTGGCCAGTATCTACCAAATGCTGCTCGATATTATGCAGCACCTTCAGGGGAAAGAGAGGGAAACCAGACTAACAGATGCTGTGGCTACTCCAACCCCTGCAACAGACACTGTGATTACTCCCACCCCTGCGACAGACACTGTGGCTACTCCAACCCCTGTGGCAGCCACTGCAGGTGCTCCAACCTCAGAGGCAGGCACTGCAGCTGAACCAGGAAACCAACCCGTGGCAGTCACCCCTATACAGAAGAAGAAGTACACGAAGAAATCAGTTCGCTCAGTAAGAGATGATGATGAACCAGGGTCATCACGAGAACAGGAGGAAGAGGCAGAACCAGAGATAATCACTCGATCCCTATTCTTGAGTGAGCTGCGGGATATGCGAAAAGATTTCAGCTGACTTTCAGGCGAGCACATTGTCACCTGGCTGCTCCGGTGCTGGGATAACGGGGCCAGTAGCCTGGAATTAGAGGGTAGGGAGGCCAGGCAGCTGGGATCCCTGTCTAGGGAAGGCGGCATTGACAAGGCAATTGGGAAGAAGACCCAATCCCTCAGCCTCTGGAAACGACTCCTGTTAGGCGTGAGGGAGAGGTACCCCTTCAGTGAGGATGATGTATGTCAGCCAAGCAAGTGGACCACCATGGAAAGAGGTATCCAATACCTGAGAGAATTAGCCGTGCGGGAGATGATTTATTATGACCTGGACAATGCACAGTTACCCACAGACCCTGATGAGGTGCAATGCACAAGGCCCATGTGGCGGAAGTTTGTACGGAGCGCACCATCGTCATATGCCAACTCACTGGCAGTAATGGAATGGAAAGGTGAAGAGAGACCAACGGTGGATGAGGTGGCTGGCTGGCTCCGGCGATATGAAGAAAGTTTCTCTTCCCCCCTTGTCTCAGCTGTGGAGAAACTGTCATGGAAGGTCCGGCAACTTGAAGGGAATATGTCCTACTCCCCACCTGTACGGGCCAGCATCTCAGCTATTAGAAGCAGGCATTTCCCCACTCAAGAGAGAGAGTACGGAGGGTACACACCACGAGGCACCCTGTGGTTCTACCTGCGGGACCACGGGGAGGACATGAGGAAGTGGGATGGACAACCTACTTGGATCCTGCGGACACGGGTACAGGAGTTGCAAGGAAGAACAACCACAAAAGGGGATCCCTCCAGGAAAAGTGCCGCCCCAGTTTCCAGTGGGCAGTTCCCCAGACAGAGCAGAAGGCCTGATCTTGCTTCTGGTCCTCTTGGAGGAACTTCCAAGTCATTTATGCAAGAAGTGAGTAATGGATACTCTGACCAGTATTAGGGGGGCCCTGCCTCCGGCCAGGTGGAGGAAAGGGACAACCGGGTTTATTGGACGGTGTGGATTCGATGGCCTGGCACATCAGACCCACAGGAGTATAAGGCTCTAGTGGACACGGGTGCAGAGTGTACTGTAATACCATCAAGCTATAGAGGGGCAGAACCCATTTGTATTTCTGGGGTGACAGGGGGATCCCAAGAGTTGACTGTACTGGAGGCGGAAGTGAGCCTAACTGGGAATGAGTGGCAAAAGCATCCCATTGTGACTGGCCCAGAGGCTCCATGCATCCTTGGCATAGATTACTTCAGGAGAGGGTATTTTAAGGACCCGAAAGGGTACTGGTGGGCCTTTGGCATAGCTGCCTTGGAGACGGAGGAAGTTAAACAGTTGTCTACCTTGCCTGTTCTCTCGGAGGACCCTTCTGTCGTTGAGGGTCGAAGAACAACAGGTGCTGATTGCTACCATAACAGTGCATCGGCGGCAATATCGCACTAACTGAGACTCTCTGATTCCCCTCCATAAGCTGATTCATCAACTAGAGGTTCAAGGAGTGATCAGCAAGACTCACTCACCTTTTAACAGTCCCATATGGCCGGTGCGAAAATCTAATGGAGAGTGGAGGCTAACTGTAGACTATCGTGGCCTGAATGAAGTCACGCCACCGCTGAGTGCTGCCGTGCCGGACATGCTAGAACTCCAGTATGAACTGGAGTCCAAGGCAGCCAAGTGGTATGCCACGATTGATATAGCGAATGCATTCTGCTCAATCCCTTTGGCAGCAGAGTGCAGGCCACAGTTTGCCTTCACCTGGAGGGGTGTCCAGTACACCTGGAATCGACTGCCCCAGGGGTGGAAACACAGCCCCACCATTTGCCATGGACCGATCCAGACTGCACTGGAACAGGGTGAAGCTCCAGAACATCTGCAATACATTGATGACATCATCGTATGGGGCAACACAGCAGAAGAAGTTTTTGAGAAAGGGAGTAAAATAGTCCGAATCCTTCTGAAAGCTGTTTTTGCCATAAAATGAAGTAAGGTCAAGGGACCTGCGCAGGAGATCCAGTTTTTAGGAATAAAATGGCAGGATGGATGCCGTCAGATCCCAATGGATGTGATCAACAAAATAGCAGCTATGTCTCCACCAACTAGTAAAAAGGAAACACAAGCTTTCTTAGGCATTGTGGGTTTTTGGAGGGTGCATATCCCAGATTACAGTCTAGTTGTAAGCCCTCTCTATCAAGTTGCAGAAGCCAGTGAAGGACAAGGTGAATCAAGCCAGTTTGCAGAGGTGACAGCCATTCAGCTGGCTTTGGACATTGCCAAGCGAGAAAAAGGGCCAGTACTTGATCTCTACACTGACTCATGGATGGTGGCAAATGCTCTGTGGGGGTGATTACAGCAGTGGAAGCAGGGGAACTGGCAGCGCAGAGGCAAACCCATCTGGGCTGCTGACCTATGGCAAGATATTGCTGCCCGGATAGAGAATCTGGTTGTGAAAGTACACCATGTAGATGCCCACGTACCGAAGAATCGGGCCACGGAGGAACATCAGAACAACCAGCAGGTGGATCGGGCTGCGAGGATTGAAGTGGCTCAGGTGGATCTGGACTGGCAACATAGGGGTGAACTATTCATAGCTCGATGGGCCCATGACTCCTCAGGCCATCAAGGAAGAGATGCGACATATAGATGGGCTCGTGACCGAGGGGTGGACTTGACCATGGACACTATTGCACAGGTCATCCATGAATGTGAGACATGCGCTGCAATCAAGCAAGCCAAACGGTTAAAGCCTCTTTGATATGGAGGATGATGGCTGAAATATAAATCTGGGGAGGCCTGGCAGATTGATTATATCACACTGCCACAGACCCGTCAAGGCAAGCGCCATGTGCTCACAATGGTGGAAGCAACCACTGGATGGCTGGAAACATACCCTGTGCCCCATGCCACTGCCCGGAACACTATCCTGGGCCTTGAAAAGCAAGTCCTGTGGCGACATGGTACCCCAGAGAGAATTGAGTCGGACAATGGGACTCATTTCCGAAACAGCCTCATAGACACCTGGGCCAAAGAACATGGCATTGAGTGTTGTCGTGGTTTAGCCTCAGACGGCAACAAAGAACCACGTGCCGCTCGCTCGCGCCTTCCTAATACAGGAAGAATCGTAAGAAAAGGCAAGACTCTTGGGTTGAGACAAAGGCAGTTTAACAGAACAGCAAAGGGAACAGGCAAACAACAACAACAACACGGACAGGGGAATATACAAACACGATTACGGAACCGCCGCTCCCCCGCTGCTCGCCGCCGCTCGCCGGCCGGACCCTGGACGCCCCAGCCCGCTTTTAAGCAGCAACTTCCTGCCCCCTCCCCCGGCAGCTCAGGGTGGGCGTGGCTCACATGGCATGGAATACCAGGAAAAATTAACCCTATCCCCACCGGAACCAGGACATTATCCACCCCTTATTCCATACCATCTATGCCATGCCCAGCAGGTTCCAATGGATTGCCACCACTTTCCCCTGTTATGTATATATATATATATACACACATATAATGCCCTTAGTTTATGGGCCATCCCTCCAAAGTGTCCGTTGAGTTCTTTTAATCCACGGCTTTGGGCTCCATCTGTTAGAACAGTCCCTCAGGGCAGGTGAGATGCTGGGTGGTGCTGGTCTGTTGCATGCTGTATTTTTCGGAGCTTGTGACTGGTGCACCTGGTGTGGCTCATGCACGCCGTCCGTAGGCTGAAGATGTAGATCTTGAGGAAACTCCTGGGCGCCAGCTGCTGAGATCAGTTCTTATCCCATCATCCCTGTGCCTTACTTGTAGTACAACTGATAGCAATTATAGCAATGAGGACATACAGTGACAGTGTTACTTAGCAATTAACAGCACACAATCTGATTCATTGGCTATTCTCGCCCAAAATCAGATCCCCATGAGGTACACATCGGACTTCCCCATCCTTCCGCATCACCCACCAAGTGCACCCAGGTCCTTGGGCAAAAGCAATCCCACGGATGGGTTTGCCTTTGCCTGAGGCAGGACTAACCCAGACTGTCTTCCCTAGCATATTCTTCATGTGCACTACGGGGACTTTATCCCCTTCTACAGTACGTGGAAGTTTTGATTGGGCAGGGCCAGCCCGATTGTTAGATCCCCTGGTGTTAACTAGCCAGGTAGCTTTTGCTAAATGTGTATCCCAGTGTTTGAAAGTCCCACCACCCATTGCTCTCAGTGTAGTTTTTAACAGTCCATTGTATCGTTCTATCTTCCCAGAGGCTGGTGCGTGATAGGGGATGTGATACACCCACTCGATACCATGCTCTTTGGCCCAGGTGTCTATGAGGCTGTTTCGGAAATGAGTCCCGTTGTCCAACTCAATTCTCTCTGGGGTACCATGTCGCCACAGGACTTGCTTTTCAAGGCCCAGGATAGTGTTCCGGGCAGTGGCATGGGGCACAGGGTATGTTTCCAGCCATCCAGTGGTTGCTTCCACCATTGTGAGCACATAGCGCTTGCCTTGATGGGTCTGTGGCAGTGTGATATAATCAATCTGCCAGGCCTCCCCATATTTGTATTTCAGCCATCGCCCTCCATACCAAAGAGGCTTCAAACGCTTGGCTTGTTTGATCGCAGCGCATGTCTCACATTCATGGATGACCTGTGCAATAGTGTCCATGGTCAAGTCCACCCCTCGGTCACGAGCCCATCTATATGTCGCATCTCTCCCTTGATGGCCTGAGGAGTCATGGGCCCACCGAGCTATGAATAGTTCACCCTTATGTTGCCAGTCCAGATCCACCTGAGCCACTTCAATCCTAGCGGCCCGATCCACCTGCTGGTTGTTCTGATGTTCCTCCGTGGCCCGATTCTTTGGTACGTAGGCATCTACATGGCGTACTTTCACAACCAGATTCTCTATCCGGGCAGCAATATCTTGCCATAGGTCAGCAGCCCAGATGGGTTTGCCTCTGCGCTGCCAGTTGCCCTGCTTCCACTGCTATAACCACCCCCACAGAGCATTTGCCACCATCCATGAGTCAGTGTAGAGATCAAGTACTGGCCATTTTTCTCGCTTGGCAATGTCCAAAGCCAGCTGAATGGCTGTCACCTCTGCAAACTGGCTCGATTCACCCTGTCCCTCACTGGCTTCTGCAACCCGTCGTGTAGGACTCCACACAGCAGCCTTCCACTTTCGATGCTTTCCCACAATACGGCAGGACCCATCAGTGAACAGGGCATATTTCTTCTCATTTTCTGGCAGTTTGTTATATGGTGGGGCCTCTTCTGCACGCGTCACCTCCTCCTCTGGTGACATTCCGAAATCCTTGCCTTCTGGCCAGTCCATGATCACTTCCAGAATTCCTGGGCGACTGGGGTTTCCCATTCGAGTTCGCTGCGTGATCAGTGCAATCCACTTACTCCATGTAGCATCGGTTGCATGATGTGTGGTGGGGACCCTTTCTTTGAACATCCAACCCAGCACCGGCAGTCGAGGTGCTAAGAGGAGCTGTGCTTCTGTACCAACTACTTCCGAAGCAGCTCGAACCCCTTCATATGCTGCCAATATCTCTTTTTCTGTTGGAGTGTAGCGGGCTTCGGATCCTCTGTATCCACGACTCCAAAACCCTAGGGGTCGACCTCGAGTCTCCCCTCGTGCTTTCTGCCAGAGGCTCCAGGTAGGGCCGTTCTCCCCGGCTGCGGTGTAGAGCACATTTTTAACATCTTGTCCTGCCCGGACTGGCCCCAGGGCCACTGCATGGACTATTTCCTGTTTGATTTGTTCAAAAGCTTGTCGTTGCTCAGGACCCCATTTAAAATCATTCTTCTTCCGGGTTACTTGATACAGAGGGCTTGCAATTTGACTGTAATCTGGGATATGCATTCTCCAAAAACCCACAATACCTAAGAAAGCCTGTGTTTCCTTTTTACTAGTTGGTGGAGACATAGCTGCTATTTTGTTGATCACATCTATTGGAATCTGACGGCGTCCATCTTGCCATTTTATTCGTAAAAACTGGATCTCCTGCGCAGGTCCCTTGACCTTACTTCGCTTTATAGCAAAACCAGCGTTCAGAAGGATTTGGACTATTTTACTCCCTTTCTCAAAAACTTCTTCTGCTGTGTTTCCCCATACAATGATGTCATCAATGTACTGCAGATGTTCTGGAGATTCACCCTGTTCCAGTGCAGTCTGGATCAGTCCATGGCAAATGGTGGGGCTGTGTTTCCACCCCTGGGGCAGTCGATTCCAGGTGTATTGGATGCCCCTCCAAGTGAAAGCAAACTGTGGCCTGCACTCTGCTGCCAAAGGGATTGAGAAGAATGCATTCGCTATATCAATCGTGGCATACCACTTGGCTGCCTTGGACTCCAGTTCGTACTGGAGTTCTAGCATGTCCGGCACGGCAGCACTCAGCGGTGGCGTGACTTCATTCAGGCCACGATAGTCTACAGTTAGCCTCCACTCTCCATTAGATTTTCGCACCGGCCATTGGGACTGTTAAAGGGTGAGCGAGTCTTGCTGATCACTCCTTGAACCTCTAGTTGACGAATCAGCTCATGGATGGGAATCAGAGAGTCTCGGTTAGTGCGATACTGCCGCCGATGCACCGTTGTGGTAGCAATCGGCACCTGTTGTTCTTTGACCCTCAACAACCCCACAACAGAAGAATCCTCCGAGAGACCAGGCAAGGCAGATAACTGTTTAACTTCCTCTGTCTCCAAGGCAGCTATGCCAAAGGCCCAGCGGTACCCTTTTGGGTCCTTAAAATACCCTCTCCTGAGGTAATCTATGCCAAGGATGCATGGAGCCTCTGGGCCAGTCACAATGGGATGCTTTTGCCACTCATTCCCAGTTAGGCTCACTTCTGCCTCCAGTACAGTCAACTCTTGGGATCCCCCTGTCACCCCAGAAATACAAATGGGTTCTGCCCCTCTATAGCTTGATGGTATTACAGTACACTCTGCACCCGTGTCCACTAGAGCCTTATACTCCTGTGGGTCTGATGTGCCAGGCCATCGAATCCACACCGTCCAATAAACCCGGTTGTCCCTTTCCTCCACCTGGCCGGAGGCAGGGCCCCCCTAATACTGGTCATAGTATCCATTACTCACTTCTTGCATAAATGACTTGGAAGTTCCTCCAAGAGGACCAGAAGCAAGATCAGGCCTTCTGCTCTGTCTGGGGAACTGCCCACTGGAAACTGGGGCGGCACTTTTCCTGGAGGGATCCCCTTTTGTGGTTGTCCTTCCTTGCAACTCCTGTACCCGTGTCCGCAGGATCCAAGTAGGTTGTCCATCCCACTTCCTCATGTCCTCTCCGTGGTCCCGCAGGTAGAACCACAGGGTGCCTCGTGGTGTGTACCCTCCGTACTCTCTCTCTTGAGTGGGGAAATGCCTGCTTCTAATAGCTGAGATACTGGCCCGTGCAGGTGGGGAGTAGGATATATTCTCTTCAAGTTGCTGGACCTTCCGCGACAGTTTCTCCACAGCTGAGACAAGGGGGGAAGAGAGACTTTCTTCATATCGCCGGAGCCGGCCAGCTACCTCATCCACCGTTGGTCCCTCTTCACCTTTCCATTCCATTACTGCCAGTGAGTTGGCATATGACGATGGTGCGCTCCGTACAAACTTCCGCCACATGGGCCTTGTGCATCGCACCTCATCAGGGTCTGTGGGTAAGTCTGCATTGTCCAAGTCATAATAAATCATCTCCCGCACGGCTAATTCTCTCAGGTACTGGATACCTCTTTCCATGGTGGTCCACTTGCTTGGCTGACATACAACATCCTCGCTGAAGGGGTACCTCTCCCTCACGCCTAACAGGAGTCGTTTCCAGAGGCTGAGGGCTTGGGTCTTCTTCGAATCGCCTTGTCAATGCCGCCTTCCCTAGACAGGGATCCCAGCTGCCTGGCCTCCCTACCCTCTAATTCCAGGCTACTGGCCCCATTATCCCAGCACCGGAGCAGCCAGGTGACAATGTGCTCGCCTGAAAGTCGGCTAAAATCTTTTCGCATATCCCGCAGCTCACTCAAGGATAGGGATCGAGTAATTATCTCTGGTTCTGCCTCTTCCTCCTGCTCTCGTGATGACCCTGGTTCATCATCATCTCTTACTAAGCAAACTGATTTCTTTGTGTACTTCTTCTTCTGTATGGGGGCAACTGATACCGGCACGGGTTGGTTCCCTGGTTCAGTGGCAGTGGCTGCTATGGGGGTTGCAGCAGCCGCAGGGGCCGCCGCAGGGGCTGCAGCAGCCGCAGGGGCCGCCGCAGGGGCTGCCGGTCTGGTTTCCATCTCTTCCCCTTGAGGGTGCTGCATAATTCTGAGCAGTGCCTGGTAGATACTGGCCAGGGCCCAGCACAGCGCGGTGAGTTGTGCCTCTCTAGAATAGCCACAGCATTTTCCCTTCAAATGTTCTACCACTTTATCAGGGTCCTGTAATTGTTCAGGGGTGAAATCCCAGACCATTGGAGGTGAGTAGTTCTCTAGGTACCTGCCCATGCTCTCCCACATGCCGTGCCACCCCTGACTATCCAGCCTCGGAGCAGATCTCCGGGTGGTAGTCTTAAATAGTCGCTTAACCCTAAACAAGGCCTGGAACGTATTCAGGAGACATAGCACTAGGAACACGCTGGTTTGAGTATCCCAAGGATATTCAAAATTCTCAAAAGCTGTCATACCTGACCCGAAGGAGAAAAGGGAGGCAAAAGGGCTGGGGAAATTATTAACAAATTCTGAGAGACGGTGTCCAATGTACGGACAGGACAGCAAAACCACATAAACACCCCAAAATAGCCGTCTGAACAGTGATGTTATCATATCATAAACAGATATCGCACAGGACAGCAGAATGATAATCCTCATCCCTCTTCCAGACATGGTAAACAGCATCGCAGGGAGTACATAAGCCATATAGGAATTTATGTAACACAGCCATGAGAACAAACCAAGCAACATGATGACCAGTGACTATTTACCTAAAAAACCAAAACCGTTTTTTCCACGTTCTAGTTGGATTCTGTCGTTATCTCAACCCTTCGAGCCCCACGTTGGGCGCCAAAAAGGACTGTCGTGGTTTAGCCTCAGACGGCAACAAAGAACCACGTGCCGCTCGCTCGCGCCTTCCTAATACAGGAAGAATCGTAAGAAAAGGCAAGACTCTTGGGTTGAGACAAAGGCAGTTTAACAGAACAGCAAAGGGAACAGGCAAACAACAACAACAACACGGACAGGGGAATATACAAACACGATTACAGAACCGCCGCTCCCCCGCCGCTCGCCGCCGCTCGCCGGCCGGACCCGGGACGCCCCAGCCCGCTTTTAAGCAGCAACTTCCTGCCCCCTCCCCCGGCAGCTCAGGGTGGGCGTGGCTCACATGGCATGGAATACCAGGAAAAATTAACCGTATCCCCACCGGAACCAGGACACACTGGAACAGCCTGCCCAGGGAGGTGGTTGAGTCACCATCCCTAGAGGTATTTAAGAAACGTCTAGATTTGGCACTTCAGGGTATGCTCTAGTGGCAGAGATTGTAGGTTGTTTGTTTGTGGGGGGGGTTTTTTGTGGTTTTTTTTTTCTCTTTGGTGTGTGTATGGTTGGACTCGAAGATCTCAAAGGTCCTTTCCAACCATGAAAATTCTATGATTCAATAATTCTATGATTCTACAGTACCCAGTCAACCCCCAAAATTTTCTCAGTTCCCTCTTGGTCTTTGGCAGAGGTAAGTCTACTATTCATTTGATCCTTTCAGGATTTATTTTTCGACTCCCTTCACTGACTAGATGTCCCAAGTACTTCACTTCTGTTTCCACATATTGCAATTTCATTTTTGAGACCCTTAAACCTTGCTGTCCCAAAAAGTTCAGTAACTCATTCGTGGCTTCTTTTACTTTGCCTTCTTCCTCCCTAGATACCAATAAGTCATCCACATACTGAAGCAGGACTACTCCTGATGGAGGTTTGAATTGTTCAAGCACTTGTTCTAACACTTGCCCAAACAAATTAGGGGATTCTGTAAATCCCACAATAATAACACCCTACTGGTGAACCTCGAGCTGCTGGTAGGAGTGGTCAGGGCAGTCCTCTTCCCCATCCTCTTCCCCTGTTATTCACCCGTCTTCCTCGCCCCCAGGTAACAAAGGGGTCCCACTTAGGGGCTTCAACTTCTTTGTTCGTTGAATCATCACCAACGGTCTGGGCTGGGAACATATAAAATGGATTTGAGCGTCCCCGAATCCTGAATCTATTCATCTTGACCCAGCAAAAAGCATATTCACTCTCCTCTAGTGAGGGTGGTTCCTTATTATTCACATACATGTTTAAAGTCTGACAAACCCAATCCTCATCAGACCCAAATTTGGGCCAAAACACACTAGGAGGTTTTATAGGTTCTTTGGTCCGAACAGAACAACAATAATGTATCATTTTCTTTTTGTCCTTATCCCTTGTACAAGAAGAATCATTCCAAAACCTCAACATTCTCCCCTAAAGGACTGTCTGGGGGAATGTTCCCGGTGTCTTTCTTATTATCCCCTTTCTCATCCCTAGGCCTAGAATTCTTATTTCCCATTCTATACAGAGACTTTTCTTACACCCCTTCCTTTCACTTTGTCCTTCTCCAGCTGCGCCCCTCGTAGGACTATAGAACCACAGATCCGGACTCCGCACTCGCTTTGTACCGCAGTATGTCTCACTCACTCACACACATCAAGTCTCTTAGAATGTTGTAATGGACGGACTGTAAATTCCCTGACGAGGGGCAGAAGGCCCTCCAAGCCTTCAATGGAATGCCTCAAACACTCGCAAGGAAATAAATAATGCAGGCCTGGCCTTCAAAGAACTGATAAGGCTAACACTTCTGGCGCCTGAAAGTGTGGGAGAACTGTCTTGTGAAGACAGGATAGTTCTGCCACTCGTGTGGTGAGCTTGCTAGTTCTCAGTTCTCGAGGCCATTGTGTCCGATGAGTGACCTTTGCTTCATTATCCGCAAACTGCATATGAAAGCGCACACCCCTGCATATGCTAATGAAGGTTATAGAGATCATGCTAAACATGTATGACTATGGCACTCGTCTCTCCACCCAAATCATGCTACACATCACCTGGGAGAAGGGAGAAACCTGAGACGAGGCTGTCCTTGGCAAGGGGGGTGGACCGTGCTAATTCAGCAAACATAAAAGGAGAAAATAAGTGCCCCTGAGGGGGGAACAAAGAAGAAACTATAGAAGATTGTGCCTGGGAAGATTCTTCCCAAGAAAGAAGACCATGCCTGGGAAGATTTTTCCAAGAAAGAAGAAGATTATGCCTGGGAAGATTCCCTGAAAAAGACACTGGAACCAGGACCGGTGATCTCTTTATCTCTGTCTTTTTTCTCCGTCTTTTCCTTTCTCTGTCCCTCAGTTTCTCCTTTCTCTTAGAATTGTTAAGTAACAGTTAGAGTTGTTAAGTAATGACCTTAAGTACGACCTTAAGTACTGCTTGCCATAAGTTGTCCTATACCTGTTGTTAAGTAACACAATGCACACCTCACCACTTGCCATAGTTTGTTATATACCTAACCAATTATTGTGGACTTGTTCAGACCTATACTAACCATTTTGGGAAGCTAATAAATGTTTCTATATGGACCTTGAGATTTATCTCACCTTAGTCCGCACCGTTGAGAATTTACGAATCTGAAGTCACTTACCCTCCCTCTTTACTGGGAGTGGGGCGTGACAAATGTCCCCGACCACCAAGGTAATACTCAGACAATCCAACTTTCTTACCTTGGTCCCTGCACGGAGTTGCCTGGTCGTACTCTCTGGGCCTGCTTTGCCCCCTTGTGGTTTGTACGGTCTGCCGCTTAACTAGTCTTGAGATCCTGGTTGATTCCCTTCGGAGCTCCAAGTGACGATACACGAGACCGTTAAAATCAACAGGATGCGTCTTCCCGTCCTTCGGCGACAAGGACCCCCAGAGGGGATGACTTCGGATCCCGGACGAGTGCCCAAATTGTGAGAAACGCTCTTTATCCAATAACCATGGCTCAGGCAGTGATGCAAAAGAATACTTAGATTTTTCTTACAAGTCCACCCCTCGGTCACGAGCCCATCTATACGTTGCATCTCTTCCTTGATGGCCTGAGGTGTCATGGGCCCACTGAGCTATGAATAATGCACCCTTATGTTGCCAGTCCAGATCCACCTGAGCCACTTCAATCCTAGCAGCCCGATCCACCTGCTGGTTGTTCTGATGTTCCTCCGTGGCTCGATTCTTCGGTACGTGGGCATCTACGTGGTGTACTTTCACAACCAGATTCTCTATCCAGGCAGCAATATCTTGCCATAGGTCAGCAGCCCAGATGGGTTTGCCTCTGCGCTGCCAGTTCCCCTGCTTCCACTGCTGTAACCACCCCCAGAGAGCATTTGCCACCATCCATGAGTCAGTGTAGAGATCAAGTACTGGCCCTTTTTCTCGCTTGGCAATGTCCAAAGCCAGCTGAATGGCTGTCACCTCTGCAAACTGGCTTGATTCACCTTGTCCCTCACTGGCTTCTGCAACTTGTCGTGTAGGACTCCACACAGCAGCCTTCCACTTTCGATGCTTTCCCACAATCTGGCAGGACCCATCAGTGAACAGGGCATATTTCTTCTCATTTTCTGGCAGTTTATTATATGGGGAGCCTCTTCCGCATGTGTCACCTCCTTCTCTGGTGACATTCCGAAATCCTTGCCTTCTGGCCAATCCGTGATCACTTCCAGAATTCCTGGGCGACTGGGGCTTCCCATTTGAGTTCGCTGTGTGTGACAGTGTGCTCTCCCCTTCCCCCCACCCCCCCCCGCTCCTGCTCAAGCCAAAACCATCAGTGGGAGTTGTGATGAATTGCACCTGGACTTTGGGGGATGGCTGGCAACATTTTGTTCCCATGGGAATATGACTATAAGTCAATTATCTTTATAAATAGTGGACAGCCCAAGAGCCCTTCGAGCTCTCCTGCACGGCAGCGGGCTGCACTCCAGGATCTCTCCTTGAGCGGGGATGCTCACTTAAGGTTCTACTCCTCGAGGCTGAGAGATTCCTTGCCGCAACAGATTCTCCGTATGTCACTAAGAGCATGCTAAACTTTGAAATCTTAGCTAAAAGTGATATAAGTATTGATTGCGCATATATAATCCTTTAGACATAAACCATTGACCAAGTCTGGGACAAGGATTGGATCCAGCCGCACCTAGACTCCTCTCTGAGAAGAAGCTTAGAAAGCAAGGGGGTCCTTTCTGAACCTCGTGACTCACTGTGTGATCAGTGCAATGCAGTTACTCCATGTAGCATCAGTTGCATGATGGGTGGCGGGGACCCTTTCTTTGAACATCCAGCCCAGCACTGGCAGTTGAGGTGCTAAGAGGAGCTGTGCTGCTGTACCAACCACTTCCAAAGCAGCTCAAACCCCTTCATATGCTGCCAATATCTCTTTTTCATAGAATGTGTTGGGTTGGAAGGGACCTTTAAAGGTCATCTAGTCCAACCCCCCTGCAGTCAGCAGGGACATCTTCAACTAGAGCAGGTTGCTCAGAGCCTCATCAAGCCTGGCCTTGAATGTCTCCAGGGATGGGGCCTCCACCACCTCTCTGGGCAACCTGTTCCAGTGCCTCCCCACCCTCATTGTAAAGAACTTCTTCCTAATGTCAGATCTAAACCTGCCCTGCTCTAGTTTAAACCCATTGCCCCTCGTCCTATCGCTACATGCCCTTGCAAACAGCCCCTCCCCAGCTTTCTTACAGGCCCCCTTCAGGTACTGGAAGGCTGCTATAAGGTCTCCCCAGAGCCTTCTCTTCTCCAGGCTGAACAACCCCAGCTCTCTCAGCCTGTCGTCATAGCAGAGGTGCTCCAGCCCTCTGATCATCTTCGTGGCCCTCCTCTGGACCTGCTCCAACAGGTCCATGTCCTTCTTGTGCTGAGGGCTCCAGAGCTGGACGCAGTACTCAAGGTGGGGTCTCACGAGAGCAGAGTAGAGGGGGAGAATCACCTCTCTCAATCTGCTGGCCACGGTTCTTTTGATGCAGCCCAGGATGCGATTGGCCTTCTGGGCTGCAAGCGCACATTGTTGGCTCATGTCCAGCTTTTCACCCACCAGTACCCCCAAGTCCTTTTCCACAGGGCTGCTCTCTATCACATCATCCCCCAGCCTGTATTGATAGCAAGGATTGTCCCGACCCAAGTGTAGGACCTTGCACTTGTCCTTGTTGAACCTCATAAGGTTTGCTTGGGCCCACTTCTCAAGCTCATCCAGGTCCTTCTGGATGGCATCCCTTCCCTCTGGCATGTCAACCGCACCACTCAGCTTGGTGTCGTCGGCAAGCTTGCTGAGGGGGCACTTGATCCCACTGTCTATGTCATTGATGAAGATGTTGAACAGCACCGGTCCCAGTACTGACCCCTGAGGAATGCCACTCGTCACTGGTTTCCACTTGGACATTGAGCCATTTAGGCAAGTTTAGGTGTATTCATAAGTGTTCTGCTGAGTTCTGGTGCTACAGAGCCACTGCACATGATCTTACTGGCTGCAGTGTGCATTCATAGTGAG
Organism: Rissa tridactyla; assembly: GCF_028500815.1. Classification (NCBI taxonomy): domain Eukaryota; kingdom Metazoa; phylum Chordata; class Aves; order Charadriiformes; family Laridae; genus Rissa; species Rissa tridactyla. The sequence goes on from NC_071496.1 coordinate 7,391,814, forward strand.
AAAATGCTTCCTGCGATTGTGATATTCAGTGTACTAAAGCTTGATTGATTTCAGTGTAAGACCTTTAAAAATAGTACCATAGCAATTTAGCAAAACAAGATTATCTTCAAATAATCAAGCAGTTCCAGTAAAGCAAATATAGCAACAATTTGCTATTATTTTTGTAGCGCTCTAACTGGGAACAAGTCTACTTACCTCTAGATATAGAAAAGATCAAAAAAAGGTCTGCCCAACAAAAAATTGCCTCTATAATAATAACCTTTTAAAATCAGAAGAATTAAAAAAGACCAAGCGGTGATTATTGGAATGATTTTTGCTTTCAGCTCTTCTTAGATTGTGAAGTTTTGAGTCTGTACAAGTAGAATATGACTTCAATAAAATGTAAAGCTTTAATGAATTAGTTTCTGCTGTCACTCCTCTAGCCATTGACTGTCATTGATCTATACAATAGAGCAGGAAATAATGTAATGCAAATGTAAAACAGCTTTAAAAACAACACTCTCCTCACAACGTAGTAATGCCTGGAGTGGACATAGCAGTATTTGTATTTTGGCTGTAAACAGACACATACATAATTAATAGCTTTGGATCATTAAACAATACAGTGCACATTTTATGAATTACAGAACTTAATCACTAACATCCCAGTAATATGTATCTACTGTATTTCTCACCTAAAACTGCATATTAAGGAGTGAGCAATTTTCACAACTGTAATGAAATGTCATCACCTTATACTACCTCTAGATATCAGCACAGAAACATGCTCCAGGCTTTCTTTGCCCTCTGTATTTACAGACCATTTCACTGGCATGCACTGCACAGTCCTGCTTTACAATTAGTGTTAAGAATATCTTGACGAGTACAGCAGCACTGTATAAGCTGATACTCGGAGCTCTAGACCATTCATAACATACCACTCCATACCTCTGAACAGGCCATGATTCTCTTTTTCCCTCCTTTTTTTTTCTATCTTCCATCAGACTCAAGCTCTTCTATCAAGATCTAACAGTTTTTTCCAGTGATGTGAGCAACTACTTTTTTTGTGGAGAATGATATCTGGCCATCTGTGTCTGCACTGATGGGTGTTTCCTTTCAGGGGCTTGTTATTTTTAGAGGCGTAAACTCCTAATTTAAGAACCTTACACACCACAGGAGAAAATAGCTAGATGGAAGGGACTTAAGCTCTACATGATCCATTTCCTAGTAGCATCTCTTCACTATTATGTGATTTCTCTTGCTTTTGATCCTAGAATGTATTTCCACAAGTCTTTCTGAAGTTAGAGATCAATTGTTATCTTACTATTGTATTCTGGGACTCAAGCAGGAGTACATCTTGTCAATATTATGGAGCTTTAATACAGCTGCTGGTGAGAAGACTGTAAGTCCATGGGCAAGATGTCAATCTGGAAGAGTATAAAGAAGGCTACAACAGTTTGGACCAAGAGTGATTTCTGTGGAGGGGTTGCACCTGTGGGGAGGAGTGGACAGGTGACCCAAAACTGACCAATAGGGTATTCCACCCCATCTGCCATGCTCAGTATAAAAGCTGAGGCATCAAAGGGTTAGTCTCTTTTCTTCAATGGCTCTCTTTCTTCAATGAATGCTGTTTGAGGAGGACCCTGCCTGTTTATCTGCCTTTGATCTTGATCTGTGTGTTCCTGAAGCCAGATCTGGAATCCAGTTCCTGTCCATTGCTGAGTCCAGTCTGGGACTTTCCCAGTGTCTGCCAGTGACATCTCCCTAGGAGCTTGTTACAGTTTTGTATATATTGTATCATCTATTTAATTATTTTCTTTTTATTTTATTATTAATATTTCATTGAAGTAGTTTAGTTTTTTCTAAACTCATAACTCTATCTCTCTTCTTCCTCCTCTTGGAGCATGAGGTGGGGAAGAGCATTTGTTGTCTTGTCATTGGCCAACCTGGCCCAAACCATGACAACTGATGATTATGCAATGTACGTGGCCTTGTGTTTATCTAACAGTGCAATAAGTTCTCATGTGAACATCCTTACTGTTTGTTCCTTGTAGGAAAATCCTATAATAGCTAGAATAATCAAAATGGGAGAAACGTTTTCTATGGATAATATCTACATGGCATGCTGTAAAAAAGTTATTATTCACTACTACCATTGCAGGCAGATGTTTTGCTGCTTCCTGGGAAGAAGGGCCTCAGCAAAACATAGCTGCTGCTTAGGAAGACAAATGCTGTAACCGCAAATGTCCCTGCTTCCTCCTCCTTTCCTTGTGTGTTTTTGCTGAGCACAACATCATATAGCTTGGTGTGCTGGTTTTGGCTGGGATAGAGTTAATTTCCATCATAGTAGCTGGTATGGGGCTATGTTTTGGATTTGTGCTGAAAACAGTGTTGTTAATACAGGGATGTTTTCATTGTTGCTGAGCAGCGCTTACACAGAGTCAAGGCCTTTTCTGCTTTTCACACCACCCCACCAGCAAGTAGGCTGGGGGCGCACAAGAAGTTGGCAGTGGGAACAGCCAGGACAGCTGACCCCAACTGACCAAAGGGATGTTCCATACCATATGACATCAGGTTCAGCAATAAAAAGCTGGGGGAAGAAGAAGGAAGGGGGGATGTTTGGAGCTATGGCGCTTGTCTCCCCAAGTAACCATTATGCTTGATGGAGCCCTGCTTTCATGGAGATAGCTGAACACCTGCCTGCTCATGGAAAGTAGTGAATGAATTCCTTGTTTTGCTTTGCTTGTGTGTAGAGCTTTTGCTTTACTTATTAAACTGTTTTTACTTCAGCCCATGAGTCTTCTCACTATTACCCTTTCTATTCTCTCCCCCATCACAACAGGGGGGAGTGAGTGAGCGTCTGTGTGGTGCTTAGTTGCCAGTTGGGGTTAAACCATGACAGTCCTTTTGGTGCCCAATGTGGGGCTCAAAAGGTTCGAGATAATGACAGATTTGATTGGAGTGTGCTAGACTGAGTTTATAGCTGTTTAGCTATTAATTGGCAGGCTCCTGTGCTTGCCATGGGGCTTGCTTGCTTGCTTTATTGTAGATTAGAGACTAGTGCTCATTAGTGGCTAATTTTTTTATTTCACTGCTTATCATCTTACTCTGCTGTGCCTGGGAACATTTTGATAACAGCAATGGCAATGTACCTGGGCTGGCAGATGGCCAGGGCATTGCTGCTGTTCCTGTGCTGCTGTACTGGACAGGCTGGAACTCCAGTGTGGACTCAAGTTGAAGGACTGTGTCCTGTGGATGAGTCCATGTGGGAGCAGGATACCCCGAAGCATCTGTGGCCATGGATGAGCCCACACCAGGTCAGGTGCATCTCAAAGTGTCTGTGGCCATGATTATGTCCTTGCTGTAGCAGGTATACCTCTGAAGTAATTTTGGCCCAAGAAAAAGTCCATGCTTGAAGAAGGTAGACCTCGAAGCATCTGTGGCTGTGTGGATGTGGATAAGTCCATGATGCAGCAGGTACACCTTGAAGCATCAGTGGCTGTGCATGAGGTCATGCTGGAGCACCTCAAAGCATGTGGCCATGGATAAGCCCACGACAGAGCAGGTACTCCCCTGGAAGGACTGCAGCCATGGGTAAGGCCATGCTGGAGCAGGTATATTTCTGAAGCCATTGTGGCCTGTGGATAAGGCCGTGCTGAAACAGGTGCACCTCAAAGCAACTGTGGCTGTGGATAAGTCCATGCTGCAGCAGGTATATCCCTGAAGAGACTGTGGCTCATAGATAAGGCTCCACCAAATATCCCTTTGGTCAGTTTGGGTCAGTTGTCCCAGTTGTGTCTCCTTCCATCTTCTTGTACACCCCAAGACTACTTGCTGTGAAGGCAGAGTGGGAAAAAGAAAATTTCAATGTTGTGCAAGCATTGCTTGGCAATAGCCAAAATACTGGTGTGTTATCAACACTGTTTTGGTCACAAATCCAAAACACAGCACCATAGGGGCTCCTATGAAGAAAGCTAACTCCATCCCAGCCAGATCCAGTACACCTTGCTAGCCAGAGATAAGCTTTTAATGGCAGTGAAAGAATAGTCTCTTGCTATTGAGAACAAGATGAGAACCAGAAGACCAGCCACCTCAAGTGTATGTATACCAATGCACACAGCCTGGGGAATAAACAGGAAGAACTGGAGCTCCGTGCCCAGTATTAATTCTAATACTAATATAAGATATACAAGAATTATAATCAGCCAATTACATCAGTAGGAAGCTGAGCACTCCCAGCAGTGGACAGCAAATATAGAATGAAATAAAATATAGAATGAATAAAGGTGTTTTCATGAACTTGCACATGTCCACTGGATACAGAATTTCTGGAGCGTGTGTTTGTAAGTGACTATGTGTTAATTTTTGACTACGATCCCATGGGCATCGAGTGATATAAGCCCTACTGATTTTGTCACTGGTCATTTTGAGTTAGATTTAGTTAGAATATTTTGGAGTCATCCTTGCTAAAATCAATGTGTTATAACATTAAAGGTCCTGGAGAACAGGCGAGGTGCCTGAGGACTGGAGGAAAGCCAATGTCACTCCAGTCTTCAAAAAGGGCAAGAAGGAGGACCCAGGGAACTACAGGCCAGTCAGCCTCACCTCCATCACTGGGAAGATGATGGAACAGCTCGTTCTGGGCATCATCTCAAGGCATGTGGAGGACAGGGAAGCTATCAGAAGTACTCAACATGGATTCACCAAGGGGAAATCATGTCTGACTAATCTGATAGCCTTCTATGATGGCATGACTGGATGGAGAGATGAGGGGAGGGCGGCAGATGTTGTCTGCCTTGACTTCAGCAAGGCGTTTGACAGTCTCCCACAGCATCCTCATAGGGAAGCTTAGGAAGAGTGGGCTAGATGAATGGACAGTAAGGTGGATAGATAACTGGTTGAAAGATAGAGCTCAGAGGGTCGTGATTAGGGGCACAGAGTCTAGTTGGAGGTCAGTGAGGAGTGGTGTTCCCCAGGGGTCAGTACTGGGCCCAGTCCTGTTCAATTTATTCATCGATGACCTGGATGAGGGGACAGAGTGCACCCTCAGCAAGTTTGTGATGACACAAAGCTGGGAGGGGTGGCTGACACACCAGAAGGCTGTGCCGCCATACAGAGAGACCTGGACAGGCTGGAGAGTTGGGCAGAGAGGAGCCTTATGAAACTCAACAAGGGCAAGTGTAGGGTGCTGCACCTGGGGAGGAATAACCCCATGCACCAGGACAGGTTGGGGGCTGACCTGCTGGAGAGCAGCTCGGTGGAAAGAGACCTGGGAGTCCTGGTGGACAACAGGATGACCATGAGCCAGCAAGGTGCCCTCGTGGCCAAGAAGACCAATGGAATTCTGGGGTGCATCAAGAAGAGTGTGGCCAGCAGGTCGAGGGAGGTCATCCTCCCCCTCTACTCTGCCCTGGTGAGGCTGCATCTGGAGTACCGTGTCCAGTTCTGGGCTCCCCGGTTCAAGAGGGACAGGGAACCACTGGAGAGGGTGCAGCAGAGAGCTACCAAGATGATTAGGGGACTGGAACACCTCTCTTATGAAGAAAGGCTGAGGGATTTCTAAATGGGCTGTAAACATGCCAACGGTCAGTCGCCGAGGAGACCAGCTCCAGTGCAGGTAAGGCCTCACTGGGCAAGGGGATCGCGGCGGATAAGGCCGGCAAAGGGCTCTTTTGGGGGCTTTCGTAGCCGGGAAAAGCGGCTAGTTCGTGCCGGAACCGGCAGCTCGGGGGTGGGCTGTTGACGCGGCAGGGGCGGAGATAACGCCACACGCGGCAGTTCTAAACGGGAGGTCCCGGAGCCAGCACGCAGACAGCCGGTGGGCGTTACCCAGGGTGTCACTGCGGCACCGCAGCGGGAGCCGGCAAACAGGGCGCAGCATTTCGCACGGTGGGTCACTGAAAGCCTCGCGTCTAAGCTGAGCACAAGCTGGGCAAGCGCAAGCAGAGGAACATCGGCGTGCAGGGGCACGGGCTCACGGCGTGCGGGAAGCTGACAGCAGAGATTCATCACCTCCCGGCACAAGAGAAGAACACGGCCGCAAAACGGTCAAAAGCCGCTGCAAGAAAGAACGTGGGAACTCAGACTGAGCCCCCGTGCAAGCATGTGGCTGTGCAGGTCTCGGGCTGCAACAAATGCCTGAGCCTGGCACTGCTCTCACAGAGAGCCAGAGACACTGCCTGTATACGGTGTGATCAAGTAAATGATTTGCTCAGGCAGGTGGTTGAACTGAAGGAAGAGATAGAAAGGTTAAGAAGTATTAGGAACTGTGAAAACGAAATAGATTGGTGGAGCCATACCCTGAGGCAAAGGCAGCAGGAAGAGGCTCTATCAGAAGTGGATGATCCCCTTCCCTCCTGTCACCAGGCAGAAGGAGAGGACTTAAGGGATAAGGGGGAATGGAGTCAGATCCCTCCTCGGAGAGGCAAGCGCAACCCCTCACGGTCCCCCTCACCATCCCAATTGCCCTTGCATAATAGGTATGGGGCTTTGGAAATCGAGGACCAGGCGATTGAGGATGGAGAAGCTGATCCATCCAGTGAGTTGCCCAGTGCTAGTCACTCACCCCCACGCCTCAGGACTTCCTCAACCAAGAAAGAAAGAAAGGTAATTGTAGTAGGTGACTCCCTTCTGAGGGGAACAGAGGGCCCTATTTGTAGACCGGACCCATCCCACAGGGAAGTCAGCTGCCTCCCTGGGGCCAGAATTAAGGACATACGGAGGAAACTCCCTTCCCTGGTTCAGACATCAGATTACTACCCACTACTGATATTTCAGGTAGGCAGTGACGAAGTAGGTACCAGAAGTCTGAGGGCAATGAAGAATGACTTTAGGGCCCTGGGGCGGCTGGTTAAGGGATCGGGAGCACAGTGTTCTCCTCTATCCCACCGTTTGCAGGGGTTGATGAGGTAATAAATAGGAGGAGCCAGCAAATTAACTCCTGGCTCTGAGACTGGTGCATCTGGCAGGACTTTGGCTTTTTTGAACGTGGGCTGATCTACAGGAAACCAGGCATGCTGGCATCAGGCGGGGGAAGCCTAACCCGAAGGGGAAGAAAGATCCTGGGACAAGAATTAGCAGGGCTCATTCATAGGGCTCTAAACTAGGTTTGAAGGGGGATGGGGATGAAACCAGGACCACAAAAGTGGTGCCCGGGAGCAGCATACCAGTGCTTCTGGGTAAAAGTGTTAGCAAGGTCTTGCAATCTGTCTCAGTGATGGTGGGGGATGGTGATTTGTGTGGTAGCAAAGACATGAGGGGTAGTGATAATTTGGGAACTACAGAAGTGTCCGAGTGTGATCAAGTGCAAATTAGGGCTTGTCCCCCCAAGGAAGTAGCAGGACAGTTAGCCCAGCTGAAGTGCATCTACACTAATGCACGCAGCATGGGGAATAAACAGGAGGAGCTGGAGGCCATCGTGCAGCAGGGAAACTATGATGTGGTTGCCATCACAGAAACGTGGTGGGAAGACACACACAAGTGGAGTGCGGTAATCAATGGCTACCAACTTTTCAGAAGGGATAGGCAAGGAAGGAGAGGTGGTGGGGTGGCCCCCTATGTTAGGGGCAGTTTTGAATGCCTAGAACTTAACGGTGTGAATGACAGTGTTGAGTGTGTATGGATAAAAATCAAGGGGAAGGCCAACAAGGCAGACATCGTGATGGGAGTTTGTTATAGACCCCCTAATCAGGATGTAGAATCTGATGAAGTATTCTATAAGCAGCTGGCAGAGGTCTCACGATCATTTGCCCTTGTTCTTGTGGGGGGCTTCAACTTCCCAGACGTCTGCTGGAAATATAACACAGCAGAGAGGGAACAGTCCCGGAGGTTCCTGGAGTGTGTGGAAGACAACTTCCTAACGCAGCTGGTGAAGGAACCAACTAGGGGAAGTGCCCTACTGGACCTACTGTTTGTTAACAGAGAAGGTCTTGTGGGGGATGTAAAGGTTGGAGGTCGTCTTGGGCACAGTGACCATGAAATGGTAGAATTTTCAATTCTTGTTGAGGCAAGGCAGGGAGCCAGCAGAACTGCCACCTTGGATTTCCGAAGGGCAGACTTTATCCTGCTTAGGAGCATGGTCGAGAGTGTCCCTTGGGAGGCAGTGTTGAAGAGCAAAGGTGCCCAGGAAGGCTGGTCATACTTCAAGCAGGTGCTCTTAGAAGCACAGGAGAAGGCCATCCCCATGTCTCGAAAAACGAGCCGACGGGGAAGAAGACCAGCCTGGCTAAATAGAGAGCTTTGGCTGGACCTCAGGAAAAAAAGGAAGGCTTACATTCTCTGGAAAAGGGGCTTAGCAACTTATGAGGATTATCAAGATATAACAAAGCTATGTAGGGGGAAAATTAGAAGGGCCGAAGCTCAATCAGAACTCAGCTTGGCCACGCAGTTAAAGACAATAAGAAGAGATTCTTTCAGTATATCAATAGAAAAAGGAAGACTAGGGAAAATGTAGGCCCACTGATGAATGAGACGGGTGCCCTAGTGGTGGAAGACCCAGAGAAGGCAGAGCTACTGAATGCCTTCTTTTCTTCGGTCTTCACTGCTAAAGCTGTCCCTCACAAATCCCATACCCTGGAGGCAAGGGGGAAGGTCTGGAGAGAGGAAGATTTTCCTTCAGTTGAGGAGGACTGGGTCAGAGACCACTTGGCCAAGCTGGACATTCATAAGTCCATGGGCCCTGATGGAATGCACCCGCGAGTGCTGAGAGAGCTGGCAGATGTTATTGCTAGACCACTCTCCATCGTCTTTGAAAGGTCATGGGGAACAGGAGAGGTGCCTGAGGACTGGAGGAAGGCTGACATCACTCCAATCTTCAAAAAAGGCAAGAAGGAGGAGCCAGGGAACTACAGACCGGTTAGTCTCACCTCTGTCCCTGGGAAGGTAATGGAGCGACTCATTCTGGATGTCATCTCCAAACACGTTGAGGGACAGGAAGTTATTGGAAGTGGTCAGCATGGATTTACCAAGGGTAAATCATGCTTGACCAATCTGATGTTATAACTGGTTGGCTGGATGAGGGGAGAGCCGTAGGTGTCATCTACCTTGACCTTAGCAAGGCTTTTGACACTGTCTCCCATAACATCCTCATTAGGAAGCTGAGGAAGTATGGGCTAGATGAGGTGACAGTGAGGTGGATCGAGAGCTGGCTGAGTGACAGAACTCAGAGGGTTGTGATCAGCGGCACAGAGTCCAGTTGGAGGCCTATAACCAGTGGTGTCCCCCAGGGGTCAATACTCGGTCCAATTTTGTTCAGTATATTCATTAATGACCTGGATGATGGGACAGAGTGTATCCTCAGCAAGTTCGCTGATGATACCAAGCTGGGAGGGGTGGCTGACACTCCGGAGGGCCATGCTGCCATCCAGCGTGACCTGGACAGGCTGGAGATCTGGGCAGAGAAGAACCTAATGAGGTTCAACAAAAGCAAGTGTAAGGTCCTGCACCTGGGAAGGAAGAATGCTAAGCACCAGTATAGGTTAGGGGTGGACCTGCTGGGAAGCAGCTCTGAGGAGAAGGACCTGGGGGTCCTGGTAGACAGCAAATTATCCATGAGCCAACAATGTGCCCTTGTCGCCAAGAAGGCCAATGGCATCCTGGGCTGCATAGGGAAGAGTGTGGCCAGTAGGTCGAAGGAGGTCATTCTCCCCCTCTACTCTGCACTGGTGAGGCCACAACTGGAATACTGCATCCAGTTTTGGGCTCCCCAGTTCAAGAGGGACAGGGAACTGCTGGAGAGAGTCCAGCGTAGGGCAACAAAGATGACCGAGGGACTGGAGCATCTCCCTTATGAGGAAAGGCTGAAAGAGCTGGGACTCTTTGGCCTGGAGAAGAGAAGGCTGAGGGGAGACCTTATTATGGCATACAAGTATCTAAAGGGTGAGTTGAATGAGGATGGTGCCAGACTCTTTTCAATGGTTCCCAGTGACAGGACAAGGGGCAATGGGCACAAGTTGGAACATGGGAAGTTCCGTTCAAATACATGGAAAAACTTCTTTACAGTGAGGGTGACAGAGCACTGGAACGGGCTGCCCGGGGAGGTTGTGGAGTCCCCTTCTCTGGAGATTTTCAAGACTCGCCTGGATGCAGCCCTGAGTAATGTGCTCTAGGCAATCCTGCTTTAGCAGGGGAGTTGGACTAGATGATCTCTAGAGGTCCCTTCCAACTCTGAAGATTCCGTGATTCCGTGATTTGGGTCTCTTCAGTCTGGAAAAAAGACGGCTGAGGGGGGACCTTATCAACACTTATAAATACTTAAAGGGTGGGTGTCAGGAGGATGGGGCCAGGCTCTTCTCAGTGGTGCCCGGCGACAGGACAAGAGGTAATGGGCCTTTTGTGTCTTCTCCCTGCATATACAAATTACAGCTCTGTAATCTTCCTGCAAAGCCTGACCTTATGGGCACAAACTTGAGCATAGGAAGTTCCACCTAAACGTGAGGAGGAACTTCTTTACTTTGAGGGTGGTAGAGCACTGGAACAGGCTGCCCAGAGAGGTGGTGGAGTCTCCATCTCTGGAGACATTCAAAACCCCCCTGGACGCATTCCTGTGCAACCTGCTCTAGGTGACCCTGCTCTGGCAGTGGGGTTGGACTAGATGATCTCCAGAGGTCCCTTCCAACCCTATGATTCTATAATTCTGTGATTCTTATTGGGCAACTGGCTGACAGGCCACACCCAGAGGGTGGTGGTAAATAGCTCCTTTTCAAGCTGGCATCCTGTCACAAGTGGGGTCCCCAGGGATCAATATTGGGCCCAGTGCTGTTTAATATCTTCATAAGCGATCTGGATGATGGGATCAAGTGTACCCTGACAAAGTTTGCTGATGATACCAAACTAAGTGGGGAAGTGGACACTACGGAAGGGAGAGACACCCTGCAGGAAGACCTGGATAGGCTGGAACCCTATGAAGTTCAACAAAGACAAATGTAAGGTCTTGCACCTGGGAAAACATAATCCAGGAGTGCAGGCTGGGATCTACCTGGCTGAGGAGCAGCTCTGTGGAAAGGGCCCTGGGGGTCCTGGTGGACAAGCAGCTCAATATGAACAGTGTGCTGCTGCGGCAAAGAAAGCCAACAGGATGCTGGGTTGCATCAACAAGGGCATCACCAGCAGAGACAAAAAAGGACTGTCGCGGTGTCCTGGTTTGAGGTAAAACAGAACCAATTTTCTGATTTGTAATTTTACTTTTTAGCTGGGCCTCTTCGAACTGACTAAAGTCTGAAATTAACAGCATATTGTTCAGACACTGTTCACTCTCAGAGTGATGAGACCTGATTATACCAAAGAATGGTATGCACAGAGGCTCTTGCTTATACTTATCGCTATAACAACCAAGGTCAGCTAATTTCGTTATTTGCCCCGTTAGAGGGTCAGAAGCGGAAAAGCATAGAGGGGTCCCACCTGTAGGGAGGAGTGGACAGGACAGGTGACCCAAAACTGACCAACAGGGTATTCCATCCCATCTGCATCACACTCAGCATAAAAGCTAAGGGATCAAAGGGTCAACTCTCTTTCTTCAATGGCCGACATCCGAGGAGGACCCTGTCTATTTGTCTGCTTTTGATCCTGATCTGAGCATTCCTGACTCCAGATCTGGAATCCAGCTCCAGTCTGTTGCTGACACCAGTCTGGGACTTCCCTGTGCCTGCTGGTGACGCGATCATCATCCTGGGGGCTGGATACGGTTTTGTAAATATTGTATACTTTTTTATTATTATTATTTTATTATTATTTATTATTTCATTATTTATTAATATTTTCATTAAAGTAGTTTAGTTCTTTTTCTAAACTTGTAAATCTCCTTATTTCTTCCTTTCCTCTTTTTTTTGGGGGGAGGGGCATCTGTCATTCTGATTGGACAATCCAGCCAAAACCACAACACGTGGTGTGGTTTAGCCTCAGACAGCAACAAAGAACCACGCGGCTGCTCTTTCAAACCCCCCACCACCCTGGGGGAGAAGTGGGTACATCACATCCCCTGTCACGCACCAGCCTCTGGGAAGACAGAACGATACAATGGACTGTTAAAAACTACACTGAGAGCAATGGGTGGTGGGACTTTAAAACATTGGGATGCACATCTAGCAAAGGCTACCTGGCTAGTTAACACCAGGGGATCTACCAATCGGGCTGGCCCTGCCCAATCAAAACTTCCACGTACCGTAGAAGGGGATAAAGTCCCCGTAGTGCACATGAAGAATATGTTAGGGAAGACAGTCTGGGTTAGTCCTGCCTCAGGCAAATGCGAACCCATCCGTGGGATTGCTTTTGCCCAAGGACCTGGGTGCACTTGGTGGGTGATGTGGAAGGATGGGGAAGTCCGATGTGTACCTCATGGGGATCTGATTTTGGGTGAGAATAGCCAATGATTCAAATTGTGTGTTGTTAAGTGCTAAGTAACCCTGCCACTGTATGTCCTCATGACTATAATTGCTATCAGTTGTACTACAGTAAGAATCACCCAAATTAAGGACAGATGGACTTTGATGAAAACACCGAGTAAGGCACAGCGGTGATGGGATCAGAACTGACCTCAGCAGCTGGCGCCCAGCAACTTCCTCAAGATCTACATCTTCAGCCCATGGACTGTGTGCATGAGCCGCACCGGGTACACCAGCCACAAGCTCCGAAAATACAGCATGCAACAAGGCCAGCACCACACAGCATCTCACCTGCCCTGAGAGACTGTTCTAACAGATGGAGCCCAAAGCCATGGAGCTTTCTACATACATGTGTAGCTAAATTGAATTATTAAATTTAGAGTGTGTTCTATGTTTTTAACAACCAGATTTAAAAACCTGTCCTGAGAGGAAGAAGCCCACTTCAGAATTATCTATCTGATCAGCTATAGCTTTGGCCATAAAATAATCTTCAGCAATATACTGTGCAAAAGCTACTAGTCCTCCAGCTTGGTCCAAAACATCCTTTGTCATCAAGCAAGACATTCCCATTAAACATTTGAAGGCAGTTACATTGGCTGAAATATATAACCTTGGTTGTGAAGTGCCAAAATAAACCTGCAGAACAAGATAGTAAGTTAGATTTTTATAGCTCTACAGGTGTTTGTGCAAATACTACTCCACTTAGGGCTTTGTCTAAATAATTTTCTAAAAGGTTTGAGGGGAAAAAAGCTACAGGGAACTGGACAACTATGATAGCATATTTGTAAAGACTTATACAACCAGCCCCTGTGAATCCCTTCTTCCTACATATTATAAAGCAGCCTGTCCCAGTAAGAGCATTTTAATTTTAGAAGATGCATTAGCTACTTCGAATTTCCCCCCCCATTTTAAAACTGGAGAAAGTGAATGATTTGGCTACTATACAGAATTCAGCACACTAATATTTACTTTTACATCAACGGTATCAACCATTTATTGCTATAGTTTAGCATTAAATTGTGTAAACTCAATGGACTTGAAGAAGCGCACACAGTACAAAAAATCAGAAGACTGAAACAATCTTGCAAAAGGGTTCCTGTATTTGTAATTTTTTCTGAACTATTGAATTAATCTATAGTATTGCTGCAGAACACATAAGAACATCTCATGAGCATTCTCAACGATCTCTTCACCTAAAAATTATAAGGGTTTTTTTATTTTGAGAAGGACAACAGCTTGCTGAACTTGGAGTTGTCACCGAGGCCAAGACGGATTATGCCTCGTATAACAACATCCTCGGTTATGAAAGAAAGACGGGTCCTTGTAGTAGGGGACTCGATTCTGAAGGGAGTGGAAGGTCCCATATGTAGACCAGACCCAACCTGTAGGGGAGTCTGCTGTCTCCCTGGGGCCAAAGTTAAGGATGTCCAGAAGAAACTCCCTACCCTAGTTAGGCCTACTGACTACTACCCTTTATTGATTTTTCAGTTAGGCAATGATGAAATTTCAGGAAGAAGCCTGAGGGCAATGAAGAAAGACTTGAGGGCCCTGGGACGGATGGTTAGGGGATCAGGAGCACAAGTAGTGTTTGCTTCTATCCCAACAGTTGCGAGGATAGATGAGAAGATTAATAGGAAATGCCAGCTGTTCAATGCCTGGCTCAGAGACTGGTGTCATCGGCAGGACTTGGGGTTCTTTGATTATGGGCTGCTTTTCAGGACACCAGGCCTGCTGGCAACAGACGGCAAAAGCCTGTCTCAGAGGGGGAAAAGGGTTTTAGGGCAGGAGTTGGCGGGGCTCATTGACAGGGCTTTAAACTAGATTCGAAGGGGGATGGGGATAGATCCAAGCTTGCTAGCAAAAAGCCTGAAGGTGGCATGCTGGCACTAGACTTGGAAAAGATAGGGGGCGTAACCAGGCTCCTTAGGAATAAGTCTGGGGGTGGCAGAATTTCGGCTCCTGCCAGTAAAAAGGAGAAAGGACCTATAGCCCAGCTGAAGTGCTTATACACTAATGCACGTAGCATGGGCAACAAACAGGAGGAGCTGGAAGCCATTATGCAGCAGGATAATTATGATGTAGTCGCCATCACAGAAACGTGGTGGGATGACTCACATAGCTATAGTGCTGCCATGGATGCCTATAGGCTCTTCAGGAAGGATAGGCAAGCAAGGAGAGGCGGGGGTGTGGCCCTGTATGTCAGGGAGTGTTATGAATGCTTTGAACTAAATGATGGTGATAATGAGACTGAGTGTTTATGGGTAAGACTCAGGGGCAGGGCTAACAAGGCAGATATCGTAGTAGGAGTCTGTTATAGACCGCCCAATCAGGATGAGGAGGCAGATGAAATATTCTATAAATGGCTGGGAGAAGTCTCAAGATTGCGAGCTCTTGTCCTCGTGGGGGACTTCAATTTGCCGGACATCTGCTGGGAATACAATACAGCAGGGAAGGAACAATCTAGAAGGTTCCTGGAATGTGATGGGGATAACTTCCTGACACAGCTAGTGAGAGAGCCAACTAGGGAAGGTGCCCTGCTGGATCTGTTGTTTGTAAACAGGGAAGGTCTTGTGGGGAATGTGAAGGTTGGAGGCTGTCTCGGGAACAGTGACCATGAAATTATAGAGTTTTCGGTTCTGGGAGAAGCAAGGAGAGGGGTCAGCAGAACTGCTACTTTGGACTTCCGGAGGGCGGACTTTGGGCTTTTCAGGAGCCTGGTTGACAAAGTCCCCTGGGAGGCAGTCCTCCAGGGCAAAGGAGCCCAGGAAGCCTGGATGATTTTCAAGAAGGAAGTCTTAAAGGCGCAGGAGCAGGCTGTCCCCATGTGCCAGAAGACAAGCCGTCGGGGAAAAAGACCGGCCTGGCTAAACAGGGAGCTAGTGTTGCAACTTAGGGGAAAAAAGAGGATCTATGGCCTCTGGAAGGAAGGGCAGGCCACTCAAGAGGACTACAAAGAGGTAGTGAAGCTATGTAGGGAAAAAATCAGGAGGGCCAAAGCCCAGCTAGAACTAAACCTGGCTTCTGTTGTCAAGGACAACAAAAAAAGTTTCTATAAATATATTAGCAATAAGAAGAGGACTAAGGATTATCTCTGTCCTCTAGTAGATGGGGCCGGCAACATAGTGACCAAGGATGAGGAAAAGGCTGAGGTACTTAATGCCGTCTTTGCCTCAGTCTTCAGCAGTAGGACCAGTTGTTCCCTGAGTACCCAGACCCCTGAGCTAGAAGACAGGGATGGGGAGCAGAATGAAGCCCCTGTAATCCAAAGGGAAACGGTGAGGGACCTGCTTCAGCACCTGGAGGTGCACAAATCTATGGGGCCAGATGGGATCCACCCAAGGGTATTGAAAGAGCTGGCGGAAGTGCTCGCCAGGCCACTTTGCATCATTTATGAGCAGTCCTGGACAACCGGGGAGGTCCCAGCTGACTGGAGGTTGGCAAATGTGACACCCATCCACAAGAAGGGCCGGAAGGAGGATCCAGGGAACTACAGGCCAGTCAGTCTGACCTCGGTGCCTGGGAAGGTCATGGAACAGATCATCCTGAGTGCCATTACACGGCACATGCAGGAGAACAGGGTGATCAGGCCCAGTCAGCATAGGTTTGTGAAGGGCAGGTCATGCCTATCAAACCTAATATCCTTCTATGATAAGGTGACCCACTTAGTGGATGAGGGAAAAGCTGTGGATGTTATCTACTTGGATTTTTGCAAAGCTTTTGACACTGTTTCCCACAGCATTCTCCTGGAGAAACTGGCTGCTCATGGCCTGGACAGGTGTACTCTTCGCTGGGTAAAAAACTGGCTGGATGGCCGTGCCCAGAGAGTGGTGGTAAATGGAGTTAAATCCAGTTGGTGTCCGGTCACAAGTGGTGTCCCCCAGGGCTTGGTGCTTGGGCCGGTTCTCTTTAATATCTTTATCAATGATCTGGATGAAGGGATCGAATGCACCCTCAGTAAGTTCGCAGATGACACTAAACTGGGCGGGCGTGTTGATCTGCTTGAGGGTAGGTTGGCTCTGCAGAGGGATCTGGACAGGCTGGACCGATGGGCTGAGACCAATGGTATGAGGTTCAACAAGGCCAAGTGCCAGGTCCTGCACTTGGGTCACAACAACCCCATGCAGCGCTACAGGCTTGGGGCAGAGTGGCTGGAAAGTGGCCCGGCAGAAAAGGACCTGGGGGTGTTGGTTGACAGCCGGCTGAATATGAGCTAGCAGTGTGCCCAGGGGGCCAAGAAGGCCAACAGCATCCTAGCCTGTATCAGGAACAGTGTGGTGAGCGGGACTAGGGAAGTGATCATCCCCCTGTACTCGGCACTGGTGAGGCCCCACCTCGAGTACTGCGTTCAGTTTTGGGCCCCTCGCTACAAGAGGGACATTGAGGTGTTGGAGCGTGTCCAGAGAAGGGCTACAAAGCTGGTGAGGGGTCTGGAGGACAAACCTTATGAAGGACGACTGAGGGAGCTGGGGTTGTTTAGCCTGGAGAAGAGGAGGCTGAGGGGAGACCTTATCACCCTTTACAACTACCTGAAAGGAGGTTGCAGAGAGATGGGGGCTGACCTCTTCTCCCTGGTGACAAGTGATAGGACAAGAGGAAACGGGTTCAAGTTATGTCAGGGGAGGTTTAGATTGGATATTAGGAAACATTTTTTCACTGAAAGGGTTATTAAACATTGGAATAGGCTGCCCAGGGAGGTGGTGGATTCACCATCCCTGGAGGTGTTTAAAAAAAGGGTAGATGGGGCACTTAGGGACATGGTTTAGAAGTGGCTTTTGTCAGGGTAGGTTAAAGGTTGGACTTGATGATCTTAAAGGTCCCTTCCAACCTCAGCAATTCTATGATTCTATGATTCTATGATTCTTTTATCAAGGCTGAACAAACCCAGTTCTCTCAACCTTTCCTCATATGGCAGGCTTCCCAGTCCTTTGATCATTTTGGCGGCCCTTCTCTGAACCCTCTCCAGCCTGTCCACATCTTTTTTGTATAGCGGGGACCAAAACCAAACACAGTATTCCAGGTGTGGCCTGACAAGCGCTGAGTTCCGGACGTGATAGGGTTCTAGCAGGGATGCAGGTATTCCATCCCATGTAAGCCATGCCCAGGTTGTAGCCCGGAGCTGCCAGAGGAGGGGGCAGGAAGTCACCACTTGGGAGCTGGCTTAGGGCGTCTCAGGTCCAGTCGGTGAACGGTGGTACCATAATCATGTTTGTACATTCTTCTATCCATGTTATTGTTCTCTTTGCTGTTCTGTTAAACTGCCTTTGTCTCCACCCACGAGTTTTGCCTTTTTCTTCCGATTCTCCCCCAGGGTGGTGGGGGGTTTGAAAGAGCAGCCGCGTGGTTCTTTGTTGCTGTCTGAGGCTAAACCACACCACGTGTTGTGGTTTTGGCTGGATTGTCCAATCAGAATGACAGATGCCCCTCCCCCCAAAAAAAAGAGGAAAGGAAGAAATAAGGAGATTTACAAGTTTAGAAAAAGAACTAAACTACTTTAATGAAAATATTAATAAATAATGAAATAATAAATAATAATAAAATAATAATAATAAAAAAGTATACAATATTTACAAAACCGTATCCAGCCCCCAGGATGATGATCGCGTCACCAGCAGGCACAGGGAAGTCCCAGACTGGTGTCAGCAACAGACTGGAGCTGGATTCCAGATCTGGAGTCAGGAATGCTCAGATCAGGATCAAAAGCAGACAAATAGACAGGGTCCTCCTCGGATGTCGGCCATTGAAGAAAGAGAGTTGACCCTTTGATCCCTTAGCTTTTATGCTGAGTGTGATGCAGATGGGATGGAATACCCTGTTGGTCAGTTTTGGGTCACCTGTCCTGTCCACTCCTCCCTACAGGTGGGACCCCTCTATGCTTTTCCGCTTCTGACCCTCTAACGGGGCAAATAACGAAATTAGCTGACCTTGGTTGTTATAGCGATAAGTATAAGCAAGAGCCTCTGTGCATACCATTCTTTGGTATAATCAGGTCTCATCACTCTGAGAGTGAACAGTGTCTGAACAATATGCTGTTAATTTCAGACTTTAGTCAGTTCGAAGAGGCCCAGCTAAAAAGTAAAATTACAAATCAGAAAATTGGTTCTGTTTTACCTCAAACCAGGACACCGCGACAGTCCTTTTTTGTCTCTGCTGGTGATGCCCTTGTTGATGCAACCCAGCATCCTGTTGGCTTTCTTTGCCGCAGCAGCACACTGTTCATATTGAGCTGCTTGTCCACCAGGACCCCCAGGGCCCTTTCCACAGAGCTGCTCCTCAGCCAGGTAGATCCCAGCCTGCACGCCTGGATTATGTTTTCCCAGGTGCAAGACCTTACATTTGTCTTTGTTGAACTTCATAGGGTTCCAGCCTATCCAGGTCTTCCTGCAGGGTGTCTCTCCCTTCCGTAGTGTCCACTTCCCCACTTAGTTTGGTATCATCAGCAAACTTTGTCAGGGTACACTTGATCCCATCATCCAGATCGCTTATGAAGATATTAAACAGCACTGGGCCCAATATTGATCCCTGGGGACCCCACTTGTGACAGGATGCCAGCTTGAAAAGGAGCTATTTACCACCACCCTCTGGGTGTGGCCTGTCAGCCAGTTGCCCAATAAGAATCACAGAATTATAGAATCATAGGGTTGGAAGGGACCTCTGGAGATCATCTAGTCCAACCCCACTGCCAGAGCAGGGTCACCTAGAGCAGGTTGCACAGGAATGCGTCCAGGGGGGTTTTGAATGTCTCCAGAGATGGAGACTCCACCACCTCTCTGGGCAGCCTGTTCCAGTGCTCTACCACCCTCAAAGTAAAGAAGTTCCTCCTCACGTTTAGGTGGAACTTCCTATGCTCAAGTTTGTGCCCATAAGGTCAGGCTTTGCAGGAAGATTACAGAGCTGTAATTTGTATATGCAGGGAGAAGACACAAAAGGCCCATTACCTCTTGTCCTGTCGCCGGGCACCACTGAGAAGAGCCTGGCCCCATCCTCCTGACACCCACCCTTTAAGTATTTATAAGTGTTGATAAGGTCCCCCCTCAGCCGTCTTTTTTCCAGACTGAAGAGACCCAAATCACGGAATCACGGAATCTTCAGAGTTGGAAGGGACCTCTAGAGATCATCTAGTCCAACTCCCCTGCTAAAGCAGGATTGCCTAGAGCACATTACTCAGGGCTGCATCCAGGTGGGTCTTGAAAATCTCCAGAGAAGGGGACTCCACAACCTCCCCGGGCAGCCCGTTCCAGTGCTCTGTCACCCTCACTGTAAAGAAGTTTTTCCATGTATTTGAACGGAACTTCCCATGTTCCAACTTGTGCCCATTGCCCCTTGTCCTGTCACTGGGAACCATTGAAAAGAGTCTGGCACCATCCTCATTCAACTCACCCTTTAGATACTTGTATGCCATAATAAGGTCTCCCCTCAGCCTTCTCTTCTCCAGGCCAAAGAGTCCCAGCTCTTTCAGCCTTTCCTCATAAGGGAGATGCTCCAGTCCCTCGGTCATCTTTGTTGCCCTACGCTGGACTCTCTCCAGCAGTTCCCTGTCCCTCTTGAACTGGGGAGCCCAAAACTGGATGCAGTATTCCAGTTGTGGCCTCACCAGTGCAGAGTAGAGGGGGAGAATGACCTCCTTCGACCTACTGGCCACACTCTTCCCTATGCAGCCCAGGATGCCATTGGCCTTCTTGGCAACAAGGGCACATTGTTGGCTCATGGATAATTTGCTGTCTACCAGGACCCCCAGGTCCTTCTCCTCAGAGCTGCTTCCCAGCAGGTCCACCCCTAACCTATACTGGTGCTTAGCATTCTTCCTTCCCAGGTGCAGGACCTTACACTTGCTTTTGTTGAACCTCATTAGGTTCTTCTCTGCCCAGATCTCCAGCCTGTCCAGGTCACGCTGGATGGCAGCATGGCCCTCCGGAGTGTCAGCCACCCCTCCCAGCTTGGTATCATCAGCGAACTTGCTGAGGATACACTCTGTCCCATCATCCAGGTCATTAATGAATATACTGAACAAAATTGGACCGAGTATTGACCCCTGGGGGACACCACTGGTTATAGGCCTCCAACTGGACTCTGTGCCGCTGATCACAACCCTCTGAGTTCTGTCACTCAGCCAGCTCTCGATCCACCTCACTGTCACCTCATCTAGCCCATACTTCCTCAGCTTCCTAATGAGGATGTTATGGGAGACAGTGTCAAAAGCCTTGCTAAGGTCAAGGTAGATGACACCTACGGCTCTCCCCTCATCCAGCCAACCAGTTATAACATCAGATTGGTCAAGCATGATTTACCCTTGGTAAATCCATGCTGACCACTTCCAATAACTTCCTGTCCCTCAACGTGTTTGGAGATGACATCCAGAATGAGTCGCTCCATTACCTTCCCAGGGACAGAGGTGAGACTAACCGGTCTGTAGTTCCCTGGCTCCTCCTTCTTGCCTTTTTTGAAGATTGGAGTGATGTCAGCCTTCCTCCAGTCCTCAGGCACCTCTCCTGTTCCCCATGACCTTTCAAAGACGATGGAGAGTGGTCTAGCAATAACATCTGCCAGCTCTCTCAGCACTCGCGGGTGCATTCCATCAGGGCCCATGGACTTATGAATGTCCAGCTTGGCCAAGTGGTCTCTGACCCAGTCCTCCTCAACTGAAGGAAAATCTTCCTCTCTCCAGACCTTCCCCCTTGCCTCCAGGGTATGGGATTTGTGAGGGACAGCTTTAGCAGTGAAGACCGAAGAAAAGAAGGCATTCAGTAGCTCTGCCTTCTCTGGGTCTTCCACCACTAGGGCACCCGTCTCATTCATCAGTGGGCCTACATTTTCCCTAGTCTTCCTTTTTCTATTGATATACTGAAAGAATCTCTTCTTATTGTCTTTAACTGCGTGGCCAAGCTGAGTTCTGATTGAGCTTCGGCCCTTCTAATTTTCCCCCTACATAGCTTTGTTATATCTTGATAATCCTCATAAGTTGCTAAGCCCCTTTTCCAGAGAATGTAAGCCTTCCTTTTTTCCCTGAGGTCCAGCCAAAGCTCTCTATTTAGCCAGGCTGGTCTTCTTCCCCGTCGGCTCGTTTTTCGAGACATGGGGATGGCCTTCTCCTGTGCTTCTAAGAGCACCTGCTTGAAGTATGACCAGCCTTCCTGGGCACCTTTGCTCTTCAACACTGCCTCCCAAGGGACACTCTCGACCATGCTCCTAAGCAGGATAAAGTCTGCCCTTCGGAAATCCAAGGTGGCAGTTCTGCTGGCTCCCTGCCTTGCCTCAACAAGAATTGAAAATTCTACCATTTCATGGTCACTGTGCCCAAGACGACCTCCAACCTTTACATCCCCCACAAGACCTTCTCTGTTAACAAACAGTAGGTCCAGTAGGGCACTTCCCCTAGTTGGTTCCTTCACCAGCTGCGTTAGGAAGTTGTCTTCCACACACTCCAGGAACCTCCGGGACTGTTCCCTCTCTGCTGTGTTATATTTCCAGCAGACGTCTGGGAAGTTGAAGCCCCCCACAAGAACAAGGGCAAATGATCGTGAGACCTCTGCCAGCTGCTTATAGAATACTTCATCAGATTCTACATCCTGATTAGGGGGTCTATAACAAACTCCCATCACGATGTCTGCCTTGTTGGCCTTCCCCTTGATTTTTATCCATACACACTCAACACTGTCATTCACACCGTTAAGTTCTAGGCATTCAAAACTGCCCCTAACATAGGGGGCCACCCCACCACCTCTCCTTCCTTGCCTATCCCTTCTGAAAAGTTGGTAGCCATTGATTACCGCACTCCACTTGTGTGTGTCTTCCCACCACGTTTCTGTGATGGCAACCACATCATAGTTTCCCTGCTGCACGATGGCCTCCAGCTCGTCCTGCTTATTCCCCATGCTGCGTGCATTAGTGTAGATGCACTTCAGCTGGGCTAACTGTCCTGCTACTTCCTTGGGGGGACAAGCCCTAATTTGCACTTGATCACACTCGGACACTTCTGTAGTTCCCAAATTATCACTACCCCTCATGTCTTTGCTACCACACAAATCACCATCCCCCACCATCACTGAGACAGATTGCAAGACCTTGCTAACACTTTTACCCAGAAGCACTGGTATGCTGCTCCCGGGCACCACTTTTGTGGTCCTGGTTTCATCCCCATCCCCCTTCAAACCTAGTTTAGAGCCCTATGAATGAGCCCTGCTAATTCTTGTCCCAGGATCTTTCTTCCCCTTCGGGTTAGGCTTCCCCCGCCTGATGCCAGCATGCCTGGTTTCCTGTAGATCAGCCCACGTTCAAAAAAGCCAAAGTCCTGCCAGATGCACCAGTCTCAGAGCCAGGAGTTAATTTGCTGGCTCCTCCTATTTATTACCTCATCAACCCCTGCAAACGGTGGGATAGAGGAGAACACTGTGCTCCCGATCCCTTAACCAGCCGCCCCAGGGCCCTAAAGTCATTCTTCATTGCCCTCAGACTTCTGGTACCTACTTCGTCACTGCCTACCTGAAATATCAGTAGTGGGTAGTAATCTGATGTCTGAACCAGGGAAGGGAGTTTCCTCCGTATGTCCTTAATTCTGGCCCCAGGGAGGCAGCTGACTTCCCTGTGGGATGGGTCCGGTCTACAAATAGGGCCCTCTGTTCCCCTCAGAAGGGAGTCACCTACTACAATTACCTTTCTTTCTTTCTTGGTTGAGGAAGTCCTGAGGCGTGGGGGTGAGTGACTAGCACTGGGCAACTCACTGGATGGATCAGCTTCTCCATCCTCAATCGCCTGGTCCTCGATTTCCAAAGCCCCATACCTATTATGCAAGGGCAATTGGGATGGTGAGGGGGACCGTGAGGGGTTGCGCTTGCCTCTCCGAGGAGGGATCTGACTCCATTCCCCCTTATCCCTTAAGTCCTCTCCTTCTGCCTGGTGACAGGAGGGAAGGGGATCATCCACTTCTGATAGAGCCTCTTCCTGCTGCCTTTGCCTCAGGGTATGGCTCCACCAATCTATTTCGTTTTCACAGTTCCTAATACTTCTTAACCTTTCTATCTCTTCCTTCAGTTCAACCACCTGCCTGAGCAAATCATTTACTTGATCACACCGTATACAGGCAGTGTCTCTGGCTCTCTGTGAGAGCAGTGCCAGGCTCAGGCATTTGTTGCAGCCCGAGACCTGCACAGCCACATGCTTGCACGGGGGCTCAGTCTGAGTTCCCACGTTCTTTCTTGCAGCGGCTTTTGACCGTTTTGCGGCCGTGTTCTTCTCTTGTGCCGGGAGGTGATGAATCTCTGCTGTCAGCTTCCCGCACGCCGTGAGCCCGTGCCCCTGCACGCCGATGTTCCTCTGCTTGCGCTTGCCCAGCTTGTGCTCAGCTTAGACGCGAGGCTTTCAGTGACCCACCGCGCGAAATGCTGCGCCCTGTTTGCCGGCTCCCGCTGCGGTGCCGCAGTGACACCCTGGGTAACGCCCACCGGCTGTCTGCGTGCTGGCTCCGGGACCTCCCGTTTAGAACTGCCGCGTGTGGCGTTATCTCCGCCCCTGCCGCGTCAACAGCCCACCCCCGAGCTGCCGGTTCCGGCACGAACTAGCCGCTTTTCCCGGCTACGAAAGCCCCCAAAAGAGCCCTTTGCCGGCCTTATCCGCCGCGATCCCCTTGCCCAGTGAGGCCTTACCTGCACTGGAGCTGGTCTCCTCGGCGACTGACCGTTGGCATGTTTACAGCCCATTTAGAAATCCCTCAGCCTTTCTTCATAAGAGAGGTGTTCCAGTCCCCTAATCATCTTGGTAGCTCTCTGCTGCACCCTCTCCAGTGGTTCCCTGTCCCTCTTGAACCGGGGAGCCCAGAACTGGACACGGTACTCCAGATGCAGCCTCACCAGGGCAGAGTAGAGGGGGAGGATGACCTCCCTCGACCTGCTGGCCACACTCTTCTTGATGCACCCCAGAATTCCATTGGTCTTCTTGGCCACGAGGGCACCTTGCTGGCTCATGGTCATCCTGTTGTCCACCAGGACTCCCAGGTCTCTTTCCACCGAGCTGCTCTCCAGCAGGTCAGCCCCCAACCTGTCCTGGTGCATGGGGTTATTCCTCCCCAGGTGCAGCACCCTACACTTGCCCTTGTTGAGTTTCATAAGGCTCCTCTCTGCCCAACTCTCCAGCCTGTCCAGGTCTCTCTGTATGGCGGCACAGCCTTCTGGTGTGTCAGCCACCCCTCCCAGCTTTGTGTCATCACAAACTTGCTGAGGGTGCACTCTGTCCCCTCATCCAGGTCATCGATGAATAAATTGAACAGGACTGGGCCCAGTACTGACCCCTGGGGAACACCACTCCTCACTGACCTCCAACTAGACTCTGTGCCCCTAATCACGACCCTCTGAGCTCTATCTTTCAACCAGTTATCTATCCACCTTACTGTCCATTCATCTAGCCCACTCTTCCTAAGCTTCCCTATGAGGATGCTGTGGGAGACTGTCAAACGCCTTGCTGAAGTCAAGGCAGACAACATCTGCCGCCCTCCCCTCATCTCTCCATCCAGTCATGCCATCATAGAAGGCTATCAGATTAGTCAGACATGATTTCCCCTTGGTGAATCCATGTTGAGTACTTCTGATAGCTTCCCTGTCCTCCACATGCCTTGAGATGATGCCCAGAACGAGCTGTTCCATCATCTTCCCAGTGATGGAGGTGAGGCTGACTGGCCTGTAGTTCCCTGGGTCCTCCTTCTTGCCCTTTTTGAAGACTGGAGTGACATTGGCTTTCCTCCAGTCCTCAGGCACCTCGCCTGTTCTCCAGGACCTTTAATGTTATAACACATTGATTTTAGCAAGGATGACTCCAAAATATTCTAACTAAATCTAACTCAAAATGACCAGTGACAAAATCAGTAGGGCTTATATCACTCGATGCCCATGGGATCGTAGTCAAAAATTAACACATAGTCACTTACAAACACACGCTCCAGAAATTCTGTATCCAGTGGACATGTGCAAGTTCATGAAAACACCTTTATTCATTCTATATTTTATTTCATTCTATATTTGCTGTCCACTGCTGGGAGTGCTCAGCTTCCTACTGATGTAATTGGCTGATTATAATTCTTGTATATCTTATATTAGTATTAGAATTAATACTGGGCACGGAGCTCCAGTTCTTCCTGTTTATTCCCCAGGCTGTGTGCATTGGTATACATACACTTGAGGTGGCTGGTCTTCTGGTTCTCATCTTGTTCTCAATAGCAAGAGACTATTCTTTCACTGCCATTAAAAGCTTATCTCTGGCTAGCAAGGTGTACTGGATCTGGCTGGGATGGAGTTAGCTTTCTTCATAGGAGCCCCTATGGTGCTGTGTTTTGGATTTGTGACCAAAACAGTGTTGATAACACACCAGTATTTTGGCTATTGCCAAGCAATGCTTGCACAACATTGAAATTTTCTTTTTCCCACTCTGCCTTCACAGCAAGTAGTCTTGGGGTGTACAAGAAGATGGAAGGAGACACAACTGGGACAACTGACCCAAACTGACCAAAGGGATATTTGGTGGAGCCTTATCTATGAGCCACAGTCTCTTCAGGGATATACCTGCTGCAGCATGGACTTATCCACAGCCACAGTTGCTTTGAGGTGCACCTGTTTCAGCACGGCCTTATCCACAGGCCACAATGGCTTCAGAAATATACCTGCTCCAGCATGGCCTTACCCATGGCTGCAGTCCTTCCAGGGGAGTACCTGCTCTGTCGTGGGCTTATCCATGGCCACATGCTTTGAGGTGCTCCAGCATGACCTCATGCACAGCCACTGATGCTTCAAGGTGTACCTGCTGCATCATGGACTTATCCACATCCACACAGCCACAGATGCTTCGAGGTCTACCTTCTTCAAGCATGGACTTTTTCTTGGGCCAAAATTACTTCAGAGGTATACCTGCTACAGCAAGGACATAATCATGGCCACAGACACTTTGAGATGCACCTGACCTGGTGTGGGCTCATCCATGGCCACAGATGCTTCGGGGTATCCTGCTCCCACATGGACTCATCCACAGGACACAGTCCTTCAACTTGAGTCCACACTGGAGTTCCAGCCTGTCCAGTACAGCAGCACAGGAACAGCAGCAATGCCCTGGCCATCTGCCAGCCCAGGTACATTGCCATTGCTGTTATCAAAATGTTCCCAGGCACAGCAGAGTAAGATGATAAGCAGTGAAATAAAAAAATTAGCCACTAATGAGCACTAGTCTCTAATCTACAATAAAGCAAGCAAGCAAGCCCCATGGCAAGCACAGGAGCCTGCCAATTAATAGCTAAACAGCTATAAACTCAGTCTAGCACACTCCAATCAAATCTGTCATTATCTCGAACCTTTTGAGCCCCACATTGGGCACCAAAAGGACTGTCATGGTTTAACCCCAACTGGCAACTAAGCACCACACAGACGCTCACTCACTCCCCCCTGTTGTGATGGGGGAGAGAATAGAAAGGGTAATAGTGAGAAGACTCATGGGCTGAAGTAAAAACAGTTTAATAAGTAAAGCAAAAGCTCTACACACAAGCAAAGCAAAACAAGGAATTCATTCACTACTTTCCATGAGCAGGCAGGTGTTCAGCTATCTCCATGAAAGCAGGGCTCCATCAAGCATAATGGTTACTTGGGGAGACAAGCGCCATAGCTCCAAACATCCCCCCTTCCTTCTTCTTCCCCCAGCTTTTTATTGCTGAACCTGATGTCATATGGTATGGAACATCCCTTTGGTCAGTTGGGGTCAGCTGTCCTGGCTGTTCCCACTGCCAACTTCTTGTGCGCCCCCAGCCTACTTGCTGGTGGGGTGGTGTGAAAAGCAGAAAAGGCCTTGACTCTGTGTAAGCGCTGCTCAGCAACAATGAAAACATCCCTGTATTAACAACACTGTTTTCAGCACAAATCCAAAACATAGCCCCATACCAGCTACTATGATGGAAATTAACTCTATCCCAGCCAAAACCAGCACACCAAGCTATATGATGTTGTGCTCAGCAAAAACACACAAGGAAAGGAGGAGGAAGCAGGGACATTTGCGGTTACAGCATTTGTCTTCCTAAGCAGCAGCTATGTTTTGCTGAGGCCCTTCTTCCCAGGAAGCAGCAAAACATCTGCCTGCAATGGTAGTAGTGAATAATAACTTTTTTACAGCATGCCATGTAGATATTATCCATAGAAAACGTTTCTCCCATTTTGATTATTCTAGCTATTATAGGATTTTCCTACAAGGAACAAACAGTAAGGATGTTCACATGAGAACTTATTGCACTGTTAGATAAACACAAGGCCACGTACATTGCATAATCATCAGTTGTCATGGTTTGGGCCAGGTTGGCCAATGACAAGACAACAAATGCTCTTCCCCACCTCATGCTCCAAGAGGAGGAAGAAGAGAGATAGAGTTATGAGTTTAGAAAAAACTAAACTACTTCAATGAAATATTAATAATAAAATAAAAAGAAAATAATTAAATAGATGATACAATATATACAAAACTGTAACAAGCTCCTAGGGAGATGTCACTGGCAGACACTGGGAAAGTCCCAGACTGGACTCAGCAATGGACAGGAACTGGATTCCAGATCTGGCTTCAGGAACACACAGATCAAGATCAAAGGCAGATAAACAGGCAGGGTCCTCCTCAAACAGCATTCATTGAAGAAAGAGAGCCATTGAAGAAAAGAGACTAACCCTTTGATGCCTCAGCTTTTATACTGAGCATGGCAGATGGGGTGGAATACCCTATTGGTCAGTTTTGGGTCACCTGTCCACTCCTCCCCACAGGTGCAACCCCTCCACAGAAATCACTCTTGGTCCAAACTGTTGTAGCCTTCTTTATACTCTTCCAGATTGACATCTTGCCCATGGACTTACAGTCTTCTCACCAGCAGCTGTATTAAAGCTCCATAATATTGACAAGATGTACTCCTGCTTGAGTCCCAGAATACAATAGTAAGATAACAATTGATCTCTAACTTCAGAAAGACTTGTGGAAATACATTCTAGGATCAAAAGCAAGAGAAATCACATAATAGTGAAGAGATGCTACTAGGAAATGGATCATGTAGAGCTTAAGTCCCTTCCATCTAGCTATTTTCTCCTGTGGTGTGTAAGGTTCTTAAATTAGGAGTTTACGCCTCTAAAAATAACAAGCCCCTGAAAGGAAACACCCATCAGTGCAGACACAGATGGCCAGATATCATTCTCCACAAAAAAAGTAGTTGCTCACATCACTGGAAAAAACTGTTAGATCTTGATAGAAGAGCTTGAGTCTGATGGAAGATAGAAAAAAAAAGGAGGGAAAAAGAGAATCATGGCCTGTTCAGAGGTATGGAGTGGTATGTTATGAATGGTCTAGAGCTCCGAGTATCAGCTTATACAGTGCTGCTGTACTCGTCAAGATATTCTTAACACTAATTGTAAAGCAGGACTGTGCAGTGCATGCCAGTGAAATGGTCTGTAAATACAGAGGGCAAAGAAAGCCTGGAGCATGTTTCTGTGCTGATATCTAGAGGTAGTATAAGGTGATGACATTTCATTACAGTTGTGAAAATTGCTCACTCCTTAATATGCAGTTTTAGGTGAGAAATACAGTAGATACATATTACTGGGATGTTAGTGATTAAGTTCTGTAATTCATAAAATGTGCACTGTATTGTTTAATGATCCAAAGCTATTAATTATGTATGTGTCTGTTTACAGCCAAAATACAAATACTGCTATGTCCACTCCAGGCATTACTACGTTGTGAGGAGAGTGTTGTTTTTAAAGCTGTTTTACATTTGCATTACATTATTTCCTGCTCTATTGTATAGATCAATGACAGTCAATGGCTAGAGGAGTGACAGCAGAAACTAATTCATTAAAGCTTTACATTTTATTGAAGTCATATTCTACTTGTACAGACTCAAAACTTCACAATCTAAGAAGAGCTGAAAGCAAAAATCATTCCAATAATCACCGCTTGGTCTTTTTTAATTCTTCTGATTTTAAAAGGTTATTATTATAGAGGCAATTTTTTGTTGGGCAGACCTTTTTTTGATCTTTTCTATATCTAGAGGTAAGTAGACTTGTTCCCAGTTAGAGCGCTACAAAAATAATAGCAAATTGTTGCTATATTTGCTTTACTGGAACTGCTTGATTATTTGAAGATAATCTTGTTTTGCTAAATTGCTATGGTACTATTTTTAAAGGTCTTACACTGAAATCAATCAAGCTTTAGTACACTGAATATCACAATCGCAGGAAGCATTTTCTCACTATGAATGCACACTGCAGCCAGTAAGATCATGTGCAGTGGCTCTGTAGCACCAGAACTCAGCAGAACACTTATGAATACACCTAAACTTGCCTAAATGGCTCAATGTCCAAGTGGAAACCAGTGACGAGTGGCATTCCTCAGGGGTCAGTACTGGGACCGGTGCTGTTCAACATCTTCATCAATGACATAGACAGTGGGATCAAGTGCCCCCTCAGCAAGCTTGCCGACGACACCAAGCTGAGTGGTGCGGTTGACATGCCTGAGGGAAGGGATGCCATCCAGAAGGACCTGGATGAGCTTGAGAAGTGGGCCCAAGCAAACCTTATGAGGTTCAACAAGGACAAGTGCAAGGTCCTACACTTGGGTCGGGACAATCCTTGCTATCAATACAGGCTGGGGGATGATGTGATAGAGAGCAGCCCTGTGGAAAAGGACTTGGGGGTACTGGTGGGTGAAAAGCTGGACATGAGCCAACAATGTGCGCTTGCAGCCCAGAAGGCCAATCGCATCCTGGGCTGCATCAAAAGAACCGTGGCCAGCAGATTGAGAGAGGTGATTCTCCCCCTCTACTCTGCTCTCGTGAGACCCCACCTTGAGTACTGCGTCCAGCTCTGGAGCCCTCAGCACAAGAAGGACATGGACCTGTTGGAGCAGGTCCAGAGGAGGGCCACGAAGATGATCAGAGGGCTGGAGCACCTCTGCTATGACGACAGGCTGAGAGAGCTGGGGTTGTTCAGCCTGGAGAAGAGAAGGCTCTGGGGAGACCTTATAGCAGCCTTCCAGTACCTGAAGGGGGCCTGTAAGAAAGCTGGGGAGGGGCTGTTTGCAAGGGCATGTAGCGATAGGACGAGGGGCAATGGGTTTAAACTAGAGCAGGGCAGGTTTAGATCTGACATTAGGAAGAAGTTCTTTACAATGAGGGTGGGGAGGCACTGGAACAGGTTGCCCAGAGAGGTGGTGGAGGCCCCATCCCTGGAGACATTCAAGGCCAGGCTTGATGAGGCTCTGAGCAACCTGCTCTAGTTGAAGATGTCCCTGCTGACTGCAGGGGGGTTGGACTAGATGACCTTTAAAGGTCCCTTCCAACCCAACACATTCTATGAAAAAGAGATATTGGCAGCATATGAAGGGGTTTGAGCTGCTTTGGAAGTGGTTGGTACAGCAGCACAGCTCCTCTTAGCACCTCAACTGCCAGTGCTGGGCTGGATGTTCAAAGAAAGGGTCCCCGCCACCCATCATGCAACTGATGCTACATGGAGTAACTGCATTGCACTGATCACACAGTGAGTCACGAGGTTCAGAAAGGACCCCCTTGCTTTCTAAGCTTCTTCTCAGAGAGGAGTCTAGGTGCGGCTGGATCCAATCCTTGTCCCAGACTTGGTCAATGGTTTATGTCTAAAGGATTATATATGCGCAATCAATACTTATATCACTTTTAGCTAAGATTTCAAAGTTTAGCATGCTCTTAGTGACATACGGAGAATCTGTTGCGGCAAGGAATCTCTCAGCCTCGAGGAGTAGAACCTTAAGTGAGCATCCCCGCTCAAGGAGAGATCCTGGAGTGCAGCCCGCTGCCGTGCAGGAGAGCTCGAAGGGCTCTTGGGCTGTCCACTATTTATAAAGATAATTGACTTATAGTCATATTCCCATGGGAACAAAATGTTGCCAGCCATCCCCCAAAGTCCAGGTGCAATTCATCACAACTCCCACTGATGGTTTTGGCTTGAGCAGGAGCGGGGGGGGGTGGGGGGAAGGGGAGAGCACACTGTCACACACAGCGAACTCAAATGGGAAGCCCCAGTCGCCCAGGAATTCTGGAAGTGATCACGGATTGGCCAGAAGGCAAGGATTTCGGAATGTCACCAGAGAAGGAGGTGACACATGCGGAAGAGGCTCCCCATATAATAAACTGCCAGAAAATGAGAAGAAATATGCCCTGTTCACTGATGGGTCCTGCCAGATTGTGGGAAAGCATCGAAAGTGGAAGGCTGCTGTGTGGAGTCCTACACGACAAGTTGCAGAAGCCAGTGAGGGACAAGGTGAATCAAGCCAGTTTGCAGAGGTGACAGCCATTCAGCTGGCTTTGGACATTGCCAAGCGAGAAAAAGGGCCAGTACTTGATCTCTACACTGACTCATGGATGGTGGCAAATGCTCTCTGGGGGTGGTTACAGCAGTGGAAGCAGGGGAACTGGCAGCGCAGAGGCAAACCCATCTGGGCTGCTGACCTATGGCAAGATATTGCTGCCTGGATAGAGAATCTGGTTGTGAAAGTACACCACGTAGATGCCCACGTACCGAAGAATCGAGCCACGGAGGAACATCAGAACAACCAGCAGGTGGATCGGGCTGCTAGGATTGAAGTGGCTCAGGTGGATCTGGACTGGCAACATAAGGGTGCATTATTCATAGCTCAGTGGGCCCATGACACCTCAGGCCATCAAGGAAGAGATGCAACGTATAGATGGGCTCGTGACCGAGGGGTGGACTTGTAAGAAAAATCTAAGTATTCTTTTGCATCACTGCCTGAGCCATGGTTATTGGATAAAGAGCGTTTCTCACAATTTGGGCACTCGTCCGGGATCCGAAGTCATCCCCTCTGGGGGTCCTTGTCGCCGAAGGACGGGAAGACGCATCCTGTTGATTTTAACGGTCTCGTGTATCGTCACTTGGAGCTCCGAAGGGAATCAACCAGGATCTCAAGACTAGTTAAGCGGCAGACCGTACAAACCACAAGGGGGCAAAGCAGGCCCAGAGAGTACGACCAGGCAACTCCGTGCAGGGACCAAGGTAAGAAAGTTGGATTGTCTGAGTATTACCTTGGTGGTCGGGGACATTTGTCACGCCCCACTCCCAGTAAAGAGGGAGGGTAAGTGACTTCAGATTCGTAAATTCTCAACGGTGCGGACTAAGGTGAGATAAATCTCAAGGTCCATATAGAAACATTTATTAGCTTCCCAAAATGGTTAGTATAGGTCTGAACAAGTCCACAATAATTGGTTAGGTATATAACAAACTATGGCAAGTGGTGAGGTGTGCATTGTGTTACTTAACAACAGGTATAGGACAACTTATGGCAAGCAGTACTTAAGGTCGTACTTAAGGTCATTACTTAACAACTCTAACTGTTACTTAACAATTCTAAGAGAAAGGAGAAACTGAGGGACAGAGAAAGGAAAAGACGGAGAAAAAAGACAGAGATAAAGAGATCACCGGTCCTGGTTCCAGTGTCTTTTTCAGGGAATCTTCCCAGGCATAATCTTCTTCTTTCTTGGAAAAATCTTCCCAGGCATGGTCTTCTTTCTTGGGAAGAATCTTCCCAGGCACAATCTTCTATAGTTTCTTCTTTGTTCCCCCCTCAGGGGCACTTATTTTCTCCTTTTATGTTTGCTGAATTAGCACGGTCCACCCCCCTTGCCAAGGACAGCCTCGTCTCAGGTTTCTCCCTTCTCCCAGGTGATGTGTAGCATGATTTGGGTGGAGAGACGAGTGCCATAGTCATACATGTTTAGCATGATCTCTATAACCTTCATTAGCATATGCAGGGGTGTGCGCTTTCATATGCAGTTTGCGGATAATGAAGCAAAGGTCACTCATCGGACACAATGGCCTCGAGAACTGAGAACTAGCAAGCTCACCACACGAGTGGCAGAACTATCCTGTCTTCACAAGACAGTTCTCCCACACTTTCAGGCGCCAGAAGTGTTAGCCTTATCAGTTCTTTGAAGGCCAGGCCTGCATTATTTATTTCCTTGCGAGTGTTTGAGGCATTCCATTGAAGGCTTGGAGGGCCTTCTGCCCCTCGTCAGGGAATTTACAGTCTGTCCATTACAACATTCTAAGAGACTTGATGTGTGTGAGTGAGTGAGACATACTGCGGTACAAAGCGAGTGCGGAGTCCGGATCTGTGGTTCTATAGTCCTACGAGGGGCGCAGCTGGAGAAGGACAAAGTGAAAGGAAGGGGTGTAAGAAAAGTCTCTGTATAGAATGGGAAATAAGAATTCTAGGCCTAGGGATGAGAAAGGGGATAATAAGAAAGACACCGGGAACATTCCCCCAGACAGTCCTTTAGGGGAGAATGTTGAGGTTTTGGAATGATTCTTCTTGTACAAGGGATAAGGACAAAAAGAAAATGATACATTATTGTTGTTCTGTTCGGACCAAAGAACCTATAAAACCTCCTAGTGTGTTTTGGCCCAAATTTGGGTCTGATGAGGATTGGGTTTGTCAGACTTTAAACATGTATGTGAATAATAAGGAACCACCCTCACTAGAGGAGAGTGAATATGCTTTTTGCTGGGTCAAGATGAATAGATTCAGGATTCGGGGACGCTCAAATCCATTTTATATGTTCCCAGCCCAGACCGTTGGTGATGATTCAACGAACAAAGAAGTTGAAGCCCCTAAGTGGGACCCCTTTGTTACCTGGGGGCGAGGAAGACGGGTGAATAACAGGGGAAGAGGATGGGGAAGAGGACTGCCCTGACCACTCCTACCAGCAGCTCGAGGTTCACCAGTAGGGTGTTATTATTGTGGGATTTACAGAATCCCCTAATTTGTTTGGGCAAGTGTTAGAACAAGTGCTTGAACAATTCAAACCTCCATCAGGAGTAGTCCTGCTTCAGTATGTGGATGACTTATTGGTATCTAGGGAGGAAGAAGGCAAAGTAAAAGAAGCCACGAATGAGTTACTGAACTTTTTGGGACAGCAAGGTTTAAGGGTCTCAAAAATGAAATTGCAATATGTGGAAACAGAAGTGAAGTACTTGGGACATCTAGTCAGTGAAGGGAGTCGAAAAATAAATCCTGAAAGGATCAAATGAATAGTAGACTTACCTCTGCCAAAGACCAAGAGGGAACTGAGAAAATTTTGGGGGTTGACTGGGTACTGTAGAATCATAGAATTATTGAATCATAGAATTTTCATGGTTGGAAAGGACCTTTGAGATCTTCGAGTCCAACCATACACACACCAAAGAGAAAAAAAAAACCACAAAAAACCCCCCCCACAAACAAACAACCTACAATCTCTGCCACTAGAGCATACCCTGAAGTGCCAAATCTAGACGTTTCTTAAATACCTCTAGGGATGGTGACTCAACCACCTCCCTGGGCAGGCTGTTCCAGTGTGTCCTGGTTCCGGTGGGGATACGGTTAATTTTTCCTGGTATTCCATGCCATGTGAGCCACGCCCACCCTGAGCTGCCGGGGGAGGGGGCAGGAAGTTGCTGCTTAAAAGCGGGCTGGGGCGTCCCGGGTCCGGCCGGCGAGCGGCGGCGAGCGGCGGGGGAGCGGCGGTTCTGTAATCGTGTTTGTATATTCCCCTGTCCGTGTTGTTGTTGTTGTTTGCCTGTTCCCTTTGCTGTTCTGTTAAACTGCCTTTGTCTCAACCCAAGAGTCTTGCCTTTTCTTACGATTCTTCCTGTATTAGGAAGGCGCGAGCGAGCGGCACGTGGTTCTTTGTTGCCGTCTGAGGCTAAACCACGACAGTCCTTTTTGGCGCCCAACGTGGGGCTCGAAGGGTTGAGATAACGACAGAATCCAACTAGAACGTGGAAAAAACGGTTTTGGTTTTTTAGGTAAATAGTCACTGGTCATCATGTTGCTTGGTTTGTTCTCATGGCTGTGTTACATAAATTCCTATATGGCTTATGTACTCCCTGCGATGCTGTTTACCATGTCTGGAAGAGGGATGAGGATTATCATTCTGCTGTCCTGTGCGATATCTGTTTATGATATGATAACATCACTGTTCAGACGGCTATTTTGGGGTGTTTATGTGGTTTTGCTGTCCTGTCCGTACATTGGACACCGTCTCTCAGAATTTGTTAATAATTTCCCCAGCCCTTTTGCCTCCCTTTTCTCCTTCGGGTCAGGTATGACAGCTTTTGAGAATTTTGAATATCCTTGGGATACTCAAACCAGCGTGTTCCTAGTGCTATGTCTCCTGAATACGTTCCAGGTCTTGTTTAGGGTTAAGCGACTATTTAAGACTACCACCCGGAGATCTGCTCCGAGGCTGGATAGTCAGGGGTGGCACGGCATGTGGGAGAGCATGGGCAGGTACCTAGAGAACTACTCACCTCCAATGGTCTGGGATTTCACCCCTGAACAATTACAGGACCCTGATAAAGTGGTAGAACATTTGAAGGGAAAATGCTGTGGCTATTCTAGAGAGGCACAACTCACCGCGCTGTGCTGGGCCCTGGCCAGTATCTACCAGGCACTGCTCAGAATTATGCAGCACCCTCAAGGGGAAGAGATGGAAACCAGACCGGCAGCCCCTGCGGCGGCCCCTGCGGCTGCTGCAGCCCCTGCGGCGGCCCCTGCGGCTGCTGCAACCCCCATAGCAGCCACTGCCACTGAACCAGGGAACCAACCCGTGCCGGTATCAGTTGCCCCCATACAGAAGAAGAAGTACACAAAGAAATCAGTTTGCTTAGTAAGAGATGATGATGAACCAGGGTCATCACGAGAGCAGGAGGAAGAGGCAGAACCAGAGATAATTACTCGATCCCTATCCTTGAGTGAGCTGCGGGATATGCGAAAAGATTTTAGCCGACTTTCAGGCGAGCACATTGTCACCTGGCTGCTCCGGTGCTGGGATAATGGGGCCAGTAGCCTGGAATTAGAGGGTAGGGAGGCCAGGCAGCTGGGATCCCTGTCTAGGGAAGGCGGCATTGACAAGGCGATCGGGAAGAAGACCCAATCCCTCAGCCTCTGGAAACGACTCCTGTTAGGCGTGAGGGAGAGGTACCCCTTCAGCGAGGACGTTGTATGTCAGCCAAGCAAGTGGACTACCATGGAAAGAGGTATCCAGTACCTGAGAGAATTAGCCGTGCGGGAGATGATTTATTATGACTTGGACAATGCAGACTTACCCACAGACCCTGATGAGGTGCGATGCACAAGGCCCATGTGGCGGAAGTTTGTACGGAGCGCACCATCGTCATATGCCAACTCCCTGGCAGTAATGGAATGGAAAGGTGAAGAGGGACCAACGGTGGATGAGGTAGCTGGCCGGCTCCGGCGATATGAAGAAAGTCTCTCTTCCCCCCTTGTCTCAGCTGTGGAGAAACTGTCGCGGAAGGTCCAGCAACTTGAAGAGAATATATCCTACTCCCCACCTGCACGGGCCAGTATCTCAGCTATTAGAAGCAGGCATTTCCCCACTCAAGAGAGAGAGTACGGAGGGTACACACCACGAGGCACCCTGTGGTTCTACCTGCGGGACCACGGAGAGGACATGAGGAAGTGGGATGGACAACCTACTTGGATCCTGCGGACACGGGTACAGGAGTTGCAAGGAAGGACAACCACAAAAGGGGATCCCTCCAGGAAAAGTGCCGCCCCAGTTTCCAGTGGGCCGTTCCCCAGACAAAGCAGAAGGCCTGATCTTGCTTCTGGTCCTCTTGGAGGAACTTCCAAGTCATTTATGCAAGAAGTGAGTAATGGATACTCTGACCAGTATTAGGGGGGCCCTGCCTCCGGCCAGGTGGAGGAAAGGGACAACCGGGTTTATTGGACGGTGTGGATTCGATGGCCTGGCACATCAGACCCACAGGAGTATAAGGCTCTAGTGGACACGGGTGCGCAGTGTACTTTGATACCATCAAGCTATAGAGGGGCAGAACCCATTTGTATTTCTGGGGTGACAGGGGGATCCCAAGAGTTGACTGTACTGGAGGCAGAAGTGAGCCTAACTGGGAATGAGTGGCAAAAGCATCCCATTGTGACTGGCCCAGAGGCTCCATGCATCCTTGGTATAGATTACCTCAGGAGAGGGTATTTTAAGGACCCAAAAGGGTACCGCTGGGCTTTTGGCATAGCTGCTTTGGAGACAGAGGAAGTTAAACAGTTATCTGCCTTGCCTGGTCTCTCGGAGGATTCTTCTGTTGTGGGGTTGTTGAGGGTCAAAGAACAACAGGTGCCGATTGCTACCACAACGGTGCATCGGCGGCAGTATCGCACTAACCGAGACTCTCTGATTCCCATCCATGAGCTGATTCGTCAACTAGAGGTTCAAGGAGTGATCAGCAAGACTCGCTCACCCTTTAACAGTCCCATATGGCCGGTGCGAAAATCTAATGGAGAGTGGAGGCTAACTGTAGACTATCGTGGCCTGAATGAAGTCACGCCACCGCTGAGTGCTGCCGTGCCGGACATGCTAGAACTCCAGTACGAACTGGAGTCCAAGGCAGCCAAGTGGTATGCCACAATTGATATAGAGAATGCATTCTTCTCAATCCCTTTGGCAGCAGAGTGCAGGCCACAGTTTGCTTTCACTTGGAGGGGCGTCCAGTACACCTGGAATCGACTGCCCCAGGGGTGGAAACACAGCCCCACCATTTGCCATGGACTGATCCAGACTGCACTGGAACAGGGTGAAGCTCCAGAACATCTGCAGTACATTGATGACATCATTGTATGGGGAAACACAGCAGAAGAAGTTTTTGAGAAAGGGAGTAAAATAGTCCAAATCCTTCTGAACGCTGGTTTTGCTATAAAGCGAAGTAAGGTCAAGGGACCTGCACAGGAGATCCAGTTTTTACGAATAAAATGGCAAGATGGACGCCGTCAGATTCCAATAGATGTGATCAACAAAATAGCAGCTATGTCTCCACCAACTAATAAAAAGGAAACACAGGCTTTCTTAGGTATTGTGGGTTTTTGGAGAATGCATATCCCAGATTACAGTCAAATTGTAAGCCCTCTGTATCAAGTAACCCGGAAGAAGAATGATTTTAAATGGGGTCCTGAGCAACGACAAGCTTTTGAACAAATCAAACAGGAAATAGTCCATGCAGTGGCCCTGGGGCCAGTCCGGGCAGGACAAGATGTTAAAAATGTGCTCTACACCGCAGCCGGGGAGAACGGCCCTACCTGGAGCCTCTGGCAGAAAGTACCAGGGGAGACTCGAGGTCGACCCCTAGGGTTTTGGAGTCGTGGATACAGAGGATCCGAAGCCCGCTACACTCCAACAGAAAAAGAGATATTGGCAGCATATGAAGGGGTTCGAGCTGCTTCGGAAGTAGTTGGTACAGAAGCACAGCTCCTCTTAGCACCTCGACTGCCGGTGCTGGGTTGGATGTTCAAAGAAAGGGTCCCCACCACACATCATGCAACCGATGCTACATGGAGTAAGTGGATTGCACTGATCACGCAGCGAACTCGAATGGGAAACCCCAGTCGCCCAGGAATTCTGGAAGTGATCATGGACTGGCCAGAAGGCAAGGATTTCGGAATGTCACCAGAGGAGGAGGTGACGCGTGCAGAAGAGGCCCCACCATATAATAAACTGCCAGAAAATGAGAAGAAATATGCCTTGTTCACTGATGGGTCCTGCCGTATTGTGGGAAAGCATCGAAAGTGGAAGGCTGCTGTGTGGAGTCCTACACGACGGGTTGCAGAAGCCAGTGAGGGACAGGGTGAATCGAGCCAGTTTGCAGAGGTGAAGGCTATTCAGCTGGCTTTGGACATTGCTGAGCGAGAAAAATGGCCAGTACTTGATCTCTACACTGACTCATGGATGGTGGCAAATGCTCTGTGGGGGTGGTTACAGCAGTGGAAGCAGGGCAACTGGCAGCGCAGAGGCAAACCCATCTGGGCTGCTGACCTATGGCAAGATATTGCTGCCCGGATAGAGAATCTGGTTGTGAAAGTACGCCATGTAGATGCCCACGTACCGAAGAATCGGGCCACGGAGGAACATCAGAACAACCAGCAGGTGGATCGGGCTGCTGGGATTGAAGTGGCTCAGGTGGATCTGGACTGGCAACATAGGGGTGAACTATTCATAGCTCAGTGGGCACATGACTCCTCAGGCCATCAAGGGAGAGATGCGACATATAGATGGGCTCGTGACCGAGGGGTGGACTTGACCATGGACACTATTGCACAGGTCATCCATGAATGTGAGACATGCGCTGCGATCAAACAAGCCAAGCGTTTGAAGCCTCTTTGGTATGGAGGGCGATGGCTGAAATACAAATATGGGGAGGCCTGGCAGATTGATTATATCACACTGCCACAAACCCGTCAAGGCAAGCGCTATGTGCTCACAATGGTGGAAGCAACCACTGGATGGCTGGAAACATACCCTGTGCCCCATGCCACTGCCCGGAACACTATCCTGGGCCTTGAAAAGCAAGTCCTGTGGCGACATGGTACCCCAGAGAGAATTGAGTCGGACAACGGGACTCATTTCCGAAACAGCCTCATAGACACCTGGGCCAAAGAGCATGGTATCGAGTGGGTGTATCACATCCCCTATCACGCCCCAGCCTCTGGGAAGATAGAACGATACAATGGACTGTTAAAAACTACACTGAGAGCAATGGGTGGTGGGACTTTAAAACACTGGGATACACATTTAGCAAAAGCTACCTGGCTAGTTAACACCAGGGGATCTAACAATCGGGCTGGCCCTGCCCAATCAAAACTTCCACGTACCGTAGAAGGGGATAAAGTCCCCGTAGTGCACATGAAGAATATGTCAGGGAAGACAGTCTGGGTTAGTCCTGCCTCAGGCAAAGGCAAACCCATCCGTGGGATTGCTTTTGCCCAAGGACCTGGATGCACTTGGTGGGTGATGCGGAAGGATGGGGAAGTCCGATGTGTACCTCATGGGGATCTGATTTTGGGCGAGAATAGCCAATGAATCAGATTGTGTGCTGTTAATTGCTAAGTAACACTGTCACTGTATGTCCTCATTGCTATAATTGCTATCAGTTGTACTACAAGTAAGGCACAGGGATGATGGGATAAGAACTGATCTCAGCAGCTGGCGCCCAGGAGTTTCCTCAAGATCTACATCTTCAGCCTACGGACGGCGTGCATGAGCCACACCAGGTGCACCAGTCACAAGCTCCGAAAAATACAGCATGCAACACACCAGCACCACCCAGCATCTCACCTGCCCTGAGGGACTGTTCTAACAGATGGAGCCCAAAGCCGTGGATTAAAAGAACTCAACGGACACTTTGGAGGGATGGCCCATAAACTAAGGGCATTATATGTGTGTATATATATATATATACATAACAGGGGAAAGTGGTGGCAATCCATTGGAACCTGCTGGGCATGGCATAGATGGTATGGAATAAGGGGTGGATAATGTCCTGGTTCCGGTGGGGATAGGGTTAATTTTTCCTGGTATTCCATGCCATGTGAGCCATGCCCACCCTGAGCTGCCGGGGGAGGGGGCAGGAAGTTGCTGCTTAAAAGCGGGCTGGGGCGTCCCGGGTCCGGCCGGCGAGCGGCGGGGGAGCGGCGGTTCCGTAATCGTGTTTGTATATTCCCCTGTCCGTGTTGTTGTTGTTTGCCTGTTCCCTTTGCTGTTCTGTTAAACTGCCTTTGTCTCAACCCAAGAGTCTTGCCTTTTCTTCCGATTCTTCCTGTATTAGGAAGGCGCGAGCGAGCGGCACGTGGTTCTTTGTTGCCGTCTGAGGCTAAACCACGACACAGTGCCTGACCACTCGTTCAGTAAAGTAATTCTTCCCAATATCTAATCTAAACCTCCCCTGCTGCAGCTTCAGACCATTTCCTCTGGTCCTGTCATTATTCACCTGGGAGAAGAGGCCACCACCCACCTCTCTCCAACCTCCTTTCAGGTAGTTGTAGAGGGCAATGAGGTCTCCCCTCAGCCTCCTCTTCTCCAAGCTAAACATGCCCAGCTCCCTCAGCCTCTCCTCATAGGACTTGGTCTCCAGACCCCTCACCAGCCTGGTAGCTCTCCTCTGGACATGCTCCAGCACCTCAATGTCCCTCTTGTACAGAGGGGCCCAGAACTGAACACAGTACTCGAGGTGAGGCCTCACCAGTGCCGAGTACAGAGGCACCATCACTTCCCTGCTCCTGCTGGCCACGCTGTTCCTGATACAAGCCAGAGTGCTGTTGGCCTTCTTGGCCCCCTGGGCACACTGCTGGCTCATGTTAAGCTGGCCGTCCACCAGCACCCCCAGGGCAGCTTTCCAGCCACTCTGCCCCAAGCCTGTAGCGTTGCATGGGGTTGTTGTGACCGAAATGCAGGACCCAGCACTTGGCCTTATTAAACCTCACACAGTTGGCCTTGGCCCATCGATCCAGCCTGTCCAGGTCCCTCTGTAGAGCCTTCCTACCCTCAAGCAGATCAACACTCCCGCCTAGTTTGGTGTCATCTGCAAACTTACTGAGGGTCCAGATCATTGATAAAGATATTCAACAAAACTGGCCCCCAAACTGAGCCCTGAGGGACACCACTGGTGACCAGCTGCCAAGATTTCACCCCATTAATCACAACTCAGTGGCTGCAACTGCTTTATTAGTAGAAGAAAGCAGGAAGCTTACCTTCGGGGGAATGATAGAAGTTAGCAGCCCTCACCAAGTCAAAACCATTTTAGCCCAAACCACGGGAAAATGGCTAACCGATTCAAGAATACTGAAGTATGAAGCAATTCTAATGGAAAAGGATGATTTGATTTTAACTACCAG
The DNA here is from genome assembly GCF_028500815.1 of Rissa tridactyla. Taxonomy (NCBI): domain Eukaryota; kingdom Metazoa; phylum Chordata; class Aves; order Charadriiformes; family Laridae; genus Rissa; species Rissa tridactyla. Next base: position 7,433,879 of record NC_071496.1, read on the forward strand.
CTCTTGCCTTAACCCAGCGAGCTTTCTGTGGAGAGGAAAAGTAGAGGCGAAGGATGAAGAACTTACACACGAATGCTTAGATGCAATTGAGTACCAGACTAAGATACGACCTGGCTTAAGGGAAGAACCCCTATCTGGGGGTCTTCATTTGTTCATAGACAGTTCTTCAAGAGCGATAGAAGGAAAGAGGTATAATGGATATGCAGTGGTGGATGGAGTGAGCCAACAAGTAAAAGCATCTGAGAAATTACCTAGTACGTGGTCTGCTCAAACATGTGAGATGTGTGCCTTAAACCAGGCACTAAAATTAATTGGAGGAGGGGAAGGGATAATATATGCAGGCTCTCGTTATGCCTTTGGGGTAGTGCATACCTTTGGTAAAATTTGTGAAGAACGAGGACTAATAAATAGCAAAGGGAAAGAACTTGTACATGAAGAGCTTATAAAACAGGTGTTAGCTATTATACCAATACCAAGTGAAATAGCAATTGTACATGTTAAAGGCCACCAGAGGGGCAATTCAATTACCGCAAGGGGATATAGATTAGCGGACAAAGTGGCAAAAGAGATGGCCTTGGGGCAGGAGACAATTAAGGTTTATAATCTTGTTCCTCAAGTACCGACAATAACAACCCCATTGATATTCGCAGAGAAAGAAATAGAAGCAATGACAGAAGCAGGGGCAGTGGAGAAATGTGGTAAATGGATTCTGCCTGATGGAAGGGAAATGGTTAATAAACAAGCTATGAGAGAAATAATGGCAGTGTTACATCAGGGAAGCCATTGGGGAACGCAAGCAATGTGTGATATAGTTTTGTGGAAGTATGGATGTCTCGGCATTTATACGGTAGCAAAGCAAATCTGCGAAAGGTGTATTATTTGTAAGAAAATAAATAAGATGACCCTTAGAAAACAATCCCCAGGAGGACGGGAAACCAGGGTTAAGGCCATTGCAAAGTACACAAGTTGATTTTACTGAACTGCCACCCATAGGCAGGTTTAAGTACCTCCTAGTCCTGGTAGATCACCTCACTGGGTGGGTGGAAGCTTATTCTTTAGCCTCTGCAACAGCTGCAGGAGTGATAAGAATAATGCTAGAGCAAATAATTCCTAGGTATGGAATAGTGAAAAATGTGGATTCAGATCAAGGAAGCCATTTTACCTCCAAGGTGCTACAGGGAGTGATGGAAAGTTTAGGGACAGCATGGGATTATCACACTCCCTGGCATCCCCCATCATCTGGGAAGGTTGAAAGAATGAATCAAACCATTAAGAGGCAACTATCTAAATTGGTTCTTGAGACAAAACTGCCATGGATCAAGTGCTTACCAATAGCACTATTGAGAATCCGGACCTCCCCTAGAAAGGATACTGGTCTCTCGCCTTATGAAATGCTTTTTGGACTACCTTACACTGGAGGTAGGGAAGGTGTGCCCACATTTGAAACCAAGGACATGTTCCTTAAGAAACATATACTGGGGCTGTCGTCTTCTCTCTCTTTCCTCAGAACTAAAGGCCTTCTTGCTCAAACTCCGCCGTTGGAATTTGTCGTCCATCCATACAAACCAGGGGACTGGGTACTAGTCAAATCCTGGACGGAGAGTAAGCTCCAACCGGAGTGGGAAGGACCATTCCAAGTACTCCTCGCTACTGAAACCACAGTAAGGACAGTGGAAAAAGGTTGGACTCGCTACACTCGACTCAAAGGACCAGTGGATCCCCCACCTACAACTGAACAGTGGAACATACATCCCACTGACCATCCACTGCACCTCACACTGAAGAAGCAGCAGCCAATGGACAGTTGAGAAGTTGACTCTGTCGTTGTATGCTGTTGAGAATGGTAAAGGAAAGAAGTCAGCTAGTCACAGTATTGGCGATAGTGGTGGTAATTTGCCTGTTACCAGGAAACCAAGCTATCCATCCGCAATATCCGGTAAAACTGGTAGTGAATGTGACTGAAGGAAGCACCCCACAGACTATGCAGCTTGATGCACGTCAGGTACTGAACTGCGGAGACTTAGAAGCTCAGAGACAGTTAAGTGGTGAAAACAAGTATCTGTGCCCAGAGCCTCAACTGGGAAATGGGGAAGGGTATAGTAGAGCACCTCCTTGTCCCTCGTGGGGTGATGTTTGGTGGACAACTGAGTACGGTGGGTGGACTGTTAGCATGGAAGGGATATCCCCATCCTGGGTACCATTAAAAATGAAAATTAGTTTTTATGAAGGCCAGACCCCGCCTGGATGCCAGAACCTACGTTGTAACCCTTTGATAATTACCATAACAGGAGCTGATTCATTAGTGAACCGAATTTATGGATTAGGAGCAGATGTTAGTGGACGAGACCCTGTAGGTAGATTCAAGATAGTAGTGTGGAAGAAAGAACAAAACTATACTAAAGAAGGAAGTGGGACCGCTGATCTTCCTGTAGTGGAAAAATGGAAACCACAAAATGACCCAGAGGTAGTAACAATTAAGGAAATTGAAGATTTGAAGCAAACTTTGGAAACAGAGACAGGATATGGAGACACAAATGCTTGAGTAGAATGGATAAAATATACTATTAATAGTTTGAACCAAAGCAATTGCTCTGCTTGTGCCACAGGAAGGCCCCCAGCACAGATCGTCCCTTTTCCCTTAGGGTGGACGAAAGATTCCGTAGGGATGTGGTGTGTGATAGCATTATACCAAGAAAGGACCGCCTGGGGAAATGAGACTTGTCATTCACTTTCCTTACTGTTTCCTGCCTTGGAGTCTAGAGATGTTAAAGTGCCACCAGTATTTTCCACAGCGATTGGTAACCATCCAGCGTGCCTCTCACGGCAGGGTGTGAAGGCTGCCAGACCTGTGGGGGAATTTACCCTGTGCACTGAAACTCTGAATGTGACCAAGGATGTGAAAGGAAACTACTCAGCGATACGAGTGCCTCGGGCGGATATCTGTAGGAATGTATCTGAGAGAAAATGGCCATGTGAGCCAGCCTCCCTACTGTGAGAGATTAGATTAAGGGCAAAACAGGTGGTAGAAGATGGAATTAGTACATGGGAAAAATGGGAACAGAGAAGGCAGAAAACATGTTGTGCTAATGACTAAGCAATTTACGACGCGAATTCTTGTAACCAATCTGATGTGTGAACAAACTGCATGGACAGTGTAACTAGCTAATCAGAAATAAGCCAGTGGCGTGTACGGCTACAACACAGGGTATAAAAGATGATGATCTGTGCTTAATAAACGGCTTCTGTTGATTCACATTGGATCGTCTGGAGTCCAGTTATTTCTCCTCAGATGGTGACCCCGACGTGATACCAATCAGCGCTTGGCTTGAGCAACGGAACGCGAGGGATGGAAGACCCAGAAGGAGACCCACCGGCTGGAGGACGGCTCAGCTGGACTGAGACCAGGCGGATTGGGTGGCAATCCGGAATAAACAGACGACGTGGCCACAGACACCCAGCGAGAGGTGAGCAGCCGGGGCAGGAGATGGGGCAACAAGTAACAAAAGAAGAAGGGGCTATATTAAGACTTCTCCTGCATATCCTCTCTAAGAGAGGGGTGAAATACGATGAGCATATGCTCCGAAGGTTGTTAACCTGGTGCAGAGAGAACGGATTCGCACCAGAGCCCCAGACAGCCTTTAAACCAGAAATATGGGAGGCTGTTGGGAAAAAACTGTGGGAAGTGATAAGTAAAGGAGACAAAGAGGCATCACCGTTGGCGACGACATGGTGGTTGGTGTTATCGACCTTATAAGATATGAAGGCGGAGCGAGCCACGGCAGCCGGGGCTTTTGCAGCATTACAACCCACGGGAGGGGGATCAAACAGGCCAGGTCCGAAGGTCTGGGACGATCCCCTGCTGATCCCCTCTGCTCCACCTGAGGCCGAGGGAGGAGGCAGAATGTCAGCAGAGACGGACAGAGCCGGAGCTGTTTGCTCCTGCCATTGCCCGCCTCGCCCCCTCCCCTCCCCAGTCGTCTCCCTGAGATAGAAGTGCTGTTTTCGCATGTCTGCTGTGTAAGTGTGTGTGGCGCCAGCTTATACCTGCTGATCAGCATGTGTGCTACTGTTTGCTTTTTGTTGTGTGCAGTGTCGTTAGGTGACTCCCCTTGAGCAGGTGTTCTGCCCGGTGTGGTACTGTTCTCGTACGCGACTTCACTCCGTCAAGTGAAGAAGTTTGTATATACACAATGTTTAGATGTAAGGCGAGCGCGCCCCAGGCAGATACACCAGGATGGGCTGTAGAACCGATGGAAGTCCTGAAATATTGGGGGAGTTTTCACGAGCCGACACGTTTACACTCTCGGGAACGGCTCGTCCGTGCAGGGCGTATCGTTGGTTGTTTGTTGTTTGTCTATAAGATCATGGTTGATTGGGAAAAGGAGTTGAGCCAAAATCTATAGGAAGCTCTGTAGGAAAATGAGAAACTTAAGGAAAAATGAGAAACTGAGCTCTTGTTGCAAAGGCAGACTTTTATGTCAGTCGTAAGTGATGTTAGAAAAAAAAAAAGAAAAAAGAGAAAAAAAGAGAAAAAAAGAAAAAAGAAAAAAGAAAAAAGAAAAAAGGAAAAAAGAGGAAAAAAGAGAAAAAAAGAAAAAAAAAGAAAAAAAGAGAAAAAAAAGAAACCAAACAGGAACAATTAGATGGGAAATGTGCCACGTTAGCACAAAAGTATGCCATAAGCATTACGAGAAAGCATCAGAAAAAGAGAAATAGGACACCTGATTCAAAGCAGTACCATAGAGATATGTTTTTGGTTGTTTCCTATATGTGTATATGTTATTGCATGCCTTAGTAGATTGCTCTGTGTTATACCCTGCGAGACTAAAATGAACCCCAGCAGAAGCGGTCTCTTGAGCAAGGGGGTGGAATATGGGAAAGCAACGGAAGATCGGCGAGGAGGATTGTAAATACACTCAAGGGACTCGCACCTGGGTGCTGGAAAACACATATATCACACCAATTGTTATTCAGTCTTGGGTGCTGGCAAAAAAAACATTTGGATGACATAAGCCTGTAATGGACTCACAGACACCTTATCCAGCTGCTTGGGAATCTTGGCCTGTTGTGGAAGAAGATCAAAGCACAGTACCAGCAAGAACAGGGAGTCCGCATGCGCTCTTGCTAACAAGGACTCTTTTGCTGCCAAGGATTCGTGATAACAAGGACTCTCTTGCTGCCAGGGATAAGTTTAACAATGCTACTAGTACCGCTATTTCTGAGGTATTGCTAGATGTAGATAGTATTCGATATGCGACGCTGCAAAACAGAACTGCTACTGATTTTTTGCTTTCAGCTCACAGACATGGTTGTCAAGATTTTAAAGGACTGTATTGTATGAATCTAAGTGACCACTCCACATCCATCCATGCCCAGTTGCAGGAACTGCACCGACCGAACCAGCAACTTGTGGAGGCCACTGGGTGAAATCTCTTTGCTGGATGGACTTGGGGGTGGGGCTGGTTGAAGCAAATTATACTCATTGCCTGTGGGGAAGGAATTTGTCTGTTATGTTTAGTATGCTGTTTGCCGTGTCTAATAAGCATTATACGATCAGCTGTAAATGCCGCTTTGCATCGTACCCTTGTACGAGTTGTAGAATATGTTGCTCTAAAAACTGTGTGTGTATCCATGAGAACCTGACCTTCACAGAAGAAGATAACAAGAAGGGATTACAACAATGTAGTCGCGTATCAGACAGCCGCTGTTAGCAAAGCTGGATCATGAGTTTGGTGAGACTCGCTGCATACGCTGGCCATGCGTGCAGCGACTCTAGCCTGTACTTTTCTACTCGATCCAGTGCAGGAGAGTCTGGTGGGACTCGCTGCATGCGCTGGCCATGCATGCAGCGACTCTAGCCTGTACTTCTCCACTCAATCCAGCGCAGGATATAGGAGGGCTGTCTCGGGTCAGAGAGGGGGAGAGAGACATGAGTGCACTTTGAAGGTACAGGGGATGCCCTGAAGCACTGTGTCTGCCCCCGCCCGCCCCCCCCATAAGTTCTATGTTCATTAACCCCAACACCTCAGAAGGCATTACAGTATGTTGCAAGATAAGATATAGTCTACTACTGCTGCAAGACGCATTGAACACCTTCCTACAAGAATTTCAACTTTATGCCCTGTTAGGACAGTGGGATGATGCACTCGCAAAGAGCCTGACTGCATTAGAGTGGGTATTTTTGCCGATTGTCAGCAACTGGCTCCTCTGCCATCATTTGCGGGGGTTAACCCGCGAGGGCTTACACCTGATGAACTTTGGCAATCCGATGTTACGCGCATTATGGAATTTGGACATGTTTCAGTTGATCTGTTTTCTCACTTTGTTGTAGCTACTGCTCATACAGGAGAGAAGGCTCGTGATGTTATTAGACATTGGTTGCAATGCATTGCAGTCATGGGAGTGCCGAAAACTATAAAAACTGATAATGAACCAGCTTATGTGTCCACTAAAGTACAGGTCTTTTTTTTTTTACAGATATGGGGTATTAAACATGTCACCAGTATTCCTCATTCCCCAACTGGGCAAGCAATTGTGGAGTGTTTGTATCATACTTTAAAAACCATGCTTGCTAAACAAAAAAGGGGGAATCCCATAGGTATGACACCTCAAGAGTGATTGTATAAAGCAACTCATGTTTTAAATTTTCTAAACATGTCGTCTTTGTCATCCACAGCAGTAGATAGACATTTCGTAAGAACTGTTGAATGGCCTGAACAACCGAAGGTGTATTATAAGCACCTTAAATCGGGGTGCATGCTAACCACAGATAATACTGCAACAAATAGAAGTTGTGAGCAAGAAAATTCTGTAATGACTTGTACTTCTCATCTGTATGTTTGCTTCGGCTCAAAATGCAAGTATACAAGAATGTAATCAATCTTATTGTGTAAATTTAACGCGAGTAAGGTATAAAACAGCAGTAATATGGATAGGGAATCGGCAAAATGCATTAAAAGCACGTCTTTCTCTGTATTGCGATTGGGAGTACAACTCTCAAAGACTTTGTGTTACATCTCTCCCCTGGAATACGTTGCTGCATGGCTGGGAAATGGTTAAACACCATCTCCAAGGTGCTTTTGACATGTCGTTGCAACAAAATATTCGTCCTTTACGTGATCAGATAAAAGCTCAAATACTAAAGATTCAAGACTTAATGAACCGCAATGTATTTGAAATATTACAAAAGGATTTCTCGTGGGTAAATCCAAAGAAATTGGCTTTCTGGGCTAAATTTAGGAATCTGGGTATTTATTGCCTTAGCAGGGTTCTTTTTGATTCTGTTTTTAATTGTGTTTAGTATATAACCTGCTAAGAGCGTCACAACGAGTAGAAGCACAAGTCATGGCGACCTTGTTAATAAATGGTCTGGTGTTAAACAAAAAAGGGGGAGATGTGGCAGATCTACGAGCAGAGGCCTGCGTACGGCCAAAGACACGGTGAGCAGAGCACACAGTAACCACAGAGCCAAGAGAACAGTTCATACCTTCACTCCATCCTGTGACGACCATAGAACATTCCCGAATCTCGGACAAAGAATAGGGCTAAGTATTCTCCCTTCGCTAGGAACAGCAACGGCATTAAATATGTTGAATAAGATAGGGTGTTGGGCAAGTAAACAGATAAACCTTACAACTGAAATCCTATCTATCTTGCTTACTGATGTTGATAGCATTCGGCATGCTATGTTGCAAAATCGAGTGGCTATTGATTTTTTGCTGTTAGCTCAGGGTCATGGATGTGAAGATTTTGAAGGTATGTGTTGTATGAACCTTTCTGACCACTAATCATCCGTTCATAAGCAGTTACGGGAGCTGAAGGATAACATGTCCAAATTAAAAGTGGTCAAAAATGGTTTCGATGATTGGTTAAGCTCATGGGGTATAACAGGATGGTTATCAGACTTACTAAAGCAAGGGCTCATGCTATTGTTGGTTATATTATTATTGGTTATGGCAGCCTCGTGTGTTCTCCGCAAAGTGACTGACATGACAGAAAATACCATTCATAAGGTCTGGCTGCCTCAAGAAGAAAAAGGGGGTATTGTAGTAATGTATCTGAGAGAAAATGGCCATGTGAGCCAGCCTCCCTACTGTGAGAGATTAGATTAAGGGCAAAACAGGTGGTAGAAGATGGAATTAGTACGTGGGAAAAACGGGAACTGAGAAGGCAGAAAACATGTTGTGCTAATGACTAAGCAATTTACTATGTGAATTCTTGTAACCAATCTGATCTGTGAATGAACTGCATGGACAGCGCGTGGACAGTGTAACTAGCTAATCAGAAATAAGCAAGTGGCGTGTACGGCTACAACACAGGGTGTAAAAGATGATGATCTGTGCTTAATAAACGTCTTCTGTTGATTCACATTGGATCGTCTGGAGTCCAGTTATTTCTCCTCAGATCTCTGGTGGTATTGTGGAGGGAAGACCTTGCGATCTGTGTTGACGGCTAACTGGAAAGGTACATGTGGAATAGTACAATTGGCAATACCATTCACCCCAGCATTTGAAAAAGGAACAGGATCCCTGAGCTCAGGCAATAGAGTAAAAAGAAGTTTAGGGATATCCTTTGATGAATGGATATATAGAGATTCCATTGGAGTCCCTAGAGGAGTCTCAGATGAACACAAAGCAAGGAATCGGATAGGAGCAGGATTCAAACCTGTCTTTTTCTGGTGGGTAACTATAAACAAAAATGTAGATTGGATAAATTATATTTACTGTAACCAACAGAGGTTTATTAATTATACCAGGGATGCATTGAAAGGAACAGCTGAACAATTGGATGCAACCAGCCGAATGGCATGGGAAAATAGGATCGCCCTGGACATGATCTTAGCAGAGAAGGGAGGTGTGTGTGTAATGTTAGGGAATCGGTGCTGTACCTTCATCCCAAACAACACAGCTCCAGATGGTACTAGAACTAAAGCCCTTCAGGGGCTCACCACTCTAGCTGATGAGTTAGCTGAGAGCTCTGGAATAGACACCTCACTGACAGGTTGGCTGGATTCCTGGTTTGGGAAATGGAAAGGTATGGTGGTATCAATACTGACTTCTCTTATAATGGTAGCAGGAGTCTCAGTGGCTGTAGGATGCTGTATCATTCCCTGTGTGCGAAGATTAGTTCAACGATTAATTGAAACTGCCCTAATGAAACAAATGGAAGTAGACCCTCCCCCATACCCTGGGAAAATGCTTCAACTCGAGGAAAAGTACAAGAAAGAGGAAGACGAATGTGAACTGATGCTTGCAAACTTAGAAGCTTCTTATGGGACTATACCCTGATAAGTAAGTGCAAAAAGCAATAAACTTAGAAAATGAAAGGGGAGGGATTGTAAGAAAAATCAAAGTATTGTTTTTGCAGAGGAACAACTTGGCCAGTCTGCAATGATGTAGCTAGAGAATGATTAACAACACAAAGGCTGATCAAGAGACGTGCAAGAATGCTCATCCCTTAGACAAAGGAGAAACCAGTCTATGCCGGGATCGGTAGTTTAACGGGAGGATGAACGTTTAACTGAGGCCAGCTACCCTGGGCAATAATACCAAAAAAGGGAAGAAATAAGCAGGTGAAGTAAGGGGTTTAGGAGGGGTGATGGGGAGAAGTAAACAGAGGCGGAGCGAATGGAAGTAGTTTTAGGCGAATCGGATAGGCTGTAAACCCTGGAGTACCTAGCCAATGGGGAAACAGGGGAGGGAAACTTCAGCTGGGGATAGGAAATAAAAAGAAGTTATTTCAGGACCTCAGGTGTGCCTACTTGCTACATCACCTGTTCTTGCAAGAATGTTTAAATAAAATGTGCTTTGTATCAATTACTGCCTGAGCCATGGTTATTGGATAAAGAGCGTTTCTCACAGACTTGACCATGGACACTATTGCACAGGTCATCCATGAATGTGAGACATGCGCTGCAATCAAGCAAGCCAAGCGTTTGAAGCCTCTTTGGTATGGAGGGCGATGGCTGAAATATAAATCTGGGGAGGCCTGGCAGATTGATTATATCACACTGCCACAGACCCGTCAAGGCAAGCGCCATGTGCTCACAATGGTGGAAGCAACCAGTGGATGGCTGGAAACATACCCTGTGCCCCATGCCACTGCCCGGAACACTATCCTGGGCCTTGAAAAGCAAGTCCTGTGGTGACATGGCACCCCAGAGAGAATTGAGTCGGACAACGGGACTCATTTCCGAAACAGCCTCATAGACACCTGGGCCAAAGAACATGGCATTGAGTGGGTACATCACATCCCCTGTCACGCACCAGCCTCTGGGAAGACAGAACGATACAATGGACTGTTAAAAACTACACTGAGAGCAATGGGTGGTGGGACTTTAAAACACTGGGATACACATCTAGCAAAGGCTACCTGGCTAGTTAACCCCAGGGGACCTACCAATCAGGCTGGCCCTGCCCAATCAAAACCTCCACGTACCGTACAAGGGGATAAAGTCCCCGTAGTGCACATGAAGAATATGTTAGGGAAGACAGTCTGGGTTAGTCCTGCCTCAGGCAAAGGCAAACCCATCCGTGGGATTGCTTTTGCCCAAGGACCTGGATGCACTTGGTGGGTGATGTGGAAGGATGGGGAAGTCCGATGTGTACCTCATGGGGATCTGATTTTGGGCGAGAATAGCCAATGAATCAAATTGTATGTTGTTAAGTGCTAAGTAACCCTGCCACTGTATGTCCTCATGACTATAATTGCTATCAGTTGTACTACAGTAAGAATCACCCAAATTAAGGACAGATGGACTTTGATGAAAACACCGAGTAAGGCACAGCGGTGATGGGATCAGAACTGACCTCAGCAGCTGGCGCCCAGCAACTTCCTCAAGATCTACATCTTCAGCCCATGGACTGTGTGCATGAGCCACACCGGGTACACCAGTCACAAGCTCTGAAAATACAGCATGCACCAGTCTAGCACCACACAGCATCTCACCTGCCCTGAGAGACTGTTCTAACAGATGGAGCCCTAAATCACAGATTAAATGAACTCAACAGACATTTTAGAGGGATGGCCCATAGACTAAGGGCATTATATTTGTATGAATATATATGTACATATATATACACACACATACACACACACACACATATATATATGACAGGGGAATGTGGTGGCAATTCATTGGAACCTGTAAGATCTGGGCATGACATAGATGGTATGGAATAAGGGGTGGATAATGTTCTGGTTCCAGCAGGGATAGGGTTAATTCTCCCCAGGCTCTGGCAGAGACACGGGTATTCCATCCCATGTAAGCCATGCCCAGGCTGTAGCCAGGAGCTGCCAGAGGAGGGGGCAGGAAGTCACCACTTGGGAGCGGGCTGGGGCTTTCCGAGTCCAGTCGGTGAGCGGTGGTACCATAATCGTGTTTGTATATTCCTCTATCCGTGTTATTGTTGTTGTTTTCTTGTTCCCTTTGTTGTTCTGTTAAACTGCCTTTGTCTCAACCCAAGAGTCTTGCCTTTTTCTTCCGATTCTTCCCCATGGGGGGGGGGGAGTTTGAGAGAGTGGCCACGTGGTTCTTTGTTGCGGTCTGAGGCTAAACTACGACATGTATCATGAGCAAACCCATATGAAAATTACTCAATGCTTAATTATGTCACAGCTTCGGAACATAAAGAGTAATGCTTAAGACTGACACAGTGTCTGCCTTGTCTTGAAACTGTAAAGGAACCTCTTGATCTACACTATGCAAATGGAGGTGTGGGAGATGTCTCCAATCTCTATACCTTATGTAACTTCTGATCATATAACACTTTTGTATATGGCTTGTAGGGTAAGAAAAGTCTTATACCTAACAGAGAACCTTCTCTATTTGGTAAGGGCTCAAAGCAATGAATCAAGGAATCATAGAATCAGAAAATGGTTTTGGTTGGAAGGGACCTTAAATATCATCTAGTCAAACCCCCCTGCCATGGGCAGGGACATCTTTCACTTGATCAGGTTGCTCAAAGCCCCATGCAACCTGACTTTGAACACTGCCAGTGATGGGGTATACACAATTTCTCTGGGCAACCTGTTCCGGTGCCTCACCACCCTCACAGTAAAAAATTTCTTCCTTATGTCCAATCTAAATCTTCCCTCTTTCCGTTTGAAGCCATTATTCCTCATCCTATCGCAAGAGGCCCTGCTAAAAAGTTTGTCCCTGTCTTTCTTATAAGCTCCCTTTAAGTATTGGAAGGCCGCAATAAGGTCTCCCTGGAACCTTCTCTTCTCCAGGATGAACAACCCCAGCTCTCTCAGCCTGTCCTCATAGGAGAGCTCTTCCATCCCTCTGATCACTTCTGTGGCCCTCCTCTGGACATGCTCTACAGGTCCATGTCTGTCTTGTACTAGGGACCCCAGAGCTGGATGCAGTACTCCAGGTGGGGTCTCATGAGAGCAGAGTAGAGGGGCAGAATCACCTTCCTCGACCTGCTAGACACGCTTCTTTTTATGCAGCCCAGGATACAATTGGCTTTCTGGGCTGCAAGTGCACATTGCCAACTCATCCAATTTTTCATCCACCAGTATCCCCAAGTCCTTCTCGGCAGGGCTGCTCTCAATCTATTCATCCCCCAGTCTGTACTGATACTGGGGATTGCCATGACCCAGGTGCAGGACTTTGCACTTGGCCTTGTTTAACTTCATGGGGTTTGCACGGGCCCACTCCTCAAGCCTGTCAAGGTCCCTCTGGATGGCATCCCTTCCCTCAAGCAAATCAACTACACCACTAAGCTTGGTGTCACCTTGTATCAGAAATAATGTGGCCAGCAGGAGTAGGGAAGCGATCCTTCCCCTGTACTTGGCACTGGTGATGTCCCACCTGGAATACTGTGTCCAGTTTTGGGCCTCTCACTGCAAAAAAGACATTGAGGTGCTGGAGCGCATCCTTTGGAGCAAGAGGAGGAGCTCTTTGGAGGAAGAGCAAGAAAGTTGGTGAAGTCTTATGAGGAATGGCTGGGGGAACTGGGATTGTTTAGCCTACAGAAAAGGAGGCTGAGGGGAGACCTTGTAGCTCTCTACAACTACCTGAAAGGAGGTTGTAGAGAGGTGGGGGTCAGTCTCTTCTCCCAAGGAACAGGTGATAGGACAAGAGGAAATGGCCTCAAATTGTGCCAGGGGAGGTTTAGACTGGATATTAGGAAAAAATTCTTCTCTGAAAGGGTTATTAAGCATTGGAACAGGCTGCCTAGGGAAGTGGTTGAGTCACCATCCCTGGAAATATTTAAAAGATATGCAGACCTGGTGCTTAGGGACATGGTTTAGTGGTAGACCTGGCAGTATTAGGTTTACAGTTGGACTCGATGATCTTAAGGGTCCCTTCCAACCTAAGTAATTCTATGATTCTGTGATCTGCAAACTTGCTGAGTGAAACAGTGAAGTAAACACTAAGTAACAAAATGGATGACAGTTCAAAGTGCAGAGAGATAGTGCCAAACATCTATGAAAAACTGGTCAGAAATTACAGGTAGCAGGGTGAAAAAGAATGCATATACACCAAACGGGTTTTGCATTCTCTGGGCAGTACAAAACGTCAATTAAGCAAAGGTACTAAAACTTAATCAGTGTTTAAGAAAACCAAAATAAACAAACTGTCCTGCTTTGGGATCAAGCAGAGCCAACTTTCTGCTCAGTGAGAGAGGATCCTGTTTATACTTGTTGCTGTGGCAACCAGGGTCAGCTGACTTGGTTGTTTACCCTGTGGAGGGGTTGCACCTGTGGGGAGGAGTGGACAGGTCAGGTGACCCAAACTGACCAATAGAGTATTCCATCTAATCTGCCATGCTCAGTATAAAAGCTGAGGGTTCAAGGGCTTCATATTTTTTTTCCTCTGTTGTTCTCTTTTGTCAGTGATTGGTGTCTGAGGAGGATTGCCTTATTGATTTGTCTGCCTTTGATCCTTATTGGTGTGTTCTGGACTCCAGTTCCTATTTGTCACTAAGTCTAGTCTGGAGCTTTCCTAGTGCCTGCCAGTGACATCTCCCTGGGAGCTTAGTATGGTTTTGTATATATTGTATCTATTTTATTTTGTTATTTTATTGTTAATTATTCATTAGTTTAGTTTTTCTAAGCTCATAAATCTCTTTATCTCTCTTTCTTTTGTTGGAGTGAGAGGTTGGGGAGATAATCTGTTGTCTTGTCATTGACCAGCCTGGCCCAAACTGTGACAATATAATATAGGCTCAGAGTCTTCTAGTAAAAGTGTTTTTTTGAGATAGTAAAAAAAAAATAAATATTGTTAGGGTCTGGAGAGCATTGCAAGCAAAGCCTGTGTAGTGCAGACTCTTCTAAGTGCCCGTTCTCTGCTGGCTTGTGAGAAGGACAGCAACGTTTGTAATCTGATTGCAAATTTCAGGAGTGGAAATAATGTTAGTAAGTTAAAAACCTTGCTGACCTGTCTTCCTACTAATAATGTTTTGCTAGTAGAAAAAGCACTGAATTTATTTCAACTTTTGTAACTTGCTGATATACTGATATTTTTGTTGTTAAATACTATTAAACTGATATCAGTTCCTTCTTTTAAACAATACAAGTTAATGAGGTTTGACAGGAAATAAGAAACTGAAATGTAGTTAATGACAAATGGTGGATAGCTAGTAGGCAGTGACTATATATGACTGTTGGGTTGTATATTGTTTGAATATACACAGATTGCATGCAGAACACAAATCAGCAAGGCTAACTGTTGTGACCCAGGTTTGACAGAAGGTTTATTCCAATATTGCTTTCCCTTAGACTGCTATGAAGAATAAATGCTACATGGCTGCATCTACAAGCAGGGGAGATTACTACATAAAGTGCCATTTCTGTTCCATCTTTTCTGTAAAATACAACAGAAAAAAAAGCAAATACAAAATAAAAGAAATATACTGCTAGTGCATTGGGACACAGCTTTGCAGCAGATTACATTGTAGGTGTTCATATTACAATTGTATAATGAAATGTTTGCAAGTGTAGGACATTTCTATAATTATAGAACTTGCCAAGGCAAGAACTGTGGTGATGAAAGCTATGGAAAAAGTAAAATACAGTATTCTGTGTAATTCTCTTATTCTAGAAAGGAAGGTTTTGTCAGGCAGATATATTTAATTCTTCCAGGCAGTAAAAGGTTGAATTTAGGAAGCTCAAAATACTGAAAACTAAAGGCACAGACCCATTAAAAAAAAGTATGGGGGTTGTTATAATAAAGTAACTATTTCAAACAAGCCACCAAGAAAACATTTGAAGGATGACAGATGAAAGGAAAGTCTATTTGTAATGTTAGAAGGGGTAATAATATTATGAACAAATCTTTTCTATAGGCAGAGTAACTCTTAATCCCAAATGTTTTATAAACTGTATTCAGGAATCATTTTCCTCGCTAGTAAAAGGCAATCACTGATGGAACATAAGCTGGCCCCTTCTAGTGGTATACTGACTTGGATCAGTTTCTCCCTGAAAGAAAGGGTGGTTTCGTTCCAGAGAACCAGATGGAGTTATAGGGGTGGAGGAGAGCATAGGAAAGGGCAAAGAAGTGTTGGCATTAATCTCCATAGTTGAATACTTGTTACCTCTCTTGAGATCTCCTGGAAAAAGGTGAATCAAATGTTTTGTATTCCAGCTCTACTTCCACACAGGCTTTCCACCATCAAAAGCCTTGGGCCCTGGAATCAGCTGAAGGAAATATCTCTTTAGTCATTCAAGACCAGAAATTCTACACAGTAAGGTACAAAAGTAAGAATTGCAAGGAGCCATGATATTTACTGTGAGTAAAAAGGTATGACAGACAATAGAACTGCCCACAGGGAAAGGGCAAAACACGTAATAACCATTGCTATGCAGCTAATCAGTACATTCAGCAGAAAAGGATTATGCTTATAGTGTAAATCCTAGCAAATGGGGAAAAAAAAGGCATTAAAGTAGTCCCCACTAACTCTCTGCACTTCAGGGTGCAAGTCCATGCCTAATCCACTTTTCTTTATTTCCATTCTGGTTTAAAATTTTTAAATTCATTTTACTAGAATTGTGTTTATTTACAGCCTTTTTTTACTGTGGATCTCACAAAGAGCTTGCTGATTTAATTGGTAAATAACCACATGTCTAAGTCAACACACAGACTCCTTTGGTACAGCTTGTGTGAGTGACTGCACACCATGGAAAGGAAGCAAAGGGTTTTTAACATGTGTCTGAGGATTTGTGTTATCATAGATAAATAAACAGCATCTTGCAGTTTCCTGGGCAAAATAAAGTGTTGTATTAAAGCTGTTTAGTAAGCTTGTCTAGAGAAACATTGTAACTTGATTTAACCCATAAAATGTTTCCCAGGCTTGCATTAGAGATTTCAGACAATACCAGAGGATATAGTAACTTCTTTTAAAAGGCCCCAAAAAGTGGCCTTATATTTAGAGTCCAATGTTTCTTATGTATAAACATTTTACAATCTTCATTACATCTCACAGATTTGTAATTAACTGTTAAATGAAGGATCACAAATTGGCTAGAAGTGTGTTTGGACATTCTTTGATATAGCTCCAAGCAGATTCTGAGATATATGATCTTATTAGTTGGCCTGCTGTATCTGTTTAAGATTTTTCTGTATGCTGTGTTCTATACAACAATTTAAAACTGTTCTGCCTGAATAACCCCTCTTTACGATTTTGCTCACCTAGACTTAATTTCATTATGTCACACTCTGGTGTTTGATTGCCATCTTTGAACCCATATATTTCTCCAAACAGATATCCTATCATAAAGTATACATGTCGTCACACTCAAAGTGCTATTTTATGCTAAGTCTTTCCTACATATATAGGTAGATAGACAAGTATTTATGCTACTGTAAAAATATCCCTCTTGTGTACGGGGGGGGAAAGTGGAGGAAAGAATGGAGCTCAGCAACTATTACCTCTTATTAAGGAGATTAGATAAGTGGGATTTGATAGGGATGCACACATTTTTCCTTAAGCAACTCAAATTCTTGTTGCAAAGCTTGAGATATCTGTGCTTGATTTTTCAGAAGAGGCAAGCAACTCAGCTTGATATCTGATGTTAATGAGAATTGTCATTGTGGTACAACTTTGAAAAACTGATAAAAAGTTCTTCTGAGTTCCAAGAGTTGAAGAACCCTTTGTGTCTAGATGCTTTACTCAAGGTTGCAACATAGCTCAGGGATGTCAGAGGCCAGATTAGAGTGCAGGAGATACTGTCTTTCTGGTCTTCTGCTCAGACTGTTTGAGCACACTGCTGTTCAGTAAACCATAGAGTGGAAGACTCTGTAGACACTCTCATTAACAGTGTCTCTGATAAAATTCTAAAAGGGAAAATTTTCATATTTTTTACACACCATAAGAAAAATCATTTTGGACAGAGAAATGAAATTGATCTTTACCTTGTCATGGTGTGTCATAAATGTGTCCTTCAACTAGGTATTTCTCCTTTGACTTTGCATTGCTGCCACACTGGTCTAACTGAGGGAAAATAGCTTATTCTAAGTATGTATTTTGCATTATTTCCTTTGCTGTCTGAAAACTGTATTAAAAGTTGTCTCTCTTCCCCAGTGTCATGGTTTGGACACCCAGCATATTGCAAGTCTTTGAAATGAAGCTATCAAAAGAAAAATAATTGTAAATAAGAAATAGTACAGGCTCTAGTCTAAGGTGATGAGGCAGAAAGAGAATGATCTCCCTCTACTTTTTTGTGGTGTCCTGCTTTCTAGGAAAGATTAAGACAGGCTGTCCCCCACATCCCACAGTGCAAGAAACACATGGAGTCTCTGCTGTGACCCTTCCATAGCCACCCAAAGAGGCAACAGACACTTTTAGAGTAAATCTGTTTTACTGTAAAAATGCTGAGGTCTCATCAAAAATTATTAGTTTCCAAGTGAACCAATTGAAATGCAAGCCTGAGTTGCAGGGGGTGGGGGCACAAATTATTTCTTAAGATATTTAATGTCCTTATAAAATAAACTGTTGGAAAATAAGAGGTTTTTTGCAGACTAATACCAGCCTCCCAAGAGATGCAAAAGATGTTTTACAGCCAACATTGATACCATACAGTATCCTATGCTCTTCTGAACTATTTATCTTTTGAAACTGATTTTCCTTTTCTGAAGAGGTGATAAGTCTTAATTCCATACTCCCAGTTTGTTCCTATATCACTGAAGAAATAATTCTTACCATTGAGTTTCCCTCATCTGCTTTTTAGCATCTTGAGCTAAATCCCCAAATGTACAAAATGGGTATACTTTGCTTGCTTTGGTGGTGGAAAATATTTGTAAAGACTTGAAACAAGAAATATCGTGTCAGGGCATGATATTTTCAGAAGATCTGGATTACCAGGAGGCTGCTACCAACTTGGGACCAGTATATCCCAGTCCAGATAAAAGTAGATTTAAGAACCAGTCAATAAAGGAATTTATATGAAAGATTATAAAAATCTCTTCCAAAAGAATGAAAAACATTTTCAAATTAAAACATAGTAATGAAAACCAGACATTAGTACATAGAAATGGAGTAACTCCTACCCAGCAATGCCAAATCTTAATTTATAAAACATCAAATTAAATCACTGAAAGTTTAAACTGTATGTGGTAAAATATTATATCAGAGAATATAAGTGAAAATGTCCATATAAGTTGTCCTTGGAGGACAGTATCTCTGTGTTGACAAAACATGGCCTTTTCAAAGCGTTAAAGTTTTCCAAGTGATCAAGTTTAAGAGATATAAGACATGTTTATTCTGACTTCTAACATCTTAACAGAAGGGAGCAAACTCTCCATTGATTTACAATGTTAATTACCTAAAACATACCCTCAGAAGGATTTTAAGTGCATTTCTTGTCAGATAAACAAATACTGTAAGTTATTTCATGCTGAGAATTTTATTCTCTAAAAAGTAAAGTTAAGAACACTTCAAAGTGTCATTACAAAGAAAAAAATCAAAGTATTATTTGAAAATACATTGACATCAAATGTTAGGATTATTTTTCAGTATTTTATACAGCATAAGATACAACAACAAAATATCTAATCCAGGTTCCCCCTGTTTGCAGGTCACTATGAAGAAACATGGAAATATTACCTTGTTAAGCTTTGTTAAATCAGCAACAATGCACACTTAAAGCAAACAATAGTTCCTAACAAATGAAACCTAGAAATGGTTCTCAAATGACTGCTATATATATGTCTCTAGAGATATTCAAAACACAGCTGGACAAGAGCTTGATCAATCTGATCCAAGCTTTTCATGCTTTGAAGGGATGGGTGGGGGTGAACCAAATGCTCTTTGAAAATCGCTTCCAACCTAAACTACTCAATGATTCAGTGACCCAACCAAATGAATGCCACTGTTCAGATTAGATGCAAGTCTTAGTTTTCTCTATAGTAGCTGAGACTAACTTCTCATTGTATGTTAATTACTAGACTGAGAAAAAAGGATCCTGAACACAGAAAGAAAAACACCAGAAAAAGCAGGAAGAGAAAACAAATGGCTTTATGGGATTTATTAGATCCCCTTAAGGTCTGGTCTATAATGTCTGTTTGTAGAACAAATATATATTAGTGTGGGGTTTTTGCCTTAATAATTAAATGGAACAACCCATTATGGTGCTATCATAATGTATGAAAAAGTTAAGTATTGTTTTTGCAGAGGAACAACTTGACAATGATGTGGTCAGGGAATGATTAACAACACAAAGGCTTATCAGGAGACATGCAAGAATGCTCATCCCTTAGACAAAGGAGAAACCAGTCTGTGCCAGATCGGTGGTTTAACGGGAGGATGAACGTTTAACTAAGACCGGCAGCCTTGAGCAATATCACGAAAAAAGGGAAGAAATAAACAGGTGAAGTAAGGGGTTTAGGAGGGGTGATGGGGAGAAGTAAACAGAGGCGGAGCGAATGGAAGTAGTTTTAGGCGAATCGGATAGGCTGTAAACCCTGGAGTACCTAGCCAATGGGGAAACAGGGGAGGGAAATTTCGGCTGGGGATAGGAAATAAAAAGAAGTTATTTCAGGACCTCAGGTATGCCTACTTGCTACATCACCTGTTCTTGCAAGAATGTCTAAATAAAATGTGCTTCGTATTGATCGCTGCCTGAGCTGTTGTTATTGGATAAGGAGCGTTTCTCACAATAATGATGTTATGGTTTGAGAAAACCCATAACAATTTTATTGTCATTTAGACAATTATCACCCGATGACCCCTTCCCACCCAGAAAGGAGAATTGGGGAAAGCAAGGAAACACAAGGGTTGAAATATAAATAGATTTAAAGGATAAGACTAAATAATAATAATACTGAAGAACCAGTATTAATCACGATACTAATATAAGATATGCAAGAATTATACTCAGCCATTTACATCAGTAGGAAGCTGTGCACTCCTAGCAGTGGGCAGCAAATGTTGGACACTGTGAGCCTAATGGCTTTGGGAGGAAGGAAAGGCCTCAGGGGTCTGTCACCGGGGCAAGGAGTTCTCTGGACTGCCACCAGCAAGGGAGAGAGAGACTATGCAGCAAACTTTCTAATTTATATTGAATGTGACGTTCATGGTATGAAATAATCCTGTTGGCCAGCCTGGGTCAAATGCCCAGGCCTCGTTCCTCCTCATCCCTGCACCTGGCAAGGCTCGAAAACACTGAGACCTTGAATCCCACATAGCCTAGCTGGCTATAAAGTAAATATTTTCATGAATCCAGACACTAGAGTCTTCCAAAAGTGGAGTTTTCCCCAGCATTAGAAGAGAAATTAGTCCTGTGTCGCTCAACCCAGGACAAATGATTATTTATTTGCATTGCAGGGTATCACCTAAGATCTTTCTTAATTGACCAAGATCCTATTGTGCTAGGTACTGCATAAACACAGAATAGAAAGACAGTGCTTATTCCTCAAATTTGCACTGTATGTAAGGGAGAGGTTTGACTGTACAGCCCTCACGGTTAGAGATGATGTGGTTGAGAGCCTCTGGGTGAGGATTAGGGGGATGGAAAACAAAGCAGATGTCATTGTGGGTGTCTACTAACAATCACCCAGCCAGGATGATAGCACGTATGAGTTATTCTATAGGCAATTAGGAGAAATCTCTGGATCACTAGTCTTTGTCCTTATGAGAGATTTCAATTTCCCAGACATCAACTGGGAATACCATACTGCTGTGATGAGCAGGTCTTGGAAATTCTTGAAATTTGTAGGAGATAACTTCTTGTCACAAGTACTCAGTGAGCCAACAAGGAAAGATGCCCTCCTAGACTTGCTATTTGTGACTAGAGATGGACTTGTGGGAGATGTGATGGTAGGTGGCTGTCTTGGCCACAGTGATCATGAAATGGTTGAGTTTAAAATTTTCAGTGTAATGAGATAAAAGGACAGCAGAGTTGCTATCCTGGATTTCAAGAGAGCAAACATTAAGCTACTCAGGGAGCTACTTAGCAGTGTCCCCTGGGGATCTGCTTTTGAGGGCTCAGGGGTCCATGAGTGCTAGTCAGTCTTTAAGAACCACCTTTTAAAAGCACAGGACCAGGCAATCCCATGGTGTTGAAAGTCAAGCAAGCGGGGCAGAAGATTGACTTGGCTAAACAGGGAACTCCTCTTCGAACTCAGACAGAAAAAGAAATTGTATGATCTCTGGAAATGAGGTCAGGCTTTGCAGGAAGATTACAGAGCTGTGGTTCGTATATGCAAGGAGAAGACATGAAAGGCCAAAGCTCAGTTAGAGTTGAAAATGGTCAGTATTGTGTCAGATAACAAGAAGGGCTTTTTAAAGTATGTTAATAGTAAGAGGAGGTATAAAGAAAACATTGGACCGATACTTGTTGAAGATGGTCATCTGACTAATAGGAATGAAGAAAAAACAGGGGCATTCAATGCTTTTTTTTGCCTCAGTCTTTAATAATACTGATAGACCTTGGGCTGCCTGGTCCTCTGAGTTGGAGAATGACTTTCCCTTTGTGGATGCTGAAATTATAAGGGACCGGCTGTATCAGCTGAATGTTCATAAGTCCATGGGGCTTGAAGGGATTCATCCCAGAGTACTGAAGGAGCTAGTGGATATTACAGCAGGACCCCTCTCGATCATCTACCAAAGGTCTTGGGAGTCTGGGGAGGTCCCCGCTGATTCGAAGCTAGCCAACATTATTCCATTTTACAAGAAGGGTGCGAGGGAAGACACAAGAAACTACAGACCTGTTAGTGTAACCTCAGTACCTGGAAAAATTATGGAGAAGATCATACTGGGTGCTATTGAAAGGCATTAAATGACAATGCAATCATCAGGCACAGTCATCATGGGTTCACAAAGGGAAAGTCCTGTTTAACTAATTTGATATCCTTCCATGATAAGGTCACCTGCCTAGTGGGTGAAGGGAAGGTGGTGAATGTAGTTTTTCTGGATTTTAGTAAGGCTTTTGATACTGTTCCTTGCAGCATCCTTCTGGACAAGTTGTCCAACTGTGAGATGAACAGGTTCATGGTGCACTGGGTGAAGAACTGGCTGAAGGGCAGGGCTCAAAGGGTTGTAGTGAATGTGGCTACATCTGGCTGGTGGCCAGTCACCAGCAGCATTCCTCAGGGTTCTGTTCAATATTTTTATCAATGATCTGGATGCAGGAGTTGAATGCTCCCTTATCAAGTTTGCTGTTGACTCTCTCGAGGGACAAGAGGCCTTGCAGAGGGATCTAGATAGATTGGAGCATTGGGCAATCATCAATGATGTGAAATTTAACTAGAACGAATGCTGGATTCTGCACCTGGGTTGGAGTAATGCCAGACAAAAGTATAAATTGTGAGAGGAGTGGCTGGAGAGCAGCCCTGCAAAAAGGGATCTGGGGATGCTGATTGACAGTAGGCTCAATAGGAGTCAGCAGTGGGCCCTGGCAGCCAAGAGAGCAAACTGCATTCTGGGGTACATCAAACCAGCCAGTCAAAAGAGGTGATTATCCCTCTGTATCTAGCATTGGTGCGGCCTCACCTTGAGTCTTGTGTGCAGTTCTGGACCCCACAATTTAAAAAAGATTTTAAGGTACTTGAATGCGTCCAGAGGAGGGCAACAAAGTTAGTGGAAGGGCTGGAGGGCATGTCCTATGAGGAGCGACTAAGGAAACTGGGTTTGTCTAGTTTGGAGAGAAGGAGGCTGAGGGGCGACCTCATCACTCTCTACAGCTTCCTGAGGAGGGCAAGTAGAGAGGGAGGTGCTGAGCTCTTCTCCCTGGGATCCAGGGACAGGACATGTGGGAACGGTTTAAAGCTATGTCAGGGGAGGTTCTGACTTGACATTAGGAAAAATTTCTTTACCGAGAAGGTGGTCAAACACTGGAACAGACTTCTTAGAGAGGTGGTTGATGCCCTGTGTTTGTCAGTGTTTCAGAGGCATTTGGACAATGTCCTTAATAATATGCTTTAAGTTTTGGTCAGCCCTGAAATGGTCAGGCAGTTGAACTAGATGATCATTGTAGGTCCCTTCCAACTGAATTATTCTATTCCATGACTTATAACAGGTTAGCTTATTCTCCTTTCTTACATAGGAGTAAGTAACTATGTATGTTCAGCTGTCACACGTGACCAATCAGTCTACATCAGCAACAGTCAAGGAAAAGCTGTGCTGCACACCAAGACATTCAGAGTAGGATACTGTTCACTGTAACCCTGCAGAACTTTGTTCAGGTGAGAGGATTTAAGTCAACTTGCCAGCTATGCCAGCCTCCATGTTTTATTTGTAATGAGTAATACTTTGTCATGGAAATGTAAATATGGAGCCAAGGTCAGAATACATTCTATAGACAATCCATTTGTAAAGCAGGCCCTGTGATTTTTGCTGTAAAGCTGCCAGAGTCCAATGCTCTCTGACCAGGTTCTTTTAGATATTCCATGCACGGCGGGTGTAATGCTTAATATAAAATTTACTTATTTGGAGATAGTTGATGTTACATGGGATTTCTGATTTAGCAGTGATCCAGCAATATACTGAAATCACAAAAGAAGTGTAAGTTATACTTAGCAAAATATGGTAATTACAATATACAGTTTAATCATGATACCAATGTGATTCCCATTATCAGCATAATATGCTCATGGTACAGGACGCCAGCTGAGCCATGTATACACTCCCCCCCATGCTGGTCTGGCTAATTTGGGAAGATATTCAACAAGGCCAAGTGCATCATCCTTGCTAATCGTACTTCTTTGTATTGGTTCACATTCCACCAGGGTCAGTTACATTCCACCCCTTGTCTCAAACCAACATTTAACCATTACTGGTGTTGCACAGTGAGCTTAATACAGTCATTGTATGAACGACCAGCCCTCTTGCCTGTGCACAGTGAGGGTAAGAACATATATATATATATGTATGTGAAACTGGTAATTTACAGTAGTTCAGTATGTGATTTAACTTGAGTTATTATTTCATTCATGTGTACAGTGCATTGGTAGCTTTTGGTTACCAGCCTTTAAAGATAGCATACCAATGATGTTCAGTAAGACTGGTTTCCACTTCTGCTAACTGAATCAGTTCATTAATATCAAATATAATTTTTACTTCTTTTTCTTCCAATTTCAGTTTCAGTTTCAGACAGATGTTGAGTAACTTTGATGTTTTGTTTGAGAAAGTTGTCTAGCTGATGGAAGGTTACTTCAAATGTTATTGATATTAAATAGTGCAAAGTCAGACATCTTTTGTTCAGTCATATGAGAAGTAAACCAGTAAGTCTGCTTGGTGATTTGATCAAAAACATATGTCACATTACAACGGAAAATGTTGCCAGGTACAAAATTTACATCAACTTCCAAGTGAATAGCATTGAAGGTGGAAACACAAACACATCCAAAACCACTGTCATATACTTGTGTCTCATTACCATAGATACACTGCCAGATGCAGATATCAGATAAGTCTTTTATACTGCAGAATTCCAGAGCTCTAGGCATGGTAGGGCAGGTCCATCCTCAGCTTGATAACCAGTAGGTGCAATGTTTACTAATTTCATAAATGTCATTAGTATTGCAATGCAAACAATCTCCTGCTACTGTAGGTACCCACACATTCTCAGTAAAGACTTTAGGAATGACAGCAAATTGTCATAAAGGTATTATTTTTGTATGAGTGTCCCTAATCTGTCCAATCCCTAGCAATTGGAAAATTAGTTCTTCTGTAGCTACATTATAATAGGGGTCTTCAATAGCTTTAAGCCATCCTCCTTTGAATTTGTCTTTCACTAAGTCAGGGAACATTCATTCTAAGGTTTGTCCTTGACTATTTTCAATGGCTACCCAAATCTAATTGACCTTCTATATATTAGTTGATTGAAACACAACACAAGACAAAGAAGAGCTAACTTCTCATGATGCATTTTTGTTAGTAATTGGGACCATAGTGGTACATTGGTGTGTCACTAGATGTGCCAAGCACCTTGCCAATTTTGTACTAAAGTTTGTAAAGCAGTTGATAGCTAGCTTGCAGTCCTCCTGATTACACCAGCTTCAGTTTTTCTCAATACTGACAATTTATTTGCTAGGGTTTCAATATCAAATGAATTCAATATTCCTGCTGTTGTACCAATTCCACCCAACAGAGTTTGAATAATATCTGGTTTAGTTTTATGTCCTATTGGTCTATGATTTGGCAGCCACCAATCAGAGAGAGGGTCACTATAAACAGCAAAAGTCTTAGTCCATGCACTAGTGCGCACATTGATCAGGTTCAAATGTACATTCATTGTCATTAATTTTGGAGCCATAATCATGGGCTCTTGTCCATCATGCAATTGCATTAAGTGAGGAGTACTTTTGTTAAGAGGTTGTTTGGGATGTTTTATAAGACATGCAATAAGTGATACCTTATTTTTTTTCATTTATATTGACTTACCCACTGATTATTACTAGTGTTTACAGAAAAGGTACCATATATTATTATGTTGTTCTCATTGTGTACGTTTAGCATAATTCTTCTGGGCCACTAATGTATGATTAGTTGCCTTACATGCCTGTAGTATCCATTTCACTTTTCCATGTGCAGCTTCCCGTCCAGTGTTATTACAAATAGTTAAATTTAGATTAACCTTAGATCTTAGGGTTAGTGTAACATTATTGCCTATTATCAGTCCTTGACCTCGTGCTATTACAGATAGTATTCCTCCTGTAACTGTAGTTCTAAAGATGGGTCGTGACTTATCTTCAACACCCAAGCTGTCCCACGGTCAGAGCTAGGTTTCATGTGTGTGTTTCAGTTATCAGTCTTCCCATGGGGATAAAGTAACACCACATTTGCAGACAACACCAAGTTAGGTGGGAGTGTCAACCTGCTTGAGGGTAGAAAGGCTCTGCCGAGGGATCTGGACAGGCTGGATCGATGGGCCGAGGCCAATTGTATGAGGTTCAACAAGGCCAAGTGCTGGGTCCTGCATTTGGGTAACAACAACCCGACGCAGTGCTACAGGCTTGGGGAAGAGTGGCTAGAGATGCTGCCTGGCAGAAAAGGACCTGGGGATGTTGGTCGACTGCTGGCTGAATATGAGCCAGCAGTGTGCCCAGTCGGCCAAGAAGGCCAACAGCATCCTGGCCTGTATCAGGAACAGTGTAGTGAGTAGGACTAGGGAAGTGATTGTCCCCCTGTACTCGGCACTGGTGAGGCCCCACCTCGAGTACTGTGTCCAGTTTTGGGTCCCTCACCACAAAAAAAAGACATTGAGGTGCTGGAGCGGGTCCAGAGAAGGGCAAGGAAGCTGGTGAGGGGTCTGGAGCACAAGTCTTATGAGGAGCAGCTGAGGGAGCTGGGATTGTTTAGCCTACAGAAAAGGAGGCTGAGGGGAGACCTTATCGCTTTCTACATCTACCTGAGAGGAGGTTGTAGAGAGGCGGGGATTGGTCTCTTCTCCCAAGTAACAGGTGATAGGACAAGAGGAAATGGCCTCAAGTTGTGCCAGGGGAGGTTTAGACTGGATATTAGGAAAAAATTCTTCTCTGAAAGGGTTATTAATCATTGGAACAGGCTTCCCAGGGAAGTGGTTGCAGCACCATCCCTGGAGGTATTTAAAAGACAGGTAGACATAGTGCTTAGATATATAGTTTATTGATGGTTTTTGTCAGAGTTAGGTTGATGGTTGTACTAGATGATCTGAAAGGTCCCTTCCAACCTAGGCAATTCTATGATTCTATGATTTTCCTGAAAGGGAAGAGACCTAGGTCTTGGACATAATCCAAGTCTCAGTTATGATTAACTTACTCCCCTTTGTGTCTACAGCATCCCATACTCCTTTTCCTTTGTAAAACAAGAGTCACCCAGATTAATCCCCGAGATGGATGTTTAACTGCAACCTCATTTCCAGAACTTTGATAGGTTTTCACTTCTGTTTTAACAGGAATTCGTGCAGCTACTGACATGAATCCCTTACCTGTGGGACTTCCCATGGGGGTTTGATGCTTATTTAGCCAATTTACTTCACACAAATGGGATCTCCACTTAGAGGTGTTAATAGATTCACTCTTGTGCAGTTGCTGTTTTAGTCCATTCCGCCTTTCTACTACCCCATTACTTTGAGGTCGGTCTATGTGGTAGGTGAAAAGTTCATTGTACTCCATTTGAGACACACCAAGTTTGGACTTCTTTAGTCTTAAAATGTGATCCACTATCAGACTGTATTTCTCTGAGCAAGGGAAAAGTAGCAAACTACCGATTTAAACCAACAACAGTTGCTAGACCAGTTGAAGCTCTGGTGGGGTACACATTCCCTATATCACTATTTCTACTCCTGTGATGATATATTTCCAGCCTTCAGGTCTTCACTTTGAGAGACCAATATAATCTACTTGTCAAGTTTCCCAGAGTTTACCTTCCCTGAGATCAGCAAACTGTTGTCCTTTTGACATGTACTGTACCACTGTTTGACAAAAATTGCATGAGTCTACAATTTGTTTTGTCAGAGCTTTTGTCACAGGCCATTCTCTCCTTGCAGCCTGTTGCAATAAAGCATAAATCCCAGCATATCCTAGCTATTTGTGTAACCATTTACCTAGATATTTTGCCTCAGAATTTTGTAATACATTTATTACAGCCAAATGATCAGCCATTTGATTCCACTGTGCCTCGGGGGTTTTAGGTTTTTGGTGGGCAGATACATGTCCTATGGATATGCTCTTAGATTGAGCTATATTATAAATCTTTTTCCAATGTGTTTTTTCCTCATATGTCTCTACCATTTACTTGCCAACTGGTTTTCTCCCAATTCTCGAACCACTGGGTGGCACTGGACCACATAGCATATGAGTCCATATAGACACAAGTAGCTCCTTGCTCCAGGGCCATTTCCACTGCTCTAAGCTCTGCCAGGTGAGCCGAGCCACCAATTTCCTCTGTGAAAGCTCCTCCGGTCTCTACCACTATAGCTACAGCTTTGCCTCTCTATTGTTTCCCTATGAGCTGCCTGCTTTTGTCTCCCCGTCCCAGGATGAGGCATCAGTTATCGGGGAGGAGGGCGGCTGGGAGTACTCCACAGGCATCCCGAGTCACTCTACACTCTCCCATAGCTTGTTTTCTTTATTCACGTGTCACCATCACTTGTCACCCGGTGATGTATATACAAAACCCATCCCTGCACTGTATATCTAGTCTTTTGTGCTACCCCTAGGGGTAACGGCTTAACAGCTAAAATAGGTTTTAAAATAGGAATAGGCACACACAACTTGTTTTCCCTTTCTTGAGTTAATGGGTCGGTAGTTAGCAACCCATTCATATGGAGCTAACAGCACTTGTTCAATAGAGTGTAGTTCCCTTAGAAGTCTTGCCAGGATTTAGAGCCAAAGGTGCCTAAAATTGTAAGCTCTTGACTTGGTCCTTGACGTTTTGAATTGGGAATGCTAATATTTAATTCCTGTAAATTCTGGACAATAATGTTCATACTTTGGCAAACTCTTTCCTCATCTGGTCCTCTGGTTAGAATATCATATATATATTGAAAAATTGTTACTTCAGGTGGGAGAATGACTGAGTCTAGCTCTTTAGCTAACATGGCATGGGCAATGGTAGGGCTATGTTTAGAACCTTGGGGTAGACAATTAAAGGTGTATTGTATTCCACACAAAGTGAAAGCAAACTTTGGTCTGTCTTGCTCTTGTATTGGGATCAGAAAGAACATATCTTTTATATCTAACAATCCCATCCATGGACAAGCATGTTCATTTATTGTATTAACTAGATCTACTATACTGGGAACAGTAGCTGTTAAACAGTCAATTTCTTTATTTAAAGCCATATGGTGATTATTTTTTTCCCTATAATACCCCGTTGCTCTAATTGTTTGACTAATTCTGACACAGGCTTTATGGCAGGAACAGGTAGTTTACGCTGTGGAATGTTATCTGGTTTACTATTAGGCAGGGGTGGGGCTATTTGTAGCAGATTTATAGGCTTAATCATATGGAGATTAGTTTTTCATGTAACTGGAGGACTACCAATTTCCCATTTGCCACAGTTATCTATCCAAGATGGTCCTTTCCCAGAAGATTCATTTTGCCCAATAAAAACAAGGGTCGTGAGGGTACATGCATTAGACAATATTAATTAAGCTCATACAACTGGATAAGTGTTAATTGCACCATTAACACCTACTACTGAAACTGCTTCTTTTTTAAAGGAGCTTTACCTTCATAGGTATTCTGATCTATCCTTGAAACTTGTGCTCTTGTATCCATCAAAAATGTTGTGGTATACTTATAATTTACAGTGATCAACATTTCCAGACTCTGGTTCCGTATAGCTGCCTTGGTGGCCACAACCCAAACAGCAGAGCTGAGCTGGTTCCCCTAATTATGTGAATTGCTTTGTTCAAAGTGTTGGGCGATACTCTCTAACTTCGGATATGCGTGGGGAGCGGGGAACTGGTGTAGGTTCTGATAGCTGTTCCTGAGCTTCAACTAATAATTGTTTCAGCACTACAAGTGAAATACCATGCAGTTGTTGCCTCATTAACCCTTTATCTAAGCATTTTTGCCAAACAGGACAAGCAGTATTGTGTCTGGTTTTAACTATCTGCATGGACCTAATATTTACCTTGGAGTCTGACATTTCATATAAGGGTAAACCAGACAGCACCTGCTGCAGAACTGTCTGCCACTGAGTATCTGCGTTTATTCCTGTCATTGTATAAAGAACAAGCAGTTTAAGTGCTACAGTTTCTTCTTTAACTACAGGACACATACCCCCCTGAGTGGCATAGGATTGCCAGGGGTTAATATTTGGGGTTTGCCTATTCTGATCTACAGGCTCTGGTCTATCCAGCATGTATGAGACAGCAGATTTTAGCATGGCAGTTTGTAACTCCTGTGCACTCTCCCACAACCATTTACTTTTCTTACCTCTCTCACTGATGGGGAGCTGCCTGGCCCAGTGCACAGCACAGCCCCACAATGAGTCAGCTTATTGCAGTGTTGGGGTTTGTAGGAGAATACCCAGTCCTAATACTAAACTTTGAGCATCATCCATGGTGAGGGTAATTTGATTTGCTCTTTTTCCCCATATACAGGCCATCCATTCTAAGGGTACATCTCCGGGTTTAACCAAAAACTTCGTTTGGAGATCAGTTAACTCGAAGGAAGTAAAACCTCTTGAAGTTGCATCTGGTGTTTGCATCATGAGAGCAACCACTTTCACATTATTTCCTTCTCCCGGGTCATCTAAATCATCATCGCAAAGAGGATTGAGAAAATCAGGATCAAGCCAGATATCTCCTGACCATTCATCATTGTCCTGGTTTCAGCTGGGATAGAGTTAACTTTCTTTCTAGTAGCTGCTGTGTTTGGGATTTAGTATGAGAATAATGTTGATAATAATGTTGATGACACATATTGGTTTAGTTGTTGCTAAGTAATGTTTACATTAGTCAAGGACTTTTTCAGGTTCCCATAGAAGCCGAGAGGGACCATAAACAGGACAAGCTGGCCAAAGGAATATTCCATACCATAGGCGTCATGCTCAGTATATAAATGGGAGTTGGTCGGGGGACAGGAATCCAGGATCACAGATCATCGAGTGGTGAGAGCAACTTGTGTTGTATCACTTTATTTTGTATATTCTTTTACCATTAAAGACCTCTCTCTAAATAGAGAGCTTTGGCTGGACCTCAGGAAAAAAAGGAAAGCTTACATTCTCTGGAAAAGGGGCTTAGCAACTTATGAGGATTATCAAGATATAACAAAGCTATGCAGGGGGAAGATTAGAAGGGCCAAAGCTCAATCAGAACTCAGCTTGGCCACTGCAGTTAAAGACAACAAGAAGAGATTTTTCCAGTATATCAACAGAAAAAGGAAGACTAGGGAAAATATAGGTCCACTGATGAATGAGACGGGTGCCCTAGTGGTGGAAGACACAGAGAAGGCAGAGCTACTGAATGCCTTCTTTTCTTTGGTCTTCACTGATAAAGCCGTCCCTCACGAATCCCATACCCCGGAGGCAAGGGGGAAGGTCGGGAGAGAGGAAGACTTTCCCTTAGTTGAGGAGGACCGGGTCAGAGACCACTTGGCCAAGCTGGACATTCATAAATCCATGGGCCCTGACGGGATGCACCCGCGAGTGCTGAGAGAGCTGGCAGATGTTATCGCTAGACCACTCTCCATTGTCTTTGCAAGGTCATGGGGAACAGGAGAGGTGCCTGAGGACTGGAGGAAGGCTGACATCACTCCAATCTTTAAAAAAGGCAAGAAGGAGGAGCCAGGGAACTACAGACCGGTTAGTCTCACCTCTGTCCCTGGGAAGGTAATGGAGCGACTCATTCTGGATGTCGTCTCCAAACACGTAGAGGAACAGGAAGTTATTGGAAGTGGTCAGCATGGATTTACCAAGGGCAAATCATGCCTGACCAATCTGATAGCTTTCTATGATGTTATAACGGGTTGGCTGGATGAGGCGAGAGCCGTAGATGTCATCTACCTTGACCTTAGCAAGGCTTTTGACACTGTCTCCC
The DNA here is from genome assembly GCF_028500815.1 of Rissa tridactyla. NCBI lineage: Eukaryota > Metazoa > Chordata > Aves > Charadriiformes > Laridae > Rissa > Rissa tridactyla. Next base: position 7,465,796 of record NC_071496.1, read on the forward strand.
ATAACATCCTCATTAGGAAGCTGAGGAAGTATGGGCTAGATGAGGTGACAGTGAGGTGGATCGAGAGCTGGCTGAGTGACAGAACTCAGAGGGTTGTGATCAGCGGCACAGAGTCCAGTTGGAGGCCTGTAACCAGTGGTGTCCCTCAGGGGTCAATACTTGGTCCAATTTTGTTCAATATATTCATTAATGACCTAGATGAGGGGACAGAGTGTATCCTCAGCAAGTTTGCTGATGATACCAAGCTGGGAGGGGTGGCCGACACTCCAGAGGGCCGTGCTGCCATCCAGCGTGACCTGGACAGGCTGGAGAGCTGGGCAGAGAAGAACCTAATGAGGTTCAACAAAAGCAAGTGTAAGGTCCTGCACCTGGGAAGGAAGAATGCTAAGTACCAGTATAGGTTAGGGGCAGACATGCTGGGAAGCAGCTCTGAGGAGAAGGACCTGGGGGTCCTAGTAGACAGCAAATTATCCATGAGCCAGCAGTGTGCCCTTGTCGCCAAGAAGGCCAATGGCATCCTGGGCTGCATAGGGAAGACTGTGGCCAGTAGGTCGAGGGAGGTCATTCTCCCCCTCTACTCTGCACTGGTGAGGCCACAACTGGAGTACTGTGTCCAGTTTTGGGCTCCCCAGTTCAAGAGGGACAGGGAACTACTGGAGCGAGTCCAGCGAAGGGCAACCAAGATGATTATGGGACTGGAGCACCTCCCTTATGAGGAAAGGCTGAAAGAGCTGGGCCTCTTTAGCCTGGAGAAGAGAAGGTTGAGGGGGGACCTGATTAATGTTTACAAGTACCTAAAGGGTGGGTTTAAGGAGGACGGAGCCAGGCTCTTTTCAATGGTTCCCAGTGACAGGACAAGGGGCAATGGGCACAAGTTGGAACATAGGAAGTTCCGTTCAAATACATGGAAAAACTTCTTTACGGTGAGGGTGACAGAGCACTGGAACAGGCTGCCCAGGGAGGTTGTGGAGTCCCCTTCTCTGGAGATTTTCAAGACCCGCCTGGATGCAGCCCTGAGGGATGTGCTTTAGGCAATCCTGCTCTAGCAGGGGAGTTGGACTAGATGATCTCTAGAGGTCCCTTCCAACTCTGAAGATTCCGTGATTCCGTGATTATTAATAATAATAATTATTATTTTCATCTTCTGTTACTGTTCTATTAAACTGTCTTTGCATGAATTGATGATGAATGAAAATGCCATGAATTTCCCCCCCCTCCTTTTCTACCTACCCTACTTGGGGGGGGGGGGAGCAAGCAGCTGTGTGGTCCTACTTGCTGGCTGGGGTTAAACCCATGACAATCATCCTTGGAATACAGAGCAGTCATTACTTTAATGGGGTCTATTTGAGTAAACCGTAGTAGGTGATCCCTATGTATGTGGACATTGGCTATGATATGGGGCTTCAATTTTGATTCTAAGAACCTATTCTGATTTTCTAGCTATGTACATTGTGTTTTATACATCATGTTATCTTTTATAATTGTTTCATTCTCTCTCTCTAGCATGTTATTCTTACATGTCTTTTAACATTGCTCGCAAGCAACTTCCTAACAGGCAGGACAGGCCTGCTTTTCCCTTTCCTTTCTTCAAGTTTTTAGAACCTTTCAGTTTTTCAAATTCATCCCAAATACTTATGGGATCAATGCAATGTTGTTCTACCCATGAAAAATCCCAGATGGGATTTTTCCATCCCTCTTCTTCAAATTTATAGGCTAGCTTTTCCCAGCCTTTGTTACTATTCAGAATGATTTATACCCTCTTTAATGGTAGCAGTCCTGTCTGCAGCCAGTCATAGAGTCATAGAATGATTTGGGTTGGAAAAGACCTTAAAGATCATCTAATTCCAACTCTCCTGCCATGGACAGGGACACCTCCCACTAGACCAGGCTGCTCAAAGCCTCATCCAGCCTGGTCTTGAACACTTCCAGGGATGGGGCATCCACAACTTCCCTGGGCAACCTGTTCCAGTGTCTCACCACCCTCACAGTAAAGAATTTATTCCTGATACCCAATCTAAATCTCCCCTCTTTCAGTTTGAAACCGTTACCCCTCATCCTATCGTTATACTCCCTGATAAAGAGTCCCTCCCCATCCTTCCTGTAGGCCCCCTTTAGGTACTGGAAGGCTGCTATAAGGTCTCCCTGGAGCCTTCTCTTCTCCAGGCTGAACAACCCCAGCTGTCTCATCCTGTCCTCATAGCAGAGGTGCTCCAGCCCTCTGATCATCTTCTTGGCCCTCCACTGGACCCGTTCCAACAGGTCCATGAACAACAAGTCATGTCACTACCCTTCCCAATCAGCATGAGTTGCCTCTATTAGGCTCTTATTCATGACTAAAACCTTAAATTGGAAAGCCTGGTATTGCAGAAATGTTATAAGTACAATAGATAGCATTCGCCCTCAGGGATATCCTGTCCGTGATGCCAATTAATGTCAAAGTCCAATACTCTCTGACCAGGCTCTTTTAGACATTCCATGCATGGAGGATGTGATGTTCAATATCAAATGCACTTATTTGGAGATAGTTGATGTTACACGGGATTTCTGATTTAGCAGAGTGATCCAGCAATATGCCAGAATCACAACTTCAGGAAATTAATTTAATTTATTACCAATCAAATCAGAGTAGGGTAATGAGAAATAAAACCAAATCTTAAAACACCTTCCCCCCACCTCTCCCTTCTTCCTGGGCTCAAGTTCACTCCTGATTTTCTCTACCTCCTCCCCCCGAGCAGTGCAGGGGGACAGGGACTGGGGGTTGCAGTCAGTTCATCACGGGTTGTCTCTGCTGCGCCTTCCTCCTCACACTCTTCCCCTACTCCAGCATGGGGTCCTTCTCACAGGAGAAAGTCCTCCACGAACTTCTCCAGTGTGGGTCCTTCCCACAGGGTCACAAGTCCTGCCAGCAAACCTGCTCCAGTGTGGGCTCCTCTTTCCATGGGTCCACAGGTCCTGCCAGGAGCCTGCTCCAGCTTGGGCTTCCCACAGGGTCACAGCCTCCTTAGAGCGCATCCACCTGCTCCACCGTGGAGTCCTCCACAGGCTGCATGTGGATATCTGCTCCACCGTTAACTTCCATGGGCTGCAGGGGGACAGCCTGCCTCACCATGGTCTTCACCATGGGCTGCAGTGGAATCTTTGCTCTGGCGCCTGGAGCGCCTCCTCCCCCTCCTTCTTCACTGACCTTGGTGCCTGCAGAGTTGTTTCTCTCACATATTCTCACTGCTCTCTTCTGGCTGCTGCTCTGCTGCAGGTTTTTTTTTTCCCCCTTCTTAAATATGTTATCACAGAGGCACTGTCACCATCGCTGATTGGCTCAGCCTTGGCCAGCAGCAGGTCCATCTTGGAGCTGGCTGGCATTAGCTCTATTGGAAATGGGGGAAGCTTCTAGTAGCTTCTCACAGAAACCACCCCTGTAGCCTCCCTGCTACCAAAACTTTGCCACGTAAACCCAATAAAGACGGTTGGAAATTAAGTAAACTCCCTTGATTCTGCAAGTCCATAGTGCAAATCATCCCCATTCACATTACATAATGTGATTTAATTGATATTAGAAAACCTCTCATTTAAAAATAAGCTCAAAGACATTTTCCTGGAGCACCAAAGTTGTTTGCTTTTCCACCCTCAAAGAACCTAAGTGAACTCTATTTTTCAAGGAGTCTAATGCTTCACATTAAGCAGAAAACAACTTTTATCATCATATTTCTATCAGTATTTTTCCAGGACAACTCTTGTTATACTTTCTGGGATGAGAGAGAGAGAAGAAGTACTTCTGTTTACCTAAACACTCATTTGTCATCGTCATTTCTAGGATGACTGCTACATGAAATCAAACTTTTAAATGCTAGGGAAACACACTCATAGCAATCTGATCGAACTGATAACATTTACTTTAGCCAAGAAAATACTCCAGTGGTAGTTGCCTACAATGTTTTCCAAGATGAGCTAAACATTTAAAATATTTAAACTTGCCTAGATAAATTAGTTTAATTTCCACTTGAAGGGGAATTTGCCTTTTATGACATACTGTAGGATTTTTTAATAATATACAAAGTCAGGCTATTTATTAATTAGTTGGGCTTATGGTCTGTTTTTTTTCTCTAAAGAGAGGCAGGAATATCAGATCTACTATGAGTTTGCTGAGTTTAGCCTTCATTATTTAAGCAGGAGCCTACTGAGTCTGGTTTGGGTGCAGAAGGATTTTAGGGTTAAGCTTTCTATGAAACACTGAAGTCCTATAAGGTTTTGAAACAATTGCCTTTCCTTGACAGATGCCATGCAGGAACAATTTTGGACTGGCGACCAAGCATCAAACCCCCATCATGGAAGAAAGCTTGGGAAAGAATGTAGGGAGTAATCACAGAATCATTTAGGTTGGAAAAGACTCTTAAGATCATCGAGTCCAACCGTAAGCCTAACACTGACAGGTTGTCGTGGTTTGGGACGGGTTGGCCAATGATGACAGATGCTGTCCCCCACCTCTCGCTCCAAGGAGAGGAAGAAGAGAGATAGAGTTATGAGTTCAGAAAAAACTAAACTACTTTAATGAAATATTAATAATTTTAAAAAAGGAAATAATGAAATAGATACAATATATACAAATATACACAAAACTGTATCAAGCTCCCACAGAGATATGACTGGCAGCCACTGGGGAAGTTCCAGACTGGACTTAGTGAATACAGTATTTGAGGTGCGGCCTCACCAGTGCTGAGTACAGGGGGACAATCACTTTCCTAGTCCTGCTGGCCACACAATTTCTGAAATAAGCCAGGATACCATTGGCCGCCTTGGCCACCTGGGCACACAGACGGCTGTTGACCAATACATCCAGGTCCTTTTCTGCTGGGCAGCTTTCCAGCCACTCTTCCCCAAGCCTGTAGCATTGCATGGGGTTGTTGTGGCCCAAGTGCAGGACCCAGCACTTAGCCCTGTTGAATCTCATACAATTGGCCTCAGCCCATCGGTCCAGCCCATCCAGATCCCTCTGCAGAGCCTTTCTACCCTCAAGTAGATTCAACACTCCCCCTCACCTTGGTGTCATCTGCAAACTTACTGAGGGTGCATTCAATCCCCTCATCCAGATCATTGATAAAGATATTAAAGAGAACTGGCCCCAATACTGAGCCCTGGGGAACACCACTTGTGACCGGCCGACAACTGGATTTAACTCCACCACCGCTCTCTGGGCCCAACCATCTAGCCAGTTTTTTATCCAGCGAAGAGTACACCCGTGGAAGCCATGATCAGCCAGTTTCTCCAGGAGAATGCTGTGGGAAACCATGTCAAAGGCTTTACTAAAGTCCAGGTAAACAACATCCACAGCCTTTCCCTCATCCACCAAGCGGGTCCCTTTGTCATAGAAGGAGATCAGGTTAGTCAAGCAGGACCTGCCTTTCATGAACCCATGCTGACTGGGCCTGATCACTTGGTCATCCTGTACGTGCCGCGTGCTGGCACTCAGGATGATCTGTTCCATAACCTTCCCCAGCACTGAGGTCAGGCTGACAGGCCTGTAGTTCCCTGCATCCTCCTTCCGGCCCTTCTTGTGGATGGGCATCATAGTTGCTAACCTCCAGTCAACTGGGACCTCCCTGGTTAGCCAGGACTGCTGGTAAATGATGGAAAGTTGCTTGCTGAGCACTTCTGCCAGCTCCCTCAGTACCCTTGGGTGGATACTTCTGTGAGCTGACACAGGCAGGACGCAGGAACAGCCACAAAACCACGGATGAAAGGCAAAGAACAAATTTAATCTTGATACCTCATGGACTGGGGAATCTCTGAAGCAGTACCCGGACAGACACACGCAAGTGGGGGACGCAGGCACCGTGGAGCGAGAGAGTCCTTGATAGTGAGAGAGTCCTTGTTAGCGAGAGAGATAGTGAGAGAGTGTGTCTGAAACTGATGTTCTCACCTGTATTTCAGGGATTCAAGCAGGCATAGTTTTACACTGTGCGTTGATCTTACCCGACAGCAGAGCAGGAATCTCAGGCATGTTCAATAAGATGCCTCTAAGTCCATCACAGGCCTATGTTATCACAGAATGGTTCGGGTTGGAAGGGACCTTAAAGATCATCTAGTCCCAACCCCCCAGCCATGGGCAGGGACACCTCCCACTAGACCAGGCTGCTCAAAGCCCCATCCAGCCTGGCCTTGAACACTTCCAGGGATGGGGCATCCACAACTTCCCTGGGCAACCTGTTCCACTGCCTCACCACCCTCACAGTAAAGAATTTCTTCCCGATACCCAATCTAAATCTACCCTCTTTCAGTTTGAAACCGTTACCCCTTGTCCAATTGCTACACTCCCTCATAAAGAGTCCCTCCCCATCCCTCCTGTAGGCCCCCTTTAGGTACTGGAAGGTGGCTATAAGGTCTCCTCGGAGCCTTCTCTTCTCCAGGCTGAACAACCCCAACTCTCTCAGCCTGTCCTCATAGCAGAGGTGCTCCAGCCCTCGGATCATCTTCGTGGCCCTCCGCTGGACCCATTCCAACAGGTCCATGTCCTTCTTGTGCTGAGGGTTCCAGAGCCGGACACAGTACTCCAGGTGGGGTCTCACCAGAGCAGAGTAGACGGGCAGAATCACCTCCCTCGACCTGCTGGCCACGCTTCTTTTAATGCAGCCCAGGATGACTTTCTGGCCTGCGAGTGCACACTGATGGCTCATGTTGAGCTTCTCATCCACCAGCATCCCCAAGTCCTTCTCCTCAGGGCGGCTCTCAAGCCATTCTCTGCCCAACCTGTATTGGTGCCTGGGATTGCCGTGACCCAGGTGCAGGACCTTGCACTTGGCCTGGTTGAACTTCATGAGGTTTGCACGGGCCCACCTCTCAAGCCTGTCCAAGTCCCTCTGGATGGCATCTCTTCTCTCCAGCGTCTCGATCGCACCACACAGCTTGGTGTCGTCGGCAAACTTGCTGAGGGTGCACTCAATCCCACTGTCCATGCCTCCAACAAAGATGTTAAACAGCATCAGTCCCAGTACTGACCCCTGAGGAATGCCACTCGTCACTGGTTTCCACTTGGACATGGAGCTGTTGACTGCAACCCTTTGAGTGTGGCCATCCAGCCAGTTCCTTATCCACCCAGTGGTCCATCCGTCAAATCCATGCTTCTCCAATTTAGAGACCAGGATGTCATGCGGGACAGTGTCAAATGCTTTGCATAAGTTCGGGTAGATGACGTTGGTTGCTCTCCCCTTATCTACCAATGCTGTAACCCCGTTATAGAAAACCACCAGATTTGTCAGGCATGACTTGCCCTTGGTGAAGCCATGTTGGCTGTCACCAATCACCTCCTTATTTTCCATGTGCCTTAGCAGAGATTCCAGGAGGATCTGCTCCATGATCTTGCCAGGCACAGAGGTGAGACTGACTGGCCTGTAGTTCCCTGGGTCTTCCTTTTTTCCCTTTTTGAAAATGGGGGTTATGTTTCCCCTTTTCCAATCAGCGGGAAATTCACCAGACTGCCACGACTTCTCAAATATAATGGAAAGAGGCTTAGCAACTTCATTTGCCAGTTCTCTCAGGACCCATCGATGGATTTCATCAAGTCCCATGGACCTGTGTACCTTCAGGTTCCTCAGATGGTCTCGAACCTCGTGTTCTCCTATAGTAGGCGGTTCTTCATTCTCATAGCCCCTGCCTTTGCCTTTTGCAACTTGGGCAGAGTGGTTAGAGCCCTTGCCTCGGTGAAGATCGAAGCGAAGAATTCATTCAGTACCTCAGCCTTCTCCGTATTCCGGGTGACCAGGTCTCCTGCTTCCTTCCGGAGAGGGCCCACATCTTCCCTAGTCTTGCCTTTATCCCTGACATACTTCTAGAAGTTTTTCTTGTTGTCTTTGATGCCCCTAGCCAGATTTAATTCTGTCTGGGCTTTAGCTTGCCTAATCTGGTTCCTGGTCACTCAGTTTCTCTGTATTCCTCCCAGTCTACCCATCCTTGCTTCCACCCTCTGTAGGTCTCCTTTTTGCTTTTGAGCTTGTCCAGGAGATCCTTGTTCATCCACGCAGGCCTCCTGGCTTTTTTGCCTGACTTGTTCTTTCTTGGGGTGCACCGCTCCTGAGCTTGGAGGAGGTGATCCTTGAATACTAACCAGCTTCCTTGTGCCCCTCTCCCCTCCAGGGCTTTTTCCCATGTTACCCTGCCAAGCAGGTCCCTCAAGAGGCCAAAGTCTGTTCTCCTGAAGTCCAGGGTAGTGAGCTTGCTATGCATCCTCCTCGCTGCCTGAAGGATCTTGAATTCAACCATTTCATGATCACTGCAGCCGAGGCTAGCCTTGAGCTTGACATTCCCCACCAACCCCTCCTTGTTGGTAAGGACAGGTCCAGCATGGCTCCTCTCCTCGTTGGTTCCTCTACCGTTTGGAGAAGAAAGTTGTCATTGACACATTCCAAGAACTTCCTGGATTTCTTGTGCCCTGCTCTGTGTTGTCCTTCCAACAGATATCGGGGTGGTTGAAGTCCCCCATGAGGACCAGGGCCTGTGAACACAATGCTGCTCCTATCTGTCTATGGAGGGCCTCATCTGTTCCATCATCATCCTGGTCAGGTGGCCTGTAGCAGACCCCTACCATAATGTCACCTGCCCCTGCATGTCCTTTAATCTTGACCCATAAGCTCTCCATTGGGTCTTCATCCATCCCCAGGTGGAGCTCCATGGACTCCAGCTGTTCATTGACATAGAGGGCAACATCCCCTCCTCATCTCCCCAGCCTGTACTTCCTGAAGAGTCTCTATCCCTCCATTCCAACACTCCAGTCATAGGAGCCATTCCACCACGTCTCTGATGCCAGTAAGATCATAGCCTCGGAGACTATGTGCATTTGTGTAAAGGCACTTCAGCTGTGCACCCAATGAAGCTGACTCACTTGCTGGCCCTGGCATATTGGGCCCTCTGTTCCCCTCAGAACGGAGTCACCTACTACTACAACCCACCTCTTCTTCCTTGTGGAGGTGGTTTTTAAACACAGAGTAGGCCTTTCTGGTCCTGGCAACTCTTCTGGTGTAGCCAAACCATCTTCCATATCATCCATGGGCTGACCTACTTCCTTGAGAGCCTCATACCTATTGTACAGAGGCACCTGGTTAGGGGAGGTGGGCAAGGACGGGGTTCGCTTGCCATACCTACTACAGACTAGCCTCCATTCACAGTTCTCCTTTTGGCCACTGCCTTCAGTCTGGCAGGGGGAGGGTACCAGATCTCCTTCAGCTCAGGGTTTTTTTGGTGGCTCTTCTTTTTTTTTCCCTCAGGGAGGTCAGAGCCTGATTCCACCAGTCTATTTCTTTCTCACTCTCCCTGATGCTCCTCAGCCTTTCTACTTCCTCTTTTAGCTCTGCTACCAGGCTGAGTAGATCATCCACCTGGTCACACCTCACACAGCTGTCACCTCTTCTACCATCCACTAGCCCTGAGAGGTTAAGGCACTCCCTGCAGTCAGAGACCTGGGTGGCTGCATGCTTCCATGGAAACTCAGTTTGTATGGCCATGTCTGCTCTGGCAAGTGCAGAAGATGCAGGAAGCTGCGTCTTTCGGGTAGAGACCATGGCTGAACTCCCCTCCTGAGCTTGCTGTGCCACCTCCTAGTCGCTCGTGCTCCCTAGGGATGCCTTTTAAGGGGGTGGGGCTGGCCGCTGCTATAGCAGGCTCTGTCCCTGTCTCATGAGCTGTCGTGCCCCTCGCACGAGCTGTTGGCTCCCTGCTGCTGCTCTGGCAAGTTCCGGTCTCGGAAAAGCTCGGGAAAAGCCCCTTTTTGCCGTGATTGCCCATCTCTGCTGTGGATGTGCCAGCACCGGAGCTGTTTGTCTCAGTGAGTGTTTCCTTGAAACATTAATGTATTTCCATTTTTGGGTTTAAGAGGCACTACCTTCTGCTTTCCTTGACTAAGAAATGTTTTCTAATTTTTCTAGTGCTTTTTTAGAAACTTGACAACAAAATGTATTTCCTTACAAGCTGTTAGGCTAAACAGGAACTGGGTTCACAGGTCCCCTTTCAAAAAGACACAGATGTAGGCTAAGTGTAAGTATACAATTGCATTTATTGATTATACTCAGGATCCCTCTGGCAAGGGGAAGCCCTGGGACCTTGTAGGGAAGCAATGGGGGATTACCAGGCACAGCAGAGCATCTGTCCATAATTGAGAATTCAGCAAGGGGTCAGTCACAAAGGATTTTTTATTTTTTTATTTTTTTTTGGAGGGGGGGGTCAGTTGCACATGCCCACTATTAATTATACATGATATACCTATGTGGCTGGCTGTAGTCAATAAGATATTGTTACAAAAATTTGCAACTGGCCTGTGCCCACTGAGGAGAGAGGCTAGGACACAAAGCGTAGAATTACAAGGGTAAATATTTATTCATGCACATGAGGTGTCCCTGTTGTAGTAAAATTGATATTAACTAGAAAAATGAAATGTAACGTGTAATTGCTGTGTTGTCCCTCTAACAGATATCAGGGTGAAGTCCCCCATGAGGACCAGGGCCTGTGAATGCAATGCTGCTCCTATCTGTCTATGGAGGGCCTCATCTGTTCCATCGTCTTGGTCAGGTGGCGTGTAGCAGACCCCCACTGTAACATCACCTGCCCCTGCATGTCCTTTAATCTTGACCCATAAGCTCTCCATTGGGTCTTCATCCATCCCCAGGTGGAGCTCCATGGACTCCAGCTGTTCATTGACATAGAAGGCAACACCCCCTCCTCATCTCCCCAGCCTGTCCTTCCTAAAGAGCGTCTGTCCTTCCATTCCAACACTCCAGTCATAGGAGCCATCCCACCATGTCTCCATGATGCCAATGAGATCATAGCCCTGGAGGTGTGCATACGTCTAACTCCTCTTCCTTCTTTCCCATGCTACATGCATTTGCATAGAGGCACTTCAGCTGGGCATCCGATGAAGCTGACTCACTGGTTGGAGTGGCTGCATTTCCTTCATGCTGCTCTTCAGGTGGTCTTCCTTTGAGGTGTTTTATCTGTGACTCCCCAGTTCCTATTGCCTCAGGAGCCTCTGGTTTGTCTCCATAAGACTTCTGGTGTGCTGCAGCCATACCCAGCACATCTTGGAGCAACAGGTTGAGGGCCCTCGCTAGTGACCCATCCCTCAGACCTTGGTGTGTCATCCCTTGGCTTGTCACAAGCAAGCCTGATAATATCCCCCTCCCCCATCAAGCCTAGTTTAAAGCTCAATTAGCCCCACTAGTTCATGAGCTAAGACCCTCTTTCCCCTTTCAGAAAGATGAACCCCGTCCAATGCCAGCAAGCCTGGTGCCTTGTAGGCCATCCCATTGTCAAAAAATCCAAAATTGTGATGGTGACACCAGCCACAGAGCCACGTGTTGACAGACTGTGCACGTCTGTTTCTTTCAGAGTCCCTGCCTGTAACTGGGAGAACAGAAGAAAAGATAACCTGCACCCCAGACTCCCTTATTAACCTTCCCAAGGCCCTGAAGTCTCTTTTGATTGCTCTTGGGCTATGTGTTGCCACCTCGTCACCACCCACAGGAAAGAGCAACAGCGGGTAGTAGTCTGAGGGCTGAACCAGGCTGGGAAGTTTCCTAGTGATGTCCCTGATCCAGGCCCCAGGGAGGCAGCAGACTTCCCTAAGAAGAGGGTCTGCCTGGCATATTGGGCCCTCTGTTCCCCTCAGAACGGAGTCACCTACTACTACAACCCACCTCTTCTATATGGGGTAGGACCTTCCGATCCTAGCAACTCTTCTGGTGTGGTCAGACCATCTTCCATATCATCCATGGGCTGGCCTACCTCCTTGAGAGCCTCATACCTATTGTGCACAAATAACATACCTATTGTGTTAGCGGAGGTGGGGGTTCTCTTGCCACCCCTAGCACAGACTAGCCTCCATTCACAGTTCTCCTTTTGGCCACTGTCTTCAGTCTGGCAGGGGAGCGTACTGGATCTCCTTTAGTTTGGTATTTTTTTGGTGGCTGTTCTGGTTTCTCTCTCAGGGAGGCCAGACCCTGATTCCAACAATCTCTTTCTTTCTCACATTCCCTGATACTCCATAGCCTTTCTACTTCCTCTTTTAGCTCTAAAACTAATTACACTTTCAATTTTACCTTGGGAAAGTTTACCTTACCCTTTTATGACAAATTGATACCACCAGAGCTAGGGGATGGATGCTTTTTGGATTTCGTAAATGATTGTTACTTTCTTAAAAATCATGATTTTATTATTGATTCTCCTGCATGTGTTGCAGGAGTGGTTTCTTATTAAATATTGGTGCAGGAGTGGATGTGAACATGCACTGCTGCTACTCCCACACGCCACTCTGCCACCTGTACTGGCACGAGCCACTTCACCACCTGTACCAGCATGAGCTACTCCATCCTTGACAACAAGCATTCCCACTACTCCAGCTGCTCTGACAGTGAGCAGCACTGCTACTCCAAACCCAATTGTCCAGGAATCAAAATCCCTCAGAATTAAAGTAGCCAGATCTTTGCTTGATCTGAATTTGAAGGAGGAATGATATCTTGTTTCTGAGCTTGATCGTCAATTAATATCTTTAAATGCTGGGATCAATCAGCCACTTTTGAATTAATTTAACCTTAAAGGAGCAGTTATCCTTTTGAGATAACTATCTGGCTACCTGGCTTATTTGTTTTTTCCAAGCAAGCTACTATAAAGCTATCACAGGAATTATTTAAAGTTAACAGACTTTAATGCATTTGCTCCCTGTCCTGGTTTGAGGTAAAACAGAACCAATTTTCTGATTTGTAATTTTACTTTTTAGCTGGGCCTCTTCTAACTGACTAAAGTCTGAAATTAACAGCATATTGTTCAGACACTGTTCACTCTCAGAGTGACAAGACCTGATTATACCAAGGAACGGTATGCACAGAGGCTCTTGCTTAGACTTATTGCTATAACAACCAAGGTCAGCTCACTTCGCTGTTTTGCCCCATTGGAGGGTCAGAAGTGGAGAAGCATAGAGGGGTCCCACCTGCAGGGAGGAGTGGACAGGACAGGTGACCCAAAACTGACCAACAGGGTATTCCATCCCATCTGCATCACGCTCAGTATAAAAGCTGAGGGATCAAAGGGGGCTCTGGCTCGCTTTTTCTTCAATGGCTGATGTCCGAGGAGGACCCTGTCTGTTCATCTGCCTTTGATCCTGATCCATGTGTTCCTGACTCCAGCTTTGGAATCCAGTTTCCACCCGTTGCTGAGTCCAGTCTGGGACTTCCCCAGTGCCTGTTGGTGACATCATCCTGGGAGATTAATATGGTTTTGTATATACTGTATCTATTTCATTATTTCCCTTTTTATTTTATTATTAATATTTCATTAAAGGGGTTTAGTTTCTTCTAAACTCATAAATCTCTTTATCTCTTCTCCTCCTCTCCATGTGCAAGAGGTAGGGGGAGAGCATCTGTCACCAGCCATTGGCCAATTTGGCCAAAACCATGACAAAGTGAATTCTTGCATACTACAGGAAGTGGTGAATTAAGTCCCACTTTTAAGAGAAATGCTCCAGGTACTACTAAATTAAAACTCAGATGTATCAGATATTACTTCCTTCTGCCAGCAATGACTTATGAACAATATATTTAACTTCTAGGAACAGGCTTGTAACAAATCAGCTTTATTTATAATTGGAAAATATGTAAAAAAAAAAGGATTGAAAAACATATTTAAAAGAATTAAGTCAGTACTTCAATTTGAGCAAAATCTGAAAATTAACTGAGATTTAAGAGGTTGGATGAGTTCAACCTCCAGTTTATTGGGCTAGATGAATTAAACTCAGTAAAAAGGTTTTCAAAAAGCAACAACTAATACTAGAGATCTGGTAAAAATATATATTGCTGTAAAAATATATAACATATAGGTCAAGATTTTAATCCTCAAGATTTGGTCTGTATGTGAAAGTTTTAGTGCCTCCCCCTCCCAAATTTCAGTATCAATCCATGATTAGATTTTTTCTTTATATCCACAAAAGTCGTCACTTGTACCACTGTAGTTACATTACTTTTGTAAATAAATGATCCCTACTACGTCTCAAAGAATGAGAAACCACTGAAGACAGTCTAATAAATGTGCCTGGAGAGAAAAGTCACTGATATTGGTCAGACATCCCTTTAAAATAGATATGACTTACTGTCATGTAAGATGAGACCATTCTTCAACAGACTGTCTTTGATCACAGCAAGACAATACCAAATGAATCGTACTGCTATTGCAAAATTTAAACCCTTCTCCTCCCACTCCTCGTTTGTATCTTCATTTCTCCTTTACACACATGCAGTACTCCTCAAGCTTTTGGTAGACAAAGTATAGCCTTTTTTGCCCTAGATAACTTCCATGTAGGTAGAGAAAATCATAGAATTGCCTAGGTTGGAAGGGACCTTTCAGATCATCTAGTCCAACCATCAACCTAACACTGACAAAACCATCACTAAACCATATCTCTAAGCACTATGTCTACCCATCTTTTAAATACCTCCAGGAGTGGTGCCTCAACCACTTCCCCGGGCAGCCTGTTCCAGTGCTTGATAACCCTTTCAGTGTAAAAATTTTTCCTAATATCCAATCTAAACCTCCCCTGGTGCAACTTGAGGCCATTTCCTCTTGTCCTACCACCTGTTACTTGGGAGAAGAGACTGACCCCCATCTCTCTACAACCTCCTTTCAGGTAGTTGTAGAGGGCAATAAGGTCTCCCCTCAGCCTCCTTTTCTGTAGGCTAAACAACCCCAGCTCCCTCAGCCGCTCCTCATAAGACTTGGTCTCCAGACCCCTCACCAGCTTTGTTGCTCTTCTCTGGATCCTCTCCAGCACCTCAATGTCTTTCTTGTAGTGAGGGGCCTAAAACTGGACACAGTACTCGAGGTGGGGCCTCAAAATGTCTATGATAGTCAAAGTACAAAATATACCTATTTCCTCTTTATTTTCTTTATATGGACTTTAAAACATAAAAGGCTTGATGAGCAACTTAATTTGCAAATACTGTTAAGGAATGTTAGGAGCATGGCCACTTCCTCCAGCCCAGGACTCCCTCCTGTCCAGCTGCTTCAGCCCAGCATCCTGGGCACCTGGAGTCTCTGCCACTTATCTGTTCACAGGTTCAACCAGTAGCAATGCTGAGCACGTATCCTAGAGACGCACACAGAGGACACTGACACAGCTGGTTACACAGACTGCCGCAGACAAGGCAGTATCTAACATACAATAGACAGCCAAGTCCCCTTCCTCCTCTTTGGCTGGTAGAGATAGAAAGTCACTAGTGAAAGCGCACATACATTCGAGGATCCCTTGAGTACCAGCATGGACCTTCTGTCCACCTGGTACCACTGCCCAGATCCCAGGCCCTCTTACCCACTTCATGGGTGCCCTACTCACCGGCTAGTCCAGCTTGATAGCAAACATGCATGCGCTCACAAGCTCATACTACAGGCATTACACATTCACAAGTCCCCTTGGCATACCAGCATTGACCCTTGCCTGCCTGATACCCCAGCCCAGACTCAAGGCCCCCCCTGCTACTTGCTGTCAAGTACAGCTTGAAGTTTACTAGTGAATACACATGCACACCCACACACCAGGTTTGGGGAAGATAGAGACACTCAACTCCCCCCCCCCCCCAGCAGCCAGGACCGATCACACAAGCTGTAACCTGCAGTCCTGCTCCAGCCACCGGTATTGAGCCTCTCACTCTCCTCACTCATGCTTGTTCACCCCAGTAGCTGGTTTTCAGGACAGACACTGGACACCAGATTTCACTCGCACACACAGCTCTCACCGGTAGCTGGCACTGACCCCTGTCACTTGCTCCAGTAGCTGACACCACAGGCCAGGGGTGCTTATACTCACAGTTTGATTCCAGTAGCTATCACCAAATTTGCTCTCACTGGTCACCCCAGTAGCTGGCACTTCAGCCTTAAAGTCTGTAGGACCCCCCCTAGATCTGGAAAGCTATGGCCCATCCAACTAATGATGCTAAAATCCCCACTTGCTCCAGTAGGAGACACCACAGGTTGCAGGGCACCTACAGCCCCAGTCTGACTCCAGTAGCTGGCACCAAATTGCACTCACACACACAGAGATCTCACCAGTAGCTGGCACTTAGTCCTTGCAGCACACATACACACAGGATAGAGAATGAGATTATGCAAAGTGATAATGAAGAAAACATTTAATAGGAAAATATAAGAAGATAGGACAAACTCTGGTGATCAGGCACAGAGCTCAGCCAGACAAGCATACTGACCAACACCATTTTACAAGCAACTGTTTTATACCTTTCTGTCTACTCCCCCCTTCATAGAATATCCTGAGTTGGAAGGGACCCTCAAGGATCAACATACAGGTACATTGGTGATGCAGTGAAATGCCGAAGTTAAGACTCAATAGCCTTGGTGACTACTAAGCAGGTATTCTTTATTGCAGCACCGGGCGCACAGGGGATTGATTGGTTCACCTAATGTGTGCGACAACTGATTTAAAGGTACAGTTTAAATACATACTATGTATGCATATTCACTAGTTTTCCAAGAAATGATTACCTATTCATTACCTCGTTATTACAGGTTACTGCCCATTCCCGCATGCGCACTAGAGTCTCTCGGTGGTCTTCAGAGATATCTGG
Source organism: Rissa tridactyla (assembly GCF_028500815.1). Classification (NCBI taxonomy): domain Eukaryota; kingdom Metazoa; phylum Chordata; class Aves; order Charadriiformes; family Laridae; genus Rissa; species Rissa tridactyla. The sequence goes on from NC_071496.1 coordinate 7,482,397, forward strand.
TGGTTGTTTACTTCCTCCACTCCTCTTCATCGTTGTGACTTCTGGGTCAACTGCAGGCCTCTACTCTACTCCTTTATTCTTGCTGGTGCATCAAAAGTGTTAGCTTTGACTAGTCTCTGCATTCCTCAGTAACCCTGGGCCCCTTGTTTTGAGAGATAAGCTTCTACTACAAAGTTATATTGTCCTAAAGCATTCTTTCTTTAAAAATAGGAGATAAGTTCTGTCGTTTAGTACAACAACTGTTGCATCTGCTCTTTGTACAGCCTTAAGGTGCCTAGTCTCCTAAATTAAGCTCCTACTCTAATTTACAGTTCTAATATATTAAGCCCCTACTTCAATTAGCTTACAGCTTTAATATATCAAACCCTACTTCATTGGCCAGAAAAGAAAGATTAAAGAAAACGTACACATCCCCCCAATAAATAAGACAGGAGAACTGGTGTCACAGTTTGGGCCAGGTTGGCCAACGACAAGACAACAGATGCTCTCCCCCACCTCTTTCTCCAAGGAGAGGAAGAAGAAAGATAAAGAGACTTATGAGTTTAGAAAAAACTACTTCAATGAAATATTAATAATAAAAAAAAATATTATGAAATAGATACAACATAGACAAAACTATAACAAGCTCCCAGGGAAGTGTCACTGGCAGGCATTGGGTAACTCCCAGACTTCATGCAGTGACAGATGAGAACTAGATTCCAGATCTGTTTTCAGGAACACACAGATCAGGACCACAGGCAGGTGTCTTCCCCAACCACCCAACAAAGAAAAAAGAAAACCATTGGAGAACCAGTCTAGCCCTTTAGCTCCCTCAGCTTTTATCCTGAGCATGGCAGATGGGCTGGAATACCCAATTGGTCAGTTTGGGTCACCTGACCTGTCCACTCCTCCCCACAGGTGCAACCCCTCCACAGGGTAAACAACCAAGTCAGCTGACCCTGGTTGCCACAGCAACGAGTAAGAGCAAGAGCCTCTCTCACTGAACAGACAGTTGGCTCTGCTCCACCCCAAACTAGGACATTCCACCCCTTATTCCGTGCTACTTGCACCATGCTCAGATCTCTAATACTTCTCATCTGTCAAATATATACATATATATGTACACAGATCAGTCATTTGTGATTTATCTTTATACGCAAATGTTCGTTGAGTCCATTTAGTTCATCATTGCAGAATGGCATCTATTATAGCAGACTCAGGATTGAGGGTTAAATTTCCTTGAGGTATACATTGAATTTCTCCATTCTCCAGCATCACCCACCAAGTACATCCAGGTCCTTGAGCAAAAACAGTCCCACGAATGGGTTTGCCTTTGCCTGAGGCAGGAAAAACCCAAACAGCTTTCCCCAGCATATTCCTTCCATGCACCACAGGGACTTTATCCCCTTCTACTGTATGTAAAAGGCCTGATTGAGCAGGGCCAGCTCGATTGATGGATCCAATGGTGTTAACTAACCAGGTAGCTTGTGCTAAATGCTTGTCCCAATTTTTAAAGGATCCACCACCCATTGCTTTCAGGGTCATTTTTAACAGTCCATTGTATTGCTCAATTTTCCCAGAAACTGGTGCAGGATAGGGGATGTGATATACCCACTCAATGCCATGCTCTTTGGCCCAATTATTTATAGGGCTGTTTTCAAAATGAGTCCCATTGTCTGACTCAATTCCTTCTGGAGTACCATGTCGCCATAAGACTTGCTTTTCAAGACCCAGGATGGTATTCTGGGCAGTGGCATGGAGCACAGGGATGGTTTCCAACCATCCGGTGCTTCTTTCCACCACTGTAAGCATGTAATGCTTACCCTGGTGGGTGTGAGGGAGTGATATACAGTCAATTTGTCAAGCCTCCCCATACTTAGATTTCAGCCATCATCCCCCATACCACAAAGGTTTTAACCATTTAGCTTGCTTGATTTAGGTGCATGTTTCACAGTTGTGCATAAACTGTGCAATAGCACCCATGGTTACAATTCCTGGATGATTTGGGTTTCCTATTCGAGCTCGCTGTATGATTAAGGCAACCCACTTACTCCAGCTAGCATCAGTGGCATGATGAGTAGAAGGAACTTTACCCTTGAACATCCAGACAAGTGCTGGTAATCGGGGTGCCAGGAGGAGCTGTGCTTCAGTACCAATTACCTCTGAAGCAGCTCTGACTCCTTCATATGCTGCCGGGATTTCTTTCTCAGTTGGGGTATAGTTGGCCTCAGAGCCTTTATAGCCTCGACTCCAGAATCCTAGGGGTCGACCTCGAGTCTCCCCTGGTGCTTTCTGCCAGAGGCTCCAGGTAGGGCCATTGTCCCCGGCTGCGGTGTAGAGCACATTTTTAACATCCCATCCTGTTTGGACTGGTCCAAGGGCTACTGCATGAAAAATCTCTTCTTTAATTTGCACAAAGGCCTGTCGTTGTTCAGGACCCCACGTAAACTCATTTTTCTTTCGAGTCCCTTCATAGAGAGGTTTCACAATGTGACTGTAACCTGGAATATGCATTCTCCAGAAACCCACACCACCTAAGCAGGCTTGTGTTTCCTTTTTGTTAGTTGTTGGGGACATAGATGTTATTTTATTAAATCACATCCATTGGGATCTGGCGATGCCCATCTTACCACTTAATTCCCAAGAACTGGATGTCTCATGCAGGTCTGTTGACATTACCTTTCTTTACAGCAAAACCTGCTTTCAGAAGAACCTTGATTATTTTCTTACCTTTCTTGAAAACAACTTCTGCTGTATTACCCCACACAATGATGTCATCAATGTACTGCAGGTGTTCTGGAGCTCCACCCTTCTCCAGGGCAGTCTGGATCAGCCCATGGCAAATGGTGGGGCTGTGCTTCCACCCCTGGGGCAGTCAATTCCAGGTGTACTGGATGCCTCTCCAGGTGACAGCAAACTGTGGCCTGCACTCTGCTGCTAAAGGAATAGAGAAAAAGGCATTAGCCATGTCAATGGTAGCATACCACTGGGCTGCCTTGGACTCCAGTTCATGCTGCAGTTCTAGCATGTCTGGCACAGCAGCACTCAGTGGTGGTGTGACTTCATTCAGGTCACCATAGTCTACTGTTAATCTCCAGTCTCCATCAGACTTTCACACTGGCCATATAGGGCTGTTAAAGGGTGAGAGAGTCTTGCTGATCACTCCTTGGGTCTCCAGCTAATGAATCAGGTTCTGGATGGGAATCAGGGAGTCTCAGTTAGTGCGATACTGTCATTGATGCACTGTGGCAGTAGCAATTGGCACCTGCTGTTCTTTAACCCTCAGCAGTCCCATCACAGCCCACCCATACCCTTTTGGGTCTTTGAAATACCCTCTCTTGAGGAAGTCTATGCCAAGGGTGCATGGAGCATCTGGGCCAGTCACAATGGGGTGCTTCTCCCATTTATTCCCATTCAGGCTCACTTTGGCCTCCAATACAGTCAGTTCTTGAGACCCCCTGTCACACCAGAAATGGTAACAGATTCTGTCCCTTTATGATTCGATGGCAATAGGGTACACTGTGCACCAGTGTCCACCAGGGCTTTATACTTCTGTGGCTCTAATGTGCCAGGCCATGGAATCCACACAGTCCAATAAACTCAGTTGTCCCTGTCCTCCTCCTGGCTGGAGGCAGGGCCCCCCTAATGTTGAGGACAACATCTACAATTAGCAGATGAGTTCCTGCAAGGACTGGAGCATCACTTACCATGGACTGGAGCAGCCACCCTCCTGCAGAAATTCTTCCTTCCATCTGCTTTGCCTTGCAACTCAAGCACACATCCTTGTAGGACTGGGGTAGGATTTTTATCCCATTTACTTATGTCTTGTCCATAGTTACAGAGGCAAAGCCACGGGAAGTCTCGGAGCAGGTCCTGTTTCTCTTCAATCGGTCTTGTAGGAGTGCCTTTTTTCCTCAATGACTGCGATGTGGGTCCATTCAGAGGAAGAGTGGGATTCTTTCTCCATCCTGGGCAGTTTTCCAAACAGTTTATCATTTTTCTTAGCCATTTCCTCATTTTGCTCGGCTATTGTCTTGATCATTTTTTCTATTTCCTCAGTTATTTTCTTGGTTTTCTCAACCAGTTTTTCCATGGCTGCCACAGTAAGGGGATGAGAGAAACTGTCTTCATACTGTCGTACCTTGTTAGCCACTTCATTTTCAGTTCTTGTATCAGTATCAGATTCTCCCCAGACCATTGTTGACGATGTGTGGGAATACTTTGATAGTGCACTCTGCACAAACTTCATCAGCAAGATCATTTGCATGGCATTTCATCAGGGTCTACATTCACTTGCCAGTCACCATAAATTACCTCTCGCACAGCCATTTCCCTCAGGTACTTAATGCCTTTTTCCATGCTGGTCCATCTACTCGGACAGCATTCAATATAATCCTGTCCTGGTTCCGGTGGGGATAGGGTTAACTTTTCCTGGTATTCCATGCCATGTGAGCCACGCCCACCCTGAGCTGCCGGGGGAGGGGGCAGGAAGTTGCTGCTTAAAAGCGGGCTGGGGCAGCCCGGGTCCGGCTGGCGAGTGGCGGGGGAGCGGTGGTTCTGTAATCGCGTTTGTATATTCCCCTGTCGTCGTCGTCGTCGTCGTCGTCGTCGTCGTCGTCGTCGTCGTCGTTTGCCTGTTCCCTTTGCTGTTCTATTAAACTGCCTTTGTCTCAACCCAAGAGTCTTGCCTTTTCTTACGATTCTTCCTGTGTTTGGAAGGCACGAGCGAGCGGCACGTGGTTCTTTCTTGCCGTCTGAGGCTAAACCATGACAGTCCTTTTTGGCGCCCAACGTGGGGCTCGAAGGGTTGAGATAACGACAGAATCCAACTAGAACGTGGAAAAAACGGTTTTGGTTTTTTTTGTATGCATTTATTTTATTAGGTAAGTAGTCACTGGTCATCATGTTGCTTGGTTTGTTCTCATGGCTGTGTTACATAAATTCCTATATGGCTTATGTACTCCCTGCGATGCTGTTTACCATGTCTGGAACAGGGATGAGGATTATCATTCTGCTGTCCTGTGCGATATCTGTTTATGATATAATAACATCACTGTTCAGACGGCTATTTTGGGGTGTTTATGTGGTTTTGCTGTCCTGTCCGTACATTGGACACCGTCTCTCAGAATTTGTTAATAATTTCCCCAGCCCTTTTGCCTCCCTTTTCTCCTTCGGGTCAGGTATGACAGCTTTTGAGAATTTTGAATATCCTTGGGATACTCAAACTAGCGTGTTCCTAGTGCTATGTCTCCTGAATACGTTCCAGGCCTTGTTTAGGGTTAAGCGACTATTTAAGACTACCACCCGGAGATCTGCTCCGAGGCTGGATAGTCAGGGGTGGCATGGCATGTGGGAGAGCATGGGCAGGTACCTAGAGAACTACTCACCTCCAATGGTCTGGGACTTTACCCCTGAACAATTACAGGACCCTGATAAAGTGGTAGAATATTTGAAGGGAAAATGCTGTGGCTATTCTAGAGAGGCACAACTCACCGCGCTGTGCTGGGCCCTGGCCAGTATCTACCAGGCACTGCTCAGAATTATGCAGCACCCTCAAGGGGAAGAGATGGAAACCAGACCTGCGGCCCCTGCGGCTGCTGCAGCCCCTGCGGCGGCCCCTGCGGCTGCGGCGGCCCCTGCGGCTGCTGCAGCCCCTGCGGCGGCCCCTGCGGCGGCCCCTGCGGCTGCTGCAGCCCCTGCGGCGGCCCCTGCGGCTGCTGCAATCCTTGCGACGGACACTGCGGCTACTGCAATCCTTGTGACAGACACTGCGGCTACTGCAACCCCCGTGGTAGCCACTGCCACTGAACCAGGGAACCAACCCGTGCCAGTATCAGTTGCCCCCATACAAAAGAAGAAGTACACAAAGAAATCAGTTCGCTTAGTAAGAGATGATGATGAACCAGGGCCATCACGAGAGCAGGAGGAAGAGGCAGAACCAGAGATAATTACTCGATCCCTATCCTTGAGTGAGCTGCGGGATATGCGAAAAGATTTTAGCCGACTTTCAGGCGAGCACATTGTCACCTGGCTGCTCCGGTGCTGGGATAATGGGGCCAGTAGCCTGGAATTAGAGGGTAGGGAGGCCAGGCAGCTGGGATCCCTGTCTAGGGAAGGCGGCATTGACAAGGCGATCGGGAAAAAGACCCAAGCCCTCAGCCTCTGGAAACGACTCCTGTTAGGCGTGAGGGAGAGGTACCCCTTCAGCGAGGATGTTGTATGTCAGCCAAGCAAGTGGACTACCATGGAAAGAGGTATCCAGTACCTGAGAGAATTAGCCGTGCGGGAGATGATTTATTATGACCTGGACAATGCAGACTTACCCACAGACCCTGATGAGGTGCGATGCACAAGGCCCATGTGGCGGAAGTTTGTACGGAGCGCACCATCGTCATATGCCAACTCCCTGGCAGTAATGGAATGGAAAGGTGAAGAGGGACCAACGGTGGATGAGGTAGCTGGCCGGCTCCGGCGATATGAAGAAAGTCTCTCTTCCCCCCTTGTCTCAGCTGTGGAGAAACTGTCGCGGAAGGTCCAGCAACTTGAAGAGAATATGTCCTACTCCCCACCTGTACGGGCCAGCATCTCAGCTATTAGAAGCAGGCATTTCCCCACTCAAGAGAGAGAGTACAGAGGGTACACACCACGAGGCACCCTGTGGTTCTACCTGCAGGACCACGGAGAGGACATGAGGAAGTGGGACGGACAACCTACTTCGATCCTGCGGACACGGGTACAGGAGTTGCAAGGAAGGACAACCACAAAAGGGGATCCCTCCAGGAAAAGTGCCGCCCCAGTTTCCAGTGGGCCGTTCCCCAGACAAAGCAGAAGGCCTGATCTTGCTTCTGATCCTCTTGAAGGAACTTCCAAGTCATTTATGCAAGAAGTGAGTAATGGATACTATGACCAGTATTAGGGGGGCCCTGCCTCCGGCCGGGTGGAGGAAAGGGACAACCGGGTTTATTGGACGGTGTGGATTCGATGGCCTGGCACATCAGACCCACAGGAGTATAAGGCTCTAGTGGACACGGGTGCGCAGTGTACTTTAATACCATCAAGCTATAGAGGGGCAGAACCCATTTGTATTTCTGGGGTGACAGGGGGATCCCAAGAGTTGACTGTACTGGAGGCAGAAGTGAGCCTAACTGGGAATGAGTGGCAAAAGCATCCCATTGTGACTGGCCCAGAGGCTCCGTGCATCCTTGGTATAGATTACCTCAGGAGAGGGTATTTTAAGGACCCAAAAGGGTACCGCTGGGCCTTTGGCATAGCTGCTTTGGAGACAGAGGAAGTTAAACAGTTGTCTGCCTTGCCTGGTCTCTCGGAGGATTCTTCTGTTGTGGGGTTGTTGAGGGTCAAAGAACAACAGGTGCCGATTGCTACCACAACGGTGCATCGGCGGCAGTATCGCACTAACCGAGACACTCTGATTCCCATCCATGAGCTGATTCGTCAACTAGAGGTTCAAGGAGTGATCAGCAAGACTCGCTCACCCTTTAACAGTCCCATATGGCCGGTGCGAAAATCTAATGGAGAGTGGAGGCTAACTGTAGACTATCGTGGTCTGAATGAAGTCACGCCACCGCTGAGTGCTGCTGTGCCGGACATGCTAGAACTCCAGTACGAACTGGAGTCCAAGGCAGCCAAGTGGTATGCCACAATTGATATAGCGAATGCATTCTTCTCAATCCCTTTGGCAGCAGAGTGCAGGCCACAGTTTGCTTTCACTTGGAGGGGCATCCAATACACCTGGAATCGACTGCCCCAGGGGTGGAAACACAGCCCCACCATTTGCCATGGACTGATCCAGACTGCACTGGAACAGGGTGAAGCTCCAGAACATCTGCAGTACATTGATGACATCATTGTATGGGGAAACACAGCAGAAGAAGTTTTTGAGAAAGGGAGTAAAATAGTCCAAATCCTTCTGAACGCTGGTTTTGCTATAAAGCGAAGTAAGGTCAAGGGACCTGCGCAGGAGATCCAGTTTTTAGGAATAAAATGGCAAGATGGACGCCGTCAGATTCCAATGGATGTGATCAACAAAATAGCAGCTATGTCTCCACCAACTAGTAAAAAGGAAACACAGGCTTTCTTAGGTATTGTGGGTTTTTGGAGAATGCATATCCCAGATTACAGTCAAATTGTAAGCCCTCTGTATCAAGTAACCCGGAAGAAGAATGATTTTAAATGGGGTCCTGAGCAGCGACAAGCTTTTGAACAAATCAAACAGGAAATAGTCCATGCAGTGGCCCTGGGGCCAGTCCGGGCAGGACAAGATGTTAAAAATGTGCTCTACACTGCAGCCGGGGAGAACGGCCCTACCTGGAGCCTCTGGCAGAAAGCACCAGGGGAGACTCGAGGTCGACCCCTAGGGTTTTGGAGTCGTGGATACAGAGGATCCGAAGCCCGCTACACTCCAACAGAAAAAGAGATATTGGCAGCATATGAAGGGGTTCGAGCTGCTTCGGAAGTGGTTGGTACAGAAGCACAGCTCCTCTTAGCACCTCGACTGCCGGTGCTGGGTTGGATGTTCAAAGAAAGGGTCCCCACCACACATCATGCAACCGATGCTACATGGAGTAAGTGGATTGCACTGATCACGCAGCGAACTCGAATGGGAAACCCCAGTCGCCCAGGAATTCTGGAAGTGATCATGGACTGGCCAGAAGGCAAGGATTTCGGAATGTCACCAGAGGAGGAGGTGACGCGTGCAGAAGAGGCCCCACCATATAATAAACTGCCAGAAAATGAGAAGAAATATGCCCTGTTCACTGATGGGTCCTGCCGGATTGTGGGAAAGCATCGAAAGTGGAAGGCTGCTGTGTGGAGTCCTACACGACGGGTTGCAGAAGCCAGTGAGGGACAGGGTGAATCGAGCCAGTTTGCAGAGGTGAAGGCTATTCAGCTGGCTTTGGACATTGCCAAGCGAGAAAAAGGGCCAGTACTTTATCTCTACACTGACTCATGGATGGTGGCAAATGCTCTGTGGGGGTGGTTACAGCAGTGGAAGCAGGGCAACTGGCAGCGCAGAGGCAAACCCATCTGGGCTGCTGACCTATGGCAAGATATTGCTGCCCGGATAGAGAATCTGGTTGTGAAAGTACGCCATGTAGATGCCTACGTACCAAAGAATCGGGCCACGGAGGAACATCAGAACAACCAGCAGGTGGATCGGGCCGCTAGGATTGAAGTGGCTCAGGTGGATCTGGACTGGCAACATAAGGGTGAACTATTCATAGCTCGGTGGGCCCATGACTCCTCAGGCCATCAAGGGAGAGATGCGACATACAGATGGGCTCGTGACCGAGGGGTGGACTTGACCATGGACACTATTGCACAGGTCATCCATGAATGTGAGACATGCGCTGCGATCAAACAAGCCAAGCGTTTGAAGCCTCTTTGGTATGGAGGGCGATGGCTGAAATACAAATATGGGGAGGCCTGGCAGATTGATTATATCACACTGCCACAAACCCGTCAAGGCAAGCGCTATGAGCTCACAATGGTGGAAGCAACCACTGGATGGCTGGAAACATACCCTGTGCCCCATGCCACTGCCCGGAACACTATCCTGGGCCTTGAAAAGCAAGTCCTGTGGCGACATGGTACCCCAGAGAGAATTGAGTCGGACAATGGGACTCATTTCCGAAACAGCCTCATAGACACCTGGGCCAAAGAGCATGGTATCGAGTGGGTGTATCACATCCCCTATCACGCCCCAGCCTCTGGGAAGATAGAACGATACAATGGACTGTTAAAAACTACACTGAGAGCAATGGGTGGTGGGACTTTCAAACACTGGGATACACATTTAGCAAAAGCTACCTGGCTAGTTAACACCAGGGGATCTAACAATCGGGCTGGCCCTGCCCAATCAAAACTTCCACGTACTGTAGAAGGGGATAAAGTCCCCGTAGTGCACATGAAGAATATGTCAGGGAAGACAGTCTGGGTTAGTCCTGCCTCAGGCAAAGGCAAACCCATCCGTGGGATCGCTTTTGCCCAAGGACCTGGGTGCACTTGGTGGGTGATGCGGAAGGATGGGGAAGTCCGATGTGTACCTCATGGGGATCTGATTTTGGGCGAGAATAGCCAATGAATCAGATTGTGTGCTGTTAATTGCTGAGTAACACTGTCACTGTATGTCCTCATTGCTATAATTGCTATCAGTTGTACTACAAGTAAGGCACAGGGATGATGGGATAAGAACTGATCTCAGCAGCCGGCGCCCAGCAGTTTCCTCAAGATCTACATCTTCAGCCCACGGACTGCGTGCATGAGCCACACCAGGTGCACCAGTCACAAGCTCCGAAAATACAGCATGCAACAGACCAGCACCACCCAGCATCTCACCTGCCCTGAGAGACTGTTCTAACAGATGGAGCCCAAAGCCGTGGATTAAAAGAACTCAACGGACACTTTGGAGGGATGACCCATAAACTAAGGGTATTATATGTGTGTATATATATATATATAACAGGGGAAAGTGGTGGCAATTCATTGGAACCTGCTGGGCATGGCATAGATGGTATGGAATAAGGGGTGGATAATGTCCTGGTTCCGGTGGGGATAGGGTTAACTTTTCCTGGTATTCCATGCCATGTGAGCCACGCCCACCCTGAGCTGCCGGGGGAGGGGGCAGGAAGTTGCTGCTTAAAAGCGGGCTGGGGCGTCCCGGGTCCGGCCGGCGAGCGGCGGGGGAGCGGCGGTTCCGTAATCGCGTTTGTATATTCCCCTGTCCGTGTTGTTGTTGTTGTTGTTTGCCTGTTCCCTTTGCTGTTCTATTAAACTGCCTTTGTCTCAACCCAAGAGTCTTGCCTTTTCTTACGATTCTTCCTGTGTTTGGAAGGCACGAGCGAGCGGCACGTGGTTCTTTGTTGCCGTCTGAGGCTAAACCACGACACATCCTTAAAGGGATATCTGCCCTTTACAGCTGATAGCAGTCACCTCCAGAGACTGAGAGCGTTTATCAATCACTTTATCAATCCCTCCATTTTTGGACAGGTTTCCCAGCTGCCTAGCTTCTCTGCCTTCTAAACCTATGGTATCATCCCCATCGTCCCAGCATCGGAGCAACCAGGAGATAAGTGTCTCACCTTCTTGACGACTGTGGGAAAGCAATGGAAGATGGGCGAGGAGGACTGTAAATATGCTCAAGTGACTCGCACCTGGGGTATGGGAAACATATATCACACTAATTGTTGTTCAGTCTTATGTGCTTGCAAGTAAAACACTTGCACTTAGATGACAGAAGTCTGTGATGGACTCAGGGACATCTTATCTAGCTGCTTGAGAATCCTGGCCTGTTGTTGAAGAAGATCAAAGTACAGTGGGAAAACTAGGCCTGCTTGAACCCTTGAAATACCAGCAAGAACGGGAGTCCACGTGCACTCTTGCTAACAAGGACTCTCTCTCACTGTGCAGTGCTCATGTCCCCTGCTTGCATGCCTCTGCCCGGGTGTTGCTTTGGGGATTCCCCGGTCCGTGAGGTATTGAGATTAAACTTGTTCTTTGTCTTTCATCCGTGGTTTTGTGGTTGTTCCTGCATCCGGCCTGCATCAGCTCACACAATGACTGAAGTCCTTCCTCATGTTTCACAAATCCTTCATAGAGAAGGATTTAATGATTATCTCTGCATCTGAGTCCTCCTCCTGCATTGACGCTGCCCGAGAAGTACCCTCTCCTGGATCTGCTTTAGAAGGACTCTCTCCCATGCTACCTGGCTTGTGCTGGTCTTTGTCATAAGGGGCAGGGGAACAAGCTGATCTCCTTTTCTGATTCCTGGTCACCGAAGCAAATTGGACCAGTTCTCGGAAGCAGGGAAGGTCATGGAGCAGATCATCTTGAGTGCCATTACAAGCCATATAAGGGACAAGCAGGGGATCAGGCCTAGTCAGCACGGGTTTAGGAAAGGCAGGTCCTGCCTGACGAGCCTGATCTCCTTCTATGACAAGATGACCCGATTATTGGATGAGGGAAAGGCTGTGGACATTGTCTACCTAGACTTTTGAAAAGCATTTGACACTGTCCCCCATAGAATTCTCATGGAAAAACTGGCTGCTCACGGCCTGGATGAGCATACGATCTGCTGGATCAAGCACTGGCTGGACGGACAGTCCCAAAGAGTGGTGGTCAATGGAGTTAAATCCAGCTGGCGGCTGGTCACAAGTGGTGTCCCTCAGGGCTCAGTGTTGGGACCATTTCTGTTTAACATCTTTATTGATGACCTTGAGAAGGACATAGAGTGTATCAACAGCAAGTTTGCAGATGACACGAAGCTAAGCGGGAGTGTTGATCTGCATGAGGATAGGGAGGCTCTACAGAGAGACTTGGATAGATTGGACAGATGGGCCAATGCTAATGGGATGAGCTTCAACAAGGCCAAATGCCGGGTCCTGCACTTGGGCCACAACAACCCCATGCATCGCTACAGGCTTGGGGCAGTGTGGCTGGAGAGCTGCCTGGCAGAAAAGGACCTGGGGGTTCTAATTGACAAGCGGCTGAACATGAGCCAGCAGTGTGCTCAGGTGGCCAAGAGGGCCAATGGCATCCTGGCTTGTATTAGAAATAGTGTGACCAGCAGAAGGAGGGAGGTGATTGTCCCCCTGTACTCAGCACTGGTGAGGCCACACCTCGAGTATCGTGTCCAGTTCTGGGCACCTCAATATGAGAGAGATATCGAGGTGCTGGAGCGAGTGCAGAGGAGGGCAACGAAGCTGGTGAAGGGCCTGCAGAATAAATCTTATGAGGAGCGATTGAAGGAGCTGGGACTGTTTAGTTTGAGGAAGAGGAGGCTGAGGGGAGACCTCATCACTCTCTACAACTACTTGAAAGGACACTGTAGAGAGGTTGGTGCTGGTCTCTTCTCACAGGTAATTAGCGATAGAACAAGAGGGAATGGCTTCAAGCTGCAGCAGGGTAGGTTTAGGCTGGACATTAGGAAAAAATTCTTCCCAGAAAGAGTGGTCAGACACTGGAATAGGCTGCCCAGGGAGGTGGTGGAGTCACCATCCCTGGATGTGTTTAAGACTCATTTAGATGTGGTGTTAAGGGATATGGTGTAAGGGAGAACTTTGTAGAGTGGGGTTGATGGTTGGACTCGATGATCCCAAGGGTCTTTTCCGACCTAAATGATTCTATGATGGAATTTGAGTAGCAACAGTACTTGTTGAAGCAGCTCAAGTAGTGACAGTGCTCGTTCTTGAGGCTGGAGCGGCTGGTGCTGATGTAGCCAATGCCAGTGGGGCCAGTACCAATGAGGGCATGGCTTCCCCCAGTATGGGCAGGGGTGGAGGCATAGCCAGTGCCGGTGGGGGGTTGCTTGGGGAGTGGTTTGTGCCAGTGCCATCTGTGAATTAGCCCATAGGATTTGAGTAGCAGCAGCACATGTCACGCAATACCCACTCCTGCGCCAATGTTTAACACAAAGCGATCCCTGCAACACACTCAGGAGAACCAGCAACAAAATCACAATCCTCTGAAAGTGACATCCATTTTCTATGCAGCCCAAAAGGTTTCTGTCCCCTAGCTCTTGGCATAAGCATTAAAGGGTGAAATAAACCTTTCCCAGGTGAAACCAAAAGTGTAATCAGTAATAGAATCCATCACGTCAGGCCCCATATTGGGTGCCAATAAGTCTGTCGCAATTTGGGCCAGGTTGGCCAATGACAAGACAACAAATGCTCTCCCCCACCTCTCGCTCCAAGGAGAGCAAGAAGACAGAGAGAGATTTATGAATTCAGAAAAAACTAAACTACTTTAATGAAATATTAAAAAAAAAAGGAAATAATGAAATAGATACCATATATATACACAACTGTATCAAGTTCCCAGGAACTCAGCAACGGATGGGAACTGGATTCCAGAACCCACAGATTGGGATCAAAGACAGATGAACAGACAGGGTCCTCCTTGGATGTCAGTCATTGAGCAAAGAGCATCATTCAAGAAAGAGTCATCAAAGAAGCCAAGCCATTGAAGAAGAGAGTTGACCTTTTGATCCCTCAGCTTTTATACTGAGCATGGCAGATGGGCTGGAATACCCGATTGGTCAGTTTTGGGTCACCTGTCCACTGCTCCCCACAGGAGGACCTGACCCCAGTTGCCACAGCAACAAGTAAGAGCAAGAGCTTCTCTCACTGAACAGAAAGTTGACTCTGCTCCACCCCAAACCAGGACAACTGGTAACAAATGACATGGAGAAGGCTGAGGTACTCAACAATTTTTTTGCCCCAGTTTTCAATGGTAATCTCTATTCCCACATTTCTCGAGTCCCTGAACCTCAGGACAGGGACTGGGGGAATGAATCATAGAATCGCTAAGTTCCTCCCATCGTAGAAGATCCCGTTCGAGACTACTTGAGGAACCTGAACATACACAAGTCTGTGGGACCCGACAAGATGTATCCCAGGGTCCTGATGAAATTGGCTGATGTAGTTGCCAAGCCACTCTCAACCTTACTCAAAAGTCGTGGCAGTCAGGTTAAGTCCCCAGTGACTGGAAAAAGGGAAACATCACGCCCATTTTTAAAAAGAGTAAAAAAGGAGAACCCTGGGAACTACCAACCAGTCAGCCTCACCTCTGTACCCGGTAAGATCATGGAACAGATAGGTCCTTCTGGAAGATGTGTAGAAGCATATGGAAGATAGGTGATTAGAGAGCCAACATGGCTTCACAAAAGGCAAATCTTGCCTGACTAATCTGCTGGCCTTCTACAATGGAGTGACTGCATCAGTGGACAAGGGAAGAGCAAATGATGTCATCTACCTGGACTTCTGTAAGGCCTTTCATGTAGTTCCCCACGACATTCTTACCTCTTAATTGGAGAGAGATGGGTTTGATGGATGGACTATTAGATGGATAAGGAATTGGCTAATGGCTGCATTCAAAGAGTTACAGCTCAATGTCCAAGTGGAAACCAGTAATGAGTGGTGTCCCTCAAGGGTCTGTACTGGGACCAATGCTATTTAATATCTTCATTAACAACATAGTGGGATTGAGTGCACCCTCAGCAAGCTTGCAGATGACACCAAGCTGAGTGGTACAGTTGATTCGCTAGAGGGAAGCGATGCCATCCAGAGGGACCTTGACAGACTCGAGGAATGGGCACATGTGAGCCTCATGAAGTTTGACAAGGCCAAGTACAAGGTCCTGCACCTGGGTTTGGGCAATCCCCAGTATCAGTACAGACTGGGGGATGAATGGATTGAGAGCAGCCATGCAGAGACCAACATACTGGTGGATGAAAAATTGGACGAGTTGGCAATGTGTGCTTGCAGCCCAGAAAGCCATTCATATCCTGGGCTGCATCAAAAGAAGCATGGCCAGCAGGTCAAGGGAGGTGATTCTCCCCCTCTGCTCTAGTGAGACCTCACCTGTATTACTGCATCCAGCTCTGAAGCCCTCAGCACAGGAAAGACATGGACCTGTTAGAGCGTGTCCAGAGGAGGACCATGAAAATGATCAGGGGGCTGGAACAACTCTCCTGTGAAGACAGGCTCAGAGAGCTGGGCTTATTTAGCTTGGAGAAAAGAAGGCTCTGGGGAGTCCTTATTGTGGCTTTTCAGTATATAAAGGGGACTTATAAGAAAGACAGAGAGCCTGTAGTGATAGGAAGGGGGGCAATGGTTTTAAATTGAAAGAGGGTAGGTTTAGATTGGACATAAAGAAGAAATTTTTTTTTTTTTATGATGAGCATGGTGAGGCAGTGGAACAGGTTGCCCAGGGAAGTTGTGGATGCCCCATCCCTGGAAGTGTTCAAGGCCAGGCTGGATGGGGCTTTGAGCAGCCTGGTCTAGTGGGAGGTGTACCTGCCCATGGCAGGGGGGGTTGGAACTAGATCAACAGGTCAGTGTGCGCTGGATTCCACACACTCCTCTTCACCCTGTTGGATGTGGCAAGATGAACTGGGCAAGGCTGTCAATGCGGTCCCATCTGGGTCACCAGAAACTGATGTCCCAAATTTGGGTTCTTTACCTGGTGTGGTAAATTCTTTGCCATATAGTATAATTACATTATAAATATTTAATAATATACAGTATTATTAAATATTATAATATATTGTTATATATTCATAATATAAATATGACATTTTTAGAAGCAATAAAGATGTAGGGAGTCCTACTTGGACACAAACTAAATACATGACAATTCTCATCACTATTTTCCATTATAAAAGTAACACTGAAAAAATGCTATACTTGAAAAAAACCCCATCCCTCTGCATTTATCATTGCCTTAATAAAACTATAAATAACATTAATTTTGATTGAACTTTTGTACTCACTAAGATTAAAGCTATAGATTCCTGGAAGACAATCTTCACCATCATGCATTGAAGATCCTCTGAATAAATATAACTTTCCTTTTATTACACTTTAATGTAGAGCAAAGATTGAATGATTGGTTTATAAAACAATTCCTGAATTAATAAACAGAAATTCTACAAAATCCAGCATATTTTTATATTTATCCTTTATAGCAAATCATATATGTAAAGCATTTCTTGAATTCAGGCATAATAAAGTTCATCTGCAATCTGATGAAAATCTTTACCCTAACATTGCTTGCATCTAAACCTTCCATTTTATTCTTCAATATATTAAAAAGGGCTCAAATAATTGCACAGACTACAAAAGTATTACAGAAAAAGCTGTCCTTTGATTCTGAGAATTAAAAAACATACTCTCAGCTTGTTTTTGAATAACTGAAAAAAATTATTGAATTGCCCTTATGACATATCTTTAAACAGTGTAAACACCCTATCCTGCCTCGTGACAGCTGTCAATTCACAAATATTCATCAAGCTTTGCACATTCCTACTTGTCCATGACAGTGTTTGCATAAGGGGGACAAAGAATTTGGAAGATTGGCAAGGAGACAGGAGTGTGTTGACCAATTCACCCCATTGCTTAGCACCTACTGAACTTTAACTGAACTTTGGAACATCCTTGAAGTAAGATTCTTCAGTGAACCATGGCAAGATATGTAGCAAGCTCGTGTTGATCAGGCCTGGACACCTGCTAAGGCAGATACATATTGCTATGAAAACTCCCTTCCCTAACTATTATATCAATTAGTCTTTATAGTATGAAAGCGTATTAACTTTGTTAGTAAATATTAGTTTACATTACGCACTGCAATGTAATGAGGTAGTGGAATTTTACTGGAGACTTTGGTATTGTTCGTGCTTAAGTAAAACAAAACTAAAGGACACCAGCTCATCACAAGAACTAGAAGGACAGTCTGGCCCTGGAAACAAGGGCTTTGATTCTCAAAATCTTAGATCTGTCCATGAACGATAAAGGATACCCCTGGACAACCTAGATAATGCTAGCATCCTAGCCCTTCTAACACATCTTTGAAACCCTCCCAGCATCGCCTAGCATCATAGATAAGTAACTATAGTGAGACTGATTCCAGGGACACCTGGATCAATAGACAAGCAGCAAGAATGCTGCAGAAATATAGTTGCTTTGCAAAGTTTTACTATGATCAGTAATCGGTAGCATGGGTATTAGTGATTAGTCAAATCACACTGTACCTGAATGCTTGAAAAGTGCAAGAACCCTGTGTAAAATGACATTGGGGGTGCCCCAATTTGGCTGGGATGTTGTCCCAAATCTGGGTTCTTTACCCGGTGTGCAAGCCAATAACACACAGAGCAGAGGTATTTCTAAGTTTATTCCATTAATGTGCAGAAATGGGGTACTCGTCCCAAGAAGGCAGCACACCTTAGTTTCAAAAATTTCCCTTTTTATACACTGATTATTACATATTCTAACAATTAATACATGTTCACTGTTATCCTTTTTAATGACTGGTCAAGATTTCTTTACTTCCTATGTAAATTAGCATGCTGACTCTGTCTTCTTCTGTTGTTCTCTTTTGAGCAGGTGGTCAACGAGTCGATGGTTGCGATCTCCCCCTGCTGGAATTACCTTTTTCCTACTTCTCCTCTAATCTTGGCAGTTCCAGGTGGTTTTCTCAGTTTGCTGACCAGGCCTACAGTTCATCACTCTCTTGACAGGAATATCCTGCTTATTAACAAAGCTACATTGTCTAGTAACAAGTTCCTTAATCTAATCTTAGATAAATCATGTCTAGGTACTACTTCTCTATAAATAATGAAAAAAGGTTGGGGCCATATAGAGGACTTTTAGCAACAGGTTCCCTTGGTTGCTTCTATTACACGTTACATTTCATTTTTCTAGTTAATATCAATTTTACTACAACAGGGACACCTCATGTGCATGAATAAATATTTACCCTTGTAATTCTACGCTTTGTGTCCTAGCCTCTCTCCTCAGTGGGCACAGGCCAGTTGCAAATTTTTGTAACAATATCTTATTGACTACAGCCAGCCACATAGGTATATCATGTATAATTAATAGTGGGCATGTGCAACTGACCCCCCCCTCCAAAAAAAAATAAAAAAATAAAAAATCCTTTGTGACTGACCCCTTGCTGAATTCTCAATTATGGACAGATGCTCTGCTGTGCCTGGTAATCCCCCATTGCTTCCCTACAAGGTCCCAGGGCTTCCCCTTGCCAGAGGGATCCTGAGTATAATCAATAAATGCAATTGTATACTTACACTTAGCCTACATCTGTGTCTTTTTGAAAGGGGACCTGTGAACCCAGTTCCTGTTTAGCCTAACAGCTTGTAAGGAAATACATTTTGTTGTCAAGTTTCTAAAAAAGCACTAGAAAAATTAGAAAACATTTCTTAGTCAAGGAAAGCAGAAGGTAGTGCCTCTTAAACCCAAAAATGGAAATACATTAATGTTTCAAGGAAACACTCACTGAGACAAACAGCTCCGGTGCTGGCACATCCACAGCAGAGATGGGCAATCACGGCAAAAAGGGGCTTTTCCCGAGCTTTTCCGAGACCGGAACTTGCCAGAGCAGCAGCAGGGAGCCAACAGCTCGTGCGAGGGGCACGACAGCTCATGAGACAGGGACAGAGCCTGCTATAGCAGCGGCCAGCCCCACCCCCTTAAAAGGCATCCCTAGGGAGCACGAGCGACTAGGAGGTGGCACAGCAAGCTCAGGAGGGGAGTTCAGCCATGGTCTCTACCCGAAAGACGCAGCTTCCTGCATCTTCTGCACTTGCCAGAGCAGACATGGCCATACAAACTGAGTTTCCATGGAAGCATGCAGCCACCCAGGTCTCTGACTGCAGGGAGTGCCTTAACCTCTCAGGGCTAGTGGATGGTAGAAGAGGTGACAGCTGTGTGAGGTGTGACCAGGTGGATGATCTACTCAGCCTGGTAGCAGAGCTAAAAGAGGAAGTAGAAAGGCTGAGGAGCATCAGGGAGAGTGAGAAAGAAATAGACTGGTGGAATCAGGCTCTGACCTCCCTGAGGGAAAAAAAAAGAAGAGCCACCAAAAAAACCCTGAGCTGAAGGAGATCTGGTACCCTCCCCCTGCCAGACTGAAGGCAGTGGCCAAAAGGAGAACTGTGAATGGAGGCTAGTCTGTAGTAGGTATGGCAAGCGAACCCCGTCCTTGCCCACCTCCCCTAACCAGGTGCCTCTGTACAATAGGTATGAGGCTCTCAAGGAAGTAGGTCAGCCCATGGATGATATGGAAGATGGTTTGGCTACACCAGAAGAGTTGCCAGGACCAGAAAGGCCTACTCTGTGTTTAAAAACCACCTCCACAAGGAAGAAGAGGTGGGTTGTAGTAGTAGGTGACTCCGTTCTGAGGGGAACAGAGGGCCCAATATGCCAGGGCCAGCAAGTGAGTCAGCTTCATTGGGTGCACAGCTGAAGTGCCTTTACACAAATGCACATAGTCTCCGAGGCTATGATCTTACTGGCATCAGAGACGTGGTGGAATGGCTCCTATGACTGGAGTGTTGGAATGGAGGGATAGAGACTCTTCAGGAAGTACAGGCTGGGGAGATGAGGAGGGGATGTTGCCCTCTATGTCAATGAACAGCTGGAGTCCATGGAGCTCCACCTGGGGATGGATGAAGACCCAATGGAGAGCTTATGGGTCAAGATTAAAGGACATGCAGGGGCAGGTGACATTATGGTAGGGGTCTGCTACAGGCCACCTGACCAGGATGATGATGGAACAGATGAGGCCCTCCATAGACAGATAGGAGCAGCATTGTGTTCACAGGCCCTGGTCCTCATGGGGGACTTCAACCACCCCGATATCTGTTGGAAGGACAACACAGAGCAGGGCACAAGAAATCCAGGAAGTTCTTGGAATGTGTCAATGACAACTTTCTTCTCCAAACGGTAGAGGAACCAACGAGGAGAGGAGCCATGCTGGACCTGTCCTTACCAACAAGGAGGGGTTGGTGGGGAATGTCAAGCTCAAGGCTAGCCTCGGCTGCAGTGATCATGAAATGGTTGAATTCAAGATCCTTCAGGCAGCGAGGAGGATGCATAGCAAGCTCACTACCCTGGACTTCAGGAGAACAGACTTTGGCCTCTTGAGGGACCTGCTTGGCAGGGTAACATGGGAAAAAGCCCTGGAGGGGAGAGGGGCACAAGGAAGCTGGTTAGTATTCAAGGATCACCTCCTCCAAGCTCAGGAGCGGTGCACCCCAAGAAAGAACAAGTCAGGCAAAAAAGCCAGGAGGCCTGCGTGGATGAACAAGGATCTCCTGGACAAGCTCAAAAGCAAAAAGGAGACCTACAGAGGGTGGAAGCAAGGATGGGTAGACTGGGAGGAATACAGAGAAACTGAGTGACCAGGAACCAGATTAGGCAAGCTAAAGCCCAGACAGAATTAAATCTGGCTAGGGGCATCAAAGACAACAAGAAAAACTTCTAGAAGTATGTCAGGGATAAAGGCAAGACTAGGGAAGATGTGGGCCCTCTCCGGAAGGAAGCAGGAGACCTGGTCACCCGGAATACGGAGAAGGCTGAGGTACTGAATGAATTCTTCGCTTCGATCTTCACCGAGGCAAGGGCTCTAACCACTCTGCCCAAGTTGCAAAAGGCAAAGGCAGGGGCTATGAGAATGAAGAACCGCCTACTATAGGAGAACACGAGGTTCGAGACCATCTGAGGAACCTGAAGGTACACAGGTCCATGGGACTTGATGAAATCCATCGATGGGTCCTGAGAGAACTGGCAAATGAAGTTGCTAAGCCTCTTTCCATTATATTTGAGAAGTCGTGGCAGTCTGGTGAATTTCCCGCTGATTGGAAAAGGGGAAACATAACCCCCATTTTCAAAAAGGGAAAAAAGGAAGACCCAGGGAACTACAGGCCAGTCAGTCTCACCTCTGTGCCTGGCAAGATCATGGAGCAGATCCTCCTGGAATCTCTGCTAAGGCACATGGAAAATAAGGAGGTGATTGGTGACAGCCAACATGGCTTCACCAAGGGCAAGTCATGCCTGACAAATCTGGTGGTTTTCTATAACGGGGTTACAGCATTGGTAGATAAGGGGAGAGCAACCAACGTCATCTACCCGAACTTATGCAAAGCATTTGACACTGTCCCGCATGACATCCTGGTCTCTAAATTGGAGAAGCATGGATTTGACGGATGGACCACTGGGTGGATAAGGAACTGGCTGGATGGCCACACTCAAAGGGTTGCAGTCAACAGCTCCATGTCCAAGTGGAAACCAGTGACGAGTGGCATTCCTCAGGGGTCAGTACTGGGACTGGTGCTGTTTAACATCTTTGTTGGAGGCATGGACAGTGGGATTGAGTGCACCCTCAGGAAGTTTGCCGACGACACCAAGCTGTGTGGTGCGATCGAGACGCTGGAGAGAAGAGATGCCATCCAGAGGGACCTGGACAGGCTTGAGAGGTGGGCCCGTGCAAACCTCATGAAGTTCAACCAGGCCAAGTGCAAGGTCCTGCACCTGGGTCACGGCAATCCCAGGCACCAATACAGGTTGGGCAGAGAATGGCTTGAGAGCCGCCCTGAGGAGAAGGACTTGGGGATGCTGGTGGATGAGAAGCTCAACATGAGCCATCAGTGTGCACTCGCAGGCCAGAAAGTCATCCTGGGCTGCATTAAAAGAAGCGTGGCCAGCAGGTCGAGGGAGGTGATTCTGCCCGTCTACTCTGCTCTGGTGAGACCCCACCTGGAGTACTGTGTCCGGCTCTGGAACCCTCAGCACAAGAAGGACATGGACCTGTTGGAATGGGTCCAGCGGAGGGCCACGAAGATGATCCGAGGGCTGGAGCACCTCTGCTATGAGGACAGGCTGAGAGAGTTGGGGTTGTTCAGCCTGGAGAAGAGAAGGCTCCGAGGAGACCTTATAGCCACCTTCCAGTACCTAAAGGGGGCCTACAGGAGGGATGGGGAGGGACTCTTTATGAGGGAGTGTAGCAATTGGACAAGGGGTAACGGTTTCAAACTGAAAGAGGGGAGATTTAGATTAGATATCAGGAAGAAATTCTTTACTGTGAGGGTGGTGAGGCAGTGGAACAGGTTGCCCAGGGAAGTTGTGGATGCCCCATCCCTGGAGGTGTTCAAGGCCAGGTTGGATGGGGCTTTGAGCAGCCTGGTCTAGTGGGAGGTGTCCCTGCCCATGGCAGGGGGGTTGGAACATCTTATTTTTATCATTTTGTCTAAATCTTTATTTTCATTTCTAGTAGGTACGATATAAAGTATTGAAACCACACAGTCATTAGGAGCTAAGAACGTTATTAGTATATAATTGCTACGTCATTATCTGGAGACCCAAGACCCCTACTAAGGAAAAGCGCTCAAGTAAGATAATTTTTGCGAGAACAGAGCTTTCCTTAACTGAAGGATCCATATCCAAGAGAAATGTGAATTGCTGATGCCTAATAACTTTGCAGAAGCTGATGACGGAAACATCTGGATTAAGAGATAAACCACAAGGATGCTGACAGATAATGATGCTGCAAGACCTACAAAATATATTTTTGTAATGTATGTTGCTATGACATACCACATTTATGTCTGGATAATTAGGAATATGCATTAGTAGGTAATTGGATGATTCATATCATACCCTTGTAGTGTAAGGTATAAAACCCCTAAAGAAAAATCCCTTGGGTGCACCATTTGGCTGAGACATCTCATGCACATGAATAAATATTTACCTTTGCAATTCTATAGTTTGCATCCCAGCCTCTCTCCTCAGTCGGTAGGGGCCGAATTTGTAACACAGGATATCCATAGCTGAATTTTCTTTCTTATGATGGCTTACACACTTCTTTCATATGATGGCAAGGGGACATCGCTGTCTTGCGAGGCAGCACTGGACCCACTGCGGTGGACGGGCAGGGAAAGGCAGACGTTCACCACCCCAAGGCCTAGTGGCCTGCATTTGGAGAAGAGACAACGGACAACCCTCTGCGGACGACCCCATACCACCCTCCACTACGACCGCCGACAGAGTGGAGGGAGACGGCAGCTACGGGAGCGTCTGCGCGCTAGCGAATAGTGGTGGACTGGGTGGAGGATTGCTTCCTGCGCTCCTGTCGCAGTTCGGAATTTGCAATGCGCCTGCGCGTAGGCGGAGGGCGGTGTCCGGCCCTGTGTTTTGAGCGTCTCGATGCGGGTAGCTCACTATTTGGCAGGAAGGTGAGGAGGCGGTGGAGCTCGTGTACGGAGAGGAGGATCCAAATGTGGCAGAGTCGAACAGGAGACGGCAGTAGTGACGGCGGAGTGGGACAAACGAGACAAGGGGAGTAGCTGTCCTTACTGCTGCCGCAGAGAACCTGAGTGGCCTAGTGAGACAGGAAGACTGCTGCAGCGCTAACGCTCCTAGGCCGTCCTCCTGGCACTCCCAGGCGCCCATCCCCCTAGGAGGTACGTGAGTAGTGAAGGGGGGGAGGGGGAGGAAAGCGCAGCCTATCGCGCCGCCCTTGGCCTGGTTTAGCCTAGTACTGGGCAGAGCCGGAGGGAGTCGCTGTGAGATGAGCTTGGAGCCGCTGCTTTTAGCTTTCCTTCCCTTCCCCGAGGTTGACGTTATTTATGTACTTGTGGTGTTACGCATCTGTTACCCTTTCTTCTTCACTGCCCGCCTCAGCGCCCCACCTGGAAGCCGCGAGAGGCGGGCGAGAGTGGGGGCCCTCGGGCCCGTGTTGCTGTTTCTATCTTCCCACGTAGCGCCTCGGCAACCCCCGCTCTTCCGGGCTCCAGGGGACTGCTGCTTTCCTTTGGCACGCCCCCTCTCGGTATCTACACACACACCCCTCGTCCCTTGCTGGAGGGGAGGGGTCGCAGCTGCACATCCCCCCTTCCTCTCTGTAGAGCTATTGTACTGTGGGCTGGGGTCCGCCGAGGGGCTCCCGACAGATAAGCCTTTCTGTCGATAGCGCACGTTGGGGGAGGCATGTCTTTACCCTGTCATCCGTCCGCTCCCCCCACGAGAAAATGGGGTGAAGGGGATGTGAGGGGGGTGGTGGGGCTCGGCCGCACCGCAGTAGCCAAAGGCTGGAGCTGGGGAAGTTGCTCACGTGCTGGGCTAGCAGCGCTGGGGTTGCGCACGCCACTGCCGCTGTCTGGGACACTCAGAGTGTGTGTATGCGCGCGCTCTGTTGAGTTCCTTTGTCTTCTGCCGCTGCCGCCGCTTTCCCCTCCTCCCTCGATTCCTTCTCTCTCCTCCCTCCTCTCCTTTCTTTCCCCCTCCCTTCTTTCCCCTCTTTCTTAGACTCAAAACGCTGCTGCAGATGCAGGTTTGTAAATACTGGACCAACACACACAACATGGCTGACGCTCGCCCTGCTCCTTCGCCAGGCTCTCCTCTTTCTCCCACTGTCTCCGCCGCTTAGCCTCTCCTCCATTTAAGCTTTTGTTTCTTCCCCTTCATCTCCCATTAAAAAAAAAAAAATCACCCTCCTTATTGCGCGCATGGTGGGATTTCAAGGGTAAGGATCCTCGCTTGGAGGCTTTCTCCTTTCGTTTTGCTGTTTACAACAAAATGAAACCTAAAATCAGAGGGGGTTTGTGAGCCTAGCAAGGCCTGGAGGGAGGGGGAGAACTGGCTGAGCCATGCTGAGAGAGGATTGATTAGAATGCGCATATCTCTGGGGGAGGGCGTTGGTGCACCGAAGTGCTGGCAGAGATGAAATACTGTATTATGCTTACGAAATGATCTAGTGCTATTTCTTTCATTTTAGGATGTAGTTCAGTATAAGGTATCAACTTGGCACAGTCTTATTAAAAAGACCTGAACTAGTTATGTTAGAATAGGCGTTGTGTAGCGAAAAATCATAGTATAGGTTTTTTGGTGTTTTGGGCTTTCTCTGTATCTCCTTGTTAGTATCTTAAATAGCTCACGGGATATAAAACTGGAATTAACACTTGCCGGGCCTCTTTGTGTTGCTAATTTTCTGTCACAGACTAATTTGCCCTTGTGGTGATAATAGCGCAAACGGAAGCAGGGTTTTTTTGGTCGTTGTTGTTAAAAGGAGCACTTTTTCTTAAAAAAGAAAAGGTGTGGCATTGTGAAGTGCGATACTGAACTACAACACAGCATCTTTCTGACCTCTCCTAACACAAGGCAGACGTTCAGTTCAGCACTTTCCAATCTCAGTTATTCAGAGTACTCCCTTCTGGCTCTGATGAAAATAGCTTATATTTCATTGTTTTTTGTGTTGTTTTTTTTTAAATGACATAAAGCCAAAATAACATTTGAATTTCTTGGGCTTATCTAAAATGATCTGCTAGGGAACAGCATATCTAGGTTTTAATTTAAGGATGAATGCTCAAGGTGCAAAGGATGTGATACTTTCTATTGCTTTCTAAATACATGTGTTACTGTAACTCATAGTAAATGTTTCATTTTTCAAAGATTATATTTGAAAACACAGTCTTTATTCAAAGCATGTACACATTGATAGCCATTACTCCTATCAGAGCAGTGCCCTAAAGTAATGTCCTAACTCTTTTCTTTGGCTACTTTGCTTTGGAAGCTTCTAGTGGAGAAACACTGGCATAGCATAATCATAGTTTTTATTGAGACAGAAGTAGCTACTGCATTTTAATGCTAGAATTAAGTATCATATATTAATAATTTCTTTAGTCTATGTTTGTTTCTTCTTCCACTTTTTCCATCACCATTAACGAGTGTTGATTAACTGGAGGAGAAAATAAATTATAGTATTGAGTTTACCGCAATGTATAACTTGAGTGGAGTCATCCAAATTGCATTTTGGAATGTGTATTTGTGTCATGGCTCCCAAGCCAACTGTAATACTTATAGATGGAAAAAGCCTGAGTGAAAGTCTGTAACTTGATATGTCAGTAGATTTGTGCAGCGCTCAGTTACTTTTAACTATTATTAACAAATTAGTTAACTAATTCGTGTTTTATCTATGAACAGTCAAAAACGATCCTGGGATCACTAAAGTAATTTTCACGTAATGGTGAAATTATTTAATTGAATAATATACAGTATTTTTTAATGTTTTTACCATGTGGCAGTGGTTGGACTTAACTTTCTGTCTTAATCTAAACTGTGAATTTGGTGATGGCATGCAGAATTTGGGAGGTGAATTGATTTGGCTATCAGAGAGGTTGAGAATGTTTCTACAATTGGAGACTACCTTTTAATATTTCCTTTGTGTAACGTACATTGTAAAACTGCTGTAAATCCACGTTATGCAAGTCTTGTTTGACTTGCTTGGAAACTTTATTGTATATGTATTTCATCAGGTTGTAGAACTATTACAAATTGTTGTCATCAACTGTGGTAACTATATTAGATTTAAATATTACCTAATTGCATTCTAGTATCTGCAATTATTGCAAGGTGGTTGAGATCTGTTGTTAAATGATCTTTTCTGATGAGATTTTCTTGGAGATCTATCTGTAAAATAAGAGTTACTGACAGTATACTGTAAACATTTACAGGTAGGCTTTTAGAGCCTTTTTTGCTAAGGTTAGCTTTTAGTGTGTGTGTTTGGTTTGGTTTTTTTTAATGTTATTGTTGAATGCTCTTATGTGCTGTTCAAGGTTTGCACCTCTAATTAGTGGTGAGAGTAGATCTTAATTTTAAGAGTAACTTTATGGATTTCAACAATGCTTAGCGTGCAGATGAGCTGCTGAACTTTAGACCTTCAGTTACAGGTGGTAGTTTGAACAGAGAACTTCATCTCTTTGTTTCCCAATAATATTCCAGTTGTTTTTATATGGATGACTTACGGTAGCCGTTTATAGCGAGAACGTTTTTATCATTGTGACCAATTGCTGAGTCCACTTGCTATCTTTGAAATAATCTCTTTATTTTCACTGACACTTCTAGCATAGCTATATGCAGATCCTATTCTTTGACCACATTGTAGCTAATAGTCCCCTTGTACTAACAGTGCCAGCTACTTTAATTGAAGTGCCTTGGATTCAATCCCTGCAGCTCCATTTCCTGGGAGTGGTCAGTGGTGTGTGGTAACCTGGTTAGTCTTAATGTTCCTTTTTGGAGTTTTTGATTTGTTTGATTTAGTGTTAGAGTTCTGGGGAGCCTGTCTGACTGCTTAAGCTTAAGACTGCTTGTATCTGCAAGTTTGGAAGTGCTTTAGGATGAAAGTGCTCCAATAAAATGTGTTGCTGTGTTTAAGGTCACTAGATGATTTCTCATCCTTCTGTTTTCGGAGTCTTCCTAGTGGTTCAGAGGTAGTCCTGAATCCCAAGTTCCCTATGTAACTTTGGGTGTAGCCTATTAAGATGACAATTCCCTTTGAATGTGTACCTTGAAGGCTTTTTAATTCTATCCACTGTATTGCTTGGTGGGTTTTTTGTTTTCCCTAGATTACTATTAGGTCAGAACAAGTAATTAATATAGGGAACATGGGTAACTATTCTGTTTTAAGATTATTATGCTGAGTGGGTTGTAAAGTATAACATTACCTAGCAAACTGATGTCTATCACTGGTGCTGCTTGTTAAGTTGATATTGCCTTGCCCAGATGTTGTCAGTCATTTGTAAAATGAAGAAGTAAGCTTGACTTTTCCAGTGATGTTCACTGGCTTGTTCTAAAGTATACTAAGCTGCCATTATGCTGAATTCTGTAAAAAAGTTCCACCTATCTACACCTGTTATGGTTTGAAAAAACTCATAACAATTTATTGTCATTTGGACAATTATTCTATCACCCGATGACCCCTCCCCACCCGGAAAGGGGAATCAGGGAAAACAAGGAAACACAAGCAGCCTTCCAGTACCTGAAGGGGGCCTACAGGAAAGCTGGGGAGGGGCTGTTTGCAAGGGCATGTAGGGATAGGACAAGGGGCAATGGGTTTAAACTAGAGCAGGGTAGGTTTAGATTAGACATTAGGAAGAAGTTCTTTACAATGAGGGTGGGGAGGCACTGGAACAGGTTGCCCAGAGAGGTGGTGGAGGCCCCATCCCTGGAGACATTCAAAGCCAGGTTGGACAGGGCTCTGAGCAACCTGATCTAGTTGAAGATCTCACTGCAGGGGGGTTGGACTAGATGACCTTTAAAGGTCCCTTCCAACCCAGCACATTATATGATTCTATAATTTTTCACCTCTTTGCTAATACAGGACAAGAGGAATGAAATGTTCGAGTCACGCTTTTTGCTTGTCTGTAGAGGCAATTCCTCACAGGCAAAGCCTATTCACAGACAGTCCTTCCAGTTATGTAATATTTTGAAGTACAGTAACATAATAAAATCACCTTCTTTCTCTGCTGAGTTCTCACATCTGTAAATTACTTCAAGGTGTTGGTAAATGCTGTCAAGTACTGATCCAGTTCACAAGGGGACTGTTGTTTTCCCAAGATGCTATGTGTCTTGTGTTCTGAAAAAACACTCTAGCAAGGGGGAGTGAGCATTGAATACAGTGTTAATTCTTGAGCTACAGATTGGTTTTGACAGCTCAGTTAAAAGAAGTTCCTTGGCTTAAGCAAGTTTTACTAATTTTTGAGCAAAAATTTTTCATATACTCACAAACTCATGCAGGTGTTCTCTGAAAGTACATTTTTTCATAGTCCAGTAAATAATTTTTCAACAAATAACTTGAAATGGTTATTTGTCCTCTTCAATACTTCTTTAAGATCTTCTGCTTCTCATTTATTTTCATGGATATGTAAATATCCATGTAACTGTATTCCTCCCCCTTTTCTTTTTTTAAAAACTTTTGCAGGATGTTAATTGTTTTCCATCAAAAATCTGAAAGACCTTTACATAAACAGAAAATATCATATACTGTTATGATGCTGAGGGATTTAATCTTTTGTAGGAAAAAAATCAAACCCACAACAGTGTAGTAAGCAGTTTAAGTTCTTCTAATTCACCCTTGCTGATGATTTCAGTTGTCGTGGTTTTGGCCAAATTGGCCAATGACCGGCGACAGATGCTACCCCCAGCCTCTCGTACACGGAGAGGAGGAGGAGAGATGAAGAGATTTATGAGTTTAGAAGAAACTAAACTACTTTAATGAAATATTAATAATAAAATAAAAAGGAAATAATGAAATAGATACAGTATATACAAGACCGTATCAAGCTCCCAGGATGATGTCACTGGTAGGCACTGGGGAAGTCCCAGACTGGACTCAGCAACGGGTGGGAACTGGATTCCAGAGCTGGATTCAGGAACACACGGATCGGGATCAAAGGCAGATGAACAGACAGGGTCCTCCTCGAACGTGGGCCGTTGAAGAAGAGAGAGCTGACCCTTTGATCCCTCAGCTTTTATACTGAGCATGGGGCAGATGGGATGGAATAGCCCTATCGGTCACTTTTGGGTCACCTGTCCTGTCCGCTCCTCCCTGCAGGTGGGACCCCTCTACGCTTTTCCATTTCCGACCCTCCAACAGGGCAAATAACAAAATTATCTGACCTTGGTTGTTATAGCAATAAGTCTAAGCAAGAGCCTCTCTGCATACCATTCCTTGGCACTAATTGTAAATGTTGGTCTTATCTCTCTGAGAATGAACAGTTTTCTGCACAATATGCTGTTAATTTCAGAGAGTTAGAAGAGGTCTAGCTAAGAACTAAAATTACTGAACAGAAAATTGGTTCAGTTTAACCTTAAACCAGGACATTCCACCCCTCATTCCATACCATTTGCGTCATGCTCAGATCACTAATACTTTGATCTATCAAATCTATCCATACACCGTATATATAAAAATAGATATATGCAGGTTACTCAGTTATGATTCTATCTGCAAAAGTTCACGAAGTCCGTTTAGTTCATAACTGTAGGATTTCATCTCTCGTAGCAGAATCTCAGGGGAGGAAAGATGAATGAAATTCTGAGGGATGAATGAAATTCATTGTGGTCCATGCCCACAGGTAGCATGTCCATCTTGAAGAGTTTTGCTGGATGCCACTTGATGAAGCTAGCTCAGGTTTCATCACCACTGTGGCATCCTTAAAACACTTCTAGAACACTGTTAGTATCATATAACAATTAACATCATACAGCTCAGAATTAAGTCTTCTCACCCAGGGTCAAATTTCCTTGAGGCACACACTGAGCTTCTCCATTCTCCAGCATCACCCACCAAGTACATCCAGGTCCTTGAGCAAAAACAGTCCCACGAATGGGTTTGCCTTTGCCTGAGGCAGGAAAAACCCAAACAGCTTTCCCCAGCATATTCCTTCCATGCACCACAGGGACTTTATCCCCTTCTACTGTATGTAAAAGGCCTGATTGAGCAGGACCAGCTCGATTGATGGATCCAATGGTGTTAACTAACCAGGTAGCTTGTGCTAAATGCTTGTCCCAATTTTTAAAAGATCCACCACCCATTGCTTTCAGGGTAGTTTTTAATAATCCATTGTATTGCTCAATTTTCCCAGAAGCCGGTGCATGATAGGGGATATGATATACCCACTCAATGCCATGTTCTTTGGCCCAATTACTTATAAGACTGTTTTTGAAACGAGTCCCCTTGTCTGACTCAATTCCTTCTGGAGTACCATGTCGCCACAAGACTTGCCTTTCAAGGCCCAGGATGGTATTCCGGGCAGTGGCATGGGGTACGGCCTAGGTTTCCAACCATCCGGTGCTTCTTTCCACCATTGTAAGCACGTAGCGCTTACCCTGGCAGGTTTGTGGGAGTGTGATACAGTCAATTTGCCAGGCCTCCCCATACTTATATTTCAGCCATCATCCTCCATACCAGAGAGGTTTTAACCTTTTAGCTTGCTTGATTTAGGTGCATGTTTCACAATCGTGGATAACCTGCACAGCAGCGCCCATGGTTAGATCCACCCCTTGGAGCCCATTTATATGTTGCATCTCTTCCTTGATGACCTGACGTGTCATGGGCCCACTGAGCTAAAAACAGTTCACCTTTATGTTCCCAGTCCAAATCTGTCTGGAAGATCTTAGCAGCCTGGTCCACTTGCTGATTGTTTTGATGTTCCTCAGTGGCCTGACTCATGGGTATGTGGGCATCTACATGGCGTACTTTCACAACTAGTTTTCCTAGCCAGTCAGCAATGTCTTGCCACAATTCAGCAGCCCAGATGGTTTTACGCCTGCGCTGCCAGTTGCTCTGCTTCCACTGCTTTAACCATCCCCACAGAGCATTGGCCACCATCCATGAGTCAGTATAGAGATAGAGTATTGGCCACTTTTCTCATTCAGCAATGTCTAAGGCCAGCTGGATGGCTTTTTCCTCTGCCAATTGACTCAATTCACCTTCTCCTTCAGGAGCTTCTGCAACTCATCATGTAGGACTCCACACAGCAGCTTTCCACCTTCGATGCTTTCCTACAATATGACAACATCCATCAGTGAACAAGGCACACTGTTTCTCATGATCTGAGAGTTCATTATGTGGTGGGGCTTCCTCAGCACGAGTCACCACCTCCTCTGGTGGCATTGTGAAGTCTTTGCCTTCAGGCCAGTTTGTGATCACTTCTACGATTCCTGGACTATTTGGGTTTCCTATTCGAGCTCGCTGTGTGATTAAGGCAACCCACTTACTCCAGCTAGCATCAGTGGCATGATGAGTAGAAGGAACTTTACCCTTGAACATCCAGACAAGTGCTGCTAATTGGGGTGCCAGGAGGAGCTGTGCTTCAGTACCAACTACTTTTGAAGCAGCTCTGACTCCTTCATGTGCTGCCAAGATTTCTTTCTCAGTTGGGGCATAGTTGGCCTCAGAGCCTTTATAGCCTCGACTCCAGAATCCTAGGGGTCGACCTCGAGTCTCCCCTGGTGCTTTCTGCCAGAGGCTCCAGGTAGGGCCATGTCTCGGGCGGAGTGATTAATTTCACTTGTAAGAGAGAAGGAGTAAAATATTTATTGATATAAAACAGTGATTTAACAAAGTTAGTAGTGAATGCGACAGTGTTTTACGAGATTCAATGCCAGGGTACACTTGATTATTTACTGCATAGAGGCCAGGGTCAGACAAGCTGTCAGGGAGACCCTCCCATTGAGTCATGAGGTTCAGAAAGGACCCCCTGGCTTTCTAAACTCCTTCTCAGAGAGGAGCCTAGGTGCGACTGGATCCAATCCTAGTCCCAAACTTGGTCAATGGTTTATGTCTAAAGGATTATATATGTGCAATCAATCCTTTATATCACTTAGCTAAGATTTCAGAGTTTAGCATGCTCTTAGTCACTTACCGAGGATCTGTTGTGGCAAGGGATCTCTCAGCCTCGAGGAGAAGAACCTTAAGCGAGTGTCCCCGCTCAAGGGGAGATCCTGTTGTGCAGCCTGCTGCCGTGCAGGAGAGCTCAAAGGGCTCTTGGGCTGTCCGCTATTTATGGAGTAAGATAATTGACCTATAGTCATATTCCCATGGGAACAAGATACCTAGGTCCCCAATCCAGACAGTGTTTTGACTATGTTGCCAGCCATCCCCCAAAGTTCAAGTGCAACTCATAACTCCCGCTGATGGCCATGGCTTGAGCAGGAGCCGGGCGAGGAAGGGGGAAATGGGGAGAGCACACCGCCACACTCCACCCTGTGACTATAGTCAATTCATCTTACCTTCACAGAGTGGTGGTATGGTCACCTCTTGCCTCTGTGCCATAAATAGTATGCTAATAGCATACTAGCTAATGCGCTTACAGATTCACAGTAAGTAGACAGTAAAGCACAGCTATTTGTTGTGGTGTATGAGGGCACGGACTCCGGCTGTGATAAGCACAAAATCGTTTATTGCTTCTCAAGCCTTGGCTTTTATACCCGAGCTCTAAAACTTTCCATGCATCTGCTAGGCAAGTAAACACATATTTCAGATCACTAACCCAGTCGCCTTGTTCAGTTCCCACCAAGATAAGCACGTGAAGCTGTTTTCTTGTTCCATGTTTATACTGAACCAGTTCCTCTTCGTTCCATCCATATCGACATCTGCGTTCCTGTTTCTGTGTGCTCTGCTCACTGTGTCCTTGGCCATACGCAGGCCTCTGCTCGTAGATCTGCCACAATTTTTTATTTGTTAATTTGTATGTTTTGGGTGGTTGAAGTTGGGTTATTTGTTTGGTCAAGTATCAAACTTTTATATACAACATAACTATAAGCAACAAACACATTAAAATTAGAACTAGCAAGATCACAACTGGGTGAAGCATACAATTAAACAGTCCCGTTGCTCTTGGTGACCATCCAAGAAGAATTTCCCACCAATGGTGTTCTCCATCCTTCTTTACTCTTTCAAAGACACGGTGTAGCTCTTCTGTATCATACTTCTGGATTTGTTCTAGCAGCTGACACAGGTCATCATGTTGTAGTAGTTTCTTCACCAATTGTTGTGGTTTTGGCCGGATTGGCTAATCAGAATGACAGATGGCCCTCCCCCCACCTCTCCAAAGAGAGGAGAGGAAGAGATAAGGAGATTTACGAGTTTAGAAAAAGAACTAAACTACTTTAATGAAAATAATAATAAATAATAAAATAGTAAACAATAATAGAATAACAAAAATTAAAGGAAAAAAAAGTATACAATATATACAAAACCGTATCCAGCTCCCAGGATGGCGATCGTGTCACCAGCAGACACAGGGAAAGTCCCAGACTGGAGTCAGCGACGGACAGGAGCTGAATTCCGGAACTAGAGTCAGGGATGCTCAGATCGGGATCAAAAGCAGACAAACAGACAGGGTCCTCCTCAGACGTTGGCCATTGAAGAAAAAAAGTGAGCCGGAGCTGCCTTGACCCTTTGATCCCTCAGCTTTTATACTGAGCGTGATGCAGATGGGATGGAATACCCCTGTTGGTCAGTTTTGGGTCACCTGTCCTGTCTGCTCCTCCCTGCAGGTGGGACCCCTCTATGCTTCTCCACTTCTGACCCTCTAACGGGGCAAACAGCGAAGTGAGCTGACCTTGGTTGTTATAGCAATAAGTCTAAGCAAGAGCCTCTGTGCATACCGTTCCTTGGTATAATCAGGTCTTGTCACTCTGAGAGCGAACAGTGTCTGAACAACATGGTGTTAATTTCAGACTTTAGTCAGTTAGAAGAGGCCCAGCTAAAAAGTAAAATTACAAATCAGAAAATTGGTTCTGTTTTACCTCAAACCAGGACACCAATGTAAGATTCATTCCGATAGGGGTAGACAACAAATCTCAAATCAATGTATAATTAGATTGTAGCAATTGGTAAGACATTACAGGAGCTGAATAATTGAAGTCACATCCCATAATTTTAGCAAAATTACAAACACAAACATTTGAGTGATTACTTGTATCTACAGTGACATTATCTACGAATATAGTATTACAAAGGGTTCTCATACAAACACATCCTTTCCCAACATATGTAAGTACAGTTTCAGGATTTTCATCGAGATGTATTTCAAAATGACAAACATTCTGTTCAGTGTCAAGACAAACATCTTGGGCTTTGATGGTGTTACTCTCACAAATAATTCCTTGTTGTTCTCGTACAAAGCAGGCATTAACATGAACGGTCTGCCATTTGTTCCCATTCCATTGGGCCCACACTCTATGTTCTAATGGATAGAGTATAGTTCCATTGTGATTTAATCCTAGTGCAATGATTGGGTATATGGTGTATACCGAAGCATTGGGTGTTGTTAGGACAAAAGCTGTAGATGGGGTTGTAAGTGAAATTGACTAAATACCACTAGGATTGAAATTCCCTTTCAAATTCAGTTGCATTATTCCAGATTACTTTTCGAATTTCAGTGGGTAAGGTACCTTCTTCACCTTCTTGTACAATTGCTGCTACCGTAGATTGCATCCACAGCTGAGCTTGGATACAACTAAGAGCTAGAGAAACATTGGTTTGGGCTACACCAGGTGCATCCACAATCAACTGGTGATCCCTCTTATTAATTCTTTCCCACTGAGGCAATACATCAGATAAGAGCCATTGGTTAGTTCCCAGTGCTAATAGGGAAGATCACAATGGGTGTTCCAATTTGTTTAAATCACTTGTTGTGCTTAGTTTATTTGCAAGTACTTCAGCATCTATACTATTTAAGACTCCCAGTCCTGTCCCTATGATACCAGTCGCATCTCTCCTTGTTTGTCTTGGAGAGGTGAATGTTCACCCATGTAATCATGCTAACCATCCTGCATAGGATGTACTCAGGAATGATGAACAGGCTGGTTCGATGGTAGAGATGTTAATTTGCATCAGTAGATCAGTAGTTCTACTCGTTTAAGAGACCATGATGGATTAAATAACACTCATTGTTGGCCTGTATTTTTGATCACATATGGTCCAATTTCAGAAATTTGTGGGGATAGAGTTTTCTCATCATTTACAATCGGTGTGGAAGTTGTCATATGAGGCTCAGTAATGTCAATTTTGAATTTAAATGATAGTCCCACACTATGGCAAGCCCAGAGACAGACTACAAAAAACAGGTTGTACTAAGGTAAAATTGTACCAACAGTCCAATTTTTCAGAGGCGCACTGTTTAGTACCATTGATTATTTGGTTTGATACAGTGCTGTACACTGAAATCTGAGATGCTTTCTCATGGGTAGACCCATTGATCATCTGGCACCCTATTTGAATTCTTTTCCCTGCTGTTCCCTGAAGTCAGAGAACTCTATTAGTTCCGTCTGTATCCCAGCTCCATTCCTTTTCTAAGTATACTTTGTTTCCATGCGTGACCACAGTGGAAAGATTTAAGTCTCCCTTCCTAGAGTGTATTCCCATACTCCTGGTATGCTTAACACGAGCTTGAGACCATGGCCACTCTAGAGTTCTTCGACCACAGGTTAGAAGCAGCATTGCTGAGGTTTGGAATATTAACACAAACACAGCACTTCTGTTTGCCATCCTGCAGGCTGCTGTAAGAGAAAACAAAGACTTGTTTCGGTGGGGAGAGTCTGAACAGGCACAATACCTGTGGCTGGTCACAGACAATCACAGGCTGTCCTGGCTGTAATGTTGTCGGATATTCTTTTTCCTCATTGGATGGGACACTGAGCTCAGTTTTTACAAAGAATGCTCGTCTTACAGGGCTTCCAGTGGGCCCATATTGATTATTTAATTGATGGACTACTTTGGAAAGTCTCCTATCCCATTGAGCCTCGTGTGGTTTGAGATTCTTTTTCAATAAGCCATTAGCTCTTTCTACCATCCCATTTGATTGAGGGTAGTACGGTGTGTGGAATACCCATTTAATTCCCTCTTGCTTTGCCCAATTTTGCACTTCTTTACATGAAAAATGTGAGACATTATCACTTTGGATAACATCAGGAGTAGGTAGATTTGAGAACAATAACGATAGTCCTAGGATTGTATTTTTTCCATCAGCTCTCTGACATTTAGTGGCCATAAGCAAGCTGGAGATGACCTCCACTCCTGTGAGGATATATCAATATCCTGCAGAGGATTTGAATGGTCCAGTATAATCAATTTGCCACGTAGACTATAGTGTTTTCCCTTCATTGATATGTAGAGGTGGTGCTTTAGCAGGATGATCTGCCTGCAATCTCAGTCTACACTGGGGACATTCTGTAAGAATAGTTTCACAAATTTTCCAGCTTATAGGCCAGCCTTTGCTCTGTGCAGTAAAGTAAAGTGCTGATTTACCTGTGTGGCCTAAGTTTTGATGTAACCACTCTCCCAATCGATACCACTCTGAATCTAAGGTGATTTTCCTAATTTTGGTTAGCTCATCTACCTTTTGATTCCACTTTGTAGCAGGTTGATTATCCTTAGCATGAGCTTTAACCCATCCAATCCTAAAAGGTGTTTTCCTGGCTATATCCAGCAATAGTTGCCAGTCTGTCTTTCTCGCAACTGGGGATCCATTTACTTCCCAGTTTAAGGTTTCCCATTGACAGAGCCACTGTGTGGCACCGGCCCATACAGCATAAGAGTCTACATATATAATTTTTGCTCCATTCTGTGCCGCCAAAACAACTGCTCTTATTTCCCCTACTTGTGCACTACCTTCACCTTCCTCTACTACTTGTTTGCCAGAGGTAATATCTAATGCAACAGCTTTATGTTGCCATTTACCATTTACTCTTTTCGCAGAAGCATCTGTAAACCAAATGTTTTCCGTTGGAGTATTCTCAGTAAGGGGTGGTGCATCCAGAATGGGTGAAGGTTTAAAAGGTTGTTGTAACGCTAAAGGATCTGTGTTTACAGGCATCTGCAATTTGGAAACCTTGGTGTGTCCCTCAGTTAATTGCATATTTTCTGCTACTCCCGTTAGGTAGGCATACCATTTTCTGATAGTGGGTTTCTGTGTGACTCCTTCTGGGGGAGCAGTCCCCTTAAGGATTGCTTCTAGTAAATTAAAGGGTCCTCTAGTTTGCACAGGTTGTCCCTGATGTATTTTCTCAACTTGTTTAAGTGCGTGGACTAAAGACAAAAGTCCCTTTTCCCATTCAGAGTACCGTTGTTCTGTCTCTTTAAATGCAGTTGAGCTAAACAATAGAGGTCTTTTTGGTCCATCGGGGCCAGTTTGGAACAGATTACAATAAGTAGCATGTTCTTCGAAACCCCGTTCTGCTCTGATAGGGTCACGGGGGTGTACCAGTCCCAGTGACTCTGGTATGTTTTTAATTCTTCGATTAAAGTTTTTACTGCCTCATTATGTTCTGATCTCCACTCCCAGGATTTGCCTTTCCGTAAAAGTGAGTATAATGGACAGGAAATTATAGAAAATCCAGGCACATGCTTCCTCCAGTATCCTAAAGTTCCCATTAATTGTTGTAATTCCTTCCTTGATTGGGGCATTTGCAGCTCTTCAATTTTTCTTAAGGTATCTGGAGGAATCACAGCACTGCCTGCTATCCAGCAAGCGCCTAAAAATTTTACTTCTTTACTTGGTCCCTGACATTTTCCAGGTGGCACCTCAATTTCTGCTTTATTTAGTGCTTGACACGCTGCTGCTGCTTCCCCCACTGTCTCAGGAGAAGTTCCTCCGATCAGAATATCATCTATATATTGGGACAGTTTTACACCTTGGGGGAGTGAGACTGTCTGTAAAAGTTCGGCAAGCGCGGCATGAGCAATTGTGGGTGAATGTTTATACCCCTGTGGGAGTCTGTTAAAGGTATATTGTATTC
The DNA here is from genome assembly GCF_028500815.1 of Rissa tridactyla. Classification (NCBI taxonomy): domain Eukaryota; kingdom Metazoa; phylum Chordata; class Aves; order Charadriiformes; family Laridae; genus Rissa; species Rissa tridactyla. The sequence goes on from NC_071496.1 coordinate 7,520,769, forward strand.
CCCCCCAAGTGAAAGCAAACTTCTCTTTATCCTCCTCCTTCAAGGGAACCATAAAGAACATATCCTTTACATCTAATGCCGCCATCCATGGGTGGGCAGCTGCTTGCAGAGTAGCTGTTGAAGTTGCAATGTTTGGTACAGCAGCCGTTAGCGGGGCTGGGGCTGTATTAGCATTTAGACGCAGTAATTGATTGTTAAATGCCACCTTCCATCAGGTTTCCGAACCGGCCAGATGAGTGAGTTATACGGGGAGTGGGTTCTGGAGATAATTTGTCTTTTCTCTAAATCAGCTATGACTTCAGAAATGCCCTTTCGTGCCTCAGCAGCGATCGGGTACTGCGGTACATTTGTAATCTTTGACTCCGGGAGCGCAGGGGCTGAGCGGAGCACCTGCACTGCGGCTTCCTGGTTTCCGCACGGGTTAAGGTCAGTGCTTGAGCCGAAAGACCACACGCTGCCGTCCAGCAGACACCAGGTTCCGCCATTTAAAATATCAAAACCTAAAGTATTTTCATGATGAACTTCAATTGCAAAGCAAGTAGACGATGTGCGCTTCTCGCCCGGGAGCCATAAACTAACCTTAGCAGTTTGACATACATCAGTTCCCCCGTTCACACCTGTAATTCTAACTCTTTGCCATCCAGATCGCACGCCCAGCTTCTCGGCATCTTGTTGTGTTAATATTGAAATTTGTGCCCCCGTATCTATTAAAAACTTTACTAATTGTCTTCGAGGACCAACTGGAATTAATATGTATGGGCCATCATCACTTATCCACTGATAAGCCTCCACTTTCCGGACAGGCAGGCCCAATTGCCTTCCGGACATCACTCGTTTTTTGACTTGGTGTCCTGCAATTCCCCCTTAAGAGGGAGAAAGGGATTATCCTCCTTTAAAGAAGTTGAAATACAGTCTCTGTTTACACCGTGTCCTGGTTCCGGTGGGGATAGGGTTAACTTTTCCTGGTATTCCATGCCATGTGAGCCACGCCCACCCTGAGCTGCCGGGGGAGGGGGCAGGAAGTTGCTGCTTAAAAGCGGGCTGGGGCGGCCCGGGTCCGGCCGGCGAGCGGCGGGGGAACGGCGGTTCCGTAATCGTGTTTGTATATTCCCCTATCCGTGTTGTTGTTGTTGTTGTTGTTTGCCTGTTCCCTTTGCTGTTCTGTTAAACTGCCTTTGTCTCAACCCAAGAGTCTTGCCTTTTCTTACGATTCTTCCTGTGTTTGGAAGGCACGAGCGAGCGGCACGTGGTTCTTTCTTGCCGTCTGAGGCTAAACCATGACAGTCCTTTTTGGCGCCCAACGTGGGGCTCGAAGGGTTGAGATAACGACAGAATCCAACTAGAACGTGGAAAAAACGGTTTTGGGTTTTTTTTGTATGCATTTATTTTATTAGGTAAGTAGTCACTGGTCATCATGTTGCTTGGTTTGTTTTCATGGCTGTGTTACATAAATTCCTATATGGCTTATGTACTCCCTGCGATGCTGTTTACCATGTCTGGAAAAGGGATGAGGATTATCATTCTGCTGTCCTGTGCGATATCTGTTTATGATATGATAACATCACTGTTCAGACGGCTATTTTGGGGTGTTTATGTGGTTTTGCTGTCCTGTCCGTACATTGGACACCGTCTCTCAGAATTTGTTAATAATTTCCCCAGCCCTTTTGCCTCCCTTTTCTCCTTCGGGTCAGGTATGACAGCTTTTGAGAATTTTGAATATCCTTGGGATACTCAAACTAGCGTGTTCCTAGTGCTATGTCTCCTGAATACGTTCCAGGTCTTGTTTAGGGTTAAGCGACTATTTAAGACTACCACCCGGAGATCTGCTCCGAGGCTGGATAGTCAGGGGTGGCATGGCATGTGGGAGAGCATGGGCAGGTACCTAGAGAACTACTCACCTCCAATGGTCTGGGACTTCACCCCTGAACAATTACAGGACCCTGATAAAGTGGTAGAATATTTGAAGGGAAAATGCTGCGGCTATTCCAGAGAGGCACAACTCACCGCGCTGTGCTGGGCCCTGGCCAGTATCTACCAGGCACTGCTCAGAATTATGCAGCACCCTCAAGGGGAAGAGATGGAAACCAGACTGGCGGCCCCTGCGGCGGCCCCTGCGGCTGCTGCAGCCCCTGCGGCGGCCCCTGCGGCTGCTGCAATCCTTGCGACGGACACTGCGGCTGCTGCAATCCTTGCGACGGACACTGCGGCTACTGCAACCCCCGTGGTAGCCACTGCCACTGAACCAGGGAACCAACCCATGCCAGTATCAGTTGCCCCCATACAGAAGAAGAAGTACACAAAGAAATCAGTTCGCTTAGTAAGAGATGATGATGAACCAGGGCCATCACGAGAGCAGGAGGAAGAGGCAGAACCAGAGATAATTACTCGATCCCTATCCTTGAGTGAGCTGTCGATATGCGAAAAGATTTCAGCCGACTTTCAGGCGAGCACATTGTCACCTGGCTGCTCCGGTGCTGGGATAATGGGGCCAGTAGCCTGGAATTAGAGGGTAGGGAGGCCAGGCAGCTGGGATCCCTGTCTAGGGAAGGCGGCACTGACAAGGCGATCGGGAAGAAGACCCAAGCCCTCAGCCTCTGGAAACGACTCCTGTTAGGCGTGAGGGAGAGGTACCCCTTCAGTGAGGATGTTGTATGTCAGCCAAGCAAGTGGACTACCATGGAAAGAGGTATCCAGTACCTGAGAGAATTAGCCGTGCGGGAGATGATTTATTATGACTTGGACAATGCAGACTTACCCACAGACCCTGATGAGGTGCGATGCACAAGGCCCATGTGGCGGAAGTTTGTACGGAGCGCACCATCGTCATATGCCAACTCACTGGCAGTAATGGAATGGAAAGGTGAAGAGAGACCAACGGTGGATGAGGTGGCTGGCTGGATCCGGCGATATGAAGAAAGTCTCTCTTCCCCCCTTGTCTCAGCTGTGGAGAAACTGTCGCGGAAGGTCCAGCAACTTGAAGAGAATATGTCCTACTCCCCACCTGCACGGGCCAGCGTCTCAGCTATTAGAAGCAGGCATTTCCCCACTCGAGAGAGAGAGTACAGAGGGTACACACCACGAGGCACCCTGTGGTTCTACCTGCGGGACCACGGAGAGGACATGAGGAAGTGGGACGGACAACCTACTTCGATCCTGCGGACACGGGTACAGGAGTTGCAAGGAAGGACAACCACAAAAGGGGATCCCTCCAGGAAAAGTGCCGCCCCAGTTTCCAGTGGGCCGTTCCCCAGACAAAGCAGAAGGCCTGATCTTGCTTCTGATCCTCTTGAAGGAACTTCCAAGTCATTTATGCAAGAAGTGAGTAATGGATACTATGACCAGTATTAGGGGGGCCCTGCCTCCGGCCGGGTGGAGGAAAGGGACAACCGGGTTTATTGGACGGTGTGGATTCGATGGCCTGGCACATCAGACCCACAGGAGTATAAGGCTCTAGTGGACACGGGTGCGCAGTGTACTGTAATACCATCAAGCTATAGAGGGGCAGAACCCATTTGTATTTCTGGGGTGACAGGGGGATCCCAAGAGTTGACTGTACTGGAGGCAGAAGTGAGCCTAACTGGGAATGAGTGGCAAAAGCATCCCATTGTGACTGGCCCAGAGGCTCCGTGCATCCTTGGTATAGATTACCTCAGGAGAGGGTATTTTAAGGACCCAAAAGGGTACCGCTGGGCCTTTGGCATAGCTGCTTTGGAGACAGAGGAAGTTAAACAGTTGTCTGCCTTGCCTGGTCTCTCGGAGGATTCTTCTTTTGTGGGGTTGTTGAGGGTCAAAGAACAACAGGTGCCGATTGCTACCACAACGGTGCATCGGCGGCAGTATCGCACTAACCGAGACTCTCTGATTCCCATCCATGAGCTGATTCGTCAACTAGAGGTTCAAGGAGTGATCAGCAAGACTCGCTCACCCTTTAACAGTCCCATATGGCCGGTGCGAAAATCTAATGGAGAGTGGAGGCTAACTGTAGACTATCGTGGTCTGAATGAAGTCACGCCACCCCTGAGTGCTGCTGTGCCGGACATGCTAGAACTCCAGTACGAACTGGAGTCCAAGGCAGCCAAGTGGTATGCCACGATTGATATAGCGAATGCATTCTTCTCAATCCCTTTGGCAGCAGAGTGCAGGCCACAGTTTGCTTTCACTTGGAGGGGCATCCAATACACCTGGAATCGACTGCCCCAGGGGTGGAAACACAGCCCCACCATTTGCCATGGACTGATCCAGACTGCACTGGAACAGGGTGAAGCTCCAGAACACCTGCAGTACATTGATGACATCATTGTATGGGGAAACACAGCAGAAGAAGTTTTTGAGAAAGGGAGTAAAATAGTCCAAATCCTTCTGAACGCTGGTTTTGCTATAAAGCGAAGTAAGGTCAAGGGACCTGCGCAGGAGATCCAGTTTTTACGAATAAAATGGCAAGATGGACGCTGTCAGATTCCAATGGATGTGATCAACAAAATAGCAGCTATGTCTCCACCAACTAGTAAAAAGGAAACACAGGCTTTCTTAGGTATTGTGGGTTTTTGGAGAATGCATATCCCAGATTACAGTCAAATTGTAAGCCCTCTGTATCAAGTAACCCGGAAGAAGAATGATTTTAAATGGGGTCCTGAGCAACGACAATCTTTTGAACAAATCAAACAGGAAATAGTCCATGCAGTGGCCCTGGGGCCAGTCCGGGCAGGACAAGATGTTAAAAATGTGCTCTACACCGCAGCCGGGGAGAACGGCCCTACCTGGAGCCTCTGGCAGAAAGCACCAGGGGAGACTCGAGGTCGACCCCTAGGGTTTTGGAGTCGTGGATACAGAGGATCCGAAGCCCGCTACACTCCAACAGAAAAAGAGATATTGGCAGCATATGAAGGGGTTCGAGCTGCTTCGGAAGTAGTTGGTACAGAAGCACAGCTCCTCTTAGCACCTCGACTGCCGGTGCTGGGTTGGATGTTCAAAGAAAGGGTCCCCACCACACATCATGCAACCGATGCTACATGGAGTAAGTGGATTGCACTGATCACACAGCGAACTCGAATGGGAAACCCCAGTCGCCCAGGAATTCTGGAAGTGATCATGGACTGGCCAGAAGGCAAGGATTTCGGAATGTCACCAGAGGAGGAGGTGACGCGTGCAGAAGAGGCCCCACCATATAATAAACTGCCAGAAAATGAGAAGAAATATGCCTTGTTCACTGATGGGTCCTGCCGGATTGTGGGAAAGCATCGAAAGTGGAAGGCTGCTGTGTGGAGTCCTACACGACGGGTTGCAGAAGCCAGTGAGGGACAGGGTGAATCGAGCCAGTTTGCAGAGGTGAAGGCTATTCAGCTGGCTTTGGACATTGCCAAGCGAGAAAAAGGGCCAGTACTTTATCTCTACACTGACTCATGGATGGTGGCAAATGCTCTGTGGGGGTGGTTACAGCAGTGGAAGCAGGGCAACTGGCAGCGCAGAGGCAAACCCATCTGGGCTGCTGACCTATGGCAAGATATTGCTGCCCGGATAGAGAATCTGGTTGTGAAAGTACGCCATGTAGATGCCCACGTACCAAAGAATCGGGCCACGGAGGAACATCAGAACAACCAGCAGGTGGATCGGGCCGCTAGGATTGAAGTGGCTCAGGTGGATCTGGACTGGCAACATAAGGGTGAACTATTCATAGCTCGGTGGGCCCATGACTCCTCAGGCCATCAAGGGAGAGATGCGACATATAGATGGGCTCGTGACCGAGGGGTGGACTTGACCATGGACACTATTGCACAGGTCATCCATGAATGTGAGACATGCGCTGCGATCAAACAAGCCAAGCGTTTGAAGCCTCTTTGGTATGGAGGGCGATGGCTGAAATACAAATATGGGGAGGCCTGGCAGATTGATTATATCACACTGCCACAAACCCATCAAGGCAAGCGCTATGTGCTCACAATGGTGGAAGCAACCACTGGATGGCTGGAAACATACCCTGTGCCCCATGCCACTGCCCGGAACACTATCCTGGGCCTTGAAAAGCAAGTCCTGTGGCGACATGGTACCCCAGAGAGAATTGAGTCGGACAATGGGACTCATTTCCGAAACAGCCTCATAGACACCTGGGCCAAAGAGCATGGTATCGAGTGGGTGTATCACATCCCCTATCACGCACCAGCCTCTGGGAAGATAGAACGATACAATGGACTGTTAAAAACTACACTGAGAGCAATGGGTGGTGGGACTTTCAAACACTGGGATACGCATTTAGCAAAAGCTACCTGGCTAGTTAACACCAGGGGACCTACCAATCGGGCTGGCCCTGCCCAATCAAAACTTCCACGTACTGTAGAAGGAGATAAAGTCCCCGTAGTGCACATGAAGAATATGCTAGGGAAGACAGTCTGGGTTAGTCCTGCCTCAGGCAAAGGCAAACCCATCCGTGGGATCGCTTTTGCCCAAGGACCTGGGTGCGCTTGGTGGGTGATGCGGAAGGATGGGGAAGTCCGATGTGTACCTCATGGAGATCTGATTTTGGGCGAGAATAGCCAATGAATCAGATTGTGTGCTGTTAATTGCTAAGTAACCCTGCCACTGTATGTCCTCATTGCTATAATTGCTATCAGTTGTACTACAAGTAAGGCACAGGGATGATGGGATAAGAAGTGATCTCAGCAGCCGGCGCCCAGCAGTTTCCTCAAGATCTACATCTTCAGCCCACGGACTGCGTGCATGAGCCACACCAGGTGCACCAGTCACAAGCTCCGAAAAAAAATACAGCATGCAACAGACCAGCACCACCCAGCATCTCACCTGCCCTGAGAGACTGTTCTAACAGATGGAGCCCAAAGCCGTGGATTAAAAGAACTCAACGGACACTTTGGAGGGATGACCCATAAACTAAGGGTATTATATGTGTGTATATATATATATATATAACAGGGGAAAGTGGTGGCAATTCATTGGAACCTGCTGGGCATGGCATAGATGGTATGGAATAAGGGGTGGATAATGTCCTGGTTCCGGTGGGGATAGGGTTAACTTTTCCTGGTATTCCATGCCATGTGAGCCACGCCCACCCTGAGCTGCCGGGGGAGGGGGCAGGAAGTTGCTGCTTAAAAGCGGGCTGGGGCGTCCCGGGTCCGGCCGGCGAGCGGCGGGGGAGCGGCGGTTCCGTAATCGTGTTTGTATATTCCCCTGTCCGTGTTGTTGTTGTTGTTTGCCTGTTCCCTTTGCTGTTCTGTTAAACTGCCTTTGTCTCAACCCAAGAGTCTTGCCTTTTCTTACGATTCTTCCTGTATTAGGAAGGCGCGAGCGAGCGGCACGTGGTTCTTTCTTGCCGTCTGAGGCTAAACCACGACACACCGCTATCTTGTTTCAGGAATGCTTCAATCAGACTCAAGATAATGCCAGTAGGCCGACCTTGAATCGTGGCTCTGGGAATGCCTAGTGCTAATGCTTTCCTCCACAATTCATTCCTCCGTTCTTGAGACTCTGTTTGCAAGTTTTTATTTCCCTTTGATTTAATTCCTGTTCCCTGTTTCACGGGTCTTACTTTGTGATCTCCACCCTGGGATTTCTGGCTTTGTTTTTCAACTGCTGCACCGTTGTCCCAGCCCGTGTCACGGCAGTAGATAACAATGCTGCGCATTGATTCTGCCCATGTAGGGATTTGCCTGGGAGGACGATTGCCCTGTGTATTAAATTCGGTATCTCTTCTAATCTCATCCTGTTTTGCAACTAGGTGAGGTTTAAGAACTGCTGGGGCTCCTCTGACCAGTGGTTTTAACATTGCAAAATCTACTGCAGCAGATAGTGGGACATCGTGGCGTCCTCGTTCATCCATGGCTTGCATGCAAGCGGCTTTTGTGACGGCTGTGGATAACTCACTTAAAGATTTGATGGGGATTATAGAGGGCTCACCCCGTTCCATGGTGTCGATTCCTCCCGCCCAATAAGCTACTCGGCTGGTGATAGAATGGGGGGTATCTGCCGGGTCAGGTCCTAAATTTAAGAAAACTCCTGGACCCCAATAGCCACTGGCTTCATCCTGGCTTAACATGATTCGGTCGCTGACACTTAAGCATACTTGCCAAGTATTCAGTTTCACCGGGATTTCTGCTATATCTCTCTTGCAAATTTGTCAATTGCAACGGATCCCAGGGACTGGTTTGTGTAGTATGCTGTGGATTACCACCCCGAGGTCCCGCAGTTACTTCTGTTTTAACAATGGGTCTGGCTTCATATCTGTGAGGATTTGTGGGGAACAAAGGAACATCATCTTCTGACTCGCTGTCATCAGGATCACCCCAAATGTTTCCGTCCCAATCTTCAGGGGATACTATCAGTTTCCTAATCTGCACAATGTCAGGGGGGTGGGGAGCCTGTATAAGCATCATTTCGACCTTTTCTCCCAATTTCCGCCTTTTCTGAAGGTTGCGGCAGGGGAGGTTTAGATTAGATGTTAGGAAGAATTACTTTACTGAACGAGTGGTCAGGCACTGGAACAGCCTGCACAGGGAGGGGGTTGAGTCACCATCCCTGGAGGTATTTAAGAAACATCTAGATTTGGCACTTCAGGGCATGCTCTAGTGGCAGAGATTGTAGGTTGGTTGTTTGTTTGTGGTGGTTTGTGGGTTGTTTCGTTGGGTTTTTTTGGGTGTGTGTATGGTTGGGGTCGATGATCTCAAAGGTCCTTTCCAACCATGAAGATTCTATGATTCTCCTTTTCTTCCTGCAATTGTTTTTGCAGCTGTTCATTTTTAAAAGATAGCAGTAACTCAGTTGCCTTCCTGCTCTCTATTCCCTTCTCTAGGTCCTGCTCTCTCCTATTTCTATTCTCCCTGTCTTGGTACCCGGCTTCTAAACAAGTGCCTAACGTCTTGCAGATGACTCCCTTATCTTCTTCCATCCTTTGTACGGCCCCTAATAGCTTTTAAGTGCTCTTCAACGACTTCCCAATTGTACCAATTATCACAAGCCCATTCCTCTGAGAATTTGGGGCTCGGGTTCACTCCATGCCTCTGTAAATAATCAGTGATAACTCCTGACATTCCTGCCGACTACACCAGGTGTTGCGGGCGGAGTGATTAGCTTCACTTGTAAGAGAGAAGGAGTAAAATATTTATTGATATAAAACAGTGATTTAACAAAGTTAGTAGTGAATGCGACAGTGTTTTACGAGATTCGATGCCAAGGTACACTTGATTATTTACTGCATAGAGGCCAGGGTCAGACAAGCTGTCAGGGAGACCCTCCCATTGAGTCATGAGGTTCAGAAAGGACCCCCTGGCTTTCTAAACTCCTTCTCAGAGAGGAGCCTAGGTGCGACTGGATCCAATCCTAGTCCCAGACTTGGTCAATGGTTTATGTCTAAAGGATTATATATGTGCAATCAGTCCTTTATATCACTTAGCTAAGATTTCAGAGTTTAGCATGCTCTTAGTCACTTACCGAGGATCTGTTGTGGCAAGGGATCTCTCAGCCTCGAGGAGTGGAACCTTAAGCGAGCGTCCCCGCTCAAGGGGAGATCCTGTTGTGCAGCCCGCTGCCGTGCAGGAGAGCTCAAAGGGGCTCTTGGGCTGTCCGCTATTTATAGAGTAAGATAATTGACCTATAGTCATATTCCCATGGGAACAAGATACCTAGGTTCCCACTCCAGACAGTGTTTTGGTTATGTTGCCAGCCATCTCCCACAGTTCAAGTGCAACTCATAACAACTCCCACTGATGGCCATGGCTTGAGCAGGAGCCGGGGGAGGAGGAAAGGGGGAAAAGGGGAGAGCACACCGCCACAGGCCATTGTCCCTGGCTGCAGTGTAGAGCACATTTTTAATGTCCCATCCTGTTTGGACTGGTCCAAGGGCTACTGCATGAAAAATCTCGTTTAATTTGCACAAAGGCCCGTCATTGCTCAGGACCCCACATAAAATTATTTTTCTTTCAAGTCCCTTCATAGAGAGGTTTCACAATGTGACTATCACCTGGAATATGCATTCTCCAGAAACCCACACCACCTAAGCAGGCTTGTGTTTCCTTTTTGTCAGTAGGTGGGGACATAGATGTTATTTTGTTCATCACATCCATTGGGATCTGGCGATGCCCATCTTACCAGTTAATTCCCAAGAACTGGATGTCTCATGCAGGTCTGTTGACATTACCTTTCTTTACAGCAAAACCTGCTTTCAGAAGAACCTTGATTATTTTCTTACCTTTCTTGAAAACTCCTTCTGCTGTATTACCCCACACAATGATGTCATCAATGTACTGCAGGTGTTCTGGAGCTCCACCCTTCTCCAGGGCAGTCTGGACCAGTCCATGGCAAATGGTGGGGCTGTGTTTCCACCCCTGGGGCAGTCAATTCCAGGTGTACTGGATGCCTCTCCAGGTGACAGCAAACTGTGGCCTGCACTCTGCTGCTAAAGGAATAGAGAAAAAGGCATTAGCCATGTCAATGGTAGCATACCACTGGGCTGCGTTGGACTCCAGTTCATGCTGCAGTTCTAGCATGTCTGGCACAGCAGCACTCAGTGGTGGTGTGACTTCATTCAGGTCACCAGAGTCTACTGTTAATCTCCAGTCTCCATCAGACTTTCACACTGGCCATATAGGGCTGTTAAAGGGTGAGAGAGTCTTGCTGATCACTCCTTGGCTCTGTAGCCAACGAATCAGGTTCTGGATGGGAACCAGGGTGTCTCGGTTGGTGTAGTATTGTCCTTGATGCATCATTGTAGTAGCAATTGGCACCTGCTGTTCTTTAACCCTCAGCAGTCCCATCACAGAAGGGTCATCTGAAAGGCCAGGTAAGGCAGACAGCTGTGTAATGTCCTCAGTCTCTCCAGCTGCTATACCAAAAGCCCACTGATACCCTTTTGGGTCTTTGAAATACCTTCTCTTGAGGAAGTCTATGCCAAGGGTGCATGGAGCATCTGGGCCAGTCACAATGGGGTGCTTCTCCCATTTATTCCCATTCAGGCTCACTTTGGCCTCCAGTACAGTCAATTCTTGAGACCTGCCTGTCACACCAGAAATGGTAACAGATTCTGTCCCTTTATGATTCGATGGCAATAGGGTACACTGTGCACCAGTGTCCACCAGGGCTTTATACTTCTGTGGCTCTAATGTGCCAGGCCATCGAATCCACACAGTCCAATAAACTCTGTTATCCCTCTCCTCCTCCTGGCTGGAGGCAGGGCCCCCCTAATGTTGAGGACAACATCTACAATTAGCAGATGAGTTCCTGCAAGGACTGGAGCATCGCTTACCATGGACTGGAGCATCGCTTACCATGGACTGGAGCATCGCTTACCATGGACTGGAGCAGCCACCCTCATGCAGAAATTCTTCCATCTGCTTTGCCTTGCAACTCAAGCACTCGAGCCTGCAGGGATAGAGTAGTTTTTTTATCCCACTTACTTGTGTCCTCTCCGTAGTTGCAGAGGCAAAGCCACAGGAAATCTCGGAGTGGGTCCTGTTTCCCTTGAGTTGGTCTCATAGGAGGGCATATTTTCTTAATGACTGCAACATGGGTCTGTTCAGGGGAGGAGTGGGATTCTTTCCCCTTCTCAGACAGTTTTTCAAGCAGTTCATGAAAAAGTTTATCATTTTTCTCATTTTGCTCAGCTATTGCCTTAGTAATTTTCTCCACTGTCTCAGCAATGGTCTTAGTTTGATCAGCCATTGCCTTGGTTTGCTCAACAATTTTCTCCACAGTAAGGGGAGGAGAGAGACTCTTCATACTGTTGTACCTTGTTAGCCACCTCATTTACAGTTGGTGTATCAGTATCAGATCCTCCCCAGACCATTGTTGACAAAGCATGGGAATAATTTGATGGTGCACTCTGCACAAACTTTCTCAACAAAGATTGCTTGCATGGCATTTCATGAGGGTCTATAATCACTTGCCAGTTGCTATAAATCACCTCTTGTACAGACAGTTCCCTCAGGTACTTAATACCTTTTTCCATACTGGTCCATTTGCTTGGACAGCATTCGATATCATCCTTAAAGGGATACCTGCCCTTCACAGCTGATAGCAGTCACCTCCAGAGACTGAGGACGTCTGCCTTTCTCCCAATCGCTTTATCAATCCCTCCATCTTTGGCCAGGTTTCCCAACTGCTTAGCTTCTCTGCCATCTAAATCTATGGTATTAGCTCCATTGTCCCAGCATTGGAGCAACCAAGAGACAAGTGTTTCCCCTTCATGACAGCTAAAGTCTTATATTTCTCAAATCCTTCATAGAGAAGGATTTGATGATTATCTCTGCATCTGAGTCCTCATCCTGTGTTAATGCTGGCTGAGAAGGACCCTCTCCTGGATCTTCCTCAGAGGAACCCTCTCCTGTGCTGTCTGGCTTGGGCTGGTCTCTGTCGTCAGAGGCAGGGGAACGAGCTGACTTTTTCTGTTTCCTGGTCACCGGGGCAACCTGTGCCGGTTCTGCTGGAGTTTGAGTAGCAGCAGCGCTGGTTGTCGGAGCAGCCGGAGCAGTGACCGTGCTCCTTGTCGGGGCTGGAGCAGCCGGGGGAGGGGCTGGCGATACAGGCGTGGGGGGAGCAGGCGACGGGGTAACTTTGACCGCAGGTTGTGGAGTGACTGCTGCCGGCGTGGGCCGGGCCGGGCCGGGCCCGTGGCTTTCGCCTGTACGGGTGGAGGCGTAGCTTTCGCTGGAGCTGGTTGGGGGGGCAGCCGATGTGGGCCTGGCTGATGTCGGGGCCTGTGGGGGGGCACCGATGCCGCTCAGGCGGGTGTCGGGGCCGGTGGCATTGTTTGTGTCTGTGTTGTGGCTTTGGCAGTAATCTGAGTTGTTTGAGTTTCTGCTGTGGCTTTCAGTGGGGGGGTTGTCTGAATTTCTGCTATCTTTGACTTTGGCCATGGGATTTGAGTAGCAATATCACAGGTCACATAATACGCACTCCTGCACTGATATTTAACAATAAACCACCCCTGCAACACATTCGGAAAACTGACAGAAGAATCACGTACGAATGAAAATAACATTCACTCTCTAAACAGCCCGAAGGTTTTTCATAAGGTTTTTCATCCCCTGATTCTGTTACTGTCACTTTGGCATAATCATTAAAGGGCAAAGTAAACTTTCCCCAGGTAAGACCAAGAGTGTAATTAGTAAAAGACTCCATCATGAGATGCCCAAGATATGCAGGTAGAACCGTTATCCAAGCAATTATTTTATACATCTGAAGGCAAATCCACACCAACATAGCACGCTTAGACCACCGCATCCAAACACAAAGAAGAAATAGACCATGCAATATATTTGACCAGTTAAACACCACTGCATCAATTAACTTCATACAAAGCTCTCTAAGGACAGGATACAAGATTTCACACAAGAATGACATGATGTGAACTGTCTGTTCTCCCTGAACAAGCTGGAATTCAAACTATTCAGGCAATCTATCAGAGCTCTGTTTGTGCCCCACGTTGGGTGCCAATAAATCTGTCATGGTTTTGGCCAAATTGGCCAATGACTGGCGACAGATGCTCCCCCGCAACCTCTCGTACACAGAGAGGAGGAGAAGAGATAAAGAGATTTATGAGTTTAGAAGGAACTAAACTACTTTAATGAAATATTAATAATAAAATAAAAAGGGAAATAATGAAATAGATACAGTATATACAAGACCGTATCAAGCTCCCAGGATGATGTCACTGGTAGGCACTGGGGAAGTCCCAGACTGGACTCAGCAACGGGTGGGAACTGGATTCCAAAGCTGGAGTCAGGAACACATGGATCGGGATCAAAGGCAGATGAACAGACAGGGTCCTCCTCGGACATCAGCCACTGAAGAAAAAGAGGGCTGACCCCTTTGATCCCTCAGCTTTTATACTGAGCATGGGGCAGATGGGATGGAATACCCTGTTGGTCAGTTTTGGGTCACCTGTCCTGTCTGCTTCTCCCTGCAGGTGGGACCCCTCTATGCTTTTCCATTTCCAACCCTCCAACAGGGCAAATAACAAAGTTAGCTGACCTTGGTTGTTATAGCAATAAGTCTAAGCAAGAGCCTCTCTGCATACCATTCCTTGGCACTAATTGTAAACGTTGGTCTTATTTCTCTGAGAATGAACAGTTTTCTGCACAATATGCTGTTAATTTCCGAGAGTTAGAAGAGGCCTAGCTAAGAACTAAAATTACTGAACAGAAAGTTGGTTCTGTTTTACCTCAAACCGGGACATCAGTGTTGACTACAATATTTAAATTATCGGTATTACAGGGCTCTGATTTCTTTTCTACAACTCTACTACTCTTCTATAAGCAACACTTCACTTAAGAGAACTATTTTTCACTGACCCTTCAAATTTATAAATATATATAGAGAGTAGTTAGCTCTAGTTAGAGCTCCTAATATAATGCTGAATTTTCTCAGGGCCTTGCTGTTACTACATTTTACAACTTTGACAGCTAATGCAGCTATTCACTATTTAAAATTGATAATCTCTTAAGGCTGAGATTTGTATTAACATTGTAGGCAGTGAGTGAATATTCTGCTATTGGTCTGGAAATTAAAAAAAAATAAAAATCATGGTATTTGGTAGTACCCATGGCAAGACTTGCATTTAACAGCAAATACTTTGACTTGAGTGATTTACTTTCCCGATGTAAACAGTTACTTGAATGTGTTTACATGAGAGCTGCTTTCATCTAAGCTAAAATGACTGATTTCTTAATTGTGCAAAGACAGTGAAACTTGCCACTGATTTTAATTCCCTGATCTCCAGGGAGAACTGATAACTTCTCTGTAGTTTGGGTAGGGGCTTATGATCTTTGTATTGGTCTTGTGCATCACTGCAAAATGCTAATGTTTATTCTTTCACTGCTAGTAATTTCTAATGAAATTATTTATCCATTTCCTTGTGACCAGAGGAGGTTTCTTCCGTCCTAATTTACCCAACAACTTCATTCTCATTCCCCCCCCCCCCAGTTAGCTGATTTAAGAATGAGAATAAGTTTTCTGCAGTCAGCATTTGGGTAGGATAGAGACCCAAGTTAATGCCTGTAATAAGCTCAATACTGTCTGACATAATTACTGTGGTATTGATTATGGGAGAAGTTTAGGCATGTGTGTGTCAAATCAATGAATAAATGGATTTATAGAACAGCTTGTCATCTTTTTGGTTGGATACAGAGCTAATGTTGTGTAACTCTTTTTTCTAAACTGGTCCCTCCGTTAAATGTTTTGTGGCTTTTTATTTTTTTAAGTGTCAAATAGCTTTTTATTTTTCGTTATCCTTATTGTCTATTTAGATTCATTTTCAGACCAATGAATAATATGTTGTCATTATAAGAATTTTGAATGCTTATGGATTTTATCTACTTTCAAAATTGGCTGCTGTAGCACAAATCTTTATTAATGTATAATACACCATTTTTTGTATCTTCTGACAGATTTCTGGCCCTCTCCTCCAACTTGGTGGCCTGCCACTGCTTACTTTTAAAGACAAATAGTGATTATGTTGCAATATGTTGCAAGTAAGTTATAAAACAGCTGCAGTAATTGGGTGTAGACCCTAAGAATCAGGGGTTCCTAAAGCATGGACTGTGCCACCTCTGAATGCAGGAAACAAAAAATGTTCTTTATTGTGGCCCTTCGTGAATTAAGTTGTAGAAGCCTGCTGCATTAGAAGAAATTTTGTTTCAAGTATATCAACAAGACATTTACTATTACAAAAATAAATGCCCTCACAAATTCTTAAGTGTAATTAAAATATTTTCCTTAGCCAAACTTATTTTCAGTTTAGTGTTGCAGTGACATCTTCTCAGTGTATTAGACTCTTAAGGTCTGAAAATGCATGTCCTAGGTAAACTTGTTACTTATGGTCCAAAGGCCACTGGTGACCCAAAAAGCTTGAAAGTGGCCTGTCAAATGGCAGATCTATTTTTTCCCCTCTCTTTAAAATGTAATATCAAACTTACTTGCCAACTCTGAGGCAATATTATGTGTATGTTGGTGTCTGCTAACCTGGATAGTTGAGAACTGGCTGTCATGCTATTTGGCACTCAAAACATCGAGTTTGATGTACAATGATTAATTAAAATAGGACTTCTAGCTAAGTGGTAGTAACTTACTATTCCAATACCTTTTTAACAGTAGTGATGTGTACGTTTGCACTGGGCATTTTCTTTCAGAACAATTGGATGAGTCTTTTGGTTTTGGAATTATGTTTCTCAGACTTAGATAACAGCAATTAAATTCAGTCTTCACACAAAAGCTAATGACCTTAATATCATGTATGAGGAGACTCTTAGGTAGAGAACAGAAAATATTAAAATAGATGTTTCCCCCTCTATTTTCCAGAGATCTGTCTTCATCACTATTCATCAAATCAACCTGTGTAAACTTGCTCACAACTACAATAAATTATTTGGGTCAACTTCATTTGTAAGAGAATGAATAAGGACAAAATACTTGCATTCTGCTACTTGAAGTTCATTTGTGTCTACCTATGGTGGGTTGACCTTGACTGGCTGCCAGGTACCCACTAAGCCATTTTGTCACTCCCCCTTGTCAATAGGATGGGGAGAAAATACGATGAAAAACTCATGGGGTGAGATAAAGGCAATTTAATGAAGAAAAGCAAAGGCTACGCACAGAAGCAAACAAGCAAAGACATTTATTTTCTGTTTCCCATCAGCAGGCAATGTCCAGCAACTTCCTGGGAAGTCCTGTCTAATTAATTTGTTATCATTCTCTAAGGTCACTTGCCTTGTAGAAGAAGAGAAGGTGGTGGATGTAAGTTTTCTAGATTTTAGTAAGCTTTTGATACTGTCCCTCAAGCATCCTTCTGGACAAGTTGCTCAACTGTGGGATGAGCAGGTTCACGGTGCACTGGGTGAAGAACTGTCTGAATGGCAGGGCTCAAAGGGTTGCAGTGAATGGGGCTACATCTGGCTGGTGGCCAGTCACCAGTGGTGTTCCTCAGGGCTCAATTCTAGGGCCAGTTCTGTTCAATATTTTTATCAATGATCTGGATGCAGGAGTTGAATGCACCATTAGCAAGTTTGCTGATGGTACTAAACTGGGAGGTGCTGTTGACTCTCTTGAGGGACAAGAGGCCTTGCAGAGGGATCTAGACAGATTGGAGCATTGGGCAATCGTTAATGGCATGAAATTTAATAAGACAAAATGCTGGATTCTGCACCTGGGAAGGAGTAATGCCAGGCACAAGAATAAATTGAGAGGAGTGGCTGGAGAGCAGCCCTGCGGAAAGGGATCTGGAAGTGCTGGTTGACAGCAGGCTCAATAGGAGTCAGCAGTGTGTCCTGGCAGCCAAGAGGGCAAACTGCATCCTGGGGTGCATCAAACACAGTATAACCAGCCGGTTAAAGGAGGTGATTATCCTGTCGTATTTAGCAATGGTGCGGCCTCACCTTGAGTATTGTGTGCAGTTCTGGGCCCCACAATTTAAGAAGGATGTGAAAGTCCTTGAATGCATCCAGAGGAGGGCAACAAAGCTGGTGAAAGGGCTGGAAGGCATGTCCTATGAGGAGTGGCTAAGGACTCTGGGGTTGTCTGGTTTGGAGAAAAGGAGGCTGAGGGGCAACCTCATCACTCTCTGCAGCTTCCTGAGGAGGGCGAGTGGAGAGGGAGGTGCTGATCTCTTCTCCCTGGTATCCAGTGATAGGACGCATGGGAATGGTTCGAAGTTGCGTCGGGGAGGTTTAGACTGGACATTAGAAAACATTTATTTACCGAGAGGGTTGTCAAATACTGGAACAGGCTTCTTAGAGAGGTGGTTGATGCCCTGTGTTTGTCAGTGTTAAAGAGGCATTTCGATAATGCCCTTAATACTATGCTTGAAGTTTTGGTCAGCCCTGAAATGGTCAGGCAGTTGGACTAGATGATCATTATATTTCCCTTTTGGTTGGAAATATTTTAAGTAGGGCCCCAGTATGTGTACTGGTTGCTTCAGAGACAAATGCCTTAATAAAGGATGTTACATGCCTCCCCCTGCTTTCTTTTAGCTTTTGTTGCTGAGCAGGATGTCATATGGTATGGAATATCCCTTTGGTCAGTTTGGGTTGGCTGTCCTGACCTTTTGGATGGGTGAGGGGGATTGGAGAGACAGCTTTGTTGCTGTGTAAAGCACTGGTCAGCAGTAGCCAAAACATTGGTGAGCTGCAAATACAAAGCATAGCACTATGAGGGTTGCTATGGGGAAAGTAACTCCATCCAAGCCAGATGCAACACAATCTCCACCTGTTTATTCCATACCATTTCAGTCATGCTTAGGTCCTATATAATTTGATACATTTACACATCTTCTTACTATACCCTTGTATCTATTTTTCATTCTTGAAATCCCCTCTTACAGATATTTCCAATTTATAGTATATACTTAAGCCATCTTTATACTCAACATAAGGATTTGTAGATTCTCATTAACTACTGTCTCCTGTCCCTTAATGGATAGATATTATTTTCCTATTCCATGGGCTTCCGCCACTCCCCCAAATGTTCATGTGAACAGGCTATGACTTGTGACCACCTTGACAGATGGGGCCCTTAAGACAGGAGAAGCATCATGTTCAATTGTTGGGTGCAAACATCACAGAATCATAGAATGGTAGGGGTTGGAAGGGACCTCTGGAGATCATCTAGTCCAACCGACTTGGGCTGAGTCATTGCTGCACTCGCCCAGTTCCTTGTGAAGCTCACTCTTTGTCGGTTTGGGTAGTCCCTGCTAAACTACTTCCTACAACATACAACTCTCATCACAGAATATTTTCCCCCAAAGTTAAATCTCCTTGAGGTATGCGCTGGATCTCCCCATCCACGTTACCCACCAAGTACACCCAGGTCCCTGAGTGAAGACAATCCCATGAATGGGCTTGCTTTTTCCCAAGGGAGGAGCAATCCACACGGCCTTCCCCAGCCACTTCCCTTCTTCCCTGGCTTCTACTTAATTTATATCCCTGTGACCAACACTCAGTATAGTCTTTAACAGTCCATTATATCTCTCAGTCTTTCTGGAGGCTTGTTGATAGGGGATGTGATACACCCACTCAAACTGTGTTTCTTGGCCCAGGAGTTTGAGGTTATTTCGGAAATGAGTCTCATTGCCCAACAGTTTTCTGGGGTACCACATTGCCACAGAACTTGCTTTTCAAGGCCTAAGATGGTGTTTTGGTCAGTGGCATGGTTTACAGGGTATGTTTCTAGCCACCTGGTATTTGTTTCCACCCTGGTGAGTATGTAGTGCTTGCCTTGGACCACTGCCATGAATGCGCTAATGTAGTCAATTTGACAGGCCTCACCATATCGAAAACCCATCCACTGTCCTTTATTCCAGGGAGACTTTATTTGTGTGACTCGCTTGATTGTGGCATGTGTTTCACATTCATGGGTGACCTGCGTGATGATCTCCATGGTCAGGTCCACCCCTATCCCATCTGTGTGTTGCATCTCTCCCTAGATGCCCCAATGTTTCATGGGCCTATTGAGCTACAAATAGCTCACCCTTACACTCCCAGTCCAGGTCCACCTGAGCTACTTCAGTTTTGACAGCCTTGTCTACCTGTTCATTGTTTCAATGTTCTTCAGTGGCATGGTTCTTGGGAATGTGAGCATCTACATGCTGTACCTTCACAGCGATTATTCTACCTGTCAGTAGGTAGAATTTGTCAGTGTTAGGTTGATGGTTGGACTTAATGATCTGAAAGGTCCCTTTCAACCTAGACAATTCTATGATTCTATACCTGGGCAGCCATGTCTTGCCACAGTGTGTCACAGTCCCTTTGTATCTCAAATTTACAGGACAACATACTCTGTAAATTAAACTTTATTTTATGTGATCATATAAGAAATATAACAAACAAACATGATGAACAAGGGCTCAGTCCTCTTTGCCCAGACTAGTCTATCACGTGAATTCACTTATTTACCATATAACTCATGAGGTTTCATAACTTACAACCCATAACTCTTAACCTGTGCATCTATGAGCAAAAGAGTTACCTAGCTGACGGTGAGAGTGCTCATCCTTCTCCTCCTCCATCTCTGTGTGGGCATCCCCTGTATCACACCAGGAAGCATGAAAGCCTCAGCACTCCAGCTGCTGTTGGATCTGCTTCAAAAGCTTTTTGGGTAAGATGATGTTTTTATACATTCCAGCTTGAAGTTTGGTCTATACTATTTCCATGTGCTAGCAGATTCTAATGAAACTGCCAGACAATCAATATGCAATGATGATGGTTGTAGGAGACAGCAATCTGCAGGGGATAATGGCCTTTTAGCTCTTTCTGTCCTCCTGTCCTGTCTATGTGGTGCTCTCACTTTGACATAATGTTGCTGCTCCCAGCATACATCAGGCCTTAACGTGAGCTGTGACAGACAAAATCTAAATAGGAGTTGAGTGAGCAGTCACACAATGCAACAGCCCAGATGGGTTTATCTCTATGCTGCTACCAGTTGGTTTTCTTCCACTGCTGTAGCCATCCACATAGGGCATTAGCCACCATCCATGAGTCAGTACAGAGATAGAGTACTGGCTGCTTTTCTCATTCAGCAATCTCTAGGGCCAGCTGGATGGCTTGCACTTCTGCAAATGGTTTCGACTCATCACCTTCTTCAGTGGCTTCAACGACTTGTCACATGGGACTCCACACAGCAGCTTCCAGTAGTTTCCTACAACACAACAGGATCCATCAGTAAACAAAGCATAATGCCTTTCATCTTCTGATAACTCATTGTACTGTGGTGCCTCTCGGGCACGAGCTACCTCCTTAGGCAGTGCTCCAAAAATCTCTGCCTTCTGGCCAGTCCATGGGCAGTTGGGTTTCCCCATTCGAGTTTGTTGTGTGATCAACGCTACCCACTTACTCCACATAGCGCTGGTTGTGTGATACGTAGAGATGTTTCCATTGAAAATGCAGTGTAGCATGGGCACTCGGAGTGCCAAGAGGAGTTATGCTTCTTTACCAACAACTTCTGAAGCAGCTCAAACCCCCTCATATGCTGCTAGTATCTCTCTTTCAGTCGGGGTGTAGTGGGCTTCTGATCCTTGATACCCCTGGCTCCAAAATCCTAGAGGTCAACCTTAGGTTTCTCCTGGTGTTTTCTGCCAGAGGATACAGGTGAGACCATGCTCCCTGGCTGCAGTGTAGAGCACATTTTGCACAGCTGGTCCTGTTCAGACAGGCCCAAGGGCTACCGCATGAACTATCTCCTGTTTTATCTGTTCAAAGGCTTGTTGTTGCTCAGGGCCCCTGTGCTGGTTTTGGCTAGGATACAGTTAATTTTCTTCAAACTAGCTTCTGAGCTCCACTGTTGCAGTTTAAGCCAGGTTGGCCAATGACAAGACAACAGATGCTCTCCCCCACCTCTCGCTCCAAGGAGAGGAAAAAGAGAGACAGAGAGATTTGAGTTTAGGAAAAAACTAAGCTACTTTAATGAAATATTAATAATAAAATAAAAAGGAAATAGTGAAATAGATACAGTATATAAATATATACAAAACAACATCAAGCTCCCAGGGAGATGTCACTGGCAGGCACTGTGGAAGTTCCAGACTGGACTCAGTGACAAATGGGAACTGGATTCCGGAACACACTGATGGGTATCAAAACCAGATGAACAGACAGGATCATCATCAGAGAAAGAGATAGCCATTGAAGAAGAATCACCAACCCTTTGATCCCTCAGCTTTTATACTGAGCATGGCAGATGGGATGGAATACCCTATGGGTCAGTTTGGGTCACCTGACCTGTCCACTACTCCCCACAGGGTAAACAACCAAGTCAGCTGACCCTGGTTGCCACAGCAACAAGTAAAAGCAAGAGATTCTCTCACTGAACAGAAAGTTGGCTCTGCTCCACCCCAAACCAGGACATCCACATAACATACTACCTCTCCTGTCCTAAATGACCACCATAACAGATGGAGCCCAAAGTCATGGACTAAATGAACTCAGTGGACATTTTGTGGACATTTTACAGGGGAGTGTCCCATAGACTAAGGGAATGATATCTGTGTATATATCAAAGGATGGGATTTATCAATACTTAAAGGGTGGGTGTCAGGAGGATGGGGCCAAGCTCTTTTCAGTGGTGCCCGGGGACAGGACAAGAGGTAATGGGCACAAACTTGAGCATAGGAAGTTCCATCTGAACATGAGGAGGAACTTCTTTACTTTGAGGGTGGCAGAGCACTGGAACAGGCCGCCCAGAGAGGTTGTGCAGTCTCCTTCTCTGGAGATATTCAAAATCCACCTGGATGCGTTCCTGTGTAACCTGCTCTAGGTGAACCTGCTCTGGCAGGGGGGTTGGACTAGATGATCTCCAGATGTCCCTTCCAACCCTATGATTCTGTGTGATTCTGCGAAGGGGATGGTAGTTAATGAGGATGTATTGGATAGTGTTGGACCTGAGCATGGTATGGAATAAGGGGTGGAGAATGTGATGGTTTTCTCTGGAATAGAGTTAATTTTCTTCATAGTAGCTGGTATGGGGCTGTGTTTTGGAATTGTGCTGGAAACAGTGTTAATAATACAGGAACGTTTTAGTTATTGCTGAGCAGTGCTTACTCAGAGTCAAGGCCTTTTCTGCTCCTCATGCCACCCCACCAGTGAGTAGGCTGGAGGTGCACAAGAAGTTGGGAGGAGGGGACGCAGTTGGGACAGCTGACCCCAACTGACCAAAGGGATGTTCCATACCATACGATGTCATGCTCAGCAATAAAACTAGAGGGGAGCTTGATGGGGATGGCATTGATCAGTTGGTGGAGAGCAATTGTTTTCATTTGCATCACTTGTCTTTCTTGGGTTTTGTTTCTCTCTTTGTTATTTTCCTTTTCATTACAGATTATTATTATTATTATTTTATTTTATTTCAATTATTAAATTATTTTTATCTCAATCCATGAGTTTTCTCACTTTTACCCTTCTGATTCGCTCCCCTGTTTCACTGGGGGAGAGTGAGTGAGCGAGCAGCTGTGTGGTGCTTAGTTGCCGGCTGGGGTTAAACCACAACAGTCCCACTCAAAATAGTTCTTTCGGGTTATTCAATAGAGGGTGTCTCACAAGATGAGTATAACCTGGAATATGCATTCTCCAGAATCCCACAAGGCCTAGGAAAGCTTGTGTTTCCTTCTCGTTAGCTGGTGGGGACATACATCAAAAGAACCATGGCCAGCAGAGACAGAGAGGTGATTCTCCCCCTCTACTCTGCTCTCGTGAGACCCCACCTGCAGTACTGTGTCCAGCTCTGGAACCCTCAGCACAAGAAGGACATGGACCTGTTGGAGCAGGTCCAGAGGAGGGCCTCAAAGATGATCCGAGGCCCAGAGCACCTCTGCTATGAGGACAGGCTGAGAGGGTTGGGGTTGTTCAGCCTGGAGAAGAGAAGGCTCTGGGGAGACCTTATAGCGGCCTTCCAGTACCTGAAGGGGGCCTGTAAGAAAGCTGGGGAGGTGCTATTTGCAAGGGCATGTAGGGATAGGACGAGGGGCAATGGTTTTAAACTAGAGCAGGGTAGGTTTAGATTAGACATTAGGAAGAAGTTCTTTACAATGAGGGTGGGGAGGCACTGGAACAGGTTGCCCAGAGAGGTGGTGGAGGCCCCATCCCTGGAGACATTCAAGGCCAGGCTTGATGAGGCTCTGAGCAACCTGCTCTAGTTGAAGATCTCCCTGCTGACTGCAGGGGGGTTGGACTAGATGACCTTTAAAGGTCCCTTCCAACCCAACACGTTCTATGATTCTATGATATTTGCTATCTTATTGATCACATCCATAGGGATGTGACGACGTCCATCCTGCCATTTTATTCCCAAGATCTCCTGTGCAGGTCCTTTGACCTGGCTTTTTTTTTTATAGCAAAACCAGATTTCAGAAGAATCTGAATTACTTTCTTTCCCTTCTGAAAACACTTCTGCTTTGTTGCCTCACACACTGATGTCATTGATGTATTCTAGATGTTCAGGGGCATCACCCTGTTCCAGTGCAGTCTGTGACAAATGGTAAGACTGTGTGTTTCCACCCCTGGGGCAGTCAATTCCAGGTGTGTTTGATGCCCCTCCATGTGAAAGTAAACTTTGGCCTGCATTCTGCTGCCAAAGGAATTGAGGGAATTGACTCCAGTTCATATTGGAGCTCTAGCATGTCTGGTACAGCAGCACTAAGTGGTGGCATGATTTAACTCAGGCCACGATAGTCTATCTCTGTCAGACTTTTGCACTGGCTATATGAGGCTATTAAAGGGTGAGTGAGTCTAGTTGATCACTCCTTGCTTCTCCAATTGATGAATCAGCTTATGGATGGGACCTAGGGAGTCTTGGTTGGTGCGGTATTGTTGCCAGTGTGCTGTCATGGTAGGAGTCAGCACCTGCTGTTCTTCAACCTGTAACAACCCTACAACAGAAGGGTTCTTTGAGAGACCAGGCAAGATAGACAGCTGTTTAACTTCCTATGTGTTCATGGTGGCTACACCAAAAGCCCATCGGTACCCTTTTGGGTCCTTGAAGTACCCTATCCTGAGGTAGTCTATGCTATGTATATACACAGGGCCTCCAGGCCCATCAGAATAGGGTGCTTTTGCCACTTGTCGCCTGTGCAGTGATGTCTACCAAAGCCTTGTACTTCTTTTGGTCTTATGTTCCAGACCATTGAATCTACACAGACCAGTATACCCATGTAGTCATCCCTTTTCTCCTCCTGGCTGAAGACAGGGACTCTCTGTTCTCGTTCCTGGTCAGAGTATTCACTGTCTGACCCTTGCAGTGCCAGACCAAGTCCCCTCATCAGAATCAAGGAAAGTGATCTCAGTCCTTCTTCAGTGTCTGGGAGATCGTTGATTGCCCTCTTGTGTTTCAATAGCAACTAAACTGACAGCCTTCTTGGATGGCCCCTTCTTAGCAGCTGTCTTCCTCCTCAGTTTACGTACATGGCCTTGCAGCTTAAAGGTGGGCTAACCATCCCACGTGTCTTCCTCCTGGTCATGCAGGAAGCACGTGTCATGGTTTAACCCTGGTAGGCAGCTGAGTACCACACAACTGCTCTCTTGCTCCCCTGTCCCAGGAGGATGGGGGAGAGAATTGGAAGGGTAAAAGTGAGAAAACTTGGTGGTTGAGATAAAGATAGTTTAATAATTTAAAAAAAAAAAAAAAAAGGAAAAATAAAACAATGAAGAGGAGGGAAAACCCCAAAACAGAAACCCAAGAAAAACAAGTGATAGAAAAAAACCAACCTACAGTTGTTCACCACTGAGTGATGCCCAGCTAGTCCCTGAGCAACGGCAGCCCCAGACAACCTCCACCCTCCAGTTCTATTACTGAGCATGACGTCATATGGTATGGACTATCCCTTTGGTCAGTTGGGGTCAGCTGTCCTGGCTATGTTGCCTCCCAACTTCTTGTGCATGCCCAGCCTACTTACGGCTGGGGGGGCGGGGGCAGTGTGAGAAACAGAAAAGGCCTTGATGCTGTGTAAGCACTTCTCTGCAATAACTAAAACATCAGTGTGTTATCAATGTTGTTTTCAGCACAAATACAAAGCATAGCCCCATACCAGCTACTATGAAGAAATTTAACCCTGTCCTAGCCAAAACCAGTACAGAACCTTAGGGTGCCACGTGGCATGCACTTGGGGCTCCCTTTCCATCTAAATGGGGTGAGAGGGGACTGGCTTCGTGGTGCGTCCCTGACAGCCGAGGCGTTGGCCTGTGGGAACAAGGAGGGAGAGAGATTTTCTTCAAAGCCAGGAAGCTGCTCTCTCTACAGTTGGTGTATCTGAATCTGGGCAATACATTGTTGCTAAGCTGTTAGAATGATACTGTTCCATTTTGGACCACCTTCCTCCACACGGCCTGCATACACAGGATGTCATCCAGCTCTTTGGAGATATCTTTGTTGTTTGTGTCATCATAGATGACTTCCAGCACTGCTAAGTCTCTCAGGTACTGGATGCCTTTGTCCGTGGTAGTCCACTTTCCTTGGCAGTTCACAAGATCTTCCTTGAATGGCTATCTTGTCCTTGCTCTGGAGAGGAGCCGTCTCCTGAGACTGCAAATTGCTGCCTCTTTTCCAATTCCTCTGCCAATTCCCCAGTCCCTAGCAAGGGATCCCAGCTTTTGGGCTTCCTTACCTTCTAATTGCTGACTGTTGGCCCTGCTGTCCCAGCATCGGAGCAGCCAGGAAGCAATCCGCTCACCTGGCTGGCAGCTGTAATCTTTCTGCACATCTCGGAAGTTTTTTCAAGGTCAGGGACTGGGTAGTTTCCTCCTCTTGTGTGATTCCTCTCACTTTTTCCTCTCATTTCTTTGTTCCCTTACTAATCAATGATATGGACCCATTGACCTCCTTGTCCGCTGTTTCTTTTTCACTACTGGGGCAATTACTGTAGTTGTTGACATTTGGGTCCCTATCTCAACCTCAGATGCGGTTTGGGTCCCTGTCTTAACTATTGTGTTCTTGGATGTAGTTTGGATCCCGTTCTCAATCATGGCATTCTCAGAGGTAGTTTGGGTCCCCGTCTTAACCACAGTCCCTTGACATGCTGATTTGTGGCTTGATAGGCCCAGGCCAAGCCCTAGTACAGTGCTAGAAGCTACTGGTTTTCATTGGGGTAGGCAAGGCACCCTTCTATCAGGTGGCATTGCAATTTACCAGGATTACTTGCCTGTTCAGGTGTAAAGTCCCAGGCTATAGGAGGTGATAACCACCCTAGGCACCTGCCCAAATCTTTCCATGCACCCTGCCACCCAGGGACTGGCTGCCTCAGGGCACATTTCAGTGTCTCCTCACCCAAAAGTGTTTTCCTCTTATGCCAGGGTGACACCAGATTCCACAAACCTGACAGTAAGCTGACAGTGTTAATTAGTAGTATTAAACAGCTCACGTAATGGTGAACAAGGACCTTGGGAGCCTGCATAATAAAACCACGCACATCAATCCTGGATGGGAAGACAGGTGCATTCCTTCATCCTCTCCACAGGATAGCTCCCCCCACACAGTAAGGCATCAATGCCAGGGCCAGGTACATAGCCATTAACGTGTTCCCAAGCTCAGCAAAACAGAGAGATAAGCAGTGCATCCAGCAAACTCTGTGAATTGCACAGAAGCTTGCTACTTAATAATGACTATAGGTATAGCATGCTTGATTCAAAACTGCTGTTTCTTCGTGCCCCATTTTTGATGCCACAAAGGACTGAGGTGGGTTGATCTTGGCTGGATGCCAGATGCCCACCAAGCCACTCTATTACTGCCCCTTATCAGCAGGACGGGGGAGGAGAAAATACAATGGAAAAGCTCATGGGTCAAGATAAAGGCAGTTTAATGAAGAAAAGCAATGTCTGTGTGCAGAAGCAAGCAAAAAGATTTATTTTCTACTTCCTATTGGCAGCTGATGTCCAGCCACTTCCTGGGAAGTAGGGCCTCAGTACACATGGGTTTCTTTGGAAGACAAATGCCTTAATAAGAAATGCCTCCCCCTCCTCCTTTCTCTTAGCTTTTATTGCTGAGCAT
Organism: Rissa tridactyla; assembly: GCF_028500815.1. NCBI lineage: Eukaryota > Metazoa > Chordata > Aves > Charadriiformes > Laridae > Rissa > Rissa tridactyla. The sequence continues at coordinate 7,548,222 of NC_071496.1, forward strand.
GATGTCATATGGTATGGAATCCCCATAAGTTTGGGTTATCTGTTCTGGCTATCTCCTCTCCCAACCTCTTGCCCACCCCCAGCCTACTGGCCTTTGTGGGGGTAGGAGCTTGGAGAGACAGCCTTGACAGAGCACTGCTCAGCAGTAGCCAAAACATTGGTGTGTTATCAACACCTTTAGCTACAAACGAAAAGCACAGCACTATGAGGGCTGCTATGGGGAAAGTTAACTCCATCCCAGCCAGACCCAATATATTACCACAGAATGGTAGCAAACACATAGTTTGTATAGTAATAAGCTGCTGCTATCATATCCTGGGTAGTGGTTGTCTTTGTGCGCGTGTTGTTGGGTTCAGGGGAAGAGGAGGATGATTACCTGTTATTAATGAGAAGCTAAGCTACTTTATATTTGCTGTGATGCAAAAATGTGCAAATTAAGGCAATTATGCTAACCTGTGACAGCTTGTTACCTTGGTGTCTGTGCATGTTCTTTCTCTGATGTTAAATGCAAGGTAACCTGAAGTAGAGTGAACAATTAAGGGTCAGTTAAGAGGACCTTTCTCTTTTGGAGTTAAGATTTATATTTGGGTGAAGGCATATGGTTAAAGATTTCTTGAGTTTGAATAAATAGTAGATCTCTTCTTTAAGTTGTTGATGAAAGCATTATTTTCTAAGATTTTTCCTGTCATATTGTGTCAAGAGGAATTGTAGTGATGGGATGAATAGAAATGAAGCCACATCTTAATATTTCCAAATAAGTGATAAACTTTGCAACTTCTTTTAAAACTAGTTGGCTAAACTGTCATTCCTGTTTTCTGTGCTTCCATAGAGGGTAGAATACTGAAATTGAACTGTTGAATTCCTGCATTCCTAATTGTATTGGGTTTGCGTGGCAAGGTTTTGGTAGCGGGGGGGCTACAGGGGTGGCTTCTGTGAGAAGCTGCTAGAAGCTTCCCCTGTGTCTGATAGATCCAGTGCCAGCCGGCTCCAAGAGGGACCTGCCACTGTCCAAGGCCAAGCTAATCCGTGATGGTGGTAGTGGCTCTGTGATAACATTTTTAAGAAGGGAAAAAAATTACTGCACACTAGCAATTGCAGCCAAAGAGAGGAGTGAGATTATGTGAGAGAAACAACCCTGCAGACACCAAGGTCAGTTAAGGAGGGGGAGGAGGTGCTCTAGGTGCCGGAGCAGAGATTCCCCTGTAGCCCATGGTGAAGACCATGGTGAGGCAGGCTGTCCCCCTGCAGCCCATGGAGGTTAACAGTGGAGCAGATATCCACCTGCAGCCCATGGAGGACCCCATGCAGGAATAGGTGGATGGGCCTGAAGGAGGCTGTGACCCCATGGGAAGCCTGTGCTGGAGCAAGCTCGTGGCAGGACTAGTGGAGAGAGAGGAGCCCACACTGGAGCAGATTTGCTGGCCAGACTTGTGACCCTGTGGGGACCCACGCTGGAGCAGTCCATTCTTGAAGGACTGCACCCCATGGAAAGGGGACTCACGCTGGAGCAGTTCATGAAGAATTGCAGCCTGTGGGAAGGACTCATGTTGGGGACGTTCATGGAGAAGTGTTTCCTGTGGGAGGGACCCCATGCTGGAGCGGGGGAAGAGTGTGAAGAGTCCTCTCCCTGAGGAGGAAGGAGTGTCAGAGACAATGATGTGTGATGAACTGACCCCAACTCCCATTCCTCATCCCCCTGTGCCGCTCGGGGGGGAGGAGGTAGAGAACTCAGGAATAAAGTTAAGCCTGGGAAGAAGGGAGGGGTGGGGGGAAGGTGTTTTAAGATTTAGTTTTTATTTTTCATTACCCTTCTCTGATTTGATTGGTAATAAATTACATTAACTTTCCCGAAGTCAAGTCTGTTTTGCCCATGACGGTAATTGGTGAGTGATCTCCCTGTTCTTATCTCGACCCACAAGCATTTCATTATATTTTTTCTCCCCTGTCCAGCTGATAGAGTGGCTTTGGTGGGCAACCTGGTGTCCAGCCAGGGTCAACCCACCACAATAATCGTTGTTCTGTTGGTATAGATAAGTCATTTCAGAATAAATATGCATTCATGCTGCATGAAGGAGTAGAGCTCTGAAAGAATTATTTAAAAATGCTCTGTGCATGTCTATAGTGTCCTAGTACCAAAGATGTAAGTAATTCTACAATGAATGGCTGTTAAAGGTTTGTGTATAGATAAAAGTTCGACTGGTTCTTCCCAACTGTTGAATGGGAAACGGATAGAAATTGTTTTTATTTAAATTATATGTTGATAAAAGTACATTTAACTTTTTTAATTAAGTTGCTGCAAGCTCGGTTGGCACTAGCCAATTCTCCTATTCTTCCTTGTCCTGGTTTGAGGTAAAACAGAATGAATTTTCTGTTTGGTAATTTTGCTTTTCAGCTAAGCCTTTTCTAACTAACTGAATTCTCTGAAATTAACAGCATATTTTTCATACAGTGTCTGCTTCCAGAGTGATAAGACGTGATGTTTATAGTTAACACCAAGGAATGGTAGGCAGAGAGGCTCTTGCTTAGACTTATTGCTATAACAACCAAGGTCAGCTCACTTTGTTATTTGCCCCGTTAGAGAGTCGGAAGCGGAAGAGCGTAGAGGGGTCCCACCTGTGGGGAGGAGTGGACAGGACAGGTGACCCAAAACTGACCAACAGGGTATTCCGTCCCATCTGCCTCATGCTCAGTATAAAAGCTGAGGGATCAAAGGGGTCAGTCTCTCTTTCTTCAATGGCCAGCGTTCAAGGAGGATTCTGTTCATCTGCCTTTGATCCCAATCTGTGTGTTCCTGAATGCAGTTCCTGAGTTCAGTTCCCATCCATCACTGAGTCCAGTCTGGGACTTCCCCAGTGCTTGCTGGTGATGTGTTCGTCATCCTGGGAGTTCCACGTGGTTTTGTATATATTGGATATATTTCATTGTTTTCTTTTTGATATTCTTTTCTTTTTATTATTAATATTTCATTAAAGTAGTTTAGTTTCTTTTCAGCTCATAAGTCTCCATCTCTCTCATTCTCTCTCCTCTCCTCTGAAGGGAGAGAGGTAAAAGAGAGCATCTGTCATTAATTTTAGTGGCCAGCCCAGGCCAAACCACAACATTCCTATAGCCTGATTCCTTTTCAGTGGAATGGGCAAAGTATGTGTTTTTAATACCAAACTTCATATTCAACTTTTTGTATTCTTGTTTTCAAGTTTAGTATGTGTTTTTTTGACTAATAAGGAAAACAAGAAATTCTTCACGGGGGAAGTATATGGCAAAATGTCATTCAGTCCATTAGCCATATATTAATGAATCTAGTTGTAATGTTGCTAATGTGTGAGGCAGATCAAATAAAAAAAAATTGCATTTAAATTTTTTTTAAATTTAAATTATTTTACTTTTAGAGTAATGTTTAATAGCTGGCTTTACTGTTGATGAGCCCTCCAAACCAGACCAAAACTGCAATGTTTTTTTGAATACATTATCTTGGAGAACCTAACTTTCTTCTGGTTTTGGGGTTATTTATTTTTTAAAATTGCAAGCACGTAGCGCTTTTCCCCCCCCTGAAACCTGGAGGGAATTTCAGAAAGCTAATTTTTTTTAGCATGTGACTAAATTTGAAACCAATAATTAAAATGAGCTTTTTTCTTTCTCTCCCTCATCACTTTCTGAATATGGTATACATGTGTAATTTCCCACTCCCATCCCTATTACCTCAAAATTTTCATTTTTCTGTACTGTTTTCATCACTTCAGTTTTGTATTGGTGCTTTTAATTTTTACCTTCTCTCTCTCTCTCTCATCCACCTCTCCACCCATATGTTGTGAGATACACATTAGCTTTATGGATGCGGACTCTCTTCTGTCCATCCGTTAACATGTAGGACCTAAAAGTGGCACCTTTCGGATCACTAGCATTACCTGCTATTATGAAATTCCCGATCAGAGACCTGTGTGTGTGTGCATGCATGCACTTATATGCTTTGCTTAGAGATATACATATATAAAAAAGCATTAATTTGTGATTTGTACCTCTACTCATACGTATATGTATTGATTTGGGATACCTTCTAGTAAGTTAGTGTGAATTTTGCCATCTTCAAATCTGTAATTAAGTTGCTGTTCAATTATTTTGTTTAATCACTTTGTAAACCCCTAAACCAGTTAATGATTAAATGCTGCTAAATTCAGCCTCTCAATCTGCCTTACATCATTAATAAATGTTGAATAGCTGTTAAATCATAACTGTGTCAAATATTTTCATCCACGACAGAATCTCCTTTGAACAGTTTAAATAGTGAGATCAGTCACTAGTGGTTTGGAATGTTGCAAATTTGTCTAAAATTATTTGTAGGGAGTTCTTGTGTTCTGTTGAGTTTACGTTAGCTTCAGGTAACTACTAGCCAATCTTGTATCATTCTTTAGGAAACAGATTTTGAAAATTGATAGTGAATTGTCCCACATCTTGGATTGTTTTGATCCTTAGTGTTAATGAACCATATTTTGCTGCTGCCTGTTTGAGGGTGAGAGGTGTCCCTCCAATCAACTGCTGCTATCAAAAGCTTATGAGGGTAAAAGAGATGAGTTCTTACTATTGAAATTCATTGTGTTAAATATATTTTTTTGGCTGTGTTGAGGTATACTTACAGACACTTCAATATGTAGAGATTTTTCAGGTGTTGTGTATCAAAATGACTTTCTGAAAGTTTATCATTACCCCATCACTATTATTAACTTTTACTGTATTTTTGTTTCCTGCAGATTGGTAACAAAAGCTTTTCTGGATTTTGGGAAGGAAAACATGTTACCTATTATAACAAAAGTGTTTTTTTAAATACGATGAGGTATGTTACAGGAAATTTTATCAGAACAGGTGGATGGCAATTGCATATGGCTAGTTGTCTACAGTTCCCTGCAAAATCTGCCAATATATGTTTTTGTTGCTGTTTTGTATAAAATCCAAACATTTAAAAACTCAGATTTTAAAAATGCCTGTGTTTATCTCAGTTGCCAAGGCAAGCAGCTCCGGTGCCAGCATGATCCACAGTGGAGTGATCCAGAAGTGTACCAGGGGGGTTTCCTGAAATGGGGGAACCTCAAGGGAGCAGAGAGACCCACCAGAAACCTGCAGCTCGCACGACAGCACCTCACAAGTCCTGGGTGGGGCCAGGAGCAACAGCAAGATATTTAAATCACATGCTGTGTAACCGAAACTAGCACTTAGTAACCAAAGTTAGGACCTCTGGTACTGGCATAATCTGCAGCGGAGCACTCTAGCAGAAGAAACAGGGTGGTTTCCTGAACCATGGGTACCTCAGTGGGAGTGGAGAGACCCACCAGAAACCTGCAGCTCACGACAGCAGCTGATGAGACCTGGGCGGGCCCAGGAGCAATGGCAGCCAAGCTCCCCCACACGTATAAAAGAAGCCTCTAGGGAGCGCTAGTGACCAGGGCAAGCAAACAAGGTGTGGCACAGCAGGAAGGGTGTGGCGTGGCATGGCATGGCAGTTTGTGCGGAAGGGTATGCATGAAGGGTGCTGTAGCTCTGCCAGCTCAACCAGGGAGCAATGGTATCCACTCAGCAGAAGGCTATGTCCTCTCTAAACTCTGCACCCTCCATGACTCATGCAGCTTCCCAGACAGAGCTCCGATGGGAACACACTGCTACCCAGGTGTCAGGCTGCAGGGCGTGCCCTACTCGTATGTCAGTATCAGATGTCAGTAGTGAGTGCACCTGTGGGAGATGTGCCCAGGTAGTGGAACTCCTCTGCTTAGTGACAGAGCTCTGGGGAGGAGGTGAGTAGGTTGGGGAGTAACAAGGAGTCCGAGAGAGAGATAGACTACTGGAACCGCACCCTACCTTCCCTGGGACAGACCTGTCATGCAGACAGGACACATGATACGGAGGATTCCCTATCCTCTCTCTACCCAGCAGAACATGGTGACTTAAGGAATAGGGGGCAATGGCAACAAGTTCCTGCCCGGTGCAGCAGGCGTGTCTCCTCCGTGACTACCCCGCTTTCCCAGGTGCCCTTGCATAATAAGTATGAGGCTCTGCAAGTTGAATCAAACAATGACGAGGACAATGGTTCATCTAGGTTGGTGTCGCCAAGGTTAAGTTGGCCTCTACTGTGTCAAAACCACTTCCATAAAGAAAATAAGACGAGTTATTGTCATAGGTGACTCTCTCCTGAGGGGAACATAAGGCCCGATATGCAGATGGGATCCACTTCTTAGGGAAGTCTATTGCCTCCCTGGGGCCCGGGTTAAAGATGTGATGAGAAAACTTCCTACCCTAGCATGCTTTTTCAGGTAGGCAGCAATGAAGTTGCAATAAGAAGTCCAAGGGCAATCAAGAGAGTCTTCAGGGCCTTGGGACAACTGATTAAGGGATCAGGAGCACAAGTGTTCTCCTCTGTCCTCCCAGTTGCAGGGGATGATGAGGGAAGAAACAGGCAGGCCCAGCAGATCAATACCTGACTCTGAGCCTGGTGTCACCGACAGAATTTTGGGTTTTTTTGATCATGGGTCGGTCTACTCAACACCAGGCCTGCTGGTGACAGATGGGGTGCACCTGCCTCAAAGGTGGAAAAGGATCCTTGCGCAGGAGTTAGCAGGGCTCATTGAAAGAGCTTTAAACTAGATTTGAAGGGGGAAAGGGATAAAACCAGGCTCGCTAGAGATATGCCTGGGGGCAGCACGCCAATGTGTGAGGGACGGTGTGCTAGCAAGGTCCTTCGGTTTGCCATCTTAGTGGAGGTAGGGGATGGAGATCTACCCGGGCACTTGACCCAAGCTGGCCAACAGGCTTATTTCATACCATGAACGTCACATTCGATATAAATTAGAAAGTCTGATGAGAAGTTCTCTCTCTTCCTCGATGGCTGCAATCCTGAGAACTTCTTGCCCCAGTGCCGGACCCCCGAGGCCTTCCCTTCCTCCCGAAGCTGTAGCGCTCGCAGTGTCCGGCATTTGCTGTCCACTGCTGGGAGTGCACAGCTTCCTACTGATATAATTGGCTGAGTATAATCTTTGTATATTTTATATTGGTATTGGGATCAATATTGGTTCTTTAGTGTTATTAATGTTAATTATTTAGTCTTATCCTATTAAATCTGTTTATATTTCAACCCTTGGGTTTCCTTGTGTTTTCCCCGATTCCCCTTTCCGGGTGGGGAGGGGTCATTGGGTGGTAGAATAATTGTCTAAACGACAATAAATGGCTGTGGGTTCCTCAAACTATAACACTTGGGCACAGCGATCATGAAATGGTAGTTTTCAATTCTTGGAGAAGTAAGGAGGGTGGTTAGCAGAACTGCTACCTTGGACTTCCTGAGGTCAGAATTTGGCCTGTTTAGAGGCCTGGTTGACAGAGTCCCTTGGGAGGTAGTCCTGAAGGGGAAAGGAGTCCAGGAAGGCTGGACATTCTTCAAGAAGGAAATCTTTAAGGCGCAGGAGCAGGCCATCCCTATGTGCCGAAAGACGATCCAGTGGGGAAGACGACTGGCCTGGCTGAACAGGGAGCTCTGGCTGGAACTCAGAATCACGGAATTGTAGGGGTTTGAAGGGACCTCTGGAGATCATCTAGTCCAACCCCCCTGCCAGAGCAGGTTCACCTAGAGCAGGCTGGACAGGAACACATCCAGGCGGGTTTTCAATATCTCCAGAGAAGGAGACTGCACGACCTCTCTGGGCGGCCTGTTCCAGTGCTCTGCCACCCTCAAAGTAAAGAAGTTCCTCCTCATGTTGAGATGGAATTTCCTGTGTTCTGACTTGCGTCCGTTGCCTCTCGTCTTGTCACCAGGCACCACTGAGAAGAGTTTGACTCCATCCTCTTGACACCTGCCCTTTAGATATTTATAAGCATTGATAAGATCCCCCCTCAGTCTTCTCTTCTCCAGGCTAAACTGACCCAGGTGTCTCAGCCTTTCCTCATAAGAGAGGTGCTCCAGTCCCTTGATCATCTTTGTAGCCCTCCGCTGGACTCTCTCCAGTAGTTCCCTGTCCTTCTTGAACCGGGGAGCCCAGAACTGGACACGGTACTCCAGATGCGGCCTCACCAGGGCAGAGTAGAAGGGGAGGATGACCTCCCTGGACCTGCTAGCCACGCTCGTTTTAATGCACCCCAGGATGCCATTGGCCTTCTTGGCCACGAGGGCACATTGCTGGCTCATGGTCATCCTGTTGTCCACCAGGACTCCCAGGTCCCTTTCTGCAGAGCTGCTCTCCAGCAGGTCAGGCCCCAACCTGTCCTGGTGCATGGGGTTATTCCTCCCCAGGTGCAGCACCCTACACTTGCCCTTGCTGAATTTCATTAGGTTCCTCTTTGCCCAACTCTCCAGCCTGTCCAGGTCTCGCTGTACAGCGGCACAGCCTTCTGGTGTGTCAGCCGCTCCTCCCAGCTTTGTGTCATCAGCAAACTTGCTGAGGGCACACTCTGTCCCCTCATCCAGGTCATTGATGAACATGTTGAACAAGACTGGACCCAGTGCTGGTCCTTTGATTGCAGTAAGATTTAGAATTACATGAAAAATTTCTTTCTTGGTATGCTCCTAAGAAGTAGAGGTTCAATTCTAGATACCTAAACTTTCAAAAAAAGTACTTCTTGATATCTGGGAAAAATTTACCTCCTTCAGTGCTTAATTTCTTGACAGCTAAATTTAATAGTCAATTTCAGTGATGTGGCACTTGTGTTCTTGAGCTGGAAAACATTTCTGAAATCTCAGATTTTATGCTTGTTTTCATATGTGGATTTTATTTATCTTAAGGTGGATAAGAAACCCAGACAGCATGGGTTTAGGAAGGGGAGGTCCTGCTTAACCAACCTGATCTCTTTCTATGACCACGTGACCCGCCTTCTGGATGCGGGGAAGGCTGTGGACGTTGTCTATCTGGACTTTGGTAAGGCCTTTGACACCGTCCCCCACAGCATTCTCCTGGAGAAGCTGGCGAATCATGGCATAGACAAGTGTCCTCTTTGCTGGGTTAAAAACTGGCTGGATGGCCGTGCCCAGAGAGTTGGGATTAATGGGGTGAAATCCTCTTGGTGGCCGGTCACCAGTGGTGTCCCTCAGGGCTCAGTTTTGGGGCCGGTTTTCTCTAATATCTTTATCAATGATCTGGATGAGGAGACTGAGTGCACCCTCAGTAAGTTTGCAGATGACACCAAGCTAGGTGGGAGTGTTGATCTGCTTGAGGGTAGGAAGGCTCTACAGAGGGACCTGGACACGCTGGATCGATGGGCCAAGGCCAACTGTATGAGGTTTAATAAGGCCAAGTGCCGGGTCCTGCATTTCGGTCACAACAACCACAAGCAACGCTATAGGCTTGGGGAAGAGTGGCTGGAAAGCTGCCCAGCAGAAAAGGACCTGGGGGTGCTGGTGGACGGCCAGCTTAACATGAGCCAGCAGTGTGCCCAGGGGGCCAAGAAGGCCAACAGCATTCTGGCTTGTATCAGGAATAGCGTGGCCAGCAGGAGCAGGGAAGTGATGGTGCCTCTGTACTCGGCACTGGTGAGGCCTCACCTCGAGTACTGTGTTCAGTTCTGGGCCCCTCTGTACAGGAGGGACATTGAGGTGCTGGAGCACGTCCAGAGGAGAGCTACCAGGCTGGTGAGGGGTCTGGAGACCAGGTCATATGAGGAGAGGCTGAGGGAGCTGGGCATGTTTAGCTTGGAGAAGAGGAGGCTGAGAGGAGACCTCATTGCCCTCTACAACTCCCTGAAAGGAGGTTGGAGAGAGGTGGGTGGTGGCCTCTTCTCCCAGGTGAATAATGACAGGACCAGAGGAAATGGTCTGAAGTTGCGGCAGGGGAGGTTTAGATTAGATGTTAGGAAGAAGTACTTTACTGAAAGAGTGGTCAGGTGCTGGAACAGCCTGCCCAGGGAGGTGGTTGAGTCACCATCCCTAGAGGTATTTAAGAAACGTCTAGATGTGGCACTTCAGGGCATGCTCTGAAGGGTAGAGATTGTAGGTTGTTTGGTTGGACTCGATGATCTCAAAGGTCCTTTCCAACCATGAAGATTCTGTGATTCTGTGATTTATCTTAAGAATGTGATGTATACTTCTGTAAATGTTTGAGACAAACATTCTGCCCTTCATTGTAGGGTGCTTAGAATTAACTTCAAAACTGATCTCTCTCCCAGTAATACAAAGGTTTTAAAGGTGTAGACGCTAGTGAAATATCTCCAAACTCTTGGTCCTTGAATTGGATATAGTGTGGTGTTCCCGTAATTTAGAGCAGTTGTCCAGGATCTCAGTGTCAAATGTAATAACTCTGCGCTTGGGTTTCCTGTTTGCAGGGTTTTTTTCATAGAATCATAGAACGTGTTGGGTTGGAAGGGACCTTTAAAGGTCATCTAGTCCAACCCCCCTGCAGTAAGCAGGGAGATCTTCAACTAGAGCAGGTTGCTCAGAGCCTCATCAAGCCTGGCCTTGAATGTCTCCAGGGATGGGGCCTCCACCACCTCTCTGGGCAGCCTGTTCCAGTGCCTCACCACTCTCACCGTAAAGAACTTCTTCCTAATGTCTAATCTAAACCTGCCCTGCTCTAGTTTAAACCCATTGCCCCTCGTCCTATCGCTACATGCCCTTGCAAACAGCCCCTCCCCAGCTTTCTTTTTCCATAGAAGGTGGAAAAATCCTTGGCTTTTTTGTTCAAGTCTGTTGACAGATGGGTGCTGTAATGCTGACAAAAACACACTTAACTTCCATGCCTTGTATCTCCCACAGTAACCATCTATGTAAGCATAAGGGTGCTACAGACTAAGCTAAAAACTATTCTATATTTCTGAGGAAATAATATGGGTTTTGTACTTTACCTACAATAAAATTTTTGAAACACAAATAAGTGCTTTGTGACTTGGGGGGAGGGTAAGAATCCTATGCTTTCATGCTCTCTCTACTGGTGTGTTCATTACAATTTTCTAATGTAGTATGTGAGTTCTGAAAATTAGTCTTGTGAGACGATATTCTTCAGAAGTTAGGAGTGTGGTCATTGAGCCCCTGAAACTTATAATACTAAGCAAGTTCATTAAAATACTATTTTATAATACCAACTCTAATGAAGTTCTTACTGCTGCCTTTACCCATCCCCCTGAACTGGAAGACAGGGATGGGGAGCAGAATGAAGCCCCCATAATCCAAGGGGAGATGGTTAGCGACCTGCTACACCGCTTAGACACACGCAAGTCTATGGGGCCAGATGGGATCCACCCTAAAGGTACTGAGGGAGGTGGTGGAAGTGCTCACCAAGCCACTTTCAGCCATTTATCAGCAGTCCTGGCTAACCAGGGATGTCCCAGTTCACTGGAAGTTATCAAATGTGACGCCCATTTACAAGAGGGGCTGGAAGGAGGATCCGGGGAACTACAGGCCTGTCAGTCTGATCTCAGTGCCTGGGAAGGTCATGGAGCAGATCATCTTGAGTGCCATCACGCAGCACGTATACAACAGATTTTAGTAAAGCCTTTGACACCATTTCCCACAGCGTTGTCCTCGAGAAATTGGCTGCTCATGGCTTGCACAGGTGTACTCTTCACTGGGTAAAAAAACGGCAATATGGCCGGGCCCAGAGTTGTGGTGACTGGAGGTAAATCAAGTTGTCAGCCAGTCACCAGTGGTGTTCCCCAGTGCTCAGTATTGGGGCCAGTTCTGTTTAATATCTTTATCAATGATCTGGACGAGGGGATTGAGTGCACCCTCAGTAAGTTTGCAGACGACACCAAATTGGGTGGGAGTGTTGATCTGCTTGAGAGTAAGAACGCTCTACAGAGGCATCTGGACAGGGCTGAGTGCAGCCCTGCAGAGAAGGATGAAAAATTGGACGAGTCGGCAATGTGTGCTTGCAGCCCAGGAAGCCTTTCGTATCCTGGGCTGCATCAAAAGAACCGTGGCCAGCAGGTTGAGGGAGGTGATTCTTCCCCTCTACTCTGCTCTGATGAGACCCCACCTGCAGTACTGCATCCAGCTCTGGGGCCCCCAGTACAAGAAAGACACGGACCTTGTAAAGCAGGTCCAGAGGAGGGCCACAAGGATGATCAGAGGGATGGAACACCTCTGCTATGAAGAAAGGCTGAAAGTTGGGGTTCAGCCTGGAGAAGAGAAGGCTGCAAGGAGACCTTATTGCAGCTTTTCAATATATAAAGGGGACTTATATGAAAGAAAGAGAGACTTTTTCCAAGGGCTTGTAGTGACAGGACAAGGGGCAATGGTTTTAAAATGAAAGAATGTAGATTTAGATTGCATATAAGGAAGAAATTTTTTACAGTGAGCATGGTGAGACACTGGAACAGGTTGCCCAGAGAAGTTGTGGATGCTCCATCATTGGGCAGTGTTCAAGGTCAGGTTGGATGGGGTTTTGAGCAACCTGATCTAGTGGGAGGTGTCCCTGCCCATGGTAGAAGGGTTGGAACTAGATGATCTTTAAAGGCTGACCATTCTACAGTTTTATTATTTGTAGTCAGTTAGAAACCTGTTTGCTTTCTTATTACATGTTCAGATGCAAGCAAAAATAGTTTTTCTTTGTCAGTTTATTTGTTTGAAAATAACTTCTTGCTATATGAAGCACTACAGATGAGAATGAGTGTCTGTCCAGTAGTATATCCTTTAGACAAAGAAAAACTTGAACTGCAAGTGTAGCTAGCTGCTCCTTGATTTGTAACTGCATTTATAATGTTTTTTGCTCTCTCCAAGGCATTTTAAAAGGTAGTTATTCCAGTGATAAAGAAGCGTTGCTCCAGCTCCAGCTATTATTACTCCATATTTGATAACCTGATGTGGGGTAACTGCCCAAACAGATTGGAGAGCTATGGCTTCTGCTTTTTCAGATTGAACTTCAATTTGATGTTGGGTTTGCGACACCACTAACACCGTTCCAGTGCTATCTCCTCTAGATATGGCACAGGTATTTGTCGAGGTCACCTGAAATACAAGAACTTGAGAATCTGATATTAACAAAGGATGTAAAGTAAGAGAAGTTGGCTTATGATATATAGGGGAACCTTGTAATGCCTTGGACCAAAATCCTACAGGTTCTTTCTGATTTTTCATCCCAGTCATCTGCCACAATCCCGAGACTGTATCGTCTGGAATTGTTACTTCTCATTCAAAAGGATATCCTTGCTTAGGAGTGTATAATTGTGCATGCTCAGTCAAAGCATTTTTGCAGTCACCAAAGGCTTCTTGTTGCTGCTTGGTCCCCTGCCAGACAGCTTTCTTCCTAGTTAATTTCTGCAGAAGGCACGTTAATATCGCTAAATGTGGGATAAAAGTCCTCCGCTACCCAAAAAGTCCACAAAAGATCTGTAACTGTTTTACGGTGATTGGTAAAAGAAATCGCTGGACTGTTTGCTGTACCTGATTTGATATTTCTCTAATCTGTCCATGCCAAACTCTTCCCCAAAATCGTACAGTAGCACTAGGGCCCTGTATTTTCTTTGGATTAATTGCCCACCCTCGGTCCTGCAAATGCACTTTCAGCAATTCAGCAGCTGCTTCACTTTCTTGTTGTGACTCTGCCATAATCAAGAGATCATCAGTATAATGGTAAACAGTAACAGTACCCGACCATACTGCTAAATCAGCTGCTATCATTAGGTGGCAAATGGAGGGACTGTGTTTGTATCCCTGAGGCAATACTTGTAAAGTATATTGCTTTTGTTCCCGGGTCATGTCTTGCATTGAGGTGTCAGGCAGGGCAGGGGGTGGGCGCGGAGTTGGTGGTGGGGCTGGGGGCGGTCGGCTTTTTTGCATAAATGCTAACTTTTGCCACCGGGGAAACATTTCTGATGTTGTGATCCCACCTATTTCCAATCGTGGGATAACAGCTTGTACAAAATCATTCCGCTTTTGTTTCCTGGTCACCCGTGCTGTACCTCCTTTCTGTTTTGTCGGCTTTCCTTTATTCACCACGCACACAGAGGGTCCTGAAATCACAGACTGAGTTTCCCTCAAGGTATTTCCTAGGGCACCTACAGTACCCATAGCATTTGTCACTGCTGGTATAATCAAGGGATTTAGTGAGGCAGGCGCTCCTCTCAAAAACTGCATTTTGATACTTCTCGTCACCGCTACAGTGTCCGGATTGCATCCTGTAACCAACACATGAGCCATCCCCATCTACTGCACCAAATTAATACCTTTCTCGGTTGCACACCAGTTTCCGAGGGACAAAACTAATTCAACAAGTTCTGAATATGCTGTTAAAACTGCTGCACGCAGCCCCTGATACAACACAGGTGCAATAATATAATGTCTTGCCTGTCAGGACCTCTGACATTTTGCAGCTGAGCATATCCTGGTATCTGATCATGAATGGGGATAGGGCTTAATAAATCTTTTTCACCTACTGATAAATGAATAGCTGCAGCTCCACTATCCCAAGCTGGCAGAATCCATGCCAGTATGCCTTCCCCACTCTTTTGCTGATAACTCTCTAAAAATTCCCTTAACTCTTTCGGAGTGTCAGTACGCGTGATCTGCACTCCCCTGTCTGCTTGTTCCTGCTCCCCCCTCACTTGAATGAGGGGTCATGCTTCCACCACCTCCCTGCTTTTTAAGTCCGCATCGAATTCAAACTCAGTCTCAGAGTCTGAGGATTCACTCCAAATATTTTCATCCCATTCCTCAGGATCCCATGACCGTTTTGTGGTGAGAGCACGAACTTGGGAAATCGAAAGCTTACTTTTCCCATATTTTCCCTTTGTTTATTAACGATATGCGCTACCAACCGTTCTATATTATCTTGCAGCTCATGGCACTGCTCTGCTTGAACAGTAATTACTTCTTGTGTGATCACCTTTTCATCTTGTAAACTCCTGTATTCCTTTTCCAACTCTCTCACTTTACTATGTAATGCAACAGCTTCAAGGTCAAGAGCTCTAAGTCCAGTAGTTAACAGACATCCCAATCTCCCCTCTAATTTGCGAGAAGAATCCGATGCCACTTTCCATGGCAACCCAGGCATAGCCATTTCAATTGTCTGGGGGGTAATCACCGCCCCGTCATCTATTTCAGGCCATGCCTCCGTCGGAGCCAATTTAGACAGGAAAGTGGCCATGGGGTTCCAGTGCTAAGTGCTGGGCCATCCCGAAATAGGGGGAGTCACCATAGTGGGCTCCCCAGTTCCTAACTTTTCTATCAGCCATGGCATGGGTGTTCCCGGAACTGCTGACTATGCCAAATGTGTGAGCCAATGCAGGCAGAACGCAAGAACAACCACAAAACCATGGATGAAAGACAAAGAACAAGTTTAATCTCAATATCTCACGACTCACGGAATCTCCGAAGCAATACCTGGGCAGAGGTGTGCAAGCAGGGGACGCAGGCACCGCGGAGTGAGAGAGAGTCATTGTCAGCGAGAGAGTGAGAGCTCAGACTCCCTGTTCTTGCTGGTATTTCAAGGGTTCAAGCAGGCCTAGTTTTCCCACTGTGCTTTGATCTTCTTCAACAACAGGCCGGGATTCTCAAGCAGCTAGATAAGGTGTCCCTGAGTCCATCACAGACTTCTGTTATCTAAGTGCAGATGTTCTACTTGCAAGCACATAAGACTGAACAACAATTAGTGTGATATATGTGTTTCCCATACCCCAGGTGCGAGTCACTTGAGCGTGTTTACAATCCTCCTCGCCCATCTTCCGTTACTTTCCCACACAGAGTAAATGTAATTTGCAATTTTATTTTTATATATAAATATATATATACACACACAGAGTTTGTATACTAGTACTGCTTGTTTCTGTATACTTCTAGGCAAATAACAATAAATCTATGGATAGAGGAAAAGCTGTAGAGGATATCAGAGGGGAGGGAAAGTCGTGCTTGATTTGGGGTCTGTCAACTGATAAATCCATCACTGAAATATGCTGCTCTTTGTGGTTGTCAGTTGTAAATAATTTTTGTGTTCGCAGAGCTAGTTTACTATAATCTCTCTTCCCAGATGTCAGATGTTACTACTCCTACTAAATCCTAGTGTTAGGGAAAAAAGTTCTTAGTAATTGATATGCCAGATGAGTCTGTAGGATACTTTCATGCAGATTTGGCATTTGAGTGGCTGAATTTTCATACACTCCCCCCTGTTATTTAGGAGATATTAATTAATTAACATTGATTGGGGGAGGGGGATGTACAAAAGACTTGCATAGGGTCACCCATTCTATTCATATGATGAGAATTAGGGAATCTAAATAACAGACCTGCCTCATCCAACTTGTTAGTGACAAAACCATTATACTACTTCAGCTGAAATGTATATCGGCAATTCTGAACTGAGTTATGGAAATCAAAATATTACGTACCAAGAAATCCCTTCAATTGACATATTTCATAGAATCCTAGAATGGTTCGGGTTAGAAGGGACATTAAAGATCATCTAGTCCCAACCCCCCAGCCATGGGCAGGGACACCTCCCACTAGACCAGGCTGCTCAAAGCCCCATCCAGCCTGGCCTTGAACACTTCCAGGGATGGGGCATCCAGAGCTTCTCTGGGCAGCCCGTTCCACTGCCTCACCACCCTCACAGTAAAGAATTTCTTCCTAATATCTAATCTAAATCTCCCCTCTTTCAGTTTGAAACTGTTACCCCTTGTCCAATTGCTACACTCCCTCATAAAGAGTCCCTCCCCATCCCTCCTGTAGGCCCCATTCAGGTACTGGAAGGCTGCTATAAGGTCTCCCCAGAGCCTTCTCTTCTCCAGGCTGAACAACCCCAGCTCTCTCAGCCTGTCCTCATAGCAGAGGTGCTCCAGCCCTCGGATCATCTTCGTGGCCCTCCACTAGACCCATTCCAACAGGTCCATGTCCTTCTTGTGCTGAGGGTTCCAGAGCTGGACACAGTACTCCAGGTGGGGTCTCATGAGAGCAGAGCATAATCTGTGCTCTGAGCGTACATGCTGTTTTTTTCCTTCTTTTGCCTTTATGCTGAAAAAAACAAATATAGTTCTATTTTCTTGTCTCGATATTGTGTCTTCCTCCTTACCCTGATAGCATGATTGTACTATTATCACTAAAACTAGTATGATGACTGACAATTTGTAGGCCTTGCTGGTTTTAATCCATCATTTAACCTTTCTTGTGTGAAACACTCCAAAATAATTAGAACAGTATCATACAAAGTATTCACTGAACTTGCACATTATTTTTCATAAGTGTGTTCTGACCTAAGAAAGAAAACACACTGAATATATTATTTTTTTTGTAAGCAAAACACTTGGAATGGTGAGTAGTTGTAGCTGATGACTAATCAGAAGAATGTTCTTTAAATGAAACCTGCAACTGAGCTGTTGGTGACCTGTGCAGTGAGGTGTGGGGGCAATCAGTTCCTAACTGGTAGGCTGTGATGCATTTCTCAAAGATACTGGTAGTCTGTAAAGGCTATTATAGTGTGTTCTGGATGTGTCACTTTGGATCTGTCGTGGTGTGACAGGATCAAAAAAAGCTACCTGTGTTTTATTTGCTATATGAAAGAACAAAGTAGTGGTTTAGGATTGGTTCACTAAACTGTTATTAAAAAGGCAGACATTCAGAAGTCATACTGAAATATTTTGAAGTGATTTAGCAGTTTCTCATTATAAATTGCTCAAATACTAAACTCTAGTGCTGTCAACAGAATTACCCTCAAAATAAGTCATCTTACATACATCCTTCTAACAAGGAATTTCCATTCTTCCTTAACAGTATGGCTTATTGTTACTTAGTATGTCAGAAGCACATTACAAAGCTGACTTTTAGATAAACAGCTATAACAGTTGAGTGGATCAACTGGTAGTATAAATGTTTCTCCCAGATATCGTTAAAAGAGTGTGAATGTCTCCCTGAGTTAGTGTATTGGGTTTGCGTGGCAAGGTTTTGGTGGCGTGGGGGGCTACAGGGGTGGCTTCTGTGAGAAGCTGCTAGAAGCAGTGTTGGATAGAGCCAATGCCAGCCGGCTCCAAGATGGACTCGCTGCTGGCCAAGGCTGAGCCAGTCAGTGACGGTGGTAGAGACTCTGGGAAAACATATTTAATAAGGGGGGAAAAAAACCCCTGTGCAACAGCAATTGCAGCTGGACAGAGGAGTGAGAATATGTGAGAAACAACCCTGCAGACACCAAGGTCAGTGAAGAAGGAGGGGGAGGAGGTGCTCCAGGTGCCAGAGCAGAGATTCCCCTGCAGTCTGGTGAAGACCATGGTGAGGCAGGCTGTCCCCCTGCAGCCCATGGAGGTTAACGGTGGAGCAGATATCCACCTGCACCCTGTGGAGGACCCCATGTTGGAGCAGGTGGATGGGCCCAAAGGAGGCTGTGAGCTGGAGCAGGCTCCTGGCAGGACCTGGAGGGAGAAGCCCATGCTGGAGCAGGTTTGCTGGCAGGACTCGGACCCTGTGGTGGGACCCACACTGGAGCAGTCTGTTCCTGAAGGACTGCACCCCATGGAAGGGACCTATGCTGGAGCAGTTCATGAAGAATTGCAGCCTGTGGGAAGGACTCATGTTGGGGAAGTTTGTGGAGAACTGTCTCCTGTGGGAGGGACCCCATGCTGGAGCAGGGGAAGAGTGTGAAGGGTCCTTCCCCTGAGGAGGAAGGAGTGTCAGAGACAACGTGTGATGAACTGACCCCAACCCCCATTCCCCATCCCCCCTCTGCCACTCTGGGGGAGAGGAGGTAGAGAAAATCGGGAGTACAGTTAAACCCAGGAAGAAGGGAGGGGTGGGGGGAAGGTGTTTTAAGATTTGGTTCTATTTCTCATTACCCTTCTCTGATTTGATTGGTAATAACTTAAACTAATTTCCCCAAGTCAAGTCTGGTTTGCCTGTGATAGTAATTGGTGAGTGTGATCTCTCCCTGTCCTTATCTCGACCCACGAGCCTTTCGTTATGTTTTCTCTCCCCTGTCCAGCTGAGGAGAGGAGTGATAGAATGGCTTTGGTGGGCACCTGGTGTCCAGACAGGGTCAATCCACCACAGTTAGCCAGAGCAACATGGGAGGAGTGAGTAGGTGGCTCAGTCCAACATATAGTATAAAAAGTAGACAACTAACAAAAGAATTTTGAAGGGAGCAACAGGCTTGAGCTGTCTCAACTCATGTATTCCTTCTCGGTGATTGGGGATGCCCAGCATTGTGTCGTTGAGCACATTATTGAGACCAGTAATGGGGATCACATTGGTATTGTGATTGAACTGTGTATTGCAATTGCTATATTTTGCTAAGTGAAACTTAAACTTGTACTGTGATTTGGGTATATTGCTGGATCACTCTGCTAAATCAGAAATCCCATGTAACATCAACTGTCTTCAAAAAAGTAAATTTGATATTAAACATCACGCCCACCATGCATGGAATATATAAAAGAGCCTGGTCAGAGAGCATTGGACTCTGGGAGCTATGGATTGGAAATCTGAAAAAACACCCACATATAAAATATATATAGATGTTATGAAATATTTGCAACTTCCTGGATGACAAGTCAACAGCTTACCAGAAAAGGGTATTTTAATTAAGTGCTGATGTTTTCCGTGTGTGTGTGGTTGGGTTTTTTTTGTTGTTTGTTTAGTATAAAAGTATAATGCTGGATTACAGTTGATTCTCTCTAAACCATAATCTCTCATCTCATCTGGAGAAAAAAAAGTTAATTTCTCTTGCATGTGTGCACAGTCCTTGTGAGACTGAATATGTAAGTGTATTTTAAACTATAGTGAAATATTTTTGATGTCTTTGGCATAAAAAATGTTGTTTGTTCTAGTAAAATAGTTAGGCAAGCTAATTGCTTCCTATTTTTTCTTCAAATGTGTTTTAAACCTTGAATATTGTTCCTCTGGTACTGTTCAGCATTACTGTGTATATAACGGGTAGATTTCAGGAAGAGATGAAATATGGAAAAAATTATGTTCCTTTAAATGGATATTTAAGTTTAATTTCACAAATTCTTATTGCTTCCTGACTGAATGTGTAAAAAGTTAGTTCTTCCAAATATAGCACAGATCTTTCAAAAAACTACAAATTGCCAAATACTGGCTTAAACTAGAAACGCCGGGAACTAGTAGTTAATTTTGTTTGTGTCTCTATTGCTCTTTATTCCTAGGAATATTCCTCTGCATTGATCTAATATTCCTAGGAGTTAGTGGATGTGATTCATGGAAGAATTGGCAGTGTTAGTAGATATAAATGCACGTTTAAGCATAGCACTTGTACTGTACCTCAAGGCATATCCTTGTATATTCAGTTGTTCAGTAAGTCACGAACGTAAGGTACGTCTTTTCCCACAGCTGGGTCACTAGTTAGGGGCATTCCTCTGTTTTTTAACTTTTTGTCAAAATTAACAGTAGGTTCCAAAGCTGCTGTTGGGAAGAAAAAAAGTGAAAGGGAGAAGGCCACCAATGATTGACAGATTCCAGAGAACATGATTACAGCAATCACATTTCTTAAGGAAACCAGGCTAAAAGGATGAGCTGACCTAACCTGTTGGTTTAGCCATGTGCAGCATTGAAATGAATGGATTAATTAGGAGAAATGTTTGCTGTCCAGAAACATTAGTGTGAAATAGTTGATCTGTAATTCTTCAAAATTTTAGGTGATAACCCTAGGTGTCTGTAACTTAAATCTTGGAAAAGACTTTAAAGCATTGTCCTCCCATATCTCCTCAGTCTAGAGGAATGCGATTACTAAATGTTTCAGGAATCTGAATTTAGGTGTAGCGAATCACCAATGACTTTTGCAGATCTTCTATAAACTAATAACTTAACAAATTGGTAGTTTGAGTGTTGCAATAGGATGTGGGTTTTTTGCCTTTTCAGTGTTAAGAATTTTTCTGCAGTTTTTTTAATGTATCTGTAGAAAAGGAGTTCTGATATACGGGTGTGAAGCATTTTGGTTTGTTTTCTAACAAATGGAAGTAGTTGGTTTGTGCTTTACCTTTGGTGAAGGTAGTGCAGTTTCTTCTGCTTTCAGGCAGGGTTTTTAAAGTAGTAGTCATTCTTCCCTATACTAAGCAAAGTTGAGGTCTTTTTATGAAGTTTTTCTATGTGTATCTGTCTGTGGATGACTTTGATCTGATACAGAACTTGCATTGAGAATATGAGGAAAAGTATGAGCCTTAATATTTGTCTGTCTTCTTGCCTACCTGCCCTCTGTTTACTGAATGTGTCCAGAATAACAGAAGATGAAGAGACTTCTCACTGAGCATGAAAGAAAAAATATTTTGTTCACTTCAGTTTTTATTTTAACCAGGTCTCAAATCAGACTATACTTTCTGGTTTGTTTTTCAGAGTGTTATAATTGAAAGTGCTTCTCCTGTATTTGAGGAAGAACATATTGGTGATTGGATGGTGGATTAATAAGTAGCTGTTATATTACAAGAGTAAGAAGATATATTGGGAGTGTGGAAGAACCGGATTTTCACCCTAGTCTAGCAGCTTTGCTGCTCACTTAAACACAGATGAATGAAGACCCCATTTGGAAAATCGCCAGGTCAGCGGTCCAGAGCTGATGCAGGTGAGGTGTTACTGAATTTGGGGGTTTTGTTTGTTGTTTTTTAGTGGGTAAAAAAATGTCATTATTTTATAGATTTTCTTATGTACTCATGGCTTTATGAAGGTGTTACTGTTTGTGGTTGTGGGGGTTTTTTTGTCTTTTTTTTTAAGGTAAGAATTATTGCTTTCATTATAGAAACTGGAATTGAAAGGATATACATAAATTTAATTAAACTGTACAAACTTACATATAAGAAGTTGTACTGGTTTTGGCTGGCATTCACCATATATTTATAACTTGCTGTAAAATTTTTAATGATTTTATAGAAATTGATCAGATAGTAATTGTGAAAGAGCATCTCAAAAACACTTCAGAAAGGTTTTTCTAAATGTACACAGAGATTATCGCTACATTGTGTGTTTTGTAAATTGAAATAACTAGTCAAAGTATTTTAAAGAATTATTTATTTGAAGAAACTCAAAATATGAGTAACCACTTAGCCTTTTATGACTGGTTAGGCTAATTTGAAGTTTTGCAGCTCAATAGACTAATGAATGTCAGTAAATATTGTCGACTCTGTAGTAAGGATTATCAGCAATGACACAACAAAAAATCAAGTTACCAGTCAAGAATTGTTTGTATGCTGGTATTTGGTCTTGTATAAACTAAGCCAGACTGGTTTAGCTGTGCATTGTTTGGATTAGTGTGCAAGACAGGGACTAGAAATTATCAATTGCAAGTTAAAAATTCTACAGTCCAGCATTTTGTGGATGAATGCTGTTCATTCATTCCTCTGTTTAATTATTTGCTTTTTAGTTGAATTTAGCTGAGTAATGTAACTTTCTTGGTAGTTGTTTTCTCTCTTCTGGAATTACTTCATGTTCTTTGGCAGGGGGAAATGATGCCACTCAAACCAGGACAACTGCAAAACTCGCTAGTGACCTGCACAGCGAAAAACTTTGTAAACAAATGGTGCAGCACATCATCTAACCCTGACCATCGTCTATTGGTGCTTTCCAAACAACCTCATGAAATCAAATCAGTTTAACATAAAATTGGGAAAGCTCAATTAATTTTTAAAATACTCAAGTGATAGTCCATTGTGGTGCTTTTAAATACCCAATTAATTCAGAAGTGAAGCAACTGATATTGGAAGATTCTCTTTGAAACCTTTTGGTTTCAAAACCAGACTTCAAAAGCATTTTTACTTGTGACTAGCTTGCATTAATGTTAGTTTGCTATCACTCATTTGAAACACCTAGCGATTTCAAAGATAGTTCCTGAAAGCATTTTTAATAGATGGTTTTAAAGAAGAAACCCAGTGCAGAGTTTTAGACATTTGCTTCAATGACTTTTCATTCAGCAAACTGATATGGTATCTTCTTGATACCACCAGAGTATTTGTGGAAGGAGAATTTCATTTGTAATAGAAAAGAAAGTAGGCTTTGACCTGGTACTTAATATCAGTATGGTTGACTTCTAAACATTAATCTAATTGTGATATGCAATGAACGATAGCATTACAGCAGATTTGAGGTATCACAGTGTGAACTTTATGTAGAGGGTGATTTTTGTGAATGAAAATAGGTATTTTTACTTTACGTGTTGAGTAGAAATTTTCACTATTTCTCCTCTTAAAAAAAGAAAAGGCTTATTTTAGATGTTCACACTTTCCATTGTTATTTTATTATATTTTATACTATAATTAGCACCTTCATTTTGCACCATGCAAAATCATTATTATTGATACTCAGATTTCTTTAGATGACATTTTTGCTTTTTAATATCCCTACACAACAGTTAATATTTAGGGCTTTTTTCTGTATGAAGTTTGTTTAATCTTAACTGAGGAGTCCTTAATTTATCCTCATATCTGATTAATGTAGTATCACTGTCTTTTTGATACATGTCTCCAAGTCGTATACATTTGGTCAGTCTCAACTCTTGACATAGTTAGTCGTTGTCTAGCCTTGGGTGTTGTCAGCTTTCAATATCTGGATATATATTCTTGAATATATATATATTCTGACCTTGCTGTTGTTGCTTCTTCTGCTGATCATATTTCATGGGCTGTGGGTAGTTGGCCTTTATTACTTTTTGGAAAAAAACTTATATGGGATGGACTTATCTGCTGTATGTTTCCTAATTATAGATACATATTAGGAAAGAGTGTATCAGGTAGCCTATTAGGTTGGTTATTAGGAGACTGCATAACCAACTCTATAATCTTTTTGTGTGTGTGTATGTATTGGGGTTTTCGTTATGTAGCGATTAACATCATACAGCTCAAAACTGAGTATTCTCACACAAGGTTAAAATTCCTTGATGTGCACATTGAGCTTCTCCATTCTTCAGCATCACCCACCAAGTACATCCAGGTCCTTGAGCAAAAGCAATCCCACGAATGGGTTTGCCTTTGCCTGAAGTAGGAAAAAAACAGTTTTCCCTAATATATTCCTTTTGTGCACCACAGGGACTTTATCCCCTTCTATATGTATCTGAAATATGTAAAAGGTCTGATGGAGCAGGACCAGCTCGATTGATGGATCCAATGGTGTTAACTAACCAGGTAGCTTGTGCTAAATGCTTGTCCCAATTTTTAAAAGATCCACCACCCATTGCTTTCAGGGTAGTTTTTAATAATCCATTGTATTGCTCAATTTTCCCAGAAGCCGGTGCATGATAGGGGATATGATATACCCACTCAATGCCATGTTCTTTGGCCCAATTACTTATAAGACTGTTTTTGAAACGAGTCCCCTTGTCTGACTCAATTCCTTCTGGAGTACCATGTCGCCACAAGACTTGCCTTTCAAGGCCCAGGATGGTATTCCGGGCAGTGGCATGGGGTACGGCCTAGGTTTCCAACCATCCGGTGCTTCTTTCCACCATTGTAAGCACGTAGCGCTTACCCTGGCAGGTTTGTGGGAGTGTGATACAGTCAATTTGCCAGGCCTCCCCATACTTATATTTCAGCCATCATCCTCCATACCAGAGAGGTTTTAACCTTTTAGCTTGCTTGATTTAGGTGCATGTTTCACAATCGTGGATAACCTGCACAGCAGCGCCCATGGTTAGATCCACCCCTTGGAGCCCATTTATATGTTGCATCTCTTCCTTGATGACCTGACGTGTCATGGGCCCACTGAGCTAAAAACAGTTCACCTTTATGTTCCCAGTCCAAATCTGTCTGGAAGATCTTAGCAGCCTGGTCCACTTGCTGATTGTTTTGATGTTCCTCAGTGGCTTGACTCATGGGTATGTGGGCATCTACATGGCGTACTTTCACAACTAGTTTTCCTAGCTGGTCAGCAATGTCTTGCCACAATTCAGCAGCCCAGATGGTTTTACGCCTGCGCTGCCAGTTGCTCTGCTTCTACTGCTTTAACCATCCCCACAGAGCATTGGCCACCATCCATGAGTCAGAGATAGAGTATTGGCCACTTTTCTCATTCAGCAATGTCTAAAGATTTCTTTCTCAGTTGGGGTATAGTTGGCCTCAGAGCCTTTATAGCCTCGACTCCAGAATCCTAGGGGTTGACCTCGAGTCTCCCCTGGTGCTTTCTGCCAGAGGCTCCAGGTAGGGCCATTGTCCCCGGCTGCGGTGTAGAGCACATTTTCAATGTCCCGTCCTGTTCGGACTGGTCCAAGGGCTACTGCATGCACAATCTCTTGTTTAATTTGCACAAAGCCTTGTCGTTGTTCAGCACCCCACATAAAATTATTTTTCTTTCAAGTCCCTTCATAGAGAGGTTTCACAATGTGACTATCACCTGGAATATGCATTCTCCAGAAACCAACAATGCCTAAGAAGGCTTGTGTTTCCTTTTTGTCAGTAGGTGGGGACATAAATGTTATTTTGTTAATCACATCCATTGGGATCTGGCGATGCCCATCTTGCCACTTAATTCCCAAGAACTGGATGTCTCGTGCAAAACTGCCTTTCTTTATAAATAAATCTTTAATAAATCTTTATTATTTTCTTACTGTCCTGGTTTGACACTTACCTTTCTTGAAACTTCTGCTGCTGTGTTATCCCATGCAATGATGTCATCAATGTATTGCAGGTGTTCTGGAGCTCCACCCTTCTCCAGGGCAGTCTGGACCAGTCCATGGCAAATGGTGGGGCTGTGCTTCCACCCCTGGGGCAGTCAATTCCAGGTGTACTGGATGCCTCTCCAGGTGACAGCAAACTGTGGCCTGCACTCTGCTGCTAAAGGAACAGAGAAAAAGGCATTAGCCATGTCAATGGTAGCATACCACTGGGCTGCCTTGGACTCCAGTTCATGCTGCAGTTCTAGCATGTCTGGCACAGCAGCACTCAGTGGTGGTGTGACTTCATTCAGGTCACCAGAGTCTACTGTTAATCTACAGCCTCCATCAGACTTTCGCACTGGCCATATAGGGCTGTTAAAGGGTGAGAGAGTCTTGCTGATCACTCCTTGGCTCTGTAGCCAACGAATCAGGTTCTGGATGGGAACCAGGGTGTCTCGGTTGGTGCAGTATTGTCCTTGATGCATCATTGTAGTAGCAATTGGCACCTGCTGTTCTTTAACCCTCAGCAGTCCCATCACAGAAGGGTCATCTGAAAGGCCAGGTAAGGCAGACAGCTGTGTAATGTCCTCAGTCTCTCCAGCTGCTATACCAAAAGCCCACTGATACCCTTTTGGGTCTTTGAAATACCTTCTCTTGAGGAAGTCTATGCCAAGGGTGCATGGAGCATCTGGGCCAGTCACAATGGGGTGCTTCTCCCATTTATTCCCATTCAGGCTCACTTTGGCCTCCAGTACAGTCAATTCTTGAGACCTGCCTGTCACACCAGAAATGGTAACAGATTCTGTCCCTTTATGATTCGATGGCAATAGGGTACACTGTGCACCAGTGTCCACCAGGGCTTTATACTTCTGTGGCTCTAATGTGCCAGGCCATGGAATCCACACAGTCCAATAAACTCAGTTATCCCTATCCTCCTCCTGGCTGGAGGCAGAGCCCCTCTAATATTGAGCATAGTACCCACGATTAACAGATGGGTTCACGTGACTTTTGTAGCTATCAACAAATGGGTTTGTACTCTGACCGAAGAACCGCTCACCGGAGACCGGAGCAACCATCCTCGTGCGGTAGGTCTTCCATCCCATTTTCTCATGTCACAATCACACAGGTAAAACCATAAGGCACCTCGTGGCATGTTCTGTTTCTCTTGAGCTAGTCTCGTCGGAGGGCGTCTTTTCCTAATGGCTGCAGTGCGAGTCCATGCAGGGGAAGAATGGGATTTTTTTCTCCATCCTGGACAGTTTTTCACACAGTTTTTCAAGTAATTTATTGGTTTTCTCAGTCATTTTTTCTATGGCCTCAATGCAGCGGGGACGAGAGAGACTGTCTTCATACTGTCATATCCTGTTAGCCACTTCATTTACAGATCATGTATTGGCATCAGATCCTCCCCAGACCACTGTTGACAATGTGTGGAAATACATCAGTGGTGCACTCTGCACAAACTTCCTTAGCAAAGATCGTTTGCATGGCATTTCATCAGGGTCTACATTCACTCGCCAGTCACCATAAATCACCTCTTGTACAGCCAGTTCCCTCAGGTACTTAATACCTTTTCCCATGCTGGTCCATTTGCTTGGATGGCATTTGATATCATCCTTAAAGGGATACCTGCCCTTTACAGCTGATAGCAGTCACCTCCAGAGACAGAGGGTGTTTATCTTTCTCCCAAGCGCTTCATCAATGCCTCTGTCTCTGGCTAGGTTTCCCAACTACCTGGCTTCTATACTGTCTAAGTCTATGGTATCAGCCCCATTATCCCAGCATTGGAGCAACCAGGTGATACGTCTCACCTTCTTGACAGCTAAAGTCCTTTCTCATATTTTATATTTTGCAAGTCCTTCATAGATAAGGATTGAATGGTTATCTCTGATTCTGATTCCTCCTCCTGAGTTGACACTGCCTGAGAAGGACCCTTTCCCTAATCTGCTTTAGAAGGACCCTCTCCCTGATCTTCATCAGAAGAACACTTTCACGTGCGATCCGACATGAGCTGGTCTTTGATATAAGGGTCACAAACTGACCTTTTTTTCTTCCCGGACACAGGGGCAACTTACCGGTATGGATGGAGTTGGAGTTGTGGCAGTGCTTGTTGTCAGAGTTGGAGTAGCGGCAGTGCATGTTGAAAGGACACGCAAGGTTTGAGTAGCAGCAGTGCATGTTGTATAACACCTACTCCTGCACCAATATTTAATATAAAACCACCCCTGCAACACAGTCAGGAGAATCGATAATAAAATCATGATTTGATATTAAGAATCATTTCTGAAATCCTGAGACTCTAGTGGAGTCAGCTTGGCGTAAAAGGGCGAAGTATACTTTCCCAAGGTAAAATCGAAAGTGTAATTAGTGACAAAATGCACTATGTGGCGCCCGAGGTGTGCAGGTAAAGTTGCTGCATAAATCAATGTTAAACACCATAGCAAAATGGCATGTTTCGCCCAGCACTCAGAACCAAACCACCACAAATAAACACAAAGAACAAATGAACAATAACACAATACATAGGGCAGATTAAGCAGCATTGCGTCAACTAACTTTAAACAAAACTCTGTAAAGGTACGATATAATGTTTCCCTCAAGAATGACATGATGTGAGCTGTCTGTTTTAATTTCCAGCCCCCTCAAGACTCTCAAAGGAAAAAATCTGATACTCTCTCAACTGAGCAAGCTGGAATTTGAACTGTTCAGGCAATCTGTCAGAGCTCTGGTTAGGCCCCATGTTGGGTCAAGGTTTAGGCTGGGCTGTCTACTAAAGGAACGACACATGCTCTCTATTAACCCCTCTCCCTTCCCAGAAGGGAAAGGGAAGGGAGAGAGCATAAGGGAGAGAGACTTATGGGTTGAAAAAAGAAACTAAAACAGCTTTAATGAATTATTAACAGTAAAAAGAAAATATAATAATATTAATAAGAAAATAATGAAATATATACAAATATATACAAAACCAATATCGAGCTCCCAGGATGACGATCACATCACCATCAAGCACTGGGACTGGACTCAGTGGCAGATGGGAACTGGATTCAAGAACTGAATTCGTAGAATCATAGAATGGTTCAGGTTAGAAGGGACCTTAAAGATCATCTAGTCCCAACCCCCCAGCCATGGGCAGGGACACCTCCCACTAGACCAGGCTGCTCAAAGCCCCATCCAGCCTGGCCTTGAACACTTCCAGGGATGGGGCATCCAGAGCTTCCCTGGGCAGCCCGTTCCACTGCCTCACCACCCTCACAGTAAAGAATTTCTTCCTAATATCTAATCTAAATCTCCCCTCTTTCAGTTTGAAACCGTTACCCCTTGTCCAATTGCTACACTCCCTCATAAAGAGTCCCTCCCCATCCCTCCTGTAGGCCCTATTCAGGTACTGGAAGGTTGCTATAAGGTCTCCTCGGAGCCTTCTCTTCTCCAGGCTGAACAACCCCAGCTCTCTCAGCCTGTCCTCATAGGAGAGGGGCTCCAGCCCTCTGATCATCTTCGTGGCCCTCCGCTGGACCCATTCCAACAGGTCCATGTCCTTCTTGTGCTGAGGGCTCCATAGCTGGACACAGTACTCCAGGTGGGGTCTCACCAGAGTGGAGTAGAGGGGAAGAATCACCTCCCTTGACATGGATCGGGATCAAAGGCAGAAGAACGGTCAGAGTCCTCCTCAGACACTGGCCTTTGAAGAAAAAAGAGACTTGACTCCTTGATCCCTCATCTTTATACTGAGCATGATGCACATGGGATAGAATACCCTGTTGGTCGGATTTGGGCCACCTATCCTGTCTGCTTCTCCCCACAGGTGCAAGCCTTTTACGGTCTTCCACTTCCGGCCCTCCAACTTGGCACATAAGAAAGTTGGCTGACCTTGGTTGTTATGGGAATAAGTATAAGCAAGAGCCTCTCTGCCTACCATTCCTTAATATTAACTATAAACATCAGCCATTATCACTGCTAGAAGCAGACACTGTCTGAAAAACATACTGTTAATTTCAGAGAGTACAGTCAGTTAGAAGAGACTTAACTGAAAAGTAAAAGTACTGAAAAGAAAGTTGGTTTTGTTCTATCTTAAAGCAGGACACTGTGCTTCTAATTAGTTTATGGTTCTCCCCAATATAAGTGAATCCAAATTTTTTCATTAACATAATCTAATATAATTTTGTTATGTTTACATTAAT
The DNA here is from genome assembly GCF_028500815.1 of Rissa tridactyla. Classification (NCBI taxonomy): domain Eukaryota; kingdom Metazoa; phylum Chordata; class Aves; order Charadriiformes; family Laridae; genus Rissa; species Rissa tridactyla. The sequence goes on from NC_071496.1 coordinate 7,577,856, forward strand.
ATTTCATGGTTTTGAGTCTAGTGATCACTTGTTTTATGCTGTAGAATTGTAAGATATGGTCCTTCACAGTCCTTCATAGCTGTTCCCAGTACTGTCCTTGTGAATTAAGAGATCCCACTCCCAGATTCGACTTGCTTAAAAATGCAATGAAATCTTTTGGCAGAGTTGGGAATTCATTTTACCACTCTTCTCCTAGTCTGGTTTCCCAAACTCTTAAAGTTGACATTGGGCAATATTAGGTGTGAATAAACATGTCTGTGGAATTTTTAGGTCTCTAATTCTGAAAGAGCCAAGATCTGATTAAGAATAATTCTTATGTGATTATATGGTGTTTCTACAGCAGATTCTGAAATACAATTTTAAAATGTCCAGCTTTTGCTGTCTGTCATAAAGACAGGGGATATTCTGAGAAATAAGAAGCTGTGGTGTGTTTTGAAGAGTCCATCTACTTTTGATGGACTGAATAGAGAGTACCATCTGATATGACAAAAACATTGCTAGTAGCTTTCTCCCATCCTCCTTCCTATTCTCTCCTCCTACCTCCCCCAGTTGAAATGTGCATACTCCCCCTTAGAGTCCACACCCTCAAAGAATGTTTATTTTATTTCTGTGTTGTCTTACCCTTTTTCTCTGTGAGAGTAAGGTAGAAGCATTCAGAAACATGGCTCTTAGTTTTGCTATTGAATTTAATAGTATTTTAAAGATACATTAGGCAGAATTAATTCAGGCTCAAAAAATACAGGCCAACTGACAATTAAATGCTTAATTCTTTTGTTCTTGACTGGGTATTAGGAGTTTGTGTTGACTTTTTATTATGGAAAATATTTAATTTTGTAGTCATAAGAGATTGAGCCATAAATATTTTCTCCTTCCTCAGATCTATCAAAGTTTGACTCTTTGCTGCTTATTACGAAGAAGCATAAAACAAATCCAATCATTTTGTGTGTCTGGGTGTTTTGTTGCTGTTGTTCAGTATTAACTTCTGGTTTTATATTCATGCCAACTTAGTTGTACAGAGTTTATTTTGAATTATTTCTAAAACATGGAATTTCATGGAATGTGCTAGTTAGAACAGTAGCACTTGTCATTCCATAGTCAGAAGGGGGTAAAGGGTATGAACTTAAATCCATTCAATGACATTCATGCTATATAGAATCTAATAACTCTCCGTTATTGTTATTTAATTACTTTTAACATCTTTGAAGTCACATTATTGCTTGAGACCAAACTGTGCTTGACCCCAAAACACTTAGAATCATAGAATGTGTTGGGTTGGAAGGGACCTTTAAAGGTCATCTAGTCCAACCCCCCTGCAGTAAGCAGGGACATCTTCAACTAGATGAGGTTGCTCAGAGCCTCATCAAGCCTGGCCTTGAATGTCTCCAGGGATGGGGCCTCCACCACCTCTCCGGGCAACCTGTTCCAGTGTCTAACCACCCTCATTGTAAAGAACTTCTTCCTAATGTCTAATCTAAACCTGCCCTGCTCTAGTTTAAACCCATTGCCCCTCATCCTATCCCGACATGCCCTTGCAAACAGTCCCTCCCCAGCTTTCTTACAGGCCCCCTTCAGGTACTGGAAGGCCGCTATAAGGTTTCCCCGGAGCCTTCTCTTCTCCAGGCTGAACAACCCCAACTCTCTCAGCCTGTCTTCATAGCAGAGGTGCTCCAGCCCTCGGATCATCTTTGAGGCCCTCCTCTGGACCTGCTCCAACAGGTCCATGTCTTTCCTGTGCTGAGGGCTCCAGAGCTGGATACAGTACTCCAGGTGGGGTCTCACCAGAGCAGAGTAGAGGGGCAGAATCACCTCCCTCAGTCTTCTGGCCACAGTTCTTTTGATGCAGCCCAGGATGCAATTGGCCTTCTGGGCTGCAAGTGCACATTGTTGGCTCATGTTGAGCTTTTCACCCACCAGTACCCCCAAGTCCTTTTCTGCAGGGCTGCTCTCGTCATCCCCCAGCCTGTACTGATAGCGAGGATTGTCCTGACTGTGAGAAACAAGTTCCAGTCCGAATGAAATAGGCTCAGGCAGAATCCTCTGTGAAGCACGTTTTTATTTACGTTCTTGCAAGAGCGGGTGATCTAGCAAGTAGGCACACTTCCAGTTCTTGAAACACACCTTTTTATTCCTTAATCCCGGCCAAATTTTTCCCTCCCCTGTTTCCCATTGGTTAGGTACTCCAGGGTTCACAGCCTGTCCGAGGCGCCTAAAATTCTTCCCGCATGTCCTGCCTCTGTTTACTTCTCTTTATGCTACACCTAAAGGGATTATCTGACTAGTTTATTTCTTTCCTTTTTGGTAAAAGACTGCTCCATGTCATTAGCCCTGGTTAAATGTTTGACTCCCCTTCTAGACACTAATCCAGTAGGAATCAGTTTGTCCTTTTGTCTGTGTGATAAGAGATGTTCTACAAGCCTTTGCTGGAGCCTCTTTGTCTTAGTCATTCCCTTATCATGTCACCTCTGATGGAAACGGCTTTTCTCCTCTGCAAAAGCAATACCTCCCTTTCTTACAACTTCCCCCTTTCCTTTTTCATAATCTTATTGTCTTTTGCATTTCTAGGGCATGGTTCCATATGGAAAATACTGGTGGCACTTTAACATCTCTCGATTCCAAGGCAGGAAACAGTAAGGAAAGTGAATGACAAGTCTTATTTCCCCAGGCGGTCCTTTCTTGGTATAATGCTATCATACACCACATCCCTACGGAATCTTTCGTCTACCCTAAGGGAAAAGGGACGATCTGTGCTGGGGGCCTTCCTGAAGCACAAGCAGAGCAATTGCTTTGGTTCAAACTACTAACAGTATATTTTACCCATTCTACCCAAGCATTTGTCTCACTGTACCCTTTCTCAGTCCCAAATGTTTGTCTAAGATCTTTAATCTCAGTAACCGTTACCAAAGCTGGATCATTCAGTGGTTCCCACTGTTGTATTACTGGGAGTTTTAGTAGTCATAGTTGTCCCTTCTGCTTAACTGCTATTTTCCAGTGTGTCTATTCTAAATCTTCCCCTTGGATCTCTTCCAGACACATCTGCTCCTATTCCATACATTAGGTTAGCCGTATCATCCCCCTGGGTTATAGTTATCAACAGAGGATTACATTCTAAAAGGCCACACTCTGGGGAAGGTGATCCTTTGTAAAAATGTATTTTCTTTTTGAGAGGGTAATAATAAGAATTGAACCACTTATCAATGGCCCACCCTCCAATTTGGGTGGTCCACCACACTTCACTCCATCGGTCACAAGGTGTAGCCTCGTGATATCCCTCTGCGACCCTCCAAATTTCTGGGCACAGGTACTTGTTTTCACCACTCAACCATCTTTGGGCCTCTAGATCCCCACACTTCAGTACTTGACAGGCATCAAAGCGTACAGTCTGTGGGGTATTTCCTTTGGTGATATTTATGATAAGTCTAACCGGGTAATCTGGGTGTGCACTTCGTATGTGATCTAGGCGTACAACACCACCCCTATGACCAGTATCATCGCAAAATGCTTCTTAAAATTCATGCCGTACACAGATTTATATCTCCTGACTGGATCATCCCGCCCCAACCCATGGCTTATTGTCTCTTTAGGGTTACTCGCAGCGGGCTGTCAGTAGAAGGTACAGTCCACTGTTCCACTGGATCTGTTGGTGGGGGTTCAATGGGTCCTTTTAGCTGAGTGTAGTGAGTCCAACCCCTGTCGGCCGTCCTCACTGCAGTCTCAGTGGTCAGTAACACTTGGAACGGGCCTTCCCATTCTGGTTGGAGCTTGGTTTCCTTCCAGGATTTGATCAAGACCCAATCTCCTGGTCGGAAGGCATGGACTGCAAATTCCAATGGGTGGAGTTTGAGCAAGAAGTCCTTTATTTCTGAGGAGAGAGAAAGAAGACGAGAACCCCAGTATATAGTTCTTAAGAAACACATCTTTAGTTTCAAAAGTGGGCAAGTCTTCTCTGTTACCCATATAAGGTAGTTCAAAAAGCATCTCATAGGGCAAGAGACCTGTATCTTTTCTAGAAGTCTGGATCCTCAACAATGCTATTGGTAAACATTTAGTCCATGGTAATTTGGTTTCTAAAATCAGTTTCGACAATGGTCTCTTAATGGTCTGGTTCATCCTCAACTTTTCCTGATGATGGGGGATGCTAGGGGATGTGACATTCCCAAACTATCCACGAAACTATTTGCATGTTGCATGCGTTCCCCAATGGCTTCCCTGTTGTAACACTGTCACTGTTTCTCTCATTGTTTGTTGACCATTTCCCTTCCATCAGGCAGAATCCATTTACCACATTTCTCCACTGCCCCTGCTTCTGTCATTGCTTCTCCTGCCCCAAGGCCGCCTCTTTTGCCACCTTGTCCACCAATCTGTTTCCCCTTGCGATAATTGAATTGCCTCTCTGGTGACCTGTAACATGTAAAGCTGCTATTTCACTTGGTATTAATATATTAGCTAACACCTGCTTTGTACATTCTTAGTGTAAAAGTTCTTTCCCTTTGCTATTTATTAGTCCTCGTTCTTCCCAAATTTTACCAAAGGTATGCACTACCCCAAGGGCATAACAAGAGTCTGTATATATTGTTCCTTCCCCTTTCTCCAGTTAATTTAAGTGCCTGGTTTAAGGTATACATCTCACATATTTGAGCAGACCATGCACTAGGTAATTTTTCAGATGCTTTTACTTGTTGGTGTCGCGTTAAAAGGACTGTAGTTTCGATACTTGTCTGTCAGAGTCCCAGGACTTTCACTGATTTACTGTCAGAGTCCCACCAGAGGACTTTCACTGAATTAGATTCACAAATAATCGAAATTAGTTACTTTATTGAGAGCGACAGAACAGATTCGAGATTGCCGTTGATAAATTCACTAACTACAATAGCGCTAATTACTTAAGGTTAATATTGCTAGCAAAAATAATGATAGTACAACAACCTGGGGCAACATTCACCAGAGGGTGAAAGGCGCAGCGCTTACCCAGAAAGGCGTCCCTGCCTGGGGTGGAGGGAGAGAACACAGCCCATGGACTGGTCCGTCAGGTATCAAGTTTCTTCTCTCCCAATTTAACAGTCATTTTCTCCATCCTTTTATCCCCAAAATTACAAGGTTTCCCTCCCCTAGGTGACATGTAGTATGATTTGGGTGGAGAGACGAGTGCTATAGTCATATATGTTTAGCATGATCTCTAAAATCTTCATTAGCATGTACAGGGGTGTCAACTTTAATATGCATTTCACAGGTAATGAGGCAAAGGACTACCCTGTCATTTATGTATCCTGTGATAGCCAGGCAAGCCTTCACTCCCCTGGGCTGCACAAGAGATAGCAAAGCGAGTCTTAATTGCTCTTTGAGCACAGAGACTTCACCTCATTATCCAAATTCCACAGTTGACTCACTCCATGCACCACCGCATATCCATTACACCTCTTTCCTTCTATCACTCTTGAAGAAGGTCTACGAACAAATGAAGACCCCCAGATAGGGGTTCTTCCCTTAAGTCAGGTTGTATCTTAGTCTGGTACTCAATTTACATCTAAGCATTCGTGTGTAAGTTCTTCATCCTTTGCCTCTTTTTTTTTTTTTTTTTTTCCCTCTACAAAAAGCTCGCTGGGTTAAGGCAAGGGCTGGTAGTTAAAATCAAATCATCCTTTTCAATTAAAATTCCTTCATACTTCAGTATTCTTGAATTGGTTAGCCGTTTTCCCGTGGTTTGGGCTAAAATGGTTTTTACTTGGTGAGGGGTGCTAACTTCTATCATTCCCCTGGCCACCCTCGGGAGACCAGATCTAAGAGTTTAAATAGGCTGCTGGCTGCTGCTTATCCCCCCCACTCTTGAGTTCCTAATGCAGCCCCTTTGTCTACAGTTACAAATAGTTGAAAAGATTTTTCCAAAGAACATAAGGCTAAAACTGGAGCTCTGATTAGGCTCTGTTTTAAATCTTCCACTAAATCCTCCTCTTCTTCTGTCTAAACCAATACATTTGGTTCTTCAGCTAACAGTTTGGAATATAGTCCTTTAGTCTTTTGAGCATACCCCTCTATCCACAGTCTACAGTACCCAGTCAGCCCCAAAAATTTTCTCAGTTCCCTCCTGGTCTTTGGCAGAGGTACGTCTACTATTCCTTTGACCCTCTCAGGATTTATAGGATTTATTTTTTGACTCCCTTTACTGATTAGATGTCCCAAGTACTTCACTTCTGTTTCCACATATTGCAATTTTTTTTTTTTTTTTTTTTTTGAGACCCTCAAACCTTGCTGTCCCAAAAAGTCCAGTAACTCATTTGTGGCTTCTTTTACCCTGCCTTCTTCCTCCCCAGATACCAATAATCATCCACATACTGAAGCAGGGCTATTCCCAATGGAGGGCTGAATTGTTCAAGCACTTGTTCTAACTCTTGCCAAACAAATTAGGGGATTCTGTAAATCCCACAATGATAACACCCTACCGGTGAACCTCGAGCTGCTGGTAGGAGTGGCTGGGGCAATCCTCATCCCCTGTTATTCACCCCTCTTCCTCGCCCCCAGGTAACAGTCTAAGGGGTCCCACTTCGGGGATTCAATTTCTTTGTCGATTGAAACATCACCGACAGTCTGGGCTGGGAACATATAAAATGGATTTGGGCGTCCCTGAATCCTGAATCTATTCATCTTGACCCAGCAAAAAGCATATTCACCTTCTTCTACTTCCTTATCATTCCTTATTATTCACATACATGTTTAAAGTCTGACAGACCCAGTCTTCATCAGATCCAAATTTGGGCCAAAATACACTAGGAGGTCTTATGGGTTCTTTGGTCCAAACAAATTCAAATGCAAATGCAAACATGTCCCCCCGGGACACCTCTGGGATCCTCTAAGACAGACACAGGACCCCTAGGACACCCCTGAAACCCTTCCCAGGATGTCCACGGCCCCCCCAGCCCCGCCAGGATGCGGCCCGAACAAAACAAATCATTTTCTTTTTATCTTTATCCCTTGTACAAGAAGAATCATTCCAAAACCTCAACATTCTCCCCTAAAGGACTGTCTGGGGAACGTTCCCGGGGTCTTTCTTAGTATCCCCTTTTTCATCCCTAGGCCCAGAATCCTTATTTCCCATTCTGAACAGAGACTTTTCTTACACCCCTTCCTTTTGCTTTGTCCTTCTCCGGCTGCGCCCCTCGTGGGACTACAGAACCATGGATCCGAACTCCACACTCGCTTCGTACCGCAGTACGTCTCAGTCACTCACACACAAGTCTCTTAGAATGTCCCGACCACCAAGGCAATACTTTAACAGTCCGATTTTTCTTACCTTGGTCCGTGCACGGAGTTGCCTGGTCGTACTCTCTGTGCCTACTGTACATATCCCTTTTCCCCCTGGGGTTCACAGAGTCTGCCGTCCAACTGGGTCTCGAGATCTTAGTTGATTCCTCCCGGAATCCCTGCCGACGATCCACGAGACTGTTGAAATCAACGGGACGCGTCTTCCTGTCCTTCGGCGACAGGGACTCCCAAGAAGATGACTTCTACTCCCGGATGAGCCCCCAAATTGTGAGAAACAAGTTCCAGTCCGAATGAAATAGGCTCAGGCAGAATCCTCTGTGAAGCACGTTTTTATTTACGTTCTTGCAAGAGCGGGTGACCTAGCAAGTAGGCACACTTCCAGTTCTTGAAACACACCTTTTTTTATTTCCTAATCCCGGCTGAATTTTTCCCTCCCCTGTTTCCCATTGGTTAGGTACTCCAGGGTTCACAGTCTGTCCGAGGCGCCTAAAATTCTTCCCGCATGTCCTGCCTCTGTTTACTTCTCTTTATGCTACACCTAAAGGGATTATCTGACTAGTTTATTTCTTTCCTTTTTGGTAAAAGACTGCTCCATGTCATTAGCCCTGGTTAAATGTTTGACTCCCCTTCTAGACACTAATCCAGTAGGAATCAGTTTGTCCTTTTGTCTGTGTGATAAGAGATGTTCTACAAGCCTTTGCTGGAGCCTCTTTGTCTTAGTCATTCCCTTATCATGTCACCTCTGATGGAAACGGCTTTTCTCCTCTGCAAAAGCAATACCTCCCTTTCTTACACTGACCCAAGTGCAGGACCTTGCACTTGTCCTTGTTGAACTTCATGAGGTTTGCTCGGGCCCACCTCTCTAGCTCATCCAGGTCCCTCTGGATGATACCTCGTCCCTCTGGCCTGTCAACCACACCACTCAGCTTGGTGTCATTGGCAAACTTGCTGAGGGGGCACTTGATCCCACTGTCTATATCATTGATGAAGATATTGAGTAGCCCTGCGGAAAAGGTTTGCTGAGGTATAAAACCTGCATTTGCTTGATATTTTTAATAACTGTAATTGTCTTGGTTAGGATTTAAAAGCATTGCTTTATTTTAGATGCTTTTTATAATGAATGTGAGGAAAAGCAGTTTGAAACAGCTCTGGTATGCTACTGCTATTTTACCCAGACATCATCTTACACACAGAATCTTAGTGGTTGGAAGGGACCTCTGAGATCATCGAGTCCAACCACATAAAAAAAAAAAAAGCACCCACCAACTAAACTCCACACCCACAACCCCACACACAACACCCCACCACAAACCAATAATCTTGGGCACTAGAGCCATGCCCTGAAGAGCCATGTCTACACGTTTCTTAAATACCTCCAGGGATGGTGACTCCACCACCTCCCTGGGCAGGCTGTTCCAGTGCCTGACCACTCTTTCAGTAAAGTAATTCTTCCTAATATCTAATCTAAATCTCCCTTGCTGCAGCTTCAGACCATTTCCTCTGGTCCTGTCGTTATTCCCTTGGGAGAAGAGGCCAACCCCTGCCTCTCTACAGTTTCCTTTCAGGTAGTTGTAGAGGGCAATGAGGTCTCCCCTCAGCCTCCTCTTCTCCAAACTAAACATGCCCAGCTCCCTCAGCCTCTCCTCATAGGACTTGTTCTCCAGACCCCTCACCAGCCTGGTAGCTCTCCTCTGGACATGCTCCAGCACTTCAATGTCTTTCCTGTAGTGAGGGGCCCAAAACTGAACACAGTACTCGAGGTGAGGCCTCACCAGTGCCGAGTACAGAGGCACCATCACTTCCCTGCTCCTGCTGGCCACGCTATTGCTGATACAAGCCAGAGTGCTGTTGGCCGCCTTGGCCCCCTGGGCACACTGCTGGCTCATGTTAAGCTGGCCGTCCACCAGCACCCCCAGGTCCTTTTCTGCCGGGCAGCTTTCCAGCCACTCTTCCCCAAGCCTGTAGCGTTGCCCGGGGTTGTTGTGACCGAAATGCAGGACCCGGCACTTGGCCTTATTAAACCTCATCCCATTGGCCTTGGCCCATTGATCCAACCTGTCTAGATCCCTCTGTAGAGCCTTCCTACCCTCAAGCAGATCAACACTCCCACCTAGTTTGGTGTCATCCGCAAACTTACTGAGGGTGCATTGAATCCCCTTGTCTAGATCATCAATAAAGATATTGAACAAGACTGGCCCCAAAACTGAGCCCTGAGGGACACCACTGGTGACCGGCCGCCAACCAGATTTTGCTCCATTAATCACAACTCTCTGGGCACGGCCATCCAGCCAGTTTTTTATCCAGCGGAGGGTACACTTGTCTATGCCATGATTCTCCAGTTTCTCCAGGAGAATGCCGTGGGGGACGGTGTCGAAGGCCTTACCAAAGTCCCTATAGACAGCGTCCACAGCCTTCCCCTCATCGAGAGTTACATGGTCATAGAAAGAGATCAAGTTGGTCAGGCAGGACCTCCCCTTCATAAACCCATGCTGGCTGGCCCTGATCCCTTGGCTGCCCTTCCCTTGCCTTGAGAGCTCACTCAGGATGATCCTCTCCATGATCTTTCCCGGTACCGAGGTCAGGCTGACAGGCCTGTAGTTTCCGGGATCCTCCTTCCGGCCCTTCTTGTAGATGGGCGTCACATTGGCCACCCTCCAGTCATCCGGCACCTCTCCTGTTGACCAGGATTGTTGATAGATAATGGAGAGAGGCTTGGTGAGCTCTCCTGCCAGCTCCCTGAGAATTTTTGGGTGAATCCCGTCCGGCCCCATAGACTTATGCGTGTCCAGGTGCATAAGCAAATCATTAACTACTTCCCCCTGGATTACAGGGGAGTTGTCCTGTTCTCCATTCTTATCTTCCAGCCCAAGAAGCTGAACACCCTGGGGGTAGCTGGTCTGACTATTAAAGACAGAGGCAAAGAAGGCATTAAGTATCTCAGCCTTCTCCTCGTCCTTGGTTGCAAGGTTTCCCCCCGCATCCAGTAAGGGATGGACATTCTCTGTCACTCTCTTTTTGTTGATGTATTTATAGAAACTTTTTTTGTTGTCCCTTATGTTAATTGCCAGGTTGAGTTCCAGCTGGGCTTTTGCCTTCCTGATTTTCTCTCTGTATGACCTAACACGATCTCTGTACTCCTCCTGAGTTGCCTGTCCCCTCTTCCAAAGGTGGTAAACCTTCCTTTTTTCCTTAAGTCCCATCAAGAGCTCTTTGTTCATCCAGGCCGGCCATTTTCCCCGCCCTTTAATTGTGCGCCTCATGGGGACAGCCTGCTCCTGGGCCTTTAGGATTTCCCTCTTGAAGAGCGTCCAGCCTTCCTGGGCTCCTTTGTCTCTCAGGACTACCTCCCACGGGACTCTCCCCACCAGGGTTCTGAACAGGCTAAAGTCTGCCCACCGGAAGTCCAAGATGGAGGTTTTGTTAACCCCCTTCCTTACCTCACTATGGATGGAAAACTTAACCATTTCATGGTCACTAAGCCCAAGACGGCCTCCGACCTCCACGTCCCCCACTAGCCCTTCTTTGTTTGTGAACAGTAGGTCTAGCAAGGCACCTCCCCTGGTAGGCTCACCTACCATTTGTGTCAGGAAGTTATCCTCCATACACTCGAGGAACCTCCTAGCCTGCCTGCTCTCTGCTGTGTTATATTTCCAGCAGATGTCTGGTAAGTTGAAGTCCCCAACTAGAACAAGGGCTGGCGTTTGCGAGACTGCAGCCAGCCGCTTATAGAATACCTCATCAACCTGCTCATCCTGGTTGGGTGGTCTATAGCAGACTCCCAGCACAAAATCACCTCTGTTAGCCTTCCCTTTCACCCTTACCCATAAACACTCAACTTCTTCATCACTGGAGTCTATCTCTATAGAGTCAAACAGCTCCCTAATGTACAGAGCCACACCCCCCCCTCCTTCCTTGCCTATTCCTTCTGAAGAGCTTATAGCCACTCATTGCAGCATTCCAGTCATGACCATCATCCCACCACGTTTCCGTGATGGCGACTATGTCGTAGTTGTCCTGCCGCACAATGGCTTCTAGCTCATCCTGTTTGTTGCCCATGCTACGTGCATTAGCGTAGATGCACTTGACCTGGGCTACTGATTTCACCCCCATCTTTGGCCCTTGACACTCAGGTTCATTACCAGCGGGCCTGGTTTCATCCCCTTCCCCCTTAACTTTCGGCTTAAAGCTCTGTCCATGAGCTTTGTTAACTCTTAGCCTAGTACCTTTTTCCCCTTCTAGGAAAGGGTTTTCCCATTGTTCTCTAGCAGTAATTTCTAAACGTCTATCACCTTTCTCTGATGAAATGTCAGAGTGGGAGTCCTCACTAATGTGGTCTCCTTCAAACCGTGGCATGCTTTCCTCAGGTTTAATCTTGACAGGCCCAGTTATCTCCCCTTCCCCCCTCATATCTAGTTTAAAGACCAGTCAATGAGCCCTGCTAACTCCTGCCCCAAAATTCTTTTCCCCCTCTGGGACAGCTGTGTCCCACCTGACAATGGCATGCCAGGTGTCTCATATAGCCACCTATGTTCAAAAAACCCAAAGCCCTGCCTGTAACACCAGTCCCAGAGCCACAAGTTGATCTCTTGCCTCTTCCTATAATTTCTTTATTCACAGTTGCCACTGGTGGGATAGAAGAGAAGACAACTTGTGTTCCTGACCCCTCGAGCTGCTGCCCTAAGGCTCTAAAATCTCTTTTAATTGATTTCGGCCTCCTCCTACCCATTTCATCACTACCCACCTGAAATACTAACAGGGGGTAGTAATCAGTGGGGTTTACTAGGTCTGGGAGTTTGTTCATCACATCCCTGACCCATGCCCCAGGGAGGCAACAGACTTCCCTGTGTAGCGGGTCAGGGTGGCATATTGGTCCCTCTGCCCCCCTCAGCAGAGAGTCACCCACAACTATTGTTATAGTTGAATTTAAAATAAATCGAGTCCGAAATAGATTCAATAAATATTTATTGAGGTAGGAAGGCAAAAGCAGCGCTGGGCGGCCGGGGAGTCGCAGCTCCACCAAAGGCTCGCAAATTCAAGCAAGCTGAGCAGCTCTTTTTATCTTCACAGAGGTCGGTTTCGACATCTTAGGTACGCCCCTCTGTAGCTTCTTGCTTGAGGTAGTTTAGATAAAATGTTGGTCACAGAATCAGCTCAAAACAATACATTCTGATAACATTGTAGTTAAGCTTTTTGTTCCCATGTTGGTGTAGCAAGATAACATTGTGGACATGTCTCTTCTGGTTAAACAGGGAGTTCTCAAGACTGCCACAATGGGTTCGTTCCTCTTGCTTAACTTGTTCGATCAGCAAATCACCTTTAGTTACTTATTACAACTATGACCTTTCTCCTTTTCGAGCTAGTAGTGAAGTTGGGTCCGCTGTGACATGTACTTTCTGTCTTCTCTAGTCTTGGTGTGCCATCCTCCTCTCCATCGGCCAGTTCCTCCTGCAGGACTCCATACCTGTTCTGCAGGGGTAACTGGGAAGCTGGGAGAGGTTGGGAGGGGACTCGCCTGCTTCCTCGAGCAGGGACCTGTTTCCATTCCCCCTCTTCTCTGAGATCCTCTCCTGTTGCTTGGTGAGAAGAGGGGAGAGGGTCCTCCGATTTACACGGGGCCTCAACCTGTTCCCCTACTCTCAGGGAGTGGGCCCACCAGTCAATCTCTCTTTCACACTCCCTGATGCTCCTCAGCCTCTCCACTTCATCCTTCAGCTGGGCCACCAGGTTAAGCAGATCATTCACCTGTTCACATCTTATACAGGTGTTGTCTCCGCTACCCTCCATTGCCAGCGCCAGGCTCCGGCACTCTCTGCACCCAGAGGCCTGCACGCCCATATGTTTGCATGGGGCCTCGGTCTGGGTGCCCACAGCTTTCCTAAACATAGCCTTCAATCTGGCAGCAACCATAGCTGAGTCCCCAGGAGCAACTGACCTTACCATGTATGCCAGTAGAGGCACTGGACCCGGCCGGTACACACACCAGCTCTGGTTGCTCCCTCTGTGCACTGTGGGCAGGGACTAGTCCCTGCCCTCCCAGACCCAGACCCTCCCTGCCCTCCCTGACACCTTTTATCCCCTGGAGGCAGGATAAACCGGGGGTGGTGGTGGCTCTGCCCCCCAGCTGACAGCCCCCAGGACAAGCAGAGGCCTTGTCCCGGCTTCAAAAAAAGCCCCCAAAAGAGCTTCTCGTTGGTCTTTTTCGCTACAGATCCCTTCCCCAGCGCAGTCTTACCTGCCCTGAAGCTGGTCTCCGTGGCAATGACAATCTTAGTGTGGTGGAAAACTATTTATTTAAGATTTGAGAGGTCTAGCTAAGAAGTTTATCCTAACTAAAGGAAAATACCTTTTGTCTAAAAGTTGGCAGTCTCTGATTGTTTCCAACCCCCACTTCTGAGCTAAGATAATACTGGATGTGCCACTCCTAGAGGCTCCACTAAGAGCCATCTCTCCATAGTGTAGCAGTTGACAAGCTACTTAAGGAGTTCATTCCTCCCAGGCATGGGTACTTGGCCTTATTAACATATAAATGATTGTCTGGAGTCCATTCTTCCAAAGAATTTACTGTTGGAAGCACAAAACAGTAGCAAAGCTCAATATTGCTGATAAACACCTGGTGCCCAGAACAGACACAGAAACTGGGTGAAGATCTGGTGGCTTGTGCTGCCCATGGCACCGGGGAGGAACGAGAAGTGGGGTGGACACTACGTGGTCCCGACCTTTCAAAGGAAATGTTTTGTGCAACTGCCAACTGCTCACAGGAAATGTTTTGTGCAACACGGTACAACCACAAGGAACAATGGCTTGACCGCAGTCCCACCCACTCACTTTGTACAATAGGGGTTTAAATATTACCCCGATTTCGTACCTAATTGAGGGATGAGAATTCAATGCGAAATTGCAGGGGCAGATCGACGGGTTTGTCTTCCTTGCCCCACCCCCCAAAAAAGGGTTGCCTTTTGGTAAGATTTGTGACCTTGGCCATGCCGAGTGCTTACCTGGGAAATCAAGCTTGTAATTGCAATCATATCTTTAAAGCTATATAGCTATTCTGCAGTTTAGTGCATTTATCACCAGCAATCTTAAAGAATCTGTATATGTTGCATGAAAATAAACCGTGCACCTGACTGCTTCTTTTGAATGCAGCCAGACCTACAGCAGACAGGCTGTTTGTGCATTCAATGCCAGGCCTATAGTCATGGCAATAATTGGTCTCCCTAAATGCAACATGCACACTTGGCTTTGTTAATATTAGAATGATTTTCCTCACCTCTTTCCTTTCTTTGAAACAGTACATAAGCGAAGTCTCCGCTTGTCAGAGAACATGGGAGCAGAGGGGGAAATGCTGCCCAAATGTTCTCTCAGTATGATCATAGTTAATAAAGCTTCTGTCTGACCTGTCTTAAATCGTACTTGCGTTATTAGTTTTCCTGTGACTGAAAGGGGATCAGGTGGGGAGATTTGGTGTATTGCATCTTTACCTGCTCCACTAATGCAAGTGCTAAATCAAGCTTTGTTCCATGTGCTTGAACTGTGTAAGCACTAATGATGTATTTTAAGAAGGTAGACTTTGTTTCTGATGCTTTGTCATTGTACTTGTCTTGATTTCAAAATTCTCACTAATGTTTGCAAGGCTTATTGGTGTACTGCTTTAGTGGTAATGAAAATGCTTTCCAGAGTGAGAAATAAAGTAATACAGTTGACATCTTAGAAACTCCTCCCCCCACCTTTGAGATTTAGATACAGTTCCAAACATCTGGATGCTATTGAACTTGGACCATACAAGTATTTTGTACAGTTCTTTTGTTTTTTCATTTACATTGGAAAAGCTATATTGCTGAGGTCATTTGCCTGAATAAAGATAAATTCAGGCAGGCAGATTCATTGGGTAATTTTGGGTTTGGCCTTGCTCTGTAAACATAAGGATTCCATGTTGTTACATCTCCCTATTTATAGCTGCTATAGGGGAGAGAAATACGCACTCTTCAGTGAACTCCTGTTACAATTTCAGAGGATGTGAAGTGATACACAGTTTAAGCTGAGATGTGTTTTAAAGGAGTTTGCATTTCCTTGAGACATTAATGTATTCAGACAATACAAAATGCAAATGTGTATTATGGCCAATAGGCTTGTAGTCAGTACTAGGATGATTTTGTCAAAATCATAGAATGGTTGGGGTTGGAAGGGACTTTTAAAGATCATCTAGTTCCACCCCCCTTACCATGGGCAGGGACGTCTTTCAATAGATCAGGTTGCTCAAAGCCCTTTCCAACTTGACCTTGAACAATTCCAGTGATGGGACATCCACAACTTCTCTGGGCAACGTGTTCCAGTGTCTCACCACCCTCATTGTAAAGAATTTCTTCCTTATATCCAGCCTAAATCTACCCTCTTTCAATTTAAAACCGTTACCCCTTGTCCTATCACTACAGGCCCTGGTAAAAAGTCTCTCTCCATCTTTCATGTAAGCCCCCTTTATATATTGAAAGGCCACAGTAAAGTCTCCCCAGAGCCTCCTCTTCTCCAGGCTGTACAACCCCAACTCTCTCAGCCTGTCCTCATAGGAGAGGTGTTCCAGCCCTCTGATCATTTTTGTGGCCCTCCTCTGGACCTACTCCAACAGGTCCATGTCCTTCTTCATGTACCTCATTATCATATCTTCTTGTAAGTAGGCTATATTCACATTATTGATCTAAGTGCCATAACTTTGTATTAAACTGGGCGCTACCTTAAGCTACCAATCCAAGAATATGAGCAGTACTCAGCTTGCTTAGTTGGCTTTTTAGAGCTAGGTACATGAACAAGCAAGTTCTTGAAATCAGTCAGGAACTGTCAAGCTCATTTTCACTTGACAGCAAAAAAGGGTAGTCTCCTCTCAAACTCTTAGTTCAGTGTTGTAAATATTTGTTAGTTTGGTACATGTCATTTCATGCATAGAGATTGTGTATGGATAGCCGAGAAATTTTGGATATAAGTGAATTTGAGAGAAAAGCCATCTGGTTGTAGAGCTTGCGTCCTATCAAAAAGGTGCCTAAGTTACTGAACAGGGCAAACACTCATTCTGAGTAGCGTGCATAGCTTCTCCTTTGTGGTTTTTGCAGCTTCTGTAATTGATCTTCTTTCTGTGTACCTGTAGAGTTCCTTTTGTTTTGGAAGGCTAAATGCGTTGCACTGTATAATAAGATTTGGAGTCTCTGAGCAGAGGACAGAAAACAAGTTTTGTGCTGAACCATCCTGCTGAATATGTAGGTGTTTTTTATGTAGCATTTTAACTACTTTTCTGTAGCATTTTAACTACTTGAGCTGATTTAATTAAATCTTAATTTGTCTCATCAACCAGTAATGGAAAACATGAAATCTGTGTTCATGTTCTTTTACTTTGTGAGAACGGATTTCTTTTTTTTTAAGAAGTATGTTTTTAAACTTTTTTCCTCGTATAACTAAGGGGTGACTAATGATATGATGAGAATGCTTGTTTAGTGGTTGCAGTCAAGTACCAAAGTCTTTTGGGTTTCTATTCAGACTTTTTGTGATATCTTTTATTTTCATTTCTAGCTGATAGCTCTTATAAACATGTTCAAAGAGAAGTTCTATTTACTTGGTCTTTTAATAGTCAAAAAATGCAAATAGGATCTTTACTGTAGCTATTCACATGGAGGGCCTCATTTTTGAAAACTTAAAATTACAGCTGTTAAAACTGGAGAGGCATCTTTCCATGGATTCAGTACAAGCTGAGTGTTGGAAACAAGATGTATGTAGTCTTATTTTAATTCTGCCATTTCTGTCACTTGATATATGTCCTCTTTATTTCTCCATTTGAAAATCCAAAGATTAAAATATTTATGAAAACTTTTAAGGTTAATTACACTTTAAGTACGTAACTCCTGTGTGACACTACTGCTATTATGAAAATTAATTTTCAGAATACATATGCCAAAGCTATGCTTGGAACATGCACGTAATGTTAAAGTTAAAGAATTTGTTTGGATCTGTAGAGAAACCTCAATTAAGTATTTCTCTGTAGGTGTGAATTTAAGCATTCATAGATGAAATTCTGAGCATGTTTCTGCAGATACATGAGGGGGTTTTTTATTGATAACATACATATTTCCAACACACTCTGACTGGGTTCTTTTAGGTATTCCATATATAGAGGGTTTAATGTTTAATACCAACTTTAGTTTTTTGAAGTTATTTGACATTACATGGGACTTTGATTTAGCAGAATGATACAGCAGTTTACTTAATTTCAGTACAA
This sequence comes from Rissa tridactyla, assembly GCF_028500815.1. NCBI lineage: Eukaryota > Metazoa > Chordata > Aves > Charadriiformes > Laridae > Rissa > Rissa tridactyla. Next base: position 7,595,365 of record NC_071496.1, read on the forward strand.
GTACAGAGTATAGCAGTTGCAATATACAGTTGAATCACAATGCAAATGTGATTCTCATTACTGGTCTCCATCATGATGCTGGGCATCCACAGTTGTTAGGAAGGAATATGTGGGTTGAAACCAGCTCAATTCTGTTACTCTCTTCAAAGTTCTTTCTGTTAGTTGTACAGTTTTTATACTGTATATGCTATACTGAGTCTTTGTTTTTTTATAGCTCTATACTGAGTTTTTATACTCAGTTTGGCTGAGCCACGTATACACTCACCCATTCTGGCCTTGCTAACTCAGAAAAATATGTATTTGATTATTATTATTATTGTTGTTGTTGTTATTATCAACTCAAGGGCAGTTACACAGCCATTTGATTCCCTCAACTGTTGTAGCCATTTATCTAGAAGAAAGACTACTTCTCATCTCCTTTGTGTTGAGATAAGTTCAGCTTTTTGTAACAGTTGTCATCAGTCACTCCCTACTTCTTCATTTAGCTTCGTGAGTATGTAGTCCTTGCCTGTCTCCTCAGAGGCTCCTTCCATTGTAGGAGCTCATTGATCAATCACAGCATGAAGTGTTTAAATTTTTTTACTTGAAAAAGAGAACTTTTCTTTAAGATACCTTTTTGACATTGTGTAGAAATACACTTTATTGTTCAATAATTCCATCATTTATATTGTAGGTCATGCAGGAGTCTCTGCGAGTATGATGAAGAAAAGAACTTCTCACAAGTAAGTTGCTAATATCTTCCCTAAGTATAGTTCTCAATAACTGGAAGTACTGTTCTAGAAATGTATCTGTATTGTTCCAGTCATTTTGCTCTTGAAAATCATGTGGAGTAGTATTCAGACAGTGTATGTGTGTAGAGTTAGACTGTAATTCTTTTGGGAGGACAGTGGGAAAGAATGCACCATTGGTAGAGTTCTAAACATCATTTTGAATGTTACTCTGAGAGAAATTATCCTGTCAATACAATTCTGTAATTTACTCTATAGAGACAAGAGGTTGCAAGCCAGAAATTGGGCACATGTACTCTAGGATTCATTACAGCTTTAGTTTTTGAAAAGGATTTTTCACCTTTTTTAAAAAAATAAAGAACATACTGAAGTACTTCTATAAGGCGGCTGCTATTTGTGTGAAGGATACTTGCTTATCCTATATATTCATGGCATGTATTATTCTCTGTACTACATTTGAAATAGTAGCAGCTAAATGCTGCTATGAGTAAATGTGAGAAGATAGAGGTAATAGCTTAGATGTGATTGACCTTAGTGTCTACCAGCTAGATGTTGCATCTGGCTGCATCTCTGGTGGGTCAACTCTAAAATAAGTTGGGGAAAGGTGAAATTTATTAAAATGCCACTAGTTATATTTTTTGAGTATGAAGTCCTATAGTGGTGATATACAACATGCATCAATCCAAAGCAATTTGTCTGACAGAACTATCTTCTGTGATTAACATTCGAATTAATATTAACTGTTTCCCAGACACAACACCTGATGTAAAACTACTCTTAATTCCTTCCACCAACTCTTCACTATACATTCTTGTCTGTCTCCTTACAAGGCAAAGATAAACATTTATTTGTCTAGAGACAGGTAGAGTTAAAATTTAATTTCTCTTGTTCTTTTTCAACCGCTCAGAGAAAGGAGTGTATGATGGGAAGACTATCAGAGGTGGGTCACCTTTTGTACTTGAGGGTGGCTAGATTTGTCTTTATTGTTCTGTTGATATACACTTATTTAAATACCTAAATAGGTTGTATATTTTTTAGCATAAAGGCTTTTATGGGGCATATTAAGACATGATCCTAAGTCACATGATTTTGAGGCATTTAACTTAAGCGCCCAACTGAGTTTTATGTTAATTTAGCCTAGATTAACTGTTTAAGAATTGTTTGGTAAAGGTTTTATTTTGTACCAAACCAAGATGACTTTGTCTACTGCTCACTGACTTCTCTGAGAATGACAGAGACTAGTAGAGTTGGGTTTATTTGATATTCATTGCTTACGTTTTTGAAATGAACAGTAAGTAGTGCTGTAGACATGTTTATAGTAAACAAGTGGGATATGAACCACTATTTAAAAATGTATGCTGATACTACTATGAGCTGTTACAGCAGACCATGAATTAGTAATGCATACTTTGTCATTGATTTAGTTATGATGACTTTTACATTCCTCATTTAAAGAAAAAAGAGGAATAAGTCTACTGGCACTTGAAGGCGATAGGGGAGATTCTAAACTAGGTTCAGAAGTTCATGGGAGAGGAAAGAGCCAACAGGATGGAACAGGGCGTGGTCCAGTAACTAAGGAAGTGATAAAATGAGCTGTGTGGATTAGTCTTCTGAACTCTTCTTAACTAAAATGATAGTTAACCATTGACCCTTTTGGAAGGGGGTCCCATGGTTATAGGTCAGCTGCAACAGGGCAGTTCTTCTGTGTGCTCTGTCAGTGTCAATGGCTCATGATGATCTCTGTGAATATGAAGATGACCCTATTTGTCTCAGATTAGTCAGTAGTCTCTTGGCTCTCATTCTTTCCACCCTTGGTGCATAAGGAAAGAGTGCACAAAGCAGTATAAGTATAAAATGTTCCTTATGCTCTCCAGGTTTCTCATAGTTGGCAGTTCAAGGACTTTGAGGTGGAGGTTGTAGCTGCAGTTTAACTACCACTGTGCTTATCCCTTGTGAATTTCTGATGACACTTTAATTTGTTGTGGTAGGTTATACTTGGCTATGGGCCAAACTCCCACCCACCTGCTCACTCACCCTCCTCAGTGGGGCAGGGGGAGAAAATAGGATGAGAAAGCTCATGGGTCATGATGAAGACAAGAAGATTGCTTACCAGTTACTGTCACAGGCAAAACAGGCTTGACTTGGGGAAAATTAATTTATTGACAAATAAAATAGATTCAGGTGGTAAGAAACAGGAAGACAAACATTAAAACAAGACCTTTGATAGAATCATGGAATGGTTCAGGTTAGAAGGGACATTAAAGATCATGTTGTTCCAACTCCCCTGCCATGGACAGGGACACCTCCCACTAGACCAGGCTGCTCAAAGCCCCATCCAGCCTGGCCTTGAACACTTCCAGGGATGGGGCATCCACAGCTTCCCTGGGCAACCTGTTCCAGTGCCTCACCACCCTCACAGTAAAGAATTTCTTCCTAATATCTAATCTAAATCTCCCCTCTTTCAGTTTGAAACCGTTACCCCTTGTCCAATTGCTACACTCCCTCATAAAGAGTCCCTCCCCATCCTTCCTGTAGGCCCCCTTTAGGTACTGGAAGGCTGCTATAAGGTCTCCCCAGAGCCTTCTCTTCTCCAGGCTGAACAACCCCAGCTCTCTCAGCCTGTCCTCATAGCAGAGGTGCTCCAGCCCTCTGATCATCTTCGTGGCCCTCCGCTGGACCTGTTCCAACAGGTCCGTGTCCTTGTGCTGAGGACTCCAGAGCTGGATGCTCATTTAAAACCATTGCCCCCCCCCCAGGTGGGGTCTCACCAGAGCAGAGCAGAGGGGTAGAATCACCTCCCTCGACCTGCTGGCCACGGTTCTTTTGATGCAGCCCAGGATGTGGTTGGCTTTCTGGGCTGCAAGCGCACATTGATGGCTCATGCTGAGCTTCTCGTCCACCAGCACCCCCAAGTCCTTCTCCTCAGGGTTGCTCTCAAGCCATTCTCTGCCCAACCTGTATTGGTGCCTGGGATTGCCATGACCCAGGGGCAGGACTTTGCACTTGGCCTGGTTGAACTTCATGAGGTTTGCACGGGCCCACCTCTCAAGCCTGTCCAGGACCCTCTGGATGGCATCCCTTCCCTCCAGCGTGTGGACTGTACCACACAGCTTGGTGTCGTCAGCAAACTTCCTGAGGGTGCACTCAATCCCACTGTCCATGCCTCCAACAAAGATGTTAAACAGCACCAGTCCCAGTACTGACCCCTGAGGAATGCCACTCGTCACTGGTTTCCACTTGGACATTGAGCCATTGACTGCAACTCTTTGAGTGCGGCCATCTAGCCAGTTCCTTATCTACCAAGTGGTCCATCCATCAAATCCATGCTTTTCCAATTTAGAGACCAGGATGTCATGCAGGACAGTGTCAAATGCTTTGCATAAGTCCAGGTAGATGACGTCGGTTGCTCTCCCATTGCCTACCAATGCTGTGGCAACATCATAGAAAACCACCAGATTTGTCAGGCATGACTTGCCCTTGGTGAAGCCATGTTGGCTGTCACCAATCACCTCCTTATTTTCCATGTGCCTTAGCAGAGATTCCAGGAGGATCTGCTCCATGATCTTGCCAGGCACAGAGGTGAGACTGACTGGCCTGTAGTTCCCTGGGTCTTCCTTTTTTTCCCTTTTTGAAAATGGGGGTTATGTTTCCCCTTTTCCAATCAGCGGGAACTTCACCAGACTGCCAGGACTTTTCAAATATAATGGAAAGAGGCTTAGCGACTTCATCCGCCAGTTCCCTCAGGCATGGGTTCTCTACAAGCCACAGTTCCTGTCAGGAAAATCTGCTCCAGCATGGGCTCTTCCCGGGGAGACAGTCCTGTCAGGAAAACTCTGCTCTGGGATGGGTTCTCTGTGGGTTCTCCATGGGCCACAGTTCCTTCAGGAAATATCTAACTATTCCAGCATGGGTCCTACACAGACTACAGTGTGGATATCTGCTCTAGCACCATGGAATACCTCCTGTTCTGAACTTGGTGTTCCCTCTGCTGTTTCTCACACTTCTTTTTTTTTTTTTTTTTTTTTACTTTTTTTTCCCCTCCTTTTCTGCCTGTCCAATGTTTTTTTACCCTTTCTCAAATGCGTTTAAGGTGCCTGATTGGCTCAACTTTGACCTTCAGTGGGGCCATTGCCGAGCCAGCTGGAACCAGCTGTGTCTGGCACAGGACAAACCCTGACTTCTCCTCATAGAGGCCACCCCTGCAGGTGTCATCACCTGTGTGTGTGTCCACCACTATAATGGCTTTTAAAGGAGTACAGAAAGTACTTTAAAACTCCTGTCTTCAGTAACGTGCCACATTGTCTGAATATTGAGGAAAAATAGTTTAAAACAATTCTCTGATCATATGATCCCCTATTAGTGATTGTAGTAAGATCAAAGTTCTAATTTAGGCCCTATGTTTAATAACTTTTCTACATGGCACCATGAAATATAGAAATTGTACTGACTCTGCTTCATTTATACTATTTTCTAAATTTCTTTGAACTTTCCATGTTCTGATTCTGCTAATAAAACTTTCATGTAACAAGATTTTACTTATCAGCTTAATGCCTTCAAGATAAATACTCAGTCACCAAGGTTGAGCAGCTCCGGTACCGGCACGATCCGCAGCAGAGAGCTCTAGCGCAGTGCACAGGGGGGTTTCTAAACTGGGGAAACCTCAGTGGGAGTGGAGAGACCCACCAGAAACCTGCAGCTCACGACAGCAGCTGATGAGACCTGGGCGGGCCCAGGAGCAATGGCAGCCAAGCTCCCCCACACGTATAAAAGAAGCCTCTAGGGAGCGCTAGTGACCAGGGCAAGCAAACAAGGTGTGGCACAGCAGGAAGGGTGTGGCGTGGCATGGCATGGCAGTTTGCGTGGAAGGGTATGCATGAAGGGTGCTGTAGCTCTGCCAGCTCAACCAGGGAGCAATGGTATCCACTCAGCAGAAGGCTATGTCCTCTCTAAACTCTGCACCCTCCATGACTCATGCAGCTTCCCAGACAGAGCTCCGATGGGAACACACTGCTACCCAGGTGTCAGGCTGCAGGGCGTGCCCTACTCGTATGTCAGTATCAGATGTCAGTAGTGAGTGCACCTGTGGGAGATGTGCCCAGGTAGTGGAACTCCTCTGCTTAGTGACAGAGCTCTGGGGAGGAGGTGAGTAGGTTGGGGAGTAACAAGGAGTCCGAGAGAGAGATAGACTACTGGAACCGCACCCTACCTTCCCTGGGACAGACCTGTCATGCAGACAGGACACATGATACGGAGGATTCCCTATCCTCTCTCTACCCAGCAGAACATGGTGACTTAAGGAATAGGGGGCAATGGCAACAAGTTCCTGCCCGGTGCAGCAGGCGTGTCTCCTCCGTGACTACCCCGCTTTCCCAGGTGCCCTTGCATAATAAGTATGAGGCTCTGCAAGTTGAATCAAACAATGACGAGGACAATGGTTCATCTAGGTTGGTGTCGCCAAGGTTAAGTTGGCCTCTACTGTGTCAAAACCACTTCCATAAAGAAAATAAGACGAGTTATTGTCATAGGTGACTCTCTCCTGAGGGGAACATAAGGCCCGATATGCAGATGGGATCCACTTCTTAGGGAAGTCTATTGCCTCCCTGGGGCCCGGGTTAAAGATGTGATGAGAAAACTTCCTACCCTAGCATGCTTTTTCAGGTAGGCAGCAATGAAGTTGCAATAAGAAGTCCAAGGGCAATCAAGAGAGTCTTCAGGGCCTTGGGACAACTGATTAAGGGATCAGGAGCACAAGTGTTCTCCTCTGTCCTCCCAGTTGCAGGGGATGATGAGGGAAGAAACAGGCAGGCCCAGCAGATCAATACCTGACTCTGAGCCTGGTGTCACCGACAGAATTTTGGGTTTTTTTGATCATGGGTCGGTCTACTCAACACCAGGCCTGCTGGTGACAGATGGGGTGCACCTGCCTCAAAGGTGGAAAAGGATCCTTGCGCAGGAGTTAGCAGGGCTCATTGAAAGAGCTTTAAACTAGATTTGAAGGGGGAAAGGGATAAAACCAGGCTCGCTAGAGATATGCCTGGGGGCAGCACGCCAATGTGTGAGGGACGGTGTGCTAGCAAGGTCCTTCGGTTTGCCATCTTAGTGGAGGTAGGGGATGGAGATCTACCCGGGCACTTGACCCAAGCTGGCCAACAGGCTTATTTCATACCATGAACGTCACATTCGATATAAATTAGAAAGTCTGATGAGAAGTTCTCTCTCTTCCTCGATGGCTGCAATCCTGAGAACTTCTTGCCCCAGTGCCGGACCCCCGAGGCCTTCCCTTCCTCCCGAAGCTGTAGCGCTCGCAGTGTCCGGCATTTGCTGTCCACTGCTGGGAGTGCACAGCTTCCTACTGATATAATTGGCTGAGTATAATCTTTGTATATTTTATATTGGTATTGGGATCAATATTGGTTCTTTAGTGTTATTAATGTTAATTATTTAGTCTTATCCTATTAAATCTGTTTATATTTCAACCCTTGGGTTTCCTTGTGTTTTCCCCGATTCCCCTTTCCGGGTGGGGAGGGGTCATTGGGTGGTAGAATAATTGTCTAAACGACAATAAATGGCTGTGGGTTCCTCAAACTATAACACTTGGGCACAGCGATCATGAAATGGTAGTTTTCAATTCTTGGAGAAGTAAGGAGGGTGGTTAGCAGAACTGCTACCTTGGACTTCCTGAGGTCAGAATTTGGCCTGTTTAGAGGCCTGGTTGACAGAGTCCCTTGGGAGGTAGTCCTGAAGGGGAAAGGAGTCCAGGAAGGCTGGACATTCTTCAAGAAGGAAATCTTTAAGGCGCAGGAGCAGGCCATCCCTATGTGCCGAAAGACGATCCAGTGGGGAAGACGACTGGCCTGGCTGAACAGGGAGCTCTGGCTGGAACTCAGAATCACGGAATTGTAGGGGTTTGAAGGGACCTCTGGAGATCATCTAGTCCAACCCCCCTGCCAGAGCAGGTTCACCTAGAGCAGGCTGGACAGGAACACATCCAGGCGGGTTTTCAATATCTCCAGAGAAGGAGACTGCACGACCTCTCTGGGCGGCCTGTTCCAGTGCTCTGCCACCCTCAAAGTAAAGAAGTTCCTCCTCATGTTGAGATGGAATTTCCTGTGTTCTGACTTGCGTCCGTTGCCTCTCGTCTTGTCACCAGGCACCACTGAGAAGAGTTTGACTCCATCCTCTTGACACCTGCCCTTTAGATATTTATAAGCATTGATAAGATCCCCCCTCAGTCTTCTCTTCTCCAGGCTAAACTGACCCAGGTGTCTCAGCCTTTCCTCATAAGAGAGGTGCTCCAGTCCCTTGATCATCTTTGTAGCCCTCCGCTGGACTCTCTCCAGTAGTTCCCTGTCCTTCTTGAACCGGGGAGCCCAGAACTGGACACGGTACTCCAGATGCGGCCTCACCAGGGCAGAGTAGAGGGGGAGGATGACCTCCCTGGACCTGCTAGCCACGCTCGTTTTAATGCACCCCAGGATGCCATTGGCCTTCTTGGCCACGAGGGCACATTGCTGGCTCATGGTCATCCTGTTGTCCACCAGGACTCCCAGGTCCCTTTCTGCAGAGCTGCTCTCCAGCAGGTCAGGCCCCAACCTGTCCTGGTGCATGGGGTTATTCCTCCCCAGGTGCAGCACCCTACACTTGCCCTTGCTGAATTTCATTAGGTTCCTCTTTGCCCAACTCTCCAGCCTGTCCAGGTCTCGCTGTACAGCGGCACAGCCTTCTGGTGTGTCAGCCGCTCCTCCCAGCTTTGTGTCATCAGCAAACTTGCTGAGGGCACACTCTGTCCCCTCATCCAGGTCATTGATGAACATGTTGAACAAGACTGGACCCAGTGCTGGTCCTTTGATTGCAGTAAGATTTAGAATTACATGAAAAATTTCTTTCTTGGTATGCTCCTAAGAAGTAGAGGTTCAATTCTAGATACCTAAACTTTCAAAAAAAGTACTTCTTGATATCTGGGAAAAATTTACCTCCTTCAGTGCTTAATTTCTTGACAGCTAAATTTAATAGTCAATTTCAGTGATGTGGCACTTGTGTTCTTGAGCTGGAAAACATTTCTGAAATCTCAGATTTTATGCTTGTTTTCATATGTGGATTTTATTTATCTTAAGGTGGATAAGAAACCCAGACAGCATGGGTTTAGGAAGGGGAGGTCCTGCTTAACCAACCTGATCTCTTTCTATGACCACGTGACCCGCCTTCTGGATGCGGGGAAGGCTGTGGACGTTGTCTATCTGGACTTTGGTAAGGCCTTTGACACCGTCCCCCACAGCATTCTCCTGGAGAAGCTGGCGAATCATGGCATAGACAAGTGTCCTCTTTGCTGGGTTAAAAACTGGCTGGATGGCCGTGCCCAGAGAGTTGGGATTAATGGGGTGAAATCCTCTTGGTGGCCGGTCACCAGTGGTGTCCCTCAGGGCTCAGTTTTGGGGCCGGTTTTCTCTAATATCTTTATCAATGATCTGGATGAGGAGACTGAGTGCACCCTCAGTAAGTTTGCAGATGACACCAAACTAGGTGGGAGTGTTGATCTGCTTGAGGGTAGGAAGGCTCTACAGAGGGACCTGGACACGCTGGATCGATGGGCCAAGGCCAACTGTATGAGGTTTAATAAGGCCAAGTGCCGGGTCCTGCATTTCGGTCACAACAACCACAAGCAACGCTATAGGCTTGGGGAAGAGTGGCTGGAAAGCTGCCCAGCAGAAAAGGACCTGGGGGTGCTGGTGGACGGCCAGCTTAACATGAGCCAGCAGTGTGCCCAGGGGGCCAAGAAGGCCAACAGCATTCTGGCTTGTATCAGGAATAGCGTGGCCAGCAGGAGCAGGGAAGTGATGGTGCCTCTGTACTCGGCACTGGTGAGGCCTCACCTCGAGTACTGTGTTCAGTTCTGGGCCCCTCTGTACAGGAGGGACATTGAGGTGCTGGAGCACGTCCAGAGGAGAGCTACCAGGCTGGTGAGGGGTCTGGAGACCAGGTCATATGAGGAGAGGCTGAGGGAGCTGGGCATGTTTAGCTTGGAGAAGAGGAGGCTGAGAGGAGACCTCATTGCCCTCTACAACTCCCTGAAAGGAGGTTGGAGAGAGGTGGGTGGTGGCCTCTTCTCCCAGGTGAATAATGACAGGACCAGAGGAAATGGTCTGAAGTTGCGGCAGGGGAGGTTTAGATTAGATGTTAGGAAGAAGTACTTTACTGAAAGAGTGGTCAGGTGCTGGAACAGCCTGCCCAGGGAGGTGGTTGAGTCACCATCCCTAGAGGTATTTAAGAAACGTCTAGATGTGGCACTTCAGGGCATGCTCTGAAGGGTAGAGATTGTAGGTTGTTTGGTTGGACTCGATGATCTCAAAGGTCCTTTCCAACCATGAAGATTCTGTGATTCTGTGATTTATCTTAAGAATGTGATGTATACTTCTGTAAATGTTTGAGACAAACATTCTGCCCTTCATTGTAGGGTGCTTAGAATTAACTTCAAAACTGATCTCTCTCCCAGTAATACAAAGGTTTTAAAGGTGTAGACGCTAGTGAAATATCTCCAAACTCTTGGTCCTTGAATTGGATATAGTGTGGTGTTCCCGTAATTTAGAGCAGTTGTCCAGGATCTCAGTGTCAAATGTAATAACTCTGCGCTTGGGTTTCCTGTTTGCAGGGTTTTTTTCATAGAATCATAGAACGTGTTGGGTTGGAAGGGACCTTTAAAGGTCATCTAGTCCAACCCCCCTGCAGTAAGCAGGGAGATCTTCAACTAGAGCAGGTTGCTCAGAGCCTCATCAAGCCTGGCCTTGAATGTCTCCAGGGATGGGGCCTCCACCACCTCTCTGGGCAGCCTGTTCCAGTGCCTCACCACTCTCACCGTAAAGAACTTCTTCCTAATGTCTAATCTAAACCTGCCCTGCTCTAGTTTAAACCCATTGCCCCTCGTCCTATCGCTACATGCCCTTGCAAACAGCCCCTCCCCAGCTTTCTTTTTCCATAGAAGGTGGAAAAATCCTTGGCTTTTTTGTTCAAGTCTGTTGACAGATGGGTGCTGTAATGCTGACAAAAACACACTTAACTTCCATGCCTTGTATCTCCCACAGTAACCATCTATGTAAGCATAAGGGTGCTACAGACTAAGCTAAAAACTATTCTATATTTCTGAGGAAATAATATGGGTTTTGTACTTTACCTACAATAAAATTTTTGAAACACAAATAAGTGCTTTGTGACTTGGGGGGAGGGTAAGAATCCTATGCTTTCATGCTCTCTCTACTGGTGTGTTCATTACAATTTTCTAATGTAGTATGTGAGTTCTGAAAATTAGTCTTGTGAGACGATATTCTTCAGAAGTTAGGAGTGTGGTCATTGAGCCCCTGAAACTTATAATACTAAGCAAGTTCATTAAAATACTATTTTATAATACCAACTCTAATGAAGTTCTTACTGCTGCCTTTACCCATCCCCCTGAACTGGAAGACAGGGATGGGGAGCAGAATGAAGCCCCCATAATCCAAGGGGAGATGGTTAGCGACCTGCTACACCGCTTAGACACACGCAAGTCTATGGGGCCAGATGGGATCCACCCTAAAGGTACTGAGGGAGGTGGTGGAAGTGCTCACCAAGCCACTTTCAGCCATTTATCAGCAGTCCTGGCTAACCAGGGATGTCCCAGTTCACTGGAAGTTATCAAATGTGACGCCCATTTACAAGAGGGGCTGGAAGGAGGATCCGGGGAACTACAGGCCTGTCAGTCTGATCTCAGTGCCTGGGAAGGTCATGGAGCAGATCATCTTGAGTGCCATCACGCAGCACGTATACAACAGATTTTAGTAAAGCCTTTGACACCATTTCCCACAGCGTTGTCCTCGAGAAATTGGCTGCTCATGGCTTGCACAGGTGTACTCTTCACTGGGTAAAAAAACGGCAATATGGCCGGGCCCAGAGTTGTGGTGACTGGAGGTAAATCAAGTTGTCAGCCAGTCACCAGTGGTGTTCCCCAGTGCTCAGTATTGGGGCCAGTTCTGTTTAATATCTTTATCAATGATCTGGACGAGGGGATTGAGTGCACCCTCAGTAAGTTTGCAGACGACACCAAATTGGGTGGGAGTGTTGATCTGCTTGAGAGTAAGAACGCTCTACAGAGGCATCTGGACAGGGCTGAGTGCAGCCCTGCAGAGAAGGATGAAAAATTGGACGAGTCGGCAATGTGTGCTTGCAGCCCAGGAAGCCTTTCGTATCCTGGGCTGCATCAAAAGAACCGTGGCCAGCAGGTTGAGGGAGGTGATTCTTCCCCTCTACTCTGCTCTGATGAGACCCCACCTGCAGTACTGCATCCAGCTCTGGGGCCCCCAGTACAAGAAAGACACGGACCTTGTAAAGCAGGTCCAGAGGAGGGCCACAAGGATGATCAGAGGGATGGAACACCTCTGCTATGAAGAAAGGCTGAAAGTTGGGGTTCAGCCTGGAGAAGAGAAGGCTGCAAGGAGACCTTATTGCAGCTTTTCAATATATAAAGGGGACTTATATGAAAGAAAGAGAGACTTTTTCCAAGGGCTTGTAGTGACAGGACAAGGGGCAATGGTTTTAAAATGAAAGAATGTAGATTTAGATTGCATATAAGGAAGAAATTTTTTACAGTGAGCATGGTGAGACACTGGAACAGGTTGCCCAGAGAAGTTGTGGATGCTCCATCATTGGGCAGTGTTCAAGGTCAGGTTGGATGGGGTTTTGAGCAACCTGATCTAGTGGGAGGTGTCCCTGCCCATGGTAGAAGGGTTGGAACTAGATGATCTTTAAAGGCTGACCATTCTACAGTTTTATTATTTGTAGTCAGTTAGAAACCTGTTTGCTTTCTTATTACATGTTCAGATGCAAGCAAAAATAGTTTTTCTTTGTCAGTTTATTTGTTTGAAAATAACTTCTTGCTATATGAAGCACTACAGATGAGAATGAGTATCTGTCCAGTAGTATATCCTTTAGACAAAGAAAAACTTGAACTGCAAGTGTAGCTAGCTGCTCCTTGATTTGTAACTGCATTTATAATGTTTTTTGCTCTCTCCAAGGCATTTTAAAAGGTAGTTATTAATTTGAACTTAATTATGTAGTCTTTTTTCATCATGTTTTTTAAAACAACCAAAGATTTTTCACTTAATTGTGCAAATTTAAATGTTATGATTATGCTTTATAGGCAGAAAGTAAAATTGGCTGTGGGGTTTAAATGTGAACAGTATTATTTTACCTTTTTGAACTTTAACTTTTTAGCTTCATTACCAGTTGGTTTTATTCTGTGAGGATGCCTTAAAATGGAATTAAGATTAATTAAAACTAAATGCAAAACAAACTCATTTTCATTGTGCCCAAGAACCAAATCTTTCATCTCATTTCTTCATAATAAAATATTACTGAGACTACTATAATTTTTAAAAAAAGGTAGACTTGAGCAAGAACTAGTCTTTGAACATGTGTTCAAGTTTCTGTGCAAAATTAGAACCAACTTTGCAGGGGAGTGCCTCTTAACTGGAAGAGGTTAGCATTTCTATAATACTCCTAACTTTGACAACACAGATTATGAATGCAGACTGACCTCCTTGATAAGGTTAAATCAGCAACAAAGTTAAATTTGACAAAAGATACTGTGGAACTGCTAAGATTTTCATGGACAATAGAAGTCTTGATGTGGGATAAGCTGATGAAGGAATTGTACATCTTGTTTTTAATAGAGTTACGATTGCATCTTCAGCATTACTAATTGTATATACTGTTTTTATTATTCTTTAAGACTAATTATGAGACTTTACTGATATGATTGCTATTTGTGTCTTTGGATCTCTGTCATAAATGGGTTGCTCTGTGAGCTTTCATTGTTCCTGGAAACATTTCTCTTTGGTCACTGACACTAATCTAAGGATGGATTTTTCTAATTTTAGATGTTGCTTTTAAGCATGCTAGTGATGTGTATATTTTATTGCCATTTAAATGAAGTGTACTATAACTGGTAACTAATCCAGAAATTTATTTTGGAATTAGCTAACATTCGTGAGAATTTTAATCAGGCAATCCTCTAAATATAATTTTAGGAATTAATATGCATATCGTAACACACTAAAGATAATATACATTTATCACCAATGTATTGTCATAATGTTCATATGTTTCTTCACTTGTATTTACAACTGTCAGTTACTGTTTTGGTTTTTTAATTGAGTAGAATAAAACTTGTGTAACACTTTTTAGTGGGTTGAAACTGTCAAATAGCTTACATGACCGTTTATCAGAGCAACTGATATTCACCAGAAGGAATCTTTCCATGCAAGTTGGATTAAAAAACTGAGGAAGGGTAAAAAGTATATTTAATTTATTATCTGGTTTAAAGAGTATCCCTTCTATTACTGTGATCTTTGCATATCATTTTTCTTGTGTTGTACTAAAAAGGAATGTTAGAAGAATATTGTCGCTACCATGTGTCTTTAAAAACACTTGAAGTCAAAGATACCTGTAAGTGCAGAGGGAAGCAAAATTTCCTTCAGGTGACAACACAGGTTAGGGAAAATAAATGCTTTGAAGAATTTTAATCAGCCATCACTAATGTTTCCATTGACTTCTTCCTCCTGGGGTAAGGGAATTATGTTTACTGTTCTGTAGAGAGCAACAAAGTAGCAAAAGTATAATACTGTTAGGTTACATTGCTCTTTGAGACCTGATTTAGGGTTTTAACAAGCAAGTTTTATTTTTGATGTTCAGTGTAGCAATAGCTAAAATAGTTCTTAAGCTTTTGGCTTAAGCAAACTAGTTTTAGAAACTACTATTATGAATGCAACCTTATACAAAATGTTGAAAGTGTTCCACTACTTTTCAGTGTGTTTTTTTTTTCTTTTTCCAGTACAATGTAATATGCTTTATACCCTATTTTGAATAAGGTGCACTAAGCTGTATGTGTTAGAGTTTAATGTATCTTTATTAATATATAATAATATATTGCCTTCTTAAAGCATACAACTCTTGTCCGGAGTAGAATTTTGAGTATGTACTTGTTTAATGTTATGTTTGTATCTGTGTACAGAAAGCATAGAAACAATGTTGGACCAAGCAAACCTATTTCTCAGCCACGAAGAAACATTGTAGGCTGCAGAATACAGCATGGCTGGAAAGAAGGGAGTGGACCTGTAACACAGTGGAAGGGCACAGTTCTTGATCAAGTTCCTGTAAATCCCTCTCTCTATCTTATAAAGTATGATGGATTTGATTGTGTGTATGGACTAGAACTGCACAAAGATGAAAGAGTTTCAGCACTTGAAGTCCTTCCAGACAGAGTTGGTAAGAGGTTTTTTCCTATATGCACATATGTTGACAGAACATTTAAATTTTATTAAATTACTTTTCATCACATGGTAGATAATCAAAATGCTGTGTTTAATTTTTCTTGATTTCATAAAGATTTGATGATACCAGAGAGCATAGTGCTGTCTTTTGTCTTTAAATGGCATGCAGTAAATTCTGGTTTTTTTCTTGTTTAGTCTTATCCCTAACAAGTTTATGTACATGTAACATTGATATTTCTATTAAATTTTAAACTCCAAGCCAGCTGAGAAATGTCCTGGCTATGTTGTCTTGTGTGTGTTTGACAGTAATTATGTGTTTGGTTGGGGTTTTTTTCATGTGCTTTCCCTAGGTATTAATAAAAATGGAGGAAAAAAAGCATTTTCGAAGTGAAATAACTTGACTAGTAACAAGGCTTTATTGGTTTTCATAATTAGCACTGAATTGTTAAACTGCAGGTTTTTCCAAACTGTAAAGTTCAAAGTTTACCCTAGTAATTACTTATTTCTGAATGGAATAAGTTCTTGTTTTTCCTGACTGCAGAGAGATCAGTAGCAGTCTCTAGAATTCGGTTCGGTTAGGGGGAACCAAACCAAACACCTTCGTTAATAACTTCATACAGATGTTCTGTGATTTAACTTCTATTCCTCCCCTCCCCCCACAATACAAATATTTAAAATACAGACACTGTTCTTTGCTATGGCCTATATTGGTCTCCCTTTACTTTGCATTATGATAGTTTGATCAATTGGGGGGGGTGTACAATGATGAAAAATGTTGATAAGAGTGTTAACATGTTAAAATAATTCTTCAAGTTCTGCAGTTCTTTGGTCTTTGACTCTCTGTAATGGACAGTATTTGTTTTGTATGTGAATTGACTAACTTTCACACAAATTTATTCATAAATCTGGATAAAGATTATTTTTTACAAAGACTTATTTCTGTACTTTTCAATGGACATACTTATGAACTGCTGCCATTTCAGCTTCATCTCGAATTAGTGATGCCCACCTGGCAGACACAATGATTGGCAAAGCTGTGGAACATATGTTTGAGACAGAGGATGGCTCAAAAGATGAATGGAGGGGGATGGTCTTGGCTCGAGCTCCTATCATGAATACGTGGTTTTATATTACCTACGAGAAAGATCCTGTCTTGTACATGTACCAACTCTTAGATGACTATAAAGAAGGTGACCTTCGCATTATGCCTGATTCCAGTAAGTAGATCAGTTACTTTTTTCTTCTGGAAAGTGGCATCTCTCTGTATTATTGTTTGGCTTATGGTTTATGTATGGAAAAGAGTTGACAAACAAGGATCTTTTTAAGTATCAAAACTAACAAAGGTTACAGCACAACAGAAAATGCATCTGTATTAAACAACTTCTGAAATATTTTACTTGAATCAGTGATGAAATATGCAGTAAGTACTGGAAAATACTTTTCTGTAATAATTCCTAATTCTGATAAAGATATACATACTATTGTGTAAGAGATTACACTTAGGTTTTTTTAACAGAAACTGACAACCTACTAGAAGCCTTCCATTGTTATTTTCTTATAGAAGTGTCACAAATCAAGAGCCATCTCAAGGAGTTGTATTTCTGAAGCAGTTCTTACGAGAATAATGTTTTGGGGCTAACTAAATTAGTCAGATTAATTTAGTTTGGGTAGGCATCTTCAGTTTGGAAAGCTTTTGAATAGTTTCTTGGCAGAAAGAAGCACTAATCTTTTGACAACTCATTTTCTCTCACACGTTTAAATACATAAACAGGAAAAAATTTTCAATAGGTTAGGAGGGATATTTTTTCTTCCTTTCTTGAAGTGAAAGCTATTGGGTTTTTTTCCTATAAATACAGAAGGATTTTCACAGAATCAATATTGTTCAAGAGATTTGGATAG
This sequence comes from Rissa tridactyla, assembly GCF_028500815.1. Lineage (NCBI taxonomy): Eukaryota > Metazoa > Chordata > Aves > Charadriiformes > Laridae > Rissa > Rissa tridactyla. Next base: position 7,612,286 of record NC_071496.1, read on the forward strand.
CTAGTACAAAAAAAAGAAGAAAAAAGTTTGTCAAGAATATTGTACTCTCATTTCTCCTGCACCTCAAAAGCACTTCTCTGACAGAGGCAATTTTGGCTTTAAAGTAAATTATTAATTAGATAACTAATGTTTGGCTATGCAATGCACTACATAAATATTATTTAAAATTCATTCATTGAGTTTCTGAGACTGTCATCCTTCAGATCTAGCACTGATAACAAATAATCTGAAGGCTGAGTAAACAAGTAGCACTTATTTGCATAACCTCTGTAGTAATCCTATGTTTTTAGATTTTTTCCAGCCTAACAAAAAGCAACATATCTGTGGCTTGAAGAGAGTGAGCCACAAATGTTAATGGAAAAAGTGACCTTCCTATTCCTAAAGAAACAAATAAAGCAAGCTCTTTCAGATTTGGCACCTTCGAATACTTTGCAATTCCTTTTTAAATTCTGCTTTGCTTTCTTCCATTTTAGAAAAATAAGCTAAAAGGCTTCTGCTTTCCATATTTAAGAATTAAGTTTTTAATGTGCTCTTTTTTCCTGAGACTGTCTACTACTTACCTCTGTTTTTAAGACACCCCGAACTATGAGCTACCTTCCCTGAATCTGGATCTTTTACAGACAATGTGAATTGTGTCCTTAAGGATACTTCTGGGTAGATTTTGCTAGAAAAGCAAATGATATAGTTAGACTTCTCAACAGTATCCTTTCTAGTGTGAAATCAAAATCCCCTTTTAACAGCATTATTGATTAAGGAGGTTATGCTTAGCTTGGAAGATGGTGTTTTGTTGCAATGTCATGTTTGCATTGTCATTTTGGGTAAAGCATGTGGGGAGAGGGAGTTCTAGCACACCTGCCTGTCTGTTAAAGAGACTCAGTGCCTTGTACTGCTGGGGGCTTAAATTCAATTATCTACAAACATGTTCTGTAATTGATGTGTAAACCTTCATGTCAAAAGATTTACTTTTCTAACCAATTGAAGTGCTATTTTTTATTTCATAAAATTGAAGACGGTATTACATTAAAAAAATAATTCTGTGACTGTACTTTCTAGAAGCATGGTAATAGGTGCTTGTCTGAACAATTCAACTTGTTTTAGACATACTCTGCATTTTAAACTTGTGATTGTTTCTTAACTTTTAAAGAAGGCTCTGCAGTTTTGTATATTGGAAAAAATCTATAAATGTCTACAAAAGAACATTGTATTTTCATATTGCAGATGATTCACCTCCTGCAGAACGGGAACCAGGTGAAGTTGTAGACAGCCTGGTAGGCAAACAAGTGGAATATGCCAAAGAAGACGGCTCAAAACGGACTGGCATGGTCATTCATCAAGTTGAAGCCAAACCATCTGTCTATTTTATCAAGTTTGATGATGATTTCCATATTTATGTCTACGATTTGGTGAAGACATCCTAGACGTCATCATGAACTTCTGCCAAATTTGTGGAACTATTAAATGTAAAATTTGTAGACACAAAGACTTGACTGTTTTTCAGTTAAATGAAAGCTTAAATGTCCCTGCGAACCCACAATCTCTGCCAGCAAAACTGTTTTGTTCTGAATAATACAAATTTATGTGAACATGACACATTTTGCGTAAGAGAACTCCTTTTCATGAAGGAAGTTGATATTTGGGTGGGAGGGAGCTAAAAGCAAAGAACAGCTGCAAATTCAAGCTGTGTGAAGTTAATCTAGTATTGTAATCTAGATTTTTTCATAGATTTTAACTTTTTCTTCAACCTTGCACTCACCTGTTCAACTGCCACATGCAAGTGTAGTTTGCTATTTTCGATATGCCTTCTTTTGTAACATTAAATCTAATTTCTTGGCTACTGGCAGTCCTTGTTTTGTGAGTTGGGACAGAGGTGACTTCTGAAAAGTTTAAACAGTTTGTGCAGCAGTAAGGAGTGCCTAACCCAAGTAACATAAGTCTACTGTGTTTCTACACTTTATTTAAAATTAAGCTTTTTAAGATCTTGCAGTACATGGAAATACTTGTGCATTTTTACTAGTCACAGGGCAGTAGGATATCAAGTGTTTGACTTACACACCTTTCAGTGAAAAGGCTTTAAACTATAAAAATTTATTTAATCTGTATAACCAGTTAATTAGAAAATGCAGGTTAAGGGCCTGTGTTTACAAGTTGTAGGAACCAGTAAAATGCACACAAGAAAGCTGCCTTTAATCCTAAATGTTGTACTTTGTTTTGTTATACACATTTCTTAGCAGAACCCAAGTGCTTGGTGCCACAAGTTTAACAATATATATGCTACTTAAGAAGACTTTAGACTACACATTGGCAATTGGTAGTCTCTCATTTAATATCAGAACTTAGCAACCTGGATGTTTGTGTGTGGACTTAGGAACCTAATAGTAGTTAATGTTTTATACGGTAAATACAATCTTATGGGGCTGGGGGGTCCTTTTACACTGAAGACCTCCTTTAGAGAAGGCGAAGCATTTGTTGCCTTCTGCTCAGTCTGCTGTATTCCTTTGCTTGGTTTTGTTTTGTTTTGGATTTTGCTATTGTTTTTAACCATTTTGGTTCAAGAAGGCATCTTTTCAATGTATTCTTTTTCTGGCTTTTCCACATAAGGAGTGTCCAAACAAATCTACAGTTTAAACCTGTTGTTGCCTTTTGTGGTGTACTTGCTTTGAGGTATGCTGTTAACATGAATTTCATTCTATGAACACTAGAGTTCTGCATGCCAGTGGTGTACTATCTAATGGGAGCTATAGACAGTCTCAGTGGTTCAGTCATCTGCATTAGATTGTGGATGTAAATAGCAGCCCACAACAGCAGAATCCTTTCACAGTTTTAATCTTGCAAGATAGTTGTAAATCAAGGTTAGGGTATTTGGTGTTGTTTAAGTGTAGCAACTTTTAAAAGCATCAGAATTGTAACAAGGATCAGCACAGCAACAAAATTGTCATGTTAAAGCAGAGCTCTACAGGCTTCAAAGCACTGTTTCACAGAAATACAGTAAGTGAAAAATGTGAATACAGTCAACACTATTGATAGAAAGAAGGAATACATAGATATCCAACCTTATGCTGTTAGTAGAAGGATGCAGGAGAGGTACTGTTAATTAGGTCTGACCTCTATTGTGGGTATTCTTGATATCAAAGACTCAGTGGTTTAAGTCCCTTTCTGTCCATTTTTTTGTCCTGATTTCATATTTTAGCCTTAAGGCTTGTGCCTCATTATGCTGTTAAATGGTAATACTGTATAAATGTGGTATCTTAATTCTTTGCCCCTTGCTACTATATTGCATTGTTATCTATTTCGTAATGGGCAACCAAAGGCAGGCTATTGTCTTTCAGTTCACAGCTTCTCAATCCAGTCTTTTAGCACTAAGTACCTGAGTCAGTAAACTTTCATTGTGTTTTGAACATAGTGAGCAGATTTGCAACACAGTGCTTTCATCCTGCAGGTCTGTCATGTGCTTTCTATTGACTCTTAAGAGTCCTGCATGTAAATCTCAAAGCTGAGCCTGGCTCCATGAGCCCAAGTTGATATTTGTGGCACAAGAATGAGTGTATTGATTACACACAAAATACATGAATAACTTAGTACAATGAATTTTGGGCTTTACATCTAAGGAATTCAAGGTTTGTTTTGAAATATTTGAGGTTTAGGTCTACTGAAACATTTTTAGCATTAGGCTTGCATTTGTGGGTTTTATGCAAGCCACTATAATACACCACATATTTTGCTAATTAGAATATAATCTATACACTGTCAAATTTTATGGTTGTTTTTAGATGTTCCTGTTGTCTGTTGCATGGGTTTTTTCTTCTCAATCTTTTTTTTTAGGGTTTGGGGGCTTTGGTTTTGTGGTTGGTTTTTTTTAATATCTTAAACCACCTTTTTGAGACTTGAGACTAATTCCACTCCCTGCCATCCGCTTTGGACTTTATTTTAGGCTCATGTTTCAGATCTGCATGCAGTGCTTGCATTACCCTAGTAACTACATGTTGGTCCCTTGTTCTAGGGCTTCAACATTACTTTCCAAATTTATCATAGGTCTTGTGATGGCACAAGCCATGGATCTTTGTATAAAAGTTATTGGCCTCTCTCATTTACTTGCTGTAGTATTGTTGTATATTGTGTGTGCGCATGATGTCAGGCTGCCATGTAAAACATTTTAAAAGGAAAAAAAAACCCTTAAATGCAGACCATCCTTTTTTGCATGCTTAGAAGGTTAGAACATTCAATGTAACAAACTAAAGTTGCATGTTATAATGTTTAGGTTTGGGTTTTGTTCTGTTTTTATTTTGTGTTCAGTTTTTCGTGAATTTGCTTATTGTGCTGTTTGAATGGTTGTTAGTAGGATTAAATGCACTGGTGAGGCGAACATAGTGCCAACAGAAGGTAATTTTCCAGTTGTATGTGTCATACAGCATTTGAAGGGACCATGTATTCTGTTCAAGAATAAATAAAATCACAATTGATAAGTAAAACACTACATTTTTTTCTTTTGAGTACGAAACCCTAAACTAAGCTGGACTACATAAAGACTGAAATACTTTGGGGAAAATCCTATTTATTGCAATAGGTATAAGCCTTCTTTAAATGAATTATTTAAAAATGGAGGCTTTATCTTCAGATAGAATAGATTACAGTTACTTCAGGGAAAAAGAATTATGGTAAAAGCAGTTTCTGGTTCCTTGAAAATGCCGTGCTTTTTGTATTTTACATCATTAGTGCAATTTGGATGGTTCTTGGTATGTGTATAGTTCAAAGGTCTTCGTGTTCACATTTTAAAATTAGGTAATGACTTCATCTTTAGAGCTCAGTTTCATTTTTATTTTATTTCTCTGCATTTAGAAGTATGAACACTTTAAATCTGTTACTTAATTCTGTAAGTATTTTTTATAATTATGATGTAACTCTATCCTTAAAACATTTAAAATAAATCCTTTATGTGCAACTCATGACTGTAAATTTTATTCTCATGAGCAAAATGTAGTGATGTGACTTCAGATTGTGAAGCAATTTCTTCAGTATTTTAATTAAAAAGGACTTAGTATTTTAAAGTTGAGCCATGTATGCTAGTATAATACTTTCCCCTATGAAATAAGTTTGCTTGCTAAGTCAAGTCTTTTTTTCTTTTTTTATTTGCCAAGTAAGTATGAATGTCAATAAGATGTAATTTGAGGTAAAGCATAATGCTTAAATTGTATTTCACCAAAAGCAGAAAAATTCCTCCTCAGGGGTTTATGCAAGTCTGAGGGAGCCTCTTATTTCCAGAACACACTATAGCTCACACTGTTAGCAGTAGTTCAGCAGCAGGGAACAGTAGAAGTGTTTGTCAGTGTTTAGCTGATACATTTGTCTGCTTTGAATTAATGTGCTTAACTAAAATTTGAATTTTATTTTATTCACTAAATTAAAAAAAAAAGATAAGTAGAATTTATCCAAACCTAGAGGTTATGAGCAGTGAAGAGAATAATACCACAATGCTGTGAATTTCCTTAAAACACGTAAGTTCTTTATACTAATGCATGAACACTTAATTATTTTATGTCATTAAAGGTAAATTACCAAGCCTGACTTTGAATATTGAAATGATGAGATTTTCCTTATTCCTCCCTCTTCCCTGATTATAGAGGGGAAAATCTTATATGGATACCCCAAAATATATTTTTGTCACCAAGTTGCCAACACCCCTGGACAGTGGGAAGGAGTGCACCCTCAGCTAGTTGCAGACAATGCAAAACTGGGAGGAGTGTTTGATACACCAGAGGGTTGTGCTGCCATCCAGAGTGACCTCAACAGCCTGGAGAAATGGGCTGACAGGAACCTCATGAAGTTCAACAAGAAGTGCAAAGTCCCGCACCTGTGGAGGAATGACCCTATGCACCAGTACATGATGGAGGCTGACCAGCTGGAAAGCAGCTTTGCAGAAAAGGACCGTGTGTGTGGTGTCCTGGTGGACACCAACCTGAACATGAGCCAGCTACGTGCCCTTGAAGCAAAGGTGGTTAATGGTATCCTGGGATGCATTAGGAGTGTTGCCAGAAAGTCAAGGGAGGTGATCCTTCCCCTTTATTCAACACTGATGAGGCTGCATCTGAAGTACCATGTCCAGTTCTAGGCACCCCAGTACAAGAGAGACATGGTCATACAGGAGAGAGTCCAGCAAAGGGTCACGAAGATGATTAAAGGCTCTCCTATGAGGAAAGGCTGAGTGTCACCCAGCTCCAGGGGGACAGACAGGTTCTTTTGGGGATCCTTGGCAGAATGATGACAACACTAAGTTGTAGTTACAATTAAAACTTTATTTTTTAGCAGAATAGATCAGCATAGGATCCTATGATCAGAGTAGCACAGGTTTTTCAGTAAGCAGAATCAGTATAGCACAATTTTATAAGTAGCATAGCACAGAATTTTATATCACAGTTTAGCTTATGGTTTCTAATCACCTGGACCCTCTGCAGTTTGGGTCAAATCTTTAATATATGACTTGCCATATCAATATAACAATCATAATCTAGACTCGAAATACGCAAAAGAATACGAGTCACTCAATTCTCAGAAGAAGCAGACAATGGTGGAGGCATCATGGGTTTTGCCATCCAGCAGCAGTTCTGGTCCAAGTCCCACAACTTGTAACTGCTTGATTTTATAGACAGTGCTCGGTGTGCTGCTGCGCTTCCCTGTTCTGTGTCAGGGTCATCACAACCTGTTTGGCCAGGTGCATGGGACCTTCAAGGCTGGTAAGGAGGGAAGAAGTCTGCCTGGCGCCCAGAAACCTGGAGGCCAAGAGGGAAAGTGAGAAGTCTGCCTGATGTGCAGGATCTTCAAGGCCTGATGAAGAGGGGAAAGGGGACTGATACGTGACCAGCTCGGTCACAGAGAATTGCCGTTTACCTTATAAAATGGCATTATTTATGCTAACCATATTACCAGGGGTCAGGAGCAAGAGGTACCAGTCACACTGACAGAGCTGAGACTGTTTAGCCTGGAGAAGAGAAGGCTTGTGGGGGTTCTCATCAATACCTGATGGGAAGGAATGAAGAAGAGGGAGCCAGGCTCTTCTCATTAGTGACAAGTCAAGAGCCAATGAGCACAAAGTGAAACGCAGGCGTTTCCATCTCAACATCAAGAAACCCTTTTTTTACTGTGAGGGTGACTGAGCACAGGAACAGGTTGCCCAGAGAGGTTGTGGAGTCTCCCTCCTTGAAGCTATTTGAAAGCTATCTGGAGATGGTCCTGGGCAACTGGCTCCAGGTGACCCTGCTGGGGGGGGGGTAGGTGTGTGGACTATATGACTTCCAAATGGTTCCTTCCAACCTCAACCATTCTGTGATTTTTTTTTAGGATTGGCAGCATGGGAAAAGTTATCAGGCTTCTAAGCATTCTTTTCAGGCTTTGCTCTTCCCATTTTACTAGTTTACTGCTCTGAATTCCTCGATTCCTCTTCTGAATTTGAAGTACAGCAGCAGTATATGTACAACATAATGTAGCTGAGGTCCCACCAGTGTCAATAAGCTGGTATATACATAACACTTAACTATTCTACTTGGATGTTAATTACTGCTTTCTGCTGCACGTCCCTTTTCTTAAATCATTGTCACGGTTTACGTAACTTCAGTTGTACAAAAAATGTAAATGGCTTTTGTAGTCCGACAGTTAAAATACCTATATATTTTGGCATTTTTTTTCTCCAATTAATCCTTAAATTTACTTGTGAAAGTCAGACTCTGTTGAATACAAGTCCTTTTTTGAACATCTCCATGCTTTTTGGTGCCACACTGTTACTGAGGTCTGTACACCAGACTACCCCTGACTCTGGTAATGAATACTGACTTCTATGCACTTCAGTTTGAGCAACTTTTGCTTTTTTTTCTTTAGTGTGTTCCACCTAGACCTGACATTTGAGAGGCATATTTTTGTTAATAAATTAAGATAACCACCACAACTTAAAGCACATTTCATTCTACTTTAAATGCACATTCAAGTTAAATCAATGGAAATTTACATAAACAGCCCCTATTTTGGGAGGGGAGAGGACTGTTTTAGATTTTACAATGTCTAATAACATTTGTGTGGAAGACAGCTCTGAAAGGGCATCTAATCCTTTAAATATGTATAAGGAAATATAAGATCCTTATGCATTTTGCACAAAAAGAGTTTGGACTGCTGATTTTTAATTCTGTGGAACTAGCTACATGTGGTATATGCTCACCTTTGAACTGGATTGTGGGATGTCTTCTTAAATTATCCTTATGAACATTTTGATCTACAAATGAAGTCATATGCTGGGAATGGTTTGTTGTATTCTCTGTAAAAGTTCTAATTAATTGGGTTTTACAGTACTGACTTCTAGTCATTTTTAACTTAGAAAAGCAGGTATCTAGATTAAATACTTATGAATTTAATTAATTAGAAAACAAAGTAACCTTTTAAGCAGAAGCAGTATAAAACAAATCTATGATATGATTCAGAGATCATTCTCAAAAGTGTTAAGAAGGATGGCAACAGCAAGTTATGCAAGTGACTGTTTTTGCTATGTTACCACACATTTCATTGGGGAAGGATGAAAATGTCTTTCTGGAGATCCTCACTAATCTCAGGTTTTGTACACCCATTCTAAATTTGCCACCTGCAAAAAATATTCACTCTACCTCATGCAAAGTTCTCTTGTTATTAGTGAGGCTCAGTTTACTGTCTACTGGCATGTTGAAAGAATAAAACAAAAAGTGAGAATTATCATGCAGTTTTCTGAGAAACTGAGGTGTAAAAGCTAACTTGCTTGAGTCAGAATTTCTGATGGTAGGAAAACAAACATGTATAGATCCAATAACTAGTGAATTGGGAACTGAGAATAATTCCAAGAGAATGAAAGGAATGATAACTACATAATAAACACAGGCCTTTAGACTCTACCAAAGAGAAAAAATCTAAGATTAGTTATATAAGGTTATGTGGAAGGGAGCGTCTGCTCCTTTAAGGGCATATGGTCAAGGACCTTTTTCAATGCAAAAAGGGATAAAAGAAAAGGAGAAAGCCATAAACAAGAACATACCAGGGACAGAAACCTGACCACAAATGATAAGGGAGGCACTGATGAGAACCAAACCCAGTCAGGCACAGGAATGGATGAGGGTATGTGAGAGTGTGACCTTCTCAGTTGGGAAACTAAGGGAAAAAGGGGGAAACCAAAAACAAAATATACAGACAGACCTGACAAAACAAATATGGAGAAAATTACAAGAAACAAACCATGCTAGTCACACTAATTGATGGCCTCTCAAGAAACCACAGGCACCACTTCCAAGATCAACCTGGACTTTGCAACTGATAAGATTGTAAACCAGTGGGGATCCCGGACACCGGGGTGGGAGGGGGTTCAGGAATCTACAAACCCATCAAGCAACATGCAGGGGAAAGGTGGAGCAAGCAGGAACAAAGGGGGAGTAGACAGAAAGGAGTATAAAAGGGGCTGGTCCCATGTGAAGTGGGGCCTGTCAGCATGTCTCATGGTTTGGGCCGGACTAGCCACTTAAAGAAATGACAGATGCTCTCCCCCACCTCTCCCAGAAGGAAAAGAGAGAAAGAGACTTATGAGGTTAGAAACTAAGCTACTCTAATGAAATATTAATAATAAAATAAAAAGGAAATAATCATAGAATCATAGAATCATTTAGGTCGGAAAAGACCCTTGGGATCATCGAGTCCAACCATCATCTCCACTCTACAAAGTTCTCCCTTACACCATATCCCCTAACACCACATCTAAATGAGTCTTAAACACATCCAGGGATGGTGACTCCACCACCTCCCTGGGCAGCCTATTCCAGTGTCTGACCACTCTTTCTGGGAAGAATTTTTTCCTAATGTCCAGCCTAAACCTACCCTGCTGCAGCTTGAAGCCATTCCCTCTTGTTCTATCGCTAATTACCTGTGAGAAGAGACCAGCACCAACCTCTCTACAATGGCCTTTCAAGTAGTTGTAGAGAGCGATGAGGTCTCCCCTCAGCCTCCTCTTCCTCAAACTAAACAGTCCCAGCTCCTTCAATCGCTCCTCATAAGATTTATTCTGCAGGCCCTTCACCAGCTTCGTTGCCCTCCTCTGCACTCGCTCCAGCACCTCGAGATCTCTCTCGTATTGAGGTGCCCAGAACTGGACACAATACTCGAGGTGTGGCCTCACCAGTGCTGAGTACAGGGGGACAATCACCTCCCTCCTCCTGCTGGTCACACTATTTCTAATACAAGCCAGGATGCCATTGGCCCTCTTGGCCACCTGGGCGCACTGCTGGCTCATGTTCAGCCGCTTGTCAATTAGAACCCCCAGGTCCTTTTCTGCCAGGCAGCTCTCCAGCCACACTGCCCCAAGCCTGTAGCGATGCATGGGGTTGTTGTGGCCCAAGTGCAGGACCCGGCACTTGGCCTTGTTGAAGCTCATCCCATTAGCGTTGGCCCATCGGTCCAATCTATCCAAGTCTCTCTATAGACCCTCCCTACCCTCATGCAGAGCAACACTCCCGCTTAGCTTCGTGTCATCTGCAAACTTGCTGTTGATACACTCTATGTCCTTATCAAGGTCATCAATAAAGATGTTAAACAGAAATGGTCCCAACACTGAGCCCTGAGGGACACCACTTGTGACCGGCTGCCAGCTGGATTTAACTCCATTGGCCACCACTCTTTGGGACCGCCCATCCAGCCAGTGCTTGATCCAGCAGATCGTATGCTCATCCAGGTCATGAGCAGCCAGTTTTTCCATGAGAATTCTATGGGGGACAGTGTCAAATGCTTTTCAAAAGTCTAGGTAGACAATGTCCACAGCCTTTCCCTCATCCAATAATCGGGTCATCTTGTCATAGAAGGAGATCAGGTTCGTCAGGCAGGACCTGCCTTTCATAAACCCATGCTGACTAGGCCTGATCCCCTGCTTGTCCCTTATATGGCTTGTAATGGCACTCAAGATGATCTGCTCCATGACCTTCCCTGCTCCCGAGGTCAGACTGACAGACCTATAGTTTCCTGGATCCTCCTTTCTGCCTTTTTTTGTAGATGGGTGCTACATTTGCTACCCTCCAGCCCATTGGGACCTCCCCAGTTAGCCATGACTTCAGGTAGATCGTGGAAAGTGGCTTGGCGAGCACGTCTGCCAACTCTTTCAGCACTCTTGGATGTAACCCATCCGGTCCCATAGACTTGTGTGCATCCAAGCGATGTAGCAGGTCACAGATCACTTCCTCTTTAATTGTGATGACCTCGTTCAGCTTCCCCTCCCTGTCTCCTAGCTCACGAGGCTGGGTGCCCAGGGAACAGCTCGTTCCACTGCTAGAGACTGAGGCAAAGTAGGCATTGAGCACCTCAGCCTTTTCCTCATCCTTTGTGACTATGTTTCCCTCTGCATCCAGTAAGGGAGGGAGATTTTCCCTAATCCTCCTCTTGTTGTTAATGAATTTATAGAAACATTTTTTGTTATCCTTAACAGCTGTAGCCAGGTTGAGCTCTAGCTGCGCTTTGGCCCTCCTGACTTTCTCCCTGCATAGCTTCGCTATATCCTTATAGTCTTCATGAGAGACCTGCCCCCTCTTCCAAAGGTCATAGACTCTCCTTTTGTTCTTGAGGTCCAGCCAAAGGTCCCTATTTAGCCAGGCCGGTCTCCTTCCCCACCTACTTGTTTTTCGGCACACGGGGACAGCCTCCTCCTGTGCCTTTAAGACTTCTCTCTTGAAGTATGTCCAGCCTTCCTGGGCTCCTATATCCTTCAGGGCAGCCTCCCAAGGGATTTTGTCAAGCAGTCTTCTGAACAGGTCAAAGTTTGCCCTCCGGAAGTCTAAGGTGGCAGTTTTACTAACCCCTCTCCTTGTTTCTCCAGGAATCAAAAACTCAATCATCTCATCATCACTGTGCCCTAGACGGCCACCAACCTTTACTTCCCCCACAAGTTCTTCCCTGTTCACAAGAAGCAGGTCCAGGAGGGCACCTTCCCTGGTCGGCTCACTTACCAGCTGTGTGAGGAAGTTATCTTCCACACATTCCAGGAACCTCCTGGATTGTTCCCTCTCTGCTGTGTTGTATTCCCAGCAGAGAGCCGGGAGGTTGAAGTCCCCCACAAGAACAACGGCAAGTGACCGCGAGATTCCCCCCAGCTGCTTATAGAAAGCTTCATCTGCCTCACTGCTTTGGTCGGGAGGTCTATAGCAGACTCCCACAGCGATATCAGCTTTATCGGCCCTTAACCTAATCCAAACGCTCTCCACCCTGTCGCGGGCGGAGTGAATAACTTCACTTGTAAGAGAGAAGCAGTGAAATGTTTATTAACATAAAACAGTGATTTAACAAAGTTAGTAGTGAATGCGACAGTGTTTTACGAGATTCGATGCCAAGGTACACTTGATTATTTAACTGCATAGAGGCCAGGGTCAGACAAGCTGTCAGAGAGACCCTCCTGTTGAGTCACGAGGTTCAGAAAGGACCCCCTTGCTTTCTAAACTCCTTCTCAGAGAGGAGCCTAGGGGCGGCTGGATCCAATCCTAGTCCCAGACTTGGTCAATGGTTTATGTCTAAAGGATTATATATGCACAGTCAATCCTTATCTCACTCAGCTAAGATTTCAAAGTTTAGCATGCTCTTAGTCACTTACCGAGGATCTGTTGCGGCAAGGAATCTCTCAGCCTCGAGGAGCAGAACCTTAAGCAAGCGTCCCCGCTCAAGGGGAGATCGTGGCGTGCAGCCCGCTGCCGTGCAGGAGAGCTCAAAGGAGCTCTTGGGCTGTCCGCTATTTATGGAGTAAGATAATTGACCTATAGCCATATTCTCATGGGAACAAGATACCTAGGTTCCCACTCCAGACAGTGTTTTGGTTATGTTGCCAGCCATCTCCCACAGTTCAAGTGCAACTCATAACAACTCCCGCTGATGGCCATGGCTTGAGCAGGAGCCCAGGCGGGGAAAAGGGAAAAAGGGGAGAGCACACCGCCACACACCCCATCATCAGTATACTTGATTTCTGAGCCTTGATTTCTGATTTATGTGCCTTAACTGTTCTGCAGTATAGTTTGTAGCCGTCGTTGTGACCTGAGGTGGCAGGGTAGCACCTTTGCCTCTGGGAGGAGCTGGAGGTTATATTGTGGAAGTTTTATTGATGGAGTACCATGAAGCTGTGCTATCCAGATTATGTTTGGGTAATGTGGGAGCAAGAGGCTCAGAATCATCCTCCTCATCGCTAGGTCTCATTTATATATATTCTTTACATGATCTCACTCTGAGACTTGATGAGTATTCTCTAGATGGGATAAAGCCTGAGGTCTGAGGTTAGTTTCCAATTGTTGAAGTAATTGTTCCTTAACAAAACTACAAGATTCAAAGGCTCATACCTCTGCATCCTTAGCTCACTGTTCAGTGTCCCGAACTTTCTGCCTGGTAGCGTTTAGCTCCTGCTTAGTAAGGTTTACTTCCTGCCAAGTAACAGTTCCTGTTCAGTGGCAATTAGCTTTTGCTTAGTAATGTTTAATTCCTGCCTAGCAGCATTTAGTTCCTGATCTTTGGCAATTAGCAAGGTGTTTGCTGCCACTAATGCCTCTGTAAGGATCCCAATGAAGGTCTCTTGCCTGCCTTTGCTTTCCATTTATGACTTTCCTGCCGTTTTGAAAATTCTTCTCACAGGTTTTCCCAATTAAAACAGTTCTCTGCTACCCTATGACCAGCTGGAGTCCATGGAGCTCTACCTGGGGATGGATGAAGAGCCAATGGAGAGCCTATGGGTCAATATTAAAGGGAACCCAGGGGCAGGTGACATTACAGTAGGGGTCTGCTATAGGCCACCTGACCAGGACGACAGAGTGGATGAGGCCCTCCATAGACAGATAGGAACAGCATCGCGTTCACAGACCCTGGTCCTCATGAGGGACTTCAACCACCCTGATATTTGTTGGAAGGACAACACAGCAGGGCAAAAGAAATCCAGGAAGTTCTTGGAATATGTTGATGACAAATTTCTTCTTCAAATGGTAGAGGAGGCAATGAGCAGAGGAGCTATGCTGGACCTTGTCCTTACCAACAAGGAGGGGCTGCAGCTCAAGGGTAGCCTTGGCTGCAGTGATCATGGAATGGTAGAATTAAAGATCCTTAGGGCAGTGAGGAGGGCACGCAGCAAGCTGCACCCTCCACTTCAGGAGAACAGACTTTGGCCTCTTGAGGGACCTGCTTGGCAGGGTAACATGGGAAAAAGCCCTGGAGGGGAGAGGGGCCCAAGGAAGCTGGCTAGTATTCAAGGATCACCTCCTCCAAGCTCAGGAGCGGTGCACCCCAAGAAAGAACAAGTCAGGCAAAAATGCCAGGAGGCCTGCGTGGATGAAGAAGGAGCTCCTGGACAAGCTCAAAAGCAAAAAGGAGGCCTACAGAGGGTGGAAGCAAGGACAAGGGTGATTGGGAGGAATACAGAGAAACTGTCCGAGTGGCCAGGAACCAGATTAGGCAAGCTAAAGCCCAGATAGAATTAAATCTGGCCAGGGACATCAAGAATAACAAGAAAAACTTCTAGAAATACATCAGGGATAAAGGCAAGACTAGGGAAGATGTGGGCCATCTCTGGAAGGAAGCAGGAGACCTGGTCACCCAGGATATGGAGAAGGCTGAGGTACTGAAAGAATTCTTCGCCTTGGTCTTCACCAGCAAGGGCTCCAGCCACACACCACCCAAGTAGCAGAAGGCAAAGGCAAGGACTATGAGAATGAAGAACTGCCCACTGTAGGAGAAGATCATGTTTGAAACCATCTGAGGAACCTGAAGGTACACAAGTCCATGGGACCTGATGAAATCCATCCATGGGTCCTGAGGGAGCTGGCAGATGAAGTTGCTAAGCCGCTTTCCATTATATTTGAAAAGTTGTGGCAGTCTGGTGAAGTTCCCACTGACTGGAAAATGGGAAACATAACCCCCATTTTCAAAAAGGCAAAAAAGGAAGACCCAGGGAACTACAGACCGGTCAGTCTCACCTCTGTGCCTGGCAAGATCATGGAGCAGATCCTCCTGGAATCTCTGCTAAGGCACATGGCAAATAAGGAGGTGATTGGTGATAGCCAACATGACTTCACCAAAGGCAAGTCATGCCTGACAAATTTGGTGGCCTTCTATGATGGAGTTACAGCATTGGTGGATAAGTGGAGAGCAACCAACATCATCTACCTGGACTTATGCAAAGCATTTGACCCTGTCCCGCACAACATCCTGGTCTAAAAATTGGAAAAGCATGGATTTGATGGATGGATGAACCACTTGGTAGATAAGGAACTGGCTAGATGGCCACACTCGGAATCACGGAATCACGGAATCTTCAGAGTTGGAAGGGACCTCTAGACATCATCTAGTCCAACTCCCCTGCTAGAGCAGGATTGCCTAAAGCACATCCCTCAGGGCTGCATCCAGGTGGGTCTTGAAAATCTCCAGAGAAGGGGACTCCACACCCTCCCTGGGCAGCCTGTTCCAGTGCTCTGTCACCCTCACCGTAAAGAAGTTTTTCCATGTATTTGAACGGAACTTCCTATGTTCCAACTTGTGCCCATTGCCCCTTGTCCTGTCACTGGGAACCATTGAAAAGAGCCTGGCTCCGTCCTCCTTAAACCCACCCTTTAGATACTTGTAAACATTAATCAGGTCCCCCCTCAACCTTCTCTTCTCCAGGCTAAAGAGTCCCAGCTCTTTCAGCCTTTCCTCATAAGGGAGGTGCTCCAGTCCCATAATCATCTTGGTTGCCCTTCGCTGGACTCGCTCCAGTAGTTCCCTGTCCCTCTTGAACTGGGGAGCCCAAAACTGGACACAGTACTCCAGTTGTGGCCTCACCAGTGCAGAGTAGAGGGGGAGAATGACCTCCCTCGACCTACTGGCCACAGTCTTCCCTATGCAGCCCAGGATGCCATTGGCCTTCTTGGCGACAAGGGCACACTGCTGGCTCATGGATATTTTGCTGTCTACTAGGACCCCCAGGTCCTTCTCCTCAGAGCTGCTTCCCAGCATGTCTGCCCCTAACCTATACTGGTACTTAGCATTCTTCCTTCCCAGGTGCAGGACCCTACACTTGCTTTTGTTGAACCTCATTTGGTTCTTCTCTGCCCAGCTCTCCAGCCTGTCCAGGTCACGCTGGATGGCAGCACGGCCCTCTGGAGTGTCGGCCACCCCTCCCAGCTTGGTATCATCAGCAAACTTGCTGAGGATACACTCTGTCCCCTCATCTAGGTCATTAATGAATATATTGAACAAAATTGGACCAAGTATTGACCCCTGAGGGACACCACTGGTTACAGGCCTCCAACTGGACTCTGTGCCGCTGATCACAACCCTCTGAGTTCTGTCACTCAGCCAGCTCTCGATCCACCTCACTGTCACCTCATCTAGCCCATACTTCCTCAGCTTCCTAATGAGGATGTTATGGGAGACAGTGTCAAAAGCCTTGCTAAGGTCAAGGTAGATGACATCTACGGCTCTCGCCTCATCCAGCCAACCCGTTATAACATCATAGAAAGCTATCAGATTGGTCAGGCATGATTTGCCCTTGGTAAATCCATGCTGACCACTTCCAATAACTTCCTGTTCCTCTACGTGTTTGGAGACGACATCCAGAATGAGTCGCTCCATTACCTTCCCAGGGACAGAGGTGAGACTAACCGGCCTGTAGTTCCCTGGCTCCTCCTTCTTGCCTTTTTTAAAGATTGGAGTGATGTCAGCCTTCCTCCAGTCCTCAGGCACCTCTCCTGTTCCCCATGACCTTGCAAAGACAATGGAGAGCGGTCTAGCGATAACATCTGCCAGCTCAAAAGCCCACTCAAAGGGTTGCAGTCAACGGCTCCATGTCCAAGTGGAAACCAGTGACGAGTGGCATTCCTCAGGGGTCAGTACTGGGACTGGTGCTGTTTAACATCTTTGTTGGAGACATGGACGGTGGGATTGAGTGCACCCTCAGCAAGTTTGCCAATGAAACCAAGCTGTGTCATGTGGTCGATACACTGGAGGGAAGGGATGCCAGCCAGAGAAACCTTGACATGGGCCCTCACAGGCCCATGTGAACTGCATGAAGTTCAACCAAGCCAAGTGCAAGGTCCTGCACCTGGGTCACGGCAATCCCAGGCACAAATACAGGCTGGGCAGAGAATGGCTTGAAAGCAGCCCTGAGGAGAAGGACTTGGGGGTGCTGGTGGACGAGAAGCTTAACATGAGCCGGCAATGCGTGCTTGCAGCCCAGAAAGCCAACCACATCCTGGGCTGCATCAAAAGAAGTATGGCCAGCAGGTTGAGGGAGGTGATTCTACCCCTCTACTCTGCTCTGGTGAGACCCCACCTGGAGTACTGTATCCAGCTCTGGAGTCCTCAGCACAAGAAGGACGTGGACCTGTTGGAATGGGTCCAGAGGAGGGCCACGAAGATGATCAGAGGGCTGGAGCACCTCCCATATGAGGACAGGCTGAGAGAGTTGGGGTTGTTCAGCCTGGAGAAGAGAAGGCTCCGAGGAGACCTTATAGCCACCTTCCAGTACCTAAAGGGGGCCTACAGGAAGGATGGGGAAGGACTCTTTATGAGGGAGTGTAATGATAGGACAAGGGGTAATGGTTTTTAAACTGAAAGAGGGGAGATTTAGATTGACTATTAGGAAGAAATTCTTTACTGTGAGGGTGGTGAGGCACTGGAACAGGTTGCCCAGGGAAGCTGTGGATGCCCCATCCCTGGAAGTGTTCAAGGCCAGGCTGGATGGGGCTTTGAGCAGCCTGGTCTAGTGGGAGGTGTCCCTGTCCATGGCAGGGGAGTTGGAACAACATGATCTTTAAGGTCCTTTCCAACCCAAACCATTCTGTGATTCTGTGATTCTATGATGCTGGGCATCCACAGTCGCCATGAAGGTATACAGGTGTTGAAGCCAGCTCAATCGGTCTTTGAAATTCTTTTCTTAGTTGTTCAGTTTTTATACTCTATGTTGGGCTGAGCCACATGTTCACTCCCCCCCATGCTGCTCTGACTAACTCAGGGAGACACACTTTGAATGACCTCAGGGAGAAATTTATACCACCAGTTGATCCACTCAACTGTCATAGCTGTTTATCTAAAACAAAGGCAACCTTTCTTCCCCTTTGTGTTGAGATAAAGTCAGCTTTCGTTGCAACAGCTGTGGTCAGTCACACCATACATTATTGCCTGAGCTTTATGGGCACATTGCCCTTGCCCATCTCCTCTGAGCCTTCTTCCATCGTAGGGTTTTATTGCTATCCTGGTTTGAGGTAAAACAAAACCAATTTTCTTTTCAATAATTTTACTTTTCAGTCAAGTCTCCTCTAACTGAACTCTCTGAAATTAACGGCATGTTTTTCAGACAGTGACTGCTTCTAGCAGATAAAGTCTGATGTTTATAGTGAATGCCAAGGAATGGTATGCAGAGAGGCTCTTGCTTATACTTATTGCTATAACAACCAAGGTCAGCTAACTTTGATATATGCCCTGTTGGAGGGTCAGAAGCAGAAAATGCGTAGAGGGGTTGCACCTGTGGGGAGAAGCAGACAGGACAGGTGACCCAAAACTGACCAACAGGGGTATTCCATCCCATTTGCCCCATGCTCAGTATAAAACCTGAGGGATCAAAAGGTCAACTCTCTTTTCTCCAGTGGCCAGCGTCCACTGGTTCTCCAGTGAGGAGGACCCTGTCTGTTCATCTGCCTTTGATCCCAACCCATGCGTTCCTGACTCCAGATCTGGAATCCAGTTCCTGTCCGTCACTGAGTCCAGTCTGAGACTTTCCCAGTACCTGCCAGTGATGTGATCATCATTCTGGGAGCTTGATACAGTTTTGTATATATCATATCTATTTCGTTATTTTCTTCTTAATATTATCTTTTCTTTTTATTATTTTATTATTAATATTTCATTAGTTTAATTTATTTTTCAAACCATAAATTCTCTCTCTCATTCGCTTTCCTCTCCTCTGAAGGGAGATAGGTTAAAGATAGCATCTGTTGCTTGTTTAGTGGCCAGCCCAGCCCAAACCGTGTAACTGAAAGAGCCCTACCACTCAGTTGTCAAACCCAAACAAAACCTCCCTTTGCTACTCTCCTTATTTCTTGTCATTACTGGTTATGTGACTCCAGTGCTTATAAGGCCTTACCCCCTCAAGGAGAGGTACTTGTACTCCATGGATTTCATCCCCTGATGCCTTTGTAATGAAAAATTTATCTGCTTATATCTTCTACTACTCTTGTGGTTTAATCCCAGCCAGCTGCTAAGCCCCACAGCTGCTCTCTCACTACTCACCAGTATGATGGGGAAGAGACTCAGAAGGGTAAAGGTGTGAAAACTTGTGAGTCAAGATAAAGACAGTTTAATAGGTAAGGCAAAAGCTGTGCATGCAAGCAAAGCAAAATTCATTCACTGCTTCCCATCAGCAAGCAGATGTTTAGTCATCTCCAGGAAAGCAGGGCTTCATCATCTGTAACAGTTACTTGGGAAGACAAATGCCATCACTCTGAACGTCCCTCACTTCCTTCTTCTTCCCCCAGCTTTTATTTCTGAGCGTGATGTCATATGGTATGGAATATTCCTTTGGTCAGTTTAGATCAGCTGTCCCATCTGTGTTTCTTCCCAGCTTCTTGTGCACTGACAGCCTACTTACTGGAGGGGCAATGTGAGAAGCAGAGAAGGCCTTGACTCTGTGTAAGCACTGTTCAGCAGTAACTACAACATCAATGTATTTTCATCACAAATCCAAAACATAGCACCATACAAGCTACTATGAAGAAAATAAACTATCCCAGCCAAAACCAGTATAACAACCTGTGCTGATTTTGTCTGGGATAGAGTCAATTTTCTTCATAGTAGCTAGTATGGGGCTATGGTTTTGTTGGGATTATTAACCGTGGTGGTTGCATGTATATTGGTTCAGCTGATCTTATGCTGTGGCAAATTGGTCTATGAGGGGATGAAATAAGGCATGGCTCAAGTGGAGGCCAGAGTAATAACACCGAGTGCATTGGGGGATGAGGAAGAAGAGAAGGAAGAAGTGCTTGGACTAATGAATATAAAGGATTATGAAGTCTAAAGGCAAGAACAGATGATGGGACAGCACGGCCTATGCAATGATTGATCCTGGGCTCCCAGGAGTCATGAGCAGGGTGCCTGCGGCCCTTCTACTCTGTTCTAGACCTTTAAGAGAAAGATGGTGTGAGACTATAAGTCTCAAAGGGGGAAATGTGGAAGTAAAGTAGTTAATGTATCATAGGCCTTTGTAGGCCTCACTAGTTGAGAAATACGTGTCAGCATGACCTAATGGCATCACTGATTCAGCATGATTTAATTAAGTAGAGTGAAATATTTGCAAAAAAGAGGTACTTGTCTAGAGCTTCCTTATCTGACTTTCTGGAGCCTCCCTACATGAAGCAATCCATGTGACCACTCTGTTGCAATTTTCTATAGTCCTGCTTATCTGACATGGTTTGGTGAAGAACAAGTCGTATAACCCAGAAGTATATAAACTCTGTAACTGCCCCATTTGGGCACAGAGCATATCAGCAAAGTCTGTCACACTGCTGCTCTGTGTTCTCTCCTATAGCTATAGTAATAAACTGCTTCTGTTCTGACCTGATCAAAATTGTATCCCGGGTATTTCTGCGACAAGGGTGAGAGCACAGGAGGGTCAGCTATTAGAACCAGCAGAGTGCTGGCCCAGCTGTGTGTGTGAGTGAGATGAACTGTACCAGCAACTGGAGTAGGACTGAAATGGCTGATTGAAGAACAAAGTGCGGAGGAATATGAAGACTTGACTTTGAAGTTGTTTTTCTTAGCTATCTAGATATAACAATAAAGAGCTACATGGAGATGCTCAAGAAACTTGATTCAAATTAACTGGTAGTCTGACTTCAGAGATGCTGGTGAATGTCTGTAAACATTAGACTAGACAGATGTATTTGCTAAACCAAACTTTCATGCTGAGTAGATAATTTAATCCTTAGTGAGAACATAATTGTAAAATCGTCTTGGTAATTAATATTTTTAAATGTTTCATTAAAACCAGTCAAAATTCTTTGCTCTTTTGTGGACTATGCAAAGGTGGCACTTTAATATCTTCAACGAAATTAAAATATTGTAGCTGACATCTTCAATCTCTTAGGGGGGCAACAGAGCCAATTTTAAAGTTGCTATCTAAAATATGGTCCATGCATGTGTGGAATAATTACTAAATTGGCCAAGAATACAAAAGTACAGCATTGTTCACACATTAAGGAAAGTCATAAAATCGAGAGGCTTCTGAGGTAGAATACAGCTGCAGCTGGCACATGAAGAATGCAACATCTGCAATTCCCTGTACAAGGTTGTTTGTGAAACTACACGAGGGATGGAACGGAATGCGATTGTTCCATGGCCTTCCCTTGTGACGAACAGCAGATATGGGAACGAGATGGTACTACGGAACAGATAAGCGCCCTACTCACTACCTGAGCCAACATTTTGTCCAATTTTGATGAAATGCTGTCCTTTGTGCGAACTTTGCTCATTACAATGTACCAAAACACACCTTGATACCGGAGGCTATCCGCCCCCGAGGTGCGACCACTCCTCCTTGAGTACACCAATCATAATAAAAGTATTTATGACTAAAGTCACTCAAACTCCACTGTGAAGATAAAAAAAAATAGTATAAAAATAGCCCAAGAGAGGGGGGATATCAGGGAAGACACCATCGTGAACAAGTCGAGGAGAATTCCATCACTGACTTCCGGGATCAGTTGACGGGCTGAGCCTCTCTTCCCCCCATAGGGACGCCTTTGGGTAAGACTTAGATTATAGCGAGTGTTTCCTCGGGAAACTTAGAAATTTCTCTAGAGAATCTCTTTCCTACATTTAGAGCCAGGCTGTATCGTTTATAACTTTGTTGCGCGTTTTGTATATGTAACAATACTTTCATTTGCACGTGCTTTGCAGACAGTGTATTTATCACCGGCAATCCTAAGAACCTATATACCTGTTGTTTAAATAAACTGCACTTTTTTAAGTAGCTAGTCATTTCAGTTTCTCACTGAACGCGACCAAAGACTGGAGAGTGGCCGTGCTAGTTCATGAGCACAACTAGACTGAAGGTGCAGTCCACTATTAGTGTATCCAAATCGTAACAGTTTAATGCATATTAAATGCGACTGGACTGATAGTGCTGAATTGGGCATCACTCAGAATTTAAACCTAGCCGCACCTAGCCTCCTACCTCGGTGAGGAGTGTTAGAACGCAAGGGGGTTTATTTTCTGCCAAAACCGCTTTGCCCCTTTTCATGCAACAGCATGAAAGCCTGGAATTTCTTGGGGTTAATTTTATCATGTGAAGAAATAGTCTGCAATGCAGTCTGCTAAGTGTAACCCTGCACGTACCTGCAGTGAAGCAAAACAATTGAATTCAGAGCAAGATCTCGGGGCTCCTCAGTGCTATCAATTCTGACTATTTCCCTGAGGTGGGACTGCACCTTTTCTGCTACAGTCCGTGGTGTAAGTAACAGGAAATACAGCTTCTGATAATTAACTTCAGCTTTAATGTTTATTTTGCTGCTGCAGGCATGGGCTTTGATCCTTGTAGAGAGGGGATAAAGATAATCCAGAAGGAAATGAGCAATAGGAAGAAAAAAGAAATAGAGGAAGAAGAGGAGTAGGTGAGCATGTGTCAACAACCAGTGTTAGTAAATGAGGACCCGTGTTTTCATTGTGATCCACAAAGACTACTGTATTCATACTAAACCCTCCTAAAATAATTCATTCTCTGTGTGGGTGTCCGGCTCCCAGATGGACAGAACATTGATTTAGTAAATACTTGTCTTTCTCTAGGAAAATCAGAATCTCAAAATATTACTGAAAAAGGTAAATAAAAAGGTATGAGTACATTGAATATTCAAAGCTTTAGGTGTGAGGGTGAATTGGCACCTACAGGGGTGTGTGAGGGAGGCTAACAAAGGAAAATAGGAGGAGAGTGATGGTATCTGAGCAGTTAAGAGTTACAGCCTACTCTTGGTCTTTAGGCTGTTATCCCTGAATCTCAACAGATACTTTAAAATTAAACCTCATCTTTATGGTATGCTTGTTTGTGACTAACACTTAATGCAAAAAGTTCACTGCTAAAAGAAAATGTACATGTAGAGCTGTGTATTAGTGTAGACTACTAAAAGCAGATTAGCAAGGCTTCCATCACTTAGAGACAAATGTCCTTTGAGTTATGAGCCTTATGCTTTCCTTTGAACATAAGTTTTTCATTTTGTCAGGTATTACAAAAGTATATAGCTTGAAAGTAATTCTATTAATTCTTTGGGGTAGACTTTTTTGGTTCCTCACTTTTCCTGTTAGATACTAGCATGTCTGTGACCATAACTACATTCCTACCATTAAATTCTGGAATATCACTTGTGAAGACAATGTTTGAAAGCATTTTGGAAGACAGCATATCAAGAAAATTAACATTAAATTCATTAGCATCTGTATTGTTTAATTCACTGGCCTCTGATCTGAACATTGAGTACAATGAATCCACTTGTCAAAGATGACCTATGAATAGTGTCATGTGGTAGAAGGTAAATAATAATGTTCCTCTGTCACTTTGAAAGGGGTGGGGGAAAACCCTGGTGTGGTTCTGACTTTAAATTATGATGTACTGGGTTTGGTTGGGATGGAGTTAATTTTCTTCATAGGAGCCGGTATGGTGCCATGCTTCACATTTGTGACTACAACAGTGTTGATAACACACTGTTTTACCTATTGCTGAAGTGCTTACACAACATCAAGACCTTCTCTGTTTCTCACTCTGCCCCTCCAGTGAGTGGGCTGAGGGTAGGCAAGAAGTTGGGAGGAGACACAATCAGGCAGCTGACTTGAACTGATCAAAGAGATATTCCATGACATATAATGTCATGCTCAGCAATAAAAATGGAGGGGAGTTTTTGTTGAGTAGGTAGTCATTGCTCAGGGACTGGTTGGACATCAGTCTACTTGTGGGAGGTAGTGTGTGATTACCTTTGCATCATTTGTTTTGTTTTTTCTTTCTTCTTACTCTTTTTCTTTGCTTTTTAAAATATTTTTATCTTGACCCATGTGTTTTCTTTCTTTTGTTCTTATTTTCTTCCCCCATCTTGCTGGGTGGTGGTGGTGGGGAAGTGAGCAGCTGTGTGGGGCTTAGTTGCCAGCCAGGGTCAGCCCAGCATATGCAACTACCAGTCTGAACCTATTTCTCTATTTGTTGCATTATATTCAAATAATCAACACATGATTTCTTTTCTTTGGTGGGCACTTAGTATTATGAAAGTTGTGGATTTTGCTGCTGACATGCACTTGGAAAGAGCTTGGTTTTTGCAGCGTACTCATAGAAAGGCATGAAACTTCAGACATTCTTGCTCTGCTTTTCTTTCTGAGTTGGAGCTGTGTCTGTGAACTGATTCTGCAGTTCCAGGAAACACCCAGGGGTTTTACTGTTGAGGAGCACTCTCAGCAAACTGATTTTATTTGATGCCCATTGAGATAGTCAGAGCTCTGTGCTGTGATGCCAATAAACACAAACTTGCTTTAATTTCCTCTGGTATGACTCAATAAAATTCATGCCAATAAGCTGTTAAGTGATAATGATTTTTTCAAGTCTCTTGATCTCTATTGGTTTTACTGCTTTACTTGTGTCCTAAATAGTACTTTTGTCACCTACACTGAAAACAGCAATCTACCAGTAGACAAACTTTATGCTTTCTGCATCTCATCAACCTCACCCTTCTAAGTGAGGTGTATTTCTAGTATAGAAGATGCTATCTATGAAGATATACATGCCTTGCTCTCTTCCTCTTTATTTTGTCCTGTAACAAGCAAACAAAAGCTGTGATCATTGTTAAACTACTTCTTGGAAATGTTTTTCATCTTGTACTTGTTTGTTGCCTGTTATGCTCACCTGAATGGTTTACTATGTTGTATTCAAATTTTCCTATCACTGCATATTCCTTTTCCATGTTGCTCATCTTTCAACTCATCCATATAAACAGTTAATTCTGTTTTACTACTTCATGTGGCTCATAGCCCACTACTTGTGCACTTTCATCTCTGGTGTGTAATTATCAGTCATGTCTCCTTATTTGTTTGCTAGTGTAACAAGTATTTTCCTCATGTTAATTTTACTTCCAGTATTATATTCTATAATTTTCTATGTATCTTGAATATGATCCCATTAAATTTCTATCTTTAAGTATGAGAATTCTTTTCTTACTAACTTTTCCTCAGTTACCTGCTCATCAATTATTTGAATAGATCCAGATTTTTTTCATGGAAAATCATGTCTTTTTAATTTTAGCTGTATCTTTAACTGTTTTTATCAGAAAACATTAGATTACAAGTAACTCGGGTTTAAATAGCCTATCTGGATTTTTTTTAATCTCATGAAAGGAATGGCCGCTAATAGAAATGTCTGTGTGATGGGGAGAAGAGAAGTTGAAATTTTTTTCCTTGGACAACTTAGATTTGTGTCCCTTATTCCAAAACTGTGTGGCCCTTATTCTAAGTATTACTTAAATTTTTGTGTATATAGGAAGCCTGTCTCAAGGCATTTCTATAACTATAACCTCTTCTGCTTACAATAGAGGATTATACACCATGCTTTAATGAGGATTTAAAAAATAGTTGTATGGAATTGGCATACTTCAGCATTTCTGTACTGGGGGAAATGTTTGATGCAAATTTAAGTGAGAGCCTTCTATATTTTCTCCCTATGAGGTAAAAGGGACCTGAAGACATCTGTTTCTGGCCAATAAACACAAGGTGAGAGTGTCATGCTTTCCTTCCATGGATCTCTTTACAGTCTTTTAGGGTCAGTCTTTACTGCTGCCTGTAGTGTCCAGTGGAGTGGTGACCAGTTGCAGGAAGGCTGCTGCAACTCTAACTCCCTAAGACATCTAAGTTTTGTCATGTAAACTTCCAGTTTCATCTGGGTAACTACTATTACAGCCTTGTCTGTCTCCATGTACTGCCCAGTACTGTGCTCCAAGCTCTGAGGAAGCTCAGGCACTTACCACTTCTGCTCTCCCATGTGTACTGACCACAATACACTTCATGAGAGACTGGGAGGTTTCATAAGATAGCCCTGGATTTTTAAATTTGGTTATCTATCTCCCAAATTAATGTCAGGTTGACTCTAAGAATATCAGCATGTAAGGGGAAAAGAAAGCATTTTCCCTTGTGTCCCTTTGCCAAAGTGTAGAAACAAACAACAAAACTGATACCATATATATAAAATGAATGGTCATGATGGTGTGTTTAAATTACAGTCTAGTTTAAATGCACTCTCCACCAGCTGCTGTATTTAAATTTGTCAGCAAGTCTTCATGACTGAGGTCCTAGACCAAGCACCCATGCAACTAGTGGGCTAAAGAAATATTTCCTATGCAAAGAATGTGTTGATTAAACTTAAGACTCTAGGTTAACAATTATTAGTCCACTTACAATTGTTAATAACACTTATAGTTCAGCTTATCCAATTATTACAACTCAGTCCGGCCCAAACCACGACACTTATGATGAATATTAAGCTCCTGGGTTGAGCAACACAGGACTAATTTCTCTTCTAATGCTGGGGAAAACTCCACTTTTGGAAGACTCTAGTGTCTGAATTGGTGAAAATATTTACTTTATAGCCAGCTAGGCTATGTGGGATTCAAGATCTCAGTGTTTTCGAGCCTTGCCAGGCGCAGGGATGAGGAGGAACGAGGCCTGGGCATTTGACCCAGGCTGGCCAACAGGATTATTTCATACCATGAACGTCACATTCAATATAAATTAGAAAGTTTGCTGCGTAGTGCTCTCTCTCCCTTGATGGCAGCAGTCCAGAGAAACTCCTTGCCCCAGTGCCGGACCCCTGAGGCCTTCCCTTCCTCCCGAAGCCGTTGCGCTCGCAGTGTCCAACATTTGCTGTCCACTGCTGGGAGTGCACAGCTTCCTACTGTGGCAGAGAGAAACAGACTTCACTGAGAGGTTCAAATTAACAATTTATTTGGACTTCACTCACAGGTCCGATATGCCACTATTGCAAGTTCTTATGGATACAATGGAAGAATGCACTATTGCAATTTAAGGAAAAAGAACAAAACAAATCACAGAATACACTATTACCACCTAACAAGTGATTCCGAAAAGTAACAAAACAAACCACCAGTGCACTAGATATGAATACCTTAAACGAGTGCACAAATCACGATCTTAGAGCATGCTAGACATCATATGTAAGTTATCAAATCACTTACCCTCTCTCTCAGGTAAGGCCACTCAATCCCGGGAAGTTACCTTGCGCAGCGTCCTGGACAAGGGGGAGGAAGAATCTCCTACAGGCCAGCTGTATCTTTGGAAGACTCCCCATTTTGCTCCCCAAAACTTTGGACTTAAATACCCTGTTTCCCATGACTGGGCAGGATTGTGCCTGAATGGATTGCCCTATCTGGGATGGTTATCTCTGGTGGTTTGATGGCCCCTTAGGTAGCAATGTTTATTTTGTGATGTCTGGTCTCACACTCACTGAATAGTGGTGGGATGTGACTCAGGGCATTTTGTTTGTTAAAGGCACCATTTGGGTTTTGGTTTGGGTTTCCGTTTGGGTTTCCGTTCTTATTGTGATGCAGTGTTGAGACCACCCCGGGCTGAGCCATTTCCACAGCTCCTCCCAAGTTATCTCTGCATAGATAGGGATCAATAAGCATCTGCCAGGCGAGATGGAGCTGAGTCGAATGACAGCTCCCTGCATTTCACCTTTTGTGTTCTGAAACTGGTTCGGCCAGGTGATCCCATTCACCTATTGATATAATTGGCTGAGTATAATTCTTGTATATCTTATATTAGTATCGGGATTAATACTGGTTCTTTAGTATTATTGTTAATTATTTAGTCTTATCCTATTAAATCTATTTATATTTCAACCCTCGTGTTTCCTTGCTTTCCCTGATTCCCCTTTCTGGGTGGGGAGGGGTCATCCGGTGATAGAATAATTGTCTAAATGACAATAAATTGTTATGGGTTTTTTCAAACCATAACAAGTTCCCTAGTGAATTTTCTGTGCAAGTGATATGTAGACACTGATTGCTGTTCTAGCACCAGCCAATGGCAAATATATTTCAAACATAAGATGAGGAAAGAATAAAAGTACTTCCAAAAGCTTATACAGTGTTAACTGAATGCAGAATAAATCATATTGGCAAAAGCACCCACTGGGACCTAATACCAGATAGCAGACATTTGAGCTAAGATGAGTTGTTTTGTTGGTTGTATGTAAATGAAGAACTTAGTAGTTTAAGACTGAGTGTTAGGTGCTTTAAATAGGTTGACACACTGATTCAGTGACACAGATTAAAATTAAAATTCAGCAATGAATTTTATAATGATAAAGTTAAGATACATTAATGTAGCACTGACAAGGAAAACAAATCTTCTCAGATTCCAAATACTGACATGCCAAAACAATAGCCCCAGATAAGAGTCAAAACACATTCTGTATATTATGTATGTTTGACAAAGGGAATACAGAGTAGTAGAAAATATTTGCTTGTTAGCAGCACCTTGTGTATGTGAGATGAGGAGTAGATCTTAATAGGGCAACAGTAAAGTTTGTTGAATGTGTGTCCATTGGGAACCAAACTTATCTGCATATCAATACTTGAATTCATGGAATAACTGCCCCT
Organism: Rissa tridactyla; assembly: GCF_028500815.1. Classification (NCBI taxonomy): domain Eukaryota; kingdom Metazoa; phylum Chordata; class Aves; order Charadriiformes; family Laridae; genus Rissa; species Rissa tridactyla. The sequence goes on from NC_071496.1 coordinate 7,640,950, forward strand.
TTAACTTCCTTAAATCTAAATCCTTAAATACATCTTAAATTCACTAGCAGCTTTCTCTTCCTTCTATCACAGTTATATGAATATTAGTAGGTACTCAACTTTTTCCTCAATGAGGAGTGTAATAAACAGCCAGATCCCTTAAACAGAAATGGCACTTATTTTATTATAGGGACAAAGCCAATAAAGCAAAAGCACAGCGCTGGGTGCATGACTCAAGTCAGAGGCACACCAGCTAACACTTCAACCACGTCTTATATACATTCAATATTGCATGCGTATTCACTATTTTAGACAGAGTAATTGTTTATGATGATTGATTATCATTAGCCCCTTTTCTCTTCTATTTGTGTGTTTCCTTCTGACAATTGTTTCTGAGGATCGATGATCTTCAGTTCCCTTTTCCCATGCATGCGTTTCCTTCTGGTAGGATCGATTATCATCAACTCCCTTCTCCTATGCATCTGTTTCCTTCTGTTAATCACTTGTGGAGTCTTTTGGAGAAGTTCTCTTTTGTTTCTCTCGCATGTTTTTCTTCATGATGTTTTTCTTCATAGTTGCTGTTAGTTGTTATCTTTGAGGTTTCTCATGTTTCCTAATTTACTAAAGGTTAGTTATCCTTATAAGTCAAAGATTTATAGCCTTGTTATTATGGCGAAAGCCAACAATACCTTCACTATTTTTCACAATTCCCCCTTTTTGTCTTTTATACTACATTTGGCTTGAGCCATAACTTTCATTTTGCTTAATCCATTTGTTTTGTTCATAGATCGATTCTGCTTCTTCCAATTGTTGTGGAGTATTTCTTATTTTCCTTAATACCATTATCTTTTTAGTTGAGCCTGAGTCTGCCAATTTTGGATTCTTGGGTATGGAAACTACTTGCATGCTTTGGACTACTGTTGTAATTAAGCGTATAAAACAAGGGATTAAGCAAGGAAGAAATAATAAACCAGCGATTGAACATAAGAGAATGTAGCCTACTTTCTTCCACCAGGTTCCCCCAAAAACATTATTCCACCAATTATCATTTAACATAGATTCCCATTTTTGAACCGGTACATGCGCAATTTTCCGGATTTCTTCTGTTATTTCCAATATTGCATCCCCATTATCATCTATCTTTAAACAACAATCTAAAGTGTTCCATTTTCCACAAACGCCCCCTTCTTCCGCCAGTAAGTAGTCTAAGGCTAATCGGTTTTGGTAGATAGCAGCCCTCATTTGTTTTTGCTGTTTCGTTATTAGATTTATTGCTCGAGCTGTTCTGTTAGATATTATTTCTACAACCGCCTGTAGTTGGACAATGCGGTTTAACATATAAATGGGAGTCCGGTAACCCCAGCTGCCATCTTGAGCCCAAGTGGCTGGTCCGTATACTTGGATTATCTGTTCAGGAGGCCAATCCTCTTCACCCCACCTCTGAGATCCTCCTATAATACCTCTTTTAGTTCTTTTTAAGGACTCATATACCGGTACTCCTAAGTCATCCCCTTTTGGTCCAGGCAATAAGAAAAATCCCGGCTGGATAATACTAAGGGTACAGCTACCCTTCCACTTAGAAGGTAGTTCTGAATAAGCTCTTTTTCCGCATTTCCAGAATAACCCTTCAGGGGCTTTCCAAAACTCTGTCTGCGTCTCTGCTATATTTTCCCAAAACTTGGATATTTCTGGAATGTTTTGATAAGGGTTTAGGACTGTTTTTTTTTTTATTTAAAAAGTCTGGTCATACTGTCATACTCACAATTTCCTGTATTATTAGTTAGAGCCCATACCCATTTTGGCTTTTCTGGGTACCACCAGGTGGAAGTCCCATTGCTGATTTTAAGTCTTTTACAAGGAGAATGTCCCACACTCTTTAAATAATTTTTACCCTCTCTCCGTAGGCATTCCTCCCCTATTGTGATAGAACTCAAAATCCATCCCTCAGGTCGGTCTTCTCGTGTGCTACTGGTACGATTCCATTTAAGGAGTTCCACTGGCCCTAAACTGCTCCCTTTCCAAGGCCACTCTTCCGTCATTAAGGGCCCTCCGCAAATCCAGCAATTTGTTACATTTAATTCCCTGCTTATTCTTTCCCCCAAATCTACAAACAAATTCTTTCCTAATGTTGGGAGTCCTATTTCTTCCTCCAACTGCTTTCTGATTTTTGCATACAATTCTCCATCAAATCTTGGAGTTATTTTTTTCTTAATTTGTTCTATTTTATTTTTCACTATTTCGGCTTTTATCATATCTTGTACCCCACCTCCGTCTGATATGTCCCAATGCACGGCTTTAGTAAAGCAGAGCCATTGTTCCCCTCTAGGACAATGTACTCCTAGTCTTGTTCCGCCTATTCCTAAATTCTTCCCAACCCAATATTCGTGTTGGTCGTATTTGCACACTGTTAATTCATGGCGGTTATAACAGCGGCTGTTGATATGCGAATGCACTGTCATAGTGGAAACCATCTTCCTATTCCAGGAGACCTGCTGGTAACACTTCATGCATTCGTTACTGGATACTAAGGATACCGCTAATAACCATACGAGGAGTGGAGGTCCAGTATGGCTTATACTCCTACCTCTCATGCCTATTGGGGTGCTTCCAACAGCCGAGAAATAATTCTTCTTGGCAGCGAGTACAGTGGCCAACCTGGTCTTGCCCTCCATCCTCTTTTGATCCGGTATCCCTGGCTCTTGTAGCAGGTAGGGTTCTTATCTCTTTTTCCAAGCAAATCGTTTTTTACACTTAGAGACCACTGTTTCCCACCATTCTTCAGGAATTTCCCACAGAACCGGCACTAGCAATTCCCACCCACAAATTAATGTTACGATATTGGTATATCGTATCTGAGTTTGAGCCAAACTCGAATTTTGCTTCCGGCAATTTAAACAGAAGGGATGTCTTCGGGATGAATGGTAATACCAATTTTGCTTACAACCTAAGCATTCGCACTTCACCCAACTATGATGTCTAGCATAGGGATGTATCAGACAAGGTATACTACGGGGTACTGGAGGGGGCTGTAGTTCTTCCTCAAGGTTAGGATGTAGCCGACTATCTTCTTCATATAAATCGCATGCAAGTGCAAACAGAGAGTTTTCAGTTTTATACAACCCTGACCCTCCTGTCTGTAACGGGAGTGCTCTTCCCCAAGGAGGATATTTAATTTTCCTTAAGGTTTGCCCCGGCCATACCCGAAACCAACGGTAAAGTTCTGGTTTCACTTCCCAAGTTTCTGTGATTTCTAAGTTATGATTCAGTTCCTCTCCCGTACATCACCGCATTGGTTGGCGTTTTAAGGCGAGTCTGGTGTCCCCGGGAGCTGAAGTCAGAGTCCAGTCTCTAGGTTCTTCTACTGGTCCTTTTATTCTGCTGGCGTGAGTCCACCCTTTTTCCTTCGTCCGTACTGCAGCTTCTGTAGTCAACAGCACCTGAAAGGGACCCTCCTACTGGGGAGTTAAAGATTGCTCTCTCCAAGTTTTTACTAAAACCCATTCTCCAATTTTAATGTTATGGATCTTAAAATCCAACAGGGTAGTTTGTGGGAGCAACCCTTTATTTCTTAGTTGTTCCAAGTTCTTTGCAATCTGCATTACGTATTGTTTAATACTAGCCTCCCCTCCTTCATAAGTAGCCATTTCCTGCTGTGAAGCCAAGAAGGGCAAACCAAACATCATTTCATATGGAGAGACTCCGAGATCCGTTCTGGGTTGAGTTCGAACCCTGAGTAATGCTAAAGGGAGGCACTTGACCCATGACAGTTGAGTTTCTATCATTAATTTGGTTAAAGCCCTTTTTAAAGTCTGATTCATTCGTTCAACCTTTCCTGAGCTTTGGGGATGCCATGGAGTGTGTAACTCCCATTGAGTACCTAAGGCTTGAGTTATCTGGGTGATTATTTTGGAGGTGAAATGTGTTCCCCTGTCAGAGTCTATTCTATGAACCATTCCGTATCTAGGAATAATTTGTTCTAGCAGGATCTTTGTTACTACATTAGCCGATGTTCTAGTGACTGGAATTGCCTCCACCCAATGGGTAAGATGGTCTACTAATACCAAGAGGAACTTCCACCTTTGGACTTGTGGGAGTTCTGTAAAATCCACTTGTATATTTTGAAAGGGGCGTAAGGCCAACTCCCGCCCTCCATGGATGGGTTTTCTCATTACCTTTTTATTCACCTTTTGGCAAGTTATACACCTATCGGTGATTTGTTTAGCTACTCTGAACACCCCTATGCATCCAAATTTTCTAAGAAAGTGATCGCAAATGGCCTGTGTTCCCCAGTGGGTTTCTCTATGCAATTCCTCCAATATTTTTCTTGCTAATGTTTTATTTACTATCTGACACCCATCAGGTAACACCCATTTTCCTTCCGGAGTCTTTTCTCCTCCTATTCTAGTCAATTCCTTTTCTTCAGCTTCAGTGAATTGAGGAATATTACCTCGCTCCTCTTTTCTCTGTCGAACAACTAATAATTTCTCTTCCCCATTTTCAGCAGCCTCTTTCGCCTCTTGGTCGGCTAGATTATTTCCCCTTATTTCTGGTGTTAATCCTTTCTGATGCCCCTTTACATGGACTACTGCAATTTCCTTAGGTAGAGTTAAAGCTTCTAATACCTCCAATATTAACTCCTCGTGAACTAGTCCTTTTCCTTTTGAAGTTAGTAATCCTCTTTCTTCCCAGATTTTTCCAAAAGTATGTACCACCTCAAATGCATATTTAGAATCTGTATAAATAGTTCCTTCCTTATGTGCTAGAAATTCTAATGCTCTTTTTAAGGCGTATAACTCACAGCTTTGAGCAGACCAATTAGATGGCAGTTTTCCTTTTTCTATAATCGTCATGTTACTCCCATCTATTATTGCATATCCAGACATTCTTTTCCCTTGTATACACCTAGATAATCCATCTATGTATATCTTTTCTGCTACTGATAAGGCTTGGTCGGTCAAATCTTCTCTGATTTTTGTCTGATAATTTATTACTTCTAAACAATCGTGTACTAGTTCCTCTTTAGGTTCCCCATATAGAAACTGGGCAGGATTTTGATTCTTATCTGTTACCAAGGTTAGGTCTTCGTTGTCTAGTAAAATGGCCTCATATTTCAACATCCTAGAATCCGTCAACCATTTATCTGCTTTCTGATTTAAGATATTCCTTACAGAGTGTGGAGTGTGAACTATTAGCTTATCCCTGAAAGTGAGTTTTCGACTTTCTTCCACTAGTATCGAGGTAGCGGCTACCGCTTGGATGCATATTGGCCAACCTCGGCTGACTGGATCTAATAATTTTGATAAGTACGCTACCGGTTTCCTCACCCCTCCCCATTCCTGGGCCAAAATTCCATGGGCTATCCCATTTTCCACATTGACAAACAAATAGAAGGGTTTCTCTAATGATGGTAGGCTCAGAACCGGAGCTTTTATCAGTTTTGACTTCAGTTCTTCTAGTTTTTCATTGTCATTCTGCGTCCACTCTATCTTATCTTCCCCCATCAATTTTTCGTATAAAAACTTCACCGCCTGGGTATACCCCTCGATCCATAATCTACAGTACCCTAGTAGTCCTAATAACTTCCTTACTTCTCTTCTTGTAGTTGGGGGTGGGAGGGATATTATTCCGGCAATCCTCTCGGGGTTTAATTTGCAGCTTCCCTGACTTATTATATGCCCTAAGTATCGTACTTCAGGTTCTACAAATTGTAACTTTCCCTTGGAAACCCTTAAACCTTTCTCTCCTAAAAAGTTTAATAACTGAATTGTTACTTCTCTGACTAATTTTTCCTCTTCCCCTGATATTAATAAGTCATCTACATACTGAGTGATTTGAGTTTTTGGAGGGGTGTGAAAAGATTGTAACAGCTTCTCCAGAGCCTGTCCAAACAGGTTGGGAGACTCTGTAAACCCTTGAGGTAGCCTTGTCCATCTGAGCTGCTGTTTACGTCCGGTATTTGGGTCCTCCCATTCAAAAGCAAAGATATCTCGACTTTCCTCAGCCAGGGGACATGCCCAAAACGCATCTTTTAAATCCACTACACTAAACCAGCTATGTTCCGGTGGAACTTTGCTCAGAAGGGTATAAGGGTTTGGTACAACAGGGTACCGAGTCAAAGTTCTCTTATTCACCTCCCGTAAGTCTTGCACCAACCTATATGTCCCGTCAGGTTTCTTTACAGGTAGGATAGGAGTGTTATGAGGAGACATACAGGGTTCGAGGGTCCCATCAGAGATGAGTCCTTCAATTACCGGCTGGAGGCCTTTTTTTCCCTCCATTGAAATGGGGTACTGCCTGACTCGTATGGGGTGATTTTCCCTTTCTATAGAGTGATTGGTTGGATATTCAGACCTCCTCTGTTACCGGCCACAGCCCAACCTTGCTGATTAATTTTGGATTCATCCTCCTGACTTAATCTTAGTATTTTTGCAATCATTTTCCCCTCCTCAGGGATTACTCCAACCCCCAGCTGGATCTGCAAGTCTCTTCCCAACAGATTGCACCCAGCCCCAGGCACTATCAAGATATTCCCTACACCTATTTTGTCATTACCTTCAAAAGCCACCTGCTTGATCACCGGGGCTTTAAAACTTTCCCCCTTTGCTCCCGTTACATTAATTACTTTTTTACTTATAATGCATCCTTTAGGTATGTTACAAACACAAGTTCGTTCAGCTCCTGTATCTACTAGAAATTCTAATACTTCCTCCTGGGGCCCACTCTTAGGTTTATCAAGGGCTCAAGGTGATAGCTATCCCCCAGGAGGTAGAGCCCCTGACACCCCTAATCCTCAATTTCTTTAAACACTTTGTGATCTTTATCCCTTTGAGGACATTCTTTCTTAAAATGCCCAAGTTTCCCACAATAGAAACATCCACTTCCTTCATTCCTTTTCTCAGTTCCCGATGGTCCCCTCCTGGGAGGGATCTGATTCCGTCTAAAAGTCTCCTCCCGCCTCTCAGGATTCCGTCCCATCCCCCCTTTCACCCTGGGATTTTTCTGATTATTTCCTTCCCTCATGGTGGCTACCGTGATTTTAGCTTTTGCTTTAGCCTTCTCCTCATCTCTTCGTACATATACTTTCTGAGCTTCCCTCAGTAATTCATTCAGGCCCCGATCCTGCCAGTCCTCTAGTTTCTCTAATTTTCTTCGAATGTCTGGCCAGGTGTGTGTAACAAATTGAACTCTCAGTATTGTTTGCCCCGCGGGACTCTCTGAATCTATTCCTGAGTACTGTCTCATGTTACATCGCAGCCTTTCAGGCCATTCGGTCGGGGTTTCCTCCCTTCCCTGCTGCCCATCAAATGCTTTGGTTACATTCTGCCCTCTAGGAGCGGCTTCTTTTATACCTTTAATAATTAAATTTCGATAATCACTCATGTTCCTACGACCCTCTACATCATTTTGATTCCAATTTGGGTGTACTATTGGCATCTTCTGATCCCCAGGTGGGCCTTGCTGATTTTCCCTTTCCCAAATTCTCATCCCAGCTGTTCTAATCATTTGCCATTCTTCAGGAGAAAATATTATACTTATTATCGACTGCATTTCCTCCCAGGTATAAATATTAGGGCCTAGGAATTGGTCTAATTGTTCTGATAGGCCTATTGGATCTTCCAGTAACCCTTTTAATTCCTTTTTAAAATTCCTGACTTCAGTGGGAGTCAAAGGAACATTTACAAATCCTATCCCCCCTTGTGCTCCCCCCAGGGGTACTTCCCTTAAGGGGAATAAACTAACTCCTGGTGTTTCCTGCACCGTGTCTTGGTCTTCCAATTCCTTTACTTTAACAGAAGTTTTCCGCCGTAACCTAGGAGAGTTTGTAAGTGATGCTTTTTCAATTAACCTCTGAGACCTGTCCGACCTTCTCCTAGCACTAGGTGTCAGCTCTTTCCCAGGAGAAAGGGGGCTGTTGGAGGGAGGCGGTAGGGAGGGGGCAAAACTTCCAGAGGATCCCACCGCTTCTCCTTTTCTTCCCTTGGGATCTCAGATATTTTAAAGGTACTAACTCCTTTTGGCCAAATCTCCCCTTTCCAGCAGGAGGCATATTCACTCTCCTCTGGGCTGAAGGATTCTTTAGAGTTTACATAAAGGTTTAAAGCCTGGCATATCCACCCTTCAAAGGGCCCATATCTAGGCCAATACAAATGGTCTGCTCGTATAGGTTCCTTTGTCCATTCTATCATACAATACTGAATCATTTTAACTTTATCCTTATTTTTAGTATCCGGATCAATATTCCAATTAGCCAATTTTATCCCCAAAGGACTGTCTTGGGGTATATCTGCCGGCACTTTCCCGCTCCCCTTTTCCCTGGGACTCTTTTTACTTATCTTTTGTCCCATTTCCCTGGGGCTGTCTTCCGCTCACCACAGCAGTCATGCACCCAATTTTCCCGGGGCTGTCTTTCACTCAATCATCTCTGACGTTTCATCTCTTCACCGGCCAATTCCCTCGCGGGAGATTGGAACCGCGGTTAGAAAGACTCCACACTCGCTCCCCAGATCCGGACTGTCCGGTCCGAGTTCCACACACACAGCAATCAAGCCCCAAACCCACCCAACCAAGCAGTACTTACAGTCCTGTTTTCTTGCCTGGGTCTTCGTGCACAAGAATTATGGGCTACCGCGGTTTTTCCTGGGGAGACTTACCCCTTTTGCTTTATGAGTCCCTCCTCTCGTGGGATTATCAGCTTGGAGTCTCAACAGGCACCGGGAAGTCCTTCGAGCAGGCTGCCGAAATCGGTGGGGTGCACCTCCTGCTCGGGGTCTCGGAGCCCACTGGGACCAAGTGAATTCTCCTGGACGAGCCCCCAAATTGTAATAAACAGCCAGATCCCTTAAACAGAAATGGCACTTATTTTATTATAGGGACAAAGCCAATAAAGCAAAAGCACAGCGCTGGGTGCATGACTCAAGTCAGAGGCACACCAGCTAACACTTCAACCACGTCTTATATACATTCAATATTGCATACGTATTCACTATTTTAGACAGAGTAATTGTTTATAATGATTGATTAGTATTAGTCCTTTTTCTCTTCTATTTGTGCGTTTCCTTCTGACAATTGTTTCTGAGGATCGATGATCTTCAGTTCCCTTTTCCCATGCATCTGTTTCCTTCTGGTAGGATCTATTATCATCAACTCCCTTCTCCTATGCATCTGTTTCCTTCTGTTAATCACTTGTGGAGTCTTTTGGAGAAGTTCTCTTTTGTTTCTCTCGCATGTTTTTCTTCATGATGTTTTTCTTCATAGTTGCTGTTAGTTGTTATCTTTGAGGTTTCTCATGTTTCCTAATTTACTAAAGGTTAGTTATCCTTATAAGTCAAAGATTTATAGTCTTGTTATTATGGCGAAAGCCAACAATACCTTCACTATTTTTCACAATATTAACTAGAAAAATGAAATGTAACATGTAATCGAAGCAACCAAGGGACCCTGCCGTTGCTGCTAAAAGTCCTCTATACAGCCCCAACATCATTTATAGAGAAATAGTAACTAGACATCCCAGACCTAGTAAACCCCACTGATTACTACCCCCTGTTAGTATTTCAGGTGGGTAGTGATGAAATGGGTAGGAGGAGGCCGAAATCAATTAAAAGAGATTTTAGAGCCTTAGGGCAGCAGCTCGAGGGGTCAGGAACACAAGTTGTCTTCTCTTCTATCCCACCAGTGGCAACTGTGAATAAAGAAATTATAGGAAGAGGCAAGAGATCAACGTGTGGCTCCGGGACTGGTGTTACAGGCAGGGCTTTGGGTTTTTCGAACATAGGTGGCTATATGAGACACCTGGCATGCCATTGTCAGGTGGGACACAGCTGTCCCAGAGGGGGAAAAGAATTTTGGGGCAGGAGTTAGCAGGGCTCATTGACTGGTCTTTAAACTAGATATGAGGGGGGAAGGGGAGATAACTGGGCCTGTCAAGATTAAACCTGAGGAAAGCATGCCACGGTTTGAAGGAGACCACATTAGTGAGGACTCCCACTCTGACATTTCATCAGAGAAAGGTGATAGACGTTTAGAAATTACTGCTAGAGAACATTGGGAAAACCCTTTCCTAGAAGGGGAAAAGGGTACTAGGCTAAGAGTTAACAAAGCTCATGGACAGAGCTTTAAGCCGAAAGTTAAGGGGGAAGGGGATGAAACCAGGCCCGCTGGTAATGAACCTGAGTGTCAAGGGCCAAAGATGGGGGTGAAATCAGTAGCCCAGGTCAAGTGCATCTACGCTAATGCACGTAGCATGGGCAACAAACAGGATGAGCTAGAAGCCATTGTGCGGCAGGACAACTACGACATAGTCGCCATCACGGAAACGTGGTGGGATGATGGTCATGACTGGAATGCTGCAATGAGTGGCTATAAGCTCTTCAGAAGGAATAGGCAAGGAAGGAGGGGGGGGTGTGGCTCTGTACATTAGGGAGCTGTTTGACTCTATAGAGATAGACTCCAGTGATGAAGAAGTTGAGTGTTTATGGGTAAGGGTGAAAGGGAAGGCTAACAGAGGTGATTTTGTGCTGGGAGTCTGCTATAGACCACCCAACCAGGATGAGCAGGTTGATGAGGTATTCTATAAGCGGCTGGCTGCAGTCTCGCAAACGCCAGCCCTTGTTCTAGTTGGGGACTTCAACTTACCAGACATCTGCTGGAAATATAACACAGCAGAGAGCAGGCAGGCTAGGAGGTTCCTCGAGTGTATGGAGGATAACTTCCTGACACAAATGGTAGGTGAGCCTACCAGGGGAGGTGCCTTGCTAGACCTACTGTTCACAAACAAAGAAGGGCTAGTGGGGGACGTGGAGGTCGGAGGCCGTCTTGGGCTTAGTGACCATGAAATGGTTAAGTTTTCCATCCATAGTGAGGTAAGGAAGGGGGTTAACAAAACCTCCATCTTGGACTTCCGGTGGGCAGACTTTAGCCTGTTCAGAACCCTGGTGGGGAGAGTCCCGTGGGAGGTAGTCCTGAGAGACAAAGGAGCCCAGGAAGGCTGGACGCTCTTCAAGAGGGAAATCCTAAAGGCCCAGGAGCAGGCTGTCCCCATGAGGCGCACAATTAAAGGGCGGGGAAAATGGCCGGCCTGGATGAACAAAGAGCTCTTGATGGGACTTAAGGAAAAAAGGAAGGTTTACCACCTTTGGAAGAGGGGACAGGCAACTCAGGAGGAGTACAGAGATCGTGTTAGGTCATACAGAGAGAAAATCAGGAAGGCAAAAGCCCAGCTGGAGCTCAACCTGGCAATTAACATAAGGGACAACAAAAAAAGTTTCTATAAATACATCAACAAAAAGAGAGTGACAGAGAATGTCCATCCCTTACTGGATGCGGGGGGAAACCTTGCAACCAAGGACGAGGAGAAGGCTGAGATACTTAATGCCTTCTTTGCCTCTGTCTTTAATAGTCAGACCAGCTACCCCCAGGGTGTTCAGCTTCTTGGGCTGGAAGATAAGAATGGAGAACAGGACAACTCCCCTGTAATCCAGGGGGAAGTAGTTAATGATTTGCTTATGCACCTGGACACGCATAAGTCTATGGGGCCGGACGGGATTCACCCAAAGGTTCTCAGGGAGCTGGCAGGAGAGCTCACCAAGCCTCTCTCCATTATCTATCAACAATCCTGGTCAACAGGAGAGGTGCCGGATGACTGGAGGGTGGCCAATGTGACGCCCATCTACAAGAAGGGTCGGAAGGAGGATCCCGGAAACTACAGGCCTGTCAGCCTGACCTCGGTACCGGGAAAGATCATGGAGAGGATCATCCTGAGCGAGCTCTCAAGGCAAGTGCAGGGCAGCCAAGGGATCAGGGCCAGCCAGCATGGGTTTATGAAAAGGAGGTCCTGCCTGACCAACTTGATCTCTTTCTATGACCATGTGACCCGCTTTCTCGATGAGGGGAAGGCTGTGGATGCTGTCTATAGGGACTTTGGTAAGGCCTTCGACACCGTCCCCCACGGCATTCTCCTGGAGAAACTGGAGAATCATGGCATAGACAAGTGTACCCTCCGCTGGATAAAAAACTGGCTGGATGGCCGTGCCCAGAGAGTTGTGATTAATGGAGCAAAATCTGGTTGGCGGCCGGTCACCAGTGGTGTCCCTCAGGGCTCAGTTTTGGGGCCAGTCTTGTTCAATATCTTTATTGATGATCTAGACAAGGGGATTCAATGCACCCTCAGTAAGTTTGCGGATGACACCAAACTAGGTGGGAGTGTTGATCTGCTTGAGGGTCGGAAGGCTCTACAGAGGGATCTAGACAGGTTGGATCAATGGGCCAAGGCCAATGGGATGAGGTTTAATAAGGCCAAGTGCCGGGTCCTGCATTTTGGTCACAACAACCCCAGGCAACACTACAGGCTTGGGGAAGAGTGGCTGGAAAGCTGCCCGGCAGAAAAGGACCTGGGAGTGTTAGTGGACGGCCGGCTTAACATGAGCCAGCAGTGTGCTCAGGTGGCCAAGGCGGCCAATGGCATCCTGGCTTGTATCAGGAATAGCGTGGCCAGCAGGAGTAGGGAAGTCATCGTGCCTCTGTACTCCGCACTGGTGAGGCCTCACCTCAAGTACTGTGTTCAGTTCTGGGCCCCTCACTACAGGAAAGACATTGAAGTGCTGGAGTGTGTCCAGAGGAGAGCCACCAAGCTGGTGAGGGGTCTGGAGAACAAGTCCTATGAGGAGAGGCTGAGGGAGCTGGGCATGTTTAGTTTGGAGAAGAGGAGGCTGAGGGGAGACCTCATTGCCCTCTACAACTACCTGAAAGGAAACCGTAGAGAGGCAGGGGTTGGCCTCTTCTCCCAAGGGAATAACGACAGGACCAGAGGAAATGGTCTGAAGCTGCGGCAAGGGAGATTTAGATTAGATATTAGGAGGAATTACTTTACTGAAAGAGTGGTCAGGCACTGGAACAGCCTGCCCAGGGAGGTGGTGGAGTCACCATCCCTGGAGGTATTTAAGAAACGTGTAGACATGGCTCTTCAGGGCATGCTCTAGTGCCCAAGATTATTGGTTTGTGGTGGGGTGTTATGTGTGGGGTTGTGGGTGTGGAGTTTAGTAGGGGTGTGTGTGTTTGTTTTTTTGTTTGTTTTTTTTTGGTTTTTGTTTTTGTTTTTTTTTTTTTTTTGTGGTTGGACTCGATGATCTCAGAGGTCCCTTCCAACCACTAAGATTCTGTGATTCTGTGACATGATTTATCTAAGAACTAACTACTAGAACTAACTACTTGCACTCTAAGCCTGGACTGTTAGCAGTCATGAACCTAATACAGAAACAACACAAAAAACTCCATGCTAGTCCCTCAATAGTTCTCTGCATTACAAGAAAAAAAATCCTAGAAATCCATTCATTTCTTCTAGTATAGTACCGACAATCCACAGAAGGCCCAGGATTACAGCTGCTTGTGCTACATGAGGGCACAGACTTGTGTAGTTAGTTTGAGAAGAGCAAGTGCTGTTGCTGTCTCCATTTCCTATGGCTAATAAGCAGATCTACTATTCCGACAAGTATTTTGACGAGCAGTACGAGTATTGGTGCGAGACTGGGAGGGCTGGGCTGGCTGAAGGCCTTAGAAAGGGGCCTTTGTTGCCCCTTTCAGGAGAAGGAAAGGCATGATTTGGGTGGGTGCCTCTTTCTCGGACTGTGAGGTGACTTTAGGAGAGTAAGCACTGCTAGTGTTGGTTGTGAGCGCAGCTCTAGAGAGCGACGTTATTAGCTCATCTCTGTGAAACCAGGGTAGCTGAAACCTCCCGGACAGGAGCAGCATCTTGCCTCTTTATCACGGGCACCCACGATAAAGATTGGGGGGGGGGGAATCAGGCGATTCAATTGTTTGGTTTGGTCTGTCTTGTTTCCTTTTTGGAGTCGTCTCTAGTAAGCGGGCAATGCCAACTCCAGTCAGAGGGTACTGAAGGAAGCAGTGGGGATTGAAGCCCGCTGGGTTTCCCTGGCACAGTGGCTGTGGTAGAGATAAATGCTGCTGCGTGGAGGCCAGCACTGATGGATGGTATGAGCTTGACTCTAGCTGCTGAGACCTGGGTAGCCTTCTATATGTTCTTTTAAAGCTATGCTGTAGCACTGACCTGTTCTGAATTGTAACTGATGCTAGCAGGAGTGACTTCTAAAAGTGTAAAGTATGTATTTTTCTAATCACTTTAATTGCTCATATGATAGTTAATTGCCATGAATGTACTTGTGTACCACAAGTACTGTGATTAGAGCATGCAGGGGACTGAATCTTCTGTTTTAGGCAATAAATTGAAGATTTCAGTGTGCAGTTGCATTAAAGATGTAATATTTGGTAGGCAAAGTGAATTTAAAATTGCTTTTTTGAACTGATGCCTCATAATCCAGTTAGTATCCATTAACACTGTAGGCTTCTTTCTAGGAGGTTTTTGGTATTTGTTAACTGAACTTGCTTATTGTCTTTCAGTATGGATTTGTGCAAGTTTTCTAGTGTATACTAAGACAGGTGTTGGTGTGTGTGCAATATGAGTTTAATAATTAAACTTCTACAGACATGTGATGCTGCCAAGAGAACTTTCAAAGCAAGTACCAAAAACTCATTTAATGTCCGAAGAGGAATGGAGACGACTTAGTGTTCAGCAAAGTCTTGGCTGGGTTCACTACATGATCCATGAGCCAGGTAAGCACAGCTAAATAAAACAAGATGAACAAAGGAGTCTAAAATACCACACCTCTGGTGCTTGAAACTGAAGCTCAGTGTGTAGTTACTTTCCTCTAGAATCCAATTGGAGTTTCCTGCTAAATGTTTAGACTTCTTTATCTGCCTGTTATTTTTACCAACATAAGTAGTGTAGCGACCTTTATTCTAAACCTTCACCCCTCACTCTCGGAACTGGACGTGCAAAATGCTAGCTTCCTTCTAGGTATCTGCAGCCTCTTAGCAGACAAAACACACTAGATTTAAATATGTTCCTATCTCTGTCTATAAAAAGAGGTTTTGGTGAGATCTTGAGTTATGTTAGTATCTCAGTGACTGCCCCAAACTTGATGTAGCAGCACATCTTTGTATAATGAAATTGACATACCTACCTCATACAAAACCTTAATAGATGCTCACCTAGATGAGGTCCTGTATCAATGCTATGAAAAAAATCTGTAGTATAGTTTGAGCTCTAGCTATACTGCCTGCTAAAAGCTACACTGAAGCCAGGGTCTTTTCAGTTACTGAGCTGTGAAGCTCTAAAACTTCGCTAAGTATAAAATACTGAGAACAACCATTCTAAATACCTTTTTAGTCAGTCTTGTTAATGGTGATTTAACTGGTGGTGGATGAATTGCAATTAGTCCCATGGAGTTCCAAGCTTCCAAAGAACCAGTAGTAGTAATTAGCCTAATCTTCCAGTGTTTGTCTTATCTGGGCACCTTTGATACTTGAGCTTTTTTTGAAGGTATTTATGATTAAGTCAATGTTCATGTAGTCAACTTCTGTTGATAACTAAAGTGGCTTTTGATGCTTGTCACTTAGTACATACTTGACCAGGACAGAATCACCACTTTATTGGAGCAAGTTACAGTGATGAAGTTCATCAAATAGCCCAGTGTAGAGACAGAACTGGTACCACTTCTGCTGTTTGGGGCTGGGGTGTTGGGGTTTTCTGGTTTTGTGGGGGTTTTTTTGTGTGTGTGGTTTTCTTGTTTGTTTGTTTTGTGTTGTTTGTGGTTTTGGTTTTTTTTTTTAGTACTTCCTTAAGCTTACGAAACTGCCAACTTTTGGTATTAAACTTTCAAAGGCATCTGTGACTATTCCATGGTTACTACAAAGTTGATCTGGAAATACCATACATGGAGACCTTCCTGTGGACTTGATTTCTTAGTCTGCTTGTTATCTGACGGGAAGTTTCAATTATTGTTCAAGCTCTTTTAAATCAAAGAAGTATCTGTAATCAGGACTTGAGTGACAGGCTGACGCTTTGTTCAATTTTATTTTCAGAGCCACATATTCTTCTTTTCAGAAGACCCTTTCCAAAGGATGAACAAAAATAAACTGCCTTCTAGAAATCTCCTAAATCTTTTAGAGCTTTACGTGTATGAGTGTATGCATGTTGGTAGTATTCAGTGAATACTTGAAAGTGTACAAAACATACATCCATACATGTGCATGAGATGTATTATTTACAGCTACAAAGCTCAGTCAAATGCAATTCCAAGTAGGCTGCAATGATATTAAAAGATTAATGAAGTTATCTTTAATGGAATTGCCTGTTTGACTTTTTAATTTGTTTAAGTTTACATATTGCATGTTCTGACTAGATAATCTCATTACCTGTGTTCAATAACTTTCACACTTTTCTACTAAACAGTTTAGCATGTTCAAATTCAATGGCTCCATCTGTTCAGTAGTAGGCATAAAGGAATAAACTTTTAATGCTCTGTAAAACCTGAATGTCCTAATTAACCAGACAAAACTAATATTCTTGTCTAACATGTTAGAAGAGGGGGAAAAAAAAGTTGAGGAAAAAAATTTAACTTGGGAAAGCTACTTTGTTTCTATGCAGGAATTGTTTTAGCCTGCTGTTGTGGTTTCAGTTGGGACAGAGTTCTTACTAGCAGCTGGTATAGTGCTATGTTTTGGATTTGGGAATAGTGTGATAGCTCACTGGTGTTTTTAGTTTCTAAGCAATCAAGGCTTTTTCTGCTCATACTGCCCTGTGGGGGGGGGAGAGGAGAGGAGGAGCTACAGCTGGGGCAGCTGACCCCAACTGACCAAAGTAATAGTCCATGACACGTGATGTCATGCTCAGTATATAAAGCTGGGGGGAAGAAGGAGGAAGGGAGGGATGTTTGGAGTTACAGTGTTTTGTCTTCAAGTAACCATGGAGCCTTGCTTTCCTGGAAATGGATGAACACTTGCCTGCCAATGGGAAGTACTGAATGAATTCCTTGTTTTGCTTTGCTTGCACATGTGGCTTTTGCTTTACTTATTAAACTGTCTTTATCTCATCCCATGAGTGTTTTGTGGTGTTTTTTTTTTTACTCTTCTGATTCTCTCCCCCATCCCACTGGGGGTGAGTGAGCACCCATGCAATGTGTCGTGCTCAACCACGACACTTGCAGTCGTAAGTTTCTGACCCTTATTTGAGTTACTCTTACAAAAATATAAAGTTAAAAGTAAATCAAGTGAGTTTTGCAACTGCTCCTGACTAGTTCCTAAATAGCAGCTAAGTAATCTGAAAAGAAAGGTGGCAGTGATAGGTAATACTCAGACTAGCCTCCAAGAGCCCCAAACTATTGGACTCTCGAGTTGATGCTGGTTGTAATGTGATTACTTATCCTGCAGTGACTTAAGCTATCTCTATGGTTTAAACTTGTCCTAAGGTGTTTAGTATATTAAAAACTTCATTGAGCTTTTTAATACTTAAGTTATTTTAGTAGTACCAATTATCTTTCTGTCCCAACCTTTAAGTCGGGCTTTAGCCTGCACTTCCCTCCTTGTTGGTTTGGGTTGGGTTTTTTTGGTGTTTTCTTTTCCTCCTAGGAAGCTAGCTTGTACTCTTTCTGGGTATGGACAGCAGTGGTTTAGAAGTGTGGTCAAAGTAAACAGTGCTTTCCATCTAACAAACCTCGCTGATAGCAGAACAGTACATATTCAATTACATGAAGCATAAAAGGCCATAGCTAATACAGTAAAACTCTAATCAGTCCTTATTTAGAGAGTTGTGCGTCAGCAATAGGTGAGTGAGTACATGGACTCAATATAAACAAGTTCAGAGGTGATTAGTTGCTGCAAACTGGTCCCTGTGGTAGTAGCCCTGCAATAAGGTTAGGTTTGGTTTTTGTTTTTTTTTTAATAGTGCCTCAGTATAACTTGTTTGAATGCAGTCTACAATATCACTGATACTGTAAAGGTGATATGGTGCTAGAGAGAGGTAAATGATGCCGTGGAATAACTGGAATGCAGTTTTGATCAGGTCAGAACAGAAAAGCAGTTCATTGCTGTAGGAGAGAACACAGCCAGTTACAGAGTTCATATACCATTTAGGTTATACAACTTGTTCTCTCACTGTTGTGTGAAAAGGGGCAAAGCAGTTTTGGCAGAAAATAAACCCCCTTGCGTTCTAATAATCCTCACTGAGGTGGGAGGCTAGGTGCGGCTAGGTTTAAATTCTGAGTGATGCCCAATTCAGCACTATCAGTCCAATCGCATTTAATATGCGTTAAACTGTTACGATTTGGATACGCTAATAGTGGACTGCACCTTCAGTCTAGTCGTGCTCATGAACTAGCACGGCCACTCTCCAGTCTTTGGTCGCGTTCAGTGAGAAACTGAAATGACTAGCTACTTAAAAAAGTGCAGTTTATTTAAACAACAGATATACAGGTTCTTAGGATTGCCGGTGATAAATACACTGTCTGCAAAGCACGTGCAAATGAAAGTATTGTTACATATACAAAACACGCGACAAAGTTATAAACGATACAGCCTGGCTCTAAATGTAGAAAAGAGAGTCTTTAGAGAAATTTCTAAGTTTCCCGAGGAAGCACTCGGTGTAATCGAAGTCTTACCCAAAGGCGTCCCTATGGGGGGGAAGAGAGGCTCAGCCCGTCGACTGATCCCAGAAGTCAGTGATGTAATTCTTCGCAATGGTGCCTTCCCTGGGTATCCCCCCTCTCTCGGGCTATTTTTATACTATTTGTTATCTTCAAGGTGGAGTTTGAGTGACTTTAGTCATACATACTTTTATCATGATTGGTGTAAATTTCTCTCGCTTCACAATTAAAGGTATAGTTTACAAGAAATTCAGGGTGCAGACTCAAGAAGGAGTGGTCGCACCTTGGAGGTGGGTAGCCTTCGGGATGGAGGTGTGTTTTGTTATTATAATGACATTATAATGAGCAAAGTTCGCACAAAGGACAGCATTTCATCAAAATTTGACAAAATGTTGGCTCTGAGCATCGAGCGGGCAGCTAATTGGCAGCTTATCTGTTTCATGGTATCATCCCATTCCCGTATCTGCTATACATCATAAGGTAAAGCCGCGGAATAATTGCATTCCGTCCCATACCTTATGTAGCTTATCAGGGAACCACAGATGTATTCTTCATGCCAGCTGCAGCTGTTTTCTACCTCAGAAGCCTCTTGATTTTATACTTTTCCTTAATGTGTGAACAATGCTGTATTTTTAGCCAATTTAGTATTTATTCCACACTCACCAAACCATGTCAGATAAGCCGGACTACAGTAAATCACAACAAAGAGTGGTAATGCGTTACTTCAGTTAGGGAGGTTCCAGACAGTCAGATAAGGAACTCCTAGACAATACCTTTTTAGTAAAAACTTACTACTTTGTTAATTAAGTTGTGTTGACTTGGTGAGACTGTTAGGTCATGCTGCAAATATTTCTGAACTAGTAAGGCCTATGAGGTGTTAACTATTCTATTTTCACAGTGACTCGCCATAAATACTGCATGGACCTATATCATTTGACTGCTAAAGCTGTAGAGATTGGAACAGTGTGGCCTAGATGTTTCCTACCCAATTCTGGAGCCATCATCCTAATAGAAAGAATAGTGGGGAATTATACTTATGCTTAGTCTCAATTCATACAGGCATTCTGGGGACAAAGATCAAATGTAGTGTAGAACAGGTCTTGGTACCCTGCCTCAGGTAGGATCAAACCAAGGAAGCTGTATCAGTCTAATTCTACTCTGTCTGGGTAGGGGTTGTTCATGTATGTGGTGAAATATGCTGTCTGTCTTTAACTCACAGCTGCCAACTATTTGACTCTCAACCACCTGTGGCTATCAGCTGCTCAAAATGTTTAATGTCAATAATGTCTCAAAAAAACATTGTTTGCTGTGGCTCTACCCAGGAGCTGCAGCATGAGCTCATTCCCTTGCATATCTGCTTCTCTGCCTTGCCCCTGACTCCCCAGCTGTCACTGTGGCAGTGGGACTTCGTTGGAATACCCATGTGGAGCCAAGCCCTTGACCATGGCACCACCCTGCATGTTCTGTTGTTGACTGGTAGTGACATCATTTTTTTGGTGCCGCTCTGAGAAGTATGTGGGTAGACTGGTACATTGCAATTGGGTGCTGCAGCCCTTCCTTGCTATGTCCTTGGAGAGGCAGTTGGGCTGGGCTGGGCTTGGCCCGAGGCAGTGAGGTAAGGGTGGTGATAGCCCTGCATTCCCCTGCTCCCTTCCCTCCTTTTCCCTGACCAGTTATGTAACTGGGGGTGGGGAGCAGCTTCCCCTGATGTCTTCTCCCGCAGAATCTTCATGGATGGAAAGGACCTTTGAGATCATCAAGTCCAACCAAACAACCTACAATCTCTACCCTTCAGAGCATGCCCTGAAGTGCCACATCTAGACGTTTCTTAAATACCTCTAGGGATGGTGACTCAACCACCTCCCTGGGCAGGCTGTTCCAGCACCTGACCACTCTTTCAGTAAAGTAATTCTTCCTAATAGCTAATCTAAACCTCCCCTGCTGCAGCTTCAGACCATTTCCTCTGGTCCTGTCATTATTCACCTGGGAGAAGAGGCCACCACCCACCTCTCTCCACCCTCCTTTCAGGTAGTTGTGGAGGGCAATGAGGTCTCCTCTCAGCCTCCTCTTCTCCAGGCTAAACATGCCCAGCTCCCTCAGCCTCTCCTCATATGACTTGGTCTCCAGACCCCTCACCAGCCTGGTAGCTCTCCTCTGGACACGCTCCAGCACCTCAATGTCCCTCCTGTACAGAGGGGCCCAGAACTGAACACAGTACTCGAGGTGAGGCCTCACCAGTGCCGAGTACAGAGGCACCATCACTTCCCTGCTCCTGCTGGCCACGCTATTCCTGATACAAGCCAGAATGCTGTTGGCCTTCTTGGCCCCCTGGGCACACTGCTGGCTCATGTTAAGCTGGCCGTCCACCAGCACCCCCAGGTCCTTTTCTGCTGGGCAGCTTTCCAGCCACTCTGCCCCAAGCCTGTAGCATTGCTTGGGGTTGTTGTGACCAAAATGCAGGACCCGGCACTTGGCCTTATTAAACCTCATACAGTTGGCCTTGGCCCATCAATCCAGCCTGTCCAGGTCCCTCTGTAGGGCCTTCCTACCCTCAAGCAGATCAACACTCCCACCTAGTTTGGTGTCATCTGCAAACTTACTGAGGGTGCACTCAATCCCCTCATCCAGATCATCGATAAAGATATTAAACAAAACTGGCCCCAAAACTGAGCCCTGAGGGACACCACTGGTGACCGGCCGCCAAGAGGATTTCACCCCATTAATCCCAACTCTCTGGACACGGCCATCCAGCCAGTTTTTAACCCAGCAAAGAGGACAGTTGTCTATGCCATGATTCTCCAGTTTCTCCAGGAGAATGCCGTGGGGGACGGTGTCAAAGGCCTTACCAAAGTCCAGATAGACAACATCCACAGCCTTCCCCGCATCCAGAAGGCGGGTCACATGGTCATAGAAAGAGATCAGGTTGGTTAAGCAGGACCTCCCTTTCCTAAACCCATGCTGGCTGGCCCTGATCCCTTGGCTGCCCTGCACTTGCCTTGAGAGCTCACTCAAGATGATCCTCTCCATGATCTTCCCTGGTACCGAGGTCAGGCTGACAGGCCTGTAGTTCCCCGGATCCTCCTTCCGACCCTTCTTGTAGATGGGCATCACATTAGCCACCCTCCAGTCATCTGGTACCTCCCCTGTTGACCAGGATTGTTGATAAATGATGGAGAGGGGCTTGGTGAGCTCTCCTGCCAGCTCCCTGAGTACTCTTGGGTGAATCCCATCTGGCCCCATCGACTTATGTGCGTCTAGGTGCAGAAGCAGATCACTGACTACTTCCTCCTGGATTATGGGTGGGTTGTTCTGCTCTCCGTCCTTATCTTCCAGCTCAGGAGGCTGAGCACCCTGGGGATAGCTGGTGTGACTATTGAAGACGGAGGCAAAGAAGGCATTAAGTATCTCAGCCTTCTCCTCGTCCTTGGTTGCAACTTTCCCCCCGGCATCCAGTAAGGGATGGAGATTCTCCCTGGCTCTCTTTCTGTTGATGTATTTATAAAAGCTTTTTTTGTTGTCCTTAATGTTAGTGGCCAAGTTGAGCTCCAGCTGGGCTTTTGCCTTCCTAATTTTCTCTCTGTATAACCTAACGAGATCTCTGTACTCCTCCTGAGTTGCCTGTCCCTTCTTCCAAAGGTGGTAAACCCTCCTTTTATTCCTAAGTCCCATCAGAAGTTCCTTATTCATCCAGGCTGGCCATTTTCCCCGCCCTTTAGACTTGCGACACTTGGGCACAGCCTGCTCCTGGGCCTTTAAGATTTCCTTCTTGAAGGGCGTCCAGCCTTCCTGGACCCCTTTGCCCTTCAGGACTGTCTCCCAAGGGACTCTCTCAACCAGTGTCCTGAACAGGCCAAAGTCCGCCCTCCGGAAGTCCAAGGTGGAGGTTTTGCTAACCCCCCTCCTTACATCACTACCAATTGAAAACTTGACCATTTCATGATCACTAAACCCAAGACGACCTCCGACCACCACATCTCCCACTAGTCCTTCTCTGTTTGTGAACAGTAGGTCTAGCGAGGCACCTCCCCGGTAGGCTCGCCTACCAGTTGTGTCAGGAAGTTATCCTCCATGCACTCGAGGAACCTCCTAGCCTGCCTGCTCTCTGCTGTGTTGTATTTCCAGCAGATACCCGGCAGGTTGAAGTCCCCAACCAGAACAAGGGCTGGCGATTGCGAGACTTCAGCCAGCCACTTATAGAATACTTCATCTGTCTCCTCATCCTGGCCGGGTGGTCTGTAGCATACTCCCAGCACAAGATCATCTCCCTTATTTGCCTTCCCCTTCATCCTTACCCATAAATACTCGACTTTATCTAATCACTGGAATCTAGCTCCATACAATCAAAACATTCCCTAATGTACAGAGCCACACCCCCACCTCTCCTCCCTTGCCTATCCCTTATGAAGGGCTTATAGCCATTCATCGCAGCATTCCAGTCGTGACAGTCATCCCACCACGTTTCCGTGATGGCAACTACATCATAGCTGTCCTGCTGCACAATGGCTTCCAGCTCATCCCGTTTGTTGCCCATGCTACGTGCATTCGTGTAAACGCACTTGAGCTGGGCTACCGACTTCACCCCCATCCTTGGCCCTTTATCCCTAGGCTCGTTACTAGTGGGCCTGGTTTTATCCCCTTCCCCCTTCGTTTCTAGTTTAAAGCCCTGTCCATGAGCCTTGCTAACTCTTGGCCTAGTACCCTCTTCCCCTTTTGGGACAGGGTTTTCCCATTCTTAGCAAGCAGGCCTGGTGTCCTGTAGATCAAACTATGATCACAGAACCCAAAGCCCTGCTCGTAGCACCAGTTTTGGAGCCAGGTGTTGATCCGTACGATTTTCTTGTTCACCCATTCGTCAGTCCCCAAAGCTGGAAGGGCAGAGGAGAACACAATTTGTGCTCCCGAACCCTTGACAAGCCGTCCCAAGGCCCTGAAATCTTTCTTCATTGCCCTCAGACTTCTACTCTCCAGCTCCTCACTGTCTGCCTGTAAGATCAAAAGAGGGTAGTAATCTGAGGGCCATATCAGGCCAGGAAGCTTCCTGGCTATATCCCTAACACAGGCCCCAGGGAGGCAGCAGACCTCCCTGTGGGAAGGGTCCGGCCTGCATATGGGACCCTCAGTTCCCCTCAGAATGGGCCTCCCTATGACTATTGCCCTCCTCCTGCTCTTCACAGCAGCAGTCTTAAAGCCAAAGCAGCCAGCTCCACGCATTATCAGCATCCTTAGTTCCCTCCTCATCTATCTCCAGAGGCCCATATCTGTTCTGTACAGGCACCTGGGGGGGCATGGGGGGTCTGGAGGGGGCTCTCCTGCTACCCCGAGCAGGTATCTGCTTCCATTCCCCCCCATCCTCTCCTAGTTCCCCTCCTTCTGCCTGGTGACAAGAGGGCAGGGGATCCTCTGCCTCTCGTGGAGCCTCCTCCTGCTGCTTTTTCCCTAAGGATGGCAGGGTGTGGCTCCACCAATCAATCTCCCTTTCACACTCCCGAATGCTCCTCAGTCTTTCCACTTCCCCCTTAAGATCATTTACCTGGTCACAGCGCACACAGGCACTGTCTTTGCTGTCCTCCTGCCAGAGTGACAGACATTCCATGCAGCCCGTCGCCTGGACGGCTGCATGTCTCTCCGTCAGGTCCGTCTGTGTCGCTTTATTCCTTCTGGCTTTGGCTACAGACCTGGTGGAGACCATGTCCGCCGCTAGTATCGCCTCACCGACATACACCCTCCTCTGGTGCTCCCGGGTGGTTCCGCGGGTGACACCCAGGGAACACCCACTCACCGCTTATTTGCTCCCGAAGGGCTGCTTTTGTGAGGGGGGTGTTGGCTCCGCCCACTCCTCCTCAGCTGTTACCACCCCCGGAAGCACCGGGCACCGGCACTGGCTGGCCGCTTTTCCCGGCTTGAAAAGCCTCAAAAACGAGCCCCTTTGCCGGTCTTTTTTGCCGCGATTCCCTTCCCCGGTACAGACTTAGCTGCACTGGAGCTGGTCTCCTCGGCGAGTGGAACTAGGAACTTTTGCCGGGTACAGGAGATGAAAACGGGGTGCCCTAATCACTGTACAGATACAAGGACTCATGAGGGGTCCTTGTGGTGAGCTGTATTACTCTCATCCAGCAGTTGGGCTTGCACAGCTGATACGTCAGAGGGGGTCACTTGCAGCAGGAGTGGTTTCAAGACTGGGGCCTCCACCTTGCAGAAAGATATGTGTGGGCATATGTTTCTACAGGAGCAGGACTAATAATTTACGCTTCCTGTTTATATGGGTCTTTATTTTCACATAGGGAAGAAAAGTCTTTCTAGAAAAGGAAAATCATAGAGGGGAGAGATGAGGTGAAAACAAGTTACTTCTCATAATTTGGGACAGGGAACCTTGTGCATTACTTCCAGTGAGTTTAAGTAGAATCATAGAATGGTTTGGGTTGGAAGGGACCTTAAAGATCATCTAGTCCCAACCCCCCTGCCAAGGGCAGGGACACCTCCCACTAGACCAGGCTGCTCAAAGCCCCATCCAGCCTGGCCTTGAACACTTCCAGGGATGGGGCATCCACAACTTCCCTGGGCAACCTGTTCCAGTGCTTCACCACCCTCACAGTAAAGAATTTCTTCCTAATATCTAATCTAAATCTCCCCTCTTTCAGTTTGAAACCATTACCACTTGTCCTATCACTACACTCCCTCATAAAGAGTCCTTCCCCATCCTTCCTGTAGGCCCCCTTTAGGTACTGGAAGGCTGCTGTAAG
Organism: Rissa tridactyla; assembly: GCF_028500815.1. NCBI lineage: Eukaryota > Metazoa > Chordata > Aves > Charadriiformes > Laridae > Rissa > Rissa tridactyla. Next base: position 7,666,160 of record NC_071496.1, read on the forward strand.
GTCTCCCCAGAGCCTTTCTCTTCTCCAGGCTGAACAACCCCAACTCTCTCAGTCTGTCCTCATGGGAGAGGTGCTCCAGCTCTTTGATCATTTTTGTGGCCCTCCTCTGGACCCACTCCAACAGGTCCATGTCCTTCTTGTGCTGAGGGCTCCAGAGCTGGACACAGTACTCCAGGTGGGGTTGCATGAGAACAGAGCCCCCTCTAGGGGCAGAATCACCTCCCTCGACCTGCTGGCCATGCTTCTTTTGATGCAGCCCAGGATGCTGTTGGCTTTCTGGGCTGCAAGCACGCATTGCCTGCTCATGTTGAGCTTCTCGTCCACCAGCACCCCCAAGTCCTTCTCCTCAGGGCTGCTCTCAAGCCATTCTCTGCCCAGCCTGTATTTATGACTGGGATTGCCATGACCCAGGGGCAGGACCTTGCACTTGGCCTGGTTGAACTTCATGAGGTTTGCACGGGCCCACCTCTCCAGCCTGTCCAAGTCCCTCTGGATGGCATCCCTTCCCTCCAGCGTGTCGACTGCTCCACACAGCTCGGTGTCATCGACAAACTTGCTGGGGGTGCACTCAATCCCACTGTCCATGTCTCTGACAAAGATGTTAAACACCACTGGTCCCAGTACTGACCCCTGAGGATCGCCACTTGCCACTGGTTTCCACTTGGACATTGAGCTGTTGACCACAACCCTTTGAGTGCGGCCATGTAGCCAGTTCCTTATCCACCAAGTGGTTCATCTATCAAATCTGTGCCTTTCCAAAATAAAAAAAAACAACCCAAAACTCCAGCACTTATTTAAAGAGTGCAGAGTCTCCTGAAAGAACGTGTAGACATCTCTCTCACTTTAAAGGTACATGCACAAATCCTGAATAACAAAAATGATGTTGCATTGCATATAGACTTCCTAGTCAGACTGAGGTGCCTTTAATGTCAGTTGTTAGCCTTAAATCATGGCTACTTCCTACGATATATTACTTGGTGTTTTGGGTTTATGTGGCAAGGTTTTGGTGGGGGGGATCGGAAGGGGTGTTTTTTGTGAGAAAATGCCAGAAGCTACCCCCATGTCAGACAGAGCCAGTTCCAGACAGCTCCAAGATGGGCCAAAGCTGAGCTAATCAGTGATGTTGGTGGTGCCTCTGTGATAACATATTTAAGAAGGGATAAAAACTGCTGCACAACAGCAGCTGAGAGAGGAGTGAGAATATGTGAGAGAGAGAACTTTGCAGACACCAAGATCAGTGAAGGAGTGGGAGGAGGTGCTCCAGGTGCTGGATCAGAGATTCCCCTGCAGCCCATAGAGATCCATGGCAGAGCAGATATCCACTCTGCAGCCCATGGAGGACCCTACACCAGAGCAGGTGGATGTGCCCTGAAGGAAGCTGTGACCCCATGGAAAGCCTGTGCTAGAGCAGGTTCCTGGCAGGACCTGTGGCCCCACAGGGGACCCATGCTGGAGCAGTCCATTCATGAATTGCTGCACCTGATGGAAAGGACCCACATTGGAGAAGTTTGTGAAGGACTGTCTCCTGTGGGAGTGACCTCATGTTGGAGCAGGGGAAGAGCATGAGGAGGAATGAGTAACAGAAACAAAGCATTATGAACTGACTGCAATCCCTGTTCCCCATCCACCTGTGCCATTCTGAGGGATTGAGTGAGGAGGAGGAGGAGGTGGAAGAGTTGGGAGCAGTCAACTTGAGCATGGGAAGAAGGGAGGAGGTGGAGGGAAGGTGTTTTTTAGATTTTTTTCCTTATTTCTCATTATCCTACTCTGTTACAATTGTCAATAAATTAATTTCCCCAAGTCAAGTCTTTTTCCTGTGATGGTAATTGCCGAGTGATCTCCATGTCCTTATTTTGATTCATGAGCCTTTTGTTATATTTTTTCCCCCTGTCCTGTTGGGAAGGGGGAGTGACAGAGCAGCTTGGTGGGTACCTGGCAGCTAGCCAAGGTTAACCCACCGCCCTTGGCTAGTGAATAAGGGATTTTCAATACCTTATTTGCTTGGTCAGTAATGCTTTGTTTTAACATTTCTATAAGTTTTTTATTTAACCCAACTCTTCTTGAAATACAGGCATATAATTATGAGATGAATTCGTGAGAAATCACCGAAAGTTAATTTTTCAGGAGCGAGATGCTTTTACAAACAAAAAAACCCCAACACCACCCCCGCACTCCCAACAACCTTGGAGCAAATATTTGAATGCGTTTCATATTTCTTGTATCTTAATTAATATGCATGTTTATATGTGCTGTTTAGTGTGTGCTGTTTTAATGGCTTTGATCAATTTCAAATAATACAAAGCTGTATCAGTTTCAGTTGAGAAAACCACTTATGGCTCACTTGCTTATAGATTTCACTAGCAGTTCAAAGTTCAGTTTGTCCTCTTTTCCTCTGTGATCTCCTTGATGCAGTGTTGCTGCTGTTGTCTCCCACGTTGTTTATGAGGAAAGTAATGCTTATTGATTTATTGGAATTCTCTTGAGTAATTTTCAATTTTTTTCAAGAATAAATGAGAGGTAAACATTTGATCAGTCTTCATAAGCAGATTTGCTTTAAAAAGCTGACAGTCTAGTATGTACTTTTTTGATTTTATGGCGTATGTTGTTTTTATCAAGGTTTTTTTTTAAAAGAAGATAGTGGAGAACTGTTGTGCTGAAATGTCTCATTTGTTGTTTTGTTTACCTGTTATCTAATTATGGGGATGCAGAGGTGTTTTTTTGGTGGGTTTTTTTGGTGTGTTTGGTTTTTTTATCTGTCACAAAATATCAAGTGGTGTTATGAGCGAAAAGCAGGTGCAGGTCCCTCAGGGACAAGGCATGACACTCAGTGAGTGAAAGCTTTGGCTTTAATCAAAGTGTAGCGTTATCACAGTGGGAGCCCCAGGACACTGACACTAATCAATATGGGGACCCGACGTAGTGGAACCCTGCTCAGGAGTGAAGCTCAAGGGAAAGCACCGCAGTGGTGGATAATAAAACTTGCACTGATTAACATTTCATATATATATATGCAATGTGTTGTTTTACTCATTAGCGAACCTGCTGATGTAATGCAGGTGCTATTGTCTGAATTCCGAGATCCACAGCTGGCCTCCCTTGTTGGTGCCTGCGCAAAAGTAGGTGCAGATGAAGGGGAAGTTACTACCCTGGGTTCCTGTGACAGTGGGATAAAACATGCTTGGGATTCTACATGTTCAGTTTCAAACTGAAAGAGGGTAGATTTAGATTAGATATTAGGAAGAAATTCTTTCCTCTGTGGGTGGTGAGACACTGGAACAAGTTGCCCAGAGAGGCTGTGGATGCCCCATCCCTGGAAGTGTTCAAGGCCAGGTTGGATGGGGCTTTGAGTAACCTAGTCTAGTGGAAGGAGTCCCTAGCCGTGGCAGGGGGGTTGGAACTAGATGATCTTTAAGGCCCCTTCTAACTCTAACCATTCTATTTTTCTATGATACTTGGATGGGGGAGGCGAACTATCCCAGGTTACTGTAACAAGAAAATAAGACCTGCTTGGGACTCTACATACTCAGATGGGGGAGGCGAACTATGCTGTGTTACTGTAACAAAGTCTTCTTGTGCCTTACATAGAATCTGTCACAATTTGTATTGTTAACATTCCAAGTAAGATTCCAGTGTGTTAGACTAGCAAAAACGTGATCATTTGTTATTACTGACTCATTATTGCAGGTTCATGAGGATTTCAGGTCAGAACCAATACAAGCTTGTATTCTGTTACATTTAAATTGAAAGCATGTTTGGGTTTGATTGTAATACAGAATGTAATCATAATTGCTTGTTTTTCACACCCAGGTTGTATTTGTGCTCTGGGACATTCTAATGCACCATGGGGCTCTAACATAAGTATGTGCCTTAAAAGGTTGGTGTAGATAATTTGGAGTGCTGGGGAGTAAGTAGGCTGAATTAGATTGATACCAAGATGCTTCAGAAACAGATTCAGCTAACCACCCAAATTTGGTATCTGATGATCGAAGGTGGTGTAGGCAATACCAACAATCCAGTACTTCATCTAATTGAGAAGTTGTATTCATAAATTGAATGATATGGTTATTGTTCCATTCTTGGGATAAGGAAAAACAAGATACAAATAAGGATAAGCACAGTACAACAGATGACATAATAATTTTAAGGTTATGATTTCCTGGGTGCACTCTAGTCTCATCCAGGCCAAAGTATCTGTCTGGGTAGAATTTCTTACCTGAAAGAGGTAAGAGATTGTCCAATCATGGAGATTATCCAAGCTTCAGTGATAGTTAAAGAGAGTCCCCATTTGGAAACGGCTATCCATATGCCTTTTTCTTGGGGAGGCAGTAAAGTGACAGACATTTTACCCATTGAAGGGTGGTCAGTAAGAACAGTGTCACCCTGAGAAAAAATGATGGGTTGACAGTGGGATCTCTGGAGGTTTTGTGGGATGGATAGTTGGAAAATGAGCTTGTTTCACTGGATGTACAGTGGGTGTCTGTCAGTTATTTAGGTGTCAGATGGCCTTGGGTAAGACTTTACTCCATTTTCTTGTACATAAATTTTGTCCTAGAACTCATTTTAAAAGATCATTCCATCTCTCAACCATGCCATTACTTTGAGGTCTATAGGGTAGGTGGAATACCCAGGTGACTGTAGCATTCACACTGTCATTTACCATCTCTGAATTGCAAAGGTCTGGCCTTCCTTGCAATGTTTTCTGATTTCTTAACATATTTCACAGCTGGAGATCAAGTCACATGCTTGCTGAGGGGTTAGTGGTGTCACAAAAATTTGCAACTGGCCCATGCTAACCAAGGAGAAAGGCCAGGACACAAACTATAGAATTACAAGGTTAAGTATTTATTCATGCACATGCGAATGTGGTTTTACACAGGGTTTTTATACCCTTCAAGCATTCAGGTACAACACAATTTGACTAATTACTAACACCCACACTACCGATTACTAATCTTAGTAAAACTTTGCAAAGCAACTATAGTTCCAAAGCATTCTTGCTGCTTGTCTATTGATCCAGATGTCCCTAGAATCAGTCTTGCTACAGTTACTTATCTATGATGTCAGACAACACTGGGAGGGTTTCAAAGACGTGTTAGAGGAGCTAGGTTACTGGTGTTATCTTGGTTGTCCAGGGGTATCCTTTATCCTTCATGAACAGCTCCAAGTTTCCAAGAAGCAAAGTCCTTATTTTCAGGGCCAAGCTGTCCTTTATTTTGTTTTATTTAATCATGAGCAATACCAAAGTTTCCAGTAAAATTCCACTACCTCATTACATTACAATGTATAATGTGAACTAATATATATATTAACAGAGTTAATGCACTTTCATAATATACAGATTGATATAATAGGGAAGGGAATGTTCATAAAAGTGGCCACCCCCTAACGTGTGCTTGTTTAAGTAAATCATCTGTACAAGCATGTCCTAATGAAGCATGCGGCCAGTGGGCTAATCTATTCCATTTAATAGAATCAGGATCTATAGCAATATTAATTTGAGGTAGCTGGTCGGCCTTGGCATTGAGTTCGGCTTCCTTAGTGTTAGCTTTTTGGTGGGCAGGTACATGTCCTACTTGAAGGGAACAGGATAAAGCTAATTGATATAATTTTTTCCCAATACAGGCATGACGAATCCCATGACTGGAGTGTGGCTATCGATGGCTACAGGCTGTTCAGAAGGGATAGGCTAGGAAGGAGAGGCGGTGAGGTAGCCCTGTACGTTAGGGGGTGTTTTGATTGTCTAGAGCTTAATGATGGTGATGAGAGGGTTGAGTGTTTATGGGTAAGAATCAGGGGGAAGGCCAACAAGGCAGATATCATGGTGGGAGTCTGTTATAGACCACCCAACCACAATGGAGAGGCAGACGAAATATTCTATAAGCAACTGGGAGAAGTCTCACAATTGCTAGCCCTTCTTCTCGTGGGGGATTTCAACTTACCAGATATCTGCTGGGAATATAATACAGCCAAGAGGAAACAGTCTGGGAGGTTCCAGGAGAGTGTGGAAGATAACTTCCTGATACAGCTGGTGAGGGAGCCAACCAGGGAAGGTGCCCCACTGAACCTTTTGTTTTTGAACAGAGAAGGACTTGTGGGTGATGTGATAGTTGGAGGCCGTCTTGGGCACAGTGACCACAAAATGATAGTTTTCAATTCTTGGAGAAGCAAGGAGGGGGGTCAGCAGAACTGCTGCCTTGGACTTCTGGAGGGCAGACATTGACCTCTTTAGGGGCCTGGTTGACAGAGTCCCTTGGGAGGCATTCCTGAAGGGTAAAGGAGTCCAGGAAGGCTGGATGTTTTTCAAGAAGGAAACCTTAAAGACACAGGAGCAGGACATCCCCATGTGCCGAAAGACGAGCCATCAGGGAAGAAGACTGTCCTGGCTGAACAGAGAGCTTTGGCTGGAACTCAGGGGAAAAAAAAAAAGAGAGTTTATGACCTTTGGAAGAAGGGGCAGGCAACTCAGGAGGACTACAAGGATGGTGTGAGGTTATGCAGGGAGAAAATTAGAAAGGCCAAAGCTCAACTAGAACTTAATCTAACTACAGCTGTAAAAGACAATAAAAAATATTTCTATAAATGCATTAGCAACCAAAGGAGGTCTAAGGAGAATCTCTATCCTTTATTGGATGCGGGGAGGAAACATAGTGACCAAGGATGAGGAAAAGGCTGAGGTACTTAATGCTTTCTTTGCCTCAGTCTTTAATAGTAAGGCCACTAAGTCCATTTAGTCCATAACTGTAGGATTTAATCTCTCATAGCAGAATCTCAAGGTAGGAAAGATGGTATGAAATTCATTGTGGTCCATGCCCACAGGTAGCATGTCCATCTTGAAGAGTTTTGCCGGATGCCACTTGATGAAGCTGGTTCAGGTTTCATCACCACTATGTTATCCTGAAAAACACTTCTAGAACACTGATAGTATCATATAACAATTAACATCATACAGCTCAAAACTGAGTATTCTCACCCAGGGTCAAATATCCTTGAGGCACACACTGAGCTTCTCCATTCTCCAGCATCACCCACCAAGTACATCCAGGTCCTTGAGCAAAAACAGTCCCACGAATGGGTTTGCCTTTGCCTGAGGCAGGAAAAACCCAAACAGCTTTCCCCAGCATATTCCTTCCATGCACCACAGGGACTTTATCCCCTTCTGCAGTATGTAAAAGGCCTGATTGAGCAGGACCAGCTCGATTGATGGATCCCCTGGTGTTAACTAACCAGGTAGCTTGTGCTAAACGCTTGTCCCAATTTTTAAAGGATCCACACCCATTGATTTCAGGGTAGTTTTTAACAGTCCATTGTATCGCTCAATTTTCCCAGAAGCTGGTGCACGATAGGGGATATGATATACCCACTCAATGCCATGCTCTTTTGCCCAAGCACTTATAAGACTGTTTTTGAAATGAGTCCCATTGTCTGACTCAGTTCTTTCTGGAGTACCATGTCGCCACAAGCCTTGCCTTTCAAGGCCCAGGATGGTATTCCGGGCAGTGGCATGGGGTACGGCATAGGTTTCCAACCATTCGGTGCTTCCTTCCACCATTGTGAGCACATAGTGCTTACCCTGACGTGTTTGAGGGAGTGTGATATAGTCAATTTGTCAAGCCTCCCCATACTTATATTTCAGCCATCATCCTCCATACCACAAAGGTTTTAACCTTTTAGCTTGCTTGATTTTGGCACATGTTTCACAATCAGGGATAACCTGTGCAATTGTGTCCACGGTTAAATCCACCCCTCGGTCATGAGCCCATTTATATGTTGCGTCCCTTCCTTGATGACCTGAAGTGCCACCAAGCTAAAAAAAGTTCACCTCTATGTTCCCAGTCCAAATCTGTCTGGAAAATCTTAGCTGCCTTGTCCACTTGCTGATTGTTTCAATGTTCCTCAGTGGCCCGACTCATGGGTACGTGGGCATCTACATGGCGTACTTTCACAACTAGTTTTCCTAGCCAGTCAGCAATATCTTGCCACAATTCAGCAGCCCAGATGGTTTTACGCCTGCGCTGCCAGTTGCTCTGCTTCCACTGCTTTAACCATCCCCACAGAGCATTGGCCACCATCCATGAGTCAGTATAGAGATAGAGTACTGGCCACTTTTCTCATTCAGCAATGTCTAAGGCCAGCTGGATGGCTTTTTCCTCTGCCAATTGACTCAATTCACCTTCTCCTTCAGGAGCTTCTGCAACTCATCATGTAGGACTCCACACAGCAGCTTTCCACCTTCGATGCTTTCCTACAATATGACAACATCCATCAGTGAACAAGGCACACTGTTTCTCATGATCTGAGAGTTCATTATATGGTGGGGCTTCCTCAGCACGAGTCACCACCTCCTCTGGTGGCATTGTGAAGTCTTTGCCTTCGGGACAGTTTGTGATCACTTCTATGATTCCTGGACAATTTGGGTTTCCTATTTGAGCTCGCTGTGTGATTAAGGCAACCCACTTACTCCAGCTAGCATCAGTGGCATGATGAATAGAAGGAACTTTACCCTTGAACATCCAGCCCAGCACTGCTAATTGGGGTGCCAGGAGGAGCTGTGCTTCAGTACCAATTACCTCTGAAGCAGCTCTGACTCCTTCATATGCTGCCAAGATTTCTTTCTCAGTTGGGGTATAGTTGGCCTCAGAGCCTTTGTATCCTCAACTCCAGAATCCTAGGGGTTGACCTTGAGTCTCCCCTGGTGCTTTCTGCCAGAGGATCCAGGTAGGGCCATTGTCCCCGGCTGCGGTGTAGAGCACATTTTTAACATCCCATCCTGTTCGGACTGGTCCAAGGGCTACTGCATGTACAGTCTCCTTTTTAATTTGTTCAAAGGCCTGTCGTTGCTCAGGACCCCACATAAAATTATTTTTCTTTCGAGTCCCTTCATAGAGAGGTTTCACAATCTGACTATAACCTGGAAGATGCATTCTCCAGAAACCCACAATGCCTAAGAAGGCTTGTGTTTCCTTTTTGTCAGTAGGTGGGGACATAGATGTTATTTTGTTCAACACATCCATTGGGATCTGGCGACGACCATCTTGCCACTTAATTCCCAAGAACTGGATGTCTCATGCAGGTCCCTTGACCTTACCTCTTTTTACAGCAAAACCTGTTTTCAGAAGAATCTTGATTATTCTCTTACCTTTCTTGAAAACTCCTTCTGCTGTATTACCCCACACAATGGTGGCATCAATGTATTGCAGGTGTTCTGGAGCTCCACCCTTCTCCAGGGCAGTCTGGATCAGCCCATGGCAAATGGTGGGGCTGTGTTTCCACCCCTGGGGCAGTCAATTCCAGGTGTACTGGATGCCTCTCCAGGTGACAGCAAACTGTGGCCTGCACTCTGCTGCTAAAGGAACAGAGAAAAAGGCATTAGCCATGTCAATGGTAGCATACCACTGGGCTGCCTTGGACTCCAGTTCATGCTGCAGTTCTAGCATGTCTGGCACAGCAGCACTCAGTGGTGGTGTGACTTCATTCAGGTCACCAGAGTCTACTGTTAATCTACAGCCTCCATCAGACTTTCACACTGGCCATATCGGGCTGTTAAAGGATGAGCGAGTCTTGCTGATCACTCCTTGTCTCTCTAGCCAACGAATCAGGTTCTGGATGGGAACCAGGGAGTCTCAGTTAGTGTAATACTGTCATCCATGCACCATGGAAGCAGCAATTGGCACCTGCTGTTCTTTAACCCTCAGCAGTCCCACCACAGAAGGGTCATCTGAAAGGCCAGGTAAGGCAGACAGCTGTGTGATATCCTCAGTCTCTCCAGCTGCTATACCAAAAGCCCACTGATACCCTTTTGGGTCTTTGAAATACCTTCTCTTGAGGAAGTCTATGCCAAGGGTGCATGGAGCATCTGGGCCAGTCACAATGGGGTGCTTCTCCCATTTATTCCCATTCAGGCTCACTTTGGCCTCCAATACAGTCAGTTCTTGAGACCTGCCTGTCACACCAGAAATGGTAACAGATTCTGTCCCTTTATGATTCGATGGCAATAGGGTACACTGTGCACCAGTGTCCACCAGGGCTTTATACTTCTGTGGCTCTAATGTGCCAGGCCATGGAATCCACACAGTCCAATAAACTCAGTTATCCCTATCCTCCTCCTGGCTGGAGGCAGGGCCCCCCTAATGTTGAGAACAACATCTACAATTAGCAGATGAGTTCCTACAAGGACTGGAGCATCGCTTACCGTGGACTGGAGCAGCCACCCTCCTGCAGAAATTCTTTCTTCCATCTGCTTTGCCTTGCAACTCAAGCACTCATGCCTGTAGGACTGGAATAGGTTTCTTATCCCACTTACTTGTGTCCTCTCCGTAGTTGCAGAGGCAAAGCCACAGGAAATCTCGGAGTGGGTCCTGTTTCCCTTGAGTTGGTCTCATAGGAGGGCATATTTTCTTAATGACTGCAACATGGGTCTGTTCAGGGGAGGAGTGGGATTCTTTCCCCTTCTCAGACAGTTTTTCAAGCAGTTCATGAAAAAGTTTATCATTTTTCTCATTTTGCTCAGCTATTGTCTTAGTAATTTTCTCTCTTGTCTCAGCCATTTTCTTGGTATTCTTAGCCACTTTCTCAGTTGTCTCAGCCATTGTCTTCGATTGATCAGCCATGGTCTTAGTTTGCTCAGCCATTTTCTCCATGGCTGCTACAGTGAGGGGACGAGAGAGACTGTCTTCATACTGTCGCACCTTATTAGCCACCTCATTTACAGTTGGTGTATCAGTATCAGATCCTCCCCAGACCATTGTTGACAAAGCATGGGAATAATTTGATGGTGCACTCTGCACAAACTTTCTCAACAAAGATTGCTTGCATGGCATTTCATGAGGGTCTATAATCACTTGCCAGTTGCTATAAATCACCTCTTGTACAGACAGTTCCCTCAGGTACTTAATACCTTTTTCCATACTGGTCCATTTGCTTGGACAGCATTCGATATCATCCTTAAAGGGATACCTGCCCTTCACAGCTGATAGCAGTCACCTCCAGAGACAGAGGATGTCTGCCTTTCTCCCAATCGCTTTATCAATCCCTCCATCTTTGGCCAGGTTTCCCAACTGCTTAGCTTCTCTGCCATCTAAATCTATGGTATTAGCTCCATTGTCCCAGCATCAGAGCAACCAGGAGACAAGTGTCTCCCCTTCATGACAACTAAAGTCCTTCCTTGTATTTCACAAATCCTTCATAGAGAAGGATTTGATGATTATCTCTGCATCTGAGTCCTCATCCTGTTTTAACACTGCCTGAGAAGGACCCTCTCCTGGGTCTATTTCAGAAAGACCCTTTCCTTTATCTGCTTTAGCAGGACCTTTTCCTTTACCTTCATGAGAAGGACCCTCTCCTGGATCTGCTTGAGAAGGACCCTTTCCTTGATCTTCCTCAGAGGAACCCTCTCCCATGCTGTCTGGCTTGGGCTGGTCTCTGTTGTCAGAGGCAGGGGAACGAGCTGACTTTTTCTGCTTCCTGGTCACCGGGGCAACCTGTGCCGGTTCTGCTGGAGTTTGGGTAGCAGCAGCGCTCGTTGTTGGAGCAGCTGGAGCAGTGACTGTGCTCATTGTTGGAGCTGGAACAGCTGGTGCCACCGTGGGCAGGGGAGGGGCTGGCGATACAGATGTTGGGGGTGCAGGCGGTGGAGTAACTTTGACTGCAGGCTGCTGAGTGACTGCTGCCGGGATGGGCCGGGCCATGGCTTGTGCCGGAGCCGGTGTTGGGGCTGGTGCTGTAGCTTTCACTGGTATGGATGGAGTCGTGGCTTGTACCAGAGCCGGAACTGGTGGCGTGACTTGTGCCAGAGCCAGAACTGGAATCGTGGCTTTTTCTGAGCCTTGTGGCATGGCTTTTGCTGGTGTGGGGGCCGGGGCTGGGGCTTTTGCTGGTGTTGGAGCTGGAGCCATGGCTTTTACTGTGGCTGTGGCCGTGGCCGGGGCTGGAGCTGGTGTGGGGGCAGCCGATGCTGCTCGGGCTGGTGTCGAGCCAGTGTCTTTGTTTGTGTCTGTGCTGTAGCTTTCGTTGGGGGGGTTATTTGTGTTTCTGCTATCTTTGATTTTGGCTGTGGGGTTTGAGTAGCAATATCACAGGTCACATAATACTCACTCCTGCACTGATATTTAACAATAAACCACCCCTGCAACACATTCAGGAAAACCAACAACAAAATCACAAATGAAAGTAACATTCACTCTCTAAACAGCCCGAAGGTTTCTCATCCCCTAATTCTGATAGTGTCACTTTGGCATAATCATTAAAGGGCAAAGTAAACTTTCCCCAGGTAAAACCGAAAGTGTAATTAGTAAAAGAATCCATCACGTGATGCCCAAGATATGCAGATAGAACCATTATCCAAGTAATTATATTATATATCTGAAGGCCAATCCACAACAACATAGCATGCTTAACCCACCGCATCCAAACATAAAGAAGAAATAAACCATGCAATATATTCGGCCAGTTAAACACCACTGCATCAATTAACTTCAAACAAAGCTCTCTAAAGGCACGATATAACATTTCACATAAGAATGACATGATGTGAGCTGACTGTTCTCCCTGAGCAAGCTGGAATTCAAACTATTCAGGCAATCTATCAGAGCTCCGGTCAAGCTCTGTTTGTGCCCCATCTTGGGTGTCAATAAATCTGTCGTGGTTTTGGCCAAACTGGCCAATGGCTGGTAACAGATGCCCTCCCTCCACCTCTTGCACACAGAGAGGAGGAGGAGAGATAAAGAGATTTACAAATTTAGAAGAAACTAAACTACTTTAATGAAATAGTAATAGTAAAATAAAATGGAAATAATGAAATAGATACAACATATACAAAACCATATCAAGCTCCCAAGGAGATGTCACCAACAGGCACTGGGGGATATCCCAGACTGGACTTAGCAATGGGTGGGAACTGGATTCCAGATCTGGATTTAGGAACGCATGGATCGGGATCAAAGGCAGATGAACAGACAGGGTCATCCTCAGATGCTGGCCATTGAGGAAAGAGAGACTGACCCTTTGATCCCTCAGCTTTTATAGTGAGCATGGGGCAGATAGGATGGAATACCCTGTTGGTCAGTTTTGGGTCACCTGTCCTGTCCACTCCTCCCTGCAGGTGGGATCCCTCTACACTTTTCCATGTCCGACCTTCCAACGGGGCAAATAACAAAATTAGCTGACCTTGGTTGTTATAGCAATAAGTCTAAGCAAGAGCCTCTCTGCGTACCATTCCTTGGCACTAACTGTAAACATTGGTCTTATCACTCTGAGAGTGAACAGTTTTCTGCACAACATGCTGTTAATTTCCGAGAGTTAGAAGAGGCCTAGCTAAGAAGTAAAATTACTGAACAGAAAGTTGGTTCTATTCTACCTCAAACCAGGACACCAGTGCTATATGGAGTAAGTGAATAGTGTTGATCATGCACCGAGCTTGACTGGGGAAACCCAACCACCCAGGAATCCTGTAAGAGAACATGGACTGGCCAGAAGGCAGATATTTTGGAGTGTTGCCTGAGGAGGTGACTTGTGCCCAAGAGGCACCACCATATCATGAGATATCAGAAGATGAAAGGCATTATGCCTTGTTTACTGATGGATCCTGTCATGTTGCAGGAAACCGTTACAAGTGGAAAGCTGCTGTGTGGAGGCCCACAAAACAAGTTGTTAAGGGCACTGAAGGAGAATGTGAGTCGAGTCAGTTTGCAGAAGTGAAAGCCATCCAACTACCCCTGGAGAATATTGGCCAGTGCTCTATCTCTATACTGACTCCTGGAGGGTGGCTAATGCCCTATAGGGGTGGCTACAGCAGTGGAAGAAGACCAATTGGCAGCACAGGGCTAAACCCATCTGGGCTACTGCATTGTAGCAGGACATTGATGCCTGGATAGAAAACATGGCTCTAAAGATACGTCATCTAGATGCTCATGTGCCCAAAAGCCATGCCACTGAAGAACATCGACACAATGAACAGGTAGACAAGGCTGTCAAAATTGAAGTAGCTCAGGTGGACCAGGACTGGGAATGTAAGGGCTCGAAGGGCCCAAAAAACACTGGGACATTTACAGAGAGATGTAACATAGAATCATAGAATGGTTAGAGTTGGAAGGACCTCAAAGATCATCTAGTTCCAATCCCCCTGACATGGGCAAGGACACCTCCCACTAGACCAGGTTACTGAAAGCCCCATCCAGCCTGGCCTTGAACACTTCCAGGGATGGGGCATCCACAACTTCCCTGGGCAGCCTGTTCCACTGCCTCACCACCCCCACAGTAAAGAATTTCTTCCTAATATCTAAATCTCCCCTCTTTCAGTTTGAAGCCATTACCCTTCATCCTATCGCTACACTCCCTGATAGAGAGTCCCTCTCCACCTTTTCTGCAGGCCCCCTTTAGATACTGGAAGGCTGCTGTAAGGTCTCCCCGGAGCCTTCTCTTCTCCAGGCTGAACAACCCCGGCTCTCTCAGTCTGTCCTCATGGGAGAGGTGCTCCAGCCCTCTGATCATCTTTATAGTCCTCCTCTGGACCTGTTCCAACAGATCCATGTCCTTGTTATCTTAGGGGCTCCAGAGCTGGGCACAATACTCCAGTGGGGTCTCACGAGAGCAGAGTAGAGGGGCAGAATCACCTCCCTCGACCTGCTGGCCATGCTTCTTTTGATGCAGCCCAGGATGCTGTTGGCTTTCTGGGCTGCGAGTGCACATTGCCTGCTCATGTTGAGCTTCTGATCAACCAACACCCATAAGTCCTTCTCCTCGGGGCTGCTCTCAAGCCCTTCTCCTCCCAGCCTGTATTTGTGCTTGGGATTGCCATGACCCAGGTGCAGGACCTTGCACTTGGCCTGGTTGAGCTTCATGAGGTTCACACAGGCCCACCTCTCAAGCTTGTCCAGGTCCCTCTGGATGGCATCCCTTCCCTCCATCCTGTTGACGGCACCACAGAGCTTGGTGGCATCGGCAAACTTGCTGAGGGTACACTCAGTCCCAACATCCATGTTGCCAAGAAAGATGCTATATAGTACCGGTCCCAGTACTGACCCCTGAGGAACGCCACTGATGATTATGTCAGTTGCTCCTCTCTTATCCACCAATGCTGTAACACTGTCATAGAAGGCCAACAAATTTGTCAGGCATGATTTGCCTTTAGTGAAGCCATGTTGGCTGTCACCAATCACCTGCTTATTTTCCATGTGCCTTAGCAGAATTTCCAGGAGGATCTGCTCCATGATCTTGCCAGGCACAGAGGTGAGGCTGACTGGCCTGTAGTTCCCTGGGTCTTCCTTTTTTCCCTTTTTGAAAATGGGGGTTATGTTTCCCCTTTTCCAGTCAGCGGGAACTTCACCAGACTGCCATGACTTCTCAAATATGATGGATAGTGGCTTAGCAACTTCATCCACCAGTTCCCTCAGGACCCGTGGATGGATTTCATCAGGTCCCATGGACTTATGCACCTTCAGGTTCCTCAGCTGGTCTCAAACCTGGTCTTCTCCTACAGTGGCCAATTCTTCATTCTCCCAGTCCCTGCCTTTGCCTTCTGTGACTTGGGCGGTGTGGCTAGAGCCCTGGCCGGTGAAGACCGAGGCAAAAAAGTCATTCAGTACCTCAGCCTTCTCCATATCCTGGGTGACCAGGTCTCCTGTTTCCTTCCTGAGAGGACCCACATTTTCCCTTTTATCACCAAGCTTTTCTTGTTGCCCTTGATGTCCCTGGCCAGATTTAATTCTGTCTGGGCTTTAGCTTGCCTAACCTGATCCCTGGCTGCTCAGACAGTTTCTCTGTATTCCTCCCAGTTTACCTGTCTTTGCTTCCACCCTCTGTAGGCTTCCTTTTTGAGTTTGAGTTTCTCCAGGAGCTCCTTGTTCATCCATGCAGGCTTCCTGGCATTTTTGCCTGACTTCCTCTTTTTCGGGATGCATTGCTCCTGAGCTTGGAGGTGGTGATCCTTGAATATTAACCAGCTTTCTTGGGCCCCTCTTCCCTCCAGGGCTTTTTCCCATGGTACCCTGCCAAGCAGGTCCCTCAAGAGGCCAAAGTCTGCTCTCCTGAAGTCCAGGGTAGCGAGCTTACTGTGCCCCCTCCTTGTTGCCATAAGAATCTTGAACTCCACCATCTCATGGTCACTGCAGCCAAGGCTGCCCTTGAGCTTCATATTCCCCAGTAGCCCCTCCTTGTTGGTGAGAACAAGGTCCAGCATAGCTCCTCTCCTCATTGGCTCCTCAGTCACTTGGAGAAGGAAGTTATCATCGACACATTCCAGGAACCTCCTGGATTGCTTATGCTGCTGTGTTGTCTTTCCAACAGATATCGGGGTGTTTGAAGCCCCCCATGAGGACCAGGACTTGTGAATGTGAGGCAGCTCCTATCTGTCTATAGAGGGCCTCATCTGCTCGGTCTTCCTGGTTAGGTGGCCAGTAGCAGACCCTCACTGTAATGTCACCTGTCCCTGCCTTCCCTTTAATCCTGACCCATAAGCTCTCAGTCAGCTCCTCATCCATCCTCAGGCAGAGCTCTGTGCATTCCAGCTGGTCCTTGACATAGAGGGCAACACCGTATCGTTTTGTATATATTGTATATATTTCATTATTTTCTTTTTAATATTATTATATTTTCTTTTCATTATGTTAATATTAATATTCATTAATGTAGTTTAGTTTCTTTTTCAACTCATAAGTTCTCTCTCCTCTCCTCTGAAGTGAGATGCTCTTCCTTCTCTGAATGGGAGAAAGGTAAAAGAGAGCTTCTGTTATTTGTTTTAGTGGCCAGCCCAGCCCAAGCCACGACAAACCGAAAATCTTTCAGCTCAGTTCTGTCTTTCTCCTGCATCATTGTCACAGTAGTAATTCACTGAAGTCAGGTGATTTAATCTTCTGAAAAATGTCATCATGCCGAAGCTTATGTACACAATTTACCCTAGTCCTAATGGATGTGTATAGTAATAGACTCCTAAACATTCCCCCAAGCTGAGCTCCTTTTCCTCCTATGACAGAATCACCTGTCCCTTTCCTTACTCTTCCTCCTAAACGTAATGACTCCATTAAGATCCAAGTTTATTGGTTTAGCTAGCTCTCAGGTTTTAAACTTATGCCAAAACTGATACCACATTCAGGAGTGATACCAGCAGACGGGGAAAAAATATCGTTTTGGTAATCAGCATTCATGAGAGATCACTCCTTTAAAGAAGTCACATGATAGTCTCTTGTTATTCATAATTCATTGTCAGTGAATATTCATCAAGTAATATATCTTTCCTGCAGCACAAAGGACATCCACTTCAAACTCAAGCCAACTATACTGCATAGCATAAAATAGTTAATAAAATAGTTAATATTACAGTAATTGAACTTTTTGTTATCTTATCAGCAAATTCAAAGGTAATAGAATGGCAACCCCCCCCAAAGTTTTTCTGGTTATGAAATTCACATGACAGAGATCTGGAAATAAGTGTGTTACGAGAATACTGAGAGATATATAAAAAAATATTTCTTTCACTGATGAGAAAGATGCTTTCTTTTATCACCATATGTCAAAAGAAAACAAGAAGTAAAAAAAACCCTACTACCATCAAGGATCTGCCACATATTTCATGTAATTTGAAGGAGAAAGATTTGTTTCTCCAAATGTAAAGGAAAAAGAGAAGAAAGTAAATAGCACACAGAACAACTGATACAGTGCTATTCCTGATTCCACTTTCTCCCTATATTATATTATTATATTCTCAACAGCTCATTCCAAAGGAAAAAAAAAACAACAATTGACAATCAGTGTCTTGATATATCTTGATGCAATCCCAAAATCTTGTTTCAACAGTGTTCAAAGGAATAAACACAAAGGGACAACTTGTTTTTCTAGAGTTTTCCAAGCAATCATCAGGTTTTTCTACTATATTGCATTTTTTGGCTACCGAGAAAAGAAAATAATCTGTGTTCCAGTATTCTTGCTGTTAATTAAAAACTACAGACTAAAAGTTTTGGCACATAACTGAAGACCAGACACCATCTTTCAAAGCTCAGCACTCACTCTCATGATGATCACTCTTTCTTTGCTTCCTTGAGATTCTGGACACTTTTTGCAAAGCCTAGATGTTGTTCTTCTCCATGGTACAGAACGTTGTAGCAACATCTGTCATGTAAGGACAGAATGCAATCAGTGAGAATGAAACTGCTAACATGCAAAGGCACACTGCAATAGAATCAGTATGAAAATGCTTTCAAAGTGTCAAAGCAGACTGTGAAACACAAATTTAGTTTGGGCGTTTGCTGTTTTTGAGAACATATTTTCGGGGAGAAGCACGGAGGCTAAATCCTGCCTTCTTACACAGGATGCTGGTGTTCAGAAGTAAAGTGGCAGAGACGGTCTGTGGAGAGCCCCAGAAGAACAGAATTGGAAAAACTCTCTTTTCTGAATGGACTATAGCTGGCTTTAGTGACAGGAAAAAACACCCCTCTACGCTGCCTGTAATGCTGGCAGTTACACTACAGCACAATAATTTCCTATGGAGTACATAAAAGCTAGTCAAAAAGGGAAAAAAACAGCCATGATTAAAACAATAGTAATCTAAGGAGATTATCAATGCTGACCGGTAGTTTTTAACTTCTATAGATTCTTGGTATTCTTTAAAACAATGAAAAACTCCCATATGAATAAGAGAATCTAAATGCCATGCTATTGAATAGCTTAAGGAAAATGGAAATGAAATTGGAAATCTCCCATAGTTTATAGTTAAAAGTTTTACTCAGGAAGACTAAGACACACAGAAAATGGACAGGCCTGAGCAAACTGCATACAGTAGCATAGCAATGGTCCTCCACCTTGCACTAGTTTTGCTTTCTTCTAAATTGTCTTTCATGATTAAAAAACTACTGAGTAATAAGAATCAAGAGAAATAATATCCAGGAACTAACTTGAATTATGCGTGTCGAAGTTTTCAAAGTTTTTTTTCCCTCTCTCTCTTACATCCACACCCAATGAGTGTTAACTTGTGCTTTTCACCTACTAGAAGATAAAAATGATTTAGTTCCTTCTTTGCTGATGCATATTAGCTTCCAAATATACTTGGACTACTGTTCCTAAAAAAGCTAAATCTACTAGTTATTTTTATCTAAAATATTCGTACTAAATTTATTCTTCCTTTAAAAGCCATCAAATTCTATCTTTAGTTGCCATAACATGAATGTAGACTACAAGAAATCATGTAGCAGTCCTATTCTGCAAATCCATTTCCTAATCCTGCCCCATCTTCCTCTCAAGCACTGTTTTCTTTTTTCCCCTCTTCTTGGGGAAGCAGGCTGAGCCAAAAAGCCTGCAACCTGTATTTTTCATGGATCCCATATGTTCCATTTCCCTCAGCTGGCAATAAAGAAGTAGCTGTGCATTAGTAAGCAAATCTCTGTGGGCTACAAGAGCTTCAGAAATAATTCAGGCTTCACATTCCATTATATCAAATTGAGACTATGTGTTTGACAGAACAAATGCATATTTAAGGAAGAAGAACAAAATGTATACTCAGACTTAAAACTTTTCCTTGAACTAAATTTCCCTCTTTGACTGGATTTGTCAAGCCTCACAATAGGTAGCCACCAGTTTTCAGCATGGAAATGTGTTCTCGTCATTTAAACTTTCTATCATGTTTTTATTTATTGAAAAATACCGTTTTTGTACTAAATAAAAGGAAAAAATGGAGCAGCTTCCGAATTTAATTCTTCTGCTGCTAAAGGATGTCCCATATGATGCCAATAACAGTTTAGATTCTTGCTTGTGTGTGTGTAATAGGAAGTACTATAGCAACCAGGAACAAAAAACTGAACACGAGAAGAAAACTTGTTTGAAACAGACAAAATCCATCAGACAGCAAGAACTCCAAATACATATCCTTGCCTTGTGAAGGAGCTGCCACAAAAGGAGACTCAGTAAACGTACTGACAATGAGAACAACATAAGAATATATGGTAACTTTTCTGTAAACACAGTAATAATCAATGGGCAAGTCAGTGTAAATGGACAAAATTAAGGTACCGTATGTTCCTGATGTTATCTGTAGTGAGTTGACCCTGGCTGGATGCCAGGTGCCCACCAAAGCCACTCTGTCACTCCCCCTCCTCAGCTGGACCAGGGAGAGAAAATATAACAAAAGGCTTGTGGGTCGAGATAAGGACAGGGAGAGATCACTCAGCAATTACCATCACGGGCAAAACAGACTCGACTTGGGGAAAATGAAGTTAATTTACTAACAATCAAATCAGAGTAGGATAGTTGGAAATAAAAACTAAATCTTAAAAACACCTTTCCCCCCACCCCTCCCTTCTTCCCAGGCTCAACTTCACTCGTGGCTTCTATACCTCCGCCCCTGGAGCGGCACAGGGGGACAGGGAATGGGGATTATGGTCAGTTCATCCCTTGTCTTTTCTGCCACTCCTTCCTCCTCAGGTGGGAGGACTCCTCACACTCTTCCCCTGTGTTGTGTGAAAGGGGCAAAGCGGTTTTGGCAGAAAATAAACCCCCTTGCGTTCTAACACTCCTCACCGAGGTGGGAGGCTAGGTGCGGCTAGGTTTAAATTCTGAGTGATGCCCAATTCAGCACTATCAGTCCAATCGCATTTAATATGCATTAAACTGTTACGATTTGGATACACTAATAGTGGACTGCACCTTCAGTCTAGTCGTGCTCACGAACTAGCACGGCCACTCTCCAGTCTTTGGTCGCGTTCAGTGAGAAACCAAAACGACTAGCTACTTAAACAGTGCAGTTTATTTAAACAACAGGTATATAGGTTCTTAGGATTGCCGGTGATAAATACACTGTCTGCAAAGCACGTGCAAATGAAAGTATTGTTACATATACAAAACGCGCGACAAAGTTATAAACGATACAGCCTGGCTATAAATGTAGGAGAGAGAGTCTCTAGAGAAATTTCTAAGTTTCCCGAGGAAGCACTCGGTATAGTCTAAGTCTTACCCAAAGGCGTCCCTATGGGGGGTGGGAGGGAAGAAAGGCTCAGCCCGTCGACTGATCCCAGAAGTCAGTAGTGGAATTCTTCGCAATGGTGCCTTCCCTGGGTATCCCCCCTCTCTTGGGCTATTTTTATACTATTTTTTTATCTTCAAGGTGGAGTTTGAGTGACTTTAGTCATACATACTTTTATTATGATTGGTGTAAAATTCTCTCGCTTCACAATTAAAGGTATAGTTTACAAGAAATTCAGGGTGCAGACTCAAGAAGGA
Source organism: Rissa tridactyla (assembly GCF_028500815.1). Classification (NCBI taxonomy): domain Eukaryota; kingdom Metazoa; phylum Chordata; class Aves; order Charadriiformes; family Laridae; genus Rissa; species Rissa tridactyla. The sequence goes on from NC_071496.1 coordinate 7,687,355, forward strand.
GTGGTCGCACCTTGGAGGCGGGTAGCCTTCGGGATGGAGGTGTGTTTTGGTATTATAATGACATTATAATGAGCAAAGTTCGCTCTTTTGCTTTTTTGAAGTGCTAGGAAAAAAATAAAACCAAACAGTATTACTGTCTTTCTGAGAACAACAAGGTAAGCCAGATGATCTCTTTAAAAAGAAAGTAAATCAACTCAAAAAAAAAAGACAAACATTAAAACAAGACCTTTCCTCCCTCCTCTCTCACGTTCAACTTCCCTCCTTCACTCCGGACTCCTCTATCCCAGTGCCAAGCAGCACAGCAAGGATGGGGGATTATGGTCAGTACATAGCGGTTTCTGTGTGTCACTCCTTCCTTCTCATACCTTTCCTCTGCTCCAGCGTGGGCTCTCCACGGCCTGCAGTCCTTCAGTAATATCCATCTGCTCCAGCACAGGTCCCCCATGGGCTGCAGGGAATACCACCACCATCATCGTTTTCTCAGAGGTGCCACATGCTCCCCTGATTGGCTCAGCTTTGGCCTGCAGTGGGTCCATTGCTGGGCTATATGGAACTGCCTGTGTGCAGCACAGGGCAGCCCCTTACTTCTTCTCACAGAGGCCACCCCTGCAGCCCCTCTCGCTACCAAAAAATCCCTACTGTGATTTAACAAAGAAGGCTCTCCAACTAAAACTTTAAATATCCTTAAAATTAATAGCTAAATTGCTCATTCGCTCTGATTCTTGCAATCTTGTGAGGAAAACCATCAAGTGTTAAGTTCAGGATCAAGAGGTTACAGCGTGGTTAAGACTTCCCACTAGTATTTGGGCTTTGCCATATTGATTTATCAAACCGCTCATTTTTTTTCATGTGTACTCCTGCCTTGTAATGTACTTATTTCTTTATTATTTTTTTTTCCTATCAGCTTTCCCATGATAGGAGAACTTAAAAAAATACAAATACTGAAAAACAGTTCCAGCAAAACACTCTTTATAAGAAGTTATGTTTGATTAGCGCTAACTGATAGAGATGAAAGAAAGATTCAGTCACACAACCTGACCTTCAGGTAGGTCAAAAGACAATTCCTTTCTCTCTTGTCTCCCTTGCTATTTTTTCACACACCAAAAGATATGCATTTAGCAGATGTAACAATCTTAAAGGCTGAATCTAGCTTCAAACTACCATTTGACCTTCATCATTACGTCAGTACAGCTGCAATAGCACAATTATGTTTTTTGACCAAGGTTCAGTAACACAACAGAGTGTAGCCTTCATTGAGGACTAGTGCTTAGTGTTTAATTAAAATGCAAATTTAATTAAAATGCAGGGCCACGATCTCATTGCAATTACTCAGATGTGGTGGGATAGCTCACATGACTGGAACACTGTCATGGATGGCTATGTCCTTTTCAGGAAAGACAGGCCAGCGAGGCGTGGTGGTGGAGTTGCTCTTTATGTCAGAGAGCATCTGGAATTTATCGAGCTCTCCCTGGGGGCGGATGAAGAGAGGGTCGAGAGCTTGTGGGTAAGGATTAAGGGGCAGGCAAATATGAGGGACACTGTTGTGGGGGTTTATTACAGGCCACCTGATCAGGATCGGGAAGCTGATGAGGCTTTCTACAGACAGCTGAAGGTAGCCTCACAATCGCAGGCCTTGGTTCTCATGGGGGACTTCAATCACCCCAATATCTGCTGGGAAGACCACACAGCCAGGCACGCACAGTCCAGGAGGTTCCTCCAGTGCATTGATGACAACTTTCTGACACAGGTGGTACAGGAGCCAACAAGGAGAGGAGTGCTACTGGACCTAGTACTGACAAACACAGAGGGACTGGTGGAGGACATGAGGGTTGGGGGCAGCCTTGGCTGTAGTGATCATGAGAAGATAGAGTTCAGGATTGTGGGTAGCGTGCACAAATCAACAAGTAGGATTGCAACCTTGGACTTCAGGAGGGCTAACTTTGACCTCTTCAAGAAACTGCTTGGAGAGATCCCGTGGGCTAGGGCTCTCGAAGGCAAAGGGGCTCAAGAGAGCTGGTTGGTATTGATGCAGTGAAATGCCGAAGTTAAGACTCAATAGCCTTGGTGACTACTAAGCAGGTATTCTTTATTGCAGCGCCGGGCGCACAGGGGATTGATTGATCCACCTAATGTGCGCGCCGACTGATTTAGATGTACGGTTTAAACACATACTATGTATGCATATTCACTAGTTTTCCAAGAAGTGATTACCTATTCATTACCTCGTTATTACAGGTTACTGCCCACTCCCACATGCGCGCTAGAGTCTCTCGGTGGTCTTCAGAGGTTTACTTCCTCCACTCCTCTTCATCGTTGTGACTTCTGGGTCAACTGCAGGCCTCTACTCCTTTATTCTTGCTGGCGCATCAAAAGTGTTAGCTTTGACTAGTCTCTGCATTCCTCAGTAACCCTGGGCCCCTTGTTTTGAGAGATAAGCTTCTACTACAAGGTTATATTGTCCTAAAGCATTCTTTCTTTAAAAATAGGAGATAAGTTCTGCCATTTAGTACTACAACTGTTGCATCTGCTCTTTGTACAGCCTTAAGGTGCCTAGTCTCCTAAATTAAGCTCCTACTCTAATTTACAGTTCTAATATATTAAGCTCCTACTTAAATTAGTTTACGGCTTTAATATATGAAACCCTACTTCAGTATTCAGATACCACTTTCTCCAAGCTCAGGATCGGTGCATCCCTAAGAGCAAGAAATCAGGCAAGGGAAGCAGGAGACCTGCATGGTTGAGCAGGGAGCTTCTGAAAAAGCTCAAGTGGAGCACATGGAAGAAGGGACTGACCACTTGTACTGAATGCTGTCAGAGTATGCAGGGATAAAATGAGGAAAGCCAAGGCCTCCTTGGAATTAAACCTGGCTAGGGATGTCAAGCTCAACAGGAAGGGTTTCTTCAAGTATATCAGAGGCAAAAGGAAATCTAGAGAAAATGTGGGCCCACTGTTGAATGAGACATGAGCCATGGTGATGGAGGATGTGGAGAAGGTGGAGTTACTGAATGCCTTCTTTGCTTTGGCCTTTACTGCTCAGGCCAGCCCTCAGGAGTCCCAGACTTTGGAGAAAGTAACAGGGAAAGTCTGGACAAAGGAAGACTTCCCCTTGGTTGAGGAGGATCAAGTGAGGGATCAATTAAGTCAATTAGACATCCACAAGTCCATGGGTCCTGATGGGATGCACCTGAGAGTGCGGAGGGAGCTGGCAGAAGTCATTGCTGGGCTGCTCTCCATCATCTTTGAAAGGTCCTGGAGAACAGGCGAGGTGCCTGAGGACTGGAGGAAAGCCAATGTCACTCCAGCCTTCAAAAAGGGCAAGAAGGAGGACCCAGGGAACTACAGGCCAGTCAGCCTCACCTCCATCCCTGGAAAGATGATGGAACAGCTCGTTCTGGGCATCATCTCAAAGCATGTGGAGGAAAAAGAAAGCTATCAGAAGTAGGCAACATGGATTCACCAAGGGGAAATCATGTCTGACTAATCTGATAGCCTTCTACGATGGCATGACTGGATGGAGAGATGAGGGGAGGGCAGTAGATGTTGTCTACCTTGACTTCAGCAAGTCTTTTAACACAGTCTCCCACAGCATCCTCATAGGGAAGCTTAGGAAGAGTGGGCTAGATGAATGGACAGTAAGGTGGATAGATAACTGGTTGAAAGACAGAGCTCGGAGGGTCGTGATTAGGGGCACAGAGTCTAGTTGGAGGTCAGTGACGAGTGGTGTCCCCCAGGGGTCAGTACTGGGTCCAGTCCTCTTGAATATATTCACCAATGACCTGGATGAGGGGATAGAGGGCACCCTCAGCAAGTTTGCTGATGACACAAAGCTGGGAAGGGTGGCTGACACAGTGGAAGGCTGTGGCACCATTCAGTGAGACCTGGACAGGCTGGAGAGTTGGGCAAAGAGGAACCTTATGAAATTCAACAAGGGCAAGTGTAGGGTGCTGCACCTGGGGAGGAATAACCCCATGCACCAGGACAGGTTGGGGGCTGACCTGCTGGAGAGCAGCTCTGCAGAAAGGGATCTGGGAGTCCTGGTGGACAACAGGATGACCATGAGCCAGCAATGTGCCCTCGTGGCCAAGAAGGCCAATGGCATCCTGGGGTGCATCAAGAAGAGTGTGGCCAGCAGGTCGAGGGAGGTTATCCTCCCCCTCTACTCTGCCCTGGTGAGGCCACACCTGGAGTACTGTGTCCAGTTCTGGGCTCCCCAGTTCAAGAGGGACAGGGAACTGCTGGAGAGGGTGCAGCAAAGGGCTACCAAGATGATGAGGGGACTGGAACACCTCTCTTATGAAGAAAGGCTGAGGGATTTGGGTCTCTTCAGTCTGGAAAAAAGACAGCTGAGGGGGGATCTTATCAATGCTTATGAATACTTAAAGGGTGGGTGTCAGGAGGATGGGGCCAGGCTCTTTTCAGTGGTGCCCGGGGACAGGACAAGAGGTCATGGGCACAAACTTGAGCATAGGAAGTTCCACCTAAACGTGAGGAGGAACTTCTTTACTTTGAGGGTGGCAGAGCACTGGAACAGGCTGCCCAGAGAGGTGGTGGAGTCTCCGTCTCTGGTGACATTCAAAACCTGCCTGGACGCATTCCTGTGCAACCTGCTCTAGGTGACCCTGTTCTGGCAGGGGGGTTGGACTAGATGATCTCCAGAGGTCCCTTCCAACCCCTGTCATTCTGTGATTCTGATTTTCTGTCTTTGTTGTTGCCATTGATGTATATCCTAGCAGGTCAGTGCAGTGAGGGGGAGAGGGAATAGACACGATGCTGTAAAGGTGCCAATGTCAAAAATGAGGGTTGCTTCTGCCGTGCTGCTAGTGGGATCATTGGAGATGTTGTCCATTCCCATGATGTCATTAGCGGAGTTCATCATTCATTAGTGGATGTTCGTCGTTCCTGTTAAGAAAGAAAAGAAAGAACTGTCTCGGTGTGGAAAGCCTATCAGGTTACCCCTTTTATACTGCAGGATAAATCCATATGGTACTGATTTTTAGCTCGACTCCATCATTGTCTATAGCGTCCCATGCTAAAGACCCTTGTGGCTTATTTAGGGTCACTGGTATTACTCCCACGGGTGGTATTTTTACCATCGCAGGCTGTCCTGGTTTTAGTGAAGACCAGGTATGCCCCGTTGTTCAGGGTTTTTTCCAGAGGAGATGCTGAAAAGGCTCGAGCAGATGGACTTCTATAGGGACCATACCGATTATTTATTTGTTGTATAGCTTTAGAGAGGCAGTTGTCCCATTGTCCTTCATGTGGTTTAAGGTATTTTTTCAGTAACCCATTGGCTTGTTCAACTATACCATTGGATTGTGGGTAATAGGGTCTATGAAATATCCATTTAATTCCTCCTTGTTTTGCCCATTCTTGCACTTCTTTGTTAGCAAAATGCGAGCCATTATCACTCTGGATGGAGTCTGGAACAGGTAGTATCGAAAACCATGAAGAAAGGCCTTGGATGGTATTTTGTCCATTAGCTTGTCAGCATTTAGTAGCTGCAAGAAGTTCAGCTATTATTTCTACACCGGTTAGGATGTATTTATATCTGGCAGAGGGTTTTAAAGGACCAATATAATCTATTTGCCAAGTAGACCGCAGGGTTTTCCCTTCACTGATATTTTGGTGGTGCTTTAGCAGGGTGATGTGTTTGTAATTTTAATTTACGCTGGGGGCATTCGGTGAGGATAGTTTCACATGTTTTCCTGCTAAGGGGCCAGCCTCGGCTTTGAGCTGAAAAGCTTCTCAGCCCATATGGCCTAGTTTCTGATGTAACCATTCCCCCAACCGATACCATGTGGGATCTAAAGAATCCTCAGCTTTTATCTTCCTAACTTTTGTCAGCTCATCCACCTTTTGGTTCCAGTTTGTAGATGGTTTATTGTCATTGGCATGAGCTTTCACCCATCCTATTTGAATTGCCAATCTTCAATTCTCCAGATTGGGGATCTGTTTATTTCCCAATTTAAGGCTTCCCATTGTCAAAGCCACTGGGTGGTGCCTGCCCACACAGCATATGAGTCCACATATATAAATTTTGCTTCATTTTGTGCTGCTAAAACAACCGCTCTTAATTCTCCTACTTGGGCACTGCCCTCTCCTTCTTCGACAAATTGTTTACTGTTTTTGATTTCTAAAGCAACAGCTCTATATTGCCATTTGCCATTTCCTCTCTTTGCTGAAGCATCAGTAAACCAAACACTCTCAGTTGCCGTATCTTCGGTAAAGGTGGGTGCATCCAAGATCGGTGAAGGTTTAAATGGCTGTTGTAGTGCTAGTGGGTCAGTGTTAATAGGCATTTGTAATTTAGAAACTTTTGTGTACCCTTCAGTCAGCTGCATTTCATCTGCTACCCCCACAAGGTAAGCATACCATTTCCTAACAGTGGATTTTTGTGCAATCCCTTCTGGGGGAGGGATCATTTCCAATAGATTAAATGGACCTCTGATTTGAACAGCTTGCTTCTGCCATATTTTCCCAACTTGTTTGATTGCTTGTACTAAGGACAAAAGGCCCTTTTCCCATTCAGAATATCTTTGTTCTGTCTCTTTAAATGCAGTTGAGCTAAACAGTATAGGTCTTTTCGGTCCATCAGGACCGGTTTGGAATAGATTACAATAAGTGCCATGTTCTGCAAAAACCCATTCCGCTATAATAGGGTTGTGAGAATGGACAGGTCCTAGAGATCGATATGTTTTTAATTCTTGGATTAGGGTTTTAACTGCCTCTTCATGTTCTGAGTCCCATTTCCATGGTTTTCCTTTTTGTAAAAGTGAATACAGTGGGCGGGCAGTGATGGAGAATCCCAGTACATGTTTTCTCCGGTACCCTAAAGCACCCATCAACTGTTGTAATTCTTTCCTAGACTGAGGCATCTGTGATTGCTCTATTTTATCCAGAGTGTTCGGTGGAGCTGCTGCACTGCCAGCAATCCACCAAGTGCCCAGAAATTTTACTTCCCTGCTTGGCCCTTGACACTTTTCATGTGGGATTTCTATATTTGCTGCATGTAATGCTTGCCAAACTGCTTCTGCTGCTTCCTTCATCTCTTTGGGAGAGTTTCCTCCAATTAAAATATCATCTCCATCAGGGAGTGAAACAGTCTGTAAAAGTTCAGCAAGCGCAGCATGAGCAATTGTGGGTGAGTGTTTATATCCTTGAGGAAGTCTGTTAAAGGTATATTGAATGCCTTCCCAAGTAAAAGCAAATTTTTCTTCATCCTCTTCCTGTAAGGGGACCACGAAAAACATATCTTTCACATCTAGTACTGCCATCCAAGGATGTGAGGCGGCTTGCAAGGCAGCTGTTAGAGTTGCAATATTAGGGACTGCAGCTGTCATTGGGGCTGTGTTTGCATTTAAGCACCGATAATCGATTGTTAAACGCCATTTCCCGTCTGGTTTACAGACTGGCCAAACTGGAGAACTGAAAGGGGAGTGGGTTCTGAAAATAATTTGTCGTTTTTCTAAATCTGCAATTAATTCTGAAATTCCAGTCCGTGCCGCAGCAGAAATTGGGTACTGCGGGACATTAATGATCTTTGATTCAGGGAGCACTGGAGCTGCGCGGAGTACATGTACTGTGGCAGCTTGTTGCCTTTTGTTAGGATTGAGATTGGCGTTTGAACCAAAGGCCATAAACTACCATCTGGCAAGTGCCAAGTCCGGCTGTTTAAAGCATCAAAACCTAAGATATTTTCATGGTGATCTTTAACTGCAAAGCAAATAGATGTCATGCGCTTTTCACTCAGGAGCCACAGTTAACCTTTGCGGTTTGGCGCACAGTGCTGGTTCCCGTACGTAACTCTGGTACTTTTAACTCTTTGCCGTCTGGGTCGTATGCCTAGCTTGTCAGCATCCTGCTGTGTAATGATTGAAATTTGTGCTCCAGTATCAATTAAGAATTTTGTTAATTGTTTTCGGGGACCGACTGGAATTAAAATGTAAGGGCTGTTCTCATTTAGCCATTGATAAGCTTCTACTTGCCGGACAGGCAGGCCCAATTGCTGTCCGGGCACTACTAGTTTTTTGGTTCTGTTTTTTGTAATTGATCGCTATGAGAGGAGAAAGGGCTATTTCCTTTTCTAGGAGCTGGCGACGGAGGATTTGGAGCGTTTGGATTATCACGTTTCTGGAATGCTTGAATTAGACTCAGAATGACGCTGGGAGACTGTCTCTGAATCGCAGTTCTAGGGATTCCTAGTGCCAATGCTTGCTTCTATAACTCATTTCTCCACTCCCGGTCTTTTAATTGCCGGTCAGAGTATTTTTGTTCCTGAGGGTAGTTCCAAATTCGCCCAACAATGCAACCTGTATTTCTTGTTTTGTTGGGAATTTCACTCCATCCTGTTTCTCGCACATGATTGATGGCTTCATGCATTAACATTGCCCATGTGGGGACCTCCTTGCAATTTGTCTCATCCTCTTCGCCATCCTCTGTACCCTCACCGTCTTTTATGGCTTGTGTGAAATTCATTATATCATTGTAATTTAAGTTTCTATGGATTTCCTCCTTTTTCGCAATAAGGAAGGTTTTGAGTGCAGCAGGGGCCCCTTTTATTAATGGCTTAAGCATATTAGGAATTACAGGCGCTGAGATAGGAGCGTTGATGGGGTCGCGTTCATGCATGGCCTGAATACAGGCAGCCTTTGTAAAAGCTGTGGAGAGTTCATTCATGGATTTTATAGGTATTACTAGGGGTTCTCCCCTTTCTAAGGCATCAGTGACACTAGCCCAATATGCTACTCTGCTGGTTAGCGAGTGGGGATTTTCCGGGGGGTCGGGGACATGAATTTAAGAAGACACAGGGACCCCAATAGCCGTTGGCTTCCTCACCATCTATCAAGATTCTATCTCCCCCGTTAAGGACACTCTCCATAGATATTCAGTTTCAGTTCCTCCAGGATTACGGCCATAGCGATCTTGTAAATTGGCCATCTGAATTGGATCAAATGGAGTTGTTTTAGTAGTTTTTCATTTTGTACCGCCCCTAGGTCCTGTAGTTACTTCCGATTTAACAATTGGTCTGACTGGGAGTGGGGGAGACTCAGGTGGATGATAGTAATTATCTCCATCCGAGTCATCACTACTGGAAGCACCCCATATATTACCGTCCCAGTCTTCGGGAGACACAATTAATTTTCTGATTTATGTTGGGGGGTGGTGGTTGGTGATTGCAGTAGCATCATTTCAATGCGTTCTCCAAGTTTTTGGCGTTTTGATTGTGCCTCTTGAAGTTGGGCTTTCTGTTGTTCTATTTTAACTGACAACACCAGTTCAGTGGATTTGCGCCCCTGTATTTCATCCTGCAAGTCCTGTATTTTTCTAATGAGATTTCCTCTTTCCTGACAGACAGCTTCTAGGCACACTCCCAACATTTTGCAAATTATGCTTTTATCTTTTCCATCTTTAGTTGTACTTCTAGCTTCAGTTAACTGTTTCTCTACCTCTTCCCAGTTATGCCAATTATTACAAGCCCATTCCTCTGGGAAGGTGGGAATCAGTTGGATATCGTGTCTCTGTAAGTATTCGGTGATTTTATTTGCCATCCTGCCAACTACGCCAATTTGTTGCCGATGAAAATATTTGACACGGTTATGATTTAACAGGTTATGTTACGTTCTGGTCCATTGTGTTGTTCTGTGGCCCAGGTTGGGAGGGAGATCACGCCACGTACCGAGTGGCCTGAAGCGGGGCTGGGGTGAGGGTGGTGTTGCACCACCACAAAAATATGCAAGGATTATACTCAGCCACTTATATCAGTAGGACGCTGTGCACTCCCAGCAGTGGACAACAGATGTCGGACACTGCGAGCGCTACAGCTTCGGGAGGAAGGGAAGGCCTCAGGGGTCCAGCAACGAGGCAAGGAGTTCTCTGGACCGCCGCCATCAAGGGAGAGAGAGCACTACGCAGCAAACTTTCTAATTTATGTTGACTGTGATGTTCATGGTATGAAATAATCCTGTTGGCCAGCTTGGGTCAGGTGCCCAGGTCTTGCTCCCTGCACCTGGCAAGGCTTGAAAACACTGAGACCTTGAATCCCACATAGCCTAGCTGGCTATAAAGTAAACATCTTCACCAATTCAGACACTAGAGTCTTCTAAAAGTGCAGTTTTCCCAAGCATTAGAAGAGAAATTAATCATGTGTCGCTCAAACCAGGACAATGGTGAGAAACTAAAATGTATTCCTTTGTCAGCAACTACTGTTGGAAGACCCATAGAAAGCATTGCTGAGGATTTGAAGAAACAACTATTAGAAGAAATTACACAGTGTGGTGAGGAGAAACAACTGGACTCCAGACGATCCAATGTGAATCAACAGAAGCCGTTTATTAAGCACAGATCATCATCTTTTATACCCTGTGTTGTAGCCGTACACGCCACTCGCTTATTTCCGATTAGCTAGTTACACTGTCCACGCGCTGTCCATGCAGTTCATTCACACATCAGATTGGTTACAAGAATTCACATAGTAAATTGCTTAGTCATTAGCACAACATGTTTTCTACCTTCTCAGTTCCCGTTTTTCCCACGTACTAATTCCATCTTCTACCACCTGTTTTGCCCTTAATCTAATCTCTCACAGTAGGGAGGCTGGCTCACATGGCCATTTTCTCTCAGACACATTACTACAATACCCCCTTTTTCTTCTTGAGCCAGCCAGACCTTATGCATGGCATTTTCTACTATGTCAGTCACTTTGCGAAGAACACACGAGGCTACCATAATCAATAATAATATAACCAACAATAGCATGAGCCCTTGCTTTAGTAAATCTGATAACCATCCCGTTATACCCCATGAGCTTAACCAATCATCGAAACCATTTTTGACCACTTTTAATTTGGACATGTTATCCTTCAGCTCCCGTAACTGCTTATGAATGGATGATGAGTGGTCAGAAAGGTTCATACAACACATACCTTCAAAATCTTCACATCCATGACCCTGAGCTAACAGCAAAAAATCAATAGCCGCTCGATTCTGCAACGTAGCATGCCGAATGCTATCAACATCAGTAAGCAAGCTAGATAGGATTTCAGTTGTAAGGTTTATCTGTTTACTTGCCCAACACCCTAACTTTCTAATATCTCCTAGGGCTTTCCCTGCCACAACCCCGGGGGCTAGCAAGGATGTTACAACCGTAGTGGGTAGATCCCAAAACTGGACTTCTTCGTTACATGTTGAATCAAGGGTCACAACAGATCGTTTCGACCGTGCATGCCGATTCGTCACGTTCCACACCGTGGTGTTCAATAGATCTTTCAGTGACAACTTAAACATGGTCAATTTACCTATATAACATGGTCCTCCCACAGGTCGCACAGGAACACCTTGCCAGGCACGATCACCACAAATCAAAAATAATCCTGGGCATAGGGCCTTTGCCGAATTGTTGTTTCAATGATTCCACACCCCTGTGGTGTCTCCACAAAAGTTCACTAGGGTCGTGTTAAACGTTGGGTAAACTGAATTGAATCCTGCTGTATTAAAAGGAGCCGAAATACCAAGGGCTCTTAATTTTGTGCTCAGCTGCAGTGCTTTGCTCCCAAAGAAGACACAAGACCCGTTACGTGGAATGGAACCGAGCAAATCAAGTTCTTGTGGTGGGACAGGGGCAGTGACGTTAAGTGAATTAATAATTAGACCGGTCAACGCCGCCAGTCCTATAAATTTCGTACTATTGTGCTGACAGAGCGTGTTGTATATGGCTGGGATGGACACCTTGTTGGTCTGATTACAAGCTTGTTCTAACGTCAATTTCAACACAGACGCATTCCGAACGTACCCAGAAAAAACTTGGGGGTCATATATGGGGACTCCTATTAAACATGTTCGAAAAGGATCCCCTGGGGTTGCCATAGATAGGCAAAAGGAATCTTGCCCCGTCTGATTAGCTATTGTCACCCATATGTTTTCTCGGGGCGTGATAGGTACTGCAGGATGGCAGATGCAAATTCCGATCACAAGGATAAGCCCGACACTAATTCCCATTGGCATCTTCAAATATCAGTACCCTTGCCCTTCTTTCTGCGCTGTCGATGACCGAACCTGTTGCTACAGTGACGTACTACCTGTTCCCACTGGTCCTCCGGAACTGACCAAACCTCTGGCAGCAGCACTGTGTAACAGCACTGTATGCCACACACCCTGACCAGTCCTTGTGAATGGTAGGCTTCCCTAATCTCCTGTCGTTCAGCCAGCTCGTGTTGAGGTGAACCTGGCTCTATATGCCCTGTTGCAATAGCTAAACGAATTAAACCCGTCACCTTACTTAGTTCCTTATTAAAACACACAGCACACCGGGCCGCAGCGCGTGGTCTTTTATACCACCACCAGCCTCGACAATCCTCACAAGGCACAAAGATCCATGGGTCACAGTTCCACACCTAGGGCACTGCACTTCTTCAGCCCTCACCGTCGTTGTTGGTGTTGTGGGGTAACTCATTCGAATCCGTCTTCTCAAACCAGGGCTTTATCCACTTGGCTGGTACCCATCTGGTTCCGGCATCTACACCAGCCGCCGCGCCGGGGACATGGTCCCTTTAAATCACCCCCCCCGGGGGCCTGGCCGGTCCCACCGCTGCCCGCTGCCTCCTGCGTCGCTCCGCCTTCATATCTTGTAAGGTCGATAACACCAACCACCATGTCGTCGCCAACGGTGATGCCTCTTTGTCTCCTTTACTTATCACTTCCCACAGTTTTTTCCCAACAGCCTCCCATATTTCTGGTTTAAAAGCTGTCTGGGGCTCTGGTGCGAATCCGTTCTCTCTGCACCAGGTTAACAACCTTCGGAGCATACGCTCATCGTATTTCACCCCTCTCTTAGAGAGGATATGCAGGAGAAGTCTTAATATAGCCCCTTCTTCTTTTGTTACTTGTTGCCCCATCTCCTGACCCGGCTGCTCACCTCTCGCTGGGTGTCCGTGGCCACGTCGTCTGTTTCCTCTATTCCGGATTGCCGCCCAATCCGCCCGGTCTCAGTCCAGCTGAGCCGTCCTCCAGCCGGAGGATCTCCTTCTGGGTCTTCCGCCCCTCGCATTCCATTGCTCAAGCCAAGCGCCGATCGGTATCGCGTCGGGGTCACCATCTGAGGAGAAATAACTGGACTCCAGACGATCCAATGTGAATCAACAGAAGCCGTTTATTAAGCACAGATCATCATCTTTTATACCCTGTGTTGTAGCCGTACATGCCACTTGCTTATTTCTGATTAGCTAGTTGTACTGTCCACGCGCTGTCCATGCAGTTCGTTCACACATCAGATTGGTTACAAGAATTCGCGTCGTAAATTGCTTAGTCATTAGCACAACATGTTTTCTACCTTCTCAGTTCCCATTTTTCCCATGTACTAATTCCATCTTCTACCACCTGTTTTGCCCTTAATCTAATCTCTCATAGTAGGGAGGCTGGCTCACATGGCCATTTTCTCTCAGATACATTCCTACACTTCAGAGTTATCTGGCAGTCTAGGCTCGGCAGTTAACCCTTTTGTCACATATTTAATTCACTTTTGGTAAGAAATGAAGAAGGAAAGAAATGCCAGCATCCTTTTTCCAACTTAGAAGTGTGAAGAAAATGAAAAACTTAGGCCACTCAATAGGATGAACTTCACCCTAGCTTTGGAGAGCTTTCTGTGAACTCAAGGAGGGAAGACGCTGAAGCATGAAAGTGACCCGCAGCCATACGCCCTTGCCCGATAACAAACCCATGGAAACCGGTTCTGAGCATGTAGCAGACAGAGGATGAAAAACAGCCCAAGCCACTGTCTCCAATCACGCAGCCACACGAAGGAAATCCCACTGTGCACATGAACATTAAGGACTGATTGGCTGACACTGGAAAAGCCTAGGACTGTAATTGGGCAATAGCCCACATATAGAATATGCAACCTGTTACTTATGCTTAGGGTCCCTCAGAACTAGGGTGGGTATTGTGATGGTGTGCTCCCCCTCCCCAGGTGCCAACCTGACCTTTGTCTCCCATAACCCTGCCCAAGCAATAACCACCCGTGGTGGTCATAACGAGTGCATGTAGTCATGGTGGCCGCACCGGGCTCAATGTAGTTTCAGGGAGACAGATAACAACGCAATAGCCAAGGGCTAACCTGAGCAATGCTGGTACTGTGGTCAATATGCAAATATGACTATAGGTAAATCATCTTACCTCCATAAATAGTGAACAGCCCAAGAGCCCTTTGAGCTCTCCTGCACGGCAGCGGGCTGCACGACAGGATCTTCCCTTGAGCAGGGATGCCCACTCAAGGTTACTTCTTGAGATTTAGAGATTCCTTGCCACAACAGATCCTCGGTAAGTGACTAAGAGCATGCTAAACTTTGAAATCTTAGCTAAGTGATATAAAGGACTGATTGCGCATATATAATCCTTTAGGCATAAACCGTTGACCAAATCTGGGACTAGGATTGGATCCAGCCGCACCTAGACTCCTCTCTGAGAAGGAGTTTAGAAAGCCAGGGGGTCCTTTCTGAACCTCATGACTCAACGGGAGGGTCTCCCTGACAGTTCTGTCTGACCCTGGCCTCTGTGCAGTAAATAACCAAGTGTGCCTTGCCATCTCGAATCTTGTTAAAACACTGTTGCATTTACCATCAAACTTTGTTAAATCCCTGTTTTATATTAACAAATGTATTGCTGCTTCTCTCTACAAGTGAAGTGCATCACTCCATCCGCGACAGGTATACGTATTGCAGTAAAGAATTTCCCTTTGTAATTCTATACTTAAGTGTGTCTGTATCTCCTTCCTTGGTCGGCAACAAAGAATCCCGTGACAGAAGCCATGCGAGCAATGGAAACTGGTAATTCCTGCCAACAGGTATCAGTAAGAGAGAGCAGTTCACATCTAACAACGGACAAGACAGAGGTGACATTGTTTCAGCAGCTTTTTTCTTTCAGAAATATTACTAAGCATGATTCATCCTTGCTTACAATTTGCATTTCCAGTGTTTGAAATCATTTCACTTCTATCGATTGCTGACAAATATCATCAGTGATAGGTGTCAAGGACAAAAACTCTCCCGAATTTTCCTTGTGGTCTTGGCATGCTGTAAAAACTGTGTTTTATTATCAATAAAATACTTGAACTCAATTTTAAATCTAATCCTTTCAGTTCCAGGAACAAGATGAAGAATAATTATATTTTTCCTGCTGTCATAAAAAAAAATCTTTGTGGCTGTTTGGCAAAATAAATCTTGTAAGTGCAGAATGCCTCTGAACACATTCACTCACGGCAAACACGAGCAAGATTTTTAAGTTTTATTCAGCAGATTGCTAACACAATAAACTGCATGGGAGTCAACTTCTTCGGAGGAATATCTGAAATTCAACTTGGCTTAGTTATACTGCTAGTGGTAGTTTAACCACTTTCAAATAGCTAAAAGATTAACAATTTCTATACTTGCTTAGTCTACAGAAAAAAATTAGTTCTTCAAAAAACTGTACTGACTACCACATTTAAACTTCCAGGACAAGCTACTTGGTATCTTAAAAAACGTATTAGCTAGCCAGTGTGAAACTCTCATATTCTCCTGGGAAACCTTACCAAATAACCACTGCGAACCACCACTACCAAATAACCACTGAGCCACCAAAGCTTGATACCCCACCCAGCCGAGGTACTGCACAACCCCCACAGACACCCGCAGCTTGAGGCAAACCACACTACTCCCCACACCCCCAAAGCAACCAGCTACCAGGCAACTGCCCCTGCCTGTTACAACCAGGGACTGAGAGTCTGGTAAATAGGTAAATGTAACTCCTTGTGAAGAACAAACATACCACATCCCCGAAGAGACTGGAGGGACCGATAACAAGCTTGCAAAAGAAATGCGGGCGTTGCAAAAGCTTCTGCATTTATCTTCCCCATTCCACACAAAGAGATTCCTCTATTATCAGCTCAAACCAGACACCGTACACCACTAGGAACCACCCAAAACCTACCCTGAAGTCCCTAACAGACTTAATGCGCATGTGCCAAGGTGATGTGAATATGGAAATGAGTTCTGGAAATATAATGAATATGGCAATGAGTGCTGGGAAATTTAATGACCATGCCTATTCTGTATGGATATAAGTCTCTGTGAATCTCGCGTTGACATGTTAGGTGGAGAGATCCCCCATGTGTCCGGCGCTGAATAAAAGAATGCCTGCTTCTTAAGACTACATTGGTGTTAAGGAGTTCATTCCCGATTTCGGTGATGTGCCCATGTGGAAAGTGACTCGGAGGCACTTGCACCTGCATGCAGATGGCTCATGGGATGGGAGGGGAGGGGAGCAGAGCAAAGCAAAGCAAAGCAAAGCAGACCAAAGCAAAGCAAAGTGGACCAAAGCAAAGCATAGCAAAACAGCAAACCGGAGCAAAGAGAACCAAAGTAAAACAGAGTGGAGCAAAGTAAAAGCAAAAGGAAAGCGGGTAGCCACCCCCTCGGGCTGCGTGTTGGGGCGCTGCAGTTTTTTTTGTCTAGGGCAGGATGGGTTTGGGAATAGGATGGTGTTTGTGTTGTTTGTTGTGGATGTTCTGAATCAGTTCCTCAGTGACTACATGTTGAATCCGACAGCTGTTAGCTCAAGTTGGGCATCTGGGGAGATATGGAGCTGCTGCGGGGTGGGAAGAAGCACAAAACAGCACTGGCTGTGCTGGGGAGTTGCCTGCTGCCCTCAGTTGTCCTGTCCCATCCCGCCCCCCCCCTCCCCCCAACAACTCTTATCAGGTTGTTTTGTTTTGTAGATACCAACAACTTTTACTTTGGAGTTTTGGTATTTAGCTGTCACGTTATATATACGTGGAGCTTGACTTCAGGATTTTTCAACAATTTCCTCTTTAAATACTTTCAATATTTTAGAGTCTTAAGAACAAGCAAACACGCACACCCCTTGGAAAAAACCCAACCAAAATCTTGAAGTCTTTTGAAATTTTTGAGATTAAAATCCATTTGCAGTGCTCCAAAACTGAAGTTCAGTAGCCACATTATAGCCTATAACAGACCCTTATTTCCCCACTTTTGTTTGTGAGATCAACTTAATGTTTATAGAAGAGCAATCAGGGTACTGTGCAATTGGACTTGCAGCTACATTTCATGGCAAGTAAAACAGCTGAGTGTGAATGAGATTAATTTTTGGCACCTCAATGTCTTTCCTGTAGTGAGAGGCCCAAAACCGAACAAAGTATTCCAGATTCAGTCTCACCAGTGCCGAGCGGAAAAGGACGATCACTTCCCTAGTCCTGCTGGCCACACTATTTCTGATACAAGCCAGCATGCTATTGGCCTTCTTGGCCACCTGGGCACACTGCGGGCACACTGAGAGATTTATGAGTTTAGAAGGAACTAAACTACTTTAATGAAATATTAATAATAAGATAAAAATGAGATAATGAAAATAGATACAGTATATACAAAACCATATTAATCTCCCAGGATGACCTCACCGGCAGGCACTGGGGAAGTCCCAGACTGGACTCAGCAACGGGTGGGAACTGGATTCCAGATCTGGAGTCAGGAACACACAGATTGGGATCAAAGGCAGATGAACAGACAGGGTCCTCCTCGGACATCAGCCATTGAAGAAGAGAGAGCTGACCCTTTGATCCCTCAGCTTTTATACAAAGCATGGGGCAGATGGGATGGAATACCCTGTTGGTCAGTTTTGGGTCACCTGTCCTGTCCGCTCCTCCCTGCAGGTGGGACCCCTCTATGCTTTTCCATTTCCGACCTTCCAACAGGGCAAATAACAAAGTTAGATGACCTTGATTGTTATAGCAGTAAGTCTAAGCAAGAGCCTCTCTGCGTACCATTCCTTGGCACTAACTGTAAACACTGGTCTTATCACTCTGAGAGTGAACAGTTTTCTGCACAACATGCTGTTAATTCCGAGAGTTAGAAGAGGCCTAGCTAAGAAGTAAAATTACTGAACAGAAAGTTGGTTCCGTTTTACCTCAAACCAGGACAGTAACTCATCTTTAAGTTTGACAACTGTTTTGAGCACTTTGCCACAAAATAAATAGTGCATCTGTGTGTGGTACAAAAGATTTTCATGGTCACTCCCCATCTCATTACAAAGTATTAGTATTTAAAGGTCTTTTTTTTTTAATAGAAAAAAACTACATTCTTTAACACTTTGTGCACTTCTGGCTCCCACTTCTTTGCTGCAATAGCTTTTGATATGAACGAATCAAAATTTTAAGCAACACAGCATCTGATTTCCAAAGGTCAGCAATATTCTGCACAAAAATGTTCACTAGCTAACAGCTATCTCAATATAAGAAATGCTACAATTAGATTTACAGTGAATATTTAGCCCTGAAAAAAAAAAATAATCTTACACTTTCAATTTATGGTAAAACTGCTATAAACCAGTTGCCTCAGAAAAGGTCAATCTGACAAAATAAGAAAAGTGATATGTAGTCCTCATGACGCTAGTGCCAGTTAGAGCAGTGATGGGTTACTTTTGATAAAAACTCAGCATAAATAAATATCCACACTTCGTTACTAGCTTGAGGCCGCACTTTGAGTACTGTGTTGAGTTTTGAGCCCCTCACTACAGGAGGGACATTGAGGCACTGGAGCATGTTCAGAGAAGGGCAACAAAACTGGTGAGGGGTCTAGAGAGCAAGTCTTATGAGGAGTGACTGAAGGAACTGGAGTTGTTCAGCCTGGAGCAAAGGAGGCACGGGGGAGACCTTATCGCTCTCTACAACTACCTGAAAGGAGGCTGTAGAGAGGTGAGTGTTGGTCTCTTCTCCCAACTAACAGGCGACAGGACAAGAGGAAATGGCCTTAAGTTGCACCAGGGGAGGTTTAGGTTGGATATTAAGAAAAAATTCTTCACTGAAAGGGTTGTCAAGCATTGGACCAGGCTGCCCAGGGAAGTGGTTGAGGCACCATCCCTGAAGGTATTTAAAAGATGGGTAGATGTAGTGCTTAGAGATATAGTTTAGTGATGGTTTTTGTCAGAGTTAGGTTGATGGTTGGACTAGATGATCTGAAAGGTCCCTTCCAACCTAGGCAATTCTATGATTCTACGCAGGCTTCCATGTCCAAGGTAGTTGCACCATCCCACTTGCTCATGTCCTCCCCATGCTTGCTATTATGGTTTGAAGAACCCACAACAATTTATTGTCATTTAGACAATTATTCTATCACCCGATGATCCCTCACGACCCAGGAAGGGGAGTCGGGAAAAACCAAGGAAACACAAGGGTTGAAATATAAACAGATTTAATAGAATAATTAATAATTAATTTAATAGAATAAATAATTAACATTAATAATACTAAAGAACCAATATTGATGCCGATACTGATATAAAATACACAAGGATTATACACAACCAATTAACTGTATAAGTAGGAAGCTGTGCACTCCCAGCAGTGGGCAGCAGATGCTGGACACTGTGAGCTCTATGGCATCGGGAGGAAGGGAAGGCCTCAGGGGTCCAACACTGGGACAAGAAGTTCTCAGGATTGCAGACATCATAGAAGATAAAGAATCCTCAGCAAACTTTCTAATTTATATTGAATGTGACATTCATGGCATGAAATTATTCTGTTGACCAGCCTGGGTCTTGCTCATCCTCATCCCGGCACCTGGCTAGCTCAAAAACACTGAGATCTTGAAACCTGCATACCATAGCTGGCTATAAAGTAAATATTTTCAAAAATTCAGACACTAGAGTCTTCTAAAAGTGCAGTTTTCCCTAGCATTAGAAGAGACCTTACTGAAAAGTAAAATTACTAAAGAAGAAATTAATCCTGTGTCACTCAAACCAGGACACTTGTGCAGATAGAACCACAGGGTGGCACGTGGCATGCAGCCATGGTTCATTTCCTTTGAGCAGGTGTACTGGGTCTGACTGGGATGGAGTTAATTTTCTTCACAGCAGCCCTTTTGGTGCTGTGTTTTGGATCCAACTGGGGAACAAGCCGGGACAACCAGAGCAGTAAGAAATGTTCCTTATCTGACTCCCAAGATGAGATCCAGAAGGTCAGCCACCTCAAGGGTGTGTATGGCTATGCTGGATCCTTTTGCACCCCTCCAGGGAAATCTGCATGCTCGCCTGCCTCTCTGAAATGCCTGTACGTCAATGCACGCAGCATGGGGAATAAACAGGAAGAACTAGAGATCTGTGTGCAGTTCCAGGGCCACGATCTCATTGCAATTACTGAGATGTGGTGGGATAGCTCGCATGACCGGAATGCTGTCATGGATGGCTATGTACTTTTTAGGAAAGACAGGCCAGCAGGACAAGGTGGTGGAGTTGCTCTCTATGCAAGAGAGCAGCTGGAATGTATTGAGCTCTGCCTAGGGGTGGATGAAGAATGTGTTGAGAGTTTATGGGTAAGAATTAAGGGCCAGGCTAATATGGGAGACACTGTTGTGGGTGGTTACTACAGACCACCGAATCAGGAAGAGGAAGTCGATGAGGCCTTTACAGACAGCTGGAAATAGCCTCATGATCACAGGCCCTGGTTCTCATGGGGGACTTCAACCACCCTGACATTTCCTGGAAAGGCGACACAGCCAGGCATGCACAGTTCAGGAAGCTTCTGCAGAGCATTGTCATGGATGGAAATATTTGATGCGGTTATGATTTAGCAGTGATTCAAAATTTATTGATGATGTAAGGTAGATCAAGAGGTTGAATTTTAGCAGCACTTAATCATTAACCGATTTAAATATTTACAAAGCGATTTAACAAAATTGAACAGCGACTTAATCACAGATTCAAAGATGACAGGATTCATACTAACTTACTATAAGCTATCCCAAATTAATACATATTCATATAAGCAAAAGCACATAAGCGCACACACACACACGCCCCCGGGTCTCTAACTACTAGGATCAAAGATCCCTTAGTAGTGGGCAACTCTAACAAGTCGATGGGTACCCCTTTTGACTCCTACACATGCATGGACAAACAGAACACCCACATCCTTAAAAGCTAATGTGTGTATCATAAACATGTAGGTGGAGAGGTGGATGAAAGAGAGGCTAGCCTATAGTTAAAAATTTCCCTTTTTCCCAGTTTACAGTAAATACTCACAATGCATTGGCATTCCTCAATGGGTGATAACTGAGACTTGAGAGGGGTTGACTTGCCCTGGCCTTGTAATCTGTATCAAACGGTAGGAGTCATGGGAGCCAGGCACGCTAAGGGGTTGCCATAGTGTTCTGGTCTGTTACTCTCCACCTTTTCTTTCTTTCATGTTAGACCATTATGTAATGTTCTGGTCCGTTGTATTATTATGTGGCCCAGGTCGGGGGAAATTTGCACCAAGTACCGAGTTGCCCAAAGGGAGGGGGGTTGCATCACCACAAACATCCACTGCTCTCCCCTGATCTACCCAGCCAGTCATGCCATCATAGAAGGCTATCACATTGGTCAAGCATGATTTCCCCTTGGTGAATCCATGTTGACCCCTCCCGATATAATAATACAGAAAGAAAAGGTAGAGAGCAACAGACTAGAACACAGCAGTGTGCCTGGTCCCCATGGCTCCTACCATTTGAAGATAATAACTATAATCGATCACTCCTGACAGCATATGGATCATGGCCACAGAGGGGAGGGATATCAGGACTCCAAGATCTAGCAAGTTCTGGGCTTGCATAACTGGTAGAAAGAACCGGAATATTCCATTGTCCAAGCTGGGCTGGAGTGGAGAAGTACCTGATGAATGTCAATTATCTCGGATCCCATAAGTAGCTATTCTAGTAAAGACCCTTTGAGCTCTTCTGGATCGCAGTGGGCTGTGGCCAGTACCACTCAGGTTGACACCTTGAGGCCAGGTCGAGAGAATCTTTCTCGAGTCTCAACTACCGCCCACTGTATTTTCTTTGGATTAATTGCCCAGCCTCAGTCCTGTAAATGCGCTTTTAGCAATTCAGCAGCTGCTTCACTTTCTTGTTGTGACTCTGCCATAATCAAGAGATCATCAATATAATGGTAAACAGTAACAGTACCCAACCATAGTGTGACATCAGCTGCTTTCATTTGCTGGCAAATGGAGGGGCTACGTTTGTATACCTGAGGCAATACTTGGAAATCATATTGCTTTTGTTGCCAGGTAACATCTTGCCTTGAGGTGGCATGCGGGGTGGAGTGTGGGTGCAGAGTTGGTGGTGGGGTTGGGGGTGGTCGGCTTTTTTGCATAAATGCTAACTTTTGCCATCAGCGAAATGTTTCTGATGTTATGATCACATCTATTTCTGGTCGTGGGATACCGACCTGTACAAGATCATTCCACATTTCTTTCCTCATCACCCGTGATGTAACTCCTTTCTATTTTGCCGACTTTACTTTATTCACCACCTGCACAGATGGTCCCGAAATTACAGCCCCAAGGTATTTGCTAGGACGCCTACATTACCTGTAGCATTTGCCACTGCTGATATAATCAAGGGATTTAGTGAGGCAGGCACCCCTCTCAAAAACTGCATTTTGATACTTCTTGTTACTGCTACACTGTCCGGATTGGATCCTGTAACCAACACATGAGCCATCCCCATCTGCTGCACCAAATTAGTATCTTCTTCCACTGTACACCAGATTCTGATGGACGACACTAATTCAGCAGGTTCTGAATATGCTGTTAAAACTGCTGCACACAACCACTGGTATAGTGTAGGTGCAATAATGTCTTGCTGATCAGGACCTCCGACATTTTGCAGCTGAGCATATCCTCATATCTGATCATCATTGGCTATAGGGCTTAATAAATCTTTTTTTGAAATAAGTATTATGCACGCAGACTGGAACATCTCCTTTGGAGTTTTCCTATTCTATCAAGTGATTGCATTATTAAGCCACACATACTACATAGTAAAAATCCATATGAAAATTCTTGAAAAAATCATACAGAGCTTGGCTAGAATACAGGGAAAAATATAACTTTAATATTTCGGCTTAAAAAAAACAGTCTCAAGGGAATTACAATATGGGATCGTTCCTTTACTGTTAGCCATTTTAAAATTCTATATTTACAAAATAAGTTGTTCAGGTTCCCCAAACACTTAATTGTTCTCTTATAACAAATTACACCTTTCAGATGAGTTTATTAAATGTGTTTATAACATCTCCTCCCAGTATCTAGCAAACACAATGAAATAACTAGAAAAGTTATCTAACTAAACAGCTAGATTTAAAAAATAAATTATATGCATTAATTCAAAAATCAGTAAAGAAAATATTATTTTTCAATTCCATAGTCTAGAAAAGGAAAGCATTTTCTAGAAGAATCCCAGAATCACAGAATGGTAGGGGTTGGAAGGGACCTTCGGAGATCATCTAGTCCAACCTCCCTGCCAAAGCAGGTTCACCTAGAGCAGGCTGGACAGAAATGCATCCAGGTAGGTTTTGAAGATCTCCAGAGACGGAGACTCCACCACCTCTCTGGGCAGCTTGTTCCAGTGCTCTGCCACCCTCAAAGTAAAGAGGTTTTTCCTCATGTTGAGATGGAATTTCCTGGGTTCCAGCTTGTGCCCGTTGCCTCTTCCCCTGTCTCTGAGCACCACAGAAAAGAGCCTGGCCCCATCCTCTTGACACCCATCCTTTAGATATTGATAAGCATTGATGAGATCCCCCCTCAGTCTTCTCTTCTCCAGGCTAAACTGACCCAGGTCTCTCAGCCTTTCCTCATAAGAGAGGTGCTCCAGTCCCCTAATCATCTTGGTAGCCCTCCGCTGGACTCTCTCCAGTAGTTCCCTGTCTGTCTTGAACTGGGGGCCCAGAACTGGACACAGTACTCCAGATGCGGCCTCACCAGGGCAGAGTAGAGGGGGAGAATGACCTCCCTCGACCTGCTGGCTATGGTCTTTTTAATGCACCCCAGGAGACCATTTGCCTTCTTGGCCACAAGGGCACATTGCTGGCTCATGGTCAACTTGTCCACCAGGACTCCCAGATTCCTCTCTGCAGGGCTGCTTTCCAGCAGGTCAGCCCCCAACCTGTACTGGTGCATGGGGTTATTCCTCCCCAAGTGCAGGACCCTACACTTGAACATAAGTTGTTCAATCCACAGTACAAATGATATGATGCACTAGTCTTCTACAGTAATAAGACATCTATAAAATGAATTTTCAATGCATGCCAATAGCATCTACAATTAACTGTGCAAAAAGGTTAGAACGAGACCAGAATTTAAAAAATATTATATATATATTTGTATTTAAAATATATGAATGTAATTTTTTCATACTCTTCCAAGCAAAGAAAATCTTAAATATTACTTTAGAACGTCTCTTCTGTAAAGTGGACAAAAAGTATCCAGTACAAATAATAGCAATTCACTCCCCCTAAATCCTTTAGAATCTTCTGGTTTAGAAGGAATCTTCAAAGGTGGTGGCATCTATCCAGTTCTCAATGGTTAATTTTAAATGCAATGCAAAACACTATTTAAATAGGATGGTACATTAAACCAACTGTGCGAGCTGATGCAGGCAGGATGCAGGAGCAACCACAAAACCACAGATGAAAGGCAAAGAACAAGTTTAATCTTGATACCTCATGGATCAGGGAATCTCCAAAGCAGCACCCGAGCAGAGGCACGCAAGCAGGGAACGCAGGCACCACGGAGCGAGAGAGAGTCATTAGCAAGAGAGGCCTTGTTAGCAAGAGAGTGAGAGAGCGAGAGCACGCAGACTCCCTGTTCTTGCTGGTATTTCAAGGGTTCAAGCAGGCCTAGTTTTCCCACTGTGCTTTGATCTTCTTCCACAACAGGCCGGGATTCTCAAGCAGCTAGATAAGGTGTCCCTGAGTCCATCACA
Source organism: Rissa tridactyla (assembly GCF_028500815.1). Lineage (NCBI taxonomy): Eukaryota > Metazoa > Chordata > Aves > Charadriiformes > Laridae > Rissa > Rissa tridactyla. Next base: position 7,712,138 of record NC_071496.1, read on the forward strand.
GACTTCTGTCATCTAAGTGCAAGTGTTTTACTTGCAAGCACCCAAGACTGAACAACAATTAGTGTGATATATGTGTTTCCCAGCACCCCAGGTGCGAGTCACTTGAGCGTGTTTACAATCCTCCTTGCCGATCTTCCATTGCTTTCCCACACCAACTATTTCTGGTGTAGCTCTCAAATTACAGACCTATCTTTCTTCTGTTTTAATTTTCAAGTAAGTTAGCAAAGGCTTTTTTCTTAATTCACAGAGGCTATCTATGTAGTGACACAAATGCACAAATTTATGACAATAAACATAAATGTTCCTGTGAGGGTGTCCTGGTTTGAGGTAAAACAGAACCAATTTTCTGATTTGTAATTTTACTTTTTAGCTGGGCCTCTTCTAACTGACTGAAGTCTGAAATTAACAGCATATTGTTCAGACACTGTTCGCTCTCAGAGTGATGAGACCTGATTATACCAAGGAACGGTATGCACAGAGGCTCTTGCTTAGACTTACTGCTATAACAACCAAGGTCAGCTCACTTTGCTGCTTTGCCCCGTTAGAGGGTCAGAAGTGGAGAAGCATAGAGGGGTCCCACCTGCAGGGAGGAGCAGACAGGACAGGTGACCCAAAACTGACCAACAGGGGTATTCCATCCCATCTGCATCACGCTCAGTATAAAAGCTGAGGGATCAAAGGGGCAAGGGGGCTCTGGCTCGTTTTTTCTTCAGTGGCCAACGTCTGAGGAGGACCCTGTCTGTTCGTCTGCCTTTGATCCCGATCTGAGCATCCCTGACTCTAGTTCCGGAATTCAGCTCCTGTCCGTCGCTGACTCCACTCTGGGACTTTCCCTGTGTCTGCTGGTGACACGATCGCCATCCTGGGAGCTGGATACAGTTTTGTATATATTTTATACTTTTTTTTTCTTTAATTTTTATTATTCTATTACTATTTACTATTTTCTTATTTATTATTATTTTCATTGAAGTAGTTTAGTTCTTTTTCTAAACTTGTAAATCTCCTTATCTCTTCTTCTCCTCTCTGAGGAGAGAGGGGGGGAAGGGCCATCTGTCATTCTGCTTGGCCAATCCGGCCAAAACCACGACAGAGGTGATGTGCAACATTAAGTGAAATTATTTCCTGGAAACATATTATAGATATCTATATTTTATTTTTCATCTTAAACATATCAGGGTGCTTATGATCTTATTTTTAAAATGTTTTTCCTTTTTATATTTTCTTTTGCAATTGAAATGCATAAATAAGCAATGTGCTATGAGGCTTCAGACTCGCTGATAAACCCTTTAATTTTTCATGTCATCTTCTTCTTTTGTAATTAAAATCTGGCTGAAAACTGGCAGCTCTGAAAAGTGAAACAAACACTGCCTCAGATACCTTGTAATGCTTTCCACCTTTTCCGTCCATGCAGTGAGAAAGGGGGGATGCATATATGTCTGCAGTCATCCAGATAACACAACTCATGTTGGGGGCTGTTTGGGGTGGAAATTACAGAAGCCAGCCCTGGACTGAACACCAAAACCAGTCATAATTAGGCAAGCTGAAGATAGCATATTTAAAAACCATGTACAGAGCTCAGCCGCTGCTTTCATTACCAATTTTAATTTAGCTCCTTCAGTTTGCTAGCCAAATAAATTGTTAAGTGCTGTGGGGTTTTTTGTTTTGTTTGTTTGTTTGTTTTTTTAATTTGCCACATTTTATGTTTCAGATTATAGTAGTAAGGGGCAGGAGAAGGAATCACTTTTAGAGGAAATAAAGAAATAGATCCATTTATCAGGACCCATTAGAAAGTTCATTAATCTGCCAGGCTTTGTGCCCCCTAAATTGAAAGGTGAAATAATCCCCTCAAGAATATTTCTCAGCATCTCTGGATGATTATCTGGAGACAAGCTGCCATTCATAGCATTCTGGATTGGTGACAGGGCATTTTATCACTGTTTGGACCCCAAACAATGATGGATAAGTGGCCCAGCTTAGAAATAAACGGTTTAGTGCAAGGATGGAAAAGGACAACAAAGCTTAGAAGTAGGGTGGGGGAGATGGGAGGAATGGAGAAGGCAGCAAAAGGAGGAGGAGACTTTTATAGGGATTCATATATATTTTATTTGAATGTTTATTAGGAGACCAGTCATAGGCATTTATATAAACTTATAGCACATGGAGAATGCATACAGGCATAGTTACATACACTCATGCTCATGTCACTAAGTAGATGCATATTTACACATTGATCTGGACGCAAACATTTGTAAAGCTTGTAAAATCAGAAATTGAACAGAGCTAAAACATGATTATATTTATTATCCAATACACTGGGGAGCCCAACAAACCCCATGGTTTTAATTTTACTGTAATTCTAAATGGTTTACAACTCCTGATGTACTTAAAAAAGGTAGAATGTACTTTAAAAGGCAGAATCTCTCACTAAGCAAGAGCAAAGAGCTGTAAAAAGGTTACAAGGCCTTGTGAAACTGGACACTTGGTATAAACAATAAACACCTTGCTAATGAATATACCCCTGAAAAAGAACAGAAGGCTGATAGCAAGGGAACATCCCTCCACAGGAGGCGCCAAAACCGGTTGAAAAACAGACAGCTGTTGGATAAAGCATAAAGTCAATAAAGATTTGCAGTAACTGTGGGAAAGGAAAAGGCGGCTGTGGGAGATAGCAACCATCAACTCAATTAGAGACTGAACTGGACAACCCCCCCCCCGGTACTGGAGCATGTGCACATCGATTAAAGGACATTGTAACTTTAAATGAAAGTGAGAGACTGTACTAACCAATAGAAATTGTTAAGATAAGGTACTACCCAATAATTATAATTAAGGATGTGTATTTCTGTGTTTTGAACCATATAAATATTCTGAAGAATTTGTAGGCCGGTGTGCTAGCTTTGTGGATTACCACCTAGCATCCATCTCTGCAGAAATGATTTAAATAAATAATACCTCTATTCTGTGTGCATATCGACATCTTGCACACCAGGTAAATGACCCCGCTTTGGGACGACAGCAATAGATGTCTATCCCATGGTTACGAATCCATACACCCTCCTTGCTACAGTCCCTAACAGTAATACTTATTTTACAGTATTAGATTTAAAGGATGTCTTCTTTTGCATACCTGCTGATGAACAGAGCCAGACCATCTTTGTCTTTGAGTGGGAGAATCCAACTACTGGATGGAAGACACAACTCTGCTGGACTGTCCTTCCCCAAGGATTTAAGAACAGCCCCACCTTGTTTGGTAATGTACTAGCCAAAGAGCTAGAACAATGGCAACATTGTTACAATATCTAGATGATTTACTGATTGATTCTGACAGTTATGAGGCATGTTTGGAAGCTACTATCAGCTTGCTTAACTTTCTGGGCTTGGCAGGATATCGAGTTTCTAAGAAGAAAGCTCAGATTAGGAAGGAAAAGATCCGATACATAGGGTTTGAAATCACCAAAGGACAGAGAGAAATAAGTACTGAGAGAAAAGAGACAATTTGTAGAATTGCTGTGCCTACATCAAAGAAGCAAATAAGAGGGTTTCTGGAGATGGCTGGATGGTGTCACTTATGGATTTCCAATTTTGGACTAATTGATGAAGTCAGTAAAGGTTGGCCCACTTGTTTCAGAGCAGTGGCGGCTACTGTAATTCTGATCGAAGAATCCTGGAAATTGACCTTAGGTCAACCGATTATTGTGCCTCATGCTGTGTCTTCTCTCCTTGAAAATAAAGGGCATTGCTGGATCTCCCCAAGCAGGTTAGCTAAATAACAGGTGGTGCTGTTGGAAAAACATAATGTTATAAACTCAAAGACCTCTGCTCTAAATCCTTGTACCCCACACCTGATTTTTGAATCTGGTGAACTACATCATGATTGTCTAACCACTATCGAACATGTGTATTCTAGTAGGCCTGATATGTGAAATGAACCCCTGCCAAATACAGAACTGGAGCTATTTACTGATGGGAGCAGCTTTATATTGGAAGGACGATGAAAAGCCGAATATGCAGTGGCAACACCCACTTGGACCTTAAAGGCTAAATATTTGCCTAGTAATACATCTTATCTGCTCTGAAGGCAGAATGGGGTGCAGTAACATAAGCTTTAAAGCTGTCCTGGTTTGAAGTGGAGCAGAACCAACTTTCTGTTCAGTGGGAGAGGCTCTTGCTATACTTGTTGCTGTGGCAACCAGGGTCAGCTGACTTGGTTGTTTACCCTGTGGAGGGGTCACACCTGTGGGGAGGAGTGGACAGGTCAGGTGACCCAAACTGACCAATCGGGTATTCCATCCCATCTGCCATGCTCAATATAAAAGCTGAGGGCTCAAAGGAATCAGGTTGTTTCCTCTTCAATGTCTTGTTTTCTTTGATGATTGAGGAGGACCTTGTCTGTTTGTCTACCTTCGATCCTGACCTGTATGTTCCTGGGTCAAGGTCCTGAACCCAGTTCCCATTTGTCACTGAGTCCAGTCTGGAACTTTCCCAGTGCCTGCCATTGACATCTCCCTGGGAGCTTGATACAGTTTTGTGTATATTTGTATAAATTGGATCTTTTCCATTATTTCCTTTTTATTTTATAATTAATATTTCATTCAAGTAACTTATTTTTTTCTAAACTCATAAATCTCTCTATCTCTCTTCTTCCTCTCCTTGGAGTGAGAGGTGGGGGAGAAAATCTGTTGTATTGTCATTGGCCAACCTGGCCCAAACTGCGACAGATCAATTGGTGCCCAATGTGGGGCACGAATGTCCAGCTTGCTCAGGGAATGTTGTTCCTAAGCGAAATGTTATATCGTGCCTTTAGAGAGCTTTGTTTAAAGTTAATCAATATGATGCTGCTGAGCTTTGCTGAATATGTTGCATGGTTTACTTGCTCTTAGTATTTGTATGTGGTAGTTTAAATGTCCTATTTTTGTATGGTTTGGCATTCAGATGTATAATATGGTTACTTGGATGATGGCTGTTCTTTCATATTTTGGGCATCACGTGATGGATTCTATTACTAATTGTACTTTTGGTTTCAACTGAGAAAGGTTTATCTTGCCCTTTAATGCTTATGTCAAAAAGCTAGGGGATGGAAATCTTTTGGGCTGCTTTGAAAATGAATGTTACTTTCAAAAGATTGTGACTTTGTTGCTGGTTCTCCTGAAAGTGTTGCAGGGGTGGTTTTGTGTTAAAAATTGGTGCAGGAGTGGGTATTGTGTGATATGTGCTGCTGCTACTCATATCCCACAGGCCAATTTGTAGCCAGCACAGACACAAACCACTCCCTAAGCTACCCCCCCACTGGCACCGAGCATACCTCTGCTCCCTGCCTGTACCAGGGGAAGCAGTGGCGTTGGCCCCACTGGCACCGGCCCCAGCGGCATCAGCCATGACAGCCACCCCTTCACCAGCGTAGGCCACACTCCAGCCCATCCTGGCACCAGTCACTCAGTAGCGTGCGGTAAAAGTTACTCTGCAGCCTGCACTGGCAACAGTTGCTCCAGCCTCAACAACAAGAACTGCTGCTATACAAACTCTAACAGAACCAGTACAAGTCGCCCTGGTGTCCAGGAAGCAGAAAATGGGAGAGAGTCCTTCTAGAGAATGGGAGAGACGATGCTTCTAAAGCAGGTGAAGGAAAAGGTCCTTCTCAGGTAGTGTCAATGCAGGAGGAGGACTCAGATGCAGAGATAATCATTAAATCCTTCTCTATGAAGGATTTGCGAAACATGAGGAAGGACTTTAGTCGTCAAGAAGGGGAGACGCTTATCTCCTGGTTGCTCTGATACTGGGACAATGGGGCTGATTCTATAGATTTAGATGGTAGAGAAGCTAGGCAGCTGGGAAACCTGGCTAAAGATGGAGGTATTGATAAAGCAATTGGGAAAAAGAAAACACACTCAGTCTCTGGAGGCGACTGCTATCAGCCATAAAGGGCAGGTATCTCTTTAAGGATGATATCGAATGCTGTCCAAGTAAATGGACCAGCATGGGAAAAGGTATTAAGTACCTGAGGGAACTGACTGTGGAAGAGGTGACTTAGGGTGACTGGCAAGTGAATGTAGACCCTGATGAAATGCCACAATCTTTGCTCAGGAGGTTTGTGCAGAGTGCACCACTGATGTATTCCCACACATTGTCAACAATGGTTTGGGGAGGATTTGATGCTGATGCACTGTGGGAAAGCAACGGAAGATCGGCAAGGAGGATCGTAAATACACTCAAGTGACTCGCATCTGGGGTGCTGGGAAACACATATATCACACTAATTGTTGTTCGGTCTTAGGTGCTTGCAAGTAAAACACTTGCACTTAGGTAATGTAAGTCTGCGGTGGACTCAGGGACACCTTATCTAGCTGCTTGAGAATCCTGGCCTGTTGTGGAAGAAGATCAAAGCACAGTGGGAAAACTAGGCCTGCTTGAACCCTTGAAATATCAGCGAGAACAGGGAGCCTGCGCATGCTCTTGCTAACAAGGACTCTCTCTCACTCTGTGGTGCCCATTTCCCCTGCTTGTGTGCCTCTACCCAGGTGTTGCTTCAGAGATTCCCTGGTCTGTGAGGTATCGAGATTAAACTTGTTCTTTGCCTTTCATCTGTGGTTTTGTGGTTGTTCCTGTGTCCTGCCTGCATCGGCTCACACATCTGGCGTAGTCAGTAGCTCCAGGAACAACCATGCCATGGCTGAGGAAAAAATAGTGGGCTGGGGGGGGAAATGAGAGGACTTCCTATATTCTGGGATGGCCCAGTACTGAATACTGGGCTCCTGTTGCTGCTTTTCTGGCTCAATTCACTCTGCCGCAGGCATGGCCTGAATTAGATGACGGAGCTGTGATTACACCCCGGGCAATTGAAATGGCTATGCATCGGTTGCCATGGAAAATGGCATTGTGTTCTTCTCGCAAATTAGAGGGGAGATTGGGATGTCTGTTAGCTACTGGACTTAGAGCTCTTAATGGTGAAGTTGTTGCATTACGTAGAAAAGTGAGAGAATTGGAAAAGGAATACAGGAGCTTACAGGATGCAAAGGTGATCACACAAGTAGTAATTACTGTTCAAGCAGAGCAGTGCCATGAGCTGCAAGATAATGTAGACCAGTTGGTAGCGCATATCGTTAATAAACAAAGGGACAAATATGGGCAAAGTAAGCTTTCAATTTCCCAAGTTCGTGCTCTCACCACAAAATGGTCATGGGATCCTGAGGAATGGGATGAAAATATTTGGAGTGAATCCTCAGACTCTGAGACTGAGTTTGAATTTGATCCGGACTTAAAAAGCAGTGAGATAATGGAAGCATGACCCCTAATACAAATGAGGGGGGAGCGGGAACGAGCAGAGAGGGGAGTGCAGATCACGCGTACTGACACTCCAAAAGAGTTAAGGGAATTTCTAGAGATTTATCAGCAAAAGAGTGGGGAAGGTATACTGGCATGGATTTTGTGAGCTTGGGATAGTGGAGCTGTATCTATCCATTTATAAGCGGGTGAAAAAGATTTATTAAGCCCTATCCCCATTCATGATAGATCCCCCATGCAAACATGTGGGCGTCCAGGCTTCTGGCTGTAGAGAGTGCCAGAGCTTGGCACTTGCAATAGAGGGCAGCGGAGACAACACCTGTGTCAGATGTGAACAGGTAAATGATCTGCTCAGTCAGGTGGCTGAGCTGAAGGATGAAGTGGAGAGGTTGAGGAGTATCAGGGAATGTGAGAGGGAGATTGACTGGTGGACCCACTCCCTGAGAGAGAGGGAACAGGTTGAGGCCCCACACAAATCAGAGGACCCCTTCCCCTCTTGTCACCAGGCAGTAGGAGGGGATCTCAGAGAAGAGGGGGAATGGAAACAGGTCCCTGCTTGGGGAAGCAGGGGAATCCCCTCCTGGCCCCTCCCACCTTCCCAGTTGCCCTTGCAGAACAGGTATGGAGTCCTGCAGGAGGAACTGGCTGTTGGAGAGGAGGACGATACACCCAGGCCAGAAATGTCAGAAAGACCAAGTTGCCATGGACCCAGCATCACAACTGTCTCCAAAAGGAAAAGCAGACAGGCCATTGTTGTGGGTGACTCTCTACTGAGGGGGGCAGAGGGGCCAATATGCTGTCCTGACCCACTTCACAGGGAAGTCTGCAGCCTCCCTGGGGCACAGGTCAGGGATGTGTTGAACAAACTTCCTGCCCTAGTAAAGTCCTCTGACTATTACCCCCTCTTAGTATTTCAGGTGGGTACTGATGAAGTGGGTAGAAGGAGCCCAAAATCAATTAAAAGAGATTTTTAGAGCCTTGGGATGGCTGCTTAAGGGATCAGGAATGCAAGTTGTGTTCTCCTCTACCCCTTCAGTGGCAATCATGAATGAGGAAATTAACAGGAAGAGGCATCAGGTCAACTCGTGGCTCCAGGACTGGTGTTATCAGCAGGGCTTTGGGTTTTTTGATCACAGGCTGCTATATGAGTCACCTGGCCTGCTGGTGGCAGGTGGGATGCACCTGTCCCAGAAGGGGAAAAGAATTTTGGGGCAGGAGTTAGCAAGGCTCATTGACAGGGCTTTAAACTAGATATGAGGGGGGAAGGGGAGATAACTGGGCCTGTCAGGACTAAACCCAAGGGAGGCATGCCAGGGCTTGAAGGATGGTGGACTAGTGAGGACTCTCACTCTGCCATTTCATTTGAGAGAAGGGATAGATGTTTAGAAATCATGGAAGCACCTGAGAAGGGTCTGGTGGGAAATGGGGCCCACACTCACAAAAAGGTGCTGGAGTCACTGGCACATCTGAAGTGCATCTATACCAATGCACGCAGTATGCGCAACAAACAGGGGGAGCTTGAAGCCATGATGCACCAGGAAAACTATGACATAGTGGCTATCACAGAAACGTGGTGGGATGCCTCACATGACTGGAGTGCCACAATCGATGGCTACAAGCTCTTCAGGAGGGACAGACAGGAAAGGAGAGGCGGTGGAGTGGCCCTGTATGTTAGAGAATGCTATGAGAGCTCGGAAATCAAGTATAGTGATGATGGGGTGGAGAGTGTTTGGATTAGGTTAAGGGCCGATAAAGCTGATATCGCTGTGGGAGTCTGCTATAGACCTCCCGACCAAAGCAGTGAGGCGGATGAAGCTTTCTATAAGCAGCTGGGGGGAATCTCGCAGTCACTTGCTGTTGTTCTTGTGGGGGACTTCAACCTCCCGGCTCTCTGCTGGGAATACAACACAGCAGAGAGGGAACAATCCAGGAGGTTCCTGGAATGTGTGGAAGATAACTTCCTCACACAGCTGGTAAGTGAGCCGACCAGGGAAGGTGCCCTCCTGGACCTGCTTCTTGTGAACAGGGAAGAACTTGTGGGGGAAGTAAAGGTTGGTGGCCGTCTAGGGCACAGTGATGATGAGATGATTGAGTTTTTGATTCCTGGAGAAACAAGGAGAGGGGTTAGTAAAACTGCCACCTTAGACTTCCGGAGGGCAAACTTTGACCTGTTCAGAAGACTGCTTGACAAAATCCCTTGGGAGGCTGCCCTGAAGGATATAGGAGCCCAGGAAGGCTGGACATACTTCAAGAGAGAAGTCTTAAAGGCACAGGAGGAGGCTGTCCCCGTGTGCCGAAAAACAAGTAGGTGGGGAAGGAGACCGGCCTGGCTAAATAGGGACCTTTGGCTGGACCTCAAGAACAAAAGGAGAGTCTATGACCTTTGGAAGAGGGGGCAGGTCTCTCATGAAGACTATAAGGATATAGCGAAGCTATGCAGGGAGAAAGTCAGGAGGGCCAAAGCACAGCTAGAGCTCAACCTGGCTACAGCTGTTAAGGATAACAAAAAATGTTTCTATAAATTCATTAACAACAAGAGGAGGATTAGGGAAAATCTCCCTCCCTTACTGGATGCAGAGGGAAACATAGTCACAAAGGATGAGGAAAAGGCTGAGGTGCTCAACGCCTACTTTGCCTCAGTCTCTAGCAGTGGAACGAGCTGTTCCCTGGGCACCCAGCCTCGTGAGCTAGGAGACAGGGAGGGGAAGCTGAACGAGGTCATCACAATTAAAGAGGAAGTGATCAGTGACCTGCTACATCGCTTGGATGCACACAAGTCTATGGGACCGGATGGGTTACATCCAAGAGTGCTGAAAGAGTTGGCAGACGTGCTCGCCAAGCCACTTTCCACGATCTACCTGAAGTCATGGCTAACTGGGGAGGTCCCAATGGGCTGGAGGGTAGCAAATGTAGCACCCATCTACAAAAAAAGGCAGAAAGGAGGATCCAGGAAACTATAGGCCTGTCAGTCTGACCTCGGGAGCAGGGAAGGTCATGGAGCAGATCATCTTGAGTGCCATTACAAGCCATATAAGGGACAAGCAGGGGATCAGGCCTAGTCAGCATGGGTTTATGAAAGGCAGGTCCTGCCTGATGAACCTGATCTCCTTCTATGACAAGATGACCCGATTATTGGATGAGGGAAAGGCTGTGGACATTGTCTGCCTAGACTTTTGAAAAGCATTTGACACTGTCCCCCATAGAATTCTCATGGAAAAACTGGCTGCTCATGGCCTGGATGAGCATACGATCTGCTGGATCAAGCACTGGCTGGATGGGCGGTCCCAAAGAGTGGTGGTCAATGGAGTTAAATCCAGCTGGCGGCCGGTCACAAGTGGTGTCCCTCAGGGCTCAGTGTTGGGACCATTTCTGTTTAACATCTTTATTGATGACCTTGATAAGGACATAGAGTGTATCAACAGCAAGTCTGCAGATGACATGAAGCTAAGCGGGAGTGTTGCTCTGCATGAGGGTAGGGAGGCTCTACAGAGAGACTTGGATAGATTGGACCGATGGGCCAATGCTAAGGGAATGAGCTTCAACAAGGCCAAGTGCCGGGTCCTGCACTTGGGCCACAACAACCCCATGCATCGCTACAGGCTTGGGGCAGTGTGGCTGGAGAGCTGCCTGGCAGAAAAGGACCTGGGGGTTCTAATTGACAAGCGGCTGAACATGAGCCAGCAGTGTGCCCAGGTGGCCAAGAGGGCCAATGGCATCCTGGCTTGTATTAGAAATAGTGTGACCAGCAGGAGGAGGGAGGTGATTGTCCCCCTGTACTCAGCACTGGTGAGGCCACACCTTGAGTATTGTGTCCAGTTCTGGGCACCTCAATATGAGAGAGATATCGAGGTGCTGGAGCGAGTGCAGAGGAGGGCAACGAAGCTGGTGAAGGGCCTGCAGAATAAATCTTATGAGGAGCGATTGAAGGAGCTGGGACTGTTTAGTTTGAGGAAGAGGAGGCTGAGGGGAGACCTCATCACTCTCTACAACTACTTGAAAGGCCATTGTAGAGAGGTTGGTGCTGGTCTCTTCTCACAGGTAATTAGCGATAGGACAAGAGGGAATGGCTTCAAGCTGCAGCAGGGTAGGTTTAGGCTGGACATTAGGAAAAAATTCTTCCCAGAAAGAGTGGTCAGACACTGGAATAGGCTGCCCAGGGAGGTGGTGGAGTCACCATCCCTGGATGTGTTTAAGACTCGTTTAGATGTGGTGTTAAGGGATATGGTATAAAGGAGTCCATGGTTGGACTTGATGATCCCAAGGGTCTTTTCCAAGCTAAATGATTCTATGATTACATACGAGGAGAAGCTCAGCTGCAAAATGTCAGAGGTCCTAATGGGTGAGATATTATTGCACCTGTGTTGTATCAGGGGCTGTGTGCAGCAGTTTTTACAGCATATTCAGAACTTGTTGAATTAGTGTCGTCCCTCGGAAACTGGTGTGCAACTGAGAAAGGTATTAATTTGGTGCAGCAGATGGGGATGGCTCATGTGTTGGTTACAGGATGCAATCCGCACACTGTAACAGTGACGATAAGTACCAAAATGCAGTTTTTGAGAGGAGCGCTTGTAGGAATGTATCTGAGAGAAAATGGCCACGTGAGCCAGCCTCCCTACTGTGAGAGATTAGATTAAGGGCAAAACAGGTGGTAGAAGATGGAATTAGTACATGGGAAAAACAGGAACTGAGAAGGTAGAAAACATGTTGTGCTAATGACTAAGCAATTTACTATGTGAATTCTTGTAACCAATCTGATGTGTAAATAAACTGCATGGACAGCGCGTGGACAGTGTAACTAGCTAATCAGAAATAAGCGAGTGGCGTGTACGGCTACAACACAGGGTATAAAAATGATGATCTGTGCTTAATAAACGGCTTCTGTTGATTCACATTGGATCGTCTGGAGTCCAGTTATTTCTCCTCAGATGGTGACCCCGACGTGATACCAATCAGCGCTTGGCTTGAGCAACGGAACGCGAGGGGTGGAAGACCCAGAAGGAGATCCACCGGCTGGAGGACGGCTCAGCTGGACTGAGACCGGGTGGATTGGGTGGCAATCCGGAATAAACAGACGATGTGGCCACGGACACCCAGCGAGAGGTGAGCAGCCGGGGCAGGAGATGGGGCAACAAGTAACAAAAGAAGAAGGGGCTATATTAAGACTTCTCCTGCATATCCTCTCTAAGAGAGGGGTGAAATACGATGAGCGTATGCTCCGAAGGTTGTTAACCTGGTGCAGAGAGAACGGATTTGCCCCAGACAGCTTTTAAACCAGAAATATGGGAGGCTGTTGGGAAAAAACTGTGGGAAGTGATAAGTAAAGGAGACAAAGAGGCATCACTGTTAGCGACGACATGGTGGTTGGTGTTATCGACCTTACAAGATATGAAGGCGGAGCGAGCCACAGCAGCCGGGGCTTTTGCAGCATTACAACCCACGGGAGGGGGATCAAACAGGCCAGGTCCGAAGGTCTGGGACTATCCCCTGCTGATCCCCTCTGCTCCACCTGAGGCCGAGGGAGGAGGCAGAATGTCAGCAGAGACGGACAGAGCCGGAGCTGTTTGCTCCTGCCATTGCCCGCCTCGCCCCCTCCCCTCCCCAGTCGTCTCCCTGAGATAGAAGTGCTGGTTTTGTATGTCTGCTGTGTAAGTGTGTGTGGGCGCCAGCTTATACCTGCTGATCAGCATGTGTGCTACTGTTTGCTTTTTGTTGTGTGCAGTGTCGTTAGGTGACTCCCCTTGAGCAGGTGTTCTGCCCGGTGTGGTACTGTTCTCATATGCAACTAGGGCTGACGCTCCGTCAAGTGAAGAAGTTTGTATATACACAATGTTTAGATGTAAGGCGAGCGCGCCCCAGGCAGATACACCAGGATGGGCTGTAGAACCGATGGAAGTCCTGAAATATTGGGGGAGCTTTCACCAGCCGACATGTTTACACTCTCGGGAACGGCTCGCCCGTGCAGGGCGTACGGCTGGTTGTTTGTTGTTTGTCTATAAGATCATGGTTGATTGGGAAAAGGAGTTGAGCCAAAATCTATAGGATGCTCTGTAGGAAAATGAGAAACTTAAGGAAAAATGAGAAACTGAGCTCTTGTTGCAAAGGCAGACTTTTATGTCAGTCGTAAGTGATGAAAAAAAAAAGAGAGAAAAAAAGAGAAAAAAAAGGAGAAAAAAAAGAAAAAAAGGAAAAAAAAGAAACCGAACAGGAACAATTAGATGGGAAATGTGCCATGTTAGCACAAAAGTATGCCATATGCGCTACAAGAAAGCGTCAGAAAAAGAGAAATAGGACACCTGATTCAAAGCAGTACCAGAGAGATATGTTTTTGGTTTTTTCCTATATGTGTCTATGTTATTGCATGCCTTAGTAGATTGCTCTGTGTTATACCCTGCGAGACTAAAATGAACCCCAGCAGAAGCGGTCTCTTGAGCAAGGGGGTGGAATATGGGAAAGCAACGGAAGATCGGCGAGGAGGATTGTAAATACACTCAAGGGACTCGCACCTGGGTGCTGGAAAACAATTGTTATTCAGTCTCGGGTGCTGGCAAGAAAAATATTTGGATGACATAAGCCTGTAATGGACTCACAGACACCTTATCCAGCTGCTTGAGAATCTTGGCCTGTTGTTGAGGAAGATCAAAGCACAGTACCAGCAAGAACAGGGAGTCCGCACGCGCTCTTGCTAACAAGGACTCTTTTGCTGCCAAGGATAGGTTTAACAATGCTACTAGTACCGCTATTTCTGAGTTATTGCTAGATGTAGATAGTATTCGATATGTGATGTTGCAAAACAGAACTGCTACTGATTTTTTGCTTTCAGCTCACAGACATGGTTGTCAAGATTTTAAAGGACTGTGTTGTGTGAATCTAAGTGACCACTCCAAATCCATCCATGCCCAGTTGCAGGAACTGCACCGACCAAACCAGCAACTTGTGGAGACCACTGGGTGAAATCTCTTTGCTGGATGGACTTGGGGGTGGGGTTGGTTGAAGCAAATTACACTCATTGCCTGTGTGGAAGGAATTTGTCTGTTATGTTTAGTATGCTGTTTGCCGTGTTTAATAAGCCTTATACAATCAGTTGTAGATGCCGCTTTGCATCGTACCCTTGTACGAGTTGTAGAATATGTTGCTGTAAAAACTATGTGTGTATCCATGAGAACCTGACCTTCACAGAAGAAGATAACAAGAAGGGATTACAACAATGTAGTCACGTATCAGACAGCTGCTGTTAGCAAAGCTGGATCATGAGTTTGGTGAGACTCGCTGCATACACTGGCCACGTGTGCAGCGACTCTAGCCTGTACTTTTCTACTCAATCCAGTGCAGGATATAAGGGGGCTGTCTCAGGTCAGAGAGGGGGAGAGAGACATGAGTGCACTTTGAAGATACAGGGGATGCCCTGAAGCACTGTGTCTGCCCCCGCCCCCCCATAAGTTCTGTGTTCATTAACCCCAACACCTCAGAAGGCATTACAGCATGTTACAGATAAGATATAGTCTACTACTGCTGCAAGACGCATTGAACACCTTCCTACAAGAATTTCAACTTTACGCCCTGACAGGAGAGTGGGCTGATGCACTCGCAAAGAGCCTGACTGCATTAGAGTGGGTATTTTTGCCACATACCTTTTCAAAACCAGTAACTATGATGATTGAAATGTTACTGCGATTGTTTTTCCAGGGTCGTTTGTGCTGTCACCAGCTTTCTGGAATGGATCCAAGCCATATACATGTCCCCATCAAAAAGGATGACCTTGACCCTTGGTTATCACAAAGTCTTAACCTACAAATTGCCTTAGTACATTATATTGGGCAAGTAAATTATTCTTTCCCCTAGCACAGACTATTACAGTCACTTTCACAGTCAGCAGCTGGCTCCTCTGCCATCATTTGCGGGGGTTTACCCATGAGGGCTTACACCTGATGAACTTTGGCAATCCGATGTTACGCGCATTATGGAATTTGGACATGTTTCAGTTGATTTGTTTTCTCACTTTGTTGTAGCTACTGCTCATACAGGAGAGAAGGCTTGTGATGTTATTGTGTTATTGAAACACAACATTGGTTGCAATGCATTGCAGTCATGGGAGTACCGAAAACTATAAAAACTGATAATGAACCAGCTTATGTGTCCGCTAAAGTACAGGCCTTTTTTTTTTTTTTTTTTTCCACAGATATGGGGTATTAAACATGTCACTGGTATTCCTCATTCCCCAACTGGGCAAGCAATTGTGGAGCGTATGCATCATACTTTAAAAACCATGCTTGCTAAACAAAAAAGGGTGAATCCCGTAGGTATGACACCTCAAGAGTGATTGTATAAAGCAACTCATGTTTTAAATTTTCTAAACATGTCGTCTTTGTTATCCACAGCAGTAGATAGACATTTTGTAAGAGCTGTTGAATGGCCTGAACAACCGAAGGTGTATTATAAGCACCTTAAATCGGGGTGCATGCTAACCACAGATAATACTGCAACAAATAGAAGTTGTGAGCAAGACAATTCTGTAATGATTTGTACTTCTCATCTGTATGTTTGCTTCGGCTCAAAATGCAAGTATACAAGAATGTAATCAATCTTATTGTGTAAATTTAACGCGAGTAAGGTATAAAACAGCAGTAACATGGATAGGGAATCGGCAAAATGCATTAAAAACACGTCTTTCTCTGTATTGTGATTGGGAGTACAACTCTCAAAGACTTTGTGTTACATCTCTCCCCTGGAATATGTCGCTACATGGCTGAGAAATGGTTAAACACCATCTCCAAGGTGCTTTTGACATGTCATTGCAACAAAATATTCGTCCTTTACGTGATCAGCTAAAAGCTCAAATACTAAAGATTCAAGACTTAATGAACCGCAATGCATTTGAAATATTACAAAAGGATTTCTCGTGGGTAAATCCAAAGAAATTGGCTTTCTGGGCTAAATTTAGGAATCTGGGTATTTATTGCCTTAGCAGGGTTCTTTTTGATTCTGTTTTTAATTGTGTTTAGTATATAACCTGCTAAGAGCATCACAACGAGTAGAAGCACAAGTCATGGCGACCTTGTTAATAAATGGTCTGGTGTTAAACAAAAAAGGGGGAGATGGGGCAGATCTACGAGCAGAGGCCTGCGTACGGCCAAAGACACGGTGAGCAGAGCACACAGTAAACACAGAGCCAAGAGAACAGTTCATACCTTTACTCCATCCTGTGACGACCATATAACATTTTCGAATCTCGGACAAAGAGTAGGGCTAAGTATTCTCCCTTCGCTAGGAACAGCAACAGCATTAAATATGTTGAATAAGATAGGGTGTTGGGCAATGTCCTGGTGGGGATAGGGTTAATTTTTCCTGGTATTCCATGCCATGTGAGCCACGCCCACCCTGAGCTGCCGGGGGAGGGGGCAGGAAGTTGCTGCTTAAAAGCGGGCTGGGGCGGCCCGGATCCGGCCGGCGAGCGGCGGGGAGCGGCGGTTCCGTAATCGTGTTTGTATATTCCCCTATCCGTGTTGTTGTTGTTGTTTGCCTGTTCCCTTTGCTGTTCTGTTAAACTGCCTTTGTCTCAACCCAAGAGTCTTGCCTTTTCTTATGATTCTTCCTGTATTAGGAAGGCGCGAGCGAGCGGCACGTGGTTCTTTGTTGCCGTCTGAGGCTAAACCACGACAGTCCTTTTTGGCGCCCAACGTGGGGCTCGAAGGGTTGAGATAACGACAGAATCCAACTAGAACGTGGAAAAAACGGTTTTGGTTTTTTTTTTTGTATGCATTTATTTTATTAGGTAAATAGTCACTGGTCATCATGTTGCTTGGTTTGTTCTCATGGCTGTGTTACATAAATTCCTATATGGCTTATGTACTCCCTGCGATGCTGTTTACCATGTCTGGAAGAGGGATGAGGATTATCATTCTGCTGTCCTGTGCGATATCTGTTTATGATATGATAACATCACTGTTCAGACGGCTATTTTGGGGTGTTTATGTGGTTTTGCTGTCCTGTCCGTACATTGGACACCGTCTCTCAGAATTTGTTAATAATTTCCCCAGCCCTTTTGCCTCCCTTTTCTCCTTCGGGTCAGGTATGACAGCTTTTGAGAATTTTGAATATCCTTGGGATACTCAAACCAGCGTGTTCCTAGTGCTATGTCTCCTGAATACGTTCCAGGTCTTGTTTAGGGTTAAGCGACTATTTAAGACTACCACCCGGAGATCTGCTCCGAGGCTGGATAGTCAGGGGTGGCAGGGCATGTGGGAGAGCATGGGCAGATACCTAGAGAACTACTCACCTCCAATGGTCTGGGACTTCACCCCTGAACAATTACAGGACCCTGATAAAGTGGTAGAATATTTGAAGGGAAAATGCTGTGGCTATTCTAGAGAGGCACAACTCACCGCGCTGTGCTGGGCCCTGGCCAGTATCTACCAGGCACTGCTCAGAATTATGCAGCACCCTCAAGGGGAAGAGATGGAAACCAGACCAGCAGCCCCTGCGGCAGCCACTGCAGCTGCTGCAACCCCCGCGACAGCCACTGCGGCTACTGCAACCCCCGTGGTAGCCACTGCAGTTACTCCAACCCCCATAGCAGCCACTGCCACTGAACCAGGGAACCAACCCGTGCCGGTATCAGTTGCCCCCATACAGAAGAAGTACACAAAGAAATCAGTTCGCTTAGTAAGAGATGATGATGAACCAGGGTCATCACGAGAGCAGGAGGAAGAGGCAGAACCAGAGATAATTACTCGATCCCTATCCTTGAGTGAGCTGCGGGATATGCGAAAAGATTTCAGCCGACTTTCAGGCGAGCACATTGTCACCTGGCTGCTCCGGTGCTGGGATAATGGGGCCAGTAGCCTGGAATTAGAGGGTAGGGAGGCCAGGCAGCTGGGATCCCTGTCTAGGGAAGGCGGCATTGACAAGGCGATCGGGAAGAAGACCCAAGCCCTCAGCCTCTGGAAACGACTCCTGTTAGGCGTGAGGGAGAGGTACCCCTTCAGTGAGGATGTTGTATGTCAGCCAAGCAAGTGGACTACCATGGAAAGAGGTATCCAGTACCTGAGAGAATTAGCCGTGCGGGAGATGATTTATTATGACTTGGACAATGCAGACTTACCCACAGACCCTGATGAGGTGCGATGCACAAGGCCCATGTGGCGGAAGTTTGTACGGAGCGCACCATCGTCATATGCCAACTCCCTGGCAGTAATGGAATGGAAAGGTGAAGAGGGACCAACGGTGGATGAGGTGGCTGGCTGGCTCCGGCGATATGAAGAAAGTTTCTCTTCCCCCCTTGTCTCAGCTGTGGAGAAACTGTCGCGGAAGGTCCAGCAACTTGAAAGAGAATATGTCCTACTCCCCACCTGCACGGGCCAGTATCTCAGCTATTAGAAGCAGGCATTTTCCCCACTCAAGAGAGGGAGTACAGAGGGTACACACCACGAGGCACCCTGTGGTTCTACCTGCGGGACCATGGGGAGGACATGAGGAAGTGGGACGGACAACCTACTTCGATCCTGCGGACACGGGTACAGGAGTTGCAAGGAAGGACAACCACAAAAGGGGATCCCTCCAGGAAAAGTGCCGCCCCAGTTTCCAGTGGGCCGTTCCCCAGACAAAGCAGAAGGCCTGATCTTGCTTCTGGTCCTCCTGAAGGAACTTCCAAGTCATTTCTGCAAGAAGTGAGTAACGGATACTCTGACCAGTATTAGAGGGGCCCTGCCTCCGGCCAGGTGGAGGAAAGGGACAACCGGGTTTATTGGACGGTGTGGATTCGATGGCCTGGCACATCAGACCCACAGGAGTATAAGGCTCTAGTGGACACGGGTGCGCAGTGTACTTTAATACCATCAAGCTATAGAGGGGCAGAACCCATCTGTATTGCTGGGGTGACAGGGGGATCCCAAGAGTTGACTGTACTGGAGGCAGAAGTGAGCCTAACTGGGAATGAGTGGCAAAAGCATCCCATTGTGACTGGCCCAGAGGCTCCATGCATCCTTGGTATAGATTACCTCAGGAGAGGGTATTTTAAGGACCCAAAAGGGTACCGCTGGCCTTTGGCATAGCTGCTTTGGAGACAGAGGAAGTTAAACAGTTATCTGCCTTGCCTGGTCTCTCGGAGGATTCTTCTTTTGTGGGGTTGTTGAGGGTCAAAGAACAACAGGTGCCGATTGCTACCACAACGGTGCATCGGCGGCAGTATCGCACTAACCGAGACTCTCTGATTCCCATCCATGAGCTGATTCGTCAACTAGAGGTTCAAGGAGTGATCAGCAAGACTCGCTCACCCTTTAACAGTCCCATATGGCCGGTGCGAAAATCTAATGGAGAGTGGAGGCTAACTGTAGACTAGCGTGGTCTGAATGAAGTCACGCCACCGCTGAGTGCTGCCGTGCCGGACATGCTAGAACTCCAGTACGAACTGGAGTCCAAGGCAGCCCAGTGGTATGCCACGATTGATATAGCGAATGCATTCTTCTCAATCCCTTTGGCAGCAGAGTGCAGGCCACAGTTTGCTTTCACTTGGAGGGGCGTCCAGTACACCTGGAATCGACTGCCCCAGGGGTGGAAACACAGCCCCACCATTTGCCATGGACTGATCCAGACTGCACTGGAACAGGGTGAAGCTCCAGAACATCTGCAGTACATTGATGACATCATTGTATGGGGAAACACAGCAGAAGAAGTTTTTGAGAAAGGGAGTAAAATAGTCCAAATCCTTCTGAACGCTGGTTTTGCTATAAAGCGAAGTAAGGTCAAGGGACCTGCGCAGGAGATCCAGTTTTTAGGAATAAAATGGCAAAATGGACGCCGTCAGATTCCAATGGATGTGATCAACAAAATAGCAGCTATGTCTCCACCAACTAGTAAAAAGGAAACACAGGCTTTCTTAGGTATTGTGGGTTTTTGGAGAATGCATATCCCAGATTACAGTCAAATTGCAAGCCCTCTGTATCAAGTAACCCAGAAGAAGAATGACTTTAAATGGGGTCCTGAGCAGCGACAAGCTTTTGAACAAATCAAACAGGAAATAGTCCATGCAGTGGCCCTGGGGCCAGTCCGGGCAGGACAAGATGTTAAAAATGTGCTCTACACTGCAGCCGGGGAGAACGGCCCTACCTGGAGCCTCTGGCAGAAAGCACCAGGGGAGACCCCGAGGTCGACCCCTAGGGTTTTGGAGTCGTGGATACAGAGGATCCGAAGCCCGCTACACTCCAACAGAAAAAGAGATATTGGCAGCACATGAAGGGGTTCGAGCTGCTTCGGAAGTGGTTGGTACAGAAGCACAGCTCCTCTTAGCACCTCGACTGACGGTGCTGGGTTGGATGTTCAAAGAAAGGGTCCCCACCACACATCATGCAACTGATGCTACATGGAGTAAGTGGACTGCGCTGATCACACAGCGAACTCGAATGGGAAACCCCAGTCGCCCAGGAATTCTGGAAGTGATCATGGACTGGCCAGAAGGCAAGGATTTCGGAATGTCACCAGAGGAGGAGGTGACGCGTGCAGAAGAGGCCCCACCATATAATAAACTGCCAGAAAATGAGAAGAAATATGCCCTGTTCACTGATGGGTCCTGCCGTATTGTGGGAAAGCATCGAAAGTGGAAGGCTGCTGTGTGGAGTCCTACACGACGGGTTGCAGAAGCCAGTGAGGGACAGGGTGAATCGAGCCAGTTTGCAGAGGTGAAGGCTATTCAGCTGGCTTTGGACATTGCTGAGCGAGAAAAATGGCCAGTACTTTATCTCTACACTGACTCATGGATGGTGGCAAATGCTCTGTGGGGGTGGTTACAGCAGTGGAAGCAGGGCAACTGGCAGCGCAGAGGCAAACCCATCTGGGCTGCTGACCTATGGCAAGATATTGCTGCCCGGATAGAGAATCTGGTTGTGAAAGTACGCCATGTAGATGCCCACGTACCGAAGAATCGGGCCACGGAGGAACATCAGAACAACCAGCAGGTGGATCGGGCCGCTAGGATTGAAGTGGCTCAGGTGGATCTGGACTGGCAACATAAGGGTGAACTATTCATAGCTCGGTGGGCCCATGACTCCTCAGGCCATCAAGGGAGAGATGCGACATATAGATGGGCTCGTGACCGAGGGGTGGACTTGACCATGGACACTATTGCACAGGTCATCCATGAATGTGAGACATGCGCTGCGATCAAACAAGCCAAGCGTTTGAAGCCTCTTTGGTATGGAGGGCGATGGCTGAAATACAAATATGGGGAGGCCTGGCAGATTGATTATATCGCACTGCCACAAACCCGTCAAGGCAAGCGCTATGTGCTCACAATGGTGGAAGCAACCACTGGATGGCTGGAAACATACCCTGTGCCCCATGCCACTGCCCGGAACACTATCCTGGGCCTTGAAAAGCAAGTCCTGTGGCGACATGGTACCCCAGAGAGAATTGAGTCGGACAACGGGACTCATTTCCGAAACAGCCTCATAGACACCTGGGCCAAAGAGCATGGTATCGAGTGGGTGTATCACATCCCCTATCACGCACCAGCCTCTGGGAAGATAGAACGATACAATGGACTGTTAAAAACTACACTGAGAGCAATGGGTGGTGGGACTTTAAAACACTGGGATACACATTTAGCAAAAGCTACCTGGCTAGTTAACACCAGGGGATCTAACAATCGGGCTGGCCCTGCCCAATCAAAACTTCCACGTACTGTAGAAGGGGATAAAGTCCCCGTAGTGCACATGAAGAATATGCTAGGGAAGACAGTCTGGGTTAGTCCTGCCTCAGGCAAAGGCAAACCCATCCGTGGATTGCTTTTGCCCAAGGACCTGGATGCACTTGGTGGGTGATGCGGAAGGATGGGGAAGTCCGATGCGTACCTCATGGGGATCTGATTTTGGGCGAGAATAGCCAATGAATCAGATTGTGTGTTGTTAAGTGCTAAGTAACCCTGCCACTGTATGTCCTCATTGCTATAATTGCTATTAGTTGTACTACAAGTAAGGCACAGGGATGATGGGATAAGAACTGACCTCAGCAGCTGGCGCCCAGGAGTTTCCTCAAGATCTACATCTTCAGCCCACGGACTGCGTGCATGAGCCACACCAGGTGCACCAGTCACAAGCTCCGAAAAATACAGCATGCAACAGACCAGCACCACCCAGCATCTCACCTGCCCTGAGAGACTGTTCTAACAGATGGAGCCCAAAGCCGTGGATTAAAAGAACTCAACGGACACTTTGGAGGGATGGCCCATAAACTAAGGGCATTATATGTGTGTATATATATATATATATATAACAGGGGAAAGTGGTGGCAATTCATTGGAACCTGCTGGGCATGGCATAGATGGTATGGAATAAGGGGTGGATAATGTCCTGGTTCCGGTGGGGATAGGGTTAATTTTTCCTGGTATTCCATGCCATGTGAGCCACGCCCACCCTGAGCTGCCGGGGGAGGGGGCAGGAAGTTGCTGCTTAAAAGCGGGCTGGGGCGTCCCGGGTCCGGCCGAGCGAGCGGCGGGGAGCGGCGGTTCCGTAATCGTGTTTGTATATTCCCCTATCCGTGTTGTTGTTGTTGTTTGCCTGTTCCCTTTGCTGTTCTGTTAAACTGCCTTTGTCTCAACCCAAGAGTCTTGCCTTTTCTTACGATTCTTCCTGTATCGGGAAGGCCCGAGCGAGCGGCACGTGGTTCTTTGTTGCCGTCTGAGGCTAAACCACGACAGGCAAGTAAACAGATAAACCTTACAACTGAAATCCTATCTATCTAGCTTGCTTACTGATGTTGATAGCATTCAGCATGCTACGTTGCAGAATCGAGCGGCTATTGATTTTTTGCTGTTAGCTCAGGGTCATGGATGTGAAGATTTTGAAGCTATGTGTTGTATGAACCTTTCTGACCACTCATCATCCATTCATAAGCAGTTACGGGAGCTGAAGGATAACGTCCAAATTAAAAGTGGTCAAAAATGGTTTCGATGATTGGTTAAGCTCATGGGGTATAACGGGATGGTTATCAGATTTACTAAAGCAAGGGCTCATGCTATTGTTGGTTATATTATTATTGATTATGGTAGCCTCGTGTGTTCTCCGCAAAGTGACTGACATGATAGAAAATGCCATGCATAAGGTCTGGCTGGCTCAAGAAGAAAAAGGGGGTATTGTAGGAATGTGTCTGAGAGAAAATGGTCACGTGAGCCAGCCTCCCTCCAGTTATTTCTCCTCAAGCACCTGCCTCACTAAATCCCTTGATTATACCAGCAGTGACAAATGCTATGGGTACTGTAGGTGCCCTAGGAAATACCTTGAGGGAAACTCAGTCTGTGATTTCAGGACCCTCTGTGTGCGTGGTGAATAAAGGAAAGCCGACAAAACAGAAAGGAGGTACAGCACGGGTGACCAGGAAACAAAAGCGGAATGATTTTGTACAAGCTGTTATCCCACGATTGGAAATAGGTGGGATCACAACATCAGAAATATTTCCCCGGTGGCAAAAGTTAGCATTTATGCAAAAAAGCCGACCGCCCCCAGCCCCACCACCAACTCCGCGCCCACCCCCTGCCCTGCCTGACACCTCAATGCAAGACATGACCCGGGAACAAAAGCAATATACTTTACAAGTATTGCCTCAGGGATACAAACACAGTCCCTCCATTTGCCACCTAATGATAGCAGCTGATTTAGCAGTATGGTCGGGTACTGTTACTGTTTACCATTATACTGATGATCTCTTGATTATGGCAGAGTCACAACAAGAAAGTGAAGCAGCTGCTGAATTGCTGAAAGTGCATTTGCAGGACCGAGGGTGGGCAATTAATCCAAAGAAAATACAGGGCCCTAGTGCTACTGTACGATTTTGGGGAAGAGTTTGGCATGGACAGATTAGAGAAATATCAAATCAGGTACAGCAAACAGTCCAGCGATTTCTTTTACCAATCACCGTAAAACAGTTACAGATCTTTTTGGGACTTTTTGGGTAGCGGAGGACTTTTATCCCACATTTAGCGATATTAACGTGCCTTCTGCAGAAATTAACTAGGAAGAAAGCTGTCTGGCAGGGGACCAAGCAGCAACAAGAAGCCTTTGGTGACTGCAAAAATGCTTTGACTGAGCATGCACAATTATACACTCCTAAGCAAGGATATCCTTTTGAATGAGAAGTAACAATTCCAGATGATACAGTCTCGGGATTGTGGCAGATGACTGGGATGAAAAATCAGAAAGAACCTGTAGGATTTTGGTCCAAGGTATTACAAGGTTCCCCTATACATCATAAGCCAACTTCTCCTCTTACTTTTTACATCCTTTGTTAATATCAGATTCTCGAGTTCTTGTATTTCAGGTGTCTTCAACAAGTACCTGTGCCTTATCTAGAGGAGACAGCATCGGAACGATGTTATTGGTATCGCAAGCCCAGCATCAAATTGAAGTCCAATCTGAAAAAGCAGAAGCCACAGCTCCCCAATCTGTGTGGGCAGTTACCCTGCATCAGGTCATCAAACCTGGGGTAATATTGGCTGAAGGAGCTGGAGCAACTGCATATGTATTACTGGAAGGTGACGACACTCCTGTGGTCCCTCCCCTATCACAGGTTGGCTCATTGTGCTTTGTAGTCTAGTACTACAAGCACGCACCCTGGATACATCTCCACAAAATCAACATGTAAATACTTGGGTGTGGTTAGCCTCTACTGTAACTAACTCATCTGCCTTTTATATTAAGGGAAGATCAATAGCTGCAGATCTTTAGATAACTTTTCAGTGGTGCATCAACCCCAGCAGCTGTATTATAGAATGAACTGACTGTACTGGAGGCTGAAGTAAGCCTAACTGGGAATAAATGGGAGAAGCACCCCATTGTGACTAGCCCAAATGCTCCGTGCATCCTTGGCATAGACTACTTCAAGAAAGGGTATTTCAAAGACCTGAAAGGGTATGGGTGGGCTTTTGGTATAGCAGCTGCAGAGCCTGAAGACATTACACAGCTGTCTGCCTTACCCTGTCTTTCAGATGACCCTTCTGTGGTGGGACTGCTGAAGGTTAAAGAACAGCAGGTGCCAACTGCTACTGCCACAGTGCATCAATGGCAGTATCACACCAACCAAGACTTCCTGATTCCCATCCACATTGATTCACGATTTATTGCCTATCCCATCCGAATGAATCTTGCATTGTTGAGGACACTGCTGCAGCATGGTGACCTGTGTCAGCTGCTGGAACACATCCAAAACGGTGGACGCAGAAATCTAATCACCATTTGTCATGACATGGAAGAGATACACATTAAAGGGGAAGAAATGTTAAAAAGTTAATATTGTGACCTTTATGCTACTCATTAATTACTTACACAGATGTAAAGGTGAAAAATATAGATTTGTGGATATACTTTACCTGTATGAAGAATGCTCCACAGAAAGAGTGGATCTCTGAAGAAAGAGCACTACTGTCATGGTTTGGGCCAGATTGGCCAATGACAAGACAACAAATGCTCTCCCCCACCTCTTGCTCCAAGGAGAGGAAGAAAAGAGATAAAGAGATTTATGAGTTTAGAAAAAACTAAACTACTTTAATGAAATATTAATAATAATAAAGGAAAATAATGATACTATGTACACAAATATATACAAAGCCATATCAAGCTCCCAGGGAGATGTCACTGGCAGGTACTGAGGAAGTTCCAGACTAGACTCAGTGATGAATGGGAACTGGATGCCAGAACACACTGATGGGGACTGAAGGTAGACAAACTGACAGGGTCCTCTTTGGATATCATTCACCAAAGAATACAAACCACTAGAAAACAACCCACCTAATCCCTTTGATCCCTCAGCTTTTATGCTGAGCATGGCAGATGGGATGGAATACCCTATGGGTCAGTTTGGGTCACCTGACCTGTCCCCTCCTCCCCACAGGTGCAACCCCTCCATGGGGTAAACAACCAAGTCAGCTGACCCTGGTTGCCACAGCAACGAGTAAGAGCAAGAGCCTCTCTCACTGAACAGAAAGTTGGTTTTGCTCTACCCTAAACCAGGCCACCTACTGAAGCTCTCTTGGTCTCAATGAATTATAGCTGGGACTCTGAAAAATCATATATTGAGCTAGATTGTACATAAAGCTTAGTATCCTTATATTGTGTTCTAATAATTGTTCTTATACCTTTGTTAGTGCTTTAGATATACAGGTTTATTTTGTACAAAAAGTGAAGGAACTAAAAGGGTTGATACTCCTCTGTTGCTTTTGCATAGAATTAGGGAATCCTAACTTATTTTATGGGAAACCAGGAAATCCAAAGGAACGAACTTGCATTTCAATTTACCTAATTGTGGTGCTTCCCTAAGGTAAGAATACTAACTGTTTTTTTCCTAAAGGAAAAAGTTGGTATTGAATATGTGGAACTAAAACTAGAAAAGCCTTGGTGCCCTCCCCCCCTCTGGTCAGTGTCCTGGGGGTGGTTGTAAAAAATTGGAAATGAAACTTTTGATGCTATCAAAGCAATGCAAAAAGAGGTATCTGAATCGGCTGAAACCACCTTGCAAAATAGAATGGTTCTCGCTATGATGCTAAGCACAGTTTTAAGTACTAGTTGTTGTGTATATGTAGATCAGAGTGGCAGGAATTTCTACAGACCTAGAAGAAATTTAGAAACAGACTAAAATGCTCCAGGAGGTACAGGAGGATGACACATATTACGGATGTGAGGAAACATTTAAATGGTTAACTTCCTGGTTCCCTGATCTGAGTTTGTGTGTAAAAATAAAAAAAAAAAAAAAAAAAGTTATTGAGTATTGTAATAATTGCCTTATTTGCTTTTGTATGTATCTACTATATGTATTTTGTATGTAGTGTTTTTGGAAATGTTGTTTTACAGTAAGGAGACGAAATTATGAGAAGATGAGGCTAATATAAGAGAAACTACAGTTGTCATGCTTTTGGCCAGATTGGCCAATCAGAACTACAGAAGGTCCTTCCCCCCTCTCTCTCCAAAGAGAGGAGAGGAAGAGATAAGGTGATTTACAAGTTTAGAAAAAGAACTAAACTACTTTAATGAAAATATTAATAAATAATGAAATAATAAATAAAATAATAATAATTAGAATTATATAATATATACAAAACCATATCTAGCTCCCAGGATGATGATTGTGTCACCAGCAGGCACAGGGAAAGTCCCAGAGTGGAGTCAGCGATGGACAGGAGCTGGGTTCCAGAGCTGGAGTCAGGAATGCTCGGATAGGGATCAAAAGCAGACAGACAGACAGGGTCCTCCTCGGATGTCGGCCATTGAAGAAAGAGAGTTGACCCTTTGATCCCTCAGCTTTTATACTGAGCATGATGCAGATGGGATGGAATACCCCTGTTGGTCAGTTTTGGGTGACCTGTCCTGCCCGCTTCTCCCTACAGGTGTGACCCCTCTATGCTTTTCTGCTTCCGACCCTCCAATGGGGCAAATAACGAAATTAGCTGACCTTGGTTGTTATAGCAGTAAGTCTAAGCAAGAGTCTCACTGCATGCCATTCTTTGGTATAATCAGGTCTCATCACTCTGAGAGTGAACAGTGTCTGAACAATATGCTGTTAATTTCAGACTTTAGTCAGTTCGAAGAGGCCCAGCTAAAAAGTAAAATTACAAAACAGAAAATTGGTTCTGTTTTACCTCAAACCAGGACAGCAGTGAAGTTCTATAATCTCAAAGGGGGGAACTGATGTATTTTAGAAAATGGAATCTTTCACTGAGCAAGAGCAGAGAGCTGTAAAAAGGTTACAAGGCCTTATGAAACAGGACACTTTGTGTAAACAATGCATGCCTTGCTAATGAATATACCCCTGAAGAGGAACAGAAGACTGATAAAAAGAGAACATCCTACCCCTGGGAGGCTCCAAAAAGTGGATAATTGCAAAAAAGCATGAAGTCAGCAAGTCAGTTGTAACTAAGGAAAAGGTAAAGGTGGCAGGGGACGATCGCAATTGCCGACTCAATTAGTAACCGAGCAGGCTTACACACATGCCCCCCCCACTGTATTGGAGCATGTGCACACCAATTAAAGGACACTGTAACTTTAAATGAAAGCAAGGAATAATACTAGCCAATAGAAATTGTTAAGATAAGGTACTAACCAATAATCATAACTAAAGGCATGTACTTTTGTGTTTTGAATCATAAATGTACCAAAGATTTTGTGAACTGATGTGCTAGCTTTGTGGATTACCACCTAGCACCCACCTCTGTGCAGAAATTATTTAAATAAATACTTCTGCTCTATGTGTATATTGGCATCTTGCACACTGGGTAAACAACCCCACTTTTGGGACAATGAAAAGAGCCCTAAGAAATATGGGATCTCCCACAAAAAACCTTCCTTTAATGAGACCCAAGAAAAATAAACTCACAGTCTGGACTCCAGCTGGACCATTTGACTAGTCCTTCACCTTCCACAAGGCAGGAATTGTTCTACATAAGGTTTCCTAACAGATGATTGCTTGACCTGTTCTTAAGAACTACAGTGACAGTGACTGATTCCCCAGATAATCTACGGTGCAGAACTTTTTTTACTATGACAGTCCAATGTCTAGCCGAAATCTTTCTTGCTGCGGATTAAGTTTAAGAAGATTACTCCTTGCCCTGTCCAAACGGATACTGTATTATTCCCATGGATGCTTTTTTTAATCTCCAAGAAAGAACTATTTACATGTGACCAGCCCTTTTTATCCCCCCATTCCTCTATTTTCCTATGCTTGTTCCTCCCCAGATCACCTAGGTCCATCCCTTTCCTTGCCTTTGGTTCCTCCCCAGATCACCTAGGTCCATCCCTTTCCTTGCCTTTGGTTCCTCCCCTAAACATCCCGTAATAACTCCTGTGCAATCCCAAAATGTGTCCCATACCCGTAGGTAGTAACTCCCCTCAGTCCAAAAGGTGCTCCAGCATTGACTCATCTTGATGGGTTTTTGTACCTGGACACTAGGGCTGAGGGTCTCCTGGGACAGCCCTGGGAGGGGCCCGGACAGAGTATCCCTTCCTCTGATTCTGTAATTTGGATTCCCCCACCTGCCACTGTGCTCCTTTGTAGACTTGTAGAGGCAGGCCTTTGATGGATTGATCCCTCTCTGGTGATGGGCTTGGAAGTAGCCAAGGGCAGGGTATTATTCAGGCTCCCCGCCTGCCATTGTCTCTCTGTGCTCCTTTGTACAGATGAGCTTTTCATCACATAATCTAAGACTTTTAAACCTTGTTATTATCTATCTTGGATATTTTCACTGAGAGAAATTGAACATGTTATGTCATATTTGGAATTGATTATGAAAATAATTATGTTTCAGTTTTGGAAATTATTTGAATTGGCAATGAGTTTCACTAAAAAAAACCCACATCTGCTATCCAGGTAAAAATGTTCTGTTCTGTTCTATTCAATTCTCTATATACTGAGTTGTTCTACACCATCATCAATGTCGTATCTGACCGATTTGCAGTAGTATATTATGCAATGTGACTAACCTTTGCCATGTATAGTTCATTTTCCTACTCAGCTTCTTCCAAGGGGGAGCACTGAGCCTACAATATTTGCTTTATTTTCATAGGGATGTGTTTTGGTGTCTGTTCTTTTTTTAACTTTTTTTTTTTTAATACTCACTAGTTGCTCTCTCTTTGCATTAGAGAAGGCAGATCAAAGGCATACATTTGGCACACAGAGCAGCAGGGTTGAGTTAGCTGTGTGTTTAGTTTCTGTGGGAGTTCTGTGAACAAAGAGCACCTTAAGGACTAGAAGACCTGTCAAATTGCTCATGTTGGGTGCTTGTGGGGTGCTCTCAGTTTAAACTTCTCTTTTTAAAAGAGCAAAAAGGACTGTTTGCAGATTAGACCTATGTGAATCACTCATTTGTTGTTTGCTAGTGAATGTGAAAAAGCAGGGGAAAAATTCCAGGATTCAACCAAAACAAACCAATAGAATAAACAATTTTTGGAGGTGGAATGAAATGGTTTGTTTGACCCAAAGTTAAACACTTTGTTTCCTATTTTTCTTTGCTTTTTAACAATACTGAATTCAATTTCAAAACAAAACTTCATTATGTATGTATAAAAAAGCAAAATGAATCATTCGGATAACGTGAATGAATGGACTGAGAACATCCCCGCAGAAGACTTCGGGATACTGGTGGATGAAAAATGGGACATGAGCCAGCAATGTGCGCTTGCAGCCCAGAAAGCCAATTGTATCCTGAGTTGCATAAAAAGAAGAGTGGCCAGCAGGTCAAGGGAGGCGATTCTCCCCCTCTACTCCACTCTCATGATGTTGTCCCAAAAATAAGTTCTTCACCTGGTGTGTGAGCACCAATCAACACACTGAGTTGAGATATTTGTCTTTATTTCAGTTCTGCAGAATAGGGTGCTAGGCATCTAATGCAGACAGCACACCTGTTAGGAAACATACAGGGTCTTTTATACAAAAAGATAATGAAGGAAAATCACATCAAAATAGCTGATTGGTCACTTGTAACCATTGGAACAGTGGCTAACTTCAAGATTGGATTGTTTATGTTCATGTGCTTTTTGTTTTAGGGACTTTCTATTCTTGTTGTTATGTTTTCAGAGTAGGCCATCATGGTTGCTCAATTTTGTGTATTTTTAAGTTTTTTTGACATCAAATTCCCCCCTTTGAGATTATGAATATGCTTTACATCTCCCATAAGTCTCACCTTATGCTTTTCCCAAGTTATGGGATTCCTGTTCTTCTATTTTCCATATAAAAGGGTTATCCTCTACTATAGTCATCATTATTTGCAGGGGTTTTCTTTCTTTCAGTACCTGTTTGCAAAGACTTGAACACACGGGCAAACATTGAATTGTACAACTCAATAACAAGATGATCAGTATAAGTACAGATATTAAGAAGAGTTGCTTCAGCCAGTTTAGGTTTGGTAAACAGGACATTAGCCAAGAAAGATCTAATCCTTCCCGTTCATTGACATTTGAGGCCAGATCCTTTAATTTCTGTATCTTCTCTTCTACTAATTGAGAATTGTCTGTTAGATTAAAGCAACACATCCCCTTAAACTCCTCGCACCCATGATTGTCTATGGCAGCTCTATTTTCTAATGTAGCTTTCCTTATTTGAGTCATTTCTTCACCCAAAGCTGCTAGAGCTTGGAAGGTATGATTTGTGTTCTTCAGCAATGCACATACAATTCTTTTTATTGTGTGATAATTTCTATCACACAATAATGGCTATTTCTACTCCTGGCTCTAAAACTGCTGCAGCTGTCATTTTGCTCGGGCTCCAAAGAGTTACTTGTGAATCACAATTCTGTGGTATAGCATGAACCTGTCTTTTCTGTCTTTTGCCTTCCTCTACTAGAAAATCCTTTTTAACGGGGAGTAAGGCCACTAATCTTCCCACAGAACAGGGTCCTCCGGTATTGTTGGTGGGAATATAGGTATATGCTCTTTTCCCACAAAGGAGAAACAATCCTAAGGGGAGTTTATTGTATGCCAATGCATAAATTACTGACTCTGTCTTATTGCACTTTAATGGGGGTTCAAAGCGAGATAAATTTTCACATTTCGTGGACAGGGTACAGTTCACAAATTATACACAACTCTGCAGGAAACATTCCTTTCACCTTGACTCTGAACATTGCTTTATCACACACCTTTCTGCTGGGAAGGTACCTCTGACTTTTAAGTGTATCATCTCTTTATCTTTCCTTAGAATTATGTTTCCCCAACTACACATACTTTGATAGATGTTAGTTAAATCAATATGGACTAGGAACGTGTAATTATTTAGTACCTGTAAGGATGTAGGTATGCCTATGGCACAAGATGTAAATACATCTTCAACTGATTCTCCCCCTCATTAAACAAAAGTCAGTAGTATTTGCCACATTTCTGGCTAAATTTTTCCAAATGTTTTCTCTCCTATTGGTCATTTTTCTCTGATTGGTCATTATGAACAGTGTAATTAGCAGGAGCCAAAAATTCTTCATTTCTGCCTTTTGGACCACAACCGTAGAACACACAATGGTTTAACTTGTCACAATTCCTTTGTTGCACCTGCCTCCAGAGAGGCGCTCTGGTCATCTGCTTCGGGTGCAGCTTTTATTCGGGTATAATCAATCCAGGGTTTAATTTCCTCTACCTTAACTGCTGTGTGTGTGGTTAGAAGTACCTCATATGGTCCTTTCCACACCTCCTTTAATGGTTTGTCTTTCCAAGTTCGGATCAGCACTCGATCTCCGGGTCGGAAAGGGTATACTGGAACATCCAGAGGCAGCGGCAACCATTCTTGAACGTACCTGTGGAGAGAAGTTAATGCAGCAGACAAAGACAACAAATGCTGTCTTACCCAATTTTCACCTTATACATGCATTTGGCTCCCTTTGGTCACCAGTTCATTCACGGGGTATGGCCTACCATATAATAGTTCAAATGTGCTAACACCCTCCCTGGTCCTCAGGGATATTCTAATCCTCAACAGTGCTGTTGGCAGTACCTCTGACCATTTTAGGTGAGTTCCCTGACAAATCTTAGCTAATTGTTTCTTTAATGTTTGGTTCATCCTTTCTACCTGACCACTAAACTGTGGCCTCCAAATTGTATGTAGATCCCATTTAAAATTTAAAGCTTTTATCACTCCTTGGACTATTTCTGACAAAAAATGAGGACCATTTTCTGAAGAAAGTCCCTCTGGTATCCTGAATCGAGGATTATATTTTTTTTCAAAAGGATCTTTATAACTTCCCTGGCTTTGTTGGTTCAACAAGGAAACGCCTCTGGCCATTTGGTGAAAGTATCCATTATCATCAATAGATATCAATGGAATCCTCTTCTGGGTAATTCGAAAAGTCTATTTGCCAGTATTCTCTGGGCTTCATTCCTCTCTTTGTTTCTCCTGGTGGCAGCTTCAGTTGGATTTTGGGGTTATTTGCACATTGCACAGGGCACCTTCGCACTATTCGATCCTGGCTTCCTGGACTAGTAATGCTGTTGCTGCCACCACTTCTAGGCATGTCAACCATCATTTACTGGTTTTGTCCAGCATTCCTAGAAATCCTCACAATTGTTTCTTCGTTCTGGGGACAGCTATTCAGCACATGGCTTCTTTCCGCTCAGGACCCAATGCTCTCTGGCCTTGGGAAATATCAAATCCCAAATACCTTACTTCCTGTTGGGCTATTTGAACCTTCTTCTGAGACACCCAGTATCCAGCCTCTAAACTAAATAGTTTAACAGATCAATAGTTAATTTGGTACACTTTTCTTTCGTTGGGGCCCCCAGCAATAAGTTGTTGGCATATTGCAGCAAGGTTCCTTCCTTTAAGTTGGCCAGTTATTTGAGTCTGCATCTAACGCAGTTCCAAATATCGTAGGGCTGTTTTTAAATCCTTGTGATTAAGATCTTTTGTTGCAGAAAGGATCGCAGAGTTTGATGGCCTGTAATTCCCTTGATCAGGGTATTAGTCTTACTAAGGGGTCCTTTGCGATTAGTTACCACCAAGTGTGTGTCGCCACTATCTAATAGAAAATCAATTGTCTCTTTACCAAGCTTCATTGGAACCAGGGGATCCGCTGGGGAGATTGGAATAGCATCCCCTGGTCCTTGTCATTCCAAATCTGAGTTACCTAGCATAATCAAGTCATTCTGTCTTCTTTTTATCTCGTCACCTTCCCTAATTTTCAACGGGCACTCTTTCTCTTTCCTCTACTATTGCTTCTGCTAAAAGTGAGGCTTGCAGCTTTAACTTCCCTTGTTCTTTTTTTCTCTTTTCTTTCTTCCCTATTATTATAGACTTTATAAGCTATTTCAGTTAACCGAGAGATAGACATTCCCCCAATTCCCTCTATTCTCTGCAACTTCTTCCTGATATCAGGGGCTGACTGTCCTATAGACAACATATCAAACATCTTTAATTGGTTAGTCTCATCATCAGGATCCAGATCTGTAATTAGCCAAATCATTCATAGGAGATGATGAGACTCCTGAAACCCCTGAACTCAGGGAGGTGCTCTGTCTTTCCCCTGCAGGGGCACCGAATGTGCTTCCCTATCCTGGTGACCTCTGGTTTACAAACTCTCCGCCAATGGGTTATATGGGAGTGGGGCAGAGGGCACTAATAATTGAACATCCTCAGGGTCTGGGCTAGGATAAGGCTTTGAAACATCGGACCCCCTTCCTTTTCTTTAGTTCTAATACACAGCATAACATGATCCTCTGAATCTCGATACAACGTCGTAAAAGCATATCTCCTCCCAATCCACACTTTTTCTGAATATTTGGATTCCTATACAAAGTTATAAAAGCATCAACATACAGCATTTCTTCCCACTTTCCTGATCGTTTACAAAACAATATCAATTGTAAAATAGTACTAAAATTCAAAGACCTGTTTTCCAGCCACTTTTCTTCACCATCCAATCTATATTGTGGCCATCACTGATTCCAATATCTCTTCATTTTCCCACGAGTGATCAGATCTCCTCCGGCCTTGTTCCAATTTTTTTAAAATACAACCCAAAGGGCTACAGGGAGGAATAGTGGATTGGCCTGATCCCATATTACACTTATATCCCACTTATACCTAAACCAATATTTCCTCTGTGCATACTCAGCTCTGACTTCAAATTGTCAGCAAAGGTAACTTTTTCCCCAAGCATCTACATACAACTTTATAATCTTCCATGGGAGTAATTAAATTTCAATATTCACCAATCCAGGAATTCGCCCCCCTTTTGCCCTTGCACAAATATCTCTCCTGGGTGTTGCACCTTTGAGTCACTTGCTGCCCCAACACCGGAGGGGATATGGAGGAGTCCCCGATCAACTGGTCAGTGCACACTGGAGTCATGTCCGATCCTATTCTCCACGCCAGGGTAGGTAAGACAATCCAGGCAAGGCCTTATGGCTGTCCCATCTGGTTCGCCAAAAATGTTGTCCCAAAAATAAGAGTTCTTCACCTGGTGTGCAAGAGCCAATCAACACACTGAGTCGAGATATTTGTCTTTATTTCAGTTCTGCAGAATAGGGATGATAGGCATCTAACGCAGACAGCACACCTGTTAGGAAACATATAGGGTCTTTTATACAAAAAGGCAATGAAGGAAAATCACATCAAAATAGCTGATTGGTCACTTGTAATTATATAACAAAACCTCAATTTTTGACAGAAACGACCAATTTCTGTCTGACTCATTATACTAAGGTGGTCTTATGTCATTGCCACGGAGACCAGCTTCAGGGCAGGTAAGACTGCGCTGGGGAAGGGATCTGTAGCGAAAAAGACCAACGAGAAGCTCTTTTGGGGGCTTTTTTTGAAGCCGGGACAAGGCTTCTGCTTGTCCTGGGGGCTGTCAGCTGGGGGGCAGTGCTGCTGAGCAAGCCTGGGCGGAGCCACCACCACCCCCGGTTTATCCCACCTCCAGGGGATAAAAGGTGTCAGGGAGGGCAGGGAGGGTCTGGGTCTGGGAGGGCAGGGACTAGTCCCTGCCCACAGTGCACAGAGGGAGCAACCAGAGCTGGTGTGTGTACCGGCTGGGTCCAGTGCCTCTACTGGCATACATGGTAAGGTCAGTTGCTCCTGGGGACTCAGCTATGGTTGCTACCAGATTGAAGGCTATGTTTAGGAAAGCTGTGGGCACCCAGACCGAGGCCCCATGCAAACATATGGGCGTGCAGGCCTCTGGGTGCAGAGAGTGCCGGAGCCTGGCGCTGGCAATGGAGGGTAGCGGAGACAACACCTGTATAAGATGTGAACAGGTGAATGATCTGCTCAACCTGGTGGCCCAGCTGAAGGATGAAGTGGAGAGGCTGAGGAGCATCAGGGAGTGTGAAAGAGAGATTGACTGGTGGGCCCACTCCCTGAGAGTAGGGGAACAGGTTGAGGCCCCGTGTAAATCGGAGGACCCTCTCCCCTCTTCTCACCAAGCAACAGGAGAGGATCTCAGAGAAGAGGGGGAATGGAAACAGGTCCCTGCTCGAGGAAGTAGGCGAGTCCCCTCCCAACCTCTCCCAGCTTCCCAGTTACCCCTGCAGAACAGGTATGGAGTCCTGCAGGAGGAACTGGCCGATGGAGAGGAGGATGGCACACCAAGACTAGAGAAGACAGAAAGTACATGTCACAGCAGACCCAACTTCACTACTAGCTCCAAAAGGAAAAGGAGAAAGGTCATAGTTGTGGGTGACTCTCTGCTGAGGGGGGCAGAGGGACCAATATGCCACCCTGACCCGCTACACAGGGAAGTCTGTTGCCTCCCTGGGGCATGGGTCAGGGATGTGATGAACAAACTCCCAGACCTAGTAAACCCCACTGATTACTACCCCCTGTTAGTATTTCAGGTGGGTAGTGATGAAATGGGTAGGAGGAGGCCGAAAACAATTAAAAGAGATTTTAGAGCCTTAGGGCAGCAGCTCGAGGGGTCAGGAACACAAGTTGTCTTCTCTTCTATCCCACCAGTGGCAACTGTGAATAAAGAAATTATAGGAAGAGGCAAGAGATCAACTTGTGGCTCTGGGACTGGTGTTACAGGCAGGGCTTTGGGTTTTTTGAACATAGGTGGCTATATGAGACACCTGGCATGCCATTGTCAGGTGGGACACAGCTGTCCCAGAGGGGGAAAAGAATTTTGGGGCAGGAGTTAGCAGGGCTCATTGACTGGTCTTTAAACTAGATATGAGGGGGGAAGGGGAGATAACTGGGCCTGTCAAGATTAAACCTGAGGAAAGCATGCCACGGTTTGAAGGAGACCACATTAGTGAGGACTCCCACTCTGACATTTCATCAGAGAAAGGTGATAGACGTTTAGAAATTACTGCTAGAGAACAATGGGAAAACCCTTTCCTAGAAGGGGAAAAGGGTACTAGGCTAAGAGTTAACAAAGCTCATGGACAGAGCTTTAAGCCGAAAGTTAAGGGGGAAGGGGATGAAACCAGGCCCGCTGGTAATGAACCTGAGTGTCAAGGGCCAAAGATGGGGGTGAAATCAGTAGCCCAGGTCAAGTGCATCTACGCTAATGCACGTAGCATGGGCAACAAACAGGATGAGCTAGAAGCCATTGTGCGGCAGGACAACTACGACATAGTCGCCATCACGGAAACGTGGTGGGATGATGGTCATGACTGGAATGCTGCAATGAGTGGCTATAAGCTCTTCAGAAGGAATAGGCAAGGAAGGAGGGGGGGGTGTGGCTCTGTACATTAGGGAGCTGTTTGACTCTATAGAGATAGACTCCAGTGATGAAGAAGTTGAGTGTTTATGGGTAAGGGTGAAAGGGAAGGCTAACAGAGGTGATTTTGTGCTGGGAGTCTGCTATAGACCACCCAACCAGGATGAGCAGGTTGATGAGGTATTCTATAAGCGGCTGGCTGCAGTCTCGCAAACGCCAGCCCTTGTTCTAGTTGGGGACTTCAACTTACCAGACATCTGCTGGAAATATAACACAGCAGAGAGCAGGCAGGCTAGGAGGTTCCTCGAGTGTATGGAGGATAACTTCCTGACACAAATGGTAGGTGAGCCTACCAGGGGAGGTGCCTTGCTAGACCTACTGTTCACAAACAAAGAAGGGCTAGTGGGGGACGTGGAGGTCGGAGGCCGTCTTGGGCTTAGTGACCATGAAATGGTTAAGTTTTCCATCCATAGTGAGGTAAGGAAGGGGGTTAACAAAACCTCCATCTTGGACTTCCGGTGGGCAGACTTTAGCCTGTTCAGAACCCTGGTGGGGAGAGTCCCGTGGGAGGTAGTCCTGAGAGACAAAGGAGCCCAGGAAGGCTGGACGCTCTTCAAGAGGGAAATCCTAAAGGCCCAGGAGCAGGCTGTCCCCATGAGGCGCACAATTAAAGGGCGGGGAAAATGGCCGGCCTGGATGAACAAAGAGCTCTTGATGGGACTTAAGGAAAAAAGGAAGGTTTACCACCTTTGGAAGAGGGGACAGGCAACTCAGGAGGAGTACAGAGATCGTGTTAGGTCATACAGAGAGAAAATCAGGAAGGCAAAAGCCCAGCTGGAGCTCAACCTGGCAATTAACATAAGGGACAACAAAAAAAGTTTCTATAAATACATCAACAAAAAGAGAGTGACAGAGAATGTCCATCCCTTACTGGATGCCGGGGGGAAAGTTGCAACCAAGGACGAGGAGAAGGCTGAGATACTTAATGCCTTCTTTGCCTCTGTCTTTAATAGTCAGACCAGCTACCCCCAGGGTGTTCAGCTTCTTGGGCTGGAAGATAAGAATGGAGAACAGGACAACTCCCCTGTAATCCAGGGGGAAGTAGTTAATGATTTGCTTATGCACCTGGACACGCATAAGTCTATGGGGCCGGACGGGATTCACCCAAAGGTTCTCAGGGAGCTGGCAGGAGAGCTCACCAAGCCTCTCTCCATTATCTATCAACAATCCTGGTCAACAGGAGAGGTGCCGGATGACTGGAGGGTGGCCAATGTGACGCCCATCTACAAGAAGGGTCGGAAGGAGGATCCCGGAAACTACAGGCCTGTCAGCCTGACCTCGGTACTGGGAAAGATCATGGAGAGGATCATCCTGAGTGAGCTCTCAAGGCAAGTGCAGGGCAGCCAAGGGATCAGGGCCAGCCAGCATGGATTTATGAAAGGGAGGTCCTGCCTGACCAACTTGATCTCTTTCTATGACCATGTGACCCACCTTCTGGATGCGGGGAAGGCTGTGGACGTTGTTTATCTGGACTTTGGTAAGGCCTTTGACACCATCCCCCACGGCATTCTCCTGGAGAAACTGGAGAATCATGGCATAGACAAGTGTCCTCTTTGCTGGGTTAAAAACTGGCTGGATGGCCGTGCCCAGAGAGTTGGGATTAATGGGGTGAAATCCTCTTGGCGGCCGGTCACCAGTGGTGTCCCTCAGGGCTCAGTTTGGGGGCCAGTCTTGTTCAATATCTTTATTGATGATCTAGACAAGGGGATTGAATGCACCCTCAGTAAGTTTGCGGATGACACCAAACTAGGTGGGAGTGTTGATCTGCTTGAGGGTAGGAAGGCTTTACAGAGGGATCTAGACAGGTTGGATCAATGGGCCAAGGCCAATGGGATGAGGTTTAATAAGGCCAAGTGCCGGGTCCTGCATTTTGGTCACAACAACCCCAGGCAACACTACAGGCTTGGGGAAGAGTGGCTGGAAAGCTGCCCGGCAGAAAAGGACCTGGGAGTGTTAGTGGACGGCCAGCTTAACATGAGTCAGCAGTGTGCCCAGGTGGCCAAGAAGGCCAATGGCATTCTGGCTTGTATCAGGAATAGCGTGGCCAGCAGGAGTAGGGAAGTCATCGTGCCTCTGTACTCCGCACTGGTGAGGCCTCACCTCGAGTGCTGTGTTCAGTTCTGGGCCCCTCACTACAGGAAAGACATTGAAGTGCTGGAGTGTGTCCAGAGGAGAGCCACCAAGCTGGTGAGGGGTCTGGAGACCAGGTCATATGAGGAGAGGCTGAGGGAGCTGGGCATGTTTAGCCTGGAGAAGAGGAGGCTGAGGGGAGACCTCATTGCCCTCTACAACTACCTGAAAGGAAACTGTAGAGAGGCAGGGGTTGGCCTCTTCTCCCAAGGGAATAACGACAGGACCAGAGGAAATGGTCTGAAGCTGCAGCAAGGGAGATTTAGATTAGATATTAGGAAGAATTACTTTACTGAAAGAGTGGTCAGGCACTGGAACAGCCTGCCCAGGGAGGTGGTGGAGTCACCATCCCTGGAGGTATTTAAGAAACGTGTAGACATGGCTCTTCAGGGCATGGCTCTAGTGCCCAAGATTATTGGTTTGTGGTGGGGTGTTGTGTGTGGGGTTGTGGGTGTGGAGTTTAGTAGGTGGGTGCTTTTTTTTTTTTTGTGTTTTTTTTTTTTTAATGTGGTTGGACTCGATGATCTCAGAGGTCCCTTCCAACCACTAAGATTCTGTGATTTACATGTAAAATCTGCTCCTAGAGATGTGACTTTTAGTATTAAAATTATCTAAGGTAACTAGAGGTTATACCTTCATCCTATCAACTACTACTAGGCTACTATTTAACTTTCTATTCTGTTGGGGCTGCACTTGAAACAATGACTAACTTCAAGATTGGATTATTTATGTTTATGGGTTTTTTGTTTTAGGGACTTTCTATTCCCGTTGCTATGGTTGCTCAATTTTGTGGATTTTTAACTCTTTTTGGCATCAATGAGACCCCATCTGGAGTACTGTGTCCACTTCTGGGACCCCAAGTACAAGACAGCCATGGACATGTTAGAGAGGATCCAGAGGAGGGCCACAAAAATGATCGGAGGGCTGGAACAGCTCTCCTATGAGGAAAGGCTGAGAAAGCTGGGGTTGTTCAACCTGGAGAAGAGAAGGCTCAAGGGAGACCTTATTGCGGTCTTTCAGTACTTAAAGGGGGCTTATAAGAAAGACAGAGAGATGCTTTATGCCAGGGCCTGTAGTGACAGAAGAAGGGGCGATGGTTTTTAACTTAAAGAGGGTAGGTTTAGATTAGGCATAAGGAAGAAATTCTTTACATTGAGGGTGGTGAGATACCAGAACAGGTTGTCCAGAGAAGGTGTGGATGCCCCATCCCTGGAATTGTTCCAAGTCAAGTTGGACAGGGCTTTGGGCTACCTGATCTAGTGAAAGATGTCCCTGCCCATGGCAAGGGGTTGGACTAGATAATGTTTGAAGGTCCCTTCCAACTAAAACCATTCTATGATTATATGATCTGAATTTTTCAAAAGGGAAAATATAATTCCAAGGCTGTTTTAACTGAAAGACTCTGCCAAAATTGTCACAAATTTTCAAAATATTTTGATGATGTTGAATGATGTTGCATTTTTTGTGAAAATGAGTTTTGGCTGGAAATGTTGCCCAGCTCCTCAGTAGACAGAGCAAACTTCTTAGGAAGTGCTGTGGTGGGTTGACCTTGGTTGGACGCCAGGTGCCCATCAAGCTGTTCTGTCACTTCCCCTCCTCAACTGGACAGGGGAGAGAAAATAATATTACAAAAGGCTCATGGGTCGAGATAAGGACAGGGAGACCACTCAGTAATTACCAGCACAGGCAAAATAGACTTGACTTGGGAAAATTAGCTTAATTTAATACCAATCAGATCAGAGTAGGATATTGAGAAATAAAAGCAAATCTTAAAACACCTTCTCCCCACCCCTCCCTTCTTCCCATGCTCAACTTCACTCCCGATTTTCTCTACCTCCTCCCCACAAGCGGCGCAAGGGGACAGGGGAATAGGGGGTTGGGTCAGTTAATCTCATGTTGTCTCTGTCGTTCCTTCCTCCTAACACTTCCCCTGCTCCAGCGTGGGGTCCCTCCCATGGGAGACAGTTCTCCATGAACTTCTCCAACGTGGGTCCTTCCCATGGGGTGCAGTCCTTCAGGAACAGGTCCTGCCAGAAAACCTGCTCCAGCGTGGGCTTCTCTCCCCCTGGTGTCACAGGTCCTGCCAGGAGCCTGCTCCAGCACAGGCTCTTCACGGGGTCACCCCCTCCTTCAGGCACATCCACCTGCTCCAGTGTGGGGTCCTCCATAGGTTGCAGGTGGATATCTGCTCCACCATTAACCTCCATGGGCTGAAGGGGGACAACCTGCCTCACCATGGTCTTCACCACAGGTTGTAGGGGAATCTCTGCTCTGGCACTTGGAGCACCTCCTCTCCCTCCTTCTTTACTGACCTTGGTGTCTGCAAGGTTGTTTCTCTCACATATTCTCACTTCTCTCTTCTGGCTGCTGTCGCGCAGGAGTTTTTCCTCCCTTCTTAAATATGTTATCACAGAGGCACTACCAACGTTGCGGATTAGCTCAGCTTTGGTCAGCAGCAGTTACGTCTTGGAGCCCGCTGGCATTGGCTCTGTTGGACATAGGGGAAGCTTCTAGCAGCTTCTCACAGAAGCCACCCCTGTAGTTCCTCCTGATACCGAAACCTTGCCATGCAAGCCCAATACAGGAAGTGAGTCTTGACAGATATGGAGATTGCATCTTCCTTCACAAGGCTGCAGACCTCTTTCTTTCTCACCCTGGACCACAATGACAGCTTGCTGCTGTAAGGCGGATTAATTTTATTGAAGAGAAAATATATCCATTGTTTCCAGTAGACATTGAACAGGTGACATTGAACTCCTTTTCTAAGTTTTTTTCATGTTTTTTCTCATTATTTTGTCAGTGTAACTATATTTTTACTGTTATCCAGAGTATAACTGACTGAAGAGATTTTTTTCAGATGGATCCATTGTGACTAGGAATACAATTAATGGGGAATTTCCTCTCCTTTGGTTTATACCTGAAATTTTCAGTATATGTGATTTGTGGTCTTATTGCCCACAGGACTTTTTTTCTAATAGGTTTTAGAGTTGTATTTGTCTAGCAGCTATTTTATGCTGTTAATATGTAATATGCAAGCTGCTTCAGTATGTTCTGGTTGTTAAGTGCAGTATTTAGCCCTACTACCCATGCAGTCAAGCATATCTTAGCTCCCAGGATAATGAATATTACTGGAATTTGCTGAAGAAATTTATGGTCCATATGATTACTTCCACAAAATAAAATATTAGAAAGAAAATACGAAGTCATGAGAATGATAATTTAAGAAATTTACAGTTGTTGTGGTTTTGGCCAAATTGGCCAATGGCCGGCGACAGATGCTCCCCCCCAACCTCTTGTACATGGAGAGGAGGAGGAGAGATAAAGAGATTTATGAGTTTAGAGGAAATGAGACTACTTTAATGAAATATATCTAGTCCACAAAGAAAAATCTTTACAAATGTTGTTGAAAAATTCATTGTTTATGTTTTCAGTAGGCTGTCTTGCAATCCCATTTGATTTGGGAGCATGGTGGCTTTCATTTCTGCTCCTAGATTCCACTTTCCCATGAATGACTACATTTCTCCTGCTACCTCTAGCCCTTTCTACCCCATACTGTTGTGTTTTCCAAACAGGACTGGTGCAGTAGTTTCTTACGTTCAGAAAGCCAGTCTTTTCATCACAGAAGGCAATCAGGTTGATTAAGCATGATGGCTCCTTGGTAAATCCATACTGGTTATTCCCAATTACCATCATCCCCCTCATGTGCCCAGAAATGTCTTCCAAGAGGACATGTTTCATTATTTTTTCATGGACTGAAGTGAGGCTGGCTGACCTATTGTTCCCCAGATGTTCCTTTTTGCCCTTTTTGAAGATGGGTAAAACATCTGCCTTTCTCCAGTCACTGGGAACTTTCCCCAGTCTCCACAACATTATTGTGATGATCAAGAGCAGCTTTGAAATCACAGAATCTTCCTTGCTCCAGGCTTCCCCTCTGGTCTTAGGGGCCTGGGATTCCTGAAGAGCAGTCCTGTTGTTACCAAAGACAGGCCTCTGCTTTGTTTATAACAATATGCTAACTAAAATGTTGTTTGTTTCCTACTAACCTTCTTACTGTGTGAGAAAATAGCTAATTACTGACCTTCTTACTGTGTGAGAAAATAGTTAGTCACTGAGCTGATGTTACAGATAGTGATAATGAGGAGACAGCCAGAAGTAGCTAATCACCAAGGATGGGATAACAAGAAGTAGTTAATCACTTCGAGGTTCTTTTATGCATCAAGTATGTCCTCCTATACCAATTAGGACAGAGCTGTGGCTACTTCAAGGAACACCCTTATCATCCTCAAGAAGTTGGCAAACTTACAGTAAACTTTTACTGTCCTGAGATGACTCAATACCTTAAAAGGATAATGTGAGGAAGGGTCTCCTTACCCAAATGACCACCGAGAAGCTCATGCTTGTGCAGAAGTGTTTTGCCACCGCAGCAAAACTTAATACGCATGTGCAAAAAGGCTATTCAGTCATCCTAATGAATATGTAACCCTAGGTGGAGTTATGTATTAGGTAGGCGGAATTATGAGAATCTTTTGTGTATAAATAATGGGGGAATATGCCCAGTGAGGTGTGCTAGATTTGTGGGTTTTCCCCCTAGCACCCAACGTCAAATAAAGCAATATCTCCTCTCTAAACTGCTTTTGGTTTCGAGAACTTTTATTTCAGGTAACACTGTTAAGGGATGTTATAAGCAAGCACCACTTCCAGACAATCCAGAGCCTGGAGATTCCTCCTGCCTGACTGCTGAAGCCTAGTCTGGAGACCTGGGAGTCTCCATCCCAGGTCGATGGACACAGCTGCTGCTTTTCCATTTACAAGTTCAACCAGTAGCAAAGCTGAACATGTATCCCAGACACACACATACACACTCTCTGTAGTGGGTTAGTGTCTTGATCCTGACTGGGAGACCATTTCATATTTAGGAGTTAGTGATCCACATAACAGTTAACCTGAGCAGGCACAGGCCTGTGCTGCACTGTGCTGTACTTCAAGCTTGACTTTCAGGCCTGTGTTGTGCTGCACAGATTCCTTGGCCACAGGATGAGCTC
Organism: Rissa tridactyla; assembly: GCF_028500815.1. NCBI lineage: Eukaryota > Metazoa > Chordata > Aves > Charadriiformes > Laridae > Rissa > Rissa tridactyla. Next base: position 7,756,757 of record NC_071496.1, read on the forward strand.
AGCCAGCTCATTGTAACAGAGGAGCCTTGATACCAACGATTATGTCATCTGCATGGTCTTCCCTTTATCTAAAAGGGAAGACAGAAGTTCTCATGAGAATAACCTTTAGGAATAGAGTTGTTTTCTTGCAAGGAAATTATATGTTAGCTCCACGGACAGGATCTGCTCTTCTCTGCGCAGAAAAATCCATCTCAGCTCCCTCTGATGCTGCACAAATGTGGGGTACCCAGCATCTGAAGGAGTGTAAGATTTACTCACTATCTATTTTCCTCTTCTTATTCTGTCTTATTAAAGCAGTTATCTTATTGAGCCATTTGTTGTTGGGCCTTCCTTATTGAGATCCAGAAAGGACCCTGCACCTCTGTCTCTCTCTCTCTTCTCCCCCCTTCCGCCCCAGTGCAGAACAGTTAGCCTTGGCTGGCAACCAAGGGCCCACACAGCTACTCACTCACTCCCTCCCACTCAGCAGGACAGGGGGAGAAAACAGGAAGAACAGTAATGAGAAAGCTGATAGGTTGACATAAAGACAATGAGATCGCTTACTGTAATAAATAGCCAGATCCCTTAAACAGAAATGGCACTTATTATAGGGACAAAGTCAATAAAGCAAAAGCACAGCGCTGGGTGCATGACTCAAGTCAGAGGCACACCAGCTAACACTTCAACCATGTCTTATATACATTCAATATTGCATACGTATTCACTATTTTAGGCAGAGTAATTGTTTATGATGATTGATTATCATTAGTCCTTTTTCTCTTCTATTTGTGTGTTTCCTTCTGACAATTGTTTCTGAGGATCGATGATCTTCAGTTCCCTTTTCCCATGCATCTGTTTCCTTCTGGTAGGATCAGCTCCCTTTTCCCATGCATGCGTTTCCTTCTGGTAGGATCGATTATCAACTCTCTTCTCCTATGCATCTGTTTCCTTCTGTTAATCACTTGTGGAGTCTTTTGGAGAAGTTCTCTTTTGTTTCTCTCGCATGTTTTTCTTCATAGCTGCTGTTAGTTGTTATCTTTGAGGTTTCTCATGTTTCCTAATTTACTAAAGGTTAGTTATCCTTATAAGTCAAAGATTTATAGCCTTGTTATTATGGCAAAAGCCAACAATACCTTCACTATTTTTCACACTTACCAATTACTGTTGTGGACAAAACAGATTCTACTTGGGGAATTAACTTAATGTTCCTATCCCAGCAGGTGGAAGCCAAGACCCTCGCTTGCTCTATTTGCTGGCACTGAGACCCCCCCAACTCGCTTCAGTAGCTGACACCACAGGCTGTGATTGCCTACGCCCCCAGTCTGACTCCAGTTGCTGGCTCAGTATCCACTCACACAGGTCTCACCAGTAGCTGGCATTTAGTCCTTACAGCATTCACACACATACATGGGGTAGAGAGAGAGATTACACAGACTGATAGTTTAGAAAGAATTTAATAAAATAGGACAGACTGTGGTGATCAGGCGCATGGCTCAGTCAAGCAAGTGTACTGACTGGCAATGGTTTACATATAACTGGTCTCTCTTATACCCATTTCCGTCTATTCTCCCCTTTGTTCCTCCCTGACTCCCTTCCTCTGCACACTTCTTCGGCAGGTTGGAAAGTTCCACCAACCTTCCCCCCACCCTGGAATATCCAAGACCCTCAGGTTTGCATTCTTATCAGTTTCAAAATCCAGGTTGGCCCTCTTTGAAGTGATGTCGTCAGTTTCTTAATAATACATTAATTACCGTGACTGATGAGGTTTGTTCCTTGCCATTTTCTCCATTACGTTTGTCATGTTTGTGTCTCTGTATGTTTTGTTTATCACTTACCTCTTTTCCTTAATTTCTTAGCATTCTGTTTTGACAAGGTCCTCAATGACATAATGTTAATAAAATAAACATTTCCGCACTTTTTCATACGCTTATCAATTAGTTTAATTGACCATGTTTGTTTCTTGTTATTGTCTCCATTATTATCTGTTGGTCAGGTTTCTGCCCTGTATGTTTTGCTTCCCCCTTTTCCTTATCAACCCATTTGACAAGGTCCTCAATCAGATCTTACCGAAGCAGATGCTCTTACCTTCCACATACCCTTACAGGTCTTACCGGTAAAGCCTGAGGCAAAGGTGTCAGTGAGTACCTCAGCCTCTTCCATGTCATTTGTCACCAGTTCCCCCTGCCTGATTTAGCAGCGCACCTATGTTTTCCTTAGTCTTCCTTTTGCTGTTTATGTACTTGTAGAATCCTTTCTCATTGCTCTTCATATCCCTTGCCAGATCCAACTCCAGCTTGGCCTTGGCTTTCCTAACCCTATCCCTGCAAGATCAGACAGCAGCTGTATACTACTGGGTCTCCTGCCTCTGCTTCCACCTCTTCCTTTTTATGTCTAAGTTCAGTTAGGAGTTGCTTGCTCATCCATGCAGGTCTCCTCCCTTTGCTCAATTTCTTTCATATGGGCATAGACCATTCTTGAGCTTGGAGGAGGTGATCCTTGAATATCAACCAGCTCTCCTGGAACCCTCTTCTCTCCAGGGCTGTATCCTCTCGAGTTTTCCAAGCAGATCTCTGAAAAGACTCAAGTCTGCTCTCCTGAAATCCAGGGTTGTGGTCCTGCTTTTTGCTCTGCTCCCTCCTCTCAGTGATGTACTTTAGAAAATGGAATCTTTCACTGAACAAGAACAAAGAGCTATAAAAGGGTTAAAAAGGTCTTGTGAAACAGGACACTGTATAAACAATGCATGCCTTGCTAATGACTATACCCCTGAAAAAGAACAGAAGGCTGATAAAAGGGGAACATCCCAACAAAGGAGGGCAGAAAACCAGCTGAAAACCGGACAACTGCTAAAAGAAGCATGAAGTCAACAGATATCTGCAGTAACTGGGGGAAAGGTAAAGGCGGCAGTGGGAGATGGGAATTAGAGACTGAACGGAACTACCCCACCACCCTCACTGTACTGGAGCATGCACACATCAATTAAAGGACATTGTAGCTTTAAATGAAAGAGAGACTGTACTAACCAATAGAAATTGTTAAGATAAGCTACTAAGCAATAATTATAACTAAATGCGTGTATTTCTGTGTTTTGAATTGTATAAATATAATGAAGATTTTGTAGACCGGTGTGCTAGCTTTGTGGATTACCACCTAGCACCCATCTCTGCGCAATTATGCAATAATAAAATACCTCTGCTCTGTGTGTACATTGGTGTCTTGCACACCAGGTAAATGACCCCACTTTTGGGACAACATTAGGATCTTGAACTCCACCATATCACGGTCACCGCAGTCAAGGCTGCCTTTGACTTTCATAGTTCTTCCTTGTTTGTAAGTATCAGGTCCAGCAGAACACTTTTCCTTGTTGGGTCCTTGATCAACTGTGTCAGGAAGTTGTCCTCAATAATGACAATCAGTCAGCAATGACATCAGCCAGCTGTCAGCACCGTCAGATGCATCCCATCTCATCTCATCTCATGAACTTATATAGGCTGAGATTTTGCAAGCAATCTGTGACTCAATCTTCCTCCAATGCTCTCAGTTCCTCTCCTCTTTGAACTCTGTTTCTAGGCTCAAAGGCCTGGGAGACCTTGTTGGTAAAGGCCAAAGCAAAGGCGGCATTGAGTAATTATAACACACTGGTGCTAGTGTTCGTTATGGATCCAAGTAAGAAAGACACTCCATAAGGTATTGATTAAAGTAACAATTATTGGAGCTAACACTAGAAGGAGAGGATAGCATAGATAAACTTATGTCACTGTGGATACTGGGAACACAGAATTGTGCAGCATTGGACAGATGTCTAGTCAGGGCATGGCATGGTGTCAGAGAATCCTGTCCATAGAGAAGTTCACTAGCATTGTGGTCTTTAAAGTTTTTATAGGATTTTCTTAGAAGTAAACAACTCCATCATATCTACTGTGAAGCAAAAGGATGCTTCACTTCAAGATAATGACAAGGACATGCTACTAGCTGCCTACAGACTTCTCTCTTACTCTGGTGGGTTGACCTTGGCCAGCTGCCAGATGCCCACCCATCCGCTCTCTCACTCCTCTTCCTCAACCAGACAGGGGTAGAAATTATGATGAAAAAATTCATGGGGTGAGATAAAGACAGGGAGATCACTTACCAATTACCGTCATGGGCAAAACAAATTTGACCTGGGGAAAATTAATTTAATTTATTGCCAATGAAAATAGATTTGGATAGTGAGAAACAAAGACAAAAACTAAAACACCTTCTCCCCACCCTCTCTTCTTCCCAGGCTAACTTTCACGCCTTCATTCCTGCTTTTCATTGTCCACACACACACTCCACCCCCGCCAATAGCGCAGGGGGGATGGGGAATGGAGAGATGTGGTCAGTCCATAACAGTTCCTCTCTGCCACTCCTTCATCTTCACTTTTTCCCTGCTCCAGTGTGGGTCCTTCCAACAGGCTACAGTCCTTCAAGAACTGCTCCACCATGGTCTTCTCCACAGGCTGCAGGGGAATATCTGCACCCGGTCTTGGAACAACTCATTCCCCTCATTTTTAACTGACCTTGGTGACTCACACTTTTTCCTCTCTCTTCTCTCTCTCACTGCTGCGTAGCATTTTACCCTTTCTTAAATATGTTTTCACAGAGATGCTACCAGCTTTGATGACTGACTCAGCTTTGGCCAGAAGTGGGTCCGTTATGGAGGCGGATGGAACTGGCTGTGTCTGGCACAGGGGCAGCCCCTGGTCTCTTCTCACAGAGGCCACCCCTGCAGCCCCCTCTGCTACCAAAACCTTGCCATGTAAACCCAATACAGTTACGATTACAAGGCTAAGTTTATCCTACAGCCACATGATATCATAGAATCATAGAATCATAGAATCATAGAATGTGTTGGGTTGGAAGGGACCTTTAAAGGTCATCTAGTCCAACCCCCCTGCATTCAGCAGGGACATCTTCAACTAGAGCAGGTTGCTCAGAGCCTCATCAAGCCTGGCCTTGAATGTCTCCAGGAATGGGGCCTCCACCACCTCTCTGGGCAACCTGGGCCAGTGTCTCACCACCCTCAGTGTAAAGAACTTCTTCCTAATGTCTAATCTAAACCTGCCCTGCTCTAGTTTAAACCCATTGCCCCTCGTCCTATCGCTACATGCCCTTGCAAACAGTCCCTCCCCAGCTTTCTTGTAGGCCCCCTTCAGGTACTGGAAGGCCGCTATAAGGTCTCCCCAGAGCCTTCTCTTCTCCAGGCTGAACAACCCCAGCTCTCTCAGCCTGTCTTCATAGGAGAGGTACTCCAGCCCTCTGATCATCTTCGTGGCCCTCCTCTGGACCTGCTCCAACAGGTCCATGTCCTTCTTGTGCTGAGGGCTCCAGAGCTGGACACAGTACTCAAGGTGGGGTCTCACGAGAGCAGAGTAGAGGGGGAGAATCACCTCTCTCGATCTGCTGGCCACGGTTCTTTTGATGCAGCCCAGGATGCAATTGGCCTTCTGGGCTGCAAGCGCACATTGTTGGCTCATGTCCAGCTTTTCATCCACCAGTACCCCCAAGTCCTTTTCCACAGGGCTGCTCTCTATTCCTTCATCCCCCAGCCTGTACTGATAATGAGGATTGTCCTGACCCAAGTGTAGGACCTTGCACTTGGCCTTGTTGAACTTCATAAGGTTTGCTCGGGCCCACCTCTCCAGGTCATCCAGGTCCCTCTGGATGACATCCCGTCCCTCTGGCCTGTCAACTGCACCACTCAGCTTGGTGTCATCGGCAAGCTTGCTGAGGGTGCATTTGATCCCACTGTCTAAATCATTGATGAAGATATTGAACAGCACCGGTCCCAGTACGGATCCCTGAGGGACACCACTTGTCACCCATCTACATCTGGACATCGAGCCATTGACCACTGCCCTCTGGATGCGACCATCCAGCCAGTTCCTCATCCACTGAACGGTCCACCCATCAAATCTGTATCTCTCCAACTTAGAGAGAAGAATGTTGTGGGGGATCATGTCCAAGGCCTTGCAGAAGTCCAGATAGACGACATCCATAGCTCTCCCCTTGTCCACTGATGCAGTCACTCCATTGTAGAAGGCCACCAGGTTGGTCAGGCAGGACTTTCCCCTGGTGAAGCCATGCTGGCTGTCTCAAATCACCTCCCTGTCCTCCATGTGCCTTAGCATAGCTTCTAGGAGGATCTGTTCCATGATCTTCCCAGGCACAGAGGTGAGGCTGACAGGGCGGTAGTTCCCAGGGTCCTCCTTTCTACCCTTTTTAAAAATGGGTGCGATGTTTCCCTTTTTCCAGTCACCAGGGACTTCACCTGACTGCCACGACTTTTCAAATATCATGGAGAGCGGCTTGGCAACTACATCAGCCAATTCCCTCAGGACTCTGGGGTGCATCTCAGCATATGCAGCACAGTACAGGTCTGCATCTAGTCAGGTCAACTGTTATGTGGATCATTAACTCCTTGATGTACAGTAGTCTTCCAGGTAGGACCACTACAGTAACTCAGACTTATTTGTGTCTCCATTGTTAAATATCCTACCCCATGCAGTAGAGAGCCCAAATTTCCCCTGGTTATTGTTTTCTTGTTAACGTAGAAGTAGATGCTCTTGTTTTCACCCTTGACATCCCTTGCCAGTTTCAACTCTAGCTGAGCTTTGGCTTTCCTAACACCATCCCTGCATGTCCAGGCAATGCTTCTATATTTTGCCTTTGTAGTTTGTCCTTGCTTCTACCTCCTGTATACATCCTTTTTGCATTGAAGCTCAGTCATGAGTTCCCTGCTCAGCCAAGCGACCTCTTGGTTTGAGATGCTCTCCCTTCTCTGAGGGGGAGAGAAGTTAAAGAGAGCATCTGTCATTTGTTTTATTGGCTAGCCCAGCCCAAACCACAACATACTAAGACACTAGCATTGCTTATTTTTACATGGCTATCATAAACAGCCACTATTTAGAAAGTTTCTAATGAGACGTCTGCTGACCAAGCATAGGTTTTCAGCAGCTGTGGTGGTATAAATAGAAAGGAAGCAAGCTCCCAAGCATACAAGCTGGTTGGAAACTTTTAGATTGGCATAACAGAAATGAGAATGATTTGCTTTTGATATTGAAGGCCTTTGCCTTGTTAATTGGGTGAACTTAGTTTGTCAGGTTGTATGAAGCACTTGTGAGACTGGCTGGTTTTAGCACTAAGGATTTTGATATTCATAAATGCTAAATTATTTCGCTTAAATATTTATAAGGTCATTGTGATCATTAATGATATTAATCAATTTATCAATAATGATATTAAAAGTGCAGAAGTGTAAATTTAAATAAATTGATGTCTAAGCACTTGTATTTAAATACCCCAAATTTATTATGAAAAACATATGAACTTGTAAATAAGACTGCCTTGCTTGTCTTATTTAGCCCTTATTAAGGGCTGTCAGGACCTGAGTGCACTAATAGGTCTTAATGGCCCTGATCAGCCTCACCTGGGACCTCCACTCACAGGCCTAGGATCCCCATTTACGCTCAGGCCTGGGTATTCAGCCTGCTTAAGCTATATTGTAGCAGTATTGGTCTCCAGCTCAGCTACAGCCATACCTCTGCTTAGTTGTAGACCCTGACCTGTAGATTGATTTCCTGGTTTAACCTCAGGTCTGTCTTATAAGTATGGACCTACCTGGCAATCATTGAGTTGTCTGACCCTGATTACCTTCACCAGAACTCATCCTGACCTGTAGATTGATTTCTTGACTTGACTTCAGACCTGCCTCATCACCACAAACTTGCGTAAAGATCCAGACCCTTGGTTGAACATGGCTACTGTCTCTGGGATTGCCCTGCTCACCTTGCCTGGGTACAGCAGGGCTAGGCCCTAGTTGGTGAGACCCCATCCCTGTTGGCTGTGTTATTACACTTGGCTCATGGCGCTCTATCCCTTAGGGAGTAGCCAGTCCTGACAAGGGTATGTTTTTGGAGTTTATTCAAGATGATACCTTCTACAGCTTTGATCAACCTGCTCCTTCAGCAAAGGAGGGTTTGAGTACACCCTCACTCGCAAGACTTGTTTACTAAGAATTTTTTTTAATCAATTATTAAAATACTAAAGAATATTAACCTTCTTTCTCCCTCTTTGCTTAAAGGTTGAGCATGACTGTTCTGAGCTGAACCTAGCACAAATAACGTGTTTGGTCTGGTCTGATGGTCTTCCTCCCAATAGGATCTTGTGTTGAAAAAATGCTGGGTGTCCTCTACATAAAATTATTAATCAGGAGCTTTAGTGTTGTGATTTGGGCCAGACTGGCCACTGAAAAGAATAACAGATGCTCTCCCACACCTCTCTCTCCAAGGAGAGGAGGGAGAGAGAGAAAAAGGGACTTATGAGTTTAGAAAAAAACCCCCACTACTTAAATGAAGTATAAAATAATAAAAAGAAAAGAAAATAATGAAATATATATACAAAAATGTATCAAGCTCCCAGGATGACAATCATGTCACCTGCAGGCACTGGGAAGGTCCCAGACTGGACTCAGTGACAGACAGGAACTGGATTCCGGATCTGGATTCAGGAATGCACGAATCAGGATCAAAGGCAGATGAACAGAGTCCTCCTCGGTTGCTGGCCATTGATGAAAAGAGACTGACCCTTTGATCCCTCAGCTTTTATACTGAGCATAGGGCAGATGGGATGGAATACCTTGTTGGTCAGTTTTGGGTCACCTGTCCTGTCCGCTCCTCCCTGCAGGTGCTCTACCTTTTCCATTTCCAACCCTCCAATGGGGCAAATAACAAAGTTAGCTGACCTTGGTTGTTATAGCAATAAGTCTCTGCATACCATTCCTTGGCATAAATTATAAATAATCAGGTCTTATCTCTCTGGGGGCGAACAGTTTCTGCACAATATGCTGTTAATTTCAGAGAGTTCACTTAGTTAGAAGAGGCTTAGCTGCAAAGTAAAGTTACTGAACAGAAAGTTGGTTCTGGTTTACCTCAAACCAGGACATTTAGTCATCACTAAATAGTGTAATAGCTTACAAAGGTTCCACTGCAGAACAGTTGTACTTCTACATCACTGCTTCAGAGTGTCCCTTTAGATGTAAGCAGACACTGGCTGCAAAACTGTCTGTGATGCTGCTGTCCTCACAGGATCCTTCTCTGCGTGTGTGTAGGGAGGAATTTAGACATATCATGTATCCTGAGGGCAACAAATGACAATGGATTATGAATTTCACAGCTGCTGTATCTCAATTTCTCAATCAAATGCATTGTTTAAAAACAGAAGGCAAATTTTTAAGCTGACAAACTTGACCATCTACAGCAAAGTTATTTCTTATGTTTTCTCTTCCACACACACCCCTCACTCTTTCTGGATTCCTACAGCACAGCGATCAAATTATATATTATGACACATCTCTCCTGCTATAGTCTTTTCAGACAATGCCATCAGAGACAGCTATGCAAGACCATGGCTAGTAGAATGTTTACATAAGAGTAACTGGTCTACCAAACAATTTATTAAAACACAAGTGTCTTCAGCACCCATCTGTGTAAAGATAAACAAGACTAACTGATATAACATTAGCAAAAGTCAACATATAGTCCTTTCCAATTCTCTTACAGGAAAGAAGAAAGGTACAAGAACATCTACCAAAAAAGCTATGAGGGGTGAGGAATAAATACTACATTGGCTAAAAATACAGAAGTACAGCATTGTTCACACATTAAGGAAAAGTATGAAATCAAGAGGCTTCTGAGGTAGAAAATAGCCGCAGCTGGCATGAAGGACACAACATCTGTGGTTCCCTGATAAGCTACATGAGGTACGGGACAGGATGCAATTATTCCGCGGCTTTACCTTATGATGTATAGCAGATACGGGAATGGGATGATACCATGAAACAGATAAGCTGCCAATTAGCTGCCCGCTCGATACTCGGAGCCAACATTTTGTCAAATTTTGATGAAATGCTGTCCTCTGTGCGAACTTTGCTCATTATAATGTCATTATAATACCAAAACACACCTCCATCCCGAAGGCTACCCGCCTCCAAGGTGCGACCACTCCTTCTTGAGTCTGCGCCCTGAATTCCTCGTAAACTATACCTTTAATTGTGAAGCGAGAGAAATTTACACCAATCATGATAAAAGTATGTATGACTAAAGTCACTCAAACTCCACCTTGAAGATAACAAATAGTATAAAAATAGCCCGAGAGAGGGGGGATACTCAGGGAAGACACCATCTCAAAGAATTCCACCACTGACTTCTGGGAGCAGTTGATGGGTTGAGCCTTTCTTCCCCCCCATAGGGACGCCTTTGGGTAAGACTTCGATTACACCGAGTGCTTCCTCGGGAAACTTAGAAATTTCTCTAAAGACTCTCTTTTCTACATTTAGAGCCAGGCTGTATCGTTTATAACTTTGTCGTGCATTTTGTATATGTCACAAAATACTTTCATTTGCACGTGCTTTGCAGACAGTGTATTTATCACCGGCAACCCATAAGAACCTGTATATCTGTTGTTTGAATAAACTGCACTTTTTTAAGTAGCTAGTCGTTTTGGTTTCTCACTGAACGTGACCAAAGACTGGAGAGTGGCCGTGCTAGTTTGTGAACACGACTAGACTGAAGGTGCAGTCCACTATTAGTGTATCCAAATCGTAATAGTTTAATACATATTAAACACAATTGGACTGATAGTGCTGAATTGGGCATCACTCAGAATTTAAACCTAGCCGCACCTAGCCTCCCACCTCGGTGAGGAGTGTTAGAACGCAAGGGGGTTTATTTTCTGCCAAAACCGCTTTGCCCCTTTTCACGCAACAGAATTTTTGGCGTAGTTGGCAGGATTGCCATGGGTAAACTGCTGCAAAAATATGATTGTGCCCCTTCCCAGGCTGGGAAGGAGTGGGCCCATAAATTTTGGAAGGATGAAGAGAAAGTGGTGGAACGTATTGAAGATTGTCGGGCTTCACATAAGCTCAGAGCGGGGAAAGGCAAAGGTGTGATCTGTGCAGTTTTAGGCGCCTGTTTACCTTGTGCACAACAAGAAGCTAGGGAAACCCCTGCTCCTAATCTGATTTCAGCTGTAGAATATGCAACCCTGAAATTGGAGAATGAGGTGTTGAAGTCATCACTAGCCTTTCAAAAGGAGACAGGAGAAAAATTAAGAACTCAAGTTGATAAGCTTGTGAGTGAGAATGAATGTTTAGGAAACCGGAATGCTCAACTTGGGAGTGAAAATCTCCAACTTAAAGGTGAAAATCACCAACTTAAAATGTTATTGGAAAGGGTGACTGGGCTCTTAGATAAAATGCAGGCCTCGACCCAAGTCCAACAAATTCATAAGTTAATGTGTTATCCAAATTCCGGAACCCAGACTGGAGATTTTTGGTCTAATAGTGAAGATGAGGAAGAAGATGAGGAGGGAAGGACTTTTACTGTGAAATCTCGAGTCTTTCCTTTACGACCTCTGATTAAAACTGAAACCACAGTTGATGAGGATGATGATGAAGTCCGCAACACTGTGCGTACTATTCCGTGGACACCAACAGAGTTAGCGAAAATAAGGGAAAAATATTCAAGGCGGCCAGAAGAATCAGCTGTTGAGTATGTGTGGCGAGTTTCTTCTGAAGGAGGAGATAGAATTATGTTGAGTGAGGAAGAAGTGGGAGACTCTTGGGAACCAAGAGTGTTTTTAACAACTATACCTGGTGGATCTCGCCCTCTTTCTAACCCCGTCGGTCAAATAAGACCGAGCAGATTTCCTTTTCCTTTGTGTCTTACAGGAACCTTAGATGAGCTGTACGTGGACAGACGAACTATTACCCCCTCACAATGGTTGAAGAGGGATGTGACTGGTATCTTAGGAACAGGCCTGGGAGTCTTAAATAGTATAGATGCTGAGATACTTGCCAATAAACTAGTCACAACCACTACTGATCTGGACAAATTAAGACATCCCCTATAGTCCTCTCTATCAGCATTGGGAAACCACCAATGGCTTTTATCGAATATATTGCCTCAGTGGGAAGAAACGGGTGAAAAAGACCATCAGCTGATCACAGATGCACTTGGTACAACCCAAAACAATGTTTCCTTGGCTCTTAGTTGTATCCAAGCCCAATTGTGGATGCAATCTATGACAGCCGCAATCATAAGGGAAGGTGAAGAAGGCACCTTGCCCACCGAAATTTGAAAAGTAATATGGGATAATGCAATTGAGTTTGAGAGAAAATTTCAGTCCTGGTGGTATCTGGTTAATTTCACCTATGATCCCATTGAGAGCAAGGCCACAGCTTTTGTCTTAACAATACACAATGCTTTGGTATACACCATATACCCAATCATCGCACTGGGGTTGAATCACCAAGGAGCTATACTCTATCCAACACAGCACAGAGTGTGGGCACAACAAAATGAGAATAAATGGCAAACTGTTGATGTTGACGCATGCGTTTCACGAGACCAACAAGGATTCATTTGTGAGAGTAATACCCTCAAAGCACAAGACATTTGTCTTGACACCAACCAGAATGTTTGTCACTTTGAGATACATCCCGATGAAACCCCAGAGACTGTGCTTGTATATATTGGGAAAGGGTGCGTTTGCATGAGGTCTCCCTGTAGTCTTGTATTCGTAGATGACATAGTAGTTGATATAAGTAATCACTCAAATCTTTGTGTTTGTAACTTTACTAACATTATCGGATGTGACTTCAGTTATTCAGCTCCTGTTACGTCTTTTCAATTGCTACAATCTAATTATACATTGATTCGAGATTTGTTGCCTACCCCTATCGGAATGAATCTCTCACTGGTGAAGAAGCTGCTACAACACGATGAATTGAAGCGACTGTTGAAAGAGGCCCAAGAAAATGGACAGAGAACTCTGATTACCGTCCATCGTGATGTTGAAGAAATATACCAAGTGCTGGAAAGAGTCAAGAGAGATGGAGGACATGAATGGGGAGATACTCTTTTTGGATGGTCACCGACAGTTACGGGACTGTATAACAAGATGCTCCATCCTGTTGTTGTTTTACTAGTACTCACTGTGTTGTGCTTCGCTTTGACAATTGTTTTGTATGTTAGACTTTGGATTATGATGAAAAGTTTAACTCGTTTGATCACTCCATGAGATGTATTTGCACTTGATATCCCTCACCACAAGAACACATGTGATGTTTCCTATCAGTATTGAGTATCGTGGAGCTTGAGTGACTGTAGTCACGGGGTGGATTATGTGGAATAAATACTAAATTGGCTAAAAATACAGAAGTACAGCATTGTTCACACATTAAGGAAAAGTATAAAATCAAGAGGCTTCTGAGGTAGAAAACAGCTGCAGCTGGCATGAAGAATACAACACCTGTGGTTCCCTGATAAGCTACATGAGGTACGGGACAGGATGCAATTATTCCGCGGCTTTACCTTATGATGTATAGCAGATACGGGAATGGGATGATACCATGAAACAGATAAGCTGCCAATTAGCTGCCCGCTCGATACTCGGAGCCAACATTTTGTCAAATTTTGATGAAATGCTGTCCTCTGTGTGAACTTTGCTCATTATAATGTCATTATAATACCAAAACACACCTCCATCCCGAAGGCTACCCGCCTCCAAGGTGCGACCACTCCTTCTTGAGTCTGCGCCCTGAATTTCTCATAAACTATACCTTTAATTGTGAAGCGAGAGAAATTTACACCAATCATGATAAAAGTATGTATGACTAAAGTCACTCAAACTCCACCTTGAAGATAACAAATAGTATAAAAATAGCCCGAGAGAGGGGGGATACCCAGGGAAGACACCATTGCGAAGAATTCCACCACTGACTTCTGGGATCAGTCGACGGGCTGAGCCTCTCTTCCCCCCATAGGGACGCCTTTGGGTAAGACTTCGATTACACCGAGTGCTTCCTCGGGAAACTTAGAAATTTCTCTAAAGACTCTCTTTTCTACATTTAGAGCCAGGCTGTATCGTTTATAACTTTGTCGTGCATTTTGTATATGTCACAAAATACTTTCATTTGCACGTGCTTTGCAGACAGTGTATTTATCACCGGCAACCCATAAGAACCTGTATATCTGTTGTTTGAATAAACTGCACTTTTTTAAGTAGCTAGTCGTTTTGGTTTCTCACTGAACGTGACCAAAGACTGGAGAGTGGCCGTGCTAGTTTGTGAACACGACTAGACTGAAGGTGCAGTCCACTATTAGTGTATCCAAATCGTAATAGTTTAATACATATTAAACACAATTGGACTGATAGTGCTGAATTGGGCATCACTCAGAATTTAAACCTAGCCGCACCTAGCCTCCCACCTCGGTGAGGAGTGTTAGAACGCAAGGGGGTTTATTTTCTGCCAAAACCGCTTTGCCCCTTTTCACGCAACAGAATTTTTGGCGTAGTTGGCAGGATTGCCATGGGTAAACTGCTGCAAAAATATGATTGTGCCCCTTCCCAGGCTGGGAAGGAGTGGGCCCATAAATTTTGGAAGGATGAAGAGAAAGTGGTGGAACGTATTGAAGATTGTCGGGCTTCACATAAGCTCAGAGCGGGGAAAGGCAAAGGTGTGATCTGTGCAGTTTTAGGCGCCTGTTTACCTTGTGCACAACAAGAAGCTAGGGAAACCCCTGCTCCTAATCTGATTTCAGCTGTAGAATATGCAACCCTGAAATTGGAGAATGAGGTGTTGAAGTCATCACTAGCCTTTCAAAAGGAGACAGGAGAAAAATTAAGAACTCAAGTTGATAAGCTTGTGAGTGAGAATGAATGTTTAGGAAACCGGAACGCTCAACTTGGGAGTGAAAATCTCCAACTTAAAGGTGAAAATCACCAACTTAAAATGTTATTGGAAAGGGTGACTGGGCTCTTAGATAAAATGCAGGCCTCGACCCAAGTCCAACAAATTCATAAGTTAATGTGTTATCCAAATTCCGGAACCCAGACTGGAGATTTTTGGTCTAATAGTGAAGATGAGGAAGAAGATGAGGAGGGAAGGACTTTTACTGTGAAATCTCGAGTCTTTCCTTTACGACCTCTGATTAAAACTGAAACCACAGTTGATGAGGATGATGATGAAGTCCGCAACACTGTGCGTACTATTCCGTGGACACCAACAGAGTTAGCGAAAATAAGGGAAAAATATTCAAGGCGGCCAGAAGAATCAGCTGTTGAGTATGTGTGGCGAGTTTCTTCTGAAGGAGGAGATAGAATTATGTTGAGTGAGGAAGAAGTGGGAGACTCTTGGGAACCAAGAGTGTTTTTAACAACTATACCTGGTGGATCTCGCCCTCTTTCTAACCCCGTCGGTCAAATAAGACCGAGCAGATTTCCTTTTCCTTTGTGTCTTACAGGAACCTTAGATGAGCTGTACGTGGACAGACGAACTATTACCCCCTCACAATGGTTGAAGAGGGATGTGACTGGTATCTTAGGAACAGGCCTGGGAGTCTTAAATAGTATAGATGCTGAGATACTTGCCAATAAACTAGTCACAACCACTACTGATCTGGACAAATTAAGACATCCCCTATAGTCCTCTCTATCAGCATTGGGAAACCACCAATGGCTTTTATCGAATATATTGCCTCAGTGGGAAGAAACGGGTGAAAAAGACCATCAGCTGATCACAGATGCACTTGGTACAACCCAAAACAATGTTTCCTTGGCTCTTAGTTGTATCCAAGCCCAATTGTGGATGCAATCTATGACAGCCGCAATCATAAGGGAAGGTGAAGAAGGCACCTTGCCCACCGAAATTTGAAAAGTAATATGGGATAATGCAATTGAGTTTGAGAGAAAATTTCAGTCCTGGTGGTATCTGGTTAATTTCACCTATGATCCCATTGAGAGCAAGGCCACAGCTTTTGTCTTAACAATACACAATGCTTTGGTATACACCATATACCCAATCATCGCACTGGGGTTGAATCACCAAGGAGCTATACTCTATCCAACACAGCACAGAGTGTGGGCACAACAAAATGAGAATAAATGGCAAACTGTTGATGTTGACGCATGCGTTTCACGAGACCAACAAGGATTCATTTGTGAGAGTAATACCCTCAAAGCACAAGACATTTGTCTTGACACCAACCAGAATGTTTGTCACTTTGAGATACATCCCGATGAAACCCCAGAGACTGTGCTTGTATATATTGGGAAAGGGTGCGTTTGCATGAGGTCTCCCTGTAGTCTTGTATTCGTAGATGACATAGTAGTTGATATAAGTAATCACTCAAATCTTTGTGTTTGTAACTTTACTAACATTATCGGATGTGACTTCAGTTATTCAGCTCCTGTTACGTCTTTTCAATTGCTACAATCTAATTATACATTGATTCGAGATTTGTTGCCTACCCCTATCGGAATGAATCTCTCACTGGTGAAGAAGCTGCTACAACACGATGAATTGAAGCGACTGTTGAAAGAGGCCCAAGAAAATGGACAGAGAACTCTGATTACCGTCCATCGTGATGTTGAAGAAATATACCAAGTGCTGGAAAGAGTCAAGAGAGATGGAGGACATGAATGGGGAGATACTCTTTTTGGATGGTCACCGACAGTTACGGGACTGTATAACAAGATGCTCCATCCTGTTGTTGTTTTACTAGTACTCACTGTGTTGTGCTTCGCTTTGACAATTGTTTTGTATGTTAGACTTTGGATTATGATGAAAAGTTTAACTCGTTTGATCACTCCATGAGATGTATTTGCACTTGATATCCCTCACCACAAGAACACATGTGATGTTTCCTATCAGTATTGAGTATCGTGGAGCTTGAGTGACTGTAGTCACGGGGTGGATTATGTGGAATAAATACTAAATTGGCTAAAAATACAGAAGTACAGCATTGTTCACACATTAAGGAAAAGTATAAAATCAAGAGGCTTCTGAGGTAGAAAACAGCTGCAGCTGGCATGAAGAATACAACACCTGTGGTTCCCTGATAAGCTACATGAGGTACGGGACAGGATGCAATTATTCCGCGGCTTTACCTTATGATGTATAGCAGATACGGGAATGGGATGATACCATGAAACAGATAAGCTGCCAATTAGCTGCCCGCTCGATACTCGGAGCCAACATTTTGTCAAATTTTGATGAAATGCTGTCCTCTGTGTGAACTTTGCTCATTATAATGTCATTATAATACCAAAACACACCTCCATCCCGAAGGCTACCCGCCTCCAAGGTGCGACCACTCCTTCTTGAGTCTGCGCCCTGAATTTCTCATAAACTATACCTTTAATTGTGAAGCGAGAGAAATTTACACCAATCATGATAAAAGTATGTATGACTAAAGTCACTCAAACTCCACCTTGAAGATAACAAATAGTATAAAAATAGCCCGAGAGAGGGGGGATACCCAGGGAAGACACCATTGCGAAGAATTCCACCACTGACTTCTGGGATCAGTCGACGGGCTGAGCCTCTCTTCCCCCCATAGGGACGCCTTTGGGTAAGACTTAGATTATACTGAGTGCTTCCTCAGGAAACTTAGAAATTTCTCTAAAGACTCTCTTTTCTACATTTAGAGCCAGGCTGTATCGTTTATAACTTTGTCGTGCGTTTTGTATATGTAACAATACTTTCATTTGCACGTGCTTTCCAGACAGTGTATTTATCACCGGCAATCCTAAGAACCTATATACCTGTTGTTTGAATAAACTGCACTTTTTTAAGTAGCTAGTCGTTTTGGTTTCTCACTGAACGTGACCAAAGACTGGAGAGTGGCCGTGCTAGTTCATGAGCACGACTAGACTGAAGGTGCAGTCCACTATTAGTGTATCCAAATCGTAACAGTTTAATACATATTAAACGCAACTGGACTGATAGTGCTGAATTGGGCATCACTCAGAATTTAAACCTAGCCGCACCTGGCCTCCCACCTCAGTGAGGAGTGTTAGAACGCAAGGGGGTTTATTTTCTGCCAAAACCACTTGGCCCCTTTTCACGCAACGGGTCTCCCTCTCTCACTGGTGATATTACTATTATTGCAATAATGACCCTAATAATTACTTCACATAAAGAATATATCCTAAAGGAACAGCACTGTTACTATAAAAGAGCTCTTTGTGATTAGTTTTAGATAAAAAACAATATTCCTTTAAAGGCTAGTATAAATAGTAGGTGATCACTTCTAAAGTGGCCCACATAGCCTGTTAGTCAAATTAATTTATACAACCGATTAATCTGAGTGACATACAGTGGTCATCTGCAGACATAATTGGCAGGGAACAGAAAATATGTTCTAACTTTATGCAAATTTTCACAATATACAACTGCTGCAATCTCACTCTGCTGGTTCAAATTGGATCACAAAATGTTGATGGGATAACACAACCCTGTAAGACTTTATAATGGCTCAACTACTGTCCATTTGTATGTTGATCAAGTACTCTCTGTCCTTGTATTTGGAAAAAAAAACCAAACAGTGTAAGGCAGGAGGCTCGCATGGGCAGTACTGTGTACTTTGTTTAATTTGGTTAAAAAAAACCCTCAAAACACAATTGTGTGTTCACAGTTGAACAAGATTAATTTCCACTGACAAGTGACTGCATAACACATGCAACCTGCTTACTGAACACACAACCAGAACTTGTTCAACCAATAATCCACTGCAAGATATCAACAAAAAAAAACCAGGACAACGTAAGCAAGTAAATAAAATCAGACATAAGAGCACAAAAATGTAGTATTTATTTTTGTATGAAATGTGTATTATTAAACATACCGACATCTTCACATGACATCTCACTGTAATGCTCAAAAAGTAAGTCTTTGAAACAAAAAAACCCAACAGTGATAGCTTTGTGAAAATTATCAGGCTTGGAAATGCAGTATTTATTTTGCAGTATTTATTTTGCAGTATGGATTATTTACATGGTGATATCTTTCTGAAATAATGCTTCATAGAGTTGACACCTGCAATGGATTCAGGGGCAACAAGAGCAGCTTCTATTGATAGATTAATAGTAAAAGGCTGAGTAAGGAAAATGAGCGGGGTAGGTAATTTAGTGATAGCAGAAACAGACAAGGCTGAGGTACTCACTGCCACCTTTGTCTTTATCAACAAGGTCTTCCAGGACTCTGTACATAAAGACAGGGTTCAAGGAGAACAACTCCGCCAGTAGCGGATGAGAGTCAAATCACAGAATCACAGAATGGTAGGAGCTGGAAGGAACCTTCGGAGATCATCTAGTCCAACCCCCGTGCCAAAGCAGGGTCACCTAGAGCAGGTTGCACAGGAATGCATCCAGGCGAGTTCGGAATATCTCCAGAGAAGGAGACTCCACAACCTCTCTGGGCAGCCTGTTCCAGTGCTCTGCCACCCTCAAAGTAAAGAAGTTCCTCCTCATGTTGAGATGGAACTTCCTGTGTTTCAGCTTGTGCCCATGCCCCTTGTCCTGTTGCTGAGCACCACTGAAAAGAGTCTGTCCCCCATCCTCTTGACACCCAACCTTTAGATATTTATAAGCATTGATAAGATCCCCCCTCAGTCTTCTCCAGGCTAAATGGACCCAGGTCTCTCAGCCTTTCCTCATCAGAGAGGTGCTCCAGTCCCTTGATCATCTTTGTAGCCCTCCGCTGGACTCTCTCCAGCAGTTCCCTGTCCTCATTGAACCGGGGAGCCCAGAACTGGACACAGTACTCCAGATGTGGCCTCACCAGGGCAGAGTAGAGAGGGAGGATGACCTCCCTCGACCTGCTGGCCATGCTCTTTTTAATGCACCCCAGGAGACCATTGGTCGTCTTGGCCACAAGGGCACATTGCTGCCTCATGGTCAACTTGTCCACCAGCACTCCCATGTGCCTCTCTGCAGAGCTGCTTTCCAGCAGGTCAACTCCTAACCTGTACCAGTGTATGGGGTTATTCCTCCCCAGGTGCAGCACCCTACACTTGCCCTTGTTGAACTTAATGAAGTTCCACTCTGCCCAACTCTCCAGCCTGTCCAGGTCTCTCTGTATGGTGGCACAGCCTTCTGGTGTGTCAGCCACTCCTCCCAGTTTTGTGTCATCAGCAAACTTGCTGAGGGCACACTCTGTCCCCTCATCCAGGTCGTCGATGAATATGTTGAACAAGACTGGACCCAGTACTGACCCCTGGGGAACACCGCTAGTTACAGGCCTCCAACTAGACTCTGCACCACTGATCACAACCCTCTGAACTCTGCCATTCAGACAGTTTTCAATCCACCTTGCTGTCCACTCATCTAACCCACACTTCCTAAGCTTCCCTATAAGACTGTGTCAAAAGCCTTGCTAAAGTCAAGGTAGACAACGTCCATTGCTCTCCCCTCATCCACTCAGCCAGTCATTCCATCATAGAAGGCTATCAGATTGGTCAAGCATGATTCCCCTTGGTGAATCCATGTTGACCCCTCCCGATAACCTTCTTTTCCTCTACATGCTTAGAGATGACATCCAGGATGAGCTGTTCCATCACCTTTCCAGGGATGGAGGTGAGGCTGAACGGCTTGTAGTTTCCCGAGTCCTGCTTCTTGACCTTTTTGAAGACTGGCATGACATCAGCTTTCCTCCAGTCCTCAGGCACCTCTCCTTTTCTCCAGGACCTTTCAAAGATGATGGAACAATAACATTTGCCAGCTCCCTCAGCACTCATGGGTGCATCTCATCAGGGCCCATGGATTTATGGGTGTCGAGTTCACCCAAATGATCTCTAACCCAATCCTCCTTGATCGAGGGAGAGTCTTCCTTTCTCCAGGCTCTCTCTCCTACCTCCAGGGTCTGGGATTCCTGAGGGACAGCCTTAACAGTAAAGACTGAAGCAAAGGCGGCATTCAGTAACTCCGCCTTCTCTGCATCCTCCGTCACCAGGGCACCCACCTCATTCAGCAGCAGGCCCACATTTTCCCTAGTCTTCCTTTTACTGCTGATGTACTTGAAGAAGCCCTTCTTGTTGTCCTTGACATCCCTTGCCTGGTTTAATTCCAAGTGGGCCTTAGCCTTCCTTGTTGCATCCCTGCATACTCTGACAACATTCCTATACTTCTCCCAAGGGGCCAGCCCCTTTTTCCACCTTCTGTAAACTTCCTTCTTCCATTTGAGTTTTTCCAGAAGTTCCCTGCTCATGCAGGTTTCCTGCCTCCTTTGCCTGATTTCTTGCTCCTAGGGATGCACCGATCTTGAGCTTGGAGGAAGTGGTGCTTAAATATTAACCAGCTCTCTTGCACTCCCCTTCCTTCTAGGGCCTCAGTCCATGGGATTCCTCCAAGCAGGTCTTTGAAGAGGCCAAAGTCAGCTCTCCTGAAGTCCAGGGTTGTCAAGACAGGGTTGCCCTGCTTCTTCTACATAGCCATCCATGACAGCATTCCAGTCATGTGGACTATCCCATGAATCAGGAACCTCTTGAGAAATCTCAACCCATACAAATCCATGGAACCAGATGGGATGCATCCAAGGGTGCTGAGAGAGCTGACTGATGTCACTGTGAGGCTGCTCTCTATCATCTTGGAAAGGTTGTGGAGATCAGGGGAGGTCCTTGATGACTGAAAAAGGACAAATGTTGCATCCATCTTCAAAAAAGGCCAAAAAGATGAACCAGGGAATCACAGGCCAGTTAGTCTAACTGTAGTCCCTGGGAAAATCATGAACTGATTTTTCTTAGAACGTGTTTCTGGGCACATGAAGGAGAAAAAGGTGACTGTTCTGCACTGGGGGGGACAGGGAGCGGAGAAAAGTGAGTGAGTGAGTGAGGCAGTGCCGGGTTCTTTATGGATCTCAGTAAGAAAGGCCCAACAACAAATGGCTTAATAAAATAGCTGGTTTAATTAGACAGAATAAGAAGAGGAATATAGATAGCGAATAAATCTTATGTCCCTTCATACGCTGGGAACTCTGCATTTGTGCAGCATCAGACAGGCCCCAGATGGATTTTTCCATGGCATGCTGTGCAGATTCTGTCCGTGGAGTGAGGTTCCTCCATTTTGGTCACCTGTGCTATTATATCATTTCCTTACAAGAAGACAACTCTATTCACAAAGGATGTTCACATGAGAACTTCTTGCTGCACTGTTAGATAAAGGCAAGGCCACACATCTGGCATAATTGCTGGTATCAAGTGGGAGCTCTGTTACAGTTAGCTGGTTAAGTTTGCCCTGCAACCAAGGAAGTTGTGCAGCACAAACACAGGCCTGAAGTCTACACCGTATGTGCAGCACAGCACAGGCCTGGCCTCCTCAGGTTAACTGTTATGTGGATCATTAATTCCTCAATGTACAATGATCTCCTGGTCAGGATCACTACAGTGATTAAGAACAGTCAACATGGATTTACCAAGAGTAAATCACACCTAGATGAGTAAAAAACTGGCTGGATGGTTTGGCTTAGAGGGTAGTGGTTAACAGGTCTTACTTTACCTGGAGGCTGGTTACAAGTCAGGTACTGCAAGGGTGTATCTATCTCGGGAACTTTCCTGTTTAATACCTTTGATGACCTGGAGGAGGTGATAGAGTGCATTCTCATCAAGTTTATAAATGACACCAAATTAGCGCATCAGTTGATATGCTAGGGCAGGGCTGCCATTCAGAGAGGCCAAGACAGGCTGGAGGAATGGGCCAAAAGGAAGAACCTTATAAAACTCAACAAGGACAAATGCCAAACTCTGCCCCCTTGCAACTCTACAGGCTGGGGACAGACTGGCTGGGAAGCAGCTCTGTTGTAAACAGGTATGCCCAGATGGCAAAGGCAGCTAACAGCTGTATTAACAGGAACATAGCCAATAGATCCAGGGAAGTAGTCATCTCCCTTTACTTGGCACTTATTAGACCGCATCTAGAATATTGCATCCAGTTTTGGGCCCCTAATATAGGAAAGAGATCAACAAAATGGAGCAAATTCAGTGGAAGGTCACTGGAGTGGGTTGACCCTGGCCATCAGCCAAACATCCACCCTGAAAGCACTTGTTTAGCAATAGCCAAAACATTGGCATATTAGCAATACTGTTTGAGACACAAATGCAAAGCACGACACCATATGGGCTGCTATGAAGAAAGTTAACTCCATCCCAGCCAGACACAGTACAGCCACCAAGTGCAGGGAGCCAGAGCAAATGCCCCATAAGGAGAGGCTGAGAGAAATGGGCTTGTTCAGCTTGGAGAAAAAAAGGCTTTGGGGGACCTAGTAACAGCCTTCCAATACATACAAGGAGATCAACAAGAAGATGGAGCCAGGCTCTTCACAGTGGTACAGAGTGGGAGGATGAGAAACAACAGGCATAAAGTTGAAACAAGATAAGTTCAAACTGGATATGAGGAAAAACTTTTTCACTATGAGGATACTATGAGGTCAAGCAGTGGAATAGGGGCCAAGAGAGGTTGTGGGAGTTCTGTTCTTGGAGGTTTTCAAACCCTGACTGCACAAAGCCTGAGCAACTTGGTCTGACCTCATAGCTGACCCTGTTTTGAGAAGCATGTTGGACTAGAGACCTCCTGAGGTCCCTTCCAACCCAAATGCTCTGTGAATCTATGATAGTGAAAGACCAAGAAAGCAAGAGCAGTCAGACACAAGTTCCTGGGTTTTCAATGTGCACCTCCAGGAACATTAGAATCAATGAATGATGAAAATTAAAAATTGCTACTTGCACAAAAAAAAATAATATTTTTTTTTAAATTAAGTCCTCCCTTACAACCTCTGGCTAGTCAAAAAGTACAGTGAAACATGGTAGGGTTTCAGGTGCAATGTAGCATATGAAAGCAGATAGAAAATACAGATAAAACTAATTTTAAGGGAAACACTAAAAAGGCAAGGAAGATGGAAAAAAATAGGTAGGATGTCACTAATAAGGCAACACATGAGCAAAATAATTAAGTAGAAAATACTGTATCTTATTGTTGATCCAATGAGACTGACCTAGGCTCAATGTCATTAGACCCTGATATCAATATGATTATCAAACAAAATGTGCTCTTTCCTACTGCTTTCTGTAAGTATGACAAATTTCTTTAATGCTTAAAAAATAAAGATCCAGAAATGTGACCATTAAATAAAACCTATAGTGAGATTTTAACATACAAAAGGATTTAATCATGCCATTCACCGTAGTTCCACATTCTTATTTACCTTGGATGCTCAAGCTGCAAATAAAGTATTGACAGACATTAGGCAGTTTTTCCAACATGGAGAAGTGTGGTTAGAGGAGATGAAGCTGTATTTCTTTATTAGTGAACTACTGTTTCATATAAAGACATGTAGAGAGAGTTCCATATTTCCTTTGGTCTGACAATGCACATTTTATTTTGATGCTTCAATACTTTGTATTGTTCATCCAGTTAAAATTAGTTACAGCACTGAGAATTCTTTATACTTAAGTATAAATCCAAGATCATTCAGAAGGCTAACCTGTCTATCAGATAGCACAAGTTCTTCAAAATTGGTCAATAGCATCACACAGGATATATTTGCTATACAGAACAAAGAGGGGAAGTTCGCAAGCACGTTTTTATATTAAAAGCAGCAACTGCTATGTGACTTAGATATAGAAAATGTTAAATATCTGTCTGTTCTAGGTAGAACTGACATGCTGAAGCACTGACCCAACTCCCACATAGCAGAGTAACATTTATCAGTATAAGTACTCCAAAATTTATTTAGAAACCCAATATATTGAAAGGCAGTAGTTAGTTCATGGGCATCTTTAACAAAAAACAAAACCAAAAACCCTGCAAACATTATTAGTAACAGTGGTTTCTAAGAAGAGGAAATTAAAACACAATCTATATGATTCACCTGAAGAATAAAGATCACTGAACTTCTGCTTTACAACGTGTATAATGCTATATTTTTAGTGACATTAATGCTAGAATTTTATTTACTTGAAAAAGTACATTTATGATACTACTCTAAACTGAAGGATTGGTGTTGATAGCCATGTTTTATATAGAGACATCCATAAATATGGCAAGTGAGGCTCATTCCTGACATTGATCTGAGGAACAATCTCAGGAATCCTTCCTCTTAGGAAGGACAGTAAGTATATGTAGGAAGAAATTAAAGCCTAAAGATAAAATGAGGAAACGATAGTATGCTTACACAATAATGTGAATCAGATTGACTATCTATCTGCATCTGGAGTAAGAAACTACCTTACCCAGTAAAAAGAGCCACCACAAATCATCTCATTTTAAAAAAACAAAGTAGGTATAGACAAGCTCATTTCAGGATTCCATGCCTATGAAATTTAAACATATGAAATATAAGTTGGTTAAAATATTGCTAAGAATAGCACAAACAAGAAACAGTATTTCACTCATTACTCAATACAAGTTTTTATAGAAAAAAAAGGTGAAACAACCAGATATTTCTGTATTCAAAGTATTTATAGACACATCTAACAGTCTAGAAGTTACTTGTCGTGGACTTATTTTAAGTACCTTCATTACACACTGTCCTTTGCTGCAAAACAGCCAAAAATACATTCAGAACCCCAAAACTACTTTCATAATTAACATTTTAAAGCATTTTATGGCAGACAGGTACATTCAAGGTTGGTTTTCTTTTCAGAATATGAAATCTGTATTAGTTATTATTGCATTACTGTTCATACACAACTTACCAACTTATGTAATGGGTCATTTATTTAAATGTTTTCAGAATTTTACAAAATCCCCTCCTCAAAAAAAAAAAATTTGCCCTTCAGTTTTTCATCCTTGAAACAGGCTACTCCAACATAATTAGGAGTTAACTACATTCTCGCTCAACCCCCACCTCTCTGCCCTACAGTGGAACTACTTGGTTTTAGGGATGACATCCCTGTGAGTCCAAGACCGCCATGTATTTAACAATAACTATTAACCTGTCTACAGTGCCTCCTTCTGAAGATCTCAAAGCAGTTAATTTACAGTTGTTTAAGTCTCACAACACCCCTGTGAGGTAAATATGGCATTATCACCAATTTACAGAACCAAGATTTTGCGAATGCAGCACAATCACATGCAAGCATTCAGTAATCTTCAGGGGCAGCTTCTTAACCTTCAGCCTTGTACAAAAGAACATTAGTGTTCCTGAAATACTCCAGTCTTAAAAGTTTGTATTAGCATTCCCATGGGGCTAGGGAGTGGGGGAGATTAAAGCAAAGTGCTAGGTAGATTGCTGCTCTGCCACCTCAGGCAGGTTGTTTTGGAATGCTTATATAGATGGCTGGACTGGCTGAACCGTTTGCCACACTTTAAACAGGCATAAGGCTTTTCTCCTGTATGCACACGAATGTGCTTCTTACAGTCTGTTAGGGTCAAAAAAGTCTTGCAGCAGATCTTACAGGCATATTTACGAGCACCTTCAACAACCAAGACATTATGTTCAGATAAGGCCTTCTTACATTTTGAAAGAACATCTGCAGATGCCCTTGTCAACTGTGGTGGACCAGGTTGTGAAGGATGTCCATTTTCAAAAGAAGTGGTCCCATTGATTAACAGCTGGGAACTGGAAGTGTTATCTTGTAGCTGGGAGCTCCTGACAGTGGTCACAACAGGCATTTTGGGGGCTATGCGACGATAGCCAGGAAAGCTACTAGCTCCGCCTCTTACAGATCCCATCACTGTCCTTGATGAAGAGTGCAGGCCCAAGCCTGACCTTGGAAAATCCATACCAAATTGTTCTGCAGCCCTGTACCCGGAAGTCTGTACACATGGAAGAGCTATTGCATCCTGCATTGGTCTAACAAAATGAGAGTCTGCAGGCTCACCGAATGGACTCTCTACATGACAAACTGTAACAGAGGAATGACTACTAGCAGGCCCAGACTCTGGACTCAATAGGTAAGAGGCATCACCATCCGTTCTGCAGTCCCTTGTTGTATTCAGAATGTTATCATTGCTATTTTGACTTGCACCAAAGTTACCACCTCTGCTTTTATTCAGAAAATTTGAGATACTGAAAGTGGACCTGTGTTCCAGGTTATTTGACACTTCCATCATATGGATGTCTCCCACCCTATCAGTACTAGACTGTGGGTCAGAAAAGCTACGATCACTGCTTTCAGGACTCAGTTCTATCTTCTCTGTGCTCACCACTCCTCCTTCCACTTCAACAGGCTCACTGCCTTCTGCTTGAGAAGTGACATCGCTCGCTTCATCTTGAGGCTCTGGGGAACTCAAAGGCTCAGATTTAACCACCCCCACCATGTGTTCTTTTTCAGTTAGACTGACCTCTGGATTTTTGCATGGGAAGTTGTTTTTTTCAGAAGTAGCTACCTGATCAAAACTGGTTTCCACTTGTATTACCTGAGATGAGATGGATATCTGTGAAATGTTTCCTCCACTGTTGTCTGACTGGCTGGGCACTTGAGCATCTTCTTGAGCACCAAAAGACTGATCAAACATAATAGTATTATCTGCTTGTTTATCAGTAACAGCATCAGCTTTAGAATTGTCCACACTCTTCAGTGAATCTGATGAAAAAAAATCTTCTTGTGAATGAACTACTGACTGCCCGCTCTCTGGAGTAACATCTGAAATGGACTCATCTATGGTAGGTCTGATTCGCTGTCTGGCCTGAACATCAGAAGACTGTTTACGCTTGTGGAGACGCCGGATAGGAAAGGTAGTACGCTGTTCTATGTTACTTCTAATCGATGAGCTCGTGGTATTTAGTTGTTCCTCTGTGCTCTGAGTGGAATTTAACACAGAGCTCACAATGCTCAGCCCAAGCTGCTGAAGCATGAAAGATCTTTGGATGCGTGCATTTTGCTCCTGAACTCTATCACTAGGTGGAGACATTGGTAGTGTCCTGGTAGTAAGGTAGTGTTTACACGCTTTAACAACAGAGTTCAAATGTAGGTGAGAAGCAGCCAGCAAGACATCCATTACATTGCTCTCCCCAAGCATTAGTGTAGAAGTGTACATCATATCAAGCAGGGCAGCAAAAGCTTCTGCTGTCACCACTTCACTGTCCAGCTGAATCATGTTCATAGTTTGATCACCCTCTGCTACAGTAAAGAGAGCTCGGAAGTGTGTGCTACACGCTGCCAGAACAGAGCGATGGGCTTTGAAATGTCTGTTTCCCACCACAATGACACAGTCACAAAGTTGGCCATGAAGCCTCTGGTAGTTTAGCTGCTGAAAGACTTGCTCGAAGTGTCCTGGAAAATCCATGATTCTATAAAATAAAGAAGAAGCAGCTATAATGCTAAAAAAGTTTGATTTAGATCACAGTGAGAAGTTTTTTTTTTAAAAAAAATGATGGCAAAGAAACAGATGACCAAAACCTTACCTTAATTTCCCACTACCATATTGATATTATACTTATGCTGGCAACCCTGTGAAGGAACACAAAAACAAACAAAAGAACCCTCAAACCAGAATCTGTTATTGAGTTAACATAGTATAATAGCTAACACCACATTGAACGTCACAGGATGCTCTACTGTGAACTGAATAATGCAATGTGGTTCCTGTTAATTTCTGTTCAAATAAAAATGCCTCTTCAGTAGACCATCCAATTCTGATGTAAAAATTTCTACTTGTGAAGAAGCCAACAGAGTCTTTGATAAATTGTTCCTCATATTGAAAAATTTGAGCTTTAACTCCAGTCTGAATTGGTCTAGCTTTATCTTCAGGAGTATACAAGGAGCGAATTGCTATCTGTTACACCACAAAAACTTCATTGAAATATCTGCCTTCTGAATAAGAACTTTTAAAATAGAGTGATTATTTTCATGTGTGTGCAGCCATGAACTACAAGCATAATTTCCATACAGAACTCCAGATAGACATATAACCTTGTATTGGGTTTATGTGGAAGGTTTTGGTAGCAGGGGGCTACAGGGGTGGCTTCTGTGAGAAGATGCCAGAAGCTGCCCCCATGTCGGATGGAGCTATTTTCAGCTGGCTCTAAGATGGACCTGCTGATGGCCAAAGCTGAGCCCATCAGTGATGGTGGTAGTGCCTCTGTGATAATGTATTTAAGGTTAAAAAACTGCTGCGCAACAGCAGCCCGAAGAGAAGAATGAGAATATGTGAGAGAAACAACCCTGCAGACACCAAGGTCAGTGAAGAAGGAGTGAGAGGAGGTGCTCCAGGTGCTGGAGCAGAGATTCCCCTGCAGCCCATGGAGGACCCTATGCCGGAACAGGTGGATGTGCCTGAAGGAGGCTGTGACCCAGTGGGAGAGCCCATGCTTGAGCAGGCTCCTGGCAGGACCCGTGACCCTGTGGAAAAAGGAGCCCATGCTGGAGCAGGTTTTCTGGCAGGACTTGTGACCCCATGGGGGACCAACAGTGCAGCAGTCCATTCCTGAAGGACTGCACTGCGTGGAAAGGGCACTGTGGGAAAGCAACGAAAGATCGGCGAGGAGGATTGTAAACACGCTCAAGTGACTTGCATCTGGGGTGCTGGGAAACACATATATCACACTAATTGTTATTCAGTCTTATGTGCTTGCAAGTAAAACACTTGCACTTAGGTAATGTAAGTCTGCAATGGACTCAGGGACACCTTATCTAGCCGCTTGAGAATCCTGGCCTGTTGTGGAAGAAGATCAAAGCACAGTGGGAAAACTAGGCCTGCTTGAACCCTTGAAATACCAGCAAGAACAGGGAGTCTGCGGCCGCTCTTGCTAACAAGGACTCTCTCGCTGCCTAGGACTCTTGCTAACAAGGACTCTCTCTCACTCCGCGGTGCCCGTTTCCCCTGCTTGTGTGCCTCTGCCTGGGTGTTGCTTTGGAGATTCCCCGGTCTGTGAGGTATCAAGATTAAACTTGTTCTTTCCCTTTCATCTGTGGTTTTGTGGTTGTTCCTGTGTCCTGCCTGCATCGGCTCACACAGACACATATAAAGGACTCATGCTGGAGCGGTTTGTGAAGAACTGCAGCCCATGGGAAGAACCCATGTTGGAGAAGTTTGTGGAGGACTGTCTCCTGTGGGAGGGACCCCCATGCTGGAGCAGGGGAAGAGTGTGAGGAGGAAGGAGCAGCAGAGACAACATGTGATGAACTAACTGCAAACCCTATTCCTCATCCTTCTGTGCCGCTTGGGAGGAAAATCATGAGTAAATTGAGTCCCAGAAGAAGGGAGAGGTGGGGGGAAGGTGTTTTAAGATTTGGTTTTATTTCTCATTATCCTACTCTGATTTGATTGGTAATAATTTAAATTAATTTTCCCAGGTTGAGTCTGTTTTGCTCATGATGATAATTGCTGAGCGATCTCCCTCTCCTTATCTTGACCCACAAGCCTTTTGTCATATTTTTCTCCCCCTGTCCCCCTGTGAGGAGGGGGAGTGATAGAGCGGCTTGGTGGGCACCTGGTGTCCAGCTAAGGTCAACCCACCACAATAGGTATAGTGCCCTGGGAACTACTGAGGACATGAAAGACCCATCAGAGCCAACTGAGCCCAAATTTGTGGCCACAGAAAAGGAGAAAATGCATGTGATAGTTATCAGAGATTCCCTCCTGCGGGGGATGGATGAATCTGCTGATACAACCTGATATCTTGTGAGGTTTATTGTTTGCCAGGGGCCAGGATATGGGATGTTGCAGAGGGACTGTCCAGCCCTCAAACTATCACCCCTTCTTGCACTTCCGTGTGGACACCAACCATTTTGCTAGGAGTAACCAGAAACATATCAAGAGTGACTACAGAGCTCAGGGGGTGAGTGAAAGGTATGGGGGCCCAGGTGGTGTTCTCCTCAATCCTTTCAGGGAGGCAGAAAAGACTTGAGCAGAAATGGACTCATCCAGATGCAGCAATTTCCTAACAAGAGATCAGGATGTTTCCCATCTTGATGGAACTACTGAGCACTGTAGAGTGTGTACCACTTAAAAAGGTCCAGTGGCTTGCAGGTCACAGGTTATTCAATTAGTTAACCAGAATAGTAGTGCAAACTGTTACTCCTGTACCACCAAATATGGGAAAACCTGGTCCTATCTATTTAGTTTTTATCCCCATCCTAATGCCAAGCACAAGCATGACAGTTAAAGTAGAAGGTTTTCTGGGTTTTGCTTATTTTTCAAGTTTGATAACTTAACACTTATAATTTTCTTCATAGTAGCTTGTATGGGGCTAGAGAAGAGAAGAGAACAGTTGTTCAGTTGGAAGGGACCTACAACAACCATCTAGTTCGACTGCCTGACCACTTCAGGGCTGACCAAAAATTTAAGTATCTTATTAAGGGCATTGTCCAAATGCCTCTTAAACACTGACAGGCACAAGGCATCAACCTCCTCTCTAGGAAGCTTGTTCCAGTGTTTGACCACCCTCTCGGTAAAGAAAAGTTTCGTAATATCTAGTCTGAACCTCCCCTGACACAGCTTTGACCCATTCCCATGCGTCCTATCACTGGGTACCAGGGAGAAGAGATCAGCACCTCCCTTTCCACGTCCCCTCCTCAGGAAGCTGTAGAGAGCAATGAGGTCGCCCCTCAGCCTCCTTCTCTCCAAACTAGACAAACCCAGTGTCCTTAGCCGCTCATCTCACAGTTGGACAACTTGTCCAGAAGGATGCTGCAAGGGACAGTATCAAAAGCCTTACTAAAATCCAGAAAAACTACATTCACTGCCTTCCCTTCATCCACTAGGTGGGTGATCTTATTATAGAAGGAGATCAAATTAGTTAGGCAGGACTTTCCCTTTGTGAACCCATGTTGACTGTGCCTGATGATTGCATTGTCCTTTAAATGCCTTTCAATAGCACCCAGTATGATCTCCATAATTTTTCCAGGTACTGAGGTTACACTAACAGGTCTGTAGTTTCCTGGGTCTTCCCTCACACCCTTCTTGTAAATTGGAATAATGCTGGCTAGCTCTGAGTAGGGGGGACCTCCCCAGACTGTTTTGGATTTGTGATGAAAACATTGTTGATAACACACTGATGTTTTAGTTATTGCTGAGCAGTGCTTACACAGCGTCAAGGCCTTTTCTGCTTCTCACGCTGTCCCGCCAGCGGGTAGGCTGGTGGGTGCATGAGAAGTTTGGACGGGACACAGCTGGGACAGTTGACCCCATCTGACCAAAGGAATATTCCATACCATATGACATCATGCTCAGCAATAAAACCAGGGTGAGGGGGAAGTTTTCTGGGGTTGCCATTGTTCATGAACTGGCTGTGCATCAGTCGTCTGGTGGTGAGCAATTCGGTGGGTTTTTTTCAGTGCTTGTTTTTCTTGGTTTTGCTTTTCTTTGGTTTTTAATTTATTTTCTTTGGTTGTTTTTTTTTTAGTAAACTGTCTTTATCTCAACCTATGAGTTTTTTCACTTTTACCCTTCCAATTCTCTCCCCCATCGCATTGTGGGGGAAGTAAGCGAGTGACTGTGTGGTGCTTAGCTACCTACTGGAGTTAAACCACAACAGACATGGCTGACATACTAGACATGGACATACTAGAGAGAGTTCAATGAAAGGCCACAAAGATGATTAAGAGACTGGAGCATCTCTCCTATGAGGAAAGGCTGAGAGAGCTGGGACTGTTCAGCCTGGAGAAGAGAAGGCTCAGGGAGGATCTCATCAATGTATATAAATATCTGAAGGGAGGGTGAAAAGAAGACAGAGCCAGGCTCTTTTCAGTGTTGCCCAGTGACAGGAGAAGAGGTAGAAGCTGAAATACAGGAGGTTCCATCTGAACATCAGGAAACACTTTTTTACTGTGAGAGTGACTGAGCACTTGAACAGGTTGCCCAGAGAGGTTGTGGAGGTTGTGGATATTCAAAAGCCTCCTGGACATGGTCCTGGACAACTGGCTCTTGGTGGCCCTGCTTGAGCAGGGGATGTTGGACCAGATGGCCTCCTGAGGTCCCTCCCAAACTCAACCATATTGTGAATCAATGGGCAGCTCCCCCAAGCACCTTTTGGACTGAGGGTAGTAACTATCATAATGTATTCCATACCCCTAGGGATGCGGGGGAAGAGCCTTTTGGGATTGCACCAGACTAATGGGATCTTTAGGGGAGGAAGAGAAGGAGGATCTGGGGAACTACAGGCCTGTCGTGCTGGGAGTATGCTATCTTGTGCTGGGAGTATGCTACAGACCACCCGGCCAGGATGAGGAGACAGATGAAGTATTCTATAAGTGGCTGGCTGAAGTCTCGCAATCGCCAGCCTTTGTTCTGGTTGGGGACTTCAACCTGCTGGGTATCTGCTGGAAATACAACACAGCAGAGAGCAGGCAGGCTCGGAGGTTCCTCGAGTGCATGGAAGAGAACTTCCTGACACAACTGGTAGGGGAGTCTACCAGGGGAGGTGCCTCGCTAGACCTACTGTTCACAAACAGAGAAGGACTAGTGGGAGATGTGGTGGTCGGAGGCCGTCTTGGGTTTAGTGATCATGAAATGGTCAAGTTTTCAATTGGTAGTGATGTAAGGAGGGGGGTTAGCAAAACCTCCACCTTGGTCTTCCGGAGGGCGGACTTTGGCCTGTTCAGGACACTGGTTGAGAGAGTCCCTTGGGAGACAGTCCTGAAGGGCAAAGGGGTCCAGGAAGGCTGGACGCCCTTCAAGAAGGAAACCTTAAAGGCCCAGGAGCAGGCTGTGCCCAAGTGTCGCAATCTAAAGGGTGGGGAAAATGGCCAGCCTGGATGAATAAGGAACTTCTGATGGGACGTAGGAATAAAAGGAGGGTTTACCACCTTTGGAAGAAGGGACAGGCAACTCAGGAGGAGTACAGAGATCTCGTTAGGTTATACAGAGAGAAAATTAGGAAGGCAAAAGCCCAGCTGGAGCTCAACTTGGCCACTAACATTAAGGACAACAAAAAAAGCTTTTATAAATACATCAACAGAAAGAGAGCCAGGGAGAATCTCCATCCCTTACTGGATGCCGGGGGGAAAGTTGCAACCAAGGACGAGGAGAAGGCTGAGATACTTAATGCCTTCTTTGCCTCCGTCTTCAATAGTCACACCAGCTATCCCCAGGGTGTTCAGCCTCCTGAGCTGGAAGATAAGGACGGAGAGCAGAACAACCCACCCATAATCCAGGAGGAAGTAGTCAGTGATCTGCTTCTGCACCTAGACGCACATAAGTCGATGGGGCCGGATGGGATTCACCCAAGAGTACTCAGGGAGCTGGCGGGAGAGCTCACCAAGCCTCTCTCCATCATTTATCAACAATCTTGGTCAACAGGACAGGTACCAGATGACTGGAGGGTGGCTAATGTGACGCCCATCTACAAGAAGGGTCGGAAGGAGGATCCGGGGAACTACAGGCCTGTCAGCCTGACCTCGGTACCAGGGAAGATCATGGAGAGGATCATCTTGAGTGAGCTCTCACGGCAAGTGCAGGGCAGCCAAGGGATCAGGGCCAGCCAGCACGGGTTTAGGAAAGGGAGGTCCTGCTTAACCAACCTGATCTCTTTCTATGACCACGTGACCCACCTTCTGGATGCAGGGAAGGCTGTGGACGTTGTCTATCTGGACTTTGGTAAGGCCTTTGACACCGTCCCCCACAGCATTCTCCTGGAGAAGCTGGCGAATCATGGCATAGACAAGTGTCCTCTTCGCTGGGTTAAAAACTGGCTGGATGGCCGTGCCCAGAGAGTTGGGATTAATGGGGTGAAATCCTCTTAGCGGCCGGTCACCAGTGGTGTCCCTCAGGGCTCAGTTTTGGGGCAAGTTTTGTTTAATATCTTTATCGATGATCTGGATGAGGGGACTGAGTGCACCCTCAGTAAGTTTGCAGATGACACCAAGCTAGGCGGGAGTGTTGATCTGCTTGAGGGTAGGAAGGCTCTACAGAGGGACCTGGACAGGCTGGATCGATGGGCCAAGGCCAACTGTATGAGGTTTAATAAGGCCAAGTGCCGGGTCCTGCATTTTGGTCACAACAATCCCAAGCAACGCTACAGGCTTGGGGAAGAGTGGCTGGAAAGCTGCCCAGCAGAAAAGGACCTGGGGGTGCTGGTGGACGGCCAGCTTAACATGAGCCAGCAGTGTGCCCAGGGGGCCAAGAAGGCCAACAGCATTCTGGCTTGTATCGGGAATAGCGTGGCCAGCAGGAGCAGGGAAGTGATGGTGCCTCTGTACTCGGCACTGGTGAGGCCTCGCCTCAAGTACTGTGTTCAGTTCTGGGCCCCTCTGTACAGGAGGGACATTGAGGTGCTGGAGCGTGTCCAGAGGAGAGCTACCAGGCTGGTGAGGGGTCTGGAGACCAGGTCATATGAGGAGAGGCTGAGGGAGCTGGGCATGTTTAGCTTGGAGAAGAGGAGGCTGAGGGGAGACCTCATTGCCCTCTACAACTCCCTGAAAGGAGGTTGGAGAGAGGTGGGTGGTGGCCTCTTCTCCCAGGTGAATAATGACAGGACCAGAGGAAATGGTCTGAAGTTGCGGCAGGGGAGGTTTAGATTAGATATTAGGAAGAATTACTTTACTGAAAGAGTGGTCAGGCACTGGAACAGCCTGCCCAGGGAGGTGGTTGAGTCACCATCCCTGGAGGTATTTAAGAAACGTCTAGATGTGGCACTTCAGGGCATGCTCTAGTGGCAGAAATTGTAGGTTGTTTGTTTGTGGGGTTGGGTTTTTTTTTTGATGTGTGTATGGTTGGACTCGATGATCTCAAAGGTCCTTTCCAACCATGAAGATTCTATGATTCTATGATTCTCTGAACCTAAAGTGGGGAATGAAAGGGATCTAGGAGACTTGGGGAGGAACAAGTGTGGGGAAAATAGTAGGATAAGGGGATAAAAAAGGCCAAGTGTGTATAAGCAGGTATGCTTGTCTGGCCATGCCCTGTGCCTGACCAATGCACCCTGTCCCGTCTTGTCATTAAATTCCATTTCTAACTAATTTCCTGGGTGAGGGGGTCTCAATTCTGCCTGCATGTGTGTATATACAAAGATTTAAGTGCCACCGACTGCAGTGGGGATCACAGGCCATGTGTCCGCGGTGCCAGCAAATGGAGTGAGCAAGTGAGGGTATGTAAGTCAGTGCATGATCACCAGCAACTATTAAATCAGAATAGCCAGCAAGTAGGTGAAGTGGCTTGGGAGCCAGGTATGTGTGTGTCTCTAAGGGTGAGGCACGTGGAGGAATTGGCTATCAGAGGGACCAGGGGGTCCAAGCCAACTGCCAAAGAGACTATGGGGTCTGGGTGTGGAATAAGAGACTCATTTACGTGTGTGTGTTTCTGTGGGAGGCAACTGGGGAGACTGGGGGGATCCAGGGCCCAGCTACTGGGTAGATTGAGTGTCTAAGCCCAGCTACTGGAGGATCGATCCAGTGTGCGCATGTGCGTATTGCTTTTGTGAATGTGTCTAACTGTTTAAAGTACATGAATTAGAGATAGTAAGCTACTACATGAATGTTCTTGTTAAGGAACAAAACATCCTAGGCTATTTTAATTTAATTCTCTGAGCAATGTTAAAGTTGAGATCTTACACATGAGCATTTGTAAAGTGCAAAGCTTTGTTTGGGTCATATATATTATGTGCTAGGCACATGGAACATTCAGAAAAATGCATTAATACTTCAGGTTATTAAATATGTGCAATGCAGCTAAGTCAATAACAAGATTATATTTTTGAAAGGCTTAGTTTGATACATTGTCTGATTTTCCCTTTTTGGTTCAGTGATGCTTCACCTTTCAGCAACAGCTGGTGGCAAAGATTCCCTTGAAGTACTTGCAGTATATCTATATTTATCATAAATGGTGGGGTTTTGCTAGCAGGGGGCTGCAGGGATGATCTGTGCATGCATAGGCCATGAACTGTCCTGTGCTAGTCACAGCTGGTTACAGCCAGCTTAGCAACTGATGAAAACAACCCACCACATACCGAAACTTCAACCAAGGGAACACGTGACACCTCTGCACAAACATATTTTACAAAGGGTGGTAGCAGCTAGGGGCAGGACACACAGGAGGAGACATGCAAGGACACATGTGAGGAAAAACAGAGACACAAGGAAGGGGACACTGTTGGGGACACAGATGGAGACACTCTCAGAAGTAGTTGTTCCATGCCAGAGGAGATGGTATGCTTCTGAGGGGACTACAGCTCATGGATAAGACACACCTAAAGCAGGTACACCCCCAAAAGGGGCTGCAGCCTGTAGATAAACCCATGCCAGAGCAGAGGAAATGAATAAAAAGACAGGACCAGTGGAAGAAAAAACACTATGCACTGTTCCAAACATCCTGCACTGCCTGTTGCCTCACTGAAGGGACCAAGTGTAATGCACGGCAAAAATAAGGGCAGTGGAAAGCAGGGAGGAGGGAAGAAAGGTGTCTGGACTGAAGTTGAGCCTGGGGAAGGGGGAAGAAAGGTGTTTCAATACCTAAATTAATAATTAAATTTAATTTATTGCCAATTAACATATTTTTAAGTGAAATTCTCTGGGTCAACTCTGTCTTGCCCATGACAATATCCCAACCATTTCCCTACCAAATGACTAGAAGGCATGCATTTCAACTATGTGGTGGTGCATGCCTAGTCATGAGGGACACCCATTTTGGCCACACAACATATGCTTCCAATTGTGTGATAAGTTGTTTAGGTAGCCAGTCTCTGCAGTCTTTATAAAGGTCTCAAACCATTTTCCAGTGCAGAGCTTGGGGATCCAGGAAATGCTAGATTAATTCTTCTGGAGAGTCAGATATAGTCAGTGGGTCACAAATTAGCCATAAACAGCAGGCATTCAGTTCAATTGTCTTTCAGTAAGCCTCAGGAAAGGGAACAGCCTAGTATTGTAACTGAACAAATCACTAAAAGTAAAAACAAAACACACAAATTGCTTGGCTACAAATATTTTATAACTATAGAAATTTTCAGAGTCAGGGAAATGTTAAGGGCAAGATATGAAGAAAGACTATAAAATCCTGAATGGAGAAGAAAACTGTTCTCTGCCCCCTAAGACTAGGGGCTATGGAACAAAACTAGCAGGTTCAGAACAAAAGGAAGTACTTCTTCACAATGTGTAGTTAAGCTACGAAATTTCTTACTGCAGCCAAGTTCCTGTGGGTTCAAATGCATCTACATATATTTATGGAAGAAAAATCTGCTGAGGACTATTAACTACTCAGACACTACCTCTCCCTTGGGTAGTCACTAACACTGAAATTACTGGAGGATTCATTCCATGTATTTGTTGTTATGGCTTTTAGTTTTACAATTCACTTTGATATCTCCTGAAAGAATTTTAGGACACATTTTTCTCAAATGTCAGAATGATTTATTCTCAAGAATAAGAGGATCAGCATTTTTTCTCTTAATATTTTGATTATAAACTTGAAAGAACCATTAATAGAGTGTGTGCTTAGTAAACGTTTGAATTATTAACTTACATCGCCATTTACTACGGGTGAGCAAGCATCCCTACTATACAGGAAGAAATAAAGTATGATTTTCCAAAACTAATATTTTTTATTTATATAGATTATAAATAAAAGCTGCAAAGAGTAAATGGACGTGTTTTGATTTCCTAGGAGAACAATATGGAATTTCATCACCCATTCATCCATCTCCCTTCAGTTATTAACTTCTGAGTCTCTCGGCCAATTCCAATCAAATTTAACAGAGGGTTAAGTAGATACTGAATTCCTAGAAGGTTTGTTGAAGTTTGTAGCTGGGTACAGAAGGACCCAAATTTATAACTACCTTCTCAGAGTCTTAACTCAAACCCTTATCCTCTTACAAAAGGCAAGGGGGGGGGAGGGAGGAAATAGTTTGCATACATGTAGCTAAGAGAACTAGCTTCCACCCGCCCAACAAGACATTGTCCCATTTAAAAAAGCACACATGCAGTTAAAACACAGCAAGATCAAAACCTTTTGTTACTTGTTAAACAAAATCATCACTATCAAGTTATGTGAAATATAGTTCTGAACTGTGATTCAACACTTTATTACTGTGCCCAGTAATAAAGCATTAAAAATAGTTTACATGACAGTGTAATTCAACAAAAAACCACCAAACAATATCTAAATAAGCCTCCAAATTATTCCCTCTCCCAAAAGCTTGCTTAAAGTTCAATGTAACTTATCTTTCATTGTTTTTATAATGTAAAAAAAATCTAGTATGTTTCAAATATTCCATTAAGTAGAATA
The DNA here is from genome assembly GCF_028500815.1 of Rissa tridactyla. Taxonomy (NCBI): domain Eukaryota; kingdom Metazoa; phylum Chordata; class Aves; order Charadriiformes; family Laridae; genus Rissa; species Rissa tridactyla. Next base: position 7,795,691 of record NC_071496.1, read on the forward strand.
AAAGAAAAAATAGCATACTAATATACTTAGTCTAAAAATAATCAGATTTATTCTTTTCCTTACCAGATGAATTTAACACAATTTACTATACGCACTTTAACATCCCCTCCCCAACAGTAACAATTTATATTTAGATGTATTTGACATTGTATTGGGTTTACATGGCAAGGTTTTGGTAGTGGAGGGGGGATGAAGGGGTGGCTTCTGTGAGACGACGCCAGGAGCTGCCCCCATATTGGACAGAGGCCCGTCGCTGGCCAAAGCTGAGCCAATCAGTGATGGTGGTAGTGCCTCTGTGATCACGGAATCTTCAGAGTTGGAAGGGACCTCTAGAGATCATCTAGTCCAACTCCCCTGCTAGAGCAGGATTGCCTAAAGCACATCCCTCAGGGCTGCATCCAGGCGGGTCTTGAAAATCTCCAGAGAAGGGGACTCCACACCCTCCCTGGGCAGCCTGTTCCAGTGCTCTGTCACCCTCACCGTAAAGAAGTTTTTCCGTGTATTTGAACAGAACTTCCTATGTTCTAGCTTGTGCCCATTGCCCCTTGTCCTGTCACTGGGAACCATTGAAAAGAGCCTGGCTCCGTCCTCCTTAAACCCACCCTTTAGATACTTGTAAACATTAATCAGGTCCCCCCTCAACCTTCTCTTCTCCAGGCTAAAGAGTCCCAGCTCTCTCAGCCTTTCCTCATAAGGGAGGTGCTCCAGTCCCATAATCATCTTGGTTGCCCTTCGCTGGACTCGCTCCAGTAGTTCCCTGTCCCTCTTGAACCGGGGAGCCCAAAACTGGACACAGTACTCCAGTTGTGGCCTCACCAGTGCAGAGTAGAGGGGGAGAATGACCTCCCTCGACCTACTGGCCACAGTCTTCCCTATGCAGCCCAGGATGCCATTGGCCTTCTTGGCGACAAGGGCACACTGCTGGTTCATGGATAATTTGCTGTCTACCAGGACCCCCAGGTCCTTCTCCTCAGAGCTCCTATATGTGATAACATATTTAAGAAAGGGTAAAAAAAATACTGCTGCGCAACAGCAGCCCGAAGAGAAGAGTGAGAATATATGAGAGAAACAACCCTGCAGACACCAAGGTCAGTGAAGGAGGGGGAGGAGGTCCTCCAGGTGCTGGAGCAGAGATTCCCCTGCAGCCCGTGATGAAGACCATGGTGAGGCAGATTGTCCCCGTGCAGCCCATGGATGTCCACAGTGGAACAGATATTCGCCCTGCAGCCCACGGAGGACCCCACGCTGGAACAGGTGGATGTGCCCTGAAGGAAGCTGTGACCCTGTGGGAGATCCCATGCTGGAGCAGGCTCCCAGCAGGACCTGTGGACCTGTGGAGAGGAGCCTATGCAGGAGCAGGTTTTCTGGCAGGACCTGTGACCCCGTGGGGGATCCACGCTGGAGCAGTCTGCTCCTGAAGGACTGCACCCCATGGAAAGGACCCATGCTGGAGCAGTTCGTGAAGAACTGCAGCGTGTGGGAGGGACCCACATTGGAGAAGGCTGTGGCTTGGAAGCCAGGTATGCATGTGTCTCTAAGGGTGAGGCACCTAGAGGAATTGGAATCAACCAACTTAAAAAAGGAACAATACAATATTTTTCAAAACTTGACTACAGATGGTTCCTAACTATCTGCATTAACTTCCAAGTCTGACACTTTTCAAGACATAGCTATGCATGTAAGAAATTCTTCAATCTTGGTAGCTCATCATAATAGAGGAACCCTTAATACTTCTTACAGATACTGGTGAAGGCCTGTCAAGTAAGACCTATTAGTTGCACTATAGTATTTTGCACAAGTAGACAACACACTGAAGAATCATTATAATTATTTTGGTGTTAAAACAAAAAGTTGGGCCAAGTAAAAGCAGAAGTGGATGAGTGGCTTGCTAGTGCCAAAATGGTTGCTGTGGGAAAGTAATGGAAAATTGGTGAGGAGGATTATAAACATGCTCAAGTGACTTGCACCTGGGATGCTAGAAAACACGTATATCACACTAATTGTTGTTCAGTCCTATGTGCTTGCAAGTAGAACATCTGCACTTAGATAACATAAGTCTGTGATGGACTCAGGGACACCTTATCTAACATACTTGAGATTCCTGCCCTGCTGTTGAAGAAGATCAAAGTACAGTGGAAAACTACGCCTGCTTGAACCCTTGAAATACAGGCGAGAACAGGGAGTCTGAGCTCTCACTCTCTCACTAACAAGGTCTCTCTCAATAATGACTCTCTCACTAATAAGGACTCTCTCGCTCCACGGTCCCCTGCTTGCGTGCCTCTGCCTGGGTGCTGCTTTGGAGATCCCCTGGTCCGTGAGGTATCAAGATTAAATTTGTTCTTTGCCTTTCATTCGTGGTTTTGTGGTTGTCCTGTCTGTGTCAGCTCACACAGTTGCTTAGTTACTATTTACTTTGAACTAAAATATGGTACAACTGAAATAAAAATTAAAAAAAAAAAAAAAGAAAGAAAAGCTATTTGAACTACTTAACAAAAGACACTAAAATTTGAAGTGACCCCCCCCCCCCAGTAACTCTGCATATCCATCTAGGGGAAATAAATAGCAATATTATGTAATAATCTTTAACCTGTTTCTTCACAGATGGCTCCCCATACAACTAATAGTTACCATGAGCCGACAGGTTTATGATATTTGACTGCTGCCTTCATTATATGATTTAATCAGAAGTTAAATATCATAAAGGAAATTAATTTGGTTACCCAGTTTGTTTTTATTTTCCAGTAAGTGATTCCATCCCAGATACAGCTATATCTTTGCTTACATTGGTCTCAATTTCTGAAGACAACCCTTACAACTAACAGGAACTGAACAAGATCAAAGCAGAGGACAATAAGTGAGATTGTGGCAGGAGTTTGTTACAGACAGGGTGAGGAAGCAGACAAAGCCTTCTTTAAGCAACATGAGGAACTCCACAGATCATAGATCAAGGGCAACAGGAGCTTCTACTACCACTTTAATAGTAAAAGACTGAACAAGGAGAAGGTGGGCCTATTGCTGAATGAGGTGGGTGATCTAGCGACAGTGGACGTAGATGAGGCTGAGGTACTCAATGCCTTCTTGGCCTCAGTCTTCACCAACAAAGTCTCCCAGGCCTCTGTGCTTAGAGACAGGGTTCAAGTAAAACTACCAACAGTGGATGAGGATTGAATCAGAGATTACTTCAGAGAACTTAATCTGTACAAATCCATGGGACCAGATGGGCTGCATCCAAGGGTGCTGAGAGAACTGGCTGGTTTCATAGTGAGGCCGTTCTCTTATCAGCTTTGAAAAGTCATGAAGATCAGAGGAATTCCCTGATGACTAGAGAAGAACAAATGTTGTGTTCACCTTCAAAAAAAAAAAAAGACAAAAGTTCAACCCAGGGAACTTCAGATCCTGGGAAAATCATAAAGTCCTCTTGGAACATTTTTTTGGGCACATGAAGGAGAAGGTGATTGGGAACAGTCAGCATGCATTTACCAAGGGGCGGCTATCATGCCTGACCAACCTAATTGCCTTCTGTGATAAAATGGCAGGATTTGTGGATGAAGGGAGAGCACTGGATGTCATTTACCTTGACTTTAGCAGGGTTTTCAATACTGTATCCCACAATATTCTTGTATCCAAGTTGATCCGCCGTTGGATGGGCGGACAACTACATGGGTTTAAAAACTAGTTGTGTGGCTGAGCTCAGAGAGTGGTGGTTACTGGGTTGTACTCTACTGGGATGCCTGTGACAAGTGTGGTACTGCAGGGGTCTATCCTGAGACCTGTCCTGTTTAAAATCTCTATCAAACACCTGGAGGAGGTGATGCATCTTCCTCTTGTCAAGTTTGCAGAAGTTGGGAGGATGAAGCAAATACACTCAAGGGCAGGACTGCCATTCAGAGAGACCTAGACAGGATGGAGGAATGGGCTGACAGGAGCTTAATTTAATTCAATGAGGACAAATCCCTGCGCCATCCCTGGAAACATTCAAGGCCAGGTTGGACGGGGCTCTGAGCAACCTGGTCTAGCTGAAGATGACCTTGTTCATTGCAGGGGGGTTGGACTAGGTGACCTTTAAAGGTCCCTTCCAACCCAAACTATTCTATGATTCTATGAAATGCCAAGTCCTGCACCTAGGGAAGAACCCCTGGCATCAATACCATCTGGGGACTGGCTGGGGAGCAACTCGGCTGAAAAGGACCTGAGGATCTTGGAAAACAGCAAGCTGAATATGAGCCAGAACTGTGCCCTGGCAGCAAAAGTGGTTAGCAGTATCCTGGGCTATATTACCAGGAGCATAGCTAGTAGACTGAGGGAACTGATTATCCTCCTTTACCTGGTGCTCATTAGATCACATAGAATCATAGAATCTTCATGGTTGGAAAGGACCTTTGAGATCATCGAGTCCAACCATACACACATCAAAAAAAAAACCCAACCCCACAAACAAACAACCTACAATTTCTGCCACTAGAGCATGCCCTGAAGTGCCACATCTAGACGTTTCTTAAATACCTCCAGGGATGGTGACTCAACCACCTCCCTGGGCAGGCTGTTCCAGCGCCTGACCACTCTTTCAGTAAAGTAATTCTTCCTAATATCTAATCTAAACCTCCCCTGCCGCAACTTCAGACCATTTCCTCTGGTCCTGTCATTATTCACCTGGGAGAAGAGGCCACCACCCACCTCTCTCCAACCTCCTTTCAGGGAGTTGTAGAGGGCAATGAGGTCTCCCCTCAGCCTCCTCTTCTCCAAGCTAAACATGCCCAGCTCCCTCAGCCTCTCCTCATATGACTTGGTCTCCAGACCCCTCACCAGCCTGGTAGCTCTCCTCTGGACACGCTCCAGCACCTCAATGACCCTCCTGTACAGAGGTACAGCACCTCCTGTACAGAGGGGCCCAGAACTGAACACAGCACTCGAGGTGAGGCCTCACCAGTGCCGAGTACAGAGGCACCATCACTTCCCTGCTCCTGCTGGCCACGCTATTCCCGATACAAGCCAGAATGCTGTTGGCCTTCTTGGCCCCCTGGGCACACTGCTGGCTCATGTTAAGCTGGCCGTCCACCAGCACCCCCAGGTCCTTTTCTGCTGGGCAGCTTTCCAGCCACTCTTCCCCAAGCCTGTAGCATTGCTTGGGGTTGTTGTGACCAAAATGCAGGACCCGGCACTTGGCCTTATTAAACCTCATACAGTTGGCCTTGGCCCATCGATCCAGCCTGTCCAGGTCCCTCTGTAGGGCCTTCCTACCCTCAAGCAGATCAACACTCCCACCTAGTTTGGTGTCATCTGCAAACTTACTGAGGGTGCACTCAGTCCCCTCATCCAGATCACTGATAAAGATATTAAGCAAAACCGGCCCCAAAACTGAGCCCTGAGGGACACCACTGGTGACCAGCCGCCAAGAGGATTTTACCCCATTAATCCCAACTCTCTGGGCACGGCCATCCAGCCAGTTTTTAGAATCTAGAGTTTTAGACATCTAGAATGCTGTGTCAAATTTTGGGCACCCCAATACAAGAAAGTAATTGATAAAGTGGATCAAATTCAGCAGAGGGCCACCAAGATGTCAGGGGGCTGGAGGACTTGCACTATGAGGAGAGGCTGAGGGAACTGTGCTTGTTCAGCCTGGAGCAAGGAAGGCTGCAGGGGCAACTAATAGCAGCCCCCCAATACCTATGAGGAGGCTATCAAGAAGACAGAGCCAGGCTCTTCACAGTGTTGCATAGTGGGAAGATGACACAATGGGCACAAATTGAAAAAAGCAAGGTTCACGCTGGCTATAAGGAAACTGTTTTTCACCATTAGGACAGTCAAGCAGTGGAACAGGGGCCCTGAGAAGTTGTGCAGTCTCCAGTCTTGGAGGTTTTCAAACCCTGACTAGAGAAAACCCTGAGCAAGCTGGTCTGAATTCAGTGTTGACCCTGTTTTAAGCAGGAGGTTGGACTAGAGACCTCCAGAAGTCCCTTCCGACCTGAATGGTTCTCTTTTTTTTTCTTCTAGCCTGAGAAGAGATTTTCTGTAAATTGGAACTGCCAAAAGAAAAGACACCTAAACACAGTGTTGAGTTTGGAAGGCAGCCATTGCATTCTCTTGTTTAGCCTTTTCCCGGTGCCTGCATCAGGAACAATGCGGGGATTTAGCAAAGCAACCTGAGTGCGTTTGTGTCCTGAGCAGGATCAGGCTTTCAAGCTCTGCTGCGTAGACTGCCACCAGCTCCTCGGCAGCAGGTACTGCAGTGGATGAGAGAAAGCGACCAAGGGATCAGCAGCTAGGATTCTAAGCGGCTTGCAGAAGACTGCCACGTGCTGTTGTTATTCTCCCTATTCCTGTCCAGTCCTCGCCTACTCCGCGGCACGGCGGAACGTCTCTCCTGCGGTTCCCACTGAGGAGCGTGTCCCAAGACGCCACTCCCAGTCTGGAGCGCGAGGACGAATTGATGCAGCCCGGCTACCGTACACCACCACTCCCCTGCCGCTTCCGGGTACTCCCCGCCCCCCTCCGCGCCGCCGTGACAGTCTAGGACGCTCATGCTCCAGAGGCAGCAGCGGTCCAGCCCGGCGCGACCTTCACCACCGGCGGGAATCCTTATGAGACAGGAATGAGGGACGAGAGAGGAAGGCCGCACAGGGTGGCCCCGCCACAGTGGAGAGAGATACGAGCAGCAGCACACCCTCTCCCCAGTGACTCACCTGTTGCGTTTTCCATGCCACCTGAAAACACAATTTGGAGATAAAAGCTGCCACTGACGCCGACCAAATTGGACGCTGCATCCACCGCCTCACATTCTCAATGGCGTAGGAAGTGCAGCACAGAAACCCAACTCACGTCAACTACACGTGACCAAGAGAAAGAGCAGCTGGGAGGAGTAAGCCCCACCCCATCTCCCCTTTCCTCAGCTAATCACGGAGCTGCCTGGGTATGGCCTCGCTCCAGAAGGGCTTTGTGGGTGTCATGATCCTCCTCATGCTTGGTGAGCTGTGCTTGTGGAAGGATAAAATACGCTGCGCAACAGCAGCGGGGAGAGAGAGGAGTGAGAAAATGTGAGAGAAACAACCCTGCAGACACCAAGGTCAGTGAAGAAGAAGCGGGAGGAGGTGCTCCAGGCACCGGAGCAGAGATTCCTTGCAGCCCATGGAGGTCCACAGTGGAGCAGATATCCACCCTGCAGCCCGTGGAGGACCCACGCCGGAGCAGGTGGATGTGTCCTGAAGGAAGCTGTGACCCTGTGGGAGATCCCATGCTGGAGCAAGCTCCTGGCAGGAACTGCCGCCTGTGGAGAGGAGCCCACGCAGGAACAGGTTTTCTGTCAGGACCTGTGACCCCGTGGGGGATCCATGCTGGAGCAGTCCATTCCTGAAGGACTGCACCCCATGGAAAGGACCTGTGCTGGAGTAGTTCTTGAAGAACTGCAGCCCGTGGGAAGGACCCACATTGGAGAAATTTGTGAAGGACTGTATCCTGTGGAAGGGACCCCATATGGGAGAAGTTTGTGAAGGACTGTATCCTGTGTGAGGGACTCCACGCTGGAGCAGGGGAAGAGTGTGAGGATTAAGGAGCCACAGAGATGAAACGTTATGAACTGACTGCAACTCCCATTCCCCATCACCCTGTGCTGCTTGGGGGGGAAGGGGTAGAAGAGTTGGGAGTGAAGCTGAGTCTGGGAAGAAGGGGGGGTGGGGGGAAGGCATTTTTAGATTTGTTCTTATTTCTCATAATCCTGTTCTATTACAATTAATTGACAGTAAATTAAATTAATTTCCCCAAGTCGAGTCTGTTTTGCCCGTGATGGTAATTGGCAAGTAATCTCCCTGTCCTTATCTCTCTCTCTTCTCCAGGCTGAACAGGCCAAGTTCTCTCAGCCTCTCCTTGGATGTCATATTCTCCAGCCCCCGACCAGCTTGGTGGCTCTCCGCTAGACTTGTTCTAGTGTGTCACTGTCCTTGTACTGGGGAGCCCAAAACTGGACACAGTACCACAGATGCAATCTCACAGGTGCTGAATAAAGGGAAAGGATCACTTCCCTGGACCTGCTGGCTGCACTTTTGCTAATACAGCTCAAGATGCAGTTGGTCGTCATTGCTGCAAGGGCACACTGCTGACTCATTGTCAACTTGTCCACCAGGACTCCCAGATCCTTTTCTGTGGAGCTGCTTCCCAGACAGTCGGCCTCTGGCTTGTATTGTTGCATAGCGTTATTTCATTCCAGATGCAGGACTTTGGATCTGCTCATATTGAGCTTCATGAGGTTCTGGTCATCCCATTTCTCCAGCCTGTCCAGGTCCCTCTGAATGGCAGCCCTGATCTCCAGCATACTGACCACTCCCCCCAACTCCTCCCAGTTAAAACCTCTCTGGTATGGAGGATGATGGCTGAAATGTAAATATAGAATCATAGAATAGTTTGGGTTGGAAAGGATCTTTAAAGGTCATCTAGTCCAATCCCCCTGCAATGAGCAAGGACATCTTCAACTAGACTGGGTTGCTCAGAGCCCCGTCCAACCTGGCCTTGAATGTTTACAGGGATGGGGCATCTACCATTTCTTTGGGCAATATCTTTCAGTGTTTCACCACTCTCATTGTAAAAAATGTCTTCCTTCTATCTAGTCTAAATTTACCCTCTTTTAGTTTAAAACCATTACTCTTTGTCCTATTGCAACAGACACCACTAAAAAGTCTGTCCCCATCTTTCTTATAAGCCCCCTTTAAGTACTGGAAGGCTGCAATAAGGTCTCCCCAGAGCCTTCTCTTCTCCAGGCTGAACAACCCCAAGTGTCTCAGCTTTTCCTCATAGGGGAGGTATTCCAGCCCTCTGATCATCTTTGTGGCCCTCCTCTGGACTCACTCCAACAAGTCCATGTCTTTCTTGTACTGGTGGCCCCAGAGCTGGATGCAGTACTCCAGGTGGGGTCTCACGAGAGCAGAGTAGAGGGGCAGAATCACCTCCCTTGATCTGCTGGCCATGCTTCTTTTCATGCAGCCCAGAATACGGTTGGCTTTCTGGTCTGCAAGTGTACAATGCTGGCTCATGTCCAGCTTTTCATCCACCAGTACCCCCAAGTCCTTCTCAACAGAGCTGCTCTCAATCTCTTCATCTCCCAGCCTGTATTGATACCAGGGATTGCCCGAACCCAGGTGCAGGACTCTGCACTTGGCCTTGTTGAACCTCATGAGATTCACATGGGCCCACTTCTCAAGCTTGTCCAGGTCCCTCTGGATGACATCCTGTCCCTCAGGCATGTCAACCGCACCACTCAGCTTGGTGTCATCGGCAAGCTTGTTGAGGGTGCACTTGATTCCACTATGTCATTGATGAAGATATTAAACAGTACTGGTCCCAACATGGACCCCTGAGGGACACCACTTGTCACCGATCTCCATCTGGACATCGAGCCATTGACCACTACCCTCTGGATGCGACCATCCTACCAATTCCTCATCCACTGAACAGTCCACCCATCAAATCCATATCTCTCCAATTTAGAGAGAAGGATGTTGTGGGGGACCGTGTCAAAGGCCTTGCAGAAGCCCAGATTAATGACATCCGTAGCTCTCCCCTTGTCCACTGATGCAGTCACTCCATTGTAGAAAGCCACCAGGTTGGTCAGGCAGGACTTTCCCCTGGTGAAGCCATGCTGGCTGTCTCAAATCACCTCCCTGTCCTCCATGTGCCTTAGCATAGCTTCTAGGAGGATCTGTTCCATGATCTTCCCAGGCACAGAGGTGAGGCTGACAGGGCGGTAGTTCCCAGGGTCCTCCTTTCTACCCTTTTTAAAAATGAGTGCGATGTTTCCCTTTTTCCAGTCACCAGGGACTTCACCTGACTGCCACGACTTTTCAAATATCATGGAGAGTGGCTTGGCAACTACATCAGCCAATTCCCCCAGGACTGTGGAATGCATCTCATGAGGTCCCATAGACTTCTGTATGTTCAGGTTCAAGTGGTCATGGACCTGATCTTCTCTTACAGTGGGAAGGACGTTGCTCCCTCAGTCCCTGCTCTGCGGTCCATCCACTCAAGAGGTGTGGGGAGAGAGGTTGGCAGTGAAGACCAAGGCAAAAAATTTTTTGAGTACCTCAGCCTTCTCCTCGTCTGTTGTTACCAATTTGCCATTCTTGCTCATCAGGGAGGGCACGCTTTCTTTGGCCTTCCTTTTCTGGCTGACATCCCTGTAGAAGCCCTTCTTGTTATTCTTAGCATCCCTTGCCAAGTTCAGCTCCAGCCGCGCCTTGGCCTTCCTGACCTCATCCCTACATAACCAGGCAGCATCCCTATACTCTTCCTGGGATACCTGTCCCTGCTTCCACTGCCTGTGCATTTCTTTCTTGCCCTTTAGTTTGACCAGCAGGTCTTGACTCAGCCATGCTGGTCTCTTGCCTTCCTTTCCTGATTTTCCTACTCCTGAGGATCGAGAGCTCTTGTGCTCTATGGAAAGCATCTTTAAATATCTGCCAGCTCTGTTCTGTTACCTTGTCCCTGGGGGCAGTTTCGCGGGGGGTCCTATTGACTAATTCCTTGAAGAGCTGTTAGTTTGCTTTCCTAAAATTCAGGGTCCTGACTTTACTCTTCTCCTGACCCATATCCCTCAGGACTGTGAACTCCACCAGTGCATGATCTCTGCAGCCCAGGCTGCCTCCAATCTTGACATCACCAATGAGCTCACTTGCCTTGGTGACCATCAGGTCCAGTATCACATCCCCTCAGGTAGGGCTGTCTATTACCTGGCTTAAGAAGTTATCATCAAGGCACTCCAGGAACCTCCTGTATTGTCTACAGCTCGCCGCGTTACTTTTCCAGCAGATGTCGGGGCGGTTGAAATCCCCCAGCAGGACAAGAGCCTGCGAGTGCGATGCCTCCTGTAGCTGGAGTAAGAAGGCTTCATCAGTAGGCTCCCCTTGATCAGGCAGCCTGTGATAGACACTAAACACAAGAAGGTTCCCTTGGTTGCCTCGGTCTCTAATTCTTACCCATAGGCTTTCAACCTGCCCATGGCTGTTCTTCAGACAGCTCTTCACACTCTAGCCATTTCTTGATGTAGAGGGCAACACCTCCACTCCTCCTTCCTCGCTTGTTTCTTCTGAACAGCCTGTAGCCATCAATAGCCGCACTCCAGTCATGGGTTTTGTCCCACCAAGTTTCAGTAATGGCAACTAGGTCGTAGCTTTCCAGCAGCACGGTAGCTTCCAGCTCCTCCTGTTTGTTGCCCATGCTGCGTGCATTGGTGTAGAGGCACTTCAGCCGGGCTGTCAGAATTGTCACCTTCTTAGAGGAACACCCCTTAATTCCTTTGAGGTATTTCACCGGTGTTTCCCTCTTGGCTCCTATGACCTCAGGAGCCCCGGCTCATCTCTGTAAGACTTCAAGTGTGCTGCAGTGTAGCCAGCACGTTGCAGAGCTACAGGCTGAGGGCCCTCGCGAGCACCCTGTCCCTCTAACCTTGGCATGTCATCCCACAGCTTGTAACAGGCAACCCTGGTATCATCGCCCTCCCCTTTCAAGCCTAGTTTAAAGCTTTGTTAATGAGCCCCGCTAACTTGTGAGCAAAGACCCTCTTCCCCCTTTCAGAAAGGTGAATCCCATTTGATGCCAGTAAGCCTGGTGCCGTGTAGGCCATCCAATTATCGAAAAACCCAAAATTGTGTCAGTGACATCAGTCACAGAGCCATGTATTGACAGACTGGGCCCATCTGTTTCTTCTAGTGTCGCTGCCCACAACTGGAAGGAGAGAGGAAAAAATAACCTGTGCTCCAGATTCCCTTACCAAGGCCCTGAAGTCTCTTTTGATTTCCCTTGGACCACGCGTTGCGGCTTCATCGCCACCCACATGGAAAAGCAGTAATGGGTAGTAGTCCGAGGGCTGTACCAGGCTAGGAAGTTTCCTGGTGATGTCCTTAACCTGGGCCCCAGGGAGGCAGCAGACTTCCCTAAGAGGAGGGTCTGGCCAACATATTGGACCCTCTGTTCCCTTCAGAAGGGAGTCACCTATGACTATAACCTGCCTTTTCTTCCTCGTGGAGGTGGTTGTGATACACGGGGTAGGCCTTTCTGACCTTGGCAGCACCTCTGGTGTAGATGGACCATCATCCACATCATTTGCTGACTGACCTTCCAAATCCAGAGCCTCATACCTGTTGTATAGAGGCACCTGGGAAGGTGGGGTGGGCAAGGAGGGGGTTTGCCTGCTGCCCTGAGCGTGGACTTGCGTCCATTCACCCCTCTCCTTTAAGCTGCTGCCTTCAGCCTGGGGGAGGATACAGCATCTCCTTGATCTTGTTTTTTTTTCTGGTGGCTGTTCCTGTTACTGTCTCAGTGAGGGCAGAGTATGGTTTCATATGGGGAGGCCTGGATGACTGATTATATCACACTGCCACAAAACCACCAAGGCAAGTGCCATGTGCTTGCAATAGTGGAAGTAACCACTGGATGGCTGGAAACATACCCTGTGACCCATGCCACCTCCTGGAACACTATCCTGGGCCTTGAAAGTCAAGTCTTATGGCAACATGGCACACCACAAAGAATTGAGTCAGACAACAGGACTTATTTCTGAAACAGCCTCATAGATACCTGGGCCAAAGAGCATGGCATTGAGTGGGTACATCACATCCCCTGTCACGTACCAGCCTCCAGAAAAATAAAACGATACAATGGACAATTAAAAACTACGCTGAGAGCAATGGGTGGTGAGACCTTAAAACATTGAGATACACATTTAGCAAAGGCCATCTGGTTAGTTAATACCAGGAGATCTACCAATCAAGTTGGCCCTGCCCAATCAGAACTTTTACGTGCTGTGGAAGGGGATAAAGCACATGAAGAATATGTTAGGGAAGACAGTCTGGTTTATTCCTTCCACGGGCAAAGGCAAACCCATCTGTGGGATTGCTTTTGCTCAAGGGCCTGGGTGCACTTGGTGGGTGATGCAGAAGGATGGGGAAGTCCAATGTGTACCTCAAGGGGATTTGAGTTTGGGTAAGAACAGCCAATGAATTAAACTGTATGATGTTAATTGCTAATTACCACTATATGTCATCACTACTATGGTTGCTATATGCTATATCGATGGTATTACATTAAGAATCACCCAAATTAATGAAGAATGAACTTTGATGAAACTGAGTGAAGTGATGGAACCAGAACTGGCTTCAGCAGCTGGTGCCCAGCAACTTCCTTGAGATCGACATCTTCAACCCACAAACTGTGGGCATGGGCCATGCCAGATACACCATCTGCAAGCTCCAGATGCAGCATGCAACAATCCAACACCACACACCATCTCTCCTGCCCTGAAAGACTGTTATGACAGATGAAGCCGAAAGTCATAGACTAAATGAACTCAATGGACATTTTAGAAGGATGGCCCATAGACTAAGGGAATGATATCTGTCTCTGTGTGTGTATATCTATATCTGTCTTAAAGACAGGAAAAGTGGTCATGATTAATTGAAAAGTGTAAGACCTAGGCATGACATAGATGGTATAGAATAAGGGTGGATACTGTCCTGTCATGGTGTCAAAGTCAAGGTATACAACATCCACTGCCTTCCGCTCTTCCACAGTGCCAGACACCTCATTACAGAAAGCAACAAGATGATTGGTCAGGCATGATTTGCCCTTGCTAAAGCCACATTGGCTGCTCCAAATCACCTTGTCTTTCATCTCTTTAGAAATGGTTTCTAAGAGGATTTGCTCCATAATCTTCATGGGAAAAGAGGGTAAGGCTGACTAGCCTGTAGTTCCCTGGATCCTCCTTTTTAACCTTCTTGAAAATGGGAGTGATGTTCGCCCTGTTCCAGCCATCAGGAACCTCCCCCAATTGCCATAACCTTTCAAAGATGATAGACAGTGGCCTCTCAATGACATTGTCCAGCTCCTTCAGCATGCTTGGATTCATCCCATCTGGTCCCATGGACTCGTATATGTCCAATTGGCTTAAGTGCTCCCTAACTCTTTCTTCCTGTACTGTGCTACTGTTTCACTCCCCCAAACCATGCTAGCTGGTTCAGGGACCTGAGAGCAGACCTTACCAGTAAAAACTGAAGCAAAACAAGCACTGAGTAACTTGACTTTTATGATGTCCTTGATCACTAGGTCCCCTGCCCCACTGAGCAATGAGCCCACTGTGAAGAAAAGTACAAACTTAGGTCACTCAACCTTACCCTAGTTTCAGTGAGCTTTCCAAGAACTCAAGGAGGAAAGACACTGAAGCATGAAAGCTCAGCTAGTTACAACAATCTTGCCTGATAACAAACCCATGGAAACTGGTTCTGAGCATGTAGCAGACAAAGGATGAGACAGCCCAGACCACTGTCTCTGATCACGCAGCCACGTGAAGGATCGGCTGACTATAGATAAGCTTAGGACTGTAACTGGGAGATAGCCCGCCTGTATATTCTATATAACCAGTGTGTTACTTATGATTAGGGTCCCTCAGAATTAGGCTGGGGCACCGCATGCACACTGCAGTAAAGAATTTCCCTTTGTAATTCTATACTTAAGGGTGTCTGCATCTCCTTCCTTGGTCGGCGATAAAGAATACTGTGACAGTTTTGGCACCCCAGAAGGGACTTCGCCAACTCACTTGAATCTACCAGCCACGACGATCCCCTGTGAGTCAATGACCCACTGACAGCAAAAGGTGAGTTCACCTGGGGAACTTGAGCGCAGCAGCTGGATGGATCATTTTTTTGCAGTGAGGAGGTGAGAGTTAATAATAATGGGGACCAGACATAGTATAGATAAATGGACACCTTCAGGTGAATTGCTAACCAATTAGTCAAAACCAGATGGAACCCAGGGGTTATCTAAGAAAAAGGCACTGGAACTGCATCAGGATACCTGGCCTGCATTGAGCACCCTTGGAATCGTAAGCCAACAGTGGCCTGAGGTGGGCAATTTTGATTATGATAGGCTACATTTTTTGCGGTTCGAATTGGTTGAACAGTTCCCAGGGCAAATGCGTTATTGGTATGCTTGGAATAATTATGTCTGGCAATGGGAACTTCCCCCTCCAAACAGGAATAGATCTTGATGTGAGAGTGTGAGGAGGAAGGAGCCACAGAGACAAAATGTTATGAACTGACCGCAACCCCCATTCCCCTATCACCCTGGTCTGCTCGGGGAAGTTCAGAGGTAGAAGAGCTAGTAGTGAAGCTGAGCCTGGGAAGAAGGGAGGAGTGGGGGGGGAAGGTGTTTTTTAGAGTTGTTCTTATTTCTCATTATCCTGCTCTGTTACAATTAATTGACAGTAAATTAAATTAATTTCCCCAAGTCAAGTCTGTTTTGTCTGTGATGGCAATTCTTAAGTAATCTCCCTGCCCTTATCTTGACCCACAAGCTTTTCATCATATATTCTTCATGTCCTGTTGTGGAGACAGAGTGATAGAACATCTTGGTGGGCACCTTGCAGCCAGCCTAGGTCAACCCACCACAGACATCCCTGGCAAATAGCCAATACTTGGATACATGTCAATATTAACTTTTGGTCTATTAGTTTAAGTTATATATTTTTTATATATATATATTTATATATAACACATATATAAAATGTTATATATTTTTAATATATAATATTTTACAAAAATATTAGAACACTGTTCTACTGCACTTAATGATTGTGCTAGAAATAACACAGCTCAAAAAAAAGTTCCCGTCAAGTCTGAAGCAGATGGTTAAATCCAGATAATAGTCAGCGATAAAAGAACTATTTAAAAATATCCTTTCAATTGTTTTGGGGATTTTTTTTTAAATAAGCAAGCAGGTGGGAGAGGAGAGTGAACCTTAAGGTTTGTGGTTTGAGTTTGTTGGGATTCTTTTTGTCATTTTCAGTAAGTTACATCACTTCAAAACAAGGAGCTAGATATATCAACAGCTCTAAGGGTGTACTCAGACTGAACATGAACCAGAACTTCTAGAAATAATTTTAACCACCATTTAACTGATATTTAACTGATTTGCTCCATCCAACCAAGGTGGCATGAATGCGCCACCTTCATTTCACCTACAATACTAAGTGACAGGCATTACAGGACTTTTATTTCACGTCCGAAAAATATAGCAAAGCAACAGCTAGTGGCTTTAGTGCCTGACACTAAAGTTTGCACAGTACACTTGCAGTGTTTGCTTAGTGTGGTTTTATGCATAGTTCAACATGTACAAGTTTTCTTCTTTGTTGGAAAGGATGAGTTACCACTTGCCTAAGAATCAGAGGAGATAAACTGCACTGACGAAGTTGTTCCTGGATGCAGCAACCCTCCAATGAAGGATAAGAGTTTTCCATGTGGCTCAGAAAGTGTCTGATGTTTTATCACCATCTGAAGAGTACTGCAAATAGATACTCCAACCCGCTGTGAGACCAACTTACTAGTAAAAAACAATAGTACAGTCTGCTAGCCACAGGAAGCATGTTGAGAGGGTATTCATAAAAAGCATTTTTTTTAAATAAAGGACATACTTGGTTGTCTGAAACAACCAAAACCATCTGTGATGGCAGGGTGCATGCCCATCTACTTATATTCTTTGTCTTCTAGATCACTTATCTCCAACCCTATCATGCACCTCAGTCATAGTATCACACTTGAATATTACACTCTCTTACCATATGTCTTGTTTTCAAGTCCTGCATTTTGATGTGTCTTGCCAGTTAAGGTGTTTCCTGTTATAATTATAACTAGAACATGGAACAGTCTCACGGACTGCGATGCTGAACACTGGTGCTTGCTAATTGTTTGCCAATGCCTTTATCACTTGAGCTTCAAAGTCAGTACTATAACCTTCATATGACTCTCTAGAAAGACCTGACATAAGCTTTTCTAGTCTGTTATATGAAAGCACAATGTTTGCTCGGCATCAGTAGCAAATTGGAAATTAAGTCATTAGATTCCATTCTTAAATTTAGGAAGATCACAAAACATATCTGGATACAAGGAACTAGCTATTCACAAGAGCAGGATATCATGCTTGATAAGCAGCCCTGAGAAGGACTTGGGGGTGCTGGTGGACGAGAAGCTCAACATGAGCCAGCAATGCACGCTTGCAACCCAGAAAGCCAACCGCATCCTGGGTTGCATCAAAAGAACTGTGGCCAGCAGATCAAGAGAGGCAATTCTCCCCCTCTACTCTGCTCTCGTGAGACCCCACCTGGAGTACTGTGTCCAGCTCTGGAGCCCTCGGCACAAGAAGGACATGGACCTGTTGGAGCAGGTCCAGCGGAGGGCCACGAAGATGATCAGAGGGCTGGAGCCCCTCTCCTATGAAGACAGGCTGAGAGAGCTGGGGTTGTTCAGCCTGGAGAAGAGAAGGCTCCAGGGAGACCTTATAGCAGTCTTACATATTCTATGATTCTATGAAAAGAAGAAATACAGTTGGGTAGTAACACTGATTTTAGAAGGAGAAAAATCAGGGTATTGTGTATAGATTGCCACACACAACTGGCAATAAAGCCAAAGAAGGTCATAAAAGCATAAGATGCTACCACTGAGCGTTAACCTAATTTACAGCTTCCACATTATCAGCCCAGGAAACTGTCCTTTGGTGTTCATGGTATTCTGGTAGTCTTTGCTATTAGTCATCTTCCCCACAGGAGAGGATCCAACTTTAAAAAAGAAAACTCAGTCATCAGCTTTTCCCATCTCAGAACAATCCTCCATTCATGAATGAAATCATAAATGATGTGTGAAGCTAAAGGTCTGCATGCAAGCATCCAAAGGGAAAGAGCAACCATGGACATCTCAGCATGATGCCTGCCTCAATACAGCATTAATTTCTAAATGTAATAGTTCAACTTAAGATTCTTGAGCTTTCAGTAAACAATTAACAACTCCTCTCAGCCCTCCTTAATTCTGAAGATGCCTTTCTCTACACTTTTAAAACACCACTTGGATGAAACTAGAGACACTTAGTTTAACTCCATATGGGGGAGGGGTGGGGTGTGTGTCTTTTCCCAGAAAAATTTAGATTATCGTAACAAATGTCAGTTGTACCACCTGCACAGAGACTACATCAGTTTTCAACACGGGTTTTAAGATCCAAACTAGATCCACATAATGGATTGACACCCTGCCCCATTACCAATATCAGCAGGGTAGACAGACTGTCAACACCCTGCCCCCTGACCTACAGCAGCAACAACATAGGCAGGTTGCCACCCACATTATCCATGTAAGGTATGATTCTCTCAAATCACTCTGCCATTGGTGGAGCCAAGGGGCAGCGCAACTCTCACCTGCATTCAAAAGGCATTTCCATGGTTGGCTGTTGCTGACAGATGACCTGGACACCAAGTGGCATGGCATCACTTGTGATCCTATGTTTGCTATCAGTGAGTCACCATATGGGCGCATTGTTGCTCATCTTTCCTACTGCCTCAATAAAGCTTTTAGAACATGTTGTCAGACTCCATTAGTGTCTGGACCACATTATTGGTATCGCAAACAGGATAAGAGTCTTTCCAACAACTACTGTAAGCTTTAGGAAAGGAGCAAGTTTGGAGCTTCCCCCCAGTGGGAGGAGGATTTGGTCCAAGATAATTGAACAGATCCCCAGGCTATGAGGGATGAATTTGAACTGTGGCATAAGGCCAGTCATTGCAAACAAGGAAAGGGCAAGGGAGCCTTAATCAGCCTCCTGAGTTGTGCCCTCAGCGTTGCCCAGACTGAAGTTACTGGGCTTCATGGCACCCTCAAACAGGCAGGAGAAGCTAAGCAAGGGGCCAAGAGGGATGAGCATAAGTTAGCCTCCTTGGTTCATCAGGCCCTTGAGGCCTGAAGAGATCATCCCAGTAAAATGGCCCAGGTTAGGGCCACTATCTACAAGGACAACAAGGATGATAATTGGGGCAGGGACATTTTTGGCCATGGACTAAACCCTGACCCCCTTCCCAACCCTATGGGGGAAAGCTGGGTGGAGTGGCTCAGGAGTCTCTGGCACACTGGGGCAGCTCTAACTTACCTCAGTGAAGGGGACCATGGGCTCTGCACACCCTGGCTGCAGGGGCGGGTGCTGTGGCAATGGCTTCTGTGCCCAGCGGTCAGATACAGAGGAATCTTCACCTGGGCAGAGGACAGGGCACCTCCACCAGCCAGACAGAGAGGGACCACCTCAGGCAGCTCCTGCTGGAAACTGGGTTTACCCCTCCCAACAAATTAATAAATTGCTGAATAATGTTTTGTTACAGCTTTTGAATGGCCATCAGCAGGTGGTCCACCCACCCCAAGTCTTGCAGTGCCTCCCAGCAAGCCAGTGTTAACCCCTTAGCATCCCCCCAAGGTACTGCCAGACAACTGGTGGGCAGGTGCCCACTGCCAGATGGAGATCTGCCTCCTAGCCCTGTTTTCTGGCATACCCTTTTTGCTTACTCCGTGTCCTAGCCCCAATTAGAAATTGTCATGAATGACTGGCTCTCAGTCACCCTTGTTATGGACACCGGGGCCCAAATTTCAATGTTAGATCCACAGACCACCCCTTCAGGCTGTCCTAGAAGCAATTTTGGATTTCAGGAAGCGGTAATATCCATGACGAGCCCAGAGCCACCGACTCAGACTGGCTACTGGACCCATCTGTGTACTGGTTTTGGCTAGGATAGAGTTAATTTTCTTCTTAGTAGCTTGTATGGTGCTATGTTTTGGATTTGTAATGAAAACAGTGTTGATAACACACTGATGTTTTAGCTATTGCTGAACAGTGCTTGCACAGCAACAAGGCATTTCACCCTGCCCCACCAGCAAGTAGGCTGGGGGTGGGGGGCTGACCTTCAGAGTTATGGTGTTTGTCTTCTCAAGTAACCGTTATGTGTAATGAAGCCCCACTTTCCTGGAGATGGCTAAACATCTGCCTGCCAATGGGAAGTAGTGAATGAATTCCTTATTTTGCTTTGCTTATGTGCACAGCTTTTGCTTTACCTATTAATCTGTCTTTCTCTCAAACAATGAGTTTTCTCACTTTTACCCTTCTATTCTCTCCCCTATCCTGCTGGGTGGGGGAGCAAGCGAGCAGCTGTGCAGTGCTTAGCTGCCTACAGGGGTTAAACCACAACAACCTGGAAAAATCCTCCTACTACATTGCATTTGTTTTACTTGTACTACTGTTGGTTCTTCTGTGCAAGAACCAATTTTGAATATGCTGTGGATACTGTTCTTAGGGACAGTCCACCAGAGCCTTGCTGGTTGGGATTAACAATTTGTTAATTCGCACATCTCAGGCGCTGGCAAATGTTAGAAAGGGAACTTATTGTGGGATTTGTACACAACATCCTGCATCTGGCCACCAAGGAATTCCTGTGGTGGGAATACTAGTATTGGTGGAATTGTGGGTCCATGCACCTAAAACTTTTGTCAGATGTTACTCTATTCAGACTAATCTCTCAACCACTGACTACCCGCTGCCACCTCAGTGAAAAACAAATCAGAATTCTACATCCTTCAGAACTTTATGGGCTATGATCCATCCCATGATCAGCTACAAACCATGTGTCAAGGTCCATCTTACACCATGCAAACCTACCATGCCAATATTGACAATTGCCTGAAAGACACCACTCGCTGCAGTGACCCTAGCACAATAGGTGCCCCCGGCCTATACTGGCTGTGCAGCAATCATGCCATGAAAAACAACTCACACAGAGGTGGGAGGGGACCTGCACACTTGGACAAATAGTGCCTGGGATGCATGTTGAAGAAAACCTTGACGCAACCCATGCCCACAATTGCCCTGCAACATCAGCATAGATCAGCCCTTTGGTAGAGCAAAGACCTGTATTTCACCAATTTGCCGAGGTCCTCCTTTCTCAACTAGGGGTCTCTGAGCTGGAGAAAGCAACTGCCAATCTCTCTGCTTCCCTGGAAAAATATAGAAAATGTAACAATAGATGCCATCCAAGCTCTGCAGCAAGAAGTCACTCAAGTATCACAGACTACCATTCAAAACCATCTAGCCTTAGACTACTTGCTGGCTGCACAAGGTGGCATTTGCACAATAGTAAATACTACCTGCTGTGTCTATGTCAACCAAGATCAATGCATTGAGACTGGCCTTAAGAAAATCCAGGCACAACTAAAGCCCTTGTATCAGGTGACAACCAAAAATACTCATTGAGGAATTGGCAAATTGTGATCATGGATTATCTCTTGGTTCCCAGATCTCAGGGTAGTTGTCAAAAGATTTTGGCTGTACCTTTTATAATTAACTTTTTTATTGTCATCATTTATGTTTTGTTCCATATCACTGGATGGGGTTGTAGATTGTGCTGTAAAGTATTTTTCCAGTTGAGGTCAAGCCACTCCCTGACCCAGGTTGGGGGCCACTAGATATAAGCGGATACTAACCCTGAATTGTAATCTCTTTTGCAGCCTCTCTTGTAGCAATTGGTAAGATGCCATAGTAATCACCTCCTGGATACCCACACAACTGATACTTGATAGAGGTAATTCTACAGTACCCATCTCGTGATGCACCAGCTTTTGACCTCTGACTGTGTAACTTATACCCCGCAGGTGTCAGGACACCAACCTCACCTAGCTTATTATATAGCTAATGACCCACCAAAATAACACCCTAGTCTACAACTCTGCATCAAGTGATGATTTGAGAGAATCAAGGGGTGGAAGTGACACCCTGCCCCTTGACCAATATCGGCAGTGTAGATAGACTGCCGACACCCTCCCCCCGACCATCATCGTCAGTGTAGGTAGGATGCAGCCCACATTATTCATATAATGTACAATTCTCTCAAATCACACTACCATTGGTAGAGCCAAGGGGCAGCACAACTCTCACCTACATTCAAAAGGCATTTGCATAATTGACTGTTACTGATGACCCGGACACCAAATGTCCCTGTCAGTCCAATGGAGCCATGGCATTGCTTATGAACCTGTGTTTGCTATCAGTGATTGGGTAAGTCACTGCATGGGCACATTGATGCTCCTCTTTCCTATTGCCTCAATAAAGCTTTGTTTTAGAACATGTTGTCAGACTCCATTACTGTTCGGACCACATGGATTCAAACAGATAATAATGCATTTCATTTGAGACTTACCATGATTATGTGCTTTTGATCTTCTCAAACTCATTTGAATTTAAGTAATTTCAAAAACTCATCTTGTGACAATGACTCAGAACATTAAAAGCTTGTTATACAATCTTTACATCATTCTATTATACAGTTATAGACATTTTAACACGTACTGAGGAATAGAAGAAACAACCAAAGATGTATTTTTCAAATCATGGTTTACCAGTCACACAAGAGCTTTAAGTTAGTGTATGTTCCAATAATTATTTCTGAATGGATGGGAAGAAAAATTTAGTAGCTTTTTTTCCTCAGTTCAAAAATAACAACTTTTCCTCCATTTTTACACCAGTCCACGTTACCTTTGTTTTGTTATTTATCAGTTTACAAAAGAGTACAACAGCAGCAGCATGATTACCAGCTTGACCTTGTTAGCATGAATGAAGCAGTCATGGCTAATCATGTCAACATGACAGAGAGAATACATATTTATAACTGCCAGCTATAATTTGCACAGCTCTTGTATGCTGACAGTATAGATAACATTTCTCCATTTGATTAAACATTATCTTCCACAACATAAACTATTATGAGCAATTCAGTAATGACAAGTACAAAAACGTAGTTCTTCCTAAGGTGTCACAAAAAAACCCCAACACCCCACAACCCAACTTTAAGAATTCCAAATGATGAAACTAATTTTTGGAGGAGAAAGGCTACTTGTTCACCTCTCAGCATATTCAAAAACAGGTGGAGAAACTGAAGAATCAAGTCATAGTTGTTTTAGATTAACTTGGACATTCAAATTTCATGTATAGCTCTAGAAATTCAGGGTTACATCTACATTTCATTCTTGCATAATTACTAAATAGAACTATATCATATATTTAGCACTATATTTTATACAACTATCATCATCTGCAAAGCAAAGAAGTTCTACAGGTTGGGTTTTTTGCACTTCTTTTTATAAGCATGACTTGCTCAGAGTAACTTTTCAGGAAGTTCTGAAGCAGAGGCAAAATATCAGTTTCAGTTCACTAGTTTCTTTTGGGGGTTGTTTGGTGGGGTTTTTTTCCCTCTTTTGTTTAAGTGTTAAATGGTATTGAATACTTCACTCTCCCTTGGTTTTGGATTTGCAAGACAACTGATGGTTTGAACATGATAATCTTATACAGCAAGAAAAAAAAAACCCGCAACCCAAAACTTTGGCTCTACCAAGAAGCCTGAACAAAAACATAAGTATACAATCAAAAACATAAATAAAGCATCTATTGCTTTCTAGGAATTATGTGATAACCTTCAGTTACTTTTTAACAAATCGCATTTGCCATTATCTAAAGAAGTATTCCTACTTAATTACTTCAGCAGCATTGGCTGAACGGAGATATCTCAGTGTTGCAAGCCTCTCATTCATACAATGCTGTCAAAATGAAATCACTAGATCTTCTCACTGTATAGCACCCAGGTATTTTTCAGTATATGTATTGCTAGGTTATTATGCATGTTATACAATTCACAAAGCCATACTAGTGTGTCAACCTCCTGGAGGTAGTGAGTCTCTCCAGACCACCTGGAGAAAGCGGTGGGTGATGTAGTGGGCAACTCCCTGCTATGGGGCTAAGACACCCACCTCCCAACCTGATCTGTTAGCTAGAGAAGTTTGCTGTTTGCCAGGGGCCTAGATCTAGGATGTTGTGGAGAGACTGTCAAAACTTGTCTGACCCTTTGACAACTTTGGTGTTGCTGATGTCCAAAAAGCTACCTATGAAAGGTGTGTTCATAACTTGCATTCCCCTCGTAAGTCAGAATCTACAAGTTTGCTAAAGATAAATCTTGGAGCTAGGAGCTTTTTCCCCAGTGACCTGTCCTTTCACCTTTTCCCCAGAGGCACACACATGCTTATGAAAGATGCAAGAGCATCACTCCCCTCCCATGCAACTGCTCAGGTGGAAGTTTCATTAAAGCCCATCTGAACTACCACCACACACTCCAAATTGAAGGAACAAAGTGCTACAGAAGACTGCAAGTAAAACAAGGACTTCACAGCAACCCGAGGGAATGCAAGGGGAGGATACCAGAGAACAAGATACAACCCCACTCCCTACCTGATCCTCCTCTGTGTTACCTCCCAGGTCATGCACAGAAGACACACACCCCACTCCCCCTACCGTCAGCTAAATAGACAAATTAACAATAAACCACCCACCGACACTCCCATCCCCTTCACATTTACCAATTCGCGCTCGGGCGTGCGTCCTCGATTCAGACGCGCGCACCACCCCCCACCCCCCCGCACAACACAACCAGCTGCCTCTCACAACTACCACTAGCTGCCGCCCGTCTACCTTACCTGCGATCCCCCAACCCACTTCTCTTTATATCCAGGTGGAAGAATTTCCAGAGCATGAAAAGGGCCAAAACCAGCTATTATTTTCAACCCAAGCAACTCTGTCTCCAGCTCGTTCTAATCCCTCCCCCCTCCCCCCGCAGCCGCCTCACCAGCACCCGGAAATAGCGTCATCGTACCACGATCCACCCAGTGCAGAAGAGCGCAGATGAATAAAAGAAAGCATCAAAATCCGTGGGGATACAAAACCACCAGCCAATCACAGAACCTTATCCACTGCCCTATGGTGCCCTAACACACATGATCAGCCAATCAGTAACGTTACCAGACATTACTGGTACACCCTGGGGGGCTGCTGGAGGTTTATCTATTATCTGCATGTTCTTCCCTTCCTCTTTAGTTGCCGGAAGAAAGTTTGTGAATATCTCTTTTTGGTTCAGTTATTAGCTGCACCCTATTACATTGGAGGTCCTTGGGCAAGGTGACAACTTTTAATGTAGGTGTAGGGGACTTGGGGTGGGCTGGGTCTCCAGAGCAGAAGGGAGCATGTCAACAGCCAGAGCAGGTCAGTACTGCACAAAATGTGGGACCTTCCTTGATATCAGCAGTGCTGCTTAAACCTGCCCTTCTTATGGTGACAATTGGGCTGTAAGCATCTGTGCGTACCAGTTATTGCATGCAACACCCCTCTGGGGTTATATCACCACATGCCAATGGGGTCTAGGCTGTACCTAGGCGATGCAGTGTTTCCCCCCCCCCTCCCCCCGGCTACTGGAGATGCTCACCACTTCCTCTGTGCATGGTTGCCTCTGCATCTCAGCAATTTTAAGTAGTTAAAAAATAAAGCTCCATGCAGATTTTCAAGTTCATCTTACTGTACAGCAATGAAAGTGACTATTACACAAAGAAAAGAAAACATGGATTAAGATAAAGATTTCATGCTCCCCTAGGGATCTTGGATATCAGTCCAGAAGGGCTCTGCACCTGACTCAGACTTCCAGTTCCTATTTGCAGATGTGGCTAACACCGGAGGCTTCAGAGATGCAAGACCCCACAATAGGCCGAAGTAGGATTATTTATGCCTCCCAAGCTCAGATACCAAGTTAAATCTCACCCTGATCTCAAAAAGCTGAAAAGTAGCTTGGACCTTGAAACATGCAGTTTAGTAGCCGAAAGGCTACTTATTAGAAATAATGCATGCTATTCATTGCAGTTGTACATGTTATTATATCCATGTATTATCTCTTTCACTTATATAATTTTAAGAATTATACTTGCAAAAATGGTAAGTTTTAAATTATATGTTTATACACATTTATAACAATGTTAAGAAAGAATAGTCTTCTAAATGAGAACCAAGTTACATCAAACAATCTCCACTAAGCGCCAATCTATCCCTTCATGCCTTGAATTCAACCAGAGGTGGGATTTAGTCTCCCAGGTCTGTTTCGTCATGACATTACTAACTTGTCTAAGAGTTTGTCTCTGTAGGAATGTTGACCAGAATGGTTACAGTGGAGAAGATACTCCATGTTAGTTCACTGTAAGAAGACTATTCTAAGAAAATTAACATATTCTCCAAGAAAATTATCCTATCTTGGAAGCAGCAAGGCAAATCAGACTACCATTCCCTTTTTTAAATTTTCTTTTGGCAACAGAGTACTTTTCTCCTGGAACAGTGCAGAGCTTATTATTAGTCATCTCATGGGTGTCACAGCAGAAAGCACCTTGGTCAGCATTGATGCAGTGTACTGTTTTTTTGTCCCCAATCCTACTCTTTGGTCCCTTAATGAGGAATAATGGGTTTTAAAGGAAAAATTCACAATTTTTTTAGGATGAATGGTTTTAAAAAGAGTTGTACTGCATTTGTTGATAAATACTTAGGTTTTGCTTTTTAATACTGTCAAGGCTGGCAGCCTAATATAAAGTATACTGGTGGGAGTGGGTAGAGGAGGTTGCGACCTACTGGGGAAATCAAAATGAGACAAGGCCCTGAGTAACCTGATCAACATTAGCATTAGCATTGGGGTTAGCCCTGCTTGGTGTGAGAGGTTGGACTAGAGACTTCCAGGGGTCCCTTCCCATCTAAATAATTTTAAGATTCCAAGATGTAAATTGAGTTAGGAAGATTATGGGACTTGTGTTTCCTGGGGTGGAGGTACTGTGTGCATTCATGTGCTCTGAGGGCCCTGTGACAGCCGGAATATTTCCCTGATCATTATTTTCAAGGGTAATTTGATTTCTCTGTTCAACATGCCTCTGGATGTTTTCTTGCCTGTGCCCTCCGGCCCAAACTCTTGTCTCAGCTGGGCTCCCTCCACTTAAAGCCTAGGGGTGCTGCACCCCAACAGCCAAAATGGGTCACTCCTTAGCCATGCAAGGTTCCTGCCGTTGTACTGCTGTCAGGAGCTAAGCATCTGGGAAACAAACCTAAGGTCCACTGAGCAACAGCTCAGAGACCGTGGATTAATACATTCTCACCTCTGTCATGCTCCACTTAGAAAGTGGACAGTAGTATTTTAATCTTTTTTGTCAAGCCAAATAGCTATAGAATAAAACAGGGAGGGTTTATAACATTCTCCAAAGATGGACATAGTCAGTAGGGTAGGATTCCAGCCTTCCCAACAAGGCCTCAACCTTTAGCATTCATCCAAATCTTTCTGGTTGTCGTTGCCTTGGTGTTTTGCAGTAGCAGAGAAAATGTCACTGCACTCTGCTGCCTCTGGGCTTCTTCCCCCAAAGCAAAAGGATTATTTCTCTGTTGCATGTCATTGCTGGTATTTGAAAAGTGACTGTGGTGGCCCTTGCAAGGCCAGGCTCTCCCCATCCTTCCCAACAGCATGTTTTTCTTCTTGTTTTGCACAATGATTGACGTTGCCAAGGCCATGAGGTTGAAGGCCTCCAAAACAAAGGAGCCCCTGTGACTTCTGGCCAAGCAGGATCACAACCTGGCCTCATTCTCCCCCTTTCTGTATACAAGCCATCAGGGAGCCAGTGGAATCGCAAAAATATGAGGTAAAATGCCTAAAAAGACTGGGCAGGAATGAAGCTGATTCCCATCCCTTGCTATACCCTCCAAAGGCAGACCATCCACCAGGAACTTGTGTCTCTTTGATATGACTTTGTTCAGCATTGGCATGCATTCCATTCAAAACATGCTCTCAGTATTAGGCTGGGATACATGTTCACTTTATTTATTTATTTATTTATTAAATCGCAGAATAGTTTAGGTTGGAAGGGACCTCTGGAGGTTATCTTGTCCCACCCCCCTGCTCAAACAGGGCCACCAAGAGCCAGTTGTCCAGGACCATGTCCAGGAGGCTTTTGAATATCTCCAAGGACAGAGACTCCACAACCTCTCTGGGCAACCTGTTCCAATGCCCAGTCACTCTCACAGTAAAAAAGTGTTTCCTGATGTTCAGATGGAACCTCCTGTGTTTCAGCTTCTGCCTTTTCTCCTGTCACTGGACAACACTGAAAAGAGCCTGGCTCTGTCTTCTTTTCACCCTCCCTTCAGATATTTATATACATTGATGAGATCCTCCCTGAGCCTTCTCTTCTCCAGGCTGAACAGTCCCAGCTCTCTCAGCCTTTCCTCATAGGAGAGATGCTCCAGTCCCTTAATCATCTTCGTGGCCCTGTGCTGGACTTCCTCTAGTATGTTCATGTCTCTCTCATACTAGGGGAGCCCAGAACTGGACACAGGACTCCAGGTGTGGCCTCACCAGTGATGAGGAGAGTGGAAGGATCACCTCCCTCGACCTTCTGGCAATGCTTTGCCTAATGCAGCTGAGGATGACATTGGCCCTTGCCGCAAGGACACATTGCTGGCTCATGTTCAACTTGGTGTCCGCCAGGACCCCCAGGTCCTTTTCTGCCAGGCTGCTTTCCAGCTGGGTGGCCCCCAGCATACATATATCGAGGCATGGGGTTGTTCCTCCCCAGGGGCAGGACTTGGCACTTTGCCTTGGTGAACTTCATGAGGTTCCTGTCAGCCCATTTCTCCAGACTGTACAGAACCCTCTGGGTGGCAGCACAACCCTCTGGTATATCAGCCACTCCTCCCAGTTTTGTGTCATCAACAAACTTTCTGAGGGTATACTCTGCCCCAGCATCGAGATCATTAATGAAGAAGTTAAACAGGACTGGACCCGATTTTGACCCCTGGGGTACACTGCTAGTTACTAGCTTCCAACTGGACTTCCTTTTGTCACCTATGTACTCGTAGAAGGTCATATTTATATAAATATTTATATAATATATATTAAAAGAAAACTTAACCAAACCCTTAGCAATAGGACCTCTGCCCTTCTTCACTGTTCTGAAGAAGGTGGACATAGGGGAGGCCAGAGTGGGGAGAGTAGTTTGAAACTACAGGTCTTCCACTGAGTATCATCAGGTTGGTTCTGATATCATGAATTTCTGCTAGCTTACAGTCAGATATCACCCAAGCACAAAGGTCTCCCTACTTCTGTTCCTGTTCTTTTGTTCTTAGGCAGGAGAGTCAGCCTGTTTCTTTCCACTGTTCTCTGGGGAACACAGGCTGGACAAACCCATGAATTCAAAAAAATTCCTTGGTGGTACTAACACTGGTGGCATGCAATTACTGAAGTGAAGCATTATTTTTCCAGTTGAATATGAGCCAAAAATACCACTGGTTTTCAATCCCCTTTGCCTGCTGTCAGATTTTACAGAAAGCTCATGATGTGCAAAAGCAATCACAGATGCTCAGAAAAGGAATAGCATGTGTGAGAATGGTACATTTTTACTTGTGACTGTGTAACCTTTCAACTACACACTCCAAAGCTGCAGTAGCATTGTTTCTACCCCTGTAGTTCTCATGCTGTTGTTATCCTGGCCTTGCACCTGTGAATACTGAGATATTGTTATGTCTGTTATGGCAGTTTCACATGGGAAAGAATTGCCACCAGAATGAGAATCACTCCCTGTTCTGCACTGAGGGGTGGGGAGGAGAGGGGAGAAAGAGACGGTGCAGGGATCTTTCTGGATCTCAATAAGAAAGCCCTGACAACAAATGACTTAAAATGTCTGTTTTAATAAGACAGAATAAGAAGAGCAATATGGCAGGGGGGTTGGAACTAGATGATCTTTAAGGTCCCTTCCAACTCTAACCATTCTATGATTCTATGATAGCAAGTAAATGTTATGGCCAAATAATGCCAAAACCACAACAGTCCCTTCAGATGCTGAGAACCCCTTGTTTATGCAGTATCAGATAGAGCCTGAATGGCTTTCCCATGGTATGTTATGCAGATTCTGTCCATGGAGGGAAGGTCCTCCTTTTTGGTCAGTCCAGCTGTTATATAATTTTCTTACAAGAAAACAACTCTATTCATAAAGGAACTTCTTGTTGCAATTTTAGATAAAGGCAAGGACACACAGGTGGCATAATCCCTGGCACCAAGTGGGAGCTGACTGCGGGTTTCTCTGTTAGAATGAGCTGGCTGAGTTTATCCTGTGTCCAAGGGATTTGTGCAGCGCAACACAGGCCTAAAGGCAGCACTGTGTGCAGCACAGTGCAGCACAGTACGGGCCTGGGCCTACCTCAGTTAACAGTTATGTGGATCATTAACTCCTCAAAGCACAGCAGTTTTCTGGTCAGGATCACTACACCACTGCCACCTCCAATCCCTTGGTTGTAGCTTTTGGTTTACGTTGGGGGGGGAAGACTTACTGAATAGCAAGAGAGATATAGTCATTCAAATAGCTGTTAAGTGTTAAGGATGTTATGAAAGGGAGAGAGAGAGATGCAGACAGAGAAGGGGCAGAGACTGATAGAAAGGAGAGAGAGAGAGAGACACGGAAGACACGGAAAAAGACAGAGCCAGAGACCAAGAGAGAGCAGGAGAGGGAGGCAGAGAGAGAGAAGGGCAGAGGGACAGGGAGAGAGAGAAAGGTAAGCCACCTAGGAGAATGGAACTGTGAGAAAGAGAGAGGCGGAGAGAGGCAGCTACAGAGAGAGAGAAAAACAGACAGGAACAGACAGGACGGGGGAGAGGGGGAGAGATACAGGGAAAGCAAGAGAAACCTAGAGAGTAAGATGAGAGAGAGATACACACAGAAAGCAAAAGAGACAGAGAGCAAGACAGATGAGAAAGAGAGGAAGAATCATAGAATCATAGAATCTTCATGGTTGGAAAGGACCTTTGAGATCTTCGAGTCCAACCATACACACACCAAAAAAGCCCAAAACCAAACCACACAACCCCTACAATCTCTGCCACTAGAGCATGCCCTGAAGTGAACTTCCCTACTCCTGTTGGCCACGCTATTCCCGATACAAGCCAGAATGCTGTTGGCCTTCTTGGCCCCCTGGGCACACTGCTGGCTCATGTTAAGCTGGCCGTCCACCAGCACCCCCAGGTCCTTTTCTGCTGGGCAGCTTTCCAGCCACTCTGCCCCAAGCCTGTAGCATTGCTTGGGGTTGTTGTGACCAAAATGCAGGACCCGGCACTTGGCCTTATTAAACCTCACACAGTTGGCCTTGGCCCATCGATCCAGCCTGTCCAGGTCCCTCTGTAGGGCCTTCCTACCCTCAAGCAGATCAACACTCCCACCTAGCTTGGTGTCATCTGCAAACTTACTGAGGGTGCACTCAGTCTCCTCATCCAGATCATCGATAAAGATATTAAACAAAACTTGCCCCAAAACTGAGCCCTGAGGGACACCACTGGTGACCGGCCGCCAAGAGGATTTCACCCCATTAATCCCAACTCTCTGGGCACGGCCATCCAGCCAGTTTTTAACCCAGCGAAGAGGACACTTGTCTATGCCATGATTCGCCAGCTTCTCCAGGAGAATGCTGTGGGGGACGGTGTCAAAGGCCTTACCAAAGTCCAGATAGACAACGTCCACAGCCTTCCCCGCATCCAGAAGGCGGGTCACATGGTCATAGAAGGAGATCAGGTTGGTTAAGCAGGACCTCCCTTTCCTAAACCCGTGCTGGCTGGCCCTGATCCCTTGGCTGCCCTGCACTTGCCATGAGAGCTCACTCAAGATGATCCTCTCCATGATCTTCCCTGGTACCGAGGTCAGGCTGACAGGCCTGTAGTTCCCCGGATCCTCCTTCCGACCCTTCTTGTAGATGGGCGTCACGTTAGCCACCCTCCAGTCATCTGGTACCTGCCCTGTTGACCAGGATTGTTGATAAATGATGGAGAGAGGCTTGGTGAGCTCTCCCGCCAGCTCCCTGAGTACTCTTGGGTGAATCCCATCCGGCCCCATAGACTTATGTGCGTCTAGGTGCAGAAGCAGATCACTGACTACTACTTCCTGGATTATGGGTGGGTTGTTCTGCTCTCCATCCTTATCTTCCAGCTCAGGAGGCTGAACACCCTGGGGATAGCTGGTGTGACTATTGAAGACGGAGGCAAAGAAGGCATTAAGTATCTCAGCCTTCTCCTCGTCCTTGGTTGCAACTTTCCCCCCGGCATCCAGTAAGGGATGGAGATTCTCCCTGGCTCTCTTTCTGTTGATGTATTTATAAAAGCTTTTTTTGTTGTCCTTAATGTTAGTGGCCAAGTTGAGCTCCAGCTGGGCTTTTGCCTTCCTAATTTTCTCTCTGTATAACCTAACGAGATCTCTGTACTCCTCCTGAGTTGCCTGTCCCTTCTTCCAAAGGTGGTAAACCCTCCTTTTATTCCTAAGTCCCATCAGAAGTTCCTTATTCATCCAGGCTGGCCATTTTCCCCACCCTTTAGACTTGCGACACTTGGGCACAGCCTGGTCCTGGGCCTTTAAGGTTTCCTTCTTGAAGGGCGTCCAGCCTTCCTGGACCCCTTTGCCCTTCAGGACTGTCTCCCAAGGGACTCTCTCAACCAGTGTCCTGAACAGGCCAAAGTCCGCCCTCCGGAAGACCAAGGTGGAGGTTTTGCTAACCCCCCTCCTTACATCACTACCAATTGAAAACTTGACCATTTCATGATCACTAAACCCAAGACGACCTCCGACCACCACATCTCCCACTAGTCCTTCTCTGTTTGTGAACAGTAGGTCTAGCGAGGCACCTCCCCTGGTAGGCTCCCCTACCAGTTGTGTCAGGAAGTTCTCTTCCATGCACTCGAGGAACCTCCGAGCCTGCCTGCTCTCTGCTGTGTTGTATTTCCAGCAGATACCCGGCAGGTTGAAGTCCCCAACCAGAACAAGGGCTGGCGATTGCAAGACTTCAGCCAGCCACTTATAGAATACTTCATCTGTCTCCTCATCCTGGTTGGGTGGTCTGTAGCATACTCCCAGCACAAGATCTCCCTTATTTGCCTTCCCCTTCATCCTTACCCATAAACACTCGACTTTATCATCACTGGAATCTAGCTCTATACAATCAAAACACTCCCTAATGTACAGAGCCACACCCCCACCTCTCCTCCCTTGCCTATCCCTTATGAAGGGCTTATAGCCATTCATCGCAGCATTCCAGTCGTGACAGTCATCCCACCACGTTTCCGTGATGGCAACTACATCATAGCTGTCCTGCTGCACAATGGCTTCCAGCTCATCCCGTTTGTTGCCCATGCTACGTGCATTCGTGTAAACGCACTTGAGCTGGGCTACCGACTTCACCCCCATCCTTGGCCCTTTATCCCTAGGCTCGTTACTAGTGGGCCTGGTTTTATCCCCTTCCCCCTTCGTTTCTAGTTTAAAGCCCTGTCCATGAGCCTTGCTAACTCTTGGCCTAGTACCCTCTTCCCCTTTTGGGACAGGGTTTTCCCATTCTTAGCAAGCAGGCCTGGTGTCCTGTAGATCAAACTATGATCACAGAACCCAAAGCCCTGCTCGTAGCACCAGTTTTGGAGCCAGGTGTTGATCCGTACGATTTTCTTGTTCACCCATTCGTCAGTCCCCAAAGCTGGAGGGGCAGAGGAGAACACAATTTGTGCTCCCAAACCCTTGACAAGCCATCCCAAGGCCCTGAAATCTTTCTTCATTGCCCTCAGGCTTCTACTCTCCAGCTCCTCACTGTCTGCCTGTAAGATCAAAAGAGGGTAGTAATCTGAGGGCCATATCAGGCCAGGAAGCTTCCTGGCTATATCCCTAACACAGGCCCCAGGGAGGCAGCAGACCTCCCTGTGGGAAGGGTCCGGCCTGCATATGGGACCCTCAGTTCCCCTCAGAATGGACCCCCCTATGACTATTGCCCTCCTCCTGCTCTTCACAGCAGCAGTCTTAATGCGTGAAGCTGGCTGCTTTGGCGACTCCCTGCAATTATCAGCATCCTTAGAAACAGAGGCAGAGAAGCAGGAAGTCAGAGAAGAGGCAGGAAGAGAGGGGGAGGGGCAGAGAGAGATGCAGGCAGGCAGCAAGAGAGGCAGAGTGGGAGAGAGGCAGAGAGACAAGCAGGCAGGAAGGGAGGGAGACGAGCAGGCAGAGAGGAAGAGACAAAGAGAGAGGCAGTCAGGCAGAGAGGCAGACAGGGAGAGGAAGAGGTAGACAGGGAGAGAGGAAAGCAGGCAGAGAGGCAGAGGGAGAGGTAGGCAGAGAGCCTGAAAGGCGGGCCAGCACAGAGAGAGGCAGGCTGGCAGACAGGCAGAGAGAGATGCATGCAGCGAGAGAGGGAGGGAGGGAAAAGGAGAGGAAAAGAGTAGTCAGAGAGGCAGGCAGACAGACATAGAGAGAGGTGGGGAGGCAGACAGGCAAGCAGAGTGGCAGGCAGAGAGGGAGGGAGGCGGGCAGGCAGTGAGACAGAGAGCCCAGGAGGGATGCCAAGAGAGAGAAGCAGAGAAAGGCAGACAGGCAGGGTGTGTGTGGATAGAAAGGCTGGAAGAGACAAAGAGAGAGGGAGAGAAAAAGCAAGAGGCAGGCAGAGAGAAAGAGGCACAGAGAGAGAGGCAGGCAGGGAGGGAGAAAGAGGTGGTCAGGGAAAGAGAAAGAGATGGGAGTACAGAAAGAGAGAGGCAGACAGAGGGGGAGAGTAACACAGGGAGAGAAGCACATAGAGAGAAAGAGAGAGAGGCAAGCCGGGGGGGTGGAGGGGGGGGGTGGGGGGAAGAGATGTGCACACAGTGTGAGTGAGAAAGTCAGGAAGAGAAACAGAGTTGCTGTGGTGGGTCAACCTTGGCTGGCCACCAGGTGCCCACCAAGTCACTCTATCACTCCCCCTCCATCAACAGGACAGGGGGAGAAAATATGATTAAAGGATTGTGGGTACAGATAAGGAAAGGGAGATTGCTTACTGTCATGGTTTAACCTGTGGAATAATTACTAAATTGGCCAAACAATACAAAAGTATAGCATTGTTCACACATTAAGGAAAAGTATAAAATCAAGAGGCTTCTGAGGTAGAATACAGCCGCAGCTGGCATGCAAAGAATGCAACATCTGCGATCACCTGTACAAGGCGAAACTGCACGAGGGATGGAACGGAACGTGCCTATATGCTACTCAGAGCCAACATTTTGTCAAATTTTGATGAAACGCTGTCCTTTGTGCGAACTTTGCTCATTATAATGTCATTATAATACCAAAACACACCTCCATCCCGAAGGCTACCCGCCTCCAAGGTGCGACCACTCCTTCTTGAGTCTGCGCCCTGAATTTCTTGTAAACTATACCTTTAATTGTGAAGTGAGAGAATTTTACACCAATCATGATAAAAGTATGTATGACTAAAGTCACTCAAACTCCACCTTGAAGATAACAAATAGTATAAAAATAGCCCGAGAGAGGGGGGATACCCAGGGAAGACACCATTGCGAAGAATTCCACCACTGACTTCTGGGATCAGTCGACGGGCTGAGCCTCTCTTCCCCCCATAGGGACGCCTTTGGGTAAGACTTAGACTATACCGAGTGCTTCCTCGGGAAACTTAGAAATTTCTCTAGAGAATCTCTCTCCTACATTTATAGCCAGGCTGTATCGTTTATAACTTTGTCGTGCGTTTTGTATATGTAACAATACTTTCATTTGCACGTGCTTTGCAGACAGTGTATTTATCACCGGCAATCCTAAGAACCTATATACCTGTTGTTTAAATAAACTGCACTTTTTTAAGTAGCTAGTTGTTTTGGTTTCTCACTGAACGTGACCAAAGACTGGAGAGTGGCCGTGCTAGTTCAGGAGCACGACTAGACTGAAGGTGCAGTCCACTATTAGTGTATCCAAATCGTAACAGTTTAATACATATTAAACGCGACTGGACTGATAGTGCTGAATTGGGCATCACTCAGAATTTAAACCTAGCCGCACCTAGCCTCCCACCTCGGTGAGGATTATTAGAATGCAAGGGGGTTTATCTTCTGCCAAAACCGCTTGGCCCCTTTTCACGCAACATAACCCCAGCCAGCAACTAAACACCACGCAGCCGCTCACTCACTCCTCCCCCCACCCCACCCCGGTGGGATGGGGAGAAGAATCAGAAAAAAAGAGGTAAAACTCTTGGGTTGAGATAAAGACAGTTTAATAGGACAGCAAAGGAAGATAATAATAATAATAATAGAATATACAAATAGAATATACAAAACAAGTGATGCACAGTGCAACTGCTCATCACTCCCTAACCAATGCCCAGCCCATCCCCAAGCAGTGATCCCACCCCCCGGACAACTCCCCCAGGTTATATACCAAGCATGATGTCATATGGGTCAGCTGTCCTGGCTATGCTCCCTCGCAGTTTCTTGTGCACCTCCTCGTTGGCTGGGAAGCTGAAAAGTCCTTGACTTAGTATAAACGCTACTTAACAACAACTAAAACATCAGTGTGTTATCAACATTATTCTCATACTAAATCCAAAACACAACACTATACCAGCTACTAGGAAGAAAATTAACTCTATCCCAGCCAAAACCAGGACACTTACCAATTACCATCACAGGCAAAACAGACTCGACTTGGGGAAATTTAATTTAATTTGTTCCCAATTAAACAGAGCAGAATAATGAGAAATAAGAACAAATCTAAAAGCACCTTCCCCCTCACCCCTCCCTTCTTCCCAGGTTCAGTTTCACTCCTGACTCTTCTACCCCCTCCCCTCTCCCCTCCAAGTGGTACAGGGTGATAGGGAATGAGGGCTGTGGTCAGTTCATAATGCTTTGTATCTGCGGCTCCTTCCTCCTCACACTCTTCCTCTGCTCCAGCGTGGGGTCCTGCCCACGGGATACAGTCCTTCACAAACTTCTCCAATGTGGGTCCTTCCCATGGGCTGCAGTTCTTTATGAAATGCTCTAGTGTGGGTCCCCCATGGGGTCACAAGTCCTGCCAGAAAATTTGCTCCAGTACAGGCTACTTTCTCCACGGGTTCACAGGTCCTGCTAGGAGCCTGCTCCAGCCCAGGCTCTTCATGGGGTCACAGCCTCATTCAGGTGCATCCACCTGCTCCAGTGTGGGGTCCTCCGAGGGCTGCAGGTGGATATGTGCTTGTCCTGGTTTGAGATAAAACAGAACCAATTTTTTTTTCAGTAACTTTACTTTTCAGTTAAGTTTCTTCTAACTGACTGCACTCTCTGAAATTAACAGCATATCTTTCAGACAGTGTCTGCTTCCAGAGTGACAAGGTCTGATGTTTACAGTTAATACCAAGGAATGGTATGCAGAGAGGCACCTGCTTATGCTTATTCCTATAACAGCCAAGGTCAGCTAACTTTGTTATGTTCCACGTTGGAGGGTCGGAAGCAGAAGAGTGTAAAGGGGTCTCACCTGTGGGGAGGAGCAGACAGGACAGGTGACCCAAAACTGACCAACAGGGTATTCCATCCCATCTGCATCATGCTCAGTATAAAGCTGAAGGATCAAAGGGGTCAGCGCTCTCTTCTTCAATGGCTGGCATCCAAGGAGGACTCTGCCTTCGATCCCAATCTGTGTGTTCCTGAATCCAGTTCTCGTCCATCACTGAGTCCATCCCAGTGCCTACTGGTGACATGACTGTCATACAGGGAGCTTGATATTGGTTTTGTATATATTTGTATATATTGTATATATTTCATTTTTTTCTTATGAATATTATCTTTTATTTTTATTGTTAATAGTTTTAGTTTCATATTTAAGTAGTTTAGTTTCTTTTCAACCCATAAGTCTCTCTCCCTTCTCTTCTGGGAAGGGAGAGAGGTTAAAAGAGAGCATCAGTCATTTGCTTAGTGGCCAGCCCAGCCCAAACCATGAGACTGCTCCACCATTAACCTCCATGGGCTGAAGGGGGACAACCTGCCTCACCATGGTCTTCACCACAGGTTGCAGGGGAATCTCTGCTCTGGCTCCTGGAGCACCTCCTCCCCCTCCTTCTTCAATGACCTTGGTGTCTGCAGGGTTGTTTCTCTCACATTTTCTCACTCCTCTCTTCGAGGTGCTGTTGGGCAGTTGTTTTTTTTCCCCTTCTTAAATATGTTATCACAGAGGTGCTAACACCATCACTAATTGGCTCAGCCTTGGCCAGCAGCAGGTCCATCTTGGAGCTGGCTGGCATTAGCTCTATCGGACATAATGGAAGCTTCTAGCCGCTTCTCACAGAAGCCACTCCTGTAGCCCCCCCAACTACCAAAAACTTTCCACACAAAGCAAATACAAGGGTCTTCACGGACACTATGCAGAGACAAGAGCCTGAAACACACAAAGCAAGCAAGGAAGGAAGGACAGATGGAGAAAAAGGTCAAACAGGTAGTGGAAGCTGGCTGTCAGGACGGAGGAGGCTGGAAGTTTGTGATGACTGGCAACTGGAGGAAGGCTCCTGCTCTACCTGCAGACCAGTGAGTTGGGAACAGGTGTATTTATTTGCAATGTGTCCTGGGCAATTAATGCTATCCCCACTGGAACCAGGACATTATCCACCCCTTATTCCATACCATTTTTGCCATGCCCAGATCTTACAGGTTCCAATGAATTGCCACCACTTTCCCCTGTCATATATACAGGGGAATCATATATACACACATATATATTCATGCAGATGTAATGCCCTTAGTTTATGGGCCATCCCTCCAAAGTGTCTGGCGAGTTCATTTAATCCATGGCTTTGGGCTCCATCTGTTAGAACAGTCTCTCAGGGCAGGTGAGATGGTGTGTGGTGCTGGCCTGTTGCATGCTGTACTTTCGGAGCTTGTGGCTGGTGTACCCGGTGTGGCTCATGCACACAGTCTATGGGCTGAAGATGTAGATCTTGAGGAAGCTGCTGGGCGCCGGCTGCTGAGGTCAGTTCTGATCCCATCACCACTGTGCTTTACTCAGTTATTCATCAAAGTCCATCTGTCCTTAATTTGGGTGATTCTTACTGTAGTACAACTGATAGCAATTATAGTCATGAGGACATACAGTGGCAGGGTTACTTAGCACCTAACAACACACAATATGATTCCTTGGCTATACTCACCCAAAATCAGATCCCCATGAGGTACACATTGGACCTCCCCATCCTTCCACATCACCCACCAAGTGCACCCAGGTCCTTGGGCAAAAGCAATCCCACGGATGGGTCTGCCTTTGCCTGAGGCAGGACTAACCCAGACTGTCTTCCCTGACATATTCTTCACGTGCACTATGGGGACTTTATCCCCTTCTACGGTACGTGCAAGTTTTGATTGGGCAGGGCCAGCCCGATTGGTAGATCCCCTGGTGTTAAGTAGCCAGGTAGCCTTTGCTAGATGTGCATCCCGATGTTTTAAAGTCCCACCACCCATTGCTCTCAGTGTAGTTTTTAACAGTCCGTTGTATCGTTCTGTCTTCCCAGAGGCTGGTGCGTGACAGGGGATGTGATGTACCCACTCAATGCCATGCTCTTTGGCCCAGGTGTCTATGAGGCTGTTTCGGAAATGAGTCCCGTTGTCCGACTCAATTCTCTCTGGGGTACCATGTCGCCACAGGACTTGCTTTTCAAGGCCCAGGATAGTGTTCCAGGCAGTGGCATGGGGCACAGGGTATGTTTCCAGCCATCCGGTGGTTACTTCCACCATTGTGAGCACATAGCGCTTGCCTTGACGGGTTTGTGGCAGTGTGATATAATCAATCTGCCAGGCCTCCCCATATTTGTATTTCAGCCATCATCCTCCATACCAAAGAGGCTTTAACTGCTTGGCTTGCTGGATTGCAGTGCATGTCTCACATTCATGGATGACCTGTGCAATAGTGTCCATGGTCAAGTCCACCCCTCGGTCACGAGCCCATCTATATGTCGCATCTCTTCCTTGATGGCCTGAGGAGTCATGGGCCCACCGAGCTATGAATAGTTCACCCTTATGTTGCCAGTCCAGATCCACCTGAGCCACTTCAATCCTAGCAGCCCGATCCACTTGCTGGTTGTTCTGATGTTCCTCCGTGGCCAGATTCTTCGGTACATGGGCATCTACGTGATGTACTTTCACAACCAGACTCTCTATCTGGGCAGCAATATCTTGCCATAGGTCAGCAGCCCAGATGGGTTTGCCTCTGCGCTGCCAGTTGCCCTGCTTCCACTGCTGTAACCACCCCCACAGAGCATTTGCCACCATCCATGAGTCAGTGTAGAGATAAAGTACTGGCCATTTTTCTCGCTCAGCAATGTCCAAAGCCAGCTGGATGGCTGTCACCTCTGCAAACTGGCTCGATTCACCCTGTCCCTCACTGGCTTCTGCAACTTGTCGTGTAGGACTCCACACAGCAGCCTTCCACTTTCGATGCTTTCCCACAATCCGGCAGGACCCATCAGTGAACAGGGCATATTTCTTCTCATTTTCTGGCAGTTTATTATATGGTGGGGCCTCTTCCGCACGCGTCACCTCCTCCTCTGCTGACATTCCGAAATCCTTGCCTTCTGGCCAGTCCACGATCACTTCCAGAATTCCTGGGCGACTGGGGTTTCCCATTCGAGTTCGCTGTGTGATCAGCGCAGTCCACTTACTCCATGTAGCATCAGTTGCATGATGTGTGGTGGGGACCCTTTCTTTGAACATCCAACCCAGCACCGGCATTCGAGGTGCCAAGAGGAGCTGTGCTTCTGTGCCAACCACTTCCGAAGCAGCTCGAACCCCTTCATATGCTGCCAATATCTCTTTTTCTGTTGGAGTGTAGCGGGCTTCGGATCCTCTGTATCCACGACTCCAAAACCCTAGGGGTCGACCTCGGGTCTCCCCTGCTGCTTTCTGCCAGAGGCTCCAGGTAGAGCCGTTCTCCCCGGCTGCGGTGTAGAGCACATTTTTAACATCTTGTCCTGCCCGGACTGGCCCCAGGGCCACTGCATGGACTATTTCCTGTTTGATTTGTTCAAAAGCTTGTCGTTGCTCAGGACCCCATTTAAAGTCATTCTTCTTCTGGGTTACTTGATACAGAGGGCTTACAATTTACTCCCTTTCTCAAAAACTTCTTCTGCTGTGATTACCCACACAATGATGTCATCAATGTATTGCAGGTGTTCTGGAGCTCCACCCTGTTCCAGTGCAGTCTGGACCAGTCCATGGCAAATGGTGGGGCTGTGTTTCCACCCCTGGGGCAGTCGATTCCAGGTGTACTGGACGCCCCTCCAGGTGAAAGCAAACTGTGGCCTGCACTCTGCTGCCAAAGGGATTGAGAAGAATGCATTCGCTATATCAGTCGTGGCATACCACTGGGCTGCCTTGGACTCCAGTTCATACTGGAGTTCTAGCATGTCCGGCACAGCAGCGCTCACCGGTGGCGTGACTTCATTCAGGCCACGCTAGTCTACAGTTAGCCTCCACTCTCCATTAGATTTTCGCACTGGCCATATGGAACTGTTAAAGGGTGAGCGAGTCTTGCTGATCACTCCTCGAACCTCTAGTTGACGAATCAGCTCATGGATGGGAATCAGAGAGTCTCGGTTAGTGCACTATTGCCGCCGATGCATCGACTCTCAACAACCCCCACAACAGAAGACTCCTCCGAGAGACCAGGCAAGGTAGACAACTGTTTAACTTCCTCCGTCTCCAAGGCAGCTATGCCAAAGGCCCAGCGGTACCCTTTTGGGTCCTTAAAATACCCTCTCCTGAGGTAATCTATGCCAAGGATGCATGGAGCCTCTGGGCCAGTCACAATGGGATGCTTTTGCCACTCATTCCCAGTTAGGCTCACTTCCGCCTCCAGTACAGTCAACTCTTGGGATCCCCCTGTGACCCCAGAAATACAAATGGGTTCTGCCCCTCTATAGCTTGATGGTATTAGGGTGCACTGTGCACCCATGTCCACTAGAGCCTTATACTCCTGTGGGTCTGATGTGCCAGGCCATCGAATCCACACCGTCCAATAAACCCGGTTGTCCCTTTCCTCCACCTTGCTGGAGGCAGGGCCCCTCTAATCCTGGTCAGAGTATCCATTACTCACTTCTTGCAGAAATGACTTGGAAGTTCCTCCAAGAGGACCAGAAGCAAGATCAGGCCTTCTGCTCTGTCTGGGGAACTGCCCTCTGGAAACCAGGGCAGCACTTTTCCTGGAGGGATCCCCTTTTGTGGTTGTCCTTCCTTGCATCTCCTGTACCCGTGTCCGCAGGATCCAAGTAGGTTGTCCATCCCCCTTCCTCATGTCCTCCCCGTGGTCACGCAGGTAGAACCACAGGGTGCCTCGTGGTGTGTACCTTCTGTACTCCCTCTCTCAAGTGGGGAAACGCCTGCTCCTAATAGCTGAGATGCTGGCCCGTACAGGTGGGGAGTAGGACATATTCTCTTCAAGTTGCTGGACCTTCCGGGACAGTTTCTCCACAGCTGAGACAAGGGGGGAAGAGAGACTTTCTTCATATCGCCAGAGCCAGCCAGCCACCTCATCCACCGTTGGTCTCTCTCTGCCTTTCCATTCCATTACTTCCAGTGAGTTGGCATATGATGGTGTGCTCCGTACAAACTTACGCCACACGGGCCTTGTGCATTGCACCTCATCGGGTTCTGTGGGTAACTGTGCATTGTCCAGGTCATAATAAATCATCTCCCGCACGGCTAATTCTCTCAGGTCCTGGATACCTCTTTCCATGGTAGTCCACTTGCTTGGTTGACATACAACATCCTCACTGAAGGGGTACCTCTCCCTCACGCCTGACAGGGGTCGCCTCCAGAGGCTGAGGGCTTGGGTCTTCTTTCCAATTGCCTTGTCAATGCCGCCTTCCCTAGACAGGGATCCCAGCTGCCTGGCTTCCCTACCCTCTAATTCCAGGCTACTGGCCCCGTTATCCCAGCACCGGAGCAGCCAGGTGACAATGTGCTCACCTGAAAGTCGGCTCAAATATTTTCGCATATCTTGCTGCTCACTCAAGGATAGGGATTGGGTGATTATCTCTGGTTCTGCCTCTTCCTCCTGTTCTCTTGATGGCCCTGGTTCATCATCATCTCTTACTGAGCGAACTGATTTCTTTGTGTACTTCTTCTTCTGTATGGGGGCAACTGATACTGGCACAGGCTGGTTCCCTGGTTCAGCGGCAGTGGCTGCCACCGCAGTTGGAGTAGCTGCAGTGTCTGTCGCAGGGTTTGCAGTAGCCGCAGTGTCTGTCGGTCTGGTCTCCATCTCTTCCCCCTGAGGGTGCTGCGTAACACTGAGCAGTGCCTGGTAGATACTGGCCAGGGCCCAGCACAGTGCCATGAGTTGTGCCTCTCTGGAATAGCCACAGCATTTTCCCTTCAGATATTCTACCACTTTATCAGGGTCCTGTAATTGTTCAGGGGTGAAGTCCCAGACCATTGGAGGCGAGAAGCTCTCTGGGTACCTGCCCATGTTCTCCCACATGCCCTGCCACCCCTGACTATCCA
Source organism: Rissa tridactyla (assembly GCF_028500815.1). Classification (NCBI taxonomy): domain Eukaryota; kingdom Metazoa; phylum Chordata; class Aves; order Charadriiformes; family Laridae; genus Rissa; species Rissa tridactyla. Next base: position 7,838,688 of record NC_071496.1, read on the forward strand.
GCCTCAGGGAAGATCTCTGGGTGGCAGTCTTAAAAAGTCGTTTAGCCCTAAACAAGACCTGGAACGTATTCAGGAGACATAACACTAGGAACATGCTGGTTTGAGCATCCCAAGGATATTCAAAATTCTCAAAAGCTGTCATACCTGACCCAAAGGAGAAAAGGGAGGCAAAAGAGCTGGGGAAAGTGTCCCCCCCTGTTTCCCCCACAGACTGGGTGTAATTATTAATAAATTCTGAGAGACGGTGCCCAAGGTACAGGCAGGACAGCAATAGCACATCAACACCCCAAAGTAACTGTCTAACAAGTGATGTTATCATATCATAAGCTGATATCGCACAGGACAGTAGAATGATAATCCTCATCCCTCTCCCAGAAGTAACAAACATCATTGCGGGGAGTACATAAGCCATATAGGAATTTACATAACCCAGCCATGAGAACAAACCAAGCAACATGGTGACCAGTGACTATTTACCTAATACAATAAACGCATTGTGGAATAATTACTAAATTGGCCAAGAATACAAAAATACAGCATTGTTCACACATTAAGGAAAGTCATAAAATCAAGAGGCTTCTGAGGTAGAACACAGCCGCAGCTAGCACACGAAGAATGCAACATCTGTGATTCCCTGTACAAGGTTGTTTGTGAAACTACACGAGGGATGGAACGGAACGCGCTTGTTCCGTGGCCTTCCCTTGTGACGAATAGCAGATATGGGGACGAGATGGTACTACGGAACTGATAAGCGGCCTACACGCTACCCGAGCCAACATTTCGTCAAATGTTGATGAAATGCTGTCCTTTTGTGCGAACTTTGCTCACCACAATGTACCAAAACACACCTCCATCCCGGAGGCTATCCGCCCCCGAGGTGTGAACACTCCTCCTTGAATACATTAATCATAATAAAAGTACGTATGACTAAAGTCACTCAAACTCCACTTTGAAGATAAAAAAATAATATAAAAATAGCCCAAGAGAGAGGGGATGTCAGGGAAGACACCATCGCGAAGAATTCCACCGCTGATTTCCGGGATCAGTCGACGGGCTGAGCCTTTCTTCCCCCACATAGGGACGCCTTTGGGTAAGACTTGGATTACACCGAGTGCTTTCTCGGGGACTTAGAAATTTCTCTAGAGAATCTCTACCCTACATTTATAGCCAGGCTGTATCGTTTATAATTTTGTCGCGCGTTTGTATACTTAGCAATATCTTTATTTGCACGTGCTTTGCAGACAGTGTATTTATCACCGGCAATCCTAAAGAACCTGTATATCTGTTGTTTAAATAAACTGCACTGTTTAAGTAGCTAGTCGTTTCGCTTTCTCACTGAACGCGACCAAAACTTGAGAGAGGCCGTGCTAGTTCAGGAGCACGACTAGACTGAAGGTGCAGTCCACTATTAGCGTATCCAAATCGTAGTAGTTTAATACATATTAAATGCGATTGGACTGATAGTGCTGAATTGGTCATCACTCAGAATTTAAACCTAGCCGCACCTAGCCTCCCACCTCGGTGAGGAGTGTTAGAACGCAAGGGGGTTTATCTTCTGCCAAAACCACTTGGCCCCGTTTCACGCAACACGCATACAACAAATTCGTTTTTCCAAGCTCCAGTTGGATTTTTTGTCATTATCTCAACCCTTCGAGCCCCACGTTGGGTGCCAAAAAGGACTGTCGTGGTTTAGCCTCAGACGGCAACAAAGAACCACGTGCCACTCGCTCGGGCCTTCCCAATGTGTGAAAGAATCGGAAGAAAAAGGCAAAACTCTTGGGTTGAGACAAAGGCAGTTTAACAGAACAGCAAAGGGAACAAGAAAACAACAACAACAACACGGATAGAGGAATATACAAACACGATTACGGAACCGCCGCTCACCAACCGGACCCGCTCACCGACCCGACCTGGGATGCCCCAGCCCGCTCCAAGTGGCGACTTCCTGCCCCCTCCCCCGGCAGCTCAGGGTGGGCATGGCTCACATGGCATGGAATACCTGTGTCCCTGCCGGAGCCTGGGGAGAATTAACCCTGTCCCCGCCAGACCCAGGACAATGTGAGTCAGCGAGAGGAGCCAGAACAGGGGTGAAAGATGGAGTAATTCTCAGAAAATGGATGGCAGGAGGAAAAGGGAAGGAATTAAAGTCTAATTTGACAGGGAGATCGTTTGGCTAGACAATGAAATTGGAGGAAGGTGGGATTTCTAGGTTTTTGGAGGGGATCTGGTTTTTGTTAAAAAACTATGGAAAACTTGAAACTGAATGAAAGACCAAAGAGGTGGGTCTCACTAAGTATGAAAATACGTGTTGGGTATGGGAAGCAGCTTATGATGGGGTAGAAGGCTTCTGACTTTCTAGAGTTGTAGGTTCCTGGATCTTATTGACCCTCTGCAGTTTTATGTCCCAACTCAGCTACTACTGACTTGAAGGTGGGCTTCAGTTGTGAAACGCTCACATGCTGTTGTGAAGTATCTCATAGTAAGGACAGACTGGAAAGTAATGATTTCTGTATTCAGTGAAGAGTGTAGTATTTCAGTAAAGAAAAAAACAAGGAAAAAAAAAAGCCTGAAGAGAACAAAAGAGGAGGACTGTTTATTATGAACACAAGCTGAAGCTGAAGTCAGACTATTTTATCATATGTGACAAGACTGACAGGAGGAGATTTAATATGTTTATTTGGCAGTTTTCTATTATCTGATTCCGGATCTGTTGTTCTTCCAACATAGAGCTTTAATAATAAAAAAACATTTCTGTGATGCTCATTTCTGTACAAAGTATCTTAGTATCTTGTCAGGCTAAATTTTCTTCAGTTATCTGGTATCATTAAATGAGAGGACCACTGCTGTGCTATGTGCTGAACACCGTGACTGGGAGAATGATAAACTCCCAGCTGACTTTGAACTTGTTTGAGACTTGCTGGTCCAGCTGGATGCACATAAGTCTATGGGGCCTGATGGGATTCATCCCAGGGTACTAAAAGAGCTGGCTGATGTTATCACAGGACCTCTCTCCATTATTTTTCAATGCTCTTGGGAGTCTGGAGAGGTCCTAGTTGACTGGAAGCTGGCAAATGTCACAATTTTAAAGAGGGGTAAGAAGGAAGACCCTGGTAATTACAGGCCTGTCGGTCTCACTTCAGTGCCTGGTAAAATTATGGAGAAGGTCATTCTGGGATTTATTGAAAAACACTCGAGAGACAATGCAGTCATTGGTCATAGCCAGCACAGGTTCACGAGGGGAAAGTCCTCCTTAAATAACTTAATTTCCTTTTATGACAAGGTCACCCATCTAGTTGACCAAGGGAAGCCAGTAGATGTGGGGGGTTGGGATTTTAGCAAAGCTTTTGATACTGTCTCTCACAGTATCCTTCTGGACAAAATGTCCATCACACAGCTAGACAAGTCCATAATACGATGGGTGAACAATTGGCTGATGGGTCAGGCTCAAAGAGTTATAGTAAGTGGGGTTACATCAGGCTGGCGGCCAGTCACCAGTGGGATTCCCCAGGGCTCAATTTTAGGGCCAGTGCTCTTTAACATTTTTATAAATGATCTGGACGCAGAAATCACATGTACGTTAAGTACGTTTGCCAATGATACTAAACTAGGAGGAGCTGTGGCCTCCCTCAAGGGTAGAGAGGCCTTACAGAGAGATCTGGATAGACTAGACAGCTGGGCAATCACCAACTGTATGAAGTTTAACAAGAGCGAGTGCCAGATTCTCCACCTGGGACGGGGCAATCCTGGGTATATGTACAATTTGGGGGACGAGAGGCTGAAGAGCAGCCCAGCGGAAAGAGATCTAGGGGTTTGGGTTGATGGCAAGTTGAATATGAGTCAAAAGCATGTCCCGGCAGCCAAAAGGGCCAACCATGTCCTGGGGTGCATTAAGCACAGCATAGTTAGCTGGTCAAGGGAGGTGATTGTCCCACTCTACACTGCACTGGTGTGGCCCCACCTCGAGTACTGTGTACACTTTTGGGCACCTCAATATAAGAAGGAGATCAAACTATTAGGGTGTGTCCAGAGGAGGGTGACCAAGATGGTGAAAGGTCTCGAGGGCAAGACTTATGAGCAGTGGCTGAGGTCACTTGGCTTATAGAATCATAGAATCATTTTGGTTGGAAGAGACCTTTAAGATCATCAAGTCCAACCATTAACCTAACACTGCCAAGTTACCACTAAACCATGTCCCTCAGCACTACATCTACACATCTTTTAAATTCCTCCAGGGATTGTGACTCAACGGCTTCCCTGGGCAGCCTCTTCCAATGCTTGATGACCCTTTCAGTGAAGAAATTTTTCCTAATATCCAATCTAAACCTTGTTCAGCTTGGAGAAGAGAAGGCTGAGGGGTGACCTCATCGCAATCTACAACTTCTTCAAAGGGGACAGCAGAGGGGGAGGTGCTGAGCTCCTCTCTCTGGTGGCCAACAATAGGACACAAGGAAATGGAAGGAAGCTGCATCAGAGGAAGTTCAGATTGGACATTAGGAAAAGGTTCTTCACTGAGAGGGTGGTTGGTCACTGGAAGAGGCTCCCCGGGGAAGTGGTCACGGCACCAAGCCTGTCAGAGTACAAGGAGCATCTGGACGATGCTCTTAGTCATATGGTTTAGTGTTAGGTAGTCCTGCGAGGTGCAGGGAGTTGGACTCAATGATCCTTATGGGCCCCTTCCAATTCGAGATATTCCATGATTCTATATGTTCTCTCTCTCTTCCTGTTATGTAAATGCTTTTTTTCCTTTTACGCAAATACTTCTTGCACCAAATCTAACCCGTCTTAAGAATGTCACTTCTCCTTTTCTTTTTTTCTTTAATTTACAAAAAAAAGTCAGTCGTCTTGACAAAAGTTAACAAGTTTGTTGGTTAGCATCTACACGCAAATGATTTCTCTCTCCAAAGCTTGTCATCAATTTTTCCCTCCATCCACCACTTGGGTTTCTAGTAGTGTTTGGCTTCAAGATTTGACAGCAATAACTGAAGAAGGGATTAGAGGTATATCATTCTCCAGTTCGTGAGATTCTGACTCAACCTGATTTGAGTTTTCAGTGGATGGAGTTGCACTCTATGTGAGAGAGCATCTGGAATGCATCGAGCTCTCACTAGGGGCAGATGAAGAGAGGGTCGAGAGCTTATGGGTAAGGATTAAGGGGCAGGCAAATATGAGGGACACTGTTGTGGGTGTTTCTTACAGGCCACCTGATCAGGATGGGGAAGCTGATGAGGCTTTCTACAGACAGCTGACAGTAGCCTTGCAATCGCAGGCCTTGGTTCTCATGGGGGACTTCAATCACCCCAATATCTGCTGGGAAGACCACACAGCCAGGCACGCACAGTCCAGGAGGCTCCTCCAGTGCATTGATGATAACTTTCTGACACAGGTGGTACAGGAGCCAACAAGGAGAGGAGCACTCCTGGACCTGGTACTGACAAACACAGAGGGACTGGTGGAGGACATGAGGGTTGGGGGCAGCCTTGGCTGTAGTGATCATGAAATGATAGAGTTCAGGATCATGGGTACTACACACAAAACAACAAGAAGTAAAATTACAACCTTGGACTTCAGGAGGGCTAACTTTGACCTCTTCAAGAAACTGCTTGGAGAGATCCCGTGGGCTAGGGCTCTGGAAGGCAAAGGGGCTCAAGAGAGCTGGTTGGTATTCAAAGACCACTTCCTCCAAGCTCAGGATCGGTGCATCCCTAAGAGCAAGAAATCGGCCAAGGGACGCAGGAGACCTGCATGGTTGAGCAGGGAGCTTCTGAAAAAGCTCAAGTGGAAGAAGGAAGTTTACAGCAAGTGGAAGAAGGGACTGACCCCTTGGGAGGATTACAAGAATGCCACCAGAGTGTGCAGGGATGAAACAAGGAAAGTCAAGGCCTCCTTGGAATTAAACCTGGCTAGGGATGTCAAGCTCAACAGGAAGGGCTTCTACAAGTATATTGGAAGCAAAAGGAAGACCAGAGAAGTTGTGGGCCCACTGTTGAATGAGACAGGAGCCATGGTGATGGAGGATGCCGAGAAGGCGGAGGTACTGCATGCCGCCTTTGCTTTGGTCTTTACTGCTCAGCCCAGCCCTCAGGAGTCCCACGCCTTGGGAAAAGTAACAGGGAAAGAGGAAGACTTCCTTTGGGTTGAGGAGTATCGAGTGAGGGATCAATTAGGTCAATTAGATATTCACAAGTCCATGGGCCCCAATGGGATGCACCTGAGAGTGCTGAGGGAGCTGGCAGAAGTCATTGCTGGGCTGCTCTCCATCATCTTTGAAAGGTCCTGGAGAACAGGCGAGGTGCCTGAAGACTGGAGGAAAGCCAATGTCACTCCAGTTTTCAAAAAAGGCAAGAAGGAGGAGCCGGGGAACTACAGGCCGGTCAGCCTCACCTCCATCCCTGGGAAGATGATGGAACAGCTCGTTCTGGGCATCATCTCAAGGCATGTGGAGGACAGGGAAGCTATCGGAAGTACTCAACACAGATTCACCAAGGGGAAATCATGTCTGACTGATAGCCTGGGACTGGGTCCAGTCCTCTTCAATATATTCATCAATGACCTGGATGAGGAGACAGAGTGCACCCTCAGCAAGTTTGTGATGACACAAAGCTGGGGGGAGGGGTGGCTGACACACCAGAAGGCTGTGCCGCCATACAGAGAGACCTGGACAGGTTGGAGAGTTGGGTGGAGAGAAACCTAATGAAATTCAACAAGGGCAAGTGCAGGGTGCTGCACCTGGGGAGGAATAACCCCCTGCACCAGTACAGGTTGGGGGCTGACCTGCTGGAGAGCAGCTCGGTGGAAAGAGACCTGGGAGTCCTGGTGGACAACAGGATGACCATGAGCCAGCAATGTGCCCTCGTGGCCAAGAAGACCAATGGCATCCTGGGGTGCATCAAGAAGAGTGTGGCCAGCAGGTCGAGGGAGGTTATCCTCCCCCTCTACTCTGCCCTGGTGAGGCTGCACCTGGAGTACTGTGTCCAGTTCTGGGCTCCCCGGTTCAAGAAGGACAGGGAACTGCTGGAGAGGGTGCAGCAAAGGGCTACCAAGATGATGAGGGGACTGGAACACCTCTCTTATGAAGAAAGGCTGAGGGATTTGGGTCTCTTCAGTCTGGAAAAAAGACAGCTGAGGGGGGATCTTATCAACACTTATAAATACTTAAAGGGTGGGTGTCAGGAGGATGGGGCCAGGCTCTTTTCAGTGGTGCCCGGCGACAGGACAAGAGGTCATGGGCACAAACTTGAGCATAGGAAGTTCCACCTAAACGTGAGGAGGAACTTCTTTACTTTGAGGGTGGCAGAGCACTGGAACAGGCTGCCCAGAGAGGTGGTGGAGTCTCCATCTCTGGAGACATTCAAAACCTGCCTGGACGCATTCCTGTGCAACCTGCTCTAGGTGACCCTGTTCTGGCAGTGGGGTTGGACGAGATGATCTCCAGAGGTCCCTTCCAACCCTATGGTTCTATGATTCTAAGTGGATGTTGATTCCTGTAATATGACTACAGTGTATTGGGTTTATGTTTCAAGGTTTTGATAGCGGGGGGGTTACAGTTGTGGCTTCTGTGAGAAGATGCCAAAAGTGGCCCCCATGTCTGACAGAGCTAGTGCCAGCCAGCTCCAAGATGGACCCGCTGCTGGCCAAAGCTGAGCCCATCAGCGACGCTGGTAGTGCCTCTGTGATAACATATTTAAGAAGGGGTAGAAACTGCTGTGCAACAGCAGCTGTGAGAAAGGAGTGAGAATATGTGAGAGAAACAACTCTGCAGACTCCAAGGTCAGTGAAGAAGGATGGGGAGGAGGTCCTCCAGGCAGCAGAGCAGAGATTCCCCTGCAGACCATGGTGAAGACCATGGTGAAACAGGTTGTCTACCTGCAGCCCACGGAGGTCAACAGTGGAGCAGATATCCACATGCAGCCTGTGGAGGACCCCACGCTGGAGCAGGTGGATGTGACTTGAAGAAGGCTGTGACCCCGTGGAGAGCCCACGCTGGAGCAGGCTCCTGACAGGACCTGTGACCCCATGGGGGACCTACACTGGAGCAATCTGTTCCTGAAGGTCTGCACCCCATGGAAGGGACCCACGCTGGAGCAGATCGTGAAGGATTGTCTCCTGTGCGACTCTGCAAGAAGCAGACGTGCTCAGTCTGTCAATACGTGCCTCCGTGGCTGGTGTCACTGCCACAACTTTGGGTTTATGAAAATGGGATGGCCTACAAGGCACCGGGCTTGCTGGTGTCGGATGGGGTTCATCTTTCTGAAAGGGGGAAGAGGGTCTTCACTCATGAGCTAGTGGGGCTCATTGACCAAGCTTTAAACTAGACTTGATGGGGGAGGGAGATATTATCAGGCTTGCTTGTGAAAAGCCAAGGGATGACACTCCAAGGTCTGAGGGATGGGTTGCTAGCGAAGGCCCTCAACCCGTTACTCTGAGATGTGCTAGGTACGCTGCAGCACACTCGAAGTCTTATAGAAACGAGACAGGGGCTCCTGAGGCAATAGGAACCGGGGAGTCACGAATAAAACACCTCAAAGGAAGGCCACCTGAAGAGCAGCACAAAGGAAATTCAACCACTCTAGCCTGTAAGTCAGCTTCATCGGGGGCTTGACTTAAATGCCTCTATGCAAACGCATGTAGCATGAGGAATAAACAAGAGGAGTTAGAGACGTGCTCATGCCTGCAGGGCAATGATCTTATTGGCATCACCGAGACATGGTGGGATGGATCCTATGACTGGAGTGTTGGATTGGGAGGATACATGCTCTTTAGGAAGGACAGACAGGGGACACAGGAGGGGGTGTTGCCCTCTATGTCCATGACCAGCTGGAGGGCGTGGATCTCTGCCTGGGGATGGATGAGGAGCTGACCGAGAATTTATGGGTCAAGATTAAAGGGAATGCAGAGACAGGTGATGTTACAGTGGGGGTCTGCTACAGGCCACTCGACCAGGAAGACCGAGCAGATGAGATCCTCTATAGACAGATGGGAGCAGCCTCACGTTCACAGGCCCTGGTCCTCATGGGGGACTTCAACTACCCCAATATCTGTTGAAGGGACAACACAGCATGGCACAAGCAATCCAGGAGGTTCCTGGAATGTGTCGATGATAACTTCCTTCTCCAACTGATAGAGGAGCCCACGAGGAGAGGTGCCATGCTGGACCTTGTTCTCACCAACAAGGAGGGGCTGGTGGGGAATGTGAAGCCCAAGGGCAGCCCTGGCTGCAGTGACCATGAGATGGTGGAGGGCGCACAGCAAGCTCACTACCCTGGACTTCAGGAGAGCAGACTTTGGCCTCTCGAGGGATATTCTTGGCAGAGTACCGTGGGATAAAGCCCTGGAGGGAAGAGGGACCCAAGAAAGCTGGCTAATATTCAAGGACCACCTCCTCCAAGCGCAGGAGTGATGCATCCCAAGAAAGAACAAGTCAGGCAAAAACACCAGAAGGCCTGCATGGATCAATGAGTAGCTCCTGGACACACTTGAACAGAAAAAGGAAGCCTACAGAGGGTGGAAGCAAGAACAGGTAGCCTGGGAGGAATAGAGGGAAATTGTCCGAGCAGCCAGGGATCAGGTTAGGAAAGCTAAAGCCCTGATAGAGTTAAACCTGGCCAGGGACGTCAAGGGCAACAAGAAAATTTTCTGTACATATGTTGGTGATAAAAGGAAGACTAGGGAGAATGTGGGCCCTCTCCAGAAGGAAACAGGAGACCTGGTCACCTGGGACATGGAGAAGACTGAGGTACTCAATGACTTTTTTGCCTCAGTCTTCACCGGCAAGGGCTCTAGTCACACCACCCAAGTCGCAGAATGCAAAGGCAGGGACTGGGAGAATGGGGAACCACCCACCATAGAAGAAGACCAGGTTCAAGACCATCTAAGGAAGTCCATGGGACCTGATGAGATTTATCTGTGGCAGTCTGGTGAAGTTCCCGCTAACTCGAAAAGGAGAAACATAAACCCCATTTTCAAAAAGGGAAAAGAGGAAGACCTGGGGAACTACAGGCCAGTCAGTCTCACCTCTGTTCCCGGCAAAATCCTGTAGCAGATCTTCCTGGAAACTCTGCTAAGGCACATGGAAAATAAGGAGGTGATTGGTGTCAGCCAACATGGCTTCACTAAAGGGCAAATCAGGCCTGACAAACTTAGTGGCCTTCTATGATGGCGTTACAGCATTGGTGGAGATTACAGCATTACAGTGTTGGGAGACTTTGTAGCAGCCTTCCAGTGCCTAAAGGGGGCCTACAGGAAAGATGGAGAGGGACTCTTTATCAGGGATTGTAGTGATAGGACGAGGGGTAATGGTTTTAAACTGAAAGAGGGGAGATTTAGATTGGATATTAGGAAGAAATTCTTTACTGTGAGGGCGGTGAGACTCTGGAACAGGCTGCCCAGAGAAGCTGTGGAGGTGTTCAAGGCCAGGTTGGATGGGGCTTTGAGCAGCCTGGTCTAGTGGAAGGTGTCCCTGCCCATGGTGTGGTGGGGTTGAGCTAGATGATCTTCAAGGTCCCTTCCAACTCCATCCATTCTATGATTCTATGATTGCACTCATGCATAGTCTTCTGTTTCTTCTCATCCAGCGTGCACTGACCTTTACCCATGTAAGCTGCACATTTCTGAAGCACTCTTAAAAGACCTGTAATTTTCCATTTAAGAGTTCATCATCGGTGCCCTTATTTAAAAGGAATACAAGGGCAGTTGGTTGGATATACACTTAAGGAGAAAATGCATGTTGATGGTGTGCCATTGACTGAGTTCAATTAACTTTTAAATGTAAATGAGTAAGTGTCCCCAGTCCAGGAGAAAGGACTCCAAGGGCTGAGTGGTAATTTCTAGGCTATAAGGTCAGACTGCTTGCTCTCTATGACCTGGAAGTCTTGTATTTTGTTTTGCCAGAGGTCTACATCCATGTGGTTTTGTCCTCCCATCCTGTTGGTTTTGTATTCACCCGAATTACAGCAGAGTTTGAGTAGAAGAGAAATCTTGAACTTCTCAGACTGAGGGCAGGTTCCAGATGCATTTGGAAGTATACAATGAGATCTGTCATTTTGAGATTTGAACTGCCTAAAAGTCTACTTGAGTTGAGTGGTCAGAATGTGTTGTTTGACATCTATCTTAGTGAAACGATCAATATTTATACAAGAGAGATGGCGACACTGTATCATCAGTGTGTGATATTACAGCTAAGGATGCTATACTTATCCCTTTTGAATGGACACATGTTGAATGGGAAATACCATCTCTTTTAAGGTTATAGAGCAAAACTTTACCAGGTTGTGTGCCAAATATTATTGGCTTGATAAATATTTTGAGCACTCCTTTAATCTTCCTTGGTTAGTATCAACCAAAATTACCTTCTGAGTACAGTTTTGGAAAATACTTTTTGCATTCAAACATTGAAGTGGTGACGCATAGCTTGTCATATTGTACTTAGTTTCTTCTTCTGTCAGTAGAGCATTGGAATTATACCTTTTGACTAGATAAAATTGCCTCTCTAACATATACCTTTACAGCTTTCTGTCTGGAAAACCATTTGCAAAGATAAAATTTTGTGTTGTGGTATGAAACGTGCAGGACTTACTGTTTGTAATGTATTGGAGGCTTTCTGCACATCTGATGTGTTTCTTTAGCTAAGAATAAAACATCTATTGGACACAAAAAAATTACTGCATTTAATTTGATGATATGATACTGCAACTTGAGGAAAGACAAGCTTCCCGTAATGTAAAATTTTTTTCCTGAGGGAGGGGAATAACAAGTCTTAATGAACTGTGATTAGTTCAGCAGTCTTTTTTTCTTAATATTTGTAATGAAATCTCATTTATTTTTAGACAGAAGTTACCAGGCTATTAGATCATCAACTTTTATTACTGTTACCATAGTTGTCTGTACATTTTCCATCTAGATTCTCATTATTTCAGTGTCTAATCAGTTCTTTCCCTTTCTAAGCAACTTTTGTGTTCTGAGCATCCTAGGTGATATTTAACTTTGTTTTGATAGTTTCATTCATATGGTGGAGGGGGGAATCTCTTTGAATTTGTTTTCACTTCTCTTGAAGACTGTGACATATATATTTGAAAAAATGAAATTAGCTAACACTGACCTGTGGTTGGTTGAGGTAATCAGGTTGTTGTGTCCTCCCGCCCTCTCCTCGCAGTTGAAGTGCCATTTAGGTGCCTAGCAATCATAACAGCTGGATATTTCAAAGAAAATATTTAGATGCTGTCAGAAGTATAGCATGTGAGTATGACTTGAAGGAGATGATGTCTTTTCACTCATCTTATGAACAATTTTTTCTCCAGTTGTTTTCCAGACTACTCCTTTTTTAATCTAATCATAAGTATTCAGAGACACTTTTAAGTAGAACATATAGAATATGTTGGAGGCAAGTCACTGCACGTCATGATTACAGAGGTATTCTTGCTTTCAGCTGTTAGTACTTATGAAGTTCCTGAGAGCACAGGCTTTTGTGTGGAATTTACTGCTTCATGAACTAACTGAATGGTTAAGTGATGATTACATGTAGGTGGATTGTTCTCAAACAACAAAAATTTATGTTTAACAAGCCTACTTAGTATTACGAGAGGAGGAATTTTGTAGTGAAATTCAGATTTCATGATGCTTTATTGAGCAAGAATAACTGATTTTTGTAGATAAATTAAATGAGCTCCATAAAGTTCAGTTTGCTGATATCACCAGGCCATAAACTTCATCACACTGGGCACACTTTCATATAGAGCATATCCCTGAGAGGACTTAATGGTGCCTTTAATTTTATATATATATGTATATATATAAAGGAAAAGCAAAAATTCTGTAAGTAAAGTATTGTTTACTGTCCTTTAGTAATAGAATTTTGACATAATATGTCTTTCAACTTTTTTTCTTCATTAATTTGATCTGAAGGAGACAGATATGTGTAGGGCATTTTTTTTTCCTTTAAGGTGTTTCTGTTGTGTAAGTTTGATCCAAACTATTATGATGATGCTTTCTAATACTGTTTATGTCAGTTTACAAGTTCTCATTCTGGGTTAATATTTAAAGGATATGCATCTTCAGTTTCAAAATAAGGATGAACTGCATTCTGACAGATCTCTAAGCTTAAAAAAAATGAAAAAAAAAAGGTATTATTTTTCTGGTCCTTCAACAAAGAAACTATAGACTAGGAAGGATTATTTGTCAGAATTGCAATTAAGGTGGTTCTCAAGAATTGCTCAAACTTACTGTTTATAAACCACTGCAATTTTCTAGTACAGTCTGTAAAGTGCAGGCCATGGGATGTTTCTATATCACTTCCTCCTTAAATTAGAGCATATGTCTTAAAAATTCATACAATATTTGTTTAAAAATCAAGTAGCTAAAGAATCTAGCATAAGCCCTGTTAGTCATACCCAAGTTCAGTTCACCTTTCTCTTAGAGTGCTGTTGCCATACACAGAGCACTATTTTTCTATGTATGTTCATATCAACTATGATGAAGTCACTCCTTAGACTTTGATAGTCTAAAATATACTCATATCATTGATATCCTATTCCACTCATTTTTCAAGTCCTATGGCTTTTTTTAATACTCTCCATATAGGCTTTAAAATAAATTAAATGGAATAATATTAAGATCATCTTTAATGTCTCTATCTCTGCATTTTACATTTTAGTGCATCTTGTTTAAAATAAAAACCAAAACCCAAAAACCCCCCAAAAGAGGGAGTGTTATCTTAATCATGGCCAGTACTTTCACACATGATTATAAATGTAGCAGTTGTTTGGTTTTTGTCTTTTTTTTATAGAAGGACCTTGCCTAAGTTGATTTTTTTTAATGTTTTGCTTGCTTTATCTAATTATTTTGCCATTATCGATTATGAGAATTTATTTCTGTGCAGTCTAAAAATTTGTTCTCTTATATTGTGGAATCCAAAATCACAGAAGAAAGGCAGATTATTGATTCTTCTGAGTGTCATAAGTGCATGCCTGTGCATGTATGTAGCCAGGCACTGAAAGCCTTTTTCTAACTCTAATGGTACCTATGGGATGCTACTGCCATACTTGTCTCCCCATACAACAAGTGATTTAAATGGCCATGGGGTACCACAGGCTGTTGGAGTCTCTCAAACTCAGACTTCTTTTACTTATTCAGGAAACTTCTAGCCAGAGGTAATTTCTGAAAGCCCTCAGATAGAGAGAAAGGGAGAGGGCTGGGGTATGTTCCACAAAGAAGAATTTCTAGATATTGATCATATCTTTCTTCTGAGATATGGTCTGTAGGCTTTTTTACCCCATGAGTGACTCCAAGCAGGGAGTCACTGATAATCCTTGGATTATCTGAATAAAGATTCCAGAAACATAAGAAAAAAGTGACTAGGAGACTGCTCCACCAAGTTTTGTCTTTAATCTGCACGGTACCTCGCTATACCATAGTGTATAGAATTTAGATCAATTTTGTGGATAGAGCTCTTATTTAAGGGATAAGAATGTTTGACTTGGTCCCATAATATGTGCTTGAAGCACATCAGATGGCTTCATCTTCCTTAAGGGCCTGGTAGGATCTGCCACAGACACTGGAAAAGATGGGTGGGGTGGAGATTGCAGGAAGATCCTTGGAGAAAGCAACACCAGAACTGTATTGTGTCCAAATTAAAAAAAAGTCTAAGCATGTTAATATGTAGGGTAGAGAGTGATGCTTCTGTTGTGGATGAACAAGATTTAGGAAAGAATCTACAGGAGGGGTAAGTTTGAATTAAGTGAAACTCAGAAATTATTTTTTGTAGGAACTTTTGATCAGTCCAAAGTGAACCTTGCCTCCAAAACTCTTTTGTATTGGCAGATCTATCACAGTGGCCTACATCTTTTCCAATCGTTCTAGGTGAAGTAAAAGATGACAGAAATCAAGTTTTATAGAGGTGAAAAAGAGTAAATGAAAACAAAGACTTATCTCACTATTCCATTGAGGTCAGGAGAGTAAAATCAAGCTTTCTCCAGGGAATTAGTTTCTTCATTAGAAGAGAAACTTGAAGGAAAATGCTGAAAACGGAGCTTCAATCAAGTGGGTATGAAGAAAAGGAGGAAAAGAGTAAGATAAGAGTGATAGCTAAATATATGTTCACTGAACTAATGGAAAGTCCAGAAAGCCAATATAGCCTGGATGAGGCTGTACTGGTAAATGGGAGAATGATTGGTTCCACAGAAATGACTCTTTGTTTGGACCTTTTTGTTGTTAAGACCCACAGACAAAGAGTTCATTAGTTAGATAAGACTTCAGGTCTTTGCCCCTGCTTTGAGCAGGAGAAATGGCTGGAGGATCTCCAGAGTTCCCTTCCAGCCTCAGTTCTTCTGTGATCTTCTGAAGATCTGCAGATTCCTTGTCAGCAGTTCCGGCCCTGGTTGACTTTTAAGAATAGTTTAGAAAAGTCTTTGGTTATCAAAAAATGAGAGGTTATTTTGTCCTTATTTATTTCATGAATCATAGAATGGGTTGGGTTGGAAGAACTGGATCTCCTGTGCAGGTCCCTTGACCTTACTTTGTTTTATGGCAAAACCAGCTTTCAGAAGGATTCGGATTATTTTACTCCCTTTCTCAAAAACTTCTTCTGCTGTGTTGCCCCATACGATGATGTCATCAATGTATTGCAGATGTTCTGGAGCTTCACCCTGTTCCAGTGCAGTCTGGACCAGTCCATGGCAAATGGTGGGGCTGTGTTTCCACCCCTGGGGCAGTCGATTCCAGGTGTACTGGATGCCCCTCCAGGTGAAAGCAAACTGTGGCCTGCACTCTGCTGCCAAAGGGATTGAGAAGAATGCATTCGCTAGATCAATTATGCCATACCACTGGGCTGCCTTGGACTCCAGTTCGTACTGCAGTTCTAGCATGTCCGGCAGGGCAGTGTTCAGTGGTGGTGTGACTTCATTCAGGCCACAGTAGTCCACTGTTAGCCTCCACTCTCCATTAGATTTTCGCACCGGCCATATGGGACTGTTAAAGGGTGAGCGAGTCTTGCTGATTGCTCCTTGAACCTCTAGTTGACGAATCAGTTTATGGATGGGAATCAGAGAGTCTCAGTTAGTGCACTATTGCCGCCGACGCACTGTTGTGGTAGCAATCGGCACCTGTTGTTCTTCGACCCTCAACAACCCCACTTTGGCTTTTTTGATCATGGGCTGATCTACAGGAAACCAGGCATGCTGGCAACAGGCGGGGGAAGCCTAACCCGAAGGGGAAGAAAGATCCTGGGACAAGAATTAGCAGGGCTCATTCATAGGGCTTTAAACTAGGTTTGAAGGGGGATGGGGATGAAACCAGGACTACAAAAGTGGTGCCCGGGAGCAGCATATCAGTGCTTCTGGGTAAAACTGTTAGCATTAAGGCTTGTCCCCCCAAGGAAGTAGCAGGACAGTTAGCCCAGCTGAAGTGCATCTACACTAATGCACACAGCATGGGGAATAAACAGGAGGAGCTGGAGGCCATTGTACAGCAAGGAAACTATGATATAGTTGCCATCACAGAAACGTGGTGGGAAGACACACACAAGTGGAGTGCGGTAATCAATGGCTACCAACTTTTCAGAAGGGATAGGCAAGGAAGGAGAGGTGGTGGGGTGGCCCTCTATGTTAGGGGCAGTTTTGAATGCCTAGAACTTAACGGTGTGAATGACAGTGTTGAGTGTGTATGGATAAAAATCAAGGGGAAGGCCAACAAGGCAGACATCGTGATGGGAGTTTGTTATAGACCCCCTAATCAGGATGTAGAATCTGATGAAGTATTCTATAAGCAGCTGGCAGAGGTCTCACGATCATCTGCCCTTGTTCTTGTGGGGGGCTTCAACTTCCCAGACGTCTGCTGGAAATATAACACAGCAGAGAGGGAACAGTCCCGGAGGTTCCTGGAGTGTGTGGAAGACAACTTCCTAACGCAGCTGGTGAAGGAACCAACTAGGGGAAGTGCCCTACTGGACCTACTGTTTGTTAACAGAGAAGGTCTTGTGGGGGACGTAAAGGTTGGAGGTCGTCTTGGGCACAATGACCATGAAATGGTAGAATTTTCAATTCTTGTTGAGGCAAGGCAGGGAGCCAGCAGAACTGCCACCTTGGATTTCCGAAGGGCAGACTTTATCCTGCTTAGGAGCATGGTTGAGAGTGTCCCTTGGGAGGCAGTGTTGAAGAGCAAAGGTGCCCAGGAAGGCTGGTCATACTTCAAGCAGGTGCTCTTAGAAGCACAGGAGAAGGCCATCCCCATGTCTCGAAAAACGAGCCGACGGGGAAGAAGGCCAGCCTGGCTAAATAGAGAGCTTTGGCTGGACCTCAGGAAAAAAAGGAAAGCTTACATTCTCTGGAAAAAGGGATTGGCAACTTATGAGGATTATCAAGATATAACAAAGCTATGCAGGGGGAAGATTAGAAGGGCCAAAGCTCAATCAGAACTCAGCTTGGCCACTGCAGTTAAAGACAACAAGAAGAGATTCTTTCAGTATATCAACAGAAAAAGGAAGACTAGGGAAAATATAGGTCCACTGATGAATGAGACGGGTGCCCTAGTGGTGGAAGACACAGAGAAGGCAGAGCTACTGAATGCCTTCTTTTCTTTGGTCTTCACTGATAAAGCCGTCCCTCATGAATCCCATACCCTGGAGGCAAGGGGGAAGGTCTGGAGAGAGGAAGATTTTCCTTCAGTTGAGGAGGACCGGGTCAGAGACCACTTGGCCAAGCTGGACATTCATAAGTCCATGGGCCCTGATGGAATGCACCCGCGAGTGCTGAGAGAGCTGGCAGATGTTATCGCTAGACCGCTCTCCATCATCTTTGAAAGGTCATGGGGAACAGGAGAGGTGCCTGAGGACTGGAGGAAGGCTGACATCACTCCAATCTTCAAAAAAGGCAAGAAGGAGGAGCCAGGGAACTACAGACCGGTTAGTCTCACCTCTGTCCCTGGGAAGGTAATGGAGCGACTCATTCTGGATGTCATCTCCAAACACGTAGAGGAACAGGAAGTCATTGGAAGTGGTCAACATGGATTTACCAAGGGTAAATCATGCTTGACCAATCTGATAGCTTTCTATGATGTTATAACGGGTTGGCTGGATGAGGGGAGAGCCGTAGATGTCATCTACCTTGACTTTAGCAAGGCTTTTGACACTGTCTCCCATAACATCCTCATTAGGAAGCTGAGGAAGTATGGGCTAGATGAGGTGACAGTGAGGTGGATCGAGAGCTGGCTGTGTGACAGAACTCAGAGGGTTGTGATCAGCGGCACAGAGTCTAGTTGGAGGCCAGTAACCAGTGGTGTCCCTCAGGGGTCAATACTCGGTCCAATTTCATGGAATCACGGAATCACGGAATCTTCAGAGTTGGAAGGGACCTCTAGACATCATCTAGTCCAACTCCCCTGCTAGAGCAGGATTGCCTAAAGCACATCCCTCAGGGCTGCATCCAGGCGGGTCTTGAAAATCTCCAGAGAAGGGGACTCCACACCCTCCCTGGGCAGCCTGTTCCAGTGCTCTGTCACCCTCACTGTAAAGAAGTTTTTCCGTGTATTTGAACGGAACTTCCTATGTTCTAGCTTGTGCCCATTGCCCCTTGTCCTGTCGCTGGGAACCATTGAAAAGAGCCTGGCTCCGTCCTCCTTAAACCCACCCTTTAGGTACTTGTAAACATTAATCAGGTCCCCCCTCAACCTTCTCTTCTCCAGGCTAAAGAGTCCCAGCTCTTTCAGCCTTTCCTCATAAGGGAGGTGCTCCAGTCCCATAATCATCTTGGTTGCCCTACGCTGGACTCGCTCCAGTAGTTCCCTGTCCCTCTTGAACTGGGGAGCCCAAAACTGGACACAGTACTCCAGTTGTGGCCTCACCAGTGCAGAGTAGAGGGGGAGAATGACCTCCCTCGACCTACTGGCCACAGTCTTCCCTATGCAGCCCAGGATGCCATTGGCCTTCTTGGCGACAAGGGCACACTGCTGGCTCATGGATAATTTGCTGTCTACTAGGACCCCCAGGTCCTTCTCCTCAGAGCTGCTTCCCAGCATGTCCGCCCCTAACATATAGTGGTGTTTGGCATTCTTCCTTCCCAGGTGCAGGACCCTACACTTGCTTTTGTTGAACCTCATTAGGTTCTTCTCTGCCCAGATCTCCAGCCTGTCCAGGTCACGCTGGATGGCAGCACGGCCCTCTGGAGTGTCGGCCACCCCTCCCAGCTTGGTATCATCAGCAAACTTGCTGAGGATACACTCTGTCCCCTCATCTAGGTCATTAATGAATATGTTGAACAAAATTGGTCCAAGTATTGACCCCTGGGGGACACCACTGGTTACAGGCCTCCAACTGGACTCTGTGCCGCTGATCACAACCCTCTGAGTTCTGTCACTCAGCCAGCTCTCAATCCACCTCACTGTCACCTCATCTAGCCCATACTTCCTCAGCTTCCTAATGAGGATGTTATGGGAGACAGTGTCAAAAGCCTTGCTAAGGTCAAGGTAGATGACATCTACGGCTCTCCCCTCATCCAGCCAACCCGTTATAACATCATAGAAAGCTATCAGATTGGTCAGGCACGATTTGCCCTTAAATGAGGGCCCTTAATTTTGAGTGCCCTTAATTTTGTTCAATATATTCATTAATGACCTAGATGATGGGACAGAGTGTATCCTCAGCAACTTCGCTGATGATACCAAACTGGGAGGGGTGGCTGACACTCCGGAGGGCCATGCTGCCATCCAGCGTGACCTGGACAGGCTGGAGAGCTGGGCAGAGAAGAACCTAATGAGGTTCAACAAGAGCAAGTGCAAGGTCCTCCACCTGGGGAGGAAGAATGCTAAGCACCAGTATAGGTTAGGGGTGGACATGCTGGGAAGTAGTTCTGAGGAGAAGGATCTGGGGGTCCTGGTAGACAGTAAATTATCCATGAGCCAACAATGTGCCCTTGTTGCCAAAAAGGCCAATGGAATCCTGGGCTGCATAGGGAAGACTGTGGCCAGTAGGTCAAGGGAGGTCATTCTCCCCCTCTACTCTGCACTGGTGAGGCCAAAACTGGAGTACTGTGTCCAGTTTTGGGCTCCCCAGTTCAAGAGGGACAGGGAACTGCTGGAGAGAGTCCAGCGAAGGGCAACTAAGATGACTGAGGGATGGGAGCATCTCCCTTATGAGGAAAGGCTGAGAGAGCTGGGACTCTTTAGCCTGGAGAAGAGAAGGCTGAGGGGGGACCTGATTAATGTTTACAAGTATCTAAAGTATGGGTTGAAGGAGGATGGTGCCAGACTCTTTTCAATGGTTCCCAGTGACAGGACAAGGGGCAATGGGCACAAGCTAGAACATAGGAAGTTCTGTTCAAATACACGGAAAAACTTCTTTACGGTGAGGGTGACAGAGCACTGGAACAGGCTGCCCAGGGAGGTTGTGGAGTCCCCTTCTCTGGAGATTTTCAAGACTCGCCTGGATGCAGTCCTGAGTAATGTGCTCTAGGCAATCCTGCTTTAGCAGGGGAGTTGGACTAGATGATGTCTAGAGGTCCCTTCCAACTCTGAAGTTTCTGTGATTCTCTGAACAGAAACATAGAAGCACAGAATGGTTTGGGTTGGAAGGGACCTTAAAGATCATGTTGTTCCAACCCCCTCGCCATGGGCAGGGACACCTCCCACTAGACCAGGCTGCTCAAAGCCCCATCCAGCCTGGCCTTGAACACTTCCAGGGATGGGGCATCCACAACTTCCCTGAGCAACCTGTTCCAGTGCCTCACCACCCTCACAGTAAAGAATTTATTCCTAATAGCTAATCTAAATCCCCCCTCTTTCATTTTAAAACCATTCCCCCTTCTATCACTCCACTCCCTCACAAAGAGTCCCTCCCCAGTATTCCCTTAGGCCCCCTTTAAGTACAGGAAGGCCGCTATAAGGACTCCCTGGAGCCTTGTCTTCTCCAGGCTGAACAACCCCAACTCTCTTAGCCTGTTGTCATAGGAGAGGTGCTCCAGCCCTCTGATCATCTTTGTGGCCTTCCACTGGACCCATTCCAACAGGTCCATGTGTTTCTTATGCTGGAGGCTCCAGAGCTGGATGTAGTACTCCAGGTTGGGGTCTCACAAAGAGTGGAGCAGAGGGGCAGAATCATAGAATCATAGAATTGTTAGGGTTGGAAGGGACCTTAAAGATCATCTAGTTCCAACCCCCCTGCCATGGGCAGGGACATCTCCCACTAGATCAGGTTGCTCAGAGCCCCATCCAGCTTGGCCTTAAAAACTTCCAGGGACGGGGCTTCCACCACCTCTCTGGGCAGCCTGTTCCAGTGTCTCACCACCCTCATGGTGAAGAAATTCCTGACGTCCAATCTGAATCGAC
This sequence comes from Rissa tridactyla, assembly GCF_028500815.1. NCBI lineage: Eukaryota > Metazoa > Chordata > Aves > Charadriiformes > Laridae > Rissa > Rissa tridactyla. Next base: position 7,859,991 of record NC_071496.1, read on the forward strand.
CCATCTCTAGTTTTAATCCATTCCCTCTAGAATCATAGAATTAGAATCATAGAATCATTTAGGTTGGAAAAGACCCTTGGGATCATCGAGTCCAACCATCAACCCCACTCTACAAAGTTCTCCCTTACACCATATCCCCTAACACCACATCTCAATGAGTCTTAAACACATTCAGGGATGGTGACTCCACCACCTCCCTGGGCAGCCTATTCCAGTGTCTGACCACTCTTTCTGGGAAGAATTTTTTCCTAATGTCCAGCCTAAACCTACCCTGCTGCAGCTTGAAGCCATTCCCTCTTGTTCTATCGCTAATTACCTGTGAGAAGAGACCAGCACCAACCTCTCTACAATGGCCTTTCAAGTAGTTGTAGAGAGCGATGAGGTCTCCCCTCAGCCTCCTCTTCCTCAAACTAAACAGTCCCAGCTCCTTCAATCGCTCCTCATAAGATTTATTCTGCAGGCCCTTCACCAGCTTCGTTGCCCTCCTCTGCACTCGCTCCAGCACCTCGAGATCTCTCTCGTATTGAGGTGCCCAGAACTGGACACAATACTCAAGGTGTGGCCTCACCAGTGCTGAGTACAGGGGGACAATCACCTCCCTCCTCCTGCTGGTCACACTATTTCTAATACAAGCCAGGATGCCATTGGCCCTCTTGGCCACCTGGGCACACTGCTGGCTCATGTTCAGCCGCTTGTCAATTAGAACCCCCAGGTCCTTTTCTGCCAGGCAGCTCTCCAGCCACACTGCCCCAAGCCTGTAGCGATGCATGGGGTTGTTGTGGCCCAAGTGCAGGACCCGGCACTTGGCCTTGTTGAAGCTCATCCCATTAGCATTGGCCCATCGGTCCAATCTATCCAAGTCTCTCTGTAGAGCCTCCCTACCCTCATGCAGAGCAACACTCCCGCTTAGCTTCGTGTCATCTGCAGACTTGCTGATGATACACTCTATGTCCTTATCAAGGTCATCAATAAAGATGTTAAACAGAAATGGTCCCAACACTGAGCCCTGAGGGACACCACTTGTGACCGGCCGCCAGCTGGATTTAACTCCATTGACCACCACTCTTTGGGACCGCCCATCCAGCCAGTGCTTGATCCAGCAGATCGTATGCTCATCCAGGCCATGAGCAGCCAGTTTTTCCATGAGAATTCTATGGGGGACAGTGTCAAATGCTTTTCAAAAGTCTAGGTAGACAATGTCCACAGCCTTTCCCTCAGCCAATAATCGGGTCATCTTGTCATAGAAGGAGATCGGGCTCGTCAGGCAGGACCTGCCTTTCCTAAACCCATGCTGACTAGGCCTGATCCCCTGCTTGTCACTTATATGGCTTGTAATGGCACTCAAGATGATCTGCTCCATGACCTTCCCTGCTCCCGAGGTCAGACTGACAGGCCTATAGTTTCCTGGATCCTCCTTTCTGCCTTTTCTGTAGATGGGTGCTACGTTTTGGCTTGGGGAAGAGTGGCTGGAAAGCTGCCCGGCAGAAAAGGACCTGGGGGTGCTGGTGGACGGCCGGCTTAACATGAGCCAGCAGTGTGCCCTGGTGGCCAAGACGGCCAATAGCATCCTGGCTTGTATCAGGAATAGCGTGGCCAGCAGGAGCAGGGAAGTCATCGTGCCTCTGTACTCCGCACTGGTGAGGCCTCACCTCGAGTACTGTGTTCAGTTCTGGGCCCCTCTGTACAGGAAAGACATTGAAGTGCTGGAGCGTGTCCAGAGGAGAGCCACCAAGCTGGTGAGGGGTCTGGAGACCAAGTCATATGAGGAGAGGCTGAGGGAGCTGGGCATGTTTAGTTTGGAGAAGAGGAGGCTGAGGGGAGACCTCATTGCCCTCTACAACTACCTGAAAGGAAACTGTAGAGAGGCAGGGGTTGGCCTCTTCTCCCAAGGGAATAACGACAGGACCAGAGGAAATGGTCTGAAGCTGCAGCAAGGGAGATTTAGATTAGATATTAGGAGGAATTACTTTACTGAACGAGTGGTCAGGCACTGGAACAGCCTGCCCAGGGAGGTGGTGGAGTCACCATCCCTGGAGGTATTTAAGAAACGTGTAGACATGGCTCTTCAGGGCATGCTCTAGTGCCCAGGATTATTGGTTTGTGGTGGGGTGTTGTGTGTGGGGTTGTGGGTGTGGAGTTTAGTAGGTGGGTGCTTTTTTTTTTTTTTTTTTTTTTTTTGTGGTTGGACTCGATGATCTCAGAGGTCCCTTCCAACCACTAAGATTCTGTGATTTGCTACCCTCCAGGCCATTGGGACCTCCCCAGTTAGCCATGACTTCAGGTAGATAATGGAAAGTGGCTTGGCGAGCACGTCTGCCAACTCTTTCAGCACTCTTGGATGTAACCCATCCGGTCCCATAGACTTGTGTGCATCCAAGCGATGTAGCAGGTCACAGATCACTTCCTCTTTAATTGTGATGACCTCGTTCAGCTTCCCCTCCCTGTCTCCTAGCTCACGAGGCTGGGTGCCCAGGGAACAGCTCGTTCCACTGCTAGAGACTGAGGCAAAGTAGGCATTGAGCACCTCAGCCTTTTCCTCATCCTTTGTGACTATGTTTCCCTCTGCATCCAGTAAGGGAGGGAGATTTTCCCTAATCCTCCTTTTGTTGTTAATGAATTTATAGAAACATTTTTTGTTATCCTTAACAGCTGTAGCCAGGTTGAGCTCTAGCTGTGCTTTGGCCCTCCTGACTTTCTCCCTGCATAGCTTCGCTATATCCTTATAGTCTTCATGAGAGACCTGCCCCCTCTTCCAAAGGACAGCCTCCTCCTGTGCCTTTAAGACTTCTCTCTTGAAGTATGTCCAGCCTTCCTGGGCTCCTATATCCTTCAGGGCAGCCTCCCAAGGGATTTTGTCAAGCAGTCTTCTGAACAGGTCAAAGTTTGCCCTCCGGAAGTCTAAGGTGGCAGTTTTACTAACCCCTCTCCTTGTTTCTCCAGGAATCAAAAACTCAATCATCTCACGATCACTGTGCCCTAGACGGCCACCAACCTTTACTTCCCCCACAAGTTCTTCCCTGTTCACAAGAGGCAGGTCCAGGAGGGCACCTTCCCTGGTCGGCTCACTTACCAGCTGTGTGAGGAAGTTATCTTCCACACATTCCAGGAACCTCCTGGATTGTTCCCTCTCTGCTGTGTTGTATTCCCAGCAGAGAGCCGGGAGGTTGAAGTCCCCCACAAGAACAACAGCAAGTGACTGCGAGATTCCCCCCAGCTGCTTATAGAAAGCTTCATCCGCCTCACTGCTTTGGTCGGGAGGTCTATAGCAGACTCCCACAGCGATATCAGCTTTATCGGCCCTTAACCTAATCCAAACACTCTCCACCCCATCATCACTATACTTGATTTCCGAGCTCTCATAGCATTCTCTAACATACAGGGCCACTCCACCGCCTCTCCTTTCCTGTCTGTCCCTCCTGAAGAGCTTGTAGCCATCGATTGTGGCACTCCAGTCATGTGAGGCATCCCACCATGTTTCTGTGATAGCCACTATGTCATAGTTTTCCTGGTGCATCATGGCTTCAAGCTCCCCCTGTTTGTTGCGCATACTGCGTGCATTGGTATAGATGCACTTCAGATGTGCCAGTGACTCCAGCACCTTTTTGTGAGTGTGGGCCCCATTTCCCACCAGACCCCTCCCAGGTGCTTCCATGATTTCTAAACATCTATCCCTTCTCTCAAATGAAATGGCAGAGTGAGAGTCCTCACTAGTCCACCATCCTTCAAGCCCTGGCATGCCTCCCTTGGGTTTAGTCCTGACAGGCCCAGTTATCTCCCCTTCCCCCCTCATATCTAGTTTAAAGCCCTGTCAATGAGCCTTGCTAACTCCTGCCCCAAAATTCTTTTCCCCTTCTGGGACAGGTGCATCCCACCTGCCACCAGCAGGCCAGGTGACTCATATAGCAGCCTGTGATCAAAAAACCCAAAGCCCTGCTGATAACACCAGTCCTGGAGCCACGAGTTGACCTGATGCCTCTTCCTGTTAATTTCCTCATTCATGATTGCCACTGAAGGGGTAGAGGAGAACACAACTTGCATTCCTGATCCCTTAAGCAGCCACCCCAAGGCTCTAAAATCTCTTTTAATTGATTTTGGGCTCCTTCTACCCACTTCATCAGTACCCACCTGAAATACTAAGAGGGGGTAATAGTCAGAGGACTTTACTAGGGCAGGAAGTTTGTCCAATACATCCCTGACCTGTGCCCCAGGGAGGCTGCAGACTTCCCTGTGAAGTGGGTCAGGACGGCATATTGGCCCCTCTGCCCCCCTCAGTAGAGAGTCACCCACAACAATGGCCCATCTGCTTTTCCTTTTGGAGACAGTTGTGATGCTGGGTCCATGGCAACTTGGTCTTTCTGACATTTCTGGCCTGGGTGTATCGTCCTCCTCTCCAACAGCCAGTTCCTCCTGCAGGACTCCATACCTGTTCTGCAAGGGCAACTGGGAAGGTGGGAGGGGCCAGGAGGGGATTCCCCTGCTTCCCCAAGCAGGGACCTGTTTCCATTCCCCCTCTTCTCTGAGATCCCCTCCTACTGCCTGGTGACAAGAGGGGAAGGGGTCCTCTGATTTGTGTGGGGCCTCAACCTGTTCCCTCTCTCTCAGGGAGTGGGTCCACCAGTCAATCTCCCTCTCACATTCCCTGACACTCCTCAAGCTCTCCACTTCATCCTTCAGCTCAGCCACCTGACTGAGCAGATCATTTACCTGTTCACATCTGACACAGGTGTTGTCTCTGCTGCCCTCTATTGCAAGTGCCAGGCTCTGGCATTCTCTGCAGCCAGAGGCCTGGACACCCACATGTTTGTGTGGGGCCTCTGTCTGGGTGCCCACAGGATTTTTAACAGCAGCCTTTGACCGGGTAGCAACCATGGCTGGATCTCTACAAGCAAGTGAGACCTTGTGACTCGAGGGTCAGCTGGGGTGAGCACTGGTTGCTCTGTGGGCAGGGACTAGCCCTAACCTCCCAGAGGCTTCTTATAACCTGGTGGCTTGATCAACCTTGGGGAGGTGCTGTCTCCGCCCCCAGGCTCACTCAGCAGCCCGCCCACCAGCTGACAGCCCTCAGCACAGGCTGAGGGCTTTTCCCGACTTCAAAAAGCCCCAAACAGTGCTTTTTGTTGGCCCTTTTTGCTGCAGGTCCCTTCCCCAGCACAGTCTTACCTGCCCTGAAGCTGGTCTCTGTGGCAACGGTCCTACCATTACCCGACATCCTAAAAAGTCCCTCACCAGCTTTCTTGTAGGCCCCCTTAAGATACTGGTAGGCCACTATAAGGTCTCCTTGGAGCCTTTTTTTCTCCATACTGAACAACTGTCAGGCACGATTTGCCCTTGGTGAAGCCATGTTGATTGTACCCAATCACCTCTCTGTTATTCTTCTGCCTCAGCAGTGCCTCCAGGAGGATCTGCTCCATAATCTTACCAGGCACGGAGGTGAGACTGACTGGCTATAGTTCCCTGGTTCCTCCTCCTTTCCCTTTTTGAAAATGGGGATTATGTTTCCCCTTTTCCAGTCAGTGGGGACCTCACCAGACTGCCATGACTTTTGGAATATAATAGAGAGCAGTTTAGCAACCTCATCCGCCAGTTCCTTCAGTACCCGTGGGTGTATCCCATCGGGTCCCATGGACTTCTTCACTTTCAGGTTCATCAAATGGTCACGAACCTGATCTTCACTTACAATGGGCAGTTCTTTCCAACCCCTGCCATTATCTTCTGTGACTCCGGGAGTGTGGCTGGAGCCCTTGCCAGTGAAGACTGAGGAAAAGAAGTCGTTGAGAACCTCGGCCTTCTCCATATCACTTGTCACCAGTTCTCACGTTTCCTTTCTGAGGGGGCCCACACCCTCCCTAGTCTTGTTCTTACCATTAACGTACCTATAGAAATTTTTGCTGTTTCCCTTGATCTCCTTGGCTAGATTTAATTCTAACTGAGCTTTAGCTTTTCTCACCAGGTCTCTTGCTGTTTGGACAGCTTCCTTATATGCCCCCCATTGCAGCTGTCCTTTCTTCCACTCCTTATAAAGTTTCTTTTTGTGTGACAGTGTGTCCAGGAGCTCCCTGTTCATCCAGGCAGGTCTCCTAGCATTCTTTCCTGCCTTTCTCTTTGTCGGTATAGTTTGCTCCTGGACATGGAGAAGGTGATCCTTGATTACTGACCAGCTGTCCTGGGCCCCCCTTCCCTCTAGAGCTTTGTCCCACGGCACTTTGGCCAGCAGATCCCTGAAGCGATCAAAGTCTCTATGCCTAAAGTCCAGGGTCGTAAGCTTGGAATACATCCTCCTAGTTGCCCTGAGGATCTTAAATTCTATCGCTTCGTGGTCACTGCAGCCAAGGCTATCCCTGAGCCTCGCATTGGTCACCAGCCCTTCCCTGTTGGTGAGAACAAGGTCCAGCACAGCACAGCACCTTTTCTTGTTGGTTCCTCTACCATTTGGAGGAGGAGGTTGTCATCTATGCACTCCAGGTGCCTTGCTGTGTTGTCCCTCCAGCAGATGTCAGGGTGGTTGAAATCCCCCACAAGGACCAGGGCCTGTGAACGCAAAGCCACGCCTATCTGCCTATGGAGGGCCTCATCTGCTTGGCTCCACTGGTCAGGTGACCTGTAGCAGACCCCTACTGTAACATTGCCTTCCCCTGTCTTCCCTTTAATCTTAACCCATACACTCTCAACCAGCTCATTGTCCTTCCCCATGTGGAGTTCCATCGATTCTAGCTGGTCACTGATGTAGAGGGCAACACCTCCTCCCCTCCTACCCTGCCTGTCCTTCCTAAAGAGTTTGTATCCATCTATCCCTACATCCCAGTCATGGGAATCATCCCACCAAGTTTCAGTAATAGCCACTATGTCGTGGCTTTCCAGCAGCACAGTGGCCCTTAACTCATCCTGTTTATTGCCCAAGCTGCGTGCATTCCTCCCTCGACCTGCTGGCCATACTTCTTTTGATGCAGCCCAGGATGCAGTTGGTTTTCTAGGCTGCAAGCACACATTGCTGGCTCATATTCAGTTTTTCATCCACCAGCATCCCCAAGTCCTTCTCCTCAGGGCTGCTCTCAATCCATTCTCCACCCAGCCTGTATCCATGTTTAGGATTGCCCCGACCCACGTGCAGGACCTTGCACTTGGCCTGGTTGAACTTCATGAGCTTTGCATGAGCCCACCTCCCTATCCTGTCAAGGTCCCTCTAGACTTTCAACCACACCACTCAACTTGGTGTCATTTGCAAACTTGCTGAGGGTGCACTCAATCCCACTGTCCATGTTCCCAACAAAGATGTTAAATAATACTGGTCCCAGTACAGACCCCTGAGGGATACCACTTGTCACTGATCTCCACCCAGAAATCGAGCCGTTGACTGCAATTCTTTGAGTGTGACCATCAAATCATTTCCTTATCCACCAAGCCATCTACCCGTCAAATCCATGTCTCTCCATTTAGAGACAAGGATGTCATGCGGGACAGTGTCAAAAGCTTTGCACAAATCAAGGTAGTTGATGTCAGTTGCTCTTTCCTTGTCCATTAGTGCTGTAACACCATCATAGAAGGCCACTAAGTTTGTCAGGCCTGATTTGCTTTTACTGAAGCCATGTTGGCTGACACCAATCACCTCCTTACTTTTCATGTGCCTTAGCAGAGTTTCCAGGAGGATCTGCTCCATGATCTTGCCGGGAACAGAGGTGAGACTGACCGGCCTGTAGTTCCCCGGGTCTTCCTCTTTTCCCTTTTTGAAAATGGGGTTTATGTTTCTCCTTTTCCAGTCAGTGGGAACTTCACTAGACTGACACGACTTCTCAAATATGATGGATAGTGGCTTAGCAACTTTATCTGCCAGTTCCCTCAGGACACGCGGATGAATCTCATCAGGTCCCATGGATTTTTGCACCTTCAGGTTCCTTAGATGGTCTTGAACCTGGTCTTCTTTTACGGTGGGCAGTTCCTCATTCTCCCAGTCCCTGCCTTTGCCTTCAGTGATTTGGGCGGTGTGGTTAGAGCCCTTGCCAGTGAAGACCGAGGCAAAAAAAAGGTTGAGTACCTCAGCCTTGTCCATGTTGGTTGTAGCCAGGTGTCCTGGTTCTGGCAGGGATAGGGTTAATTTTCCCAAGGACCTGGGACAGACACAGATATTCCATCCCCTGTGATGCCAAGGAGCTGGCCAGGAAGGGGCAGGAAACCGATGCTCAGGAGCAGGCTGGGGCTTCCCAGGTTTGGTCGGTGAGCGGTGGCACAGTAATCATGTTTTGTACAATTCTCTGTATTATTGTTGTTGTTTTCCTCTTTCCTTCACTGTTTTGTTAAACTGACTTTATGTTATCCCACGAGTTTTGCCTTTTTGTTCTGATTCTCCTCCCCATCACACTGCTGTGGGGGTGTGAGCGACAACCGTGTGGTTCTTTGTTGCCAACTGAGGCTAAACCATGACAGTCCTTTTTGGCGCCCAACGTGGGGCATGAAGGGTTCAGATAACGACAGATCTGACCAGAGCGTGTTAAAATGAATTTGTTATATGCATTTATTATATTAGTTAAATAGTAGCTGGTCACAATGTTGCTTTGTTTGTTCACATGGCTGTGTTATGTAAATTCTTATATCCTCTGTGTACTCCCTGTGATGCTGTTTATCATCTCTGGGAGAGGGATCAGCATCATCATTTTGTTGTCCTGTGTAATATTGACTTATGATATGATAACATCACTGTTCAGATGGTTATGTTGGAGTATTTATGTGGCATTGCTGTCCTGCCCGTACCTCAGGTGCTGTCTCTCGGAATTTATTAATAATCACACCCAGTCTATGGGGGAAACGGGGGTGGGGGGTGGGGTGTACTTTCCCCAGCTCTTTTGCCTCCCTTTTCTCCTTGAGGCCAGGTATGACAGCTTTTGAGAATTTTGAATATCCTTGGGATGTTGAAACCAGCATGGTCCTGTTGCTATGTCTCCTGAATGTGTTTCAGGTCTTCTTTAAGGTTAAACAACTATTTAAGACTACCACCCAGAGATCTGCCCTGAGGCTCGATAGTCATGGGTGGCATGGCATGTGGGAGAACACGGGCAGGTATCTAGAGAACCTCAGGGGAGAGAGAGGGAAACCAGACCAACAGGCATCACAGCTCCTCCAACCCCTGCAACAGGCACTGTGGCTACTCAAACTCTGGTAGCAGGCACTGCAGCTGAACCAAAAATCCAACCCATGCTGGTATCAGTCACCCCTACACAGAAGAAATACACAAAGAAATCAGTTCGCTTAGTAAGGGAGGAAGAGGCAGAACCAGAGATAATCATCCGATCCCTATCCCTGAGCGAGCTGCGAGATATGCGAAAAGATTTCAGAGCTGCGAGATATGCAAAAAGATTTCAGATGACTTCTGGGAGAGCACATTGTCACCTGGCTGCTCTGATGCTGGGATAATGGGGCCAGTAGCTTGGAATTAGAGGGTAGGGAAGTCAAGCAGCTGGGATCCCTGTCTAGGGAAGGGGGCACTGACAAGGTGACTGGGAAAAAGACACAAGCCCTCAGCCTCTGGAGGTGAGGGAAAGGTACCCCTTCAGTGAAGATGTTGTATGTCATCCAAGCAAGTGGAACACCATGGAGAGAGATATCCAGCACCTGAGGGAATTAGCCATGCTGGAGATGGTTTATTATGACCTGGACAATGCACAGATACCCACAGACCCTGATGAGGTGCAATGCACAAGGCCCATGTGGTAGAAATTTGTATGCAATGCACCATCGTTATATGCCAACTCATTGTCAGTGATGGAATGGAAAGGCGAAGAAGGACCAATGGTGGTGAGGTGGCTGGCTAATTCTTCCCCCCTGTTGCGTGAAACGGGGCCAAGCGGTTTTGGCAGAAGATAAACCCCCTTGCGTTCTAACACTCCTCACCGAGGTGGGAGGCCAGGTGCGGCTGGGTTTAAATTCTGAGTGATGCCCAATTCGGCACTATCAGTCCAATTGCGTTTAATATGTATTAAACTGTTACGATTTGGATACGCTAATAGTGGACTGCACCTTCAGTCTAGTTGTGCTCCTGAACTAGCACGGCCTCTCTCAAGTTTTGGTCGCGTTCAGTGAGAATGCTAAACGACTAGCTACTTAAACAGTGCAGTTTATTTAAACAACAGATATACAGGTTCTTTAGGATTGCCGGTGATAAATACACTGTCTGCAAAGCACATGCAAATAAAGATATTGTTAAGTATACAAACGCGCGACAAAATTATAAACGATACAGCCTGGCTATAAATGTAGGGTAGAGATTCTCTAGAGAAATTTCTAAGTCCCCGAGAAAGCGCTCGGTGTAATCGAAGTCTTACCCAAAGGCGTCCCTATGGGGGGGAAGAAAGGCTCAGCCCGTCGACTGATCCCGGAAATCAGCGGTGGAATTCTTCGCGATGGTGTCTTCCCTGACATCCCCTCTCTCTTGGGCTATTTTTATATTATTTTTTTATCTTCAAAGTGGAGTTTGAGTGACTTTAGTCATACGTACTTTTATTATGATTAATGTATTCAAGGAGGAGTGTTCACACCTCGGGGGCGGATAGCCTCCGGGATGGAGGTGTGTTTTGGTACATTGTAATGAGCAAAGTTCGCACAAAGGACAGCATTTCATCAACATTTGACGAAATGTTGGCTCGGGTAGCGTGTAGGCCACTTATCAGTTCCGTAGTACCATCTTGTCCCCATATCTGCTATTCGTCACAAGGGAAGGCCACGGAACAAGTGCGTTCCGTTCCATCCCTCGTGTAGTTTCACAAACAACCTTGTACAGGGAATCACAGATGTTGCATTCTTCGTGTGCTAGCTGCGGCTGTATTCTACCTCAGAAGCCTCTTGATTTTATGACTTTCCTTAATGTGTGAACAATGCTGTATTTTTGTATTCTTGGCCAATTTAGTAACACCCACACCCCCTCACCCTGGATGTGGAGAAACTGTCCCGGAAGGTCCAGCAACTTGAAGAGAATATGTCCTACTCCCCACCTGTATGGGCCAGCATCTCAGCTATTAGGAGCAGGCATTTCCCCACTCAAGAGAGGGAGTACAGAGGGTACACACCACGAGGCACCCTGTGGTTCTACCTGCGGGACCATGGGGAGGACATGAGGAAGTGGGATGGACAACCTACTTGGATCCTGCGGACACGGGTACAGGAGATGCAAGGAAGGACAACCACAAAAGGGGATCCCTCCAGGAAAAGTGCCGCCCCAGTCTCCAGCGGGCAGTTCCCCAGACAGAGCAGAAGGCCTGATCTTGCTTCTGGTCCTCTTGAAGGAACTTCCAAGTCATTTCTGCAAGAAGTGAGTAATGGATACTCTGACCAGGATTAGAGGGGCCCTGCCTCCAGCCAGGTGGAGGAAAGGGACAACCGGGTTTATTGGACGGTGTGGATTCGATGGCCTGGCACATCAGACCCACAGGAGTATAAGGCTCTAGTGGACACGGGTGCACAGTGCACCCTAATACCATCAAGCTATAGAGGGGCAGAACCCATCTGTATTGCTGGGGTGACAGGGGGATCCCAAGAGTTGACTGTACTGGAGGCGGAAGTGAGCCTAACTGGGAATGAGTGGCAAAAGCATCCCATTGTGACTGGCCCAGAGGCTCCATGCATCCTTGGCATAGATTACCTCAGGAGAGGGTATTTTAAGGACCCAAAAGGGTACCGCTGGGCCTTTGGCATAGCTGCCTTGGAGACGGAGGAAGTTAAACAGTTGTCTACCTTGCCTGGTCTCTCGGAGGACCCTTCTAGATAGATAAGGGGAGAGCAACAGATGTTATTTACCTGGACTTATGCAAAGCATTTCACACTGTCCTGCCCTACATCCTGATCTCAGAAGAGTGCATCAGGGGAGACTCGAGGTTGACCCCTAGGGTTTTGGAGTCGGGGATACAGAGGATCCGAAGTCCGTGATACTCCAACAGAAGAAGAGATATTGGCAGCATACGAAGGGGTTCGAGCTGCTTTGGAAGTAGTTGACACAGAAGCACAGCTCCTCTTAGCACCTCGACTGCCAGTGCTTATTTGGGAGGGAGGGTCCCCTCTACACATCATGCAACTGATGCTACATGGAGTAAGTGGACTGCGCTGATCACACAGCGAACTCGAATGGGAAACCCCAGTCGCCCAGGAATTCTGGAAGTGATCATGGACTGGCCGGAAGGCAAGGATTTCGGAATGTCACCAGAGGAGGAGGTGACGCGTGCAGAAGAGGCCCCACCATATAATAAACTGCCAGAAAATGAGAAGAAATATGCCCTGTTCACTGATGGGTCCTGCCGCATTGTGGGAAAGCATCGAAAGTGGAAGGCTGCTGTGTGGAGTCCTACACGACAAGTTGCAGAAGCCAGTGAAGGACAAGGTGAATCAATCCAGTTTGCAGAGGTGACAGCCATCCAGCTGGCTTTGGACACTGCCGAGCGAGAAAAGGGGGCCAGTACTTTATCTCTGCACTGACTCACAGATGCTGGCAAATGCTCTGTGGGGGTGGTTACAGCAGTGGAAGCAGAGCAACTGGCAGCTTACATAGATAAGCTCATGATCAAGAGGTGGACTTGACCATGGACACTATTGCACAGGTCATCCATGAATGTGAGACACGTGCTGTAAGCAAACAAGCCAAGCGGTTCAAAACACGCTGGTATGGAGGACGATGGTTGAAATATCAATATGGGGAGGCCTGGCAGATTGATTATATCACACTGCCACAGACCCGTCAAGGCAAGCGCTATGTGCTCACAATGGTGGAAGCAACCGCCGGATGGCTGGAAACATACCCTGTGCCCCATGCCACTGCCTGGAACACTATCCTGGGCCTTGAAAAACAAGTCCTGTGGCGACATGGTACCCCAGAGAGAATTGAGTCGGACAACGGGACTCATTTCCGAAACAGCCTCATAGACACCTGGGCCAAAGAGCATGGTATCGAGTGGGTATATCACATCCCCTGTCACGCACCAGCCTCTGGGAAGACAGAACGATACAATGGACTGTTAAAAACTACACTGAGAGCAATGGGTGGTGGGACTTTAAAACATCGGGATGCACATCTAGCAAAGGCTACCTGGCTACTTAACACCAGGGGATCTACCAATCGGGCTGGCCCTGCCCAATCAAAACCTCCACGTACCGTAGAAGGGGATAAAGTCCCCGTAGTGCACATGAAGAATATGTCAGGGAAGACAGTCTGGGTTAGTCCTGCCTCAGGCAAAGGCAGACCCATCCGTGGGATTGCTTTTGCCCAAGGACCTGGGTGCACTTGGTGGGGGATGGGGAAGTCCGATGTGTACCTCATGGGGATCTGATTTTGGGTGAGAATGGCCAAGGAATCATATTGTGTGTTGTTAGGTGCTAAGTAACCCTGCCACTGTATGTCCTCATGACTATAATTGCTATCAGTTGTACTACAGTAAGAATCACCCAAATTAAGGACAGATGGACTTTGATGAATAACTGAGTAAAGCACAGTGGTGATGGGATCAGAACTGACCTCAGCAGCTGGCGCCCAGCAACTTCCTCAAGATCTACATCTTCAACCCATGGACCATGGGCATGAGCTGCACCAGATACATCAGCCACAAGCTCCGAAAATACAGTATGCACTAGTCCAGCACCACACACCATCTCACTTGCCCTGAGAGACTGTTCTAACCGATGGAGCCCAAAGCCATGGATTAAATGAACTCAACGGACACTTTGGAGGGATGGCCCATAGACTAAGGGAATTATGTCTTTATGTATGTATATATATAAGACAGGGAAAAGTGGTGGCAATTTATTGGAAACTAAGATGTGGGCATGATGTAGATGGTATGGAATAAGGGGTGGATAATGTCCTGGTTCTGGTGGGGATAGGGTTAATTCTCCCCAGGCTCCAGCAGGGCACAGGTATTCCATCCCATGTGAGCCATTCCCAGTCAGTAGCCCGGAGCTGCCAGGAGACTCGGGCATCCCGGGTCAGGGTCGGTGAGTGGTGGTACCGTAATCATGTTTGCACATTCCTCTATCAGAATCGTTGTTGTTGTTTTCCTCTTTCTTTCGCTGTTCTGTTAAACTGCCTTTGTCTCGTCCCGTGCATTTTGCCTTTTTCTTCCGATTCTCTCCCCCCATCCCACCGCCGGGGGGGAAGGTGTGACCAACGACCGTATGGTACTTTGTTGCTGGCTGGGTCTAAACCACGACACCAGGTCTCCCGTTTTGCTCCTCAGCGGGGTACAGTTTCTTTCATCTTCCTTTGTTGTCCTATGTACCTGAAGAAATCCTTCTTGTTATTTTTCACATCTCTAGCCAAGTTCAGCTCCAGCTGCATCTTGGCTTTCCTAATCCTGCATGCACTCCTGGGCCATATCCCTATAATCTCCCCAGGGATACACTATCCCTGCCTCCACTGCCTATGCATTTTGGTTATACGTTTTAGTTTGTCTAAGAGGTCTTGACTTAGCCAAGCTGGCCTCCTGCCTCCCCTGCCTGACTTCTTGCACATCGGGATTGAGAGCTCTTGCACCCTAAGAAAAATGTCTTTAAATATTTCCCAGCTGTTGTTCACTCCTGTATCTCTGAGGGCAGTGTCCCAAGAGATCCCACTTTGCCTTTCTGAGGTTTAGGGTCCTGACTCTACTTTTTACCAGTCCAGTACTCTTCAAGATTGAGAAGTCTACCAGGGCATGATTGCTGCAGCCCAGGCTACCTCCGATCTTGACCTCTTCAATAAGTTCTTCCGCATTAGTGAGCAACAGGTCCAGCAGTGCCTCTCTGGAGAGTGCCTCTCCTCTGGTCAGGCATCACCTGTACTAGGAAGTTGTCCTCAGTGCACTTCTATTGCATCTGGCTGGAATGGAGTTAATTTTCCCCATAGCAGGCCACATAGTGTTGTGCTTTGTATTGATGTTATGCCCTGGTCCGACTACGTTGGGCCCAGGAGAGGTTTGCAATGATTCCCAGCGTGAGATTAAGACACAAATGAGGTCAGGTGCCACTCACTGCAGGTTTATTGTTATTCCCCAGCAATAGTCACTGAGACGAGTGATAAAGGCGGAAGTAGAGGAAAGGCAGAAAGGAGAAGCAGTATTACGGAGCACAGCAAGAGTATAGTCACCACCACAGGCCCAACGGCATCTCGACGGTTCTCTGGAATTCACTGGTATCCTGTTGATCCATGGTTCTCAACTCGTGATGGTGGTAGGGGTCCCAGTTCCCAATTGTGGCGGGTGACCACACCAGTTATAGTCCAGGTCAGTCCATAGCTTGACCAATCAGCGTGATGGTGGCCTTTACCCAGCTAATTGTCGTTTGGCACAGTCTCTGTATGAGCTCTTCCTGCCTTTGTTGCTTGGGCAGAGCTTGGTTTAGCACAGTCATCATGACACAAGTTTGGAGTAGCGGGACAAGTCTGGGCCAGCCCCAGGGCAGGCAGGGTCTGGCCACTTTGATAACCAAAGGCCTACGCCCTTTTCAGCTGGTGGCAACACACCCTTTTCAGCTGGTGGCAATCTTGGGTGGTGACTCATAAGCAAAAGAATGGTCTGCAGAAAGTGCTAAATAGACACAAGCAAGCTTCTTATCATGCTGCAAGCCTGCTGTTGATTTGCAGAAGCTTAAACAAGCTTTGAGACAATTATTTTGAGGTTCCAGTATCTCAGAATTGGTAACTAGAAAGGTGTTGATAACACCTTTCTACACACACCAGTGTTTTGGCATCAAGGCTGTCTCTCCAATATTCCCCCCCTCACGCTCAAAGGCCAGTAGGCTGGGGGCGGGCAAGATCTTGGGAGGGGACATAGCCAGGACAGCTGACCCAAACTGACCAAAGGGATATTCATAGAATCATAGAATGCTTTGGTTTGGAAAGGACCTTGAAGATCATCTAGTTCCAACTCCCCTGCCATAGGCAGGGACACCTCCTTGCTCAAAGCCCCATCCAACCTGGCCTTGAACACTTCCAGGGATGGGGCATCCACAGCTTCTCTGGGCAACCTGGGCCAGCGTCTCACCACCCTCACAGCAAAGAATTTCTTCCTAATATGGCCACATGATACAGAGGATTCTCTGTCCTCTCTCTGCTTGGCTGAACAAGATAACTTAGAGGATAGGGGGCTGTGGGAACATGTCCCTGCCTGGTGAAGCAGGCGTGTCTCCCCAGTAACTCCCTCACCTTCCTAGGCACCCTTAAAAATTAGGTATGAGGCTCTGCAAGGGGAACCCAATCATGATGAGCCAGATAATTCAGTGTCCACAGAGGTATTGCCAAGGTTAAGTCAAACTACACCTTGCATCAAAACATCTTCAGTTAAGAAAAAAAGATGGGTCATTGGCGTAGGTGACTCCATCCTGAAGGGAGAGGAAGGCCTGATGTGCAGACCAGACCCACTCCTCAGGGAAGTCTGCTGCCTCCCTGGGACCTGGGTTAAAGATATAAAAAGAAAACTTCCCTCCCTGGTAAGTCCCTCAGATTATTACCCACTACTAATTTTTCAGACAGGCAGAGATGAACTGATAACAAGAAACCCAAGGATGATCAAGAGAGACTTCCGGGACTTGGGTCAGGAACGCAAGTAGTGTTCTCCTCTGTCATTCCAGTCACAGGGAAGAATGAGGGAAGCAACAAGAAGAGCCAGCAGATCAATACCTGGCTCCAAGCCTGGTGTCAGCGGAAGGACTTTGGGTTTTTTGATGACAGGATGGTTTACATGACACCAGGTCTGCTAGAGACAGATAGAATACACCTGTCTCAAAGGGGGAAAAGGATCCTTGCAGTATGGCAGGGCTCATCAAACAGGCTTTAAACTAGATTTGAAGGGGGAAGGGGATGAACCCAGCAGCAGAGACGCGAGGGTCATTGATGGGCTAGAAACTATGGCTGCACCTGGGAATGGTCAGGTAGAAGTTAAGGCTTCTTCCAGCAAAAAGGCGGCAGGACCAGTAGCCCAGCTGAAGTGCTTCTACCCCCCCCCCCCCAAGTACCGTGTCAAGTTTTGGGCCCCTCACCACAAAAAAGACATTGAGCTACTGGAGAGGGTACAGAGAAGGGCAACGAAGCTGGTGAGGGGTCTGGAGAACAAGTCTTATGAGGAGTGGCTGAGGGAGCTGGGGTTGTTTAGCCTGGAGTAAAGGAGGCTGAGGGGAGACCTTATCGCTCTCTACAACTACCTGAAAGGAGGTTGTAGGGAGGTGGGGGTCGGTCTCTTCTCCCAAGTAACAGACAATAGGACAAGAGGGAATGGCCTCAAGTTGCACCAGGGGAGGTTTAGACTGGATATCTTGAAAAATTTTTACACTGAAAGGGTTGTTAAGTCTTGGAACAAGCTGCCCAGGGAAGTGGTTGAGTCACCATCCCTGGAAGTATTTAAAAGATGGGTAGACATAGTGCTTAGGGATATGGTTTAGTGATGGTTTTAGTCAGTGTTAGGTTGATGGTTGGACTAGATGATCTGAAAGGTCCCTTCCAACCTAGGCAATTCTATGATTCTAATATCTAAATCTCCCCTCTTTCAGTTTAAAACCATTATCCCTCATCCTATTGCTCCACTCCCTGATAAACAGTCCCTCCCCAACTTTCCTGTATGCCCCCTTTAGATGTTGGAAGGGGCTCTAAGGTCTTTCCTGTACTGATTACTACTTCTTACAAATCAATTGACATTTTAAAAACATTCAGTACGGGCATAGCTTTGTTCTATTATTGCTTAGAAGCTTTGTGGGACTAACTGCGAAAGTATAAGCAATATAAATCAGTATTTAAATTATATTTTACATGTTTATTTTTTGGATGCAAAATTTTTTTTAAATTTATATTTTATGAAAAATCAGAAGTATTTACAATTTTTGTAAGATCAAGTTGTATGCTCTAATTTACAGTCTGATGTAGTGACAATCTATAAAAATTCAGATGCTTTAGAGTTGTGTTTACAAATTAATTTTCTTAGGAGGCAGCTACAAGGATAGTGCTGTATACACAAGCAAGAACCAGCTTGCTACATATGGTTTTCTTATCAGACACGTGTACTTTTTAGATTGTTTTTTAATTTCTTTACAAAAAGTCTATATAAACTTGCATGGCTTCAAAATTGTAACCTGCACCCAATGCAAATGTATGTATAATCACCTAGTTTAAAAGTGCTGAAACAGAACTACTTAATTTAACTAAGAAATGAAAGTAATACTTGATTAAAAACAGTAATACAGTTTTGGGTTTTCATTAATAAAATATTGTCATGTTAAACATGGTTTGATTGCAAAGCAGATTACAATTAAGATTCCAGTAAAAAGACTGTACCATTTTATGAGTTAGAAATTTACCATTCAATAAGATTAGCAAGTTAAGAGCCAAATATACTCTTCCAATCAAATCTACAGTTATAGTATGTGCTTAGTGCTAATAATGGAACTCTTTTCTGCAAAACTGTATAGCATACATTAGAATTTATGTAACCACTTCAAAGCTTAATTTATTGTAAAGCTTTAGCAGTCCAATTCATTACTGGTTTTGCATGAATTAGTTCAAGCAAATTTTATTGTTTTAATAGAGAATTTGACATAGATACTGGTATTCAAAATGGTCATATAAAATTCCCACTTGTAGGGTACTGAATTATTTTGCCCAATACTTTTTATTTCAGCATTGAAAACACACTTGATAGTGCAAATACATAAGACTTTCTAAATTTCGGACTTGCTTTAAAAAAATGTTACTAATGTGTCACTTCCCTGTGCTAAGGCTGTGGCAAGCAGATTGGATGACAATACAAATATTAAAATTGGTGGGTTTAGATAAAATTTAAATTAATAGATATGGCAGTACTTGTCATCCTGTTTCTATAAAATACCCTTCTAAAATGCTATTCCTCCCAAAGTACTATGTTTACATTCACATCACGCAACCCTCAAAGCACTTAAATTCCAAAGACTTGCAGTCAAAGTGAAAGGAAATGCTGTTTGCTTTTACCATCTTCTGTGATTTTTCAGGATTTTCATCTTTGGTGACATTAAAGTTACTATCTCAAAATTTCAAAGTCCTGCGTGATGCATCTCCCTTTACTACAGTCGCATTTATTGCAATTACCCCATGAGAAAGTAAACCAGTATTTTAAAGCTTTTTCTTTTAAAACAATCTCCAGTTTTGCAAATCTGCCTTCTAAATCCCAGTCAAAGGAATTTTTATAAAGTTGTATGTATTATACAAACACTGTGATTTCTTGATGAAGAGCCAAACTTTGAAAAAGGAATTGAGGCATTTGAATAACAAAGTGGATAGGCACAGTTGTTTTGGTTTTTTTAAAGGCACAAATGTTATGCAATTCATATAAAAATAAATTAAATCTACAGCATTGATTCAAACAATCACAACACCCATAAAATTTACTAACTGCAGAAGTAAATCTCTTCTGTCTTTTGCAATTTTGTAACACATTGCACTTAGGAAAAATCCCCTATATAAAACAACTTATATGTTAATAATATACAATATACAGACATCAAGTTACATTTTTTTATACATCTCTAAATCAGCTGGTTTTATGGCACGAGTGGATGAAAGAATATGTGAGACTTTGCCTCTGTTTTCTTTAAAAACTGGCAATTAAAGAATCTGAAAAATTAATATTACTTATGGGAAGCTCAAATATTTCTTCATTGCTTTCCTACATTTTTAGGTTTAATGGTTACAGTATAACATACAATTTCATACTTTCATTACAATAATTGATTATTATTTTGACTTCATCTGTACAAATTTACTAAAATTTCAACAATTTTTTCCAAATATTGCAGATGATCATTTACAGATAGTGCTGAAGTGCTATTATAAAGTAATAAAAAGCTTGCAAAATGACTTTTAAAAGTGCGTTTTCTGTTCTGTAGTTCAGCCTCAAAGTAGGTCAACATTTAAAAAGAATTAATGCATCTTAAAAATAGTGTTTGAAAAGTAGAGTCGGCAGAGTGAGCTTCTTGCACTCCTTTGATCCAATGACTTCCACAGGTTCATCAGCAGTCTGCCATATACCATCCTGAAAAATAAATGTAGGTTTTTTTCAGTCAGTAGATAAAACAGATTTTGTATTTTCCTGGGTGCAGTTTGAAGAACAAAATGGAAGAACAAAAATCTGAAACAGTTTTCAGCCATGTTTTTTGAGGAAAAGTAATTATTTATGCATCACTTATTTAACAGTTTCATATTTTATAATTTAGCACTATAGAATATATCATATTAATTTGACTATATAAGCATGTTGGTGTCTTACCAGTAGCAAATCTCTTCTTAAGGAGGGAAAGTCGATAGCCAGTGCCTACTAGCTCTACATCTACTCCTGAAAGGGTGCTTCCTTCACTAATGAATTGCACTGCAAGTGTTGCTGGTTTACTGGGTCCTTTGGAAAGTTCAAATTTTGCCCTGAGGGATCCAGAACCTATAAAAATAACAAAACTGAAAGGCTGGTTGTTTTGCAAGACCAAGACAATCTCCCAAAATTTTTAGTAGTAAGGAGTAGAACTAACATGGTGATCTTTAAGACCTATTCCTAGTGGCAGTCCTGTATAAATTTTCAGAAGAGATGAGAGTACAACTCTCTTTTTTCCAACACTCTGTTTAAAATGGTGACTAGTGAATGATTTAGAGAGAAGCAATACACATTTCTACAAGATTGTACTCATATAAGAATGTATATATCAGACAGCCTGGTAATCTCTTATTACATTAAATACCCGATTGTTCCTTATTGCTTGCTGGTCTATCTTGTATGTAGTACTTTTCATTAGCAGATTTTAAAGTACATCAGAATATTTAAACGTTGTCATGATCTGCCTGGATGAATGTACATGAACAAAACCATTGGAAGAAATGCAGCTGAACAGTAATGTTCCCAGAGGAAAGAAATTCTTATTTTTCTAATAAAGACAAGATCTGATTAAATACATTTCCCCAAAAACTTCAGTTGGTTTTTCATAGACAGTGGTGAAATTCACTTCAGTGCCATTATAAAGTAGCAATAGTTCAAAATTACTTTAAGTGCAACTTTGTAGTCAATGCAAGACATTTTTAAAAAAACAACATTATTGCTGGTCTCTTTTCCTAGTTCTTAAACAATTATTTTCTTGTTCTTGCAAAATATGCTGGGAAAAAAAGATTTAAATAATTAATTAATGGAAGTCAAGTCTTTGACTTTAATAAAAGTCAAGTATTTTTAATTCTTTAAAACAACTAGTCAGTAGGAACTGCTAAATGAGGAGAAAAGTTAGTAATGGAAATGTTACTAGGGTAAAAGCAGGAATTGATGAACAAAATTGGTTTATGTAATGGCTTGTTCTTGATAAATATGGCTTAAAGTCCATTTCATTTCTTCAGTAGGTCTGTCACAGTTTGGTTAAATTGGAACTTCTTTCCACTGTAAATATGGAAACTCATATATTCAAGTGCTTTGAAAGTTTGTTCTGCATTTTATCTCTGTCTGCAACTGATAGCTTACATAATGTGCTGGAACATAAAAAACCCAAAACATCAAAAAAATAGCATAGCCAGCAGGGCGAGGGAGGTGATTCTGCTCCTCTGCTCTTGCTCTGGTGGGACCCCACCTGGAGTACTGTGTCCAGCTCTGGGGCCTCAGCACAGCATGGACCTGTTGGAGCGGGTCCAGAGGAGGCCACAAAGATGATGAGAGGGCTGGAGAACCTCTGCTGTGAGGACAGGCTGAGAGAGCTGGGGTTGTTCAGCCTGGAGAAGAGAAGGCTCCAGGGAGACCTTAGAGCCCCTTCCACTCCCTAAAGGGGCTACAGGAAAGATGGGGACAAACTTTTTAGCAGGGCCTGTTGCGATAGGACAAGGGGTAGCGGTTTAAACTGAAAGAGGGGAAATTCAGACTAGATATAAGGAAGAAATTTTTAACAATGAGGGTGATGAAACACTGGCACGGGTTGCCCAGAGAGATGGTAGATGCCCCATCCCTGGAAACATTCAAGGTCAGGTTGGACGGGGCTCTGAGCAACCTGATCTAGTTGAAGATGTCCCTGCTCATTGCAGGGGGGTTTGACTAGATGACCTTTAAAGGTCCCTTCCACCCAAACCATTCTATAATTTTACCATCCTGTACACCAGAATAAGGAGGACTTCAAGACTTTTGTCCTAATATTAAGAGTGTTTCTGCAACTTTTCCCTTTGTTTCCATAAGTGTAAGACTGGCATAGTATTGCTTCCTCTTAAACACTGAATTGTGAGTACTAAGTGTTTATACTCAAAGAAAAGGGGAAGAAAGTGGGAAGAGAAGGGAACATAGCAGAAGCAGTGGGATACGTGCAAATCTACTGAACATACACAAGACATGATCTGCATCACTGGCAGCCCATTTTATGCTTCTCTGCAGGTGTGCAGTAGCTCTTTATCTGGCTGCATTCATGTTTTAGTATGATTCTTTTATTTTAAAAGAAGCTCTGCACTTTGGTAAAGAAAAAAGAGAAAGATATCATAATCATAATGGAAGACAGATGGTAAAGAACTGTGTGGTCAGTGAATGATAAAGTACACCAGACTACAGCAATAACCTCTATCAGATCAAATTCTCTCTGATTTTGTTTGAATGACTACCACAGCTTTGCAGCCTTTGCAGCAACAGAAGAGGTTTTTCCCTTCCTAGGCTTGTGGTTCCTATATGAAACCAGTCATATTTACAAGCAAATCTGTGCTTTCATAATTCCCTTCACTAAATTCTCAACAGGGCCAAAGGCATTACACTTCAAGTCCATTTCTCCACAAAGGCTTTGTGGATGAGATGCCTCCCTTTGGCTCTTGTTTTTCTGCTTCAGAAAAACATTGCATCTGCAAAGGCTGCAAGGGCTGTGACATCAACTGGACCTCAGGGAAAGGCAGCTGGGCAGAGGACAACTATTAGTACCTTACAAAATGCTATATAAATTACCACTGTGAGCAGATGTGCATAGATTATTTTTTTTCCTGGAGTCGTATATGGTCAAAACAAAAACCCTCAAAATGTTGGTCAAGAATCATCTATAGTTGAGCCTATCTCAGCACGGGGCTTTTGGATTTATTTTTTTTTTCTTTCCCCCAGTTCTTCCACTTACCTCTTTCTACTTTATCTCAATTGTCAGTGTGTGGAAAAACAGAACAGATATTAAACATATTTTCCTTTGAATAACTGCTCATTTCCAAATAGCATTGATGTAATAATTTCCTTGCCCAGTCTAAACTATTTTAGTGGTACTTGCTGCTTTCAAGAGGCATCACTATTTTTCTTTTTATATATAATGTGTATATATATATAATGTATATACATGTATAATATTTTTACATCTCACTGTTAATGGAATCTCTCAGGAGGAATTTAATTGAGAAGGTGAACAGGATACAGCAAGTGTAAACAGGCATGAGGACACAGGCTAAAATTATTACCTTTTTACTGTTATCATTTTTCTTTACAAGAAAACAAAACAAAAGAGTTCAACTTGCCTCCATTCTCAGACTTCTCTGAAATGCTAGATATTTTCCAATAAGCTTTTGTCTGGTCTGCATTCCTGTAAGAGAACGGTGGGTTAGTTATAAGCACCAATTTTTAGAATATTATTTCCCTAGATGTATACTGGTACCTTACAGGACATGCGCGTATAACCTACATCTCTCAATGGAGGTTTATAAAAAATATCTGATCATTTTAAGGTGAGTTTGTGGAAAACTATACAAAGCAAACAGAAGGGTGTGTCTGCATTGCCCCTGAGCTTGCAGCAGAGCTCAGATGTACATACCACCTTGTTAAACAGTTAACACTGTCCTATGCCGAGGTTATGGCTCCACTTCACAAAACCCTCTATGGTCTCAAAGGGTAAGGAAAGGCCAAACATGCTGGAAGCAGTTTGAAAGCTGGGTCTTTATGCTTCATGACTGTAAGAGACAACTCGTAATTTCCCCTAAACAAAGCAGCCTGAGGAATGTCTCAATCAAAGCAGCCTGAGGAATGTCTCGATCACTCGAAGTACCAGACTAACGCCTGCTTATCTCTTGTGTGATTCATGGGAGAGAGAAAAACTCATTCTCCAAGTGTTACAGAAACAGAATAGCCCTGTTTTTTCTCCCAGCAAAGACCAGCTGTTTCTTCGGAAGGATGCTATGGCTGGTGATAACCCTTGCCTCATTACCTGTGAAATGCATATTAAAGTTCACACCCCTGCATATGCTAATGAAGATTATAGAGATCATACTAAACATATATGACTATAGCTCTCATCTCCCCACCCAAATCATACTACACGTTACCCAGGGGGGAGAGAAACTGGAGATGAAACTGCCCCTAGGAGTGGGCGAACATAAAAGGGGGAAGACTTTCCCTGAAGAGAGGATTTCTGCCGGAGAAGATTTTTCCCTGAAGAGATTTTCCTTGGGGAATTTCACAGAGCAGCACTTCTATGACCCGCATTGGCCGGACCAATGCTGGAACCAAGACCGGTGATCTCTTTATCTCTCTCTCTCGTTCTGCCTCTCCTTCTCTATCTCTCTGTTTCTTTTTCTTTTCTCTTAAAAAGTAACGCAATGCGTACCTTACTGCTTGCCATAATTTGCTTTATACCTAACCAATTATCGTGGACCTAGTTAAGACCTATACTAATCACTGTAGGAATCTAATAAATGTTTGTATATGGACCTTGAGATTTGTCTCACTTTAGTCCACGCTGCTGGGGATTCGCGAATCTGAGTCACTTGCCCCCCCTCTTTTCTGAGTGCTCTCTGATTGCTCTCCCCTTTGTGAGACTCCTGGCTGTGTAAATTTTATTCTATTTCCATTCTAGTAAAACTAGTTGGCAGAAGCGACTCAGGGTTTAAGCTAACTTCTGATGCTGTAAAGGGGCAGAAAAGCAAAGGGCACCAAGCACCATAGTCTCTAAGCTGACAGGGTATTTTTAACTCTTTGAGCACTTTGCAGCTGTTTCATCAAAGGAAAGTCAACAACTTAAAGCTGTGAGCAGCATGAAGTGCTGATAGGTTTGAAATTGTCTTTGGCATTGGTGTAGCAGAAGTGAAGTGCTCACACAAGTAGCAGAGATGGTAGTGGTTACTTGCAGGAGGTCGAATTATAAAACATTTATTCTTTAAGAAGACCCCAAAACCCCACCACCCAGTCCACTAGACCAAACATATAGCAGGAGACACATACTAGAGCTGCCTGGGACGTGACTGTATTTTTTTTTGTCAGCTTTCAAGGCTCAAAATTCTGGCCTTGGGTAGTTGCCTAGGTGAAAGAGAGAATACCTGGGGCTCGAGACCCTTACTCTGATGAAACTGCAATGAAACTATCACTAAGTTTTGAGTCTTCCTAGCTAGCGCTAGGTGTTCTGGGTGGGCATTCCTGCTCTCACTCAGGTTTCATTACTGAGGGGTTTGTGGAAGAAGCCTGAGCAGGGAGGGGGGAGACTGGCTTCGCTAAAAGCTCTAATCAAGTTGTGCAGGCAGGATACCAGACCCGCTCTTGTTCAGAATAAGCTTAAGGTGATTTGGTTAAAAGTATTGTTTCCTTGAAATACCAAGTCAAGAAAGATTCAGTCTTGCCAGGATTTTTTTCACTTAAAATGACACTGTATTACCACTTTGTCTAATTAACACATTTAAATATATCACCTCCAGAAACATTAGAAACTTTCAGATAAATACACCAGGTTTATTTTATTTCTGAACCTTGCTTTATAAGGTAAACTGCTCTATAAGTAATAAGGTTAATAAATCCTGACTTCCCTCAATTTGGTATTCTTTGCCCTCTTAACCTTCACGTTAAAAAGACCCTCTTATCCCTCTTGGAAATAAACAGTCCAGGAATTACATTACAGCTGGGCAAATACCCATGTGCTGTCAAACCACAGACACAGTAATTGAATTCTGCTCACCTTTTGCTCCAGGGATGTCCCACCCTGCCTAAGCCCTGCTACCCTCTACTTGTTTTCACAAAGTTGTAGAAACATAATTATCTGAGACAGGTGTCTCACTTTCAAGTGCTGCTGTAAATGGTCTGAAAGCTTAGAAGGTGGCAGCAGGTAGCTGTGAGTCAGATAATAATCAGCACAATGCTTGAATTGAGAGACAATGCTACCTGGCTTATGAAGAGCTCCTCAGTTACGTAAGTTTGTTTTAAAACCATTTCAATTAGAAGCTAATTTTTAAGCTAGAACAATCAAGAAATCTTTTTAAGAACTACATTTCCTCTACTCTCTCTATATAATCTATATATATGGATATATTTATACACACATATATAATGGTTTTTTAACCATTAAGATATTTTTGTTTCAAATCACATCATTAAAAATAACTATCCTGTGTATTGGCCAAAAGAAAGCAAACATTGGAAATTTCAGAAAGGCTTGTATTTAGAAAGGTTTGTATTATTACACAGTTGGAATAGGTACATATAGTCTCATTTTAGTTTATGTGAATTGGCTGTATGTCATCTGTTTTGGACCAGAAAATGTCCTAAACATCTGATACCATGCATTTTATCAAGAGGAAAAAAATTAGCTGTTTCTTCCAGTGAAATTTTTCAGGCTGATACTAATGAATACACTGAAATGAATTTGAAATAATAAAAATAAAAGTATTAATATTACCATTTTGCAGGTGGAAGTGATTGCATGTTTGTTACTCCTCCATCTACTGGTACCACAACCTGGACATTAGACAGCATACTAGGCACATTCATAGACTCTGGATTGTATTTATAATCCACTCTCACATCAGTAGTGCTAGCATTACATTTCCAGTAAGTTGCAAGATTCAAGGGAGAGGAGTGGATGCCATTTGAAGATACCTGTAAAAGAATAAACCATTGAAAGCAGAACAATTGACCTCTGAGACCATAATCTCAGAATTGTGAAGACTGTTGTAGCCTAAAGTAATTCCCATTCTTTTAATTTTAAATTAAAATAATTTTAAAAAGGTTTAAACTCCCTCTGGCCCACAAGGCTCCTTCCTGTTCTGGCTTTCATAAGTCAAAACAGTTTTGGTTTAGTCTTGTGTTCTGCCTCACACAAGAAACATGCTTGCAGCAAAATGACTTCAGCCTTAGCAGTTGTGTGCCATACCAATTCAGATGCCCAAACAGCCAGCAGCAGAGGGCGATACCTGTCACTGGACAGGCAGCCAGCAAAACAGTTCTTACCTACTAAATGCATTCTTTTCCTGCTGCAGGAGGGTTGGATGCTGCTGCTTCTGTAGCTGAGCTTGTGCTACTGCCCTGCTGCACCTCTACCACCTTCCTAGTCTACTCGAGGAACCTTCTACGCCCTGGTGTCCTGTCTCGCCTTTCCTTGGCAGCCCAGAACCCAGAAAGGGGAAAATCTGCCAGGGCTTCCGCATGCCACTGCCTTATTTTTCTCCAACAGTAAAGATCTTAAATAGATCTCATTTTTCCCACAGTACTAATTTCTGCAATCCAAAAATATGTTCTGTTCCTTCCATTTTTCTCAGGAATTCTCTGTGTACCTAGCATGCTTCTTATAGATTCAGTACGCCAAGATTTTAAACTATATTGGGAGGATGTGGAAGGCTACAATAATATTAATAGCTGCACTTTTAGGTTTTGGTTTTTGATGTAGAGACAGTTGGCTCAGATGTTCAACCATCTCAATGCAGGCTTAGCAAATTCCTGTTCTCCCTTTTGAGGAGAGTCTGTCTATTTTGACTTTTCATGAAGATTTTTTGTCGACAGCCAGAACATCTTCTCGCAGATTCACAGAATGGTTGAGGTTGGAAGGGACCTCTGGAGGTCATCTGGTCCAACCCCCCTGTTCAAGCAGGGCCACCTAGAGCTGGCTGCCCAGAACCACGTCCAGACGGCTTTTGAATATCTCCAAGGAGGGAGACTCCACAAGCTCTCTGGACAACCTGTGCCAGTACTCAGTCACCCTCACAGTCAAAAAATGCTTCCTGATGTTCAGAGGGAACCTCCTGTGTTTCAGTTTGTGCCCATTCCCTCTGGTTCTGTCACTGGGCACCACTGAAAAGAGCCTGGCTCAGTCTTCTTTGCACTCTCCCTTCAGGTATTTATACACATGGATGAGGTTCCCTTTCAGTCTTCTCTTCTCCAGGTTAAACAGTCCCAGCTCTCTCAGCCTTTCCTCATAGGAGAGAGGCTCCAGTCCCTTCATTATCTTTGTGGCCCTTCACTGCACTCTCTCCAGTAGCTCCATGTCTCTCTCATACTGAGAAGCCCAGAACTGGCCACAGTACTCCAGGTGTGGCCTCACCAGTGCTGAGTAGAGGGGAAGGATCACCTCCCTTGACCTGCTGGCAATACTTTGCCTAATGCAGCCCAGGATACTGTTAGCCTTCTTTGCAGCAAGGGCACATTGCTGGCTCATGTTCAACTTGGTATCTACCAGGACCCACAGGGCCTTTTCTGCAAAGCTGCTTCCCAGCTGGGTGGCCCCCAGCGTATACTGGTGCCTGGGGTTGTTCCTCCCCAGGT
The DNA here is from genome assembly GCF_028500815.1 of Rissa tridactyla. Taxonomy (NCBI): domain Eukaryota; kingdom Metazoa; phylum Chordata; class Aves; order Charadriiformes; family Laridae; genus Rissa; species Rissa tridactyla. The sequence continues at coordinate 7,888,424 of NC_071496.1, forward strand.
GTGGGACTTTGCACTTCCCCTTGTTGAACTTCATGAAGTTCCTGTCAGCCCATTTCTCCAGCCTGTCGAGGTCCTTCTGGATGGCAGCACGACCCTCTGGCCTATCAGCCACTCCTCCCAGTTTTGTCATCTGCAAACTTGCTGAGGGTACACTCTGTCCCCTCATCCAGATCTTTAATGAAGATGTTAAACAGGATCGGACACAGTATTGACCCTGGGGTACACTGGATAGGTACTGGCCTCCAACTAGACCTTATGCCACTGACCATCACACTCTGGGCCTGGCTGTTCAGCCAGTTCTCAATCCACCTCACTGTCTGCTCATCCAGCCTGTACTTCATCTGCTTCTCTATGAGGATGCTATGGGAGACAGTGTCAAAAGCCTTCCTGAAGTCAAGGTAGACAATATCCACTGCTCTCCCCTCATCTACCAGGTCAGTCATTTTATCACAGAAGTTTATCAAATTGGTCAAGCGTGACTACCCCTTGGTCAGTCCATGCTGACTACTCCCAATCACCTTCTTGTCCGTCACGTGCCTGTAAGTGGTTTCCAGAATGAGTTGTTCCATTATATTGTAAGAGGTGAGAACATCATGCATTCTCATATATTACAGTTGATTAGCTACAGCATCCAAAAATTATGCAATTACAAAATCAAAATACAATGTAATTACAAACTCAAACACACACCAAAACTCCTAAATTCGAGGAAAACTTAACTTTGTTAACAAATACCTAAAGAAGCAGTGTTTGAAGCTTGCACACATGAATTGGACTGAAGTGTGAGAAAGCTGAAACAAGTCATGAATGACCAGGGAATGACATGAAGGCATAACACGAATGCACTCAGCCTGGGCAGAGCCTATGCATTGGAAACAGTAACATACCCAGAATTGGCCTAGATGAGGGATGACAGTTCACCTGCATGCAAGCAGGCAAAGAACAATTCTTATGATTTCTGTATAGAGATGAAATCTGCCAGAGGTACTTAAAAAATTCCAAAGGGAAAAAAGTGTTTACCTGATACTTTAAAACATCCACATTATAATAGGAAGCAGATGGATTCTGCTCTGATAATTTCTTCAGGTAGACAGTTATAGCTTGCATGTTCATCCAGAAATCCTTAGTACTGGAGTCACTTTGTGACTGATCACTACAAAGAAAAAGAAAGGTAGGAATCAGAAGGCAACACTGAGTTTTATTATTTTGGATGTCTAAAAATTAGGACTAGATCTTTCCCCTTCTTCAATATTTCAAGCAAGAATTTGTTCTAATGATTTATAACACATAATTGTACCTTCCTAAATATTAAGACAAATTAACTGCTTGTTGTATCTGGGAAAAATTCTCCTTCTAGGTTTTGGAGCACTGAGTTTCCTCCACTGATGATCTGCATCACAAGATGGAGTTAACGTTGAATTTGGATTTTACCTTTAATAAAACACAATTTTAATACAATCAGGTCCTGTAAGAATGTGTGGGAGGTGGGGATGAAAGTGGTCTTTGAAAAGAATTGTTATCCAATTTGGAATAAATCCTAAAATCATAATTAGCTTTTGTTATGACATGGCTTCACTAATGCGCTGAATTAAGATTTGTGCTGTATGTGTTACCACACTTTCACATATTTATAGTAAGCGTAAGCTTTCAAAATTTTTTAAATTAAAAGTGATTTTCAAATTATTATAAACAATTGTTTCTCAGATACTTATAGTTACATTCAATCTTAGTAACAATTTATTATATCATTTCTATATGTAGGTAAGAGTGCACATGACTGCAGAAGCAAAATCCTGATTGGGAGGCTACTGGAGCATGAAAAGGTGTTTTGCACATCAAGAATATTTTAATCTCTGGTTGCATCAGGTTTATTTTTTGATAAGGATGAAGCTTTTAAGAAAACTGATTCAGAAACAAAATTCAAATCACTTAAGAATCCAAGAGCTCCACGGATCATCTGTGGATACATAGAGGAACTGCATCCATCTCAAAGGAGACATGCAGAGTGTGTGTGCAGAGTGTGTGTGCAGAGTGAGAGCTGAAAACGAGCACCTGGAACACAGTAAATATGACTGCAATGGGTTAAATGTCCTAGAACAGTGACTTACATACCAGTAGCCTGTCCAATTTACTTAGAATTTGGTTCTCAATACAGTGTTGTACAGTGTTCAGTAAAATATATAAACACTTATCACAGAGGCCTTCCGAAATTTAAACAAATGAAACCAGTAGCAAAATCCTTCTGCTGCTCCAAAACCAAGTGCAAGTAAAAACAGAAATTCTGACGTCTCCACAAATATCACTCACATTAAAAAGTTCCATCCCTATAAATACTAAGCAAATGATAGTCATTACAGTATATGATGAAAAGTCAAATTATTACCATATGGGTTTAACTTCATAAATATCCAGTACATGCATCCTTTCTAATTAGAGGTGAAATGTTATAGCACTCGGACAAGAATACCAGACATTTTCACTTTTTTCCAAAATATAATTTTTCAGTATAATTCACTGTCAGATATGGCTCTGCTAACATTTCAGTTATAAACTGTCATGTCAAAGAATGATAAATTTAATTTTGTATGAATCATTCATTACATTAAGTATGAATGATCAAAATGAAATTAAATACAAACGAATGAATGTATGTGGATTGATTGTTTCAAGTTATTTCAGTAATTTAAAAAATGTAGCATTTAGAAGTGTTTAACTGTTTTTCAAATAATTTCTCCAATAAATGAAATAGAAACTGATCAGAAAGGATATCTGCTTTTACAATTGTTTTCTTTTTTTTTTGAAAAGATGTCCAAATGATGTGATTCCAGTAGCTGCTTTTCTTAAGAATTCTAAGCATGCTGCTATATGCTTGAGAGACACAGTTATGTAATGGATCTGATCTACCATAGAAATGATACAGCTTAAAAAATACACTAACTGACAAATAACTGACAAATGAGCTCCTACTACTTTTTTTCTATTTAAGACTAGTTGCATAATTTAATCTTACCATTGTTACTACTGTATAAAGAAATCCATATGACAATGAGTGTCCTATTTTTGATACCTAATTTTTCTCCGTATCTGTAATTAGTTATATTGTTCATGTAGTTTGATTAGAAAAAAATGTTTTGTTTTGTTTTTTTTAAAATATTTTGTTTAACCATTTTATTTATAAAATGTGTGTAAAAAACACAGATACATTTGAAAACTATTTTTTATGGCTCCTGTTATATTCAACATAAGTTTCAAGTCCAGTAATCACTGATATTTTTAATGGTAGCACGGAGAGAAACTGAGCTAAACAAGATTCGTTCAGGAAATTAAATTATGTATAAGCAAATCAACAAGACTGTAGAGAATTCTGATTTACATATACAACAATTCACATTTTACAAGTCATGTAGTTTACTATTATATTAAAAAAAACTAAAATACAAAACCTGTATACAAGTTGTGCATTTGGAAGAATATGCTCTAGTTTGCTTGTGTTTTTTACCCTGAGGCAGAGCACAGCTGGAGATGGGTTGCTGGTGAAGATTTTAATAATCCCACTTGGGAATGATACTGTCATATCACCAGTGATCTTCACAATACATCTAGAAGAGAATGCAAACATCAATTTTATTGCCATTCATTAACTGCCTAGTTTTAATACTAATTTTAAAGCAATCGTACTTTTATAATCTGATGAGCTGAATTCAAAACAGAAAATCTGTTTCAATTGAGGGTAATGTGGCACTATGACAATGTACTATCACTATCAACTTGGAAGTCAGATGAAATAAGAAAAAAGTTTAGCTCATTAAGCATACAGTAGTATGGGTGGATATTTTTCAGGCTTTGAAAACATGGCACAACTATGCTTAGGCAAGGCCTAAATAGCATAGCAAGCAATGTGACAGAGGGAATGAGGTGCTTTTAAGCTGCCCAAATTTACATGTAGCACCTACCTGACTATAATAAAAATCCTTCTCATTTTCAGTGTTCTCATTGAACACAGTTTTGTAAAGCAGGGATATATGGACTCCTAGCAGGATGTGGGCCAAGAGAGTGATTTGCCACTGCTGTCACTTATATCAGGGGAAAAAACCCTCTGAATCCCCCTTCTAATGTATATACATTTTCCCCCAAAATATTAAAAGTAAAACCAGTGTGTTTTCTTATTGTAACTTATTACATTCAAACCAATTCACTATTTAACTAACTTTGTGGGATCTGCTCCTTTAAAGTAGGCGTTAACAGATTCAGTAAGGGCTACTGCAACAGGCAAGGTGTCCTGGTTTCCAAGTCTGACAGGGCTGGGACCACGTGAAACACCTAGAATACATACAGTGTATAGGTTTAATTTTCAAAAAGCTTAGCAATAGATTTCAGAATAGTTGACTACACCTGTCATTTTTACAAGAGATTACTACCATCAAGGTCACAGCAGAGTCTGAAGTATTACTTGAAAAGTGTGTAGAAAAATATAAACATAGTACAATATAATCACACCATCAAAACACTGCTTAGCAGCCTAAAAAAACAGGACTATCAATATGACATTTTGTAAATAGACAAACACAAGAAAATACATATGAGACAGAGGAACACTGCATTAAAATGGCTACTGATAAAACTGAAGTCAACAGATTTAAAGGAAATTAGATGTTAACTACAATACTTTTTAAAAAGTCCCTATTGTATGCTCATAGTATGGAAAAATGTATGATAAAATAGTCACAGAAATGCAAAGAATTCAGTTACGGTATGTATGAATATAAATGCACATACATTAATATTAACCCACATAAGTGAACTGTTGAACTTTCTTTTAACTATTTCAGCCAACAAAGATTACAATTCCCAAGCAGAAATTGTTGGAGAAGTATTTTGCAAAGTTTTCTAATGTTTAAGTAGTAAATATTCTGGGAGTACCTTGGAGGTACCTGGAAATACATAGCAGTTTACAAGAAAAATAATTACCAGGCCTGCGTCAGCCTTCATAGATGCCTGTGCCTACACAACAAAGTTCCAATGCATAGCTATAAAAATCAACTCAGACCTCAGCTAAGGCTTTTTGAAATGTGTGTGTATAATTGACAAAACTGGTTGTCATAGGATTTTACTTTTCAGTAGTGTTTTATATGTGTACTGAATATAAAAGACAATACTGGAAGTTCTATCTTTTTATTAGTGCGGTACTGTAGTGGAGAGCATCTTACTAATTTTTTGTACCACTGCTGAAACAGCCTGTATCACATGCCTGCTGCGAGCTCTCAGAGGGACAGGATGTCACAGAGCTGTGCCAAGGTGGACTCACTGTATCTCAGGCTGCAGTACAGCTCACGGGTCCAGTTCTAGGACCTTTGGCAGAACTAGCAAATCTGGTTTTGATGCCCTGCCAACTGCCTCAGCCCCAACCACCATTTACAGCCCTTCAGCTGTGCTGACTCAAGAGCTAATGACACAACCATGCAAACAGTTGCACTGACACACTTGAGGAGGTTGCCAAACTGCAGAATAAAAGACTGCATCATTAGCCATAAAAAGGGCAAATAAATAAGTCTGATCAAATGGTTTTAGTTCAGTTTAGGAACAACAACTGAGATAATTTTAATATTGGCTAAACTGTTGTTGTAAAAATAAAATGTATTAAAAAATATTATCTTTATTATCTGTAGCTTCAAAGCTTTGTGTTATTTAGAAATATAGAAACAGTTTTATCTACTTGTCTTATAAGAATAAGGATTGTCACAGTAAACACATATTCCCTTTTCTTCCAAGAAAGTAGTAATGACAAACTGAAGAAACAAGACCAATTTTCAGCTTGTTTTGGAGAGGAATAGATGGAAGATTATGTTTTATAAAATTTTGGTGACTTCAGCAACATATAACTTAAGTAGTTGAGCTTTCAAGCTACTTGTATCTGCCAGACACCAGAAATAGCTGGAGAAATTTGTTTCAAAAGAAATACAATATTATTAGCTGTAGTACATTAGGATGATTAGTTAAAATGTAAATCTGCTTCTAGTACAATACCTGGTGGTGTTTCACAAAGCTTTTCAATTGTAGGAAGTGTTTCAATCAAAAGATCATCCTCTATTATGTTTAAATGAAACAAAACATTGCAAGAAATCAAAATATTTCAAGCAAAAATAGACATTATAGATGTTAAACAATTTAATATATAAAAAAATACTTCATAAATGATACCAAGGCTAAAGCATAAAAGAAATACAATTATGCATGTCTACAAGTTCACTTGGAACAAGACAATTATAGTCAACAATCCATTATTCAGAACAAATGGGGTAAGGGAAACATTGGATTGTGCAAAAGCCAAAAGAATACAGACAGTAGTGCAGAGTTGTCCTGGGTCTGGCAGGGATAGGGTTAATTCTCCCCAGGCTCCGGCAGGGACACAGGTATTCCATGCCATGTGAGCCATGCCCACCCTGAGCTGCCAGGGGAGGGGGCAGGAAGTCGCCACTTGGAGCGGGCTGGGGCATCCCAGGTCGGGTCGGTGAGCGGGTCCGGTTGGTGAGTGGCGGTTCCGTAATCGTGTTTGTATATTCCTCTATCCGTGTTATTGTTGTTGTTTTCTTGTTCCCTTTGCTGTTCTGTTAAACTGCCTTTGTCTCAACCCAAGAGTTTTGCCTTTTTCTTCCGATTCTTTCACATATTGGGAAGGCCCGAGCGAGCGGCACGTGGTTCTTTGTTGCCATCTGAGGCTAAACCACGACAGTCCTTTTTGGCGCCCAACGTGGGGCTCGAAGGGTTGAGATAATGACAAAAAATCCAACTGGAGCTTGGAAAAACGAATTTGTTGTATGCGTTTATTGTATTAGGTAAATAGTCGCTGGTCACCATGTTGCTTGGTTTGTTCTCATGGCTGGGTTATGTAAATTCCTATATGGCTTATGTACTCCCCGCAATGATGTTTGTTACTTCTGGGAGAGGGATGAGGATTATCATTCTGCTGTCCTGTGCGATATCAGCTTATGATATGATAACATCACTTGTTAGTTACTTTGGGGCGTTGATGTGGTATTGCTGTCCTCCCCGTACCTTGGGCACCGTCTCTCAGAATTTATTAATAATCACACCCAGTCTGTGGGGGAAACAGGGGGGGACACTTTCCCCAGCTCTTTTGCCTCCCTTTTCTCCTTTGGGTCAGGTATGACAGCTTTTGAGAATTTTGAATATCCTTGGGATGCTCAAACCAGCATGTTCCTAGTGTTATGTCTCCTGAATACGTTCCAGGTCTTGTTTAGGGCTAAATGACTTTTTAAGACTGCCACCCAGAGATCTGCCCTGAGGCTGGATAGTCAGGGGTGGCATGGCATGTGGGAGAACACGGGCAGGTACCTAGAGAGCTTCTCGCCTCCAGTGGTCTGGGACTTCACCCCTGAACAACTACAGGACCCTGACAGAGAGTAGAATATCTGAAGGGAAAATGCTGTGGCTATTCCAGAGAGGCACAACTCACCGCGCTGTGCTGGGCCCTGGCCAGTATCTACCAGGCACTGCTCAGTGTTACGCAGCACCCTCAGGGGGAAGAGATGGAAACCAGACCGACAGACACTGCGGCTACTGCAACCCCTGTGGTAGCCACTGCAGTTACTCCAACCCCCATAGCAGCCACTGCCACTGAACCAGGGAACCAGCCTGTGCCGGTATCAGTTGCCCCCATACAGAAGAAGTAGTACACAAAGAAATCAGTTCGCTTAGTAAGAGATGATGATGAACCAGGGCCATCACGAGAGCAGGAGGAAGAGGCAGAACCAGAGATACCCAATCCCTATCCTTGAGTGAGCTGCGGGATATGCGAAAAGATTTTAGCCGACTTTCAGGCGAGCACATTGTCACCTGGCTGCTTCGGTGCTGGGATAATGGGGCCAGAAGCCTGGAATTAGAGGGTAGGGAGGCCAGGCAGCTGGGATCCCTGTCTAGGGAAGGCGGCATTGACAAGGCGATTCGAAGAAGACCCAAGCCCTCAGCCTCTGGAAACGACTCCTGTCAGGCGTGAGGGAGAGGTACCCCTTCAGTGAGGATGTTGTATGTCAACCAAGCAAGTGGACCACCATGGAAAGAGGTATCCAGTACCTGAGAAAATTAGCCGTGCGGGAGATGATTTATTATGACCTGGACAATGCACAGTTACCCACAGACCCTGATGAGGTACAACGTGGTGGAACTTTCCATGTGGCGGAAGTTTGTACGGAGCACAGCATCGTCATATGCCAACTCACTGGCAGTAATGGAATGGAAAGGCAAAGAGGGACCAACGGTGGATGAGGTGGCTGGCCGGCTCCGGCGATATGAAGAAAATCTCTCTTCCCCCCTTGTCTCAGCTGTGGAGAAACTGTCGCGGAAGGTCCAGCAACTTGAAGGGAATATGTCCTACTCCCCACCTGTACGGGCCAGCATCTCAGCTATTAGAAGCAGGCATTTCCCCACTCAAGAGAGGGAGTACAGAGGGTACACACCACGAGGCACCCTGTGGTTCTACCTGCGTGACCACGGGGAGGACATGAGGAAGGGGGATGGACAACCTACTTGGATCCTGCGGACACGGGTACAGGAGATGCAAGGAAGGACAACCACAAAAGGGGATCCCTCCAGGAAAAGTGCTGCCCCGGTTTCCAGCGGGCAGTTCCCCAGACAGAGCAGAAGGCCTGATCTTGCTTCTGTTCCTCTTGAAGGAACTTCCAAGTCATTTCTGCAAGAAGTGAGTAATGGATACTCTGACCAGGATTAGAGGGGCCCTGCCTCTGGCCAGGTGGAGGAAAGGGACAACTGGGTTTATTGGACAGTGTGGATTCGATGGCCTGGCACATCAGACCCACAGGAGTATAAGGCTCTAGTGGACACGGGTGCACAGTGCACCCTAATACCATCAAGCTATAGAGGGGCAGAACCCATCTGTATTGCTGGGGTCACAGGGGGATCCCAAGAGTTGACTGTACTGGAGGCGGAAGTGAGCCTAACTGGGAATGAGTGGCAAAAGCATCCCATTGTGACTGGCCCAGAGGCTCCATGCATCCTTGGCATAGATTACCTCAGGAGAGGGTATTTTAAGGACCCAAAAGGGTACCGGTGGGCTTTTGGCATAGCTGCCTTGGAGACGGAGGAAGTTAAACAGTTGTCTACCTTGCCTGGTCTCTCGGAGGACCCTCCTGTTGTGGGGTTGTTGTGGGTCGAAGAACAGCAGGTGCCGATTGCTACCACAACGGTGCATCGGCGGCAATAGTGCACTAACCGAGACTCTCTGATTCCCATCCATGAGCTGATTCGTCAACTAGAGGTTCAAGGAGTGATCAGCAAGACTCGCTCACCCTTTAACAGTCCCATATGGCCGGTGCAAAAATCTAATGCAGAGTGGAGGCTAACTGTAGACTAGCGTGGCCTGAATGAAGTCACACCACCGGTGAGCGCTGCTGTGCCAGACATGCTAGAACTGCAGTACGAACTGGAGTCCAAGGCAGCCAAGTGGTATGCCACAATTGATATAGCGAATGCATTCTTCTCATTCCCTTTGGACTACGCTGGAACAGGGTGAAGCTCGAGAACATCTGCAGTACGTTGACAACATCATCGTATGGGGCAACACAGCAGAAGAAGTTTTTGAGAAAGGGAGTAAATTAGTCCAAATCCTTCTGAACGCTGGTTTTGCTATAAAACAAAGTAAGGTCAAGGGACCTGCGCAGGAGATCCAGTTTTTAGGAATAAAATGGCAAGATGGATGCCGTCAGATCCCAATGGATGTGATCAACAAAATAGCAGCTATGTCTCCACCAACTAGTAAAAAGGAAACACAAGCTTTCTTAGGCATTGTGGGTTTTTGGAGAATGCATATCCCAGATTACAGTCTAGTTGTAAGCCCTGTCTATCAAGTGACCTGGAAGAAGAATGACTTTAAATGGGGTCCTGAGCAACGACAAGCTTTTGAACAAATCAAACAGAAAATAGCCCATGCAGTGGCCCTGGGGCCAGTCTGGGCAGTGCAAGATGTTAAAAATGTGCTCTACACCGCAGCCAGGGAGAATGGCCCTGCCCGGAGCCTCTGGCAGAAAGCAGCAGGGGAGACCCGAGGTCGACCCCTAGGGTTTTGGAGTCGGGGATACAGGGGATCCGAAGCCCGCTACACTCCAACAGAAAAAGAGATATTGGCAGCATATGAAGGGGTTCGAGCTGCTTCGGAAGTAGTTGGTACAGAAGCACAGCTCCTCTTGGCACGTCGACTGCCGGTGCTGGGCTGGATGTTCAAAGAAAGGGTCCCCAACACACATCATGCAACTGATGCTACATGGAGTAAGTGGATTGCACTGATCACACAGCGAACTCGAATGGGAAACCCCAGTCGCCCAGGAATTCTGGAAGTGATCGTGGACTGGCCAGAAGGCAAGGATTTCGGAATGCCACCAGAGGAGGAGGTGACGCGTGCAGAAGAGGCCCCACCATATAATAAACTGCCAGAAAATGAGAAGAAATATGCCCTGTTCACTGATGGGTCCTGCCGCATTGTGGGAAAGCATCGAAAGTGGAAGGCTGCTGTGTGGAGTCCTATACGACAAGTTGCAGAAGCCAGTGAGGGATAAGGTGAATCGAGCCAGTTTGCAGAGGTGACAGCCATCCAGCTGGCTTTGGACATTGCCGAGCGAGAAAAAGGGCCAGTACTTGATCTCTACACTGATTCATGGAGGGTGGCAAATGCTCTGTGGGGGTGGTTACAGCAGTGGAAGCAGGGCAACTGGCAGCGCAGAGGCAAAGCCATCTGGGCTGCTGACCTATGGCAAGATATTGCTGCCCGGATAGAGAATCTGGTTGTGAAAGTACACCATGTAGATGCCCATGTACTGAAGAATACATGGAGGAACACCAAAGAATACCACGGAGGAACATCAGAACAACCAGCAGGTGGATTGGGCTGCTAGGATTGAAGTGGCTCAGGTGGATCTGGACTGGCAACATAAGGGTGGGCCCATGACACCTCAGGCCATCAAGGGAGAGATGCGACATATAGATGGGCTCGTGACCGAGGGGTGGACTTGACCATGGACACTATTGCACAGGTCATCCATGAATGTGAGACATGCGCTGCAATCAAGCAAGCCAAACGGTTAAAGCCTCTTTGGTATGGAGGATGATGGCTGAAATACAAATCTGGGGAGGCCTGGCAGATTGATTATATCAAACGGCCACAAACCCATCAAGGCAAGCGCTATGTGCTCACAATGGTGGAAGCAACCACTGGATGGCTGGAAACATACCCTGTGCCCCATGCCACTGCCTGGAACACTATCCTGGGCCTTGAAAAACAAGTCCTGTGGCGACATGGTACCCCAGAGAGAATTGAGTCGGACAACGGGACTCATTTCCGAAACAGCCTCATAGACACCTGGGCCAAAGAGCATGGCATTGAGTGGGTACATCACATCCCCTGTCACGCACCAGCCTCTGGGAAGACAGAACGATGCAATGGGCTGTTAAAAACTACACTGAGAGCAATGGGTGGTGGGACTTTAAAACATTGGGATGCACATCTAGCAAAGGCTACCTGGCTAGTTAACACCAGGGGATCTACCAATCGGGCTGGCCCTGCCCAATCAAAACCTCCACGTACCGTAGAAGGGGATAAAGTCCCCGTAGTGCACATGAAGAATATGTCAGGGAAGACAGTCTGGGTTAGTCCTGCCTCAGGCAAAGGCAGACCCATCCGTGGGATTGCTTTTGCCCAAGGACCTGGGTGCACTTGGTGGGTGATGTGGAAGGATGGGGAAGTCCGATGTGTACCTCATGGGGATCTGATTTTGGGTGAGAATAGCCAAGGAATCATATTGTGTGTTGTTAGGTGCTAAGTAACCCTGCCACTGTATGTCCTCATGACTATAATTGCTATCAGTTGTACTACAGTAAGAATCACCCAAATTAAGGACAGATGGACTTTGATGAAAAATTGAGCAAAGCACAGTGGTGATGGGATCAGAACTGACCTCAGCAGCTGGCGCCCAGCAACTTCTTCAAGATCTACATCTTCAGCCCATGGACTGTGTGCATGAGCCACACCGGGTACACCAGCCACAAGCTCCGAAAATACAGCATGCAACAGTCCAGCACCACCCAGCATCTCTCCTGCCCTGAGAGACTGTTCTAACAGATGGAGCCCAAAGCCATGGATTAAATGAACTCGCCAGACACTTTGGAGGGATGGCCCATAAACTAAGGGCATTACATCTGCATGAATATATATGTGTGTGTATATATATGAGACAGGGGAAAGTGGTGGCAATTCATTGGAACCTGTAAGATCTGGGCATGGCAAAAATGGTATGGAATAAGGGGTGGATAATGTCCTGGTTCCGGCAGGGATAGGGTTAATTCTCCCCCAGGCTCCAGCAGAGACACAGGTATTCCATGCCATGTGAGCCATGCCCACTCTGAGCTGCCAGGGGAGGGGGCAGGAAGTCACGCTTGGGAGCAGGCTGGTGTGTCCCAGTCCGGTCCCAGTCTGGTCGGGGAGCGGCAGTTCCGTAATCATGTTTGTATATTCCTCTGTCCATGTTATTGTTGTTGTTTTTCTTGTTCCCTTTGCTGTTCTGTTAAATTGCCTTTGTTTCAACCCACGAATTTTGCCTTTTTCTTCTGATTCTTCCCTGTATTGGGAAAGTTAGAGAGAGCGGCATGTGGTTCTTTGTTGCCGTCTGAGGCCAAACCATGACAAGAGTATATCCTCATGCCTGAAAATCATTCATCTGTCTGCACCATTCTTCCCACCGCTCCAGGACTATTTAATTCATACAGTCAGTGCAGATGGATCTGTCCTTGTTCATTTTTGCTAGGCCAGGTTAATAACTGTGTCAAGCCTTGGTGTCAGAACACACCTCCTTACCTCCTCCCTCATCTCACAATTTTGCTCTGTCACTGTCTCAAATAACACACACACAAAAAATGGGGCTATTGATGTTGCTGCCACCAAGGTCTGGTTCCTTGGCACCAGTGCTGAGACCTGAGGAAGTGAGCCTGTATGGACTCTGGCAACCAAAATATCAGTTATCTTTCTATGATGCTCCTCAGCATTTGGGAAACTGGTGGACACTAAACTAACTGTGCCTGCACTGCAGCAGCTAAGGCTAGGCAGACCTTACTTGCTTTGGTTCTGCACAGGATGGATCAGCTGCATTGCTTTCAACGCAGAACTCCTGCTAGAAGCTGTGCAGGTGCTCTTTTGAGATGCTAAGCCTGTGTGGGGAATCCTTGGCATCAGTAACATTCTTAGATCCATAGAGTGTTAACTCAAGAGCCTGATTTAACTTGGGACTAAAGTGGTAATAGTGTTCAGGAATGGAATTCTGCTACAGAAACAAATTAAAATGTCTTTTAAAAACCCCCACAAATAAACACACATTCCCAAGTCTCCTTGTTATTTGTTATAATCAAATATCATAAATGAAGGACTTTATTTTGAAAACACGAGAAAATCTTCTGAAATTAGTGGTAGCACAGGAAGACTGATTTGCTTTTCAACTTCATCTTTATTGTTTGGTTGATTGTTTTGCTTTTACTAAACACTGTTTAGCTTATATACTTTACTAATTTGAAGAAAAAGATGCATCAGTTGCATTTTTTTTTGAAACTGCAATTACAGGATAACAAACAAAAATATCATAAAAAGAACTAAATTTTGTGAACATTTATATTAATTTAAATTTATTACTATCCCAAAATATTTCTGTACATATACAATAACATCTTCTGAACAAATACATGATAACATTGTGCTTGATGAATGGATATACAAGCACACCAAATACAAATTCATGGAATATTTTAATTTTGAAAAATATTTCACTAAAGAACATGCCACAATTGGATCCATGGTCTAATCTAGTCAAATCCACTGTCCTGTCTCTGTGTCATTTAGAAGCAGATACTGCAAAAGATGCTTGAAGTACCTAGACTGGACTGACATGTGGAACAACTAACTCCAGGGAATGGTTTTCCTAACAGGTGGAACTTAGTGTCAGAATTATACAATTTCTAAAATGAGTTAAAATGGTTAATTTAACTTACCAACTGTAGGTGTGTTTGCTGCACTGAGGGAAGCAGAAGAGGATATTGAGGGAATGCTCTCTGCATGTGCCAAGGGAGCTGCAGGTTGTGGTCTTGAGGTAGAGGTCAATGGAGGGCTGAATGGCTTAGGCTAAACACAAGAGATCACAAGAGTATTACAGAGACAGAAAGTGGTTTTAAAAAGATGAAAAAAGACTGTAAATAGAAGAGTTCTTAATTTCATTCCCCAATCAATTTCATATTGTTTCTCAACATATTTCTTTTAATGCTTTATCTATCCTAGTTTTTAGCGTAAAACAGAGAACCCACATTTTCTATGGGATTCAATTCCATTATTTCATAGCTTATCATTATTAATTTTTTTTGCCTGGGTAGTTAAGTCTAATGTATTTGATTATATAACAGCCTGTAATTAATTGCGCTGTAACACAGTATCAGAACCTAAGCCTATAGCCCTGTGTACATGTGCAGCAAATGTGAATTTTCAGAGCTTAAGGAGAGCTACTAACAAACTGGAAGTGAGTCCAGCAGAGGGCAACTAAAATAGTTGAGGACTGGAGGACATGAGAGAGAGGGAGAGGCTGAAGGTAGGGCGGAGGGGCCAATATGCCGTCCTGACCCACTTCACAGGGAAGCCTGCGGCCTCCCTGGGGCACAGGTCAGGGATGTGTTGAACAAACTTCCTGCCCTAGTAAAGTCCTCTGACTATTACCCCCTCTTAGTATTTCAGGTGGGTACTGATGAAGTGGGTAGAAGGAGCCCAAAATCAATTAAAAGAGATTTTAGAGCCTTGGGGTGGCTGCTTAAGGGATCAGGAATGCAAGTTGTGTTCTCCTCTACCCCTTCAGTGGCAATCATGAATGAGGAAATTAACAGGAAGAGGCATCAGGTCAACTCGTGGCTCCAGGACTGGTGTTATCAGCAGGGCTTTGGGTTTTTTGATCACAGGCTGCTATATGAGTCACCTGGCCTGCTGGTGGCAGGTGGGATGCACCTGTCCCAGAAGGGGAAAAGAATTTTGGGGCAGGAGTTAGCAAGGCTCATTGACAGGGCTTTAAACTAGATATGAGGGGGGAAGGGGAGATAACTGGGCCTGTCAGGACTAAACCCAAGGGAGGCATGCCAGGGCTTGAAGGATGGTGGACTAGTGAGGACTCTCACTCTGCCATTTCATTTGAGAGAAGGGATAGATGTTTAGAAATCATGGAAGCACCTGGGAGGGGTCTGGTGGGAAATGGGGCCCACACTCACAAAAAGGTGCTGGAGTCACTGGCACATCTGAAGTGCATCTATACCAATGCACGCAGTATGCGCAACAAACAGGGGGAGCTTGAAGCCATGATGCACCAGGAAAACTATGACATAGTGGCTATCACAGAAACGTGGTGGGATGCCTCACATGACTGGAGTGCCACAATCGATGGCTACAAGCTCTTCAGGAGGGACAGACAGGAAAGGAGAGGCGGTGGAGTGGCCCTGTATGTTAGAGAATGCTATGAGAGCTCGGAAATCAAGTATAGTGATGATGGGGTGGAGAGTGTTTGGATTAGGTTAAGGGCTGATAAAGCTGATATCGCTGTGGGAGTCTGCTATAGACCTCCCGACCAAAGCAGTGAGGCAGATGAAGCTTTCTATAAGCAGCTGGGGGGAATCTCGCAGTCACTTGCTGTTGTTCTTGTGGGGGACTTCAACCTCCCGGCTCTCTGCTGGGAATACAACACAGCAGAGAGGGAACAATCCAGGAGGTTCCTGGAATGTGTGGAAGATAACTTCCTCACACAGCTGGTAAGTGAGCCGACCAGGGAAGGTGCCCTCCTGGACCTGCCTCTTGTGAACAGGGAAGAACATGTGGGGGAAGTAAAGGTTGGTGGCCGTCTAGGGCACAGTGATGATGAGATGATTGAGTTTTTGATTCTTGGGGAAACAAGGAGAGGGGTTAGTAAAACTGCCACCTTAGACTTCCGGAGGGCAAACTTTGACCTGTTCAGAAGACTGCTTGACAAAATCCCTTGGGAGGCTGCCCTGAAGGATATAGGAGCCCAGGAAGGCTGGACATACTTCAAGAGAGAAGTCTTAAAGGCACAGGAGGAGGCTGTCCCCGTGTGCCGAAAAACAAGTAGGTGGGGAAGGAGACCGGCCTGGCTAAATAGGGACCTTTGGCTGGACCTCAAGAACAAAAGGAGAGTCTATGACCTTTGGAAGAGGGGGCAGGTCTCTCATGAAGACTATAAGGATATAGCGAAGCTATGCAGGGAGAAAGTCAGGAGGGCCAAAGCGCAGCTAGAGCTCAACCTGGCTACAGCTGTTAAGGATAACAAAAAATGTTTCTATAAATTCATTAACAACAAGAGGAGGATTAGGGAAAATCTCCCTCCCTTACTGGATGCAGAGGGAAACATAGTCACAAAGGATGAGGAAAAGGCTGAGGTGCTCAATGCCTACTTTGCCTCAGTCTCTAGCAGTGGAACGAGCTGTTCCCTGGGCACCCAGCCTCGTGAGCTAGGAGACAGGGAGGGGAAGCTGAACGAGGTCATCACAATTAAAGAGGAAGTGATCAGTGACCTGCTACATCGCTTGGATGCACACAAGTCTATGGGACCGGATGGGTTACATCCAAGAGTGCTGAAAGAGTTGGCAGACGTGCTCGCCAAGCCACTTTCCACGATCTACCTGAAGTCATGGCTAACTGGGGAGGTCCCAATGGGCTGGAGGGTAGCAAATGTAGCACCCATCTACAAGAAAGGCAGAAAGGAGGATCCAGGAAACTATAGGCCTGTCAGTCTGTCTCGGGAGCAGGGAAGGTCATGGAGCAGATCATCTTGAGTGCCATTACAAGCCATATAAGGGACAAGCAGGGGATCAGGCCTAGTCAGCATGGGTTTATGAAAGGCAGGTCCTGCCTGACGAACCTGATCTCCTTCTATGACAAGATGACCCGATTATTGGATGAGGGAAAGGCTGTGGACATTGTCTACCTAGACTTTTGAAAAGCATTTGACACTGTCCCCCATAGAATTCTCATGGAAAAACTGGCTGCTCATGGCCTGGATGAGCATACGATCTGCTGGATCAAGCACTGGCTGGATGGGCGGTCCCAAAGAGTGGTGGTCAATGGAGTTAAATCCAGCTGGCGGCCGGTCACAAGTGGTGTCCCTCAGGGCTCAGTGTTGGGACCATTTCTGTTTAACATCTTTATTGATGACCTTGATAAGGACATAGAGTGTATCATCAGCAAGTTTGCAGATGACACGAAGCTAAGCGGGAGTGTTGCTCTGCATGAGGGTAGGGAGGCTCTACAGAGAGACTTGGATAGATTGGACAGATGGGCCAATGCTAATGGGATGAGCTTCAACAAGGCCAAGTGCTGGGTCCTGCACTTGGGCCACAACAACCCCATGCATCGCTACAGGCTTGGGGCAGTGTGGCTGGAGAGCTGCCTGGCAGAAAAGGACCTGGGGGTTCTAATTGACAAGCGGCTGAACATGAGCCAGCAGTGTGCCCAGGTGGCCAAGAGGGCCAATGGCATCCTGGCTTGTATTAGAAATAGTGTGACCAGCAGGAGGAGGGAGGTGATTGTCCCCCTGTACTCAGCACTGGTGAGGCCACACCTTGAGTATTGTGTCCAGTTCTGGGCACCTCAATACGAGAGAGATCTCGAGGTGCTGGAGCGAGTGCAGAGGAGGGCAACGAAGCTGGTGAAGGGCCTGCAGAATAAATCTTATGAGGAGCGATTGAAGGAGCTGGGACTGTTTAGTTTGAGGAAGAGGAGGCTGAGGGGAGACCTCATCGCTCTCTACAACTACTTGAAAGGCCATTGTAGAGAGGTTGGTGCTGGTCTCTTCTCACAGGTAATTAGCGATAGAACAAGAGGGAATGGGTTCAAGCTGCAGCAGGGTAGGTTTAGGCTGGACATTAGGAAAAAATTCTTCCCAGAAAGAGTGGTCAGACACTGGAATAGGCTGCCCAGGGAGGTGGTGGAGTCACCATCCCTGGATGTGTTTAAGACTCATTGAGATGTGGTGTTAGGGGATATGGTGTAAGGGAGAACTTTGTAGAGTGGGGTTGATGGTTGGACTCGATGATCCCAAGGGTCTTTTCCAACCTAAGCGATTCTATGATTCTATCATTCTGTGAAGGACCTGAGTTTGTTCATCCTGGAGAAGAGAAGCTTAAGGAGGGATCTACTAGCAGTCTTTCACTAGCTACAAAGAAGATGGAGTCAGGCTCTATTCAGAGGTGCAAAGGAAATTTCAGCTGAACATAGGGAAAAAAATTCCTTCTTGTAACCTGTGGTTAAGCCCTGGGACATGTTGCCCAAAGAGGTTGTGAGATCTCCCTCCCTGGAGATTTTCAAAACTCAGCACGTCCCTGAGCAAGCTGATGCAATTTTGAAGTTGTCCCTTCTTTGAGCAGGAGGTTGGCCTAGAGGAGATCTTTAAAAGTCCCTTCCACCCTAAATCTTTGGATAGTTTTATGATCCATTTAACTGTTATTAGTTTAAAAGAACTAATTATCATTTCAGGATTAATCTATCTAAAAGGTAATGGAACTACTGAAGCATCTATTTTGGTTGGGTAATTTTTTTTTATTTCGGTTCTGTCACACTTGCCACTGAGTATATGACTTTTATACACACTGAGGGAATTGTAAAAGGAGGTGATGTATAATGAAGACTACTCACAATCTTCCACTTGTATCCAGGTCATAGCCAATTTCTAACTTTGTAACTTTGTGCAGAATCATACTTTATAGCAGAACAGTACTGGCTAAATTCTTCTCTTTAATTCTGATGATATGAAGAACAGATTTCTTGGTCTAAGAACAATTACTACAATTTTATACTGGAATGAGAAAAGAATCTCAAAATGAACCCTATTCTGACCATATAAAATTACAGAAGAGCAAAAGAGTTAAACAATGTGTGCTGGTTTTGGCTGGGATAGAGTTAGTTTTCTTCACAGTCGTTAGTATGGGGCAATGTTTTGGATTTGTGCTGGAAACAGCATTGATAACACAGAGATGTTTTAGCTACTGCTGAGCAGCACTTACACAGAGTCAAGGCCTTTTCTGCTGCTCACCCCACCCCACCAGCGAGCAGGCTGGGGGTGCACAAGAGGTTGGGAGGGGACACAGCCGGGACAGCTGACCCCAACTGACCAAAGGGATATTCCAGACCATATGACGTCATGCTCAGCATATAAAGCTGGGGGAAGGAGAAGGAAGGGGGGACGTTCGGAGCGATGGCGTTTGTCTTCCCAAGTCACTGTTATGCGTGATGGAGCCCTGCTTTCCTGGAGATGGCTGAACACCTGCCTGCCGATGGGAAGCAGGGAATGAATGCCTTGTTTTGCTTTGCTTGCCTCCGTGGCTTTTGCTCTACCTATTAAACCATCTTTATCTCAACCCACGAGTTTTCTCACTTTTACCCTTCCGATTCTCTCCCCCATCCCAATTGGGGGGAGTGAGCGAGTGGCTGCATGGGGCTTAGTTGTTGGCTGGAGTTAAACCACGACAGAATGTTTCAGTTTGGTCAAAGCATAAGACCAGAATTTTTTCCATAACAAGAATATGGTGAAAGTATCTTGCTACTTTGAAAGACAGTAAGAGGATCTTACCATGGTAAAATGTTTCCAAGTCAGCAAGTCAAATGAAACCCAAAGAATCATAATATTCATAGAAGAGATTAAGCATGGCTTGATCTGATGTGCTCTCTGGGTATTTGCATTCTTTGCCACATTCCTTATCTGCAGGTGGATCTGCACTGCAAGCAGTGAGCAGAGATGCAGGCAGCATGCAACCTCTCACTATCCTGATGGGCAGCTGCTGCAATTTGCCACCTCCCTTCTCCATCAACCAGCACCAAGGGCAGGGCAAAGTCACAGCAGGGCTACTTGTGTCAGCACACAACTGATAAAGATCTACTTAATACCACTCATTCCCCAAAGCTTTGGTGATATCCCTAAATCAATGGAGTTTTGTTAATAACTTCGCTAGTATTTCACATTTTGAAAACTTTAATCTCACACATATGCTATCCTTTAATTTTGAAGTTATTGATTTGTTCATTTAAAAGCATTCAGCTGATGCAAAATTTATGTTTTGGACCTTTTTAGTTCAGTTAAGAATTATTTTATTATAGTAACATGTTTATCAAGAACAACTTCCATGCCTATCCAGCAACGATGAAAATCTGAGTATGTGATTCCTTGAACATTGGCTGGAGAGTAATTCCACTGTAACAGTGTAAATGATATATCTGAAATTGAGTTAAAATCAAGAATTAAAAAAATAAAAAATTAATACATACTATTTCATTAATTCCACTAAGTTTCCCTGTAGACAACTTTGGTCTTGAAGCAGGCCTTGGAGGGGGTACAATGGTGCCTACAGAAAGAGGAGTTGTGGGCCTTGCTGAAAGAGAGCAAATTTAAGGAAATCAATATTAGAAAGGTCACACTGAACATAAATATATGCTCACTTGAATAGAATAACTGGAAGTTATGTTTCTATTAAAAGTTCTTATTTTACAAGCTCCATTTTGTAAGATTTACTACTAATCATAACTGTTTTTAAAATAGGGCCATGTGATACCCTGAGAAGTGACTCTAAAAATTGCATCATGGGCTTTCTCATTGCTCTCAAATGATTTTATACTAACTATTCTCAGAGGTTTGTATGTAAAAAGATGGCTTTACCTGAGTTCCTTCTTATGTATAGTCTATATGAATTCAGAATACAGGACAGTCTTTCATGTCTCACCACAAATAGAAAATTCAGTGGAAATTCATATTTTGTCCTGGCTGACAACTGCATAACTCTGTTTACATCAAATTGTGCCCTCTGAAACCCCACTGACCCACTGACTATACACCAGTATAACAGACAAATTACTTTGTTGATTGCAAGAACACAGTAACTCCATGTTATCACTTAGCTGAGCTATCAGAAGTAAAAAGCAGTTAAAAAAATACTGCCCTCATGTCATTCTAAACCTAACAGACACAACTGACAGATGGTGGCAGCAATACAAAGATGGCACTTTTACATAGACACTTTTCCAAATAGAACTGTACTTCAAAATAAATGTTAGATGCTATCCAGTGAGTATGACGGATCTAAAATCATCCTGGTTTGGGGTGGAGCAGAGCCCACTTTCTGTTCAGGGAGAGAGGCTCTTGCTCTTACTCGTTGCTGTGGCAACCAGGGTCAGCTGACCTGGTTGTTTACCCCATGGAGGGGTTGCACCTGTGGGGAGGAGTGGACAGGTCAGGTGACCCAAGCTGACCAATCGGGTATTCCAGCCCATCTGCCATGCTCAGGATAAAAGCTGAGGGAGGAAAGGGTTAGGTGCTTCTTCAATGGCTCATGTTTGAAGAGGACTTTGTCTGCCTTGGATTCCAGTCTGTGCTTTCTGAGTTTAGATCTGGAACCAAGTTCCTGTCTGTTGTTGAGTCCGGTCTGGAAATTCCCCAGTGCCTGCTGGTGGCGTTTTCCTGGGATCTTGGTGTATTTATTGTATGTATTTCATTATTTCCTTTTTACTTTATTATTCATAATTCATTAAGGTAGTTTAGTTTTTTTATAAACTCATAAATCTCTTTATGTCTTCTCTTCCTCTCCTTGGAGTGAGAGGTGGGGGAGAGCATCTGTTGTCTTGTCATTGGCCATCCTGGCCCAAACTGTGACAAAAATTAACTTTGAAGTAGACTGAAACCCTAATATATGACTTTGCTGTTGCTGCACATCCTATCATCTCTCTCAAATTATCCTGAATGGTTCTTTTTCAATTAAATAAGTTAATGTTACTTAAAAATGTAACTTTTAAGTATGGAGTTTTCTCAGGCATTCAGTATAACTCTGCCATCATTGAAGTATGGGAGTTTCATCACTGACTTGGGAAGAAAGAAATTAGGCTAATAATGACCACATCTACCTTAAGAGTTGCAAACTCAAATATCCCAAAATAAATTCACTTCTGAAATATCAGTCACTCCTTTAAAATTCTTGTTGTGCCCCAGGAAGACAGTACATGCTAAACATTGAGCAGTCTGCTGTAGTATCGCAGGTATGTAGTGAGTTATGGCCCCCTTGCCCAAATGCACTTTTCCTTTGCCCTCTTAGTATGTAGCATTACCATGATATCATCCATGCTTCAAAATATTGTGTGTTAAAAAGGAACAGTTTTAAATCCAATTTCCTTAACTTTATTTAATCTGAAAACATGTATACATTCCTATTTCTAGGAAAGCTCTGCACAGTTAAGAAAAAATAATGCCTTTAAATAATTAGAACTTTTCTTATTTCAAGCTGAGTATTTCACTGTATAACTTTGAAGGAAGTTGGTGCTAACAAGCAGTTTAGTACATTCTAAGTAAAAATATGAGTTAATTTTAACTTCAGGTGAGCAATAATAACAAAAAGAAAAATCAGTCCAAAGCTTGCTTTTTTGAGTCAATTAGCAAAGAGCAGTACACAATGCATGCTTGCCATTTGTATAAACACAAGAAGACAAACTATAGTCCAGTAGCGCTGAAGATGATACAGAAGAAATTTCAACAGCAGTGCTAGTTTCTTCAATGAATAATTGCTCATGGCATAGAGTATTATTGAAAAGGTCACTTTGATTCCCCAGGAGCACAGCTGTTGGAAGAATTCCCAAGCAAAGCAGAAGAGGCAAGGCCGGCATTTTCAGTTTTAAAATGCAATCTTTGGGGCTCCTTGTCTGCGCTTGTGTGTCTAATTGTAAGAAGTTCATCAGCAGAGGAAATCCACTGACTCTGAGACGGCAAAACAGAGGATAAAGTACTGGTACTCCCTGATGGTGCTGCCGTAACACCAGATTTGCAACCAACTGGGGGGAGTGAGCAAGCGGCTGCGTGGTTCTAGCTGCTGGATGGGATTAAACCACGACAGTGAGGAAGAGATAATCTAATGATTTCTCTAAACTAGATTTGTCATAAAATATAACTTTTAAGGAACATGAATTTGTCGTGGAGGAATAAGTTCCACTTAAAACCCTAAGGGTTATGTAGCTATGCTGGTTGCTGCTAAAAGGACATTACTAAGGCCAAGAAGAATTAGCATTAGTCATAAAGAATTTTCCCATTGATATATGTACTCTTTCCTTCTGTTCTTCAATCTGTATGATCAAGTACAGATGAAAACAGTTAGAAAGCCATGATCATGAACAAAGAAGTAAGGTCTATTATAATTTTTGGAATAGGAATACCTAGCTAAAAGAAACAGTGAATGCTTCCTTTCTCAGGCACACGGGAGAAGAGTTTCTACATTAAGACAGTAGGGTTTGGAAAATAGACATGCAGTAGGTAGACTGAAGAGAACTATGAAACAGCGTACCTGCTACTGTTAGTAAATAGTAGATTCCACCTTAAATCCCCTGAGATAATCAATGTAAATACTTTTAGTAAGCAGGTCCTAACATAGCCATAATATCCATTTTTGTTTTGGTCTGTCCTTCCTCTTTCTGAACTAGTTTCTTAACATCTTCCGCTCTTAACCTCTTCAACATACATACCCACTCACATGTTATTTTGCCTCCCTCTCCCTCACTGCCTTTTGAATGTAAAAATCAATATTGCCTATTTTTGTAAACTCCCCCCCCAAGACCAAGTTTCAGGAAAGCCTGCCAGTGTCCTGCCCACACTAATATCTTCCCAAATCCTGCACCCAAAATTCCCACGCAGTATCTGCCCCCTCCCCTCCCCCTCCCATACTCCTTGGCCCTCACTCTTCCTCCCAATACACCTACTCTCAGGTGGTGCCAGGAACTCCCCCTTAATTCCAGTCTCAGTCCTGCCATTTTTCTCCCACTCCCCTTGCATTATGCCCACACATCTCCTAACAGATTCATTGTTTCCTACAAGAAACAAATTCCTCACAACAAAGCTCCACAGTGGCTTTGTACTACATAGCTCAACAGACTTTCCTGGAAAGAAGAAACCCATCCATATTCACAGTACAAGTTCAGCATCTCTCGGGTGCTCTGACAACCTCCATTAAATTTCCCAACTTTACCAAGGATTATATTCCTCTTCCAGCATAGATGATGATCATTTTTTGTAAAGGGAGAGAAGGAGAGAAAAAAGACAAAAGCAAGATAGAATTTTCCTAAGGTTTCTAGTGTTCCCTCTTCCCCCTTGCTCCCTAGCTTGAAAGCCTGACATACTGTACCCTGAGTTGTGTATTACTCATAACAAAATCATTTCAATAGACAAGGCACATCCCCTTGCAATCACTAAAAAAGCAACAACAGAACATCCTGAAGAATACGCAGAAAACGTTTTCTACTATCAAATATTTTACCTGAGGAGGATGAAGATGCCAAGGAGGCTGAAGAGGAAGATTCAAGAGAACTGCTAAAGAGTGGATCCCATGCTAGAAGGTCATTGTTCCCCTTTCTATAGTAAGAGTTACAATTGAAATATTAATGAAAGATGTATAGACTCGTAAAAATAAAATTACAATTTTGGTAATTAATCTTCTGTATTAGTTAGTCTTTGCATCTAAAAATTACAAATTGCAAGTCAACGAACAGATTTACAAATAAGGAAACTATCTGAACTGATACCTTGGTGCAAGTTTGTGTGTGGATATATTTCATAATGTCAGTAAATTATTTTCATTTTCAACAAGACATACGTCTACAAATCAATTTGTTTCAGTATATACATATATAAGCAATGTATATAGACCCGTCCAAATTTGGGGCTTGTAATCTTAAACACATTACAATGGAACACTATATGATGGAAACTAAATCCATCTTATTTAAAACCTGACATTTTAATAAAAAACAGTATTTTGTAATCCCGTAATTATAAATATCCATTGAGACAGCTCACAATGAAGCAAATGCATTAGAAGGGAAAAACAAGGGGGTTGGAAGGGATCTTTGGAGATCATCTAGTCCAACCCCCTCCTGCCAAAGCAGGGTCACCTAGAGCAGGTTGCACAGGAATGCGTCCAGGCAGGTTTTGAATATCTCCAGAGAAGGAGACTCCACCAACTCTCTGGGCAGCCTGCGCCAGTGCTCTGCCACCCTCAAAGTAAAGAAGTTTTTCCTCATGTTGAGATGGAATTTCCTGTGTTCCAGCTTGTGTCCGTTGCCCCTTGTCCTGTCACCAGGCACCACTGAGAAGAGCCTGACCCCATCCTCTTAACACCCGTCCTTTAGAAATATACAAGCATTGATGAGATCCCCCCTCAGTCTTCTCTTCTCCAGGCTAAACAGACCTAGGTCTCTCAGCCTTTCCTCATAAGAGAGGTGCTCCAGTCCCTTGATCATCTTTGTAGCCCTCCGCTGGACTCTCTCCAGTAGTTCCCTGTCCTCCTTGAACTGGGGGCCCCAGAACTGGACACAGTACTCCAGATGTGGCCTCACCAGGGCAGAGTAGAGAGGGAAGATGACCTCCCTTGACCTGCTGGCCACACTCTTCTTGATGCACCCCAGGAGACCATCGGCCTTCTTGGTCACAAGGGCACATTGCTGGCTCATGGTCATCCTGTTGTCCACCAGGACTCCCATGTGCCTCTCTACAAAGCTGCTTTCCAGCAGGTGAACCCCTGACCTATACCAGTGTGTGGGGCTATTCCTCCTTAGGTACAGGACTCTACACTTGCCCTTGTTGAATTTCATTAGGTTCCTCTTTGCCCAACTCTCCAGCCTGTCCAGGTCTCTCTGTATGGCGGCACAGCCTTCTGGTGTGTCAGCCACCCCTCCCAGCTTTGTGTCATCAGCAATCTTGCTGAGGGTGCACTCCATCCCCTCATCCAGGTCATTGGTGAATATGTTGAACAGGACTGGACCCAGTACTGACCCCTGGGGAACACCACTCATCACTGACCTCCAACTAGACTCTGTGCCCCTAATCACGACCCTCCGAGCTCTGTCTTTCAACCAGTTATCTATCCACCTTACTGTCCATTCATCTAGCCCACTCTTCCTAAGCTTCCCTATGAGGATGCTGTGGGAGATGGTGTCAAAAGCCTTGCTGAAGTCAAGGTAGACAACATCCACTGCTCTCCCCTCATCCACCCAGCCAGTCATGCCATCATAGAAGGCTATCAGATTGGTCAAGCATGATTTCCCCTTGGTGAATCCATGTTGATCGCTCCCAATGACCTTCTTTTCTTCTACATGCTTAGAGATCTCCATTGTTACATATTTCCAATGAGTCTCAGAGTCTTAGATCAAAATAAGATCAAATTCCCCCAAAACTACACTTGCTATAATTGTAGAAGTTGAACTTACTCATTAGCTGGAGTAGAAAGCTTTGATTTTGTTAACTCTTCACCTAAGCAAAAGACACAGTATTATCACCACTCTAAAATAAAAATCTTTCGGCTTCATTATAAAAAGATAGTAAGTGTTAATTGTTACAGTTCAAAACTTATTATGAATTATTGAAATGGAAAAGAGAAAATGCATTATCTCTGATAATATAAATTCAGATACTCCTGAAATACCTTCTAAAAGGAAAGGACTAAACAGAGCAATGCATTTCAAGAGAAAGTGTTGGTCACTTGAAATTTCTTCCTTAAATTATACTGTTTACATTAATGTTATTCTTCAGGAAGCCTGGCTTGGTTTCCCACTGAGAAAAACCCTAAAGGATAGAGACTAATGCCGTATCCTCGATCTCCATGGCCGTGTTTGGTGTTTTTGACTATAAAACAGAGAGAGTGCGTGCTTTGCTATTTTGTGGATGATACTCAACTTGAGCAGGTGGAAGGGTTTTAAGAACTTACACAAGTCATTTCCATGGGAATCCCCCCCCACCACCACCTTTGGCTCTTGGACTTGTTCCTCATCACTGTCACAGACAGCCTCATCTGTTTCCCAGAACGGGGAACAGCTGCGTATACAGAAAAAGAAGAGGTCTTTGGGTGGATTCTACTAGCTGCTTTGAAATTTTGACCAAATAACTTAATTTTGTCCTTTGAATTTACTGTGAGTAGTTCAAAGGCAAATATCATAAAGATACCTAGAACTGACAAGAGAAATATTTTTTCTACTTAAAATACAAATACTTAATAAGTTTATTTCTTCAACAAGAAAATATTTTCATGCTATGTTAAAAAAATAACAAAAAGAGACTAAAAGCTAAATATTCACACTTACCGGATGAATTTTGATTCATTTGTGACTGAAACAGAAAAAAACAAACCCATAAGAATAAATTCTTTAACAGCTGTCAAATAAAATACTTAACAGTCCCAGAGTTCCTATTTTCCCCCCGGCTTTCCATGCGATATTTTGCTTTCAATGCCAAGCAGAACATTCTGGAGCTTGCAGAAGACCAGAACATGAGCCAGGACAGAGCAACTAGTGCATGCCTGCCACACCGGTAAGAAAAGGCTAGAATGAAGACTGCAGAGCTGACAAAGGTAACAGTACGACTAAATCCCTTGACAGGCTGGTCCAGTAAAATTAAACAGCTTTTATATCACATGGTATGCCAGACAAGTAAGAATAGAAACATTCCTAAGGTTTTCCTAATAAATTTCTCACATACTAAACTTACTTGGTTTTAATATAAAAATGTGAATAAAAAGCCATTCTGTACTTACAGAACTGCATTTCTGCTTTCAAAACGTGGGGAGAAAAAAGAAAAATCATCATTAATATTTTAATATGCATAATATTTTCCTTAAAATCAGAGACATCTATTTTCTGATCTGAATACTGTACTAGTATATTTTAATACTATTTATTTGTAATATCATCCCACGGTATAAACGATCATTTTGTGGTTTGGCAGAATACATACAATAAAGCTGCACTGTAAAAGTTATATGCATCCACATTATATGATCTGTTTTAAAGATTTGTATATTATTGAATACAAATTAGTAAACTATGTTAAAAGCCATGCTCAGCTAACTCCGTATGTATTCAAATGTCTTGTGGTGGCAACACCAGAAAGACAAGGACTGAGCACTCCCAAAACTCAAAGTAAAGTTACAATCTGAGAAGGGAGAATTACTTAACATTACGTTGCAATAAAGTGTATCAAAGATGACCTAGTGCACAAGAAAAAAAGAATCATTGAATTTGAACCTAGAATAAATTCTGAACAGTAAAATATATGTTAACACAAAAGATTCCTTACCACTTTTCTTCTCTACTCATTAAAAATACAAGGAACAAAATTACTTACAGATATTGCTGGAGAAAGAGCAATATTCCCTATAGATACTTTTAATTCATCCAAGGAAGGCATGGTATATTGAGAGCTATTATTTGACTGGACAGGTTTTATTTCTACATGGAACCTCCTGGGTTCATCATCTTCAGAGTCAGAATCACCGGATGAATAGAAATGGTTCTCTTTGGTATGTTTTTCTCAGTTAAGGTGGAAATACTTCAAATTCATCTGTTTAACCTGTTTCATACTTACTCTCTACATGTCGTGGTTTAGCCTCAGACGGCAACAAAGAACCACGTGCCGCTCACTCGTGCCTTCCTAATACAGGAAGAATCGTAAGAAAAGGCAAGACTCTTGGGTTGAGACAAAGGCAGTTTAACAGAACAGCAAAGGGAAAACCACAACCACCACAACCACCACAACCACCACAACCACCACAACCACCACAACCACCACAACCACCACAACCACCACAACCACCACAACCACCACAACCACCACAACCACCACAACCACCACAACCACCACAACCACCACTACTACTACTTACGGAACCACCACTCATCACTGCTCGCCGGCCAGACCCAGGCCGCCCCAGCCCGCTTTTAAGCAGCAACTTCCTGCCCCCTCCCCCGGCAGCTCAGGGTGGGCGTGGCTCACATGGCATGGAATACCAGGAAAAGTTAACCCTATCCCCACCGGAACCAGGACACTACAAAATGCTCATATTAAGTAAACACCACAGATAAACAATGCTGCCTAAGCTCTTTGTGTGCTTATACAGACACTTCAATTATATCCACTGTCCAATATTCACAACTCAGAGTTAAAATTTAGGTTTTATATTCCATTCATCTTCTTAATGGTATTCTGTTGTCAAAGGCATGATGTCATATAACTGAACAACTGCATATTTGAAAGCATCAGGATAAATGAAAGATTCTACAGTAGCAACACTTAAATTTATGTTTTGTATATGTTTTATGTTAAATTTATGATTTTTAAGACTCAACGAAGCATTCTAATGCATGTATGCATTGTAGAAATCCTTGTAAACCAAGTGAGGGAAAGTCCTAGCCTTTTTAATTAGCAATGAAATGCCCATGGTACCTGTACCAAGTATAACAGTAGAGGAAGCAGCAGAGGAAGCAGCAGCCACCATTACTTGCCCTTTTTGCAGAGGCACTGAAAATTTTTCAACAAAGGATGCCAGTTACACAGTAAACTAAACCCCATCATCCGCTTAAAGCACTGTCATCCTTGGCTAAAAAGGAATCACAATGACAACTCAGCCCTCAAAATAAGCAAAATATACAGATGAATTTAGCCTGGGTTCTTTATATGCACAGGAACTGCACTCAACAAAAGCTCTGAAAGGCCTATGCTAAGTCTTAAAAGATGCAGATGTTTTAACAAGAAACAAATTGAAAATTTTCCTCTGCTGAAACATAAAAGTGTCTTGCCACCTAGGGGGAGCATACATATTCTATACCTCACTTCTGTTATTTTTACTTGGAAATAGGCCAGCCATTTGAATGAAATCTCTTCAAACTATTCCCTGACAAATATTAAAACCCTGAACCCTAAAGACATTCCAAATCCAATTCAACTGAAAGAAACAGTGAGATGTGGTGAGGAAAAAGTCAAACGTCTTCATCTTTTGCCATACCCTGAGGCAAAGGCAGCAGGAAGAGGCTCTATCAGAAGTGGATGTCCCACTTCCCTCCTGTCACCAGGCAGAAGGAGAGGACTCAAGGGATAAGGGGGAGTGGAGTCAGATCCCTCCTCGGAGAGGTAAGCGAAACCTCTCACGGCCCCCCTCACCATCCCAACTGCCCTTACGTAATAGGTATGAGGCTCTGGAAATTGAGGACCAGGCGATTGAGGATGGAGAAGCTGATCCATCCAGTGTAATGCCCAGTGCTAGTCACTCACCCCCACGCCTCAGGACGTCCTCAACAAAGAAAGAAAGAAGGGTTATTGTGGTAGGTGACTCCCTTCTGAGAGGAACAGAGGGCCCTATTTGTAGACCGGACCCATCCCACAGGGAAGTCAGCTGCCTCCCTGGGGCCAGAATTAAGGACATACGGAGGAAACTCCCTTCCCTGGTCCAGTCATCAGATTACTATCCGCTACTGATATTTCAGGTGGGCAGTGACGAAGTAGGTACCAGAAGTCTGAGGGCAATGAAGAATGACTTTAGGGGCCTGGGACGGCTGGTTAAGGGATCGGGAGCACAAATAGTGTTCTCCTCTATCCCACCATTTGCAGGGGTAGACGAGGGGATAAATAGGAGGAGCCAGCAAATTAACTCCTGGCTCCGAGACTGGTGCGTCCGGCAGGACTTTGGCTTTTTTGAACGTGGGCTGATCTACAGGAAACCAGGCATGCTGGCATCAGGCGGGGGAAGCCTAACCCGAAGGGGAAGAAAGAGACTGGGACAAGAATTAGCAGGGCTTATCCATAAGGCTTTAAACTAGGTTTGATGGGGGATGGGGACGAAACCAGGATCACAAAAGTGGTGCCTGGGAGCAACATAGCAGTGCTCATGGGTAAAAGTGATAGCAAGGTCTTGCAGCCTGTCTCAGCGATGGTGGGGGATAGTGAATTGTGTGGCAGCATAGACACAAGGAGTAGTGATAATTTGGTAACTACAGTAGTGTCCGAGAATGATCAGGTGCAAATCAGGGCCTGTCCCCCCAAGAAAGTGGCAGGACAATTAACCCAACTGAAGTGCATCTACACTAATGCACGCAGCATGGGGAATAAGCAGGACGAGCTGGAGGCCATCATGCAGCAGGGAAACTATGATGTGGTTGCCATCACGGAAACATGGTGGGAAGACACACACAAGTGGAGTGCTGTAATTGATGGCTACCAGCTTTTCAGAAGAGATAGGCAAGGGAAGAGAGGTGGTGGGGTGGCCCTCTATGTTAGGGGTGGTTTTGAATGTCTAGAACTCAACAGTGTGAATGACAGTGTTGAGTGTGTATGGATAAAAATCAAGGGGAAGGCCAACAAGGCAGACATCGTGATGGGAGTTTGTTATAGACCCCCTAATCAGGATGTAGAAACCGATGAAGTATTCTATAAGCGGCTGGCAGAGGTCTCGCGATCATCTGCCCTTGTTCTTGTGGGGGATTTCAACTTCCCGAATGTCCGCTGGGAATACTACACAGCAGAGAGGGAACAGTCCCGGAGGTTCCTGGAGTGTGTGGAAGACAACTTCCTAACACAGCTGGTGAAGGAACCTACTAGGGGAAGTGCCCTACTGGACCTACTGTTTGTTAACAGAGAAGGTCTTGTGGGGGATGTAAAGGTTGGAGGTCGTCTTGGGCACAGTGACCATGAAATGGTAGAATTTTCAATTCTTGTTGAGGCAAGGCAGGGAGCCAGCAGAACTGCCACCTTGGATTTCCGAAGGGCAGACTTTAGCCCGTTTAGGAGCATGGTTGAGAGTGTCCCTTGGGAGGCAGTTTTGAAGAGCAAAGGTGCCCAGGAAGGCTGGTCATACTTCAAGCAGGTGCTCTTAGAAGCACAGGAGAAGGCCATCCCCATGTCTCGAAAAACGAGCCGACGGGGAAGAAGGCCAGCCTGGCTAAATAGAGAGCTTTGGCTGGACCTCGGGGAAAAAAGGAAGGCTTACATTCTCTGGAAAAAGGGATTGGCAACTTATGAGGATTATCAAGATATAACAAAGCTATGCAGGGGGAAGATTAGAAGGGCCAAAGCTCAATCAGAACTCAGCTTGGCCACTGCAGTTAAAGACAACAAGAAGAGATTTTTCCAGTATATCAACAGAAAAAGGAAGACTAGGGAAAATATAGGTCCACTGATGAATGAGACGGGTGCCCTAGTGGTGGAAGACACAGAGAAGGCAGAGCTACTGAATGCCTTCTTTTCTTTGGTCTTCACTGATAAAGCCGTCCCTCACGAATCCCATACCCTGGAGGCAAGGAGGAAGGTCAGGAGAGAGGAAGACTTTCCCTTATTTGAGGAGGACTGGGTCAGAGACCACTTGGCCAAGCTGGACATTCATAAGTCCATGGGCCCTGACGGGATGCACCCGCGAGTGCTGAGAGAGCTGGCAGATGTTATCGCTAGACCACTCTCCATTGTCTTTGCAAGGTCATGGGGAACAGGAGAGGTGCCTGAGGACTGGAGGAAGGCTAACGTCACTCCAATCTTTAAAAAAGGCAAGAAGGAGGACCCAGGGAACTACAGACTGGTTAGTCTCACCTCTGTCCCTGGGAAGGTAATGGAGCGACTCATTCTGGATGTCGTCTCCAAACACGTAGAGGAACAGGAAGTTATTGGAAGTGGTCAGCATGGATTTACCAAGGGCAAATCATGCCTGACCAATCTGATAGCTTTCTATGATGTTATAACGGGTTGGCTGGATGAGGGGAGAGCCGTAGATGTCATCTACCTTGACCTTAGCAAGGCTTTTGACACTGTCTCCCATAACATCCTCATTAGGAAGCTGAGGAAGTATGGGCTAGATGAGGTGACAGTGAGGTGGATCGAGAGCTGGCTGTGTGACAGAACTTAGAGGGTTGTGATCAGCGGCACAGAGTCCAGTTGGAGGCCTGTAACGAGTGGTGTCCCTCAGGGGTCAATACTTGGTCCAATTTTGTTCAATATATTCATTAATGACCTAGATGAGGGGACAGAGTGTATCCTCAGCAAGTTTGCTGATGATACCAAGCTGGGAGGGGTGGCCGACACTCCAGAGGGCCGTGCTGCCATCCAGCGTGACCTGGACAGGCTGGAGAGCTGGGCAGAGAAGAACCTAATGAGGTTCAACAAAAGCAAGTGTAAGGTCCTGCACCTGGGAAGGAAGAATGCTAAGCACCAGTATAGGTTAGGGGCGGACATGCTGGGAAGCAGCTCTGAGGAGAAGGACCTGGGGGTCCTAGTAGACAGCAAATTATCCATGAGCCAGCAGTGTGCCCTTGTCGCCAAGAAGGCCAATGGCATCCTGGGCTGCATAGGGAAGACTGTGGCCAGTAGGTCGAGGGAGGTCATTCTCCCCCTCTACTCTGCACTGGTGAGGCCACAACTGGAGTACTGTGTCCAGTTTTGGGCTCCCCAGTTCAAGAGGGACAGGGAACTACTGGAGCGAGTCCAGTGTAGGGCAACCAAGATGATTATGGGACTGGAGCACCTCCCTTATGAGGAAAGGCTGAAAGAGCTGGGACTCTTTAGCCTGGAGAAGAGAAGGTTGAGGGGGGACCTGATTAATGTTTACAAGTACCTAAAGGGTGGGTTTAAGGAGGACGGAGCCAGGCTCTTTTCAATGGTTCCCAGTGACAAGACAAGGGGCAATGGGCACAAGCTAGAACATAGGAAGTTCCGTTCAAATACACGGAAAAACTTCTTTGCAGTGAGGGTGACAGAGCACTGGAACAGGCTGCCCAGGGAGGGTGTGGAGTCCCCTTCTCTGGAGATTTTCAAGACCCACCTGGATGCAGCCCTGAGGGATGTGCTTTAGGCAATCCTGCTCTAGCAGGGGAGTTGGACTAGATGATCTCTAGAGGTCCCTTCCAACTCTGAAGATTCCGTGATTCTGTGATTCCGTGATTCCATGATCTTACAGGCTATCTGTTCCTCAAAATGAATCACATCTGGAAAAGAAAATTTTAAAAGACAAGCCATTTTTCATTTCACCAAAAGATTTATTGCCTTGAAAGTTATCACCGAGTTTCAAGATTCATTTCCTATGAATCAGGTGGCTCTTGTAAAGTGGCATGAGCCGACCGCTGAAGTATTAAGTCTATTAAACAGCTACTGACAAAGAACAGTTTAGACCTGAATGGCATGAACTGAAAGGTCAGTCAGTAATTTTTAGGATGAGTGTTTTTCCAACACTTAAGACTGGCCTTATTAGACTGACTGCCATTATGGTAAAATAATGCCCTCCAACAAATCATCTTAAGAGTTCCCATCAACAGAATAAATATCCACTCTTGGAGGCTAAGGGAGGAAAAGAGGAAGGGAACTGATGCCTTCGTGAATCCAGTCAAGATTTTCAGAAGCTGAAGTACTATCTGGCTGACAGGAATTGCAAACCACTGAGCTTCTTCACTGGATGTATAGACTTTTCTATTGCTTCATGACAAAAAGGATAATGGAGAAAAGGATGCCCAGGTGAATCATTTACAAAGCATGAATGTCATTCATTGTTGCCTCCATTTCATAAAAATATGCAAAACATGAAATAATGCTCCCCTCCAGAACTGGATAATAGTCTTTTGCTTTTATACCAATTATGTAAATAAGAGATAACGAGAACTATTTTTATCAGTACAGGAACCTTCACTGGAGGCAACAGAAGGCATATTCAGCAAAGTTGATGAGAACAGAGAAGCTATGATGATTGACTGGCCCACTTTAAAGTGCTCTCAACTGGTTAAAAATTTTTACAATTTAAAGTAATTGCAAAGTGTAAGTTTACCTTGTATATGTAGACCCCACAAAAGTCATTGAATACATTTCCAAAAATTAGCTATCTTGCTAACATATTAGGCTTGCTTAGATCTAGAGAAATTATTCCTAGCTCTTAAGTAGAGCTTTCCTCTGTTTCTGATGGAAGAAAAAAGGACAAGAATCTTTTTCTTCAAAGGAAGACCAAAGAAAATAATGAAACCCATAAAAAATCACTCATAACAAAAACCTATTCTGCATATCAAAACCATCATTAAAAATACAATAAAAGCTAGAAGCACCAATTAGAAACAGCATGATCATAAGAATGCCAGAATGGTAGGGGTTGGAAGGGACCTCTGGAGATCATCTAGTCCAACCCCCTCCTGCCAAAGCAGGGTCACCTAGAGCAGGCTGGACAGGAATGCATCCAGGCGGGTTTTGAATATCTCCAGAGAAGGAGACTCCACCAACTCTCTGGGCAGCCTGCGCCAGTGCTCTGCCACCCTCAAAGTAAAGAAGTTTTTCCTCATGTTGAGATGGAATTTCCTGTGTTCCAGCTTGTGTCCGTTGCCCCTTGTCCTGTCACCAGGCACCACTGAGAAGAGCCTGACCCCATCCTCTTAACACCCGTCCTTTAGAAATATATAAGCATTGATGAGATCCCCCCTCAGTCTTCTCTTCTCCAGGCTAAACAGACCTAGGTCTCTCAGCCTTTCCTCATAAGAGAGGTGCTCCAGTCCCTTGATCATCTTTGTAGCCCTCCGCTGGACTCTCTCCAGTAGTTCCCTGTCCTCCTTGAACTGGGGGCCCCAGAACTGGACACAGTACTCCAGATGTGGCCTCACCAGGGCAGAGTAGAGAGGGAAGATGACCTCCCTTGACCTGCTGGCCACACTCTTCTTGATGCACCCCAGGAGACCATCGGCCTTCTTGGTCACAAGGGCACATTGCTGGCTCATGGTCATCCTGTTGTCCACCAGGACTCCCATGTGCCTCTCTGCAGAGCTGCTTTCGAGCAGGTCAGCCCCCAACTTGAACTGGTGCATGGGGTTATTCCTCCCCAGGTGCAGCACCCTACACTTGCCCTTGTTGAATTTCATAAGGTTTCTTTCCGCCCAACTCTCCAGCCTGTCCAGGTCTCTCTGTATGGCGGCACAGCCTTCTGGTGTGTCAGCCACCCCTCCCAGCTTTGTGTCATCAGCAAACTTGCTGAGGGTGCACTCTGTCCCCTCATCCAGGTCATTGATGAATACATTGAACAAGACTGGACCCCAGTACTGACCCCTGGGGAACACCACAAGTTACAGGCCTCCAACTAGACTCTGTGCCCCTAATCACAATCCCCTGAGCCTTCATTAATGAATAAACATTAACAACCCTTCATTAATTAACAAAAATTCTATTTCTAGACTGCTGGAGTTCCCAATCTTTTAAATGGTGTTATTAAAAAGCGGGGAGGGCACAGGTATAGAACAGAAAACCACTTAGTATCCTCAAAACAGTTTACAAGCTTCACTTTACAAACTCTTTGAAAGATTTTCATGAAGAAAGATCCACATGGTTACCTTAAAGCTTCAAGATTTTGTTCAGGCGGGGTTTTTTTATTTTAAGTGTCAGACAAAAAACATCCTCTTAAAGTTCCTAAGACATCTGATCTAACCTTTAACATTTACACAGACACAAAATCTAAGCTAGACAAAATTATGTTCATAGCTTCTGCAAAATGCACAAAAGTCTACAAGGTTACAACATAAGCATGAATGTCATTTATCTTCCTTGACTTAACACTTCAATGAGTAATTCCCCTCCCCAAATAATTGTAATAGCAGGAAATAACTTGGCACAATAATAGCAAAAAGGATATCCTGTGATGCTTCTGGTTTAATGCTGTATCCTTCATCATCTACATCAGGAATGTTCTAAAAAAAACCAAAACACAACAATAATGATGGTATTGACAAATAACTAAAAATATGTTGTTCTTACATCAGACTGAATTTTATTTCATTGACAAATTAAAATTTGATTGCAACACCTCATGCATGAAAGTCATTGTTATTCATTATTAATTATTACAGTTAAGTTATGCTCTATATTTCAGAAGTAGTGTGACAGATAAGATACCTCAGGAACACAGTGCAACAAAACAACCTCCAAATTTCCTATGAAAACTGGCAAGTTTACTGCATCTGCTTTTACTGATATTCTATCAAAAAGGTCAGAAACCAGCAGAAGCATTTTAACTTTCATACTGAGTGTTAAATAAGCCTGCAATCCTCTCAGCCCCAAATATTTTTCCAATTTCTACTTCTAATTCTTTCAGCTAAGCCACTGGAGGCTCTGATGGTGCAGGAGTACCTTTCCTAAATACTAGCCAGTACTTTAATATGTGAGTAAAAGCATTCCAGGTTATACAGGTTGCAACTTCCTCTCTCCCCCTTGAAAAGGCAGCAAGCCTGTACTGTTGCTTTAGCAAATAATATCCACATTAATTAAAACTTAAAATACAAATGCTCGGCATCAGGTTCCAGAGTTTTCATTTATGCATCTCCAGCACCGTCCTGGATTTTTAAAGCTAATAAGCATCTGGGAACTCCAAACTATTTCAGTTTTTCAGTTCTTGCAGGCAGTTAAATATTAATTGAAGAGAATTATGTTTAAAATAATTTAGAATTCTTAGCTAAGTACTTAGTTTCACAGAAGTGCTTCGGGACAGAGAGAAACAAGTCTCTAATATGATCATCTAAATTTTAAAAATGTGCAAAAAACCACACCTGTGTATATTATATATAAAGCAATAGATTTGGATACACAGATACTTTCCCCATTCAAAACAGAAAAAGAAAAGCCCGCTCATGACACAGCATATATAGTTAGTCTATGTGAACTGCTGAGATGCTACAGTAAGTTTATTACAAAAGCCACAACTCAGATGTCTTCAAAATCGCACCAGTTATAAATTTCTTATAAAAATGACAAAGGGTGGAAGAGATACTTAATGTACCTTTGTATTGACAAAGACAAACTGTGTCACATACAAGCAAAATGGTACCTCAAAATCTTATTTACGAATTAAGTAGTAAATTCAAAATATTGTTTTCAATATTTTGAACAGTTGGACAGTTCTGCTTTCTGAAGCATCATAATTTTATTTACTAATCTACATTTTGTAACATTGGGAATGAAGGTCTAGCCTCCTACCCAAACATGTTATTTGTAGTATTTGCAGTAAAAATAAGCTCAATATGGATATGACTTGAACTCTCTGGAAGTCACTGGAAAGGTGGACTTCCTTGGAAGAAGGTTTCACATTCTCAGAGTTTCTATCAAGCAATTAAACATATAACGATAAAAAACACAGAGTTTTCCCTGTGTTTGTAGATGTAATACAACACATTATTGATTCAGGTATTATATAGTTTTAAATATACATAAAAAATGTAGGGTTTATAACTCTGCCTTTGCATTAGTATGTTCTATAAACTTTCTGGGGTGAATAATTTAAAAAAAAATAAAACATAAGGACATAATAAATAACAAAGTAAAACTGCTTATACAAAAAGCATGAGGACTGAGCATTATATTCCCAAAACTTATTTTTAGTTTCAGTCAATATTTTGACTCAGTTTCCTTGCTCTGTCCCATCTGGCATCCAAAAAGCAATGGAAGAAGCCACACCATAACCATGACATTGGTTCCTCTGAGGTATGTACAAAGGACAAGAGAGGAACATGTGGAGCATACTGCAGTCCAGCTACTTCATTTGGCCCTTCCTCAGCAACAGGTTGGTCAACAGGTCAAGAAGCAAATAATGTTAACTGCACTTCAGTTTGATTTCTGCCCTTTTTCTCTTCTCCTGGGATATCTACAGTGGTCATGAGAGCTCCTTATCAATTTTTCCTCAAGATACCACTGAGCTGAACAGCTCGCTCTCTTTTTTTCCCAGATGAACTTTCTACCATTTTACTGGTAGAAAAATGACTGACTGACAAATGGTAGAAACTGGACTGACTTCTTGTACATCCAGACAAGGACCAAAGCGAACTCAAAGCAAGCAGTTGAAGCTCATAACCTGAACAGGAGAAAAAAGAGCCTCCACTTTTGACATATTTGAGATATAAATTTGACTCAAGTATATCCTTGGGTTAAGACAGAGGTATAACATATTCTCAGCTTCCTCTCCTTAGGGTGCCTATTAACCCAAAAGACACAAAAACAAAGAACTGACAGTCACTTTCTTCCATTGACAGAGATGCAGAAAGAAAATCAGATATTCAAAGTGCTCCTGTCTTGTACTGGACTACAAAGCCTCATACCCTGTATCAATGGCAGCTATTCAAAATATGTCAGAACTAAACATTACAAAATGCAAATAAAAAAATATATTTAATTTCACAAAAGGTTACACTTCTGTTCCACAAATTAGAGTTTGAAAGTTCCAAATTCAAACAGTCCCTAGCAATAAAAATGGTATATAATTCTATATAACCTTAATTATGCTACACTCATATGTAAAGAGGTTAATGAAAAGTTTTGGATTTGTTTGCATTCCAGTTTTCTATGAAAAAAGGTTCATCATTATTTTCTGCATCTATGGCTCCCTTATTAATTACTTTTGAACTTAATAGACAATTTCAAATGGATTTGACAGAAAGAACAGAGGACTCAAAAGATAACATTATTACAGTCTTCATGAAAATAGGCAGTCAAGTAGAAGAGAGATCTGCAAGTATTCCAACCAAGGGAAGGGCTGCAGTCCAAACTCAGATCTTACTGGACACAAGTGGAACCTTGTAATGCTTCCCCAGAAGAAAAGTTTCTACTAGAGCTCGTATCTTCCTATAGACCATCCTTAGAGACATGGCAAACCCATGGGAAACAAGACAATTAGTTCTGCCCATAGAGCAACTTGCTAGGCAATAAATGCACACAGAGCCAAACTTCAGTTGCGATCTCTTTCTAGTGTACACACAGTTAACTTTCTATTTTTCTTAATTCTTAATTATCAAGGCTTAACTTAATGGAAGTTACATGTGTAGATCTCATGACATGCTGTAATCTATATTTAAAGAGAGACTGCTTCTTGAAGCAGTCAATCTTTTTAACAAATACCAGTTCTCAGTTCACAGCTGCCTTCCTACTCATGATCACATAAAAACCTCTTATAGCAGTTACAAAAAATTCTTGACAGGAAATAGCAATTTATTCATATGCATTAAAACTGTATTTTCCAATATATATAATCTGGTGGCTACAAAAAAAGGATGAGCATAAGCAAATAGCTTGCCAAAGATAAATTTGAGAACTTCCATTTTGGTACAAAAGACGTTTCTTAAGACCATCTAACTGCTTTGTTTTCTGAAAACAGAATACAAGTTAGAAGACACTGCATTATACATTTTGGACTAATGAGAAGGCCCTAATGGTATTGGCTACATACTGTGTGTTGAAAGATCCACAATATCACATCGAACTGGTAGATAAGATATTGAATTCAGTTCTTACTAGATCCTTAATTTATAAAATTTCAATATATTTACCTCAGTGCTTACAGATATAAATAATTGTAGAGTGGTTTTCTCTTACATTCCTTTCACACAAGAGAACAACAATTAAAATTCTTGACAAATAAACAAAAGACACATTTTAAAAAAAGATCATGTTAATAATATAAAATCAGACAGATTTTCTGAGAATGACCAAAGCTGACCAAAACTGTAATTGGGACACCTTAATTAAGTTGAATTTTCTGAGGGCTGGTCCTTGGTATTTTCTAGCAATCAAACAAAAATGACAGTTGCTTTAATTATTTTTTTTTTGCAATAATACTTTTCAGAGTTCAGTTTCTTGAAATGTGTAATTTATTGCAAAGATGCATACAAAAAAAATCCTCATAGATATAACAATATAGATGGCTATAACTATTTAGATCAAGTTTGAAAAATGAAACAGAAAGGAAATCTTAAAGTAAAAGACAAGAAAAATTAAAAACATTTGCAATGGGACCTTCTAGAAGAGGATGCCAGCCTTAAAATGTAAAAGCACTCTGGGGTGCTTGTTTGTAAGGGATGAAATTAATCTCATCTATGGTATGCTGCATCATTTTTCATGAGAAGGACAGTAATAGCTTCTGCTATTAAAGCATTCTACCATTTGGAGTAATATTGTTGCTTGTGAAAAGCAGGAAGAAATGATAGAGCACATTTAAAATTCCACATGCATTTATAAAATGTTGGGCATAAAAAAAGAGAATGCAACAAAAGCATTAGTTTTGTTGTTAGACACTATGAAAGTTAGATCTTTTTTCTTTAATCATATATAAATTACATTTAGACAGAACAATTAAATGATCATATGGTGTGCCTCATGCAGCCAGAAAGAACATCAGACACATTTACAGTTGAATTTGTTGAATTATTTTTTTTAAAATGTAGAGACCAAAATAAGCAAGGAAGAAAATAAATACTGCATGTCAAACCCAGTTGTATTTCACTCCAATGATTCAACCTGAACTGTCAAAAGACATTATTTCCATGAAAACTGATTCTAAAGTTAATTTACTTTAAATGTACCCAAGAAACGTGCTCTAAATCAAGAAGACTTTGTACAGGATAAAATAACTGTCTCGATGCTTATAAGGCTGTTCATGCACATATAGTTCTATTATGTAGCCAAACTTAGTTTTTCTTATTTAGAAGAATGGTTCTACTAGATTTTTTAAACCAAATTTCTCAAAATAATTTTTAATATTAGGTACTAAAACTCACAAATATTAAATGCAAAGAAGAAAATCCACAAAATAGGTGAGCTTGGAAACTTAAATTGGTTAATATAATTGCCATCTAAATAAATGAACTGAAAAACAAATCAGTCTACAGAAAGTCACTTAAATCATTCTGTAAATTATTCCCTACTATAGCTATAGGGAGCTACAATCTCTGTTACATATAATTCAAGACAACATACACATTTAAATAAAAAGAAAATGCTCAATTAAGGAAATAAAAAAGCATTAACATACCAATTTCATTTGCAACTGTCACTTATTTGAATTTAATAAATAAAATTGTAAGACGTATCACAGATCAAACTGAGAGCAATGAAAAACAGACCAGGAATAAAGTGCATCAAGATACTGCATTTAAAGCCATATTTTAAAAAAGTATATTCCTACAAACTATTGCCAGCAATCACGTAGAACCCCATTTTTATTAGAACAGTTCTCCAAAGAGACAGCAGTAAGCAGAGGAACATGATGATGCAAAGTTGGGTCCTCTGAACCCTTTTCTTATTTAAAATCTATTAGTCAATATTTATACACACTGCTAAAGATCATGTTCTGAGAAAAATTAACGCTTCACCTATGTTATCAAAATATTAAATCCTCTATCATAAATAATACATTGCAGGTACTGTATATAAGTCAAGTTTCGTCAGATTGTAGTGCTTGAATGTTAGTGTACGCATTTGTGTTGGAAATAAGTCTACTTACAACTGAGTCTGTATCTGGACACTCCCTATAAAAAAAAAAGAAAGAAAATATACAATTATAAGATGCACAAATGATTTTATTCATACAGTTCTGGTACTTCCTTTAATATTTTCAATTCATTTGAAACATTGCATTTGACCCATCTGCCTTTCAAACTCTTAAAATTTTTGTTATAAATAATCCACATTCAACTGAATGAGATTTAAATAAAAGAAGCTGAAAGTTTATGCTAAAAACACTGCAGAAGAAAAATGAATAGTAAATACTGAAAAAACAAACACACATCATAGTGAAAAAAAATGTTTTTAAAAAAATCAAGGGAAGTCCAGAGTATCACACTGTATTTTGGATGAATATATTTTAAAAGTCAGGTCTCTATGGATGATGTGCATAATAAATAAAAGTCAACAATCATAATGAAATAGTCCACATGCAATTACAAAACATTTTGAACAATAACCAGTTCTTAAAGCAATTAAGACTATTCTTAAAGGAATTCAAAGCTTTTCTCTTTTGGAATTTCGTTCTTAGTTTGAGTTTGTCAAGCACAGTTGCAGTCAAGCATCAGAAGATGCTGGAAAAATAATAGAATACCCTCTTAAGAAACATTTTTTTGAAATAAAAAAAAGTTGTCAGCAGAAGGGCAGTGATTACAAGCACATTATTCACAAGTGTTATTTTTTCTGCTATAACTTGAATTTAAGCAGTAATATTTTAAAAAATTAACAATGCTGAATCTCTCGCTGATGTATGCAAAAAGTAGAAGCAATTACATTTACAGTTTGTGGAAATACTTGAGTAGAATACGGTACTCTCTAATCTGAACCCTGACAAATAAAGCCATAAGTGCCAGTGTAACTGCACAACAGTGTTTTTATATAGTCAAACTGAACATCTTAAATGTGTACTTATTAAAAGAGAAAAAAATAAAATTTGTAGCAAAGTAAATAATCTTTTCTAAAAGGCTAAATGGGTTAAAAATAAAAACTACAGTGTCTTTAAAAACAAATATGAAAACTTGCTAACATGGAAGCATTTAGTGATCATGAAATGGTCAAGTTTTCAATTCATAGTGATGTAAGGAGGGGGGTTAGCAAAACCTCCACCTTGGACTTCCGGAGGGCGAACTTTGGCCTGTTCAGGACACTGGTTGAGAGAGTCCCTTGGGAGACAGTCCTGAAGGGCAAAGGGGTCCAGGAAGGCTGGACGCCCTTCAAGAAGGAAACCTTAAAGGCCCAGGAGCAGGCTGTGCCCAAGTGTCGCAAGTCTAAAGGGCGGGGAAAATGGCCAGCCTGGATGAATAAGGAACTTCTGATGGGACTTAGGAATAAAAGGAGGGTTTACCACCTTTGGAAGAAGGGACAGGCAACTCAGGAGGAGTACAGAGATCTCGTTAGGTTATACAGAGAGAAAATTAGGAAGGCAAAAGCCCAGCTGGAGCTCAACTTGGCCACTAACATTAAGGACAACAAAAAAAGCTTTTATAAATACATCAACAGAAAGAGAGCCAGGGGGAATCTCCATCCCTTACTGGATGCCGGGGGGAAAGTTGCAACCAAGGACGAGGAGAAGGCTGAGATACTTAATGCCTTCTTTGCCTCTGTCTTCAATAGTCAGACCAGCTATCCCCAGGGTGCTCAGCCTCCTGAGCTGGAAGATAAGGATGGAGAGCAGAACAACCCACCCATAATCCAGGAGGAAGTAGTCAGTGATCTGCTTCTGCACCTAGACGCACATAAGTCTATGGGGCCGGATGGGATTCACCCAGGAGTACTCGGGGAGCTGGCGGGAGAGCTCACCAAGCCTCTCTCCATCATTTATCAACAATCTTGGTCAACAGGGCAGGTACCAGATGACTGGAGGGTGGCTAATGTGACGCCCATCTACAAGAAGGGTCGGAAGGAGGATCCGGGGAACTACAGGCCTGTCAGCCTGACCTCGGTACCAGGGAAGATCATGGAGAGGATCATCTTGAGTGAGCTCTCACGGCAAGTGCAGGGCAGCCAAGGGATCAGGGCCAGCCAGCACGGGTTTAGGAAAGGGAGGTCCTGCTTAACCAACCTGATCTCTTTCTATGACCACGTGACCCGCCTTCTGGATGCGGGGAAGGCTGTGGACGTTGTCTATCTGGACTTTGGTAAGGCCTTTGACACCGTCCCCCACAGCATTCTCCTGGAGAAGCTGGTAAATCATGGCATAGACAAGTGTACTCTTCGCTGGGTTAAAAACTGGCTGGATGGCCGTGCCCAGAGAGTTGGGATTAATGGGGTGAAATCCTCTTGGCGGCCGGTCACCAGTGGTGTCCCTCAGGGCTCAGTTTTGGGGCCAGTTTTGTTTAATATCTTTATCAATGATCTGGATGAGGGGATTGAGTGCACCCTCAGTAAGTTTGCAGATGACACCAAACTAGGTGGGAGTGTTGATCTGCTTGAGGGTAGGAAGGCTCTACAGAGGGACCGGGACAGAAGAAGGCCAACAGCATTCTGGCTTGTATCGGGAATAGTGTGGCCAGCA
Source organism: Rissa tridactyla (assembly GCF_028500815.1). Taxonomy (NCBI): domain Eukaryota; kingdom Metazoa; phylum Chordata; class Aves; order Charadriiformes; family Laridae; genus Rissa; species Rissa tridactyla. The sequence continues at coordinate 7,933,085 of NC_071496.1, forward strand.
GGAGCAGGGAAGTGATGGTGCCTCTGTACTCGGCACTGGTGAGGCCTCACCTCGAGTGCTGTGTTCAGTTCTGGGCCCCTCTGTACAGGAGGGACATTGAGGTGCTGGAGCGTGTCCAGAGGAGAGCTACCAGGCTGGTGAGGGGTCTGGAGACCAGCTCATATGAGGAGAGGCTGAGGGAGCTGGGCATGTTTAGCTTGGAGAAGAGGAGGCTGAGGGGAGACCTCATTGCCCTCTACAACTACCTGAAAGGAGGGTGGAGAGAGGTGGGTGGTGGCCTCTTCTCCCAGGTGAATAATGACAGGACCAGAGGAAATGGTCTGAAGCTGCGGCAGGGGAGGTTTAGATTAGATATTGGGAAGAATTACTTTACTGAAAGAGTGGTCAGGCGCTGGAACAGCCTGCCCAGGGAGGTGGTTGAGTCACCATCCCTAGAGGTATTTAAGAAACGCCTAGATGTGGCACTTCAGGGCATGCTCTAGTGGCAGAGATTGTAGGGGTTTTTTTTTTTGTTTGTTTGTTTGGTTTGGGTTTTTTTTTTTTATGTGTGTATGGTTGGACTCGATGATCTCAAAGGTCCTTTCCAACCATGAAAATTCTATGATTCTATGATTAATACGGAATTCAGTACAAGCTGTTAAGAAACTGACAGTGAGATGAAGGATCTGGTCTCCTCTGAAAGGCCCCACACAAAAGAAAACACATGTGACCAAGTTTCTAAATGACTTACATCTTATCTCCCTCTCCTGGCTAAACTGAATTCACTGCAATAGAAACACCTATTTAAAAAGCTATTTTACAGAAAAAAAAGAGACAACATATTAAATTTCTCTCAAAAGGTATAAAAAACAGATGTTATGATATCTGCTTTTAAAAAGCATCTGTACTTAAACAAGACAGCCTGAAATCCATAAAAGTTAAGAAATGTGAAAGATGTGAGGCAAACTACAAAGAAAGCAATTCAGCTCATGATGAAGATTATTCAAAATTAGCAACCTAATAGATCTCAAAAAGTAATGGCAGATCAAGTATCATTCAGAGGATAGACACACGCTATCCAAGCCAACATTTCATCAAATGTTGATGAAATGCTGTCCTTTGTGCGAACTTTGCTCATTACAATGTACCAAAACACACCTCCATCCCGGAGGCTACCTGCCCCCAAGGTGCAACCACTCCTCCTTGAGTACACCAATCATAATAAAAGTATTTATGACTAAAGTCACTCAAACTCCACTTTGAAGATAAAAAAATAGTATAAAAATAGCCCGAGAGAGGGGGGATATCAGGGAAGACACCATTGCGAACAAGTCGGGAGAACTCCATCACTGACTTCTGGGACCAGTCGACGGGCTGAGCCTTTCTTCCCTCCCACCCCCCATAGGGACGCCTTTGGGTAAGACTTAGATTATAGCGAGTGTTTCCTCGGGAAACTTAGAAATTTCTCTAGAGAATCTCTTTCCTACATTTAGAGCCAGGCTGTATCGTTTATAACTTTGTTGCGCGTTTTGTATATGTAACAATACTTTCATTTGCACGTGCTTTGCAGACAGTGTATTTATCACCAGCAATCCTAAGAACCTGTATATCTGTTGCTTAAATAAACTGCACTGTTTAAGTAGCTAGTCGTTTTGGTTTCTCACTGAACGCGACCAAAGACTGGAGAGTGGCCGTGCTAGTTTGTGAGCACAACTAGACTGAAGGTGCAGTCCACTATTAGTGTATCCAAATCGTAACAGTTTAATGCATATTAAACGCAATTGGACTGATAGTGCTGAATTGGGCATCACTCAGAATTTAAACCTAGCCGCACCTAGCCTCCCACCTTGGTGAGGAGTTTTAGAACGCAAGGGGGTTTATCTTCTGCCAAACCCGCTTGGCCCCTTTTCACACAACAACCTGACAGGATCCATACTCAAGAGAGAATCATAGAATCACAGAACCATTTAGGTTGGAAAAGACCTTTAAGATCATTGAGTCCAACGGTAAATGTAACACTGCCAAGTCCACCACTAAACCACGTCCCTAAGAGCCTCATCTACACGTCTTTTAAAATACCTCCACGGATGCTGATTCCACTACTTCCCTGAGCAGCCTGTTCCAGTGCTTGATTTTTCCTCAAATCCAATTTAAATCTCCCCTGGCGCAAGTTGAAGCCATCTCCTCTTGCCATAGAATGGTTAGAGTTGTAAGGGACCGTAAAGATCATCCAGTTCCAACTCCCCTGCCATGGGCAGGGACACCTCTCACTAGACCATGTTGCTCAAAGCCCCATCCAGTCTGATCTTGAACACCTCCACGGATGCGGCAGCCACAGCTTCTCTGGGAAACCTGGGCCAGTGTCTCACCACCCTAATTGTAAAATATTTCTTCCTAATATCTAATCTAAATTTTTAATTAGATTATTTAGTATTTTCAGGAAATATTAATAGTTGTTAAAATATCTTAGGGTTTGACCTTCATTTGAGATTAAATTTAACCTAATATTTATCTTCATTGTCATTTCTTTAAGGCCCTATTGAATTTGAAGAATGTAACACATCCAGTGCAGTTGAAGGTGAGTTGTTGTAGCATAGTTATTTACCTGACAATCCTGTGGATAGAACCTGAAACTGAGGAGACAAGGATATTCTTGTTTTTACAGGACCAAGATCCTACTTTTTAGGAGAAATAGGGGCTTGCAGCTAACGGGAAAATGCAGGGAAATAAGAACAGGGTGTTGAACTGCAGTAGCTGAGAGAGGCAGGGTTCAGTTTCTGATCCAAGTGCATTGGCTATTCAGGATCAGCTGGAGCAATAGCTCCTGTTGAGTTTCTGTGAGCAGAGTCCCTTGCCTCAAAACTAGCAGTACACCCATCTTCTATAAACAGTGACAGTCTAGCATAACCAGCTTGGAGAGTTGGATGTACAATGCAGATCAGTTTTATAAAGACTTATGTTATTAATGTATTGCTTGAACCATATTTTAATTTTGTTTTGTATGAAGCTGATGCTGTTTAGCCTCAGTAGGCAGTTAAGCCCCACACAGTCACTTCCTCACTCCCCTCACAGTGGGATGGGGGAAGAGAATCGGAAGGGTGAAAGTGAGAAAACTCGTGGGTTGAGATAAAGACGGTTTAATAAGTAAAGCAAAAGCCGTGCACGCAAGCAAAGCAAAACAAGGCATTCATTCCCTGCTTCCCATCGGCAGGCAGGTGTTCAGCCATCTCCAGGGAAGCAGGGCTCCATCACGCATAACAGTGACTTGGGAAGACAAACGCCATCGCTCCGAACGTCCCCCCTTCCTTCTCCTTCCCCCAGCTTTATATGCTGAGCATGACGTCATATGGTCTGGAATATCCCTTTGGTCAGTTGGGGTCAGCTGTCCCGGCTGTGTCCCCTCCCAACCTCTTGTGCACCCCCAGCCTGCTCGCTGGTGGGGTGGGGTGAGCAGCAGAAAAGGCCTTGACTCTGTGTAAGTGCTGCTCAGCAGTAGCTAAAACATCCCTGTGTTATCAATGCTGTTTCCAGCACAAATCCAAAACATTGCCCCATACTAGCGGCTGTGAAGAAATTTCATAGAATCGTATAATGTTTTGAGTTGGAAGGGACTGTAAAGATCATCTAGCTCAAACCCCTCTGCCATGGGTGGGGACACCACCCACTGGACCAGGTTGCTCAAAGCCCCGTCCAACCTGGCCCTGAACGCCTCCAGGGATGAGGCATCCACAGCTTCTCTGGGCAACCTGGGCCCGGGGCTCACCACCCTCACAGCAAAGAATTTCTTCCTAATATCTAATCTAAATCTCCCCTCTTTCAGTTTGAAACCGTTACCCCATCTCCTATTGCTCCACTCCCTCATAAAGAGTCTCTCCCTATCTTTCCTGTAGGCCCCCTTTAGGTACTGGAAGGCTGCTATAAGGTCTCCCCGGAGCCTTCTCTTCTCCAGGCTGAACAACCCCAACTCTCTCAGCCTGTCCTCATAGGAGAGCTGCTCCAGCCCTCTGATCATCTTTGTGGCCCTCCTCTGGACCCGCTCCAACAGGTCCATGTCCTTCTAATGTTGGGGGCTCCAGAGCTGGACACAGTATTCCAGGTGGGATCTCACCGGAGCAGAGTAGAGGGGCAGAATCACCTCCCTTGCCCTGCTGGCCACGCTTCTTTTGATGCAGCCCAGGATGTGGTTGGCTTTCTGGGCTGCGAGCGCACATTGCCAGCTCATGTTGAGGTTCTTGTCCACCAGCACCCCCAAGTCCTTCTCCTCAGGGCTGCTCTCAAGACATTCTCCGCCCAACATGTATTTGTGCCTGGGATTGCCGTGACCCACGTGCAGGACCTTGCACTTGGCCTGGTTGAACCTCATGCAGTTCACATGGGCCTACCTCTCAAGCCTGTCCAGGTCCCTCTGGATGGCATCCCTTCCCTCCAGCATGTTGACTGCTCCACACAGCTTCGTGTCATCAGCAAACTTGCTGAGGGTGCACTCAGTTCCACCGTCCGTGTCGCTGACAAAGATGTTAATCAGCACCAGTCCCAGTACTGACCAGAGGAAAGCCACTTGCCACTGGTTGCCACTTGGACATCGAGCCATTGACCGCAACTCTTTGATTGCAACCATCCAGCCAGTTCCTTATCTACTGAGTGGTCCACCCATCAAATCCATGTCTCTCCAATTTAGACAAAAGGATGTCATGCAGGAAAGTGTCAAATGCTTTGCACAAGTAATAGAATCATAGAACGTGTTGGGTTGGAAGGGACCTTTAAAGGTCATCTAGCCCAACCCCCCTGCAGTAAGCAGGGACATCTTCAACTAGAGGATTGTCCCGACCCAAGTGTAGGACCTTGCACTTGGCCTTGTTGAACTTCATAAGGTTTGCTCAGGCCCACCTCTCCAGCTCGTCCAGGTCCCTCTGGATGACATCCCATCCCTCTGGCATGTCGACCGCACCACTCATCTTAGCATCATCGGCAAGCTTGCTGAGGGGGCACTTGATCCCACTGTCTATGTCATTGATGAAGATGTTGAACAGCACCGGTCCCAGTACGGCTCCCTGAGGGACACCACTTGTCACCCCTCTCCATCTGGACGTTGAGCCATTGACCACTACCCTCTGGATGCGACCATCCAGCCAGTTCCTTATCCACCGAACAGTCCTCCCATCAAATCCGTATCTCTCCAACTTAGAGAGAAGGATGTTGGGGGGGGGGGGGGGGGCGCATGTCAAAGGCCTTGCAGAAGTCCAGATAGACGACATCCGTAGCTCTCCCCTTGTCCACTGATGCAGTCACTCCATTGTAGAAGGCCACCAGGTTGGTCAGACAGGACTTGCCCCTGGTGAAGCCATGCTGGCTGTCTCGAATCCCCTCCCTGTCCTCCATGTGCCTTAGCATAGCTTCTAGGAGGATCTGTTCCATGATCTTCCCAGGCACAGAGGTGAGGCTGACAGGGCGGTAGTTCCCAGGGTCCTCCTTTCTACCCTTTTTAAAAAATGGCTGCAATGTTTCCCTTCTTCCAGTCACCAGGGACTTCACCTGACTGCCACGACTTTTCAAATATCATGGAGAGTGGCTTGGCAACTACATCAGCCAATTCCCTCAGGACTCTGGGGTGCATCTCATCAGGTCCCATAGACTTGTGTATGTTCAGGTTCCTCAGGTGGTCATGAACATCGTTTTCACTTACAGTGGGAGGGACTTTGTCCCCCAGGTCCCCTTCTTGCCGTCCTTCAACCCGGGAGGTGTGAGGAGAGAGGCTGGCAGTAAAGACCAAGGCAAAAAAGTTGTTGAGAACCTCAGCCTTCTCCTCGTCCCTTGTTACCAGTTTGCCATTCTTGGTCACCAGGGAGGGTACGCTTTCTTTGGCCTTCCTTTTCTGGCTGACATCCCTGTAGAAGCCCTTCTTGTTATTCTCAGCATCCCTTGCCAAGTTCAGCTCCAGCCGCGCCTTGGCCTTCCTGACCTCATCCCTACATAACCAGGCAGCATCCTTTATACTCTTCCCAGAACACCTGATGCTGCTTGAACTGCCTGTGCAGTTCCTTCTTGCCTTTTAGTTTGGCCAGCAGGTCCCAGCTCAGCCATGCTGGTCTCTTCCCTTTCTTGCTTGATTTCTTACACCTGGGGATCGAGAGAGCTCTTGTGCTCTATGGAAAGCATCCTTGAAGATCTGCCAGCTCTGTTCTGTTACCTTGTCCCTGAAGACCACTTCGAAGTCCATGTAGATGACATCAGTTGCTCTCCCCTTATCCAACGATGCTGTAACACCATTGTAGAAGGCCACCAAATTTGATGTCCCTGGCCAGATTTAACTCTATCAGGGCTTCAGCTTTCCTAACCTGATCCCTGGCTGCTCGGACAATTTCTCTCTATTCCTCCCAGGCTACCTGTCCTTGCTTCCACCCTCTGTAGGCTTCCTTCTTCTGTTTGAGATTGTCCATGAGCTACTCATTCATCCATGCAGTCCTCCTGGTGTTTTTGCCTGACTTGTTCTTTCTTGGGATACATCACTCCTGCGCTTGGAGGAGGTGGTCCTTGAATATTAGCCAGCTTTCTTGGGTCCCTCTTCCCTCCAGGGCTTTATCCCATGGTACTCCATCAAGCAGATCCCTCAAGAGGCCAAAGTCTGCTCTCCTGAAGTCCAGGGTAGTGAGCTTGCTGTGCGCCTTCCTCACCTTCCTAAGGATCTTGAACTCCACCATCTCATGGTCACTGCAGCCAAGGCTGCCCTTGAGCTTCACATTCCCCACCAGCCCCTCCTTGTTGGTGAGAACAAGGTCCAGCGTGGCACCTCTCCTCGTGGGCTCCTCTATCAGTTGGAGAAGGAAGTTATCATCGACACATTCCAGGAACCTCCTGGATTGCTTGTGCCATGCTGTGTTGTCCCTCCAACAGATATTGGGGTAGTTGAAGTCCCCCATGAGGACCAGGGCCTGTGAACGTGAGGCTGCTCCCATCTGTCTATAGAGGGCCTCATCTGCTCGGTCTTCCTGGTCGAGTGGCCTGTAGCAGACCCCCACTATAACATCACCTGTCCCTGCCCTCCCTTTAATCTTGACCCATAAACTCTCAGTCAGCTCCTCATCCATCCCCAGGCAGAGCTCCATGCACTCCAGATGGTCATTGACACAGAGAGCAACACTTACTTGCCTGTCCTTCCTGAAGAGCCTGTGTCCTTCTATTCCAACACTCCAGTCATAGGAGCCATCCCACCATGTCTCCATGATGCCAATAAGATCATCGCCCTGCAGGTGTGTGCATGTCTCTAATTCTTCCTGTTTATTCCCCATGCTATGTGTGTTTGCATAGAGGCGTTTAAGTTGGGCCCCTGATGAAGCTGACTTACTGGCTGGAGTGGCTGGAATTCCTTTGTGCTGCACTCCAGGTGCTCTCTTGTTGACCTGTGACCCTTCTCCAGGCTCCGGGCATCTGTTACTGGCACTGGTATCATACTGGTAGGAGTGGGATGGATTGAGGTTCCCCTCCCCTGGCAACTCTAGTTTAAAGCCCTCTTCACGAGCTTGGCAAGCCTCTGACCGAAGATACTCTTCCCCTTCTCTGACAAGTAGACCCCATCAGGCCTTAGTAGACCAGGTTTCTCAAAGCAAGTCGCATGGTCTAAGTAGCCAAACCCCTGGCTGTGGCACCAGTTCTGTAGCCATTTGTTGATTTGCCAGATTAACCTGGCCCTTTCAACCCCCTTCCCTTTGACCGGGAGGATTGATGAAAAAACTACCTGTGCCCCAGAATCCCTGACCACTGCTCCCAGGGCTCTGTAATCCTTCTTGATATTCCTCAGACTGCTCCTGGCTGCATCACTGGTGCCCACATGAAACAGCAGCAGCAGATAATAGTCAGTGGACTGATCAAGGCTTGGTAGTCTCTCGGTGTCATCCCTGATATGAGCCCCTGGTAAGCAGCACGCTTCCCTAGAGAGTGCATCAGGTCAGCAAATGGGTGCCTCTGTATCTCTCAGAAAAGAGTCACCTACTACTATCACCTGTCGCCTTTTCTTAATTGGACTGGTTGTTGTACGGGGAGCAGATCAGGCTGCCTTACTCAGCTCCAGTGCCTCTCCTGATGTGACAGGTCTTTCCTCTTCACTCAGCAGAGCAGTGAAGCGGTTCTGCAAGGGTACCTCAGCTTTTGAGGGAAGTCTCTTCCTCCTGCTGGTCCTTGCAGTCACAAGCTTCCATTTTTCTGTGTTACTGGCCCCACTCCCTTCTGTGTGTCCTAGTGGGGCAGTTTTTGACTGTTTGGCCATGGGCTGTGTGTCCGCTGCAGACTGCGCTTGGAACCAACTATCTATCTCCTTCTCAGCCTCCCTGATGCTACGCAGCCTCCTCACTGCCTCCTGCAGCTCAGCGGTCTGCTGTAGGAGGTCTTCCACCTGGGAGAACAAGGTCCTATCACTTGTTACTTGGGAGAAGAGACAGACCCCCCACCTCTCTACAACCTCCTTTCAGGTAGCTGTAGAGAGCGATAAGGTCTCCCCTCAGCCTCCTTTTCTCCAGGCTAAACAACCCCAGCTCCCTCAGCCGCTCCTCATAAGACTTATTCTCCAGACCCCTCACCAGCTTCCTTGCCCTTCTCTGGACACGCTCCAGCACCTCAATGTATTTTTTGTAGTGAGGGGCCCAAAACTGGACACAGTATTCCAGGTGGGGCCTCACCAGTGCTGAGTACAGGCACGATCACTTCCCTAGTCCTTCTGGACACACTGTTCCTGATGCAGGCCAGGATGCTGTTGGCCTTCTTGGCCACCTGGGCACACTGCTGGCTCATATTCAGCTGGCTTTCCACCAACACCCCCAGATGGTTTTCTGCCAGGCAGCCTCTCCAGCCACTCTTCCCCAAGCTTGTAATGCTGCATGGGGTTGTTGTGGCCCAAAGGCAGGACCTGGCACTTGGTCTTGTTGAACCTCATACCATTTGCCTCAGCCCATTGATCCAGCCTCTCCAGATCCCTCGGCAGAGCCTTTCTACCCTCAAGCAGGTCGACACTCCCACCCAACTTGGTGTCGTCTGCAAACTTCCTGACGATGCACTCAGTCCCCTTGTCCAGATCATTGATAAAGATATTAAACAGACCTGGCCCCAATACCGAGCCCTGGGGAACACCACTTGTGACCGGCCGACAACTGGGTTTAACTCCATTCAAAACAACTCTTTGGGCCCAGCCCTCCAGCCAGTTTTTTACCCGTATATGCCCGTCCAAGCCATGAGCAGCCAGCTTCTCCAGGAGAATGCTGTCATACTTCATTCTTTCTGACCTGAGCATCTATTAATTTTTGTATTGTGTATAAATGTAGAAACAAATAATACAATATAAATTAATTTTCAGTCCAACTTGTTGAAAGCAAGTTAAATTATTTTCCCATTTCAGAGTGGCTGAGCTGATTTATATTTTATATATGTCATATATATGACATCATTGTGCTATGAAAAACAAAATTTCTTCTAGAAAGAGACACATCCATATTAGCTTTCAACATTAAATAAAATGTCTTTGGAAAAAGACAGCATTTGGAAAAGTATTCAGATCCAGTGGACAAACATACAAAGGTGCAAATTGTTTCACATAGTATAGAAGCCAGTTTTCAGCCCTCAGTGCCTCAGAAAATTTTCTTTCTGTTACAGGTCAAGGAAAAACATCATCTCTAAGTAAGGATACAGTGAGTGATACACCTGGGAAGAGTTAATTTGGAGCTTACTGGCCTTTATTGTCTCCAGAAAACTACTATGAAGAGCCATGAATCTTTGCTGGGGCAGATTACATTTCATCATCTGCCAAAGAATGGATAGAAGGAGATGCCTGGTTTGCAAGCAGGCTAAAAGCATAAGGTAGCAAAATAATTTTTTTGTTGGACAAGAAAAGCTGACAGCTACAGAACTCATTCATACAACAGTACTCAGTACTATCAAAATCACTACTTTGCTATTAAGTAAATGCAAGAAACAAAAGGCAAATGATCGAACATACTTTTTTGCAGCTATTTGATACTGCAACATTTTTGCATCACAAAAAATTGTAGTAAATAACTTCCCAGAGAGAATGGATTACTTTTAAAAGGGGACCAAAACTATTTAATATACTAATATCGTCAAATATTCATAACATTTTATTTTAAATATTTTAAACTAAATCATCATCAGAATAAATATTTCTTTCTAACAGAATTACTGCTGAATTCTCAGATCACTAAATTCTGAATTCAGATTACTGAATTCTCAGATTACTGCTCACCAAAATCACACTATATACAACATTTCTCTCACCATTTACTTCAGCATAATAAAGTACAGAAGAGAGGGTGGGGGAAAGATTAAATCACAGAAAGAACAGAAATAGAGAGAAATTACTTCAAAAAATAACACCTTGGAACCCTAATGGCATCATGACAGAGAGAAGAAAAAGCATTTTTTAGAAGCATATCACTATTAAAATCAAACACCAAAAGAAAAATAGCTATAAGGCACTTTGTATGTGCAAATAATTAGCATCTGCAGTTCTAAGGTCATTAATTTTTCAGCACTATATTAAAAAAACAAGGCTGGTTAAAAAATTAATTTAAAAAAGAATGCAAAAAGATGTTGCCACTGATAATGTTTGTATATTGCTAAGTTCCTGTTAAATTGAAAGCTATTTTCTGTTAAATCAAATACTTCTACTGAGAAAATGCATCTAGAAATTATGAACAAAATACATTGAAATATATAACCATAATTACTAATACATAGAATGCTACCAATCCATCTAAGACAGAGAGCATGCAGTGAATATGACAAAGGGTATAGCTGGGACATCAATCATGATTTAGAATGATGGTCTTTCAGAAATGAATGTGCACACGATTTACTGAAAAAAAAAATCAAAAATTTTTCTGTCCTTCTATACAGTACATAAAAGTTTTTGTAACAAAATAACTGAAGCTTCAATTCTGCAAACACAGATATACAGTGTTTTTTCCACATACAGAGCTACTATATAATTAGGGGTACACATGAGAATCACATTATCTACAATGTTCAAATGTAAAACAAGAGAGAACTACTTACCTTATGCAAAGGAAAGAATGAAACATGAGTAGACTACTATGAACAGATTTATATTATTTCTTTAAAATTCTTAGTTACAGAAATCTTAAATAGCTGTGATGTTTTCATATTCATATCATTCCTCTAAACTTCTGTTAAAAAAACATTTTTTTGTTAAACATCAGCTAATGTTTATCTCCATACATTTCCTAGTTTTCATATAAGACAAGACTTCAAGCTGGAAATATACTTACACAGATTCAGTATCTTTTTCTTTTTTCATTATTCCTGATAAACCAAAAGTCTTCCTCTTCCGTGGTTTTATCCCTATGAAACAAACATCTTTCATTTAAAGATCAAAGAGATGAATATATATTTAGCAATGTCAAACACTGGTGCATATCAATGACAATACTTTTTAAATGCTGCCATGACAAATGATACAAAAATCTAAAGGTGGAGGTAGGTATGGAACCAAACTAAGGGAACACAAGAACAAACGAAGGGAACGTTATTCCAATATGTTGTTCAGTAACACAGTGTGCTGGTTTTGGCTGGGACGGAATTAAATTAAACACAACATGAGCTGGCAATGTGCGCTCGCAGCCCAGAAAGCCAACCACATCCTGGGCTGCATCAAAAGAAGCGTGGCCAGCAGGGCAAGGGAGGTGATTCTGCCCCTCTACTCTGCTCCGGTGAGATCCCACCTGGAATACTGTGTCCAGCTCTGGAGCCCCCAACATTAGAAGGACATGGACCTGTTGGAGCGGGTCCAGAGGAGGGCCACAAAGATGATCAGAGGGCTGGAGCAGCTCTCCTATGAGGACAGGCTGAGAGAGTTGGGGTTGTTCAGCCTGGAGAAGAGAAGGCTCCGGGGAGACCTTATAGCAGCCTTCCAGTACCTAAAGGGGGCCTACAGGAAAGATAGGGAGAGACTCTTTATGAGGGAGTGGAGCAATAGGAGATGGGGTAACGGTTTCAAACTGAAAGAGGGGAGATTTAGATTAGATATTAGGAAGAAATTCTTTGCTGTGAGGGTGGTGAGCCCTGGGCCCAGGTTGCCCAGAGAAGCTGTGGATGCCTCATCCCTGGAGGCGTTCAGGGCCAGGTTGGACGGGGCTTTGAGCAACCTGGTCCAGTGGGTGGTGTCCCCACCCATGGCAGAGGGGTTTGAGCTAGATGATCTTTACAGTCCCTTCCAACTCAAAACATTATACGATTCTATGAAATTTCTTCACAGCCGCTAGTATGGGGCAATGTTTTGGATTTGTGCTGGAAACAGCATTGATAACACAGGGATGTTTTAGCTACTGCTGAGCAGCACTTACACAGAGTCAAGGCCTTTTCTGCTGCTCACCCCACCCCACCAGCGAGCAGGCTGGGGGTGCACAAGAGGTTGGGAGGGGACACAGCCGGGACAGCTGACCCCAACTGACCAAAGGGATATTCCAGACCATATGACGTCATGCTCAGCATATAAAGCTGGGGGAAGGAGAAGGAAGGGGGGACGTTCGGAGCGATGGCGTTTGTCTTCCCAAGTCACTGTTATGCGTGATGGAGCCCTGCTTCCCTGGAGATGGCTGAACACCTGCCTGCCGATGGGAAGCAGGGAATGAATGCCTTGTTTTGCTTTGCTTGCGTGCACGGCTTTTGCTTTACTTATTAAACCGTCTTTATCTCAACCCACGAGTTTTCTCACTTTCACCCTTCCGATTCTCTTCCCCCATCCCACTGTGAGGGGAGTGAGGAAGTGACTGTGTGGGGCTTAACTGCCTACTGAGGCTAAACAGCATCAGCTTCATACAAAACAAAATTAAAATATGGTTCAAGCAATACATTAATAACATAAGTCTTTATAAAACTGATCTGCATTGTACATCCAACTCTCCAAGCTGGTTATGCTAGACTGTCACTGTTTATAGAAGATGGGTGTACTGCTAGTTTTGAGGCAAGGGACTCTGCTCACAGAAACTCAACAGGAGCTATTGCTCCAGCTGATCCTGAATAGCCAATGCACTTGGATCAGAAACTGAACCCTGCCTCTCTCAGCTACTGCAGTTCAACACCCTGTTCTTATTTCCCTGCATTTTCCCGTTAGCTGCAAGCCCCTATTTCTCCTAAAAAGTAGGATCTTGGTCCTGTAAAAACAAGAATATCCTTGTCTCCTCAGTTTCAGGTTCTATCCACAGGATTGTCAGGTAAATAACTATGCTACAACAACTCACCTTCAACTGCACTGGATGTGTTACATTCTTCAAATTCAATAGGGCCTTAAAGAAATGACAATGAAGATAAATATTAGGTTAAATTTAATCTCAAATGAAGGTCAAACCCTAAGATATTTTAACAACTATTAATATTTCCTGAAAATACTAAATAATCTAATTAAAAATTTAGATTAGATATTAGGAAGAAATATTTTACAATTAGGGTGGTGAGACACTGGCCCAGGTTTCCCAGAGAAGCTGTGGCTGCCGCATCCGTGGAGGTGTTCAAGATCAGACTGGATGGGGCTTTGAGCAACGTGGTCTAGTGAGAGGTGTCCCTGCCCATGGCAGGGGAGTTGGAACTGGATGATCTTTACGGTCCCTTACAACTCTAACCATTCTATGGCAAGAGGAGATGGCTTCAACTTGCGCCAGGGGAGATTTAAATTGGATTTGAGGAAAAATCAAGCACTGGAACAGGCTGCTCAGGGAAGTAGTGGAATCAGCATCCGTGGAGGTATTTTAAAAGACGTGTAGATGAGGCTCTTAGGGACGTGGTTTAGTGGTGGACTTGGCAGTGTTACATTTACCGTTGGACTCAATGATCTTAAAGGTCTTTTCCAACCTAAATGGTTCTGTGATTCTATGATTCTCTCTTGAGTATGGATCCTGTCAGGTTGTTGTGTGAAAAGGGGCCAAGCGGGTTTGGCAGAAGATAAACCCCCTTGCGTTCTAAAACTCCTCACCAAGGTGGGAGGCTAGGTGCGGCTAGGTTTAAATTCTGAGTGATGCCCAATTCAGCACTATCAGTCCAATTGCGTTTAATATGCATTAAACTGTTACGATTTGGATACACTAATAGTGGACTGCACCTTCAGTCTAGTCGTGCTCACGAACTAGCACGGCCACTCTCCAGTCTTTGGTCGCGTTCAGTGAGAAACCAAAACGACTAGCTACTTCAACAGTGCAGTTTATTTAAGCAACAGATATACAGGTTCTTAGGATTGCTGGTGATAAATACACTGTCTGCAAAGCACGTGCAAATGAAAGTATTGTTACATATACAAAACGCGCAACAAAGTTATAAACGATACAGCCTGGCTCTAAATGTAGGAAAGAGATTCTCTAGAGAAATTTCTAAGTTTCCCGAGGAAGCACTCGCTATAATCTAAGTCTTACCCAAAGGCGTCCCTATGGGGGGTGGGAGGGAAGAAAGGCTCAGCCCGTCGACTGGTCCCAGAAGTCAGTGATGGAGTTCTCCCGACTTGTTCGCAATGGTGTCTTCCCTGATATCCCCCCTCTCTCGGGCTATTTTTATACTATTTTTTTATCTTCAAAGTGGAGTTTGAGTGACTTTAGTCATAAATACTTTTATTATGATTGGTGTACTCAAGGAGGAGTGGTTGCACCTTGGGGGCAGGTAGCCTCCGGGATGGAGGTGTGTTTTGGTACATTGTAATGAGCAAAGTTCGCACAAAGGACAGCATTTCATCAACATTTGATGAAATGTTGGCTTGGATAGCGTGTGTCTATCCTCTGAATGATACTTGATCTGCCATTACTTTTTGAGATCTATTAGGTTGCTAATTTTGAATAATCTTCATCATGAGCTGAATTGCTTTCTTTGTAGTTTGCCTCACATCTTTCACATTTCTTAACTTTTATGGATTTCAGGCTGTCTTGTTTAAGTACAGATGCTTTTTAAAAGCAGATATCATAACATCTGTTTTTTATACCTTTTGAGAGAAATTTAATATGTTGTCTCTTTTTTTTCTGTAAAATAGCTTTTTAAATAGGTGTTTCTATTGCAGTGAATTCAGTTTAGCCAGGAGAGGGAGATAAGATGTAAGTCATTTAGAAACTTGGTCACATGTGTTTTCTTTTGTGTGGGGCCTTTCAGAGGAGACCAGATCCTTCATCTCACTGTCAGTTTCTTAACAGCTTGTACTGAATTCCGTATTAATCATAGAATCATAGAATTTTCATGGTTGGAAAGGACCTTTGAGATCATCGAGTCCAACCATACACACATAAAAAAAAAAAACCCAAACCAAACAAACAAACAAAAAAAAAAAACCCTACAATCTCTGCCACTAGAGCATGCCCTGAAGTGCCACATCTAGGCGTTTCTTAAATACCTCTAGGGATGGTGACTCAACCACCTCCCTGGGCAGGCTGTTCCAGCGCCTGACCACTCTTTCAGTAAAGTAATTCTTCCCAATATCTAATCTAAACCTCCCCTGCCGCAGCTTCAGACCATTTCCTCTGGTCCTGTCATTATTCACCTGGGAGAAGAGGCCACCACCCACCTCTCTCCACCCTCCTTTCAGGTAGTTGTAGAGGGCAATGAGGTCTCCCCTCAGCCTCCTCTTCTCCAAGCTAAACATGCCCAGCTCCCTCAGCCTCTCCTCATATGAGCTGGTCTCCAGACCCCTCACCAGCCTGGTAGCTCTCCTCTGGACACGCTCCAGCACCTCAATGTCCCTCCTGTACAGAGGGGCCCAGAACTGAACACAGCACTCGAGGTGAGGCCTCACCAGTGCCGAGTACAGAGGCACCATCACTTCCCTGCTCCTGCTGGCCACACTATTCCCGATACAAGCCAGAATGCTGTTGGCCTTCTTCTGTCCCGGTCCCTCTGTAGAGCCTTCCTACCCTCAAGCAGATCAACACTCCCACCTAGTTTGGTGTCATCTGCAAACTTACTGAGGGTGCACTCAATCCCCTCATCCAGATCATTGATAAAGATATTAAACAAAACTGGCCCCAAAACTGAGCCCTGAGGGACACCACTGGTGACCGGCCGCCAAGAGGATTTCACCCCATTAATCCCAACTCTCTGGGCACGGCCATCCAGCCAGTTTTTAACCCAGCGGAGGGTACACTTGTCTATGCCATGATTCTCCAGTTTCTCCAGGAGAATGCTGTGGGGGACGGTGTCAAAGGCCTTACCAAAGTCCAGATAGACAACGTCCACAGCCTTCCCCGCATCCAGAAGGCGGGTCACGTGGTCATAGAAAGAGATCAGGTTGGTTAAGCAGGACCTCCCTTTCCTAAACCCGTGCTGGCTGGCCCTGATCCCTTGGCTGCCCTGCACTTGCCGTGAGAGCTCACTCAAGATGATCCTCTCCATGATCTTCCCTGGTACCGAGGTCAGGCTGACAGGCCTGTAGTTCCCCGGATCCTCCTTCCGACCCTTCTTGTAGATGGGCGTCACATTAGCCACCCTCCAGTCATCTGGTACCTGCCCTGTTGACCAAGATTGTTGATAAATGATGGAGAGAGGCTTGGTGAGCTCTCCCGCCAGCTCCCCGAGTACTCCTGGGTGAATCCCATCCGGCCCCATAGACTTATGTGCGTCTAGGTGCAGAAGCAGATCACTGACTACTTCCTCCTGGATTATGGGTGGGTTGTTCTGCTCTCCATCCTTATCTTCCAGCTCAGGAGGCTGAGCACCCTGGGGATAGCTGGTCTGACTATTGAAGACAGAGGCAAAGAAGGCATTAAGTATCTCAGCCTTCTCCTCATCCTTGGTTGCAACTTTCCCCCCGGCATCCAGTAAGGGATGGAGATTCCCCCTGGCTCTCTTTCTGTTGATGTATTTATAAAAGCTTTTTTTGTTGTCCTTAATGTTAGTGGCCAAGTTGAGCTCCAGCTGGGCTTTTGCCTTCCTAATTTTCTCTCTGTATAACCTAACGAGATCTCTGTACTCCTCCTGAGTTGCCTGTCCCTTCTTCCAAAGGTGGTAAACCCTCCTTTTATTCCTAAGTCCCATCAGAAGTTCCTTATTCATCCAGGCTGGCCATTTTCCCCGCCCTTTAGACTTGCGACACTTGGGCACAGCCTGCTCCTGGGCCTTTAAGGTTTCCTTCTTGAAGGGCGTCCAGCCTTCCTGGACCCCTTTGCCCTTCAGGACTGTCTCCCAAGGGACTCTCTCAACCAGTGTCCTGAACAGGCCAAAGTTCGCCCTCCGGAAGTCCAAGGTGGAGGTTTTGCTAACCCCCCTCCTTACATCACTATGAATTGAAAACTTGACCATTTCATGATCACTAAATGCTTCCATGTTAGCAAGTTTTCATATTTGTTTTTAAAGACACTGTAGTTTTTATTTTTAACCCATTTAGCCTTTTAGAAAAGATTATTTACTTTGCTACAAATTTTATTTTTTTCTCTTTTAATAAGTACACATTTAAGATGTTCAGTTTGACTATATAAAAACACTGTTGTGCAGTTACACTGGCACTTATGGCTTTATTTGTCAGGGTTCAGATTAGAGAGTACCGTATTCTACTCAAGTATTTCCACAAACTGTAAATGTAATTGCTTCTACTTTTTGCATACATCAGCGAGAGATTCAGCATTGTTAATTTTTTAAAATATTACTGCTTAAATTCAAGTTATAGCAGAAAAAATAACACTTGTGAATAATGTGCTTGTAATCACTGCCCTTCTGCTGACAACTTTTTTTTATTTCAAAAAAATGTTTCTTAAGAGGGTATTCTATTATTTTTCCAGCATCTTCTGATGCTTGACTGCAACTGTGCTTGACAAACTCAAACTAAGAACGATCCAATCGCGTTTAATATGCATTAAACTGTTACGATTTGGATACACTAATAGTGGACTGCACCGTCAGTCTAGTCGTGCTCACAAACTAGCACGGCCACTCTCCAGTCTTTGGTCGCATTCAGTGAGAAACCAAAACGACTAGCTACTTCAACAGTGCAGTTTATTTAAGCAACAGATATACAGGTTCTTAGGATTGCCGGTGATAAATACACTGTCTGCAAAGCACGTGCAAATGAAAGTATTGTTACATATACAAAACGCGCAACAAAGTTATAAACGATACAGCCTGGCTCTAAATGTAGGAAAGAGATTCTCTAGAGAAATTTCTAAGTTTCCCGAGGAAACACTCGCTATAATCTAAGTCTTACCCAAAGGCGTCCCTATGGGGGGTGGGAGGGAAGAAAGGCTCTTATTAGGTTAAATTTAATCTCAAATGAAGGTCAAACCCTAAGATATTTTAACAACTATTAATATTTCCTGAAAATACTAAATAATCTAATTAAAAATTTAGGTGGTAACTGAAAACCACAATTACTCTGCCCATGGTCAAACAGATTGCAAAATCATACATGTACAGCAAATCATTAAATATTTTCACTCTTTCATACTGAAAAACTAAAATACTAGTGCACGCTGTCTAAATACAATTTAATTGCCTATGTTATTACAACCACATTTCTAATTTGTTTCTTCTTCTCATTCAAAATTGCATCTATAATATAGTGCAAGGCTTTTGATTTATCTTCTTTTAATGAACAAGAGCTATGTAAAGAAAAATCGAAAAGGAAAAAGCATAGCTATAGCCCTAATTTTGAGATTCACACTTTTTCTAACTCTGTATTGTTAGTTCCTCTGTTTCCTCTTCATAGCCAATTACCTGGACAGTTAAAAGTGATGTGCAGAATCTTAAACATAGCAATAAAGAAGATAAAATCTTTTAAAAAGTCATTAAGACTAAGCAGGACAAAAAAGCAGATAGCACTAGTTAAGGGCCATATCTAAATAAATTAATTATTATGGCTTCCCATTATAGTTGTGTGATGGATGCGCTCGACCCCTTGACCAAACTAGCACTAGTTTGGTACAGACTCCAAAGGAGGTAAAGGCCCGAGTCGTAGCTAGGCCAAGAACTCCTCAATCTGTTCTCTGAAAACCCACAAAGGAGCAGAATGACACAGTGAGCATCGATGCATATGGGCTTGGGTCACCAATCATGAGATCAACAGATGAATAGCAGGTGGCTTTTCCAAGACTCATTTATCAAGGAACAAAGAAACTTGTAGGTTCAAGGAGTCTCATGCATACCTTTTCCATCACATGTGATTTGACTATGAGCCAACCACTTTATCCCATAAATATGACAGCCTAAGTGAGCCTTCTTCAAGCTCTCCCTGCTAGGCAGCTTGGCTGCATGGTGGTGATCTCCCCTTGAGCTGGGATGCCTCTCAAGGTTGCTCCTCAAGGCAGAGAGACCTTTTACCAACTGCAGATCTTTGGTAAGTGACCGATATCGCGCATAACCTTGTATTATAGTGCACTAAGATTTTGTCTTGGTAATTTTGATTCCGTCTTGGTAACTTTGAATCATTGTTATATCCTTTGTGCAGTACAGTAATAGAGTGAACCTTGCCATTGAACTTTGTTAAGTCGCACTTTTACAACATCATATTTCAATAAAACCACTTCTGCTGATACCTTTGACAGCGGTCTAAATCACCCATTTTTGACAAATTGGCATAGTCAGCAGGATCCTAAATCAGGATTGGCAACAAGTTGACACAAGATAAGAGTCAGTTGTCATTGCCAAGGGCAGTCCTAACCCTCATTCTTTCAGTCTGGCTAGGTCTAGAATTTATTTAACCCTGCCATTTTAGGAACCAAACTTGCAGAAAACCAGTGATTTTCTGTAAGACCTTGGGAGTTAAAATGGCAGAATTACACCAGCACTTGTGCAAGTGCAAAGAAAGCAGAGAGCACATGCAAACAGGCACCATTACTTTCAGCCCCTACTATGAATTAGTCCCTTGGCCTGTATTTGAAATGGTAACTTTCAACTGAACCAACAAAAGTAAAAACAAAGTTTATCATGTTAGTACTGTGACACAGGGGTTATTACTTATCTTTCTGTAATCATTTTGATGGGAGTATACACAAGTTTACATATATACATGTTAAAAATAAGACAGAGGAAAAAAACCCACAAAACTGTTCTCAATTCTATCCTCTAAGGTAGCCAAACTTCCCCCCCACCCATTGCACCTTATGCAACTACTTCAAGTGAGAGATTGAAATCTTGAAAATTTCAGTTACGAGCAACTGATAGTAAATAAATTGTGGAAACCTCAAATACAGAAACTACTTTCACTCCTGCCCCAAAACACACATGCTAGTAAGTACTCTGATTTATTTATCTTTATTATGAAATTACAGTTATTCTAGAGTATCCACCATAAAAACAAGAGCTGTGCATTTTTCAGGGTGTTTTCACATAAAATAAAAGGTGTACTTGCAAGCATTTTCCAGTGTTTTCACTTGTACTCTTTTCAAAATGAATATGTCATATTCTTAATCTTAAAATAAGTAGCTAATATAAACAGATCTTAGATACAAGAAACATGGAGACTACAAGCTTCAGTTTGTTTTTAAATAGTACAACACAACAAATCATTGCACTGCAATTAGAAATGCCACAATGAAAGTAAAAAATAATTTAGCTGTGAATTAGCATTGTGAATTACACAACTGGGATTAACTGCATGAATCAAATACATATTAAGTACCTCAAATGGTTCTATTTGTAATGAAACCCTCAACATGTATATTTAACTCTTGCAGTGTAAAGTGTAAATCTGTGTTCGATTCAGTATAAACATTACATTTTGATAGCATTTCTCAAACTGCAGATGAAAAAAATTATGCTTAAATCAAACAAATAGAAAGACAATTGAGAAGCTGATGATGTAACTTGATACTCACTGATGTTAAACAAATGTAATTTTAGACATTAGATAAAATCTACCAAATATTTTCTTTGAAAATTTACAGAGATCTAATGATTTTTTTTTTAAAAAAAGTTGTGCTCAAGGTAATGACTTGTATTTATTGTAATTAAGACCGTGTCTGCAAAATTTTCCCTGCCAGTAAAAAAAATCCTGGGCATTGTAAATCCAGCAGCATGATGAGAATCTGGGAATAGAACCCATCAATATCCCATTTATCATAATGTACTTGTTTGGCTTCCAAATGAAGCTCTTGAGAGCAGATTATCAAAAGGCCAATCTCAAATGGCAGTCTTAAATGCAGTTTAAGTTTCAATTATTAAATAACTTCAAAGGCAAGTCTAATTATTCAATATGACAAGATGAAACACAAATTCCTAACAGCATATTGTAAATATGCTGTAAATTCCTTACTACATATTGTAAATACATGGACATTTTAAGCTGCTCTTCCAATCCCTTCTCCTTTACTCTCAATTAAATTCACAGTAAAACAAAGTCAGTATGCTCCACAAGTCAGCAAATCTGGGTGTCTTACAAAACAAAAAGCAACAACAAAAAAAACCCCCAGAAAAACTGATTCAGGGAACTGTATATGTCTACATCCTCACACTGATTTAATTGACATTTTATTTTAGGTATTTAAACTCTATTGTTCAAAATATATTGAGCAAAAAAATAAGAAAAATATAATAAAACATAGAAGCTGAAGAACAAAACAATTACTTCAGCACTACACTTCAGACAATACATTTTTCATCAGTTTGCTAAGGTTTCAACTAGTGTTTCTTGCTTCTACACATATTCCCATTTGTCCAGGAAAAAAACAAAGCCAAGCCAATCACAAACACTCATCCCCAAAGCAAAAACAGAAGGAAAAAACTGTAAACAACAGTTAAACATATTTTCAGAGAAAAACAATATTCAAGCTTTTTCAGAATACCATCTTTTTCTTTACCCTTCCCAGCTACAAAGACTGATCCCCAGACTTTTAAGACTTTACACTAATGATTCAATATTCAAGGCTCAAATAAAACTCATACTTATTTCAGATCAGCATCTTTAACCTCACTTCTAACACAAGCAGAAAGCAAAGATTTTCTTTAACAACACAGTTTCTGTATTTTGTCCATTAGACTTGTCTAACACTTGTCTTTGAGGGTGTTTTTTTATGGCTTGATAAGAGACAAACACTCATGTTTAGTACTGAAACGCAAAGAGATATGATGATCAGATAAGTATTTTTAATTTGATTTAATGGAAGCCAGCTTACCCTGCCAAAATTCACCTTGCTCTTGCAACAGTGTATTCTTTTCTCATAGGGAAGACTATAAAACGCAATCTGAAAAACTCTCAGTTACTGAAGAACTGGCAGAGATAGCAATCAGATGGAAGCTGCGCAAAAAATTTCAGTAAGCAGGTCCAACTTTTCTCTATGAAGTTAACTTGGAAATTTTAAATATGCTTTCTTCCTATATTATACATTTTATCTTATATGCTTCACCAAAATGGGCAGAGTTAATAAAGTCCCTTCTCCCCACACACTCTCTCTCCTTCCCCTGCATCTACTAGCTGCTTTACTACAAGATAGATAAATAACCATGAAAACAGCATTCTCTTACAACAAATTGTTCTAAGAGAATCCACTTCCATAAAGAAAAGAAGACAGGTCACTGTTATAGGAGACTCTCTCCTGAGGGGAACAGAGGGCCGGATATGCCGACCAGACCCACTTCTTAGGGAAGTCTGCTGCCTCCCTGGGACCCAGGTTAAAGACGTGAAGAGAAAGCTTCCTACCCTGGTACAGCCCTCGGATTGTTGTCCATTATTGATTTTTCAGGTAGGCAGCAATGAAGTTGCAAGAAGTCATCCAAGGGCAATCAAGAGAGACTCCTGGGCCTTGGGACAACTGGTTAAGGGATCAGGAGCACAAGTAGCGTTCTCCTCTATCCTTCCAGTTGCAGGGAATGATGAGGGAAGGAACAGGAAGAGCCAGCAGATCAATACCTGGCTCCGAGCCTGGTGTCACCAGCAGAATTTTGGGGATTTTGATCATGGGTCAGTCTACATGCCACCAGGCCTGCTGGCGACTGATGAGGTACACCCCTCTCAAAGGGGGAATAGGATCTTTGCATGGGAGTTAGCAGGGCTCATTGAAAGAACTTTAAACTGGATTTGAAAGGGGAAAGGGATAACACCAGACTCGCCAGAGATAAGCCTGGGGGCGGCACACCGATGTTTCAGGGACGGTGTGCTAGCAAGAGCCTTTGGTCTGCCATCTCAGGGGAGGTAGGGGATGGAGAAAAGACACAAGGGCTGTTGATGTGTTAGAAACCACAGAAACACCTGAGAACGGTCACGTAGACATTAGGGCTTCTCCCCCAAAGAAGGTGGTGGGATCAGTAGCCCAACTGAAGTGCATCTACACCAACGCATGCAGCATGGGCAACAAACAGGAGGAGCATGAAGCCATTGTGCAGCAGGAAAACTATGATATAGTTGCCATCACAGAAACATGGTGGGATGACTCTCACAACTGGAGTTCTGCAATGGACGGCTATAAACTCTTCAGAAGGGACAGGCAAGGAAGGAGAGGAGGTGGGGTAGCCCTGTGTGTTAGGGAGTGTTTTGACTGTCTAGAGCTTGACAATGGTGATGAAAGGGTCAAGTGTTTATGGGTAAGAATCAGGGGAAGGGTCAACGAGGCAGATATCATGGTGGGAGTCTGTTATAGACCACCCAACCAGGATGAAGAGGCAGATGAAATATTCTATAAGCAGCTGGGAGAAGTCTGACAATTGCTAGCCCTTGTTCTCCTGGGGGACTTCAACTTACCAGATGTCTGCTGGAAATATAATACAGCTGAGAGGGAACAGTCTAGGAGGTTCCTGACACAGCTGGTGAGGGAGCCAACTAGGGAAGGCACCCTACTAGACCTGTTGTTTGCAAACAGAGAAGGACTTGTGGGGGATGTGACAGGTGGAGGCTGTCTTGGGCACAGCAATCATGAAATGATAGAGTTTTTGATTCTCAGGGAAGTAAGGAGGGGGTCAGCAGAACTGCTACCTCAGACTTCCAGAGGTCAGACGTTGGCCTGTTTAGGGGCCTGGTTGACAGAGTCCCTTGGGAGGCAGTCCTGAAGGGCAAAGGAGTCCAGAAAGGCTGGACATTCTTCAAGAAGGAAATCTTAAAGGTATGGGAGCAGGTCATCCCATGTGCCAAAAGACGAGCCGGCTGGAAAGAAGACCGGCCTGGCTGAACAGAGAACTTTGTCTGAAACTCAGGGAAAAAAAGAGAGATTACGACCTTTGGAAGAAGAGGCAGGAAACTCAGGAGGACTACAAGGATGTCATGAGGTTATGCAGGGAGAAAATTAGAAGGGTCAAAGCCCAACTAGAACTTAATCTGGCTACTGTTGTAAAAGAAAATAAAAACTGTTTCTATAAATACATTCACAACAAAAGGAGGGCTAAGGAGAATCTCCATCCTTTATTGGATGCGGGGGGAAACATAGTGACCAAGGATGAGAAAAAGGCTGAGGTACTTAATGCCTTCTTTGCCTCAGTGTTTAATAGTAAGACCAGTAGTTCTTGGGGTACCCAGCCCCCTGAGCTGGAAGATGTAGACAGGGAGCAGAATAAAAGCCCCATAATGCAAGGAGAAATGGTTAGCGATCTGCTACACCACTTAGACGCACACAAGTCTATGGGGCCAGATGGGATCCACCCAAGGGTACTGAGGGAGCTGGCAGAAGTGCTCACCAAGACACTTCCCATCATTTACCAGCAGTCCTGGCTAACCAGGGAGGTCCCAGTAGACTGGAGGTTAGCAAACGTGACACATCTACAAGAAGGGCCGGAAGGAGGACCTGGGGAACTTCAGGCCTGTCAGTCTGACCTTGGTGCCGGGAAAGGTTATGGAGCAGATCATCTTGAGTGCCATCACATGGCACATGTAGGACAAACAGGTGATCAGGCCCAGTCAGCCTGGGTTCATGAAAGGCAGGTCCTGCTTGACTAACCTGATCTCCTTCTATGACAAGGTTACTCGCTTTGTGGATGAGGGAAAGGCTGTAGATGTTGTTGACCTGGACTTCAGTAAAGCCTTTGACATCATTTCCCACAGCATTCTGTGGGAATCAGAAACTGGCTGCTCATGGCCTGGACAGGTGTACTCTTCGCTGGGTAAAAAACTGGCTGGAGGGCCAGGCCCAGAGAGTGGTGGTGAATGGAGTTAAATCCAGTTGGTGGCCAGTCACAAGTGGTGTCCCCCAGGGCTCAGTATTGGGGCTGGTTCTGTTTAATATCTTTATCAGTGATCTGGATGAAGAGATCAAGTGCACCCTCAGTAAGTTTGCAGACGACACCAAGTTGGGCAGGAGTGTTGATCTGCTTGAGGGTAGAAAGGCTTTACAGAGAGATCTGGACAGGCTGGATCAATGGGCTAAGGCCAATGCTATGAGGTTCAACATGGCCAAGTGCTGGGTCCTGCACTTGGGTCACAACAACCCCATGCAGTGCTACAAGCTTGGGGAAGAGTGACAGAAAAGGACCTGGGGGTGTTGGTGGACAGCCGGCTGAATATGAGCCAGCAGTGTGCCCAGGTGGCCAAGAAGGCCAACAGCATCCTGGTCTGCATCAGGAACAGTGTGGTGAGTAGGACTAGGGAAGTGATCGTGCCTCTGTACTCGGCACTGGTGAGGCCCCACCTGGAATACTGTGTCCAGTTTTGGGCCCCTCACTACAAAAAAGACATTGAGGTGCTGGAGCGTGTCCAGAGAAGGGCTACAAAGCTGGTGAGGGGTCTGGAGAATAAGTCTTATGAGGAGCGGCTGAGAGAACTGGGGTTGTTCAGCCTGGAGAAAAGGAGGCTGAGGGGAGACCTTATCGCTCTCTGCAACTACGTAAAAGGAGGTTGTAGCGAGGTGGGGGGTCAGTCTCTTCTCTCAAATAACAAGTGGATGAGAGGAAATGGCCTCAAGTTGCACCAGGAGAGGTTTAGACTGGATATTAGGAATTATTTCTTCACTGAAAGGGTTATTAAGCATTGGAACAGGCTGCCTAGGGAAGTGGTTAAGTCACCATCCCGGGAGGTATTTAAAAGACGTGTAGACACCGTGCTGAGGGACATGGTTTAGCAGTGGACTTGGCAGTGCTAGGTTAATGGTTGGACTCGATCTTAAAGGTCTTTTGCAACCTAAGTGATTCTATGATTCAGTTAAAATTCTAAAGCATCTTTTGATCCTAACTTAATTTGAATTAAATATGAAAAGTAAGGGCCTTTTAGCCTTTGGAATCCCAGAAGATTTTAACAGTAGTGGCTGTTGCTAATGAATCCATGAACATTAAAATAATTAAGTTTAGCATTTTCCTCCAATCCCCAAAGATGTTTGCTGGTTTTCTACAGTTTATATTTAACCCACCTCCACCAATAAAACACGTTGCACTATTTGCTTGTAGCAAAGACAAACAAAGGCAAATTCATACATTTTGCCCTTTTGAGCAGAAAAGAGTGAAATAATAGCTCGAGTCTCCCACAGGCAGATGGCTTTGTGCTCAAAGAGGTAATAATACTGTAGCCTAGCCAGATGTGTGTCCTGTGACCACACTATCTCCCACTAGAATCAGCTGCAGTCTCCTAGCCAGGCAAAAGGCCTTAAGCACACATATCGCTATGGAATCATACCATCAACAAGGAATTTGGATGCTTTCTCAAGAAGTACCCCTGCACTGTCCACTGTACTTGTGCATCTGTAAAAAAAAAAATAAATCTGCACTTTGAGCTCTCCTGCACGGCAGCGGGCTGCATGCCAGGATCTCCCCTTGATCGGGGACGCTTGCTTAAGGTTCTACTCCTCGAGGTTGAGAGATTCCTTGCCACAACAGATTCTCGGTAAGTGACTGATAGCATGCTAAACTCTGAAATCTTAGCTGAGTGAGATAAGGATTGACTGTGCATATATAATCCTTTAGACACAAACCGTTGACCAAGTCTGGGACTAGGATTGGATCCAGCCGCCCCTAGGCTCCTCTCTGAGAAGGAGTTTAGAAAGCAAGGGGGTCCTTTCTGAACCTCATGACTCAACGGGAGGGTCTCCCTGACAGCTTGTCTGACCCTGGCCTCTAGGCAGTAAATAATCAAGTGTACCCTGGCATTGAATCTCGTAAAACACTGTCGCATTCACTACTAACTTTGTTAAATCACTGTTTTATATCAATAAATATTTCACTACTTCTCTCTTACGAGTGAAGTTAATCACTACATGTGCGACATAGCTTAACTGCACTGATACTTTTGTTTACAGAACCTCATGCTGCATAGTTTAACCAACAAAATTTCTTAAGCAAATACACAGATTCACTGTCTGTTGCAGCATCCAAAGAAAGAAAAGCAGTTGTTTCACATTTAAGAGGTACTGATGATGATGGGGAATAATGTAATTCTCTGAAGTAGTCTCTAGAGTCCCTGCCACGTCATAGCCCAAAGCACCAAAAAGGACCATCTAGATGTTGCCACACTGCAATAATAATAATAATAATAACAACAATAATCTGCAATATTACAGTCAAAGCACTGAGATTTCCTTTGTTCTTTTTCACATAAAACAAAACAATGTGAATTGAGAAGGAAGCCTTTTCTCAAGCTTTCATATGAACGCAAAATAAATACAAATATTAGAACTAAAGCAGGACTGTGAAAATCAAAAATACTTACCCTGATAAGTGTCTTAAAATGTAAAAAGTAATAGCTGAGAACTAGTCCAACCCTTGCAAAAGTCTCTGAATTAATGTTAACCATAGATATGTGTTAACCATAGATAGTTTCAGGCTCAAGATAACTTTTTTACAGTCTGGCCTGCCTGTTGCTACATTGAGCTATAGAATGGTAACTCTATGGCTTAAATATCTCAAATATCTGTACATAGACTTGAAAGAAGTATTTGATACTGTACACATGCAGGATAGAAAAAATAATATAGTGCATAAATTAAGGTTAGCCTTTATAACAGAAAGAGATATGAATATCAAGTGGGATTTCAGTCACTTAAGGATACATACCTAGCTATCAGGATGCTAATGAGAGTTTAGTATTCTACAAAGGAAGCAGGCCTCAAAAATCAGTGAGCTCCTCTAACTGTGTATAAACATTCCCACCAAGTGTCATCCTAAAACATTTTCCAAGGCAAGCTGCTGCAGATCACAGCATTCCACCAGTCGGGATAGATATGGACATGAAGAAAAGACAAATGGATGATGGTTTTATAGACACATGGAAGCAGACAGCTGCTATTTGACAAGAGACTGAAGCAAATAAATCAGAAGTGGTGAAATTGTCAGGCTTTTGAAAATGAGGAAGCTTTGGTTTGCCAGAACAGAAGAGGGGAAAGGTTATTTGAATAAATGGACAATTCTGATTTTAATTAACCTAACAACATACAATAAATGATATTGGCATAAAATAAGCAACAGTGAGTCTGCAGCTCAGGATGCATTTCAGACTGTGAGAAAATATACATACTGTTTTTCTTGTTACAAGAGGCATGTAGACTTTCATGACACTAAAAGGCAAAGTGGATGGCTAGCAATAAGAAGATACTGATCTTATTCAAAGATGAATGAAGAAAATGTAATTACACTGATACAATTGCACTGTTAATTATAATACAGTACCTACTACATATTTAGGCCACATCTATGGGAACAGTATTTTCAGAGTATACACAAGGCAACTAAAGAAGAGGGTTTATAAATTAAGCAGCAGGTGTAAGGCTTTTATTTATCTACATAGTGACACTAATTGTCTTGAAGACAGTAAAGTTCTTTGTCAACTACCTTGAAAACAGTTACAAACCCTATCTCTAGCATACTGTGAGGGAGTCATTGGGCAGATAAAGGTTTTGCTAAGGTCAAAAGAATAAAATAATTTGCACTTTCCTCAATAGAGAGGAAAAAAAAATGTTTTATTTTTTGGATTCTTAAACAAACAAGGCAAATACAAAAGCCAACTACTATTACTAGGAAGAAAAACATAATATTATGTCATACCCTGAAAAAGAGCCCCCAGTAAGTATATAAATGAACTGGAAAAATCCTGCCCAGTTAAAAAGGTAAACAAATCAAAAAGTCAACAAATCAACTAAAAACTGTTTTACATTTGTATCTGCTTTTGGAAAATGTCTCCTTTCTAGTTTAAGGGTGAGTATGCAACACAGAAAGAAATGTTATCCCACCCAAGCATATATTTTTATTAACTACATTTAATTTTCAGTAACCGGAAACACTCAGGCACTCAAAAAAAATTCTGCCCTTCTCCCCATCCCAAGAAATCAGTTTACACACATGCATGCATACATATAAACATAACTCCGTCATTTAAAATGGAATTACTGATGCAGAAGGCCACCCAGGTGATCTACAACAACTAAGATGACAATAAAAATATACTAAAGACAAAGCAGACAAGATCCTGCACTTACTGAGAACCATCATGGACACACAAAGTCAAACGTAAATCAAGTGAGAATTCATTTTCTAATGCTGAAGCAAATATTCTTGTTCAAGAAAGAGTATGATATAAAGACCTAGTTGACCCATAAAGACAATTCAGTGCAGAAGTTGTCCAATGGTAGTTTGCCCTGGTATAAAGTACTACCACACTACAGTATTATGGTCAATGAAATTGAGGTAATTAGGAGCAGGTCCCTGTGCAGCACAACTTAGTGACCAATGTAAGAATACTATATGTACAGTTTAGGATTTATTTCAATTTTATTAGAAAAGTATAATATGAGACAAGATATAAGGTTTTACATTTGTTTTTAAGTTTACCTTTAGTTTTCTGTCTGCTTTCCCTCATTTAAAACCACATTTTTCCTCAAAAAACTTGTTACAAAATTCAAGACATTGCTCTTCTCTAACATTGCATCTACTAAGAATGAACTACAGTACAGATGTTTATAAACAGGTTTCCAAATCTTTACAGAAAGTTTCATTTTTTGTAAGCTTTATCTTCTGAAAGAAAAAAAATAAATAAACTTCTTCCTTCCAATTTTGCTAAGTATGTTTCCTATGAAAATTTCATGTTTGAGAAGGCCATATAGTTAACATTTATTCTGTCCAAAGGATGTTTTCCATCTTAAAATAAAAGTATGCCTCCAACAAATAATAAAAAAAAAGAACCAAAACCCCTTTTCCCTCAATATTAATTCCAAATAAGGTTATGCTATTTTATATAAGTAAAATATAGGTCTTATTTACTGTATTAGCATAAAACATGTCTTAGGATGTTATTTCTATTCTCAGGTGTTTAAAAGCTCTTAATCCACAATTTTATTATCACAGTAGTACCCATCCTGCATACTACTGCATTTTCTGATGACTATCAATTAATATCTTTTTCCTACTTAAGTTACTGAAATGGACATTTCTTTGCTCCCGCAGTCCAGAAAACTTATTTGCCTCAGGCTGCAACCGTTTCTTTTTGTTTGTAAGCAGGAAAATTGAAGGAAACCCAACAGTACTTCATGTAACTGAGTCCAAAAATCACTCAACCCCCCCCCCAGCTTTTGCCCTACTGTATCAACAAATGTTGTCTAAGGTTTTGTTGTTGGCTTTTTTGTTTTTTTCATTTTTCCCCCGTCTCCCTGTCTCTCACTTGCTGCTGAATATATTTATACTCTACTTCAGTGTTTTAGCTAGCTCTGTGGAATAGATCATACCAAAATACTGCAGAATTGTAACGAAGTACAAAAAACCCCATAACAACTGTATGTTCCCAGGAGGTGTGGCAAAAGCATTCTTAAATATCATGTTGATGTGACCATTCATTGATTTTATTTAATTTTTTTTTGCACAACAACATACACTATTTTCTTTTCTGCTGTTTTCTCCTTTTGTTGAATGGTTGAATGCAGTTGAGTTTGGGATTGTTGTTTTACAAAATTTCTTGCTAGGTATCACAGACAGCTCTTGATTTCTCTGAGTACTTCAGGGGGATTGGATATTCATCCAATCCATTCTGTGAATTGGATGGACTCTTCTTTCTCAAATAGAATGAGTCCAAACAATTTTTCACACACTAGGAAAAGATCATCAAGCTTTCAAGTTCAGATGTGGACATGTGTATGTGTGTGTATGTGTGTGTGAACTTCCTTTCCAACACTATATATTGAACGAGGATGCTACAGCAAGAATAATTTTTGTTTTCAATATGATTTTTTCTTGCTACTGATTAAAATACAATCACACTAAAAGGAAAAGCTTAATTGGCTTCCTCAGAGTATCACATTTGTAGCCCTGCCTGACAAATAATGTTAAATTCCCAGTTGGTTGGCATATTCAGCTAATATTGGCAGTGCAATGCTACCAGTCTTCCACTTGCATTAAGAGACTTTTGGAGCAAAACCTGTACAGTTATAACTCTCCAGAGAATTAAAAATAAATAAAATGCAAATTAAAACAAGTTTGCAACTTAGGTATATGTAATTATTAATCTATGCTGACAGATGAGACTTCCTAAAGTCTACACCAGCTTTGGCAGGTTTGTTGTCTATGAAGGGACCCAACTTTTGCAGGCAAAATCCAATAGAGATCTAGGACAGGAACTAAGACACATTTGTTGGTACAGCTCTTGAGCTTGCACCTCCTCTTTGAAAAGAGAGCTCTACAGCACAGCGCCCTTAAATACTTTTAAAAAATTGCCTCAAGCCCACATTTTTTTAAAAATCCTCAAAGATATCCACACTTAATTTCTCCCATTAGCTTCTGAAACATAGCAATGGACTGCCTGCCTTTACAAAGAATCCTTTTCTGAATCCCTTGTGTACTGTCAGTGCCGATAAACTAAATTCATTCCTCAGTCAACCTTCTGTGTAGAATTATGTGTGGGCACAGGCTCTGAGAAACTGAAACACTTCTGGCTATTTATGCATCTAGTCACAAGTGTTGGCCACATTAAAACATTCATAATATTTACAGAAAATATAAAGAAAATAATTTATAAGAACATAACATAGCAAGTATTTATTTTATATTTCTTTGTGGAAAAGGAGCTCAAAGATGTCATGCAGAGCTGTTAAGAAATTAGTATTAACCATTTTTAATGTTTATTGCTATCTACTTTGTTGCTGTTTAGCTTCTTAGAAAAATGTTTTTATGAACTCTATATTATGTTATCAAACCAACCCATGGAAAAAACAAATACCACATGCATCACTATTTCAAGTCTTTCTCTCAAAGCAGAGTTTATTATTTAAGCACATAAAAAGCTAGTAGCTTTAATCAAAACAAGCTTCAATATTCCATGTCCCTTGCTTTGCCTCTAAATCTCTGGGAAAGGACTAACTTATTTCTAAAATTTCTTAGAGGAATGCAGTTGTTCTTAACCCCTTTTTCAACTACTTTATCTTGTGCATCTTGTACATGTCTTCATTATATAGAAAACACAAAGTTTAACACAACACACTAACTTAAATAGGAATATTAACATGGAGTGAGCACAACTGTGCATTTACAGTATGATAGTTAATTTGCACTAGCTTCCTAGTTGTTGTGCAGCTCACTTCAATGCTCTTACATTCACTTTGAAAAAAAATACTCCAACAAACAACACATAAGCAGTGCTCCATAGGCATTTAGGACTAAAATGCCCATGTAAGCAATTAGAAAAGACCCAATAGCATGTCACATTCACACTGAACTTTGCACTAATCCCCCCACTGCCACCAACAGCCAGCCACATAAAACATTATTTTAATCAAATGAACAATAATTCAGTTGAGTTCACTAAATCAGAAGTCAGATGAATTAAAGCCTAGGTAAAATTTGGGGTTTTTTAAATGTTTAATAAATTGAAGCACTGATGCTTTATGATTCTGATAACAGGCAATGCTGGCAGCATTAATGAACTTGTAAGGAATTCAGATTAAACTGTTCTGATTGCCATCCAAATAGTAAACACAATGGTTTATCAACAGTTTTGCAGCCTGTGAAAACTCCACATTGCTTTCAGCAGAAATGCCATACCTAAATAAACCATTATTTTTTAAGACTTCAAAATATAAACTGTGTTAGCACTCCAGAAACAGAGCTCCCAGATGTGTTTCCTCAGAACAAACAAGGATCACCAGCATGTTGACAAGGATGCCAGGACATATTTTTCTGATATACGCTACCTTGCAAGGCAGTGAAGATCTTGAGATTATAACTGTCCTAAGTCACTGATAAATTTTCTACTCTAGGCTACTTGATAGCCTTCCCAGAAAGAAGAATTTCAAAATGATTAAAAAAAAATATACTGAACTAATGTCACCCTTTGACATCTATTACCTTAAACTTTCCCATGGAGTTACCAGGAGCCTTGAGACAATTTTTTTCTGCATGGGCAAATAAAGCAAAATAGGTTTCAGCAGCTCAAAAAAGCAACAGACCAAACTTTTTTTTTTAACCAGCATTACTGATCAAATACTGACTAAAATGCCAATTTCTGGCTTTGGTGGAGGGAGGAAAAGAATTAGAGACAAAATATCTGTCCTTTTCTGAATCTTGTTAACTGTGGAAGCACCATTTGATTAAAAGGACTTATACTATTATTCCTAATATGTAAAAGGACAAGGGGGACAAAAGTCAAATGCAATAAACATTGTCATCTGCTTCCATTATCATTTAAACCAAAGACCAGATAGATTGCAGGCACTAATTTTACAATGTTTTAACAAATGCAAACAACTTCTAGTCCCTCCACAAAGTTCAAGTTTATTAGATGGATAGTGAAAGGAGACAAGAAGTATTTTTATGGGCTTGTGTTTTTCACAGTTCAAATTCTAGATGCTTTTACTGCTACACTTAGAAGACAACTTATATGTGACTACTCCTCTTTGCCAGATTTCCTCTACTTACTCGTCTGGTTAAGAACCGTTTCAACAGGTCCATGTCCTTCTAATGTTGGGGGCTCCAGAGCTGGACACAGTATTCCAGGTGGGATCTCACCGGAGCAGAGTAGAGGGGCAGAATCACCTCCCTTGCCCTGCTGGCCACGCTTCTTTTGATGCAGCCCAGGATGTGGTTGGCTTTCTGGGCTGCGAGCGCACATTGCCAGCTCATGTTGAGCTTCTCGTCCACCAGCACCCCCAAGTCCTTCTCCTCAGGGCTGCTCTCAAGACATTCTCCGCCCAACATGTATTTGTGCCTGGGATTGCCGTGACCCACGTGCAGGACCTTGCACTTGGCCTGGTTGAACCTCATGCAGTTCACATGGGCCTACCTCTCAAGCCTGTCCAGGTCCCTCTGGATGGCATCCCTTCCCTCCAGCATGTTGACTGCTCCACACAGCTTCGTGTCATCAGCAAACTTGCTGAGGGTGCACTCAGTTCCACCGTCCGTGTCGCTGACAAAGATGTTAATCAGCACCAGTCCCAGTACTGACCAGAGGAAAGCCACTTGCCACTGGTTGCCACTTGGACATCGAGCCATTGACCGCAACTCTTTGATTGCAACCATCCAGCCAGTTCCTTATCTACTGAGTGGTCCACCCATCAAATCCATGTCTCTCCAATTTAGACAAAAGGATGTCATGCAGGAAAGTGTCAAATGCTTTGCACAAGTAATAGAATCATAGAACGTGTTGGGTTGGAAGGGACCTTTAAAGGTCATCTAGCCCAACCCCCCTGCAGTAAGCAGGGACATCTTCAACT
The DNA here is from genome assembly GCF_028500815.1 of Rissa tridactyla. Classification (NCBI taxonomy): domain Eukaryota; kingdom Metazoa; phylum Chordata; class Aves; order Charadriiformes; family Laridae; genus Rissa; species Rissa tridactyla. Next base: position 7,967,563 of record NC_071496.1, read on the forward strand.
AGAGCAGGTTGCTCAGAGCCTCATCAAGCCTGGCCTTGAACGTCTCCAGGGATGGGGCCTCCACCACCTCTCTGGGCAACCTGTTCCAGTGCCTCCCCACCCTCATTGTAAAGAACTTCTTCCTAATGTCTAATCTAAACCTGCCCTGCTCTAGTTTAAACCCATTGCCCCTCGTCCTATCCCTACATGCCCTTGCAAACAGTCCCTCCCCACCTTTCCTGTAGGCCCCCTTCAGGTACTAGAAGGCCGCTATAAGGTCTCCCCAGAGCCTTCTCTTCTCCAGGCTGAACAACCCCAGCTCTCTCAGCCTGTCTTCATAGGAGAGGTGCTCCAGCCCTCTGATCATCTTCGTGGCCCTCCTCTGGACCCGCTCCAACAGGTCCATGTCCTTCTTGTGCTCAGGGCTCCAGAGCTGGACGCAGTACTCAAGGTGGGGTCTCACGAGAGCAGAGTAGAGGGGGAGAATCACCTCTCTCAATCTGCTGGCCACGCTTCTTTTGATGCAGCCCAGGATGCAATTGGCCTTCTGGGCTGCAAGCGCACATTGTCGGCTCATGTCCAGCTTTTCACCTACCAGAACCCCCAAGTCCTTTTCCGCAGGGCTGCTCTCTATCACATCATCCCCCAGCCTGTATTGATAACGAGGATTGTCCTGACCCAAGTGTAGGACCTTGCACTTGGCCTTGTTGAACTTCATAAGGTTTGCTCAGGCCCACCTCTCCAGCTCGTCCAGGTCCCTCTGGATGACATCCCGTCCCTCTGGCATGTCGACCGCACCACTCATCTTAGCGTCATCGGCAAGCTTGCTGAGGGGGCACTTGATCCCACTGCCTATGTCATTGATGAAGATGTTGAACAGCACCGGTCCCAGTACGGCTCCCTGAGGGACACCACTTGTCACCCCTCTCCATCTGGACGTTGAGCCATTGACCACTACCCTCTGGATGCGACCATCCAGCCAGTTCCTTATCCACCGAACAGTCCTCCCATCAAATCCGTATCTCTCCAACTTAGAGAGAAGGATGTTGGGGGGGGGGGGGGGGGCGCATGTCAAAGGCCTTGCAGAAGTCCAGATAGACGACATCCGTAGCTCTCCCCTTGTCCACTGATGCAGTCACTCCATTGTAGAAGGCCACCAGGTTGGTCAGACAGGACTTGCCCCTGGTGAAGCCATGCTGGCTGTCTCGAATCCCCTCCCTGTCCTCCATGTGCCTTAGCATAGCTTCTAGGAGGATCTGTTCCATGATCTTCCCAGGCACAGAGGTGAGGCTGACAGGGTGGTAGTTCCCAGGGTCCTCCTTTCTACCCTTTTTAAAAATGGGTGCGATGTTTCCCTTCTTCCAGTCACCAGGGACTTCACCTGACTGCCACGACTTTTCAAATATCATGGAGAGTGGCTTGGCAACTACATCAGCCAATTCCCTCAGGACTCTGGGGTGCATCTCATCAGGTCCCATAGACTTGTGTATGTTCAGGTTCCTCAGGTGGTCATGAACATCGTTTTCACTTACAGTGGGAGGGACTTTGTCCCCCAGGTCCCCTTCTTGCCGTCCTTCAACCCGGGAGGTGTGAGGAGAGAGGCTGGCAGTAAAGACCAAGGCAAAAAAGTTGTTGAGAACCTCAGCCTTCTCCTCGTCCCTTGTTACCAGTTTGCCATTCTTGGTCACCAGGGAGGGTACGCTTTCTTTGGCCTTCCTTTTCTGGCTGACATCCCTGTAGAAGCCCTTCTTGTTATTCTCAGCATCCCTTGCCAAGTTCAGCTCCAGCCGCGCCTTGGCCTTCCTGACCTCATCCCTACATAACCGGGCAGCATCCCTATACTCTTCCCAGGATGCCTGATGCTGCTTGAACTGCCTGTGCAGTTCCTTCTTGCCTTTTAGTTTGGCCAGCAGGTCCCAGCTCAGCCATGCTGGTCTCTTCCCTGTCTTGCTTGATTTCTTACACCTGGGAATCGAGAATCATAGAATTGTTAGGGTTGGAAGGGACCTTAAAGATCATCTAGTCAAACCCCCCTGCCATGGGCAGGGACATCTCCCACTAGAGCAGGTTGCTCAGAGCCCCATCCAGCCTGGCCTTAAAAACTTCCAGGGATGGGGCTTCCACCACCTCTCTGGGCAGCCTGTTCCAGTGTCTCACCACCCTCATGGTGAAGAACTTCTTCCTAACGTCCAGTCTGAATAGACCCATCTCTAGTTTTAATCCATTCCTTCTAGTCCTACCATTACCTGACATCCTAAAAAGTCCCTCCCCAGCTTTCTTCTAGGCTCCCTTAAGATACTGGTAGGCCACTATTAGGTCTCCTCGGAGCCTTCTTTTCTCCAGACTGAACAACCCCAACTCTCTCAGTCTGTCCTCATAGGAGAGGTGCTCCAGCCCTCTGATCATCCTCGTTGCCCTTCTCTGGACACGTTCCAGCACGTCCATATCTTTCTTGTAGTAGGGGCTCCAGAATTGGACGCAGTACTCCAGGTGGGGTCTCACGAGAGTGGAGTAGAAGCGGAGAATCACCTCCCTCGACCTGCTGGCCACGCTTCTCCTGATGCAGCCCAGGATATGACTGGCTTTCTGGGCTGCTAGTGCACACTGACGGCTCATAGAATCATAGAATTGCTGAGGTTGGAAGGGACCTTTGAGATCATCAAGTCCAACCATTAACCTACCCTGACAAAAACCACTTCTAAACCATGTCCCTAAGTACCACATCTACCCTTTTTTTAAACACCTCCAGGGATGGTGAATCCACCACCTCCCTGGGCAGCCTATTCCAATGTTTAATAACCCTTTCAGTGAAAAAATGTTTCCTAATATCCAATCTAAACCTCCCCTGACGTAACTTGAACCCATTTCCTCTTGTCCTATCACTTGTCACCAGGGAGAAGAGGTCAGCCCCCATCTCTCTGCAACCTCCTTTCAGGTAGTTGTAGAGGGTGATAATGTTGAGCCTCTCGTCCACCAGCACCCCCAAGTCCTTTTCTTCAGGGCTGCTCTCAAGCCAGTCACTGCCCAGCCTATATCGGTGCTTGGGATTGCCCCGACCCAGATGGAGGACCTTGCACTTGGTCTTGTTGAACTTCATGAGGTTGGCATGGGCCCACCTCTCCAGCCTGTCAAGGTCCCTCTGCATGGCATCTCTTCCCTCCAGCATGTCAGCCGCCCCACACAGCTTGGTGTCATCGGCAAACTTGCCGAGGGTGCACTCTATGCCACTGTCCATGTCGCTGATGAAGATGTTAAACAAGACCGGTCCCAGCACTGATCCTTGAGGGCTCTTGTGCTTTCTGGAAAGCATCCTTGAAGATCTGCCAGCTCTGTTCTGCTACCTTGTCCCTGAGGACCGCTTCCCAGGGGGTCCTATGGACTCACTCCTTGAAGAGGTGGAGGTTTGCTTTCCTAAAATCCAGGGTCCTGACTAGGCTCCTCATCTGGCACGTATCCCTCAGGACCGTGAACTCCACCAGTGCGTGGTCACTGCAGCCCAGGCTGCCTCCAATCTTGACATCCCCAATGAGCTCACTGGCATTGGTGACTATCAGGTCCAGTATGGCATCCCCTCGGGTAGGGCTGTCTATTTCCTGTCTTAGGAAGTTATCATCAAGGCACTCCAGGAACCTCCTGGATTGTCTACAGCTCACTGTGTTACTTTTCCAGCAGATGTCGGGGTGGTTGAAATCCCCCAGCAGGACAAGAGCCTTTGAGCTGTTGGTTATCCCAGAGCTTGTCACAGACAAGCCTGATATTATCATCCCCCTCCCCCTTCACATCTAGTTTAAAGCCCTGTCGATCAGCCCCGCAATCTCTTGGGCAAAGACCCTCTTCCCCCTTTGAGAAAGGCGTTTCCCATTTGACATCAGCAAGCCCGGTGCCGCGTAGGCCTTCCCGTTGTCAAAAAAACCCAAAATTGTGGTGGCGACGCCAGCCACGGAGCCATGTATTAATGGATTGGATGCGTCTGTTCCTTCCAGTGTCACTGCCTGCAACCGGAAGGAGCGAGGAGAAAATAACTTGTGCCCCAGACTCCTTTACCGACCTTCCCAAGGCCCTGAAGTCCCCTTTGATTGTTCTTGGTCTGTGAGTTGTAGCTTCATCTCCACCTACATGGAAAGTCAGTAATGGGTAATAGTCCGAGGACCGTATCAAACTAGGGAGTTTCCTAGTTATGTCCTTAACCCAGGCTCCGGGAAGACAGCAGACTTCCCTATGAGGAGGGTCTACCTGGCATATTGGACCCTCTGTTCCCCTCAGGAGGGAGTCACCAATGACTATAACCCTTCTTTTCTTCCTTGTGGGTGTGGTTGTGATACAGGGGGTATGCCTTTCTGACTGTGGAGATGTCTCTAGTGTAGATTGGCCATCATCCACATCCTCATTTGACTGGCCTTCCTCAACCAGAACCTCATATCTGTTGTTCAGAGGTACCGGGGGGCGGGGGGCGAGGTGGGCAAGGAGGGAGTTTGCCCGCTGCCCCAACCATGAACTTGCCTCCATTCACTCTTTTCATTTAGGCTTCTGCCTGACAGGGGCAGGGTACAGGGGCCCCTTGATCTTGGTTACTTTCCATTAGGTGCTCCCGTTTCTGCTTCAAGGAGGGCAGAGCCTGGCTCCACCAGTCTATTTCTTCTTCAGCCTCCCTAATGCTCCTTAACCTTTCAACTTCCTCTCGCAGCTCTGCCACCAGGCTGAGCAGACCGTTCACCTGTTCACAACGCACACAGCAGTTCTCATAACTGCCTCCCATTGCCGGTGAAAGGCTCTGGCACTCCCTGCAGCCTGTGACCTGGACGGCTGCATGTTTCTGTGGGAGCTCTGTCTGGGTTCCCACATCCATTCTGGCTAAGGTTGAGAGCATGACCTTCTGCTGGGTGGAGACCATAGCTAAGCTCCTTCCAAGAGGGTGATGACCACCCTTGTCGTGGTGCTTCCAGGTAACACCCTGGCTGACACCCACTTGCTGCTTGCTTACTCAGTGTGCAGTGACCTGGTTGCAGTGCTCCGAAAGGCTTCTTTTATGGGGGGGCGGGAGGGGAATTTACGCCTCGTTTAGATCTGCCGCCGGGAGTGCTGGCTCCGCCCCCTAGAGCTGCCAGGCACCGGCCCGGGCCGGCCACTTTTCCCGGCTTCAAAAAGCCCCCAAAGGAGACCATTGCCGGCTCTTTTTGCCGAGATTCCCTTCTCCAGTGCAGACTTACCTGCACTGGAGCTGGTCTCCTCGGCAAGCATATTATATACGGTACAGCATATATAATAATTGCCATCTGCAGATCATTGTTTTATTGGAGGGTTAAGGAGACAGCAAGGATTCTGGCTTTCCATTGTTGCCTGTGCTACAATAAAAATTCTGGTTTCTTCTTTATTAAATTTTTAAGAAAAATGCAACAATAAGAGCAACAACTTAATAAATTACCAACAACCACTAACAATGACATCAGAACAAATTAATGAAAACAAACTTTTTTTTTTTAAGGTGAGCACAGCTGAGTCTTCTCATTTGGCCTTCAAAGGTACCTACCTTCTGGGTAAACTGTGTAGTGGACAAACACACACACAGTTTTCCACATATGAGAAGAGGGCACAGAAATTCAGTAGCTAAAAAGGGAAAATCATTCATGACTGTCCTGGTTCTGGCAGGGATAGGGTAATTTTCACAAGGAGCTGGGACAGGACACAGCTGACCCAAACTAGCTATGTGATGCCTCACTCAGTATATAGGTGTGAGAGCAGGCTGGGGTGGGGAGTTATTAACTGGTTATTGCAGGTCCTGCCACCTCTCTTTCTGTTTTTCAGTGTTTTACATTTAAGTGATTTCCCCCCCAGTTAAAATTAAAATATTTGCAACTGAATATATGTGGGTATTTTTTTTATGCTGAATGGAAGAAAAAAACCCCATCCTTCTTCAAATATTGTATCAATACCAAACTTTTAAAAATATTTAAAGTAAAATCAGTAAGAATTAGGTGATAAAGCTGACTAGATAAGTTATTTAGGTAGCAGTTTAAAAAAGCCATTGTAAGGAAGTTGATAAATGAAGTTAAAAAAACTCATAAAGCATTACTGATTGAAAGAAATGTTATTTGTACTAGAAAAGAAGTGTGCATTAAACTGAAGAAGCCCCTGTATATTAAGACTTCAGGTGCCAGAAATTAGCCACCAGAGAGAGCCCATATAATCTGGTATGAAGGACATCACTGTACAAAAGAAATTGCAGATATGCAGATGAGAACTTAATTAATTGCCTATATCTAGAAAACTTTCTTGTAAATTGTTTATAATCTATGCAATAAACCAGCCTTACTCAGTACTTCCTTTCAGATTAATTTTTATTTTTACAGATATAAATAAAAGTAAGTAAACTCTGCTATGAAGTACTATAACTATAGCTAGAATATACTGAAATAATCTAAAGTATTTTGTTATGCAATATCCTTTTAGTTTATTTTGTTTTCAAAATTCAGTATTTCAGAATGCAGCCCACCAACCAATTCAGTATATCAGCCCACAAATAATACGGAAGGTAGAAGGCCTACATAGTCCTGGGGATTTTTAAAGTATTTCCTTCAAATACATTTAGGACTGTAATCTTAAGCAACAGTGACAGCCGTAGGACATTCTTTCTACATTTGTCTTGTATACCAAGTCAGTATCATTTTTATACATTGAATACTTAGATTTATCCAAGAAACCATTTCCTTCTCCACGATAACTTGTAAATTCACACCATAGAAAGACTTCTAACATTTGCTCCATGAGTTAAAATACATTTCTATTAAGAATAGTTCTCAATTGCAGAAAAGTATTTTTTCCCTCCCACAGTGGATGTTTCCATTTCATTCTTAGAAGACTGATACCTCACTTTGCCTTCCAAATCTTTGTAATTGTCAAAGTTATATGATTTTAAGTTAATAAAATGAATGTAATAGAAGCAGTAACCATAATTAATATCACTAGCAGTCTGTGTTTCTACTCTCCTATCTTAGACACTTCACAACTTCTCGTGAATTTGTATTCTTTTGCTGCTGAATTTGTCTATGCTTTCCTCAGCACCATGACTGCTTTACAAAGTTGATACAATAATTTCACTCCGTAAAAGAAAATTCAAGGTGCATACATTTCCACACTAAAAAAGTAGTATTTCCTTAAAATATTTTGCTGTTAAAATAGTTGTAGGATTGAATAAGTGAAATTTACTATGGTAAAAGTTTTTATTTGACCCCAGAGAATACAAATGGGATTTGAAGAACTCTGTAAAGCAATAAATAAGTACACAGTGTGTATAACTTCTCCCACTAAATAAGAGAAGTGTTATTTTTCTTATGATTACTATGTTGTCTAGCAAAAAACCACACTAATAATGTGGATGACATGCGCACAGTACTCTGTGATACATAAGCAAGGGTCTTTGTAACCCAGGGAGTCAGGATCCTAAATGCAAGATAGAGATCCCTAGCCATGACATCTCAGCACTAGCTAATCAAAGAAGTCTGAACACTGAATTTTCACGTCTTTACCCTGATTTCAGATCAACTGAACTTGAACCCTTGAAGTTCATACTTTTTCTTTCTTACTCTTTATTAAAACATTGTAAAATATACAGGAAACATTCAAAAACTGTTCCATATACAATCTTACCTCAGCCCACTCAAGTATCAGCATTAGCAGATCACAGAGAGAATATGAAACAATATTATGTTAAAAACACCTCACAGAGGTATTGTAAGGCACCTAGTAACCATATTTAACAATTTAATATAAATTCTCAAGATCTACTCTGTTATGTTCACCCTTGCTCTGAAAAAAACTTTGTGCTTCTGTACTAGAAGGCAGAGATGCTAGCCAGGACTCCCAATGCTCAAAGGAAAATGGTACTACTGAATTCCTGTACTCACACACCTAGTGACCATGTGCTCATGCCCAAATATTAAAGTGAACTCTATAATGTTAGATACGCTATGAGAATATGAGACTGTCTTTTTATGCCAGTCCAAGAAAGTCTTATACACCACACCCAACAATTCAATTTGCTGCTTATTAAAGGAAATAATCTACATATAATCTATTAAAATGCATAATTTTGTAAGCTAACCAAATAAACTGATGCAACTGTTCCAATGGTTCTATAAGTAGCATTACAGACATTTTTTCTGAATATATCCATAAATTTATATTAAATAAAGTTTGGAAATATAATTTGTGCAGAAGCACGTAGCAAAGATAAGTTTGTGCAAGGAACTTCAGTTTCTTGACAAGTTTCACTGATGTATCAGGGAGAAGTATAGTTTAAGAGCTTCCTCGAAGGTCTGCATAGAGGGACTCAAGAGGTATAAAATGCTATGCTTTACAAATACAAATACTACACTTACATAATAAATTGTGTTGTTAAATTTCTATGAATCATTTAATATCAAAGCTAATGAATTTTGAGAATTTGCAATCTAATCGTAAGTACATTACCACTAAAACACATTAACAAATAGGGTTTGACCTTTTATTAAGGGTGTAAATCTACAGTTTTTAAATTAACATTTCCTACTCTTATTTTTAATCTCTTACCAGGTCTTTCCTTGCCAGTTCCTTTTGACTCAGCAAATTTCTGTATTAAACTCTCAACTGTAGTATTTGTCATACTATTAATAAAGTCTTCATGCACCTTCAAAAAAAAAAAAAGAAACACACACAAAACCACACCACACAAAAGGATTTTTAAAACCAAAAACCGAAAGAATATAATTAACTTTAAAAAGTGTTTTTCTCTAGAGCTAAGGTTCAAAATACTTACCTCTAAAATAGGGCTTCCAAAAAACAACAGGTATTTTACTAAGGAAATCCCTTCTTTGTTTTAGTATTAGCAAGTGTGTGTATGATACAGGTACAAATGAGGAATGAAAGAATACAGCTTGGTGACGGGTCTAGGATTTACTTCCATTTCTTCCATCTAAACCACTTCTGTAATCCATAATTTTCTGAATTTGTCAGCAACATGTCCCACTATAATGTCAGGAAGACAAGCAGTCTCTTAAGACAGCACCAGTTAAGGGTGTGAACTGTTACCACTTTATTATCACAGTTCCCACCTGCTTGAGTAAAAGCATTACTGTTGTAATGGTTTTTGGTCTGACAAAGGAACAACCACATGTTGTTAATAAGAAGTTTTTCCAACAAGGCAATATGTATATGCTTTAGAAATAAATAGCATGACCTGTGTGACCACCATTCATTATCAGAAAACCTCAAAACTGAAGAAAACAGTGACTCAAATTAAATGTATACAAATAGAACTACATTGCAGAACATCAAGAAATTAAGGACTACTTATAAGGATTATTAAACCAACTTGCATCTAAAGAAAAGATACTTTAAAAGCTTCTTTTAACACTGTTATTGAAGGTCTTTTGCTCATAAAAACCAAAGTGTATCAAAAATTTGGAAGCTTTTCAGACTGATATTAATTTCAAGTTTTACTTAAATAAAAGCACAAGTATCCTGAAATGTGTGAAATGGGTGCCAATTAATATCTAGGGAACAGAACTTTGAAATACACTAATAATTCTCCAAATTGTCAAAATATTTTGTTTCCTGTTAACACAAAATTTAATGATTATTCAGATTTATTCTGTAAAATTTGTGATATTGAACTTATAAATACGACAGGAAGCAGCAAAAAATTCAGCTTATATTGAATTTAGATATTAAAAAGATTTCCAATACAATGAACAAAATTAGAGGATGATCCATTTAATAAAAAAAAATTCAGAGAGGCTTGAATAACAAAAGAGAATACACATACAGAAACATCATAAAAGACCAAACCAGCAATTTAGGAGATGTTCAAATCTCCATCAAGCATCTCATAAACAAGTTCAGTACTCACATAATGTTTGATATCTGTGGTAAAAAGAACCACATCTGCTTGAAAGTCTTTTGAATTCCGTGGATCATTTCTGTTTATTTCCTTCTACTCATACTGTTTTCAAAAGTTACCATCATTTGAAAGATGTGATCTTGTAATTACAACAAACACAGTAAGAAATGTTTCATTTAACAGTTAAGAAAAATATGTAGCATGATCCAAACAAACAATAATATAAAAATTACCTCTCCTATTTGTAAATGAATTTCTTTTATGGTATTTGACAATGATTCTATAATCTCTTTCATATGAAAAAGGTGTGTTTCTTCGATGTCTTGAAATTTCTGTAAACCAACACAAGCAATTATTCATAATGAAAATAATTCTTTAAATACTAAACCTTAAATTTTAATAATTAAATATACTAAACAGAAAAACAAAATTTTTTTTCAGATCTTGATTATGGTAATTATAGTGTTTAAGAAAGGAAGGTGCAGAATTCAGAGTTATGAAATAATGTACTTTATAATATCCTTTTGGAACCATTATCCAACTTTTTTACTCTTTAAACCTTCATCTATCTTGATTTTTAAAAGTCTGATCTATTTCTACCAAAAGAAAATAGGGTTGGAGGGTGTTTAAAAAAATATCTTTTTGTCCATGACTGAAGAGTTTCTTTTTTTTCATCTATTCCCAGGAATCCTATTTCAGATCTGTTTTGCATCTCCTCGCATCACCCTCTCTTCCTGCCCGCAATATACACATGCTTTCTCTTTCTCTAGTTAAATCTATATCATTTGCTTCTTTAAATGTGATTCATCTGTTTGATCTTCAAACTCACTGTATAAAAGCTTTGCAGTTTGTCTGGAATTTGTCCTCCTGTTCCATCTTACTCAGGCTTCCACCTGACACCCATTTTAAAACCATTTCCAATGTCTCTAATGAACCCTTACTAGCCAAAGATCAGAACTAAAAATGTCCTAATTCTCCCCAACAGTCAACCATAATCATCCTGAAACGTGTGTTTAATCCTGCTCTGTCCTAGTTCTCTTCCTACTTCTGTAACTGTCCAAACTTTGGAGCACCACTTAATCCTCTCTCCAATTTTTGCAGGGTTCTCTGAAGACCACCTCTCCACATTTCACACCTCCTGATACTCTGATTCACAAACAAGTACAACTCTATACAGACAAGTCAAATATCTCAACTTCTAAACTCTCAATCTTTCTTTTGCCATACTTATATGCCTCTCTAGCCATCAAGCAAGCAGACTAAAATGATTTTTTCCCCTCAAGCAGCCTTCCTCTTAATTACAGAGGATATGGACATCTTCCGTAGCCTATTCTATGACATTACTTCTTTTACTGACTGCCTAATTACATAAACTATATTATTTTGCTATGGTCAAATATGACAAAGGAAGCAGCATGGAAAGAGGACAACTGCTGGTTTCAACAACAATACTAATTTAAAACATATATTGAAAACACAGCTTCACACACCAGAGAGAAGTACAACAGGCCTTATAACCCAGACTACGGTACCCATTAATTTTCTCGGTGAGTTGTTTGGTTGGTTGGTTTATTTTAAATAAAGCCTTTTTATACCACTGAATAACTGCAATCATCACTGTCTTACACTATACAATAAAAAATACCCCCACATTTAAGAGTCACATATATTTTTTAAATGAGAGGAAAATAATGTACTTCAACTAAATTGAATTCAAACTGAAAAGAAAAGCATAGGGAGTACAGCTTCTCCAACCAGAACCTAGTTAGGATACTGTACAAAGGTGCTTACTGTGAACTCTTCAACGAAAGGATGTCAAGACTCTTAATGTAACAGTCACATTAAAGGCAGAATTTTGCAGTAGCATGCCTGAGCACTGTGTCACAAATGCCTGGACTGGAGGGGTAGGTGGGAGGGAAGCGTTTGGTACCCTTTCTGTAACAGCTGTGTTGAATATCTATACAGAGATGAACTAGATCAAGTTCTAATGAAGTTTTCAAAGTAGAAAAACAGTTTATAGTTTAGGACAGGGCAGTTTTTTACATGTCAGCCTACATAATCCCCATACCATAAAATCTTAATTTCCAAGGAGTTAAGGAAAACCCTAGCACTTTTTCACTTCTACATTAATAATACAAGTATGAATGATTCTCCCTAATAATTCGATCTATGCCTAAAAATTAATCTTTGAAACTAAGAAAGAGAACAAAGAATCTTCAACCGAAAAGAAAATTCCTATCTTGTAAAAGCTTTACTAAACCAAGAAACATATAGAAATAAATATGCCAACCAGTCCTCAACTAAATATTACTACTAAAAGCAGAAACAGTGAGGTTTGCTTTTTGAAATCTGGGGTAGTGGAAAAAAGTCTGCTATCAACAGATTTGAAAAAGAAACTTTAAAACATAACAAGCAGGAACATGTGCAATCATACAGAGAACTTGATATCCTCTGAAATACAGATTAAAACAGCTTTAAAAAAAATAGAAATTTGAATAGATGTAGGGGCTTTTGACCACCTCAGATAAACCCTGGAAAGACACTTGAACAAGCTGTTACTGAAGCGTTTTGCTAGAATGATAATGAAAAAACATGATGGATCCCAGTTTTAAAACTCCTATGAATAGTTCTGGCTCTCCAGCAATTCACAGGATTTCCCACATGATCACAATGCATCTACAATACTTCCAAAAGTTCATTTTGTTTTCTTCCTAAAAAGTTCTTCAAAAGTCTTTTTAGAGTGCTAGCGTTCAACTGTGTCATTCAAGGACACTGCCATCACAACATATGTGGTCAATGTTTGCCCTTCAAACATATTACTTCTGATATTATTGTTCATATCAATTTCCAATGGAGATCATTCTATCTTGAACCAATTTTTCAAAAGCTTTGATTTCAGATATCTTCAGAGAGATAAAATAGAACATATTAATCTATTTTAAAGGAAATTAATTTAATATAACACTTACCTGTGCAGTTTCTGTCATCTTCTGTTCGAAAACAGATTTAACTGCAGCATATTTCTCCACATATAGTTTATAGGTATCTGTAGCTTTTTTTGATTTAACTGCTGCCTACAGATTAACACAAAAAAAAAAGTGTCAAATGTCATACATCCAATCTGATCCAAGGCTTTTAAAGTCACTATTAAAAGAAAGCCTAGGATAATCTATAAAAATATTCAGTGGCATATCAAAATATTTGTGTCATAACAAAATTTCACCACCAAATAACTCTAATTCAAGCCATTAGAGATTTCTCTTTAAAGCTACACATAAACCAGATAAAAAGGTAACAAAGCAATTACCTCATTTAAATCCCTTCCCCTTATCAGCAGTGACTAATTTATACTTATTTTGAAATAAATATTTTAAAATTTGTATTGATGAAGTTAACTAATTAGCTTGTGTCAAATATTTAGATCTGCAACAGAAAAGCAGGAAGAAAGCAGGGCTGGAATACAGAACAAACAGTTCTTAGTGCAATTCTAAAAGAGTTAATGGTATAAAACACAGGGTGGCACAGTTCTCAGAAGTGAATGAAGAAATATAAGGGAAGAGACATTCAAAAGTACAGGTGTTACGTCAATGGAAATTTTAAGATTAAGAGATATTTGAAAGTGAAGTTAATGCAGAATATACTGATGGCCAGATTTATGCAGCTCAGAGTTGTTTATAGTAGTCCTTTTTGGCTTTATAATTTATTGATTTGTTTCATTATTTTTTGCTAATAAATCAAAATGTTCTTTTTGTGGGCTTAATACAGGAGAAACAATATTACATGGAAAACAAAACTGAATGAAGTTATTGTTTTTGGTAAAGAAAAAGTTATTTTCAAAGTTTACAGCATGACAAACATAATCATAGAATCGTCTAGGTTGGAAGGGACCTTTAAGATGAAATATTTCAAAACTGATATTCTTGCTATTTCCAAGTTAAAAGCCAGTTAAAATAAAAATTATTTGCCTTGAACATCAGCTTTTTTCTAGTTTCTGTGTTCAGCATGCCTACTTTATCTCATTGAAGTTTCCCATCAGTTGTAACTCAAAAGTATTTCTGAATTGTTAATGTCATCAGTAAAGACAGTTGTATATGTACTATTTGTTCTAGTTCCGAATAGCTTTCCTCCCCTCTTTCAAATTAATTTCATCTGTCCCACAGTAAAAACAGAAACTATTTCTTACTTGCAATGACTTGTAAAGCTGACCAATATCTATAACTTTCAAATGAATTAATATTAAGATGCCCTCTGGAAAGATATAGTTATATTCTGTGATTTCCAACAGAAAAATAACTGAAAATCATAAGTAACGGTACAGTGTTAGCACTTGTTCACCTGGGGAAACATCAACCAGGCCTTTAAAGGAAGAGGAATCAAAGCTACAGTTCTGTTTTTCACACTTACAGAGAAAACTTAAACAGCTCTTGCTCATGTAGTCCTCTGGGGAGGAATAACCCCCTGCACCAGTACAGGTTGGGGCCTGACCTGCTGGAGAGCAGCTCAGTGGAAAGAGACCTGGGAGTCCTGGTGGACAATAGGATGACCATGAGCCAGCAATGTGCCCTTGTGGCCAAGAAGGCCAATGGCATCCTGGGGTGCATCAAGAAGAGTGTGGCCAGCAGGTCGAGGGAGGTCATCCTCCCCCTCTACTCTGCCCTGGTGAGGCCGCACCTGGAGTACTGTGTCCAGTTCTGGGCTCCCTGGTTCAAGAGGGACAGGGAACCACTGGAGAGGGTGCAGCAGAGAGCTACCAAGATGATTAGGGGACTAGAACATCTCTCTTATCATAGAATCATAGAATCTTCATGGTTCGAAAGGACCTTTGAGATCATCGAGTCCAACCAAACATCCTACAATCTCTGCCACTAGAGCATGCCCTGAAGCACCAAATCTAGACACTTCTTAAATGCCTCTAGGGATGGTGACTCAACCACCTCCCTGGGCAGGCTGTTCCAGCGCCTGACCACTCTTTCAGTAAAGTAATTCTTCCTAATATCTAACCTAAACCTCCCCTGCTGCAGCTTCAGACCATTTCCTCTGGTCCTGTCATTATTCACCTGGGAGAAGAGGCCACCACCCACCTCTCTCCAACCTCCTTTCAGGGAGTTGTAGAGGGCAATGAGGTCTCCCCTCAGCCTCCTCTTCTCCAAGCTAAACATGCCCAGCTCCCTCAGCCTCTCCTCATATGACCTGGTCTCCAGACCCCTCACCAGCCTGGTAGCTCTCCTCTGGACACGCTCCAGCACCTCAATGTCCCTCCTGTACAGAGGGACCCAGACCTGAACACAGTACTCGAGGTGAGGCCTCACCAGTGCTGAGGACAGAGGCACGATCACTTCCCTATTCCTGCTGGCCACGCTATTCCTGATACAAGCCAGAATGCTGTTGGCCTTCTTGGCCCCCTGGGCACACTGCTGGCTCATGTTAAGCTGGCCGTCCACTAACACTCCCAGGTCCTTTTCTGCTGGGCAGCTTTCCAGCCACTCTGCCCCAAGCCTGTAGCATTGCTTGGGGTTGTTGTGACTGAAATGCAGGATCTGGCACTTGGCCTTATTAAACCTCATACAGTTGGCCTTGGCCCATCGATCCAGCCTGTCCAGGTCCCTCTGTAGAGCCTTCCTACCCTCAAGCAGATCAACACTCCCACCTAGTTTGGTGTCATCTGCAAACTTACTGAGGGTGCACTCAATCCCCTCATCCAGATCATTGATAAAGATATTAAACAAAACTGGCCCCAAAACCGAGCCCTGAGGGACACCACTGGTGACCGGCCGCCAAGAGGATTTCACCCCATTAATCCCAACTCTCTGGGCACGGCCATCCAGCCAGTTTTTAACCCATCAAAGAGTACACTTGTCTATGCCATGATTCGCCAGCTTCTCCAGGAGAATGCTGTGGGGGACGGTGTCAAAGGCCTTACCAAAGTCCAGATAGACAACGTCCACAGCCTTCCCTGCATCCAGAAGGCGGGTCACGTGGTCATAGAAAGAGATCAGGTTGGTTAAGCAGGACCTCCCTTTCCTAAACCCATGCTGGCTGGCCCTGATCCCTTGGCTGCCCTGCACTTGCCGTGAGAGCTCACTCAAGATGATCCTCTCCATGATCTTCCCTGGTACCGAGGTCAGGCTGACAGGCCTGTAGTTCCCCGGATCCTCCTTCCGACCCTTCTTGTAGATGGGCGTCACATTAGCCACCCTCCAGTCATCTGGTACCTCCCCTGTTGACCAGGATTGTTGATAAATGATGGAGAGAGGCTTGGTGAGCTCTCCCGCCAGCTCCCTGAGTACTCTGGGGTGAATCCCATCCGGCCCCATAGACTTATGTGCGTCTAGGTGCAGAAGCAGATCATTGACTACTTCTTCCTGGATTATGGGTGGGTTGTTCTGCTCTCCATCCTTATCTTCCAGCTCAGGAGGCTGAGCACCCTGGGGATAGCTGGTGTGACTATTGAAGACGGAGGCAAAGAAGGCATTAAGTATCTCAGCCTTCTCCTCGTCCTTGGTTGCAACTTTCCCCCCCGCATCCAGTAAGGGATGGAGATTCTCCCTGGCTCTCTTTTTGTTGATGTATTTATAAAAGCTTTTTTTGTTGTCCTTAATGTTAGTGGCCAAGTTGAGCTCCAGCTGGGCTTTTGCCTTCCTAATTTTCTCTCTGTATAACCTAACGAGATCTCTGTACTCCTCCTGAGTTGCCTGTCCCTTCTTCCAAAGGTGGTAAACCCTCCTTTTATTCCTAAGTCCCATCAGAAGTTCCTTATTCATCCAGGCTGGCCATTTTCCCCGCCCTTTAGACTTGCGACACTTGGGCACAGCCTGCTCCTGGGCCTTTAAGATTTCCTTCTTGAAGGGCGTCCAGCCTTCCTGGACCCCTTTGCCCTTCAGGACTGTCTCCCAAGGGACTCTCTCAACCAGTGTCCTGAACAGGCCAAAGTCCGCCCTCCGGAAGACCAAGGTGGAGGTTTTGCTAACCCCCCTCCTTACATCACTATGAATTGAAAACTTGACCATTTCATGATCACTAAACCCAAGACGGCCTCCGACCACCACATCTCCCACTAGTCCTTCTCTGTTTGTGAACAGTAGGTCTAGCGAGGCACCTCCCCTGGTAGGCTCGCCTACCAGTTGTGTCAGGAAGTTCTCTTCCATGCACTCGAGGAACCTCCGAGCCTGCCTGCTCTCTGCTGTGTTGTATTTCCAGCAGATACCCGGCAGGTTGAAGTCCCCAACCAGAACAAGGGCTGGCGATTGCGAGACTTCAGCCAGCCACTTATAGAATACTTCATCTGTCTCCTCATCCTGGCCGGGTGGTCTCTAGCATACTCCCAGCACAAGATCTCCCTTATTTGCCTTCCCCTTCATCCTTACCCATAAACACTCGACTTTATCATCACTGGAATCTAGCTCCATACAACCAAAACATTCCCTAATGTACGGAGCCACACCCCCGCCTCTCCTCCCTTGCCTATCCCTTCTGAAGAGCTTATAGCCATTCATCGCAGCATGAGGAAACGCTGAGGGACTTGGGTCTTTTTAGTCTGGTGAAGAGAAGACTGAGGGAGGATCTCATCAGTGCTTATAAATACTTAAAGGATGGGTGTCAGGAGGATGGGGCCAGATTCTTCTCAGTGCTGCTCAGTGACATGATGTCCTGGTTTGGGGTAGAGCAAAGCCAACTTTCTGTTCAATGAGAGAGGCTCTTGCTTATACTTGTTGCTGTGGCAAACTGCTACCTAAATAACTTATCTAGTCAGCTTTATCACCTAATTCTTACTGATTTTACTTTAAATATTTTTAAAAGTTTGGTATTGATACAATATTTGAAGAAGGATGGGGTTTTTTTCTTCCATTCAGCATAAAAAAAATACCCACATATATTCAGTTGCAAATATTTTAATTTTAACTGGGGGGGAAATCACTTAAATGTAAAACACTGAAAAACAGAAAGAGAGGTGGCAGGACCTGCAATAACCAGTTAATAACTCCCCACCCCAGCCTGCTCTCACACCTATATACTGAGTGAGGCATCACATAGCTAGTTTGGGTCAGCTGTGTCCTGTCCCAGCTCCTTGTGAAAATTACCCTATCCCTGCCAGAACCAGGACAGTCATGAATGATTTTCCCTTTTTAGCTACTGAATTTCTGTGCCCTCTTCTCATATGTGGAAAACTGTGTGTGTGTTTGTCCACTACACAGTTTACCCAGAAGGTAGGTACCTTTGAAGGCCAAATGAGAAGACTCAGCTGTGCTCACCTTAAAAAAAAAAAGTTTGTTTTCATTAATTTGTTCTGATGTCATTGTTAGTGGTTGTTGGTAATTTATTAAGTTGTTGCTCTTATTGTTGCATTTTTCTTAAAAATTTAATAAAGAAGAAACCAGAATTTTTATTGTAGCACAGGCAACAATGGAAAGCCAGAATCCTTGCTGTCTCCTTAACCCTCCAATAAAACAATGATCTGCAGATGGCAATTATTATATATGCTGTACCGTATATAATATGCTTGCCGAGGAGACCAGCTCCAGTGCAGGTAAGTCTGCACTGGAGAAGGGAATCTCGGCAAAAAGAGCCGGCAATGGTCTCCTTTGGGGGCTTTTTGAAGCCGGGAAAAGTGGCCGGCCCGGGCCGGTGCCTGGCAGCTCTAGGGGGCGGAGCCAGCACTCCCGGCGGCAGATCTAAACGAGGCGTAAATTCCCCTCCCGCCCCCCCATAAAAGAAGCCTTTCGGAGCACTGCAACCAGGTCACTGCACACTGAGTAAGCAAGCAGCAAGTGGGTGTCAGCCAGGGTGTTACCTGGAAGCACCACGACAAGGGTGGTCATCACCCTCTTGGAAGGAGCTTAGCTATGGTCTCCACCCAGCAGAAGGTCATGCTCTCAACCTTAGCCAGAATGGATGTGGGAACCCAGACAGAGCTCCCACAGAAACATGCAGCCGTCCAGGTCACAGGCTGCAGGGAGTGCCAGAGCCTTTCACCGGCAATGGGAGGCAGTTATGAGAACTGCTGTGTGCGTTGTGAACAGGTGAACGGTCTGCTCAGCCTGGTGGCAGAGCTGCGAGAGGAAGTTGAAAGGTTAAGGAGCATTAGGGAGGCTGAAGAAGAAATAGACTGGTGGAGCCAGGCTCTGCCCTCCTTGAAGCAGAAACGGGAGCACCTAATGGAAAGTAACCAAGATCAAGGGGCCCCTGTACCCTGCCCCTGTCAGGCAGAAGCCTAAATGAAAAGAGTGAATGGAGGCAAGTTCATGGTTGGGGCAGCGGGCAAACTCCCTCCTTGCCCACCTCGCCCCCCGCCCCCCGGTACCTCTGAACAACAGATATGAGGTTCTGGTTGAGGAAGGCCAGTCAAATGAGGATGTGGATGATGGCCAATCTACACTAGAGACATCTCCACAGTCAGAAAGGCATACCCCCTGTATCACAACCACACCCACAAGGAAGAAAAGAAGGGTTATAGTCATTGGTGACTCCCTCCTGAGGGGAACAGAGGGTCCAATATGCCAGGTAGACCCTCCTCATAGGGAAGTCTGCTGTCTTCCCGGAGCCTGGGTTAAGGACATAACTAGGAAACTCCCTAGTTTGATACGGTCCTCGGACTATTACCCATTACTGACTTTCCATGTAGGTGGAGATGAAGCTACAACTCACAGACCAAGAACAATCAAAGGGGACTTCAGGGCCTTGGGAAGGTCGGTAAAGGAGTCTGGGGCACAAGTTATTTTCTCCTCGCTCCTTCCGGTTGCAGGCAGTGACACTGGAAGGAACAGACGCATCCAATCCATTAATACATGGCTCCGTGGCTGGCGTCGCCACCACAATTTTGGGTTTTTTTGACAACGGGAAGGCCTACGCGGCACCGGGCTTGCTGATGTCAAATGGGAAACGCCTTTCTCAAAGGGGGAAGAGGGTCTTTGCCCAAGAGATTGCGGGGCTGATCGACAGGGCTTTAAACTAGATGTGAAGGGGGAGGGGGATGATAATATCAGGCTTGTCTGTGTGTCCTGGTTCCGGTGTGGATAGGGTTAATTTTTCCTGGTATTCCATGCCATGTGAGCCACGCCCACCCTGAGCTGCCGGGGGAGGGGGCAGGAAGTTGCTGCTTAAAAGCGGGCTGGGGCGTCCCGGGTCCGGCCGGCGAGCGGCGGGGGAGCGGCGGTTCCGTAATCGTGTTTGTATATTCCCCTATCCGTGTTGTTGTTGTTGTTTGCCTGTTCCCTTTGCTGTTCTGTTAAACTGCCTTTGTCTCAACCCAAGAGTCTTGCCTTTTCTTACGATTCTTCCTGTATTAGGAAGGCGCGAGCGAGCGGCACGTGGTTCTTTGTTGCCGTCTGAGGCTAAACCACGACAGTCCTTTTTGGCGCCCAACGTGGGGCTCGAAGGGTTGAGATAACGACAGAATCCAACTAGAACGTGGAAAAAACGGTTTTGGTTTTTTTTTTTTGTATGCATTTATTTTATTAGGTAAATAGTCACTGGTCATCATGTTGCTTGGTTTGTTCTCATGGCTGTGTTACATAAATTCCTATATGGCTTATGTACTCCCTGCAATGCTGTTTACCATGTCTGGAAGAGGGATGAGGATTATCATTCTGCTGTCCTGTGCGATATCTGTTTATGATATGATAACATCACTGTTCAGACGGCTATTTTGGGGTGTTTATGTGGTTTTGCTGTCCTGTCCGTACATTGGACACCGTCTCTCAGAATTTGTTAATAATTTCCCCAGCCCTTTTGCCTCCCTTTTCTCCTTCGGGTCAGGTATGACAGCTTTTGAGAATTTTGAATATCCTTGGGATACTCAAACCAGCGTGTTCCTAGTGCTATGTCTCCTGAATACGTTCCAGGTCTTGTTTAGGGTTAAGCGACTATTTAAGACTACCACCCGGAGATCTGCTCCGAGGCTGGATAGTCAGGGGTGGCACGGCATGTGGGAGAGCATGGGCAGGTACCTAGAGAACTACTCACCTCCAATGGTCTGGGATTTCACCCCTGAACAATTACAGGACCCTGATAAAGTGGTAGAATATCTGAAGGGAAAATGCTGTGGCTATTCTAGAGAGGCACAACTCACCGCGCTGTGCTGGGCCCTGGCCAGTATCTACCAGGCACTGCTCAGAATTATGCAGCACCCTCAAGGGGAAGAGATGGAAACCAGACCAGCAGCCAATGCGGCTGCTGCAGCCCCTGCGGCAGCCACTGTAGCTACTGCAATCCTTGCGACAGACACTGCGGCTACTGCAACCCCTGTGGTAGCCACTGCAGTTACTCCAACCCCCATAGCAGCCACTGCCACTGAACCAGGGAACCAACCCGTGCCGGTATCAGTTGCCCCCATACAGAAGAAGAAGTACACAAAGAAATCAGTTCGCTTAGTAAGAGATGATGATGAACCAGGGTCATCACGAGAGCAGGAGGAAGAGGCAGAACCAGAGATAATTACTCGATCCCTATCCTTGAGTGAGCTGCGGGATATGCGAAAAGATTTCAGCCGACTTTCAGGCGAGCACATTGTCACCTGGCTGCTCCGGTGCTGGGATAATGGGGCCAGTAGCCTGGAATTAGAGGGTAGGGAGGCCAGGCAGCTGGGATCCCTGTCTAGGGAAGGCGGCATTGACAAGGCGATCGGGAAAAAGACCCAAGCCCTCAGCCTCTGGAAACGACTCCTGTCAGGCGTGAGGGAGAGGTACCCCTTCAGTGAGGATGTTGTATGTCAGCCAAGCAAGTGGACTACCATGGAAAGAGGTATCCAGTACCTGAGAGAATTAGCCGTGCGGGAGATGATTTATTATGACTTGGACAATGCAGACTTACCCACAGACCCTGATGAGGTGCAATGCACAAGGCCCGTGTGGCGTAAGTTTGTACGGAGCGCACCATCGTCATATGCCAACTCCCTGGCAGTAATGGAATGGAAAGGTGAAGAGGGACCAACGGTGGATGAGGTGGCTGGCCGGCTCCGGCGATATGAAGAAAGTTTCTCTTCCCCCCTTGTCTCAGCTGTGGAGAAACTGTCCCGGAAGGTCCAGCAACTTGAAGGGAATATGTCCTACTCCCCACCTGCACGGGCCAGTATCTCAGCTATTAGAAGCAGGCATTTCCCCACTCAAGAGAGGGAGTACGGAGGGTACACACCACGAGGCACCCTGTGGTTCTACCTGCGGGACCATGGGGAGGACATGAGGAAGTGGGATGGACAACCTACTTCGATCCTGCGGACACGGGTACAGGAGTTGCAAGGAAGGACAACCACAAAAGGGGATCCCTCCAGGAAAAGTGCCGCCCCAGTTTCCAGTGGGCCGTTCCCCAGACAAAGCAGAAGGCCTGATCTTGCTTCTGATCCTCCTGAAGGAACTTCCAAGTCATTTATGCAAGAAGTGAGTAATGGATACTATGACCAGTATTAGGGGGGCCCTGCCTCCGGCCAGGTGGAGGAAAGGGACAACCGGGTTTATTGGACGGTGTGGATTCGATGGCCTGGCACATCAGACCCACAGGAGTATAAGGCTCTAGTGGACACGGGTGCGCAGTGTACTGTAATACCATCAAGCTATAGAGGGGCAGAACCCATCTGTATTGCTGGGGTGACAGGGGGATCCCAAGAGTTGACTGTACTGGAGGCAGAAGTGAGCCTAACTGGGAATGAGTGGCAAAAGCATCCCATTGTGACTGGCCCAGAGGCTCTGTGCATCCTTGGTATAGATTACCTCAGGAGAGGGTATTTTAAGGACCCAAAAGGGTACCGCTGGGCCTTTGGCATAGCTGCTTTGGAGACAGAGGAAGTTAAACAGTTGTCTGCCTTGCCTGGTCTCTCGGAGGATTCTTCTGTTGTGGGGTTGTTGAGGGTCAAAGAACAACAGGTGCCGATTGCTACCACAGCGGTGCATCGGCGGCAGTATCGCACTAACCGAGACTCTCTGATTCCCATCCATGAGCTGATTCGTCAACTAGAGGTTCAAGGAGTGATCAGCAAGACTCGCTCACCCTTTAACAGTCCCATATGGCCGGTGCGAAAATCTAATGGAGAGTGGAGGCTAACTGTAGACTAGCGTGGTCTGAATGAAGTCACGCCACCGCTGAGTGCTGCCGTGCCGGACATGCTAGAACTCCAGTACGAACTGGAGTCCAAGGCAGCCAAGTGGTATGCCACGATTGATATAGCGAATGCATTCTTCTCAATCCCTTTGGCAGCAGAGTGCAGGCCACAGTTTGCTTTCACTTGGAGGGGCGTCCAATACACCTGGAATCGACTGCCCCAGGGGTGGAAACACAGCCCCACCATTTGCCATGGACTGATCCAGACTGCACTGGAACAGGGTGAAGCTCCAGAACATCTGCAGTACATTGATGACATCATTGTATGGGGAAACACAGCAGAAGAAGTTTTTGAGAAAGGGAGTAAAATAGTCCAAATCCTTCTGAACGCTGGTTTTGCTATAAAGCGAAGTAAGGTCAAGGGACCTGCGCAGGAGATCCAGTTTTTAGGAATAAAATGGCAAGATGGACGCCGTCAGATTCCAATGGATGTGATCAACAAAATAGCAGCTATGTCTCCACCAACTAGTAAAAAGGAAACACAGGCTTTCTTAGGCATTGTGGGTTTTTGGAGAATGCATATCCCAGATTACAGTCAAATTGCAAGCCCTCTGTATCAAGTAACCCGGAAGAAGAATGACTTTAAATGGGGTCCTGAGCAGCGACAAGCTTTTGAACAAATCAAACAGGAAATAGTCCATGCAGTGGCCCTGGGGCCAGTCCGGGCAGGACAAGATGTTAAAAATGTGCTCTACACCGCAGCCGGGGAGAACGGCCCTACTTGGAGCCTCTGGCAGAAAGCACCAGGGGAGACTCGAGGTCGACCCCTAGGGTTTTGGAGTCGTGGATACAGAGGATCCGAAGCCCGATACACTCCAACAGAAAAAGAGATATTGGCAGCATATGAAGGGGTTCGAGCTGCTTCGGAAGTAATTGGTACAGAAGCACAGCTCCTCTTGGCACCTCGACTGCCGGTGCTGGGCTGGATGTTCAAAGAAAGGGTCCCCACCACACATCATGCAACCGATGCTACATGGAGTAAGTGGATTGCACTGATCACGCAGCGAACTCGAATGGGAAACCCCAGTCGCCCAGGAATTCTGGAAGTGATCGTGGACTGGCCAGAAGGCAAGGATTTCGGAATGTCACCAGAGGAGGAGGTGACGCATGCAGAAGAGGCCCCACCATATAATAAACTGCCAGAAAATGAGAAGAAATATGCCCTGTTCACTGATGGGTCCTGCCGGATTGTGGGAAAGCATCGAAAGTGGAAGGCTGCTGTGTGGAGTCCTACACGACGGGTTGCAGAAGCCAGTGAGGGACAGGGTGAATCGAGCCAGTTTGCAGAGGTGAAGGCTATTCAGCTGGCTTTGGACATTGCTGAGCGAGAAAAATGGCCAGTACTTTATCTCTACACTGACTCATGGATGGTGGCAAATGCTCTGTGGGGGTGGTTACAGCAGTGGAAGCAGGGCAACTGGCAGCGCAGAGGCAAACCCATCTGGGCTGCTGACCTATGGCAAGATATTGCTGCCCGGATAGAGAATCTGGTTGTGAAAGTACGCCATGTAGATGCCCACGTACCGAAGAATCGGGCCACGGAGGAACATCAGAACAACCAGCAGGTGGATCGGGCTGCTAGGATTGAAGTGGCTCAGGTGGATCTGGACTGGCAACATAAGGGTGAACTATTCATAGCTCGGTGGGCCCATGACTCCTCAGGCCATCAAGGGAGAGATGCGACATATAGATGGGCTCGTGACCGAGGGGTGGACTTGACCATGGACACTATTGCACAGGTCATCCATGAATGTGAGACATGCGCTGCGATCAAACAAGCCAAGCGTTTGAAGCCTCTTTGGTATGGAGGGCGATGGCTGAAATACAAATATGGGGAGGCCTGGCAGATTGATTATATCACACTGCCACAGACCCATCAAGGCAAGCGCTATGTGCTCACAATGGTGGAAGCGACCACTGGATGGCTGGAAACATACCCTGTGCCCCATGCCACTGCCCGGAACACTATCCTGGGCCTTGAAAAGCAAGTCCTGTGGCGACGTGGTACCCCAGAGAGAATTGAGTCGGACAACGGGACTCATTTCCGAAACAGCCTCATAGACACCTGGGCCAAAGAACATGGTATCGAGTGGGTGTATCACATCCCCTATCACGCACCAGCCTCTGGGAAGATAGAACGATACAATGGACTGTTAAAAACTACACTGAGAGCAATGGGTGGTGGGACTTTAAAACACTGGGATACACATTTAGCAAAAGCTACCTGGCTAGTTAACACCAGGGGATCTAACAATCGGGCTGGCCCTGCCCAATCAAAACTTCCACGTACTGTAGAAGGGGATAAAGTCCCCGTAGTGCACATGAAGAATATGCTAGGGAAGACAGTCTGGGTTAGTCCTGCCTCAGGCAAAGGCAAACCCATCCGTGGGATTGCTTTTGCCCAAGGACCTGGGTGCACTTGGTGGGTGATGCGGAAGGATGGGGAAGTCCGATGTGTACCTCATGGGGATCTGATTTTGGGCGAGAATAGCCAATGAATCAGATTGTGTGCTGTTAATTGCTGAGTAACACTGTCACTGTATGTCCTCATTGCTATAATTGCTATCAGTTGTACTATAAGTAAGGCACAGGGATGATGGGATAAGAACTGATCTCAGCAGCTGGCGCCCAGGAGTTTCCTCAAGATCTACATCTTCAGCCCACGGACTGCGTGCATGAGCCACACCAGGTGCACCAGTCACAAGCTCCGAAAAATACAGCATGCAACAGACCAGCACCACCCAGCATCTCACCTGCCCTGAGAGACTGTTCTAACAGATGGAGCCCAAAGCCGTGGATTAAAAGAACTCAACGGACACTTTGGAGGGATGGCCCATAAACTAAGGGCATTATATGTGTGTATATATATATATATATATATATATATATAACAGGGGAAAGTGGTGGCAATTCATTGGAACCTGCTGGGCATGGCATAGATGGTATGGAATAAGGGGTGGATAATGTCCTGGTTCCGGTGGGGATAGGGTTAATTTTTCCTGGTATTCCATGCCATGTGAGCCACGCCCACCCTGAGCTGCCGGGGGAGGGGGCAGGAAGTTGCTGCTTAAAAGCGGGCTGGGGCGTCCAGGGTCCGGCCGCGAGCGGCGGAGCGGCGGTTCCGTAATCGTGTTTGTATATTCCCCTGTCCGTGTTGTTGTTATTGTTGTTGTTTGCCTGTTCCCTTTGCTGTTCTGTTAAACTGCCTTTGTCTCAACCCAAGAGTCTTGCCTTTTCTTACGATTCTTCCTGTATTAGGAAGGCGCGAGCGAGCGGCACGTGGTTCTTTGTTGCCGTCTGAGGCTAAACCACGACACTGTGACAAGCTGTGGGATAACCAACAGCTCAAAGGCTCTTGTCCTGCTGGGGGATTTCAACCACCCCGACATCTGCTGGAAAAGTAACACAGTGAGCTGTAGACAATCCAGGAGGTTCCTGGAGTGCCTTGATGATAACTTCCTAAGACAGGAAATAGACAGCCCTACCCGAGGGGATGCCATACTGGACCTGATAGTCACCAATGCCAGTGAGCTCATTGGGGATGTCAAGATTGGAGGCAGCCTGGGCTGCAGTGACCACGCACTGGTGGAGTTCACGGTCCTGAGGGATACGTGCCAGATGAGGAGCCTAGTCAGGACCCTGGATTTTAGGAAAGCAAACCTCCACCTCTTCAAGGAGTGAGTCCATAGGACCCCCTGGGAAGCGGTCCTCAGGGACAAGGTAGCAGAACAGAGCTGGCAGATCTTCAAGGATGCTTTCCAGAAAGCACAAGAGCCCTCAAGGATCAGTGCTGGGACCGGTCTTGTTTAACATCTTCATCAGCGACATGGACAGTGGCATAGAGTGCACCCTTAGCAAGTTTGCCGACGACACCAAGCTGTGTGGGGTGGCTGACACGCTGGAGGGAAGAGATGCCATGCAGAGGGACCTTGACAGGCTGGAGAGGTGGGCCCATGCCAACCTCATGAAGTTCAACAAGACCAAGTGCAAGGTCCTCCATCTGGGTCGGGGCAATCCCAAGCACCGATATAGGCTGGGCAGTGACTGGCTTGAGAGCAGCCCTGAAGAAAAGGACTTGGGGGTGCTGGTGGACGAGAGGCTCAACATTATCACCCTCTACAACTACCTGAAAGGAGGTTGCAGAGAGATGGGGGCTGACCTCTTCTCCCTGGTGACAAGTGATAGGACAAGAGGAAATGGGTTCAAGTTACGTCAGGGGAGGTTTAGATTGGATATTAGGAAACATTTTTTCACTGAAAGGGTTATTAAACATTGGAATAGGCTGCCCAGGGAGGTGGTGGATTCACCATCCCTGGAGGTGTTTAAAAAAAGGGTAGATGTGGTACTTAGGGACATGGTTTAGAAGTGGTTTTTGTCAGGGTAGGTTAATGGTTGGACTTGATGATCTCAAAGGTCCCTTCCAACCTCAGCAATTCTATGATTCTATGAGCCGTCAGTGTGCACTAGCAGCCCAGAAAGCCAGTCATATCCTGGGCTGCATCAGGAGAAGCGTGGCCAGCAGGTCGAGGGAGGTGATTCTCCGCTTCTACTCCACTCTCGTGAGACCCCACCTGGAGTACTGCGTCCAATTCTGGAGCCCCTACTACAAGAAAGATATGGACGTGCTGGAACGTGTCCAGAGAAGGGCAACGAGGATGATCAGAGGGCTGGAGCACCTCTCCTATGAGGACAGACTGAGAGAGTTGGGGTTGTTCAGTCTGGAGAAAAGAAGGCTCCGAGGAGACCTAATAGTGGCCTACCAGTATCTTAAGGGAGCCTAGAAGAAAGCTGGGGAGGGACTTTTTAGGATGTCAGGTAATGGTAGGACTAGAAGGAATGGATTAAAACTAGAGATGGGTCTATTCAGACTGGACGTTAGGAAGAAGTTCTTCACCATGAGGGTGGTGAGACACTGGAACAGGCTGCCCAGAGAGGTGGTGGAAGCCCCATCCCTGGAAGTTTTTAAGGCCAGGCTGGATGGGGCTCTGAGCAACCTGCTCTAGTGGGAGATGTCCCTGCCCATGGCAGGGGGGTTTGACTAGATGATCTTTAAGGTCCCTTCCAACCCTAACAATTCTATGATTCTCGATTCCCAGGTGTAAGAAATCAAGCAAGACAGGGAAGAGACCAGCATGGCTGAGCTGGGACCTGCTGGCCAAACTAAAAGGCAAGAAGGAACTGCACAGGCAGTTCAAGCAGCATCAGGCATCCTGGGAAGAGTATAGGGATGCTGCCCGGTTATGTAGGGATGAGGTCAGGAAGGCCAAGGCGCGGCTGGAGCTGAACTTGGCAAGGGATGCTGAGAATAACAAGAAGGGCTTCTACAGGGATGTCAGCCAGAAAAGGAAGGCCAAAGAAAGCGTGCCCTCCCTGGTGACCAAGAATGGCAAACTGGTAACAAGGGACGAGGAGAAGGCTGAGGTTCTCAACAACTTTTTTGCCTTGGTCTTTACTGCCAGCCTCTCTCCTCACACCTCCCGGGTTGAAGGACGGCAAGAAGGGGACCTGGGGGACAAAGTCCCTCCTACTGTAAGTGAAAACGATGTTCATGACCACCTGAGGAACCTGAACATACACAAGTCTATGGGACCTGATGAGATGCACCCCAGAGTCCTGAGGGAATTGGCTGATGTAGTTGCCAAGCCACTCTCCATGATATTTGAAAAGTCGTGGCAGTCAGGTGAAGTCCCTGGTGACTGGAAGAAGGGAAACATCGCACCCATTTTTAAAAAGGGTAGAAAGGAGGACCCTGGGAACTACCGCCCTGTCAGCCTCACCTCTGTGCCTGGGAAGATCATGGAACAGATCCTCCTAGAAGCTATGCTAAGGCACATGGAGGACAGGGAGGGGATTCGAGACAGCCAGCATGGCTTCACCAGGGGCAAGTCCTGTCTGACCAACCTGGTGGCCTTCTACAATGGAGTGACTGCATCAGTGGACAAGGGGAGAGCTACGGATGTCGTCTATCTGGACTTCTGCAAGGCCTTTGACATGCGCCCCCCCCCCCCCCCCAACATCCTTCTCTCTAAGTTGGAGAGATACGGATTTGATGGGAGGACTGTTCGGTGGATAAGGAACTGGCTGGATGGTCGCATCCAGAGGGTAGTGGTCAATGGCTCAACATCCAGATGGAGAGGGGTGACAAGTGGTGTCCCTCAGGGATCCGTACTGGGACCGGTGCTGTTCAACATCTTCATCAATGACATAGACAGTGGGATCAAGTGCCCCCTCAGCAAGCTTGCCGATGATGCTAAGATGAGTGGTGCGGTCGACATGCCAGAGGGACGGGATGTCATCCAGAGGGACCTGGACGAGCTGGAGAGGTGGGCCTGAGCAAACCTTATGAAGTTCAACAAGGACAAGTGCAAGGTCCTACACTTGGGTCAGGACAATCCTCGTTATCAATACAGGCTGGGGGATGATGTGATAGAGAGCAGCCCTGCGGAAAAGGACTTGGGGGTCCTGGTGGGTGAAAAGCTGGACATGAGCCGACAATGTGCGCTTGCAGCCCAGAAGGCCAATTGCATCCTGGGCTGCATCAAAAGAAGCGTGGCCAGCAGATTGAGAGAGGTGATTCTCCCCCTCTACTCTGCTCTCGTGAGACCCCACCTTGAGTACTGCGTCCAGCTCTGGAGCCCTCAGCACAAGAAGGACGTGGACCTGTTGGAGCGGGTCCAGAGGAGGGCCACGAAGATGATCAGAGGGCTGGAGCACCTCTCCTATGAAGACAGGCTGAGAGAGCTGGGGTTGTTCAGCCTGGAGAAGAGAAGGCTCTGGGGAGACCTTATAGCGGCCTTCCAGTACCTGAAGGGGGCCTACAGGAAAGGTGGGGAGGGGCTGTTTGCAAGGGCATGTAGGGATAGGACGAGGGGCAATGGGTTTAAACTAGAGCAGGGCAGGTTTAGATTAGACATTAGGAAGAAGTTCTTTACAATGAGGGTGGGGAGGCACTGGCCCAGGTTGCCCAGAGAGGTGGTGGAGGCCCCATCCCTGGAGACGTTCAAGGCCAGGCTTGATGAGGCTCTGAGCAACCTGCTCTAGTTGAAGATGTCCCTGCTTACTGCAGGGGGGTTGGGCTAGATGACCTTTAAAGGTCCCTTCCAACCCAACACGTTCTATGATTCTATGACTTGTGCAAAGCATTTGACACTTTCCTGCATGACATCCTTTTGTCTAAATTGGAGAGACATGGATTTGATGGGTGGACCACTCAGTAGATAAGGAACTGGCTGGATGGTTGCAATCAAAGAGTTGCGGTCAATGGCTCGATGTCCAAGTGGCAACCAGTGGCAAGTGGCTTTCCTCTGGTCAGTACTGGGACTGGTGCTGATTAACATCTTTGTCAGCGACACGGACGGTGGAACTGAGTGCACCCTCAGCAAGTTTGCTGATGACACGAAGCTGTGTGGAGCAGTCAACATGCTGGAGGGAAGGGATGCCATCCAGAGGGACCTGGACAGGCTTGAGAGGTAGGCCCATGTGAACTGCATGAGGTTCAACCAGGCCAAGTGCAAGGTCCTGCACGTGGGTCACGGCAATCCCAGGCACAAATACATGTTGGGCGGAGAATGTCTTGAGAGCAGCCCTGAGGAGAAGGACTTGGGGGTGCTGGTGGACGAGAAGCTCAACATGAGCTGGCAATGTGTAGGAATGTGTCTGAGAGAAAATGGCCATGTGAGCCAGCCTCCCTACTATGAGAGATTAGATTAAGGGCAAAACAGGTGGTAGAAGATGGAATTAGTACATGGGAAAAACGGGAACTGAGAAGGTAGAAAACATGTTGTGCTAATGACTAAGCAATTGACTATGTGAATTCTTGTAACCAATCTGATGTGTGAATGAACTGCATGGACAGCGCGTGGACAGTGTAACTAGCTAATCAGAAATAAGCGAGTGGCATGTACGGCTACAACACAGGGTATAAAAGATGATGATCTGTGCTTAATAAATGGCTTCTGTTGATTCACATTGGATCGTCTGGAGTCCAGTTATTTCTCCTCAGATGGTGACCCCGACGCGATACCGATCGGCGCTTGGCTTGAGCAGCGGAACGCGAGGGGCGGAAGACCCAGAAGGAGATCCACCGGCTGGAGGACGGCTCAGCTGGACTGAGACCGGGCGGATTGGGCAGCAATCCGGAATAGAGGAAACAGACGACATGGTCACAGACACCCAGAGAGAGGTGAGCAGCCGGGGCAGGAGATGGGGCAGCAAGTAACAAAAGAAGAAGGGGTTATGTTAAAACTTCTCCTGCATATCCTCTCTAAGAGAGGGGTGAAATACGATGAGCGTATGCTCCGAAGGCTGTTAACCTGGTGCAGAGAGAACGGATTCACACCAGAGCCCCAGACAGCTTTTAAACCAGAAATATGGGAGGCTGTTGGGGAAAAACTGTGGGAAGTGATAAGTAAAGGAGACAAAGAGGCATCACCGTTAGTGACAACGTGGCGGTTGGTGTATTCGACCTTACAAGATATAGAAGCAGAGCGAGCTGCGACGGCCGGGGCTTTTGCAGCATTACAACCCACGGGGGGAGGATCAAATAGACCAGGTCCGAAGGTTTGGGAAGATCCCCTGCCGATCCCCTCTGCTCCACCTGAGGAAGTTCCAGAGAAAGAAGAACCGATGGAGGAGGACGTTCCCTGGCCACTACCACCACCCTCGGAAGTGAGACCAACGGCACCTCCACCAGAATGGTACAACCCTAGAACTGGGCTTTACGAAGGTCCACCTAAGTCTCCATGGCAGCGTGTTGATGTGCGCCCCAGACAACCTTTTGATCCATCATTTTCTGCAACAGAAATTGGAACAGCTAGAGAGAGAACGGCAGAATCGACGGAAACTAGAGGAGGAGCAAGCGATACGAAATACGGAGAGGCGACTGAGGGGTGAAAGTGGGGGGGCTTGGGGTGGCGGTAACGGGAACATGGGAGGAGAGTTGGGGGGTGCAACCGCGGGCTCGGGGGAGCTGCTGAATACACGAGGGCATTGGGGTGCCAGCAACGGGAACGCGGGAGGAGAGTTGGGGGGTGCAACCGCGGGCTCAGGGGAGCCGCCGGATCCGCGATTGCATTGGAAAGGAATTATTCAAAATGCCTTGATAGAGGGTGTAATGTTACCAACAGCATTTCCGGTGATACTGGGGGGAACTACGGGAGGTCGAAAGAATCCCAGTAGGTGGGAGGGTCTTCCTTGGCCGATCGTAAAGGAAGCGAGAAAATCGGTGCATGACTTTGGTCTTAATTCTCCCGACACTCAGTCGTTTCTTAACAATATTTTCACTACTAATATTATGACTCCTTTTGATAGCCGGACACTGATGTCCCTTATCCTCACACCAATGCAAGAACTAATGTGGAGATCAAGGTGGGAGGATGGTGTACAACGCGCGGTTGTAGCGAATTTGAGTAGAGCAGAGGGGGATCCGTTACGGTTGGCGACTATGGAGATGTTATCAGGAACAGGTCCTTTTGCTGATGCTCAGCTACAAGCGCGGCTAGATGTCGCTATCTTACAACAGTCTGCAGAGTTGGCGCGCGAAGCACTGAGGACCTTGCCAGAGGATGGCAAGGTCACTCCCCCATATACGACGATAAAACAGGGCCCCAGCGAGGGATATATGCAGTTTCTTGATAGACTAAGGAATGCGTTAGACCGGGGAGAACTGCCAGTGGCAGCCAAAGAGGCGGTTTTTCAGTCATTGGCCGTAGAGAACGCTAATTCAGCCTGTAAGCGTATCTTGCAAGCTTTGCCTCGACACGCCACCATTACCGACATGATAGAGGCATGCTCTAGGGTAGGGACACCTGAAGAACAGGCAGGATTTTTGGCCTCCGCTTTTGCTGCAGCTGTCAAGCCCTTGATTAATAATCGTAATTTGGGACCGAAATGCTTTAAGTGTGGGAAGGTTGGTCATCTGAAGATACAGTGTAGAGCAGGAAAGCAGAGGGGAGAGACAGATATGACGCCTGTTAGGAGCGGAGGAACGGGAGGATTTACAGGCACATGTAATCGGTGTCAGAAATTTGGACATAGAGCATCTGAATGCCGCTCAAAATTTCGTAAGAATGGCATACCATTGGGAAGCGGGCTGATGAGCGCGGGGGGCCCGAGCGCGATGACACAAAACAGGCCTCAGGGTCAGGGTGCTTGGGTAGTGCAGCCTCTGCCACCACAGGAAGCGCCGGAGTGGACGTGGCAACAATAAAGGAGGTTACCCTTACAGACTCCCAAGTGCAGTGCATTCCTACTGATATGAAAGGGCCGTTGGGGTATGGACTGAGTGCACTATTATTGGGACGATCTTCCATTACCAGACGGGGTTTGTTTGTGTTACCTGGGGTAATAGATGCTGATTATACGGGTCCAATTAAAATGATGGTATGGACACCCACTCCACCTGTGCATATCCCAGCGGGTACTCGCATTGGACAACTAGTGCCATTTAAGGCTGCCGTTCCGACGGCTGGAAATCAGATAAGGGGGAATAAAGGTTTTGGCTCAACAGGTAATGCAGATATATATTTAGCCCTTGAAATTAGTAAAACAAAGCCCTTGCAGCGAGTTGCCCTAAGAGCACCAGGGGGTCAAAAATGCATGCTTGATATGCTTGTAGACACCGGCGCTGATGTGACTGTTATCAGTCAAGGGTGTTGGCCACCCTCTTGGCCCCTAGAACACCCAGCTATATCCATAATGGGGGTCGGAGGAACTCAGACGACAAGAATAAGCAAAGAGGTGATTCAATGCCAAATGCCTGATGGTGGAGTTTGCTCAATTCGACCGTATGTGACAGTAGCACCAGTATGCCTGCTCGGCCGGGATGCTTTAAGTCAACTGGGCACTCATTTAACGACTGGGGGGACGGATTTTCCGGGGCGGCCATTGGGGAAGGGCGACCTATTTTGAAATTGAAGTGGAAAACGAATGACCCGGTGTGGGTGGACCAATGGCCGCTCAATTCGGAAAAAATCACCCACATTAAGCAATTAGTACAGGAACAGTTAGAGAAGGGACATATAGAACCAACAACCAGCCCCTGGAATACACCTATTTTTACCATCCCCAAAAAGAGTGGCAAATGGCGGTTACCGCACGATTTACGAAAAATCAATGAGGCTATGGAGGACATGGGTGCTTTACAGCCAGGTTTGCCATCCCCTATCATGATCCCTAAAGGGTGGGAGATTCTGATAATAGATCTGAAGGACTGCTTTTTCACAATATCCTTGCACCCCGATGACTATCCGAAATTTGCTTTTTCCGTGCCAACAACAAATAAGAACGGGCCTATGTGCAGGTATCATTGGGTAGTGTTGCCACAAGGAATGAAAAATTCACCCGCCTTGTGCCAGATGTACGTAGCATGGGCTTTGGCACCAGTGCGGAAGAAACACCCTGAGTGGATAATTTATCATTATATGGATGACATCTTGATAGCTGGACAACAATTAGAGTGTGACAAGGCTATTGAGGAGCTGCAGCAGGTATTAGGGAAAGCAGGGTTACAAATTGCACCAGAAAAGGTTCAAAAAGAACCACCCTGGAAATATTTAGGATGGGAAATATCTAAAACTACAGTTAGGCCACAGAAGTTAGAGATTAGAACACACATTTCGACGCTGAATGATGTTCAAAAACTCTTAGGAGATCTAAACTGGGTTCGTACATTGTGTGGCCTTACGAATGAAGACTTAGCACCTCTCATGCGCTTGCTGCGAGGAGGCGGTGGCGTTGATGCCCCTAGACAGTTATCTTTGGACGCGCAGAAGGCGATGCAGATGGTCAGTGATAAGGTCATCAACGCCTACGCGCATCGATGGGACCCTGATCATTCGATAGGTTTATTAATTATAAATCACGACGAACATCCTTTCGCTTTAGTAATGCAATGGGTACAGGAAAGGGACCCGCTACGAATTCTGGAGTGGATTTTTTTTGTCTCTCCAACCAAAACGTACGCTTATCCTGAGGATAGAGGTGATGGCGCAACTTGTGATTAAGGGGCGTCAGAGGATCATTGAGATATCCGGTCAGGAACCTGAATATGTGGTAATTCCTTTAGTAGCTGAATACTTGCAGTGGGCCTTGCGACACTCTATGGCGTTGCAGATTGCGCTTTTGAACTATGCTGGGACAGTTAAGGTACATTTGCCTCCGCACAAGTTTTTTAGTGTGCTACAAGTAGGACACATTGAGGAAATTCCCGCGTTGTCTCAACGACCTGTCCGAGGGCCGACAATCTTTACAGATGCCGGGGGGAAGACACAGAAAGCAGCAATAACATGGTACATGGACAATAAATGGCATGATATTGTGATCACGGACTGTAAGGGGTCCACAAAAGCTGGAATTACGTGCTGTACTAGAAGTGTTTCGCAGGTGGACAAAGGTAGGTATTAATATCGTATGTGACTCCTTATATGTGGTTGGAATCGTTCAACGAATGGAGCGTGCTTTGCTGAAGGAGGTCAGAGATGAGCAGCTGTTCACCCTGCTCCATGAATTGTTGCTCCTACTCAATGAACGGCACGATCCTTATTTCATCACCCATATTCGCAGCCATTCGGGGCTCCCAGAAGGTTTAGCTGAGGGCAATAGATGAGCTGATAAACTTGTGGCTCCTGCATGGGCCGCGCCACCTCCAGATAAGTTTGCACAGGCACGGGCATCTCATACATTTTTCCATCAATCTGCACGAATGCTGCGCAGACAATTCGGGATCTCGGAGTCTGATGCCCGAGGTATAGTGCAAACGTGTGCTGATTGTCAACCATTTATACCTAACTTCAACCCAGGCATCAGTTCCCGAGGGCATGGACCTTTGGAGTTCTGGCAGACTGATGTAACCCATGTGTCAGAGTTTGGAAAACTGAAATTTATACACCTGAGTGTAGACTGTTATTCAACTGCAATTTGGGCAACTGCGCAGACTGGTGAATCTAGTAAACATGTACAAAAGCATTTGCGATCCGCGTTTGCAGCCTTAGGTGTACCGCGTGTGATAAAGACTGATAATGGCCCAGGGTACGTAGCCCGTTCAACAGAGGTATGTCTACAGCTGTGGGGCATTACACATGTGACTGGCACACCACATTCTCCGACGGCTCAAGCCATAGTGGAACGCATGAACCAGTCTTTAAAAAATTTGCTTCAAAAACAAAAAGGGGGAGAGCAAGGGCTGAGTCCTGTAGATCGACTGAACAAAGCCGTTTACGTCCTGAACTTCCTACGCCTTCCTCAACACTGCCTTGTACCTCCAATCGTGCAGCATGGCGCAGGCCTGCAGAGGGACCTGGGAGATTTTAGGCAGGAAAATGGCATGGTAGCAGTTAAAAACAGTGTGACGGGGAAGTGGGAAGGACCGTGTAGACTATTAACCTGGGGTCGAGGATATGCCTGTGTCGTTACAGATGCCGGAACCAGATGGGTACCAGCCAAGTGGATAAAGCCCTGGTTTGAGCAGACGGATTCGAATGAGTTACCCCACAACACCAACGACGACGATGAGGGCTGAAGAAGTGTAGTGCCCTAGGTGTGGAACTGTGACCCATAGATCCTTGTGCCTTGTGAGGATTGTTGAGGCCGGTGGTGGTTTGAAAGACCACGTGCTGCGGCCCAGTGTGCTGTGTGTTTTAAATCCGGTGTGCTGTGTATTTTAATTTTAGTGTGCTGTGTGTTTTTTATAAGGAATTAGGTAAAGTGATAGAGTATGCTGTGTGTTTTTAATCCGGTGTGCTGTGTGTTTTAATAAGGAGTTAAGTAAGGTGACAGGGTGTGCTGTGTGTTTTAATTCTAGTATTTTGATTCCGGTGTGCTGTGTGTTTTAATAAGGAACTAAGTAAGGTGACGGGTTTAATTCGTTTAGCTATTGCAATAGAGTACGTAGAGTCAGGTTCACCTCAACACGAGCTGGCTGAGCGACAGGAGATTAGGGAAGTCTACCATTCACAAGGATTGGTCAGGGTGTGGCATACAGTGCTGTTACACAGTGCTACTGCCAGAGGTCTGGTCGGTTCCGGAGGACTAGTGGGAACAGGTAGTACGTCACTGTAGCAACAGGTTCGGTCATCTACAGCGCAGAAAGAAGGGCAAGGGTACTGATATTTGAAGATGCCACTGGGAATTAGTGTCGGGCTTATCCTTGTGATTGGAAGTTGTAGCTGAGCACAAAATTGAGAACCCTTGGTATTTCGGCTTCTTTTAATACAGCAGGATTCAATTCAGTTTACCCAACATTTAACACGTCCCTAGTGAACTTTTGTGGAGACACCACAGGGGTGATGATTGATTTTTGCTGTTGGCTCAGGGTCACGGATGTGAAGATTTTGAAGGTATGTGTTGTATGAACCTTTCCGACCACTCATCATCCATTCATAAGCAGTTACGGGATCTGAAGGATAACATGTCCAAATTAAAAGCGGTTAAAAACGGTTTCGATGACTGGTTAAGCTCATGGGGTATAACGGGATGGTTATCAGACTTACTAAAGCAAGGGCTCATGCTATTCTTGGTTATATTATTATTGATTATGGTAGCCTCGTGTGTTCTTCGCAAAGTGACTGACATGATAGAAAATGCCATGCATAAGGTCTGGCTGCCTCAAGAAGAAAAAGGGGGTATTGTAGGAATGTGTCTGAGAGAAAATGGCCATGTGAGCCAGCCTCCCTACTGTGAGAGATTAGATTAAGGGCAAAACAGGTGGTAGAAGATGGAATTAGTACATGGGAAAAACGGGAACTAAGAAAGTAGAAAACATGTTGTGCTAATGACTAAGCAATTTACTATGTGAATTCTTGTAACCAATCTGATCTGTGAATGAACTGCATGGACAGCGCGTGGACAGTGTAACTAGCTAATCAGAAATAAGCGAGTGGCATGTACAGCTACAACACAGGGTATAGAAGATGATGATCTGTGCTTAATAAACGGCTTCTGTTGATTCACATTGGATCGTCTGGAGTCCAGTTATTTCTCCTCAGCAATGTGCGCTCGCAGCCCAGAAAGCCAACTGCATCCTGGGCTGCATCAAAAGAAGCGTGGCCAGCAGGGCAAGGGAAGTGATTCCACCCCTCTACTCTGCTCTGGTGAGATCCCACCTGGAGTACTGTGTCCAGCTCTGGAACCCCCAACATTAGAAGGACATGGACCTGTTGAAACGGTTCTTAACCAGACGAGTAAGTAGAGGAAATCTGGCAAAGAGGAGTAGTCACATATAAGTTGTCTTCTAAGTGTAGCAGTAAAAGCATCTAGAATTTGAACTGTGAAAAACATAAGCCCATAAAAATACTTCTTGTCTCCTTTCACTATCCATCTAATAAACTTGAACTTTGTGGAGGGACTAGAAGAAGTCCCTTCCAACCCAACACGTTCTATGATTCCATGATTAGAGCCACAAATGTATAAAGCCCTGCTGGACACTGGTGCACAGTGCACCCTATTGCCATCGAATCATAAAGGGACAGAATCCATCACTATTTCTGAAGTGACAGGTGGGTCTCAAGAACTGACTGTATTGGAGGCTGAAGTGAGCCTGAATGGGAATAAATGGGAGAAGCACCCCATTGTGACTGGCCCAGATGCTCCATGCACCCTTGGCATAGACTACCTCAAGAGAGGGTATTTCAAAGACCCAAAAGGGTATGGGTGGGCTATTGGTATAGCAGCTGTAGAGACTGAGGACATTACACAGCTGTCTGACTTAACCAGTCTTTCAGATGACCCTTCTGTGGTGGGACTGCTGAGGGTTAAAGAACAGCAGGTGCCAATAGCTACTGCCACAGTGCAATGACAGTATCACACTAACTGAGACTCCCTGATGCCAGTCCAGAACCTTATTCGTTGGCGAGAGACCCAAGGAGTGATCAGCAAGACTCGCTCACCCTTTAACAGCCCTATATGGCCAGTGCGAAAGTCTGATGGAGGCTGTAGATTAACAGTAGACTCTGGTGACCTGAATGAAGTCACACCACCACTGAGTGCTGCTGTGCCAGACATGCTAGAACTGCAGTATGAACTGGAGTCCAAGGCAGCCCAGTGGTATGCTACCACTGACATGGCTAATGCCTTTTTCTCTATTCCTTTAGCAGCAGAGTGCAGGCCACAGTTTGCTGTCACCTGGAGAGGCATCCAGTACACCTGGAATTGACTGCCCCAGGGGTGGAAGCACAGCCCCACCATTTGCCATGGACTGGTCCAGACTGCCCTGGAGAAGGGTGGAGCTCCAGAACACCTGCAATACATTGATGCCATCATTGTGTGGGGTAACACAGCAGAAGTTGTTTTCAAGAAAGGTAAGAAAATAATCAAGGTTCTTCTGAAAGCAGGTTTTGCTGTAAAGAAAGGTAAGGTCAAGGGACCTGCATGAGACATCCAGTTCTTGGGAATTAAGTGGCAAGATGGTCGACACCAGATCCCAGTGGATGTGATTAACAATAACATCATCTATGTCCCCAACAACTAACAAAAAGGAAACACAAGCCTGCTTAGGTGTTGTGGGTTTCTGGAGAATGCATGTTCCAGGTTATAGTCAGATTGTGAGGTGAGACCTCTTTATGAAGTGACTTGAAAGAAAAATAATTTTATGTGGGGACCTGAGCAACGACAGGCCTTTGAACAAATTAAAAAGGAGACTGTACATGCAGTAGCCCTTGGACCAGTCCGAACAGGATGGGATGTTAAAAATGTGCTCTACACCGCAGCCGGGGACAATGGCCCTACCTGGATCCTCTGGCAGAAAGCACCAGGGGAGACTCAAGGTCAACCCCTAGGATTCTGGAGTTGAGGATGCAAAGGCTCTAAGGCCAACTATACCCCAACTGAGAAAGAAATCTTGGCAGCATATGAAGGAGTCAGAGCTGCTTCAGGGGTAATTGGTACTGAAGCACAGCTCCTCCTGGCACCCCAATTAGCAGTGCTGGGCTGGATGTTCAAGGGTAAAGTTCCTTCTACTCATCATGCCACTGATGCTAGCTGGAGTAAGTGGGTTGCCTAATCACACAGCGAGCTCGAATAGGAAACCCAAATTGTCCAGGAATTGTAGAAGTGATCACAAACTGGCCTGAAGGCAAAGACTTCACAATGCCACCAGAGGAGGTGGTGACTCGTGCTGAGGAAGCCCCACTGTATTATGAACTCTCAGATCATAAGAAACAGTATGCTCTGTTCACTGATGGGTCTTGTCATATTGCAGGGAAACATCGAAAGTGGAAAGCTGCTGCGTGGAGTCCTACACAACAGGTCGCAGAAGCAACTGAAGGAGAAGGTGAATCGAGTCAATTTGCAGAGGTAAAAGCCATCCAGCTCCTCCTAGACATTGCTGAATAAGAGAAGTGGCCAGTACTCTATCTCTATACTGACTCATGGATGGTGGACAATGATCTGTGGGGGTGATTAAAGCAGTGGAAGCAGAGCAACTGGCAGTGCAAAGGTAAATCCATCCGGGCTGCTGAATTGCGGCAAGACATTGCTGACCGGCTAGGGAAACTAGTCATGAAAGTACGCCATGTAGATGCCCACGTACCCATGAGTCGGGCCACTGAGGAACATCAAAACGATCAGCAAGTGGACCAGGCTGCTAAGATCTTCCAGACGGATTTGGACTGGGAACATAAAGGTGAACTGTTTTTAGCTCGGTGGTCCCATGACACTTCAGGTCACCAATGAAGGGATGCAACATATAAATAGTCCTGTGACTGAGGGGTGGATTTAACCATGGTCACTATTGTGCAGGTTATCCACGACTGTGAAACATGCACCAAAATCAAGCAAGCTAAAAGGTTAAAACCTCTCTGGTATGGAGGATGATGGTTGAAATCTACGTATTGGGAGGCCTGGCAAATTGACTGTATCACACTCCCACAAACCTACCAGGGTAAGCACTATGTGCTTACAACAGTGGAAGGAAGCACCAGATGGTTGGAAAACTATGCCATACCCCATGCCTCTGCCTG
This sequence comes from Rissa tridactyla, assembly GCF_028500815.1. Classification (NCBI taxonomy): domain Eukaryota; kingdom Metazoa; phylum Chordata; class Aves; order Charadriiformes; family Laridae; genus Rissa; species Rissa tridactyla. The sequence continues at coordinate 8,008,453 of NC_071496.1, forward strand.
GAATACCATCCTGGGCCTTGAAAGGCAAGTCTTGTGGCGACATGGTACTCCAGAAAGAATGGAGTCAGACAATGGGACTCATTTCAAAAACAGTCTTCTAAGTAATTGGGCAAAAGAGCATGGCATTGAGTGGGTATATCACATCCCCTATCGTGCACCAGCTTCTGGGAAAACTGAGCGATACAATGGATTGTTAAAAACCACCCTGAAATCAATGGGTGGTGGATCTTTTAAAAATTGGGACAAGCATTTAGCACAAGCTACCTGGTTAGTTAACATCAATGGAGCTTTTACATACAGTAGAAGGGGATAAAGTCCCTGTGGTGCATGGAAGGAATATGCTGGGGAAAGCTGTTTGGGTTTTTCCTACTTCAGGCAAAGGCAAACCCATTCGTAGGACTGTTTTTGCTCAAGGACCTGGATGTACTTGGTGGGTGATGCTGAAGTATGGGGAAGTTCAATGTATACCTCAAGAAAATTTGACCTTTGGTGAGAATACTTAATCCTGAGTCTACTATGATAGATTAAATTCTATAATTATGACTTCAGTGGACTTAATGAAATTTTGTGTATAGAGATAAATCATAGATGACTAATCTGTGTGCATATATATGTATATATTTGATGGATAAGAAGTGACAGTAATCTGAGCAAGGTGCTAATGGTATGGACTAAGGGGTGGAATGTCCTGGTTCGGGGTGGAGCAGAGCCCACTTTCTGCTCAGGGAGAGAGGCTCTTGCTCACACTTGTTGCTGGGGCAACCAGGGTCAGCTGACCTGGTTGTTTACCCCATGGAGGGGTCACACCTGTGGGGAGGAGTGGACAGGTCAGGTGACCCAAGCTGACCAATCGGGTATTCCAGCCCATCTGCCATGCTCAGCATAAAAGCTGAGGGATCAAAGGGCTCTTCTTCAATTGTTCTGCTTCTTCAAGGGCTTTCTTTCTTCACTGACTGATGTCTGAGGAGGACCCTATCAGTTCGTCTACTTTTGATACTCATCAGTGTGTTCTGGAATCCAGTTCCCATTTGTCACTGAGACCAGTCTGGAACTTTCCCAGTGACTGCCACTGACTGTCTCCCTGGGAGCTTGATATGGTTTTGTATATATTTATATATATTGTATCTATTTTATTATTTCATTTTTCATTTTATTGTTACTATTTAAGTAGTTTAGAGTTATGAGTTCAGAAAAAACTATTTATCTCTCTCTTCTTCTCCTTGGAGCGAGAGGTGGGGGAGAGCATCTGTCGTCTTGTCATTGGCCAACCTGGCCCAAACCACAACACAAGACAAGAGGTAACAGGCACAAACTTGAACATAGAAAGTTCCATCTTTACATGAGGAGGAACTTTACTTTGAGGGTGGCAGAGCACTGGAACAGGCTGCCCAGAGAGGTGGTGGAGTCTCCTTCCCTGGAGACATTTAAAACCCCCCCGGACGCGTTCCTGTGGAACCTGCTCTAGGTGAACCCCCTGCTCTGGCAGAGGGGTTGGACTAGATGATCTCCAAAGGTCCCTTCCAACCCCTACCATTCTGGGATTCCCTCGCATCCTATGACTGGATCCCAGGGAGAAGAGCTCAGCACCTCCCTCTCCACATCCCCTCCTCAGGAAGCTGTAGAGAGCAATGAGGTCGCCCCTCAGCCTCCTTCTCTCCAAACTAGGCAAATCCAGAGTCCTCAGCCATTCCTCATAGGACATGCCTTCCAGCCCTCTCACCAGCTTTGTTACCCTCCTCTGGACACATTCAAGGACCTTCACATCCTTCTTAAGTTGTGGGGCCCAGAACTGCACCAATGCTTAATACAGCTGGATCATCACCTCTGTTACCTGTCTGGTTATGCTGTGTTTGATGCACCCCAGGATGCAGTGTGCCCTCTTGGCTGCCAGGGCACGCTGCTGACTCACATTGAGCCTGCTGTTAACCAGCACCCCCAGATCCCTTTCTGCAGGGCTGCTCTCCAGCCACTCCTCTCCCAATCTATACTCTGTCCCAGGTGCAGAGTCTGGCATTTGGACTTGTTAAATTTCATGCCATTAACGATTGCCCAGTGCTCTAATCTATCTAGATCCCTCTGCAAGGCCTCTTGTCCCTTGAGAGAGTCAACAGCACCTCCCAGTTAGGTATCATCAGCAAACTTACTAATGGTGCATTCAACTCCTGCATCCAAATCACTGAAAAATACTGAACAGCACCAGCCCTAGAATCAAGCCCCAAGGCACACAGCTGGTGACTGGCCACCAGCCAGGTGTAGCCACATTCACTACAACCCCTTTAGCCCTGCCCTTCAGCCAGTTCTTCACCCAGCACACCATGAATCCGCTCATCTCACAGTTGGACAACTTGTCCAGAAGGATGCTGTGAGGGACAGTATCAAAAGCCTTACTAAAATCCAGAAAAACTACATCCACCACCTTCCCTTCATCCACTAGGCAGGTGACCTTATCATAGAAGGTTATCAAGTTAGTTAAACAGGACTTTTCCTTTGTGAACCCATGATGGCTGTGCCTGATGATTGCATGACTCTGTAAATGCCTTTCAATAGTACCCAGTATAATATTCTTCATAATTTTTCCAGGTACTGAGGCTAGACTAACAGGTCTGTGGTTTCCTGGGTCTTCCCTCATGCCCTTCTTGTAAAATGGAATAACATTGGCTAGCTTCCAGTCAGCGGGGACCTCCCCAGACTCCCAAGACCTTTGGTAGGTGGATCAAGAGGGGTCCTGATGTAACATCTTCAGTACTCCTGGATGAATCCCATCTGGCCCCATGGACTTGTGAACATTCAGCTGATACAGCTGGTCCCTTACAATTTCAGTATCCACAAGTGGAAAAATCACTGTTCCCACACTCATGGTCCTCCAACTCAGACCTTGAGCTGCCCGGCCCATTATCAGTGTTGTTAAAGACTGAGGGGAGGAGAAAAAAAAAAAAAAAGGAAAAAAAAAAAAAAGCATTCAATGCCTCCACTTCTTCGTCCCTGATGACCATCTGTCATGGTTTGGGCTGGATTGGCCAATGAGAATGACAGATGCCCCCCCACCTCTTTCTCCAAATAGAAGAGGGGAAGAGAGAGAAATTCATGAGTTTAGGAAAAAGCTGAACTACTTTCATGAAAATATTAATAAGTTAATAAAAAATGAAATATATACAAAACCGTATTAAGCTCCCAGGATGACAATTGTGTCACCAGCAGGCACAGGAAAAGTCCCAGACTAGAGTCAGCGACAAATGGGAACTGGATTCTAGATGTGGAGTCAGGAATGCACGAATCAGGATCAAAGGCAGACAAACAGACAGGGTCCTCCTCGGACATCAGCCACTGAAGAAAGAGGGCTGACCCCTTTGATCCCTCAGCTTTTATACTGAGCATGGGGCAGATGGGATGGAATAGCCCTGTTGGTCAGTTTTGGGTCACCTGTCCTGTCCACTCCTCCCTGCAGGTGGGACCCCTCTACACTTTTCTGCTTGCAACCCTCCAATGGGGCAAATAAAATTAGCTGACCTTGGTTGTCATAGCAATAAGTAAAAGCAAGAGCCTCTCTGCCTACCGTTCCTTGGCATTCACTATTCACCTGAAGTGAACAGTTTTCTGCACAATATGCTGTTAATTTCAAAGATTTAGAAGAGACTTAGCTGAAAAGTAAAATTAATGAAAATAAAATTGGTTCTGTTCTACCTCAAACTAGGACACCATCTTCAACAAGTATCGGTCCAATGTTTTCTTTAGGCCTCCTCTTGCTATTAATGCACTTAAAGAGAGACACAGACATACTAGAGAGAGTCCAGCAAAGGGCCATGAAGTAGGGTTTGATATATTAAAGCTGTAAACTAATTGAAGTAGGGGCTTAATATATTAGAACTGTAAATTAGAGTAGGAGCTTAATTTAGGAGACTAGGCACCTTAAGGCTGTACAAAGAGCAGATGCAACAGTTGTAGTACTAAATGGCAGAACTTGTCTCCTATTTTTTTAAGGCAGAATGCTTTAGGACAATATAACCTTGTAGTAGAAGCTTATCTCTCAAAACAAGGGGCCCAGGGTTACTGAGGAATGCAGAGACTAGTCAAAGCTAACACTTTTGATGTGCCAGCAAGAATAAAGGAGTAGAGTAGAGGCCTGCAGTTGACCCAGAAGTCACAACGATGAAGAGGAGTGGAGGAAGTAAACGACCACCAGATATCTCTGAAGACCACTGAGAGACTCTAGTGCGCATGCGGGAGTGGGCAGTAACCTGTAATAATGAGGTAATGAATTCGTAATCATTTCTTGGAAAGCTAGTGAATATGCATACATAGTATGTATTTAAACCGTACAACTAAATCAGTTGTCGCACACATTAGGTGGATCAATCCCCTGTGCGCCCGGCACTGCGATAAAGAATACCTGCTTAGTAGTCACCAAGGCTATTGAGCCTTAACTTCAGCATTTCACTGCATCAGCCACCAAGATGATGAAGAGACTGGACCATCTCTCTTATGAGGAAAGGCTGAGAGAGCTGGGGCTGTTCAGCCTGGAGAAGAGAAGGCTCAGGGGAGATCTTGTCAATGCATGTAAACACCTGAAGGGAGGATACAAAGATGACAGAGCCAGGCTCTTTCCAGTTATGCCCAGTGACAGAACCAGAGGGAATGGGCACAGACTGAGACACAGGAGGTTCCCTCTGAACATCAGGAAACACTTTTTGACTGCAAGGGTGACCAAGCACTGGAACAGGTTGTCCAGGGAGACTGTGGAGTCTCCATCCTTGGAGATCTTCAAAAGCCATCTAGTCACAGTCCAGGGCAACTGGCTCTAGGTGATCCTGCTTGAGCAGAGGTGTTTGGACAAGATGACCTCCAGAGGTCCCTTCCAACCTTAACCATGCTGTGATTCTGTGAATGGATCAAACTCCCCCATGACCCAAGGACAGTACTAAAAGCAACATCAAGTTACTCATCCCTTGGGGTTTTGGTCCACGTTATTGGAACCTCTTAAATTAGCATGTTAACTTGTTTTTCTTCTCAATGGAATAGACTTCAACTACTCCTATAATTAGCTACTTGTTCCTCACTTGAGGGGAAAACACAAAACTTCCTACTCCTTAATTCAATAACAAAAGCATTGAGTGTTTGCATATTTACTTAAGAAAATGCATCCAAAAACATAATAGAATCTGAAACAGTTATATGCAATTTCTGTAAAAGCCACTGAACAAAATTATCATATGAAGCAGTTAATTACAAAATAAAGAATTAGAACTGCATTGCAGTCAGAACAAATAAGGAAGTGCAAACAAAAAATAAACAGGCATTCAAAGTATCATGCTGTCCTGGTTTCAGCTGGGATGGGGTTAACTTACTTGCTAGCAGCTGGTGTAGTATTGTTTTGGATTTAGGATGAGAATAGTGTTGATAGCACATTCGGGGTTTTGGTTGTTGCTAAGCAGTCAAGGCCTTTTCTGCTGCTCACCCCACCCCACCAGCGAGCAGGCTGGGGGTGCACAAGAGGTTGGGAGGGGACACAGCCGGGACAGCTGACCCCAACTGACCAAAGGGATATTCCAGACCATATGACGTCATGCTCAGCATATAAAGCTGGGGGAAGGAGAAGGAAGGGGGGACGTTCGGAGTGATGGCATTTGTCTTCCTAAGTCACCATTACGTGTGATGGAGCCCTGCTTCCCTGGAGATGGCTGAACACCTGCCTGCCAATGGAAAGCAGGGAATGAATGCCTTGTTTTGCTTTACTTATTAAACCGTCTTTATCTCAACCCATGAGTTTTCTCACTTTCACCCCTCCGATTCTCTTTCTCCATCCCACTGTGAGGGGAGTGAGACAGTGGCTGCATGGTCCTAGTTGCTAGCTGGGGTTAAACCACGACACACACACATTATGAAATAGCCACAACGACTTTTAGCCCTTCCTGAGCATTTCACTTACTAATACAAGATGAATGTGTTACAGATTGACAACACAATGAATTTAAGATGTCAGAGAACTACCTTATCAACTTCTCTCTGTGTTGCTCCTTCCTTTTTCAAACGTTCTTGTTCAACACACTTGGCATTGTAGTTTTCCTTTGATTTCTGTAAGGCCTGAGTGATACTTTGAATATTTTGCACTGCTTCCAGTGTTCCTGAAACATCTTCTTTAGTCTGCCAAATATCACATAGTTGTCAAAACCAAGCCATTTTAACATTAACAAGTCATTGGACATGCATAAGAAAAAAGTTAATAACCTTTTTATAAGTTTTGATTTGTTCATCTCCATACTTGTGAACTTCTTTTATTAGCTCTTGTAATCTCCGCACAAGGTCCAAGTGACAGCTTGCTAGTTTTTCTGTTGAGGTTTTGAAGACATCCCAAACTGGTGCAAATGTCCTAGATTGAGGGGAAAAAAAAATTTAACACTAATCTGAATTTTTTTTCTTTCAGTCGGCTACAGGTTTTTTTTAAATAGTGCTAAAGTATAACTGATATGTTTACAGAATTTCAGCTCTGTTGCTAAAACTGAAGAAAAAAAAAATCAACAACTGCTATAATGTTCTTATTAAATGTTTCAAACATAATTGGATTCCTACCTAACTTTTCAGTGTTTTATGTTTTACCTGTATTTACTCTAATGTGTAACATGCAGCAAAATTAACTTGTTCTTCTCCATTATCAACATACAATAATGACAAAAGATATACCTAAAGATGATGCAAGAGCAGGTAAAAAAAAAAATATGTACAAGTATTTTTATGTGCATACTTGAATAGCAAATAGAAAACAAAAGTTACTTGGCTAGTTAAGTTTCCAGTTGTCTTGCATCATTACTACCACAAAATTAACCATATGGTAAAGGAAGGTAGGGGACAGGTCATTCCTTATATTCAGATTTCTATACCAAATGGACTTCTCCAGCTATTCTAAAGACATGGTGCATATCTGGTTGCACAGTGGGCCCGTGCAAACCTCAAAGTTCTGTTGCGTGAAAAGGGGGCAAAGTGGTTTTGGCAGAAGATAAACCCCCTTGCGTTCTAATAATCCTCACCGAGGTGGGAGGCCAGGTGCAGCTAGGTTTAAATTCTGAGTGATGCCCAATTCAGCACTATCAGTCCAATCGCATTTAATATGCATTAAACTGTTATGATTTGGATACACTAATAGTGGACTGCACCTTCAGTCTAGTCGTGCTCATGAACTAGCACGGCCACTCTCCAGTCTTTGGTCGCATTCAGTGAGAAACTGAAATGACTAGCTACTTAAAAAAGTACAGTTTATTTAAACAACAGATATACAGGTCCTTAGGATTGCCAGTGATAAATACACTGTCCGCAAAGCATATGCAAATAAGAGTATTGTTACATATACAAAATGCGCAACAAAGTTATAAACGATACAGCCTGGCTCTAAATGTAGGAAAGAGATTCTCTAGAGAAATTTCTAAGTTTCCCAAGGAAACACTCGCTATAATCTAAGTGTTACCCAAAGGCGTCCCTATGGGGGGTGGGAGGGAAGAAAGGCTCAGCCCGTCGACTGGTCCTGGAAGTCAGTGATGGAGTTCTCCCGACTTGTTCACAATGGTGTCTTCCCCGATACCCCCCTCTCTCGGGCTATTTTTATACTATTTTCTTTATATTCAAAGTGGAGTTTGAGTGACTTTAGTCATAAATACTTTTATTATGATTGGTGTACTCAAGGAGGAGTGGTTGCACCTTGGGGGCAGGTAGCCTCCGGGATGGAGGTGTGTTTTGGTACATTGTAATGAGCAAAGTTCGCACAAAGGACAGCATTTCATCAACATTTGACGAAATGTTGGCTCAGGTAGCGAGTAGGGCTGCTTATCTGTTTCGTAGTAAGCAAGTAGGCAGCTTATCTGTTCCACAGTACCATCTCGTCCCCATATCTGCTATTCGTCACAAGGGAAGGCCATGGAACAATCGCATTCCGTTCCATCCCTTGTGTAGTTTCGCAAACAACCTTGTACAGGTGATCGCAGATGTGGCATTCTTCGTGTGCCAGCTGCGGCTGTATTCTACCTCAGAAGCCTCTTGATTTTATGACTTTCCTTAATGTGTGAACAATGCTGTACTTTTGTATTCTTGGCCAATTTAGTAATTATTCCACAAGTTCAACCAGGCCAAGTGCAAGGTCCTGCCCCTGGGTCATGGCAATCCCAGGCACAAATACAGGCTGGGTGGAGACTGGCTTGAGAGCAGCCCTGAGGAGGACTTGGGGGTGTTGGTGGATGAGAAGCTCAACATGAGCCAGCAACGTACGCTTGCAGCCCAGAAAGCCAGCTGTATCCTGGGCTGCATCAAAAGCAGCATGGCCAGCAGGGCAAGGGAAGTGATTCCGCCCCTCTACTCTGCTCTGGTGAGATCCCACCTGGAGTACTGTGTCCAGCTCTGGGGTCCTCAACATAAGAAGGACATGGACCTGTTGGAACGGGTCCAGAGGAGGGCCATGAAAACGATCAGAGGGCTGGAGCCCCTCTCCCATGAGGACAGGCTGAGAGAGTTGGGGTGGTTCAGCCTGGAGAAGAGAAGGCTCTGGGGAGACCTTATAGCAGCCTTCCAGTACCTAGAGGGGACTTACAGGAAAGATGGGGAGGGACTCTTTATGAGGGAGTGGAGCGATAGGACGAAAGGGAATGGTTTTAAAATGAAAGAGGGGAGATTCAGACTAGATAGAAGGAAGAAATTTTTTACAATGAGGGTGGTGAAACACTGGAACAGGTTGCCCAGAGAAGTTGTGGAAGCCCCATCCCTGGAGGTGTTCAAGGCCAGGCTGGATGGGGCTTTGAGCAGCCTGGTCTAGTGGGAGGTGTCCCTGCCCATGGTCAGGGAATTTGAGCTAGATGATCTTCAAGGTCCCTTCCAACTCTAGCCATTCTATGATTCTGTATTTTGCATTTTTAAAGGTGTTAAAGTTATGCTACCTTCAAGATCATCAATATTCAGAGTAAAACTTGATTCTTAACACATATGCAGTTAATTATTTCTCTCTTATACACACTTACCCAAGTTGCGTGTAATTGCCTGCTGATTTGGCTAGTTTTGTCATTGACCTTGAATATGCCTCCTCTATTGTAGCCCTGTCAAAGAAAGCAATCAAAAGCATAATCGAAATTTTTAAGATATTTGAAGACAGATAAACATGCATTCTAAAGGTGCAAAGCATAGGACTTTTTACTTCAGCTGAAAATGACTCCATTTTATGACCCCTCAAAAACTGTATGTCAAACCACAGAAGTATATTTAAAAAAAAAATAAAAATCTAAGAACACAGTGACAGAATGTTGCAGGGAACAGAAACAAGTAAAACCTAAGGGCTCAAGACTTACAAAAGATGATTCCTTCCTTCCTATACTCTCTGCTGTTCCCCTCTGCCTTTAACATTCTTTAGTAGGAGTCAAAACACAGTGACATAACAATAGCCCACATAAAACTGTCTAAATACCAGAGATTTACAGAGCAACAAAATCAAATATCTTTGTAATGGAAACATTAAAAATCCCAAACTGAATGCGTACTGAGCATTCACATTTGTTCACATTAAATAAAATGGGGTCTTGTCTAGTTTGTGTGTTGTGGGTTTTGTTTTGGTTTTTTTTTTGTTTTGGTTTTGGTTTTTTGGGGGGGGGGGGGGGGGTTGTTTGGTTTTGGTTTTTTTTAAAGTTCTTTGCATAGTGATGTTTGAGTTTGGAAAACATAGTCAAATAACATGCAATGAAATATATTGTGTTCTACTGTTTATAATTATTTTTAAAGAAGTTTTTCTCAATATATTCTGATTTCTTTTAGATAAACTCTTCCCTACATAAAGTTTCATTATATTTTCCTGCACTCAAACCTACATTTTTACTTGTCTTTTGGAGATTCAAAATCCAAGGGTCCACATAGATTTCCCCCTTAGAGCCTGTACTGGGGCAATTGCCATGGAACAGCAGTCACACACAACATATCATGGCAGTGACTCCCCTGGAAGTCCTTCTCCCATCAATCTTCCTCACTCTCCTATTATTAAGGTTAAGATACACACTAATATAATTTTCCACCCTAAATCAATACTCAATATGTAGTGTCAAGTTAGATTTATAAGCATTCTGGATTTGAGCAACTACTGTAATTGTCTGTCTTGAAAATCCAAAATCTTGAAGCAATTTCTTTCCTGCTTTGTAATACCTATATTCAGGGGCAGAAGAGTAAAAAAAAAAAAAAAAAAAAAAAAAAAAAAGAGATGACAAATTCACCATTCTCTCAAGTTACCATGACTAACCACTTATTGCTGAGGCAGATGTTTTTATTTCTCCTTCACAGCAACACTTTCCAAGCAAAAAGCATTTTCTTATGAAAATATGAAACAAAGTAGTAGCAGTCACCTGAAACTTTGACAGAGGAGCATGTATTTAAACCTAGTGAACTTCCAAAATAACAATCCAGTCATTTAGACAATCAATTTGGAGAAGGGGATTAAGTTATAAAATGCAGTAATTCAATTACATTTTAAATCTCACCTACAAACAGCTACAAAGTTATTCACCATTAAAAAAAAAATAAAATACCAACATCAAAGCTTTTTCCTCCTTCCCCATATGTAAGCATTCTTGATGATCTGAAAAAGTTTAAGTTTCCAAGGTTTGGAATTCTTGCTCACTGCCCAGCAGCAAGCACATATGTACAGACACCCAGAAGAGACACTGATTTTTTTTTTTTAATTACCATGATGAACAATATATTTTGATTAATTATCAGTAGCCTCTATCAAAGTTTTCCAGATTTGAGCTCAATGTTGGTTGTTTTTTTTTTTAAACACAAGATTTCTGACCAAAATCCACACCTCTCTGCAGCAATTTACAAAATACTTACATGAGCAATCTCCACAAAACTGGAGTTCCCCAACTTATTACACATTATCAACATACAACAGTTACAAACACTAACACCCGAAACATGCTGTTGCTGACTAGATGGGCATATATATCTACATTTGTTTTATCAACTGACTTCCCAGAGCATTCTGATGTACTGGTAACACACTATGAACATCTGAGTAAATTAGTTTTCACTAATTTGAAAAATCTGTCTTTGATTGGAATCTGTTAAATATTTAAACTGAAATGGGAATACATGCATTGTCAGTTTCTTCTGATCAAGGAGTTTCTTTTTCATGATGCTTACAGACAACTGGCACAGAAAAATGTTTTAAAGACTTCCGGAGAAAAGCCAACAATACTTATTCAGTTCCTAGCTGAGCAGAGTGGTTTCTTACACATAAACGCTTTAGGTGTTAAATGCACACAAACACAAGACAGCTCACCTACAAAATCTTCCCAATATTTAAAGAAAAAAAAAACAACAAAAAAACCCACAAACCCCAAAACAGCACGGGGGCAGCCCAATCTTCTTATATTTTAACTTCTTTTAAAACATAATTTCTACATGCTTTATCAAGAATAGAACAAAGATATCTATCTTTCAGCAGACAGATATCCTGACCCACTCAAGATTTACCAACATTGAGCAGACTGCCTGCCACAAAATTCACTCTTTCAGGACACATATCTGAACCTCCTAGAAAGCAATAACTACTGACTGAGCAAGTCTTTCCCATTCACAGTAGCAGAATATCTGGACAAAAGGCAGTAAAGAACCATAGATCCAACTATCCTACAGTTCCTTTAGTACCTGACCATTAAAAAGTGAATACCACATTTGAAAACTGAATTGGTATTGACTAACTGAACACAGACAAAGGGGAAACCTTCTGCTCCTTCTAGGGATATCCAGTTTCATTTTATCAGAGGAAAAAAAACTTTGTGATTTCAGAAGGTTCTTATAGAAGTTTTGAAAGAAAGATTGTAATTAAAATGCTTAAGCTGACTATAATTATAAAAAAAACCCACCATTTTTTCCACATACTAGACAATTTTTCTTTTTTAGTTATTACTATTTCCAAGGCTGGAGAAAAGGGAACAATACTCTTCCCTGATTAGGCTGCACACAACCAAAACACTATTCTGAACAGCACAACTAATGGAGACTGACTTCATACAAACATGTCCTTTGTGCCCTAATCAGTTTGTACGTGCAAATACACTCAACTGTCTTTCCTTTCTCTTTTATGCCACTCCCATAAAAAAATAAAATATTCTGGCTAGTCTGGAGACTCCAGCAATGCTGACTGACCAGCTGACAACTGTATATACTGTTTGATAGTAAAGTACTCTAACTTTTTGTATGTACTATCACCAACTCAGATGTGTCTCCTCTACTTAGCCAGCAATTTTCAGTTTTTCCACTCTCCTATATCTCCACATGTGAATAAAACTGGCCAATATGTTCAGAAGGAATGGAAGGGCAGACATGAAGAAATTGCAAATATATATGTTTAGTCTTCATAGGGAACAACTCAGAAAATCAGGTGTAAGTAGGGCATAAAAACACTAGATATAGGTGGCTCCTAATTAATCTTGCTCATCCACTTACATATTCCTAGTAGAAGAGAGTACCGCAAAATAATATTCAGACTACAGGAGGGAAAGAGATAATTGTATACATCATCTCTTAAGTTCTTTGCAATAAGTAGTAGGTTTTTTTCATCAATCCTCCTGATCCAAAGGAAGGGGATTGAAAGGGATACAGGCCCTTCAGGAAAGAAAAGCAGGGGGGACAATGAGGAGATGTTGCCCTCTATGTCCATGACCATCTGGAGTGCATGGAGCTCTGCCTGGGGATGCATAAGGAACCAACTGAGAGCTTATGGGTCAGGATTAAAGGGAGGGCAGGGACAGGTGATGTTATAGTGGGGGTCTGTTCAGGCCACTTGACCAGGAAGACCGAGCAAATGAGGCCCTCTATAGACAGATGGGAGCAGCCTCACGTTCACAGGCCCTGGTCCTCATGGGATACTTCAACCATACCAATATCTGTTGGAGGGACAACACAGCATGGCACAAGCAATCCAGGAGGTTCCTGGAATGTGTCGATGATAACTTCCTTCTCCAACAAATAGAGGAGCCCACGAGGAGAGGAACCACACTGGACCTTGTTCTCACCAACAAGGAGGGGCTGGTGGGGAATGTGAAGCTCAAAGGAAGCCTTGTCTGCAGTGACCATGAGATGGTGGAGTTCAAGATCTTTAGGGTGTCAAAGAGGACGCACAGCAAACCGACTATCCTGGACTTCAGGAGAGCAGACTTTGGTCTCTTCAGGGACCTGCTTGACGGAGTACCTACCATGGGATAAAGCCCTGGAAGGAAGAGAGGCCCAGGAAAGCTGGTTAGTATTCAAGGACCACCTCCTCCAAGCTCAGGTGTGATGCATCCCAACAAAGAAGTTGTCAGGCAAAAACACCGGGAAGCCTGCATGGATGAACAAGGAGCTCTGGATACACTCAAACAGAAAAAGGAAGCCTGCAGAGGGTGGAAGCAAGGACAGGTAGCCTGGAAGGAATACAGAGAAATTGTCTGAGCAGCCAGGGATCAGGTTAGGAAAGCTGAAGCCCTGACAGAGTTAAATCTGGCCAGGAGCGTCAAGGGCAACAAGAAAAGCTTCTATAGGTATTTCAGTGATAAAAGGAAGACTAGGGAAAATGTAGGCCCTCTCCAGAAGGAAACGGGAGACCTGATCACCCAGGACAAGGCTGAGGTACTCAACCTCTTTTTTGCCTCGGTCTTCACCAGCAAGGGCTCTAACCACACTGCCCAAGTCCCAGAAGACAAAGGCAGGGACTGGGAGAACAAGGTACTGCCCACTGTAGGAGAAAACCAGATTCAAGACCAGTTGAGGAGCCTGAAGGTGCACATGTCCATGGGACCTGATGGGATTCATCCGTGGGTCCTGAGGGAACTGGCAGATGAAGTTGCCAAGCCACTATCCATCATATTTGAGAAGTCGTGGCACTCTGGTAAAGTTCCCACTGACTGGAAAAGGGGAAACATAACCCCCATTTTCAAAAAGGGAAAAAAGGAAGACCCAGGGAACTACAGGCCAGTCAGTCTCACCTCTGTGCCCAGCAAGATCATGGAGCAGATCCTCCTGGAAACTCTGCTAAGGCATATGGAAATAAGGATCTGATTGGTGACAGCCAACATGGCTTCACTAAGAGGAAATCGTGCCTGACAAATTTGGTGGCTCCCTACGATGGCGTTACAGCATTAGTAGATAAGGGAAGAGCAACTGACATCATATACCTGGACTCGTGCAAAGCATTTGACACTGTCCCGCATGACATCCTGGTCTCTAAATTGGAGAGATATAGATTTGACGGATGGACCCCCTCAGTGGACAAGGAAATAATTTGATGGCCACACTCAAAGTGTTGCAGTCAACAGCTCGATGTCCGAGTGGAGACCACTGATGAGTGGTATTCCTCAGGGGTCAGTACTGGGACCAGTACTATTTAACATCTTTGTTGGCAACACGGATGTTGGGATTGAGTATACCCTCAAGTGCAAGTGTAAGTTTGCTGACGACACCAAGCTGTGTGGAGCAGTCAACATGCTAGAGGGAGGCGATGCCATCCAGAGGGACCTGGACAGGCTTGAGAAGTAAGCCTGTGCGAACCTCATGAAGTTCAACCAGGCCAAATACAAGGTCCTGCACCTGGGTCGGGGTAATGCCAAGCACAAATACATGTTGGGTGGAGAATGGAGTGAGAGCAGCCCTGAAGAGGATGACTTGGGGGTGTTGGTGGATGAGAAGCTCAACATGAGCTGGCAATGTGTGCTCACAGCTGAGAAAACCAAGCGCAGCCCAGGCTGCATCAAAAGCAGCATGGCCAGCAGGGCAAGGGAGGTAATTCTGCCCCTCTACTCTGCTCTGGTGAGACCCCATCTGGAATACTGCATCCAGCTCTGGGGCAGGTCCAGAGGAGGGCCACAATCAGAGGGCTGGAGCATCCCATGAGGACAGACTGGGAGAGTTGGGGTTTTTCAAGCTGGAGAAGAGAAGGCTCCGGGGAGACCTTGTAGCAGCTTTCCAGTACCTAAAGGGGGCCTACAAGAAAGCTGCAGAGGGACTTTTTACAAGGCCATATATTGATAGGATGAGGAGTTATGGCTTCAAACTGGAAGAGGGGAGATTTAGATTAGATATCGGGAAGAAATTTGTCACTATGAGCATGGTGAGGCACTGGAACAGGTTGCCCAGAGAAGCTGTAGACGCCCCATCCCTGGAAGTGTTCAAGGCCAGGCTGGATGGGGCTTTGAGCAACCTGGTGTAGTGGGAGGTGTCCCTGCCCACAGCAGGGGGGTTGGAACAAGATGATCTTTAAGGTCCCTTCCAACCTAAACCATTCTATGATAAACAAAGATACAAAACAGAATACGGTCAAGACAAGCAAGACTGTTGTAGTATTACCCAATACAATGTCTTTTGAGATCAAGAATTTGACCCACATGTGCTACTGAACCATATTTATTTCCCAGGAAATAGACTGACAACACTGCAATAACCTGCCAATGGCAGTGGAAAGGCTTCACTGCCTAGATATGGACAGTCATAAGCATTTTTTACTTAAGTGAGAACACCAAATATTTAAAGTCCATTTATTTCTTTGAAACTACAAACTATATGCCACAAACTACCACTAGCTTAGACTGAGATTCATCAGTGATGTACCCGACTTGAAAAGCAGCATATATTTGGCATGCAACTTTTTTTGTTTTTATGGCAGCCTGGCATATCAAGATGTTTCAATAAAGCAGAGATGAAGAAAACACAACGGATATTCAGTCAATATTAAAAGCAGTTAAGCAGTTTTTAAATTAAAAAAAAAAAAATTTTTTTTAGCAGCTTGTGAAGCCCTAAACATTTCATACTAAACATCAACAGCGTAATATCCCTCCGCTAAATCCAAAATCCACTAAATCCAGAACTGTCTCGCTTCATAATATGTTTTCTGGAATCAGGGATTCTTGAAACACAGCATTCCTTGGTTTGTGCAGTCCTTCCAACAGGAGACAGCCTATCAGATACGGACTCTGGAATTCACCTGTTTCACTCAGTGGAAAGATTTTTGTCATTTTCTCCACTTCAACTCCCTTTGAAACTATGCAAAAGTCAGTGTCGCTGAGTACCTGTCAGATATGATGGCTACATCTTGTTGAAATTTTTTTAAAAAATTCTTAGTTGAGGTCTATTTCAGGCCAAAACTGAAATTTTGATAAGAAAAAATCCAGAAAACAAAGGCTGGTTTTTTTAGACAGCTTTTACTGCAAGAAACCTTCACTGAAACAGGTCCTCAATTAGTCTCTTGCAAGTTTTTTCCATACATCATCTGGTGTCAGTAACCAAATAAGACAAAATTCTGAAGCAGACATATCATTAATTTCATCCATCATGGAAATTCTTATGGTCAAAGTAGCAGCAGCAATCATCTTTTATAAAGAACATCTGTTTAGGAAGTTGTCACATTTGCAGGTTTCAGTTCTGTCCCTTCCATCCCATAAAGAACAACCTGAGTCATTTTCTGCATATTATTTTCTTGTCCATATGTATCACTCCCTTTTCTTTAATCAACCTAGTTTCTCAACATCTTAAAAAAATTATACTTTTAGATTAAGATCATACTAGAACTTGCCAATACCCTAATTCTACATCTATAGTCAAAAACTTCAAGACTGATAATTTTTACTACTTAAATTGTTGCTTTTCTTCCAAACGTGACAAAAAAATATGGATTAATTTAAATAAACTGCTGGACACCTAATGTGGCACTTCTAGCTTTTTACTCTTGTTTTTTTAATTCAAACCTAAAAATTAGAAGTTTGTTATTAATTGACGCTTAAGAGTCACTATTCAGTTCTAAGGGAATGGAATAAACCTAAATGTTCTTGTAGGATATGAGAGACATTTTAAAATGCTCCTTGATTTTTATGTTTTGCACATTACTTAAACAATGATAAACTTAAATAAAACCCACAAAGAGCGAGGATTAGCAAGGATGAATACTTACCTTTCTCTTATAAAGTCTGCTAAGTCTTTTGTTGACAAATGTCCGTGTTTCATGTTGTGATAGAGGACATCAAAGCCATTGTTCCTTTCCCCCTAAAGATTAATAATAAAAAGAAAGTAGAACTATGAAACACAACATGCTAAACCAATTACAGAACAAAGTATGGAACCAATATATTTTAATAACTGATCAAGTTTCATGAAGTGAATGATTTCTAATGCTTCAGCTTTTTACCAATTGCTGTTAGTTCCCTTCAATCCCTTATATGTAAAACAAATTAAAATCACCTCAGCAACCACTGCTACCCTTTGAATGACAACTCTTCTATTACGTATTTCTAGACTATATTTAAAGCCATTTATTTTCTATGTTTCTACGGGTCTTGTATTCTTTCACTTCCCATCTTATTAAACATATACTTAATACTGCATTCCCTCATATCTTTCATTATTTCCCATGAACTAAAATTCACACTTTGGGATCACTGGATATCCCACCTCCCCAATTCTTCATGGATATGCCTCTGTTTTTTGTAAAACTGGTAAAAATCACTAACTTCTTCCTTCTCACAAGTCACATTCCTTTGTCTATTCTTAAGTTTAGTTTTAAAACTTAAAACATTTTCCAATCAGTAAGGCATTTCTCACCATTAAAACTGAGACACTGCCCTAAAAACTGATTAATAAACTCAGCCAACTTATCACTCTGGCACCATAGTGAACTTCCCCCAAACAGGAGAAAGCAACAATAAATGAAATGAAGGTGAGACAAGGCACAGAATAACAGAACAACACTGCTACTATAAGAGTTTTCCTGTCAAACTATCCATTCCCCTCCTGCCTTCCAAAAGCTTCAAATCCATAATGCTGCTGCTGCTAAAGACAGAAGCACGCTCTCAGGAAAATTGTATGCATGTTCACGTTGGAAGGGAAAGAAGGATGGGAAGCAGAATCTTGGACTTTTCACAATGGCAGCTCTACATCTCCAGTGAAAGGAGCCTGAGGATTTGGTCAGACACCACTCCAATCATTTCTGTCCTTTTTGTTCTGGAAAAATTTGTTTGTGGAGCCATAAGGCACACCTGATCAGGGAAACTATACAGCTGAAAAATAAAGCTAGCAAATAAAAATCAGTGATCCAGATCTCTATGAGGACATGAACAGCTGCATTGCTCAGCAAAATAGATGGGAACAAGGAGGTGGCGGCGGGCAGGGATCTGCCAGCTTAAGTGGAAGCAGACACAAGCGGATGGATGAACCTCACAGCAGCCGCAGTAGTAGGCCAACTTCTGTGAAGTGTTAACTGCACTAGAATTATTTGCTTTACTTCTTCCAAGCATTGGGGAAAACAAAAAACAAACAAACAAAAAGACAGACACCTATAAAATGACTGTTCCTAAGACTGCAGTAAATTGTAATCTGAAAAAGTTCATCAAAACGCAGATCAGTTTAGCATAAGTACAATTACAGAAAGGTCTGTAAGAAGTACAAGTAGAACTAAATTGAATACACCAAAATATAGCAAACTTTAAAAGGACTATCTACAGGGCAAGGCTTTTATATGTTTGAAAAACAAAGGAAGGATGACACTAACTAGTAGGAAATGTAATTTTTTTTAGGTTTTTTTGATGTAGTCTTACTATTCCAAGTACCAGTCTAATCAGAACAGTTCAATGAACTGGAGTAGTTAATGATAACAAATATGAACAAACACTTTTTTTAAACACTTTGCACATTGGGAATGCAATTAAGAACTAATAACTAGCAAACTAGGTTTGAGGAAGCCAGATCCACTTTTATTAACATGCTGGTTTTGGCTGGGATAGAGTTATTTTTCTTCACAGTCGTTAGTATGGGGCAATGTTTTGGATTTGTGCTGGAAACAGCATTGATAACACAGGGATGTTTTAGCTACTGCTGAGCAGCACTTACACAGAGTCAAGGCCTTTTCTGCTGCTCACCCCACCCCACCAGCGAGCAGGCTGGGGGTGCACAAGAGGTTGGGAGGGGACACAGCCGGGACAGCTGACCCCAACTGACCAAAGGGATATTCCAGACCATATGACGTCATGCTCAGCATATAAAGCTGGGGGAAGGAGAAGGAAGGGGGGACGTTCGGAGCGATGGCGTTTGTCTTCCCAAGTCACTGTTATGCGTGATGGAGCCCTGCTTCCCTGGAGATGGCTGAACACCTGCCTGCCGATGGGAAGCAGGGAATGAATGCCTTGTTTTGCTTTGCTTGCGTGCACGGCTTTTGCTCTACCTATTAAACCGTCTTTATCTCAACCCACGAGTTTTCTCACTTTCACCCTTCTGATTCTCTCCCCCATCCCACTGTGTGGGAATGAGGAAGTGGCTGCCTGGGGCTTATTTGCCAGCTGGGGTTAAACCACAACGACTAAACATAAGATATCTGCAAATGCAAAAAGTAAACAATCCCACTCCCCTTTTACTCCTATCTAACCAGTTTGAAGCTCAAAATAATTTTGACTACTGGTGCACCTTGTTAGTTTTCTGTATTTACTTAATATAAACCTTGAATGCCACTGCATTACAAAAATCACCAGAATAACTCTATAATTAAGACATTACTGATGTTTTCAATTAAAATACAATAAAACCCCTCTTATTTAACTATATCAAAGTTGTTATTGTGACCAAATTTGGAGTAAACTTTTACAAATAAGCATTAAGCATTTCTTCCAGAAAAACTAATAAAATTCTCCTTTATGAAATGTTCTTTCCCTTGCTTTAAGGTATTCTACCGAAACCAACATATTGATCAAAATGTGCTGAACATAGACTGCTGCTGAACTTTTAAAAACAACTTTTCATAATGGAGTAGCTTTTAATCTTTTCTATACTGGAGCTCCATAAATTTCCTGCCAGTTTAGAAATACAGGAAGGGTAGCATAGCCATGACCCAGCCTCTGGCTGCAGCCTTCCTGAGGGCTGATAATCTATCAGAAATGTAACTTTGCAAACCTTTACGGAATGGAATGAGCCAGAAAAAACAATTCCTGTCATCATCTTGTTTCACAACTGTAACTGAAGATTATTGCAAACTAGTTTATCCACTTATATGAAGTTTTCAAATCAGTCCTCCTCTTGTTCTTGCCTTCACACTGAATAGCAAAAAGCAAAAGAGAGAAACAGATACTTTTCTCAATTCAAAGTCCCCTGAAAGCCACACCTTTATACATTCTCAATAGTTATCAGAGGCTGTGAGGCTATGTGAAAAATATATTAAGATTTAAACAAAGCAGCAAGTCCAAAGCAGACTCACAGATTTGAGGGCCTATGTGCCTTAAGTTTGGGAAAGCTAAAAGATGTTTTTGCTTGCAAACATAATGCCAACTGCAGCCTACCTTACCAATATCAGGCTCCATCTATGAGCACAAGCATCTCAATTTCAAAACTGTTCAATTATTTACAAGTTACATGATGAAGAGTACTGACTATTAACCTGATGACAATTCTATAAATTAGATTATCTTCTGCTTGCGTTTGGAGACATATACGTACCTATGTAAAAGCATGGTATCTCAGTGCAGAGAGCACACATTTTTCTGCTGAGGAAAAGCTATAGGGCCTATCCAGAACTACTTCATTTAGAAGGTAATTTCATGAAGAGTAGCTCAAACAATTCATACATTGAGCAGCAGAGTTAATGCTCTCTATTTAGGAAAAAGACAGAGAGGTATACTGCAGCTAAGAGGAAAAAGATCAATTTACAAAAAACAAGTATGTATTATAGAATGGTTTAGGTTGGAAGGGACCTTAAAGTGCCAAACCCCTGCCATGGGCAGGGACACCTCCCACTACACCAGGTTGCTCAAAGCCCCATCCAGCCTGGCCTTGAACACCTCCAGGGATGGGGCATCCACAGCCTCTTCGGGGCATCCACAGCTTCTCTGGGCAACCTGTTCCAGTGCCTCACCATGCTCTCATAGTGACAAATTTCTTCCCGATATCTAATCTAAATCTACCCTCGTCCAGTTTGAAGCCATAACTCCTCGTCCTATCAATATATGGCCTTGTAAAAAGTCCCTCTGCAGCTTTCTTGTAGGCCCCCTTTAGGTACTGGAAGGCTGCTACAAGGTCTCCCTGGAGTCTTCTCCAGCTTGAACAACCCCAACTCTCCCAGCCTGTACTCACAGGAGAGAGGTTCCAGCCCTCTGATCATCTTCATGGCTCTACTCTAGACTTGCTCCAAAAGGTCCATATCCTTCTTAGAATCATAGAATTGCCAAGGTTGGAAGGGACCTTTCAGATCATCTAGTCCAACCATCAACCTAACGCTGGCAAAAATCATCACTAAACCATATCCCTAAGCACTATGTCTACCCATCTTTTAAATACCTCCAGGGATGGTGACTCAACCACTTCCTTGGACAGCCTGTTCCAATGCTTAATAACCCTTTCGGTGTGAAAATTTTTCCTAATATCCAGTCTAAAACTCCCCTGGCACAACTTGAGGCCATTTCCTCTTGTCCTATCACCTGTTACTTGAGATAAGAGGCCGACCCCCACCTCTCTACAACCTCCTTTCAGGTAGCTGTAGAGAGCGCCGGGGAGGTTTAGACTGGATATTTAGAGTGGTACTCAACCATAAAAAGTTTAAGACCCTAATTTACTCCAAATTGTCATAAAATGAAAACTAGATAATCTCCAAATTAAGTTTCCAAACCCTAGTTAAACCGTACAACTGCCTATGGCAAACATGATATATCAATGAAATATGACCAAAAAAATCCACCCGTCTTGTTAGATAAACGCTAAATAGGTAAAGCCTAGAAAAGAATGAATGTGGGAAATAGAGTCACTTGCTTCAATTTCTGGGGTGAGAATTGAAAAATTTGTATCCTTTGCCTCTTGTTTTGGTCAGCTCCAGAGAAGCTGTCCTACAGCTAGTTTTACACTTAACAGTACTACCCATACTATTCTGTCAGATAGGAGAATGAAAAAAACCACATGCAGATTATGCATGCAAGAATCCTAATACAGATAAATCATAATGGCATAGAAGTCCTTTTGGTAGAAAAATTTTGCCTGCATCAAGAAGATTCCAGAGTTATACCAATATGCCAAATAACCGTACACAATCCATTAATGGGGGAGGGGGGCACAACTCCCTCATATAGGTAAAATAAAGTATTTGCTGAAACTAGGTACAACTTTTCAACAACGACAAGATTTGATTTATGCTACTTAAAAGCTACCCTATTTAATAATTAATTTACAAGTTTTAGTGCAACAGAACAATAGAAACTCGGTGTATGTTCCTGTAATTCTGAAATTAAAGTTCCAAACATTAACCAAAACCAACCTTATCTTTACCCAGAAACTCAGAAAGACATATACTAGTCATTATGGTTTGTCCATTTGTATTGTCGACTTTTTTTCATTCACCTAACTCCGGGTAAATTTAAACTCATTTTAGGTGCTCTGATAAACATCACTGTCATTTTGTTTAAACTGTTGCTGCTTGCTGCAGTTTCAAATAAGTAACGTGTTTCATACCTTCCGCCTAGGCAATTATTTAATGTACCCTGAATACATGAAAATATTCCTCTGGTGTTATATTTTTGAAAGCTAGCTAACAGTAATTTTCAACTACCAAGTGTCTGAAAGAGCTACATAAAATTGAGAGCATCAAAAGTCAAAAAAAGGAGTCACCTGATGTTTACACTGGCAACATATCTTCTTCAGTTCTGAAAGGTTTGAGGAATTTGAACACAAAAGCAACCTGGGAATTTCAATTTTCTTCTTCCAGCTTCAATAAATTAAATAAAGATCAGCTCCAGAGAAGCTCTATGTACATGAAGGAGAACAGATATTTTTATCTATATCTAGATAACTAAAAATGTTTTTTTGAACAAAGAGATGAAAAGTTGCCAACTCATGCTAAATGCAGACAGAGAGGGAGGAGACTGAGAAAATATTGCACAACAGCTCTCTTGAAACTGAGCATCCAACTGTGTGCCAAGCAGAAGAGTAGCACTATATAAACATGTGAATGGAACTCCAGGTGGAAGCATGACAAGCCTCATTATCACTCATATCACATAAGCACATATGAGAATATATCTTATACTTATTAGAGCAAGCTTCTTCACAAAGCTAAGATAATTAGCCCTGAACACAGCCAGCCCTTACATATTACAAAAGAACTTGAAAGGAATCTTCCTCACAGCCATTCTAAAAAAATCTACAGGTAACACCAGCAATTAAAAGATAAAATAAAAAGAATTAGTCAAAACCAATTTAAACACACAATTTTATATCACAGAACTTGCAGACTTACCATGCACAGCATTACACAAAGACCAGTTTCAGCTATACACAGAACTTCCAAGAGTTGAATCAAATTAATTTAAAACAACTAACAAATATACACTGACTGGCTTAGAAATTGCTTATTTTGGTTGACCTGAAACGGTTTAATAGACTCACAATTAACAAGAGTATTGCCTGCACCAGTCAGTTTAAAAATCAAACTTATGTTAAAGCTTATGCAACACTTCTTAAGTAGTGCTAAGAAAACAGTAAGTCAATGATAACGAATACTTTTTATTCTACTGTACCAGTATGAGTGTACTCAAAGTGACAAAACAAAACCTAGCCATGTATAATGGAAATATCTTACAAAAACATTTAATGTTTCTTAATGAAGAAACTTACGGAAGAGAGCTCAAACTGCAATAGAAGCCCCATCTACGCACCACAGCGGCTGCAACAGTAGGACCCCTAGCAAAGGGTCTCTTGCTCGTACCTGCACGTCCCTTGGCCCAGCAATCCCTCTCCCCAACGTTTCTCCCTAACGGACCACCGAGCGAGGCAGGGATAGAGCGCTTCCCCCACAGCCCAGCCTGGCCGAGGCAAGGCGAGCCGCGGCAGGCGCAGGAGGCCGCCGCAAGAGGCACAGGGTGCCACGGAGGGGACAGCGGCCACCCTCCCTCCGCCACGCTCCCCACAGCAAGACCCAAGGCCAGTCCTCAGGGTAGCGTAAGAGTCGAGGCTGCTCCTATGGAAAGTACGCCGACTGCACTGTGTTGTATTGTATTGCACTGCACCGCACCGCACTTTACCGTGCCGTGCCCATCATCCCACCCGCGACACGGAAAAACCGTCCCGCGCCGCTTCCCTACCCAGAAGCTCTCCACGAAGTACGCCATCATCACGACGCCGCCACCCCGACCCTCAGCGAGTTCAGCCTCAGCCACCAAGACGCAATGAGGAAACGGGCACCAATACGGCGCGCCAACCTTCCTGTTAACGATGCAACCTCTCCCTTCCACGCAACTTCGCCACACCCCGTCCCGCGCAGGCGCCACAACACCTGCGCAGGCGCGTCGCATTCTCCCTCCCCCGGGCGGAGGAGCGGCGTGCGCATGCCCAGAGCGCCGGCCCCACCGCAGCTGAGAAGTGCTATCTCAGAAGTGAAGAAACACTGATCTCTGTAGAAATATTAATATACTTGCAGAAGGCAGATTCAGAAATCTTGAGTTAAATCCCCTCTAAAATATTCAGTAAACACTAAGGAGTGACTATACTGAGGGCTGGAATGCATACAAATTATTTGACAGCCAGGAGAATAGATTCATGCTGTTTGAAGTGGCTTCATAACCAAGCATCTTTCCATCCACATAGGATAAGATCCTTCAAGGCATTTGATGACTACTAGGCACTTATTAACAAAGTTGTGATAAATGATTTAATCGCAAACAGGATTCCAATTAGAATTTATAATTTATTAAAGGAATAAAGGCAAGCAAACAGCGCTGGGTGTGCCGGGGGTCTCTGCCCAACCAAGACACACACCTTACAGACCCCATTTTTGGTTTATATCTCCTATACTAATACATATTCATAACTGCCTCTAAAATGGTTGGCCCTTGCCAAAAATGGGTGTATCCCCCCTCTTACAGGTCACTATGCAGATAACAACAGGACCGGTTTAAGTTGGTATTCTAGAATGTTCGCCAGGTGGCTCCTGCAAAACACAGACACGATAGACACACCGTCTGGTCTGTGGCCATACAGACAAAACAAAGGTCACACTTCACCCTGTGGCCCTAACACTGTTCCACACTGACACGAATCAGTTAAGCACATTTCACAATCCCCCATTTTCTTTTTCTATGGCATTGATTCGTGTTTTTGTTTCCAACCGAGTTAATACTTGCCGAATGGGTATTAGTTTCGAATCTTCTTTTGTCTTTAGGATCATCAGGGAAAGAGTTTTCTCTTTCCCTGGTTCTGAATCAACAGGTACTGTAGCTATCTGCCTTCCTTGTATAACTGAGTGTATTAGTCTAATAAAACAAGGTATAAAACATGGAATTATTAACAATCCTGCAAATGCCCCCAATATAACAATCCCGATTTTAGTAAGCCAATCACCTCCCGTAAAGTTTTCCCAGAATCCTTCTAGGTCGATTCCAGTCCAAGTCTGAACTGGGACATGTGCAATTTTCTTCATTTCTTTTACAAGTTCATTTACAGTTTCCCCTTCATCATCAATTTCTAAACAACAATTACTAAGGTTAAACTTCCCACAAACACCTCCCTCTTGTGCTAGCAAATAATCCAAGGCTAAGCGATTTTGATACAAAGCAGTTCTCATCTTGGTATTTTGTCTCACAATTCGTCCAAGGGCATCTCCAGTTGTATTTACAATTATTTCTAATACAGCTTGTAATCTAATTATTCTATTTAGCATATATATTGGAGTTCTATAGCCCCAGGATCCATCTTCTGCCCATGTGGCTGGACCATAGTAGGCAATGATTCTTTCGGGAGGCCAATCTTTATCTTTCCAATGTCCAATTTGTAGACTCCGTTTATAGTGCCTTTTTCTTAATTCACCAGCTTCAGCATACACTTGGACTCCCAATCGCTCTCCTCGATTTATAGGTAACAGGAAAAAACTGGGCCTTATAATTCCCAATACACAGGATCCCGTCCAATTTTGTGGCAAAAACGCATAAGCTAGTTTACCACAAATCCAATAATGTCCTTCAGGAGTGGGCCATCCATTTGGTATGTTTGTTCCATTGGTCCAATTTTTAAATTGATCACTCATTTCCCATGGACTCCCCCACTTATCCCATTTATTTTGAGTTTCGTTCCATAGGTAACCTCCTTCACACTCTAGATTATGTTATAGATTGTGGCCCAATAATTGACAGGAACCAGTCCAATTAATCAAATTAGTTTATTAAGCAAGCGGCAGCAAGCAAAACAGCGCTGGGCGGCCGGGGAGTCTTTGCTCCGCCAACGGCGCACACCCGCTTCCCGAAAGTAGTTGATTATATACTCTTCTGGTTCCCGTATATGTGTCAATCCTGGTATATTCCGTGTCTAAGCGACGTGTTGCTAGGGGGTCGGTCTTGTCCCGCCTCCTGATGGTCGTGAGACTGAAGGCTCCTCATCTTTATCAGTGTCCTTGGGGAGACTCTTTTCAGCTTATCTCACAACTTAGCTCTTCCCTTTGAAGTGTTAAAACACACCAGATGCCTGTGATTTAGGCCTTGAGGTGTCAAAGTGCCCCAGACAGCACACCGGATGCCTGTGATTTAGGCCTTGAGGTATCAAAGTGCACCAGATAGCCCGCTGGATGCCTGCGATTCAAGTATGTGAAGAGTCGAAACAGTGTAAGTTTTCACCAGCCTTTAAGAAAGCCTGATTTGATTAACAAACATGATTCTATTTATTACAATCCCCCCTTTTTTTTTTTTTTTTTTTTTTTTTTATTTACCATTTTGTTCATCAAATCTTTGGAGTTCAGCGTGACTTAAAGCTAATGTTTCTTCTATTGCTGGTTCCTGATCTAATGACTCGTATTTAGCCCTGAGAAGCATTAAATGGGCAGCTTCCAGTCTGCCCTGTACAATTTCAATTACTCTGTTCAATATACAAGGGCCAAATGTTAATCCCAAAATTAATAGTAGCATAGGTCCCGCGATGGTAGACAATAGCGTAGTCATCCATGGGGAATAATTGAACCAGGATTCATACCAACTTTGCTGTGCTTCTCTTTCTTTCTTTCTTTTTTCTAATCCTTCTCGTAGTTTTGTCATGGTGTCTCTAACTACTCCAGTGTGATCTGCATATACGCAGCATTCCTCATCCAGAGCAACACACAACCCCCCTTGCTGTGCAAACAATAAGACACCTACAAGATTTAGTAAAATTAAAATTAGAGTGTGGCGAGAAGGGTGGAAACCCGGCCGGCTAATAAGTTTAGTTTGAAGACTCACTCCAATTACCCAGTCCTTTTCAGTGCTATCACTCCTCCCGGGGCATTTCGTGCGATTCCCTTGGTTAACACTGAGGCAGTCCTCCCAGTGTCTTTGTACAGTCCCACTCTTTGGGTTCTGTTCTCCACAGCTTTGTACTCCTCTGCCTCGCTCGTCGACTCGGTTGCTTCGAGCCACGAGGGGTATCATCTTCTCGGCAGCAGGGGTAGTCTTCAGGAGAATAAATGCAATTTTTAGTCGCTTGCTTCTGTGCATTTCAGGTGAATCGCACTGAACCCCTTTAAGTGTCTTGCGACAACACACTTTAATAATGTCAATTACAAATGGAGCAGGTTCGCGAGGGTGATAGCAATAGTACTCGGGTTTAATACCCCGTGCAAATATCTCCCGCCATTCACTAGATTGCTCCTGGATTTCACCATTAAATATTTTTATGTTTAGAGCCAATTTGGTGAGCTCACGCTCTTTGTCCCCACAAGGTTGGCAAACCCCTCGAGGGGGTATCCCGTAACGGCAATGGGTCCCCCTCCGTTCTCGACACCCTTTACAAATAAAACAAATAAAAAGGATAACAATTACAGCTCAGAATGTCACACTTGATTCTTATGTCCCCTGTATCACCGTAACCGTACCCCACCGATATGCTGTAGTCGCTCACTTGTACCACAGTTATATGTGTGTCCATTTACAACCTCCAGAAGGCAATCTTCAGATCTCCAGGCGGGCTTGTCACTTCCCAAGAATAGTCTTTTAATGGTCCTTTTACGCGGCTCGCATGGGTCCAGCCTCTCTCTGCTGTCCGGATGGCTGTTTCTGCGGTGAGTAAAACGAGATAGGGCCCTTCCCAACGGGGGTTAATGAGGACTCTTTCCATGATTTGATTAGCACTTTGTCTCCTGGCTTTATGTTATGCATGGCTACATCCAAGGGGGGTCTCTGTACTACTAAGCCCTTATTCCGCAGCTTTACTCTCCTAGCCATGAGTTGAATTATATAAGGTCTAATTTGTGAATTTTCAAGTTGGGGGTGGTCCTGCGGAATTTCTAAATCGTATGGCATCCCATATAACATTTCAAAGGGGGAAATTCCTACATCAGTTCGGGGCTGTGTTCTTATATTCAATAGTGCTAAGGGGAGGCACTTTACCCGTGACATCTTAGTTTCTAACATCAATTTTGTGAGCTGTTTCTTTATTTCCCCATTTACTCTTTCTACCTTTCCCGAGCTTTGTGGATGCCAGGGAGTATGATATTCCCATTTTGTCCCCAAAGAGGAGAGAGCTTCCCTTGCTATTTTTGAAACAAAATGGGAGCCCCTATCAGAGTGTATTACCTCAATGGATCCATACCTAGGGATTATATTTTCCAGCAAAGTCTTCACTACGGTTTGAGCGGTGGCTCTAGCTGTCGGGAAAGCTTCCACAAAATGGGTTAGGTGGTCTATGATTACTAATAAGTATTTATATCGTCCCACCTTTGGAAGTTCAGTGAAGTCTAGCTGGATTTTAGCAAATGGTCTGTGAGCCAGTTCCCTTCCCCCCAGGGCTTTTTCTCTGTAACTGATGTTTATTGACCCTTTTGCATGTCATACATTCGCTAACTATTCTCTTTGCTATGTTGTATATACCAATGCACACATACTTTGTGGCAAACTGATCCACTAACGCCTGAGTTCCCCAATGGGTGTTCTCATGGAATTTTTGCATGATTTTCAAAGCCAGAGGTTTTGGGAGAACTTCCCGGCCATCCGGGAGTTTCCACTTTCCTTTTTCTGTCTCCCTGATTCTCATCTGAGTCAGCTTATCTTTTTCCTGCACTGTAAAACTCAGGATTGAGTGAATTTTTCCGTGTAGATGGCAATGGCTATACTTGGGGTTGTCACACTCATCATAAATTAGACATCTGCAAGGGACTGCATCGATTCCAAAATCCTTCCAACACTCATAACATGGAAATTCGTCTGATTCCTTTCCACAAGTTATACAGTCCTCCCGAGTTCTTTTAGTCTGGATCACCATTAATGCCGCTCTTTTTGCTTCTTGATCAGCAAGATTGTTTCCTCTGACTAATGGGCTTAATCCTTTTTGGTGTCCTTTTAAATGTACTACGGCTATTCCCGCCGGTCCTCGTAATGCTTGTAAGACCTGGATTATTAATTCCTGGTGTATTAATCCTTTTCCTTGAGAATTTATTAAACCCCTTTCTTCCCAAATTTTTCCAAAAGTATGCACTACGCCAAAGGCATATTTTGAATCCATATATATGGTTCCAATTTTACCTTTTAAAAGTTGCAAGGCTCTTAATACAGCATATAGTTCACAAGCCTGTGCAGACCAACTAGGGCTCAGAGGTCCCGATTCTATTACACTAAATGTTTTTCCATCAATGATTGCAAATCCTGATTTTCTCTTTCCTTCAACTACCCGGGATGATCCATCTACAAATAGCTTTTCTCCTTCTCCAAGTTCTTCCTCATCTAAATCTGGCCTGATTTTTGTTTGCTCCTCAATGTTGTAAAGACAATCATGATTTATTTTGTCACTTGGCTCCCCATACAAAAACTGTGCTGGATTCTGCACGCTTGTTACCTCGAGTTCCAGTTTGGGAGAGGAGATTAGGATGCCTTCATATTTTAGGAGCCGGGGCATCTGTTATCCATTTGTCAGCTTTTTGTTGCAAAATTCCCCTGATGTTGTGAGGTGATAATACCCTCAATTCTCCTCCAAAGGTAATTTTATGGGCTTCCTCTACCAAAAGGGCTGCGGCTACTACCACTTGAAGGCAGGTAGGCCAACCCCTACTTACAGGGTCCAGGAGTTTAGATAAGTATCCCACAGGTTTCTTTCTTCCTGCCCATTCTTGTGCTAATACCCCAAATGCAGTCCCTTCATCAACACTGATAAATAGATAAAATGGTTTCTTTACATCTGGCAGGCTCAAAACTGGGGCATTTACTAAATCAGTTTTTTTAGTGTTTCTAATTGTTTATCATCATCCTCCGACCATTTCCATAATCCATCCTTAGTTAATTTGGTATAGAGGAACTTCACCTTTTTGCTATAGTTCTCAATCCATTGCCTGCAATAGCCAAAGAGACCTAATAATTGCCTAACCTGTCTTTTAGTTCTAGGAGCCGGTAATGACAATATGCCATTCACCCTTTCGGGGTCTAATTTCTTAGTTCCCTTGCTTAGTCTGTGTCCCAGATATTTTACTTCTTTCTCAACAAATTGTAGTTTTGATTTTGATACCTTCAATCCTTGTAAACTCAAAAAATTTAGTAACTTAATACTTTCCTGCCTCACTTTTTCTTCGCTATCACCAGCTAGGAGCAAATCATCCACATATTGGACCAGTGTGACTCCTTCACTTAACTCATACCCCTTCAGGATTTGTTCTAAGGCTTGTCCGAACAAGTTCGGAGATTCGGTAAACCCTTGGGGCAATAC
Source organism: Rissa tridactyla (assembly GCF_028500815.1). Taxonomy (NCBI): domain Eukaryota; kingdom Metazoa; phylum Chordata; class Aves; order Charadriiformes; family Laridae; genus Rissa; species Rissa tridactyla. The sequence continues at coordinate 8,039,095 of NC_071496.1, forward strand.
CGTCCACCGTAATTGTTTCCGATGGTTATCTGGGTCTTCCCATTCAAAAGCAAAGTAATCTCGGCAATCTTCTTTGAGAGGGCATGCCCAGAATGCATCCTTCAGATCTATTACACTATACCATTGATTATCGGGCCCTATTTGACTCAGGAGGGTGTGTGGATTCGCCACCACCGGGAATCTAGCTATTGTTTTCTGGTTAATTTCTCATAAGTCATGTACTAACCTATATTTTCCATCCGGCTTTTTTATTTCTGGGTTCCTTATTGTTACTGAAAAGGGTTCAATATCTAACTTACCTACTGTTTCCGGGGTGTACCAGACTTCAGGATTTATTTTCTCTTCATCTATTACTCGTAAGGGACACAGTTTAATTTTTTTTTTTTTTTTTAGTGTTTCATTTTTTACTTCTAAGCCAATTCCTAATTCAATCATCAAATCTCGGCCCAATAAATTATAGTCTGCTTCAGGCATGAGTAGCAGGGACCCCACCCCTACCTTAGAATGGGTTTCAAAAAACACATCCTTTATTACGGGTATTCCAAAAGGTTCTCCTTTTGCTCCAATAACCTGTATAGTCGCCGAGGATATTTTACATCCTTGGGGCAATTTTTGAACGGTAGATCTTTCTGCTCCCGAGTCCACTAGGAACTCAATTTCTTGTTGCTGGGGACCCACTTTTAGTTTATCAAGGGCTCTGGTGTTTTTTTTGTTTTTTTTGTTTGTTTTTTTTTTTTTTTTTTTTTTTTTTCCTCGGGTTCCCAGCAAATAGAGCCCCTGACACCCCTAGTCTTTGAACATTTTCTCATCCATCATTCTCTTTCTGCAGTCCTTTTTAACATGCCCTTTTCCTCCACAATAAAAACAAACCACAGTTCCCCATTCTCTCCCTCTTAAAGGTTTTCGGGTCTCCTGTCTTATCTGGCGAGCTTCAAACCCTTTTCCAGGGGTTGACGTCCTTTGCCCTTCTCTGACTGCAGCTACCAACATTCTGGCTTGTCTCTTATGTATTTCCTCCTCCCTGCGGACATACACTTTCTGGGCTTCCCTTAACAATTCATCCAAACCCCTATCCTGCCAATCCTCCACTTTCTCCAGCTTCTTTCTAATGTCCGTCCATGATTTAGCTACAAATTGGTTTGGTTTTTTTTTTGTTTGGTTTTTTTTTTTTTTTTTTTTTTTTTTTTTTTTTTTTACCCCCCTGTTTCTTCTCTCTCAAATGATATAGATTTACTCTAGTCTCTGACCTTATCCACAAGTGTGCATATTCACTCTCCTCCAGGCTAAAGGGTTCCTTAGAATTAACATAAATATGTAAAGCCTGGCATATCCAATCTTCAAAGGACCCAAAAAACGGGCCAATACAGGTGGTCACTTCTAATTTGTTTCCCACCCCAAACTTTCATACAATAACGTATCATTTTTGCTTTATCCTTACCCTGCCTAGAAGGGTAATCATCCCAATATTTAATCATTAATCCTAACGAACTGTCTGGCGGTATCTGGGGTAACCTAACCTTAGGCACCGACCCACCCATGGGATCAGAAGGCTTGCTTTTCTTCTGTCCCATCTTCCAGAGTGCCTTCACACACACACACAATCTTTTCCCCCTGTTCGTGGCCCAGTCCCTCGCGGGAGATGGGAACCGCACTACTAAGGGGTCCGCACTTGCTTCGTCCTCAAGTGGACGTCTCACACAGGCACACTCCAGGATACCCAACCCCAACCGAACGGATCACCGGCCTATACTTACTCATTCCTGAGTCTTCGTTCGGGTCTTCGTGCACAAAGTTTACGGGGTTGCCGGCTTTTATTTGCTTGCTGCCGAATTTCGAGTTCGTCGGTAGAGGTTTTGGGTGTAAAAACCCCCAACAGGGGCCGCTTACTCAGCAGGGCGCCCCCCCTGTGAGGTTTACAGCCAAATTGCCTCTATCCGAGTCACGGCACCAAATTTGTTATAGATTGTGGCCCAATAATTGACAGGAACCAGTCCAATTAATCAAATTAGTTTATTAAGCAAGCGGCAGCAAGCAAAACAGCGCTGGGCGGCCGGGGAGTCTTTGCTCCGCCAACGGCGCACACCCACTTCCCGAAAGTAGTTGATTATATACTCTTCTGGTTCCCGTATATGTGTCAATCCTGGTATATTCCGTGTCTAAGCGACGTGTTGCTAGGGGGTCGGTCTTGTCCCGCCTCCTGATGGTCGTGAGACTGAAGGCTCCTCATCTTTATCAGTGTCCTTGGGGAGACTCTTTTCAGCTTATCTCACAACTTAGCTCTTCCCTTTGAAGTGTTAAAACACACCAGATGCCTGTGATTTAGGCCTTGAGGTGTCAAAGTGCCCCAGACAGCACACCGGATGCCTGTGATTTAGGCCTTGAGGTATCAAAGTGCACCAGATAGCCCGCTGGATGCCTGCGATTCAAGTATGTGAAGAGTCGAAACAGTGTAAGTTTTCACCAGCCTTTAAGAAAGCCTGATTTGATTAACAAACATGATTCTATTTATTACAGATTACCTACTTGTTTTCCATTCTCTTTTAAATTTTGCCAACAACTCCTTCCAATTATACTCATTTGAAGTACCCACTGTTGTTTCCTGTTACCCTTTCCCATTGTTTTCCATATTTGAGGATTACTAATGTTGCTCTCCATAGCCTCCCATGGCCATCGTTCACCTTGGTTTGTTCCACCACAAACATAACAATTAGTTACATTTAATGACTTAGCAATGTTTTCAGCAAGATTTACAAATAGATTTTTAGCAACTGTGGGAATTTCATATTCCACTCCTGTTTCTATTTCATGATAAAATGAGTTAAATAGTAGTCTGTGCTGTACCGATTCCCTTATTCTTTCTTTTATTTCGATATTATAAACCAAAGTCTGGGAACTTACCCGTCCCCTCCTAGTAGTTACTACGCACTGGCTGCAGTTGTTTGCCATAACCAGAGTCAAGGAGCTTACCCCAAATAGGACCAGAAGAGGTCCGGTCAGGGCCATAGTGATCGGCGGTCACAGCCCGAAGGGGTTGCAGCCCTTGGCAGACCTTTCAAGCCGCACCACTCGTTCCCCTCCGGTCTTGCCCTCTTCCTTAATCTTTTAAGGGGTAACCTTCAATCAAGAAACACTCTTTGATTAAATTGACAACAATAAAGCCTAACCCATGGTAGGTTATATAGGGGAGTGGTGGCCCCACAGCGAATGCACAAAAATTCTAAACTGTTTCCTAGATCCTTGACTTCTTTTTTGGAAAATGATATATTTTAAAACATGTAGAACACTTTGCCCTTAAAAATAAACAACACCGTTTACACAATGGACTAAATCACCTTTCCTAATAGGTATTTATCCCTGTCCACTAATTCTACAGGAGTAGTTACAATGAAATTCCCACAGGAACTTAGCTTATGCTTCTTGATGAAGGTCTCTTTAAGTTCGTCTGATGGTTAGCTTGGCTTCTCCGGGCTCAGATGTGACTCTCCACTCCTTCACTGGACCTTTCACTCGCGACACATGTGTCAAATCCTAATGGTGGTGTTTGAGCCATCATCCCAATCTCTCGTAGTTCTTTTAACCTTTTTCCAATGGTTATTATATATTTTTGGATACTATAATCTTCAACTACATTATTCCCCAGGGGCATCCCTTGGGAGTAAGGCATTCCATATAACATTTCATATGGCGATAATCCAGTCTCACTGTGTGGCTTAGTTCTTATGTTTAATAGTGCCAATGGTAGGCATTTCGTCCAGGACATCTGTGTCTCAATCATTAATTTAGCCAATTGCTGTTTTATTGTTTGATTCATTCTTTCTACTTTCCCTGAGCTTTGTGGGTGCCACGGAGTGTGGTATTCCCATTGAATACCTAATGATTAACATAATAATTTTATTATTTTAGAAGTAAAATGTGTGCCCTGATCAGAATCAATATACTGGATTATCCCATATCTAGGTATTAAGTGTTCTAATAAGATTTTTACTACCATCTGTGCCGTAGCTCGTGCTACAGGGTAAGCTTCTACCCATTGTGTTAAATGATCTACTATTACTAGTAAATATTTTATTCTCCCTACCTTAGGCAATTCAGTAAAATCGACTTGTATTCTTTCAAAAGGTCTATAAGCTGTTTTCCTTCCTCCCGTGGCTGCTTGTCGAAACACTTTCTTGTTTACTTTTTGACAAGTTAAACATCCTCGCGTGATTTGCTTTGCTATTTCAAAAATCCCAATACAGCCAAATTGTTTAAGGAAATGATCACTTATCGCCTTTGTACCCCAATGTGTTTGGGTGTGTAATCGTTCTAATATTTGCCTGGCATAAGCTTTTGGCAACATCTCTTGCCCGTCGGGCAGCATCCATTTTCCCTGTTCTAACTTAGCTCCTATTTTCTCTAATTTTGCCTGTTCCTCAGGGGTAAATTTCTTTTCTTTCTCCTCTAGTTCTTTTTCACTAATGTCTCCTTGTACTTGTACTACATTAATTTTAGCGACCTGAGTCCTCAGGGCTGCTTCCTGGGCCTCTCTATCGGCTAGGTTATTCCCTCTGGTTCGATAATCCAATCCCTTTTGGTGTCCTCTCACATGTACCACTGCTATCTCCTTTGGTTTTCTTAACGCCTTTAAAATTTTCACTATTAGTTCTTGATGTATTAGATTCCTTCCTTGGGTATTAATTAAACCTCTTTCCTCCCACATTTTTCCAAAAGCGTGGACTACTCCATACGCATATTTAGAATCCGTAAATATGGTCCCGCTTTTTCCTTGTAATAATTCCAGGGCTCTACAAAGGGCATACAGCTCACAAGCTTGAGCTGACCATGATGGACTCAGAGGTCCTGATTCTATAAGTTCTAAATTTTTATTAATTATGGCATATCCTGATTTTCTCCTCCCTTCCACCACACGGGAGGAGCCATCTACAAATAACACTTCTGCATTTTCTAACTCAGTATCTCTTAAGTCTGGCCTCACCTTAGTCTGGGTCTCAATTACCTCTAAACAATTATGTTGTACTTCCTTTGATGGCTCTCCAAACAAAAACTGTGCTGGACTCTGAGCAGAAGTCACCCTCAGTTCTAAATCAGGGGAGTCTATTAATATTGCTTCATATTTCAAGATCCGGCTGTCCGTTAACCATTTTTCTGCCTTTTGTTGTAAAACACTCCTGACATTGTGTGGGGTATACACTTTTAAAGGAGCACTAAAGGTAATTTTCCGAACTTCCTCTATTAATAATGCGGTAGCTACCAAAGCTTGGAGACAAGCAGGCCATCCTCTACTTACTGGATCAAGTAATTTAGAACAGTACCCCACAGGTTTTTTTATTCCTGCCCAGTCTTGAGTAAGAACTCCATATGCTGTCTGATTTGATGTATTCACAAAAAGATGGAAAGGTTTTTCTAGATCTGGGAGGCTCAATACAGGTGCTTGTATTAATGCCTTTTTTATTTCCTCGAATTTCTGGTCATCTTCTGTAAACCACTTAAGTTGGTTACTAGTTAATTTTTCATATAGAAATTTTACCTTGTCACTATAATTTTCAAGCCATGATCTACAATATCCTAATAATCCCAATATTTGCCGAACCTCCTTTTTAGTTTGTGGGGGTCTTAAAGATAGAATCCCAGATATCCTATCAGAATCTAGTTTCTTCTTTCCCTTACTTAGCCAATGTCCTAAGTATTTTACTTCCTGTTCTACAAACTGTAGTTTTGATCGGGACACCTTCAATCCCTTCTCCCCTAGAAAATTTAACAATTTAATAGTAGCTTCTTGGGTCCCCTCTTCGGTTTCTCCTGCTACTAATAAATCATCTACATATTGCAATAATTTTATCTCCTGGGGTAATGTAAAATCCTGTAAGATTTTCTCTAAAGTTTGCCCAAATAAATTTGGTGACTCCGTAAACCCCTGTGGTAATACCGTCCATCTTAATTGCTGTTTCCGTCCTGTTTCGGGGTCCTCCCACTCGAAAGCAAAATAATCTCTAGATCCCTCGTCCAGAGGACAGGCCCAAAAAGCATCTTTCAAATCTATCACACTATACCAAGTATGTCTGGGAGAAATATGACTTAATAAAGTATAGGGATTTGCCACTACAGGGAATTTAGTAATCGTTCGCTGATTTACAGCTCTTAAATCCTGTACCATTCTGTATGACCCGTCCGGTTTCTTTACAGGGAGGATGGGTGTATTATGAGGTGACATACATGGTTCCAAGGTTCCTTTTTCCAAAAGTCTGTCAACTACAGGTTTTAATCCTTTTCGACCCTCCATGGGTATAGGGTATTGCTTGATTCTAATCGATGTGGATCTATTATTTGAACGCTTATGGGGTCCATTTTTATTTTTCCAGTTTCCCCTTCTTTATACCACACCGAGGGGTTAATAGCTTCTTCATCCTCCTGTGTTAAAGTATATAATTTGATCTGCAGTTTGTTCCCCTGACTCTGAATGCTCAAGTTTAACTTCAAAATCAGATCCCTTCCTAGTAAATTGTATTCCGCTTCAGGGAGCAAAAGTAAGTCATTAAGACAAATTTTCTTTTCTGTTTCTACTTCTACATCTTTCAAGATAGGGACTTTAAAAGGTTCTCCTTTTGCCCCGACTACTGACATATAATTCTTCCCTATCTCTATTCCTTTTGGAAGTTTTTGAATGGTTGATTTTTCAGCTCCTGTATCCACTAAAAATAAAACCTCCTCCTTATGGGGACCTATTAATAATTTTATCAAGGGCTCTGTTGATGTTGAAGTCCCCAAAAGATATAGCCCCTGACACCCCTATTCTTCTTTGAACATTTTCTCATCTTGTTCTTGCTTACGACAGTTCCTCTGAACATGTCCCCTCTTGTTACAGTAGTAACAGACAGGAATTGTGAATCTCTCCCTGTGAGGCTGTCCTCTGGGTGTCTGCTCTATTCTTTTTTCCCTTTTCTCTCTAAACGGATTCTGATTTTTCTGACTTTCTTTTACTGCTGCTACAAAAATTTTTGTCCCTTTTCCTCACCAGTAAATAAGACCCCTAAAATGGATTGTATTTCTTCCCAGGTATAAGTATTAGGTCCTAAAAATTGGTCTAGTTTTTCTGCTACTCCAAGGGGATCATCTAATAGGGTCCCCGTTTCTTTCTTGAAATTCCTTACATCTGTGGTATTTAATGGAACTGCCACAAACCCGATGCCTCCCTGATTGCCTCCAAGGGGTACTTCTCGTAAGGGATATAGAGAAGCTCCCCCAGATGTGGCAGTTCTACTTCTCGTACATGCAGCCGGAGGTCGATCTAATTCCGGTGCTGTCGGTGGTGGAGCTAGGGGTAACGGTGGCACTGGTGGGGGTACTACGGCCCCTGGAGGGAGAGCCGCCATCGGAGGAGGATTGTTAGGATATGGAGGTGGTAAGTTATCCAGTGGTTCCCCTTTATCATCTTTTTCCTTCCCTTTTTCGTCTTTGTTTCCTTCTTCTTTCTCAGACTTTTCATCCGTTTTTAATGTAAGTATTGAAGCCGGAAAAGGACATGAAGTCCTGATCCATAATCCTGCATAATCACTTTCCTCCTGACTAAAAGGTTCCTTTGAATTAACATATAGATTTAAGGCCTGGCAAATCCAGTCTTCAAAGGATCCAAAAACAGGCCAAAAGACATGTGGTTTTAAAGGTTTCTTCGGCCATTCAATCATACAATAGTGAACTAATTTTAATTTACTTTTTCCTTTTCTGGGGCCCCTTTCATTCCAATTCCTAATCATTATTCCTAATGGACTTTCCAATGGTATATCTGGTAATTTGCTCCCTTTCCTCTGGTCCTGGGTCTTCGATTTTGTCTGACCCATCTAGGAATTTTACTGTGGCAATTCCTACAGCCCTTGGTTACCAGTAAGAGTGTCTTGCAGGGGGTTTAGGACCTATCACCCACCCATGAATCCTATAGGAATCGCTTCGGTCCTTCACCGGCCAAGTCCCTCGCGGGAGATTGGAACCGCGGTTAGAAGACCTCCACAATCACTTCGGAACCAGGTTCCGTCTCAATCACACTCTTACACACAGGCAACCGAATCCCACCCAACCGAACGGTATACACTTTAAATACTTACAACTCCGTCGTCTTCGTTCGGATCTTCGCGCGCAGAATTACGGGTAAAATAAACTGCTGCAGCCAACAAGGGAGCTCATAAAAATAAAAATCAAAATCTTTTCTTTGCTTGCCTTTACTCAGGTTCAGGATGGCATTAGTCCCGACCTGACCTGATCAGGAGCCACCTAATGGTGGGGCGCCCCTCCTAGATCAAGTCAGAATTCAGGAACTAAGACCCTCCCGGACGAGCCCCCAAATTGTGATAAATGATTTAATCGCAAACAGGATTCCAATTAGAATTTATAATTTATTAAAGGAATAAAGGCAAGCAAACAGCGCTGGGTGTGCCGGGAGTCTCTGCCCAACCAAGACACACACCTTACAGACCCCATTTTTGGTTTATATCTCCTATACTAATACATATTCATAACTGCCTCTAAAATGGTTGGCCCTTGCCAAAAATGGGTGTATCCCCCCTCTTACAGGTCACTATGCAGATAACAACAGGACCGGTTTAAGTTGGTATTCTAGAATGTTCGCCAGGTGGCTCCTGCAAAACACAGACACGATAGACACACCGTCTGGTCTGTGGCCATACAGACAAAACAATCAAAGGTCACACTTCACCCTGTGGCCCTAACACTGTTCCACACTGACACGAATCAGTTAAGCACATTTCACAAAGTGTATCTTACCCTCTCCAGTACCTCCTCTCACAGAATTTTACAGTTTCAGTGCAGGCTTCTAAAAACTATACACTTCACCTAAAGTCAAAGAGTCTGGAGAAACCATTTACTTCAAACCTTTATCTTCTTCAATGATAGTTCAGTTTTCCAGACTCTTCTTTTCCTTGGTGTAGATCATTAGCCAGTTGGTATCATGTTGATTGCTGGATCAGAATGTTACCAAAGACAGGCCTCTGCTTTGTTTATAACCATATGCTAACTAGAATGTTGTTTGCTTCCTACTAACCTTCTCACTGTGCGAGAAAATAGTTAGTCACTGAGCTGATGTTACAGATAGTGATAATGAGGAGACAGCCAGAAGTAGCTAATCACCGAGGATGGGATAACAAGAAGTAGTTAATCACTTCGAGGTTCTTTTATGCATCAAGTATGTCCTCCTATACCAATTAGGACAGAGCTGTGGCTACTTCAAGGAACACCCTTATCATCCTCAAGAAGTTGGCAAACTTACAGTAAACTTTTACTGTCCTGAGATGACTCAATACCTTAAAAGGATAATGTGAGGAAGGGTCTCCTTACCCAAACGACCACTGAGAAGCTCATGCTTGTGCAGAAGTGTCTTGCCAACGCAGCAAAATTTAATACGCATGTGCAAAAAGGCTATTCAGTCATCCAAATGAATATGTAAGCCTAGGTGGAGTTATGTATTAGGTAGGCGGAATTATGAGAATCTTTTGTGTATAAATAATGGGTGAATATCCCCGGTAAGGGGTGCTAGATTTGTGGGGTTTCCCCCTAGCACCCGACATCGAATAAAGCAATATCTCCTCTCTAAACTACTTTTGGTTTCGAGAGCTTTTATTTCAGGTAAAAAGAATACAGATCCACTGAATTGCTGTCTGGGGCCACTCTGTACCTGGACTGCTGCTTTTCAGTAAGAATATCTTTAGATATTCTTCATGGCAGAGTCAGCACCACTGGTCTCTTTCTGGGACCCCCAAAGAGTTCCTATTCTACCTAAATAAGATGATTCGTTATTCAAGACAGCAGTTAGCTTTTCATTATTGACTAAAATTAGAGGACCGGGCCTAAGTAATGATGTGAGGGGCTGCAGCTCGCAGTCCTAGGCATTGGTTAATTTTTTTTATCCAAACTTTATCTATGATTTTCTCAGCACAAAGCTCTATCCAAGATACAAAAAAGCAAGAAATTGATATTCTATGTTGGGTTCCCCCTCAAGGAAACTGTATTAGTTCTGGTTTGAGAATCTCCCCTACCCCTATTTTAACACTGATATCCTTTGCACTTCATGCTGTAAGATAAGGCACAGAATCATAGAATCATAGCATTGTCTAGTTTGGAAGGGACCTTTCAGATCATCTACTCCAATCATCAGCCTGACTGACGAAAACCATCACTAAACCATGTTGCTAAGCACCACGTCTACCCAATCTTTTAAATACCTCCAGGGATGGTGACTCAACCACTTCCCTGGGAAGCCTGTTCCAGTGCTTGATAACCCTTTCCATGAAGAAATTTTTCCTAATATCCAGTCTAAACCTCCCCTAGCGCAACTTCAAGATGTTTCCTCTTGTCCTATCACTTGATACTTGGGAGAAGAGACAGACCCCCACCTCTCTACAACCTCCTCTCAGGTAGATGTAGAGAGTGATAAGGTCTCCCCCAGCCTCCTTTTCTCCAGGCTAAACAACCCCAGCTCCCTCAGCTCCTTCCCTGGGGAAGGGATCTCAGCAAAAAGGGCTGACAAAAAGCTTTGGGGCTTTTTGAAGCTGGGAAAAGCCCTCTGCTTCTGCTGGGGGCTGTCAGGGAGGGCTGGGGGCTGTCAGGGAGGGCAGGGACTAGTCCCTGCCCACAGAGCATAGAATGAGCAACCAGTGCTTGTGTGTGTGCCCCGGCAGGTGCCTCAGCTGACTGCAGCTTGTACGGCAGGGCGCCGAGCCTCTGACAGCGTACAAGGTAAGTTCAATCCCTCTAAGTGGTCAGAGGACTAGGGCGCCCATCCCAACTGACCCTCGAGTCGCAAGGTGTCACTTGCTTGTACAGATCCAGCCATGGTTGCTACCCGGTCAAAGGCCGTTGTTAGAAAAGCTGTGGGCACCCAGACAGAGGCCCCACACAAACATGTGGGTGTCCAGGCCTCTGGCTGCAGAGAATGCCAGAGCCTGGCACTTGCGATAGAGGGCAGCAGAGACAACACCTGTGTCAGATGTGAACAGGTAAATGATCTGCTCAGTCAGGTGGCTGAGCTGAAGGATGAAGTGGAGAGGTTGAGGAGTGTCAGGGAATGTGAGAGGGAGATTGACTGGTGGACCCACTCCCTGAGAGAGAGGGAACAGGTTGAGGCCCCACATATAACAGAGGACCCCCTCCCCTCTTGTCACCAGGCAGTAGAATCATAGAATCATAGAATTGCTGAGGTTGGAAGGGACCTTTGAGATCATCAAGTCCAACCATTAACCTACCCTGACAAAAACCACTTCTAAACCATGTCCCTAAGTGCCCCATCTACCCTTTTTTTAAACACCTCCAGGGATGGTGAATCCACCACCTCCCTGGGCAGCCTATTCCAATGTTTAATAACCCTTTCAGTGAAAAAATGTTTCCTAATATCCAATCTAAACCTCCCCTGACGTAACTTGAACCCGTTTCCTCTTGTCCTATCACTTGTCACCAGGGAGAAGAGGTCAGCCCCCACCTCTCTGCAACCTCCTTTCAGGTAGTTGTAGAGGGTGATAAGGTCTCCCCTCAGCCTCCTCTTCTCCAGGCTAAACAACCCCAGCTCCCTCAGTCGTTCCTCATAAGGTTTGTCCTCCAGACCCCTCACCAGCTTTGTAGCCTTTATCTGGACACGCTCCAACACCTCAATGTCCTTCTCGTAGCGAGGGGCCCAAAACTGAACGCAGTACTCAAGGTGGGGCCTCACCAGTGCCGAGTACAGGGGGATGATCACTTCCCTAGTCCCGCTCACCACACTGTTCCTGATACAGGCTAGGATGCTGTTGGCCTTCTTGGCCCCCTGGGCACACTGCTGGCTCATATTCAGCCGGCTGTCAACCAACACCCCCAGGTCCTTTTCTGCTGGGGCCAGGTCCTTTTCCAGCCACTCTGCCCCAATCCTGTAGCGCTGCATGGGGTTGTTGTGACCCAAGTGCAGGACCCAGCACTTGGCCTTGTTGAACCTCATACCATTGGTCTCAGCCCATCGGTCCAGCCCGTCCAGATTCCTCTGCAGAGCCAACCTACCCTCAAGCAGATCCAACCTACCCTCAAGCAGATCAACACGCCCGCCCAGTTTAGTGTCATCTGCGAACTTACTGAGGGTGCATTCGATCCCTTCATCCAGATCATTGATAAAGATATTAAAGAGAACCGGCCCCAGTACCGAGCCCTGGGGGACACCACTTGTGACCGGACACCAACTGGATCTAACTCCATTTACCACCACTCTCTGGGCACAGCTGTCCAGCCAGTTTTTTACCCAGCGAAGAGTACACCTGTCCAGGCCACGAGCAGCCAGTTTCTCCAGGAGAATGCTGTGGGAAACGGTGTCAAAAGCTTTGCAAAAATCCAGGTAGACAACATCCACAGCCTGTCCCTCATCCACTAAGTGGGTCACCTTATCATAGAAGGAGATCAGGTTTGACAGGCATGACCTGCCTTTCACAAACCCATGCTGACTGGGCCTGATCACCCTGTTCTCCTGCATGTGCCATGTGATGGCACTCAGGATGATCTGTTCCATGACCTTCCCAGGCACCGAGGTCAGTAGGAGGGGATCTCAGAGAAGAGGGGGAATGGAAACAGGTCCCTGCTTGGGGAAGCAGGGGAATCCCCTCCTGGCCCCTCCCACCTTCCCAGTTGCCCTTGCAGAACAGGTATGGAGTCCTGCAGGAGGAACTGGCTGTTGGAGAGGAGGACGATACACCCAGGGCAGAAATGTCAGAAAGACCAAGTTGCCATGGACCCAGCATCACAACTGTCTCCAAAAGGAAAAGCAGACGGGTAATTGTTGTGGGTGACTCTCTACTGAGGGGGGCAGAGGGGCCAATATGCCATCCTGACCCACTTCACAGGGAAGTCTGCTGGGGCACGAGTTAGGGATGTGTTGGACAAACTTCCTGCCCTAGTAAAGTCCTCTGACTATTACCCCCTCTTAGTATTTCAGGTGGGTACTGATGAAGTGGGTAGAAGGAGCCCAAAATCAATTAAAAGAGATTTTTAGAGCCTTGGGATGGCTGCTTAAGGGATCAGGAATGCAAGTTGTGTTCTCCTCTACCCCTTCAGTGGCAATCATGAATGAGGAAATTAACAGGAAGAGGCATCAGGTCAACTCGTGGCTCCAGGACTGGTGTTATCAGCAGGGCTTTGGGTTTTTTGATCACAGGCTGCTATATGAGTCACCTGGCCTGCTGGTGGCAGGTGGGATGCACCTGTCCCAGAAGGGGAAAAGAATTTTGGGGCAGGAGTTAGCAAGGCTCATTGACAGGGCTTTAAACTAGATATGAGGGGGGAAGGGGAGATAACTGGGCCTGTCAGGACTAAACCCAAGGGAGGCATGCCAGGGCTTGAAGGATGGTGGACTAGTGAGGACTCTCACTCTGCCATTTCATTTGAGAGAAGGGATAGATGTTTAGAAATCATGGAAGCACCTGGGAGGGGTCTGGTGGGAAATGGGGCCCACACTCACAAAAAGGTGCTGGAGTCACTGGCACATCTGAAGTGCATCTATACCAATGCACGCAGTATGCACAACAAACAGGGGGAGCTTGAAGCCATGATGCACCAGGAAAACTATGACATAGTGGCTATCACAGAAACATGGTGGGATGCCTCACATGACTGGAGTGCCACAATCGATGGCTACAAGCTCTTCAGGAGGGACAGACAGGAAAGGAGAGGCGGTGGAGTGGCCCTGTATGTTAGAGAATGCTATGAGAGCTCGGAAATCAAGTATAGTGATGATGGGGTGGAGAGTGTTTGGATTAGGTTAAGGGCCGATAAAGCTGATATCGCTGTGGGAGTCTGCTATAGACCTCCCGACCAAAGCAGTGAGGCAGATGAAGCTTTCTATAAGCAGCTGGGGGAAATCTCGCGGTCACTTGCCGTTGTTCTTGTGGGGGACTTCAACCTCCCGGCTCTCTGCTGGGAATACAACACAGCAGAGAGGGAACAATCCAGGAGGTTCCTGGAATGTGTGGAAGATAACTTCCTCACACAGCTGGTAAGTGAGCCGACCAGGGAAGGTGCCCTCCTGGACCTGCCTCTTGTGAACAGGGAAGAACTTGTGGGGGAAGTAAAGGTTGGTGGCCGTCTAGGGCACAGTGATCATGAGATGATTGAGTTTTTGATTCTTGGAGAAACAAGGAGAGGGGTTAGTAAAACTGCCACCTTAGACTTCCGGAGGGCAAACTTTGACCTGTTCAGAAGACTGCTTGACAAAATCGCTTGGGAGGCTGCCCTGAAGGATATAGGAGCCCAGGAAGGCTGGACATACTTCAAGAGAGAAGTCTTAAAGGCACAGGAGGAGGCTGTCCCCGTGTGCCGAAAAACAAGTAGGTGGGGAAGGAGACCGGCCTGGCTAAATAGGGACCTTTGGCTGGACCTCCAGAACAAAAGGAGAGTCTATGACCTCTGGAAGAGGGGGCAGGTCTCTCATGAAGACTATAAGGATATAGCGAAGCTATGCAGGGAGAAAATTAGGAGGGCCAAAGCGCAGCTAGAGCTCAACCTGGCTACAGCTGTTAAGGATAACAAAAAATGTTTCTATAAATTCATTAACAACAAGAGGAGGATTAGGGAAAATCTCCCTCCCTTACTGGATGCAGAGGGAAACATAGTCACAAAGGATGAGGAAAAGGCTGAGGTGCTCAACGCCTACTTTGCCTCAGTCTCTAGCAGTGGAACGAGCTGTTCCCTGGGCACCCAGCCTCGTGAGCTAGGAGACAGGGAGGGGAAGCTGAACGAGGTCATCACAGTTAAAGAGGAAGTGATCTGTGACCTGCTACATCGCTTGGATGCACACAAGTCTATGGGACCAGATGGGTTACATCCAAGAGTGCTGAAAGAGTTGGCAGACGTGCTCGCCAAGCCACTTTCCATGATCTACCTGAAGTCATGGCTAACTGGGGAGGTCCCAAAGGCCTGGAGGGTAGCAAATGTAGCACCCATCTACAAAAAAGGCAGAAAGGAGGATCCAGGAAACTATAGGCCTGTCAGTCTGACCTCGGGAGCAGGGAAGGTCATGGAGCAGATCATCTTGAGTGCCATTACAAGCCATATAAGGGACAAGCAGGGGATCAGGCCTAGTCAGCATGGGTTTAGGAAAGGCAGATCCTGCCTGATGAACCTGATCTCCTTCTATGACAAGATGACCCGATTATTGGACAAGGGAAAGGCTGTGGACATTGTCTACCTAGACTTTTGAAAAGCATTTGACACTGTCCCCCATAGAATTCTCATGGAAAAACTGGCTGCTCATGGCCTGGATGAGCATACGATCTGCTGGATCAAGCACTGGCTGGATGGGCGGTCCCAAAGAGTGGTGGTCAATGGAGTTAAATCCAGCTGGCGGCCGGTCACAAGTGGTGTCCCTCAGGGCTCAGTGTTGGGACCATTTCTGTTTAACATCTTTATTGATGACCTTGATAAGGACATAGAGTGTATCATCAGCAAGTCTGCAGATGACACGAAGCTAAGCGGGAGTGTTGCTCTGCATGAGGGTAGGGAGGCTCTACAGAGAGACTTGGATAGATTGGACCGATGGGCCAATGCTAATGGGATGAGCTTCAACAAGGCCAAGTGCCAGGTCCTGCACTTGGGCCACAACAACCCCATGCATCGCTACAGGCTTGGGGCAGTGTGGCTGGAGAGCTGCCTGGCAGAAAAGGACCTGGGGGTTCTAATTGACAAGCGGCTGAGCGTGAGCCAGCAGTGTGCCCAGGTGGCCAAGAGGGCCAATGGCATCCTGGCTTGTATTAGAAATAGTGTGACCAGCAGGAGGAGGGAGGTGATTGTCCCCCTGTACTCAGCACGGGTGAGGCCACACCTTGAGTATTGTGTCCAGTTCTGGGCACCTCAATATGAGAGAGATCTTGAGGTGCTGGAGCGAGTGCAGAGGAGGGCAACGAAGCTGGTGAAGGGCCTGCAGAATAAATCTTATGAGGAGCGATTGAAGGAGCTGGGACTGTTTAGTTTGAGGAAGAGGAGGCTGAGGGGAGACCTCATCACTCTCTACAACTACTTGAAAGGCCATTGTAGAGAGGTTGGTGCTGGTCTCTTCTCACAGGTAATTAGCGATAGAACAAGAGGGAATGGGTTCAAGCTGCAGCAGGGTAGGTTTAGACTGGACATTAGGAAAAAATTCTTCCCAGAAAGAGTGGTCAGACACTGGAATAGGCTGCCCAGGGAGGTGGTGGAGTCACCATCCCTGGATGTGTTTGAGACTCATTTAGATGTAGTGTTAAGGGATATGGTGTAAGGGAGAACTTTGTAGAGTGGGGCTGATGGTTGGACTCGATGATCCCAAGGGTCTTTTCCAACCTGAATGATTCTATGATTCTATAAAAATCCTTAAAGGGTGGGTGTCAGGAGGATGGGGCCAGTCTTTTTTCAGTGTTCCATCTAAACATGAGGAGGAACTTGTTTGAGGGTGCCAGAGTACTGGCACAGGCTGCCCAGAGAGGTGGTGGAGTCTCCATCTCTGGAGACATTCAAAACCCGCCTGGACGAATTCTTGTGCATCCTGTTCTAGGTGACCCTGCTCTGGCAGGGGGGTTGGACTAGATGATCTCTGAAGGTCCCTTCCAACCCCTATCATTCTGTGATATGTGCCTTTTTTAGACTCGCGCTAGGCCCATAAGAAATAGCATGGAGGCAGAATAGCCATTTTATTGTGACGTTCTGCCCTCGCTGAAAAGCAAGTGATTGCTCCAGACAGACTGCTGCTGGTACTTAAACTACCTCGGGTATTTGTGCAGGAATAATATAATAAAATAAGAAAAGCTGTTTGTTGTTTTTTTACTGGTGAAAGAGCCAAGATATGACTGTGCTTTGGGCCCAGTATAATATCCACTTTCACAAGAAAAAATCAGTGACCATAAACACCAACAAATGGAAAAGCTCGGTTCATGCATTAGTTTTTGAGGACTGGAAATATATTTTCTGCTATAGACTGACCAATTTAATGTTTAGAGGCAGACAGAACCCAATAATCTCTATTTAAGATATATGTGAACTTCTTTTAAAAAGGTTTGCTTTGGGGTTGTTTGTTTTGTTTGTTTGTTTGTTTGTTTGCTTTGATGCTGTAGTGCTTTCACGCTTAGAGGTTGTAATATAACTTCTAAAATCTGCACTTTGGCTCTGGAATTAGAAGGGAAAAATCATTTGGATGGATGAATTTGTTATTTTGAGTTTGATCAAAAGGCTCCTCTGATGTAAATTCAGCTGTGCTGCCTTATACCAGAAAAATATTTGGCCCAACAACTTAGTATAACATCACAGATGGCATATTATCTATGATTTGACAGTAGCTTGTGTGTAAGGGATAATAGAGGATGGTCCAAGTGAGACATGACGGAAAATTACTAATTGAACCAAACCCAGTATACGTGCCGAGAAAAGGACCTCAGTACTGTTGCTGCAAAAACTCTGTGCGTGTCCATGAGAACCTGACCTTCGAAGAAGAAAACAAGAAGGAAGTGCAACAATGTGGTCACGTATCAGAAAGCTGCCATTAGCAAAGCTGGATCATGAGCTTGGTGAGGCTCGCTGCATGCGCTGGCCACACGTGCAGTGACTCTGGCCTGTACTTCTCCACTCAATCCAGTGCAGGATATAAGGGGGCAGTCTCGGGCGGAGAGGGAGAGAGAGACATGAGCGCACTTTGAAGATACAGGGGACGCCCTTACCGCGCTGTGCCTTGCCTCCCTCTGCCGTACCAATGGGGCTCCTTGTTATCCTGCTGCTCAGTGGTGCTGCTACGATCTATGGGGTGGTAAGACTCTCTGAAGTAATTTTTGGGACATTTGGGAACTGCTTAACAAGGCTTCACAATAAAGCTGAGTACCTTTTTCGCTGTAAGCAAGGTTTCACAATAAAGCTGAGTTAAATTTTTTCCTTTGTGTGGGCTCTGGTTTGTACGTTGGAATCTTTAAAAAAGAACCCGTTACATCTTGGAATTCCATTACGGTGTGAACCACAGTTCATTAAATAAGACATAAACCCTATATTTTTCTCAAGTTCCAGAAAAATTAAAATAGTAATTCAGAAAATAATGACTACAAAGTGGTTATTCTCAGCATTAATAATAATAAAAAAGATTTGTGCAGTCCCCTAAGGAAAGCTTCTGTATGTCTTTCTGCTAGAGGCTGATGGTGCAGATGAAACTTAATGTCAGAGAGCAGGATTTCATTGAGTGATACAAATGAGAAAGACATGTTATTAGAGCAGCATTGCATTCAGTTAGAAGGTAAAGTTCAGTGTAATGTTTTCTATTAAACAAGACTAGAAGTTGTATTATGCCAAGCCTGTACATTTCACAAACAATGTCAAACTCCATTGGCATACATTACCCCATGACTCCTTATAATGTACAGTCTGGCAACAGGCCAAATGCAGATCTTAGGAGTCTGAGGACTTAGTGGTAAAGCCATCTTCTGACATGGTGTCTGAGCCCAGCTGGTATCTTGAGATGTAAAAGTGTTGAAGACTAATGCAACCTAACTCCATGGTGGGACTGCAGAAAACAGGGGCCGGGCAGCAGGAATTCAAGTGGAGATTGGGACCCACTCCCATAGTCTTTTGCTATCTTTCATTCAAATCTAACATGCCACCTTGTTACTAATTTCCCCCTCTTCCACAATGTAAGTGTGGCAACACACTATAGACAAGGAAAAGAACTGGGAAAATGCAGGAAAGGAGCTCAGGTGGTTGGTTGTCGTGGTTTAGGCTGGGCTGGCCACTAAAATAAATGACAGATGTTCTCTTTAACCTCTCTCTTTCCCCCTTCCCATAAGAGAAGGGAGAGAAAATAAGGGAGAGGCTTATGGGTTGAAAAGAAAACTAAAACTACTCTAATGAAATATTAATAATAAAAAGAAAAGATAATATCAATAAGAAAATAATGAAATATATACAATACCAGTATCAAGCTCCCAGGATGACAATCACATCCCTGTCAGGCACTGGGAAAGCCCCACACTGGACTCAGTGAGGGACAGGAGCTGAACTCAGGAACTAGATTCAGGAATGCACGAATTGGGATCAAAGGCAGATGAACAGAGAGAGTCCTCCTTGGATGCCAGCCATTGAAGAAAGAGGGCTGACCCCTTTGATCCCTCAGCTTTTATACTGAGCATGGGGCAGATGGGATGGAATACCCTGTTGGTCAGTTTTGGGTCACCTGTCCTGTCCGCTCCTCCCTGCAGGTGCGACCTCTCTACGTTTTTCTGCTTCCGACCCTCCAATGGGGCAAATAACGAAGTTGTCTGACCTTGGTTGTTATAGCAAAGCAGGAGCCTCTCTGCATACCATTCCTTGGTATTCACTATAAACATCAGGCCTTATCCCTGCTAGAAGCCCACACTGTTTGAAAAATATGCTGTTAATTTCAGTCAGTTAGAAGAGGCTTCACTAAAAAGTAAAATTACTGAAAAGAAAATTCGTTCTGTTTTACCTCAAATCAGGACATCTGCCTTAAACAAGGAAGAGAAGGAGGAACTGGCTTTAAAAAAAACGTTTCTATTCTGATTGTCCCAATTACAGTTTTTAAAACATCAGGCATTGATCCCCTAATGCAAATAATTAGATATATAAATTGTCAATAGTTTTTATAGTTACACTAATTATGTATTGCATATTATGTATTACAGAAATTATGTATTAATATATCATGATCAAATTTTTAAGGTATTTATTGTCCAAACATGCAAATAGATACCTAATTTCTTTACCATTTTCAAAAGTACTAAAGACAGCAGTTTACATATTCACATGCCTATGCAAGTGCAGTCATACAAACTCTGTGTGTGTAAATAATTCCAGGTATAGTGGTTTGAGCCTGTGTAATATTGTTGAAAAAAATATAGACCAAGGTAAGACAAAGGTCATGCTGCTATGGGGAAGCACCAAGAAAAAAGCTTGCTCTTGAAGTGCTGCTGTTTTGAGTGGGTTTTTTTTCTTTAGAATTTTTCAGACAACAGAAAGACAAGTGAAGTTACTGGAGCAGAAAATAAACAAGAAATAGAAAGGATAAAAAAGTACCACAATTTATCCTGAAAGGAGATAATCAATATATTTCTGTTTCATGTGAAAGTCAAAGCTCATAGGCAAAGAATTTAATCTATCCAAGAAAGTTTTAAAATGTTTATGGGAATGTGTAGGTATGCATCTCCATGAATACACAGACACACGTGCATATAATTTACACACAGAAGCTATTTCATGTAACAAGATGTAACTTAATCTGTTTATCTTGATGAGATAATGTGGCATGGTAGATGGACTCGTAGAAAATAATTTGGAAGAATTGGCTTCTCATTCCTGGCCCTGCTACAAGGCATTTCAAAAGTCATTCTGTTTTCTTCTTACTCTTTGTTTTCTATTTAGAAAATAATGTAAATCATAAACTCTTGAAAGTTTGCTGTATATCTTTGTAATTCTTTACTTGGTGGGATCCCAAACTAGTTGAAATCTCTTGTT
Source organism: Rissa tridactyla (assembly GCF_028500815.1). Lineage (NCBI taxonomy): Eukaryota > Metazoa > Chordata > Aves > Charadriiformes > Laridae > Rissa > Rissa tridactyla. Next base: position 8,059,576 of record NC_071496.1, read on the forward strand.
GTCCTGGTTTGGGGTGGAGCAGAGCCCACTTTCTGCTCAGGGAGAGAGGCTCTTGCTCACACTTGTTGCTGTGGCAACCAGGGTCAGCTGACCTGGTTGTTTACCCCATGGAGGGGTCGCACCTGTGGGGAGGAGTGGACAGGTCAGGTGACCCAAACTGACCAATCGGGTATTCCATCCCATCTGCCATGCTCAGTATAAAAGCTGAGGGAGCAAAGGGTTGGTGTTGGTGTTGTCAGATCTAGGACTTCAGTTCTTGTCTGTTGCTAAGTTTAGTGTGAGTCTTTCTCAGTGCCTGCTGGTGGCATCTTCCTAGGAACTTGATATGGTTTTATGTATATTGTATCTTTTTCATTATGTCCTTTTTATTTTATTATTAATATTTCATTAAAGTAGTTTAGTTCTTTCTAAACTCATAGCTCTCTTTATGTCTCTTCTTCCTCTCCTTGGAGTGAGAGGTGGGGGAGGTCATCTGTTGTCTTGTCATTGGCCAATCTGGCCCAAACCATGACACTTGGCTTTGATGTAACAGCAATAACAGAAAAGCTCACTATATGATTTTCATAAATGCAGTACATTTTCAATGACTAAATATCATGCTTACTGGGATGCTTTGCAGATGAGCTGTGGTATACTACCCTGATTTAACCTTATGTCAAATTATGAATCCTTGGAGAATGCTCTGGTCCCATGAAAGGTTGGACCAGATGATCTTTCAAGGTCCCTTCCAACCTGGGCTATTCTATGATTTATGAAAGGAGATTTGGCCCACTATATGGTAAGATGAATGCAAAGTTTGAATCAGCTGGCCAAGGTCATCCCTTAGGTGGATGGATTTCAGTGGAGCTGTAGAACAAGTAATTTGGTCGATTGCCTTTTGATCTAATGTTTGTTACTTTGTTTTACAAAATGTTCAGTGGAACTGACAAGAGAGTTGTACAGAGTAATGTATTGCTTAGAGAAACAATGGGAAACAGAATGGAGGTCATCATACTAGGTGAAATATTTAACAAAACACAACTTATCAGTGGTATTTCTCCCACTGAGGTTAGTAAGTGTAGTGATAATGGTAAAACTGAAATCCTGACAAAGTTGTGCGACTTGGACATTTCATTCTTTAAATTAATAATGAAGAATAATTGTCTTTTAAATTGCCTCAACAAGAGGCTTGGAGTGTTAAATGAGACAATTGGATTAAAATGAAGACTTGGTGAAAAGGAACCAAATAAAATTAGCTGTTGGAATAAGGGGAAAATAAGACAATAAGAAAAATTCTTCTGTGCCTGGATGTTACACACTGAGTCTAAATTGAGATAAAGGTGGTAAATCCTTCATCGCTCTCATGTAGCATCCTAGTGTGGCGGTGTGCTCTTCCCTTCCCCCCCCCCCCCAGCTCCTGCTCAAGCCATGGCCATCAGCGGGAGTTATGAGTTGCACTTGAACTTTGGGGGATGCCTGGCAACATAGTCAAAACACTGTCTGGAGTGGGGGCCTAGGTATCTTGTTCCCATGAGAATATGGCTATAGGTCAATTATCTTACTCCATAAATAGCGGACAGCCCAAGAGCCCTTTGAGCTCTCCTGCACGGCAGCAGGCTGCACGACAGGATCTCCCCTTGAGTGGGGATGTGGGGACGTGGGGACGGTTGCATAAGGTTCTGCTCCTCGAGGCTGAGAGATTCCTTGCCGCAGCAGATTCTCGGTAAGTGACTGAGAGCATGCTAAACTTTGAAATCTTAGCTAAGTGATATAAAGGATTGACTGTGCATATATAATCCTTTAGACATAAACCGTTGACCAAGTCTGGGACTAGGATTGGATCCAGTCGCACCTAGGCTCCTCTCTGAGAAGGAGTTTAGAAAGCCAGGGGGTCCTTTCTGAACCTCGTGACTCAACGGGAGGGTCTCCCTGAGAGCTTGTCTGACCCTGGCCTCTAGGCAGTAAATAATCAAGTGTGCCCTGGCATCGAATCTCGTAAAACACTGTTGCATTCACTACTAACTTTGTTAAATCACTGTTTTATGTTAATAAACATTCCACTACTCTCTTACAAGTGAAGTTATTCACTCCGCCCGTGACACCTGGAAATCCTGAGTAGTTGGCAAAAAGCACTATAAAGGAGATGTTCAATACTTTCAAAAAAAGGCTGTTTAAAAACAAAATCCAAATGTGTAACTTAGTAACTCTACAAACTAATTGCCTTCTTTTCCAGATGCACTGAAAATTACGACAACCTTTCACAACAGTTAGCAGCTATGATAGTTTGAAAAATATTCATAAGCTTCAGCGAAGGTATTTTCATCAGCGAAGGTATCTTCATCAGTGATGTCATTACATTAGAATCATAGAATCGCCTAGGTTGGAAGGGACCTTTAAGATCACTGAGTCCAACTATCAACCTAACGCTGGCAAAAATCATCATTAAGCTATATCTCTAAGCTCTATGTCTACCCGTATTTTAAATACCTCCAGGGATGGTGCTGCAACCACTTCCCTGGGCAGCCTGTTCCAATGCTTAATAACCCTTTCAGTGTAAAAATTTTTCCTAATATCCAGTCTAAACCTCCCCTGGCACAACTTGAGGCCATTTCCTCTTGTCCTATCACCTGTTACTTGGGAGAAGAGACTGACACACGCCTCACTACAGCCTCCTTTCAGGTAGTTGTAGAGAGCGATGAGGTCTCCTCTCAGCCTCCTTTACTCCAGGCTAAACAACCCCAGCTCCCTCAGCCACTCCTCATAAGACTTATTCTCCAGACCCCTCACCAGCTTTGTAGCCCTTCTCTGGACCCGCTCCAGCACCTCAATGTCTTTTTTGCAGTGAGGGGCCCAAAATTGGACACAGTACTTGAGGTGGGGCCTCACCAGTATAGGGGGACGATCACTTCCCTAGTCCTACTCACCACCACACTCTTCCTGATGCAGACCAGGATGCTACTGGCCTTCTTGGACACCTGGATACACTGCTGGCTCATACTCAGCTGGCAGTCGACCAACACCCCAAGGTCCTTTTCTGCCAGGCAGTGTCTCTAGCCACTCTTCCCCAAGCTTGTAACACTGCATGGGGTTGTTGTGGCCCAAGTGCAGGACCCAGCACTTGGCCTTGTTGAACCTTATACTACTGGCCTCAGTCCATTGATCCAGCCTCTCCAGATCCCTCTGCAAAGCCTTTCTACCCTCAAGCAGATCAACACTCCCGCCCAACTTGGTGTCATCTGCAAACTTACTGAGGGTGCACTCAATCCCCTCATCCAGATCATTGATAAAGATATTAATGAGAACTGGCCCCAATACTGAGCCCTGGGGAACACCACTGGTGACTGGCCACCAACTGGATTTAGCTCCATTCACCACCACTCTCTGGGCCCAGCCCTCCAGCCAGTTTTTAACCCAGCAAAGAGTACTCCAAGCCATGGGCAGCCAGTTTCTCCAGGAGGATGCTGTGGGAAACTGTATCAAAGGCCTTACTAAAGTCCAGGTAAACAACATCCACAGCCTTTCCCTCATCCACCAAGCGGGTCACCTTGTCATAGAAGGAGATCAGGTTTGTCAAGCAGGAGCTACCTTTCATGAACCCATGCTGACGGGGCCTGATCACCTGGTTGTCCTGTACGTGCAATGTGATGGCACTAAAGATGAGCTGCTCCTTAACCTTCCCAGGCACCGAGGTCAGACTGACAGGCCTGTAGTTCCCCAGGTCCTCCTTCTGGCCCTTCTTGTCTATGGGCGTCACATTTGCTAGATGCCAGTCAACTGGGACCTCCCCGATTAGCCAGGACTGCTGGTAAATGAGGGAAAGTGGCTTGGTGAGCACTTCTGCTAGCTCCCTCAGTACCCTCGGGTGGATCCCATCCGGCCCCATAGACTTGGGTATGTCCAGGTGTTGGAGCAGGTCCCTCACCATCTCCCTTTGGATTATGGGGGCTTCATTCTGCTCCTTGTCTATGTCTACTAGCTCAGGGGTCTGGGTACTCAGGGAACAACCGATTCTACTACTAAAGACTGAGGCAAAGGCGGCATTAAGTACCTCAGCCTTCTCCTCATCCTTTGTCACTATGTTACTGCCTTCATCCGGTAAAGGATGGAGAGTCTCCCGAGTCCTCCTTTTGTTACTAATGTATTTATAGAAACTCTTTTTACTGTAAGCTGTACACTTACTAAGGACCTCTGAACTTCTGAGGCTAACAGAACAATTCACTGCAGAGCTCAGGCCTGGAGATGTATGCCTAATTCTAATTAGCCTAATTCTTGGCCTGAGGTTTATGGGACAGCAAATGACATCTGCTTAGGGAATTTCCATCTCATATAATTCAAGTGTAAGTGTACAGCTAAGCACTAGGAAACACCAGGCAGAGGGAAATAAACTTAGGTTTGGTGAGTAAGGAATTAAGGCAAATTTAGGCAGGGTGAGCATGGCCAAAGTTTCCTGCACTTATAAAAAGTGAACATGGCCGTTGTCTGTACTAGTGATGGAATTAAACTGAGACAATTTGTTGTTTTGAGTAATTTGCTGCTAGTTGTAACGATGCATTGCTGCCAATGCAGTACCGGATAATTGACTCATCATTTAGGCTATGAGCAACTGGCTTTTTGAGCCATTCATTCAAGTGGGCAGAAAGCCAGCTGCTTTGATAGGCATGCTGTAGTCTCTGACTCCTAGATCAGCATATCACTCTATGAGCATATAGCTGGAATACGACGAGCACTATCTGCTTTAAATTAGCCCAAATTACAGATTACTTTCCATTAAATTTTAACATGCAACTTGGAGAAGGTTGCTTCTCTACGGCACCTTGTTTGGTACAGGGGTCTTTCAGTAGGTACAAACTACATACTGAGACAAAGAGAAAAATTAATAATTGGATACAGCTGTACATTTTGTCTCTGAGCTGATGAAATGTGGGACCTTTCCAACCTCAAAACTCTACTGGGTTACGTGTTCTCTTGTTCTGTTACTGTTGATGCTGGGATGGACTTGGCGTTTGCAACAGCATAGGCCACTGTAAATGCCAAGGCTGCAAGCTGATTATGGTGTTGGAGCTGTTGAACAGTTGCCAAAAAAGATATGTCTCTACAACTATTGCACACCTGTTATAAGGTTTCGGACTGACTAAAACTGTTCATTCCTTTCACTCACATGTTACTCAAGCTAAGTAGAAGTTTATTCTACAAGTGCTCCTCATGTTTTCAAGGGGTTACTCAAGGAGTAACTACTACTCAGGATGAGTGACTCCAGTACAGTTTGGTTTTCTATACTCAATGGTATTTTGCAACTTTAGTCATAATAAAGGAATTTATCCTATTAAAATTATGCAGACACTTTGTAGCCAGTTTTAGCATGACTTCACTGTGTGGGTATTAAAGAATTCAAAATTAATGCAAAATTCTTCACTAACACCTTAACTAATATCATCTCACATTACAAAACTAGAAATTTTTAGAATAATATTCCCCAAGGATGTTTGAAAATTTCATCTTTACAGTCTTACCATTTATGTTGTATGAGTTATTTTATTCGGCTGCTTCTTGTACCAGTTTTGACAGATGAAATCTGTGCTTCTGCCCAGAATGCAAAATAAGTCCCAGTTCTGAGACTGGCTTTCTCCCACTCCTCTAAGTTTTCTCTTCATTATTGCTGTTATAGTAATATAACATAACTTTAATGTGTATCTATCATATACCATAAGGGAGGTCTCAAACCAATTATAATTACATTATTGGTCTGCTTCAAGAGAAATTGAACGTGTTCTACTATTAGAGGTCATTTCATATTTTCCTCTGCTCTCAAAATTTGTCTCATTGATTCTTTCTATTATGTTCCTGGACAGTTCATAAAATAGTACCACTGCAAATGGTACCCGTCAGTGGTCTCCACTTGGATATTGAGCTGTTGACCGCAACCCTTTGAGTGCAGCCATCTGGCCAATTCCTTCCCACCAAGTGGTCCATCCATCAAATCCATGTCTCTCCAATTTGGAGACCAGGATGTCATGTGGGACAGCGTCAAATGCTTTGCATAAGTCCAGGTAACTGACGTCTATTGTTCTCCCCTCATCTACCAACACTGTAACCCCATCGTAGGTGGTGACCAAATTTGTCAGGCATGACTTGTCCTTGGTGAAGCCATGTTGGCTGTCACCAATCGCCTCCTTATTTTCCATGTGCCTTAGCAGAGATTCCAGGAGGATCTGCTCCATGATCTTGCCAGGCACAAAGGTGAGACTGACCGGTCTGTAGTTCCCTGGGTCATCCTTTTTTCCCCTTTTTGAAAATGGGGGTTATGTTTCCCATTTTCCAGTCAGTGGGAACTTCACCAGACTGCCACAACTTTTCAAATATCATAGAATCATAGAATCATAGGGTTGGAAGGGACCTCTGGAGATCATCTAGTCCAACCCCCCTGCCAGAACAGGGTCACCTTAGAGCAGGTTACACAGGAACGCATACAGGCGGGTTTTGAATGTCTCCAGAGTTGGAGATTCCACCACCTCTCTGGGCAGCCTGTTCCCCTCTGCCACTCTGCCACCCTCAAAGTAAAGAAGTTCCTCCTCACGTTTAGGTGGAACTTCCTATGCTCATGTTTGTGCCCATGACCTCTTGTCCTGTCCCTGGGCACCACTGAAAAGAGCCTGGCCCCATCCTCCTGACACTCCCCCTTTCAGTATTTATAAGTGTTGATAAGGTCCCCCCTCAGCTGTCTTTTTTCCAGACTGAAGAGACCCAAATCCCTCAGCCTTTCTTCATAAGAGAGGTGTTCCAGTCCCCTCATCATCTTGGTAGCCCTTTGCTGCACCCTCTCCAGCAGTTCCCTGTCCTTCTTGAACCGGGGAGCCCAGAACTGGACACAGTACTCCAGGTGCAGCCTCACCAGGGCAGAGTAGAGGGGGAGGATGACCTCCCTCGACCTGCTGGACACACTCTTCCCTATGCAGCCCAGGATACCATTGGCCTTCTTGGCCACAAGGGCACATTGCTGGCTCATGGTCATCCTGTTGTCCACCAGGACTCCCAGGTCTCTTTCCACCGAGCTGCTCTCCAGCAGGTCAGCCCCCAACCTGTCCTGGTGCATGAGGTTATTCCTCCCCAGGTGCAGCACCCTACACTTGCCCTTGTTGAATTTCATAAGGTTTCTCTCTGCCCAACTCTCCAGCCTGTCCAGGTCTCACTGAATGGCAGCACAGCCTTCTGGTGTGTCAGCCACCCCTCCCCCCAGCTTTGTGTCATCAACGAACTTGCTGAGGGTGCACTCTGTCTCCTCATCCAGGTCATTGGTGAATATATTGAACAGGACTGGACCCAGTACTGACCCCTGGGGAACACCACTCATCACTGACCTCCAACTAGACTTTGTGCCCCTAATCACGACCCTCTGAGCTCTGTCTTTCAACCAGTTATCTATCCACCTTACTGTCCATTCATCTAGCCCACTCTTCCTAAGCTTCCCTATGAGGATGCTGTGGGAGACTGTGTCAAAGGCCTTGCTTAAGTCAAGGTAGACCACATCCACTGCCCTCCCCTCATCTCTTCATCCAGTCATGCCATCGTAGAAGGCTATCAGATTAGTCAGACATGATTTCCCCTTGGTGAATCCATGTTGACTATTTCTGATAGCTTTCTTATCCTCCACATGCCTTGAGATGACGCCCAGAATGAGCTGTTCCATCATCTTTCCAGGGATGGAGGTGAGGCTGACCAGCCTGTAGTTCCCCGGCTCCTCCTTCTTGCCCTTTTTGAAGGCTGGAGTGACATTGGCTTTCCTCCAGTCCTCAGGCACCTCGCCTGTTCTCCAGGACCTTTCAAAGATGATGGAGAGTGGCCCAGCAATGACTTCTGCCAGCTCCCTCAGCACTCTCGGGTGCATCCCATTGGGGCCCATGGACTCGTGAATATCTAATTGACCTAATTGATCCCTCACTCGATACTCCTCAACCCAAAGGAAGTCTTCCTCTTTCCGCATTAATTCCCCCAATGCCTGGGACTCCTGAGGGCTGGGCTGAGCAGTAAAGACCAAAGCAAAGAAGGCATTCAGTAACTCTGCCTTCTCCGCATCCTCCGTCACCATGGCTCGTGTCTCATTCAACAGTGGGCCCACAACTTCTCTGGTCTTCCTTTTGCTTCCAATATACTTGTAGAAGCCCTTCCTGTTGGGCTTGACCTCCCTAGCCAGGTTTAATTCCAAGGAGGCCTTGGCTTTCCTTGTTTCATCCCTGCACACTCTGGTGGCATTCTTGTAATCCTCCCAAGGGGTCAGTCCCTTCTTCCACTTACTGTAAACTTCCTTCTTCCACTTGAGCTTTTTCAGAAGCTCCCTGCTCAACCATGCAGGTCTCCTGCGTCCCTTGGCCGATTTCTTGCTCTTAGGGATGCACCGATCCTGAGCTTGGAGGAAGTGGTCTTTGAATACCAACCAGCTCTCTTGAGCCCCTTTGCCTTCCAGAGCCCTAGCCCGTGGGATCTCTCCAAGCAGTTTCTTGAAGATGTCCAAGTTAGCCCTCCTGAAGTCCAAGGTTGTGATTTTACTTCTTGTTGTTTTGTGCATAGTACCCATGATCCTGAACTGTATCTTCTCTTGATCACTACAGCCAAGGCTGCCCCCAACCCTCATGTCCTCCACCAGTCCCTCTGTGTTTGTCAGTACCAGGTCCAGGAGTGCTCCTCTCCTTGTTGGCTCCTGTACCACCTGTGTCAGAAAGTTTTCATCAATGCACTGGAGGAGCCTCCTGGACTGTGCGTGCCTGGCTGTGTGGTCTTCCCAGCAGGTATCGGGGTGACTGAAGTCCCCCATGAGAACCAAGGCCTGTGACTTTGAGGCTACCTTCAGCTGTCTGTAGAAAGCCTCATCAGCTTCCCCATCCTGATCAGGTGGCCTGTAATAAACACCCACATCAGTGTCCCTCATATTTGCCTGCCCCTTAATCCTTACCCATAAGCTCTCGACCCTCTCTTCATCTGCCCCTAGTGAGAGCTCGATGCATTCCAGGTGCTCTCTCACATAAAGAGCAACTCCACCACCTCGCCTCGCTGGCCTGTCTTTCCTGAAAAGGACATAGCCATCCATGACAGCATTCCAGTCATGTGAGCTGTCCCACCACATCTCAGTAATTGCAATGAGATCGTGGCCCTGCGACCGCACACAGATCTCCAGCTCTTCCTGCTTATTCCCCATGCTGTGTGCATTGGTGTATAAGCATTTCAGAGAGGGAGTTGTGTGTGTAGTTTTCACCCTTGAGATGTGGTATGCCTTCTGGCTTAATTAATATAATGGAAAGCAGCTTAGCAACTCCATCCACCAGTTCCCTCAAGACCCGTGGATGTATTTCATCAGGTCCCATGGACTTGTGTAAATTAAGTTTGCTTAGATGGTCTCGAACCTGATCTTCCCCTACAGTGGGCGGTTCTTCATTCTCATAGACCCTGCATTTGCCTTCTGCAACTTGGGTGGTGTGGTTAGAGCCCTTGCCAGTGAAGACCGAGGGAAAAAAGTCATTGAGTACCTCAGCCTTCTCCATATCCTGGGTGACCAGGTCTCCTGTTTCCTTCCAGAGAGGGCCCACACCTTCCCTAGTCTTCCTTTTATCTCTGACATACTTATAGAAGTTTTTCTTGTTGTCCCTGGCCAGATTTAATTCTATCTGGGCTTTATATTGCCTAATCTGGTTCCTGGCCGCTCGGACAGTTTCTCTGTATTCCTCCCAGTCAACCCGTCCTTGCTTCCACCCTCTGTAGGCCTCCTTTTTGCTTTTGAGCTTGTCCAGGAGATCCTTGTTCATCCACGCAGGCCTCCTGGCGTTTTTGACTGACAACTTCTTTCTTGGGATGCACGGCTCCTGAGCTTGGAGGAGGTGATCCTTGAATACTAACCAGCTCTCTTGGGCCCCTTTTCCCTCCAGTACTTTTTCCCATGGTACTCTGCCAAGCAGATCGCTCAAGAGGTCAAAGTCTGCTCTCCTGAAGTCCAGGGTAGTGAGTTTGCTATGCACCTTTCACACTGCCCTAAGGATCTTGAATTCAACCATTTCATGATCACTGCAGCCGAGGCTAGCCTTGAGCTTAACACTCACCACGAGCCCCTCCTTGTTGGTAAGGACAAGGTCCAGCATGGCTCCTCTCCTCGTTGACTCCTCTACCATTTGGAGAAGAAAGTTGTCATCAACACATTCCAAGAACTTCCTGGATTTCTTGTCCCTCCAACAGATATCAGGGTGGTTGAAGTCCCCCATGATGACCAGGGTCTGTGAATGCAATGCAGCTCCTATCTGTCTATAGACAGTCTCATCTGCTCCATCATCCTCGTCAGGTGGCCTGTAGCAGACCCCGACTGTAACTTCACCTGCCCCTGCATGTCCTTTAATCTTGACCCATAAGCTCTCCATTGGGTCTTCATCCATCCCCAGGTGGAGCTCCATGCACTCCAGCTTTTCATTGACATAGAGGGCAATACCCCCTCCTTGTCCTCCCTGACTGTCCTTCCTGAAGGGCCTGTATCCCTCCATTCCAACACTCCAGTCATAGGAGCCATCCCACCACATCTCCGTGATGCCAATAAGATCACAGCCCTGCAGGTGTGCGCACATCTCCAACTCCTCTTGTTTGTTCCCCATGCTATGTGCATTTGCATAGAGGCCCTTCAGCTGGGCGCCCGATGAAGCTGACTTACAGGCTGGAATGGCTGCATTTCCCTCATTCTGCTCTTCAGGTGGCCTTCCTTTGAGGTGTTTTATCTGTGACCCTCTGGTTCCTATTGCCTCAGGAGCCCCTGGCTCGTCCCCATAAGACTTCAAGTGTGCTGCAGCGTACCCAGCAGATTTCAGAGCAACAGGCTGAGGGCCTTCGCAAGCAACCCATCCCTCAGACCTTGGAGTGTCATCCCTTGGCTTGTCATGAACAAGCCTGATAATATCTCCCTCCCCCAACAAGTCTAGTTTAAAACTCGGTCAATAATGACACTAAGTACAGTCTAGAACTACAATACAATCTACTCTGAACATTAATAAATGTAAATGTAAAAAAAAAAAAATATAAAATAATACTTGAGATAAATAACAGGTATTTAATTGGATTGTGTGGGTAGGGATTTTTAAAGGGGGAAGCAGCCTTTTGAATGTGCACATACAGATCTTTTTGCACAACATCTAGGCATAGTACTGAAGTGTTAATACTTGCAAGAACACCAGACAGGTCCCATGAAAATCATCAAATAGGCATAAGCATTGGAATGATGGACTTGTTATGCGTATAACTTCTGGTGTTCAGCCCAGTCGTGTTTTCAAGTTTTCCTCTGCAACAATGAGGATTAGAAAACGACCTTTAAAAGAAATTAAAATTAAGTTTTAAAATATTGGAAGTAGCCTGTCACAGTGCTAGAGCTGATGTAACAGAGCAACATTGCGGTGCTGTCTTAAACAAGAGGCTGGGAAAGCAGCTCTCTCTATGGAAGACACTGTCTAGTGATTTTGGTCATTGTTAAATCATGGGAGGAGGGGGGGTATGTGCATGCCTAAGAGACAGATGGAGAGGATCATCTGAATGAGGACAGTGCCTGAGAGAGGACTGTGCATCCCTGGGAGTAGGCGATGCACAAGGGAACCATAAGCAAAGTTATCAACTCTGAGTTTGTCTCAAGGCTGTGTTTTTCTAAATGCTCTGTAAGCTTTAGAAATTGGAGAGAATTATTAGCTTTCATTGTTTAATATAAAAGTATCTAATGCTTACAGTCAAGGGTATACGATTGCAGCACAAGTAGAGATTGCTGCTGTAACTTGTTGGGATACCCCCAGCCATGAATGAATATGCCACGATAGCTGGCTATGCAACTCAAAATCATAGAATGGTTCAGGTTGGAAGGGACCTTTAAAGACCATCTAGTTCCAACCCCCCTGCCATGGGCAGGGACACCTTCCACTAGACCAGGTTACTCGAAACCCCATCCAACCTGGCCTTGAACACCTCCAGGGATGGAGCATCCACAACTTCTCTGGGCAACCTGTTCCAGTGTCTCACCACCCTCCTTGTAAAGAATTTCTTCCTTATGTCCAACCTAAATCTACCTTCTTTCAGTTTAAAACTGTTGCCCCTTGTCCTGTCACTACAGGCCCTGATAAAAAGTGTCTCTCAGTCTTCCTCATAAGCCCCCTTTAAGTATTGAAAGGCTGCAATAAGGTCTCCCCAGAGCCTTCTATTCTCCAGACCAAACAACCCTGTCATGGGTTGACCTTGGCTGGCCACCAGGTGCCCACCAAAGCTGCTCTCTCACTCCCCCTCCTCAACAGGAAAGGGGAGAGTAAATACGATGAAAGGCTCATGGGTCAAGATAAGGACACTCAGCAATTACCATCATGGGCAAAACAGACTTGGTTTGGGGAAATTAATTTATTGCCAATCAAATCACATTAGCATAATAAGAAATAAGAACAAATCTTAAAAACACTTTCCCCCCACCCCTCCCTTCTTCCCAGGCTCAGCTTCACTCCTGAATTCTCTACTTTCTCCCCCCCCCGAGTAGCACAGAGGGATGGGGAATGGGGGTTGCAGTCAGTTCCTAATGTTTTGTCTCTGCTGCTCCTTCCTCCTCACATTCTTCCCCTGCTCCAGCATGGGGTCCCCCATGGGATCACAGGTCCTGTCAGGAGCCTGCTCCAGCACGAGCTCTTCATGAGGTCACAGCTTCCTTCAGGCACATCCACGTGCTCTGGTGTGGGGTCCTCCACGGGCTGCAGGTGGCTATCTGCTCCACCATTAACCTCCATGGGCTGCAGGGGGACAGCCTGCTTCACCATGGTCTTCACCACAGACTGCAAGGGAATCTCTGCAGGGGAGCCTGGAGCACCTCCTCCCCCTCCTTCTTCACTGACCTTGGTGTCTGCAGAGTTGTTTCTCTCACATATTCTCACTCCTCTCCCCAGCTGCTGTTGCACAGCAGTTTCTACCCCTTCTTAAATATGTTATCACAGGGGCGCTACCACCGTCACTGATGGGCTCAGCTTTTGACAGCGGCAGGTCCGTCTTGGAGCTGGCTGGAACTGGCCCTGTCGGACATGGGGGCAGCTTCTGGTGCCTTCTCACAGAAGCCACCCCTGTGGAGGAGTTTGATGAGGAAGCCAATGCTTCATCAAAGAAACAGGAGGAAGAAGCGAGAGAAATCACATAAGAGGTGGAAACTATCCCATCCCTGACATCAAAAGAACTTCAAGACGTGAGGAAAGATTACAGCCACCAGGCAGATGAGCAGATTGCTGCCTGGCTGCTCCAATGCTGGAATAGTGGGGCCAAGAGTCAGCAATTGGAAGGTAAGGAAGCCCAACAGCTAGGATCGCTCGCTAGAAACCAGGGAATTGAGAGAGGAATTGGAAACGAGGCAGCAATTTGCAGTCTCTGGAGATGGCTTCTTTCAAGTGTGAGGGCAAGATATCCATTCAAGGAAGATCTCACAAACTATGAAGGAAAGTGGACTACCGTGGACGAAGGCATCCAGTACTTGAGAGAATTAGCAGTGCTGGAAGTCATCTATGGTGACCTAGATAATGATGAGGTCTCCAAAGATCCATATGACGTCCTGTGCATATGGGCCATGTGGAGAAAGGGGGTTCAAAATGCCCCAGCATCATATTCTAACAGCTTGGCAACATTGTATTGCCCAGATACGGATACACCAACTGTGGAGAGATCCTCTTCCTGGCTCAAAAAAATTGAAGAAAATATCTGTCCCTCCTCATCCCCATGGGCCAGCACCTGTTAGGGGTGCCCTGAGGATCCAGTCTTCTCCTGCCCTGGTCAGAGGGAAAGGGACCCCCAGGCACATGCCACATGGCGCGCTCTGGTTCTTCCTCCATGACCAGGTGGAGGACACGAGGAAGTGGGATGGTGAACCCACCTTTAAGCTGGAAGCCCGTGTATATGAACTGAGAGGGAAGACAGCTGTTAAGAAGGGGCAACCCAAGAAGGCTTAGTTGTTGTAGAGACACAAGAAGGCAATCAGCGATTGCCCAGCCACAGAAGGACTGAGATCACCTCCCTTGATCCTGGTGAGGGGACTTCTGGTCTGGCACTGCAAGGGTCAGACAGTGAATACTCTGACCAGGAACAGGAATAGAGGGTCCCTGCCTCCGGCCAGGAAGAGGAAAGGAATGATCAGGTATACTGGGCTGTGTGGATTCAATGGCCTGGCACATCAGACCCAACGAAGTATAAGGATTTGGTAGACACTGGTGCACAGTGTACGCTGGTGCCATCAGGGTATAGGGGCACAGAACCCATAGGGATCTCTGGAGTGACGGGGGATGCCAACAATTGTCTGTATTGGAGGCTGAGGCAAGCTTAACAGGGGACAAGTGGCAAAAGCATCCCATTGTGATTGGCCCAGAGGCCCCTTGTATCCTTGGCATAGACTACATCAGGAGAAGGTACTTCAAGGACCCAAAGGGGTACTGATGGGCTTTTGGTGTAGCCACCGTGAACACAAAGACTAAACAGCTGTCTACCCTGCCTGGCCTCTCGGAAGATCCCTTCATTGTGGGCTTGCTGCGAGTCAAAGAACAACTATGTCCCCACCAGCCACCAAGAAAGAAACATGAGCTTTCCTAGGCCTTGTGGAATTCTGGATAATGCATGTTCCAGATTATAGTCAGCTTGTGAGCCCTCTCTATCGAGTGACCTGAAAGAAAAACTATTTTGAGTGGGACCTTGAGCAACAACAAGCCTTTGAGCAGATCAAACAGGAAATAGCTCATGCGGTAGCTCTTGGGCTTGTCCAGACAGGACCAGCTGTGAAAAATGTACTTTACACTGCAGTTGGGGAACATGGTCTCACCTGGAGCCTCTGGCAGAAAACATCAGGAGAAACCTGAGGTTGACCACTACGGTTTTGGAGCAGGGTTTTTTTAGGATCAGAAGCCCACTACACTCTGACTGAAAAAGAGATACTAGCAGCATTTGAGGGGGTTCAAGCCACTTCAGAAGTTGTTGGTACAGAAGCATATCTCCTCTTGGCACCACAACTGCCCATGCTACACTGAATGGTCAAAGGAAGTATCCCCTTTACACGTCACACAACCAGTGCTACATGGAGTAAGTGGGTAGTGTTGATCACACAACGGGCTCAACTAGGGAAACTCAGCTGCCCAGGAATCCTGGAAGAGATCATGGACTGGCCAGAAGGCAGAGATTTTGGAGCATTGCCTGAGGAGGTGGCTCATGCCCAAGAGGCACCACCATATAATGAGTTATCATAAGATGAAAGGCGTTATGCTTTGTTTACTGATGGATCCTGACATTGAAGCCACTGAAGAAGAAGGTGAGTCAAGTCAGTTTGCAGAAGTGAAAGCCATCCAACTAGCCCTAGAGACTGCTGAACAAGAAAAGAGGCCCGTACTCTATACTAACCTTGGGGGAAAAATATTCTGTGATGTGAGTTGTATGTTGTAGGAAGTAATGTAGCAGGAACTACCTGAACCCGATGAAGAGTGAGCTTTGCAAGGAACTGGGCGAATGCAACAATGACCCAAACCAAGCTGGTGTTGGCACCCAACAATCAAATTATGTGGGACCTGAGCACGATGGTATGGAATAAGGGGTGGAGATTGTATTGGGTCTGGCTGGGATGGAGTTAACTTCCCCCATAGCAGCCCTCATAGTGCTGTGCTTTGTATTTGTAGACAAAATGGAATGGTGTTGATAACACACCAGTGTTTTGGCTACTGCTGAGCAGTGCTCCCACAGCATCAAGGCTTTCTCTCCAACACCCCTGTCCCAAAGGCCAGTAGGCTGGGGGTGGGCAAGAGGTTGGGAGGGGACAGAGCCAGGACAGCTGACCCCAACTGACCAAAGATATTCCATACCATACGATGTCACGCTCAGCAATAAAAGCTAAGAGAAAGGGGGGGGGGCATTCATTATTAAGGCTTTTGTCTTCGTAAGCAACCACTACGTGTACCAAGGCCCTACTTCCTGGGAAGTAGCTGGATATCACCTGCTGATGGGAAGTAGAGAATAAAATCTTTTTGTTTTCCTTTGCTTCCTTGCACGGCCTTTGCTTTTCTTTATTAAACTGCCTTTATCTTGACCCACAAGGTTTTTTCATCTTATTTTCTCTCCCCTGTCCTGCTGAGGAGGGGGAATGATAGAGTGGCTTGGTGGGAACCTGGCAGCCAGCCAAGGTCAACCCACCATAAACACCAACTGTCTCAGCCTTTCTTTATAGGAGAGGCGCTCCAGCCCTCTGATCATCTTTGTGGTCCTCCTCTCGACTCGCTCCAACAAGTCCGTGTCCTTCTTATGTTGGGAGCCCCAGAGCTGGACACAGTACTCCAGGTGGGGTCTCACGAGAGCAGAGGGGCAGAATCACGTCCCTCGCCCTGCTGGCCCACACTGCTTTTGATGCAGCCCAGGATACAGTTGGCTGGATACAGCTGGGCTGCAAGTGCACGTTTCCGGCTCACGTCCAGTTTTTCATCCACCAGTATCCCCAGATCCTCCACGGGGCTGCTCTCAATCCATTCATCCCCAGAGAAGTCCAGGAACACCCTGGCTATGCACTTGTGTTGCCAACTCAAGATGAAATCCAGGGTGATGCATCTTTGCTGCCTAGCCCTTAGTCTTGTTTTTCATTTTTATGATTTTTGATATGTGTGTCAAACAGCTCCTGTGGAGCCCCTGCAGCTGGCTGCCGCTGCTGCCATTGCTCCCCTGGTGTGGGGGGTGTGGGGAGAGGAGCACAGCCTGGGGAGCCTGGCAGTGCCCCAAGGGAAGGGCACGTGTGAGGGGCCCGTTTGTGCTGGTGGGTCTGAGGGACAGGTACTGCTGAGGAGGTAAGATAGCTCCTTATGGGTGGGTATGTGCTGCCTGAGGGATTAGTGGCCCTTCACACTAGTGCCTCTTTGAGGGAGGCGGTGGTGGGTCGGGAGAAAGGGGACTGTGTGTTGGTGCCCCTGAGGGCAATAAAAGCAATAAAAGCTCTCAAAACCAAAAGTAGTTTAGAGAGGAGATATTGCTTTATTCAACGTCGGGTGCTAGGGGGAAAACCCACAAATCTAGCACACCTCACTGGGCATATTCCCCCATTATTTATACACAAAAGATTCTCATAATTCCACCTACCTAATACATAACTCCACCTAGGGTTACATATTCATTTGGATGACTGAATAGCCTTTTTGCACATGCGTATTAAATTTTGCTGCGTTGGCAAGACACTTCTGCACAAGCATGAGCTTCTCGGTGGTCATTTGGGTAAGGAGACCCTTCCTCACATTATCCTTTTAAGGTATTGAGTTGTCTCAGGACAGTAAAAGTTTACTGTAAGTTTGCCAACTTCTTGAGGATGATAAGGGTGTTCCTTGAAGTAGCCACAGCTCTGTCCTAATTGGTATAGGAGGACATACTTGATGCATAAAAGAACCTCGAAGTGATTAACTACTTCTTGTTATCCCATCCTCGGTGATTAGCTACTTCTGGCTGTCTCCTCATTATCACTATCTGTAACATCAGCTCAGTGACTATTTTCTCACACAGTAAGGTTAGTAGGAAACAAACAACATTCTAGTTAGCACATGGTTATAAACAAAGCAGGGGCCTGTCTTTGGTAACAAGGAGGGCAAACGTCCCCCTTGTCCCCAGGCAGGAGTCAGTGTCTGGGCATGAGGCCCGTGTGCACGTGTCTCCAGCAGCAAGCCGTGCGGAAGCAGGGGGATTAGCAGAGACAAGCGGCCCTATGCATGGGAGCCCGGGAGAGGCCGAGGGTCGGGACTGAGAGGCTGGGCGGGACTGAGAGGCTGGGCGGGGCCGGGCGGCCATTTCACTGCCGTCTCTATCACACCCGAGGTCACGGACCGCAGACTAGGCCGCCGTTGCCAGGCTGACCGGCCAGTGACGCCCCCGCCCTCCCCCCGCGCGCGCAGCCCCGCCCCTCCCCCCCCCCCCCCCCCGGCCAATCGGAGGGGTGGTGGCAGGCGGAGCAAGGTTCCCTTTGTTCAGCCATTTCAGAGGCCGTAGTGGGTTTGGGTACGGAGTCGTGGAGGGAGAGGACGGGTTGTTCTCTCGTCATTTCTCTGTCGTCGGGTTCTGGGATGGTGTGGGTAGGTGTTTTGCCTGCGAGGGGTGGGTTGGGATGTCTCATCTCTGGCAGCTGCTGCCTGCCGGGCGGGCAGGGCAGAGCAGCGCAGCGCAGCCGCGGGCCCAGCTGTTGTTAGGGATTTTCGCGCTGCCGCTGGGAGGGGAGTTGTGCGGGCCCAGCTGTGGGCTGCTTCTTTCCCTCCTGCTGTCGCTGCGGGCTTTGCTGCCTGATGTTGATGGATCGATGGACGAGTGGGCGGTAGGGTAGGGTGGCCGCGGCATGAGAGGCGTCCGGAGTCTTAGGTCGGAGGACCAGGCACTCCTCCTGGTGCTACGGCTGGTGCCGTCCTCGCAGCTGGGCCGCAAACTCTGCCTTTGCAGCGAGCCGGAAAGTGAAAGTTGCCTCGGGAATATAAGAAAGCGGCCATGTTTCCTGCCGTTTTTTTCTGGGGTGTGTAGGGTCCCTGCTGTGCAGATCTGGCTAGGTGGGATTCCTTTAATTATTATTTTTTTTCTAAGAAATATTTGAGAGGAGTGAAATCCCGTGTTTGTCTTGTACTTTTGTTTGCTTGCTTGGGGAGGTTGTTAATTTAGGTGCTCAATGGAAATAACTGATGGAACTTGTAAAACCTTTGTGGGGTGACCATACAAAGGGCCTAAACGCTTTTTCAATCTCCTTGCTGTGAAGGTAACAGTTCCTCTCCCTTGAATTTATGCTCAGCACCTGAGAGATCCTCCAACTGTGAGGCTTGTTCTGCTATGTACTCCGGCTACCACAGGTTCATAACTTGTTTGCTTGCTTTCTTGCATGTTTAAGTAGTCCTTAATGTGGTATTTGAATATCTCACAGATAGTGTTCAATCCTTACAACACTCATTGAACAAAAAGTTAACTTGTGTCCCTTCAGTATGTGAGTAATTAAACAAAATAATCGCATGTCCAAGATCATACTTCTGGTAGAAGTATGAAGGAGTCTTTGGTAGAATTGGAAACTGAGACTATATTTCTAATCCAGAGTCTCAGCTATGTTTAAAAATTACAGTATACGGTCTATTTCTAAAAGTCCTTGCTTTGCATCTGCTGTGTGAACTGTAGTTATTTTTGAGTTATGTGTGGGAGGGTGGAGGAAAGTTGCCCGCAATTGGGAAGAATAGTTTCTATATGATTAGAATTACTTTAGAATGCATTTCTTGAAAATATCTAGCTAGCTTATACTTAAAGTAGTATCATATAAAGGGATAACTATGATCCTGCAAAAACAGGGTTAAAAAGCAATTTACTCTCTGTCTTGAAGGAGGAAGGCTCTGGTTAGAATTAATATTGACTAAGGACCATGTTTACC
Source organism: Rissa tridactyla (assembly GCF_028500815.1). Taxonomy (NCBI): domain Eukaryota; kingdom Metazoa; phylum Chordata; class Aves; order Charadriiformes; family Laridae; genus Rissa; species Rissa tridactyla. The sequence goes on from NC_071496.1 coordinate 8,078,963, forward strand.
ATTGGATATAGACAGTGACACAGACTTCAGTGACTTCTGAAATTGATATAGATGCTAAATTGAGCTAAGTGTGCCTTGAGGCAGGAAAGTGAAAATACCATTAATTATGGGTTTATAAATGTAGGCTTTTATTGGATTATCTGACATACATTTTTCTAGTATATTTATTTTTATTCCAGTTTAGGAGTGCTTGTATGCAGATATTCAAGAGAACAGATATACATGCTTAATTTTAGGTTCATGGTGTAAACTGGAGCAACCCCAGGGACTGAGCTACCTTATATAATCGGGTGATAGGTACACACAGAACTGTCCAGCAGACTGGTGGAACTGGACTAGAGTTTAATTCAGTCAAGTTTCCTTCCTACTCCTTTGGGCACATCAAGATGCTATAGCTACAAAGGAGGGTGGCAGAAGGCCCTGATCCTTCCTACTTCACCATGTCTAGTTCAGGATATAGGAAGAGGACCAAGAAGTGCAGGTCTGCCTGTTCATTACTTGTTGTGGTTTAACCCCAAGCAGCAACCAGGCAACTGTTCATTTAGTCCTCCTCCTTCCAGTGGAATAGGGGAGGAGAAACTAGTCAGCACTAGGTTGAAAACACTGGAGTCTGAAGTGGAGATACTTTTGGAGCCCCATGGAAAAGGAATTAAAGTAGACAAACTGATGAGAGGAAATGATTGGGTTTTTTAAAAAAATAAAATAAAAAACAAAACAAACCATGGTTGTTTTATGTTTCTCTCTAACACAGAAGTGTATGCACTAGTGCAAGTACGCATGTGTTGGTGTATGACATCTTCAGATATCTGCTTATCTTAAAATCTTTTAACCTTTGATATGTAAAAATCCAGTTGGTCATTTGGTCACACTACCAAACATCTTCAGACAGCTTCCCTTCCAAAATCCTCCTCTCTGTAGATGACTTTCTATAGTCTTTCTCTGTTTCTTGACTAAAAACTGGGTAATGCACTGTAATTTCACACGATGTTTTGCTTCTGGAGAATACCTTATTACAGTTGTTCTCTGAGCCAATGAGTACTTCTGATATATTTTACAATTTCTGACAATAAAATATCTTTCAGTTTAGCAAGGAAGCATATTTTAGGTTAGGCGCTGTCCATTCTAGCACTTCTCTTAATTTCTCGGTGATCACACAGAATCAATATAGCAAACAAAAAAATGAAATAAAGCACAATTGGCAGTATTTTCATAGCTTCCTTCATTTGGAGTGTACGTTTTAAGGTGTGCTTTGTTTTGTTTGCTACTTACATTTGCAATCCTTTAAAATGTTGATTGGAAAGATGATACTGATAAGGGAATTTTATGAGACTGAGCTGAATTTTGTGTGTAACCACCAGAGTTCAGTCTCATTAATAGTTGTACAATGTATTTGAAAAATGAGATAGGTTCCTTTTAGATAAGAAAAAAATGAATGTAATATATGAAGCTGCATGCTTTAATATTTTCCCTTTTTAGAATATGGACTTTTATATCTGCGCATGAGATTGAGATTATTGCCGTTGCTTTGTTTCTTTTATGCTAGGTAACAGGACTAATGGAGCATAGTGAGGCTTTGATAACCTCAGCTCCACTGGGGTGGAACTCTCCTTGTTTTTAAAAAATAAATACAATAAGATAGCAGAGGTTGCCTTTTAAGGATCTTCTTGTAGGTCTTGCTTTGGATAAGCATATTTCAGGATGCTTCTAAATTCAGAAGTAATGCAGATTTAATTGGATATAAGGATGATTTAAAACTTTCTTTACCACACTTATTTCTTGAAGCTTTGGAGAAAGAGTATACCCTTGCCAATAAATAACTATCCTAAATTATCTGAGGTCATACAAGTTGAGCTTATACTATGACAGACATTTTAAAAGTTGGCCTGTGAGTTATTAGTAATCTGAGTTGCTATTTTCACAAATAACAGATGATACTTAGATTTTTACATTAGAACTAAATACTTCTACGTGTAGGGAAAACAATAATAGAAAATTTATCAATTTGGCAGCAGTAAGAACTAATTTATATTTTTCATCCAGTTTTCTTGATATACTTCTTTGATAAAAGGTAATAGCAGAAATCATAATGAAGTGTTAGTGATAAATAAGGAGGTGAGGTGTTCATTTCAGAAGCTACCCAGTATAGAAGAATTTGATACTTGTGATAAAACATTACCTCTGTCAGAAGAAATTTTAGAAAAGATGCTATATTACGTATTTTGAGCTCTGAAACATCCCTTGTAGCATCTTCTGTGGACATTACAATAGATATCTCAAGTTCAGAGGAAATTCAACAAAGTGGTCATGTACAGTGTAATGTTTTCATTGCAATTTAATCCTTGGGTCCTCCAGAAGATGATGTTAACTTAAGATACTAAAATTCATAATGCTGTTGTCACAGCGTTTTTTCCCCCCCCTTTTTTTTTTCCCCCCTTGAGTGAAGCTTAGCTGTCCTGTCTACACTTTAGGTAAGTGTGTATTAGGGAAAGCTGGTCATAATACAGATGTCCTTTGAGATTATGCTAATATACTCATAAGCATGTGTGGGACTGAACGCTGCTTTCAAGTTCAGTTTTGAAATTCTGAATAAATACTTAAACTTAGTGCTGGTCTTATCCATGCTGAGTGACTTTCATAGAATCATTTAGGTTGGAAAAGACCTTTAAGATTGAGTCTGACTGTAAACCTAACACTGTCAAGTCTACCACTAAACCACGTCCCTAAGTATCACACCTACGCATCTTTTAAATACCTCCAGGGATGGTGCCTCGACCACTTCCCTGGGCAGCCTGTTCCAATCCTTGACAACCCTTTCAGTGAAGAAATTTTTCCTAATATCCAGTCTAAACCTCCCCTGGTGCAACTTGAGGCCATTTCCTCTTGTCCTATCACTTTTTATGTGGCAAAAGTGACCAACAACCACCCCTCAGGTAGTTGTAGAGAGTGATAAGGTCTCCCCTCAGCCTCCTTTTCTCAAAACTAAACAACCCCAGTTCCCTCAGCTGCTCCTCATAAGACTTCTTCTCCAGACCCCTCACCAGCTTTGGTGCCCTTCTCTGGACCTGCTCCAGCACCTCAATGTCTGCCTTCTAGTAAGGGGCCCAAAACTGGCCACAGTATTCCAGGTGGGACCTCACCACTGCTGAGTACAGGGGGACAATCACTTCCCTAGTCCTGTTCACCGCACTGTTCCTGATACAAGCCAGAATGCTGTTGGCCTTCTTGGCCACCTGGGCACACTGCTGGCTCATTCAGCAGGCAGTTGACCAACATCCCCAGGTCCTTTTTCACCAGACAGCTTTCCAGCCACTCTTCTCCAAGCCTGTAGCGCTGCATGGGGTTGTTGTGACCGAAGTGCAGGACCCAGCCCTTGGTCTTGTTGAACCTCATGCCGTTGGCCTCAGCCCATTGATCCAGCCTCTCCAGATCTCTCTGTGGAGTCTTCCTGCCCTCAAGCAGGTCGACACTCCCACCTAACTTACTGTCATCTGCAAACTTACTGAGGGTGTACTTAATCCTCTTGGCCGGATCATTGATAAAGATATTAATGAGAACTGGCCCCAGTACTGAGCCCTGGGGAACAAATAGGGAGCTGAATATGGTTCATGTGCACCTGACACTAATCTTGGTATGCTTGAAAGACTTTTACGCTGGCAAAAAGCACCCACTGAATTACAGTGACTCAAGAATGATTTCTGCCTCTGAATACCCCCTTGGAAGAGATTTGGCCTGGTACAATGAGTGGGGCTTGTTACCCAGGGCAGTACGTTTTACTTTGACCTCCCAATCCATAATCCATAGTTATCCTTTATTTTCCATGTTTTCCAAAATCCCTCTCATGTTAGGCAATTAAAGAGATTCATATGCTTCATGTAGGAGATTTAAGTAAAATACTCTAGAATTTGGAGAAAGAAGCTTATGTTGGGGGGGGAGTGAAGGGAAGGGAAGGTTTTACTGGTTTAGACTTCATCTGATATCTTCTGTCACAAATTCAGGAGGTGATGATTTTCTCAAACAGCCCTCCAATTTCAGAATGTTTTATGACTGTCAGCATTAATATCTACTACCATTTTGATAACTAGCATGTGTGATTACAGTGGTGCATTAGCAACACAAGAACTTTCAATTTGGTATCTCTATCTGCGGAAATGAAATAACAGCACGTTTGAAGGGATGCTACATCCAAATGTATCCTTGTCCAGAAGATTAGTTGATCAAAGGCATTTTAAATCAAGAGATCTTTACAGGTTTGCATTATGCCCACCACTTGTTCAGTTAGCTGGACTTCTTAATGAATTATAAGAACAGTGTTCCATCCTACCAAAATAGAATTCAAAGCATTCTCACTGATTTCCAAATTGGTGAACACTTAACAGGTTCCTGTCTCTGCAGCTGACTGTATCATGCATCTAATTGAATCCACCAGCTGCAATAGACTTGGTTTTCAGTTCTGACTTGTATGTAAGCCTGTGCTATGTGTTGATGTTTATAAACCTAATTTGCATTAAGTTTTAATTGATTGTTCTACAAAACATCAAATCATAGAATGGTTCAGGTTGGAAGGAACCTTAAAGATCATCTAGTCCCAACCCCCCTGCCCTGGGCAGGGACACCTCCCACCAGACCAGGCTGCTCAAAGCCTCATCCAGCCTGGCCTTGAACACTTCCAGGGATGGGGCATTGACAACCTCCCTGGGCAACCTGTTCCACTGCCTCACCACCCTCACAGTAAAGAATTTCTTCCTAATCTAAATCTCCCCTCCTTCAGTTTGAAGCTGTTACCCTGTTTCCTATCATTACACTCCCTGATAAAGAGTCCCCCCCATCCTTCCTGTAGGCCCCCTTTAGGTACTGGAAGGTGGCTATAAGGTTTCCCCAGAGCCTTCTCTTCTCCAGGCTGAACAACCCCAGCTCTCTCAGCCTGTCCTCATAGGAGAGCTGCTCCAGCCCTCAGATCATCTTCGTGGCCCTCCGCTGGACCCACTCCAACAGGTCTGTGTCCTTCTTGTGCTGAGGACTCCAGAGCTGGACACAGTACTCCAGGTGGGGTCTCACCGGAGCAGAGTAGAGGGGCAGAATCACCTCCCTTGACCTGTTGGCCATGCTTCTTTTGATGCAGCCCAGGATGTGGTTGGCTTTCTGGGCTGCAAGTGTGCATTGCCTGCTCATGTTGAGCTTCTTGTCCACCAGCATCCCCAAGTCCTTCTCCTCCTCAGGGCTGCTCTCAAGCCATTCTCCGTGCAGCCTGTATTTGTACCTGGGATTGCCATGACCCAGGGGCAGGACCTTGCACTTGGCCTGGTTGAACTTCATGAGGTTTGCAGGGGCCCACCTCTCAAGCCTGTCCAGGTCCCTCTGGATGGCATCCCTTCCCTCCAGCGTGTGTTTGTGCATGCTGTGGCCCATCATCCATTTTATCCACAACGGTGTGCTGGTTTTGCACCTTTTTATGTGTGGAAACTGTATTGCCCTACATCAAGATCGAAGGAGCCTGGGTTGCAGTGATCATGCACTGGTGGAGTTTGTAGTCCTAAGGGATATGGGTCAGGGGAAGAGTAAAGTCAGGACCTTGAATTTCAGGAAAGCAAACTTCCAACTCTTCAAGGAGTTAGTCAATAGGACCCCCTGGGAAACTGCCCTCAGGGACAAGGGAGCAGAACAGAGCTGGCAGATCTTCAAGGACTCTTTCCATAGTGTACAAGAGCTCTTGATCCCCAGGTGTAAGAAATCAGGAAAGGAAGGCAAGAGACCAGCATGGCTGAGTCAAGACCTGCTGGTCAAACTAAAGGGCAGTGGAAGCAGGGACAGGTATCCTGTTATCTTCACTGGCAACCTCTCTCCCCACACCTCTCAAGTGGATGGACCGCAGGGCAGGGACTGGGGGAGCCAAGTCCCTTTCACTGTAAGGGAAGATCAGGTTCAAGACCATCTGAGGAAGCTGAACATACAGAAGTCTGTGGGACCCAATGAGATGCATCCCAGAGTCCTGAGGGAATTGGCTGATGTAGTTGCCAAGCCACTCTCCATGATATTTGAAAAGTCGTGGCAGTCAGGTGAAGTCCCTGGTGACTGGAAAAGGGGAAACATTGCACCTGTTTTTAAAAAGGATAGAAAGGAGGACCCTGGGAACTACCAACCTGTCAGCCTCACCCCTGTTCCTGGGAAGATCTTCCGAGAAGCTATGTTAAAGAGGATGGGAAGACAGCCAGCATGGCTTCACCAAGGGCAAGTCCTACCTGACCAACCTAGTGGCCTTCTATGATGAAGTGACTGCATCAGTGGACAAGGGAAGAGCTAGAGATGTCATTGATCTGGGCTTCTGTAAAGCTTTTGACACGGTCCCCCACAACATCCTTCTCTCTAAATTGGAGAGGTATGGATTTGATGGATGGACTATTTGGTGGATAAGGAATTGGTAGGATGGTCGCATCCAGAGGGTAGTGGTCAATGGCTCAATGTCCAGATGGAGATTGGTGATGAGTGGTGTCCCTCGGGGGTCTGTACTGTTTAATATCTTTGTCAATGACATAAACAGTGGGATCGAGTGCACCCTCAGCAAGTTTGCAGATGACACCAAGCTGAGTGGTGTCACTGAAAAGTCTGAGGAACAGGATGCTGTTCAAAGGGACCTGAACAAGCTGGAGAAGTGGATCCATGTGAACCTCATGAGGTTCAACAAGACCAAGTGCAGGGTCCTGCACCTGGGTCGGGGCAGCCCCTGGTATCAATACAGACTGGTGGATGAAGGGATTGAGAGCAGCTCTGCCGAGAAGGATTTGGGGATGCTGGTGGATGAAAAGCTGGATATGAGCTGACAATGTGTACTCACAGCCCAGATGGCCGACCGTATCCTGGGCTGCATCAAAAGAAGCGTGGCCAGCAGGTCGAGGGAGGCGATTCTGCCCCTCTACTCCAATCTCAGGAGACCCCACCTGGAGTACTGTGTCCAGCTCTGTAGCCCTCAGCACAGGAAAGACATGGACCTGTTGGAACGGGTCCAGAGGAGGGCCACAAAAATGATGAGAGGGCTGGAGCACCTCTCCTATGAGGACAGGCTGAGAGAGTTGTGGTTGTTCAGCCTGGAGAAGAGAAGGCTCCGGGGAGACCTTATTGTGGCCTTTCAGCACTTAAAGGGGGCTTATAAGAAAGATGGGGACAAACCTTTTAGCGGGGCCTGTAGTGATAGGAGAAGGGTTAATGGTTTTAAACAAAAGAGGGTAGATTTAGACTAGATATAAGGAAGAAAATTTTTACACTGAGGGTGATGAAACACTGGCCCAGGTTGCCCAGAGAGGTGGTGGATGCCCCATCCCTGGAAACATTCAAGGTCAGGGTGGATGAGGCTCTGAGCAACCTGCTCTAGTTGAAGATGTCCCTGCTCATTGCAGGGGGGTTGGACTAGATGACCTTTAAAGATCCCTTCCAACGCAAACCATTTTATGATGATTTTTTCCTTTATGCTTGTTGAATACATGAGGAGCAGAGCTATTCATTAAATAAATAAAGAAGTAACATACTTCTGTCTGAAGAGTGGAATTACCTGCCATCAGGTTATCATGCTTACTATTTCATCTGCTCAATGGGATTCCACAGTGAAGGCTTTTATGGACATTATCTGCAAAAATAATTACTGCTCTTCACCTTTGGGAAAAGAAACCATGAAATTCTGGACAGTGATGCCACAACAATGATGAGGCAGAACAGCTCTCTGTTTCTCACAAGCAACAGTCTAGCAGATTTCCTGAGCAGGTGCATTATCATAACTAAGTACTCTCAGAAAAAGTCCATTATCAAGTTGATATTCCATGATGAGCAAATCATATTACAGACTTATTTGCCTCTAATATTGAAGTGTCCAGTGTTCCAGGAAATTTGAGTTCAGCTTCATTACAAGGTGTCATACTATGGGATCAACTGCACATGTGCACAATTTCTAGTATAATGCGCAATATAAGTCAAAACCAGTTATAGAAAAAAGTTAATATAACTTTTCTTAGTTTCTTCAGCTTCTTATTCTACACGTAGACCTACCAGCCCTAGGGGATGAATGAGAATCGGAAGTGAAGGTCAAATAACTGTACCCAAATTTGAAATTATATTATCTGAAAGCCCATACATTTGCTGCTTTGAATGTTGCTAACAAATTGCTCCTTACGGATAGAAGAACTTCTTCTATAAAACAAAGTTCTTTTTTAAGATCATTATAACCATACCAATGAAGGAGATTCTTAGTTTGATACATTACAGAAACTTTTTACTTGAGCCCAAGGCTTACCATTGTACATTGGATCATGTTGGATTTGTCTTACATTCCATCAGGTGGATTTCCTGTTAGTACTGTCTTAATCGGCCTTTTGTCATCCTATGACATCGAAGAACTCTTAAAAATGTTTTTTTTTGTCCTTAGTTACCAGAAGAGATCCCACTCCTGCATATGGGAACTTAATACTACTTGTGCAAATCTTACGATGAAGTATTGTGTTCAACTTTTGGTGAATATTCTTTACATAATTTCACTTTCAACAGTGAAATTAGTTACTGTTGCATTAGCCAGAAAGTAGTAAGCTTACAGCCTTTTATGTCTAATATTTTTATATAATTCTCCACAAATATAAAGTAATGCTGAAATCCCATCTGAAAATATTTTTTTAAAAGTTTCCTCAGACTTCTCTTTAAAACAATCCATTGATTTACTTGTGTTCTATCATAATAACTAATCAGTTCTGGAAAAGCAGAAAATTAACTTCATAGATGTTTCAGTCATGGACAGAAAATCCTTTCAGACTGTCTTTCCATCTGCCTCCTCAGTAACCTCTCCTGTGCTTCACAAGGTCAAACTATCTTCTTCTAAAGACTTTTCAAATAAATCATTGTGTAATAAATATTAATCTTGTATCATATGGTTGAACCCAGGAAGATTGCACTAAATGTTTTAGAATGGTTTCTTGTTTGATGTGCTGGGTGTGAAGACTACCAGTATTTTTTTTAAGTGAAAGCTTAGGTCGTGTCTCCAGGCAGAATGCAAATTAATGCAAAATAATGCAGTGATAGCTATTCTGCATGAGCTCCTTCACATAGACACACTTATTCTGTGTTATAAGAGCTTTTTTTTCTGCTTAGCTTAATTCACATGTGTCTCAGCCTGAAATAAGAGAGTTTACACAGAGAGCTATTATGGAATATCATTATTTCCTCTGTGCATACAAACCTTCTATACATAGAGGTATAGAGAGATGCTATAAGCAGTCTGTGTGGAAACATGGAAGCCTGGATCTTAGCAATGGATTGGATGATTGGTTCCCATTATAAAATACCAATATTACAGATAGCAGTGCCTGAACTTTGTGACAACAAGGAAGGTAGCTCATTAGAATTCTCTCTAAAAGAAAAAAAAAATCCAATATTAACAGTGTAGTAAAACTAAAGACAGGAAAAATGTTTCTAAATGGTAAAGTGGCTGAAACTGTCTAACAATTCTGAAATTAGGACAAATTTGAGAATGAATTTTTATTAGAGAATAATTATTTGAAGCTAGTTTCAAAATTGTTAGCAGAGAGAAATTGTACTTCAGAAAGGTACAGCTTGGAGACTATGGCATTTGAGGGATGGGACATCTTCCTACTAGTTCAAATCTCTTTTTTGGCTGGGTGTTGGCAGGGATTTGCACCAGAGTCTCCTATTTCTCTTTTCAGTGCACTGAGACTACTGGAGGGGTGGGGAGGGTATTCTGTTATAAGTCTTCTAACTGTTTGTGCTGTCTACATTTGTCTTTTAAATATTAACTGTCAATTATTATATAGGATGCTGATTAGGAAACAATTTCTAATCCAAGTTACCGTTAATATCTGTTTATAATATAATGGAAAACAATTTAACAGGGGAGGTTAAAAGACCTAGCACCAAGTACACTGTAATGTGATGGTAAGGATACTTTCCAGAAAAATCTGGGTTCATCACCCTAGAAAGAAGCAAGAATTGAAGCCTGCCTTGTGCATTCAGAGATACTACTCTAACTACTAGATTTTGAATGAGATAGCAATGCTATATATTTTAGCCACTCCTTTTGTTTCCTTGTATGAAAAATGCCAGAAATGCATCGTTTCAGCCTGATCTAATGGGACATTGTGAGAGAGAAAGGGAAGAGAGTGTTGTCAACAAAACCAAAGGTAAAAAATTTACGTGTGGGCTCTTTATGCATTCTTGAGTAGAACAAGGAAAGGTTTGTGGAGAGAGAAATAAATAAAAGGTATAGATTAGTTTGTTTGCTGGGATTTTTGATAATCTTTTAATATTACGCACTGTTGTGATACCAGTGGATTCTGGATAGTGTGTGACATTTGAAGCTTGGATAATAGAGAAATCAAAGATTATCCTCAGCATTTGTGCAAGTCTTCAGTGAACATATATCTTCTTAACATATATAGGTGTAGCATTTCAAATTTATTTCTGGTGCATTCTACTGATTGAGTGGGATGAACTAGGCCATCATATGTTTTGATGAATAGCTTTCCTGCTTCTGCCTGGTATTTAGTTTAATGTTGATTCCTAATTCCTTTTTACACAAGAAGATTCTTGTTTGAGGGAAACAGGTACTAAGAAACAAAGACAAAGGATACAGAAAGAAACAATTTTCTCTTTTTTTTTTCTATAATGTTCTTTGCTTTCAATCTGAATTTTTTTCTTGACTCAGTTAAATTATTTTCCCTTCTCTTGCTTCCTTGCAGAATTTAAAGGGTTAGAGATGGGTAAGAATAACTTCAAAGTAATGATCAAGAAGAGAAGGTATCTGACAAGATGAGGTACCTGCTTTGATTTCTATATATGCTGAGTAGTTCCCAGTGGCAAAGAATCCTGTATGGGACCTAAGGAGGAACATACCCTGGAGGACGATCATCTAAAGCTTTTAGATGTCCCCACTAATTGTAGAGGTTCCCATTCATACTCTGATTTGTAGGCCTTTTTCTCTCTTTTCCATTGCAGAAAGATCTTACCAGGTTTTAATTCTGGTCATGTTCATGGAAAGGAAATCTATGTCAGTTTTTCTTAGTTATGGATCCACGGCCTGCTTCTCTTCCTGGTTTTTCCTGTTCTGTCTCTCAAACTTCCTTTCTGATCTCTTCCCTTGTTTTCCCTATTTAATCTTATTTTTTGTCTAGTGCACTTGGTTTCCTGATAAAATTAGACAGATGTTATCCTTGTGTCATAATTTATGAATAGTAACTTTTGAAGCTCTAATAAATTGCAACCAAATTTGACAGTGGGCCAAAAGTCTCAAAGATAATCAAATGTCTACAACCTTCCTGGCAAGGCAGCAGTTAGGGTAATGAGACACAAATTAGCACTTCCTTGATTTGTTGGACCTCACCTTTCATCTGCTCCATCTACGCAAGCATCACTATGGAGAACTCTCCTTCCCATATGGTTGTGAGCCATGAACATTGGTTTTAATGGTCTGGGTCTGGCTAACCCAGATCCTTTGCTTGACACTTTTCTGTACTAGAGGGAAACTAGTGGAGATTCCCACTGCTCACAAAAATCTCGTATAAACCTTTGTGCCCATCCTTTCCTACTGGTGGCAAGCCTTTACTCTCCTACCTTACTGACTCCATCTTGTAGGTATTTCAGTACAATAAGCTCTCAGGAGGTGTGCTGCATTAGCTGTCTGTCTTCCAAACAGCCCTGCAATAACTATGGCAATTGCTTAAACAGAAGAGATTAAGAAACATGTCCTGTTTCTTGGTTGTTTTTTTTTAAAGCTGGTTTTGTTCTCTCATGTGTTGTGCTGCATATTTCTCTGCTATGTAGCTATTTCCTGCTTCTTATTTCGGTGTGCATGCTTTCATGATTCATCAAGTACCCTCTTTCACTGTCCTCATTATCCAGATATGTAGATATTATAAGTACACTGCCTGTCTTACTAGTTGCCTATGATGGTTCCCTTTGCTGTTTTGCTGGAAACTATGCTGTGGGTACTAGTTTTGGCTCCTTCAAGAGTGGTACCTCAAACCAGGACACTCATCCTTGGTCACTATGTTTCCCCCCACTTCCAATAAAGCATGGAGATTCTCACTAGCCCTCCTTTTGTTGCTAATGTATTTATAGAAACTTTTTTTATTGTCTTTTATGGTAGTATCCAGATTAAGTTCTAGTTGGGCTTTGGCCCTTTAATTTTCTCCCTGCATAATCTCACGACATCCTTGTAGTCCTCCTGAGTTGCCTGCCCCTTCTTCCGTAGGCCATAAACTTTCCTTTTCTTCCTAAGTTCCAGCCAAAGATCTCTGTTCAGCCAGACCAGACTTCTTCCCCATCAGCTCATCTTTTGGCATATGGGGATGGCCTGCTCCTGTGCCTTGAAGATTTCCTTCTTGAAGAATGTCCAGCCTTCCCGGACTCCTTTGCCCTTCAGGACTGCCTCCCAAAGGACTCTGTCAACCATGCTCCTAAACAGGCCAAAGCCTGCCCTCTGGAAGTCCAAGGTGGCAGTTCTACTAACCCCCCTCCTTACTTCTCCAATAATTGAAAACTCTATCATTTCATGATTGCTGTGCCCAAGAGCCTCCAACCCTCACATCACCCACAAGCCCTTCTCATTTTGCAAACAACAGGTACAGAAGGGCTCCTTCCCTAGTTGGCTCCCTCACCAGCTGTGTCAGGAAGTTATCTTCCACACACACCAGGAACCTCCTAGACTGTTTCCTCTCCACTGTATTGTATTTCCAGCAGACATCTGGTAAGTTGAAGTCCCCCAGGAGAACAAGGGCTAGCAATTGTCAGACTTCTCCCAGCTGCTTATAGAATATTTCATCTGCCTCTTCATCCTGGTTGGGTGGTCTATAAACAGACTCCCACCATGATATCTGCCTCGTTGACCCTTCCCCTGATTCTTGCCCATAAACACTTGACCCTTTCATCACCATTGTCAAGCTCTAGACAGCCAAAACACTCCCTAACACACAGGGCTACCCCACTACCTCTCCTTCCTTGCCTGTCCCTTTCTGAAGAGTTTATAGCCGTCCATTGCAGAACTCCAGTTGTGAGAGTCATCCCACCATGTTTCTGTGATGGCAACTATATCATAGTTTTCCTGCTGCACAATGGCTTCATGCTCCTCCTGTTTGTTGCCCATGCTGCATGCGTTGGTGTAGATGCACTTCAGTTGGGCTATTGATCTCACCACCTTTTTTTGGGGGGAGAAGCCCTAATTCTTATGTGACCATTCCCAGGCACTTCCATGATTTCTAGCCCATCAATATCGCTTGTGTCTTTTCTGCCGCATGGATCTCCATCCCCTACCTCCTCTGAGATGGCAGACCAAAGGCTCTTGCTAGCACACTGTCCCTGAAACATCGGTGTGCCGCCCCCAGGCTTATCTCTAGTGAGTCTGGTGTTATCCCTTTCCCCTTTCAAATCTAGTTTAAAGCTTTTTAAACTTTATCCTTCTGTATTCACCGTTGGTGTGGCCTCACCTTGAGTACTGTGTGCAGTTCTGGGCCCCACAATTTAAAAAGGATGTGAAGGTCCTTGAATGCATCCAGAGGAGGGCAACAAAGCTGGTGAGAGGGCTGGAAGGCATGTCCTATGAGGAATGGCTGAGGACTCTGGGTTTGCCTAGTTTGGAGAGAAGGAGGCTGAGGGGCGACCTCATTGCTCTCTACAGCTTCCTGAGGAGGGGACGTGGAGAGGGAGGTGCTGAGCTCTTCTCCCTGGGATCCAGGGACAGGAAGCGTGGGAATGGTTCAGAGCTGTGCCAGGGGAGGTTCAGACTGGACATTTGGAAGCATTTCTTTACCGAGAGGGTGGTCAAACACTGGAAGGGGCTTCCTAGAGAGGTGGCCGATGCTCCAAGCCTGTCAGTGTTTCAGAGGCATTTGGACAATGCCCTTAATAACATGCTTTAGCTTTTGGTCAGCCCTGAAGTGGTCAGGCAGTTGGACTAGATGATCATTGTAGGTCCCTTCCAACTGAACTATTCTATTCTATATTTGCAGAAATTGCTAATTTTGACCTGAGTTTTCCTCTGGTGTATTTCGAGGCTAAGGATAAGATACACTAGGCCTTCAAAGTAGGTTATTTTGAGTTTCCCCTCTTGCATAGTTGGTCCCTCTTTACACGTGAATTTGAGAGCTTATGAAATCTACCCAGCATTAAACCAAAACACGTAGAAGTAAAGCAGACGAAAAAGCAGGTACCATATTCCTAACTCCTGGGTCTGCACTCGCATTCCTGCTCCTCCGTGGGTGGCAGCCTCCTAGCTCTCTGTCCAGGCGCTGCGTGTGCGCTGCCGCAGCTGTCCCGGGGAGGCTGGGCTGGGGCTCCGCTTCGTCCCTCGCCTGTTGGGGCTGCTGGAGCTTTCTCTCTGTTTTCGGGTGGTGGGGGGAGGGGCTGTGGAGGAGGCGCCCCGTTTTCCACCGCCCGGGATTGAGGGGCTCGTATTTTGTCGCCCCCAGGCTCCTGACGGTGTGGGATACTCTGGGGAAAGGCTGACGGCGGCGCCGGCGGGCCCGAGGCGGCTCGGGCGGGCGGAGGAGTGCCCAGCGCTAGGACCCAGGAGGACGTGAGGTGGATCTTAGGGACATATTGCAAATTCGCCGTGACTCAGTCCGCTCGGTGCGGTGTACAGCGGGCGGCGGCGGGAGCAGGTCAACGCTGTTCGTCTGTGGGGCTAGGCTCAGCGGGGTGCGCGGGTGAGAGCGGGCCGGGTACCGCGCAGCTAGCTAGCTGCTAGCAAGCTAGCTTTCCGCCTCCTCCTCCTATCCACCCTCCCCCCCATCGGCTTGGGGCCTGCTGCGCCGCTAACCGCGGCCGCTTGTTTGGTGTTTTTCAGCAAGCCAAGATGGAGTATGAGTGGAAGCCCGACGAGCAGGGGCTTCAGCAAATCCTGCAGCTGCTCAAGGAGTCTCAGTCCCCGGACACCACCACGCAGAGAGCCGTGCAACAAGTATCCTTGGTCGAGGCCTACGCCGCGCGGGCGGGTGGGACAGGCAGAGCGGGGCCGCGGCGGCCCGGGCGGGCGCTGGGGAGGCCGGGGGCGCCGGGTGGGGGCAGCGCGGCCATAGGCCGGCGTTGCGACAGGCGGCTGTGACGGCCGGGCCTGCCCAGGGAGCCGCCATAGTGAGCGCTGTGGGCTGAGCCTTCGCCGGAGCGGGTGTCCGTGGCGCGGCGTTTGAACTGCCGAGTCGGCCTGTAGGCCGCGGGGCCACCTTCCCCTGCCGGGATCCCGAACACCTCTTGTGAGCCCGGAGACAAGGTTCGTATTTTTCTTTTTAATGCCCTGGCGTGGCTGCTTCGGTTTCTGCTGCTTTCCCAGGTTACCCCACGCTGGGCCGCTGCCAGAGCCCAGCCCTCGGCCGCGGCGGATCCCGCCGAGAGGGCTGGAGCCGGGAGGGGGCCGCTGCCCGCTGGGCTGAGTTGGTAGTGCGGCGCGGGGTACCCGTCACCCCTGCGGCAAAGCGGGACTGAGCAGGGACTTCCTAAACTAACCTGGCGCTGGGATTCAAGGCGAAAGCCGTAGCTGTTGGGAGGAGTGTCCCTGGTGTAGCCGCTGCCTGCATGCTCTCGTTGGCCTGCTGGTTTTGACACTGTATCTTGCTACGTTGTGAGGATTTTTCTGCTTGCCTAGAATCCTGAGCCTGAAATACTGTTCTATATTTCATGAGAAGGGGGAAATCTACCGTATGTGGCTTCTTGTGCAGCTTTGCAGTGAGTTTTATGTTAGTGTTGTAGATTGTTGATTTGTTGTTTGGGTGTCGTGTCGTTCCCCCCCTAAGTCTCTCTTGATCTTAAAAGTGACGAAATAGCAACATTTTAAGGAACAAAGACTGACAGAGGAAAATTTTACATTAAGACTAATAGAAGCATAAGGCTTGCAAAATAAAGCTCTCATCTACTGTTTCCTACTTCTTGAGCTAACTGTATAAGTGCTTTAAAATATCTAGAGGTCCTGAAAGGTTATCCTCCTATGAAGGATGAGTTTAGCATCTTGATTCCTTTTTAAGGCATTTGCTTGAAGGACTTTCCAGAAAGCAACATAATTCATTTATGTAGGTAAGAAAATATATACATATGTTATTTTAGGAGTTTAGCTTGAAGCCAAATTTGCTTGACTTCTCAGCTTTCCTAACAGATGTGGTCAAACTTTGGAAAGCTTCTGTTCTTATCTGAAAGGTGAAGGTAGTTTTCATCTTGTTCTTGCACCTATGTTTCAGATTCTTAAGATGCTATTGCTTCCTTTGAAAAATACTATACAGAAGTGGCTGACTTAAGTGTTCTGATAATGCCCCAAACTTAAACAGGTGCTCTTTTTTAGTATTTCAAATACATAAGTCTTTATAGCAGCAGTGTTTATAGTGTAGCTTTCATGTAAAATTACATTTTAAAGCTCTGCTTCAAATAACTTAAAGGCATCTGGCTTTTTTATTTTTTAAAATAGCAGTGTACTTGTAGGATGGGCGATGTAGGTGATACTGTCTGTTTTTAAAGATGAGTAGAAATTTACTGAACAAAAGTGCTGTTAACTGATGTTTGAAATTCTTCTTAAATGGCAGTGGTAACTCCCTGCTGTGCTGAAATACCTATGCCTTCAAGGAGGTCCTCATATGTTGGCCTGTAAAGTGTCCAGAGAGGTGTCATTCTAGAAAATCAGTTTGTGTACAGAAGGAATTTTTTTTTTTTTTGAGACCATGGATAAGCATGAACTTCTTGGTACAAATATCTGGGCATTTACAATTAAACAGATTCTCACTGTTGAAAGCTCAGGCTGTGGCTAGTTAGCATCATAAAAAAGTATATGATTAATTTTGAAGTGAGAAGCTTATCAAAATCATAATAGCCGTCATATTTTAATGCTGAAATGCTTTTATTTATTGTGGAGAAAATAACGACGTATTATGGGATTGTGCCTCTAGATTCCTTAGTTTTGTCTGGCTTCTAAGTGTAAATATTGAAATCTAAAACTGTACAGAGGAAAGTGGGGGGGTATTGTTTTTTGTTTGTTTTGGGGGGGGGTGGCTTTAAAAATATTTTTAAGTATCTATTAATCTCTGTGTCTGTCCCTGGATTCTTTTTTCAGATTTCAACGTAACTAAAAGCTACTGCTTCAGTATGAAAATTACAGAAACTGTTTTCAAATTATAAGCTCACAACACACAGGGTATGAACAATCACAGCTGTTTAAAATGACACAGTAGTACATAACTCAATAATCATAGTATTCAGAAAGCTATAAATGCTGTGTGTGAAGATTCAAATTTCCTTAACAGTTTCTTTCTTCAGAAACTAGAACAACTCAATCAGTATCCAGATTTCAACAACTACCTGATTTTTGTTCTTACGAAGTTGAAGTCTGAAGGTAAGTTTTTGAGATATTGACTGTTTTACTGTATTTTTTTCTTTTTAAAATTTATTTAGCTTGAAAGAAATAGGAAGTTGATTTCTATAGTCAGTTTGCTGGTTGGTTGATCTCCATAGTCATATAGAACTCTTCTTATCCTCTCAGGAGCCTTTGTGGAAAAAGATCTGATAACATGTTGGTGCTTGTAGTTTCAGTCTTGGAATAGATTCCATTCTACATGTCCTATGAAATCTTCCCAGAAATGTGGGAGCATTGTACTTCTATCAGACTATAGTGAAATTGTGGAATAACTGCATTTCATGGTGATGAATTGTGACTGTACACGTTATAAAATGTACTGCTAAATCCAGTTGTGATCATGATCTCCCTAGTAATCAATCTGTTAAATATTTCAGATCGTGTACTAGAGTTGTCCAAAGATTATATCTGTCAGAATCCTCATTCTGAAGTCTTAATTCTAATAAAATGTAGTTACTTACTGTTGGCTTATTTTTATGGACGTTAGTACAAACTGTCTATGGCATACTGCGTAGCCTCTTCCAGTTGTTAAATTCAGGCAGTTCCTTAGTAATGATCAGGGGGTGTGAAAGACTTTCTTTCCAGTGTACTACAGCTACTGATTTGTGAGGTCTTTGCCAGTGAGGGAGACGTATTTCAAGATCTATTTTGGCACATCTTCTGTCTTTACATTTGTTTGTACTTAATGTGTTTGATTTTGGGAGTGGGGTGTGTGGGGGTGTTTTTTTTCCTTAGTGTCCTGCTACTAATGCTTTTTCTGCCTTCTAGTGCTTCATCTCTGAGTTTTTGAATGCTTGCTTTTTCACTTTGAATTAGATTTTACTTACATGTGGCCCTGTAACATTCAGAGCATCAGCAAGAACATTTATGTTATGTTTGAACTAGTGTTTTGGTTGTGCTGTCAGCTTACTTCCGTAGGAAGGAAAGAGAGAGGAGGAAAGTATATTTTCATATTTGAAGGCTGAAGTATATCCAAATGTTTTTGTGCGTTCTATGTAGGAAATCTCCTGATAATCTTTAAGGCCTTGGGGAAATACCTCAAGGTTGAGAGAGAGATCGCTTTCAAGACCTGAATCAGCCAGGATATTAAATTTTTGAGCAAGGTGCTAGTGTAGATATAAAGTATTCAATCATAGAATCATAGAATGTGTTGGGTTGGAAGGGACCTTTAAAGGTCATCTAGTCCAACCCCCCTGCAGTCAGCAGGGAGATCTTCAACAAGAGCAGGTTGCTCAGAGCCTCATCAAGCCTGGCCTTGAACGTCTCCAGGGATGGGGCCTCCACCACCTCTCTGGGCAACCTGGGCCAGTGCCTCCCCACCCTCATTGTAAAGAACTTCTTCCTAATGTCTAATCTAAACCTGCCCTGCTCTAGTTTAAACCCATTGCCCCTCGTCCTATCCCTACATGCCCTTGCAAACAGTCCCTCCCCACCTTTCCTGTAGGCCCCCTTCAGGTACTAGAAGGCCGCTATAAGGTCTCCCCAGAGCCTTCTCTTCTCCAGGCTGAACAACCCCAGCTCTCTCAGCCTGTCCTCATAGGAGAGGTGCTCCAGCCCTCTGATCATCTCCGTGGCCCTCCTCTGGACCCGCTCCAACAGGTCCATGTCCTTCTTGTGCCGAGGGCTCCAGAGCTGGACGCAATACTCAAGGTGGGGTCTCACGAGAGCAGAGTAGAGGGGGAGAATCACCCCTCTCGATCTGCTGGCCACGCTTCTTTTGATGCAGCCCAGGATGCGATTGGCCTTCTGGGCTGCCAAGCGCACATTGTTGGCTCATGTCCAGCTTCTCATCCACCAGTACTCCCAGGTCCTTCTCTGGACTTGTTAATATGTATGCTATCAATATGTACTTGTTAATGAGTATGCTGTCATACTTTAATTGCTCATGTGCTTTATACCATTAACAGAAAAATGAAAAATGGACAGTCTGGTTGTGGGATTTGGAGTTCGTACAAAGAATATGGCAAGAGGGTTGCTCCATATCTTCCCCCCTCCCCCCCGAATCTATTTTCTAATACTGCCGTACTTGCCAATTTCCCTTTCTTCATTCTGTTCACCACTTGAGCTTGAGGTTCTAGATACTGATGTGTGTTTAGTGATGTGTCAGAATATCTTTCCAACAGCTCTCCTTAGATTATCTGATAGTCTTTTTTTCCCATTCTTAATGTTTACACGCATCAGTCTGTCTGGAATGGAATGAAGGGTAGGAGATGCTAACCATTGCAAAATGGCTGTTTTAAAGTATTAAATCTTGGGGGGAGTGTTGTGGTTTAACCCCAGCCGATATGACGTCACATGGTCTGGAATACCCCTTTGGTCGGTTGGGGTCAGCTGTCCTGGCTGTGTCCCCTCCCAACTTCTTGTGCACCCCCATCCTGCTTGCTGGCGGGTGTGAGGAGCAGAAAAGGCCTTGACTGCTTAGCAATGACCAAAAACATCAGTGCGCTATACCAGCTGCCAGCAAGAAAGTTAACTCCATCCTAGATGAAGCCATGACAAGGGGGTATTAGGATCTGGCAGGTTGAGGGGGGGCAAGCAAGCTGGGGAGAAGTAGCAAGTTAACCTCTTGGTTAAGGTGTTTGGGATCAGCCTGCATTGATATCTCTCACAGGTACATCAGGTAGGTCTTCTGTGAGATGTCTGATGTGCAGATGTTTCTTCAGAGAAGCTCTTGTCCTGCATCAGTGACGTTTTTAGTCATAATCTTTTGTTCAAGGCAGCTGTTTTCAACTTTGTATTCCTAGTTTAGGAAACTCGCAGACTACTGAAAGTGCCATAATTGAGTCCAGTGTTGGTGCTTTTCATAGTACTTGTCAAGTTCCAAATATCCTGTTACCTTGCTTGGGTAGGACTAATGAGGGATGACAGATTTGCTTTGAATTCAACCAACAGCCCTCTGTTGTCCCTCATTAGTCCTGCCTAAGCAAGATAAAGAGACTTTTAGAACTGCTATTCAGTAGTCAGAATATTCTTACTTCCTCTTTTGGACCAGTAGGGGAAAATGTACTGAAGACAGTTACGTACCTGATGAGTCCATCACAACTAGGATAGTATTCTTTCCTCTCCTCTCCTGAGGAGAGTTCTGTTGGCAGTCTATCCTACAGCCTTGCCGAGGTTGTTGGCTAGGGGAAAGAGCTAGTGTGCTTTACACCACAGACCAAAGTAGAGATATTTTTACTGTTGGAAGTTCACGCTTTTGTTATGACCATACTGTCTCAGCAGAAGGAGCCATGGAAATAAGCTTCTGACATCACTGACAGCTTATTCAATGGAACTTAAGGTGGTTTGATAGCTAGTGCATGAGAGCACTTGATTTGATAGCAGGTGTGACTAACCTTTGATTCGGTTTTTGCCACTGTTGAAACAGCTGCTGAGAAATCTGTGCTTAAAGAACCATTTAGGTGACAGCTGCTGAATGTGGGAATTCTGTAATGGTTGATTAAAACATGTGTTAAATACTCTTATTTTACCGCGATGGAGGTTGTACCAAGTTGCCTGCAGAGGCATAAGACTCAGGCCAAATACAAATAACTTTGCAAGCAAACTTTTATTTGCAAACAAATAACTTTGCTTGCAAAGCTGGCTGTTTCACTGAGGCCTGCCTCTAAGATAACTTATGTGTAGGTTAGGGATTTGCTTTGTTTTAGCACCAGAGGTATTACATTTCAGTTGCAAAAATTGTAAATTTTTTTTTTTTTCATCCAGTGTTAGCTTTATCAGGCTCCTGTGTCTGAATATATATGACTTGCTGGATTTAGGTCTATTGTGGTATTCCTACACATGTATGTGGTGTTTTTTCTGTTTTTAAACTTCTGTGGGCCTTGTTAAGCTTGGGTCCTCCTGGAAACAGGTGTTGCCCTGCTATGATTTCATCAGTGGATATATGGCCTGGCTTGCAGCTATGGTATATGCATGCCTTAGCTTTAAGCACTTCCTTTCTTTTTCTTTAAACTACTGTGCATTTCTAAAGACAAACCCCAATGTTACAAATATCATAGAACATAAAAAATATTGAGGAAAGGGCATGCAGTCCTGGAAGTCAGACAGTAGGCAAGCTGATGGAATAAAATATGATCCCAAGCCATTAAAGACTGAGGTATAGGACTCTAGAAGGTACTTCCCTCAAGGCATGGTGCTCGGAGATCTTCCTTAGTTGGGTGAGATGGAGTCCAGATAACCTGGAAAATATCTGAATTGAAGAAGTTTGTTTTTACTAAATTGTTTGTAAATAAAATTTATGATTTAGATGCTCTGTTAGCATAGCTGTTCCTTCTTGGTTTGGCAGGCATAAAACCTGGCAGATAATGTAGTGGCACTGACACTACACAGTGGCGCTGTTGTGGGTTTTTTGCTTGTTTGTGTGTGTTTGTTTTTTAATGTCCCCTGAGCTGAGCTCAGAATCCTATAAGCCTCTCTTCTGTTACTGAGTTGTTTTCTCGAGTGTGTGCATGTTGGTGCTGCTGCTTCTTCTCAGATCGCTTCTTTATTTTATATGTGTGTGGTGGGTTGACCCTGTCTGGCCGTCAGGTGCCCACCAAGCCGCTCTCTCACTCCCCCTCCTCAACTGGACAGGGGAGAGAAAATATAACGAAAGGCTCGTGGGTTGAGATAAGGACAGGGAGATCACTCAGCAATTACTGTCATGGGCAAAACAGACTCGACTTGGGGAAATTAATTTAATTTATTTCCAGTTAACACCAGAGCAGGATAATGAGAAATAAGAAAAAAATCTAAAAACACCTTTCTCCCACCCCTCCCTTCTTCCCAGGCTCAGTTTCACTCTTGATTCTTCTACCTCCTTCCCCCAAGTGGCGCAGAGGGATGGGGAATGGGGGTTGCAGTCAGTTCATCACACATTGTCTCCGCCACTCATTCCCCCTCAGGGGGAGGACTCCTCACACTCTTCCCCTGTTCCAGCGTGGAGTCCCACCCACGGGAGACAGTCCTCCACGAACTTCTCCAACGTGGCTTCTTCCCATGGGCTGCAGTTCTTCATGGACTGCTCCAGTGTGGGTCCTTTCCACAGGGTGCAGTCCTTCAAGAACGGACTGCTCCAGTGTGGATCCCCCATAGGATCACAAGTCAAGTCCTGCCAGCAAACCTGCTCCAGTGTGGGCTCCTCTCCACAGGTCCTGCCAGGAGCCTGCTCCAGCATGGGCTCTCCATGGGGTCACAGCCTCCTTCAGGGAACATCCATCTGCTCCGGTGTGGGGTCCTCCATGGGCTGCAGGTGGCTATCTGCTCCACTGTGGACCTCCATGGGCTGCAGGGGGACAGCCTGCGTCACCATGGCCTTCACCACAGGTTGCAGGGGAATCTCTGCTCTGGAGCACCTCCTCCCCCTCCTTCTTCACTGACCTTGGTGTCTGCAGAGTTGTTTCTCTCACATATTCTCACTCCTCTCCCCAGCTGCTGTTGCACAGCAGTTTCTACCCCTTCTTAAATATGTTATCACAGAGGTGCTACCACCGTCACTGATGGGCTCAGCTTTGGCCAGCGGCAGGCCCATCTTTTTTGTAGGGAGGGGCCCAAAACTGGACACAGTATTCCAGGTGGGGCATCACCAGTGCCGAGTAGAGGGAGATGATCACTTCCCTAGTCTGGCTCACCACGCTATTCCTAATACAGGCCAGGATGCTGTTGGCCTTCTTGGCCACCTGGGCACACTGCTGGCTCATACTCAGGTGGCAGTTGACCAGCACCCCCAGGTCCTTTTCTGCCAGGCAGCTCTCCAGCCACTCTTCCCCAAGCCTGTAGCGCTGCATGGGGTTGTTGTGACCCAAGTGCAGGACCTTGTTGGCCTTGTTGAACCTCATACCATTGGCCTCGGCCCATCGATCCAGCCTGTCCAGA
Source organism: Rissa tridactyla (assembly GCF_028500815.1). NCBI lineage: Eukaryota > Metazoa > Chordata > Aves > Charadriiformes > Laridae > Rissa > Rissa tridactyla. The sequence goes on from NC_071496.1 coordinate 8,102,184, forward strand.
TCCCTCTGCAAAGATTTTCTACCCTCAAGCAGGTGTCGCATTAAAAGGACTGTAGTTTCGATATTTGTCTGTCAGAGTCCCAGGACTTTCACTGATTTACTATCAGAGTCCCACCAAAGGACTTTCACTGAATCAGATTCACAAATAATTGAAATTAGTTACTTTATTGAGAGCGACAGTCACAGATTCGAGATTGCCGTTGATAAATTCACTGACTACAATAGCGCTAATTACTTAAGGTTAATATTGCTAGCAAAAATAATGATAGTACAACAACCCGGGGTAACATTCCCCAGAGGGTGAAGGCGCAGCGCTTACCCAGAAAGGCGTCCCTGCCTGGGGTGGAGGAAGAGAACGCAGCCCGTCGACTGGTCCATCAGGTATCAAGTTTCTTCTCTCCCAATTTAACAGTCATTTTCTCCATTCTTTTATCCCCAAAATTACAAGGTTTCCCTCCCCTAGGTGACGTGTAGTATGATTTGGGTGGAGAGACGAGTGCTATAGTCATATATGTTTAGCATGAGCTCTATAATCTTCATTAGCATATACAGGGGTGTCAACTTTAATATGCATTTCACAGGTAATGAGGCAAAGGTCCATCACCGGGCATGGGAGCCTCTCAAGGAAACAAAGAGCTACACAAGGTCTCTGTTATCTTGATTTTACTGTCTCTGCTGATGAAAAGCAGGGCTGTCCTGGCTCCCCAAGACTACCCCGTCATTTATGTATCCTGTGATAGCTGGACAAGCCTTCACTCCCCTGGGTTGCACAAGAGAGAGCAAAGCCAGTCTTAATTGCTCTTTGAGCACAGAGACTTCACCTCATTATCCAAATTCCACATTATCCACCCCGTGACTATAGTCACTCGCATCGAAATCCAAATCACACTCTCATAAAATCGATTTTGGGGGTATCCCTTACATTAGACTTCTTCTCTTCCTCCACTTCAGGATTCACCTTCAATTCTGTCCCATCAGAGATCATCCGCACCTGATGAATTAACATCCGGGTCAACATAGATTTAACACAAGCCAATATCATACAAAAAACAATGAGTACAATGACTACAATAATCACAGATTGCAATAAAGAAGCAAGCCATCCTGATAGTGAAAATCCTAATCCTTGTAATAGCTTATTCAACCATGTTGTTTCCATCCCTTTCCTCAATTTGCGGCTGGCCTTTGCCACAAGCTTTATGTGATCTAGTTGTTCGTCAAGATCTTTAGTCACATTTGGTATGTGAACACAACAGGTATCATTTACTAAGTTCAAATATCCACACACTCCATTTTCATGCAGCAATAGCAGATCTAATGCCAGTCTATTTTGCAATGTCATTTTTGATGTTGCCTGCAGCTGTTCATTTAATTTTTCCAGTCCAACCCGAGTCGCATTAGCTAATGCTTCTATTTGTCCCGTAAGGTTATACAGCATCATGCGATTCTGGAAAGCCATTATCTGGGGTGTAAAGATGGATTCCAAAGTCCATCCAACTACATTTCCTGTCGTCGGATGCTGCCGAGGGTCTCCTGCTTCCCGTTTGATCCGACCCCATAGAGGTGGCACAAGGGGTTGTTTTCGCCAGAGACGACAGAGTGTCAGCAATCCCAGTGCATGTTGGCGTCACGGGCCTTCCACTGGCAAATCGGTAGTCCATGTTCCATCACTACTAACCCAAACAGTACGTCCCATAGAAGGCAATGGTAGCTTTTTACAATTTACATGGGTATCCTTAACTGCCAAATGTGACCAGGTGTCATTGATAGGAGTGGTATATTTATGGCAAATACAACCCAGGCGAAGGGCTGGAGCTATCGAGCCCAATTTCTGAATTTCACTCTCATTGCTAGTGCAATTGTAAACTTTGGTACAATTCCAATTATAGCGTTTTGGTTTAATGGAATGAGAAACCTTAAAATCAGTATATACATCAACAAGGGTCTTTGATGGTCCAGTGGTCCCATCCCAATCAATGCACCAGTCAGTGGTCTGCATGTAATGCCAGTCACCCGTTTGGGGTTCTTCCCATATTTTGGGTAAGTGCATTCCCCAGGGAAATTTGTCACATGTGGTTTTGATTGTTGCATGGGAATATTTACCTTCCCAGCAGGTCTCTTTCTGGCCATTATACAACCAGCCGAGAGAATATATTGTAGTGTTTCCAAACTTCATCTTGCCTACGCTAGTTTTTGTCATGGCCGTAAAGGTTTGATTTAGATCAAGGGTTAAAATTCCCCAGTCCAAAGGTGAAGCAGCGGACTTGGGTAGAGGCAAACATGCTGTTATTTGGCTGGCATTATGTATGTGCCCAAAAGCACGTATCAATTGCAATACAAGGTTTGAGGAAAAACTCTATCCACAGGTAGACAACAAGAGAATACCCAAACTATATTTTACCAGCATCATGGTTAAAATTTCGGTTGCAAAACTATTATCAACACTACGAAAGCAAATCAGATTGTTACAGCCATTAACAAGCCTTAAGGACACTCCAACTCTGTGTAGAATAGGCTGTGGTCCCAGGTGCAATCTGTTGTCATCAGTGTTTCTGCGAAGTAAAACAAAAGAAAATGCTCGGTCGTACTCTGACCGGCAGAGTAAAGTTAAAAGGTAGGTACCACTCATCTGGTACTAATTTGGTGTATTTTCCCAGAACTGTCCTTTGCTTCCCAAGCATAGAGATTCTTTGGAGTTGTTAACACCATTGCCACTGTTCCAATCTGGGGCATTTTGACCATTACTGGTTGGCCCACATAAAATCCTGTAGGATATTCCCCTGGTTTAGTGTGTACTTTAGGGACAATGGTGGAGGCCGATACACAAAAAGCTTTCATCCTCGGGCATCCATCTCCACTCCACCGATTATTTAACTGATAGGTAGCATCAGACAATCGCAGGTGCCACCCATGTTCATATGTTTTAGCGAACCGTTTGACCAACCCATTTGTTCGCTCAAAAATACCATTAGCTTGGGGATAGTACGGCGTATGGAATACCCATCGAATCCCTTCTTCCTTTGCCCAGTCTTGGACTACTGTAGCTGAAAAGTGTGACCTGTTATCACTTTGAATCTCCTCAGGAAGAGGAAGTGTGCTAAACCACTCTTTCAAACATCGGACAGTGTTCTCCCCAGAGGCAGCTGCAACTGCTATAGCCATGGTTACTCCTGAAACAACTTCCACCTCCACTGGTATGGTTTGTTGTTTTGGTTTTTTTTTACCTCCTGAAAGGTAGACTGGGCCTATGTAATCAATCTGCCAAGTGTGCCACAGTGTCTTCTTATCTCAGATATGCTGGGGATGGTCTTTGTTAAGTCGTAAACGACATTGTGAACAGGCTGTCACCATTTGTTCACACAGCTTTACTGATACAGGCCATCCATGTGTGAGGCACTCCCTGGATTTGCGTTACTAACTTTGCAATATTTGATACAACAGCAGTTAAAGGTGTAGTATCGGCATTCAATCACCTATGATCAATCATAAGCTGCCACTGCCTGTTCAGCCTTTTTACCAGCCAGACAGGAGAATTATATGGGGAGAAAGTGCAAGTGATAATATCTCTTTCTTCCAAGTCTGCTACCACCCCGTCAATGCCTGACTGTACGGTCACTGGCAGCAGGTATTGTCTCACATTGGTAAGTTTTGATGGGGGCAAGGGTATAGACATCCCTAATAAATTTACACTTTTTGTCTCATCCTCTCCTGTGTTAACTCCCCCAGCAAAGCTCCAAACTGAGCCATCAGGGAGTTTCTGTGTTCTGCCAAATAATAAATCAAATCCCAATATGTTAGTATTGGCTGCATCCACCAATACCTCAGTTCAAGTCAATTTATCTCCCCCCGGGAGTCATAAAGTGATCCTTGCAGTGGGACATTCCTTTATGATCCCATCAATTCCTGTGAATTTTAGCTTATGGTGACCGGGTTTAACATTTAGGTGTTCTGCAGTCTTCTTAGTAATCACTGATATTTGGGCACCAGTATCAATAAGAAAATTTACAAAAACTCCCTGAGGTCCCACTGGTATAGCGGTACTTGGTTCATGATGTTTATTAGAGATCCACTGCTTAGCTAACACCCTCCAGGCAGGGTGGCTCACTGTCCTCCCCGGGGGCATAAGTTTTTTACGGTGTATCTTTCCTGTCAATCAAATCCCTCTGTGGCGCTGAGGGTGGGGGTTTGTCAGGGGCTATACGCCTTCCTGGTGACTGATCTCTCTTTAGCGAATCAGTTCTCCTGCTCAGCAATTTTACCAGAGCTCGGAGATCAGCAGTGGATGAGCCGTGTAACAACCGTCGAGACACTCCCATCGCCACAGCCTGTCGCCAGAGGTCATTGCACTCCTTATCAAATTTGGGTTTGATCTCTGGTTTTGGCTTAGGAGTATAGACTTGATGGGCTCGGCGAGGGGGAGGGTCGTGGGGCCTCTCAGCGGTCGAGCCAACCCAACCCATCCTGCGTCCATAATCTACCAGTTCTTGTACAAAATCGCCCCAAGTAGTTACACGAGCCTGTTCTGCCTGGTCTCTCCGTCGCGTACCACCCTGTTGCACTACATTTTGGGTGGCTTGTATGCGATCTTGCACATTTGCCACATACGTCTTTAGACTATCTGGGAGTCCATGGATAAGGGGGATTAATCTAGCTGGATCAATAGGGGCTAACATTGGGGATTTCCTTAACAAGTTCTGCTCATACATTGCCTGTATACAGGCTGCCTTTTGCACAGATGCAGTCAAGTCAGTGAACCCTGAAGTCTTTATCACACAAGGGTCTCTCCTATCTTGTGGATCAATACCACCGGCCCAGTAAGCAGCCCGTATGGTCAATGAATAATTATGATCACCCGGCATGGTGGTTAAAAATACTCCAGGACCCCAATAACCTCCTGCTTCTTCTTCACTTAACAAAACGTTATCCCCTCCTGTGAGGGATACACGCCACACGTACTCAGTCTCGGACTCCCCTGGGCGCCATGAGTATTTTTCCCGCAGTTTAGCTAAATCAGTAGGAGACCATGGGACAGTCCGCATAGTGGTACGATCGCTCCCCCCCTCATTTGTGACCTCAGTTTTAATGAGCAGCCGTACGGATACAGGCTCTGGGGTATAATCATAATTGGAGCCCTCCTCCGGTTCATCAGAGTCATCATCATCATACCAGGTATCTCCATCCCATGTTTCAGGGTTAGTATGATGAACGATTTTGCAGATCTGTGCCATGGAATCACTAGCGGTCGGCATCGATTCCAGCACAGGGCTCAACTTTTCCCGAAATGGACTTTCTATGGATTTTTCACCAACAGCCAACAATAACGTCTTAAGCAGCTCATTTTCCTTCTTTAAATTTGCAATTTCGATTAGGAGAGTATCTACTCGCGTTTCTAACTGTTCCTGCTCAAAACTTAGAGATTTCTGTAACACTTCCTTGTATGACTTTAAAGTAGCACATTCCACATCTGCAATTTGTTCAGGAGGCGGGGATTCCTTAGCCTCCTGCTGTGCACGTGATAAACAAGCTCCTAAAATTGCACAGACAATTCCTTTACCGTTACCATCTTTAACCTTCTGCTCACTCCTGCACTGTTCAATTCGCTCAATTATTTTATCTTCATCTTTCCAGAATTTCTGGGCCCACTCTAGTCCTGCTTGGGACGGTGCACACTTATAGTTTTGTAGCAGTTTATCCATGGCAAACCCTGCTCACTGCGCCAATTTTTTACTGTCGCGTTAAAAGGACTGTAGTTTCGATATTTGTCTGTCAGAGTCCCAGGACTTTCACTGATTTACTATCAGAGTCCCACCAAAGGACTTTCACTGAATCAGATTCACAAATAATCGAAATTAGTTACTTTATTGAGAGCGACAGTCGCAGATTCGAGATTGCCGTTGATAAATTCACTGACTACAATAGCACTAATTACTTAAGGTTAATATTGCTAGCAAAAATAACGATAGTACAACAACCTGGGGGTAACATTCCCCAGAGGGTGAAGGCGCAGCGCTTACCCAGAAAGGCATCCCTGCCTGGGGTGGAGGAAGAGAACGCAGCCCATGGACTGGTCTGTCAGGTATCAAGTTTCTTCTCTCCCAATTTAGCAGTCATTTTCTCCATCCTTTTATCCCCAAAATTACGAGGTTTCCCTCCCCTAGGTGACGTGTAGTATGATTTGGGTGGAGAGACGAGTGCTATAGTCATATATGTTTAGCATGAGCTCTATAATCTTCATTAGCATGTACAGGGGTGTCAACTTTAATATGCATTTCACAGGTAATGAGGCAAAGGTCCATCACCGGGCATGGGAGCCTCTCAAGGAAACAAAGAGCTACACAAGGTCTCTGTTATCTTGATTTTACTGTCTCTGCTGATGAAAAGCAGGGCTGTCCTGGCTCCCCAAGACTACCCCGTCATTTATGTATCCTGTGATAGCTGGACAAGCCTTCACTCCCCTGGGTTGCACAAGAGATAGCAAAGCCAGTCTTAATTGCTCTTTGAGCACAGAGACTTCACCTCATTATCCAAATTTCACAGCAGGTTGACACTCCCACCTAACTTGGTGTCATCTGCAAACTTACTGAGGGTGCACTCAATCCCCTCGTCCAGATCATTGATAAAGATATTAATGAGAACTGGCCCCAATACTGAGCCCTGGGGAACACCACTGGTGACTGGCCACCAACTGGATTTAACTCCATTCACCACCACTCTCTGGGCCCAGCCCTCCAGCCAGTTTTTGACCCAGCATAGAGTGCTCCCATCCAAGTCATGGGCAGCCAGTTTCTCCAGGAGGATGCTGTGGGAAACTGTATCAAAGGCCTTACTAAAGTCCAGGTAAACAACATCCACAGCCTTTCCCTCATCCACAAAGCGAGTCACCTTGTCATAGGAGATCAGGTTTGTCAAGCAGGAGCTACCTTTCATGAACCCATGCTGACGGGGCCTGATCACCTGGTTGTCCTTCATGTGCAGCATAATGGCACTCAGGATGATCTATTCCATGACCTTCCCAGGCACCGAGGTCAGACTGACAGGCCTGTAGTTCCCCAGGTCCTCCTTCTGGCCCTTCTTGTCTATGGGCGTCACATTTGCTAGATGCCAGTCAACTGGGACCTCCCCGATTAGCCAGGACTGCTGGTAAATGAGGGAAAGTGGCTTGGTGAGCACTTCTGCTAGCTCCCTCAGTACCCTCGGGTGGATCCCATCCGGCCCCATAGACTTGGGTATGTCCAGGTGTTGGAGCAGGTCCCTCACCATCTCCCTTTGGATTATGGGGGCTTCATTCTGCTCCTTGTCTATGTCTACTAGCTCAGGGGTCTGGGTACTCAGGGAACAACCGATTCTACTACTAAAGACTGAGGCAAAGGCGGCATTAAGTACCTCAGCCTTCTCCTCATCCTTTGTCACTATGTTACTGCCTTCATCCGGTAAAGGATGGAGAGTCTCCCGAGTCCTCCTTTTGTTACTAATGTATTTATAGAAACTCTTTTTATTGTTCTTAACATCCAAAGCCAGGTTAAGTTCTAGTTGGGCTTTGATCCTTCTCATTTTCTCCCTACATAGCCTCACAACATCTTTGCAGCCTTCCTGAGTGGCCTGCCCTTTTTTCCAAAGGCCATAAACTCTCCTTTTTTCCCTTTGTTGCATCCATATCTCTCTGTGCAGCCAGTCCGGTCTTTTCCCCCGACGGCTCGTTGTACAGCACATGGGGACAGCCTGCTCCTGCACTTTTAAGACTTCCTTCTTGAAAAACAACCAGCCTTCCTGGACTCTTTTGCCCTGGAGGGCTGCCTCCCAAGGGACTCTGTCAAGCAGGCTCCTGAAAAGACCAAAGTCCTCCAGAAGTCCATGGTGGCAGTTCTGCTGACCCCCCTCCTTGCTTCTCTAAGAATTGAAAACTCTGTCATTTCATGATCTCTGTGCCGAAGACGGCCTCCAACTGTCACATCCCCCACAAGTCCTTCTCTGTTTACAAACAGCAGGTCCAGCAGGGCTCTTTCCCTAGTTGGCTCCCTCACTATCTGTGTCAGGAAGTTATCCCCAACACACTTCAGGAACCTCCTAGACTGTTCCCTCTCAGCTGTATTGTGTTCCCAGCTGATATCTGGTAGGTTGAAGTCTCCCACCAGGACAAGGGCCAGTGATCTTGAGATTTCTGCCATCTGCTTGTAGAATATTTCATCTGCCTCTACATCCTGGTTGGGGGGGGTCTATAACAGACTCCCACCATGATATCAGCCTTGTTGACCCTCCCCCTGATTCTTGCCCATAAACACTCAACCCTATTGTCACCATCATTAAGCTCTTGACATTCATAACACTCCCTAACATACAGAGCCACCCCAACTCCTCTCCTTCCTTGCCTGTCCCTCCTGAAGAGTTTGTAGCCATCTAATGCAGCACTCGTCGTGCGAGTCATCCCACCACATTTACGTGATGGTGACTACATCATAGCTTTCCTGCTGCACAATGGCTTCCAGCTCCTCCTGTTTGTTGCCCATGCTGCGTGCATTAGTGTAGAAGCACTTCAGCTAGGCTACTGGTCCTGCCACCTTTTTGCTGGAAGAAGCCTTAACTTAGAGGTGGATCTGGTGTATGCTAAATTATCAAAATGATAATGAATGAGAGGTGGATCTGGTGTACGCTAAATTATCAAAAGATGATGGCCATTTTAATTCACCAAGAATACTCTCCAATCTTCAGAAATTCAACTTCTCAGTTAGGGAGTATTGCGTGTGATGACTCTTTCTCAGTCTTGCTATGATGTGTTGTTCATGCAAGGTTGCATCCACATACATTGAGATGATGCTGTCTGCTTGCATCAGCAGAGACTACTGTGTTGCCTCCTGGTAACATTTCTCTATTGACTTCGAAGATAAACTAAACCGAGACTTTAATCTCTGCAGACTATTTCTGCTATGTTTATGCCTGTATCCTTTCCTTGAATGAGGTCTTCACATTTCTGAGAGAGGAAAAATAGGAAGCTGACTTTATATAGTCTCAGAATTAATATGGCGTTCTACTTAGCCTAATATGGCCTTCATGTCGGTGGGTGTTTTATATGAAAATTGCAAGAACAGAAATGGTGTCAAAGCTTACCACATTTTAGTTAAGGTATGACATACCTAGTGCCTCTCTGTGTGGTGAAAAAAGAACAGAACTACTGATGAGAGGATCTATTCTAGTTAAGATTCAGACTGTCCGTCCTTATTGCCAAAACACATATGTCCTTTCTCAGATCTACCTTTTATCCTTCTTAGATAAGAGATAGAAGACGTGGTTAGTTTGCGCACAGTTTTTGTAAAGTTTTGAGTTTAACTTCTTTTCCTTGTCCTTTAGGAGTGTTGTTGGCCCTTGGCAGGACCTAGGCTAATGGGAACATGTATTGAGAAAAATGCATGATGTTCCTGGTCGCTTTCTGCTGGCCCATATAGCCATAGTTATCTATCCTGTTGCAGCTGTGCAAAGTCCTTGTGATCCCAGTCTTGGATCGTGTTTTAGTGATTGATTCTTCACCCAATCCTAATGTGGGAACTCTAGTCTTTGGGTCTTACTAGTGTGTTATCTCAGTGGATTGATCATGGCCTGGTGTGAGGCTATCACATTCAAGGGTCAGAATCCTCAAGATGAACTTTTAGTCTGAAGGTGGATGAGCCGGGATTGAGAACATTGCTTGAATTCTGCCTTTGTCATTAGTTTTAAGGATGGTCTTTTAAGTTTATTTCCAAAATGCTTTGGATTTTTAAAACCAGTTGAACATAGAGCAGTGTCTTTGAAACTCTTGATCTTGTTATTATGATGACTTAGTCATTCGGAGTACCTTACTTTGATGTAAAATATTACCATGGAGGAAAGTCCTGTCCCCATCCTCCTCCAAGTTTTTATTTCAATAGAAATCACCACAGATGGTAATTTATTTTCTGATAATAATGACACTAACAATTCATCTGTCTCTGCAAGCAGAATTTGAAATGTCTTTTTATAAACTATTACTGGGATCCAAAGCAGTCTTGTGGGTTCGTGAATGTTTTCTGATGAGTGTTGGAATTTAAATTTGATCTGGACAGCAGTTTTCATGAGTCCATTCCATTATGAACTTTCTTGGGGTGTTGGTGTTGAAAGGTCTTTGAAGCTGAGCAAGAAAAAGACCATTGTGTAAGGTCAGGTGTTGATTAACCAGCTTCCAGTTTCAGGAAGGTATTTTTGATAAGCAGGATTAATCCTGAAAAGTGGCTTAGCAGCTGGAACTGCTTAACTAAAACAAATACCCCTCTACTACCACCACTCCCAATACCATCATCCCACACGATGTCATTATTAAATAGACTAAAATAACTGCCAAGGAGTGAATCTAATCTGATTACAATTCAGAAGTCAAGTCAGAGTAATGTACTCCTGCAGTTTAAAATGCTGCATAACATATGTAGTGTCCTACTTAAACAGCAGCAAAACATTTTTTCTCTTAAATTCAGATACATTAAGAATTACAAAAATAAATTAAGCCTGACTGAGTTTTAGTAATCAATGCATAAAGTAATTGAGGTGCATAAATATCTTAAGAGAAACCAAGTTATGAGATAATGAATTTTGTCAGATCAGACCACTAAAAAATCCATTTCCCCCCCCCCGCCCTTATGATAGCTAATTCTTCCTTTCCATGCTTCTGTATAGATACTGTAATGCAGATTTAAGGAAAATGCTTCTCCTAAGTAGTTTTATGGCATACATACGATGTGTGAGAAGTGACAGATTTTTATTTCTTCATTTAAGAGTCTTGAAAGAAATTTTGAAGTTATCCAGTGGATTGTGTTATGTGATTCAGTGCTTTGGGAATACTTTCTTGAAACTCTTTATTCTGAGCATTCAGAATGAGTGGAGTATGGGATCTCCCATATCTCTTTCCCTATCCCTGAAGCCCATAAAAGAAAAAGAACAGGTACAATAACAAGGTTCTTGATTGTAGTACCTGTTTACTAGCCCAGTGCCTTCGTGTACTTAATCATATTGGTTTAAGTTCTTCAAAGGTGCTGTTCACTATAAACAAAGTAATTTTGGGGGTGAGTCTTGAAATATGTTTTCTCAAGTGGCTTGTGGACAGAAAGGACAGAAGTTTTCAGGCTTTGCCTTGATTCTTAAGGTTATCAGACTTTTTGTTTGGTTTTGTTTGCTGTGCCACCTTCTGAAGTTCAGGTAGTCTTGGGTAAGTGGGTAAGGTCTATTTTGGCCCCTCTTTTTTTGTAAGTTGGCCAGCTCCTTGAAGCCCTTCCATAGTATAATTTGAGAGCTGAATAGTGTGCTGCAAGGGGTATTTCTCTGTATACTTTTATCAAATTCTCCTACTCTGTGATGTTTGCTTTGTTGTTTCTCATGACAGTTCTAAGTGTACTTAAAATGCCAGTATCAAGCATCCCTGTGTGATGTTTCCTTAGAGAAAGGGAAGGTGTTGCTAGTGTGATTTCTAAATGCACTTCTGCCCACCAAGTAGTACTTGATTCAGTGCAGTTCTGAGGCACTCAAGCCTAGCGTTTGTTTCACCATGCCTTAGAACGTAACTTTCTGGATTGCTAAAAGAACTGGGCAACTGGGATGAGGGCAGTGTTTATCCATTCACAGATTGTGATATAATGATTGTGAGCATAGCTCATATTTTGCCCTGTTACGCTTGTGATATTGGCAAATTTAAATGTTAGGGTAAAACTTCTTAAAGCAAAACTGCTCTGCTGATTTCAGTCTCAAAGCTGTTAAGTCTTTTTTTAGAAATAAGCTGTCGTTTTCTGGTTTTTAAGTAGTGATATGGATTTAATATGTACAGACACAAAATGTGACAAAAATCATGACTAGCATCGCTGTTATGCATGAAGATTTCTGATCTGTTAATAAGAAATTGGCTCTCTTAAAAGAGCTAAAACCAAAACATATGGATCCCACCAGAGCAGTGTCATATGAGAAGCAGAAGATGAATATTTTTCTTCTGTCCTATAAGAATACAGTACAGCGACACCTTCATGAGCTTTTTTTTTTTTCCTGTCTGACTTTACACTACAACCAGATTTTCAATTAGCAATAGTAGGTTGCACTTATAACATACGGCAGAGTAGAGTTTTAGCACTAGTGGAGGTGTTCTTCCTAAACAACTGTGCATCAAACTACAATAAGAAAATAGAGAACGTGTGCCTGCTTTTAATTCAATATGCCTTTATACAATTTAATCTTTTCTTATTTTAGAAATTTAACTTTTTTCTAGTATTTGGCTACACAAGAGTTCTTACTAGGAGCAAAGTGACTGATCCTCTGCTACTTGGAGAACCCATGAAAATGAGACTATATCTAAGAAGTTTTGGTGTGTGACTGTGCTGCTCTTCCTCTTCAGAGTCATTTGAAATCCACCTTCAGTGTCTTTATTTTTCAGTTTCTACCTCAGATTTCATCAGTCTCTTTTCCTCGGGGAGGGAGGAAAATGAGGAGAAACTGTGAGTGCCTTCCGTTTTGGAATGCTTAAAACTCCTGAGACTTAAAGCTTGCCAGTCAGAATTGCCTCTGATCAGTAGTAGATATTTTGATTCAAAGAACATCCATCCTGATCACTTGAAGTTACATAAATACTTTTTTCCTTGGAGATACCAAAATAAAAATTTGTACTGTTAGATCTGTACTTGCTTGAACAGTGTGTGCCGCTTCAGATGAAGCAGGCAACCTCACTAGGAAGGAATGTTATTGCCCAGTCCAGTGCTACAGGGCTATAAGCTGTTAAAAGCTGCCTATGCTGAGCTGCAGTCATTATTGGTATTTATGACTCTGTCATGACACTGTTGCACCTGAATATCTCTTGAAAGCAGAAGGCACAGCTGAGTAAAACCTTCATGTGGTTCTGAAGAGTGAGAATTATGTCATTATAGAAGGAAGAGAAAGCAGTTTAAAATGCTTTGCAAAAGTAATGCTTAGCCAGTTATTGATCTTAGCATCCGGTATCTTGACTGTGGGATCAAGACATGCTTTTATATGTCTCTTTAGGTTGCCTTCAGGAAAGGTACTCTGTTCTGTAGCTGGCAAAAAATGCTTTGGGTACTGTTGGTGGTATCAAAAAATATATTTTTTTTTTCTGGGTTCTACTCCCTCTTGGCCTTAAAGGAAAGGCATTTTTTTTTTGCATCTGACCAGTGTGAGAAGTGGTACATTCCTTTTACAAGGCTAGATGGCTTCATGAAAATGATGAGCTAAGCAATTGCACCTGCCCCAGCACTGCAAGATAACACACTGAAACTGTTGTGACATCATCCTAATGTCTCACAGCAAGTCTGCTTTCTGAAAAATCTAGAAAGAGGTCGTGATGTTGCTTCCTAGGAGCCATCATGGCCTAGATCAGACACCAGCACGTAGCCTCATAAGTAGGAGATGCCATTTTTCAGCATTACTCTATAAAGAGTAATAAACGTTCTTTAATACCTAGCTGTGTGGCACCTTGTCCTCTCAGGTAGGATGCTACTCTAACATCATGGCACCCATGTCAAGTTCTATGGATATTTTACTGATCAGGATAAGAGACTATGCATTACTTGATACAGTGATACACTTCATACATTTTCTATATTCTAGCCTTTTTCTTAGCTCACCTGGACTTCTGGGTGAGCTACAAAAACCTCGTTGCTATCACATATGCACCCGATGTCATACAAGCCCTGATTAAGGGGAATATGGCTATTTTCAAATGATGTCACACTCTAGTTCTTAAAAGCACTACAGTAGCCTTAAAATAATTGAAATCTGTTTAATACAGGTATGTGTCCTTTCGCTCTGTCTGTAACCCATTAACATTCGGAACTAGTATTAATCTTGCATCAATTGAAAACTTATTGAGGACTTGTTTTCTTGTTCCTTCTTTTTCTTGTACTATATGTTCTTGTCAACTCTACTTCCAGGTTGACTGAGATAGGAAGCAAGACAGTGATCTCTTTTGATGGCTGAAGCATATGGCTGACAGAACTTACCACAGAATCTATGAAGACTAAAGAGTGTCTTACTTGGCTCCTAGACTATCTGCCTGTAATCTTGGTGTTACAGCAAGAACTCCATCCAGACCTATATTACTGTCTTTGACAGTGTAGCTGCTGTTAAACACCCTGGATTCCATAAATATCTTTGTGCAGTCAGAAAAATTTTTCTCAAAGTAAGACCTTTGACTCTGTTCACAAACAGAGAAGGACTAGTGGGAGATATGGTGGTCGGAGGCCGTCTTGGGTTTAGTGATCATGAAATGGTCAAGTTTTCAATTGGTAGTGATGTAAGGAGGGGGGTTAGCAAAACCTCCACCTTGGACTTCCGGAGGGCGGACTTTGGCCTGTTCAGGACACTGGTTGAGAGAGTCCCTTGGGAGACAGTCCTGAAGGGCAAAGGGGTCCAGGAAGGCTGGACGCCCTTCAAGAAGGAAACCTTAAAGGCCCAGGAGCAGGCTGTGCCCAAGTGTCGCAAGTCTAAAGGGCGGGGAAAATGGCCAGCCTGGATGAATAAGGAACTTCTGATGGGACTTAGGAATAAAAGGAGGGTTTACCACCTTTGGAAGAAGGGACAGGCAACTCAGGAGGAGTACAGAGATCTCATTAGGTTATACAGAGAGAAAATTAGGAAGGCAAAAGCCCAGCTGGAGCTCAACTTGGCCACTAACATTAAGGACAACAAAAAAAGCTTTTATAAATACATCAACAGAAAGAGAGCCGGGGGAATCTCCATCCCTTACTGGATGCGGGGGGGAAAGTTGCAACCAAGGACGAGGAGAAGGCTGAGATACTTAATGCCTTCTTTGCCTCCGTCTTCAATAGTCACACCAGCTATCCCCAGGGTGCTCAGCCTCCTGAGCTGGAAGATAAGGATGGAGAGCAGAACAACCCACCCATAATCCAGGAAGAAGTAGTCAATGATCTGCTTCTGCACCTAGACGCACATAAGTCTATGGGGCCGGATGGGATTCACCCCAGAGTACTCAGGGAGCTGGCGGGAGAGCTCACCAAGCCCCTCTCCATCATTTATCAACAATCTTGGTCAACAGGACAGGTACCAGATGACTGGAGGGTGGCTAATGTGATGCCCATCTACAAGAAGGGTCGGAAGGAGGATCCGGGGAACTACAGGCCTGTCAGCCTGACCTCGGTACCAGGGAAGATCATGGAGAGGATCATCTTGAGTGAGCTCTCACGGCAAGTGCAGGGCAGCCAAGGGATCAGGGCCAGCCAGCATGGGTTTAGGAAAGGGAGGTCCTGCTTAACCAACCTGAGTTTCGATTCTGGGAGAAGCAAGGAGGGGGGTCAGCAGAACTGCTACTTTGGACTTCCGGAGGGCAGACTTTGGGCTTTTCAGGAGCCTGGTTGACAAAGTCCCCTGGGAGGCAGTCCTCCAGGGCAAAGGAGCCCAGGAAGCCTGGATGATTTTCAAGAAGGAAGTCTTAAAGGCGCAGGAGCAGGCTGTCCCCATGTGCCAGAAGACAAGCCGTCGGGGAAAAAGACCGGCCTGGCTAAACATGGACCTAGTGTTGCAACTTAGGGAAAAAAAGAGGATCTATGGCCTCTGGAAGGAAGGGCAGGCCACTCAAGAGGACTACAAAGAGGTAGTGAAGCTATGTAGGGAAAAAATCAGGAGGGCCAAAGCCCAGCTAGAACTAAACCTGGCTTCTGTTGTCAAGGACAACAAAAAAAGTTTCTATAAATATATTAGCAATAAGAAGAGGACTAAGGATTATCTCTGTCCTCTAGTAGATGGGGCCGGCAACATAGTGACCAAGGATGAGGAAAAGGCTGAGGTACTTAATGCCGTCTTTGCCTCAGTCTTCAGCAGTAGGACCAGTTGTTCCCTGAGTACTCAGACCCCTGAGCTAGAAGACAGGGATGGGGAGCAGAATGAAGCCCCTGTAATCCAAAGGGAAACGGTGAGGGACCTGCTTCAGCACCTGGAGGTGCACAAATCTATGGGGTCGGATGGGATTCATCCAGGGGTACTGAATGAGCTGGCGGAAGTGCTCGCCAGGCCACTTTGCATCATTTATGAGCAGTCCTGGACAACCAGGGAGGTCCCAGCTGACTGGAGGTTGGCAAATGTGACACCCATCCACAAGAAGGGCCGGAAGGAGGATCCAGGGAACTACAGGCCAGTCAGTCTGACCTCAGTGCCTGGGAAGGTCGTGGAACAGATCATCCTGAGTGCCATCACATGGCACATGAAGGACAAACAGGTGATCAGGCCCAGTCAGCATGGGTTTGTGAAAGGCAGGTCATGCCTGTCAAACCTGATCTCCTTCTATGATAAGGTGACCCACTTAGTGGATGAGGGAAAGGCTGTGGATGTTGTCTACCTGGATTTTTGCAAAGCTTTTGACACCGTTTCCCACAGCATTCTCCTGGAGAAACTGGCTGCTCATGGCCTGGACAGGTGTACTCTTCGCTGGGTAAAAAACTGGCTGGACGGCCGTGCCCAGAGAGTGGTGGTAAATGGAGTTAGATCCAGTTGGTGTCCGGTCACAAGTGGTGTCCCCCAGGGCTCGGTGCTGGGGCCGGTTCTCTTTAATATCTTTATCAATGATCTGGATGAAGGGATCGAATGCACCCTCAGTAAGTTTGCAGATGACACTAAACTGGGTGGGAGTGTTGATCTGCTTGAGGGTAGGTTGGCTCTGCAGAGGGATCTAGACGGGCTGGACCGATGGGCTGAGGCCAATGGTATGAGGTTCAACAAGGCCAAGTGCCGGGTCCTGCACTTGGGTCACAACAACCCCATGCAGCGCTACAGGATTGGGGCAGAGTGGCTGGAAAGCTGCCCAGCAGAAAAGGACCTGGGGGTGGTGGTTGACAGCCGGCTGAATATGAGCCAGCAGTGTGCCCAGGGGGCCAAGAAGGCCAACAGCATCCTGGCCTGTGTCAGGAACAGTGTGGTGAGCGGGACTAGGGAAGTGATCATCCCCCTGTACTCGGCACTGGTGAGGCCCCACCTCGAGTACTGCGTTCAGTTTTGGGCCCCTCGCTACGAGAAGGACATTGAGGTGCTGGAGCGTGTCCAGAGAAAGGCTACAAAGCTGGTGAGGGGTCTGGAGGACAAACCTTATGAGGAACGACTGAGGGAGCTGGGGTTGTTTAGCCTGGAGAAGAGGAGGCTGAGGGGAGACCTTATCACCCTCTACAACTACCTGAAAGGAGGTTGCAGAGAGATGGGGGCTGACCTCTTCTCCCTGGTGACAAGTGATAGGACAAGAGGAAACGGGTTCAAGTTATGTCAGGGGAGGTTTAGATTGGATATTAGGAAACATTTTTTCACTGAAAGGGTTATTAAACATTGGAATAGGCTGCCCAGGGAGGTGGTGGATTCACCATCCCTGGAGGTGTTTAAAAAAAGGGTAGATGGGGCACTTAGGGACATGGTTTAGAAGTGGTTTTTGTCAGGGTAGGTTAATGGTTGGACTTGATGGTCTCAAAGGTCCCTTCCAACCTCAGCAATTCTATGTTTCTATTCTACGATCTCTTTCTATGACCATGTGACCCGCCTTCTGGATGCGGGGAAGGCTGTGGACGTTGTCTATCTGGACTTTGGTAAGGCCTTTGACACCGTCCCCCACAGCATTCTCCTGGAGAAGCTGGTGAATCATGGCATAGACAAGTGTACTCTTCGCTGGGTTAAAAACTGGCTGGATGGCCGTGCCCAGCGAGTTGGGATTAATGGGGTGAAATCCTCTTGGCGGCCGGTCACCAGTGGTGTCCCTCAGGGCTCGGTTTTGGGGCCAGTTTTGTTCAATATCTTTATCAATGATCTGGATGAGGGGATTGAGTGCACCCTCAGTAAGTTTGCAGATGACACCAAACTAGGTGGGAGTGTCGATCTGCTTGAGGGTAGGAAGGCTCTACAGAGGGACCTGGACAGGCTGGATCGATGGGCCAAGGCCAGCTGTGTGAGGTTTAATAAGGCCAAGTGCCAGGTCCTGCATTTTGGTCACAACAACCCCAAGCAATGCTACAGGCTTGGGGCAGAGTGGCTGGAAAGCTGCCCAGCAGAAAAGGACCTGGGGGTGCTGGTGGACGGCCAGCTTGACATGAGCCAGCAGTGTGCCCAGGGGGCCAAGAAGGCCAACAGCATTCTGGCTTGTATCAGGAATAGCGTGGCCAGCAGGAGCAGGGAAGTGATGGTGCCTCTGTCCTCAGCACTGGTGAGGCCTCACCTCGAGTGCTGTGTTCAGGTCTGGGCCCCTCTGTACAGGAGGGACATTGAGGTGCTGGAGCGTGTCCAGAGGAGAGCTACCAGGCTGGTGAGGGGTCTGGAGACCAGGTCATATGAGGAGAGGCTGAGGGAGCTGGGCATGTTTAGCTTGGAGAAGAGGAGGCTGAGGGGAGACCTCATTGCTCTCTACAACTACCTGAAAGGAGGGTGGAGATAGGTGGGTGGTGGCCTCTTCTCCCAGGTGAATAATGACAGGACCAGAGGAAATGGTCTGAAGCTGCAGCAGGGGAGGTTTAGGTTAGATGTTAGGAAGAATTACTTTACTGAAAGAGTGGTCAGGCGCTGGAACAGCCTGCCCAGGGAGGGGGTTGAGTCACCATCCCTAGAGGTGTTTAAGAAACGTCTAGATGTGGCACTTCAGGGCATGCTCTAGTGGCAGAGATTGTAGGTTGTTTGGTTGGACTCGATGATCTCAAAGGTCCTTTCCAACCATGAAGATTCTGTGATTCTATGGTGTAGTATTTAAAAAATGCCCGATTATCAGATTCTGTGCTGCTTCTCAAGCTCAAATGGTTAGTGTTTGTTTACCACTAAGTCCATCTTTGTGTTATCTGCTTGTTACCTCTCAATATGGTGATAATTGGTTTTGCTTTTTGTTCTTAATATTTCTCCTTTTTCTTGCTTCTTTAATTCTTTTTCATTTGGCAGAGATGTGACTTTCACTATGAATCCCTTGGAATCTCTGTTGCAAGTCTGTGGACTTACTGTGCACTTTCTATGAAGAATAGTCCTTCTGTTCTTATTTGGCTAAAGGAATGGATTTAAGCTTTTTCATACCAGAGCATCCCATGGGATAGTCCATAAAGAAAAAACAGTGCTGAAGTTTCACCTTAATATGCCCTTGACTTTTAACTAAACCAACTGGCTAATCTGCTGATTTCTGACACAATGAGCTTCATAGTAGCTGTATCTCTGCTTGGTTAAATTGAAGCTGTTGCTTTGTCTCTTTTGTGATCATAGCTACGCATTCTAAAGGATTAATGTTTTTTCCTTTACACTTAATATTTTTGTATTAGAATTTATACTAATAGCGACTAATGTACCATATTCTAATCAGACTTTGGTTGGAACTCTGATTTCCTTCACCCCCCACCCCAAGAAGATGCTGCTGGCTGGTACAGAAGGAGTAACTGTTGTATTCTCAGTTGCCGAGGCAAGCAGCTCTGGTGCCGGCAGGATCCGAAGCGGAGCGCTCTAGTGCAGTGCACAGGGGGGTTTCCCGAACCTGGAAAATCTCAGGGGGAGCTGAGAGCGCCGCCAGGAGCCCGCAGCTTGCACGACAGCAGCTTACGAGACCTGGATGGGGTCAGGAGCAATGGCAACCAAGTCCCTCCACACATATAAAAGTAGGCCCTGAGGAATGCTGTCGACCAGGGCATGGTGTGGCAGCAGGGGTGTGGTGCAGCAGTTTGCACGGAAGGGTGCTGAAACGCTGCCAGCTCAACCAGGGAGTCATGGTATCCACCTGGCAGAAAGGCATAACCTCTCTAAGCTCTGCACCCACCACGACTGACGTAGCTTCCCAGACAGAGCTCCGGTGGGAACATGCTGACACCCAGGTGTCAGCCTGCAGGGTGACCCTACTCTTATGCCAGTATCGGACAGCAGCAGTGAGCACGCCTATGGGAGGTGCGCCCAGGTAGAAGAACTCCTCCACTTAGTGACAGAGCTCTGGGAGGAAGTGACTAGCTTGAGGAGTATCAGGGAGTCCGAGAGAGAGAGACTACAGGAATTGCACCCTACCTTTGCTGGGATAGGCCCAACAGGCAGACAGGATACATGATACGGAGGATTCCCTATCCTCTCTCCACCTGGCAGAATGCGGTGACTTAAGGGATAGGGGGCAATGGCGACAAGTTCCTGCCTGATGCAGCAGGTGCGTCTCCTCCGTGACTACCCAACCTTCCCAAGTACTACATATGAGGCTCTGCAAGTGGAACTGAACAATGGCGAGGACGATGGTTCATCTAGGTAAGAGGTGTCGCCAAGGTTAAGTCGGCCTACGCCCTGCATGAAAAGCGCTTTCATAAAGAAAAGAAGACGGGTCACTGTCATAGGAGACTCTTCTGAGGGGAACAGAGGGCCGGATATGCCGACCAGACCCACTTCTTAGGGAAGTCTGCTGCCTCCCTGGGACCCAGGTTAAAGACGTGAAGAGAAAGCTTCCTACCCTGGTACAGCCCTCGGATTGTTGTCCATTATTGATTTTTCAGGTAGGCAGCAATGAAGTTGCAAGAAGTCATCCAAGGGCAATCAAGAGAGACTCCTGGGCCTTGGGACAACTGGTTAAGGGATCAGGAGCACAAGTAGCGTTCTCCTCTATCCTTCCAGTTGCAGGGAATGATGAGGGAAGGAACAGGAAGAGCCAGCAGATCAATACCTGGCTCCGAGCCTGGTGTCACCAGCAGAATTTTGGGGATTTTGATCATGGGTCAGTCTACATGCCACCAGGCCTGCTGGCGACTGATGAGGTACACCCCTCTCAAAGGGGGAATAGGATCTTTGCATGGGAGTTAGCAGGGCTCATTGAAAGAACTTTAAACTGGATTTGAAAGGGGAAAGGGATAACACCAGACTCGCCAGAGATAAGCCTGGGGGCGGCACACCGATGTTTCAGGGACGGTGTGCTAGCAAGAGCCTTTGGTCTGCCATCTCAGGGGAGGTAGGGGATGGAGATCTACACAGTGGCAGACACAAGGGCTGTTGATGTGTTAGAAACTGCAGAAGCATCTGAGAATGGTCACGTAGGTGTGGGAAAGTAATGGAAGATCGGTGAGGAGGATTGTAAATATGCTCAAGTGACTTGCACCTGGGGTGCTGGGAAACACATATATCACACTAATTGTTGTTCAGTCTTGGGTGCTTGCAAGTAGAACATCTGCACTTAGATGACATAAGTCTGCGATGGACTCAGGGACACCTTATCTAGCCGCTTGAGAATCCTGGCCTGTTGTTGAAGAAGATCAAAGCACAGTGGGAAAACTAGGCCTGCTTGAACCCTTGAAATACCGGCAAGAACGGAGTCTGTGCACTCTCACTCTCTTGCTAACA
Organism: Rissa tridactyla; assembly: GCF_028500815.1. Lineage (NCBI taxonomy): Eukaryota > Metazoa > Chordata > Aves > Charadriiformes > Laridae > Rissa > Rissa tridactyla. The sequence goes on from NC_071496.1 coordinate 8,123,483, forward strand.
AGGCCTCTCTTGCTAATAAGGACTCTCGCTCCACGGTGCCTGTGTCCACTGCTTGCATGCCTCTGCTCGGGTGCTGCTTTGGAGATTCCCTGATCCATGCGGTATCAAGATTAAACTTGTTCCTTGCCTTTCATCTGTGGTTTTGTGGTTGTTCCTGCATCCTGCCTGCATCGGCTCACACAGTAGGCATTAGGGCTTCTCCCCCAAAGAAGGTGGTGGGATCAGTAGCCCAACTGAAGTGCATCTACACCAACACATGCAGCGTGGGCAACAAACAGGAGGAGCTTGAAGCCATTGTGCAGCAGGAAAACTATGATATAGTTGCCATCACAGAAACATGGTGGGATGACTCTCACAACTGGAGTTCTGCAATGGACGGCTATAAACTCTTCAGAAAGGGACAGGCAAGGAAGGAGAGGTGGTGGGGTAGCCCTGTGTGTTAGGGAGTGTTTTGGCTGTCTAGAGCTTGACAATGGTGATGAAAGGGTCAAGTGTTTATGGGCAAGAATCAGGGGAAGGGTCAACGAGGCAGATATCATGGTGGGAGTCTGTTTATAGACCACCCAACCAGGATGAAGAGGCAGATGAAATATTCATAGAATCACAGAATGGCTAGAGTTGGAAGGGACCCTGAAGAACATCTAGCGCAAACGCCCCTGCCCTGGGCAGGGACACCCTCCCACCAGACCAGGTTGCTCAAAGCCCCATCCAACCTGGCCTTGAACGCCTCCAGGGATGGGGCATCCACAGCTTCTCTGGGCAACCTGGGCCAGTGTCTCACCACCCTCACAGGAAAGAATTTCTTCCTAATATCTAATCTAAATCTCCCCTCTTTCAGTTTAAAACCGTTACCCCTCATCCTATCGCTACATTCCCTGACAAAGTCCCTCCCCAGCTTTCCTTTAGGTACTGGAAGGCTGCTATAAGGTCTCCCCGGAGCCTTCTCTTCTCCAGGCTGAACAACCCCAACTCTCTCAGCCTGTCCTCATAGGAGAGAGGTGCTCCAGCCCCCTGATTATTTTGTGGCCTTCCTCTGGACTTGCTCCAACAGGAGCAGCTGGGAGAAGTCTCACAATCGCTAGCCCTTGTTCTCATGAGGGACTTCAACTCACCAGATGTCTGCTAGAAATATGATACAGTGGAGAGGAAACAGTCTACGAGGTTCCTGGACACAGCCGGTGAGGGAGCTAACTACGGAAGGTGCCTTGCTGGACCTCTTGTTTGCAAACAGAGAAGGACTTGTGGGGGATGTGATGGTTGGAGGCCACCTTGGGCACAGAGATCATGAAATTATAGTTTTTAATTCTTGGAGAAATAAGAAGGGGTATCAGCAGAACTGCTACCTTGGAATTCCGGAGGGCAGGCTTTGGCCTGTTTAGGAGCCTGGTTGACAGAGTCCCTTGGGAGGCAGTCCTGAAGGGCACAGGAGTCCAGGAAGGCTGGACATTCTTCAAGAAGGAAGTCTTAAAGGCACAGGAGCAGGCCGTCCCCGTGTGCTGAGAGGCGAGCTGGCGGGGAACGAGACCAGCCTGGCTGAACAGAGAGATTATTCTGGAACTCAGGAAACACCAAAAAAAAAAAAAGAGAGAGAGAGATTATGACCTTTGGAAGAAGGGACAGGCAACTCAGGAGGACTACAAGGATATTGGGAGGTTATGCAGGGAGAAAATTAGAAGGGCCAAAGCCCAACTAGAACTTAATCGGCTACTGCCGTAAAAGATAATAAAGTTTCTATAAATGCATTAGCAACAAAAGGAGGGCTAAGGAGAATCTCCATCCTTTATTGGATGCTGTCCTGGTTTGAGGTAAAACAGAACCAACTTTTTGTTTTGTAGTTTTATTTCTTAGCTAGGCCTTTTCTAACTCTCTGAAATTAACAGCATGTTGTGTCTAAAACGGTTTGTTCAGAGTGATAAGACGGTTTGTGCCAAGGAATGGTACGCAGAGAGGCTCTTGCTTAGACTTATTGCTATAACAACCAAGGTCAGCTAATTTCGTTATTTGCCCCGTTGGAGAGTCGGAAGTGGAAAAGCATCCCACCTGCAGGGAGGAGTGGACAGGACAGGTGACCCAAAACTGACCAACAGGGTATTCCATCCCATCTGCCCCATGCCCCGTGCTCAGTCAAAGGGGATCAAACGGCCAACCTTCTTCCTTCAGTGGCTGACGTCCGAGGAGGACCCTGTCTGTTCATCTGCCTTTGATCCCGATTGGTGTGTTCCTGACTCCATCTGTGGAATCCAGTTCCCACCTGTCGCTGAGTCCAGCCTGGGACTTCCGCAGTGCTTGCCAGTGATGTCATCCTGGGAGCTTAATACAGTTTTGTATATACTGTATCTATTTCATTATTTTCCTTTTTATCTTATTCTCAATATTTCATTAAAGTAGTTTAGTTTCTTCTAAACTCATAAATCTCTCTTTATATCTCCTCCTTCTCTCCGTGCACGAGAGGCTGGGGGAGAGCATCTGTTGCCAGCCATTGGCCAATTTGACAGATGCAGACAGATGCAGAGGGAAACATGGTGACCAAGGATGAGGAAAAGGCTGAGGTACTTAATGCCGCCTTTGCCTCAGTCTTTAATAGTAAGACCAGTTGTTCTCAGGGTACCCAGCCCCCTGAGCTGGAAGACAGAGACAGGGAGCAGAATAAAAGCCCCATAATCCAAAGGGAAATGGTTAGCGACCTGCTACACCATGTAGGTGCACACAAGTCTATGGGGGCCAGATGGGATCCACCCAAGGGTACTGAGGGAGCTGGCGGAAGCACTCACCAAGCCACTTCCCATCATTTACCAGCAGTCCTGGCTAACCAGGGAGGTCCCAGTTGACTGCAGGTTAGCAAATTTGACACTCATCTACAAGAAGGGTCGGAAGGAGGATCTGGGGAACTACAGGCCTGTCAGTCTGACCTCAGTGCCTGGGAAGGTCATGGAACAGAACATCTGTAGTGCAATCGCGTGGCACATGCACAACAACCAGGTGATCAGGCCCAGTCAGCCTGGGTTCATGAAAGGTAGGTCCTGCTTGACTAACCTGATCTCCTTCTATGACAAGGTGACTTGCTTGGTGGATGAGGGAAAGGCTGTGGATGTTGTTTACCTGGACTTTAGTAAGGCCTTTGACATGGTTTCCCACAGCATCCACTGGCTGCTCGTGGCTTGGACTGGTGTACTCTTTCCTGGATAAAAACTGGCTGGAGGGCTGGGCCCAGAGAGTGGTGGTGAATGGAGTTAAATCCAGTTGGCGGCTGGTCACGAGTGGTGTTCCCCAGGGCTCAGTATTGGGGCCGATTCTGTTTAATGATCTGGATGAGGGGATTGAGTGCACCCTCAGTTAGTTTGCTGATGACACCAAGATAAGTGGGAGTGTAGACCTGCTTGAGGGTAGGTTGGCTCTGCAGAGGGATCTGGACAGGCTGGATTGATGGGCAGAGGCCAACGGTGTGAGGTTCAACAAGGCCAAGTCTCAGGTCCTGCACTTGAGTCACAAGAACCCCATGCAGCGCTACAGGTTTGGGGAAGAGTGGCTGGAAAGCTGCCCTGCAGAAAAGGACCTGGGGGTGTTGGTCAACAGCTGGATGAATATGAGCCGGCAGTGTTCACAGAATCACAGAATGATAGGGGTTGGAAGGGACCTCTGGAGATCATCTAGTCCAAGTTCCCTGCCAGAGCAGGTTCACCTAGAACAGGCTGGACAGGAACGCGTCCAGGCGGGTTTTGAATGTCTCCAGAGACGGAGACTCCACCACCTCTCCACGCAGCCTGTTCCAGTGCTCTGCTACCCTCAAAGTAAAGAAGTTCCTCCTCATGTTTAGGTGGAACTTCCTGTGTTCAACTTGGTGCCTGTTACCTCTTGTCCTGTCGCTGGGAACCACTGAAAAGAGCCTGGCCCCATCCTCCTGACACCCACCCTTTAAGTATTCATAAGCATTGATAAGATTCCCCCCTCAGCCGTCTTTTTTCCAGACTGAAGAGACACAAATCCCTCAGCCTTTCCTCATGAGAGAGATGTTCTAGTCCCTTCATCATCTTTATAGCCCTTTGCTGCACCCTCTCCAGTAGTTCCCTGTCCTCCTTGAACCAGGGAGCCCAGAGCTGCTCTCCAGCAGGTCAGCCCCTAACCAGTACCAGTGTGTGGGGCTACGTGCAGCACCCTACAGTTGCCCTTGTTGAATTTCATAAGGTTTCTCTCTGCCCAACTCTCCAGCCTGTCCAGGTCTCACTGAATGGCGGCACAGCCATCTGATGTGTCAGCCACCCCTCCCAGCTTTGTGTCATCAGCAAACTTGCTGAGGGTGCCCTCTATCCCCTCATCCAGGTCATTGGTGAATATATTGAAGAGGACTGGACCCAGTACTGACCCCTGGGGGACACCACTCGTCACTGACCTCCAACTAGACTCTGTGCCCCTAATCACGACCCTCTGAGCTCTGTCTTTCAGCCAGTTTTCAATCCCCCCCACTGTCCATTCATCTAGCCCACTCTTCCTAAGCTTCCCTATGAGGATGCTGTGGGAGATGGTGTCAAAAGCCTTGCTGAAGTCAAGGTAGACAACATCCACTGCCCTCCCCTCATCTATCCATCCAGTCATGCCATCATAGAAGGCTATCAGATTAGTCAGACATGATTTCCCCTTGGTGAATCCATGTTGCCTACTTCTGATAGCTTTCTTTTCCTCCACATGCCTTGAGATGATGCCCAGAATGAGCTGTTCCATCATCTTCCCAGGGATGGAGGTGAGGCTGACTGGCCTGTAGTTCCCTGGGTCCTCCTTCTTGCCCTTTTTGAAGGCTGGAGTGACATTGGCACCAGTCCTCAGGCACCTCGCCTGTTCTCCAGGACCTTTCAAAGATGATGGAGAGCAGCCCAGCAATGACTTCTGCCAGCTCCCTCCGCACTCTCAGGTGCATCCCATCAGAACCCATGGACTTGTGGATGTCTAATTGACTTAATTGATCTATCACTTGATCCTCCTCAACCAAGGGGAAGTCTTCCTTTATCCAGACTTTCCCTGTTACCTCCAAAGTCTGTGACTCCTGAGGGCTGGGCTGAGCAGTAAAGACCAAAGCAAAGAAGGCATTCAGTAACTCTGCCTTCTCCGCATCCTCCATCACCGTGGCTCCTGTCTCATTCAACAGCGGGACCACGTTTTCTCTAGATTTCCTTTTGCCTCTGAGATACTTGAAGAAACCCTTCCTGTTGAGCTTGACATCCCTGGCCAGGTTTAATTCCAAGGAGGCCTTGGCTTTCCTTGTTTCATCCCTGCATGCCCTGGTGGCATTCTTGTAATCCTCCCAAGGGGTCAGTCCCTTCTTCCACTTACTGTAAACTTCCTTCTTCCACTTGAGCTTTTTCAGAAGCTCCCTGCTCAACCATGCAGGTCTCCTGCGTCCCTTGGCCGATTTCTTGCTCTTAGGGATGCACCGATCCTGAGCTTGGAGGAAGTGGTCTTTGAATACCAACCAGCTCTCTTGAGCCCCTTTGCCTTCCAGAGCCCTAGCCCGTGGGATCTCTCCAAGCAGTTTCTTGAAGATGTCCAAGTTAGCCCTCCTGAAGTCCAAGGTTGTGATTTTACTTCTTGTTGTTTTGTGCATAGTACCCATGATCCTGAACTGTATCTTCTCTTGATCACTACAGCCAAGGCTGCCCCCAACCCTCATGTCCTCCACCAGTCCCTCTGTGTTTGTCAGTACCAGGTCCAGTAGTACACATCTCCTTGTTGGCTCCTGTACCACCTGTGTCAAAAAGTTATCATCAATGCACTGGAGGAGCCTCCTGGCCTGTGCATGCCTGGCTGTGTGGTCTTCCCAGCAGATATTGGGGTGATTGAAGTCCCCCATGAGAACCAAGGCCTGTGACTTTGAGGCTACCTTCAGCTGTCTGTAGAAAGCCTCATCAGCTTCCCCATCCTGATCAGGTGGCCTGTAAGAAACACCCACAACAGTGTCTCCCATATTAGCCTGCCCCTTAATCCTTACCCATAAGCTCTCGACCCTCTCTTCATCTGCCCCTAGTGAGAGCTCGATGCATTCCAGGTGCTCTCTCACATAGAGAGCAACTCCACCACCTCGCCTCGCTGGCCTGTCTTTCCTGAAAAGGACATAGCCATCCATGACAGCATTCCAGTCATGTGAGCTGTCCCACCATGTCTCTGTAATTGCAATGAGATCGTGGCCCTGCGACCGCACACAGATCTCCAGCTCTTCCTGCTTATTCCCCATGCTGCGTGCATTGGTGTATAAGCGTTTCAGAGAGGGAGTTGTGTGTGTAGTTTTCACCCTTGAGGGTTTCCAGGTGGCCAGGAAGGCCAACAGCATCCTGGCTTGTATCAGGAATAGTATGGCCAGCAGGACTAGGGATGTGATTGTCCCCCTGTACTCGTTATTGGTGAGGCCGCACCTCGAATACTATGTTCATTTTTGGGCTCCTCACTACAAGAAAGACATTGAGGTGCTGGAGCGTGTCCAGAGAAGAGCAATGAAGCTGCTGAAGCGTCTTATGAGGAGTGGCTGAGGGAACTGGGGTTGTTTAGTTTGGAGAAAAGGAGACTCAGGGGAGACCTTATTGCTCTCTACAACTACCTAAAAGGAGGTTATAGTGAGATTGGTGTCAGTCTCTTCTCCCAAGTAACAGGCGAGAATCATAGAACCATAGGGTTGGAAGGGACCTCTGGAGATCATCTAGTCCAACCCCCCTGCCAGAGCAGGGTCACCTAGAGCAGGTTGCACAGGAACGTGTCCAGGCGGGTTTTGAATGTCTCCAGAGATGGAGACTCCACCACCTCTCTGGGCAGCCTGTTCCAGTGCTCTGCCACCCTCAAAGTAAAGAAGTTCCTCCTCACGTTTAGGTGGAACTTCCTATGCTCAAGTTTGTGCCCATGACCTCTTGTCCTGTCCCTGGGCACCACTGAAAAGAGATTGGCCTCATCCTCCTGACACCCACCCTTTCAGTATTTATGAGTGTTGATAAGGTCCCCCCTCAGTCGTCCTTTTTCCAGACTGAAGAGACCCAAATCCCTCAGCCTTTCTTCATAAGAGAGGTGTTCCAGTCCCCTAGTCATCTTGGTAGCCTCTTGAAGAGGTCCAACTTAGCCCCCCTGAAGTCCAAGGTTGTAATTTTACTTCTTGTTGTTTTGTGCATAGTACCCATGATCCTGAACTCTATCTTTTCATGATCACTACAACCTAGAGAAGACCAAGAGGAAATGGCCTCAAGTTGCGCCAGGGGGGTTTAGGATTTCTTCATGGAAAGGATTGTCAAGCACTGGAACAGGCTGCTCGGGGGAGTGGTTATCACCATCCCTGGAGTTGTTTAAAAGACGCTTGGGGACATGGTTTAGCAGTAGACTTGACAGGGTTATGTTAACAGTTAGACTTGATGATCTTAAAGGTCCTTTACAACCAAAATGGTTCTATGATTTTCTGATTTTGCATCTAACTTTTTCTGCTAATGAGAATGCTTTCATTGTGGCTTGCAAGGGCCTTAAATAATGTGGAAATTAAAGGAAAACTCTTTTGACTTCCTTCCTGGACAGACACAACGTTACTTCTTAGTAATTGCTTATGGAGGACTGGATTTCTTGAAGATGTGCATACTTGTCAGTGGATTATAGTTATGTAAAGAAATCATAATTGAACATATTAAATTTGTGTAATGGTAGATGCAGAGATTTTGCTTTGAATTTGGAGAGTATTTCAGGCAGACCTAAGACTGATCAAGAGTTCAAGTGAGAACTTCTTTCTTTAGGTTATTCTCCACCTGACTGTTGTTATTGACATCTTCAAAACTTTAAACAAAATGACAACATTACTTGATTTGACTTGCCAAGTAATGATAACAGTAATATTTTTCACATCTCATAACCAAGTTCTTTATTTGAGAGAGGTTTGTCCTCTCATCTAGTATTCAGTGTTTTTGTTTAAAATAATAAATCCATTCTCCCAGAAAAGTTGTTGGCCCTTGAAATGCAGTGCTGTGGAAGTGGAGCGACTTTTATTTTCCATTGTTTAGAAGGTGGTGGGTATTTAAAACCTACAGTGTAGGTGAAGTTATAAAATTGTTTCAAATATATATGCCTAGGGTGGATTCCTGGTTTATAAAGTTACTTAATTCTATGTAAAAGCTATGTTTGTAAATCAATACATTTATAGTTACAGAGCATAAAAATAATGCTGAGACAGGCTGAGAGAGTTGGGGTTGTTCAGCCTGGAGAAGAGAAGGCTCCGGGGAGACCTTATAGCAGCCTTCCAGTACCTGAAGGGGGCCTACAGGAAGGATGGGGAGGGACTTTGTAAAACGGCATGTAGTGATAGGACAAAGGGTGATGGCTTCAAACTGGAAGAGGGTAGATTTAGATTAGATATTGGGAAGAAATTTTTCACTCTGAGGGTGGTAAGACACTGGCCCAGGTTGCCCAGAGAAGCTGTGGATGCCCCATCCCTGGAGGTGTTCAAGGCCAGGCTGGATGGGGCTTTGAGCAGCCTGGTCTGGTGGGAGGTGTTCCTGCCCAGGGCAGGGGGGTTGGAACTAGATGATCTTTCAGGTCCCTTCCAACCTATGACATTCTATGAGTTAGGAAGACTGAAATATACTTTTTAATGTTGTTTTTATGTTCTTATGATGGCATTCTGGTTTTGGAGCTCAAATAAAATCAGTTGATTAAAATGAATTTTAACAAATCCCCCCTTGTTCTGAAAAGTACCATTTCTGTTCTAACTAGTGTAGGTCACAATAGAAAGTATTTTTAATGGCCCTCAGTCAGTCATCATGGGTGTACTGAGAATCTTGGTGTTGTGACACAGTAACTTTTAGTTTTAAAATACTTTATATTTGGAAGTTTTATATATCTTTTTTTGCTTATATTTCTGTTGGGATGTTAATAGTTTTGAAGGCCTAGAATAGATCTGTGTGTAAACTGTAACTCTTGGTGCAAAGGAACTTTGAACATCCTTACTTCTTGCCAAAATCAGGGCTTCTGTTCTGGTTTCAGTAGGGATAGAGTTTTTTTTCTTCACAGCCGCTAGTATGGGGCAATGTTTTGGATTTGTGCTGGAAACAGCATTGATAACACAGGGATGTTTTAGCTACTGCTGAGCAGCACTTACACAGAGTCAAGGCCTTTTCTGCTGCTCACCCCACCCCACCAGCGAGCAGGCTGGGGGTGCACAAGAGGTTGGGAGGGGACACAGCCGGGACAGCTGACCCCAACTGACCAAAGGGATATTCCAGACCATATGACGTCATGCTCAGCATATAAAGCTGGGGGAAGGAGAAGGAAGGGGGGACGTTCGGAGCGATGGCGTTTGTCTTCCCAAGTCACTGTTATGCGTGATGGAGCCCTGCTTCCCTGGAGATGGCTGAACACCTGCCTGCCGATGGGAAGCAGGGAATGAATGCCTTGTTTTGCTTTGCTTGCGTGCACGGCTTTTGCTTTACTTATTAAACCGTCTTTATCTCAACCCACGAGTTTTCTCACTTTCACCCTTCCGATTCTCTTCCCCCATCCCACTGTGAGGGGAGTGAGGAAGTGACTGTGTGGGGCTTAACTGCCTACTGAGGCTAAACAGCATCAGCTTCATACAAAACAAAAAAAACCCAAGTGGCTAAAATGCTAATTAAAAGTAGCTTCATGTGTTGATTAGGATTGCTGTAAACTGTAAATTTAAATTTTCTTATACTATAAACTAATCCTATCTGTGCAGAACATTCAGATCTCACTTTCAGCATGTTTCAGAAGTAATACCAAGTTATTTATGCCCTTGGTTGAAGAACTAAACATGAGCCTGCTCCAGTATAACTGAAAGATCTAGGCTATTTTTTTTCTACTCCTCCCCTTCTAATTTAGAGGAATTTGCAGGCAAAAAGAGCTCAGTGAAGAGAACTCAAACTGTTGCTTAAACTTAAATTAATTAATTAATTAATTGATTAATGACTGTTTAGGTCAGTTCTGGTGGCTTTTTTTCTTATGGTTCACACTATATAACACTTACCTGTTTACATTGTTTAAAGCCTTTTTTCTCCTCCCTCTTTAATCTTTTAATAGATTAATAGAACAGATGGTATCTGAAGGGAGTACAATATTTTGTACAAAAATAAAACACTATTTTTGTGGGAGTAGGGGGCAACGGATTTACTGTGTAGTCCCTACCTCATTTCTAGGTCTTACTGTGTTGAAAGCTGGGTTGTCATTTATTTCATACAGTAATAGTGCTGCAGCAACCCTGTCAGTATAATCAGAATGTCCGAATGTCTTTAGTTGACTAATCTCTTTCATGAGTCTCCTATATCCCATGAGTTCAGATCTGTTCCTTGCTTATATCTATACAAAACTTTTTTAAAATGTAGAATTTGCAATACTGATATTCTGATTTTGAATAAATAGAAATAGTGAACTCTGAAATGAAAAGACTTTGCTACATGAATTGATGGGTGTATGTGGAAGAAGAGATAAGGAAATAAAGATTAATATCTCTCACTATAAGCTTTGATCTTGTTGCATTGTTCTGGAAATCTGCTTTATCCTATGATCTGATTGAAGTTTGAATGTTGTTATTTTCTGTTGCAGATGAACCAACACGTTCCTTGAGCGGTCTCATCTTGAAGAATAATGTAAAAGCATATTTTCACAACTTTCCAAATGGGGTAACTGACTTCATTAAAAGTGAATGTCTGAACAACATTGGTGATTCCTCCCCCTTAATTAGAGCTACTGTAGGTAAGTTTATTCTTATTGCTGTCTTCTGCACACTAAAAATGTTACTGATGGGAGAGCTATTAAACACGTAAAACTGTTTGTTTCTGATAACTGTCAGAACTGCACCATGTTTTGATGTTGATATTAATCTTCAGTGTGAATATATGAAAGTCACGCTTATTTTTGCTTTATATTCTTTTAAAACTGATTTAGCAGTTCAGTTCATATCTCTTAAAATGTGACTGAACATAAATTTACTTGAATCTACTAAAATTCAGCTCGCTCCCAATTTTTATACCTAAAACCATGAACAAGGTAAAAGTCTGACTTCAGAACTTTCAGTACTCCACTTGCATAAAACAATAAAACACTTCTGTTAGCTGATTTCCTCCCTGCCCCCCCATATGCGCACCTCTTCAGGGAATCATTATACCATGAGTGACACACATTAACATAATGAGTTTCTGTTTTCTAAATACCTTCTGTCAGAAAACAGTAGATAAAGTGTGGTGGTCAGAGTATCAGCTAGAAGTGGTTTTGTTGCATGGATTTCTGATTTCCTAAATACCGTGTTTTAGTACACCTCTTCCATAACATGCATATTTGCATTATTTTCACTTATTTCTAGGTAATATTGCTTTTCTGTCTGCTCTTTGAGAGTATGATTTCCCCCAATTACTACAATTGTAGTAATTTTCCTCGTCCACTCTAAAAACTAAAAAAAAGTAAAATAAATGTATATTTAAGTACAGTAGAAAAAAACAGGGGTGGGTGCAAGTTCAGAAAGGAATTCAGCTTGTATCAGCTGATTTCTGTTATAAAATAATTACCAGTTATTGCTCCTTTAGAATCCTTTGCTTTTTGTATAGGATTCCTTCTCCAGACATCTGGGTTAAGGACTTTGGACTAGAGAAAAATGTCCATCTCTTTGCTTTTTCCTGCTGTCTCATCCCTTGTGAAGCTGCTTTACTGGGAATTTTATTAATGCCCCATTTCCTTAATGACAGTAGAAACAAGTCTTTGAGTGGCAGGTACTTTCATGATTTCAGGTTGTAGAAGAGTTGTGCTTGTTTGTTCATAGTTGTTGTCAGTGGAGTACAATGGAGCTGACTAAAGAATATAAGAATATATTACAGCTCTGTTTGGATTGCTGTCTTAAGGTGGTATGGTGATGGTGGCAGCTGGGGGAGGGTGCAGGCTGTTGTTTGGTTTTGAGCAGTTTATTCTTTGATTTCTCCTAGTAGGAAACACTTGTGGATTAGTAGCTCAATTATTGTTGAGCTTTAAGTGGTCCTTGCAGGGATTATTCAAGCATATGTGAACTCTGAAGATGTGTACCAACTGACAAACTGTATGCTTACATAATAAGAGTTGCCATTTAGTGTGTGTTTTGCACCCTCCTGTGTGAAGTAATTATATGTTGGATCCTTGTAGGCCTCTGTCTTAATAGTGAGGTTGGTCCAGTACTCACTGGTGTCTTGATATTAGCTAGGTGTAAATATATTGCTACCTGCCTAGGCTGCCTTGTTAGCATATGAGTTGGCATGTGCTAGTCATAGGTGCTCTTTGAGATGCATACATGTTTTTGCTGTTCAAGCACTATCAATTTAATGAACCAACCGCAAATAAGATCTCTGGAATTCTGAGAGGAAGATGAGGAAGTACATCAAAATAGCATCAGGGAAGAAGTAACACAGACTTTGTGGTCTCTGTCATCTGGTGCTAACCAGACAAAAGCTGATACCATTTGACCAAGATGGAGATGAGCTGATTAATCCCATTCTCAGAAGTCACCTCACTGAGGACAATGAAGATGGCAATAAAGTCTATTTTAGAACTATGATTTGAGACCGAATGATAACTACACATTGCTGTGTCCTTAGCTTTTCCCTGTTTAAACCCCCAAATGAGTAACAGTGTGGAACTTCTCTGTGTTGTGTGGTACAGGTTTTAAAAATCCTTGTGCCAACATTAAAATATGGGGGACCCACAAACTTAGCAGGAAATAAATACATCTATTTAGGAGGTGTCTATGACTGTTCTTAAATCTTTCTGGGGATTCTAGTCTAGGCAGGACCTTAGTGTAGCTCCCTGCTTAAAAGTAAGCGGGAGAAATAGTTCGGATGTTTAAGAGTCATGGTAGGACTGGAAAGCTTCATTGCAGAAGGAAAGTGAAAGTTAATGATTGCCCTATGAGGGGGGCATTTTGTCATGAAGTTCAACTTTTTAGAACTGAGGAGTTCAGAAATCAACTTTAGGAGCTACAGAGGCAAACCACTACCCCAAAACCCCCAACCTTTCCCCTGTCCTGTTATTGGTATGAAAGTACTGAAGCATAGTTGCTTTTTCTTTATGTTCAAATTTTTTATTGTTGAGTTGATACTATAAACTGGGGTTGCATGTAATTGGAATAGTGACATAAAAGATGCTGTCATGATAATTACAATTCTGTTTTTAACAATTTCTGACATCCCTCTGGAGTCTGTTCTCTCATGTGTTTACTGCTCAATTAGCTCGACTGCTGTACTTGTTAGATTTCACATTTGTCAAGTGAAATATTGACAGATTCTGTAATACTGATTTGTAGTTAAGTTCATTATAAATCAAAGACCACCTTTATAAAGATTTTAAGTTTCCAGTTTCTAACCTCGCAGCTTAGTATGTTGCTCAGAAAGCTGTCAAAAAGCTGCAAGCTACTAAATTGATTATTTCTTTACTTTGATTATTCTTCTGATGTTCTTGTTTCTTTGTGCTGCAGAGGTAGCCACAAAGGCAGATCTCTGGTGTCTTCTGTCCCCTGTTGGCCAACTAAAGCAGCAGGCGGGTGGGAAATACTTTATATTTGAAAGGAGATGAAGCTCATTAGAAGTCCATATAGATTTCTTTTAACGTGAACATAGTGCCTAAAACTTTATTTTATATGGCTGTTTCCTCAGTGTTCTTAAAACCCTTTGCAAAGCTTCAAACCTATTGCCTCTTTAAGTTCTTGATAGTCTGATATTTATTTATTTATTTTTGTCCCCACCAAAGTGTCTCTTCATTGTTTAAAAAAACAAACAAAAAAACAACCCACCTAGCACAACATTAAATGGCCTCTCTGCAGACCTTTACAGAAAGCTTGTAATGACATGTATGGTCTGAACTGCATATGTCTCTGTTGCAAGGGGACAATGGCCTCAAGTTGCTTCTTGCCTAGGAGTGTTTCCTCCTGGATTATCCTGTTGCTGTCTAGGATAAGCCTTTTTGAAGAACGCTTAAAGTAGTTTTCAAATAGTCTTTCCTTTAACTGTGAAAGCTTGCACATAGTACAAGTACAGACAGACCATTTGTCATCTTCTGAATTTTTCTTTTTCTTTGGAATAAATGGTGATTAGCTCAATGAAAAAGCTTAGGAAAGCTTTTATTCATCACTTGTCACTTGGGAGATTACTAGTTGAGGCAAAATAGACTCATAGTCAGTCCTAGTTTATAAGCAGCCTTCCCCATTCCTGTCACCTAATTTGTTTTTTCTGGGGTTTCTGTATGTGCTGGAAATGGAATTACTGACTCTTTGGGCCATCCTATCTGTTTGCTGGATCTGAATCAGCCAACCCCTATGGCTGATCACTGGATGACCTGCCATAGTGTGTAAGCTCTTAGTAGGTATCTCAGTCTTAAAATGTGTCCTTAATGTTTTGTGTAAACATAGTAAAGTTGTGAACACATAATTTACCATTGGGTTATAAGTTTATTGAATGACAGCTTCCCATGTTCATGCTTTCATAAAGAGGAGGTGACTTTGAGGTGGATACTCTGTATACTGGAGGTCAAGATTTGTACATTTTTTAGTAAACTTAGAACCTGCCCTGGAGTGTTTAGGCATTATTTCCTTAACTGGAATTACTTTGTGCTTGACTTCTCACATTTGAGCCCTTTGTGGTAGCAGGAAGAAACAACCTGCCTTTGCATTTCAAAGCCCTTGAAATACCATTTGTAATTAAATGTGCTTCCTCTTTTATACTTGCCAGCTCAATAAAAAAAGAAATTACTTAACTCCTTAGATCTTTGAGAGAAGTAAAATGAGAAAAATTGGTGTCAAACCTGTGAAGATATATGAAATCTCATTTCTTTTATTCCTCTGATTCACTTAGGCATTCTGATAACAACCATTGCTTCAAAAGGGGAATTACAGAATTGGCCTGAACTCTTACCAAAGCTTTGCAGCCTGTTGGATTCTGAAGATTACAATACCTGTGAGGTAAGGAGATTTATTTTGAAATGGATTATCATCTAAATTTTATTATTTTTGTCTCTCTTCATAGGTACTATATATATGTATAGTATTTTGTGTGTGCGTATATGCATGTATATAATCTCTTTAGAGAACAGTCTCTCAAATCTGATACTTTTTATTCTACCTGCATTCCGTGTTCTTAGTGTTCATTCAAAGTAATTTGTTTTCTTTGCATCAAAGCAGAATAAGACTGTAGATGGGTAGTCATAGCATCTAGCGTGGAAAAAGTAACGTTCCTCAGGGGTCAGTACTGGGACTGGTGCTGTTTAACATCTTTATTGGCGACATGGACAGTGGGATTGAGTGCACCCTCAGCAAGTTTGCCAATGACACCAAGCTGTGTGGCGTGGTTGACACGCTAGAGGGAAGGGATGCCATCCAGAGGGACCTGGACAGGCTGGAGAGGTGGGCCTGTGTGAACCTCATGAAGTTCAACCAGGCCAAGTGCAGACCTCATAGACTGTTTCCTCTCCACTGTATCCACTCCATCATTAATTTGACCCTCAATTTTCTCTTGATTAACGGTAGTGTTGTTCATTTGTCTTATAACTTAATCTGGAAACGTGATCTGTCATTGCTGTATCAGGTTAGTGTGAAATCAACTTTTTTTGCTCAGTGTTTATGAAGGAAAACAAATAAATACCAGCTCAACTGTTTTAAGCTATGAGGAAAAAAAAGTTTTGTCTGATTTTTAAAAAAGTAAAAATCTGTGATCACACAATTTTAATTATTTGATGCTGTCTCCATAAGTGTTTGAAGCATTTTGTATAAAATAATCCTTAGAGATATGACAGTTGTCCAAGATGTTATGCTGTTATGTGGTGGTTTAGTGCTGCTTTCTTAAGAAAAAGAAAAAAAAAAAACAAAACCAAACTTGAAAATGAAACTCATATTGACCATCATGTCCAGAGTTCTGTTTTGCCCTATAACAAACCATTAAAGGAAATAAAATTGTATATGAAATTAAATTGAATGCCTCTGGAACTTGTCATTTATTTTTCAAAGAAGATATTTCTTTTAAGCATTTTTAAAAATATGATTGAGCAAATGAGCATTGAATGCTAAAATTAAAATTACCACTTATCTATGATAGAGTCATTCAGCTTGAAGGTTTACAGATGACAGTATAAAGTGCTTAAATAAAAAGCCTTTAAGGATGTTTTACTTGAACTCCATATTTAGTTAGCTATATTTACTTTGTTAATTAGCTACATTTACTGTGGTGGTGTGCTAAAATTACCTGTTCTGTACAAAACCTAAAATGTTGCTTGCTTCAAAATGTAAAAGAACAGATATTTATTTATTTATTTTTAAACAGGGTGCATTTGGTGCTCTTCAGAAGATATGTGAAGATTCTGCTGAAATTTTAGATAGTGATGTATTAGACCAACCACTCAATATCATGATACCTAAATTCTTGCAGTTCTTCAAGCACAGCAGTCCAAAAATAAGGTAGGTTTAGGTGTACTGAAGTTACCTGTAAAAAATTGATTTACGTGAGCAGTGAGGTTGATATTTTGTAGATCAGTTTAAAATATGCTTAGTTTTTTTTAAATGATCCTGCATGTGCAGATGTAAGAAAAGGCAGAGATTTCATGCATCAGTAATTTCCACGCTTTTCTGCTTAGTTAATAGATCAGCCTCACCTCTTTATACATCTTCTAAATATAGAATCTGTCTGATTTTGATTTTCAACCTTTTTCTTTTAAGATTTTGCGTATTTGTCACGTGCGTAGTGATTAACTTCACTATTAAGAGAGAAGTAGTGAAATATTTGTTAATATAAACCAGTGATTTAACAAAGTTAGTAGTGAAATATTTGTTAATATAAACCAGTGATTTAACAAAGTTAGTAGTGAATGCAACAGTGTTTTACGAGATTCAATGCCAGGGTACACTTGATTATTTACTGCACAGAGGCCAGGGTCAGACAAGCTGTCAGGGAGACCCTCCCGTTGAGTCATGAGGTTCAGAAAGGACCCCCTGGCCTTCTAAATTCCTTCTCAGAGAGGAGTCTAGGTGCGGCTGGATCCAGTCCTAGTCCCAGACTTGGTCAACGGTTTATGTCTAAAGGATTATATATGCACAGTCAATCCTTATCTCACTCAGCTAAGATTTCAAAGTTTAGCATGCTCTCAGTCACTTACCGAGAATCTGCTGCGGCAAGGAATCTCTCAGCCTCGAGGAGTAGAACCTTAAGCGAGCATCCCCACTCAAGAGGGGATCCTGGCATGCAGCCTGCTGCCGTGCAGGAGAGCTCAAAGGGCTCTTGGGCTGTCCGCTATTTATGGAGTAAGATAATTGACCTATAGTCATATTCCCATGGGAACAAGATACCTAGGCCCCCACTCCAGACAGTGTTTTGGCTGTGTTGCCAGCCATCCCCCAAAGTCCAGGTGCAACTCATAACAACTCCTGCTGATGGTTATGGCTTGAGCAGGAGCCGGGGGAGGAGGAAAGGGGGAAAAGGGGAGAGCACACCGCCACACTCCACCCTGTGACTATAGTCAATTCATCTTACCTTCACAGAGTGGTGGTATGGTCACTTCTTGCCTCTGTGCCATAAATAGTATATTGATAGTTTATGCGCTTAGAGATCCATGGTAAGTAGACAGTAAAGCACTGCTATTTGTTATTTATTAATTTGTATGTTTTGGGTGGTTGGAGTTGGGTTATGTGTTTGGTTGAGTACTGATTAAACACTCCCATTGCTGTTGGTGACCATCCAAGAAGAATTTCCCACCAATGGTGTTCTTCATCGTTCTTCACTCTTTCAAAGACATGGTGTATCTCTTCTGTATTGTGCTGAACAGTGATTAGTTTTGCATCCGTTGTTTTGTATTTGTTCTAGCAGCTGATGCAGGGATCATGTTGTAGTAGTTTCTTCACCAATGTAAGATTCATTCCGACAGGTGTAGGCAACAGATCTCAAATCAATGTATAATTAGATTGTAGCAATTGATAAGACGTAACAGGAGCTGAATAATTGAAGTCACATCCGATAATGTTAGTAAAGTTACAAACACAAAGATTTGAGTGATTACTTGTATCTGCAGTAACGTTTTCTACGAATATAGTATTACAAAGGGTTCTCATACGAACACATCCTTTTCCAATATATGTAAGTACAGTTTCAGGATTTTCATCGAGATGTGTTTAAAAATGACAAACATTTTGTTCAGTGTCAAGACAAATGTCTTGGGCTTTGATGGTGTTACTCTCACAAATAAATCCTTGTTGTAATATTAACACAAACACAGCATTTCTGTTTGCCATTCTGCAGGCTGCTGTAAGAGAAAACAAAGACTTTTTTTCTGTGGGGAGAGTCCAAACAGGTTACCCCATTAAAAAGAAGGAAAAACCCATCGTGCACTAATTCTGTGTTTACGGGCATCTGCAATTTGGAAACCTTGGTGTGTCCCTCAGTTAATTGCATATTTTCTGCTACTCCCGTTAGGTAGGCATACCATTTTCTGATAGTGGGTTTCTGTGTGACTCCTTCTGGGGGAGCAGTCCCCTTAAGGATTGCTTCTAGTAAATTAAAGGGTCCTCTAGTTTGCACAGGTTGTCCCTGATGTATTTTCTCAACTTGTTTAAGTGCGTGGACTAAAGACAAAAGTCCCTTTTCCCATTCAGAGTACCGTTGTTCTGTCTCTTTAAATGCAGTTGAGCTAAACAATAGAGGTCTTTTTGGTCCATCGGGGCCAGTTTGGAACAGATTACAATAAGTAGCATGTTCTTCGAAACCCCGTTCTGCTCTGATAGGGTCACGGGGGTGTACCAGTCCCAGTGACTCTGGTATGTTTTTAATTCTTCGATTAAAGTTTTTACTGCCTCATTATGTTCTGATCTCCACTCCCAGGATTTGCCTTTCCGTAAAAGTGAGTATAATGGACAGGAAATTATAGAAAATCCAGGCACATGCTTCCTCCAGTATCCTAAAGTTCCCATTAATTGTTGTAATTCCTTCCTTGATTGGGGCATTTGCAGCTCTTCAATTTTTCTTAAGGTATCTGGAGGAATCACAGCACTGCCTGCTATCCAGCAAGCGCCTAAAAATTTTACTTCTTTACTTGGTCCCTGACATTTTCCAGGTGGTACCTCAATTTCTGCTTTATTTAGTGCTTGACACGCTGCTGCTGCTTCCCCCACTGTCTCAGGAGAAGTTCCTCCGATCAGAATATCATCTATATATTGGGACAGTTTTACACCTTGGGGGAGTGAGACTGTCTGTAAAAGTTCGGCAAGCGCGGCATGAGCAATTGTGGGTGAATGTTTATACCCCTGTGGGAGTCTGTTAAAGGTATATTGTATTCCCCCCCAAGTGAAAGCAAACTTCTCTTTATCCTCCTCCTTCAAGGGAACCATAAAGAACATATCCTTTACATCTAATGCCGCCATCCATGGGTGGGCAGCTGCTTGCAGAGTAGCTGTTGAAGTTGCAATGTTTGGTACAGCAGCCGTTAGCGGGGCTGGGGCTGTATTAGCATTTAGACGCGGTAATTGATTGTTAAATGCCACCTTCCATCAGGTTTCCGAACCGGCCAGATGAGTGAGTTATACGGGGAGTGGGTTCTGGAGATAATTTGTCTTTTCTCTAAATCAGCTATGACTTCAGAAATGCCCTTTCGTGCCTCAGCAGCGATCGGGTACTGCGGTACATTTGTAATCTTTGACTCCGGGAGCGCAGGGGCTGAGCGGAGCACCTGCACTGCGGCTTCCTGGTTTCCGCACGGGTTAAGGTCAGTGCTTGAGCCGAAAGACCACACGCTGCCGTCCAGCAGACACCAGGTTCCGCCATTTAAAATATCAAAACCTAAAGTATTTTCATGATGAACTTCAATTGCAAAGCAAGTAGACGATGCGCGCTTCTCGCCCGGGAGCCATAAACTAACCTTAGCAGTTTGACATACATCAGTTCCCCCGTTCACACCTGTAATTCTAACTCTTTGCCATCCAGATCGCACGCCCAGCTTCTCGGCATCTTGTTGTGTTAATATTGAAATTTGTGCCCCCGTATCTATTAAAAACTTTACTAATTGTCTTTGAGGACCAACTGGAATTAATATGTATGGGCCATCATCACTTATCCACTGATAAGCCTCCACTTTCCGGACAGGCAGGCCCAATTGCCTTCCGGACATCGCTTGTGGCACACTGACACAGTATTATTATGAAAATTTCGGTGCTGTGGTTAAAATTTCATATTCTGATTAGACAGAACTGTCTTGGATTAATTTTGTAATGAATGCAGCAATGGGAGAGTAAAAAATTGTTTGCTGATAATACTTTCTGAGTTATTGCAGAAAAATTTTTTTCTGCTTTAACTGCAACAAACCTTAGAAAGCTCTTTATCTTTCAGCTGGGTCAAATTAAATGGGTCCAACATCTTTTTACTTTAATACAGTATTACTTTTTCCAAAGTAACAGAAGTACAAGATAGAAGAAAAATTCCAGACTTAACTTGTTATTGCTAATATTTATCAACAAGAACAGTAGCTTTTACCCTGAAATGAGCCAGCAATGTGCCCTTGCCACAAAGAAGGCGAATGGTATCCTGGGCTGGAGTGTTGCCAGCATGGGAGGTGATCCTTTCCCTCACCCTCCAGGTGGAATACTGTGTCCAGTTCTGGGCTCCCCAGTACGAGAGAGACATGGAGCTACTGGAGAGAGTCTAGCGAAGGGCCACAAAAATGATAAAGGGTTTTGAGCCTCTCTCCTATGAGGCAAGGCTGAGAGAGCTGGGACTGTTCATCCTGGAGAAGAGAAGGCTCAGGGGATCTCATCAATATAAATAAAAACCTCAAGGGAGGGTGCAAAGAAGATGGAGTCAGGCAAAAATGATGAGAGGGCTGGAGCACCTCTCCTTTGAGAACAGGCTGAGAGATTTGGGGATGCTCAGCCTGGAGAAGAGAAGGCTCCGGGGAGACCGTATTGCAGCCTTTCAATACTTAAAAAGGGCTGTCATGGTTTGGCCTCAGACAGCCGCTCTCTTGGGCTTCCCCAATACGGAGAAGAATCAGAAGAAGAAAAGGCAGAACTCATGGGTTGAGACAAAGGCAATTTAACAGAACAGCAAAGAGAACAAGAAAACAACAACAATAACATGGACAGAGGAATATACAAACACGATTACGGAATCACTGCTCACGGACCCAACCAGGACGCCCCAGACCGCTCCCAAGCAGCGACTTCTGCCCCCTCCCCCGGCAGCTCAGGGTGGGCATGGCTCACATGGGATGGAATACCTGTGTCCCTGCTGGAGCCTGGGGAGAATTAACCCTATCCCCACCAGGCCCAGGACGTTTTCCACCCCTTATTCCATACCATCTTTGCCATGCCCAGATCTTACAGGTTCCAATGAATTGCCACCACTTTCCCCTGTCTCATATATATATATACACACATATATATTCATGCAGATGTAATGTCCTTAGTTTATGGGCCATCCCTCCAAAGTGTCTGGCGAGTTCATTTAATCCATGGCTTTGGGCTCCATCTGTTAGAACAGTCTCTCAGGGCAGGAGAGATGCTGGGTGGTGCTGGACTGTTGCATGCTGTATTTTCGGAGCTTGTGGCTGGTGTACCCGGCGTGGCTCATGCACACAGTCCGTGGGCTGAAGATGTAGATCTTGAAGAAGTTGCTGGGCGCCAGCTGCTGAGGTCAGTTCTGATCCCATCACCACTGCGCTTTACTCGGTGTTTTCATCAAAGTCCATCTGTCCTTAATTTGGGTGATTCTTACTGTAGTACAACCGATAGCAATTATAGTCATGAGGACATACAGTGGCAGGGTTACTTAGCACTTAACAACACACAATATGATTCCTTGGCCATTCTCACCCAAAATCAGATCCCCATGAGGTACACATTGGACCTCCCCATCCTTCCACATCACCCACCAAGTGCACCCAGGTCCTTGGGCAAAAGCAATCCCACGGATGGGTTTGCCTTTGCCTGAGGCAGGACTGACCCAGACTGTCTTCCCTAACATATTCTTCATGTGCACTACGGGGACTTTATCCCCTTCTACGGTACGTGGAAGTTTTGATTGGGCAGGGCCAGCCTGATTGGTAGATCCCCTGGTGTTAACTAGCCAGGTAGCCTTTGCTAAATGTGCATCCCGATGTTTTAAAGTCCCACCACCCATTGCTCTCAGTGTAGTTTTTAACAGTCCATTGTATCGTTCTGTCTTCCCAGAGGCTGGTGCGTGACAGGGGATGTGATGTACCCACTCGATACCATGCTCTTTGGCCCAGGTGTCTATGAGGCTGTTTCGGAAATGAGTCCCGTTGTCCGACTCAATTCTCTCTGGGGTACCATGTCGCCACAGGACTTGCTTTTCAAAGCCCAGGATAGTGTTCCGGGCAGTGGCATGGGGCACAGGGTATGTTTCCAGCCATCCAGTGGTTGCTTCCACCATTGTGAGCACATAGCGCTTGCCTTGATGGGTTTGTGGCCATTTGATATAATCAATCTGCCAGGCCTCCCCATATTTGTATTTCAGCCATCGCCCTCCATACCAAAGAGGCTTTAACCGCTTGGCTTGCTTGATTGCAGCACGTCTCGCATTCATGGATGACCTGTGCAATAGTGTCCATGGTCAAGTCCACCCCTCGGTCACGAGCCCATCCATATGTTGCATCTCTTCCTTGATGGCCTGAGGAGTCATGGGCCCACTGAGCTATGAATAGTTCACCCTTATGTTGCCAGTCCAGATCCACCTGAGCCACTTCAATCCTAGCAGCCCGATCCACCTGCTGGTTGTTCTGATGTTCCTCCGTGGCCCGATTCTTCGGTACATGGGCATCTACGTGGCGTTGTACTTTCACAACCAGATTCTCTATCCAGGCAGCAATATCTTGCCATAGGTCAGCAGCCCAGATGGGTTTGCCTCTGCGCTGCCAGTTGCCCTGCTTCCACTGCTGTAGCCACCCCCACAGAGCA
Organism: Rissa tridactyla; assembly: GCF_028500815.1. NCBI lineage: Eukaryota > Metazoa > Chordata > Aves > Charadriiformes > Laridae > Rissa > Rissa tridactyla. The sequence continues at coordinate 8,146,395 of NC_071496.1, forward strand.
TTTGCCACCATCCATGAGTCAGTGTAGAGATCAAGTACTGGCCCTTTTTCTCGCTCGACAGTGTCCAAAGCCAGCTGGATGGCTGTCACCTCTGCAAACTGGCTCGATTCACCTTGTCCTTCACTGGCTTCTGCAACTTGTCGTGTAGGACTCCACACAGCAGCCTTCCACTTTCGATGCTTTCCCACAATGCGGCAGGACCCATCAGTGAACAGGGCATATTTCTTCTCATTTTCTGGCAGTTTATTATATGGTGGGGCCTCTTCTGCATGCGTCACCTCCTCCTCTGGTGACATTCCGAAATCCTTGCCTTCTGGCCAGTCCACGATCACTTCCAGAATTCCTGGGCGACTGGGGTTTCCCATTCGAGTTCGCTGTGTGATCAGCGCAGTCCACTTACTCCATGTAGCATCAGTTGCATGATGTGTGGTGGGGACCCTTTCTTTGAACATCCAGCCCAGCACCGGCAGTCGAGGTGCCAAGAGGAGCTGTGCTTCTGTACCAATTACTTCCGAAGCAGCTCGAACCCCTTCATATGCTGCCAATATCTCTTTTTCTGTTGGAGTGTAGCGGGCTTCGGATCCCCTGTATCCCCGACTCCAAAACCCTAGGGGTCGACCTCGAGTCTCCCCTGGTGCTTTCTGCCAGAGGCTCCAGGTAGGGCCGTTCTCCCCGGCTGCAGTGTAGAGCACATTTTTAACATCTTGTCCTGCCCGGACTGGCCCCAGGGCCACTGCATGGACTATTTCCTGTTTGATTTGTTCAAAAGCTTGTCGTTGCTCAGGACCCCATTTAAAGTCATTCTTCTTCCGGGTTACTTGATAGAGAGGGCTTACAACTAGACTGTAATCTGGGATATGCACCCTCCAAAAACCCACAATGCCTAAGAAAGCTTGTGTTTCCTTTTTACTAGTTGGTGGAGACATAGCTGCTATTTTGTTGATCACATCCATTGGGATCTGACGGCGTCCATCTTGCTATTTTATTCCTAAAAACTGGATCTCCTGCGCAGGTCCCTTGACCTTACTTCATTTTATGGCAAAACCAGCTTTCAGAAGGATTCGGATTATTGTATTCCCTTTCTCAAAAACTTCTTCTGCTGTGTTGCCCCATACGACGATGTCATCAATGTATTGCAGATGTTCTGGAGCTTCACCCTGTTCCAGTGCAGTCTGGATCAGTCCATGGCAAATGGTGGGGCTGTGTTTCCACCCCTGGGGCAGTCGATTCCAGGTGTACTGGACGCCCCTCCAGGTGAAAGCAAACTGTGGCCTGCACTCTGCTGCTAAAGGGATTGGTAAGAATGTATTAGTCTACAGTTAGCCTCCACTCTGCATTAGATTTTCGCACCGGCCATATGGGACTGTTAAAGGGTGAGCGAGTCTTGCTGATCACTCCTTGAACCTCTAATTGACGAATCAGCTTATGGATGGGAATCAGAGAGTCTCGGTTAGTGCACTATTGCCGCCGATGCACTGTTGTGTTAGCAATTGGCACTTGTTCTTCGACCCTCAACAGCCCCACAACAGAAGACTCCTCCGAGAGACCAGGCAAGGTAGACAACTGTTTAACTTCCTCCGTCTCCAAGGCAGCTATGCCAAAGGCCCAGCGGTACCCTTTTGGGTCCTTAAAATACCCTCTCCTGAGGTAATCTATGCCAAGGATGCATGGAGCCTCTGGGCCAGTCACAATGGGATGCTTTTGCCACTCATTCCCAGTTAGGCTCACTTCCGCCTCCAGTACAGTCAACTCTTGGGATCCCCCTGTGACCCCAGAAATACAAATGGGTTCTTCCCCTCTATAGCTTGATGGTATTAGGGTGCACTGCGCACCCGTGTCCACTAGAGCCTTATACTCCTGTGGGTCTGATGTGCCAGGCCATCGAATCCACACCGTCCAATAAACCCGGTTGTCCCTTTCCTCCACCTGGCTGGAGGCAGGGCCCCCCTAATACTGGTCAGAGTATCCGTTACTCACTTTTTGCACTTCACTTGTCATAGAATCATAGAATGGTTTGGGTTGGAAGGGACCTTAAAGATCATCTAGTTCCAACCCCTCTGCCTTTTGTTATGTTTCTTCGAAGCTACAACTATATTACTGATGCATATTGGTCTCATTAAATACTAAAAATATTGTAAAGGCAGTTGGATACTTAGCAACGAAGAAGGGTGTGCTAAAATTCCACCATGTTGACTTGTATGGAATTGTTAATATCAAAGAAGATCAGTAATCATAATATACTGAAAAAGAACATGCTTACATACTGTTCGGAACAAATGTGCCAGGTGTAGTCATCCTGCTGTGGTTTTTATTTATTGAATACTTTATTTTAAATTATTTAGTAAATATATCAGAGTTTAAGTTGGTACTTAAAAACGTAATTTTTCTTGTAACAATATAGATGTACAGATTTGTTCCCTCTTGCCTCTAGAAGATGCTTGGAAAGTGTGATTTGCTTCCTAATGTTTTTGATACAGTTTAGAAAATGTTTAAGTAATAAAAAATGTATATTTTAACTGTTCCATTTGTAGGTCTCATGCTGTTGCATGTGTCAATCAATTTATCATCAGCAGAACTCAAGCTCTTATGTTGCACATAGATTCTTTTATTGAGGTGAGTGTGCATTCTTGGTTGGGGGAGTTAAGTCAAATTACATATCTGATTTATTAAGAGCTTTGAATAATGTTTTACAACCACCACTACCCACAAACTCTACATTGCTGACTTCCCATTCTTAGCTTCAGTCCCCATGTATTGAAGTTCATTCTGCATGCTTATGCTCAGATTAGTCTAAGCACTCTCACAGACCAAGAAATAGTATTTTGAAAGATGCTTCCTTTCCATAAATAGAGGAAAGGTCTTGTTGCATAAAGGTACTGGCAGCAGTCTGTCTACTTTACCTGTGATGGAGAGTTCAGTACGAGGATCATCATGTCACTGAGTCTGTATGATGGGTCTCTCTGAATACTAATACTGAATGTGGATTAGAAGGGTGATATTTTGGGTTATCTAGAGTATTTTATTTGCTGCTGTTGTGTACTGAAGGAGTTTTCTAGCTTCAGAACTTCATTAATGTTTAGGGGGAAAAAATAATTCGGGAAAAAAATAATTCAGGAAAAAATGTCCTTGTGTCTAGTGTACACATGACCAAAACACTGGGTAACAATACACATTGAGAGTCTGAAGAGTTTGTTTGCTAAACTGTATGTCTTTAAGAAATAATACGGTATTCTGAGGTGTGGGGTGGGAGGGTACAAAGTATATGTTTGCATACTTTAGTTTGCCAGTAATGTCAATTTAAATACAAGTTGAACTAGATGACTTGAGGCTTTTCGACTGGTATTACTTTCCAACAGAATCTTTTTGCACTGGCTGGTGATGAGGAGCCTGAAGTACGCAAAAATGTTTGCCGTGCTCTAGTTATGTTGCTGGAAGTTCGAATGGATCGCCTGCTTCCTCATATGATTAGTATAGTTGAGGTGAGTCTGTTTTCCCAGATTGCGTGCTGAAACGTGTTTGGAGTTACAGAAATAATAACAAATTAAAAACATTCATCAGAACAGGTATGTTACTCTTGCACTTGCCTACTCTTTGTTTTCCTTCTAGATTGAGGTTGCGAAAGTTTCTTTTTAGCTAATTGCCAACTTGACATTGTATTTGACAGACAACGTCTATGGCAGTTGTTCATTCTTCATTAAGTTAATTGATCCTGAAATGGCCAGGATCAGCTATACCATGGAGCAGCCAGGCATTGCCTGACCACAAGTGAGAAGATCATGTTAAAAATCTTAGTTCTAGTGCTGAGACTGCTACAGTTTACACATTGAAGCTGTCACTTTTTTTGTATCTTTTGACCACAAGGATAAGGAGTGTTATTTTATATAGCTCTGAGCTACTAACAGAGCTGCTTGCCTTTGCATTCAGTTGTAGAGGTTAGTGTCATTTGATAGATTCTTTATCATCCTAGATTAGTGCAGAATTGCCTACCAGAGGACCAATCAGCTGGTTTTTGTCTGCTCAACTCTTTGAGTTTCAATGTTTCTGGGAAATACTGGCAGTTTCTAGGTAGCCTTTACATACACTACTTGCTAGATTAGAAATATAGCGAAGATCAGTATGTTTCTCATGTAGATTACATGCAAACAAGTGGGTCATAACCCAGTGTCAAATTCCATAAGGGCTAGGTCCAGGCAACATGAAGAAGGTGTTAAGTTTTTTTTGCTCCTGGACAAAGGCGTAAAATTGAGGTGACCCGTGACAGCCTTGGCCTGTTGTCTAGTCTTCCTATGTGTTGTGCCACCAACCCTGGCAGACATGTTCTCATGCAACACAGGACAAGTAGGGATTGTTGATACTTGAGGTGGGGTTTTTTTCTTTTGCTTGGTTGGGTTTGAGTTGGTTTTTTTTCTTCTCTACAAAAGACAGTATTAGTGAATTTTTGTTCTATAACAAAGTTTAGACTTTTTTGTTTTCACAGTTTTGGGACTACTGTGTACTGTTACTGATTTCCCCATTTCTGTATACATATTGGTATGTGCAAATGCAATATCTCAGAACTGACTATTGTTCAACATTCAAATGAGTCTGGTTTTGCCCCTTTGAACCTTGAATACCTCCAAGTTGAATGCTGCCAATGGTGGCTTCTCTAACTGAAGGAAGTCTTAAAAAAAGAGAAACTTGTATCCACATGATGGGTTTTTTTATGCTTATGGAGAATCACTTTTAAAGTAGTTAAGAATATTAATGATCCAGTAGCGATTCTAAGACAGAAGGACTTGGCCAGCATCATGCTTTTGAAGCAGACAGGTTTAGTATTAGCTTTCTTGCCAAGTTCCTGGAGCATACAGGAATGATTGGTTTGGATTTCAGTGAGTTTTTTGAGCAAGTGCTTCCAGGTGAGCAGAAGCAGATGTATATTTTTTTGTGGTGGGTTGGTTTTTTTTTCACCTTCCTCTGTCTGGGAACATGACAACAGGATATGTCAGGAGTAGACTGACCTAACAGATTTCAGTTATTAGATTGCACTTGTATGTTCATAGAGCATATTTAGCCAAACACTTTCTCAATAGAAGCCCTGACGTTATACAATGCATAATGAGATTACTTGTAAGGAATGAATAGTGTATTGATGTTATGAAGCTGTAACACAGAAACTCAACTTGTTGCTGAAGTCATAAGACTGTGAGGATCCTGTTGCTTTCTTCAGATAAAGATGTCTGTTACTGCTCAAAGGATGTGTTCTTAATGCTTTATGCATCACGCTATTCTTGATGATTTGACATAACAAGACTAACACAACACTGTTACAGAGTATGCAGACCAGTTCTGAATAATCTTCGTATGCCATTTTGTAATTTATTGTTATGAAGCAACTATTTCCATTACCTAAAGTCAGTAGAACTTTATAGCTTATCATTAAAAGTACTTATTTTAAAAAGCCTTCAAATACTCTCCCCACACTTTACTTTGTTACTGTTCTTACTATGGGGGCCTACAGGAAAGCTGGGGAGGGACTCTGTCAGGGAGTGGAGTGATAGGACGAAAGGGAATGGTTTTAAAATGAAAGAGGGGAGATTTAGATTAGATATAAGGAAGAAAATCTTTCCTGTGAGGGTGGTGAGACAGTGGAACAGGTTGCCCAGAGAAGCTGTGGCTGCCCCATCCTTGGAGGTGTTCAAGGCCAGGCTGGATGGGGCTTTGAGCAGCCTGGTCTAGTGGGAGGTGTCCCTGCCCAGGGCAGGGGGGTTTGAGCTAGATGATCTTTAAGGTCCCTTCCAACCCAAACCAGTCTATGGTTTCCAGGCTGTGTATATGGCTGTCTTATACCACTGCTACCTAACTTCATGGAGCATATATGATAATACATACTTAAAAAGGAAATGACACTGTGAGAAGCACCTTCAAACAGAGATTACTTTTTGTCATTCTGTTTTTGTCTTTGTGACAAATAACTGGATCCAACAAAACAGTGGATTTTCAAGCCCTCTGGGGGAAAAATGCCAAATCACTTCAGGTGCGTTAATGAAGCCTTGCTTGCAATGGGTAGGACATTTTTCAGCTTTTCCAAGGTGTAATTTGTTGACAACTCAGAATAGAGCAGTATTTGTGTTACCATGAGTTCTTAATTACAGTAGTGACCCTTTAGGAAACACTTGCAATTTAGTGCAGTTCTGTAGGAAGGGGTATGTTCATGGCAAATCTTTCATCCCTGAAATGCATAAGGATAATATAGGTCACCCCATTCTATTACATTTTGAGAATAAAATGGTATTCTGAAGAAGGATTTACTTTGCTTGTTTTAAATCCATGTGTGAGGAAAGGTAGCTGCATGAACTTCCATGAGGCTTCTAAAATGAGTGGAAGAACCAACTGTTTCAGAAATAAGGGCTGGCATGGAAGAATGCATAAATTACTATTTTGGAAGTTGCAAGCATCTTCCCTAAATTGTTTTGGCAGTTGTGTATAAGAAACTGATGTAGCCATGGTATACTTAGGCTTTCTGTTTATGTAGGTATTTGATTGTTTTTTTTGCTTAAGGGGGTTAAGTTTTAACAGCAAGCTTAAAGTTTTGGTACTGAATCTCTCAATTACCATTCATGCTATAAAAAAGGGAGACTTTTTTTTTTCCTCTGTTATGGGTTCTACTTAATTGCATCCTGTTAGGTAATCAAGATTTGAAAGGTAAGCTTTTTTATGGTACTAGATATAAAAAAATATTTCTGTCTTACTAAGTGCATAGTTGTACCTTTTTATTCAAAAGGGCAAAGGGGTGGTGGTGGTACAATAATATTTTTTTTAAAAAAACAAACACAACTATTGTCAGGAAACTGCTGTTTATTATCTTGGGTCTCTGTCTGTAGTTTCTTGGTAATAATGTTCTCACTTAAGCAGTGAAGAAACTTAGAATCTGAATCATTTAGCATTAAGAAATAGGCTTATTCTCACCATAGTCTCAACTAGTCTCTTATATCTGTTTCTTCCCCTTGCCCCAAAGAAACAAAATTACTCTGGTAGCATAGTCTGGTGTGAAGACGCTTTGCAATGTCGATAGCTTCTTCTGGGCACTTAAAACTTATATCTTATACAAGTACCTTTTTTTATATTGTGTAGTATATGCTTCAAAGGACCCAGGACCAAGATGAAAATGTGGCTTTGGAGGCTTGCGAGTTTTGGCTGACTTTGGCTGAACAGCCAATTTGTAAAGATGTATTATGTCGGCATCTTACTAAGTAAGTATTAAGAATTACAACTCCTAGTTGTTTTGAAATAGTCGTCTTTAAACTTCAGTTGACTTGTTCCTGGTTACTCTTATAGAGACTGTATCTAGCTTGCTGTATGCTTAGAAGGCGTTTCCTGTAGCTAGTTCTTGTGCATATTAAAAATGGCTGTAGCATAGAGGTCACTGAAAAGACTTCTGAGGATTTCAGACTCAGCTCCAGAAGCAGCATAAACTGTGTCACTGGTGCTTTACCTCGAGCTTAACAGCCTATTAAGCATCATATGGATGCAAAGGTATACTAACGTGCGCTTAAGCTCAAACAAACATCTCCACGTGACATTACCTGTAATATCTGGTGTACCATGAACACGTGGTCTTGACAACTGCTATTGTGAGCAACTCTGTGCAATGCTTCTATGTGCATAGTCATGCCAAGGGTTCTCCATCTTTATGAAGACCATAACAAGATGATGAGATCATGTAGATTTAGGAATCAATTTCATATCAATTGCCACTGCAATTTAAACTTTAAGAAAGCATGTATAATGTGTTCATACTTCTTCAGACTGACAGTAGTTTTTTAAGTTTCAAAAATTTTTTTGTAAGTTTCAAAAAGTTATCCTAAGCCTTAAAATATAGATCCTCAATTGAACGGGAATGAATATCCATGTTTGAGATTTAAACATCTGTGTGTCTGCAGCAGTGCTTGTAACTTTTTTTCAGACTGATCTGAAGACTTTTGCAATAGGAAGCAAATTCTTCAGTGTTCCCAGTAAATGGAGACTCTGTTTTTGACACGTAAATGGTTGTTTTTTGAAAATACTAAAGCAGTTCTGTCTGTGATTCTGTTCTTACAGTCAAGATGTTGAGAGAAGAGACGTATTCTTTTCAGCAAAATTACCATTTTAGACGTAAAGCAATTTTAAAAAAAAAGGGGGGGGGCAGTGTGTCAAAATTTCAGTTCTCATAAGCAATTAGAAAGCAGAGAATTGAGATTAAAACACCTACTGTAGCAGTACAGGAATAGGAGTTAAAAACAAGAGAACCAATGTTAAGAGAAAAGATTTTTAAGTTTTAAAATGTTTTTACTTAACTCCTACTCTTATAGTTCAAAAGACAAAATAATGGTAGCACAGTTCTTGATTCTACCTACCCCCTTCCCAACACCTTTATTCATACTAGTCACCTTCTCAGTATAAAGCTTAAACCTCTTCTTGCCTACATGAACACTGACATTGCAACAGCTTCATCCTCGGTTGTTGTGTTTTTTTAAGGTTTTAAATCTCTAGGAAAACAGATAAGAGTAACATTACATATCTCTCGGCTTTCAATGTCATATTTGTTGAAAGCAACTTGTTTGTTAGTGAGTTCTTTTTGACTAGGGAGCTATAAAAATTTGCCAATACTTGATGATAATCTTAAATTTTTTATATTAGATTAAGTGGGACAAGATCTTCTAAAAACCTTTTTGTTTAATATCTTGTTCCATTTTGCTCCTGTAGGCTTTCTTATAAAATATATAGCTCCTGCATACTTCATGAAGTATGCTGCAGAAATGCCAATGAATGGGCATTGATCTGAATACTTACTGTTCTCTCATTAAAAGTTCAGAAGGTAACGTGCCATTGAGATGTGTGAATATTATTGCTGGCCTGAGTACCTTCAGAAACAGTACTCCTCAGCTGCAGAATATACAGGGATTGAGTCCGTCACTGGTGCTGGGTCGGTCCATGGTGATTTCAGTATTAGCTTGATTTGGCTTGTAATATATCTTTTTATTTTTGTAGTGAATGTGTTTTTCCGTGAAGCATTTGACTTTCTTTCCCCTAGTACTTTTTTTTGCCATACATCAGTACCATTGGAGTCCCATAGTCATAACCAGTTTAATAAGTAAAGTTATAATATAGACTAATGACTTGACTAATGTCAAGATCTCTGCAATGTTGGGGACTTGTCTTAAGGGGTGATACTTGAAGCAATTACAAAAGGATAGGAGGGCTTAATGTAGTTAGACTTCTATCCTTAAGAGTAGTGAGGTAGAGTCTTCAGCCACAGGTAAATAAAGTGACAAATACTATTTGTGAGAGCCAACTTAACTTGTTTATCAAGCATTTTTTGGGAGTTTGAATTTTTACTGAAAAGCTTTAGACTTAATTTCTGAAAGGTGCTTCAGAATAAATTTAATCATGTGTAAGAATATCCTGGTTTTAAAGTGTAAAACTCGGTTGTGCCATCTGGCTACCTCTAGTTAGAAATTAATGCTTTTTCAGATTACAAAGTATTGATGAACCTCATGAAATGGAGTATGGTTAAGATACTAGCTTTTGTTATCAGGCTGAGTCTTCGTTGGTTTTTTTCCTTTGTTTGTTTTTGTTGTTCGGAGGGGGTGGGGATGGTTACAACCAAAATTATGGCCCAGGTGACTGAAAACCAGCTTGCTTTATTTATCTGTTATTTTGACATAGAATCATAGAATATCTTGAGTTGGAAGGGACCCATAAGGATCAAGTCCAACTCCCTGCTCCTCGCAGGACTACCTAAAACTAAATCATATGACTAAGAGCATGGTCCAGATGCTCCTTGAACTCTGACAGGCTTGGTACTGTGACCACTTCCCTGGGGAGCCCGTTCCAGTGACCGACCACCCTCTCAGTGAAGAACCTTTTCCTAATGTCCAATCTGAACTTCCCCTGATGCAGCTTCATTCCATTTCCATGTGTCCTATCGCTGGTCACCAGAGAGAGGAGCTCAGCACCTCCACCTCCGCTGCCACCCTTGAAGAAGTTGTAGACTGCAATGAGGTCACCCTTCAGTCTTCTGTCATGGTTTTGGCCAAATTGGCCAATGGCCGGTGACAGATGCTCCCCTGCAACCTCTTGTACATGGAGAGGAGGAGGAGAGATAAAGAGATTTACAAGTTTAGAAGAAACTAAACTACTTTAATGAAATATTAATAATAAAAAGGAAAATAATGAAATAGATACAGTATATACAAAACTGTATTAAGCTCCCAAGATGACGTCACCGTCACTTTGCTAAAATCCCAAACCCCCACATCTACTGGCTTCCCTTGGTCAACTAGATGGGTGACCTTGTCATAAAAGGAAATTAAGTTGGTTAAGCAGGAATGACCACATTGTCTCTCTAGTGATTTTCAGTAACTCCCAGAATGACCTTCTTCATAATTTTACCAGGCACTGAAGTGAGACTAACAGGCCTGTAATTACCAGGATCTTCCTTTTTGACATGTATTAATATTTCTTTGTAGGTTGATACCTGTACTGGTAAATGGTATGAAATATTCAGAGATCGATATTATTCTGTTGAAGGTAAGCATTGACTTCTTTTATACTCAGTAAGAATATCTGGTTAGTTTCTGACTTGTACATCAGAATGATTGAACTGGTAGTCCATATCTGGTCTGACATCTGTTCAATGGAGATTTAGCTTTCTGGGGCAAGATGTGCTGTTCCAAAAACTAAATGTGACTGCTGCCATGTTTGTTGAAAAATAATCTGTGGACTTTCCTGTTTTACCCCTGTTCCCTCCCACCCAGCTTTGGCAGAGCTGGGATACTTTTACCCATGAAATACTACAGCAAAGCAGCAAAAAAAAAAATGATCAGAATTAATTTTAATGCCCTTCTAGCTTGAACTACACAACTTTTTCCATCACAACATTTTAGAATGTGTCTGTGTACTAGAATTTCTCTATTTCTTCTTCTTTCTAATTCCTTCCTATCAAGAGTAATTTCTTAACAAGAAGGATACTTTGTGCTTTTGTGTGAACTTACCTCTCTTGCTTCTATTTTCCTGTCATTTTTCTGATAAATACTGTAGCAGAATGCAGGAACAATGACATTTTTAGTTAGCTGGGCAGCACAAGTGGGATGTGAATCTTTCATATACTTATAAAATCTTGAACTAAAATTTACACTACATTCTTAACTTTTTTGAGCAATATAGTTGCACTATTTTATCTGATAAAACATTTTGATGACAGGGGGATGTTGAAGAAGATGAAGCTATTCCAGATAGTGAACAGGACATAAGACCTCGTTTTCATCGTTCACGGACGGTAGCTCAGCAACATGAAGAAGACAGTATTGAAGATGATGATGACGATGACGATGATCTTGATGATGATGATGATACTATTTCTGACTGGAATTTAAGTATGTCAAAGTAATGTGTAAAATGTTTTAAAATATAGCTACTTGCATAATACAAGAACCACGGTAAAAAGAGGAGTTTGTGTATAGGAATACTGAGGCTTTGCTTTTGACCAGAAAAAGAACTATCTGCTGATATAATTGGTGGTTGGGACAGAGGGGGAGTCTTTCAGGTGATGTTTTGGCTATGTAACTGTATTGACAAAAGCTAACCATCTGTAAGCTTATTTCAAATATGGCTGATAGAGCTGCAAACATCTACTGGATGCAATTCAACTGAAGCTTTGGATTTTGAATTTTAATTCTACAAGATAATACAAATCATGGATCATCTGTTTAACTTCATTAAAAAAAAAAAAGTCTTACACATTGTTCTTAGCTTGAGGAAGCTTAATAATGCTTTCTTTTACTTCAGTCTTCCCTCTAAATCTGGTTTGTCTTTGATTTTTTTTTAAATTTTTTTCCTTTGTTTGAACATGCTACTACTGACAGCCATTACCAGTAGTTCAGATGTAGTGCAGATGAATGTACCTTGAAGCTTATGGATCAAACAACCTTGAGACATATCTAAGCTTTTAAAATTATTGTTATTATTTTAGAAGAAAATAAGCACAAATATGCTTGCTTTTGTAAAGTATCTTTTTTAATAGCTTTAAATTTATAATGCTGTTCTTGTAGTCATCATTGAGTGTAGAGATTGCAGAATTAAATACATATTTTCTGAAAAATGTAGTTGAAATGACTGAGGGTGCCTTGTGGTCCACAGTTTTGGTTAAGATGATGAGGAAGCTAAAGTTGACTAGGAAAGAGAGAGAACAGAACAGTTAAGAAATCTGTTTTGATATATGCCATCTGGACTTGAGAGAATTTGGATTATCTGAAATTCAGAATTGTATGCCTTATTTCTTATCCAGTGTTCTATATTTGACTTCCAGTTTGAACAGAGAGGAAACATCAGCACACCCTGACAATTAGCAGCATTGCTTACTAATGAGACCTGGTAACTAAATATGAGAGCCCACCTTTCTTTCCTCTAGTAGAAAGCTGAAACAGTCTTAGCTGAAAGGAGCAGGTGCTGGTCTTGGGGAGTCTGTGCTATTTATTATTGCTTTGCAGTGGAGATCTGCTCTGAATTGAGGGCTCATGTTTTGTTTTATTCAAACCTGTTGGACATCATCTAGGAGTAGAGCAGAAAAAGTTTTGTATTTATTATCTATTCTAGTAGTTGCTACCTCCCATCTGAAAACTTATCTGTGTCCTGTTTGGGCTCGCTAGCAGTTTAGGTCCAGTTTAGGAATTTTGCATGTTACATTTGCTACATATATTTTGCCTGATTACCTGTCTTGTATATACTTTTGTTCCACTTGGGTCATTTCTGACAGATTAAGAAGGAACCGAGATCATAATAAGCAAAAATGTGCAGTATAATTTCTGTAATACGAGCATTCTTTATAAATCCATCTTAGCATTATTTGTCTAGACATGACAGCACCACAGCAGAAAACCAGAGTAAGGATTTCTAAATCATGTTTTGAAGTTGTTCTTTTATGACCTTTTGTGTGCTAAAAATATGAGATTAAAAACTTTAAAACAAATTTCGAGGTGGTGTTCATTGTATCGGTGCATCACAGAATTAGGAGTAAGATATAAAAGCTCAGAGCAGAGGTCAGCAAATTTCTTTCAGTCTCTAGAGGTTGATGATTTTTCCTTTTTTTTTTGCTTTGAGACATGGATCATGTTTGAACGCTGTCTTTTTAATCAATTGCTAATATTTTTAGGCTATTTCCCCTTAGTTTCTCCAGTATGTTACATTCATGTCACTCTTCCGCAGTGTTACGCCATCCTGAAATTATATTGCAGCATTGTATACATTACATAATGGTGTGGTTCCTGTCAGTGAGTGTTTTAATATCCCCAGTGTATCCCTTTTAGTGGCTATAAAAATGATGCAAAATTGGCTTTCTAAGAGTGGTGGCTTTGTACCAGAGCACAGTGTATCCCTGTGTATTGTAATGAAATTGAAGTATCTTTCCTCCTAATGCCCTGGCAGCTCAAAGTTAAAATCAGGATTACACTGTCTAACTACAACTGCTTGTATAATAAGCAGAGATTAACACTGTTAATTCCCCTCAGGGAAATGTTCTGCTGCTGCTCTAGATGTCCTGGCTAATGTATTTCGTGATGAACTTCTGCCACACATCTTGCCCCTTTTGAAGGAATTGCTCTTCCATCCCGAATGGGTAGTTAAAGAATCTGGTATCCTTGTTCTTGGAGCAATTGCTGAAGGTAAGGCAACAGTGCATATCAGGTTGCTGAATTTTTGATTGGTTCTAAAGCCGCTCTGATTCCTTCTAGGTGAACTTACTTGTGCAAACAAGTATACATCCTTAGCTGATTTGGTTTAATCTCTACATCTATTAGTTGGTGACTGCAGTTATTTGTTTAATTTTTCATTTTCAAATCTGTGCATGTTTCGGAAGCTAAATAACTTAGATGATTTCTTTTATTCCTCTTTCTTAAATCTGCAGGATATATTTATTGGTCTCTCATGAAGTACCACTTCGATTTGATACAACAGGAATATTTAATAAATTTGAGTGTCGTGGTTTTGGCCAAATTGGCCAATGGCTGGCGACAGATGCTCCCCTCCAGCCTCTCGTGCACGGGGAGGAGGGGGAGAGATAAAGAGAGATTAATGAGTTTAGAAGAAACTAAACTATTTTGATGAATAAAGAATAAAATAAAAAGGAAAATAAAGAAATAGATACAGTATATACAAAACCATATTGAGCTCCCAGGATGATGTCACTGTCAGGCACTGGGGAAGTCCCAGGCTGGACTCAGCGATGGGTGGGAACCAGGTTCCAGAGTTGGAGTCAGGAACACACGGATCGGGATCAAAGGCAGATGAACAGACAGGGTCCTCCTCAGACATCAGCCACTGAAGAAAGAGAGCTGACCCTTTGATCCCTCAGCTTTTATACTGAGCGTGGGGCAGATGGGATGGAATACCCCTGTTGGTCAATTTTTGGTCTCCTGTCCTGTCCACTCCTCCCTGCAGGTGGGACCCCTCTACGCTTTTCCTCTTCCGACCCTCCAACAGGGCAAATAACAAAGTTAGCTGACCTTGGTTGTTATAGCAGTAAGTATAAGCAAGAGCCTCTCTGCGTACCATTCCTTGGCACAAACTGTCTTATCACTCTGAACAAACCATTTTAGACACAATATGCTGTTAATTTCAGAGAGTTAGAAGAGGCCTAGCTAAGAAATAAAATTGCTGAACAGAAAGTTGGTTCTGTTTTACCTCAAACCAGGACATTGAGACTTACATTTCATTCAGTGTTTTCAGAAATGGCAAAAACCGGTCCTGTGACTTCAGTGCACTTAGCCGCTTTTTGTGGATGGTTCTCTGATATAAATGTGATAACTTCCATTTCTTTGTATTTACTTCCAGGCTTGGCTTTATGCCTCTATTTCCAGCATCTCTGTCCGTTTTGCAAACTGAAGGAATATGTTTGGGTCCATGCCTGGATTTTCTATCTTTTCCTACAGTGCCTAGTGAACATATTTTTTCTTTGTTGTCAGAAAACTTTTTTTGTTGGTTTTGATTTCAGGTCAAGCAAGGTAAAAGTTAGTACTTCTGGCAAATCTCAGTGTATTACTGCCCTTGCTGACTTGAAGTGTGTAGCTTTTATTGCTGGTCAGTATTTGTGTGGTATTAGGAGAAAACAAGAAGAAAATTAAATTTCTTAAGGAATCCTTTTTAATGATATGATGATTTGTTTTCAAGGCTTAATCTTTCTCCTCTTGTTGTCTTGGTCACTCTGAGTAGACTGGCATAAGACTTCTAAGCTTTATAAACTAATTTTATTTGGATGTTCTTGCTATACTTGATTTAATAAAGAAGAATTTCTGGAGACTGGGGAAGCACTGAAGTAGAAATGTAGTTAAAATGAATGTAAATTTGATTGGGGATTTTAATTATTGTTTATGGTGAGTTTTCTTTTTAGGACTTAACATAAATTAGATAGACTTGCTTTGTATATTGTTAAAATGTATTACTACATGCTAGAAGATGAAAATATGTCCCTTCTAGGAAATAACAAAAAGTTCTATTACATTTTCTAATTCTTGTACTGTAATAGCTATATTTTTCCTTCTAGGCTGCATGCAGGGTATGATTCCATATCTTCCTGAGCTGATCCCTCACCTTATTCAGTGCCTCTCTAACAAAAAGGCTCTTGTGCGCTCCATTACATGCTGGACTCTTAGTCGCTATGCACACTGGGTAGTTAGTCAACCCCCAGACACATACTTGAAGCCATTAATGACTGAGTTGCTAAAGCGTATTCTGGATAGCAACAAGAGAGTACAAGAAGCTGCCTGCAGGTGAGCCAAAGCTTAAACAAAAAGCACTATCCATGACACTGCTTTTTCATGGGAAACTTTTAATGCCTTTATTGATGAATGCATGACTCCATTTCTAGATCTTTAAGTATTTTATTTTTTCCTTTTGAATTGGAGTAGGTTCAGCTGCTTCTAAAGTAGTTACAAATTACCGCGAGTTGTAATAAAATGAAAACAGATAATTTGTACTGTCCAGTTTGTTTTCAGAGTATATGAATTGCCAAACTAAACAATCTATTACAGTAAAAGAAATTATCTGTATATGACACCTGTTTATTTTCAATATTTGAAGTTTCATTGACCAGAAATCTGTCTTTTATATGCCTATAAACAAGGTCAGTACTGATGACAAAGGAAAACTTTCATTGCATTAGTGGTGGTGTTTATATTTATCTCAGGATTACCAAAACATTTGGGTTACAGTTATTTCAAGGGATATTCCCTTTCTCTTGAAAGGAGATCCTTAGAGGTAAGAGTCCCTTCTCCCCCTTGTCTGCTGATATTTAAAAAAAATAAAAATAAAAATAAAATTATTGGACACACCAATAATGGAATGGGTACACCTCTTGTGCAGGAAACTCAGCAAATAAAGCTTTTACGTGTCAGTTTGCATGGGGCAGGAGTGTACACAGCTGACTGCCAGGAAAGTTTCTTCATAAAGCAGAATTAGATTTGTAACAGGTATGCATAACAGGTTTTACAGGAATATTTTTAAACTTTGCTCATTGCAATATAAGAGCTGAATCTTTGTGTTCAATCAAAATAGATTGAGTTTGTCTCAGTAATACCATTTTAAAAACATACCTTGGATGAATTTGAGGACTAAATATAGTTCTATGTTTAAACATAAATGGGTAGTGTGGGGTGTTTTGGGGTGGTCTTGTTTTGTTTTTTCCAAGATACTGACTGACCTGTTTGGGGTGTTTTTTTTGTCATTCAGTGCCTTTGCTACTCTAGAAGAGGAGGCTTGTACAGAGCTTGTTCCTTATCTTGCGTATATACTTGACACTTTGGTCTTCGCATTTAGTAAATACCAGCATAAAAACCTGCTCATTCTTTATGATGCTATAGGAACACTAGCAGATTCTGTAGGACATCATCTAAATAAACCAGTGAGTATACCTTATGCTCTGTAGAAGCATTTGTCGTATATTGAAAAACTGGTTCGGTGGGTTTTGTAGCGTGCTTTACATGTTATAAAACAGAAATGCTGACCTTTCTGTGTAGGTTTCAATAAGAATTATTTACATATAAAATACATAGACTGCATGTAATTTTCCCAATAAACAGTTGTGTGTGTGGTGGCTTGTGAAATGTATTTCTCGTTATTGTGACTTTTTTCCTCATTCTCAGAATTTTTCAGCTCAGAGGAGATACATATATCAATATAGATATGAAATGGGGCTTTAAAGAAATTGGTGGGGTGTGTGTGCTAATTTCTAATGACTGAATTTTTTAATTTTTTTTGTAACCGCTTTCAGTAAGCTGCTCTGTGTGTCTTTCCAATGTATTGAAGCACATCATCATTAGAAATTGCTTTATCAGAGAGCGGGACAGATGTGCATTTTATATATAAAAACGCAGAATCCTTTGGACAAAGCACAGATAACGCACAGGCAAATATAGTAGGTTTTTTGTAGTGTACATATGTTCATTAATAGGATATGCATACATATCGTGCATCTTATGATGGCTATTGAAATTTGCTTTATTTCTCTATAGTGCTTCACATGACATAGACACACTAGAATAAAACCATTTGGGTTGTTGCCATGGCATTTTACTTGCCATCTAAGACTCCACACCATCAAAAGACATCTTTTCCAATCTCTCTCTGGCCCTGGCCAGCTTGACATTTGACAGCACGAGGAGGAAGCTAAATGGGAGCTCCTGGTGATGGTGGGACTTTCTTCAGTCATTTAGAATATTGTATCTTTGGACATAGCATTATCTGTCAGCATCTGTTGGCTCTTTGAATACTTTCTGGGAGCAACAGTACTACAGGGTTGCCTTGCTTAATGTCCTTGTGACTGTGACAGCAGTGGCAGGGAAGATGCAACATCTTTATACGGAATTGGTAAGTGCGCCCTTCTGGAGGGATAGAAAATTACTTTCTTCAAGGATGGGTAGTTGCTTGAGGAAGAGGTTTCAGGAACTTGGGAGGATAGGGTTGTAGCATCAGGGCAATGGGAGATGGTTGAGAAAAGCAGATGGCAGATGCACAGCCAGATTGCATTGCTGGTAAAAACATTTTCTGTAGGCCCTGAGGCAATCCTATAGATTTGTAACAACCCAGGCAGCTATTAAAAGTTGCTAGACTGAAGCCAAACCTGGAGGAATAGATTCATTCTGCAAAGGTACTTATGTGCCTCAGCAAAAAATCTTAAGACATAAATTGTAAATTCTAATATTAAACTACTACTTCATATTGCAACAATGATTGAATTGCAGTATATCAATTTTCTTTTGCTGAAAAAGTAGAATATATCAATTCTTAATATATCAATTTTCTAACTTTGAAATAAACTAGTATGCAATGAAGTGTTTCAGTAGCTGATGCATTTTCATCCTAAACAGGAATATATTCAGATGCTAATGCCTCCATTAATCCAGAAGTGGAACATGTTGAAGGATGAAGATAAAGATCTCTTCCCTTTATTAGAGGTAAATGTTAAAATTTGAATATGTTTTATCAACTTCTTTTAGGAATTGCCCCTTTTACTAAAGATGCTCCCACTAGGAAGTGTGACTATAAAAGCTGACAGTGTTGGATATTTCCCATTATGGAGAAAATATGACTGTAGTGAGAAAATCTTGTGACTGAGGAAATGTCATTAGGTTTAGAAGAAATCTTTTAGATATTTTTTTCTGCCATTCTAGAGTGTTTTCTTTGGGTTTCTTTAAAAAAAAAAAAAAATTGTTCCATCCCCCTGTTGTTCTTGTCTTCTCTTCTTGCTCTCCCTTCATCCCTCCATTAAAACTATCAGACAGGCTGAATGTATGAACCAGACCATGTAGTCTATTCTCTGTACTTTCCAAGTGTGAAGCAGGAAAACACTTCTAGAGAAATCTCTTGGGTTATGTTAGGGCTTGTACATCGTCAGGATACTGAAGTTTAGTGTAAGTGCTAGCTGAATTATAGTAACAGTCTTCATATGAACTTTCTTGACCACCTCTAAGATGCTGCTTAGAATCATAGAATCATAGGGTTGGAAGGGACCTCTGGAGATCATCTAGTCCAACCCCCCTGCCAGAGCAGGGTCACCTAGAGCAAGTTACACAGGAACGCATCCAGGCGGGTTTTGAATGTCTCCAGAGATGGAGACTCCACCACCTCTCTGGGCAGCCTGTGCCAGGGCTCTGCCACCCTCAAAGTAAAGAAGTTCCTCCTCACATTTAGGTGGAACTTCCTATGCTCAAGTTTGTGCCCATGACCTCTTGTCCTGTCCCTGGGCACCACTGAAAAGAGCCTGGCCCCATCCTCCTGTCACCCACCCTTTCAGTATTTATGAGTGTTGATAAGGTCCCCCCTCAGCCGTCTTTTTTCCAGACTGAAGAGACCCAAATCCCTCAGCCTTTCTTCATAAGAGAGGTGTTCCAGTCCCCTCAGCATCTTGGTAGCCCTTTGCTGTCCCCTCTCCAGCAGTTCCCTGTCCTTCTTGAACCAGGGAGCCCAGAACTGGACACAGTACTCCAGGTGCGGCCTCACCAGGTGCTTCTGAGAAGTTTTCTCAACTAACATACGTAGAAGAGAGTAACAATTAGCTGATAGTTGCCTTGGCTCAGCTAATCAGTACTGCCTTTCTAGGTTGTTTTTACTTAATCAGTTACTTGTGGGTATACTTAAAATGCTTTTAATTTACCTCTCCCAAGTAAAAGGGTTTTTTTTTAAATTTTATTCCAGTGCCTGTCATCAGTTGCTACTGCCTTGCAATCTGGCTTTCTTCCGTACTGTGAACCTGTGTACCAGCGCTGTGTAAATCTGGTGCAGAAGACTCTTGCGCAAGCCATGGTATTTTTCTGTTGCTATTCCAATTTTTTCAGAATATCTCCTTAAACCAGTGTATTAACTATGTAAAGTTATGGATTTGCAGGGAGATTTGTAGTATTAATGATTGACTATTTAAATGAAGCTGCAGTTCTGAAACAAATTTGTTTGTTCGTTTTGATTTTACTTTTATGCATACCCCTGAGAAAATGTAATACTCTTTTTGAAAATGTGTACTTATTTGTTGCAGTTGCACAATGCTCAGCCAGACCAATATGAGGCTCCAGATAAAGATTTCATGATTGTGGCTCTTGATTTACTCAGTGGTTTAGCTGAAGGGCTTGGAGGCAACATTGAACAGCTAGTGGCTCGCAGCAATATCCTGACGCTAATGTACCAATGCATGCAGGTGAGATGAGTAACCTGTTTAATCCAAGGATTTTCTTTCTTAAGAGAATCGGAAACACTTCTAGAATTGTCAGGTTTTTTTCTTCCTCTCTTTAGGATAAAATGCCTGAGGTACGGCAGAGTTCTTTTGCATTGTTAGGTGATCTGACAAAGGCGTGTTTTCAGCATGTTAAGCCTTGCATCGGTATGTTTCTTTTACATATTAAATAATTAACATGTTTTACAAACTGATAAGAGGCTGGTTTAGCTATGGTTAAGTTCCCTTTTCTGTGGCTTGCCTTGTCATGGTGTTGTAAGTTTTTATTTTCCTTTATCAGCAAGGGTCTGTAGTCTTTTCTCCTTTGAACTGTGTGTTTAAGACGTGTTCTTTTTGTAGACAGTGCAAAAGTTCGTTTTGCTGCTTGATTTTTATAACGTAACATGCTTCTTGTTGTGCTGGAACACAGCAAAACAGATGTACTTAGACTTCAATTAGAACAGTTGCTTGCTTTGATAAATTCTTGAATTTGTAGCTTTTTTTGTACATATAATTTATATATAATGAAATTAGAAGACTTGGCTAGAGGGTAGGTTTTGGGGTTTTTTTTTGTATTGTTCTTAATTTCAGTAGGGAAGTAGCATCAGTTATACACTTTCATGATATTCACTGTCTCTTCCCTCAAATACTCTTGAGATACACTTAACTTGACAAATGAATGCTTGGATAGGCTTAGAATTTAAAATTTATTTGGCAGATGTTATAATCTGTCTTTGTGACTAATATTTTATTAAAAGTTAATCAAGGCTGTGATTTGCCTTCTAGGCTTCATTGCTGTTGGCTGTTGTTTTTTGGGGGGAGTGGTGGGGTGGTGTTGTGTTTGGTAGGTTTTTTTGTTGTTGGGGTTTTTTTGCTTTGGGGCTTTAGCACAGCTGAATACATAGCTATCCAGGTGTGTCGTCTTCTTCCCTCACCTCTGGGAAGGGTAGAAAAAAGGTTTCTAGAGTTACATAAAGGTAAAGCCCATTAGAAATATTTTTAAATCATAGTTTGAAAAGATTTGCATTGATCTACTTAGGTTATAAAATCCAGGTTAATCTGATACATAGCAGAAATACAGCTCTTGTTGATTCAGGTATAATGCTTTACAATAATTTTAAATATGCTTACACTATTTTAAACACACACACGCCCTGTGATCTTACAGTAATGGGACAAGATGGTTGTATTGTGTGATGAGATTTTAAAATGTTGTTCTTTCTAGCTGATTTCATGCCCATTTTGGGAACCAACCTAAACCCTGAATTCATTTCTGTGTGTAACAATGCCACCTGGGCAATTGGAGAAATCTCCATCCAGATGGGTAAGATTTATTTTTTTCTTTGAATCTTTGCACATTTAGAATGGTTTGTCTGGGTTGGCTTTTTTTTTTTTTAATTTTAGTGATACTTTCATGTTAAAATTTAAATTAAATTTGATATTCTTGTCCTTGATAGTAAGATCAATGTACCAGATCTAAATAGATTATGTATATTAATGGTCATTTTCTTTTGAATGTTTCTTTTTGGCTGTTTCAGGTATAGAGATGCAGTCTTATATTCCAATGGTGTTGCACCAGCTTGTAGAAATAATTAACAGACCCAACACACCAAAGACATTGTTAGAGAACACAGGTACCCAAAAACCGAACCATTCATGGTGAAGGGAATTAGAGATACTTTTTTTTATAATGATTTAAAAAATTGCATAGAACTTATGTTATTGCTCTGTATTTGACTTTTTAAGCAAAACCATCTGTTTTGCAGAAGCTCTTACAAGTCTCAGTCTTGCAGCAAAACATCTATCGTATATCTAGATTATTAAAGTTATTGCTTTCTCACCTTTATAACACTTTATATTTATTTGTCATCTATTTAGGTATTCTTCCAATTTTATTTATGTATACAATATGACAAATGTATGCAGTAACACTTAAAGACTTAGTGGCTTTACGCTGATTTTAATATATGCATGTCCTTACACATGTGTACTGTATATTTATGTCTAGTGTTTGAAACAAATTAATTGGCATGTATAAAACAAAT
Source organism: Rissa tridactyla (assembly GCF_028500815.1). Classification (NCBI taxonomy): domain Eukaryota; kingdom Metazoa; phylum Chordata; class Aves; order Charadriiformes; family Laridae; genus Rissa; species Rissa tridactyla. The sequence continues at coordinate 8,168,649 of NC_071496.1, forward strand.
AATGAACTCTTTGAATTTACAAAAAATGCACTTCTTTTTTTTAAGATTAATTTGTAGTAATATGCACTAAAATCTAAATCTGTGATGGCAGTTTTACCACAACATAACTAAAATTATGTATAATTACCTGGTCACTTAATAACAAATTTCAGTGGCATGCATGTTTTTATGTTCTGGCCAGCAGCTTTGCCTTCCAAATTGGGAGCAGTCCCCAAATGCCTTATTGAATCAGAATTTCTGAGGCTTGTTTCTTTTGCATTTATAGAGGGCATGTTCTGGTATGTAGAGCACCTTCCATACTTCAGCAAAACTTTATTAATAATTTAACAGGTTTCTGGTTTACTATTTTAGTAATTGAGAAACTTTTGACTTTTTTCTGTTTGAAAACTGTCTTGTAAGAAAAATGATAATTTAGTCATTATACTTGACATAATTTTGAGCTAAGTATGAGATAAATCGGAGAGAGATTTCTTTCAATGCATATTTTTCCTCCAGTATTCTCTACACCCCACCCCCCACCCCCTTGTTTAGTATGGAAGGCGAACTTGAAGGAAAAATTGCCTAGTTGTCTGGCATATTTTAGGCACTGATTTTTGAAATTGTGATTTTGGAGCAAATAACTAATTGTTATGAAATACGCCATAGAATAATATAGCAATATAAATTTTCTTTCCCCCTGCCCCAACCCCCTTCATCTACAATGATGGATGTGTAATACCTGTAACTGAGAAGCATCCAGTACTTAAAAGTTTGCTTCCAGCACTGCTAGAGAATTTTTTGAAGCATCCAAACACTGACTTTTTTTTTTAGTATCTTAATAGTTACTTTAAATGCGCATAACTGCAAATAAATGTTGAGTGCGGTGTACTTATAAGTTTGTTGTGGGATATTGTGCTGCATGCCATTGGTACCTGCAAGAGTGTTACTGTTTTCTGCTTTAGGTTGTTATGTAATGAGCCATGAAAACACTTCTCCTATGGAAACACATGAGACCACCTTAAGTAAAAGTAGTTGCATAGAAAATAATGAGTATATGCCAAAAAGTTAAGCTGTGACAGAAACTACTATTCCTTGTACAGACTGTAGCTGTGAGAACTTACAGATAAACCTTAAAAGTGTGTTTTCATTTGAAAGTAGCACTTCAAATGCAGTTTTATAAGTTAGATATGCCGAAAATTTGAGACACTGCATATTGAAATTGAGTAATGTCTGGGCAAAATAGTACATTACCAGTGAGCCACAGCTTTAAGGGAATGAGAACGTTTCAAACTGCTAGTATATCCTACACTAAACTTTTATTGGAGAAAGCATCATCTGCTTTATTGCATGTTTCATGAAACTGTTCACAAATGCCTGTTAATTAGTGTTGCATAGTACGTCCCTTGAACATAGGTTTCTTTTCTCTGCTTCATATAAATCTGCTGGATTTTAGTACTATTCATGTATTTTGCTTCAAGTAATCCTGATACATTATTCCCCACCTTCTCCTTTTTCTGAAGATTAATCTTTTGTGAGTTGAGCAAACACCATTAAAACACATTTGCATGATGATATTTTCTTCAGTCTGTCCCTCAGAACAAAGGACCATGCTATCTAATCATCCAAAGAAGCGGTTTTGCTTTTCATGTGCCCTTATGCTTTTGTATCAGAAGTCAGATTCTTATACAACTTTTATGAGGAAGCCTTTTCCGAACAGGAGAAATATTGGGATTAAAGAATTAATTTTCTGCAGTCAGTTGCTGTGAGTTAGCAACCACTTTAAATTCTCTACAAGATTATGAAGAAAACAAATATTTGGTGCTCTGAGAAGTGTTTAATCTATTTAGTGTTTATTATATAGACCACAATATATTCAATGTAAAAGTATTTATAAATGTATTTTTACTAATAGATAGTAGGTCTATTAAAATCTTGAATTCAGAATATTGAAAAAATAAAACATTTAGGACTACTTGATACTAAAACTGAAAATGGTTAATTCCTTTCTGTCAAGAGTATCCATAATAATACTTTTTAATAAAAATTTTGAAGTGTATGGTAGGTAAATTTACTGTAAGAGGTGATTCTGAAGAGGGCAGAATGACTGCTTACATCAGAAAGCCTTTGGATTTTAAATTGTGTTTTTTGGTGTTCTCTCATTTTCTTCTTTAATTTTTCTTTTACCCTGGAGAGTATACCATATATGTTGCTGCCTCTTATTTAGGGGGTGGTAATAAACAGCACTGGTGAAATCTTGTGTTTACTATCATACACAGATTCTGTTGGCTTCTGTTTCTGAGTTATTTGTTGTTTTTTCTTTATTTTTTCTCCTCCCCCCTCATTTGCTCATGTCTTGGTTGGCGTTTGGTGGTGTATAACCGTGATTGCATTACCTTAGCAATAACAATTGGTCGTCTTGGTTACGTTTGTCCTCAAGAGGTGGCCCCCATGCTACAGCAGTTTATAAGACCCTGGTGTGTATTATTTAATCTTTTTTTTTTTATTCATTTTTCTTCACTCTCTTTCTTTCTTCTATCTCACTTTTAGATATATTTTCAGTTGGTTACAAAATCTCAATCCTTAATCATTGCCAAACATGTGACTAATCTTGTCCTATCAGGTTTGTGAGTTTTTAGTAGCACTGTCATGTATTCTTTATGTTGTGGCTAACGACTAATTTATGCATGGGATAAGATTGTCACATGCTTGCGTGTTAAAGCTTGACTACAAAAGAGCATTTTAAAATCCACCAGAATGATAATACAATGCATGCAAATACTGTAAAATTTAAACTGTGCATTACTTTACTTAAAATTCAGTCTGAGGCTTGAATTGCTGTAAGGAATATGTTTCTAGACTTGTTATGTATAAAATAGCTTGCTGCTGTAAAAGTTAAATAACTGTTCTGTAAGTGGTATCTGACATAATTTATACTGCGATAGTATTATATATTCTGCTTCTAATAATGATAGTTTCTATAAATATTTCATATACATGTTTCTTTTGTATTTAATGGAATACAGGTCACACTTTCTAACTGTATATAGTGCAACAGGAAAGCAAGATTTTGGAGATGATGCCTAATGGGAATATACTAGTAAAGACTGGGCAGCAAGTATCTTTCTAAGTGTTCAAAATAGTGTTTCAGATAATCTTATCAGTGTGACTTATTCCATAAAATACTGTCATCTAGTTCTGACTCGACTGACTGAAAAAGTAATAGAATTAAATAAGTTTTGCTCTCCAACTTAATAGGTGCACCTCTCTGCGAAACATAAGAGACAATGAGGAAAAGGATTCAGCATTCCGTGGGATATGTACCATGATCTCGGTCAACCCCAGTGGAGTAGTCCAAGTAAGATACATAAATAGATCTTAACTCTTTCTTTACTCATGTGAAATTTAGTGAAAACTGTATATGGTGTGTGAAAAAGTTGTTGATTACCTGTATTACATGCTGTAGCTACTTTTTTGACTTGAAGGAGGCTAAAATGTTTAGGTTTCAATTGATATATATCATGATACTTCAGGATTTCTGCTTCAGTAACTATCACTTATGGAAATTTAAATTCATTTTTTGTCTTTTACTTACAAAGAATATGTAAATAATGAACTTCGATTAACTGTTAGTCTTTTTTATGTTGAGGCAAATGCTGACATACTGAAACCTATTTTTCAAATGCAATCTAGGCTTTTAAAACAGTAACCACCCCTTAATTCTTAAAACTTGAATAGGGAAGTTTCTGTTTACACTTTGGATATATTGCTTAAATAGTCAATATGACAAGGAAGATGCATCTCTAAAATAAATGGCATATCTCAAGAATAGAATATGACTTGCTCTTTAGTCTCCACAGCTCCAAAGTAAAGCTATACCAATGTGATATTTTCTAAGAGGAAAATGAAAGTGAATTTCTCTCTCCTCTGCCTGGAATCCTTCTCCCTGAAACACAAGAATTGAGCCTCTGTCTTGTTTTGAATTCTTCAGTTCATTTCACTTATCCCTTATTTTGTACTAAACATTTCCCTCTTCTGCTGTCCATGTGTTCTTTCACACAGCTTAAAGGGAGGGAGTAATTAAGGAGACTCTTCATTGTCCCAGCCCTCCTCCTATGTAGTTGTTATCCTTGGTTCTATCATGGTTTAACCCCAGCCAGCAGCTAGGACCATGCAGCTGCTCGCTCACTCCCCCCAATTGGGATGGGGGAGAGAATCAGAAGGGTGAAAGTGAGAAAACTCGTGGGTTGAGATAAAGACGGTTTAATAGGTAGAGCAAAAGCCGTGCACGCAAGCAAAGCAAAACAAGGCATTCATTCCCTGCTTCCCATCGGCAGGCAGGTGTTCAGCCATCTCCAGGGAAGCAGGGCTCCATCACGCATAACAGTGACTTGGGAAGACAAACGCCATCGCTCCGAACGTCCCCCCTTCCTCCTTCTTCCCCCAGCTTTATATGCTGAGCATGACGTCATATGGTCTGGAATATCCCTTTGGTCAGTTGGGGTCAGCTGTCCCGGCTGTGTCCCCTCCCAACCTCTTGTGCACCCCCAGCCTGCTCGCTGGCGGGGAGATAGGAGCAGAAAAGGCCTTGACTACTTAGCAACAAAAACATCAGTGCACTATCAACACCACTCTCATCCTGAATCCAAAACATAGCCCCACAGCAGCTGCTAGCAAGAAAGTTAACCCCATCCCAGCTGAAACCATGACAGTTCCTATCCAGAAACATGTGTATTATCAACTTAATTATTAAGACTGATGTTTTAATGGTGTAGTAGGAGGTAACACATGACAGCAGATGAACTAAACGTAGGGATTTGGGGTAGCTTTAGTTTTGAAACTGTATGATAAACAGTCTGTGTATCTCAGAAACAACTTCTGGCTCTGCTTAAAATAATACAACAGCTTTTTTCCCAATTGGAAATACATGAGAGGGAGTTGCAAGCGTGGTCTTGAGTTTGTCGATTGTTATTAAGATGATTGGTTCTCAAACTCGGTATGTGTACTGAAAGAATTAGACAAGTGTGGTGTGGGGAGGGGAGGGGGTGGGGTGTGTGTTTGTTGGTTTTGGTTTTTTTTAATCAAAATCATGATTAAACAAAGCTATTCCTACACTCAGCTATTTCTATTTCCATACACTTAAGCATACAATAACTTACCATTATTGTCTGAATTAACTGGAAAATAAAGACATAAACCCAAAAGCAGTTGTGAACTAGGATCAAATACCCTGAATAGTTCATAGAACAAACATCAGGCATTGTTTTCAGACCTATAAATTGAGGTTTCTAACCTATGTGATTGTTTAATCTTATAGGACTTTATTTTTTTTTGTGATGCTGTTGCATCGTGGATTAGCCCAAAAGATGATCTTCGAGACATGTTCTGTAAGGTAATGTTTCTAGTATGACAGTATATCTGAATTGTGGTTGTTTTGGGTCCTCTGTTTCTTTCTTGCTTTCTATTTACACTATTAGCACTTACTGTATTTGTGGTCATGAAGGCTTTCTTGCAAAGTCATAAACTTTCAGACAAAACATCATAAAAATATGAAGTTTTTTTAACCTATGTTTTCTTACATGCTTTCAGGTTATTCCAAAATTCTTTTTAACAGTGTTAAAAACCTCACTTCAAATCTTATTTGAAAAGATAATCATCCTCAAAGAGCTTTTCATAATGTCCAGCCTACTATGTTTTGACTGCATTTGGAAGAACAGGGGTTTTTATACCACATGAGACTTTCTTTTCTATTTATTTTTCTTTTCTAGAAAATGTGATCTGTGTGGTTCAAGACTCCCCCCCCCCCCCAAGATGCCTACTATTTTTTGAGAAATATCTAGAAAATTGCAAATGAAAAATCTTCCAGTTGTATTCTGATCTGTTTATCTTCCTTAAGCTGAAAATAAGTTTTTGGGATTGCTTAACCCTCCTCATAATCCCTCTTGGATAGTATTCAAGGAACTAACGTACAGTGATAGCCAAGAATGCATCCCTAGACAAAGTGTCAATAGAATTTAAGCAAAAGGAATGTTTGCCTTGTATAAAATAAACAATGAAGGGCACACAGCAAGCTCGCTACCCTGGACTTCAGTAGAGCAGACTTTGGTCTCTTCAGGGACCTGCTTGATGAAATACTGTGGGATAAAGCCCTGGAAGGAAGAGAGGCCCAGGAAAGCTGGTTAGTATTCAAGGACCACCTCCTCCAAGCTCAGGTGTGATGCATCCCAACAAAGAAGTTGTCAGGCAAAAACACCGGGAAGCCTGCATGGATGAACAAGGAGCTCTGGATACACTCAAACAGAAAAAGGAAGCCTGCAGAGGGTGGAAGCAAGGACAGGTAGCCTGGAAGGAATACAGAGAAATTGTCTGAGCAGCCAGGGATCAGGTTAGGAAAGCTGAAGCCCTGACAGAGTTAAATCTGGCCAGGAGCGTCAAGGGCAACAAGAAAAGCTTCTATAGGTATTTCAGTGATAAAAGGAAGACTAGGGAAAATGTAGGCCCTCTCCAGAAGGAAACGGGAGACCTGATCACCCAGGACAAGGCTGAGGTACTCAACCTCTTTTTTGCCTCGGTCTTCACCAGCAAGGGCTCTAACCACACTGCCCAAGTCCCAGAAGACAAAGGCAGGGACTGGGAGAACAAGGTACTGCCCACTGTAGGAGAAAACCAGATTCAAGACCAGTTGAGGAGCCTGAAGGTGCACATGTCCATGGGACCTGATGGGATTCATCCGTGGGTCCTGAGGGAACTGGCAGATGAAGTTGCCAAGCCACTATCCATCATATTTGAGAAGTCGTGGCACTCTGGTAAAGTTCCCACTGACTGGAAAAGGGGAAACATAACCCCCATTTTCAAAAAGGGAAAAAAGGAAGACCCAGGGAACTACAGGCCAGTCAGTCTCACCTCTGTGCCCAGCAAGATCATGGAGCAGATCCTCCTGGAAACTCTGCTAAGGCATATGGAAATAAGGATCTGATTGGTGACAGCCAACATGGCTTCACTAAGAGGAAATCGTGCCTGACAAATTTGGTGGCTCCCTACGATGGCGTTACAGCATTAGTAGATAAGGGAAGAGCAACTGACATCATATACCTGGACTCGTGCAAAGCATTTGACACTGTCCCGCATGACATCCTGGTCTCTAAATTGGAGAGATATAGATTTGACGGATGGACCCCCTCAGTGGACAAGGAAATAATTTGATGGCCACACTCAAAGTGTTGCAGTCAACAGCTCGATGTCCGAGTGGAGACCACTGATGAGTGGTATTCCTCAGGGGTCAGTACTGGGACCAGTACTATTTAACATCTTTGTCAGCGACATGGATGTTGGGATTGAGTTTGCTGAGAACACCAAGCTGTGTGTCGCGGTCAACATGCTGGAGGGAAGGGATGCCATCCAGAGGGACCTGGACAGGCTCGAGAGATGGGCCTGTGCGAACCTCATGAAGTTCAACCAGGCCAAGTGCAGGGTCCTGCATGTGGGTCGAGATAATCCCATGCGCAAATACAGGTTGGGCAGAGAATGGCTTGAGAGCAGCCCTGAGGAGAAGGACTTGGGGGTGCTGGTGGACGAGAAGCTCAACATGAGCCAGCAATGTGCACTTGCAGCCCAGAAAGCCAACCACATCCTGGGCTGCATCAAAAGAAGCATGGCCAACAGGTCAAGGGAGGTGATTCTGCCCCCCTGCTCTCATGAGACCCCACCTGGAGTACTGTGTCCATCTCTGGGGCCCCCAACATAAGGAGGACATGGACTTGTTGGAATGGGTCCAGCGGAGGGCCATGAGGATGATCAGAGGGTTAGAGCACCTCTGCTATGAGGACAGGCTGAGAGAGTTGGGGTTGTTCAGCCTGGAGAAGACTCCGGGGAGACCTTATAGTGGCCTTCCAGTACCTGAAGGGAGTCTACAAGAAAGCTGGAGAGGGACTTTTTACAAAGGCATGTAGTGATAGGACGAGGGGTAATGGCTTCAAACTGAAAGAGGGGAGATTTAGATTAGATATAAGGAAGAAAATTTTCACTGTGAGGTTGGTGAGACACTGGCCCAGGTTGCCCAGAGAAGCTGTGGATGCCCCATCCCTGGAGGTGTTCAAGGCCAGGCTGGATGGGGCTTTGAGCAACCTGGTCTAGTGGGAGGTGTTCCTGCCCAGGGCAGGGGGGTTGGAACTAGATGATCTTTAATGTCCCTTCCAACCTAAACCATTCTATGATTCTATGAAAAAAAAAATCCACCCAGAAAGTAACATATTGTGTTTTGGTAGTAGTGTTTTAGGCTAAAAGCCAGAACAAAATAAACTTATTTTGGTTTCATGAACAAATGCTGTTACTGACCAGTAGTGTGGCTCCCCTCATATGTTCTTGTAAAGTGAAATATCTGGTTTTAGGAAGGATGTATGTCAAAAGTTAATGGTCCTCTTAAATCTAAAATGGAGCATATTTCTAAGTACGTACTTGGATCATGGGTCATTATTGGCACTTTCTCTTCAAGTAATGCCACGTGTGCACATCAGAACAGAAGCTAGAACTTTTGAATCCCATCTTGAGGAGCAAAGACAAACATCTCGCTGTCCTAGTTAGGAGACCAGTTATCTGAGAGGCATCGAAGGAACATCAGGGTCAGGAAATGCATGGCTGTGAGTATTCTGGCATCAGCAGAAGGAATCAGCAAATACAAGCTTAAAAGAAAGTTCAGGATTCTGTCTGTGATAATTGTCCAAAGCAGTTTCAGTACATGCTTATCCTGGTCCTTCAGCATTCAATATTTGCTTCAATAAGCCACACTCCTCTCTTTCAGATTGTTTCCAGGATATCCATCTGGGATCTAATGCATTCAAATGGACACAGTGTGTGTTGGTCACTTGGCATAAGGAGATCCTTGCTTTTTAAAGTGTATTCTTTTGTAGTTTTTGCTATGCAAGAAATGAGACAAAGGTTTTATTCCAGTGATGGCAGGCAAATTTTTTAGATTACTTCATCATTGAAGTTTTTGATAGCTGATTACATGATTACTGTAGTCCAGTTACATGTTTTTCCAACAATAATTATGCTTTTTAGGAACAATGGAAAAAAACTTTTTGTAGTCCCATGAGGTCTTTCTCTTGCTAGTGGATTGTCCAGTGTTTGGGTTTTGGGGTGGGTTGGTTTGTTGGTTTTGGAGCACTAGAGCTGAGAGAGAAAATACCCCTTCCAAGAGCATGGGTAGATGAGCTGCCAGTGTTGAGATCTGACGACACCAAGCTGAGTGGTGCAGTTGACACGCCTGAGGGATGGGATGCCATCCAGAGGGACCTGGACAGGCTAGAGAAGTGGGCCTATGTGAACCTCATGAGGTTCAACAAGGCCAAGTGCAGGGTCCTGCAATACAATACAGGCTGGGGGATGAAAAGCTGGATACGAGCTGACAATGTGCACTTGCAGCCCAGAAAGCCAGCTGTATCCTGGGCTGCATCAAAAGAAGCATGGCCAGCAGGACGAGGGAGGTGATTCTGCCCCTCTACTCCGCTCTGGCAAGACCCCACCTGGAGTACTGTGTCCAGCTCTGGAGTCCTCAGCACAGGAAAGACATGGACCTGTTGGAACGGGTCCAGAGGAGGCCACAAAGATGATCAGAGGGCTGGAGCACCTCTGCTACGAGGACAGGCTGAGAGAGTTGGGGCTGTTCAGCCTGGAGAAGAGAAGGCTCCAGGGAGACCTTATAGCAGTCTTTTTAGTTCTTAAAGGGGGCTTATAAGAAAGATGGGGACAAACCTTTTAGCAGGGCCTGTAGCAATAGGAGAAGGGTTAATGGTTTTAAACTAAAAGAGGGGAGATTTAGACTAGATATAAGGAAGAAATTTTTTACAATGAGGGTGGTGAGACACTGGGCCAGGTTGCCCAGAGAGGTGGTGGATGCCCCATCCCTGGAAACATTCAAGGTCAGGCTGGATGAGGCTCTGAGCAACCTGCTCTAGTTGAAGATGTCCCTGCTCATTGCAGGGGGGTTGGACTAGATGACCGTTAAAGGTTCCTTCCAACCCAAACTGTTCTGTGAATTGTATCATGTTTTATAAAAGCAAGATATCTGAAGACTGTAGCTGAAGCTTACTAGCCAAAACTGTACTGGAAGATTATTTTTAAAAAGTGTTCATTTTGTCATACCTGAACATTCTTAGATTTTTTTTTTTGGTAGTTTCTTGGCAGCTGGCTAATCAGACTCTTTGGGTTAGGAAAGAGAGGTGAATGCCTGTAAAAGGTCTCTTTCAGGGAGGAAAGCAGTAAATTAACTGGTGATGCTGTAATGTTGTTATTGCTACATGCTGTTTAAAAACAGCTCTGCTTGAGAATGTTGTGTTAAGGGTGTACTTAGTACAGTGAGCTTTAACTTTGACATTCCCTTTTTTGTGAGGATGTTTTCATGACAGACTTTTCCAAAGTTCGGTATCCTTAAGTTTAAAAAAGAAAAACAAACCAAAACTTTAGAGACTCTCTGCATTATTTTATATTAGCAGGAGCCATTTCATCTGCTTTTGTTCTTTCGCATGTTTGCCTTTTAAGCTGCTGTTTTCAAGCTAAACTACTAGAACCTTTTTGACAGCATCATTCAATTTTTGTAGTTTTCAGTTAATTTATTACGTTGAAGGGTCCAGACTAAAACCTGTAGAATTTCTCCCCTCCCCCTTATGCTGGCTTTTGACTTCTGTGGATACCTTTCAAAACACAAAAGATTTTAATAGCTTCCTTTTTAGTAATAGTTGTCTACAGGTGCCATGGAAAAAACACAGCTCTCACAGGATGCTTTTGTATTTGCTAAAATTGACAGGCATTAACTCTGCCAAATGCTGGTGGTGGTTCTGTCTCAGCTTTCCTCCCAGAACATATTACAGTTTTTTTAAAAAATAAATGTGAATACAATAATCTTAACATGTAAACTGTGTCAATTGATAAAATGTTTAGCATTCTGAAATGGCCTGACTATAGGTTGTAAGTCACCATAGTTATTAAAAATACACACACATATGTATATTTATATAGAAGAGAATATATATTTATGTATTTTATACTAATTTGTATGGGTAGCTATATTCTATATGTCACCCTTTACTGAAATGTGGTGTTTTTTTTAAGAAAGACATTACTAGATTTCCTTTGTTTCTTAGTAACATTTTAATATTAAACTGGGGAATTCAAATGGACAATCCAGCAGTTTGTGGCTTACTGTATATGTTGCTAGTAAATAATGATCATGTATCTGCTGTTTAATGATTATCTTGACTTCCCCCCACTGTAATTTGTAGATTCTTCATGGATTTAAAAATCAAGTTGGGGATGAGAATTGGAGGCGTTTCTCTGACCAGTTTCCTCTTCCCTTAAAAGAGCGCCTTGCAGCTTACTATGGAGTTTAACCTTATGCACTGTAACTGCAGTCCCATAATTAGAGGTAAGCACACAAATCTTCCTTGGTAAACAGAGCTGTATAACAGACTTCCTCCCTGTTTACAGTATACAAAACATAATTCACTAGACTAAAATTTTTCAGATATGCTGGAACAGACATCTTTCCTTCCTATAAGAAGAAGAAAAAAAAAAAGATAGCGTACCTAAATGGTGGTAGCTGTAGCAAAAGCAGTTTTCTGACTGTTCTTTTATTTTTACAGAAAGAGAGTGTGTGTACGATATGCACAGTACTGTATCAAGATTAGGTTGGAAGCGTAGGTGTAACAAAGTGCCTGTTCAGGTTTAATAATCAAAATGATGATTGTAATCCTCAAGCCATCATACTAAAGTTGCAGACTCCTTGATGTCTTATGAATTAGTAGATGATGGATGTGGTCTAAGCAGGAATATTTCCCTAGGATAGGAAAGCAAGTTTGTTAAGATGCTTTAGCCATGAGAAGTAAAATACATTCCTAATCACATACTAGATGATATTTGCACTGAATAAAGGATATTATGCTAATCTGTAACTCTACTGACTGTAGAGCTTGATGTTTTGGGGAGGCTGATGTGTTTATTATTGCCATGTTCCACTTTACACACCAATTCAGAATTGTTATACTTCTGTCCAGAGAATGATTCAACTTCAGCAAAGAACAGTGATTGTGCATTCTAGAATACTTGTATTATTATACCACCTTGCTTTGTATGCTGTTTGTGCATACTGTATAAAGCAAAGCTCCCACATGTAAAGTAATGTGATACTGTGAAGAGATTATTATACTACCCCAAAAAGAGGGCAAATTAGGTTTATGCATTCAATCTTTTTATATAAATTTGATACTTGCTCTAGAATTTTTGTACTGAAATTATGGGAGTGAATAATGCAATTCTGTTTTATTGTTGAATGGACAACTATTTAAAAGTCAGCCTAAGATTTGTTAGTGAGATAAGAAATTGTTTGAATTACCTTTTTGATTGGAATAAAGCTATTTCAAACATTTGCATATTTATAAATGAGGGCATTTTAGTTCTGAAATAAGTGGGTTTTTTCATCTTAATGAAGAGGAATCCAAAGTGGTAAAATTGTCAATTATTCTCAGTTTGTACTGAGAAGACACTATGGCTATCTTGTTTAATCCACCTAAAAGCAAAATTGTTAGGTCAGTAGAAGGTATGTTTAATATTCTTTCTCAATGTCATAACTACTTCATAATCTTGTACTAAAAAGGCAAAAGCTTGTTAGAATATATAGGACTGCTTTTATCTTAAATCTAAGCTTAGCCACAATAGTGGAACTATCAGTGTAGCTTTAAAGTATACAGTGTTGTTTCATGAATAATAATTTATCTGGTATAAATGGGCTCTTTTCTTAAACAGACTTAAAAGGGAAAATCTAGACATAAATCCATTTTTAAGTTAAAGGTTGGCACCTGCTGCTTAAAAAAGGCAAAAAAGCTCTTTGTTTATGTACTGATCTGTCAGTTATGGTTCAAGGTAAGATTTAACTATACCTCTGTCTTTTCTTTTACAGGTCCTTCAGCCTGGGAGACTATGGGGGAGCCTCTGCACCCAGGGAAAATATTACCCTTTACTGGGGGGAAGGGTAAACCAGTAGGGAATACAGTACAATCCCAACCCTACTGGGAGGGGTGGGAGGGAGGTGTTGCCGTCACTGTATTAAGTCGATGTTGGGAAATGTTTTAACATCTGGAGCCTTTATGGGTGGAAATCTGTCTCCTATTACAACTCTGCATTGGATGTGAAGAAGAAAAAAAAATCTATTAACAAAACAGCACATTCTGAACTATTGTGGGGAATTGTACCAAAATAAGAACCATATGATTGAACCATAGGAAAACGTAAAGAGGAAAACTATTTTGTGCACAATAAAGGAAACCTAAGAATGGGGGTCACAAAAAGTAAAAGGCTTTCTTTTTTTCTTTTATGTGTTTTTTGTTGGTATGTTTGGGGTTTTTTTTAAGTAAGGGTTTTCTACATTATTTCATCCTGCTTGATGGGATTCCTAAGTAATTTGCATGTTAATGAATAACTAAACAAATTAAGTTAGTACAGTTAAAATGCAGCTTGTGTCTGTATTAGGAGCAGGCACTTGCAGTGTATAATATAGAAACCCCGTCGTAAATTAATAAAGGTTAACTTGGACAAAATGAAGCAACCTGCAAACTGCCAAATGAGTCACTCCTTTCATTTTTGGGGTAAGGGGAGGGACACTTCAAAGGAAAGATTGACATCTTAATTTTTACATTTAAAAAAAATTAAAGTAGTGGATATGATTTGGTTATTGTACTTAATTAGATTTAATTTCTAGAGTAAGGCATTAGTCTTAATGTGCAGTTTAAGGTTCAGGCATGCATTCTGGCTCATAGTGATCAGAAATAATTTAAATGAGTGGGAAAGTAGCATGCTTGCATCACATAGAGTGAAATTGGTATACATTTACCTATGTTGCACCAGTCTTGTGTTGCTGTTTACCAATTCAATATAGCCCTGCATTTAAAATTCCTTTTCTGAGATTCTGTGGATCTTATTTCTATTAAGATTATAGATATAAAGTACTGTGGTTAACAATTAGGCCTTGAAATACCTTTTTAGGATCTGTTAAGATTAAGATTGATATTGTGTTGTGTGTAACCTGCACAATGTGGAAAGCTGATAAACTGCAAAATATTTGCCTCTGTGCTGTCAGTGTGATGTGCTTTCTGCATGGTTATATACTAGTGATTTTTAGCAGAATCTCTAAAAATGAGTTACATGGTAAGACCCGTTAAAGGCTGCATAAATGTTAGTTGGCACATAAAGACAATTGTAGAAGTTGATGACATGATTGCTATATTTGTGTTTATTCCCACTCAACATATTACCTTTTATGCTTTCTCTTTGTTCACAGCATGATCTTAGAGATGTTTAAGTTAATGAATGTAATGCAGGGTATCTACAATGTATCAGCGCATGTTGGTGGCCCTTTGTGATGTAGTTAAATGTACAAGGGTGCAAGTTTAAAGCTATGAAGTGAAAGTTGGTTTGGATCCTCTTCATTTCATTTGTTTAGGTTTTCTGTTGATGGTTGGTTTTTTGGGTGGGTTTTTTTTTTTTCCTCTCTACTTACATGTATTCCTGTGAATAAATCCTTGTTAAGTTAACCCTTTACTTTTCTTTCCATGTGTATTTTCTTATGTACTGTGAATGTGAAATCCTAACTGGTACACTTGATCTTGTGTTCATCTCAAAGTGGCAAGTCTTTATTAATTTAGATTGCCTAAAGAGTATCCCATGATGATAAAGGAAAATGGAGAGGTTTTTACCTCTGCTGATCAGAGGTGAAGCTGCACCTTTCCATTTTTCAAGTGCTGCATAATTAACCTGCAAAACAAAACTAAGCCATAACAGCCTTTTTATAGATTTAGTTTCTCACCTTTGCATTGCAAAATTGGATATTGGGTAACAGTTTAGTGGGTTTTTGGGGGGTTTTGTTGTTTTTGAGGTTTTGTTTGTTTGGGTTTTTTTGTGGGTTTGTTGGGTTTTTTTAAGAACTTGCTGCTCTTTGCATGGTTCTGTTCTTTGAGTGTTAAATGATTTAGCTATTGCACTGAAGTTTGAGTTGTATGAGTGTGGATTTATAAATGCTGTTTAAAGAGTTTTGGGGATTTTTTATGCATGATAGCATGCATGTTTTAAATGTGTCCTGTTCTCCCCCACCTTTTTTTTTTTTTGGCTTTGCAAATTTGAATGGATTATGCCTGAAGAATAGTTTGGACATGTACTGTATGAAGTACATTCAGTAATGCTAGTACATAGTATTTATTCAATTTTGTCAAAATTGCATGTGATAACTTGCTTTCAAATTACGTTGCTTTGGTACCAAATACAAAATTCCTTCTTAACTAATATCACTGAAGTAAATTAGTAATAGTTTTAATCACTAAAAACATTTTAAAACCAAATTCTGGAAGAAGAAGAAAAAAAAACTTTAAAATTTAGCGAAGTTGGATATTATTTTAGATGCAAGCTTGCTTTAATTTTGAGTGCGTTTGAACATTAGGGAAAAGTTTCAGAGAAATTACATTAAAAAACTTGTAGAATAGAAAACCTACCCAAATAATACTGTAGCATTACAGCTAGAATCTGAGTTTAACTAAACTTTTTAAATTTCAGAAAGCCCCTTTAACAAATTAAAGTCACTCCACCTCAGATTAGTTTAGGATGCCACTTTTGTACGTAGTATTTTAATAGTTATTTGTGCAGATGTGAACTGATCTGGTATAACAGCAAGGAAAATAATTAGGGCAGAAATAAACAGTACTGACAAAATAGTCTTTTGTATCAGTAAGTTCTCTCATGGTATATTTTAAAGCAAATAAACCATATTCCTAATGCATAATATAGTGCAGAGATTTGCAGAAGCCATTTAGGGTTTAATCTGAGGTAAGAAAAGTTCTGAATTTGCATTAACAGTTATAATTCAATTATTGCATCATGGGATATATAAAAAGCATTTTAATTCTTGTAGTGTAGTCTTGACAGTTCTTGAATGTTGACTGAATATTTATACTGGTAGAATTGTGAGTTTGTTACATTACAGTGTTTCTGCCTCTTGGCATGCTAAAAGCACAGCTTCATTTGCTCCTTACACACTGAATAAAGTGCTGTTAGTCTGCTAAACTACAGAAATAGCTGCTGTTAAGTAATGGTGTAGATTTTCTACTTGAATATTTTTGTTTTAGGAACCTCAGGAGGTCAGTGTTTACTGGTTTTATATATGCCTTTTTCCTGTTTTGAGATTCCCTTTTTGAAGGATTCAGAGTGTGAAGAAAAGCTGCTGATCAGCCTAAGTTGGTAACAGAAAGGGTATTTAAAATCCTTATAAAATGCATCTTTTTGGCAGTTCTAAATTGCTGTTAAATTAGAAATTAAATACTAATTTTTTTTCATTACACATTCAGAAAACAGCACTTTTCATTTAGGAAAAAAGATTAGAATACTTCATTATTTTAAGGAGTGCAAGCAAAAATAATCAAATTTTGTAAATTTTTTCCAAAGATTGATTCTTTTCTAAATCAGTGAATATGTATATATTTAAATTCTAATAAGCTAATTCTTCTGCTTTAGTTTATTGCTCCTTAAAGCCTGTACTCAAAAGATCAGTCTTGGAAGAACGGGTTTAAAATTTATAATCATTATAATTTTTGAAAGTTATGAAGTAGCATAAATTTTGTAACTAACAATATTGATACACTGTGATTTATTTTTTTAGGACTTTTATATTAGCATCAATCTTAATTACTTAAACTGCATATATTGTATAATAGTAAAATGTATATTTTAAAGCTTCAAGTGGCTTTCCTCAAGCGAAACTCATTACTACTTAGAAATATTCAAATACTAGCTTTATCTCAGGTGAATACTCTTGTACCACTTTTGTTCAGAACACATGCTTATAAAAATGTGTCTTAATTATATCAGTTTATGTCTTTCATATTAGGCACCTCCTCTGTCTTAAACTTACTCTAACCTTCTACTATTGGACAATAATGACTTTTGCTTCACTTATTTTATTCATATTGAATGTATTAATAGATAAAGGTGGAAAAACATTCTTCCCTTGAGGAGAATGCATCCATATTCAAACAACTGAAATATTTCTTGAAAAATGCTTTAAATGTAACATTTTATTGGAAATCTTTTGTTTCAGCTTTTGTCAAGGAAAGAAGTTGCAACTTAACAGTAATTGCTTCAATACTGTCTCTTTCATGAGGAAAAATGCATAAAGCTTCTATATAGGGTCTAAAGAGTAACTTTTTATCTTAGATAAAGGTTAAGCTCTACAGTGAAATGACTGCTGTAAATTGCAAAACATCCTGCAGTTATTTCAGATAGATGCTGATGTAGTTTGCATACATATTTGTGATATATTATGTATTTCCAGTAACCTCATCTTGAGTAAATAAAGCTTGATCAGTAGCTGTATATTTCACTCACCTATGCATTCGCCAGAATGACTTGCATCTATCAGTCTACTAAGTATTTTTCTCCAATAGAAATTTTTTTTTGCCTGCCACTGATGCTTGTTCTTTGCACTTAATGGTTGGAGCAAGACAGTTTTAGATAATTAGTTTAAATAGGAAAGTCTGAGGTGAGTACTCTTGTTGCTTGCCTTGTAGAGTATATTCTGCTAAAATAATAAGGATACTTACTTGAATGTATTTATGTGAGGGAAGTTAAAATGGCTCGATAAAAGATGAATTCTTGTGTGGTGTTACAGTATACTTTTTAAGTAAGCTAAATCCACATCTCAAATAATTCAGTGCTTATAGTATCACTTTTCTATAAGCTGGTTCTATTGTGCTACTTTCATCTTAGGTATCTAATTCTTTACTTTGTGTGAGCAACAAAAATGAGAAGGCCTGGGTGATTTTTTTGCAGGGATGGTGATTAGAAAAAAAAGATGGGTATAAACAGGTTTATTTGGCTGTTGAAATTTCCAGTGTAACGCTGTCTTTTTTTCATGGGAAGAGATAGGTATGTCTGACTTACTAAACGCTTTTAAAATTTTTAATTGGATGTAGTATATAAAATAGTTTAAAATGAAAGATGACAACTTAGGTTGTATGAGTTTTGCTTGAAAGCTTTAAAACTGTTGTTTCTGTCTGCCACAATGTTGGAATTTTTCCTTCAAACATATCCTCCTGCAACCTCTCATACTGCACTAAATTGAGTGATATTTCTTGAAGTCTGCCTGTTTGCTAACAGAACTTCATTTTAAATAGAATATGGTTTTAATTTTTGATAAGCTGCTGAATTTTAAAGAGTTTTGGGGGCCACCAAGTATTTTGGATCATGCAGAGAATATACATTGTACTGTAGTAATTTTGTATTTACATTTGTATGATGTGACGTAATAGATGTGAATGTTAATCACTGCTTGACTATGTTAATAAAGTTGTTTAAGTATAGATGTTGCATTCCAATTTTTAATGAAAGATGAAAATTTCATGTTCAGTTTGTGTTTTGCCTGACTCAGTAGGGCAGTCTTCTGGTTCACATATGTAAGTTCTGGAGTCTCTTGAATAAGGAGGATTTTCATTTTATCTGAATGAAAATGATCTTTGGATAAGTTAAGGTCAATTTAGTTTAGATGTTTCATGCTGTTAGGGGCAAATAAATGTAGACAGAGGAGGTTTGCCTGAACTGAAATTAATGTTTGTTGGGTGATAGTGGTAACTGCTCTACTACTGAGAAATGTTACATTGACTGTATTTTTGTTTGAAAAAGCTGATGCTTGCAAAGTCTAACCAAATTGGGGGGGGAATAATTCTCATTACTTGTGTTTATCAATAATCTGAATAAAAAGAGGAGTAAACTAAAAATAAATGAAAATTATTCAAGACCTTGAACCAAATCTTGCAGTGGTCTTAGTCTAATTTTATCTAGCTTTTATGGGGTGATAATGCAAACTGTATAAAGGTTAACTTCCTGATACAGGAGTCTCTAAAGTGAAAGTATGAAACTAACAGTAGTTTCTGTTAGTAATTACCAATTACCAAACTCTCTGGACAAAATCCACCCATGTTGATTTTAACGTTTTATGTTCACTTCCAATATTTAACAGTTGGTCAGTAACATATAGACAATCTAGGCAATTACATATGTCTTGTACAGGTAGCTTCTGTATTGTAATGATTAAATTCAATAAAATGCATTGTCATGATATATCTACTAAGTAAATTCATAATAAAATTTATAGTAGAAATTAATTGCTGCATACTTGGCTGAAGTCTGCTTAACCTAAGGACTTAGATTTCTGCCTCCAGAAAGATGACAAGGCCATGGAATAGCTACTGACAGCAGTGTAGGTGTGTAGAGACCAAGTTGATTAGAAGAGAGATCAGTTCCTGTTGGCTATAAGACATGAGTACACCAGTGACTGGAGGGGGAGGGAGTTTTGGTTTTGTCTTCTTTCAAATAGCCCTCCCCACTCCCATTCTGTTGTGGGGTACTTGTGATAGAGCATGCTGCTGTCAGTGGGAGACTTGAACAAAAGATCTGACAATTGACTCAGAGCCTGATCTTAAGCTATGGCTTCCAATTTGAGTCTGAGGTTAATTACTACTTGTATATACAAATGAGATGAGTAAGTACTAGCATCTTAAATAAGTGAAATGAATGTTATGACTAAGTTTGTGGTCAGATTGCAACAGTGCAAAGGATTGTCCTTTCAACATGTCATGCTATTACTTTTCCTTAAAAAAAACAACAAAACAAAACAAAAAACAAACAAACAAAAACAAAATACAAACTTGCATCTCATTTAAAGATGTACTTGAATGAAAAATAAAGTATTTCAATAGAAATATTGTGTGCATAAAATAATTTCTTATGTATGTTAAATGCTTACACAATAGATATTGATAGCTTTTGTTATCCTGGAATAACTCATAATGAAACATACTGATTACATAAAGTTTTAATATGTAAAATGCACTTCTTTCAGAGGTATTTGCCCTTGTTTTGTGTAACATGAGCAATATATACCATTGAAACCTCCCAAAAGACACTGGGTCCAGTCTTGTTCAACATATTCATCAATGACCTGGATGAAGGGATAGAATCATAGAATCATGGGGTCGGAAGGGACCTCTGGAGATCATCTAGTCCAACTCCCCTGCCAGAGCAGGGTCACCTAGAGCAGGTTGCACAGGAACGCATCCAGGCAGGTTTTGAATGTCTCCAGAGATGGAGACTCCACCACCTCTCTGGGCAGCCTGTGCCAGGGCTCTGCCACCCTCAAAGTAAAGAAGTTCCTCCTCACGTTTAGGTGGAACTTCCTATGCTCAAGTTTGTGCCCATGACCTCTTGTCCTGTCCCTGGGCACCACTGAAAAGAGCCTGGCCCCATCCTCCTGTCACCCACCCTTTCAGTATTTATAAGATCCCCCCTCAGCTGTCTTTTTTCCAGACTGAAGAGACCCAAATCCCTCAGCCTTTCTTCATAAGAGAGGTGTTCCAGTCCCCTAATCATCTCGGTAGCCCTTTGCTGCACCCTCTCCAGCAGTTCCCTGTCCTTCTTGAACCGGGGAGCCCAGAACTGGGCACAGTACTCCAGGTGCGGCCTCACCAGGGCAGAGTAGAGGGGGAGGATGACCTCCCTCGACCTGCTGGCCACACTCTTCTTGATGCACCCCGGGATGACGTGTTATGTCAGGTTGCTGAGTTGCAAGAAATGGTTAAAAGGTGGTGTAGTATCACAGGAGCTGAGACAGAGATAGATAGGTGGTTTCATAACCATGTTCCTGCAGTAGATACTACCGAGAATGAGGCACCTTGGACCCTGGTGACTCACAAAAGCAGGACTGTGCTTCAGCCTCCACCCTCTGGCATCAAAACAAAAAACAGGTATGAAGCTTTAACAGCTACAGACAACCAGGAGCAAGGTCTGCCAGGAGGACCTGCACCAGCAGCACACAGTAGACATGGAAAAAACCAACGATGAGTGCTAGTAGTGGGCGACTCCCTGTTAAAGGACACTGAGGCACCCATCTGCTGTCCTGACAGGGAGTCGCGTGAGGTATGCTGCCTCCTGGGAGCTAAGGTTCTAGATGTTGCTGAGAGGGTGCCACAACTTGTCAAGAACATGGACTACTACCCACTGTTACTCTTTCATGTGGGCATGAGTGACACTGCAAGCTGGAACCTGGGCAGAATTAAGGAAGACTATAAAGCCCCGGGGGTGCAAGTGAAAAAAAAATTGGTGCCCAAGTCATCTTTTCCTCCATCTTATCAGTCAGAGGAAAGGGAGCAGCCAGAAATGGATGGATAATGCATATCAGCTCCTGGCTATGTGGCTGGTGCCATTGTGAGGGGTTTGGCTTTTATGGCAATGGGATGTTCTTTGATGATTATGGCCTGTTAGAGAGGGATGGGATCCACCTGTCTAGAAGGGGCAAGGGAATCTTTGGCATCAGGCCAGCCAACTTGGTGAAGAGGGCTTTAAACTGAAGGACTTGGGGGGTGGGGTCCAGGGTGGCAATGCTCAAGCCAACTTAGCCAACTGGGGAGTAAGCCAGGCCAGCCACAGCAGGGACAATTGTTCCTTAGCTGATTCCCAAGATGAGATCCAGAAGGCCAACCAGCTCAAGGGTGTGAATGGCTATGCTGGATCCTTTTGCACCCCTCTAGGGAAACCTACATGCTCAACAGCCTCTCTGAAATGCCTGTACGTCAATGCACGCAGCATGGGGAATAAGCAGGAAGAGCTGGAGATCTGTGTGCGGTCGCAGGGCCATGATCTCATTGCAATTACTGAGACATGGTGGGATAGCTCGCATGACTGGAATGCTGTCATGGATGGCTATGTACTTTTTAGGAAAGACAGGCCAGCGAGGCAAGGTGGTGGAGTTGCTCTCTATGTGAGAGAGCAAGCGGAATGTAGCGAGCTCTGCCTAGGGGTGGACAAAGAACGTGTTGAGAGCTTATGGGTAAGAATTAAGGGGCAGGCTAATATGGGAGACACTGCTGTGGGTGTTTACTACAGACCACCTGATCAGGGAGAGGAAGTCAATGAGGCCTTCTACAGACAGCTGGAAATAGCCTCACAATCACAGGCCCTGGTTCTCATGGGAAACTTCAACCACCCTGACATTTGCTGGAAAGACAACACAGCCAGGCATGCACAGTCCTGGAGATTTCTGCAGAGCATTAACGATAACTTCTTGACACAGGTGGTGGAGGAACCAATGATGAGAGGTGCTCTGCTGGACCTTGTGCTAGCAAACAAAGAAGGACTGGTTGGGGATGTGAAGGTCGGGGGCAGCCTTGGCTGCAGTGACCATGAGATGGTGGAGTTCAGGATCCTGCGTGGAGGAAGCAGAGCAAAAAGTAGAATTACGACCCTGGACTTCAGGAGAGCTGTCTTTGGCCTCTTCAAAGACCTGCTTGGAGGAATCCCATGGACTGAGGCCCTAGAAGGAAGGGGAGTGCAAGAGAGCTGGTTAATATTTAAGCACCACTTCCTCCAAGCTCAAGATCGGTGCATCCCTAGGAGCAAGAAATCAGGCAAAGGAGGCAGGAAACCTGCATGAGCAGGGAACTTCTGGAAAAACTCAAATGGAAGAAGGAAGTTTACAGAATGTGGAAAAAGGGGCTGGCCCCTTGGGAGAAGTATAGGAATGTTGTCAGAGTATGCAGGGATGCAACAAGGAAGACTAGGGCCCGCTTGAAATTAAACCAGGCAAGGGATGTCAAGGACAACAAGAAGGGCTTCTTCAAGTACATCAGCAGTAAAAGGAAGACTAGGGAAAATGTGGGCCTGCTGCTGAATGAGGTGGGTGCCCTGGTGACGGAGGATGCAGAGAAGGCGGAGTTACTGAATGCCACCTTTGCTTCATTCTTTACTGCTAAGGCTGGCCCCCAGGAATCCCAGACCCTGGAGGTAGGAGAGAGAGCCTGGAGAAAGGAAGACTCTCCCTCGATCAGGGAGGATTGGGTTAGAGATCATTTGGGCGAACTCAACACCCATAAATCCATGGGCCCTGATGGGATGCACCCACGAGCGCTGAGGGAGCTGGCAGATGTTATTGCAAAGCTGCTCTCCATCATCTTTGAAAGGTCCTGGAGAACAGGCGAGGTGCCTGAGGAATGGAGGAAAGCCAATGTCATGCCAGTCTTCATAAAGGTCAAGAAGGAGGATCTGAGAAGCTACAGGCCGATCAGCCTCACCTCCATCCCTGGAAAGGTGATGGAACAGCTCATCCTGGATGTCGTCTCTAAGCATGTAGAAGGAAAAAAGGTCATCGGGAGTGGTCAACCAGTTAGCCTTCTATGATGGAATGACTGGCTGGGTGGATGAGGGGAGAGCAGTGGATGTTGTCTACCTTGACTTCAGCAAGGCTTTTGACACCATCTCCCACAGCATCCTCATAGGGAAGCTTAGGAAGTGTGGGTTAGATGAGTGGACAGCAAGGTGGATTGAGAACTGGCTGAATGGCAGAACTCAGAGGGCTGTCGATCAGCGCTGCACAGTCCATTTGGAGGCCTGTAACTAGCGGTGTTCCCCAGGGGTCAGTACTGGGTCGAGTCTTAATCAACATATTCATCAATGACCTGGATGAGGGGACAGAGTGCACCCTCAGCAAGTTTGCTGATGACACAAAGCTGGGGCGGGTGGCTGACACACCAGAAGGCTGTGCCGCCATACAGAGAGACCTGGACAGGCTGGAGAGTTGGGCAAAGAGAAACCTAATGAAATTCAACAAGGGAAAGTGTAGGGTGCTGCACCTGGGGAGGAATAACCCCATGCACCAGTTCAAGTTGGGGGCTGACCTGCTGGAGAGCAGCTCTGCAGAAAGGGATCTGGGAGTCCTGGTGGACAACAGGATGACCATGAGCCAGCAATGTGCCCTTGTGGCCAAGAAGGCCAATGGTATCCTGGGCTGCATAGGGAAGAGTGTGGCCAGCAGGTCAAGGGAGGTCATCCTCCCCCTCTACTCTGCCCTGGTGAGGCCGCACCTGGAGTACTGTGTCCAGTTCTGGGCTCCCCAGTTCAAGGAGGACAGGGAACTACTGGAGAGAGTCCAGCGGAGGGCTACAAAGATGATCAAGGGACTGGAGCACCTCTCTTATGAGAAAAGGCTGAGAGACTTGGGTCTGTTTAGCCTGGAGAAGAGAAGACTGAGGGGGGATCTCATCAATGCTTATATATTTCTAAAGGGTGGGTGTCAAGAGGATGGGGCTAGATTCTTTTCAGTGGTGCCCAGTGACAGGACAGGGGGCAATGGGCACAAACTGGAACACAGGAAATTCTGCATGACCATGAGGAGGAACTTCTTTACTTTGAGGGTAGCAGAGCACTGGCACAGGCTGCCCAGAGAGGTGGTGGAGTCTCCTTCTCTGGAGATATTCAAAACCTGCCTGGATGCGTTCCTGTCCAGCCTGCTCTAGGTGACCCTGCTTTGGCAGGAGGGGGTTGGACTAGATGATCTCCAGAGGTCCCTTCCAACCCCTACCATTCTGGCATTCTGTGAAATATTAATCTGATTAATGCAGGCTTAAAATGAAGCAGTTTTCCAATAGTCTAATTCTTAAGGAAAACAGATGCAATTATGCTTCACATTTATTAACACATATATGTATAACTGATAGCATATTAGGAATTACTTTTGAATCATACAGTTTTTTAGGGTTTTTCATTACACTAATTCTTTTTTGCTAGACTTTCATTGAAATAATCAAAGTAAAAATTGAGGTGTTTATTTTTTAGCTTCAGGTATAAATCATTTTTGTCAAATCTTAATTTATATTTAAAATATGAAAATAAAACTCAATGTGTTACACTGACAGTCTTACACATTTTTCCTTTTCTTATTGACCCTTGGCAAAATGGATCGTCCTAAGTTTCCTCTATTAAACGTACAGGGGAACTTAGTCTTCCCCTGGGTTTTCAGCATACAGGTTAATTTGGATGCATAACTACAGCAGTATTACTATCACAGATATCAATATTTTTTGTGTCCCTTATTTCTCTCTGTTCCCCCAACACTTAATAAAAATGCCAAATAAAATTTTGTTTCTCTGATAAAATACTGTATACAATGAGAAGCAATATGTAACTTGCCAGTCTTTTTACCTCAAAATGATTGTCAAGGAACGCCCTACATGTAGGACATATTTAATTTGCAGTTTTTTGTCAAGTTATCTTTCAGATTTACATTCATGTTGACTTTTTCAAAGGATTCTGTGGCTTGCAAATATAGAAACTGAAGGGTTCCTTAGTTTGAAAACTCAAACAGTAAATGAGACCATAAAAAAAAACCACACACAAAAAACCCACCCAAACACCACAAAACTGAAAAAGAGTGATTTGATTTAAAAACAACAACAAAGAGCAAACTTTTACAACTAAATCCCAAAGTAGTATTTTTCTTCCCAGAACTGCATCTTAACACAAAGGCATCTTTCAGTGCCTTCCTTTAACTTGATCCTGTCTCAAAAGGAAATTTTGAGTCATCTTGCGTATTATTTTTTTTTTTCTCCTTAGCAGAATGATGGTCATGGTCTTGCATATACTTTTTTCATTCTGAAATGTACTCGCTCAAATAAACATTTTGGAGCCATGTCCAAAATAACTCCAGGCCTTTGAGTGTTGGAAATACTTTGGAAGAACAGATGAATTGTGTGACAAAGTAAGAATTCAAGTATCCTTTTTTTTTTTTTAATTATGATGGTTGCATCATTTTCTCCAGTACTCTGCCATGAGATGATATACCTAATTTTAGTTTTGCTTATACACCAAAACTGTTGTCTTTGGGCCAAAACCAGATGGAAGCTAGATGGAACCTTGGACTACAGCTCTCGCTTGTTGCAAGCATTAACTCAGCTGTGTAACTGTTTCTCAGTCCATAAAATGGCAATGTTTAACAGAGGGTTGTTAGTCAAATAATTACCCAATGGAACAACTCAGAGCTTGCTTTGTTGAATTAAGAACCATAGGCATCTTGACAACTACTTTAAAAAAAAATAAAACCACTCTTTATCTTAATTTTCAAATAACAGGATGTTACTCAATGTGTGTGGAGACAGGAGGTCCTCTAAATCATTACTAATACAAGTCTGCACATCTCCATAAGCGCTTAGGCTTTAAGATTTTTATCAAGGTGATAAGGATACTATGAAGTTTGTGGCTGTCTTCCAGCTGCTCAAGCTGGCAGCTGCCATTGGTAAGCACTAGTATCTATGCCTATGGATGTTGTGAATAATCAAAGGTTAGAATTATTTTCACCTGTCCTGCCTACCTGGTATCCTCACTTTGACCTAATGGTGCTACTCCTGGCATGCATCAGGCCTTAGCATGAGCTGCATTACCCAAAATCTGAGCAGGAGTTGAGTGAACAGTCACATGTGTACTTGACATTATTACAGCATAATAATTTATCATGTTATTTCCTCCATCTTATATAGACTATAGATGAGAAAACTCAGTATGCTGTATCTGTAGTAATGCATCTCCTGAATATATTAGAAATCACAAAGTATTTTTCATGCAGGGCTGAAGTGTGACTAGAAAAAGTCAAAATGGAATTTTACAACCATTAAACTAATGCAATTTGTAGTTAGTAATATTAACTAATGCTTTCTAATCCTTCCATTTGGTTTAAGGTTGATTTGATGAAACCTGCTTTTAGCAGAAACGCAGCAGATGAGTAATAAAGGTGGAGTATTGGTACCAATTGACTCTCAGTGTTGTTTGGTTCATAATTTAAGTAACTGAAGTAGCGAATGGCTGTATTGGGTTTACACATCAAGGTTTTGGTAGCAGGGGTGGCTTCTATGAGAAGGCACGAGAAGCTGCCCCCATATCAGACAGAGCCAGTTCCAGCCAGCTTCAACATAGACCTGCTGTTGGCCAAAGCTGAGCCCATTAGCAACAGTGGTAATGCCTCTGTGATAACATATTTAAGAAGGGTGTCACAGTTTGGGCCAGGTTGGCCAATGTCAAGACAACAGATGCTCTCCCCCACCTCTCACTCCAAGGAGAGGAAAAAGAAAAATAAAGAGCTTTATGAGTTCAGAAAAAACTACTTTAATGAAATATTAACAATAAAATAAAAGTGAAATAATGAAACAGATACAATATATGCAAATATACACAAAACCATATCAAACTCCCAGGGAGATGTCACTGGCAGGCACTGAGGAAATTCCAGACTGGACTCAGTGACAAATGGGAACTGGAACACACTGACCAGGATCAAAAGGCAGATGAGCCAACAGGGCTCTCCTCAGACATCAATCAGCAAAGAAAGAAAGAAACTGGGAAAAAAGACACCCTGACCCCCTTTGCTCCCTCAGCTTTTATGCTGAGCATGGCAGATGGGCTGGAATACCCGATTGGTCAGTTTGGGTCACCTGACCTGTCCACGCCTCCCCACAGGTGCGACCCCTCCATGGGGTAAACAACCAGGTCAGCTGACCCTGGTTGCCCCAGCAACAAGTGTGAGCAAGAGCCTCTCTCCCTGAACAGAAAGTGGGCTCTGCTCCACCCCGAACAAGGACAAAGGGATAGAAACTGCTGTGCAACAGCGGCTGGGAGAGAGGAGTGAGAATATGTGAGAGAATGTAAGGGACCACTCGTAATTTCTCCTAAACAAAGCAGCCTGAAGAGACTTTTAACGTCTCAAACACTCGAAGTACCAGGCCTTCTGCTCAAGGAACTGATAAGGCTAACACCTGGTTATCTCTGATGTGATTCATGGGAAAGAGAGAGACTGGCATCTCGACGACCAGATTTAAAGAAACAGAACAGCCCTGTTTCCTCTCCCGTGAAGGACGAGCTGTTTCTTCAAAAAAGACGCTATGCCCAGTGTTGACCTTTGCCTCATTACCTGCGACATGCATATTAAAGTTCACATCCCTGCATATGCTAATGAAGATTATCAAGATCATGCTAAATATATATGACTATAGCTCTCGTCTCCCCACCCAAATCATGCTACACGTCATCTGTGTGTGTGGGGGAGAGAAACCTGAGATGAAACTGCCCCTAGGAGTAGGTGAACATAAAAGGGGTAAGAGTTTCCCTGAAAAAGAAGATTTTTGCCTGGGAAGGTTTTTCCCTGCCGAGGAGGGGAGTGAGAGAGTAGCTTTGGTGGGCACCTGACTTTTTTAGCTTTCACTCCTGTCTATGGGATTTCATTACACTTTTTATATGAAAACCAGGCTGCGATAAATCTCTAGTCATGAGGGTATTGTGTAGGTCATAAGTAAGTGAATTATTAAACTGGGTAATATCTGCAGGTATTCAGGTTAAATTGTTTGGTTAGAATATATTCCTGATGTTGTTGAAGTCTTACAATGTAACCTGATAGTACTTATCAAAGTTAAATGACTCTTGGAAGAGATTTACCTAACAATTCACTGTCATCGTCTTTCCCCATCTTCTGTTCACCACAGTGGTAAACAGCTCTGGCTTTTTATATCTTCTTCTGGTGCTCGTAATCTTTTGGAACCTATCTCAATTAGCAGTATAAATTTCTGTTTACCTATCAAGATTCTTTGTGTAGTTCTTTTAACAAGGACAGTAAAGAAAATGCATTTTTCAAAGTGTATCCTCAATCTGGTATATAAAATGGCCTCGCCTCCATCTGTTTCTTCAGGTTCTCTTTAAAAATAAAGTGCTGTGTTAGATTATATATTTTACCTGAATTGGTTTCTGTAAGAAAGGCAGGTATTGCTTTTGCAGAGGAGAAAAGCCGTTTCCATCAGAGGTGACATGATAAGGGAATGACTAAGACAAAGAGGCTCCAGCAAAGGCTTGTAGAACATCTCTTATCCCACAGACAAAAGGACAAACTGATTCCTACTGGATTAGTGTCTAGAAGGGGAGTCAAACATTTAACCAGGGCTAATGACATTGAGCAATCTTTTACCAAAAGGGAAAGAAATAAACTAGTCAGATAATCCCTTTAGGTGTAGCATAAGGAGAAGTAAACAGAGGCAGGACATACAGGAAGAATTTTAGGCGCCTCGGACAGGCTGTGAACCCTGGAGTACCTAACCAATGGGAAACAGGGGAGGGAAAAATTCAGCCGGGATTAGGGAATAAAAAGGTGTGTTTCAAGAACTGAAAGTGTGCCTACTTGCTAGGTCACCCGCTCTTGCAAGAACGTAAATAAAAATGTGCTTCACAGAGGATTCTGCCTGAGCCTATTTCATTCGGACTGGAACTTGTTTCTCACAGTTTCTTACTCATTTTTTAACTTATAGAGAGCATTAGATATTGACTGGCTCTTTGGCAGTTCTTTATGACATTAAATAATGTAATAATTGCCAAATATAATTCAGATTTTTTTGGATTCTTTGTCTTCATTCTTTTTTTATCTTAAAATTTTTCTGTGTTCAGTTGTAGGTTTATGTATCAAGGGTTTTACTAATTGTATGCAGTTATTTTACCTAGAGCTCATAATCCATTTTCAAATGGCTTAGACATAGGGCACATTAACTTAATTACTGTAGGTAAAAATACAATATACAATCTTTATTTTTTAGTCATATTAATACCTGTAGTCTAGATGCACTGTATCTTTAGTATCATATTTGACAAGTTCTTTCATGTAGTAACTTAGTGTATATAATGCTACATCTCGGATGGTCTACACCCTTTAAAAGAACTGATTGTTGAGAACGAGAAGCTGAAAATATGGGAGGATGGGTAAATGGAGATGCAGGGAGCAAACTGTGCAATCAAGGATGCTTTTCTGAGAGGGGAACTCTGAGCTAAATACCTCCTTTCACACATATGCAACCCACATTAATGCCAAATGGCATAATTTTTCAAAATGAGGATTGTATTCATGAAATATAACTGTTTAATATAGCCAAGAAGTCTCTTTAGTTCATACTCTTACTGTGAGGTATATTTTTGTGGTTCTTTGACCTTATACTCATGTAGACTGTTACGGTTTGAGGAACCCACAACAATTTATTGTCATTCAGACAATTATTCTATCACCCAATGACCCCTACCCACCCAGGAAGGGGAATCAGGGAAAAAACAAGGAAACTCAAGGGTTGAAATATAAACAGATTTAATAGAATAAGACTGTGGGAAAGCAACGGAAGATGGGCGAGGAGGATTGTAAATACACTCAAGTGACTCGCACCTGGGGTGCTGGGAAACACATGCATCATACTAGTTGTTATTCAGTCTTGAGTGCTTGCAAGTAAAACACTTGCACTTAGATGACAGAAGTCTGCGATGGACTCAGGGACACCTTATCTAGCCGCTTGAGAATCCCGGCCTGTTGTTGAAGAAGATCAAAGCACAGTGGGAAAACTAGGCCTGCTTGAACCCTTGAAATACCAGCAAGAACAGGGAGTCCACGTGCACTCTTGCTAACAAGGACTCTCTCGCGCTGCGGTGCCCGCGGTCCCTGCTTGTGTGCCTCTGCCCGGGTGTTGCTTTGGAGATTCCCCGGTCTGTGAGGTATCGAGATTAAACTTGTTCCTTGCCTTTCATCTGTGGTTTTGTGGTTGTTCCTGCATCCTGCCTGCATCGGCTCACACATTTGGCGTAGTTGGCAGCTCCAGGAACAACCATGCCATGGCTGAGGAAAAAAGTGGGCTGGGGGGGAAACTGAAATGACTTCCTATATTCTGGGATGGCCCAGTACTGAATACTGGGCTCCTGTTGCTGCTTTTCTGGCTCAATTCACTCTGCCGCAGGCATGGCCTGAATTAGATGACGGAGCTGTGATTACACCCCAGGCAATTGAAACGGCTATGTGTTGGTTGCCATGGAAAACTGCATCGCGTTCTTTGTGTGAATTAGCAGGGAAATTAGGATGGCTGTTAGCTACTGGACTTAGAGCTCTTAATGGTGAAGTTGTTGCATTACGTAGAAAAGTGAGAGAATTGGAAAAGGAATACAGGAGCTTACAGGATGCAAAGGTGATCGCACAAGTAGTAATTACT
Organism: Rissa tridactyla; assembly: GCF_028500815.1. Taxonomy (NCBI): domain Eukaryota; kingdom Metazoa; phylum Chordata; class Aves; order Charadriiformes; family Laridae; genus Rissa; species Rissa tridactyla. The sequence continues at coordinate 8,199,524 of NC_071496.1, forward strand.
GTTCAAGCAGAGCGATGCCATGAGCTGCAAGATAATGTAGACCGGTCGGTAGCAGGTATTGTTAATAAACAAAGGGACAAATATGGGAAAAGTAAGCTTTCAATTTCCCAAGTTCGTGCTCTCACCACAAAACGGTCATGGGATCCCGAGGAATGGGATGAAAATATTTGGAGTGAACCCTCAGACTCTGAGACTGAGTTTGAATTCGATGCGGACTTAAAAAGCAGTGAGGTGGTGGTAGCACAACCCCTCATTCAAATGAGGGGGGAGCAGGAACGAGCAGACAGGGGAGTGCGGATCATGCGTACTGACACTCCGAAAGAGTTAAGGGAATTTTTAGAGAGTTATCAGCAAAAGAGTGGGGAAGGTATACTGGCGTGGATTCTGCCAGCTTGGGATAGTGGAGCTGCATCTATCCATTTATCAGAGAGTGAAAAAGATTTATTAAGCCCTATCCCCATTCATGATCAGATACCAGGATATGCTCAGCTGCAAAATGTCAGGGGTCCTAGTGGGTGAGATATTATTGCACCTGTGTTGTATCAGGGGCTGCGTGCAGCAGTTTTAACAGCATATTCAGAACTTGTTGAATTAGTTTTGTCCCTCGGAAACTGGTGTGCAACTGAGAAAGGTATTAATTTGGTGCAGCAGATGGGGATGGCTCATGTGTTGGATGTACAGGATGCAATCCGGACACTGTAGCAGTGACGAGAAGTATCAAAATGCAGTTTTTGAGAGAAGCGCCTGCCTCACTAAATCCCTTGATTATACCAGCAGTGACAAAGGCTGCAGGGAGTGCCTTAACCTCTCAGGGCTAGTGGATGGTAGAAGAGGTGACAGCTGTGTGAGGTGTGACCAGGTGGATGATCTACTCAGCCTGGTAGCAGAGCTAAAAGAGGAAGTAGAAAGGCTGAGGAGCATCAGGGAGAGTGAGAAAGAAATTGATTGGTGGAATCAGACTCTGACCTCCCTGAGTAAAAGACCAGAAGAGCCACCAAAAAAACCCCAAGCTGAAGGAGATCTGGTACCTTCCCCCTGCCAGACTGAAGGCAGTGGATAAAAGGAGGCTAGTGAATGAAGGCTAGTCAGCACTAGGGGACCAGGTGCCTCTGCACAACAGGTATGAGGCTCTTGAGGAGGTAGGCCAACCCATGGATGGCATGGAAGATGGTTTGGCTACACCAGAAGAGATGCCAGAACCAGTAAGGCCTACCCCCAGTTTAAAAACTGCCTCCACAAGGAAGAAGAGGCGGATTATAGTAGTAGTGACTCCCTTCTGAGGGGAACAGAAGGCCCAATATGCCGGGCAGACCCTCTTGACAGGGAGGTATGCTGCCTCCCTGGGGCCTGGGTCAGGGACATCACTCAAAAACTTCCCAGCCTGGTTCGGCCCTCGGACTACTACCTGCTGTTGCTCTTTCCTGTGGGTGGTGACGAGGTGGCAACACATAGCCCAAGAACAATCAAGAGAGACTTCAGGGCCTTGGGAAGGTTAATAAGGGCATCTGGGGTGCAGGTTATCTTTTCTTCTGTTCTCCCAGTTACAGGCAGGGACTCTGAAAGAAACAGATGCGTGCAATCTATCAGCACGTGGCTCCGTGGCTGGTGTCACTGCCACAGTTTTGGGTTTTTTGACAATGGGATGGCCTACACGGCACCAGGCTTGTTGGCATCGGATGGGGCTCAGCTTTCTGAAAGGAGGAAGAGGGTGTTTGCTCATGAGCTAGTGGGGCTCATTGACCAGGCTTTAAACTAGGCTTGTTGGGGGAGGGGGATGCTACCCGACTTGCTCGTGACAAGCCAAGGGATGATGCTCCAAGGTCTGAGGGGTGGCTCACTAGTGATGGCTGTCAACGTGCTGCTCCGAGATGTGCTGGGTACACCGCAGCACACTCGAAGTCTTATGGGGACAAGCCAGGGGCTCCTGAGGAGGATGTGGGGAATCACAGATAAAACACCCCAAAGGAAGACCACCTGAAGAGCAGCATGACAGAAAAGCAAATGCTTCAGCCAGTGAGACAGCTTCATTGGGCGCCCAGCTGAGGTGCCTTTACGCAAATGCATGCAGCATGAGAAATAAGCAAGAAGAGTTGGAGATGTGCACACGTCTCCAGGGCTATGATCTTATTGGCATCACAGAGACGTGGTGGGATGGCTCTTATGATTGGAGCGTTGGAATGGAGGGATACAGACTCTTCAGGAAGGACAGTCAGGGAGGACAAGGAGGGGGTGTTCCCCTCTATGTCAATGACCAGCTGGAGTGCATGGAGCTCCACCTGGGGATGGATGAAGACCCAATGGAGAGCTTATGGGTCAAGATTAAAGGGAATGCAGGGGCAGGTGAAGTTACAGTCGGGGTCTGCTACAGGCCACCTGACGAGGATGACGGAGAGAATGAGGCCCTCCATAGACAGATAGGAGCAGCATCGCGTTCACAGACCCTGGTCATCATGGGGGACTTCAACCACCCTGATATCTGTTGGAAGGACAACACAGCAGGGCAAAAGAAATCCAGGAAGTTCTTGGAATGTGTTGATGACAACTTTCTTCTCCAAATGGTAGAGGAGTCAACGAGGAGAGGAGCCATGCTGGACCTTGTCCTTACCAACAAGGAGGGGCTGGTGGGGAATGTCAAGCTCAAGGGTAGCCTCAGCTGCAGTGATCATGAAATGGTAGAATTCAAGATCCTTAGGGCAGCGAGGAGGGTGCGTAGCAAGCTCACTACCCTGGACTTCAGGAGAGCAGACTTTGGCCCCTTGAGGGACCTGCTTGGCAGGGTAACATGGGAAAAAGCACTGGAGGGAAGAGGGGCCCAAGAGAGCTGGTTAGTATTCAAGGATCACCTCCTCCAAGCTCAGGAGCGGTGCACCCCAAGAAAGAACAAGTCGTCAAAAAACACCAGGAGGCCTGCGTGGATGAACAAGGATCTCCTGGACAAGCTCAAAAGCAAAAAGGAGGCCTACAGAGGGTGAAAGCAAGGACGGGTTGACTGGGAGGAATACAGAGAAACTGTCTGAGCAGCCAGGGATCAGGTTAGGCAAGCTGAAGCCCAGATAGAATTAAATCTGGCCAGGGACATCAAGGATAACAAGAAAAACTTCTAGAAGTACGTCAGGGGTAAAGGCAAGACTAGGGAAGGTGTGGGCCCTCTCTGGAAGGAAACAGGAGTCCTGGTCACCCAGGATATGGAGAAGGCTGAGGTGCTGAATGACTTTTTCGCCTTGGTCTTCGCTGGCAAGGGCTCCAACCACACCACCCAAGTTGCAGAATGCAAAGGCAGGGTCTATGAGAATGAAGAACCACCCACTGTAGGAGAAGATCAGGTTCGGGACCATCTGAGGAACCTGAAGGTGCATAAGTCCATGGGACCAGATGAAATCCATCCACGGGTCCTGAGGGAGCTGGCAGATGAAGCCACACTCCTAAGCAAGGATATCCTTTTGAATGAGAAGTAACAATTCCAGAAGATACAGTCTCGGGATTGTGGCAGATGACTGGGATGAAAAATCAGAAAGAACCTGTAGGATTTTGGTCCAAGGCATTACAAGGTTCCACTATACATCATAATCCAACTTCTCCTCTTGCTTTTCATCCTTTGTTAATATCAGATTCTCAAGTTCTTGTATTTCAGGTGTCCTCGACAAGTACCTGTGCCTTATCTAGAGGAGATAAGCCCATTCTATCAGCAGGAAGCTGATCTATCCATTTATCAGAGAGTGAAAAAGATTTATTAAGCCCTATCCCCATTCATGATCAGATACAAGGAGGTGCTCAGCTGCAAAATGTCAGAGGTCCTGACAAGCAAGACATTATTGCACCTTGTCATGTCCCACTCTCAGTAAAGAGGCGGGGGTAAGTGACTTCAGATTCGTAAATTCTCAATGGTGCGGACTAAGGTGAGATAAATCTCAAGGTCCATATAGAAACATTTATTAGCTTACCAAAATTGTTAGTATAGGTCTGAACAAGTCCACGATAATTGGTTAGGTATATAACAAATTATGGCAAGTGGTGAGGTGTGCATTGTGTTACTTAACAACAGGTATAGGACAACTTATGGCAAGCAGTACTTAAGGTCGTATTTAAGGTCATTAATTAACAACTCTAACTGTTACTTAACAATTCTAAGAGAAAAGAGAAACTGAGGGATAGAGAAAGGAAAAGACGGAGAAAAAAGACAGAGATAAAGAGATCACCGGTCCTGGTTCCAGCATCTTTTTCAGGGAATCTTCCCAGGCACGGTCTTCTTTCTTGGAAAAATCTTCCCAGGCACGGTCTTCTTTCTTGGGAAGAATCTTCCCAGGCACAATCTTCTTTCTTGGAAAAATCTTCCCAGGCACAATCTTCTTCTTTTGTTTCTTCTTTGTTTTCCCCTAGGGGCACTTATTTTCTCCTTTTATGTTTGCTGAATTAGCACGGTCCACCCCCCTTGCCGAGGACAGCCTCGTCTCAGGTTTCTCCCTTCTCCCAGGTGACTTGTAGCATGATTTGGGTGGAGAGACGAGTGCCATGGTCATATATGTTTAGCATGATCTCTATAATCTTCATTAGCATATGCAGGGGTGTGTGCTTTCATATGCATTTCACAGATAATGAAGCAAAGGTCACTCATCGGACACAATGGCCTCGAGAACTGAGAACTAGCAAGCTCACCACACGAGTAGCAGAACTATCCTGTCTTCACAAGACAGTTCTCCCACACTTTCAGGCACCAGAAGTGTTAGCCTTATCAGTTCTTTGAAGGCCAGGCCTGCATTATCTATTTCCTTGTGAGTGTTTGAGGCATTCCATTGAAGGCTTGGAGGGCCTTCTGCCCCTCGTCAGGGAATTTACAGTCCATCCCTTACACACCTATGTTGTATCAGTGGTTGTGTGCAGCAGTTTTAACAGCATATTCAGAACTTGTTGAATTAGTTTTGTCCCTCGGAAACTGGTGTGCAACCGAGAAAGGTATTAATTTGGTGCAGCAGATGGGGATGGCTCATGTGTTGGTTACAGGATGCAATCCGGACACTGTAGCGGTGACGAGAAGTATCAAAATGCAGTTTTTGAGAGGAGCGCCTGCCTCACTAAATCCCTTGATTATACCAGCAGTGACAAATGCTATGGGTACTGTAGGTGCCCTAGGAAATACCTTGAGGGAAACTCAGTCTGTGATTTCAGGACCCTCTGTGTGCGTGGTGAATAAAGGAAAGCCGACAAAACAGAAAGGAGGTACAGCACGGGTGACCAGGAAACAAAAGCGGAATGATTTTGTACAAGCTGTTATCCCACGATTGGAAATAGGTGGGATCACAACATCAGAAATATTTCCCCGGTGGCAAAAGTTAGCATTTATGCAAAAAAGCCGACCGCCCCCAGCCCCACCACCAACTCCGCGCCCACCCCCTGCCCTGCCTGACACCTCAATGCAAGACATGACCCGGGAACAAAAGCAATATACTTTACAAGTATTGCCTCAGGGATACAAACACAGTCCCTCCATTTGCCACCTAATGATAGCAGCTGATTTAGCAGTATGGTCGGGTACTGTTACTGTTTACCATTATACTGATGATCTCTTGATTATGGCAGAGTCACAACAAGAAAGTGAAGCAGCTGCTGAATTGCTGAAAGTGCATTTGCAGGACCGAGGGTGGGCAATTAATCCAAAGAAAATACAGGGCCCTAGTGCTACTGTACGATTTTGGGGAAGAGTTTGGCATGGACAGATTAGAGAAATATCAAATCAGGTACAGCAAACAGTCCAGCGATTTCTTTTACCAATCACCGTAAAACAGTTACAGATCTTTTTGGGACTTTTTGGGTAGCGGAGGACTTTTATCCCACATTTAGCGATATTAACGTGCCTTCTGCAGAAATTAACTAGGAAGAAAGCTGTCTGGCAGGGGACCAAGCAGCAACAAGAAGCCTTTGGTGACTGCAAAAATGCTTTGACTGAGCATGCACAATTATACACTCCTAAGCAAGGATATCCTTTTGAATGAGAAGTAACAATTCCAGACGATACAGTCTCGGGATTGTGGCAGATGACTGGGATGAAAAATCAGAAAGAACCTGTAGGATTTTGGTCCAAGGCATTACAAGGTTCCCCTATACATCATAAGCCAACTTCTCCTCTTACTTTTTACATCCTTTGTTAATATCAGATTCTCGAGTTCTTGTATTTCAGGTGTCTTCGACAAATACCTGTGCCTTATCTAGAGGAGACAGCATCGGAACGATGTTATTGGTATCGCAAGCCCAGCATCAAATTGAAGTCCAATCTGAAAAAGCAGAAGCCACAGCTCCCCAATCTGTGTGGGCAGTTACCCTGCATCAGGTCATCAAACCTGGGGTAATATTGGCTGAAGGAGCTGGAGCAACTGCATATGTATTACTGGAAGGTGACGACACTCCTGTATTCCTCCCCTATCACAGGTTGGCTCATTGTGCTTTGTAGTCAAGTACTACAAGCACGCACCCTGGATACATCTCCACAAAATCAACATGTAAATACTTGGGTGTGGTTAGCCTCTACTGTAACTAACTCATCTGCCTTTTATATTAAGGGAAGATCAACAGCTGCAGATCTTTAGACAACTTGTTTTTAGTGGTGAGAACAGGGAGTCTGCGCGCACTCTTGCTAACAAGGAGACTCTCTTACTCTGCGGTGCCCACGGTCCCTGCTTGTGTGCCTCTACCCAGGTGTTGCTTCAGAGATTCCCCGGTCTGTGAGGTATCGAGATTAAACTTGTTCTTTGCCTTTCATCTGTGGTTTTGTGGTTGTTCCTGTGTCCTGCCTGCATCGGCTCACACACCTTCCCAGCAGATATCGGGGTGATTGAAGTCCCCCATGAGAACCAAGGCCTGTGACTTTGAGGCTGCCTTCAGCTGTCTGTAGAAGGCCTCATCAGCTTCCCCATCCTGATCAGGTGGCTTGTAATAAACACCCACAACAGTGTCTCCCATATTAGCCTGCCCCTTAATCCTTACCCATAAGCTCTCGACCCTCTCTTCATCCGCCCCTAGTGAGAGCTCGATGCATTCCAGGTGCTCTCTCACATAAAGAGCAACTCCACCACCTCACCTCGCTGGCCTGTCTTTCCTGAAAAGGACATAGCCATCCATGACAGCATTCCAGTCATGTGAGCTGTCCCACCATGTCTCTGTAATTGCAATGAGATCGTGGCCCTGCGACCGCACACAGATCTCCAGCTCTTCCTGCTTATTCCCCATGCTGCGTGCATTGGTGTATAAGCATTTCAGAGAGGGAGTTGTGTGTGTAGTTTTCACCCTTGAGGGGTGGTAGGCCTTCTGGTTCTCAAAAGTACTAGCACACTGCCCCACAAGTGCTGAGCTACTACACCCAGGCACCTCACTGGCAAGCCCAGTAGCATCCCTATCCCCCTCCGAATCTAGTTTAAAACTCTCTCAGTGAGCCCTGATAACTCTTGTCCTAGGACCCTTTTCCCCCTGCAAGAGAAGCTATTCCCACCTGTTACCAGCGGGACTGGTGTCTTGTAAATCAGGCCATGGTCAAAGAACCCAAAGTCCTGCCAGTAGCACCAGGCTTGGAGTCAGGCATTGATCTGCTGGCTTTTCCTATTTACCCCCTCGTCATTCCCCACAACTGGGGGGGATAGAAGAGAACACAACTTGTGCTCCCGATCCCTTAACCAGTCATCCCAAGGTCCTGAAATCTCTCTTCATTGCCCTAGGACTTCTTCCCACTACTTCATCGCTGCCTAGCTGAAAGATCAAAAGGGGGTAATAGTCTGAGGGCCATACTAGGGAAGGAAGTTTCTTCTTTACATCATTAACCTGGGCCCCAGGGAGGCAGCAGACCTCCCTATGTAGTTGTCGTGGTTTTGGCCAGGTTGGCCAATGGCCAGTGACAGATGTTCTCCCCCAACCTCTCGTATATGGAGAGGAGGAGGAGAGATAAAGAGAGATTTACGAGTTCAGAAGAAACTAAACCACTTTAATAAAATATTAATAATAAAATAAAAAGGAAAATAATGAAATAGATACAGTATATACAGAACCATATTAAGCTCCCAGGATGATGTCACCAGCAGGCACTGGGGAAGTTCCAGGCTGGACTCAGCGACGGACAGGAACTGAATTCCACAGATGGAGTCAGGAACACATGGATCAGGATCAAAGGCAGACAAACAGATGGGGTCCTCCTCAGACATCAGCCACTGAAGACAGAGAGTTGACCCTTTGATCCCTCAGCTTTTATACTGAGCATGATGCAGATGGGATGGAATACCCTGTTGGTCAGTTTTGGGTCACCTGTCCTGTCCACTCCTCCCTGCAGGTGGGACCCCTCTACGCTTTTCCATTTCCGACCCTCCAATGGGGCAAATAATGAAGTTAGCCGACCTTGGTTGTTATAGCAATAAGTCTAAGCAAGAGCCTCTCTGCCTACCATTCCTTGGCACTAACTGTAAACATTGGTCTTCTCACTCTGAGAATGAACCGTTTTCAGCACAACATGCTGTTAATTTCAGAGAGTTAGAAGAGGCCTAGCTAAGAAATAAAATTACTGAACAGAAAGTTGGTTCTGTTTTACCTCAAACCAGGACAGTAGTGGGTCCGGTCTGCATATCAGGCCTTCCGCTTCCTTCAGTAGCGAGTCGCCTATGACAATGATCCATCTTTTATTCTTTACTGCAGAGGTTTTGATGCGGGGGGTGGTCCGACTAGACCTCGATGACACCTCCAATCTGGAAGAACTATCATCCTCACGAGACATTTCAAGATAGAGGCAGTGACTGGGGCTATCTGCCAAAGCACCTTCTCTACTCTGCAACCTGCTCCCCACTGCCCTCTTTGCTGGGGATCTTCTGGCACAGGTAGGAAATTTGCCATGGGCAGACAAATTGTTCAGACAGCCCACAGACAGTGTTATGTTCCCTCCAATGATGCAGATGTTATGTGACCAGATTTGCACCAGACACATGATGGGGGAACCAAACCTTTGGGTAAATGCTAGAGGCACTTCCAGTCATTTGACAAGAAAGAGAGAACATGATTTTGCAGTGCTTCCATAAGACGTTACATGACCTGTCTTTACTGTAACATCTTTCACAACTATTGTCATTATCAGGCATTAGCAAGGGTAAGCACAATGCAGATGCTATGACCATACTGTCTGTGACACATGAGACTAGAACCTCAGGACAGCTCATCACTTGGTCAAAGACACAGACAAGTAAGAGGTAAGCAGCACGTAAGGAAAGAGCAGCCCAGGTGTGTTCAAAACTTTCCCAAACTCTAAACTTGATAGCAAATTGGAAAAGATAAAAATCCAGCACTTTTACCAGAAAAAAATGAACTAGGACCTTTTGGAAAGGCACAGCAATAGTTGCAGATACACCCGCAGTGTGTTTAACACTCATTGGCAATAAAAGTTCTGAACTGAGAGAAGGTGAAAGCTGAAGCTCTGCCATTTTTATCCTCTGGAATTAAAATAGATTTCCTTTCACCTTGCAGAGCAGCAGCACAAATGGGGCTACCCACACCCTAGCAGTCAGAACTGTGTTGCCCAACATGCAATCACTGTTTGGAAAACAAGTAGCTTTGGGAAAGAAAGGATAGGAAGATTTTTCCACAATGTTTGGGAATGTTTAGCATGCAGAAAACCCCAGCTGGCTGCCTTCCAGCCTGCCTGGGAGACAGTGCACAGAACTGCAGATTCTGCTGATATCCTCCAAATGTATTAATTTTGCTCCTGCTTTGAGTGTTTTTCATCATCCTTGTACAAAGCAAGAGATAGACAGGAGGGGCCTTTTCCTGCTCCCTTTGAAGCCAGTGGCAGGTTTCCCTTCAACAGAAAAGTGCCAGGATCTGTACTGACCAAATAATTTTGTGTTTCTGCAGTTGATTGCATTTCCCTAAAAGTGCTTGATCTGAGTCATGCTTCCCAGCCAGAATCCCGTGGCTCCATAAGGACAGATTTTGGACTTGGAGCTGGTACTGGTGCAGATGATGCTCCTTCATGTAGTGTCATTCTCCATAGAGAACCTTGGGTGTCCTATTGGTGGCAATGCCCTCCCTGTTGTCTGTGGGACTATGCCTTCCCCCAAAGCCACATCTTGCCTCTTCTTGGTGTGACGGAGAGAGAGAGACTTCACTGTAAGGTTTAAACTAACAATTTATTTAAACTTCACTCACAGGTCCAATACACCACTATTGCAGGCTTTATGGATACAATGGAGGAATGCAATATTGCAATTTAAAAAGCAATTCACAGGATACACTATTACAACCTATAAGTGATTCCCGGAATGTACTAAAACAAACCACAAGCGCGCTAGATATTAATACCTTAAAAGAGTGTGGTAATCACGATCTTAAAGCATACCATATACCATACATATGTTTCTTAATCACTTACCCTCTCTCTCAGGAAAGGCCTCCTAATCCCTGGGAAATTACCTCGTACAGCATCACGGACAAGGAGGGAAGAATCTCCTACAGGCTAGCTGTATCATCAGAAAAGACTCCCCAGTTTTCTACCCAAATCTTAGGGGGTTTTATTTCCTGATTCAATGGGTAGGCAGGATTATGCCTGAGTGGATTATACTATCTGGAATGTTTATCTCTGGTGGTGTGATGGACCCTTAGTCTGTATTGCTAATTTTGTTATGTCTAGTACACAAAGTTACTGAATAGTGGTGGGATGGGACTCAGGGCATTTTGTTTGTTAAGGGATTATTCAAGGCTCCGTTCTGGGTTTCGATTCTTAGTATGATGCAGTGTTCAGGCAACCCAGGGCTAAACCATTTTGCAGCTCTCCCCCCCCAATCATCTCTGCATAGATAATAATCTATCAAGGCCAAATGAAGCTGAGTCAAATTACAACTCCCTGCGTTTAGCCTTTGTGCTCACGAACCTGTTAGCCAACACTGGCTATATTAGCACTTTGTCAGGTCAGGAGAGATCATCAGGGCGGACTTTCTTCCTTGCAGTCCTCTCAATTCTGGTCCTGCAACACAATGTTGCCTTGCAGGGGATGCTACCACAAATGGTGTCCTTGGTGACAGGTCCCTGCTCTGGTTCTGGTGCCACAAGCAACGGTTCCAGTGGGCGTAGTTTGAGAGATGTGTTCCTTGAGGAGGAACAATTCCCACACCATGTACATCTGGAATGAGTTATCCTCAGACAGAAAGGACACTGGTTATGTTAACTGAAAAAAGAAACTTCAGCCTTGAACACTGTGCTCACTATGGCTGTAAGCACAAACTGGTTCACCCTGATATGCAAGGTGTGTGCATGCTCCTGTGTTTCCTCTCTGCTTGTGGCAGGACTGATCAAGGAAAAAAGTTATAAAGGTGAGTAAAGAAGAATGCCTTTACAACATCTACTAGATTTTGGGGGCAGTCTGTTTTCAAAGTAACGGTCTGGACCTGGTTCCCATCTCACTGCCATGGGCAAGTAAGATGGAAGCAATGGAAAGTGACAGTACTCCATTTTTAGGCTCAAAAGAATTAAGAGGAATATGTCAGTGAAGTTAAAACCAATATCTGATATCTGCCTCCAGGAGATGCATGCTTTCCTACCAGGGAGGCCAAATTTGAACAGGCACAAAGAAACATTTACATAACAAGAAGCAGCATACTGTATATGAGATCTGTAAGACAGAGCCAAATTGACAGTGATTTTTTCTGGTGATAGCACTCAAGCAAATAAACCACACAGCTTTGAGAGCACATCAGAGATACACATTAATGCTTAAGGCATTCAGATGAGAGCAAAAATAAGCCTGTTGGAGCTATTCCATATCTGAACAAGAGGCAGAGTCAAGTTTGCAAGATTCTTGTGTGCACAGAGCTAATAAACATAATCAGGAAGCAGGAGGCCCTGTATTATATGTTTACACAATACATATCATACATATTGCTTTACACCATGATGTGATAAATCATTCGTTTGTATCTGCAGTCTGACATACTTTAAAACAGCAAAAAACAGCTTATCACTGCTGATTCTCTAAGCTTTCAGTGACCACTGTTTTGGTCTATATCATTACTGTTTGTCCTTTTAAAAAAGATGTGGCAATATAGCAAGTATCAAAGCAGGAAGAAAGAAACAGGGACAAAGCAGTAGTTTAACTGTGTCCATCCTTTCTTGAAGAACCAGTGTTAGACATCTGCAGCCTGGATGATAAAGCACTGCACCTTTCCCCTTCCTTCCTTAACATTATGCAACTTGCAGTGTTACCTAATGGTCTTGCACACTTCTGCAGACTGCAGTCCCAGACCATCCCTCTGATAAAATATTGTCCTGGTTCCGGCGGGGATAGGGTTAATTTTCCCTGGTATTCCATGCCATGTGAGCCATGCCCACCCTGAGCTGCCGGGGGAGGGGGCAGGAAGTCACCGCTTGGAGCGGGCTGGGGCGTCCTGGGCCTGGTCGGTGAGCAGCGGTTCCGTAATCGTGTTTGTATATTCCTCTGTCCCTGTTACTGTTGTTGTTTTTCTTGTTCCCTTTGCTGTTCTGTTAAACTGCCTTTGTCTCAACCCAAGAGTTTTGCCTTTTTTCTTCTGATTCTTCCCGTATTGGGAAGGCCCGAGCGAGCGGCACGTGGTTCTTTGTTGCCGTCTGAGGCTAAACCACGACAAATATACATAGATTCTCTTTCTTCCCTGTCCTATACTTTAAAAATGGCAAGTGGCAACTCAATTTTATTTTGCTTTTTATCCAAAATTTCACACAACTTTACACACAATTTTTAAACCTCATAGCCCTCAAACAAAAAAAATGTGTCTGTGCACTTTGTCAAGAAGGAAACAAAAGAATAGAGAGATTAAATGACCTATTGACAAGCATACCAGAAAAGTAGTGGCAGCATCTGGAATGAAACAAATATAAAAAGTCCTATCTCACCATTTCTTGTATCAGCCATTGTACCATAGAGTCTTCATCACTGTCCTTGTAATGTGACGCATAGTAGTGTATAACAACTTCCACTGATGCTCTACCATTATCAATTTCATTACTTAATATTTTCTTTTTCTACAGGTGGGATAACGTTGCAATAAATTTTTTCAATGTAGATTATTCCCTGCCTGTAACAATTACCTCTAAAATCTGGATGTGATTCTTAAACATTTGATGCCTTGAAAACAGCATATCTTCAACAATTTGTACTCCAAAACCAAGAATAAATTAGGTTAGGGTTGGGGTTTTTTTTATAGGATATTGGGATAACCAGAAAAGATGGCCCTCTTCTTAAGGGAAGTCTAGCAAGGGCTTTAATTTTCTTAAATTATTGCCATCCAAGTTGAACACTAGGGGTCATATTTAGATAACCACTGACATACTGCAGAGCACATCAGGGAGAAAAAATAACCACACACTCTCACCAACAACCCATCAGGCCTTAGTAGACCAGGTTTCTCAAAGCGAGCAGTGGTCAGGGACTCTGGGGCACAGGTAGTTTTTTCATCAATCCTCCCGGTCAAAGGCAAGGGGGTTGAAAGGGCCAGGTTAATCTGGCAAATCAACAAATGGTTACAGGACTGGTGCCACAGCCAGGGGTTTGGCTACTTAGACCATGCGACTTGCTTTGAGAAACCTGGTCTACTAAGGCCTGATGGGATCCACCTGTCAGAGAAGGGGAAGGAGAGAGGATTGATGAAAAAACTACCCTGACCACTGCTCCCAGGGCTCTGTAATCCTTCTTGATATTCCTCAGACTGCTCCTGGCGGTATCACTGGTGCCCACATGAAACAGCAGATCTCTAGAGGGGTGTGCTGCTTACCAGGGTCTCGTATCAGGGATGACACCGAGAGACTACCAAGCCTTGAGCAGTCCACTGACTATTATCTGCTGCGGCCTCTATGCAAACACATGTAGCATGAGGAATAAACAGGAGTTAGATGTGCACACATGTGCAGGGCTATGATCTTATTGGCATCACAGAGATGTGCCACCATGACTGGAGTGTTGGAATGGAAGGATACAGGCTCTTCAGGAAGGATAGGCAGGGGAGATGAGGAAGGGGTGTCACCCTCAGTGTCAAAGACCAGCTGGAGTGCATGGAGCTCTGCTTGGGGATGGATGAGGAGCTGACTGAGAGCTTATGGGTCAAGATTAAAGGGAGGGCAGGGACAAGTGATGTTACAGTGGGGGTCTGCTACAGGCCACTTGACCAGGAAGACCGAGCAGATGAGGCCCTCTATAGACAGATGGGAACAGCCTCACGTTCACAAGCCCTGGTCCTCATGGGATACTTCAACCACCCCGATATCTGTTGGAGGGACAACACAGCAGGGCATAACCAATCCAGGAAGTTCCTGGAATGCGTCAATAACTTCCTTCTCCAAGTGATGGAGGAGCCAACGAGGAGAGGTGCCATGCTGGACCTTGTTCTCACCAACAAGGAGGGGACTGGTGGGGAATGTGAAGCTCAAGGGCAGCCTTGGCTTCAGTGATCATGAAATGGTGGAGTTCAAGATCCTTCGAGCAGTGAGGAGGGCACAAAGTAAGCTCACTACCATGGACTTCAGGAGAGCAGACTTTGACCTCTTGAGGGATCTGCTGGGTATAGTACCATGGAATAAAGCCCTGGAGGGAAGAGGGGCTCAAGAAAGCTGGCTAATCTTTAAGGACCACCTCCTCCAAGCGCAGGAGTGATGCATCCTGACAAAGAGGAAGTCAGGCAAAAATATCAGGAGGCCTGCATGGATGAACGAGGAGCTCCCGGACACACTCAAACAGAAAAAGGAAGCCTACAGAGGGTGGAAGCAAGAACAGGTAGCCTGGGAGGAATAGAGAGAAACTGTCCAAGCAGTCAGGGATCAGGTTAGGAAAGCTAAAGCCCTGATAGAGTTAAATCTGGCCAGGAGCATCAAGGGCAACAAGAAAAGCTTCTATAGGGCTGTCGGTGACAAAGGAAGACTAGAGAAAGTGTAGGCCCTCTCCAGAAGGAAAGAGAGACCTGGTCACCTGGGATATGGAGAAGGCTGAAGTGCTCAATGACTTTATTGCCTCGGTCCTCACCGGCAAGGACTCTAACCACACTGCCCAAGTCACAGAAGGCAAAGGCAGGGACTGGGAGAATGAAGAATTGCACATTGTAGGAGAAGACCAGGTTGTGCCTGACAAATTTGGTGGCCTTCTATGACAGTATTACAGTGTCAGTGGATAAGGGGAGAGCAACTGACGTCATCGACCTGGACTTGTGCAAAGCATTTGACACTTTCCTGCATGACATCCTTTTGTCTAAATTGGAGAGACATGGATTTGACAGGTGGACCACTCAGTAGATAAGGAACTGGCTGGATGGTTGCAGTCAAAGAGTTGCGGTCAATGGCTCGATGTCCAAGTGGAAACCAGTGAGTGGCTTTCCTCAGGGGTCCGTAATGGGACCAGTGCTGTTTAATATCTTTGTCAGCAACATGGACAGTGGGATTGAGTGCACCCTCAGCAAGTTTGCCGATGACACCAAGCTGTGTGGAGCAGTCAACATGCTGGAGATGCCATCCAGGGGGACCTGGACAGGCTTGAGAGATGGGCCCCTGTGAACTGCATGAGGTTCAACCAGACCAAATGCAAGGTCCTGCACCTGGGTCGTGGCAATCCCAGGCACAAATACAGGTTGGGCAGAGAATGGCTTGAGAGCAGCCCTGAGGAGAAGGACTTGGGGGTGCTGGTGGACGAGAAGCTCAACATGAGCAGGCAATGCGCACTTGCAGCCCAGAAAGCCAACCACATCCTGGGCTGCATCAAAAGAAGCATGGCCAGCAGGACAAGGGAGGTGATTCTGCTCCCCTGCTCTCATGAGACCCCACCTGGAGTACTGTGTCCAGCTCTGGGGCCCCCAACATAAGACAGACATGGACCTGTTGGAGCAAGTCCAGAGGAAGGCCAAAAAGATGATCAGAGGGCTGGAGCACCTCTCCTACAAAGACAGGCTGAGAGAGTTGAGGCTGTTCAGCCCAGAAACAAAGACTCATAGAATCGCTTTGGTTCAAAGAGACCTTTAAGGTCATCGAGTCCAACCGTTAACACTGATGAGGTACCACTAAACCATGTTCCTCAGCAGTTACGTCTTTTTCACTACATCTTTTAAACACCTCCAGGGATGGTGAATCAACCACTTCCCTGGGCAGCCTGGTCCAATGCTTGATAACCCTTTTGGTGAAGAAATTTTTCCTAATATCCAGTCTAAACCTCCCCTGGCGCAACTTGAGGCCATTTCCTCTTGTCCTATCACTTGTTACTTGGGAGAAGAGACTAACACCCACCTCGCTACAATCTCCTTTCAGGTAGTTGTAGAGAGCGATAAGGTCTCCCCTCAGCCTCCTTTTCTCTAGGCTAAACAACCCCAGTTCCCTCAGCTGCTCCTCATAAGACTTGTTCTCTATATCCTTCACCAGCCTCATTGCCCTTCTCTGGACATGCTGCAGCACCTCAATGTCCTTCTTGTAGTGGGGGGGCCCAAAACTGAACACAGTATTCAAGATGGGGCCTCACCACTGCTGAGTACAGGGGGATGATCACTTCCCTAGTCCTACTCATCGCGCTGTTCCTGATGCAGACCAGGATGCTGCTGGCCTTGGCCACCTGGGCACACTGCTGGCTCATATTCAGCCGGCTGTCCACCAACACCTCCAGGTCCTTTTCTTCCAGCCACTCTTCCACAAGCCTGTAGCACTGCATGGGGTTCGTTTCCTGAGGAAACCTCTGACACTTTCCCTTATGAGGTCTGTGAGGAAATTATAGACTGCATACTTCCAGTAGACATTTTTGTGGTTACAAGGTTATCTGCTGGGAGTTGAGCTCTGCTGAAAATGTCTCCTTTGTTATATTTGCCTGGAATGCCCTTGATATGTAACCATTTGTTTCTTTCTTGATAAAGATTGTCTAGCTGTTCTATAACGCTTTCCAGTTTATAGGCAACAGGGCTATGCAAGGGCTGCATGCCTTTCTGCTCTACCCACTGCAGAAGTGAAGTGACTTGCTAAGTTCAACTCATCTGCATGAACACCATTATAGAAACCAGGTTTGACTTTTATTATAGGAACTTATATGGCTGCGAAGCTGGAGTGGACTGATCTTGAACGGTGCACAGCTGGGAACTACATCACCTTGAGAGAGACATTTCTGAGTCAGTGGCTCCCAGCTCTTGGCTGTATACATTTGAAAATAGGAGCTTTTGTCAGGCAGAGGCAATATATTGCCAAGAAGGTAACTGAAAGACTTGTTCCCATTTCTAAGAGACAGTCTCCTAGACTGAATTAATGATTAATTTCTACCTGATCATTTCCTTTCTAGACTGAGAAAGAACACAGTTGTATACATTATTTCTGAAAGTTTTCTGATTCTTCTGCTTGACCACAATGTTTTCCTTGAAAGATGCCTCCTTTTTCAAGAGGAGTTCCCTTGCAGGGGAAGCAAGGAAGTTGAATGTATATGATAAAACAGTTCATCACTGAAAAAACATGGCTATATACCTCTGAAATACACCTAATTTTTAAAGACATCATTCATTCTAGTCATAGAGTGACCACATCAACTTGGTATACTCTTTATATTTTAAAAAAGTATGTACACCAGCTGTAGAGTTAATTACATTTACAAGCTGCTTATATCAGTAGCTTTCTCTGCTCTTCATTCAGAATCTTTATTATGCTGTGTTTGAGCCCTGAAAAATGAAACTAAATTCTGCAACCTTGGAGTACACACAGTTTTATATGATGAATGACTATTGCCCTGTGAATGCTGATTAACTGGTACATGTAAGAATTACTTCTGTAAGGCGAGAGGTTTCTTATAGTGGCAGAGAGCTGCAGCTACAGGCCTCTAGCCTGGGCAAGACATAAGTATATGACTTAATATTTACTTATAACTTGCTATATATTAAGCATGATGATAACAAGGTGTTTCAAATCAAGACCTTGGAAGATAAGCAAAGAACAAAGTAATATTTGGAAATTATGTACCATATATATAAGTTTTAACCTTTTGAGCTGGGATATCAAAATGACATAGGAATAATTAAACTACTCATTAAGTCTTTATGGTGTCATGGCTTGGGCCAATTTGTCAATTATCTTAAAGATGCAGGAATCAAGGTGCTGGCGTAACCGGTTCTTTTTTAAACATTACAATGTACAAACCAGAGCCCACACAAAGGAAAAAAAAAAAGGTTAACTCTGCTTTATTGTGAAGCCTTCCTACAGAGAAAAAAAAAGCAGTGAATTCAGCTTTATTGAGAAGCCTTGCTAAGCAGTTCCCAAATGTCCCAAAAGTTACTTCAGAGAGTCTTACCAACCCATAGATCGTAGCAGCACCACTGAGCAGCAGGATAACAAGGAGCCCCATTGGTACGGCAGAGGGAGGCAAGGCACAGCGCGGTCAGGGCGTCCCCTGTATCTTCAAAGTGCGCTCATGTCTCTCTCCCTCTCCCCGGCCTAGGACAGCCCCCTTATATCCTGCACCGGATTGAGTGGAAAAGTACAGGCTAGAGTCACTGCACGCGTGGCCAGTGCATGCAGCGAGCCTCACCAGACTCATGATCGGGCTTTGCTAACAGCAGCTGTCTGATACGTGACTACATTGTTGCAATCCCTTCTTGTTGTTTTCTTCTTCGAAGGTCAGGTTCTCATGGACACGCACAGAGCTTTTGCAGCAACAGTACTGAGGTCCTTTTTCTCGGCACGTATACTGGGTTTGGTTTTTGTGACCCAAGTGCAGGACCCAGCACTTGGCCTTGTTGAACCTCATACCATTTGCCTCAGTCCATTGATCCAGCCTCTCCAGATCTCTCTGTGGAGTCTTCCTGCCCTCAAGCAGGTCGACACTCCCACCCAACTTGGTGTCATCTGCAAACTTACTGAGGGTGCACTCAATCCCCTCATCCAGATCATTGATAAAGATATTAATGAGAACTGGCCCCAATACTGAGCCCTGGGGAACACCACTGGTGACTGGCCACCAACTGGATTTAGCTCCATTCACCACCACTCTCTGGGCCCAGCCCTCCAGCCAGTTTTTAACCCAGCAAAGAGTACTCCAAGCCATGGGCAGCCAGTTTCTCCAGGAGGATGCTGTGGGAAACTGTATCAAAGGCCTTACTAAAGTCCAGGTAAACAACATCCACAGCCTTTCCCTCATCCACCAAGCGGGTCACCTTGTCATAGAAGGAGATCAGGTTTGTCAAGCAGGAGCTACCTTTCATGAACCCATGCTGACGGGGCCTGATCACCTGGTTGTCCTGTACGTGCAATGTGATGGCACTAAAGATGAGCTGCTCCTTAACCTTCCCAGGCACCGAGGTCAGACTGACAGGCCTGTAGTTCCCCGGATCCTCCTTCTGGCCCTTCTTGTCTACGGGCGTCACAGTTGCTAACCTCCAGTCAACTGGGACCTCCCCGATTAGCCAGGACTGCTGGTAAATGAGGGAAAGTGGCTCGGTGAGCACTTCTGCCACCTCCCTCAGTACCCTTGGGTGGATCCCATCTGGCCCCATAGACTTGGGTATGTCCAGGTGTTGGAGCAGGTCCCTCACCATTTCCCCTTGGATTATGGGGGCTTCATTCTGCTCCTTGCCCCTATCTACTAGCTCAGGGGGCTAGGTCTTCAGGGAAGAAGTGGTCCTGCTACTAGAGACTGAGGAAAAGAAAGCATTAATTATCTCAGCCTTTGCCTTGGTCACTATGTATCCACCACTGTCTAATAAAGGATGGAGACTATCCTTAGTCCTCCTTTTATTGCTAATTTATTTATAGAAACATTTTTTATTGTCCTTAACAACAGAAGCCAGATTAAGTTCTGTTTGGGCTTTAGCCCTTCTAGTTTTCTCCCTGCATAACCTCACAAAGTACTTGTAGCCCTTCTGAGTTGCCTGCCCCTTCTTCCAAAGGCCATATACTCTTTTTTTCCTGAATTCCAGACAAAGCTCTCTGTTCATCCAGGCCAGTCGTCTTCCCCTTTTGCTTGTCCTTCCGCACATGGGGACAGCCTGCTCCTGTGCCTTGAAGATTTCCTTCTTGAAAAACATCCAGCCTTCCTGGACTCCTTTGCCCTTCAGGACTGCCTCCCAAGGGACTCTGTCAAGCAGGCTCCTAAACAGGCCAAAGCCTGCCCTCCAGAAGTCCAAGGTAGCAGTTCTGCTGACCCCCCTCCTTGCTTCTCCAAGGATCGAGGACTCTATCATTTCATGAGCTCTGTGCCCAAGACGGCCTCCAACCCCCACATCCCCTACAAGTCCTTCTCTATTCACAAACAACAGATCTAGTAGGGTGCCTTCCCTAGTTGGCTCCCTCACCAGCTGTGTCACTAAGTTATCTTCCACACGCACCAGGAACCTCCTACACTGTTTTTTCTCCACTGTATTGTATTTCCAGCAGACATCTGGTAAGTTGAAGTCCCCGTATGAGAACAAGTGCTAACAATTGTGAGACTTCTCCTAGATGCTTATAGAATATTTCATCTGTATATGTTAAATAGGAAAAGAAAGAAACAAAATAAATTATAAAATCTGTCCTAGAGCATAGTGTTGTCAGTTTGACCCTGGCTGGACACCAGGTGCCCACCAAAGCTGCTCTATCATTCCTCCTCCTCAACTGGGCAGGGGAGAGAAAATATAACGAAAGGCTCACAGGTCGATATAAGGACAGGGAGATCACTCAGCAATTACCATCACAGGCAAAACAGTATCAACTTGGGAAAATTAATTTAATTTATTGCCAATCCAATCAGAGTAGGATAAGGAGAAGTAAAACATAAATTTTAAGACACCTTACCCCCATCCCTCCCTTTTTTCCGGGCTCAACTTTACTCCCAGTTTTCTCTACCTCCGCCCTCCCAAGCAGCACAGGGGGATGGGGGTCATGGTCAGTTCATCACATATTGTCTCTTGCCGCTCCTTCCTCCTCGGGGTGGGGGGGGACTCCTCAACACTCTTTTCCTGCTCCAATGTGAGGTTCCTCCCACAGGAGACAGTTCTCCACAAGCTTCTAAAACTGGAGTCCTTCCCACAGACTACAGTTCTTCACAAACTGCTCCAGCATAGGGGTCCCACAGGGTCACAGGTCCTGCCAGCATACTTGCTCCAGCATGGTTTCCTCTCCAAAGGTCCTGCCAGGAGCCTGCTTCAGCACGAGCTCTCCATGGGGTCACAGCTTCCTTCAGGCACATCCACCTGCTCCAGTGGGGGGTCCTCCACAGGCTGCAGGTGGATATCTGCTCCACTGTGGACCTTCACGGGCTGCAGGGGGACATCCTGCCAGGGTGTCTGCAGACTTATTCTCTCACATATTCTTACTCTTCTCCTGACTGCTGCTGGTGTTGCACCTTTTGGTCCCATGCCCCCCCCCTTCTTAAATATGTTATCACAGAGGCCCTACCACCATTTCCAATTGGCTCATCTTTGGCCAGCAGCAGGTCCATCTTGGAGCCAGCTGGCATTGGCTCTATTGGACATAAGAGAAGTTTCTAGCAGCTTCTCACAGAAGCCACCCCTACAGCCCCCCCACCACCAAAACCTTGCCACACTGTGATGGTGTGCTCCCCCCCGCTCCCAACCTGACCTTTATCTCCTGTAACTGCTCAAGCAAGTTTGGGCTGGGTTGTCTAATGACAAGACAACAGATGCTCTCCCCCACCTCTCACTCCAAGGAGAGGAAGAAGAGAGATAAAGAGAGTTATGAGTTTAGAAAAAAACTAAACTACTTAAATGAAAATATTAATAATAAAATAATAATGAAATAGATACAATATATGCAAATATACACAAAACCATATCAAGCTCCCAGGGAGATGTCACTGGCAGGCAACTAGGGAAGTTCTAGACCGGACTCAGTGACAAATGGGAACTAGAACACCCTGACCAGGATCAAAAGGCAGATGAGCTGACAGGGTCACCCTCCTCAGACATCAGTCACCAAAGAAAGAGAACCATTGGAGAAGATCTAACATGATCCCTTTGGTCCCTCAGCCTTTATAGTGAGCATGGCAGATGGGATGGAATACCCTATTGGTCAGTTTGGGTCACCTGATCTGTCCACTTCTCCCCACAGGTGCAACCCCTCCATGGGGTAAACAACCAAGTCAGCTGACCCTGGTTGTCACAGCAACAAGTGTGAGCAAGAGCCTCTCTCACTGAACAGAAAGTGGGCTCTGCTCCACCACAAATCAAGACAACCACTTGTGGTGGTCGTGATTGGTGCATGTGGTTGTGATGGATACATCTGTCTCAAAGTGGATTTGTGGAAGACAGATAACATCACAATAGCCAGAGGGTAACTTAATCAATACACCCATCTAACCACAGTACTGGTACTGTGGTCGATATGCAAATATGACTTTAAGTCAATCATCTTACCCCTATAAATATTGAACACCCTGAGAGCCCTTTAAGCTCTTCTGCACAGCAGCGAGCTGCACGCCAGGATTTCCCCTTGGGTAGGGACGCCTCTCAAGGTTACTCCTCAAGGTTGAGAGATTCCTTGCTGCGACAGATCCTCGGTAAGTGACTAATAGCATGCTAAACTTCAAAGCTTCACTAAGATTATATCTTAAAGTGATTGTGCACATAAAATCTTTTAGACATAAACCATTGACCAAGTCTGGGATAAGATTGGATCCAGCCGCACCTAGACTTCACTCTGAACCTCGTGACTCAACGGGAGGGTCTCCCTGACAGTTTTGACTGACCTGGCCCTATATGGAGTAAATAACCAAGTGTACCTTGCCATCAAATCTTGTTAAACCACTGTCACATTTACTATCAAACTCTGTTAAATTGCTGTTTTATATCAATAAATGTATTGCTGCTTCTCTTTTACGAGTGAAGTGCATCACTCCATCCGCGACACACACAAACCCAATACAATAGCACATAGTTTTTGTTTGAATAAATCAGGATGTTTTCTGTATTGCAAGTCTTTGAGATAAATTACTTGTTACTGCAACTCCAGTATCAAGCTACGGTCCTTACCATATTTGTGATCCCCTCTATCCCTCTTTTCATTTGACAGCATTCTGTAAATATCCAATCTATTGTTTTCTTGTGATCACAGTAAAGAGGGGTTTTAGGAATTTTTTTACCTATATCACCACTCCTCCCCACAGGTGTGACCCCTCCACAGGGGAAACAACCAAGTCAGCTGACCCTGGTTGCCACAGCAACAAGTATAAGCAAGAGCCTCTCTCACTGAATAGAAAGTTGGCTCTGCTCCACCCCAAACCAGGACAATATTTGTTATGAGCGTATAATTGTATGGGAATCAGAGGATTAAAAGTTGGGAATGACTCATTAAAAACTGCATTAATAGAATTCTTCTGAAAGGCCTAGAGCTTCTTCACCGAAAGGGTTGTTAAGCATTGGAATAGGCTGCCCAGGGAAGTGGTTGAGGCACCGTTCCTGGAGGTATTTAAAAGACAGGTAGATGTGGTGCTTAAGGTCATGGTTTAGTGGTGGTTTTTGTCAGTGTTAGGTTGATGGTTGGACTCGATGATCTTAAAGGTCCCTTCCAACCTAGACAATTCTATGATTCTGTGTTAATAAGAGAAAATTTCTGAGTCAGGTAAGAGGAAATCTAAAAACCAGCTTTCATCTGTGAGGTACTGCTTGTCCTGTAAGGGCTCTTTTTTGGCATTCCTTCTAAAATAAAATCTGATTGGACCTGGAAATTTCAAAATCATCCTTGCTAGACAAGATAAACTGAAGAGATAAATGGCACAATTACATCATTTTCTCAATTAAATTACTCTTATTGCTTTATGTGTAATTACAGCAAGATTTGTATTTGCTACATGCTGCTGCTGCTTAAATGTATTGGTCTGAGCAGACAGTAGAAAAAAATGTCAATGCAGTCCATGCTATTTCACTTGAAGAAGTACCGAGTATTCCCATACTGACTGAAACATAGCAAAATATGAACATTTCTTGTGCCAGAGGAAAAGCTTCTGTGACCATAACAAATTCCAGTGCTTTCAAAGCCTCGCAGAGTTGCACATCGCTATCTCACAAGATATTAGCATTTCTTCTTATTTTGTTTCCTATTTCTCACTGTAAGTGGTTGAACTAAAACTTCAGTAAATGAAAGCATTTGGCTTGTGTTAGTTCTGAGAGTGACAGCACTTTCATGCACACCATATTTAACAGTACTCTTGCTTATACTGTGAAATACTTAGCATTTTCATATTTTTGAGACCTATGGTTAGAAATGTTCATATATATTTAGTCAGATAATAAATCAAACACTAGAAAATTGTGTATAAGTCTCTACCACCCCAGATAAAGGAAAATAAACTTCTGCACCCACCCCATTGTCTGCTTTTACATCAATTGGATAAGTATAAAAATGTTAGCGTTCAATATCTATTGCATTTCTTGGTGACCTTGGACTGCTTTATTCTTTTAATGTATGTGTTTTACCTTAAATTATTTATATTCATTTGGCTTGTTTATTTCTACAAACTTCCAGGCTTTGGTAAATTACCATTCATGCCAAAAGCTATCTGGTTCCAGTTTTCCAGCTGTTTTAAAATGTCCGTTTAAATGCCTATAAGCATTGGTTTTGTTCCATTTTACTTTATGGTAATTCTTTCAAACTCTTGTTCCTGTGTTTGAAATACAAGTAATCAGAGAGAGAATGGTTTAGCCTTTTCAAAGGATCTAAAGCTGAGGTGTTCTTTGTTGATTGCAAGGTCTCTCTCTCCTTGGCTCTCGTGTTTGTCTGAATTTCCTATTCTCTTCTCCAGTCCTCCCTCACTTAGCATTTCTTCCTCCTCATTGCAGTCCTTCATCATGCACTCAGGTGTGCCAGACAAATCTTGAGCCACGTACAGATTGTTGTTGTCATGACGGTACATGCCAGGGCTGTAATGCTCTGTCTCATAGCAGTTGTCTTCCTCTTCTTCCTGGCATGAGTTTCCCTTGGCACTCTCACTATCCGAATGAAATGAGATTCCTTTCCCTTGGCTTTTCTGGGAAAGATCAAAGTGTTCTTCCTGTTCCAAACTTCTCAAGACATTTGTCTGGGACAGAGAAATTCTTCTTCTTCCAAAACCTTGTAGTGGTTTGAGTGGGGAGAAAAGGAACAATTTATATATAGCAAATTTTACTATGTGATACAAATTTTACCTTTGTCTTCCACCCAGCTATCTCCAACTACTTTATCGTTTACGTTTCATGGCATCTCCTTTGAGATGCTGTTAAAAGAGGTACTATCATATCCACTTCACAGCCAGGTCAGGACACACAAAACATTGTGCTGTACATGCCAGACACTTGATGAGAGAGCTAGGAATAAAAGAAGTGAAGTGTCCTGGCCTCTTGTAAACTTTTTTTTTTCCAGTGAACCTACCCACTGCCTCCTTCCTATTTTTTTTTTAAATGAACACTTTGATCTAAATCATCACATGCTATAATCAAAGCCCCAGGTTTTGTACATTTTTTCCAGAGGAGTGGAAGAGATTAAAAACATGTTAACGTATTTGTTCTATGGACCCTCTGGTTCAAAGTTACTACTTTAAAAATGAAAACACAATCAAGTCTCGTCAGTCTATGAACTCCACTCTCCTTGATTTTTCCTCTCTCATCTAGTGCCACTGAAAAGCTATATGCACTAGATAGTGCTTCAGCTTGAAGAAATCGTTATAATCAAATGATGATTTTGAGTTGTGCAGTATAAATCTGAGTGTAGTTCTGGATCTAGTTTGTCTTAATATTTGTCAGAGCGTCTCCTTTCTGCTCCTCTTGCTGGAAACCCAGACATTACCCAGGACTTAAATATGCTCTGACCATCAGGATGCACAGAAGAAGATTCGGACACTGCAGGCATAGCCCATCTTAATTAAAAGAAAGGTGACAGTACTGGGATGAGGATTTCACCCAATAGCAAAAATCTATGAGAGCCACTATTTTACTTGCTTAGTTCAGGGTTGTTTTTTTCCTCAATAATTGAATCCAGTTTCTGCAGGATTTATGCAGCCTCACTAGATACAGCTGCTACTTTGCAACAGGTTGTATTTGTTAAAGTGGTTCATAAGCAGGTGGCAGCCCTCGCAAATTGTCTTATGGCTGATAAGCCTCAAGGGCTGAAGGATCTCTACACTGAAAAGCACTTAGGCTGTCTTCAATTACAAGTAATTGTGTAACTAGCATGGTGCTGTAGGAGATTTACAGGGGGAAAAAAGAGAGACATTTATATTATTATCTATCTGTTAGGATCTTTGTGAATTTTATCCCAAATGTCATTAGAATATGTGTTTTCCATATGTGCTAGACTGCCCTAAAGCCTGAATTTGAGGAACACCAAGATATCTTACCCATGAAGGAGTTATTTATCCAGAAAGTCTTAACAAACAAAACATCTTGGATACTCAAACTCTCAAAACATGTGTCCCTCCCCAGTTCCCTCACTTCTTTAGATAGCATTGGTACGTGTGCATACATGAGGCTTATTTTAGGAAGTATATGTGGGAGGTAGGAAATGCTTTGCAGGATACTGAGTGGTCAAAAATCCATATACTTTGAGATGAGGGAGGAGCTTCTCCTCCTGTCCACATGCTTCTTTGTAAACTGTCAATACATCACAGAATAAACATATCTTAAGCAGAAAGGCTCTTGGATGTAGAGCTATTCAGGCTTCCATTCCCATTTCAGACTAGAATCCAATAAGCAGTGAACAAGACCCGTGAAATCTTCTAGATTTTTTGCTTGTCAGCTTTGAATGTATTTATGATTTATTCCCCATGTTTAAAACCATGGGGATGTACCTCAAACGTGAGAAAAACTATAAACTCTTAACCAGATGTGCCTGGGGAAAAATGTCTGCTTGTTCGTGGCTGCTAGGCTGTGGTCTGTCAGCATCTGGTAATCAACCCCCTTCAAACTGTAAAATTTATTAAAAAATATTGGAACTACACCCTCAGTCAGGAAGATCAACGCAATTTCAGCCATGTCCTCCAGTCATTCCCCTGGCCAACTACATGTGCCACAGTCTCACTAAGGCTGAGTCTCCACCAGCTCACTCCCATTTGTGTTTCAGTGGTACCCACATGGTGGGAGAAGCTCTACAGTGATGTGGATATTGCACTTTCCCCACAGTAATGGGCAGTCCTGGGCTTAAGTACAAGAATGTTTGGTATGGCTTGATAAATCCTCTACTCTAAAACTACTGACTATATTTTCCCTAACACCTGACAACAGCAACTTAGTGTGCTAAAATTATTTCCTTTGTGCTCACGAGTACTGTCTCATTTTGTCTCCATCTACTACTCCGTCTTGGTATGTACCTCCGTGTCATCAGATATCTAGTCTGAAAGGTCTCTGAGACAAGGGTCACCTTGGGGATCTCTGAACTATAGCACTGGAGTAATACAGATAGTTAGTACAGTAGGTTTTATGAAGCCAATAATGCATATATAATACTTGAGGAATTCCTTTTGATTTGGTTATATTTATTTTTCCAAACATTTTGAGAGAAAATGAGATTGCTATCTGCTGTTTCCTTATTTTTTGCAAGAAAGCAAAGAGTTGTTGAGTTCCTCTCCCCTCCCTTCCTTCCTTCTTTCTGAAGGTACTGTACTCATCTGAAAAAAAGAGAACAAATTTATTGTTCCTGTTTTCTTTCTTAAGTCATTTGAAACACTGTCCCTGCTAGTTTTCTAAGTTTACTGCAGTCTCTGCACAGGGGGAGGGGAGATTGTTGATTACCAACATGAGAGCAGGTAGAGAGTTTAAGGTAAGACTCATTCCAGCTTCAGTAACTGGTAAGTTAAGTAAAAATGCTTTTATGCTTAACTGTTTAGAAGCGCAATATATATGTTTTTCAATTAAGAAAAGGCATTTATCAGATACACATTTAACTGATAAAAACATAATAACCATATGCATTGACAAGCAGTACGTTTATGCTATAGATATCTATAGCCTGGTTTTTAGATACTGGTGCTAATAGCATGCGGTTTAACCAATGCAGACAAGAAAATGTTTTCCAGTGAGGCTGATAATATTCATAACATAATCTGCTGTGAATTTTGCATATAGGACTTCTCCTAACAGAATCTTATTACAGGCTTCACTGGGCCATTGCTCAAATAAAGAGAGAAGCTGTGTCATATGCAAATTGATATATTTCATATATCATCTGCCACTACTGAAGTCTGCACCAACCTGTGCTATAGTGGGAGAAAAGTTACTAGTGTTTTTTTTTCCCTTCAAATGGTATTGTGTTTATGATTACATGTGTTTATCTCTACTCATCTGTGTATACAATTATTCTAGGAAAAGTTACATTTAAGACATGCTAAGACAGTTCTAGTTTCTCACTTGAAAAAAAAGAAAAAGAAGTACACGTTGCATAGTGTGTAACAACATCACTAGCATCAGTCATAGGATGGACTCAAATGTTGTCTGTTTATTTGTCATTTACATTATTGTAGATGCCAATAATATTTTTGATGTTGGACATAAATGTATCAGAACAATCAGAAGTGGTGCATAAAATAAATGATTGAATGTAAGAGTATGTTTCAAATACTGGAAGAGAAAATTCCCCCCCTCCCCGTGCTTTTATAAAAGCAGAATGTAGAGGTGGGGGGAAGAATTAGGACAGATCATTTCTCTGCAGAAGGAGAGCTTGGTTATCTTTTGACCCAGTATTTCTTCAAGCCATGGCTCTCTGAAGTGCAAGGTCATCTACAGGATGCCTGGAGCCCAGACAGAGCAGCTCCATTGCAGAGAGCCGGCAGGCAGCTTGAGCTGGCCCTCTCCCACTTCCACCAGGGCACCTGGGCTACACTTCCACCCTGGGACAGCTCTCTGCTCCCACCCCTTGCTGAACCAACTAGTAGAACGGAATTTCTTCCCCCTCTATTTGGTGCCTTTCTGCAAGTTTTTCCATAGAAAGGAGCAATCTACTCCAAATTCAGCCCAATTTCTGTGTAAGTTGGAAATTCCCTTTGCTTTAAGAGCAGCACATGGGTTCTGCCAAAGGAGGTGGAAATAATTTGTTTCTTGAACTCTGTAGCTTAATGTTGCAGCTCAGTCTAGTTTGGTACCAATTATTAGGTTCACTTGGTGATACTTAACCCACAAAGAATACTCTGCCAATATCAAGAAAATTCCAGATGTTGCTGTGAAAACCACTTGCCACATCTTTCTCTCAGGATACCTGGGTTTATTTTTTACATGACGAAATACTGATTCAAATTAAGTAGATGATTTGGACAGCTATTTTGACAGTTATGTGTCAAACATCTGGAAAAACACTTTTTACTTCAAGTAAGAAGTAGAGGCATCTCCTAAACATTCAAAAATATTTAAGCTCTGTATTTGTTGTGGTACTTCGCTCAAATTGCAGAGTGTTAGTCTGGATTGCAGTCACCTGGAAGTTTTGATATGGTTAATTCAGAAGTTCAGTTTACCATGTAGGTAAGACTCAGTTGCAGCATTTAGGTACAGATTTTGTTTTTGAAGATACTAAACATTAATGTGTTATTAATTTAGACCATGTATATGATAAATTCTTTCTCTGAGAGACTGTCAGAAATACATAAATAAGAATATATGTGTTCATGTTCATAGTAGGTAGTCAAAAGCAGTAAATGCTATTTTTAAACCCATTCCTCAACAATGAGCACACGGAAAGAGCATTTTTAAAGGAATGCTTAATAATTTGATGGTTAAAAATAGACATTGAGTTTTGGACTACATTCTTAGATTTCACCTTTCAGGTTTATTTTTCCTTCAAAATAATACATTTTTTGCAATCATTTGGAGTTTATTTGTTTTCACATTGTATATTTTATTGCTAGGATAACTGTAACATGATTTAGTATAATAGTAATTTATAACACAACTAATATCTTTCTCCAACAGTCAGGAAGAGGATATTTTTTGGCTGGTGTTTTATCCTTATCTCACATTGCTGAGATATTTATAAGCAGAGAATAGTATAGTCTGAGGCCAGACTGAGTACAGATCCATTACCAGCTTATGGCACAAATTAAATGTTTGTGAAATGAGTTTTCAGTTATTCACCTCAATGTTATTAAAAAAAATAATTGAAGCAATAAACCAAGAATAAAAAAAGAATTAAAAGAGAGATGCTCTGTTTATTTTGCTTAAAGTCTTATTGCTACAAGCCATATTTATGTATATAGCATACATAAGTAAAAGGTCAGTCAGTTCCCACAGAATTATTCAAAGCCATTATTTCTATTTGATTTGTTCTCAACTATAATGAAAATATAGACAGATTTTGCTTTTGTTCTTAAAAATAAAAACAAAACTACACCAATGATGGCAAAGATGATATGGAAACAAGTTGTATGGAAATCCCAAGTTAACAGGTCTGATTTGAAAAGCACAGAAACTGATAGAAGTCTTTCTGTAAATGTCAGGTGTCTTTTTATACTGAGAACCGGGATCTTTAATAGTGAAAACTGTTGAAAATATGAGTTTTGGATGCAGAATACTAGCACTGAATTACATTCCCAGTAACATTTTGGAATCTATAATATAGATTTTTGACCAGGAGAGAATTTGAATCTTTGAATTTTAAGCAGTTTTTATTGTTTTCTCATTCTTTCAAACAAGCACATCGTTAAGAGCCTTCCCTTAGGACTGCCTGGATGTAGAGCAGATACTGGTGGACTGAGAGGCACCATGTGCATCTCACGGATACACATATTGGCATGTCTTTTAGGTGCCATTTCTAGTAGTGCCAGATAGATAGGCAGTATTCAGAATGGAAGAAGCACAGAGGGATGAATCATGGTAGAATATGGTTTACCCTAGATAGCACTTATATTGTTTCCAATCTTTGATATTGCAAAGCCTCAGTGATGCAGAAAGATGTCTATCTGAATGGACCACACCACTCACACAGATATGTCAGCAGAATATTACCCTGAGAAACAAAAGCATTAAATGCTGCATAAGATAATAGGGCTTTTCTGCACTGATGGTTTAAAGATACAAGTGAGGCAAAGGTGTGTAAGAGTAGGTAGCCTCTTATTAGTTGATGAGAAATAATACATAGCTTCTGAGCACTAATGAATGTTCCCCAGTAGTAACTGATTTAATGAAACAAACTGCTCCTTCAAACAGACTTTGCAAGTGTTGTGTGGACTGCTACAGATAGTTGTAAAATTATTCATTTGTTTGATGGACTAATTTTATACCCCAACCAATTTTTTAAAATAGACCAACTTTTAAAACCAAATGAACATTTTCTTCTTAAATGCAGTAGTTGTCCCCATTCTAGTTTACCATCCCAGAAGACCAATGAAAAGGAAGGAATGTCAGCTTGGAGAAGAAAGAATTATAGAGAGACAAATAATGTGAAGCCTTTAAAAAGAAACAAGTCTGAAAAAAGATGACTTACGGCTATCTTCTTTCTTGCTGAAAAGCTAATATTCTGAAACTGAGACTGCAGCTCCCTACTGCTGTAAAAAATTCAATGGAATTTTATGGATGATATACAGATTTTTGTCCAGTAAAGAGGTCTAAGTTAATGCTTATTGGTTATTTAAAACATGCACTGAACTGCATGTTAGATGTCTGATTTTTCTTTTTATCTATCTGGCATAGACCAGTCCTTCTTGCCTGGTTCTAAAATACTAATGATCCAAGGAAAAATATTATTTAATCTTTGTTTTAGTTCCTTCCAAACTTAATACCTTTGTGACTTATTTTTGTAAAACAAATTGGTTTATACTAGTGTTACCCTGATCTTGATAAGCAAAACACATTTTCCTTCTAAACCAACAATGCTTAATGTATTATAAAGAATTCCACTGACACTGTAAGCAATTAAGCTAAGTAATCAAATGTTAAAAGAAAATATTTTCACGCTCTGGAGGTTACAGGAAGAAATTATGTGAATATTTGCATTTTTTTTTTACTTTCACTCCTTATTTCCTGATTCATATGTTAGAAAGACATATTATTAATTATTATTAAAATAAGGATAAAAAAAAATATTATTCTTACTTTCTCTTCCCTTCCTCTTCTATTGTGAAAGCCAAAACACTGACACATTTTCTTTCTACTTTGTGGAAGTGCATGAATTCATGTGTATGAATTTTGGTTTGATTTAAAAGAAAAAACTTAGGATAAAAGGTGTGTTTCCTGAAAACCTGTTTTCCCTTGCCAATATTCATAAAAAATAAACTTGAAAACATCCAACTTATCAGCTGCTTATTAGAAACACCAGAATTCTGGGAACACTAAAAACCACAAATGTTCACTAAATCTGAAGGTTCATTTAATTACAAAAAGCTACAAGGTAAACCAAGTCTCATACGTTGATAACATCACTTTTCTGTAACGAATTAGAGAAAGGTGCAACTGATTTGAAATTGAAAGCAAGGCTGTGAAAAGGGTCATATGTTTTCAGTTGTTGTTCTTAGGTGATACTGTACTACAAGGAATACTTATGCACGGCAAGCAGGCATTAACCACACAGTCTTCTGTTTGGAGGCCTGATGAAGAAGAGAAACCACCTAATTTCTATTCATAGAAAGAATTTCACAGGGTGGTGTTCCCAGGGTGGAAGAGCAGGTGTGATGGCTTTACCCCTTTTCAGGGAGCAGCTTATTCTGACACCAGGTGCTCTGATAAGCTACAAGTGTGTTGGCTGGGAGTGAAAAGATTACTTCCAGCCTTCCTCTTTCTCTTCCTCAGCTGTGAAAAACCCACTTGTGCTTTAGTCTTCTCTGATCAGGGTTGAAGCGTAACCGTTAGACTCTTTTTGCAGCGATGAAAGACCTTTTGTTTTGTGGAGGGCTCTATGCTGGATCTGCTACTACTCCTATGGAAATGATTAAAATCCAAAGGTTTCCTAAAGTCTTTGTAAATTGGAATGACTCTGTCTCTTACTAACATCCAATACACTAGATTTAAACCAAATTTAAATATATCATAGAATCATAGAATGGTTCGGGTTGGAAGGGACCTTAAAGATCATCTAGTTCCAATCCCCCTGCCAAGGGCAGGGACACCTCCTACTAGACCAGGCTGCTCAAAGCCTCATCCAGCCTGGCCTTGAACACTTCCAGGGATGGGGCATTGACAACTTCCCTGGGCAACCTGTTCCAGTGCCTCACCACCCTCACAGTAAAGAATTTCTTCCTAATATCTAATCTAAATCTCCCCTCTTTCAGTTTGAGGCCGTTACCCTGTTTCCTATCATTACACTCCCTGATAAAGAGTCCCCCCCATCCTTCCTGTAGGCCCTCTTTAGGTACTGGAAGGTGGCTATAAGGTTTCCCCAGAGCCTTCTCTTCTCCAGGCTGAACCACCCCAACTCTCTCAGCCTGTCCTCATAGCAGAGGTGCTTCAGCCCTCTGATCATCTTCGTGGCCCTCCACTGGAACCGTTCCAACAGGTCCATATCCTTCTTGTGCTGAGGACTCCAGAGCTGGACACAGTACTCCAGGTGGGGTCTCACCAGAGCAGAGTAGAGGGCCAGAATCACCTCCCTTGACCTGTTGGCCATGCTTCTTTTGATGCAGCCCAGGATGCTGTTGGCTTTCTGGGCTGCAAGCGCACATTACCTGCTCATGTTGAGCTTTTCATCCACCAGTATCCCCAAGTCCTTCTCCTCAGGGCTGCTCTCAAGCCATTCTCCGTGCAGCCTGTATTTGTGCCTGGGATTGCCGTGACCCAGGGGCAGGACCTTGCACTTGGCCTGGTTGAACTTCATGAGGTTTGCAGGGGCCCACCTCTCAAGCCTGTCCAGGTCCCTCTGGATGGCATCCCTTCCCTCCAGCATGTCGACTGTGCCTCACAGCTTGGTGTTGTCGTCAAACTTGCTGAGGGTGCACTCAATCCCACTGTTCATGTTGCCAACAAAGATGTTAAACAGCACTGGTCCCAGTACTGACCCCTGAGGAATGGCACTCGTCACCGGTTTCCATGTGGACATTGAGCCGTTGACTGCAACCCTTTGAGTGCGGCCATCTAGCCAGTTCCTTATCCACCGAGTGGTCCATCCATCAAATCCATGCCTTTCCTGATATCCATTCTAAAGATATCAGGGAAGAACAGATTGTGGAATATAATCACTATTTCAGGTTTAGTCCTCTCTCTGAGGTGCTTTCTAAAGCAAGTACCTCCTTCGTGTTTCAGCTCCAGATAAAATTATTTGAAAGCATTATTTGAAAAGGGGGTCTTTCATATAATACTTACAGGTAGCAGGATATTTTTCTACCTGTCTCATTTTTCTTAAAAGTATTTAGAATATACGTGTAATGAAAACAATATCAGGAGGTGAAAAGGAAAGGGATGACCTGTTTTTAGAGCATCAGTCAGCTTCTAAGGAACAGGAGAATTTGTTTGAACCATCTGGTAGGCACTAGCCCACACTGGATTGGTTCTCTAGTGCAGATTTCTGAAGTCATGAAGAGCATCCTCTATTAGTCCAATACTATTGTCCTGTGATAGGAATTACAGAAAACTGTAGAGAACTTCCTGGAAGAGCAAGTTGACAACAGGGTGCTCATAGGTTTACCAGAAACTAAACCCGTCCTTTTATAAATGTGCAGGAAAATATTTTTTTTTTCTGTGGCACCACAGCAAGGATGTGTTCATTATAATATTCAAGCACCAGCATGACTGTTACATCAAACAAATTTTCTGCATAATGCTCCACTCACAATATGAAGTCACCAAGGTTTCCAGAACCATTTTATATGTCTGTAGGTAGCATTTTGTCAAGATACTATGGAAGCAGTCACATGCACATAGTTTATGCTGTGGCGGTCTGGAAAGCAGAGCTCCCTAATCACGGTGCAGACATATCAAAAGTAGTTTCCTCCCAATGCCCCAGTAATTTGCCTTAAGAACCATTTTTAACTCTGTCTTATTGCCCATGATTCTTAGTTTTTTCTACTCTTGTTTGGGTATCAACGGGATAAACAAAGTGGTGTCCTAGGAATGGCACTGACATCTCTAATTCTTTTGCTGTGTTACCTATTGAATGTCTGTTCAGAGGGAAATGACTAAGTCACTACTGAGACAGCTTAATTGCAAATGAGTAATAGAGGTTAATAGGGATTAATTAGTCTTCTCAGCCAAGCAGCTTTTTCAGGAAGAAGTCTGCTCAAACACCAGCTGAAACCAAATTTATTCATCTTTCTGAAATGACTAGGAAAGCATCATCTGGTAATTCATTTTAAGAAACTGGACACCAAGAGAAGTGGTCAGTAGCAGAGATGTTTTTCCTAATTCTTTCAATTTCTGGATGAAACCCTCTTTCAGTTCTTGTAGGATATAGCATGTCTTACTGGAACATGATACCTACCGCTTCAGCAACCTTCAGTTTCACTATGAGTTTTGAACTGTGTGAAGCAAAGAATTTAAAGCAAAATAAACACAGAAAACAAAATCTTGTTCCTGCTGAAGACTAACAATACTCCCCATGTTTATGTAAAACTAGACTTTCATTAAAAAATTAATCTGTTTTGGAGACTTTATATGAAAATTCTGCCATACAGTCGTCTTCGCCACTGCCCTTCTCCAAGCATATGCACACATTTTACCTGGTATTTACCTGTTGCTTTACACATACGTCACTCAGAAGGTGCAATTGCTTTCCCATACATTAACTGCTAACGGTGTGGGAGCATGTCAGTGGGCTGGCTTGAAGAACCAAGGCTGAAGGTGGCCCTCAGTTACCCTTTAAGATAACAAAGAGGTGGGAGGAGACCAGACTATCAGGCTTCCATAGAGGTGATAACAACACTGGGACTACAGTAGGAAGGAAAGCTAATCTATTTCCTTTTTAAAGGTCATGAATGCCAGTGAAGGCACTGGTATTTCAAAAAAACGCCCCAAGCAGGACAGCATGAGGGTCATGGAAGGGCATGCTTTTTTTGGTCATTCTAATTCTGGGTGTCCTGCATAGCTCCGTTATTTGTTTTAAAATAATACCACTGCACAGCTCAAAAACCCTCTCTCTCCATTTTACTCTATAGTGTTTAATGATTGTGCTTCGTAGGTACAAAGATTCTATCCAAAGTGTTCTTTCAAAGACTTCAATATTACTATTTTACCACCAGATCCCTTCTTATATTTATATTATTTATTTGTTCTTCAGTTCACTCTGTCTCTTATGATATCTGAATGGTGAGAAAAAAAATATCCTAAAAGTGCATTAGTGTAATTTTTTAATATTCTGGAGGAAAAATTATTTAATACATTGGATTGCCAAAAATGCACTAATTTGCAGTAGCAGATATGGAAGCAGACAGGAAACAGGGATGGAGTGGTAGGACTTCTATCAACAGTGATTAAAGTGACTCCACATACTTTATAAAGGCAGGGACAGATCCATGGTTCCAGCCTCTGACATGAGATCTCTTTATCCACTTAAGAAAAGGAAGAAATTTGTCTTATTGGCATCACCTCATAACAGCCAAATCCTAAATCTTGTTCTCAGCTATACCTCAGATTTTCCATAATGATTTCAGTACAATGTGAATGATGCCAGGGAGAGAATTAGGACAGTTACTTAGGATTAATTACTTCCATTGTTTAATTGAGTAATTAACTGAGCCTTCCAACCCATCGTTGATTCTAATAAGTAGTGAGGGCAGGATCAAATTGTATTTCCACCCAGTCTGCTGGCACCAGTTAAGCTTTGCACATTTGAAGTTCTGCTACTATATGTGCTCCTGATGTCACCATCCTGGCCAATCTGATCTTGCCAGCCCTGAAGTCTGGGCAGGGTCTGGAAACCCAGTATACCTATGCCCAAATGGGGACCCAGTCCTGTAAGAATATTTATATGAAACAGAATATACATTAAATGGCATCAAATTGACTGTAAAATATTACAGACATGAATTGGGAGACTGATTAATTTCCCTCCTCCCCCCTGAGGGATTTGGACCCCCATCTCTAGCCTCTTAAGGGAGAGCCCTAACTAGAGCCCTGGTCTGTGAGGGTGACCCTGCTGTCCTTTGGCTAGTGCTGGGCCATTACGTAGCCAAAAATGCAAGTGCCAAGGGGCAGGGAGCAGAGAGAAGTCAGAAGGTCTAGTTAGGGGCTGCAGCCTCCATCCTCTCTAGAGATAGGTCTGGGTTCCCCTCCAGGTGTCACTTTTGCAGGTTTATTGAACGATCACAGGTTAAAGGTACTTCACCCTCCTGTGTGATTGCACTTATGGCTTGGCTACGAAGTCAGGCTCCTTTTAGTTCATTCTTCCTGATAACCCTTTCTCTGCAGTGCCAAAGCTCAAGAAGAAGGGACTCAGGGTTCAGTATGGGTGAGTGCAATTTGTTAAGGTACTTTTCTAACCCTGGAACATCCTCAGCCTAAACTCAGACCTATACTCACTTCATAGACAAAAGCTGTCAGCACTCGGCCTTGCTTTTTTGTTTTCTTTTCAAAAAAGATGAAACTAGTCTGGGGCACCTAAAACAATTTCTTTACTTTAAGAAGAAACACCCAACTGTCTTGTTAGGCAACAGAAAAGTAATGAGAATGATAGCAAAGGTTTTGCTAAACTAAGGACAGAGCACACATAAAAGCAATGAGGGGAATAGCAAACCATTATGATAAACTGAGAAGAGAGTACTCATACTGGAGAGAAGAAAAATATCTACAGCTACCTCACTACAGCACCATTGAAAAGCAAATTATGCCATAACTCACTCTATAAACACATCTGATGCCACCAACAGTGCCTCAGCTTTGGCAGCGTAGGTGGTGGGACTGCTCCAGATTTTCAGTGGAGGAAATTATTTTAACTTTTTCAATAACTAGCAAACTAGTTAACTATTTTAACATTTTCAATAACTAGCAAACCAAAAATTATCTGTAAGTTATGGAAAAATGGATGTGCATTCATTTTGATATTATTTTAAGCATTTTCTCTATTACAAGACATACCAATGTAACTATACTTCTGTAAAAGTGCTTATAGTGTCTTGCTCCCTAAAAATAGAGTAGATTTCTACTCTATTTTCAGGTAGTTACACATCTATCCAAGATGATTCCAAAAGCCACTTGTCCTGGTTCCGGCGGGGATAGGGTTAATTTTCCCTGGTATTCCATGCCATGTGAGCCATGCCCACCCTGAGCTGCCGGGGGAGGGGGCAGGAAGTCGCCACTTGGAGTGGGCTGGGGCGTCCCGGGCCTGGTCAGTGAGCAGCGGTTCCGTAATCGTGTTTGTATATTCCTCTGTCCGTGTTATTGTTGTTGTTTTCTTGTTCCCTTTGCTGTTCTGTTAAACTGCCTTTGTCTCAACCCAAGAGTTTTGCCTTTTTTCTTCCGATTCTTCCTGTATTGGGAAGGCCCGAGCGAGCGGCACGTGGTTCTTTGTTGCCGTCTGAGGCTAAACCACGACACCACTCTACAAGCAGTGCAGGCAAGTGGGTGTTTCCCAAACATCTGTATTTCCCAGCTAAAATAAAACAAAAATGATGTAAGTTAAAATGTTAAAATTTGAGAATAACAAAGACAATGCAGGGAAGTTATTTCTCTTGCACAGCTTTTTGAGAGAAGACCCATTTCTTCATATTGGTATCATCTCCTAGACAACATGAATACAGCTACACTGCATAGGAGGCCCTTAAAGCAGATGGAATATCTAAAATGATCGAACCTCAAACATGAAGCAAGGGGAAAAAATAAGGATTATTTTATATATGAGATATCTTTGAAAGTTCATTGCTTGTTGCATCTGTCTACTGTGTTATGTCAAGCTGTTTAAACATTTCAGATTTTTTAATAAATTAAGCTTCTTAGGTGTGTAATTGTATGATTTCCATTAAGTTTGTCTGCAAAGGTTACCATCTGTTAACATATTGTCTCAGGATATAAGGTATTTTTTTTCATATTTATACAACAAATTTGTCAAAAGTATCAAATTTTGGTCATGGCATAGATGGGATCATACCTCATTGGACAACAGAAGCCATAACAAATTACAAGGAAATTGGTGAAAGATTAGTTTCAGAGTTCGTTGGAAGTCTTTCCATAAGCCTTAGTGAGTTCTGAATTATGCCCTAGGAAGAGTTACAAAGGTTATCAGTTTTACTTTACCAAGCATTTGATGAGAAAAAAACATTTGTTGTTGGAAAGAAGTCGTTTTATCCTGAAGCCTGATATCAGCAGATGAAGGTAATTTCCCAGGGAAAAGTAAAAAGACACCGAGCTCCTCAGTACTATCATACTAATGTTGGAAGAAAAAAAACTGATCTGGTCCACTTCTCGTTTACAGTCATTCCAGATAAGTTTCATGAACAATTGTTTACTTGTTTCCAATTATATTAGTGATGGTAATCCAAAAGGGGAAGATAATTACCTTTATCATGATAGTGTTCTCCAATTCAGCAGACATATCTGTCTCATAAAACGTATGGGACAAGAAGTCTTATCTCGGAAGACAATTAAGCTGATGATTAAATCATGGACTTCATTTGACACAAGGTCTACATGCATGTGAGAGAGAGAAAACAAATGTTTGTGGTATTGGAAAAGATTTGACTGAACTCCACAGTCTATTATTCACAGCTTAGGTCTGTTTTTTTAAAGCCTCCCCAACATTCGTGTCTCCCTAATCAGTATCTGCGCTCATTAATTTTGGGTACTTTCCCTAAATCCTTGTTTATTTTTGCAAGGTAGTCCAAATTTCTGCTGCCTTCTAGCTCCACACCATGGCAGAAAAAGTGTTCTCTTCATTTAGAATGTAAATCATCTTTTAGGTTCGCTTCAAATAATGTAGCATAAAGACTTCAAGGCTGATTTGGGTATATTAACATATACTTAGTTTATATATAGCGTATACTCAGTTTATATACTCAGCTTGAGTATATTAACATACACTCAGTATATGTTAATGGAGTCCATTTTTAAAATTTGTGTGCTAATGATGACTATTGATGCCCAGAGAACATGGATGGAAAATACACCTTGCACAGACTTCTCTAAAGAATAAGAGAATAGGGTTGACACTGATTTTTAGAGAAGTTCTGTTATGGATTTGAACATGATCTTTTACCTCCTGCCCTCCTCTAATGACTAAAGTCACTCAAGTCTAGAGTAAATAAAATTCCTTAATTTGATAAAAACTGTACAGATAACCCATTATTGAATAACATTGGCAGTTTGAACTAATATCTAGAGAACCTAGTATTGAAATAACTCTAAATCTTTTGAGCACATTTACAGCTTCTGCATAATTCACCAAGGCAGCATCTACAAACAAAAATCTGACTGTACAAATAACAAGCAGATTCATGGATTTTACAGATATGGAACATCATCATCATCTAGCCCAACATCTTACTCAAGATAGGCCATAAAACCAGCAAAACAGACAAGATACGCTTGAAAATTAGAGGTGAAAAAAAATTCACTTGATTATTTTCCAACTCTCCGAAACTATGAAACTCCCAATAGAAAAGGAAATGTGGAACAGCAACATTATTGTGGGACTTCACTCACACACAGGAGGTAACATGAAAGAAGGCATGAAAACAAGTCAAAAAGAAAGAAAAAAGGGGTTTATGGAGGGCTCATGTTGCCACTGAAGGAAACTAGCAGGGAAAATTGATCAGATGTGTACTAACTGAAAATAATTGGTTATCAGTGATGGATACATTCATGTTTGTACAGGTATTCCTGGCATTTTCAAAGTCTGAAAATATCTCAGAGCAGTGTAGATTTGGTAGGGAATTCAGCATAGCGAGGTCCCTTTGCTCAGATCCCGAGACTGATGCAAGTTTTGCATAAATAGTGACTGAGTGAAAACTAAGTAAAGATTTTGGTGTTTAGTTCAACAGCTGTATGACTGAATACATTTAAAACCAAAAACTATACTGAAGGGTGAACTGAATGAAGGAGAACCCATTAAACCTATTAAGACAAGCATAACCACATCTATAATAAGAGTTTACAAAAGTCAGTGACTGAAAAAACAGATGGTTGTTCAATAAGGCTGGAGCTCTCCAACTTTAGCTCAAGAAATATGATAGCGTGTCATTTTTCACTGATCCTCACTACATCCTATGCAGAAACAGCTGTTAGATTTCATTCTTTCCTTAATAGATGCCAATATTTCAGGCCTCAAGAGGAGAGCAGAAATGTACTCTTAGAGTACACAGTTTCTACAGTCATATATGTTCATTTAAACATGGAATTTCTCTTCCAGCTAAGAGCAGCTGTTCAGCCTATTCAGCCACCTTTAGCCTTCCTACACTTTCCTCTGTTTCATCTTCTTTTGAAAGAGAAAATGCAATTGCAAACCTCATAATAAAGTAGCCTGTTTTCCAGAGCATACATATCACTTTCGCTCATCTTTGTCTCATTTCAGTTTTTACCATTGTGCTGCCCAAGAGCAAAATCAGAACAGTAGTAGTCAGTGTTTAAGCTGGAGTAACTTTATAACCTCCCATTTTTATTGCTGAGTTTTTATTCTATAGATAGAAGGCACTTTCATACTGGAAGAAGAACCTTGGTTCTATTGAAGTCTAAAGAAATTTTGCTGTTGACATCAGTATGGAATATTAACCAGGGACTATAACAATGTATATGCTGTAGAGTGAATAGCATGATTTACATACTTTTTTGTAAAATCCTTTGTAGAAATATGATGAGTGGAAATGAGAAAGTAAATGGTGATTGATATTCTGTGTTAAACTCTCTTCGCCTTTCATGGAAGTTAACTCAACATTATTAGCTGCTGCATAGATATTCTATTTTGGAAATACCTCAGCAACTATCTGAACTCACTCTAGCCTTTCTTTTCTTTTTTAAAAGGGCAGTATCATGGTTTTAGTTGGGATAGAGTTAACTTTCTTACTAGCAGCTGGTATGTTGCTATGTTTTGGATTTGGGATGGGAAATAGTGTCGATAGCACGCTGGTGTTTTTGGTTATTGCTAAGCAGTCAAGGCCTTTTCTGCTCCTCACACCGCCCTGCCAGTGAGTGGGATAGCAGTGCGCAAGAAGTTGGGAGGGGACACAGCCGGGACAGCTGACCCCATGTCCTGGGTTGAGTGACACAGGACTAATTTCTCTTCTAATGCTGGGGAAAACTCCACTTTTAGAAGACTCCAGTGTCTGAATTTGGGAAAATATTTACTTTATAGCCAGCTAGGCTATGCGGGTTTCAAGGTCTCAGTGTCTTCGAGGCTTGCCAGGTGTAGGGATGAGGCCTGGACATTTGACCCAGGCTGGCCAACAAGATTATTTCATACCATGAACATCACATTTGATATAAATTAGAGTTTGCTGCATAGTTTTTCTCTCCCTTGCTGGTGGCGGTCCAGAGAACTCCTTGCCCTGGTGCCGGATCCCTGAGGCCTTCCCTTCCTCCCGAAGCTGTTGTGCTCTCAGTGTCCAACACTGGGAGCGCACAGCTTCCTACTTATATAATTGGCTGAGTATAATTCTTGTATATCTTTTATTACTATCGGGATCAATACTGGTTCTTTAGTATCATTATTATCAATTAGTATCAATTGTTAATTATTTAGTCTTATCCTATTGAATCTATTTATAATTCAACCCTCGTGTTTCCTTGCTTTTCCCGACTCCCCTTTCTGTGTGGGGAGAGGTCATTGGGTGATAGAATAATTGTCTAAATGACAATAAATTGTTATGAGTTTTCTCAAACCATAACACCCCAACTGAACAAAGGGATATTCCAGACCATATGACATCATGCTCAGCATATAAAGCTGGGGGAAGAAGAAGGAAGGGGGGGGACGTTCGGAGTGATGGCATTCATCTTCCCAAGTAACCGTTACACGTGATGGAGCCCTGCTTTCCTGGAGATGGCTGAAAGTAGGAATGTATCTGAGAGAAAATGGCCATGTGAGCCAGCCTCCCTACTGTGAGAGATTAGATTAAGGGCAAAACAGGTGGTAGAAGATGGAATTAGTACATGGGAAAAACGGGAACTGAGAAGGCAGAAAACATGTTGTGCTAATGACTAAGCAATTGACTATGCGAATTCTTGTAACCAATCTGATGTGTGAACGAACTGCATGGACAGCGCGTGGACAGTACAACTAGCTAATCAGAAATAAGCGAGTGGCGTGTATGGCTACAACGCAGGGTATAAAAGATGATGATCTGTGCTTAATAAACGGCTTCTGTTGATTCACATTGGATCGTCTGGAGTCCAGTTATTTCTCCTCAGATGGTGACCCCGATGTGATACCGATCGGCGCTTGGCTTGAGCAACGGAACGCGAGGGGTGGAAGACCCAGAAGGAGATCCACCGGCTGGAGGACGGCTCAGCTGGACTGAGACCGGGCGGATTGGGCGGCAATCTGGAATAGAGGAAACGGACGACGTGGCCACGGACACCCAGTGAGAGGTGAGCAGCCGGGGCAGGAGATGGGGCAACAAGTAACAAAAGAAGAAGGGGCTATATTAAGACTTCTCCTGCATATCCTCTCTAAGAGAGGGGTGAAATACGATGAGCGTATGCTCCGAAGGCTGTTAACCTGGTGCAGAGAGAACGGATTTGCACCAGAGCCCCAGACAGCTTTTAAACCAGAAATATGTGAGGCTGTTGGGAAAAAACTGTGGGAAGTGATAAGTAAAGGAGACAAAGAGGCATCACCGTTAGCGACGACATGGTGGTTGGAGTTATCGACCTTTCAAGATATGAAGGCGGAGCGAGCCACGGCAGCCAGGGCTTTTGCAGCATTACAACCCACGGGAGGGGGATGGAACAGGCCAGGTCCGAAGGTCTGGGACGATCCCCTGCTGATCCCCTCTGCTCCACCTGAGGCTGATGGAGGAGGCAGAATGTCAGCAGAGAAGGACAGAGCCGGAGCTGTTTGCTCCTGCCATTGCCCGCCTCGCCCCCTCCCCTCCCCAGTCGTCTCCCTGAGATAGAAGTGCTGTTTTTGTATGGCTGCTGTGTAAGTGTGTGTGGGCGCCAGCTTATACCTGCTGATCAGCATGTGTGCTACTGTTTGCTTTTTGTTGGGTGCAGTGTCGTTAGGTGACTCCCCTTGAGCAGGTGTTCTGCCCGGTGTGGTACTGTTCTCGTATGCAACTAGGGCTGACACTCCGTCAAGTGAA
This sequence comes from Rissa tridactyla, assembly GCF_028500815.1. Classification (NCBI taxonomy): domain Eukaryota; kingdom Metazoa; phylum Chordata; class Aves; order Charadriiformes; family Laridae; genus Rissa; species Rissa tridactyla. Next base: position 8,243,538 of record NC_071496.1, read on the forward strand.
GAAGTTTGTATATACACAATGTTTAGATGTAAGGCGAGCGCGCCCCAGGTAGATACACCAGGATGGGCTGTAGAACCGATGGAAGTCCTGAAATATTGGGGGAGCTTTCACGAGCCGACACGTTTACGCTCTCGGGAACGGCTCGCCCGTGCAGGGCGTACGGCTGGTTGTTTGTTGTTTGTCTATAAGATCATGGTTGATCGGGAAAAGGAGTTGAGCCAAAATCTATAGGATGCTCTGTAGGAAAATGAGAAACTTAAGGAAAAATGAGAAACTGAGCTCTTGTTGCAAAGGCAGACTTTTATGTCAGTCGTAAGTGATGGGAAAGGAAAAAAAAAAGAGAAAAAAAGAAAAAAAAGGAAAAAGGAGAAAAAGGAGAAAAAGGAGAAAAAGGAGAAAAAGGAGAAAAAAGAGAAAAAAAGAGAAAAAAGAGAAAAAAGGAAAAAAAAAAGAAAAAAAAAGAAAAAAAGAAACCAAACAGGAACAATTAGATGGGAAATGTGCCACGTTCGCACAAAAGTATGCCATACGCGCTACGAGAAAGCGTCAGAAAAAGAGAAATAGGACACCTGATTTAAGGCAGTACCAGAGAGATATGTTTTTGGTTTTTTCCTATATGTGTATATGTTATTGCATGCCTTAGTAGATTGCTCTGTGTTATACCCTGCAAGACTAAAATGAACCCCAGCAGAAGCGGTCTCTTGAGCAAGGGGGTGGAATATGGGAAAGCAACGGAAGATCGGCGAGGAGGATTGTAAATACACTCAAGGGACTCGCACCTGGGTGCTGGAAAACACATATATCACACCAATTGTTATTCAGTCTCGGGTGCTGGCAAGAAAAACATTTGGATGACATAAGTCTGTGATGGACTCAGGGACACCTTATCTAGCTGCTTGAGAATCTTGGCCTGTTGTTGAGGAAGATCAAAGCACAGTACCAGCAAGAACAGGGAGTCTGCACGCGCTCTTGCTAACAAGGACTCTCTTGCTGCCAAGGATAAGTTTAGTAATGCTACTAGTACAGCTATTTCTGAGTTCTTGCTAGATGTAGATAGTATTCGATATGCGACGCTGCAAAACAGAGCTGCTACTGATTTTTTCCTTTCAGCTCACAGACATGGTTGTCAAGATAGAATCATAGAATCATAGAATCATAGAATTGCTGAGGTTGGAAGGGACCTTTAAGATCATCAAGTCCAACCTTTAACCTACCCTGACAAAAGCCACTTCTAAACCATGTCCCTAAGTGCCCCATCTACCCTTTTTTTAAACACCTCCAGGGATGGTGAATCCACCACCTCCCTGGGCAGCCTATTCCAATGTTTAATAACCCTTTCAGTGAAAAAATGTTTCCTAATATCCAATCTAAACCTCCCCTGACATAACTTGAACCCGTTTCCTCTCGTCCTATCACTTGTCACCAGGGAGAAGAGGTCAGCCCCCATCTCTCTGCAACCTCCTTTCAGGCAGTTGTAGAGGGTGATAAGGTCTCCCTTCAGCCTCCTCTTCTCCAGGCTAAACAACCCCAGCTCCCTCAGTCGTTCCTCATAAGGTTTGTCCTCCAGACCCCTCACCAGCTTTGTAGCCCTTCTCTGGACATGCTCCAACACCTCAATGTCCTTCTCGTAGCGAGGGGCCCAAAACTGAACGCAGTACTCGAGGTGGGGCCTCACCAGTGCCGAGTACAGGGGGATGATCACTTCCCTAGTCCCGCTCACCACACTGTTCCTGACACAGGCCAGGATGCTGTTGGCCTTCTTGGCCCCCTGGGCACACTGCTGGCTCATATTCAGCCGGCTGTCAACCACCACCCCCAGGTCCTTTTCTGCCGGGCTTCTTTCGAGCCACTCTGCCCCAATCCTGTAGCGCTGCATGGGCTTGTTGTGACCCAAGTGCAGGACCTGGCACTTGGCCTTGTCGAACCTCATACCATTGGTCTCAGCCCATCGGTCCAGCCTGTCCAGATTCCTCTGCAGAGCCAACCTACCCTCAAGCAGATCAACACTCCCACCCAGTTTAGTGTCATCTGCAAACTTACTGAGGGTGCATTCGATCCCTTCATCCAGATCATTGATAAAGATATTAAAGAGAACCGGCCCCAGTACCGAGCCCTGGGGGACACCACTTGTGACCGGACACCAACTGGATTGAACTCCATTCACCACCACTCTCTGGGCACGGCCATCCAGCCAGTTTTTTACCCAGCGAAGAGTACACCTGTCCAGGCCACGAGCAGCCAGTTTCTCCAGGAGAATGCTGTGGGAAACAGTGTCAAAAGCTTTGCAAAAATCCAAGTAGATAACATCCACAGCTTTTCCCTCATCCACTAAGTGGGTCACCTTATCATAGAAGGATATTAGGTTTGATAGGCATGACCTGCCCTTCACGAACCCATGCTGACTGGGCCTGATCACCCTGTTCTCCTGCATGTGCCGTGTAATGGCACTGAGGAGGATCTGTTCCATGACCTTCCCAGGCACCGAGGTCAGACTGACTGGCCTGTAGTTCCCTGGATCCTCCTTCCGGCCCTTCTTGTGGATGGGTGTCGCATTTGCTAACCTCCAGTCAGCTGGGACCTCCCTGGTTGTCCAGGACTGCTCATAAATGATGCAAAGTGGCCTGGCAAGCACTTCCGCCAGCTCCTTCAGTACCCTTGGATGAATCCCATCCGGCCCCATAGATTTGTGCACCTCCAGGTGCTGAAGCAGGTTTTAAAAGACTGTATTGTATGAATCTAAGTGACCACTCCAAATCCATCCATGCCCAGTTGCAAGAACTGCACCGACCGAACCAGCAACTTGTGGAGACCACTGGGTGAAATCTCTTTGCTGGATGGACTTGGGGGTGGGGTTGGTTGAAGCAAATTATACTCATTGCCTGTGTGGAAGGAATTTGTCTGTTATGTTTAGTATGCTGTTTGCCGTGTTTAATAAGCATTATACGATCAGTTGTAGATGCCGCTTTGCATCGTACCCTTCCTTGTACGAGTTGTAGAATATGTTGCTCTAAAAACTATGTGTGTATCCATGAGAACTTGACCTTCACAGAAGAAGATAGCAAGAAGGGATTACAACAATGTAGTCATGTATCAGACAGCCGCTGTTGGCAAAGCTGGATCATGAGTTTGGTGAGACTCGCTGCATATGCTGGCCATGCGTGCAGCGACTCTAGCCTGTACGTCTCCACTCAATCCAGTGCAGGATATAAGGAGGCTGTCTCAGGTCAGAGAGGGGGAGAGAGACATGAGTGCACTTTGAAGATACAGGGGATGCCCTGAAGCACTGTGTCTGCCCCCGCCCCCCCATAAGTTCTATGTTCATTAACCCCAACACCTCAGAAGGCATTACAGCATGTTGCAGATAAGATATAGTCTACTACTGCTGCAAGACGCATTGAACACCTTCCTACAAGAATTTCAACTTTACGCCCTGACAGGACAGTGGGATGATGCACTCGCAAAGAGCCTGACTGCATTAGAGTGGGTATTTTTCCCACATACCTTTTCAAAACCAGTAACTATGATGATTGAAATGTTACAGCAATTGTTTTTCCAGGGTCGTTTGTGCTGTCAGCAGGTTTCTGGAATGGATGTAAGCCACATACATGTCCCCATCAAAAAGGATGACCTTGACCCTTGGTTATCACAAAGTCTTAACCTACAAATTGCCTTAGTACATTATATTGGGCAAATAAATTACTCTTTCCCCTAGCACAGACTATTACAGTCACTTTCACAAATTCCTTTACAGCGGCGCATCCTGCTAGCACCAAAGCCTCTTGCTGGCACCCGTACGGTGTTTGTAGATGGTTCAAGGACACAGTAAAGGCTTTTGACTTATTTCAACAGGAACTGTTAAATGTAGGCCGAATCTCAATATGTTACTGGTATTGTTCAAAGACTTGAAGGAGCATTTGTAAAACAAGTAGAGAACCAATTGTTATTTAAGCTATTACTGCAATTAATATTGCTTTTATGAAAAAGACAGTTTCGTTATTTTATTGTCCACATACACTCTCATAACTGTTTACTTGGTCCTTTAACTGAGGGAAACACAGTTGCAGATTATCACACTCTGAACATTATGCAGCAAGCTAAAATGTCGCATGATTTTTTTTTTCATCAAAATGCGAAGGCATTGAGGAAGCAATTTTCTTTAACACAACAAGAAGCACATGATATTGTGTGAACTTGTGCGGATTGTCAGCAGCTGGCTCCTCTGCCATCATTTGCGGGGGTTAACCCGCGAGGGCTTACACCTGATGAACTTTGGCAATCCGATGTTACGCGCATTATGGAATTTGGACATGTTTCAGTTGATTTGTTTTCTCACTTTGTTGTAGCTACTGCTCATACAGGAGAGAAGGCTCGTGATGTTATTTGACATTGGTTGCAATGCATTGCAGTCATGGGAGTACTGAAAACTATAAAAACTGATAATGAACCAGCTTATGTGTCCGCTAAAGTACAGGTTTACAGGTTTTGGTTTTTTGGTTTGTTTTTTTTTTGTTTTTTTTTACAGATATGGGGTATTAAACATGTCACTGGTATTCCTCATTCTCCAACTGGGCAAGCAATTGTGGAGCATATGCATCATACTTTAAAAACCATGCTTGCTAAACAAAAAAGGGTGAATCCCGTAGGTATGACACCTCAAGAGCGATTGTATAAAGCAACTCATGTTTTAAATTTTCTAAACATGTCGTCTTTGTCATCCACAGCAGTAGATAGACATTTCGTAAGAGCTGTTGAATGGCCTGAACAACCGAAGGTGTATTATAAGCACCTTGAATCGGGGTGCATGCTAACCACAGATAACACTGCAACAAATAGAAGTTGTGAGCAAGAAAATTCTGTAATGATTTGTACTTCTCATCCGTATGTTTGCTTCGGCTCAAAATGCAAGTATACAAGAATGTAATCAATCTTATTGTGTAAATTTAATGCGAGTAAGGTATAAAACAGCAGTAATATGGATAGGGGATCGGCAAAATGCATTAAAAACACGTCTTTCTCTGTATTGTGATTGGGAGTACAACTCTCAAAGACTTTGTGTTACATCTCTCCCCTGGAATACGTTGCTACATGGCTGGGAAATGGTTAAACACCATCTCCAAGGTGCTTTTGACATGTCGTTGCAACAAAATATTCGTCCTTTACATGATCAGCTAAAAGCTCAAATACTAAACATTCAAGACTTAATGAACTGCAATGCATTTGAAATATTACAAAAGGATTTCTCGTGGGTAAATCCAAAGAAATTGGCTTTCTGGGCTAAATTTAGGAATCTGGGTATTTATTGCCTTAGCAGGGTTCCTTTTGATTCTTTTTTTAATTGTGTTTAGTATATAACCTGCTAAGAGCGTCACAACGAGTAGAAGCACAAGTCATGGCGACCTTGTTAATAAATGGTCTGGTGTTAAACAAAAAAAGGGGGAGATGTGGCAGATCTACGAGCAGAGGCCTGCGTACGGCCAAAGACACGGTGAGCAGAGCACACAGTAACCACAGAGCCAAGAGAACAGTTCATACCTTTACCCCATCCTGTGACGACCATATAACATTTTCGAATCTCGGACAAAGAATAGGGCTAAGTATTCTTCCTTCGCTAGGAACAGCAACAGCATTAAATATGTTGAATAAGATAGGGTGTTGGGCAAGTAAACAGATAAACCTTACAACTGAAATCCTATCTAGCTTGCTTACTGATGTTGATAGCATTCAGCATGCTACGTTGCAAAATCGAGTGGCTATTGATTTTTTGCTGTTAGCTCAGGGTCACGGATGTGAAGATTTTGAAGGTATGTGTTGTATGAACCTTTCCGACCACTCATCATTCATTCATAAGCAGTTACAGGAGCTGAAAGATACCACGTCCAAATTAAAAGTGGTCAAAAATGGTTTCGATGATTGGTTAAACTCATGGGGTATAACGGGATGGTTATCAGACTTACTAAAGCAAGGGCTCATGCTATTGTTGGTTATATTATTATTGATTATGGTAGCCTCGTGTGTTCTTCGCAAAGTGACTGACATGATAGAAAATGCCATGCATAAGGTCTGGCTGGCTCAAGAAGAAAAAGGGGGTATTGTAGGAATGTGTCTGAGAGAAAATGGCCATGTGAGCCAGCCTCCCTACTATGAGAGATTAGATTAAGGGCAAAACAGGTGGTAGAAGATGGAATTAGTACATGGGAAAAACGGGAACTGAGAAGGCAGAAAACATGTTGTGCTAATGACTAAGCAATTGACTATGCGAATTCTTGTAACCAATCTGATGTGTGAACGAACTGCATGGACAGCGCGTGGACAGTGTAACTAGCTAATCGGAAATAAGCAAGTGGCATGTACAGCTACAACACAGGGTATAAAAGATGATGATCTGTGCTTAATAAACGGCTTCTGTTGATTCACATTGGATCGTCTGGAGTCCAGTTATTTCTCCTCAGCTGAACACTTGCCTGCCAATGGGAAGCAGGGAATGAATACCTTGATTTGCTTTGCTTGTGTGCATGTCTTTTGCTTTCCCTATTAAACTGTCTTTATCTCAACCCATGAGTTTTTTCTCACTTTTATTCTTCCGATTCTCTCCCGCATTGCAACTGGGGGCAGCGAGCGAGTGGCTGCATGGTCCTAGCTGCCGGCTGGGGTTAAACCACGACAGCGAAGAAGAGAGATTATTTGTGGTTCTGTTTTTCAAACTAGTGTGTTTCCAAATATACTTATTTACATAAGAAAGAAAGTGTGAGGATGCTTGTCTGTTCTAAAGAAATTAACTTTTTTATAAACTCTGGAGTGCTAGGTTTAGGGGTTTTTTTATGTTGAAGTGCCAACATAGCATGGAAACATCTGTCTCAGTGAGGTTTCCAGACCAAGTTTTCAAAACTTAAAAGCTGAAATATTGCTGATAAAAGCTAGAATTTTTTATGTCTATCCAGGTTTAAACTAAATGTTTAGAACCACACACCGCTGCACTAGATTGCATTCCATCTTAAATAACTAGGTGCTGGAGAAAGAAAGAAGTTTTAAAGTGAAAAGGAGAGACAAAAGGTCCCTAGGAGATATTTAATACAAAAATCCTTCACTTCATCCCCCCTTATTTATTGTTGAGTACTAAAACGAGATCAGCTACTTCAGAGTCAGTTAATGGGGAACTGTGTTATTAAAAGCTTTAAAGTTATCTACTGAAGTTATTTAAAGAAGGGACTGCTCCTTAACTATTTCTTGCATGGTGGTCAAATCTGCAGTCTCTTCTACGGTTTTCTCAGGACTCACATTTTTATGGAATTAAGTTCTGATTAATGTGAAGATCATGCCTCTATTCAAATTAGCAAGGGTTTGCTACCAACATGAAAGGAGATGAGAAGAGAGGCTAGATTTAATCTTTCCTCAATGAATTTCTACATCTTGGCAGTTTGAAGGGAAAAAAAAGCAGCAAGGTTAGATTGTAAATCTGTACTTTCCCTCCCATTTTAGGTGCTCTTTTGACGGATTATATGGCACCTTTCTGATTGAGCTGGTCACTGTCTGTTTAAACAATTTCCTTTGTAGGCTTGGTCCTGTGATGTGTGTAACTGTGGAAAGTGGAATAAAAACATATGCTCAGTGAAAGCAACCAAAGGTTAGTAGTGCAAGGAAATTATTTATTTCTAGTCATTTCAAGCAGTTCTACAGCCTCTGCCATAACTCTGTGTTCCAGATAGAATGAAATTTTGCATAAAACAGGCTGTGGAAGTAGGGAGGAACTGTCAGCCAAGAAACAAGAGAGCAATTAGACACAACTCACTGTCACTTATATGTATTTTTGGTAGCATTTCAATAATCTAACAAACCAGTAAATAACATAGCTGGGTTCTCAATTGCTATGGGCTTTCTGAAGCATTTTATACTCATTTTGCTGGGAAAGAATCAGATACACAAGATAAAAGACATTTTGAAGGACAGGTCCATACTTTGAAAGGGAGATTTTGGTCTACAGGCATATTTTATGTTCAAATTGTGTGAGTTAAGCATTGCTCAAGATGAATTTTGAAAATCTTTTTTTCCCTTTTGGAAAGAAGTGGAGTCTTTTTTGACATTCAGAGGATTCCCTTCCCTTTCTCCCTTTTTAATAAGTCAAACCTTTGTATCCAAAGAGTCTTCAATATCTAACTGTTCCTCATTTTGCCCAGGGAGTTCAGGGTGACAATGAAACATAACAAAATGCATACTCCTTAACAATCCTCTCTGATGGAATGTGCACACACACATGCTTATATATATATTTTTATATATACACACACACACGTGCGCATATATATTTTTATATATATAGTGTGTGTGTATATGTATACACACTACTGTCAATCAGTGAGCTAGGGACTGAAAGTCACATCCTGGTATAATTATTAGATACTTATCCCAGTCTTAAGCAATTTTTTAGGCTTTTGCTCTATCACAGGTGTTTTTAGAATCATCGTTTTAGAGATCCTACAATTTTCACTTCGGTTACCATTCCTTCTTTGTGCATTGATTGATACCTTTGTCTGAAGTTTTCATCTTAAAGTTTTGTCACCGAGCCTTTGGCTTCACACAGTATCTCAAAGATAATTCCACAATCTACTCTATTGGAAGTAATCTCTTTGCAAGCAGGTTTTTTAAGATGCCTTCTCTTGTCCACAGCCTAATGAGGTCAGAGAGATGTGCTTGTATCTATCTTTAGAAGCAAATTTGTCCAGCATGGAGCTTCCTGAAACAAAACAGGAGTGTCTTTAGTACTCTAACCACCTTCATGCTCTCCACCCAATATTTCCAAGAATGGTTTTATAAATAGCATCAACATATCACAGGTAACAGAGGGAAAATATGTCTAGTTTTCCAACCTAACCTCTGCCTGGTTGGACAGATGTACACAGACATACACACACACTTTCAGATGAGTGCATCCCTAGAGAGCCAAGACAAAAGGTAGAAGCCTTATTTAAGATGAACCAAAATTCATAATCAATATTTTAGATGAATTCCAAATTCAGGAGAAGCTCTCTGTACAATCAGTGGAATATAAAAAATTGCCAGAGGACAATTCTTAATCTGCCTTGTCATACTGGACCATAGAAAGGATTGGAGCATTCTTAGGTGGCAATTACTCTGGAGACCTGAGGGGTGGTTGACGTTAATTCTATATTTAGTTTTAAAGTGGGGGTTTTGCCCACCTGTTTAGAAACAAACAAAAAAACCCCTAGATTATTTCTATAAAACTGAAAGTAATTCAGAGAGTGGTCAAAGGCCTTTCCTCCCCCAAATCTGCCAGGTAAATATCTCTGGGATCAAAACAAAGAAAATTAATTAATCTCTACCTTCTTATTACAATATAAAGTGAGAGAAGCCAGGAAACACGGCACAAAACCTGATGGTACACAGTGTCCTTAGATCACTTGGCCATTGTTTTCTCTCACATCACAGCAGCACATGTTAATAATACAAAGAAGTTTAAATTCTTTTGGTTTGACTTTTCATGTCACAGCCATAATAAATGTGCACATTATTGTTTGTATTGCCACATCCTTTAGATGCACCACCAATTTCTAGAGCCTGTGCATTTACAGCCAAGGACAGGATTTTGCCCACAAATAGCCTGGCTGAATTAAATTAAGCAGAAACATTGCCATACAGATTAATCTGCTAAGTAGTGCATCACGGTGCAGCATATTTATGTTGCAAAGAAGTTGTATGGGTAAAACTTGATTTAAACCACCAATTCTACCACAGGAAGACCAAAACTTCTTTGTTCTCCACTAGACAATTTAATTCTACTTTAAAAGGCATTTGTCTTATATGGGCCTAAGACATCCTTAGTTGCATTTAATTAAAAAAACTACAACCTCCAAACTAATAAACTAGACAATAAAATGTTAACCCCAGGAGAACAGGAAGAAAAAAAGATATTTGGGGTTTTTTTGTTTGTTTTAAGGAATTTGGGCAACACAGAAAAAATTACATATGATGAAGAAGGAAGAAACGAGTTTTAATATGGACAGTACACGAGCCTCTCCCTTTTCCTGCTGCCTGCAGCTGCTGAGCCCTGTTACAAAGCCACACAGAGCGACTCCATTTGGTGAAGAATTCAGACCACATCTCTCACATTTCCACTATGGCCCTTCTCCTCTTGGAGACATGGAAACTTTCCAGGGGTCCTTGGAAGGAGGATCTCAGAACTGCAAGAGCATGCCAACAAAAATGCCCCCTTCTGTCGTTCTTGAGTGTTCCTCATCACCACCAGACAGACTTGAATATCACAGTGATATAGGCTCTTCCAGTCTCCCCTTGGTGTTTCAACAGACAGAACAGCCCAAATACAGTTCCCAGATGATCGATCTCTGCAACTTTGGTTTTCAGTTCTACAGAACTCTGGAGCACTTTGGAGCCAAGCCCATTAAACAAGAACCAGTGAAGCTTAAGATGGCATGGCCCAGTAGCCCAGCATTCATGCAGGCTCCTTACCCTTATTATCCTAAAGTCCATCCTGGCTTAATGTTTCCTTTTATTGTGCCCCCAAACTTTCATTTCAGGAACCCCTTTCAAATGAAAAGGCCTCCAGAGCCACCCTTCAGGAGGGCTGAAGTAAGAGTAAGTGGTGAAAATAAACAGAAAGCGGAAAGAGTAGATGTCAACCTTCAGATAGACGACAGCTACTATGTTGATGTGGGTGGTGAACAGAAACACTGACAATGTCCCATGTGTCCTATACATCCAAGTACAATTTGGTTACCCATATCTTGGGGCACAGTGGCATTAAGCCATATGCTTGCACCTGATGTGGCAAACTTTTCAAGCAGCTGAGCCACTTGCAAACACATATGTTGACACACCAGGGCACTAGGCCACGAGTGCCAGGTGTGCCACAAGGCTTTCACTCAAACCAGTCACCTTAAGAGACACATGATGCAACACAGTGACATCAAGCCTTATAACTGCAGGATCTGCGGCAGAGGTTTTGCATATCCCAGCGAGCTGAAACTACACGAATCTAAGCATGAGAGTGTCCGAGAGAACATTTGTGTGGAGTGTGGTCTGGACTTCCCAACCTTGTCTCAGCTGAAGAGACACTTAACAACCCACCGTGGCCCTATACAGTACAATTGCACCGAATGTGATAAGACCTTCCAGTACCCGAGTCAGCTGCAAAACCACATGATGAAGCACAAAGACATCCGTCCGTATATCTGCACTGAATGTGGCATGGAGTTTGTGCAGCCTCACCATCTCAAACAACACTCCCTAACTCACAAGGTAAGCCATCACAAGTTGCACTGTCACCTTGCATCGGAAGGTAGCACAAGGATTACAGACTACTAAAGATACATATACCTCCTCGTAAAGAAGGTAATCAGTCTATAGAGCCTCATGCTGGCCCTTTGCCAGCGTGAAAATTTTATGCAGAGCAAAAGCCCCAGCAGCACTGGCAATACTAGAAGCTAGATGTATCTGTTAGTCTTAAGAAAGTACATGCAAAAATGTTTTGTTATAAACAGGAGTTAAATTAAAACACCTGTATTACTTCCCAAAATTATATTCACATTTCTGTTTCTGGGTTTTATCTTCAGAATGACTTTCTGTAAAATAATATAATTTTGTAGAGCTGTCTAACCCCCCTGAAACGTATCTATTGCTTCCCTGAACTGGGAAGTAGGTGGATATGCAGTAGGCTGTATGTATGCAGCAAAAGAAACTATATTATTACTCATCAGAATTTGAAGAATCATTATAATGAGACATTTAGGGAAAAAAACAACCTAAGAAAAACTTCCCTTTGTGCATGTTATCCAGAATGCCAGTTAATAAAAGTGGACAAGCAGGACCATAATCCCAGCCAATTTGTATCAAGTGGCAGTCTTGCCACTGCTGTCAGTAATGACAGCACTATCAGTTTAGACTAGGAGCAGGCTTTGTAACACATCCAAAAGGATCACTTTTAAAAATAGCAAAATGTTCAATTCAGCAATGTCTGAAATTAGTTTACCCACCTTTACAACAATATTATGAAGACAAGTCAAAAGCCCCACGTTTTATAAAAATTTGCTTCTAGTCTTGCATATTTTTTCCTTTAACACTTGAATTTTGGCTTTTATATGAAAAACAGAAAGCTACAGCATTTTAGTCTAATAAAAACATTTTCTTTTAAAAAACAACAACCTCTACTTCCACATTTGCTTGTTCTTCCCTACTACACTATTATAATTTCTGCTCTTTCTGGAGATTCCCTGGTCTTTGAATTTACCATGCAAAATTCTACTAATTCAAAACTTGATAGCTTTTTGTCATAGGAAATGCAATGCCCTTGAGCCTTTAGAGAGCTTCTGCTTCTTTGTCCACAGCTGCAGCTGTGAACATAATTAACAGTACTTAGCTGCCCAGATGTAGCCTCACATCAGATAAGCAGACACTTAGAGTTGGTGTCCACAGTTTTAGCTATGCAATTATCTATGAAAACCACTTACTGGTACAAAAGCAGAGATTGTTTCAAGTCATTCGTAAATTGACCAGATGACATACAGTGTGCTAGAAATGCTCTGTAAACACCAGATAAAATGGGATCACTCCATTAGAGTTAGTGCAAGTCCCACTAAGAGTAAATAGTTTTTTCTCTTCCTTGAATGTAACATGTACATCCTTATTTGGTGGCATTGCTTGAATACTTCTTGGTTATTTCAGATTATTTTCTATAGCTTTCTTCAAAAAAGGGACAGATCTTTTTTAGAAACCAATGACGCTCAATTACCATAGGCAGGCACTACTTTATTCACTTAACTGGTTAGCTTTTATTCTTGGTCAATAAGTGTACACATTTGATCAATGTTTTACATAAGCAGCAAAGTAGGACAGAGAAGCTCTGATACTGTGTCTCTCTGATTTGTAAACTTACTGATGAAAGCAACTCATTATTTCATTAAGCTTACATTTTGTTTTCCCTCTCTGCTTCTCAGATTCTTGTAAGAATTTGCCAAGAAAAAATACATAAGTATCTATTACTTTAGCAAATGATGTTAAAAGCAAAATAATTTATTACTTGCTTTGCTATTGCAGAATGAATAATTTATATATTGCTGTACTGAAGATGAAATTATCTAGAAAATATTCCATCTACAGAATTTTCTGATTTTTTTTGTTTTCTTACAGGGTGTGAAAGAGCACAAATGTGGAATTTGTGGACGGGAATTTACTCTGCTGGCTAAGATGAAGCGACACATCCTGATCCACACCAATATCAGAGCCTATCAATGCCATTTGTGATTCAAGAGCTTTGTGCAAAAGCAGACTCTCAAGGCTCACATGATTGTTCGCTCTGACATTAAACCCTTTAAATGCAAGGTAAGTGTATCTCCTTTGGTGGCAGAGGCATAAACCCAATGGATATTTCTGTGATGTTATCACCTGGTGATATGGTAGAATTAGAAAAACAAGACTTGCTAACACATTCTACAGTTGTATTTAAATTAGCATAAAACAGTCTAGTTTCCTTTCTTGATCCAGGTTCTGCTTAGGTAGCACAAAATAATGGAGGTAAATATCTGCAAGGAGGAAAAAAGCACAGTAAACCAGTTTCTCCTATTGCTGAAGGGGTATGAATCAACATCAATGCTCGTGAACAGAGTGGAGCAAAGGGAGAATCAGGAATTTCTCTTTGGCATTAGGAACATCCCTTGCCTCTCTGGCAGAGCCCTTGAAAGACTTTGGCAAGTATTTCTGTCTGGTATTCAGAGGGTTAAGGCAATGACCAGATAGCAGCCTTTTGGCACCAAACTTCTCCTCAGCAGAAGGAAGGATATAGCTATATGAACAGCCTGCTTAACAATGGCTCACATGTCCCCCGGGAACCACCTGCAAATAGATTTCATCCTGCTTTCTCTTGTACTTTTCAAAGCTTCCTGTTTTCTCATGGTCCTTTTGAACAGTTTACAGTCTTTCTCCCTCTCCTTTTCTCTTTGAGGAAAGGAACACCCTTCTTATGAAGAAAAAAAAAAAGAAAAAAGAAGAAGAATGCAGAGGAAAGAGAGCGCAGCAGTAGCCTTCCTACTTCACTGTATGCAATGTTTTTCTTTACCTTTTTCTCACAGCAAAAAAACCCATGAGACTTTCCTATGTGTCTAATCACAGCTAAGCACAGACTATCTGAAGTGAGGATGTAGCAGTTGTCCCTTCTGTTTCCTCATCCAGCTACAGCCTGGAACTGTACTTGATTTTTCTCTGAAGAATGAACTTCTCTGTAGCTTTTAAAGGCCTAAGCCCATGCTTCCTTGTTTATTTCTGTTTTAAACAAAAACACTGAAGAGTTCTGAAGGAGTTGCATCAACTGGTGCAAGTGCTAATTCTGATTTGCAGAGGAGGCTCCTATAAAATTTACAGTTGCTTTTAGTGATTAAGTCAATAATGTTTCAGACCTGTAATAAAGAATGCAATGAAGTTTTCTCCAGCCTAATGAAATGCACTTTGCAGATGTTTTGAACTCCACTTTTTCCCCTCTAAAATCACAGGTTTAGATCAGGAGTCAAAACCAAAGAAAATGTGAGCAAGAAGTACTTTGGGAAGAAACAACACAGACTGACAAATCTAGAAGGGTGATATTTTATGCGGTGGCTTAGGAAGACAAAATCTAGTGTTGAACTAATTCAGCTTTTCTAGCAAACTATACTGAAGTCCATTTCACCAGCCAGTGCATCAAAGTGTGTTCAACAGACTTGTAGCTGAGGTCTTTCTCTTCAGGGCTTGAATTTTATTTTGTCTAAACTAGAGAGTCTAACAAAAGGTCCACAAGTAAACCATGTCGTTCCTGCTATCCCAAGATATCTTGCATGAGCTTTGCATCTCCCTGAGTGCTAAGGTGCTCTGTGGTGATTTCTGCTGGAGCTCCCTCCCATGCAACTGGCTCTGGGTCATCTTTCACACTCTGCTCATCAGTGCTCACACCCTTGTTCCATCACAGAGGAAGAAAATCTTGTACACCTTTCTAGTTTGGTCTGCAGACTCAGGCTGTTGTTTAAGCACTAGCTGTGAACCCCAGCTAGCTCTGAGTTGCTGTCTTTCAGCATGTGAGTCTGAAACCTACACCCTTTGCCCTCTGAATCATGGGCATTTTTTTGTGTGTGTGTATGGTTGGACTCTATGATCTCAAAGGTCCTTTCCAACCATGAAGATTCTATGATCTGAAACTCATCTTGTGCCTTTTGAAAGGGACATCTTACCCAGATACCATGCCACACAGAGCCATGGTTCTGAAAACCAGTTTTCATATCTGCATTTCTTTCATTTTCCTGCCACATCTCTCCACTCTGATACCTTTTCCTCATGTCCCCAGATGAGATTTCAGGACAGGAACATATTGCACCCCCCTAAGATGGTGCATGACTTTGGGAAATGGAAAACCTACCCCCTTTATTCAGAAACACAAAACTTTTATGCTGTAAGGACCCTTTAGGAAATCCCCTCTCTTTTCATTATGAAGAAACAGAAATAAATGTTGCCTTGACAGAAAAAAAAATAAATGCTCCTACCAGACCCATTTTACTACTCAATACCATATAAAGATATAAATTTGCGTGAAGTACTCTAGCCATTCACCTGTTCAAACTGATTTTCCTTGATTACCAGTTTAGCTAGAAAAATAAAGACCTAGCTATCAGAAAGCAAAAGCTGTTGAGAAAACAGGTCAGCCAAGTAGATAACCAGAAGCCTTCTGCTAAGAGGTATTAGAGAGGTATTATTATTGGCATTCTTATAGCCAGAGAAATATTGAGACATCTTGGATCGTTCCAGCAGCTGTCAAGATATTATCAGCTAGTGTTCTTCCTTGTGATTTTTCTGTGCTTATCAGTGCTTCTTCTACTCTTTGTTTCCTCCCAGCCCTATTTTTTGGTGCATTCATTTCACTGAATATAAGTCATCCAGCAGATTAGCTTTCTTTAAATGCAAAAGAGAGACAGTCCTCTTTCCTAAGTGGATGGATGTCAGGTAATGGTAGGACTAGAAGGAATGGATTAAAACTAGAGATGGGTCGATTCAGACTGGACGTTAGGAAGAAGTTCTTCACCGTGAGGGTGGTGAGACACTGGAACAGGTTGCCCAGAGAGGTGGTGGAAGCCCCATCCCTGGAGGTTTTTAAGGCCAGGCTGGATGGGGCTCTGAGCAACCTGCTCTAGTGGGAGGTGTCCCTGCCCAGGGCAGGGGGGTTGGAACTAGATGATCTTTAAGGTCCCTTCCAACCCTAACAATTCTATGATACTATGATTCTATGACCCTTGGAATCTGATATCTTACTTTTAAAAATTAATAACTAATTTTCAGTGGCTTTTTTTTCTTTTTTTTTTTACACTTTGCTGATAAATTTATTTACTAGAATGTTCATTTTAGGAAAATCACAGAGAGCAAACCACAGAACTAATGCAGCTGAAGTAAATATTTTTTTTAAAAGAAAGTGAATATTTACAGACTTTTCCTTTTTGCAACATTGACTCAGCTCTAGTTTTTATTTAAAACCAATACCACTGCAAATTTTTATATTAATGAACTGCTTCCATTTTCCCTCAAGAGATGGTTTAAAAAGCAAATGATAAAGTACTACTTCACTGAGGATCATTCCACTACCTACATTTCATCCAGATATTGCAGGTGATGGCTTTGTGAATTTGAATCAAAAAGTACGTAGCAGACCTTCTGTGCTACCAAAATAAATTGCCACGGAGACCAGCTTCAGGGCAGGTAAGACTGCGCTGGGGAAGGGATCTGTAGCGAAAAAGACCGACGAGAAGCTCTTTTGGGGGATTTTTTTGAAGCCGGGACAAGGCCTCTGCTTGTCCTGGGGGCTGTCAGCTGGGGGGCAGAGCCACCACCACCCCCGGTTTATCCCGCCTCCAGGGGATAAAAGGTGTCAGGGAGGGCAGGGAGGGTCTGGGTCTGGGAGGGCAGGGACTAGTCCCTGCCCACAGTGCACAGAGGGAGCAACCAGAGCTGGTGTGTGTACCGGCCGGGTCCAGTGCCTCTACTGGCATACATGGTAAGGTCAGTTGCTCCTGGGGACTCAGCTATGGTTGCTGCCAGATTGAAGGCTATGTTTAGGAAAGCTGTGGGCACCCAGACCGAGGCCCCATGCAAACATATGGGCGTGCAGGCCTCTGGGTGCAGAGAGTGCCGGAGCCTGGCGCTGGCAATGGAGGGTAGCGGAGACAACACCTGTATAAGATGTGAACAGGTGAATGATCTGCTCAACCTGGTGGCCCAGCTGAAGGATGAAGTGGAGAGGCTGAGGAGCATCAGGGAGTGTGAAAGAGAGATTGACTGGTGGGCCCACTCCCTGAGAGTAGGGGAACAGGTTGAGGCCCCGTGTAAATCGGAGGACCCTCTCCCCTCTTCTCACCAAGCAACAGGAGAGGATCTCAGAGAAGAGGGGGAATGGAAACAGGTCCCTGCTCGAGGAAGCAGGCGAGTCCCCTCCCAACCTCTCCCAGCTTCCCAGTTACCCCTGCAGAACAGGTATGGAGTCCTGCAGGAGGAACTGGCCGATGGAGAGGAGGATGGCACACCAAGACTAGAGAAGACAGAAAGTACATGTCACAGCGGACCCAACTTCACTACTAGCTCCAAAAGGAAAAGGAGAAAGGTCATAGTTGTGGGTGACTCTCTGCTGAGGGGGGCAGAGGGACCAATATGCCACCCTGACCCGCTACACAGGGAAGTCTGTTGCCTCCCTGGGGCACGGGTCAGGGATGTGACGAACAAACTCCCAGACCTAGTAAACCCCACTGATTATTACCCCCTGTTAGTATTTCAGGTGGGTAGTGATGAAATGGGTAGGAGGAGGCCGAAATCAATTAAAAGAGATTTTAGAGCCTTAGGGCAGCAGCTCGAGGGGTCAGGAACACAAGTTGTCTTCTCTTCTATCCCACCAGTGGCAACTGTGAATAAAGAAATTATAGGAAGAGGCAAGAGATCAACTTGTGGCTCCGGGACTGGTGTTACAGGCAGGGCTTTGGGTTTTTTGAACATAGGTGGCTGTATGAGACACCTGGCATGCCATTGTCAGGTGGGACACAGCTGTCCCAGAGGGGGAAAAGAATTTTGGGGCAGGAGTTAGCAGGGCTCATTGACTGGTCTTTAAACTAGATATGAGGGGGGAAGGGGAGATAACTGGGCCTGTCAAGATTAAACCTGAGGAAAGCATGCCACGGTTTGAAGGAGACCACATTAGTGAGGACTCCCACTCTGACATTTCATCAGAGAAAGGTGATAGACGTTTAGAAATTACTGCTAGAGAACATTGGGAAAACCCTTTCCTAGAAGGGGAAAAGGGTACTAGGCTAAGAGTTAACAAAGCTCATGGACAGAGCTTTAAGCCGAAAGTTAAGGGGGAAGGGGATGAAACCAGGCCCGCTGGTAATGAACCTGAGTGTCAAGGGCCAAAGATGGGGGTGAAATCAGTAGCCCAGGTCAAGTGCATCTACGCTAATGCATGTAGCATGGGCAACAAACAGGATGAGCTAGAAGCCATTGTGCGGCAGGACAACTACGACATAGTCGCCATCACGGAAACGTGGTGGGATGATGGTCATGACTGGAATGCTGCAATGAGTGGCTATAAGCTCTTCAGAAGGAATAGGCAAGGAAGGAGGGGGGGGTGTGGCTCTGTACATTAGGGAGCTGTTTGACTCTATAGAGATAGACTCCAGTGATGAAGAAGTTGAGTGTTTATGGGTAAGGCTGAAAGGGAAGGCTAACAGAGGTGATTTTGTGCTGGGAGTCTGCTATAGACCACCCAACCAGGATGAGCAGGTTGATGAGGTATTCTATAAGCGGCTGGCTGCAGTCTCGCAAACGCCAGCCCTTGTTCTAGTTGGGGACTTCAACTTACCAGACATCTGCTGGAAATATAACACAGCAGAGAGCAGGCAGGCTAGGAGGTTCCTCGAGTGTATGGAGGATAACTTCCTGACACAAATGGTAGGTGAGCCTACCAGGGGAGGTGCCTTGCTAGACCTACTGTTCACAAACAAAGAAGGGCTAGTGGGGGACGTGGAGGTCGGAGGCCGTCTTGGGCTTAGTGACCATGAAATGGTTAAGTTTTCCATCCATAGTGAGGTAAGGAAGGGGGTTAACAAAACCTCCATCTTGGACTTCCGGTGGGCAGACTTTAGCCTGTTCAGAACCCTGGTTGGGAGAGTCCCGTGGGAGGTAGTCTTGAGAGACAAAGGAGCCCAGGAAGGCTGGACGCTCTTCAAGAGGGAAATCCTAAAGGCCCAGGAGCAGGCTGTCCCCATGAGGCGCACAATTAAAGGGCGGGGAAAATGGCCGGCCTGGATGAACAAAGAGCTCTTGATGGGACTTAAGGAAAAAAGGAAGGTTTACCACCTTTGGAAGAGGGGACAGGCAACTCAGGAGGAGTACAGAGATCGTGTTAGGTCATACAGAGAAAAAATCAGGAAGGCAAAAGCCCAGCTGGAGCTCAACCTGGCAATTAATATAAGGGACAACAAAAAAAGTTTCTATAAATACATCAACAAAAAGAGAGTGACAGAGAATGTCCATCCCTTACTGGATGCGGGGGGAAACCTTGCAACCAAGGACGAGGAGAAGGCTGAGATACTTAATGCCTTCTTTGCCTCTGTCTTTAATAGTCAGACCAGCTACCCCCAGGGTGTTCAGCTTCTTGGGCTGGAAGATAAGAATGGAGAACAGAACAAACCCCCTGTAATCCAGGAGGAAGTAGTTAATGATTTGCTTATGCACCTGGACACGCATAAGTCTATGGGGCCGGACAGGATTCACCCAAAAGTTCTCAGGGAGCTGGCAGGAGAGCTCACCAAGCCTCTCTCCATTATCTATCAACAATCCTGGTCAACAGGAGAGGTACCAGATGACTGGAGGGTGGCCAATGTGACGCCCATCTACAAGAAGGGTCGGAAGGAGGATCCCGGAAACTACAGGCCTGTCAGCCTGACCTCTGTACCGGGAAAGATCATGGAGAGGGTCATCTTGAGTGAGCTCTCAAGGCAAGTGCAGGGCAGCCAAGGGATCAGGGCCAGCCAGCACGGGTTTAGGAAAGGGAGGTCCTGCTTAACCAACCTGATCTCTTTCTATGACCACGTGACCCGCCTTCTGGATGCGGGGAAGGCTGTGGATGTTGTCTACCTGGACTTTGGTAAGGCCTTTGACACCGTCCCCCACGGCATTCTCCTGGAGAAACTGGAGAATCATGGCATAGACAAGTGTACCCTCCGCTGGGTTAAAAACTGGCTGGATGGCCGTGCCCAGAGAGTTGGGATTAATGGAGCAAAATCTGGTTGGCGGCCGGTCATCAGTAGTGTCCCTCAGGGCTCAGTTTTGGGGCCAGTCTTGTTCAATATCTTTATTGATGATCTAGACAAGGGGATTGAATGCACCCTCAGTAAGTTTGCGGATGACACCAAACTAGGTGGGAGTGTTGATCTGCTTGAGGGTAGGAAGGCTTTACAGAGGGATCTAGACAGGTTGGATCAATGGGCCAAGGCCAATGGGATGAGGTTTAATAAGGCCAAGTGCCGGGTCCTGCATTTTGGTCACAACAACCCCAGGCAACACTACAGGCTTGGGGAAGAGTGGCTGGAAAGCTGCCCGGCAGAAAAGGACCTGGGAGTGTTAGTGGACAGCCGGCTTAACATGAGCCAGCAGTGTGCCCAGGGGGCCAAGAGGGCCAATGGCATTCTGGCTTGTATCAGGAATAGCGTGGCCAGCAGGAGGAGGGAGGTGATGGTGCCTCTGTACTTGGCACTGGTGAGGCCTCACCTCGAGTGCTGTGTTCAGTTCTGGGCCCCTCACTACAGGAAAGACATTGAAGTGCTGGAGCGTGTCCAGAGGAGAGCCACCAAGCTGGTGAGGGGTCTGGAGACCAGGTCATATGAGGAGAGGCTGAGGGAGCTGGGCATGTTTAGCCTGGAGAAGAGGAGGCTGAGGGGAGACCTCATTGCCCTCTACAACTACCTGAAAGGAAACTGTAGAGAGGCAGGGGTTGGCCTCTTCTCACAAGGGAATAACGACAGGACCAGAGGAAATGGTATGACGCTGCGGCAAGGGAGGTTTAGATTAGATATTAGGAAGAATTACTTTACTGAACGAGTGGTCAGGCACTGGAACAGCCTGCCCAGGGAGGTGGTGGAGTCACCACCCCTGGAGGTATTTAAGAAACGTGTAGACATGGCTCTTCAGGGCATGCTCTAGTGCCCAAGATTATTGGTTTGTGGTGGGGTGTTGTGTGTGGGGTTGTGGGTGTGGAGTTTAGTAGGTGGGTGCTTTTTTTTTTTTTGTGTGTGTGGTATGTTGGGTTTTTTTTGTGTGTGTGGTTTTTTTTTTTTTTATGTGGTTGGACTTGATGATCTCAGAGGTCCCTTCCAACCACTAAGATTCTGTGATTCTGTAAATTAAATCAGAAATCAGATTGGACCAAAAATTTGGTGGAATCACAGTAATTGCTTTTTAATCATTTTCTTCCAGATGAATACACTGCTTGATATAAATTTCAGTTACACAGTAATGGTGATTCTGTCTCATATAGTAATAAAGACCATAAAAAAATAATCTGATGGAAAAAGTATTTGTCTAAAACCATTCCAAAAACAGAGCTTAAGTAGAAAGAAAACACAGAAGTTTGCAGAGGATGGAAATAGCCACTTGAATATGAATAAAATTATAAATCATGATAGGGAAAGACCAGAAGACAAGTAAGACTAAAAGCTTGTAATAGTGATACCAAACTCTCATGTCTTGAATCATAGAATCATTTAGGTTGGAAAACAACTTTAAGATCGAGTCCAACCATAAACCAAACACTGCCAAGTACACTACTAAACCATGTCCCTAAGCATCACATCTACACGTCTTTTAAATACCTCCAGGGATAGTGCCTCAACCACTTCCCTGAGCAGCCTGTTCCAATGCTTGACAACCCTTTCGCTGAATAAATTTTTCCTAATATCCAATTTAAACATCCCTGGTGCAACTTGAGGCTGTTTCCTCTCATCCTATCGCTTGTTACTTGGGACAAGAGACCAACCCCCACCTCTCTACAGCCTCCTTTCCGGTAGTTGTAGAGAGCGATAAGGTCTCCCCTCAGCCTCCTTTCCTCCAGGCTAAACATCCCCAGTTCTCTCAGCCGCTTCTCATAATACTTGTTCTCCAGACCCTTCACCAGCTTCGTTGCTCTTTGGACGTGAGAATATATTTGATTTATAAGGGACCAGACTACAAAAGGACCCATCTAGATAAACAACAATAAAAAAACCCCTTATTGTTTCATCAAATCAATGGCTCGAGCTGTCAGGAACATGCTTCAGGGAAAGCTGAGTCATTTTTGCCACCCCATGACTGTTTAAATTCCGGCTTACTCACCAGAGACACTGAAACACAGAAGATGGTAAACAGAAAATAAGAGGATTGGAGAAAAATGGGGGAGCAAGAAGCAAAGAAAAAAAGGATTTTCTTTTTCAAGCTTTAAGCAAAATGTGCAGCCATTTAATTTCCAGTTAAGAAGTAATATTCTACTTGACTGTTTCACATAAATCCTTCATTGGTATCTTTATCTCTACCTGGCGTTTTTCTTGATTAAAGGCTAGATTTATAAACTACAAATGAAATGGTTCACCAGGGCAGAAAGTTATACTTTGAATTTCATTAATGTTAAGAGCCTTTCAGGTTACATACTTAAGGTTCTCCTCTCCTTACAACAACATTACCTGATTTTGAGTAATCCTTGACTGTGTGTCCCTCCTAGTCACCAAATTAAAAAAAAAATAGCAGCAGTGCAGAAGGCCCTAGATAGATCAAACTTAACCACATATTCTTGTCTGTAGGTTTTTTGCCTGTATCTTTGAAAAACAAAGTGCGTCCAGAACCTGCAAGGGTTCAAGTTGAGAAGGGTAGGTTCTATTTCCTTTTTAAATGTTCTCCTTGAAAGTATCCCTAAGAACAAATCATTTCCATTTTTACTGTTTTTGACAGCTTTGTGGAAAGGAATTTAACAGAACGCACAATTTAATGGGACACATGCACTTGCACTCAGACAGTAAGCCTTTCAAGTGCCTCTACTGTCCCAGCAAATTCACCTTGAAGGGGAACCTAACCAGACACATGAAAGTCAAACATAGCGTCACGGAAAGAGGATTTCATTCTCAGGGTAATATTTTTCAGCTATTCTCTGAGAGGTTTGAAGGCGCATATCAGTAAACCCAAATGGGCTTTGTACCATAGATCCGATGCAATTGGAAGAGATTGAATCCCATAAGCCTAGGAAGTTGTTATTAACTATCTGTATTACTCCAGTGCTATAGTTCAGAGATCCCCAAGGTGACCCTTGTCTCAGAGACCTTTCAGACTAGATATCTGATGACACGGAGGTACATACCAAGACGGAGTAGTAGATGGAGACAAAATGAGACAGTACTCGTGAGCACAAAGGAAATAATTTTAGCACACTAAGTTGCTGTTGTCAGGTGTTAGGGAAAATATAGTCAGTAGTTTTAGAGTAGAGGATTTATCAAGCCATACCAAACATTCTTGTACTTAAGCCCAGGACTGCCCATTACTGTGGGGAAAGTGCAATATCCACATCACTGTAGAGCTTCTCCCACCATGTGGGTACCACTGAAACACAAATGGGAGTGAGCTGGTGGAGACTCAGCCTTAGTGAGACTGTGGCACATGTAGTTGGCCAGGGGAATGACTGGAGGACATGGCTGAAATTGCGTTGATCTTCCTGACTGAGGGTGTAGTTCCAATATTTTTTAATAAATTTTACAGTTTGAAGGGGGTTGATTACCAGATGCTGACAGACCACAGCCTAGCAGCCACGAACAAGCAGACATTTTTCCCCAGGCACATCTGGTTAAGAGTTTATAGTTTTTCTCACGTTTGAGGTACATCCCCATGGTTTTAAACATGGGGAATAAATCATAAATACATTCAAAGCTGACAAGCAAAAAATCTAGAAGATTTCACGGGTCTTGTTCACTGCTTATTGGATTCTAGTCTGAAATGGGAATGGAAGCCTGAATAGCTCTACATCCAAGAGCCTTTCTGCTTAAGATATGTTTATTCTGTGATGTATTGACAGTTTACAAAGAAGCATGTGGACAGGAGGAGAAGCTCCTCCCTCATCTCAAAGTATATGGATTTTTGACCACTCAGTATCCTGCAAAGCATTTCCTACCTCCCACATATACTTCCTAAAATAAGCCTCATGTATGCACACGTACCAATGCTATCTAAAGAAGTGAGGGAACTGGGGAGGGACACATGTTTTGAGAGTTTGAGTATCCAAGATGTTTTGTTTGTTAAGACTTTCTGGATAAATAACTCCTTCATGGGTAAGATATCTTGGTGTTCCTCAAATTCAGGCTTTAGGGCAGTCTAGCACATATGGAAAACACATATTCTAATGACATTTGGGATAAAATTCACAAAGATCCTAACAGATAGATAATAATATAAATGTCTCTCTTTTTTCCCCCTGTAAATCTCCTACAGCACCATGCTAGTTACACAATTACTTGTAATTGAAGACAGCCTAAGTGCTTTTCAGTGTAGAGATCCTTCAGCCCTTGAGGCTTATCAGCCATAAGACAATTTGCGAGGGCTGCCACCTGCTTATGAACCACTTTAACAAATACAACCTGTTGCAAAGTAGCAGCTGTATCTAGTGAGGCTGCATAAATCCTGCAGAAACTGGATTCAATTATTGAGGAAAAAAACAACCCTGAACTAAGCAAGTAAAATAGTGGCTCTCATAGATTTTTGCTATTGGGTGAAATCCTCATCCCAGTACTGTCACCTTTCTTTTAATTAAGATGGGCTATGCCTGCAGTGTCCGAATCTTCTTCTGTGCATCCTGATGGTCAGAGCATATTTAAGTCCTGGGTAATGTCTGGGTTTCCAGCAAGAGGAGCAGAAAGGAGACGCTCTGACAAATATTAAGACAAACTAGATCCAGAACTACACTCAGATTTATACTGCACAACTCAAAATCATCATTTGATTATAACGATTTCTTCAAGCTGAAGCACTATCTAGTGCATATAGCTTTTCAGTGGCACTAGATGAGAGAGGAAAAATCAAGGAGAGTGGAGTTCATAGACTGACGAGACTTGATTGTGTTTTCATTTTTAAAGTAGTAACTTTGAACCAGAGGGTCCATAGAACAAATACGTTAACATGTTTTTAATCTCTTCCACTCCTCTGGAAAAAATGTACAAAACCTGGGGCTTTGATTATAGCATGTGATGATTTAGATCAAAGTGTTCATTTAAAAAAAAAATAGGAAGGAGGCAGTGGGTAGGTTCACTGGAAAAAAAAAAGTTTACAAGAGGCCAGGACACTTCACTTCTTTTATTCCTAGCTCTCTCATCAAGTGTCTGGCATGTACAGCACAATGTTTTGTGTGTCCTGACCTGGCTGTGAAGTGGATATGATAGTACCTCTTTTAACAGCATCTCAAAGGAGATGCCATGAAACGTAAACGATAAAGTAGTTGGAGATAGCTGGGTGGAAGACAAAGGTAAAATTTGTATCACATAGTAAAATTTGCTATATATAAATTGTTCCTTTTCTCCCCACTCAAACCACTACAAGGTTTTGGAAGAAGAAGAATTTCTCTGTCCCAGACAAATGTCTTGAGAAGTTTGGAACAGGAAGAACACTTTGATCTTTCCCAGAAAAGCCAAGGGAAAGGAATCTCATTTCATTCGGATAGTGAGAGTGCCAAGGGAAACTCATGCCAGGAAGAAGAGGAAGACAACTGCTATGAGACAGAGCATTACAGCCCTGGCATGTACCGTCATGACAACAACAATCTGTACGTGGCTCAAGATTTGTCTGGCACACCTGAGTGCATGATGAAGGACTGCAATGAGGAGGAAGAAATGCTAAGTGAGGGAGGACTGGAGAAGAGAATAGGAAATTCAGACAAACACGAGAGCCAAGGAGAGAGAGACCTTGCAATCAACAAAGAACACCTCAGCTTTAGATCCTTTGAAAAGGCTAAACCATTCTCTCTCTGATTACTTGTATTTCAAACACAGGAACAAGAGTTTGAAAGAATTACCATAAAGTAAAATGGAACAAAACCAATGCTTATAGGCATTTAAACGGACATTTTAAAACAGCTGGAAAACTGGAACCAGATAGCTTTTGGCATGAATGGTAATTTACCAAAGCCTGGAAGTTTGTAGAAATAAACAAGCCAAATGAATATAAATAATTTAAGGTAAAACACATACATTAAAAGAATAAAGCAGTCCAAGGTCACCAAGAAATGCAATAGATATTGAACGCTAACATTTTTATACTTATCCAATTGATGTAAAAGCAGACAATGGGGTGGGTGCAGAAGTTTATTTTCCTTTATCTGGGGTGGTAGAGACTTATACACAATTTTCTAGTGTTTGATTTATTATCTGACTAAATATATATGAACATTTCTAACCATAGGTCTCAAAAATATGAAAATGCTAAGTATTTCACAGTATAAGCAAGAGTACTGTTAAATATGGTGTGCATGAAAGTGCTGTCACTCTCAGAACTAACACAAGCCAAATGCTTTCATTTACTGAAGTTTTAGTTCAACCACTTACAGTGAGAAATAGGAAACAAAATAAGAAGAAATGCTAATATCTTGTGAGATAGCGATGTGCAACTCTGCGAGGCTTTGAAAGCACTGGAATTTGTTATGGTCACAGAAGCTTTTCCTCTGGCACAAGAAATGTTCATATTTTGCTATGTTTCAGTCAGTATGGGAATACTCGGTACTTCTTCAAGTGAAATAGCATGGACTGCATTGACATTTTTTTCTACTGTCTGCTCAGACCAATACATTTAAGCAGCAGCAGCATGTAGCAAATACAAATCTTGCTGTAATTACACATAAAGCAATAAGAGTAATTTAATTGAGAAAATGATGTAATTGTGCCATTTATCTCTTCAGTTTATCTTGTCTAGCAAGGATGATTTTGAAATTTCCAGGTCCAATCAGATTTTATTTTAGAAGGAATGCCAAAAAAGAGCCCTTACAGGACAAGCAGTACCTCACAGATGAAAGCTGGTTTTTAGATTTCCTCTTACCTGACTCAGAAATTTTCTCTTATTAACACAGAATCATAGAATTGTCTAGGTTGGAAGGGACCTTTAAGATCATCGAGTCCAACCATCAACCTAACACTGACAAAAACCACCACTAAACCATGACCTTAAGCACCACATCTACCTGTCTTTTAAATACCTCCAGGAACGGTGCCTCAACCACTTCCCTGGGCAGCCTATTCCAATGCTTAACAACCCTTTCGGTGAAGAAGCTCTAGGCCTTTCAGAAGAATTCTATTAATGCAGTTTTTAATGAGTCATTCCCAACTTTTAATCCTCTGATTCCCATACAATTATACGCTCATAACAAATATTGTCCTGGTTTGGGGTGGAGCAGAGCCAACTTTCTATTCAGTGAGAGAGGCTCTTGCTTATACTTGTTGCTGTGGCAACCAGGGTCAGCTGACTTGGTTGTTTCCCCTGTGGAGGGGTCACACCTGTGGGGAGGAGTGGTGATATAGGTAAAAAAATTCCTAAAACCCCTCTTTACTGTGATCACAAGAAAACAATAGATTGGATATTTACAGAATGCTGTCAAATGAAAAGAGGGATAGAGGGGATCACAAATATGGTAAGGACCGTAGCTTGATACTGGAGTTGCAGTAACAAGTAATTTATCTCAAAGACTTGCAATACAGAAAACATCCTGATTTATTCAAACAAAAACTATGTGCTATTGTATTGGGTTTGTGTGTGTCGCGGATGGAGTGATGCACTTCACTCGTAAAAGAGAAGCAGCAATACATTTATTGATATAAAACAGCAATTTAACAGAGTTTGATAGTAAATGTGACAGTGGTTTAACAAGATTTGATGGCAAGGTACACTTGGTTATTTACTCCATATAGGGCCAGGTCAGTCAAAACTGTCAGGGAGACCCTCCCGTTGAGTCACGAGGTTCAGAGTGAAGTCTAGGTGCGGCTGGATCCAATCTTATCCCAGACTTGGTCAATGGTTTATGTCTAAAAGATTTTATGTGCACAATCACTTTAAGATATAATCTTAGTGAAGCTTTGAAGTTTAGCATGCTATTAGTCACTTACCGAGGATCTGTCGCAGCAAGGAATCTCTCAACCTTGAGGAGTAACCTTGAGAGGCGTCC
Organism: Rissa tridactyla; assembly: GCF_028500815.1. Classification (NCBI taxonomy): domain Eukaryota; kingdom Metazoa; phylum Chordata; class Aves; order Charadriiformes; family Laridae; genus Rissa; species Rissa tridactyla. The sequence continues at coordinate 8,271,766 of NC_071496.1, forward strand.
CTACCCAAGGGGAAATCCTGGCGTGCAGCTCGCTGCTGTGCAGAAGAGCTTAAAGGGCTCTCAGGGTGTTCAATATTTATAGGGGTAAGATGATTGACTTAAAGTCATATTTGCATATCGACCACAGTACCAGTACTGTGGTTAGATGGGTGTATTGATTAAGTTACCCTCTGGCTATTGTGATGTTATCTGTCTTCCACAAATCCACTTTGAGACAGATGTATCCATCACAACCACATGCACCAATCACGACCACCACAAGTGGTTGTCTTGATTTGTGGTGGAGCAGAGCCCACTTTCTGTTCAGTGAGAGAGGCTCTTGCTCACACTTGTTGCTGTGACAACCAGGGTCAGCTGACTTGGTTGTTTACCCCATGGAGGGGTTGCACCTGTGGGGAGAAGTGGACAGATCAGGTGACCCAAACTGACCAATAGGGTATTCCATCCCATCTGCCATGCTCACTATAAAGGCTGAGGGACCAAAGGGATCATGTTAGATCTTCTCCAATGGTTCTCTTTCTTTGGTGACTGATGTCTGAGGAGGGTGACCCTGTCAGCTCATCTGCCTTTTGATCCTGGTCAGGGTGTTCTAGTTCCCATTTGTCACTGAGTCCGGTCTAGAACTTCCCTAGTTGCCTGCCAGTGACATCTCCCTGGGAGCTTGATATGGTTTTGTGTATATTTGCATATATTGTATCTATTTCATTATTATTTTATTATTAATATTTTCATTTAAGTAGTTTAGTTTTTTTCTAAACTCATAACTCTCTTTATCTCTCTTCTTCCTCTCCTTGGAGTGAGAGGTGGGGGAGAGCATCTGTTGTCTTGTCATTAGACAACCCAGCCCAAACTTGCTTGAGCAGTTACAGGAGATAAAGGTCAGGTTGGGAGCGGGGGGGAGCACACCATCACAGTGTGGCAAGGTTTTGGTGGTGGGGGGGCTGTAGGGGTGGCTTCTGTGAGAAGCTGCTAGAAACTTCTCTTATGTCCAATAGAGCCAATGCCAGCTGGCTCCAAGATGGACCTGCTGCTGGCCAAAGATGAGCCAATTGGAAATGGTGGTAGGGCCTCTGTGATAACATATTTAAGAAGGGGGGGGGCATGGGACCAAAAGGTGCAACACCAGCAGCAGTCAGGAGAAGAGTAAGAATATGTGAGAGAATAAGTCTGCAGACACCCTGGCAGGATGTCCCCCTGCAGCCCGTGAAGGTCCACAGTGGAGCAGATATCCACCTGCAGCCTGTGGAGGACCCCCCACTGGAGCAGGTGGATGTGCCTGAAGGAAGCTGTGACCCCATGGAGAGCTCGTGCTGAAGCAGGCTCCTGGCAGGACCTTTGGAGAGGAAACCATGCTGGAGCAAGTATGCTGGCAGGACCTGTGACCCTGTGGGACCCCTATGCTGGAGCAGTTTGTGAAGAACTGTAGTCTGTGGGAAGGACTCCAGTTTTAGAAGCTTGTGGAGAACTGTCTCCTGTGGGAGGAACCTCACATTGGAGCAGGAAAAGAGTGTTGAGGAGTCCCCCCCCACCCCGAGGAGGAAGGAGCGGCAAGAGACAATATGTGATGAACTGACCATGACCCCCATCCCCCTGTGCTGCTTGGGAGGGCGGAGGTAGAGAAAACTGGGAGTAAAGTTGAGCCCGGAAAAAAGGGAGGGATGGGGGTAAGGTGTCTTAAAATTTATGTTTTACTTCTCCTTATCCTACTCTGATTGGATTGGCAATAAATTAAATTAATTTTCCCAAGTTGATACTGTTTTGCCTGTGATGGTAATTGCTGAGTGATCTCCCTGTCCTTATATCGACCTGTGAGCCTTTCGTTATATTTTCTCTCCCCTGCCCAGTTGAGGAGGAGGAATGATAGAGCAGCTTTGGTGGGCACCTGGTGTCCAGCCAGGGTCAAACTGACAACACTATGCTCTAGGACAGATTTTATAATTTATTTTGTTTCTTTCTTTTCCTATTTAACATATACAGATGAAATATTCTATAAGCATCTAGGAGAAGTCTCACAATTGTTAGCACTTGTTCTCATACGGGGACTTCAACTTACCAGATGTCTGCTGGAAATACAATACAGTGGAGAAAAAACAGTGTAGGAGGTTCCTGGTGCGTGTGGAAGATAACTTAGTGACACAGCTGGTGAGGGAGCCAACTAGGGAAGGCACCCTACTAGATCTGTTGTTTGTGAATAGAGAAGGACTTGTAGGGGATGTGGGGGTTGGAGGCCGTCTTGGGCACAGAGCTCATGAAATGATAGAGTCCTCGATCCTTGGAGAAGCAAGGAGGGGGGTCAGCAGAACTGCTACCTTGGACTTCTGGAGGGCAGGCTTTGGCCTGTTTAGGAGCCTGCTTGACAGAGTCCCTTGGGAGGCAGTCCTGAAGGGCAAAGGAGTCCAGGAAGGCTGGATGTTTTTCAAGAAGGAAATCTTCAAGGCACAGGAGCAGGCTGTCCCCATGTGCGGAAGGACAAGCAAAAGGGGAAGACGACTGGCCTGGATGAACAGAGAGCTTTGTCTGGAATTCAGGAAAAAAAGAGTATATGGCCTTTGGAAGAAGGGGCAGGCAACTCAGAAGGGCTACAAGTACTTTGTGAGGTTATGCAGGGAGAAAACTAGAAGGGCTAAAGCCCAAACAGAACTTAATCTGGCTTCTGTTGTTAAGGACAATAAAAAATGTTTCTATAAATAAATTAGCAATAAAAGGAGGACTAAGGATAGTCTCCATCCTTTATTAGACAGTGGTGGATACATAGTGACCAAGGCAAAGGCTGAGATAATTAATGCTTTCTTTTCCTCAGTCTCTAGTAGCAGGACCACTTCTTCCCTGAAGACCTAGCCCCCTGAGCTAGTAGATAGGGGCAAGGAGCAGAATGAAGCCCCCATAATCCAAGGGGAAATGGTGAGGGACCTGCTCCAACACCTGGACATACCCAAGTCTATGGGGCCAGATGGGATCCACCCAAGGGTACTGAGGGAGGTGGCAGAAGTGCTCACCGAGCCACTTTCCCTCATTTACCAGCAGTCCTGGCTAATCGGGGAGGTCCCAGTTGACTGGAGGTTAGCAACTGTGACGCCCGTAGACAAGAAGGGCCAGAAGGAGGATCCGGGGAACTACAGGCCTGTCAGTCTGACCTCGGTGCCTGGGAAGGTTAAGGAGCAGCTCATCTTTAGTGCCATCACATTGCACGTACAGGACAACCAGGTGATCAGGCCCCGTCAGCATGGGTTCATGAAAGGTAGCTCCTGCTTGACAAACCTGATCTCCTTCTATGACAAGGTGACCCGCTTGGTGGATGAGGGAAAGGCTGTGGATGTTGTTTACCTGGACTTTAGTAAGGCCTTTGATACAGTTTCCCACAGCATCCTCCTGGAGAAACTGGCTGCCCATGGCTTGGAGTACTCTTTGCTGGGTTAAAAACTGGCTGGAGGGCTGGGCCCAGAGAGTGGTGGTGAATGGAGCTAAATCCAGTTGGTGGCCAGTCACCAGTGGTGTTCCCCAGGGCTCAGTATTGGGGCCAGTTCTCATTAATATCTTTATCAATGATCTGGATGAGGGGATTGAGTGCACCCTCAGTAAGTTTGCAGATGACACCAAGTTGGGTGGGAGTGTCGACCTGCTTGAGGGCAGGAAGACTCCACAGAGAGATCTGGAGAGGCTGGATCAATGGACTGAGGCAAATGGTATGAGGTTCAACAAGGCCAAGTGCTGGGTCCTGCACTTGGGTCACAAAAACCAAACCCAGTATACGTGCCGAGAAAAAGGACCTCAGTACTGTTGCTGCAAAAGCTCTGTGCGTGTCCATGAGAACCTGACCTTCGAAGAAGAAAACAACAAGAAGGGATTGCAACAATGTAGTCACGTATCAGACAGCTGCTGTTAGCAAAGCCCGATCATGAGTCTGGTGAGGCTCGCTGCATGCACTGGCCACGCGTGCAGTGACTCTAGCCTGTACTTTTCCACTCAATCCGGTGCAGGATATAAGGGGGCTGTCCTAGGCCGGGGAGAGGGAGAGAGACATGAGCGCACTTTGAAGATACAGGGGACGCCCTGACCGCGCTGTGCCTTGCCTCCCTCTGCCGTACCAATGGGGCTCCTTGTTATCCTGCTGCTCAGTGGTGCTGCTACGATCTATGGGTTGGTAAGACTCTCTGAAGTAACTTTTGGGACATTTGGGAACTGCTTAGCAAGGCTTCTCAATAAAGCTGAATTCACTGCTTTTTTTTTCTCTGTAGGAAGGCTTCACAATAAAGCAGAGTTAACCTTTTTTTTTTTCCTTTGTGTGGGCTCTGGTTTGTACATTGTAATGTTTAAAAAAGAACCGGTTACGCCAGCACCTTGATTCCTGCATCTTTAAGATAATTGACAAATTGGCCCAAGCCATGACACCATAAAGACTTAATGAGTAGTTTAATTATTCCTATGTCATTTTGATATCCCAGCTCAAAAGGTTAAAACTTATATATATGGTACATAATTTCCAAATATTACTTTGTTCTTTGCTTATCTTCCAAGGTCTTGATTTGAAACACCTTGTTATCATCATGCTTAATATATAGCAAGTTATAAGTAAATATTAAGTCATATACTTATGTCTTGCCCAGGCTAGAGGCCTGTAGCTGCAGCTCTCTGCCACTATAAGAAACCTCTCGCCTTACAGAAGTAATTCTTACATGTACCAGTTAATCAGCATTCACAGGGCAATAGTCATTCATCATATAAAACTGTGTGTACTCCAAGGTTGCAGAATTTAGTTTCATTTTTCAGGGCTCAAACACAGCATAATAAAGATTCTGAATGAAGAGCAGAGAAAGCTACTGATATAAGCAGCTTGTAAATGTAATTAACTCTACAGCTGGTGTACATACTTTTTTAAAATATAAAGAGTATACCAAGTTGATGTGGTCACTCTATGACTAGAATGAATGATGTCTTTAAAAATTAGGTGTATTTCAGAGGTATATAGCCATGTTTTTTCAGTGATGAACTGTTTTATCATATACATTCAACTTCCTTGCTTCCCCTGCAAGGGAACTCCTCTTGAAAAAGGAGGCATCTTTCAAGGAAAACATTGTGGTCAAGCAGAAGAATCAGAAAACTTTCAGAAATAATGTATACAACTGTGTTCTTTCTCAGTCTAGAAAGGAAATGATCAGGTAGAAATTAATCATTAATTCAGTCTAGGAGACTGTCTCTTAGAAATGGGAACAAGTCTTTCAGTTACCTTCTTGGCAATATATTGCCTCTGCCTGACAAAAGCTCCTATTTTCAAATGTATACAGCCAAGAGCTGGGAGCCACTGACTCAGAAATGTCTCTCTCAAGGTGATGTAGTTCCCAGCTGTGCACCGTTCAAGATCAGTCCACTCCAGCTTCGCAGCCATATAAGTTCCTATAATAAAAGTCAAACCTGGTTTCTATAATGGTGTTCATGCAGATGAGTTGAACTTAGCAAGTCACTTCACTTCTGCAGTGGGTAGAGCAGAAAGGCATGCAGCCCTTGCATAGCCCTGTTGCCTATAAACTGGAAAGCGTTATAGAACAGCTAGACAATCTTTATCAAGAAAGAAACAAATGGTTACATATCAAGGGCATTCCAGGCAAATATAACAAAGGAGACATTTTCAGCAGAGCTCAACTCCCAGCAGATAACCTTGTAACCACAAAAATGTCTACTGGAAGTATGCAGTCTATAATTTCCTCACAGACCTCATAAGGGAAAGTGTCAGAGGTTTCCTCAGGAAACGAACTCACTGCAAACAATTCTGGGTTGTCTGAATGGTTAACCCAAACACTTTCAACCACACCTTCAGTGCAGCAAATTTATCCACTTCTACAATCCCACTTCTCATTGGAGCAAAAGCAACTGTCAACAGCATACAGCCAGGTAGAAAGGAGTAGAGGTCCCCAGAATGGCAATGCAATTTGGGAATAATTTGTAATGTAAATCTCTTTTCTTGCATTCTTCCTAGAAAGTGGAGAATATTTCATTACAATGAAGCCTTGAGACTGAGCCCAGTCACATAGTCACATTAACCTAATTCACAAGCACCCATGGCTAATTCATGTTAGAGTAGTAAAGAACTCATCTACAATTCTAAGTGACCAGTCAGAGGAATTGCAAACGAAACTATTACTGAGATAAGGAGGCAGTGCCAAGTGACCCAAGCAAAAGATTATAGTCCTCCCTGCTGCAGAATATAATGCAGCTGGGTCTAAGACACTTATAAAGAGGCCCCAAGGGACAAACTAAAAGTGAAATAATAGCCTTCATTGTGAAGCACCTTGCTTTTCATACATAAGTTATTTTCACACTATTTACGTTGGCACCATTTTGGGAACAGATAGTAACAGCCTTTGTTTTTTAATAGCTTTGAAAATGCTTTATAGAAATTTGCTCTCATAAACAAGTTATTTCCCATTTTCAAAGGATTCGCTTCCTTATTTTGCTTTGAATAAAGGCCCAGAAGTCGTGTAGAGACACTGCCTGTGTCCTGGACCTTGGGACACTCATTTCCTTTTTTCCTCCTTCCTAATCTGAGTCTATCTACCTTTCTCTTGCAATGTTGTGGGGAAAAAGTATCTATCTGATTCTTGTCTGCTATTTGGGTTTTCAGCTTGTGATAAAACATTAAAGATCAGTCTCCACCACGTCTATTTTAAATCACATCCATACCATTTTCCTGTATTATTATATGAAGCCTAACTTCATCCTCTTAGAGAGCATCAGAGCAAATAAGAGTGACCACAAACTCATACAACTGAGATGCTTTCCAAACGAAATGCTCAAGAAGCCTTGCTGAGGAATGGTAAATTGGCAACACTATAACGAGTCTGGGCAAGTGAAGGCACATGGCTCCTTAAATTAGAGTCTTTCCTGCTGTAAAGGGCAGCAGGGAGAATTCTGCGAGACACTGTACAGAACAGAGTAGGTGGATGAAAAGTCAAAAGGTGGGTTAATAAAATTTGAGGGTAAAGAAATACGATGTATTTACTGAGAAAGTGAAGTTGTAGGTAATCTTGGACTGAGCTGTTTTGAGTCTGGCCACCAAGACACAGCCATCTCCTTGTGATGTTCTTCTGGCTGCTGGACAGCCTCCAGGCTGTGAAGGCAAAGACAGGTGCTATGTGCTCAGCAGCTCAAAGGATAAAACACTTTATGATAATATTAGAATAGAAGTTTATCCTGTGCTATGTCCTATAAAACATGTTCTTGCAAAGTTACCGAAAAGCTACCAGACTCACATTTTTACAACTCTGTATTGGTTTAGTGGCTATTATCTGATTTCTCTCTTCATAAAGTGCTGCTGTATTCTGCTGTTATGAGTGTACAGTTAAGAAGTAATATAAGTACTATATTTATTATTCCAAGAAATTTTTTATAATTATTAACAGTTTTGAAAATAAATCATATCTGCTTAGCTGAACAAGATGTAACAGAGTTAACATTTTGTATTCCTAACAGATTTTGAAAATGATGTGATGTATATTTGCTTCGGAAGTGTGGGTTAGATGAGTGGACAGCAAGGTGGATTGAGAACTGGCTGAATGGCAGAGCTCAGAGGGTTGTGATTAGGGGCACAGAGTCTAGTTGGAGGCCTGTAACTAGCGGTGTTCCCCAGGGGTCAGTACTGGGTCCAGTCCTGTTCAATATATTCATCAATGACCTGGATGAGGGGATAGAGGGCACCCTCAGCAAGTTTGCCAATGACACAAAGCTGGGGGGGGTGTCTGAAACACCAGAAGGCTGTGCCACCATTCAGGGAGACCTGGACAGGCTGGAGAGTTGGGCGGAGAGAAACCCTATGAAATTCAACAAGGGCAAGTGTAGGGTGCTGCACCTGGGGAGGAATAACCCCATGCCCCAGGACAGGTTGGGGGCTGACCTGCTGGAGAGCAGCTCTGTAGAGAGGGACCTGGGAGTCCTGGTGGACAGCAAGTTGACCATGACCCAGCAATGTGTCCTTGTGGCCAAGAAGACCAATGGTCTCCTGGGGCGCATTAAAAAGAGCATAGCCAGTAGATCGAGGGAGGTCAACCTCCCCCTCTACTCTGCCCTGGTGAGGCCGCATCTGGAGTACTGTCCAGAGAGAGTCCAGCGGAGGGCTACAAAGATGATCAAGGGACTGGAGCACCTCTCTTTTGAGGAAAGGCTGAGAGACCTTGTAAGAAAGGCAGGTATTGCTTTTGCAGAGGAGAAAAGCCGTTTCCATCAGAGGTGACATGATAAGGGAATGACTAAGACAAAGAGGCTCCAGCAGAGGCTTGTAGAACATCTCTTATCACACAGACAAAAGGACAAACTGATTCCTACTGGATTAGTGTCTAGAAGGGGAGTCAAACATTTAACCAGGGCTAATGACATGGAGCAATTTTTTTTTACCAAAAAGGAAGGAAATAAACTAGTCAGATAATCCCTTTAGGTGTAGCATAAAGAGAAGTAAACAGAGGCAGGGCATGCGGGAAGAATTTTAGGCGCCTCGGACAGACTGTGAACCCTGGAGTACCTAACCAATGGGAAACAGGGGAGGGAAAAATTTGGCCGGGATTAGGGAATAAAAAGGTGTGTTTCAAGAACTGAAAGTGTGCCTACTTGCTAGGTCACCTGCTCTTGCAAGAACGTGAATAAAAATGTGCTTCACAGAGGATTCTGCCTGAGCCTATTTCATTCGGACCGGAACTTATTTCTCACAATTTGGGGGCTCGTCCGGGAGTAGAAGTCATCTTCTTGGGAGTCCCTGTCGCCAAAGGATGGGAATACGCATCCTGTTGATTTCAACGGTCTCGTGGATCGTCGGCAGGGATTCCGGGAGGAATCAACTAAGATCTCAAGTCCCAGTTAGACGGCAGACTCTGTGAACCACAGGGGGAAAAGGGATAGGTGCAGTAGGCACAGAGAGTATGACCAGGCAACTCCGTGCACGGACCAAGGTAAGAAAAATCGGACTGTTAAAGTATTGCCTTGGTGGTCGGGACATTCTAAGAGACTTGTGTGTGAGTGACAGACGTACTGCGGTACGAAGCGAGTGTGGAGTCCGGATCCGCGGTTCTGTAGTCCCGCGAGGGGCGCAGCCGGAGAAGGACAAAGCAAAAGGAAGGGGTGTAAGAAAAGTCTCTGTTCAGAATGGGAAATAAGGATTCTAGGCCTAGGGATGAGAAAGGGGATAATAAGAAAGACCCCGGGAACATTCCCCCAGACAGTCCTTTAGAGGAGAATGTTGAGGTTTCGGAATGATTCTTCTTGTACAAGGGATAAAGATAAAAAGAAAATTATTTGTTTTGTTCGGACCACATCCCGGAGGGGCCGGGGGCAGCTGGGGCGGGGGGGCCCGTGGACCTCCTGGGGAGGGTCCCAGGGGTGTCCTAGGGGGTCCTGTGTCTGTCTTAGAGGATCCCAGGGGTGTCCTGGGGATGGATCTTGGGGACATCCCTGGGGGTCCCATGTCCGTCACAGGAGATCTTCGGGGTGTCCCAGGGGGGACATGTTTGCATTTGCATTTGCATTTGGACCAAAGAACCCATAAGACCTCCTAGTGTATTTTGGCCCAAATTTGGATCTGATGAAGACTGGGTCTGTCAGACTTTAAACATGTATGTGAATAATAAGGAATAATAGGGAATCAGAAGAAGGTGAATATGCTTTTTGCTGGGTCAAGATGAATAGATTCAGGATTCGGGGACGCCCAAATCCATTTTATATGTTCCCGGCTCAGACTGTCGGTGATGTTTCAATCAACAAAGAAGTTGAATCCCCAAAGTGGGACCCCTTAGACTGTTACTTGGGGGCGAGGAAGAGGGGTGAATAACAGGGGAAGAGGATGGGGACGAGGACTGCCCCGACCACTCCTACCAGCAGCTCAAGGTTCACCGGTAGGGTGTTATCATTGTGGGATTTACAGAATCCCCTAATTTGTTTGGGCAAGTGTTAGAACAAGTGCTTGAACAATTCAGCCCTCCATCGGGAGTAGCCCTGCTTCAGTATGTGGATGATTATTGGTATCTGGGGAGGAAGAAGGCAGGGTAAAAGAAGCCACAAATGAGTTATTGAACTTTTTGGGACAGCAAGGTTTGAGGGTCTCAAAAAAAAAAGAATTAAAAATTGCAATATGTGGAGACAGAAGTGAAGTACTTGGGACATCTAGTCAGTGAAGGGAGTCGAAAAATAAATCCTATAAATCCTGAGAGGATCAAAGGAATAGTAGACTTATCTCTGCCAAACACCAAGAGGGAACTGAGAAAATTTTTGGGGCTGACTGGGTACTGTAGACTGTGGATAGAGGGGTATGCTCAAAAGACTGAAGGACTCTATTCCAAACTGTTAGCTGAAGAACCAAATGTATTGGTTTGGACAGAAGAGGAGGAGGATTTAGTGGAAGATTTAAAACAGAGCCTAATCAGAGCTTCAGTTTTAGCCTTATCTTCTTTGGAGAAATCTTTTCAACTATTTGGAACTGTAGACAAAGGGGCTGCGTTAGGAACTCAAGAGTGTGTGGGGGATAAGCAGCAGCCAGTGGCCTATTTATCTAAACTCTTAGATCTGGTCTCCCGAGGGTGGCCAGGGGAATGATAGAAGTTAGCACCCCTCACCAAGTAAAAACCATTTTAGCCTAAACCACGGGAAAACGGCTAACCAATTCAAGAATACTGAAGTATGAAGGAAGTTTAATTGAAAAGGATGATTTGATTTTAACTACCAGCCCTTGCCTTAACCCAGTGAGCTTTTTGTGGAAAAATAGAGGCAAAGGATGAAGAACTTACACACGAATGCTTAGATGCAATTGAGTACCAGACTAAGATACGACCTGACTTAAGGGAAGAACCCCTATCTGGGGGTCTTCATTTGTTCGTAGACGGTTCTTCAAGGGTGACAGGAGGAAAGAGGTGTAATGGATATGCGGTGGTGCATGGAGTGAGCCAACAAGTAAAAGCATCTGAAAAATTACCTGGTGCATGGTCTGCTCAAACATGTGAGATGTATACCTTAAACCAGGCACTTAAATTAATTGGAGAAAGGGGAAGGAACAATATATACAGACTCTTGTTATGTCTTTGGGGTAGTGCATACCTTTGGTAAAATTTGGGAAGAACGAGGACTAATAAACAGCAAAGGGAAAGAACTTGTACATGAAGTGCTTATAAAGCAGGTGTTAGCTAATATACTAATACCAAGTGAAATAGCAGCTTTACACATTAAAGGTCACCAGAGAGGCAATTCAATTATCGCAAGGGGAAACAGATTAGCAGACAAGGTGGCAAAAAGGCAGCCTTGGGGCAGGAGAAGCAATGACAGAAGCAGGGACAGTGGAGAAATGTGGTAAATGGATTCTGGCTGATGGAAGGGAAATGGTCAACAAACAATGAGAGAAATAGTGACAGTGTTACAACAGGGAAGCCATTGGGGAACGCATGCAACGTGCAAATAGTTTTGTGGAAGTACAGATGCTTTGGCATATACACAATAGCCAAACAAATTTGTGAGGGATGTATTATTTGTAAGAAAATAAACAAGAAAAGCCTTGAGAAAGCAATCTTCAGGAGGAGGAGAGCCCGGCTTGAGACCGTTCCAAAGTATACAGGTAGACTTCAGTGAACTACCACCAACAGGCAGGCTAAAAGATCTTTTAGTCCTAGTGGACCGCCTTACTGGATGGGTGGAAGCCTACCCCTTGGTGTCAGCTACTGCAGCAGGGGTAATTAAGATAATACTAATACAAATTATTCCCAGATACGGGTTAGTGGAGAATATAAACTCAGATCAGGGCAGTCATTTTACTTCTAAAATCCTTCAAGGAATTGTGGAAAGTTTAGGAATAGTGTGGGAATTTCATATCCCCTAGCATCCCCCATCATCAGGAAAAGTTGAGGATGAACCAGACCATTAAGAGACCATTGTCGAAACTGATTTTAGAAACCAAATTACCATGGACTAAATGTTTACCAATAGCACTGTTGAGGATCCAGACTTCTAGAAAAGATACAGGTCTCTTGCCCTATGAGATGCTTTTTGAACTACCTTATATGGGTAACAGAGAAGACTTGCCCACTTTTGAAACTAAAGATGTTTAACTTAAGAACTATATACTGGGGTTGTCGTCTTCTTTCTCTCTCCTCAGAAATAAAGGACTTCTTGCTCAAACTCCGCCCATTGGAATTTGCAGTCCATGCCTTCCGACCAGGAGATTGGGTCTTGATCAAATCCTGGAAGGAAACCAAGCTCCAACCAGAATGGGAAGGCCCGTTCCAAGTGTTACTGACCACTGAGACTGCAGTGAGGACGGCCGACAGGGGTTGGACTCACTACACTCAGCTAAAAGGACCAGTTGAACCCCCGCCAACAGATCCAGCGGAACAGTGGACTGTACATTCTACTGACAGCCCGCTGCGAGTAACCCTAAAGAGACAATGAGCCGTGGGTTAGGGCGGGATGATCCAGTCAGGAGATATAAATCTGTGTACACTGTGAATTTTAAGAAGCATTTTGCGATGATACTGGTCGTAGGGGCGGTGTTGAGCTTCCCACTAGGAAGCTGGAGTGTATGCCTAGATCACATATGAAGTGCACACCCAGATTACCTGGTTAGGCTTATCATAAATATCACTAAAGGAAATACCCCACAGACCGTACGCTTTGATGCCTGTCAAGTACTGAAGTGTGGGAATCTGGAGGCCCAAAGATGGTTGAGTGGTGAAAACAGTTACCTGTGCCCAGAAATATGGAGGGTCGCAGAGTGATATCACGAGGCTGCACCTTGTGACCGATGGAGTGAGGTGTGGTGGACCACCCAAATTGGAGGGTGGACCGTTGATGACAAGTGGATCAAGTCTTCTTATTATTACCCTCTCAAAAAGAAAATACATTTTTACAAAGGATCACCTTCCCCAGAGTGTAGCCTTTTAGAATGTTGATAACTATCAACTATCAACTCTGTTGATAACTATAACCCAGGGGGATGATACGGCTAACCTAATATATGGAATAGGAGCAGATGTGTCTGGAAGAGATCCAAGGGGAAGATTTAGAATAGACATACTGGAAAATAGCAGTTAAGCAGAAGGGACAACTATGACTACTAAAACTCCCAGTAATACAACAGTGGGAACCACCGAATGATCCAGCTTTGGTCACGGTTACTGAGATTAAAGATCTTAGACAAACATTTGGGATTGAGACAGGGTACGGTGAGACAAATGCTTGGGTAGAATGGGTAAAATATACCGTTAATAGTTTGAACCAAAGCAATTGCTCTGCTTGTGCCACAGGAAGGCCCACAGCACAGATCGTCCCTTTTCCCTTAGGGTGGACGAAAGATTCCGTAGGGATGTGGTGTATGATAGCATTATACCAAGAAAAGACCACCTGGGGAAATGAGACTTGTCATTCACTTTCCTTATTGTTTCCTGCCTTGGAGTCTAGAGATGTTAAAGTGCCACCAGCATATTCCACAGCAATTGGTAACCATCCAGCGTGCCTCTCACGGCAGGGTGTGAAGGCTGCCAGACCTGTGGGGGGATTTACCCTGTGCACTGAAACTCTGAATGTGACCAAGGATGTGAAAGGAAACTACTCAGTGATACGAGTGCCTCGGGCGGATCTCTGGTGGTATTGTGGAGGGAAGACCTTGCGATCTGTGTTGATGGCTAACTGGAAAGGTACATGTGGCATGGTACAATTGGCAATACCATTCACCCTAGCATTTGAAAAAGGAACAGGATCCCTGAGCTCAGGCAATAGAGTAAGAAGTTTAGGGGTATCCTTTGATGAACAGATATATATAGATCCCATTGGAGTCCCTAGAGGAGTCCCAGATGAACACAAAGCAAGGAATCAGATAGGAGCGGGATTCGAATCTGTCTTTTTCTGGTGGGTAACTATAAACAGAAATGTAGATTGGATAAATTATATTTACTATAACCAACAGAGGTTTATTAATTATACCAGGGATGCATTAAAAGGAATAGCTGAACAATTGGATGCAACCAGCCGAATGGCATGGGAAAATAGGATCGCCCTGGACATGGTCTTAGCAGAGAAGGGAGGGGCGTGTGTAACGTTAGGGAATCGGCGCTGTATCTTCATCCCCAACAACACAGCTCCAGATGATACTATAACTAAAGCCCTTCAGGGGCTCACCAGTCTAGCTGATGAGTTAGCTGAGAACTCTGGAATAGACACCTCACTGACAAGTTGGCTGGATTCCTGGTTTGGGAAATGGAAAGGTATGGTGGTATCAATATTGACTTCTCTTATAATGGTAGCGGGAATGTTAGTGGCTGTAGGATGCTGTATCATTCCTTGTGTGTGAGGATTAGTTCAACGATTAATTGAAACTGCCCTAACGAAATGAATGGAAGTAGACCCTCCCCCATACCCTGGAAAAATGCTTCATCTAGAAGAAAATAAAAACTCTCGAGAAAAAGAAGAAGAAGAATGTAACATCATGCTGTCGGCTCTAGAGGCCTTATATGGAACCATGCCCTAGAAATGCAAAAGACAATAAGATTATGAAAAAGGAAAGGGGGAAGTTGTAAGAAAGGCAGGTGTGGAGATAGAGAGCAGCATAGGAGGTTTGTTCGACCTTGATGAGACAAGGCTGCGTCCTTGAGGGAGGATTTGAGAGAACAGATAAACAAGTATCAGGGAGTATCAGCAAGAAACAGGACGGGAGAGTGAAGTTGCTGTGGGAGAGTGAAGTTGCTGCTCCTCATGAACAGACAGCGGAAACCAATCGGAAGAAGTAGAGAAGCGTGTGGCAGTCGACCTTCAACCTATCAGCAGGACACACCTTGCGCGTGGAGAGTGTGTATAGCTATAAAGCCTGTCAGATTGTTGCAATAAAGGTCTTTGGTCTGTACCCCGCCAGAGTCCGTGAATCCATGCTCCACAAATGACTAAGACAAAGAGGCTCCAGCAGAGGCTTGTAGAACATCTCTTATCACACAGACAAAAGGACAAACTGATTCCTACTGGATTAGTGTCTAGAAGGGGAGTCAAACATTTAACCAGGGCTAATGACATTGAGCAATTTTTTTTTACCAAAAAGGAAGGAAATAAACTAGTCAGATAATCCCTTTAGGTGTAGCATAAAGAGAAGTAAACAGAGGCAGGGCATGCGGGAAGAATTTTAGGCGCCTCGGACAGACTGTGAACCCTGGAGTACCTAACCAATGGGAAACAGGGGAGGGAAAAATTCAGCTGGGATTAGGAAATAAAAAGGTGTGTTTCAAGAACTGGAAGTGTGCCTACTTGCTAGGTCACCCGCTCTTGCAAGAACGTGAATAAAAATGTGCTTCACAGAGGATTCTGCCTGAGCCTATTTCATTCGGACCGGAACTTATTTCTCACAATTTGGGGTCTGTTTATCCTGGAGAAGAGAAGACTGAGGGGGGAGCTCATCAATGCTTATAAATATCTAAAGGGTGGGTGTCAGGAGAATGGGGCCAGGCTCTTCTCAGTGGTGCCCGGTGACAGGACAAGGGGCAACGGACACAAGCTGGAACACAGGAAGTTCCATCTCAACATGAGGAAAAACTTCTTTACTTTGAGGGTGGCAGAGCACTGGAACAGGCTGCCCAGAGAGGTGGTGAAGTCTCCTTCTCTGGAGATATTCCAAACCCACCTGGATGCGTTCCTGTGCAACATGCTCTAGGTGAACCTGATTTGGCAGGGGTTTTGGACTAGATGATCTCCGAAGGTCCCTTACAACCCCTACCATTCTGGGATTCTGTGATATTTATTTCACACAGAACACTGGGTTCCTATTTAAAGCCCCAACTCAAAAAATTGACCAACTATCTGAATATTTAGTTTCTGGCTTTCTATCACAATAGTAAAAGCATGTATGATGTATTGTATTAATTTAAGCAAATAGATATATACTGGAGATGTTGCTGTACTTTGTATTGAAATAGATCTGGAGTTCTTGGCACCCTAGCTATTTTATATAGCAAATGCATGGGGCTGGTCTGACAAGGTCAGACTTCACTCATCATCACTGAAGAGTGGCCCTTGTAAAGAAAAGCTAAAATGAATGAAAAAGGACTAGTTAGGAGACAAAGGCAGAAGGGCTGCCAGGTCCTCTGAGACACAGAGATCACTTTATTATTACAGACTGCAGGGAGGACATAAAGAACGGTCTGGAATGATTATGGTATTTGTTAACTTAGTCTCAGATAAGCTAAAAAAGAAAGATGTAATCCTTATCTTAAAGACATTTCAAAGATCTGCATCCTGCAAAAAGAGAAGAAAAAAAGTCAGATGTGTTATAAAGTTGAAGTTAAGAAAGTAGGAATACCTTCATAATTTAATGAATAAGCAGAATACACTGAATTCAGAGGCTCAGAGTTTCTTTTTCTAATGGAAAGCATCACTTTTAAGTGATGAGTAAACTTTTGGATTTGTTTGTTTTAATGAGATCCTGATGGAATTGGCAGCATCAGACTTCACAGAGACAATTTTTAAGCTTTTAAGTTTTTGAACACAGAGAGAAAGCAACTGGAATGCTGGCTATAAAATAACCCAAGTAATAAAATAGAGATATTCAGTTTCTAATTCTCAGAGGTATATACCTTAAAAAGTGCAAGAAGGCTTATACAAGCACTAGAAATACATGTCAGAGGATAAATGAAACAGAACTAAGCCTTTTTTTGCTTTCTTATTTTCTTCTTTTTTCCTTCTGTTTTCATTGCAGTTAAAACCACTATGAAGATTATAAGCTAGTTCTACATGAGGAGGTGGATATGTTTCTTTAGCTGGGGAGTGACCTAGTTCATTTCCATGTGACTCAGTATCAATGATACTCAGTTTCCTCTTTACCAGCTGCAAAAATATAATTTAGAAAAACATATGTTTGGTCCTTTTAATTTTTGTTGAAAATTGAGCTATGCTCACTCATGTCTTCAAACAAGCAGAAAGGAAGTAGAAGAGTCTCTCAGATGTCCCCAGGGAGCATTTCTATGCCTGTAGTGAAATATGGGGAAAGGCTCAGTATATCTACAGTATTGTCATGGAGACAGCAAAATTAATACAGATGTTACAACAAAAAGTGATGGAAAGGAAAAACAACCTTAGTTAGATGCAAATGAGATGGGATATCTCTGACAAGAGCAAGTCACTGTCAAGCTGCAGTGTGTTAGACCTTCAACAGATCAAAATCCCATTTTAAGTAACAAGGCTGCATACACAACCCCTTGCCAAATCAGTTCTGCAGCTTACAAGCAAAGAAGCGTTTCCCCCATCAGGACAGGTGGATCCCATCAGGCCCCAGCATACCTTGTGCCTCAAAGACTCTTCCATGATTATGAAAAACAAAGCTCTGGTGGAGGCACCAGTCCTGGAGCCAGGTATTGATGTCTTAGGCACATCTGTTTCTTCCAATGTCTCTCTCCATTACTGGGAGGACTGAGGAAAACACTATCTGTGCTCCTGAACCCTTTAGCATTCTTCTCAGGGCCCTGAAATCTCTTCTGATTCACCTTAGACTTCTTGTTGCAAAGTCATTAGGACCCACATGAAAGAGCAGGAGTGGGTAATAGTCCAAAGGCTGTACTAAGCTTGTCAGTTGTCTGGTGACATCCCCGATTCAGGCCTCAGGGAGGCAGCAAACTTCTCTGAAAAGGATGGATGCCTCCGTTCCACTCAGGAGGGAGTCACCTATGACCATAACTCGCCATTGGTTCTTCTCAGCACTAGTTTTAATGGGGCTCTTGATGTGATGATCTGACCTTGGTGATTCCTCCTCTTCTATCTCATCATATACTTCATCTGTCATACCCGGAGCCTCATACCTATTCTGTAAAGGTATCTGAGAGGATAAGGAGGGGTTCCTCTTACAACTCCATGCAGTAACCTGCTTCCACCCCTCCCTATCCCTTGCAACGCTGCCTTCCTCCTGGCACAAAACAGATACTGGACCTACCTCAGTAGTCGCCATGGTGAGTTGGCTTGTGTGTACCACAAATGGCAGAGCATAGCTCCATTGACCTATCTCCTTCTCAGACTCTCCGATGCTCCTCAGTCTGCCCACCTCCTCCTGAAGCTCAGCCACCAGGCAGAGCAGTTCATCTACCTGGACACACCTCCCACAGGTATGCTTGCTACTGCACTCCATCTCTGGAAGTAGCACCACACACCATTGAGCCAGAAACCTGGCTGGTCACATGTTCTTACAGGAGCTCTGTCTGTGTGGCTGCATTGGTCCTACTGGGTACTAGAAGCTCACGAGCAGCAGAGGACATGGCTTTTTGCTGAGTGGTCACCATGCTACTACCACTGCTGCTGCTGCTGCTGCTGCTGCTGCTCCTCCTCAAACTGCTCCAGCGTCTGTTGTAATTATATGTAATATATGATGTAATATATGTATATTTGTATATATATATGTATTACATATATATGTAATATATGTAATAATATGATGGAGTGTTGGATCATATTGCATAATTTTCCCTAGTGATCAATCTGCAAAGAAAGTACAACTGAACAGAGAACAGCCACTTTATAAATAATCCTTCTGGTGTCCTATCATTCTGTTTACCCTGTCTGAAAAAACACTGTATATTTAGTCCAGTCTTATAAATGATTTAATTTGGATGGAGCCAGACACCATTGTCTTTTATTGAATTACTTACTGGATTGAAAAATCTCTTGTAGTGTGTGTATTTTTGTTCAACAGATGTCTGTCAATTTACATTAGTGGAGAATGTTGTCCTGTTTTTTTGGAGCTGGGATTGTCCGTTATACTGTACTTTTTTCAGTACTTAAGTACCCTTACAGTTCTCAATGGAAAATCATTAAAGAATAAATTAGGACTGAGACACTAATTAGCCTACTAAAAGATGGGGCACAGTAAAATGAGAATTATGCAGTTGTATGAAAACAAGAAATGTGTTTCTACCCTATGGAAAGCTACTATATGAATTAATGGAGATGAGAACAGTATAAAGATGATAGACAAGGTATCACAGAAATGACTCTAAAAGAAATATAGTTTAGCAAGTGGCAGATATAAACCCAGAAAAATATCTATCAATACAGAGTGGTATTTTGCCAGGGAATTCTGCAAGTTGGTTAATTCTTCACAGACCTTGCCATTTTCTACTACAAGTTATAGGAGTTTTCTAGAAGCACATAACTCTTCATCTTTTTTATTTGTTTCATAGGCCAAGATGATTTTTAAAAAATCAATATATAAAGCATTTGCACAAGAGAGAATCAGCCCTCCATACAGCAACAAAAATACAATGACAACTGACAACAGTGCTGAAATCCTGCTGTGAAGAAATTTACACTAAAATTGAAACAGGATTGTACCTAGTAAAATCTATCTTGGAATTCTGAGAGCAACACCAAGACTAGCAAGGTCTGATAAATGCACATGCAAACACTGTCTGGGAGCTTGGAAAGAAATGTGATCTCACTTAAGTGGAAAAAAATTTAAAAACTTTCCCCTAACGAGAGTTTTTATTAAACTGAGATTAACTACATTGCAAGTTCTACAAGGTTAGAATCATAGAAGTGCCTGGGTTGGAAGAGACCTTTAAGATCATTGAGTCCAACCATCAACCTAACTCTGACAAAACCATCACTAAACTATATCTCTAAGCACTATGTCTACCCGTCTTTTAAATACCTCCAGGGATGGTGCCTCAACCACTTCCCTGGGAAGCCTGTTCCAATGCTTAATAACCCTTTCAGTGTAAAAATTTTTCCTAATATCCAGTCTAAACCTCCCCTGGTGCAACTTGAGGCCATTTCCTCTTGTCCTATTACCTGTTACTTGGGAGAAGAGACTGACACACGCCTCACTACAGCCTCCTTTCAGGTAGTTGTAGAGAGCGATGAGGTCTCCTCTCAGCCTCCTTTTCTCCAGGCTAAACAACCCCATCTCCCTCAGCCGCTCCTCATAAGACTTGTTCTCCAGACCCCTCACCAGCTTTGTTGCCCTTCCCTGGACCCGCTCCAGCACCTCAATGTCTTTTTTTGCGGTGAGGGACCCAAAATTGGACACAGTACTCGAGGTGGGGCCTCACCACTGCTGAGTACAGGGGGATGATCACTTCCCTAGTCCTACTCACCACACTGTTCCTGATGCAGACCAGAATGCTGTTGGCCTTCTTGGCCACCTGGGCACACTGCTGGCTCATATTCAGCTGGCTGTCAACCAACACCCCCAGATGGTTTTCTGACAGGCAGCGTCTCTAGCCACTCTTCCCCAAGCTTGTAACGCTGCTTGGGGTTGTTGTGGCCCAAGTGCAGGACCCGGCACTTGGCTTTGTTGACTCTCATACCACTGGCCTTGGCCCATCGATCCAGCCTTGCGATCGATTCAGCTTGCATGTAAGGGTGCTGAAGGGCTTTACCAGCTTGACCAGGGAGCCATGGTATCCACCCGGCAGAAAGCCTTGTCCTCCTCAGGCTCTGCAGCCAGCAGGACTGAGGCAGCTTCCCTGCACCACAGCTTCTATGGTGGCCCATGACAGGGCTGGGGCACTGTGGTCAGCCTCCCACTGGTGGAAGAAAGGGATGCAAAAGGTGTACAAAAAGGGACTACAATATGTCTGTGCGTCACCACTACCACGAGTAACCGATTGTTCTTTCTCCCATAAAGCTCAGTCTGGGTGGATGCAAGAGAGATGGTCTCATTTCAACCTGCGCTGTGCATTGGCAGGAATTATTTTAAGAAACACACCTTTCAGGAGAGCACAAGTACTCTCAGGACCAGCCAGCTCTGTTGAATACCAGCTCCAGAGCTGATCAGGGGAGAAAAATGCAGTCATAAACTGAGACACAGTTGTGTCTCTCACTTCTAGCTTCTCCCTGCACTTAGCCCTACCTCAGTTTTCTGAGGTCCTTCACCACTCCAGGGTACAAGCCCTTCTCATAGCACCTCTACAAACCACTCTGACAAGGATAGCCAGTCCTTACACTCCTCTTCTCATTTTTCATTACAGGTTTCCAACACCTTTAAAGCAAAGTTACATATCAAAACCTCAGGTTTTCCTCCAAGCACTGGAGAAACAGTACTTCTTCCCTGCAGACAACCTGACTGCCTCTCTCCACCTCGTTGCTCTCACTGATGAATCTCACTGGGTGGGTAAGCTCATGTGGGTGCTTGGTTTCCATGCTGATAGAGGTGCTCGAACCCATTCCTCGCTTGGTCAGAACCACACCATCTTTACTTTTTTTTTCTGCTAACCTTTGGGTGTTTGACTTTGCAACCTGAATAATGTCCTGTTAGGGTATACATTTTGTTATTATGGAGCTCTCCTTTGTGAGAGGAGGAATAGCATCACTCACCTCAAAAGTGCCATCATATTGTGCTCTATGCCTTTTCCAGCAATCTTTTTTCCTTCTCTCCTTTCTTCCCTCTGCTTGTTTATTCTTCTTTCCTCTAGACAGATGCAACTGCAGCATCCTCTCTTCAGGCACGAAGCAGTAGGTAGTTATGTAAGTCAGACTATAAAACCAAACAAAAATATAGAGCAAAACTGCATGCGGCCCTAACCATGCAGCTGAAGCACATGTTAAGGTTCACTGTGCAAGATTCATATTTATGGTGGATGCAATTGCATTTTCCACCTTTAAATTAAAGTTTTAATTCTCTTGTCTTTAGCCATCTCAGGGATGTTGTTTCTAAAAGGACAAGTTGTAAAACCATGATCCACAGTAAAGTTTTTCAGAATTGACTTTTACTTTACCACAAACCAATTGTCACACATATGAGAGTAAAAAGGACTTCATGGAGACAGTTCAGCATGCACAAACAGCAGCCCAGATCTTTTCCCTGTCTTTAACAGGCAGCGGGTTGGGCCTGACAGCAAGAACAGCAGTTGCCTCATCCACTGGCGATCACAATATCAACCTGACCTATGTGCCCATAGGCAAGGAATACACGCAGAACTTACAGATCCACATAGTCCATTGCAGAGTTGAAATGGAAAGTGGCTTTAGCTATCAGTTCAGGCTGCTGTCAGATATTTATGCTTTGTCCTGGTTTGAGGTAAAACAGAACCAATTTTCTGTTTTGTAATTTTACTTTTTAGCTGGGCCTCTTCGAACTGACTAAACTTTCAAATTAACAGCATATTGTTCAGACACTGTTCACTCTCAGAGTGATAAGACCTGATTATGCCAAGGAATGGTATGCACAGAGGCTCTTGCTTAGTCTTATTGCTATGACAACCAAGGTCAGCTAACTTCGTTATTTGCCCTGCTGGAGGGTTGGAAGCAGAAAAGCATAGAGGCATCACACCTGTAGGGAGGAGTGGACAGGACAGGTGACCCAAAACCGACCAACAGGGGTATTCCATCCCATCTGCCTCATGCTCAGTATCAAGGGACTTTTTATCAGGGAGCATAGCAATAACATGAGGGTTAATGGCTTCAAACTGAAAGAGGGGAGATTTAGATTAGATATTAGGAAGAAATTCTTTACTGTGAGGGTGGTGAGACACTGGAACAGGTTGCCCAGAGAAGTTGTGGAGGCCCCTTCCCTGGAAGTTTTCAAGGCCAGGCTGGATGGGGCTTTGAGGAACCTGATCTCTCAGGGAGGCGTCCCTGCCCATGGCAGGGGGCTTGGAATTTGATGATTTTTAAGGTCCCTTCCAACCCAAACCATTCTATGATTTTATGATTCTATGTACCCAAAACAGGTGTCACTAGACCTTTCAACTTTGAATGCCTGTCCATCTGCTAGTTGGCTATTTACAATAGAAGATAATACAAGGTGTCCTGGTTCCGGCGGGGATAGGGTTAATTCTCCCCAGGCTCCGGCAGGGACACAGGTATTCCATCCCATGTGAGCCATGCCCACTCTGAGCTGCCGGGGGAGGGGGCAGGAAGTCACTGCTTGGAGTGGGCTGGGGCGTCCCACGTCTGGTAGGTGAGCGGCGGGGAGCGGCGCTTCCGTAATCGTGTTTGTATATTCCTCTATCCGTGTTATTGTTGTTTTTCTTGTTCCCTTTGCTGTTCTGTTAAACTGCCTTTGTCTCAACCCAAGAGTTTTGCCTTTTTCTTCTGATTCTTCCCGTATTGGGAAAGCCCGAGCGGGCGGCACGTGGTTCTTTGTTGCCGTCTGAGGCTAAACCACTGGTTCTTTGTTGCCGTCTGAGGCTAAACCACGACAGTCCTTTTTGGCGCCCAACGTGGGGCTCGAAGGGTTGAGATAATGACAGAATCCAACTAGAGCTTGGAAAAACAAATTTCTTGTATGCGTTTATTTTATTAGGTAAATAGTCGCTGGTCATCATGTTGCTTGGTTTGTTCTCATGGCTGGGTTATGTAAATTCCTATATGGCTTATGTACTCCCTGCAATGATATTTGTTACTTCTGGGAGAGGGATGAGGATTATCATTCTGCTGTCCTGTGCGATATCAGCTTATGAGATGAGAACATCACTTGTTAGACAGTTACTTTGGGGCGTTGATGTGGTATTGCTGTCCTGCCCATACATTGGGCACCGTCTCTCAGAATTTATTAATAATCACACCCAGTCTGTGGGGGAAACAGGGGGGGACACTTTCCCCAGCTCTTTTGCCTCCCTTTTCTCCTTTGGGTCAGGTATGACAGCTTTTGAGAATTTTGAATATCCTTGGGATGCTCAAACCAGCCTGGTCCTGGTGTTATGTCTCCTGAATACGTTCCAGGTCTTGTTTAGGGTTAAGCGGCGATTTAAGACTGCCACCCAGAGATCTGCCCTGAGGCTGGATAGTCAGGGGTGGCAGGGCATGTGGGAGAACACGGGCAGGTACCTAGAGAACTTCTCGCCTCCAGTGGTCTGGGACTTCACCCCTGAACAACTACAGGACCCTGATAAAGTGGTAGAATATCTGAAGGGGAAATGCTGTGGCTGCTCCAGAGAGGCACAACTCATGGCACTGTGCTGGGCCCTGGCCAGTATTTACCAGGCACTGCTCAGTGTTATGCAGCACCCTCAGGGGGAAGAGATGGAGACCAGACCGACAGACACTGCAGCTACTCCAAACCCTGTGACAGATACTGCGGCTGCTGCAACCCCTGCGACAGGCACTGTGGCTACTGCAACCCCTGCGACAGGCACTGCGGCTACTCCAACCATGCCTTTTGAAGTCTTTTTTAAATTGCATGCTTTCTAAGTGATGGGCCTACAGCCCTGGAGCTTAGCTATGTTAAATTTCTGTGGCTCAGTTCAACTCTATGATTTTTTGCTCCAGAAAACTCAGAAGTGACGATCTTTCACTGACACCTGTGGATATAAGACAGAATTTCACACAGGCTCTCATACTCTCACATTTGGGAATTTCAGCTCCCAATTCTGCTGGATGAGAGTAACCTGCCTCTCAAAGACTTTCGCCTGAGGACGACTCATTTCTACACAAGGTTCATGATATTTCAGTGATAAAGATCAATGTTTGTCAGTTTTTCACTTGTTCCTGGGGGAGAATTCTCTGTGTAAAATGATTTAGGGTTTTTGCTTTTTCCAGGTGCACACCTAGCCATTTTTCCTGAAAGTCATCAGTAATTAGAAGTTGGGGTTGAAAATGCAGGTTTAGGTGAATAAAAATGTGCTTCCTCTCATCTCAGTGAGAACTTCACCTGAGTAAGCCCTCTGTAAGGGGCCAAGGGTGGGATAAAGCATTCAAATTTGCCTTTTCTGTGTGGTGAGTCTGAGACAACCAAGTTCATCTGGGAGGAAAAAAGCCTAAAGGGGGATCTAATTGCTATTTCAGGTACCTAATGGGGTGTTACAGAGGAGATGGAGTCAGAGTCTTTTCCAAGGTGTAAAGTTCAAGGGATGCAATTTGCAACAAGGGAAATTCTGAACAGATATTAGGAAAGAGTTCCTTATCATGACAGTAGTTACACTGAAACAAGCTGTTCAGGGATGCTGTGGAGTCCTTGGAGATATACAAAACCTGACTGGGTAAGGCCATGAACAACCTCATCTAATTTTGGAGTCAACTCTGTTTTGAGCAGGGAGTTGGATAAAAGATCTTTCAATCTATGAGACTAATAAATTAATCTATGAGGTAAATTCATACATTATGATAAATTATTCTATGAGATCTTTAGATCTTTAGACTCCTAGTGATGATCTTAATTTGCAGAGATGAAAATAAATCAGCCAGGTATTACAGAATATGGGAAAACATGTTTGATCAGACTCCTCTCAGGTGAAGGCTTAAGAGAAGTCTGGTTTACCTCTAGCATATACCTGTAGGAATGTGTCTGAGAGAAAATGGTCACGTGAGCCAGCCTCCCTACTATGAGAGATTAGATTAAGGGCAAAACAGGTGGTAGAAGATGGAATTAGTACATGGGAAAAACGGGAACTGAGAAGGTAGAAAACATGTTGTGCTAATGACTAAGCAATTGACTATGTGAATTCTTGTAACCAATCTGATCTGTGAATGAACTGCATGGACAGCGCGTGAACAGAGACTGTAAGCCAATCATATAGCTGCCGCTAGCGTGTGCTTTTATTGCCTGTCTATATCTACTCTGTGTAAACTGGAATAAAGGGAGAACGATCATACTCATATTGAGATTCCATCGTTACTCCGGGTCCGTCTCCCACTCCAACATATACCCTCTCCCTAAATATTCTTCTCATGTCAAACTCTTGTAAATAAAGCAGTATGTATATTTGCGAAGTGACTACGATGACTGTTGATATATCTAATGGTGCACAACATAGCACGATGTATTGTAATTATATATCCTAAACAAATATAAGCAATGTCTGCAATAACAATTGATGGTGAATATATTATTTGATCATATCCATTTTTATGTAAAGATACACATCCTTGATAAGCTGAGCAAGAAGCCAAGAAATTGTGCGTCTAATAGTGTCTCCTATGAACAAACCCCTTACTGACACATTCCCGTGCCACTTCTGAAAGCACCCGTGGTACTGGAGGTAGTTTGTTTTCATCAGAGCAGAGAGGTGGTCTCTTCCCAATGGAGCTATCAGTGGCACTGCAGTGTCTTGTTGCAATGGTGACCTGTTAGGATCCTTTTTTCATTTGGATTCCATCATATGTGCCAAATGAAGCTGTCATCACAGTGTACACTTCTCCTGCATGTAACGCAGTGATCTAGCATAAATGTGTATGTATTGTGGTCTCCAAGGGAATATGCACAAATATGATCTGAGGCTGGCTGCTCCCTTTATGTTAGTCATTCCTGGTGTTTCTTGTCTGAGCAGGACTTGGCCTCAGGCTACGTAGCAGCAACCCCAGCTGCCCCAGGACAAGGGGGTTAAGTGAAGGAGGTGAAAGTGTTAGCCTCCTCTGTTATCCTCCTTCCAGGGACACCCCTTTTGGGCATTAGGTGATGAATTTTATCTCCTTATGGACAAATGATGAAGCTTGGGAAAGCTGGTATTGCTGAGTGACAGACTGCTGTGTCACTTGCTAGGCACAGGCAGCAATGCAAACAAGGGGTCAGGATAAGTGCATCAACTTAAAAATCTTAACTTCAACCTTTAATTAACATTTCCAAAGTTTCTTGAATCCTTATGAAACTTTTCCCTTTCTGTTGAGCATCAGCCAGTACTGATATTGGGCAGATGCTGGAGTCCTTGGCTTTAAAGTTTGTAAGTCTGAACCACATTAGCTTTTTTTCAAGACATATGTCTCAATCTCTGATAACAAATATCCTATTCACTTCTGAGTTGGAAATAGCAAGTCTTTACAGAACTCACCAGATTTTATCCGTGCAAGCGTGTGCCTGTGCACATACCCTGTAGCCAATCTGCTTGAAACTCAAATCCAAGAAATACACCAAGATATCAAATCAGTGCTTGTAATAAAAACTTCTGCTTATCAGAGGATATCAAATAACCAATCTATGGCTGTGTCCTGGTTTGAGGTAAAACAGAACCAACTTTCTGTTCAGTAATTTTACTTCTTAGC
Organism: Rissa tridactyla; assembly: GCF_028500815.1. Taxonomy (NCBI): domain Eukaryota; kingdom Metazoa; phylum Chordata; class Aves; order Charadriiformes; family Laridae; genus Rissa; species Rissa tridactyla. The sequence continues at coordinate 8,298,658 of NC_071496.1, forward strand.
TAGGCCTCTTCTAACTCTATGAAATTAACAGCATGTTGTGCCAAAAATGGTTCATTCTCAGAGAGATAAGACCAACGTTTACAGTTTGTGCCAAGGAATGGTACGCAGAGGGGCTCTTGCTTATACTTACTGCTATAACAATCAAGGTCAGCTAACTTTGTTATTTGCCCCATTGGAGGGTCGGAAATGGAAAAGCGTAGAGGGGTCCCACCTGCAGGGAGGAGCAGACAGGACAGGTGACCAAAAATTGACCAACAGGGTATTCCATCCCATCTGCCCCATGCTCAGTATAAAAGCTGAGGGATCAAAGGGTCAACTCTCTGTCTTCAATGGCTGACGTCCGAGGAGGACCCTGTCTGTTCATCTGCCTTTGATCCCGATCCATGGGTTCCTGGCTCCAGCTGTGGAATCCAGTTCCCACCCATCACTGAGTCCAGTCTGGGACTTCCCCAGTGCCTGCCGGTGATGTCATCCTGGGAGCTTAATATGGTTTTGTATATACTGTATCTATTTCGTTATTTTCTTTTTATGTTATTATTAATACTTCATCAAAGTAGTTTAGTTTCTTCTAAACTCGTAAATCTCTCTATCTCTCCTCCTCCTCTCCGTGCACGAGAGGCTGGGGGGGAGCATCTGTCACCGGCCATTGGCCAATTTGGCCAAATACACGACAGGCTGATTGCTGGGAATGGTGGCTTAGAGCTACAGCAAAAGTGTGATAAACTTAGGAAAAAAGCAGGAAAGAAAATGGTGGTGTGAAGGTAAGTAGAATAAAGGGGTCCAAAAATTGGTTGGCTCTAAGCAGTGAGACTTTAGAAAGGCTTGAGATGAAGGCTGCTAAAATCTCCCTAATGAACACAACACTGGGGTCTGGATAGAAAAGGCTAGAGGGCAGAGGGACAGAAAGAGTACTTGGAGGGGGTATGTCTGACATCAGGCAAGCCAGTCTTGCACTCCTGGTTAGCAGAGTGAAAAATGCAAGGGAGATAACATGCTTGCTAAGAGATCCTTGCTTAAAGAAAAAGTTGCAGGTATTCTGTATTGCCATATGGAATATTTCATTTGGTAAGACAAGTATGGTTTTATTGCCTCCTCTGATTTCTTTTGAGAGAAAAATATTTGTTAGAAGCATAACTTGGAAAATACAAATGTCTGAAGGAACAATCAGGAAATACAGATACTTTGTGAACTTTTAATTTATTATAAAAAGCTTCCTCTCATTCACGCTCCATTTTTTTAATTCAGTGCAAATAAGAAGGCTTTGGTAAAAGAGTCACTTCTGGTCAGGTGGTGTTAAAGGTACTAGGAACATCTTTCCTGATTCCTTGTTTGTCTTATCTGCCTCACTCATTGTCCTAGTTTGGGGTGAAGCAGAGCCCACTTTCTGTTCAGGGAGAGAGGCTCTTGCTCACACTTGTTGCTGGGGCAACCAGGGTCAGCTGACTTGGTTGTTTACCCCATGGAGGGGTTGCACCTGTGGGGAGGAGTGGACAGGTCAGGTGACCCAAACTGACCAACAGGGTATTCCATCCCATCTGCCATGCTCAGGATAAAAGCTGAGGGATCAGGTTAGATCTTCTCCAATGGCCTGCTTCTTTGATGTCTCTCAGTCTTCAGTGACTGATGTCTGAGGAGGACCCTGTTGGCTCATCTGCCTTTTGATTCTGGCCAATGTGATCCAGTTCCCATTTGTCACTGAGTCCAGTCTGGAACTTCCCTGGTGCCTGTCAGTGGCATCTCCCTGGGAGCTCGATCCGGTTTTGTGTACATTCATGTATATTTTATCTATTATTTCCTTTTTAATTTTATTATTAATATTTCATTAGTTTATTTTTTTCTAAACTCATAACTCTCTCTATTTTTCTCCTTCCTCTTCTTGGAGCAAGAGGTGGGGGAGAGCATCCGTTGTCTTGTCAGTGGCCAACCTGGCCCAAACCACAACATTCATTATGACAGAGACTCCTAAATCAAATGTAGTGAGAAAATGTAAACGTTTCTTTTTAGAGTATTTGGGCCAGGAGAGCCTTGGAATTGCAGTGACCAAGGGCTGGTCTGCTCCTTTCACTAATCAGCTTTGCAAAACCAAGGATTTAAACCTGAAATATCCAGACACTGGAGCCCTGCAAAAGGAGCAACTTGGACACATGGCATTGGTCAGCCTTGTCCACTCCTGCTTTCTCAGGCCACTATTTGTATCTCAGGTCACTATTTGTATCTCAGGTGTGTGGATGCCAGAGGGAGGCAGACACACAGCCCCGCTTGTCTTGCACTCACCCCAGGGGGGGAAATTCATAAGTAGTGATAAGGAAAACTTTTTTCAGGTTGGGGGTGTTTTACTCTGCAACTGACGTACACGTGTCTGTCAAGCCGAAGTAGGTTTTCCATCCCAATTCCTCATGTTTTCCCCCTGATTACGCAGGGTAGACCACAGGATGTGTCGTGGTGTGCTTTGTTTCTCTCGAACGGGTGTAGTAGGGAAGCGTTTGTCCCCAACTGACGCATTGGCCTTGCCAAATGATTTCTTCAGCACTGAGACACTGGCCTGTGAGGCAGAAAGAAGATTATGTGCATAATTCTGCATTCGAGCATCCATATCACCCACCGTCGGTGCCTCATCGTGTCTCCAGCAAAATAATGCCAATACATTAGCATATGCTGCTGGTGCACTCAGTACCCACTTGCGCCAAATGGGTCCGGTAGTTTTGAGTGCATCTGGATCTAATGATGCCTGCAGGTCATCCAAATCACTGAAAATCATCTCCCACACAGCTATTTCCCTCAGATTCTTAACACCTCTCTCAATAGTGGTCCACTTGGATGGGTGGTAAATTATATCATCCCTATAGGGATACCTGCTCCTCATGCTTAACAGGAGTTGCCTCCAGAGGGTGAGGGACTGTGGTGGTCTTCCAAGAGCCCTGTCAATACCCGATTCTCTAGCCAATGGTCCCAGCCGCTTGGCTTCTCTACCATCTAAGTCCAAACTATCGGCTCCAGTATGCCAGCATCTGAGCAGCCTTCCCGACGGCTGTAATCCTTACGTATGTCTCACAGCTCCCTTAGGGATAATGATCGAGCAGTTTCCTCTGTTACTGCATTGCCCGATGTTCCTGGTTGACCGTCGCTATCTGCTGCTACTGCACGTTTCCTCTTATGTACAGGGTTGACTGATACTGGTTCTGACTGAGTCTGTAGGTCAGCTGCATCATCCATCACCAAGGTCGGAGTAGATTTAGTACTCGTTGCAGCTGCAGGTCTTGTCCTGAGAGCCAGCAGGGTCTGGATCAGATCAGGGTCTGTCGGGAGGGCTGGTGAGGTGTACATGGGCGCAATGTTTATCGCAGGGGTCAGCAGGGTCTGGACAGATACAGTGGTTGTCACAGGGACTGGGCAAGGTCCGCACGGGCACGCTGTCAGTTGCGGGGGTTGGCAGGATCTGCACGGATACAGTGGTTGTCGTGGGGACCAGCAGGGTCTGCACGGGCGCGATGTCTGATGCAGGGGCCCGCGGGGTCTGCACAGGAGCAATGTCTGTCGGGGGGGTGAGGTCTCACATAGAGAGCAACTCCACCACCTTGCCCCGCTGGCCTGTCTTTCCTAAAAAGTACATAGCCATCCATGACAGCATTCCAGTCATGCGAGCTATCCCACCATGTCTCTGTAATTGCAATGAGATCATGGCCCTGCGACCGCACACAGATCTCCAGCTCTTCCTGCTTATTCCCCATGCTGCGTGCATTGACGTACAGGCATTTCAGAGAGGCTGTTGAGCATGTAGGTTTCCCTAGAGGGGTGCAAAAGGATCCAGCATAGCCATTCACACCCTTGAGCTGGTTGGCCTTCTGGATCTCATCTTGGGAATCAGCTAAGGAACAATTGTCCCTGCTGTGGCTGGCCTGGCTTACTCCCCAGTTGGCTAAGTTGGCTTGAGCATTGCCACCCTGGACCCCACCCCCCAAGTCCTTCAGTTTAAAGCCCTCTTCACCAAGTTGGCTGGCCTGATGCCAAAGATTCCCTTGCCCCTTCTAGACAGGTGGATCCCATCCCTCTCTAACAGGCCATAATCATCAAAGAACATCCCATTGCCATAAAAGCCAAACCCCTCACAATGGCACCAGCCATGTAGCCAGGAGCTGATGTGCATTATCATAGAATCATAGAATGGTTCGGGTTGGAAGGGACCTTGAAGATCATCTAGTTCCAACCTGTAGGAATGTGTCTGAGAGAAAATGGTCACGTGAGCCAGCCTCCCTACTATGAGAGATTAGATTAAGGGCAAAACAGGTGGTAGAAGATGGAATTAGTACATGGGAAAAACGGGAACTGAGAAGGTAGAAAACATGTTGTGCTAATGACTAAGCAATTGACTATGTGAATTCTTGTAACCAACCTGATCTGTGAATGAACTGCATGGACAGCGCGTGAACAGAGACTGTAAGCCAATCATATAGCTGCCGCTAGTGCGTGCTCTTATTGCCTGTCTATATATACTCTGTGAAAACTGGAATAAAGGGAGAACGATCATACTCATGTTGAGACTCCATCGTTACTCCGGGTCCGTCTCCCACTCCGACACCAACCCCCCCTGCCATGGGCAGGGACACCTCCCACTAGACCAGGCTGCTCAAAGCCTCATAATCCCAAGAACCTCTCTTCTTCGTTTTAACAGGCCAGCATATCTCATTGCAAAACCAGCCACATCTTCCTAATCATAAACAAATTTTTAAACAATAATTTATTCACCTTCCTGGGCTATTACAACTAAAGTTCATAAAGCCTCCAATAAAGAGTTAATTCCCATTTCACTAACCACACCGGCAGTAAGACGCAGTATTTGACTGCAGGATGGTCAGAATTTAAGTGAAATAAGTAAAATATTAGGTAGAAGAAATGTCCATCATGCCCGGCAGACAAAGAACTAGAATCATAGAATTGTTAGGGTTGGAAGGGACCTTAAAGATCATCTAGTTCCAACCCCCCTGCCCTGGGCAGGGACACCTCCCACTAGAGCAGGTTGCTCAGAGCCCCATCCAGCCTGGCCTTAAAAACCTCCAGGGATGGGGCTCCCACCACCTCTCTGGGCAACCTGTTCCAGTGTCTCACCACCCTCACGGTGAAGAACTTCTTCCTAACGTCCAGTCTGAATCGACCCATCTCTAGTTTTAATCCATTCCTTCTAGTCCTACCATTACCTGACATCCTAAAAAGTCCCTCCCCAGCTTTCTTGTAGGCCCCCTTAAGATACTGGTAGGCCACTATAAGGTCTCCTCGGAGCCTTCTTTTCTCCAGACTGAACAACCCCAACTCTCTCAGTCTGTCCTCATAGGAGAGGTGCTCCAGCCCTCTGATCATCCTCGTTGCCCTTCTCTGGACACGTTCCAGCACATCCATATCTTTCTTGTAGTAGGGGCTCCAGAACTGGACGCAGTACTCCAGGTGGGGTCTCACGAGAGTGGAGTAGAGGGGGAGAATCACCTCCCTCGACCTGCTGGCCACGCTTCTCCTGATGCAGCCCAGGATGCAGTTGACCTTCTGGGCTGCTAGTGCACACTGACGTCTCATGTTGAGCCTCTCGTCCACCAGCACCCCCAAGTCCTTTTCTTCAGGGCTGCTCTCAAGCCAGTCACTGCCCAGCCTATATCGGTGCTTGGGATTGCCCCGACCCAGATGGAGGACCTTGCACTTGGTCTTGTTGAACTTCATGAGGTTGGCATGGGCCCACCTCTCCAGCCTGTCGAGGTCCCTCTGGATGGCATCCCTTCCCTCCAGCGTGTCAGCCACCCCACACAGCTTGGTGTCATCGGCAAACTTGCCGAGGGTGCACTCTATGCCACTGTCCATGTCGCTGACGAAGATGTTAAACAAGACCGGTCCCAGTACTGATCCTTGAGGGACTCCACTTGTCACTGGCCTCCACTTGGACATGGACCCATTGACAGCCACTCTTTGGGTGCAGCTGTCAGGCCAGTTCTTTATCCACTGAATTGTCCATCCATCAAACCCATATTTTATCAGCTTGGAGACCAGGATGTCACGCGGGACAGCGTCAAAGGCTTTGCTCAGGTCCAGGTAAATGATGTCATTTGCTCTCCCCTTGTCTATTGATGTTGTGACCTTCTCATAGAAGGCCACCAGGTTTGTCAGGCACGACTTGCCCTTGGTGAAGCCATGTTGATTGTACCCAATCACCTCTTCGTTATTCTTCTGCCTCAGCAGTGCCTCCAGGAGGATCTGCTCCATAATCTTACCAGGCACGGAGGTGAGACTGACTGGCTATAGTTCCCTGGTTCCTCCTCCTTTCCCTTTTTGAAAATGGGGATTATGTTTCCCCTTTTCCAGTCAGTGGGGACCTCACCAGACTGCCATGACTTTTGGAATATAATAGAGAGCAGTTTAGCAACCTCATCCGCCAGTTCCTTCAGTACCCGTGGGTGTATCCCATCGGGTCCCATGGACTTCTTCACTTTCAGGTTCATCAAATGGTCACGAACCTGATCTTCACTTACGATGGGCAGTTCTTTCCAACCCCTGCCATTGTCTTCTCTGACTCCGGGAGTGTGGCTGGAGCCCTTGCCAGTGAAGACTGAGGAAAAGAAGTCGTTGAGAACCTCGGCCTTCTCCATATCACTTGTCACCAGTTCTCCCGTTCCCTTTCTGAGGGGGCCCACACCCTCCCTAGTCTTGTTCTTACCATTAACGTACCTATAGAAATTTTTGCTGTTTCCCTTGATCTCCTTGGCTAGATTTAATTCTAACTGAGCTTTAGCTTTTCTCACCAGGTCTCTTGCTGTTTGGACAGCTTCCTTATATGCCCCCCATTGCAGCTGTCCTTTCTTCCACTCCTTATAAAGTTTCTTTTTGTGTGACAGTGTGTCCAGGAGCTCCCTGTTCATCCAGGCAGGTCTCCTAGCATTCTTTCCTGCCTTTCTCTTTGTCGGTATAGTTTGCTCCTGGACACGGAGAAGGTGATCCTTGATTACTGACCAGCTGTCCTGGGCCCCCCTTCCCTCTAGAGCTTTGTCCCACGGCACTTTGGCCAGCGGATCCCTGAAGCGATCAAAGTCTCTATGCCTAAAGTCCAGGGTCGTAAGCTTGGAATACATCCTCCTAGTTGCCCTGAGGATCTTAAATTCTATCGCTTCGTGGTCACTGCAGCCAAGGCTATCCCTGAGCCTCGCATTGGTCACCAGCCCTTCCCTGTTGGTGAGAACAAGGTCCAGCACAGCACCTTTTCTTGTTGGTTCCTCTACCATTTGGAGGAGGAAGTTGTCATCTATGCACTCCAGGTGCCTTGCTGTGTTGTCCCTCCAGCAGATGTCAGGGTGGTTGAAATCCCCCACAAGGACCAGGGCCTGTGAACGCAAAGCCACGCCTATCTGCCTATGGAGGGCCTCATCTGCTTGGCTCCACTGGTCAGGTGACCTGTAGCAGACCCCTACTGTAACATTGCCTTCCCCTGTCTTCCCTTTAATCTTAACCCATACACTCTCAACCAGCTCATTGTCCTTCCCCATGTGGAGTTCCATCGATTCTAGCTGGTCACTGATGTAGAGGGCAACACCTCCTCCCCTCCTACCCTGCCTGTCCTTCCTAAAGAGTTTGTATCCATCTATCCCTACATTCCAGTCATGGGAATCATCCCACCAAGTTTCAGTAATAGCCACTATGTCGTGGCTTTCCAGCAGCACAGTGGCCCTTAACTCATCCTGTTTATTGCCCAAGCTGCGTGCATTCGCGTAGAGGCACTTCAGCTGGGCTGGCCGTGTCACCATCCATTCCACCACCAATCCATCCATTTCTGGCTGCTCCCTTTCCCCTGACTGGTAAGAAGGTCTCTTCAGTCTGGAAAAAAGACAGCTGAGGGGGGATCTTATCAACACTTATAAATACTTAAAGGGTGGGTGTCAGGAGGATGGGGCCAGGCTCTTCTCAGTGGTGCCCAGCGACAGGACAAGGGGTAATGGGCACAAACTTGAGCATAGGAAGTTCCACCTAAACATGAGGAGGCACTTCTTTACTTTGAGGGTGGCAGAGCCCTGGCACAGGCTGCCCAGAGAGGTGGTGGAGTCTCCATCTCTGGAGACATTCAAAACCCGCCTGGACGCGTTCCTGTGCAACCTGCTCTAAGGTGACCCTGCTCTGGCAGGGGGGTTGGACTAGATGATCTCCAGAGGTCCCTTCCGACCCTATGGTTCTATGATTCTGTGATCAACCTGTACACACCATGTGTGAGTACTTACCTTTCTGCCAGGAGAAGGAGAAGAGTCTGGGCACTCACTGCAACCTACCACCTGTACTGAAGTCTCCCTCCTTACTAGTTCTGCCTGGGTGGATGCCTCACACACCTGAGGGACTTTCTCTGTAGGAGCACTGGTTTTAGCTCTGAGGTGAGTGCCAACCATTTTGTCAGAGACCTCGAGCACTCCCCTGGACTGTGGGCCAACAAGCAGGGTACAACACCCTTCCCACACGCACTGCCACGCAAACTACCACAGCACTCCCTAGGGCCGTTTAAATCTCCCGCGGTTGCTTCCGGCAACGCCCCCTTCGCAGAGTCGGCCTCGCTCACGAGAGCTGCCGGCTCCTGGAGGGGCTCTCAGCTCTTCCTCGGGCTTCCCTGGCTCCGGGAACCCCCTGTCCACCTCGATCTAGTACCCAGTCGCGGGACTTACCGTGTCTGCCGCTGCGTAGCTCGCCTACTGAGTGCTACTTTCAGTTTCACCGTGTTTACATCTCCCCAGTGATGTTGCCTCTTAAAATACTGGGCTGACATAGTGAATTAAGGATGGATCATAGGAAACCTCCCCCCACACCCATTGCCACTCACACATACTATTTTCTTTTTCATTCTCATGGCACCCACAAATGTACTAGGAACTGATAGAAGTTACGATGTGATAAACAACCAAAAGCGTATACAAATTCTTTTCTTTAAGGAACATAAATATAAACATAAATCTGTCCTTAAAATTTAAGTAAGGTTAGGTAAAACTTGGCTTCCTGTGCCTTTTTAATCACATGCAGATGTTCCAGTAATACAAAACCTTTTACTTTAACAATTGTTCCAAAGGATGTAGTTAATTTTTTATTTTTTTTTAATTTTTAGTGGCAAGGAAGAGACAAATATCAAATTTTGTTTTCTATAAACCAATCTTCTGAGAGAGAGAGGGAGGTAAAATCAAAACGGCAGTTCTTCTGTATTAAGTAACAGTAGAATTTAAATCTGGCAGTGGCAAGTCATAATGTTATTTTTTTTTCTGTGATGATGATGTACTCATATTGGTGACAATTCATGCTGTACTTCAGATATATTGAATTTATTGCTATAGATCAATTGCTCTTGCTAAAACAGATTTACAGAAGCCAAAAATTTGTCTTTACAGGTCACAGTTGATGTTTTTGTACTCAGTATTTAGCCACTCTGTAGCCTGCAGCAAAAGCCACTCCCCTGCCCGTACCAGCACCAGCCACTCCACAGCCTGCACCGGCACAAGCTACTCCCCTGCCTGTACTGGTACAAGCCACTCCACAGCCCACACTGGTAAAGGACACTCCACAGCCTCTACACGAGCTATTCCAGCCTCGACAACGAGCACCTTCAGTACTCCAGCTACTTCAACAAAGAGTACTGCTGGTACTCAAACTCAAACAGAACAGGTTGTAAGGGATGGACTGTAAATTCCCTGAGGAGGGGCAGAAGGCCCTCCAAGCCTTCAATGGAATGCCTCAAACACTCACAAGGAAATAGATAATGCAGGCCTGGCCTTCAAAGAACTGATAAGGCTAACACTTCTGGTGCCTGAAAGTGTGGGAGAACTGTCTTGTGAAGACAGGATAGTTCTGCTACTCGTGTGGTGAGCTTGCTAGTTCTCAGTTCTCGAGGCCATTGTGTCCGATGAGTGACCTTTGCTTCATTATCTGCGAAATGCATATGAAAACACACACCCCTGCATATGCTAATGAAGATTATAGAGATCATGCTAAACATGTATGACTATGGCACTCGTCTCTCCACCCAAATCATGCTACAAGTCACCTGGGAGAAGGGAGAAACCTGGGACGAGGCTGTCCTCGGCAAGGGGGGTGGACCGTGCTAATTCAGCAAACATAAAAGGAGAAAATAAGTGCCCCTAGGGGAAAACAAAGAAGAAACAAAAGAAGATTGTGCCTGGGAAGATTTTTCCAAGAAAGAAGAAGATTATGCCTGGGAAGATTCCCTGAAAAAGACGCTGGAACCAGGACCGGTGATCTCTTTGTCTCTGTCTTTTTTCTCTGTCTTTTCCTTTCTCTATCCCTCAGTTTCTCTTTCCTCTTAGAATTGTTAAGTAACAGTTAGAGTTGTTAAGTAACGACCTTAAGTACGACCTTAAGTACCGCTTGCCATAAGTTGTCCTATACCTGTTGTTAAGTAACACAATGCACACCTCACCACTTGCCATAATTTGTTATATACCTAACCAATTATTGTGGACTTGTTAAGATCTATACTAACCATTTTGGTAAGCTAATAAATGTTTCTATATGGACCTTGAGATTTATCTCACCTTAGTCCGCACCATTGAGAATTTACGAATCTGAAGTCACTTACCCCCCCTCTTTACTGAGAGTGGGACGTGACACAGGTACAAGTTGCCCCAGTGACCAGGAAGCAAAAAAGGAAGTCAACTCGTTCCCCTGCCCCTTACGACAAAGACCAGCTCAAGCCAGATAGCATGGGAGAGAATTCTTCTGACAAAGATCAAGGAAAGGGTCCTTATAAAGCGGATCCAGGAGAGAGTCCTTCTCGGGTAGCATCAATGCAGGAAGAGGACTCAGATGCAGAGATAATCGTTAAATCCTTCTCTATGAAAGAACTGCGAAATATGAGGAAGGATTTTAGTCGTCGTTGTCGTGGTTTAGCCTCAGATGGCAACAAAGAACCACACGGCCGCTCTCTCAAACCCCTCCCCACATCCGTGGGGGGAGAATCAGAAGAAAAAGGCAAAGCCCGTGGGTTGAGACAAAGGCAGTTTAACAGAACAGCAAAGGTGTCGCGTTAAAAGGACTGTAGTTTCGATATTTGTCTGTCAGAGTCCCAGGACTTTCACTGATTTACTGTCAGAGTCCCACCAAAGGACTTTCACTGAATCAGATTCACAAATAATCGAAATTAGTTACTTTATTGAGAGCGACAGTCGCAGATTCGAGATTGCTATTGATAAATTCACTGACTACAATAGCGCTAATTACTTAAGGTTAATATTGCTAGCAAAAATAACGATAGTACAACAACCCGGGGTAACATTCCCCAGAGGGTGACAGGCGCAGCGCTTACCCAGAAAGGCATCCCTGCCTGGGGTGGAGGAAGAGAACACTCTGGACGGCTGGTCCATCGGGTATCAAGTTTCTTCTCTCCCAATTTAACAGTCATTTTCTCCATCCTTTTATCCCCAAAGTTATGAGGTTTCCCTCCCCTAGGTGACGTGTAGTATGATTTGGGTGGAGAGACGAGTGCTATAGTCATATATGTTTAGCATGAGCTCTATAATCTTCATTAGCATGTACAGGGGTGTCAACTTTAATATGCATTTCACAGGTAATGAGGCAAAGGTCAATTACCGGGCATGGGAGCCTCTCAAGGAAACAAAGAGCTGCACAAGGTCTCTGTTATCTTGATTTTACTGTCTCTGCTGACGAAAAGCAGGGCTGTCCTGGCTCCCCAAGACACCCCCTTATTTATATTTCCTGTGATAGCCGGACTTCTGTGATAGCTTCACTCCCCTGGGTTGCACAAGAGATAGCAAAGCCAGTCTTAATTGCTCTTTGAGCACAGAGACTTCACCTCATTATCCAAATTCCACAAAAGGGAACAAGAAAACAACAGTAACACAGATAGAAGAATGTACAAACACAATTACGGTACCACCGCTCACTGACCCAACCCGGGATGCCCCAGCCAGCTCCCAAGCAGCGACTTCCTGCCCCTTTGGCAGCTCCAGGCTACAGACTAAGCATGGCTCACATGGTATGGAATACCTGTGTCCCTGCCAGAGCCTGGGGAGAATTAACCCTATCCCTGCCAGAACCAGGACATTATCCACCCCTTATTCCATACCATCTACGTCATGCACAGATCTTACAGGTTCCAATTAATTGCTAGCACTTTCCCCTGTCTTATATATATATAAATATATATATAAAAACATATATATTCATACAAATATAATGCCCTTAGTCTATGGGCCATCCCTCTAAAATGTCCGTTGAGTTCATCTACTCCACGACTCTGGGCTCCATCTGTTAGAACAGTCTCTCAGGGCAGGTGAGATGGTGTGTGGTGCTGGCCTGTTGCATGCTGTATTTTCGGAGCTTGTGGCTGGTGTACCCGGCGTGGCTCATGCACACAGTCCGTGGGCTGAAGATGTAGATCTTGAAGAAGTTGCTGGGCGCCAGCTGCTGAGGTCAGTTCTGATCCCATCACCACTGCGCTTTACTTGGTTTTCCATCAAAGTCCATCTGTCCTTAATTTGGGTGATTCTTACTGTAGTACAACCGATAGCAATTACAGTCATGAGGACATACAGTGGCAGGGTTATTTAGCAATTGTCATCATACAATTTGATTCATTGGCTATTCTTACCCAAAATCAGATCCCCATGGACTTCCCCATCCTTCCACATCACCCACCAAGCGCACCCAGGTCCTTGGGCAAAAGCAATCCCACGGATGGGTTTGCCTTTGCCTGAGGCAGGACTGACCCAGACTGTCTTCCCTAACATATTCTTCATGTGCACTATGGGGACTTTATCCCCTTCTACGGTACGTGCAAGTTTTGATTGGGCAGGGCCAGCCCGATTGGTAGATCCCCTGGTGTTAACTAGCCAGGTAGCCTTTGCTAAATGTGTATCCCAGTGTTTTAAAGTCCCACCACCCATTGCTCTCAGTGTAGTTTTTAACAGTCCGTTGCATCGTTCTGTCTTCCCAGAGGCTGGTGCGTGACAGGGGATGTGATGTACCCACTCAATGCCATGTTCTTTGGCCCAGGTGTCTATGAGGCTGTTTTGGAAATGAGTCCCGTTGTCCGACTCAATTCTCTTTGGGGTACCATGTCGCCACAGGACTTGCTTTTCAAGGCCCAGGATAGTGTTCCGGGCAGTGGCATGGGGCACAGGGTATGTTTCCAGCCATCCGGTGGTTGCTTCCACCATTGTGAGCACATGGCGCTTGCCTTGACGGGTCTGTGGCCGTGTGATATAATCAATCTGCCAGGCCTCCCCAGATTTATATTTCAGCCATCACCCTCCATACCAAAGAGGCTTCAACCGCTTGGCTTGCTTGATTGCAGCGCATGTCTCGCATTCATGGATGACCTGTGCAATAGTGTCCATGGTCAAGTCCACCCCTCGGTCACGAGCCCATCTATATGTCGCATCTCTCCCTTGATGGCCTGAGGAGTCATGGGCCCACTGAGCTATGAATAGTTCACCCCTATGTTGCCAGTCCAGATCCACCTGAGCCACTTCAATCCTAGCAGCCCAATCCACCTGCTGGTTGTTCTGATGTTCCTCAGTGGCCCGACCTTTGGGTACATGGGCATCTATGTGACGTACCACCGCTCACCTACCCGACCCGGGATGCCCCAGCCAGCTCCCAAGCAGCGACTTCCTGCCCCCTCCCCTGGAAGCTCCAGGCTACAGACTGGGCATGGCTCACATGGTATGGAATACCTGTGTCCCTGCCAGAGCCTGGGGAAAATTAACCCTATCCCGGCTGGAACCAGGACAATTGGGAAGGTGAGACACTTCTCTCCTGGTTGCTCCGATGCTGTGACAATGGAGCCGATACCATAGACTTAGAAGGTAGAGAAGCTAGGCAGTTGGGAAACATGGCCAAAGATGGAGGTATTGATAGAACGATTGGGAGAAAGAAAACCACCCTCAGTCTCTGGAAGTGACTGATATCAGCCGTAAAGGGCAGGTATCCCTTTATGGATGATACCGAATGCCGTCCAAGGAAATGGACCCGCATGGAGAAATGTATTAAGTACCTGAGGGAACTGGCTGTGCAAGAGGTGATTTATAGCAACTGGCAGGTGATTATAGACCCTGATGAAATGCCATGAAAACAATCTTTGCTGAGGAAGTTTGTGCAGAGTGCACCATCAATGTATTCCCACACATTGTCAACAATGGCCTGGAGAGGATCTGATGCCAACACATGAACTGTAAATGAAGCGGCTAACAAAGTACGACAGCATGAAGACAGTCTCTCTTGTCCCCTCACTGTGGCAGACGTGGAAAAACTGGCTGAGAAATCTGAGAAAATGACTGAGAAAATGGATAAGAAAAATGATAAACTGTTTGATAAACTGCTTTCTAACTGTCTGTGATGGAGGAAGAATTACATTCTTCCTCTGAATGGACCCACATCGCAGCGTTTACGAAAAGATGCCCTCCTATGAGACCGACTCAAAAGAAACAGAACCCACTCTGAGATATCCTGTGGTTTTGCCTCTGAACTATGGGGAGGACATGAGTAAGTGGGATGCATAACAACCTCGGCCCTACAGGCTAGAGTACTTGAATTATAAGGTAAAACAGATGGAAGAAAGAATTCTTCCAGCAGGAGGGTGGCTGCTCTGATCTATGATGAGTGGTTCTCCGGTCCGGGTAGGAACTCAACTGCTAATTTTAGACATTGTTCTCAGCATTAAGGGGCCCTGCCTCCAGCCAGGAGGAGGAGGAGAGGGATAATTGAGTTTATTGGACTGGGTGGATTCGATGGCCTGGCACGTTAGAGCCACAAAAATATAAAGCCCTGGTGGACACTGGTGCACAGTGCACCCTATTGCCATCGAATCATAAAGGGACAGAATCCATCACTATTTCTGGAGTGACAGGAGGGTCTCAAGAACTGACTGTTTTGGAGGCCGAAGTGACCCTTACTGGGAATAAATGGGAGAAGCACGCCATTGTGACTGGCCCAGATGCTCCATGCACCCTTGGCATAGACTACCTCAAGAAAGGGTATTTCAAAGACCCAAAAGGGTATGGGTGGGCTTTTGGTAAAGCAGCTGTAGAGACTGAGGACATTACACAGCTGTCTACCTTACCTGGCCTTTCAGATGACCCTTCTGTGGTGGCACTGCTGATGGTTAAAGAACAGCAGGTGCCAATAGCTACTGCCAGGGTGCATGGACGACAGTATCGCACTAACTGAGACTCCCTGATTCTTATCCAGAACCTGATTAGTTGTCTAGAGAGCCAAGGAGTGATCAGCAAGACTCACTCATCCTTTAACAGCCCTATATGGCCAGTGCGAAAGTCTGACGGAGACTGGAGATGAACAGCAGACTATCAGGGCCTGAATGAAGTCATGCCACCATTGAGTGCTGCTGTGCCAGACATGCTAGAACTGCAGTATGAACTGGAGTCCAAGGCAGCCCAGTGGTATGCTACCATTGACATGGCTAATGCCTTTTTCTCTATTCCTTTAGCAGCAGAGTGCAGGCCACAGTTTGCTTTCACCTGGAGGGGCGTCCAGTACACCTGGAATTGACTGCCCCAGGGGTGGAAGCACAGCCCCACCATTTGCCATGGGCTGATCCAGACTGCCCTGGAGAAGGGTGGAGCTCCAGAACACCTGCAATACATTGATGACATCATTGTGTGGGGCAACACAGCAGAAGTTGTTTTCAAGAAAGGTAAGAGAATAGTCAAGATTCTTCTGAAAGCCAATTTTGCTGTAAAAAGACGTAAGGTCAAGGGACCTGCATGAGAGATCCAGTTCTTGGGAATTAAGTGGCAAGATGGGCGTCGCCACATCCCAATGGATGTGATTAACAAAATAACATCTATGTCCCCAACAACTAACAAAAAGGAAACACAAGCCTTCTTAGGCATTGTGGGTTTTTGGAGAATGCACGTTCCAGGTTATAGTCAGATTGTGAGACCTCTTTATGAAGTGACTCAAAAGAAAACTGATTTTACGTGGGGTCCTGAGCAACAACAGGACTTTGAGCAAATTAAACAAGAGACTGTGCATGCGGTAGCCCTTGGACCAGTCCGAACAGGATGGGACATAAAAAATGTGCTCTATACTGCATCTGGGGACACTGGGCCTCCCTGGAGCCTCTGGCTGATAGCACCAGGGGACACTTGAGGTCGATCCCTAGGATTTTGGAGATGAGGACACAAAGGCTCTGAGGCCAACTATACCCCAACTGAGAAAGAAATCTTGGCAGCATATGAAGGAGTCAGAGCTGCCTCAGGGGTAATTGGTACTGAAGCACAGCTCCTCCTGGCGCCCCAATTACCAGTACTGGGCTGGCTGTTCAAGGGTAGAATTCCTTCTACTCATCATGCCACCGATGCTACCTGGAGTAAGTGGGTTGTCTTAATCACACAGCGAGCTCGAATACGAAACACAAATCATCCAGGAATCATAGAAGTGATCACAAACTGGCCTGAAGGAAAAGACTCCAGAATGCCACCAGAGGAGGTGGTGACACATGCTGAGGAAGCCCCACCTGGGGCGTCCCAGGTCTGGTCAGTGAGCGGCAGGGAGTGGCGCTTCCGTAATCGTGTTTGTATATTCCTCTGTCCGTGTTGTTGTTGTTGTTTTTCTTGTTCCCTTTGCTGTTCTGTTAAACTGCCTTTGTCTCAACCCAGGAGTCTTGCCTTTTTCTTCTGATTCTTCCCGTATTGGGAAAGCCCGAGCGGGCAGCACGTGGTTCTTTGTTGCCGTCTGAGGCTAAACCACGACAGTCCTTTTTGGCGCCCAACGTGGGGCTCGAAGGGTTGAGATAATGACAGAATCCAACTGGAGCTTGGAAAAACAAATTTCTTGTATGCGTTTATTTTATTAGGTAAATAGTCGCTGGTCATCATGTTGCTTGGTTTGTTCTCATGGCTGGGTTATGTAAATTCCTATATGGCTTATGTACTCCCTGCAATGATATTTGTTACTTCTGGGAGAGGGATGAGGATTATCATTCTGCTGTCCTGTGCGATATCAGCTTATGAGATGAGAACATCACTTGTTAGACAGTTACTTTGGGGCGTTGATGTGGTATTGCTGTCCTGCCCATACATTGGGCACCGTCTCTCAGAATTTATTAATAATCACACCCAGTCTGTGGGGGAAACAGGGGGGGACACTTTCCCCAGCTCTTTTGCCTCCCTTTTCTCCTTTGGGTCAGGTATGACAGCTTTTGAGAATTTTGAATATCCTTGGGATGCTCAAACCAGCCTGGTCCTGGTGTTATGTCTCCTGAATACGTTCCAGGTCTTGTTTAGGGTTAAGCGGCGATTTAAGACTGCCACCCAGAGATCTGCCCTGAGGCTGGATAGTCAGGGGTGGCAGGGCATGTGGGAGAACACGGGCAGGTACCTAGAGAACTTCTCGCCTCCAGTGGTCTGGGACTTCACCCCTGAACAACTACAGGACCCTGATAGAGTGGTAGAATATCTGAAGGGGAAATGCTGTGGCTGCTCCAGAGAGGCACAACTCACGGCACTGTGCTGGGCCCTGGCCGGTATCTACCAGGCACTGCTCAGTGTTACGCAGCACCCTCAGGGGGAAGAGATGGAAACCAGACCGACAGACACTGTGGCTACTGCAACCCCTGCGACAGACACTGCAGCTACTCCAACCCCGGTGGCAGCCACTGCCGCTGAACCAGGGAACCAACCCGTGCCAGTATCAGTTGCCCCCATACAGAAGAAGAAGTACACAAAGAAATCAGTTCGCTTAGTAAGAGATGATGATGAACCAGGGCCATCACGAGAGCAGGAGGAAGAGGCAGAACCAGAGATAATCACCCAATCCCTATCTTTGAGTGAGCTGCGGGATATGCGAAAAGATTTCAGCCGACTTTCAGGCGAGCACATTGTCACCTGGCTGCTTCGGTGCTGGGATAATGGGGCCAGCAGCTTGGAATTAGAGGGTAGGGGAGCCAGGCAGCTGGGATCCCTGTCTAGGGAAGGCGGCATTGACAAGGCAATTGGAAAGAAGACCCAAGCCCTCAGCCTCTGGAGGCGACCCCTGTCAGGCGTGAGGGAGAGGTACCCCTTCAGTGAGGATGTTGTATGTCACCCAAGCAAGTGGGCTACCATGGAAAGAGGTATCCAGTACCTGAGAGAATTAGCTGTGCGGGAGATGATTTATTATGACCTGGACAATGCACAGTTACCCACAGACCCTGATGAG
Source organism: Rissa tridactyla (assembly GCF_028500815.1). Classification (NCBI taxonomy): domain Eukaryota; kingdom Metazoa; phylum Chordata; class Aves; order Charadriiformes; family Laridae; genus Rissa; species Rissa tridactyla. The sequence continues at coordinate 8,316,847 of NC_071496.1, forward strand.
GTCCAATGCACAAGGCCCGTGTGGCGGAAGTTTGTACGGAGCGCACCATCGTCATATGCCAACTCCCTGGCAGTAATGGAATGGAAAGGTGAAGAGGGACCAACGGTGGATGAGGTGGCTGGCCGGCTCCGGCGATATGAAGAAAGTCTCCCTCCCCCCCTTGTCTCAGCTGTGGAGAAACTGTCCCAGAAGATCCAGCAACTTGAAGAGAATATGTCCTACTCCCCACCTGTACGGGCCAGCATCTCAGCTATTAGGAGGAGGCATTTCCCCACTCAAGAGAGGGAGTACAGAGGGTACACACCACGAGGCACCCTGTGGTTCTACCTGCGTGACCACGGGGAGGACATGAGGAAGGGGGATGGACAACCTACTTCGATCCTGCGGACACGGGTACAGGAGTTGCAAGGAAGGACAACCACAAAAGGGGATCCCTCCAGGAAAAGTGCCGCCCCAGTCTCCAGCGGGCAGTTCCCCAGACAGAGCAGAAGGCCCGATCTTGCTTCTGATCCTCCTGAAGGAACTTCCAAGTCATTTCTGCAAGAAGTGCGTAACGGATACTCTGACCAGGATTAGAGGGGCCCTGCCTCTGGCCAGGTGGAGGAAAGGGACAACCGGGTTTATTGGACGGTGTGGATTCGATGGCCTGGCACATCAGACCCACAGGAGTATGAGGCTCTAGTGGACACAGGTGCGCAGTGTACTTTAATACCATCAAGCTATAGAGGGGCAGAACCCATCTGTATTGCTGGGGTGACAGGGGGATCCCAAGAGTTGACTGTACTGGAGGCGGAAGTGAGCCTAACTGGGAATGAGTGGCAAAAGCACCCCATTGTGACTGGCCCAGAGGCTCCATGCATCCTTGGCATAGATTACCTCAGGAGAGGGTATTTTAAGGACCCAAAAGGGTACTGCTGGGCCTTTGGCATAGCTGCCTTGGAGACGGAAGTTAAATAGTTGTCTACCTTGCCTGGTCTCTCGGAGGACCCTCCTGTTGTGGGGTTGTTGTGGGTCGAAGAACAGCAGGTGCCGATTGCTACCACAACGGTGCATCGGCAGCAATAGTGCACTAACCGAGACTCTCTGATTCCCATCCATAAGCTGATTCGTCAACTAGAGGTTCGAGGAGTGATCAGCAAGACTCGCTCACCCTTTAACAGTTCCATATGGCCGGTGCAAAAATCTAATGCAGAGTGGAGGCTAACTGTAGACTATCGTGGCCTGAATGAAGGCACGCCACCGGTGAGCGCTGCTGTGCCAGACATGCTAGAACTGCAGTACGAACTGGAGTCCAAGGCAGCCTAGTGGTATGCCACAGCTGATATAGCCAATGCATTCTTCTCAGTCCCTTTGGCAGCAGAGTGCAGGCCACAGTTTGCTTTCACTTGGAGGGGCGTCCAATACACCTGGAATCGACTGCCCCAGGGGTGGAAACACAGCCCCACCATTTGCCATGGACTGGTCCAGACTGCACTGGAACAGGATGGAGCTCCAGAACATCTGCAATACATTGATGACATCATCGTATGGAGAAACAGCAGAAGAAGTTTTTGAGAAAGGGAGTAAAATAGTCCAAATCCTTCTGAAAGCTGGTTTTGCCATAAAATGAAGTAAGGTCAAGGGACCTGCGCAGGAGATCCAGTTTTTAGGAATAAAATGGCAAGATGGATGCCGTCAGATCCCAATGGATGTGATCAACAAAATAGCAGCTATGTCTCCACCAACTAGTAAAAAGGAAACACAAGCTTTCTTAGGCATTGTGGGTTTTTGGAGGGTGCATATCCCAGATTACAGTCTAATTGTGAGCCCTCTCTATCAATTAACCCGGAAGAAGAATGATTTTAAATGGGGTCCTGAGCAACGACAAGCTTTTGAACAAATCAAACAGGAAATAGCCCATGCAGTGGCCCTGGGGCCAGTCCGGGCAGGACAAGATGTTAAAAATGTGCTCTACACCACAGCCGGGGAGAACGGCCCTGCCCGGAGCCTCTGGCAGAAAGCACCAGGGGAGACCCGAGGTCGACCCCTAGGGTTTTGGAGTCGGGGATACAGGGGATCCGAAGCCCGCTACACTCCAACAGAAAAAGAGATATTGGCAGCATATGAAGGGGTTCGAGCTGCTTCGGAAGTAGTTGGCACAGAAGCACAGCTCCTCTTGGCACCTCGACTGCCGGTGCTAGGCTGGATGTTCAAAGAAAGGGTCCCCACCACACATCATGCAACTGATGCTACATGGAGTAAGTGGACTGCGCTGATCACACAGCGAACTCGAATGGGAAACCCCAGTCGCCCAGGAATTCTGGAAGTGATCATGGACTGGCCAGAAGGCAAGGATTTCGGAATGCCACCAGAGGAGGAGGTGATGCGTGCGGAAGAAGCCCCACCATATAATAAACTGCCAGAAAATGAGAAGAAATATGCCCTGTTCACTGATGGGTCCTGCCGTATTGTGGGAAAGCATCGAAAGTGGAAGGCTGCTGTGTGGAGTCCTACACGACGAGTTGCAGAAGCCAGTGAAGGACAAGGTGAATCGAGCCAGTTTGCAGAGGTGACAGCCATCCAGCTGGCTTTGGACATTGCCGAGCGAGAAAAAGGGCCAGTACTTGATCTCTACACTCACTCATGGAGGGTGGCAAATGCTCTGTGGGGGTGGTTACAGCAGTGGAAGCAGGGCAACTGGCAGCGCAGAGGCAAACCCATCTGGGCTGCTGAACTATGGAAAGATATTGCTGCCCGGATAGAGAATCTGGTTGTGGAAGTACAACGCCACGTAGATGCCCATGTACCGAAGAATCGGGCCACGGAGGAACATCAGAACAACCAGCAGGTGGATCGGGCCGCTAGGATTGAAGTGGCTCAGGTGGATCTGGACTGGCAACATAGGGGTGAACTATTCATAGCTCGGTGGGCCCATGACTCCTCAGGCCATCAAGGGAGAGATGCGACATATAGATGGGCTCGTGACCGAGGGGTGGACTTGACCATGGACACTATTGCACAGGTCATCCATGAATGTGAGACATGCGCTGCAATCAAGCAAGCCAAGCGGTTAAAGCCTCTTTGGTATGGAGGGCGATGGCTGAAATATAAATCTGGGGAGGCCTGGCAGATTGATTATATCACACGGCCACAGACCCGTCAAGGCAAGCGCTATGTGCTCACAATGGTGGAAGCAACCACCGGATGGCTGGAAACATACCCTGTGCCCCATGCCACTGCCCGGAACACTATCCTGGGCCTTGAAAAGCAAGTCCTGTGGCGACATGGTACCCCAAAGAGAATTGAGTCGGACAACGGGACTCATTTCCAAAACAGCCTCATAGACACCTGGGCCAAAGAACATGGCATTGAGTGGGTACATCACATCCCCTGTCACGCACCAGCCTCTGGGAAGACAGAACGATGCAACGGACTGTTAAAAACTACACTGAGAGCAATGGGTGGTGGGACTTTAAAACATCGGGATGCACATCTAGCAAAGGCTACCTGGCTAGTTAACACCAGGGGATCTACCAATCGGGCTGGCCCTGCCCAATCAAAACTTGCACGTACCGTAGAAGGGGATAAAGTCCCCGTAGTGCACATGAAGAATATGTTAGGGACGACTGTGGTGTATGAAGGCACGGACTCTGGCTGTGATGAGCACGAAATCATTTATCGCTTCTCAGGCCTCGGCTTTTATACCCAAGCTCTAAAACTTTCCATGCACCTGCTAGGCAAGTAAACACATATTTCAGATCACTAACCCAGTCGCCTTATTCAGTTCCTACCAAGATAAGCATGCAAAGCTGTTTTCTTGTTCCATGTTTATATTGAGCCAGTTCCTCTTCGTTCCATCTGTATCGACATCTGCGTTCCTGTTTCTGTGTGCTCTGCTCACTGTGTCCTTGGCCGTACGCAGGCCTCTGCTCGTAGATCTGCCACATCTCCCCCTTTTTTGTTTGACACCAGACCATTTAACATGGTCGCCATGACTTGTGCTTCTATTCGTTGTGACGCTCTTAGCAGGTTATATACTAAACACAATTAAAAACAGAATCAAAAAGAACCCTGCTAAGGCAATAAATACCCAGATTCCTAAATTTAGCCCAGAAAGCCAATTTCTTTGGATTTACCCACGAGAAATCCTTTTGTAATGTTTCAAATGCATTGCGGTTCATTAAGTCTTGAATCTTTAGTATTTGAGCTTTTAGCTGATCATGTAAAGGACGAATATTTTGTTGCAATGACATGTCAAAAGCACCTTGGAGATGGTGTTTAACCATTTCTCAGCCATGTAGCGACATATTCCAGGGGAGAGATGTAACACAAAGTCTTTGAGAGTTGTACTCCCAATCACAACACAGAGAGAGACATGTTTTTAACGCATTTTGCCGATCCCCTATCCATATTACTGCTGCTTCTAAGGCTTGTAATCTGGTTAATATTTCTTCATCTATGTGTTCTTGCGTATCAGTGTCATACCTATGGGAGAGGGAGGCAGTCACAGCGCTTCAGGGCGTCCCCTGTATCTTCAAAGTGCGCTCATGTCTCTCTCCCTCTCTCCAGCCCGAGACAGCCCCCTTATACCATGCTTCGGATTGAGTGGAAAAGTACAGGCTAGAGTCGCTGCACGCGTGGCCAGCACATGCAGCGAGCCTCACCAGACTCATGATCCAGCTTTGCTAACAGCGGCTGTCTGATACGTGACTACATTGTTGTAATCCCTTCTTGTTGTTTTCTTCTTCGAAGGTCAGGTTCTCATGGATACGCACAGAGTTTTTGCAGCAACAGTACTGAGTCCTTTTTTCCCAACATGTATACTGGGTTTGGTTCAACTAGTAATTTTCTGTTGTGTCTCACTCAGACCATCCTCTATCATCCCTTACACATGCCTCCCCGTGGTCCATAGTTGGGACACGATGATATTCTGCAACTCGTACAAGGGTACGATGCAAAGCGGCATCTACAACTGATCATATAATGCTTATTAAACATGGCAAACAGCATACTAAACATAACAGACAAATTCCTTCCACACAGGCAATGAGTATAATTTGCTTCAACCAACCCCACCCCCAAGTCCATCCAGCAAAGAGATTTCACCCAGTGGTCTCCACAAGTTGCTGGTTCGGTCGGTGCAGTTCTTGCAACTGGGCATGGATGGATTTGGAGTGGTCACTTAGGTTCATACAGCACAATCCTTTAAAATCTTGACAACCATGTCTGTGAGCTGAAAGCAAAAAGTCAGTAGCAGCTCTGTTTTGCAGCGTCGCATATCGAATACTATCTACATCTAGCAATAACTCAGAAATAGCTGTACTAGTAGCATTACTAAACTTATCCTTGGCAGCAAAAGAGTCCTTGTTAGCAAGAGCGCGTGCGGACTCCCTGTTCTTGCTGGTACTGTGCTTTGATCTTCCTCAACAACAGGCCAGGATTCTCAAGCAGCTGGATAAGGTGTCCCTGAGTCCATCACAGACTTATGTCATCCAAATGTTTTTCTTGCCAGCACCCGAGACTGAATAACAATTGGTGTGATATATGTGTTTTCCAGCACCCAGGTGCGAGTCCCTTGAGTGTATTTACAGTCCTCCTCGCCGATCTTCCGTTGCTTTCCCATATTCCACCCCCTTGCTCAAGAGACCGCTTCTGCTGGGGTTCATTTTAGTCTCACAGGGTATAACACAGAGTAATTTACAAAGGCATGCAATAACATATACACATATAGGAAAAAAACCAAAAACATATCTCTCTGGTACTGCTTTGAATCAGGTGACCTATTTCTTTTTTTCTGATGCTTTCTCGTAGCGCGTATGGCATACTTTTGTGCTAACGTGGCACATTTCCCTTCTAATTGTTCCTGTTTGTTGTTTTGTTTTTCGGGTTTTTTGGGTTTTTTTTTCTTTTTCTTTTTTCTTTTTTTTCTTTATTTTTTCTTTTTTTCTCTCTCTCTCTTTTTTTTTTCCCCATCACTTACGACTGACATAAAAGTCTGCTTTTGCAACAAGAGCTCACCCTTAAGTTTCTCATTTTCCTACAGAGCATCCTATAGATTTTGGCTCAACTCCTTTTCCCGATCAACCATGATCTTATAGACAAACAACAAACAACCAGCCGTACGCCCTGCACGGGCGAGCCGTTCCCGAGAGCGTAAACGTGTCGGCTCGTGAAAACTCCCCCAATATTTCAGGACTTCCATTGGTTCTACGGCCCATCCTGGTCTATCTACCTGGGGCGCGCTCGCCTTACATCTAAACATTGTGTATATACAAACTTCTTCGATTGATGGAGTGTCAGCCCTAGTCGCGTACGAGAACAGTACCACACCGGGCAGAACGCCTGCTCAAGGGGAGTCACCTAACGACACTGCACACAACAAAAAGCAAACAGTAGCACACATGCTGATCGGCAGGTATAAGCTGGCGCCCACACACACTTACACAGCAGCCATACAAAAATAGCACTTCTATCTCAGGGAGATGACTGGGGAGGGGAGGGGGTGAGGCGGGCGGCGGCGGGAGCGAAGCGGCTCCGGCTCCGTCCTTCTCCGACAGCATTCTGACAATACACCACAATACCCTGATTCCGGCTGCGCACGTATAAGCGGTTGATAAGGAGGAACAGACGCAATACCTGGCACAAATGGAGGAGGGTTAAGAACGACTTTCATCGTTGTTGCTGTAAAATCTCCTCCGCAGTTGGAGCAGATGCAGGCATAGCTTTAATTGGGGTTAAAGGTGGATATAAATCAGGTTCAGTCTCTGGAGTTATTGGATTGGGATCAAAGGGATCTTCTGGCTCTTCACCTCCTGAATTCTGCTTTTGGTAATGTTCTTCAGGATTGGGAATTTTAGCAGATTCAGGCTCAAGGTCCGCAACTGGGGGTATTACGTCAACAGACTGAGGTTCCTCTGGGGGAGCTTGTGATGCCCCTCCAGTAACCCCTTGCAGGGCTTGCTCTGCAGGATGCAGTGTTCGTATGGCAGTGTATACAGTTCGCCAAGTAACTAGTATTCCTTCTGGCAAGGACAAGCGCAGCGTCTCCCGTGTTTGCAATTCCTCCCCCACTTTTTGCCAGTGAGCTAAATCGTAGGACCCCCCTTCAGGGAACCATGAGCAATAATCACGTATCCATACAAGCAAAGTCACTAGTTTGACAGGGGCCACTTTAAAGCCCTGTTCTGTTAAAATGCGCTGCAGAAGTTCAAGTTGCAATTTCTGTTCTCGAGTAGCTGTTTGTCCCATTTTTAATATCTACCGCAGCTGCTCACCTTTTTCATCCAGCGAACGGCGATGAAAGTAATTGTTTAAAGAGCTCTCGGTATGAATTCCTCTGTCTAGCCGCGGGTTACACCACCGGATAATTACTTCTTCATATCTCTGTTCCTTTTAATCCTTATTCTTTTAACCCAATTCGGGCGCCATTTGTGGTGTATGAAGGCACGGACTCCGGCTGTGATGAGCACGAAACCATTTATCGCTTCTCAGGCCTCGGCTTTTATACCCAAGCTCTAAAACTTTCCATGCACCTGCTAGGCAAGTAAACACATATTTCAGATCACTAACCCAGTCGCCTTATTCAGTTCCCACCAAGATAAGCACGCAAAGCTGTTTTCTTGTTCCATGTTTATATTGAACCAGTTCCTCTTCGTTCCATCTGTATCGACATCTGCGTTCCTGTTTCTGTGTGCTCTGCTCACTGTGTCCTTGGCCGTACGCAGGCCTCTGCTCATAGATCTGCCACAGAAGACAGTCTGGGTTAGTCCTGCCTCAGGCAAAGGCAAACCCATCTGTGGGATTCCTTTTGCTCAAGGACCTGGGTGCACTTGGTGGGTGATGCGGAAGGATGGGGAAGTCCAATGTGTACCTCATGGGGATCTGATTTTGGGTGAGAATAGCCAATGAATCAAATTGTGTGTTGGCATGCAACAGGCCAGCACCACACAGCATCTCACCTGCCCTGAGAGACTGTTCTAACAGATGGAGCCCAAAGCCATGGATTAAATGAACTCACCAGACACTTTGGAGGGATGGCCCATAAACTAAGGGCATTATATCTGCATGAATATATATGTGTGTGTATATATATATGACAGGGGAAAGTGGTGGCAATTCATTGGAACCTGTAAGATCTGGGCACGGCAAAGATGGTATGGAATAAGGGGTGGATAATGTCCTGGTTCTGGCGGGGATAGGGTTAATTCTCCCCAGGCTCACAGGTACTCCATGCCATGTGAGCCATGCCCACCCTGAGCTGCTGGGGGTGGCGGCAGGAAGTCGCCGCTTGGAGCTGGCTGGGGCGTCCTGGGTCCAGTCGGTCGGTGAGCAGCAGGGAGCGGCGCTTCCATAATCGTGTTTGTATATTCCTCTATCCGTGTTACTGTTGTTGTTTTGTTGTTCCCTTTGCTGTTCTGTTAAACTGCCTTTGTCTCAACCCAAGAGTTTTGCCTTTTTCTTCTGTTTCTTCCTGTATTGGGAAGGCCCGAGCGAGCGGCACGTGGTTCTTTGTTGACGTCTGAGGCTAAACCACAACACAAGGTTTCTGACAGCCAAACATCTGTTGCTCTCTCTTCCTCCTCCAATGGCTGAACAGACTGATTTTAAAATGCTCTTGCAACAGTTTCTTACTAAATGGCATTACCCCAGTAAAGTGCAACTCTGACCCAGTTTCAGTTGGCTGTTCATTTTTGAATGGCACATAGCCAACTTGCTACCAGTTGGGTTATTCATGCTGCAATAGGAAGCAGTCTTCCTGACATGCAAACTTCCTTCTTATGCCTGAGCAGCAGTGCAGGCAGTCAAAGACACTGAGTTAGATAATGAACAATTTGACCCTGTAAAGGTATGGATCTTGACCCAAGGCTGTATTTCACTTTCATTGTGCTACCCAGCAACAAACAACATAGTTACCTGTTGCAAATCCTGGAAAGACAGAAAGCAGTTCTTGCAATACGGAATTGCTATTACAGCTCCTATAGCAGCACTTACCCCATATTCAGGTGCAAATGTGTGATCTGTAAACCACTGGTAAATAAAATGGGTCACTGGAGGTGGCAATCTAAATCAGAATTCAAGAAAAGCCTGCCCAGGGAGGTGGCTGAGTCACCATCCCTAGAGGTATTTAAGAAACATCTAGATGTGGCACTTCAGGGCATGCTCTAGTGGCAGAGATTGTAGGGGTTTGGGTTTTTTTGTGTGTGTATGGTTGGACTCGATGATCTCAAAGGTCCTTTCCAACCATGAAGATTCTATGATTCTATGCCACTGCAGAGTTTGATTACATTCATCTTGCTGTCAAGGATGCTAACCTTGGGCTTCATCATCTGAGGGTTAAACTGGTTATGTGAGATCACTTCCTTCCTCTCCCTTTCTGTCCTCATGGAAAGTCTTCATCCTACAAAATAAAAGGCTACACCAGCCTGCAATGGGTTTCATTAGTCTGATCACTTGAGGTGATGCACAATATTCTTGGAGGACAGCAAGTTAGAAGAATTATCTGTCCCACCTAAAAACCCAAGGCACCGATACAAGCCAGGCATTTGTATAAGACTCCTTAGCTCATATCTGAAGGGAAGGAGTGGTTTGGAGTAGCAGGAGGAAAGAAATGGGATCTAACAAGGATGTTCTGTGACCTCTCATACCCTCACACTCATAGTTTTTACTCATTCTCACTGTTTGTTACACCACTGTATAATGAGTGTAGCTGTAGAACTGTTTTACACTCCAATCCTGAAAGCAAGGTGGCAGGCATTGGAGATCTACCATACTGTTCAGTTCAGTAACTGGAAATCAAAGTCAGTGATGAGATCTAGTAGAAGCGCAGAGGGAAATTAAAAGCATTGGAACTTCGTGTTAGGGGCGGACATGCTGGGAAGCAGCTCCGAGGAGAAGGACCTGGGGGTCCTGGTAGACAGCAAATTATCCATGAGCCAGCAGTGTGCCCTTGTCGCCAAGAAGGCCAATGGCATCCTGGGCTGCATAGGGAAGACTGTGGCCAGTAGGTCGAGGGAGGTCATTCTCCCCCTCTACTCTGCACTGGTGAGGCCACAACTGGAGTACTGTGTCCAGTTTTGGGCTCCCCAGTTCAAGAGGGACAGGGAACTACTGGAGCGAGTCCAGCGTAGGGCAACCAAGATGATTATGGGACTGGAGCATCTCCCTTATGAGGAAAGGCTGAAAGAGCTGGGACTCTTTAGCCTGGAGAAGAGAAGGTTGAGGGGGGACCTGATTAATGTTTACAAGTACCTAAAGGGTGGGTTTAAGGAGGACGGAGCCAGGCTCTTTTCAATGGTTCCCAGTGACAGGACAAGGGGCAATGGGCACAAGCTAGAACATAGGAAGTTCTGTTCAAATACACGGAAAAACTTCTTTACGGTGAGGGTGACAGAGCACTGGAACAGGCTGCCCAGGGAGGGTGTGGAGTCCCCTTCTCTGGAGATTTTCAAGACCCGCCTGGATGCAGCCCTGAGGGATGTGCTTTAGGCAATCCTGCTCTAGCAGGGGAGTTGGACTAGATGATCTCTAGAGGTCCCTTCCAACTCTGAAGATTCCGTGATTCCGTGAAGTATTCTATAAGCGGCTGGCTGAAGTCTCGCAATCGCCAGCCCTTGTTCTGGTTGGGGACTTCAACCTGCCGGGTATCTGCTGGAAATACAACACAGCAGAGAGCAGGCAGGCTACAAGGTTCCTCGAGTGCATGGAAGAGAACTTCCTGACACAACTGGTAGGCAAGCCTACCAGGGGAGGTGCCTCGCTAGACCTACTGGTCACAAACAGAGAAGGACTAGTGGGAGATGTGGTGGTCGGAGGCCGTCTTGGGTTTAGTGATCATGAAATGGTCAAGTTTTCAATTGGTAGTGATGTAAGGAGGGGGGTTAGCAAAACCTCCACCTTGGACTTCCGGAGGGCGGACTTTGGCCTGTTCAGGACACTGGTTGAGAGAGTCCCTTGGGAGACAGTCCTGAAGGGCAAAGGGGTCCAGGAAGGCTGGACGCCCTTCAAGAAGGAAACCTTAAAGGCCCAGGAGCAGGCTGTGCCCAAGTGTCGCAAGTCTAAAGGGCGGGGAAAATGGCCAGCCTGGATGAATAAGGAACTTCTGATGGGACTTAGGAATAAAAGGAGGGTTTACCACCTTTGGAAGAAGGGACAGGCAACTCAGGAGGAGTACAGAGATCTCGTTAGGTTATACAGAGAGAAAATTAGGAAGGCAAAAGCCCAGCTGGAGCTCAACTTGGCCACTAACATTAAGGACAACAAAAAAAGCTTTTATAAATACATCAACAGAAAGAGAGCCAGGGAGAATCTCCATCCCTTACTGGATGCTGGGGGGAAAGTTGCAACCAAGGACGAGGAGAAGGCTGAGATACTGAATGCCTTCTTTGCCTCCGTCTTCAATAGTCAGACCAGCTATCCCCAGGGTGCTCAGCCTCCGGAGCTGGAAGATAAGGATGGAGAGCAGAACAACCCACCCATAATCCAGGAGGAAGTAGTCAATGATCTGCTTCTGCACCTAGACGCACATAAGTCGATGGGGCCGGATGGGATTCACCCAAGAGTACTCAGGGAGCTGGCGGGAGAGCTCACCAAGCCCCTCTCCATCATTTATCAACAATCTTGGTCAAGAGGGGAGGTACCAGATGACTGGAGGGTGCCTAATGTGACGCCCATCTACAAGAAGGGTTGGAAGGATCCGGGGAACTACAGGCCTGTCAGCCTGACCTCGGTACCAGGAAAGATCATGGAGAGGGTCATCCTGAGTGAGCTCTCAGGGCAAGTGCAGGGCAGCCAAGGGATCAGGGCCAGCCAGCATGGGTTTAGGAAAGGGAGGTCCTGCTTAACCAACCTGATCTCCTTCTATGACCATGTGACCCGCCTTCTGGACGCGGGGAAGGCTGTGGACGTTGTCTATCTGGACTTTGGTAAGGCCTTTGACACCGTCCCCCACAGCATTCTCCTGGAGAAGCTGGCGAATCATGGCATAGACAAGTGTCCTCTTCGCTGGGTTAAAAACTGGCTGGATGGCTGTGCCAAGAGAGTTGGGATTAATGGGGTGAAATCCTCTTGGCGGCCGGTCACCAGTGGTGTCCCTCAGGGCTCGGTTTTGGGGCCAGTTTTGTTGAATATCTTTATCGATGATCTGGATGAGGGGACTGAGTGCACCCTCAGTAAGTTTGCAGATGACACCAAACTAGGTGGGAGTGTTGATCTGCTTGAGGGCAGATCTGTTGATCTACAGAGGGACCTGGACAGGCTGGATCGATGGGCCAAGGCCAACTGTGTGAGGTTTAATAAGGCCAAGTGCCAGGTCCTGCATTTCAGTCACAACAACCCCATGCAACGCTACAGGCTTGGGGCAGAGTGGCTGGAAAGCTGCCCAGCAGAAAAGGACCTGGGGGTGCTGGTGGACGGCCAGCTTAACATGAGCCAGCAGTGTGCCCAGGGGGCCAAGAAGGCCAACAGCATTCTGGCTTGTATCAGGAATAGCGTGGCCAGCAGGAGTAGGGAAGTGATGGTGCCTCTGTACTCGGCACTGGTGAGGCCTCACCTTGAGTGCTGTGTTCAGTTCTGGGCCCCTCTGTACAAGAGGGACATTGAGGTGCTGGAGCGTGTCCAGAGGAGAGCTACCAGGCTGGTGAGGGGTCTGGAGACCAGGTCATATGAGGAGAGGCTGAGGGAGCTGGGCATGTTTAGTTTGGAGAAGAGGAGGCTGAGGGGAGACCTCATTGCCCTCCACAACTACCTGAAAGGAGGGTGGAGAGAGGTGGGTGGTGGCCTCTTCTCCCAGGTGAATAATGACAGGACCAGAGGAAATGGTCTGAAGCTGTGGCAGGGGAGGTTTAGATTAGATATTAGGAGGAATTACTTTACTGAACGAGTGGTCAGGCACTGGAACAGCCTGCCCAGGGAGGTGGTTGAGTCACCATCCCTAGAGGTGTTTAAGAAATGTCTAGATGTGGCACTTCAGGGCATGCTCTAGTGGCAGAGATTGTAGGTTGTTTGGTTGGACTCGATGATCTCAAAGGTCCTTTCCAACCATGAAGATTCTGTGATTCTGTGATCTCAAAGGTCCTTTCCAACCATGAAGATTCTATGATTCTATTATCCATGATACCTGCACATTGGCATCTTGTTGTCATAGACTTAAAGGACTGTTTCTTCACCATCTATTTACATCCTGATGATTGTGCGCATTTTGCCTTTTCTGTGCCTTCAATTAATAATGAAGGGCCCATGCAGCGATATCAATGGGTGGTCTTACCTCAAGGAATGATGAATAGCCCCACCATCTGTCAATTAGTTGTCAGTGCAGCCTTGGAGCAAGTCCAAAAGAATTTCCCCCATGCTCTTATTTATCATTATATGGATGATATTCTATTTACTACTAAAGAATGGCACGTTTTAACTTCTTTATTAACATTTGCTGAACAACAGTTGAAACAACATGGTTTGCAGATTGCAGAAGAAAAAATTCAAACCACGTCACCTTGGAAGTATTTAGGCTGGAAGCTGTTTGAAACACATATACAGCCTCAACCTTTACACATTGCTCATTCAGTTGTCACCTTAAACGACCTTCAAAAGTTATTGGGGACAATTAATTGGGTTCATCCTTTGCTAGGAATTGCTACCAAAGAGTTGTCTCCATTGTTTAATATATTGAAAGGAGATCCAGATTTAGCTTCTCCACTTTCGTTAACCTCAACAGCTCAGAAGGCATTACAGCACGTTGCAGATAAGATACAATCTACTACCGCTGCAAGACGCATTGAACACCTTCCTATCAGACTGTTTGTGATATATCAAGAATTTCAACCTTACGCCCTGATAGGACAGTGGGATGATGCACTCGCAAAGAGCCTGACTGCATTAGAGTGGGAATTTTTGCCACATACCTTTTCAAAAACAGTAACTATGATGATTGAAATGTTATCACGATTGATTTTGCAGGGTTGTTTGTGCTGTCAGCAGCTTTCTGGAATGAATCCAAGCTACATACACATCCCTATCAAAAGGTATGACCTTGACCTTTGGTTATCACAAAGCCTTAACCTACAAATAGCCTTAGTAGATTATATCGGGCAAATAAATTATTCTTTGCCCAGGCACAGATTGTTACAGTCACTTCCACAAATTCCTTTACAACCGTGCATCCTGCTAGCGCCAAAGCCTCTTGCTGGCGCCCGTATGGTGTCTGTAGATGGCTCAGGGAAAACAGGAAAAGCAGTTGTAGCCCAGAAGACCTCTGAAGGACAATGGGATTCGGTTGTAAATCCAGTTGAAGGATCTATGCAAATTGTGGAACTCGCCGCTACTGTAAGGGCTTTTGACTTATTTCAACAGGAACCGTTAAATGTAGTGGCAGACTCTCAATTTGTTACTGGTATTGTTCAAAGACTTGAAGGAGCATTTATAAAACAACTAGAGAACCAATTGTTATTTAAGCTATTACTGCAATTAATGTTGCTTTTATGAAAAAGAAAGTTTCGTTATTTTATTGTCCACATACACTCTCATAACTGTTTACTTGGTCCTTTAACTGAGGGAAACACAGTTGCAGATTATCACACTCTGTCTGTAACAACTCCGAACATTATGCAGCAAGCTAAAATGTCACATGATTTTTTTCATCAAAATGCGAAGGCATTGAGGAAGCAATTTTCTTTAACACAACAAGAAGCACATGATATTGTGTGAACTTGTGCCGATTGTCAGCAGCTGGCTCCTCTGCCATCATTTGCGGGGGTTTACCCATGAGGGCTTACACCTGATGAACTTTGGCAATCCGATGTTACGCACATTATGGAATTTGGACGTTTGCGCTATGTACATGTTTCAGTTGATTTGTTTTCTCACTTTGTTGTAGCTACTGCTCATACAGGAGAGAAGGCTTGTGATGTTATTTGACATTGGTTGCAATGCATTGCAGTCATGGGAGTACTGAAAACTATAAAAACTGATAACGGACCAGCTTATGTGTCCGCTAAAGTACAGGCCTTTTTACAGACATGGGGTATTAAACATGTCACCAGTATTCCTCATTCCCCAACTGGGCAAGCAATTGTGGAGCGTATGCATCATACTTTAAAAACCACGCTTGCTAAACAAAAAAGGGTGAATCCCGTAGGTATGACACCTCAAGAGCGATTGTATAAAGCAACTCATGTTTTAAATTTTCTAAACATGTCGTCTTTGTCATCCACAGCAGTAGATAGACATTTTGTAAGAACTGTTGAATGGCCTGAACAACCGAAGGTGTATTATAAGCACCTTGAATCGGGGCGCTGGGAAGGACCACGGAGACCAGCTTCAGGGCAGGTAAGACTGTGCTGGGGAAGGGATCTGCAGCAAAAAGGGCCAACGAAAAGCACTGTTTGGGGCTTTTTGAAGTCGGGAAAAGCCCTCGGCTTGTGCTGGGGGCGGTCAGTTGGTGGGCGGGCTGCTGAATGAGCCTGGGCGGAGACAGCACCTCCCCAAGGTTGATCAAGCCACCAGGTTATATGAAGCCTCAGGGAGGGCAGGGACTAGTTATGGACTAGTCAGTCATAGAGCGAGCAACCAGTGCTTGTGTGTGTGCCCTGGCAGGTGCCTCAGCTGACTGCAGCTTTTATGGCAGGGCGCCAAGCCTCTACCAGTGTACAAGGTAAGTTCAATCCCTCTAAGTGGTCAGAGGACTAGGGCGCCCATCCCAACTGACCCTCGAGTCGCAAGGTGTCACTTCCTTGTAGAGATCCAGCCATGGTTGCTACCCGGTCAAAGGCTGCTGTTAGAAAAGCTGTGGGCACCCAGACAGAGGCCCCACACAAACATGTGGGTGTCCAGGCCTCTGGCTGCAGAGAATGCCAGAGCCTGGCACTTGCAATAGAGGGCAGCAGAGACAACACCTGTGTCAGATGTGAACAGGAAAATGATCTGCTCAGTCAGGTGGCTGAGCTGAAGGATGAAGTGGAGAGGTTGAGGAGTATCAGGGAATGTGAGAGGGAGATTGACTGGTGGACCCACTCCCTGAGAGAGAGGGAACAGGTTGAGGCCCCACACAAATCATAGGACCCCCCCTCCCCTCTTGTCACCAGGCAGTAGGAGGGGATCTCAGAGAAGAGGGGGAATGGAAACAGGTCCCTGCTTGGGGAAGCAGGGGAATCCCCTCCCGGCCCCTCCCACCTTCCCAGTTGCCCTTGCAGAACAGGTATGGAGTCCTGCAGGAGGAACTGGCTGTTGGAGAGGAGGACGATACACCCAGGGCAGAAATGTCAGAAAGACCAAGTTGCCATGGACCCAGCATCACAACTGTCTCCAAAAGGAAAAGCAGACGGGCCATTGTTGTGGGTGACTCTCTACTGAGGGGGGCAGAGGGGCCAATATGCCATCCTGACCCACTTCACAGGGAAGTCTGCAGCCTCCCTGGGGCACAGGTCAGGGATGTGTTGAACAAACTTCCTGCCCTAGTAAAGTCCTCTGACTATTACCCCCTCTTAGTATTTCAGGTGGGTACTGATGAAGTGGGTAGAAGGAGCCCAAAATCAATTAAAAGAGATTTTAGAGCCTTGGGGCGATGGCTTAAGGGATCAGGAATGCAAGTTGTGTTCTCCTCTACCCCTTCAGTGGCAATCATGAATGAGGAAATTAACAGGAAGAGGCATCAGGTCAACTCGTGGCTCCAGGACTGGTGTTATCAGCAGGGCTTTGGGTTTTTTGATCACAGGCTGCTATATGAGTCACCTGGCCTGCTGGTGGCAGGTGGGATGCACCTGTCCCAGAAGGGGAAAAGAATTTTGGGGCAGGAGTTAGCAAGGCTCATTGACAGGGCTTTAAACTAGATATGAGGGGGGAAGGGGAGATAACTGGGCCTGTCAGGACTAAACCCAAGGGAGGCATGCCAGGGCTCGAAGGATGGTGGACTAGCGAGGACTCTCACTCTGCCATTCCATTTGAGAGAAGGGATAGATGTTTAGAAATCATGGAAGCACTTGGGAGGGGTCTGGTGGGAAATGGGGCCCACACTCACAAAAAGGTGCTGGAGTCACTGGCACATCTGAAGTGCATCTATACCAATGCACGCAGTATGCGCAACAAACAGGGGGAGCTTGAAGCCATGATGCACCAGGAAAACTATGACATAGTGGCTATCACAGAAACGTGGTGGGATGCCTCACACAACTGGAGTGCCACAATCGATGGCTACAAGCTCTTCAGGAGGGACAGACAGGAAAGGAGAGGCGGTGGAGTGGCCCTGTATGTTAGAGAATGCTATGAGAGCTCGGAAATCAAGTATAGTGATGATGGGGTGGAGAGTGTTTGGATTAGGTTAAGGGCCGATAAAGCTGATATCGCTGTGGGAGTCTGCTATAGACCTCCCGACCAAAGCAGTGAGGCGGATGAAGCTTTCTATAAGCAGCTGGGGGGAATCTCGCAGTCACTTGCCGTTGTTCTTGTGGGGGACTTCAACCTCCCAGATATCTGCTGGGAATACAACACAGCAGAGAGGGAACAATCCAAGAGGTTCCTGGAATGTGTGGAAGATAACTTCCTCACGCAGCTGGTAAGTGAGCCGACCAGGGAAGGTGCCCTCCTGGACCTGCCTCTTGTGAACAGGGAAGAACTTGTGGGGCAAGTAAAGGTTGGTGGCCGTCTAGGGCACAGTGATCGTGAGATGATTGAGTTTTTGATTCCTGGAGAAACAAGGAGAGGGGTTAGTAAAACTGCCACCTTAGACTTCCGGAGGGCAAACTTTGACCTGTTCAGAAGACTGCTTGACAAAATCCCTTGGGAGGCTGCCCTGAAGGATATAGGAGCCCAGGAAGGCTGGACATACTTCAAGAGAGAAGTCTTAAAGGCACAGGAGGAGGCTGTCCCCGTGTGCCGAAAAACAAGTAGGCGGGGAAGGAGACCGGCCTGGCTAAATAGGGACCTTTGGCTGGACCTCCAGAACAAAAGGAGAGTCTATGACCTCTGGAAGAGGGGGCAGGTCTCTCATGAAGACTATAAGGATATAGCGAAGCTATGCAGGGAGAAAGTCAGGAGGGCCAAAGCGCAGCTAGAGCTCAACCTGGCTACAGCTGTTAAGGATAACAAAAATGTTTCTATAAATTCATTAACAACAAAAGGAGGGTTACGGAAAATCTCCCTCCCTTACTGGATGCAGAGGGAAACATAGTCACAAAGGATGAGGAAAAGGCTGAGGTGCTCAACGCCTACTTTGCCTCAGTCTCTAGCAGTGGAACGAGCTGTTCCCTGGGCACCCAGCCTCGTGAGCTAGGAGACAGGGAGGGGAAGCTGAACGAGGTCATCACAATTAAAGAGGAAGTGATCTGTGACCTGCTACATCGCTTGGATGCACACAAGTCTATGGGACCGGATGGGTTACATCCAAGAGTGCTGAAAGAGTTGGCAGACGTGCTCGCCAAGCCACTTTCCACGATCTACCTGAAGTCATGGCTAACTGGGGAGGTCCCAATGGGCTGGAGGGTAGCAAATGTAGCACCCATCTACAAAAAAAGGCAGAAAGGAGGATCCAGGAAACTATAGGCCTGTCAGTCTGACCTCGGTAGCAGGGAAGGTCATGGAGCAGATCATCTTGAGTGCCATTACAAGCCATATAAGGGACAAGCAGGGGATCAGGCCTAGTCAGCATGGGTTTAGGAAAGGCAGGTCCTGCCTGACGAGCCCGATCTCCTTCTATGACAAGATGACCCGATTATTGGATGAGGGAAAGGCTGTGGACATTGTCTACCTAGACTTTTGAAAAGCATTTGACACTGTCCCCCATAGAATTCTCATGGGAAAACTGGCTGCTCATGGCCTGGATGAGCATACGATCTGCTGGATCAAGCACTGGCTGGATGGGCGGTCCCAAAGAGCTGGAGTTAAATCCAGCTGGTGGCCGGTCACAAGTGGTGTCCCTCAGGGCTCAGTGTTGGGACCATTTCTGTTTAACATCTTTATTGATGACCTTGAGAAGGACATAGAGTGTATCATCAGCAAGTTTGCAGATGACACGAAGCTAAGTGGGAGTGTTGATCTGCATGAGGGTAGGGAGGCTCTACAGAGAGACTTGGATAGATTGGACCGATGGGCCAATGCTAACGGGATGAGCTTCAACAAGGCCAAGTGCCGGGTCCTGCACTTGGGCCACAACAACCTGTCGTGGTTTAGCCTCAGACGGCAACAAAGAACCATGTGCCGCTCGCTCGCGCCTTCCTAATACAGGAAGAATCGTAAGAAAAGGCAAGACTCTTGGGTTGAGACAAAGGCAGTTTAACAGAACAGCAAAGGGAACAGGCAAACAACAACAACAACAACAACACGGATAGGGGAATATACAAACACGATTACGGAACCGCCGCTCGCCGCCGCTCGCCGGCCGGACCCGGGCCGCCCCAGCCCGCTTTTAAGCAGCAACTTCCTGCCCCCTCCCCCGGCAGCTCAGGGTGGGCGTGGCTCACATGGCATGGAATACCAGGAAAAATTAACCCTATCCCCACCGGAACCAGGACACAACCCCAGGCATCGCTACAGGCTTGGGGCAGTGTGGCTGGAGAGCTGCCTGGCAGAAAAGGACCTGGGGGTTCTAATTGACAAGCGGCTGAACATGAGCCAGCAGTGTGCCCAGGTGGCCAAGAGGGCCAATGGCATCCTGGCTTGTATTAGAAATAGTGTGACCAGCAGAAGGAGGGAGGTGATTGTCCCCCTGTACTCAGCACGGGTGAGGCCACACCTTGAGTATTGTGTCCAGTTCTGGGCACCTCAATACGAGAGAGATCTCGAGGTGCTGGAGCGAGCGCAGAGGAGGGCAACGAAGCTGGTGAAGGGCCTGGAGAATAAATCTTATGAGGAGCGATTGAAGGAGCTGGGACTGTTTAGTTTGAGGAAGAGGAGGCTGAGGGGAGACCTCATCACTCTCTACAACTACTTGAAAGGCCATTGTAGAGAGGCTGGTGCTGGTCTCTTCTCACAGGTAATTAGCGATAGAACAAGAGGGAATGGGTTCAAGCTGCAGCAGGGTAGGTTTAGGCTGGACATTAGGAAAAAATTCTTCCCAGAAAGAGTGGTCAGACACTGGAATAGGCTGCCCAGGGAGGTGGTGGAGTCACCATCCCTGGATGTGTTTGAGACTTGTTTAGATGTGGTGTTAGGGGATATGGTGTAAAGGAGACCTTTGTAGAGTGGGGTTGATGGTTGGACTCGATGATCCCAAGGGTCTTTTCCAACCTAAATGATTCTATGATTCTATGACCAGTCCCCCTGATAACATGGGGTCAAGGGTATGCTTGTGTGTCTTTATCCTCAGGTCCATACTGGATTCCTGCAAAATTCGTTAAGCCGGCTCATCAGCCAAGTCCAGTACGGGAAAAGGGAGGCTTGGAATGAGCCGAGCCAATCAGTGAGTAAAGCAGGCATACCTAAGGATGGGTATTTTTATTAATCTTTTAGTTTTTAATGCTTATGTCTTTTCTGTCTCGTAGATTCTTTTGTATATTGGGTTATATTCTGAGGGCTGGCGAATGGGATTTGTGTTTGTAAACAGAAGTCTTCATAAGCTAACCCTAGATAATACTACAACAAATAGAAGTTGTGAGCAAGAAGATTGTGTAATGATTTGTACTTCTCATGATTTTTGCAATAGTATCTGCAACTGTTATTTTAACTTAAGCTTTTGTAGCCGTTTTTGCGCTTACTGAATCTGTCCAGAGTGCTAAGGTTGTAGGAGAAACTTTATCTAATGTAACTGAAGAATTAGTTATGTTTAGTATGCTGTTTGCCGTGTTTAATAAGCATTATACGATCAGTTGTAGATGCTGCTTTGCATCGTACCCTTGTACAAGTTGTAGAATTTGTTGCTGTAAAAACTATGTGTGTATCCATGAGAACCTGACCTTCGAAGAAGAAAACAACAAGAAGGGATTACAACAATGTAGTCACGTATCAGACAGCCGCTGTTAGCAAAGCTGGATCATAAGTCTGGTGAGGCTCGCTGCATGCGCTGGCCACGCGTGCAGCGACTCTAGCCTGTACTTTTCCACTCAATCCGAAGCATGGTATAAGGGGGCTGTCTCGGGCTGGAGAGGGGGAGAGAGACATGAGCGCACTTTGAAGATACAGGGGACGCCCTGAAGCGCTGTGACTGCCTCCCTCTCCCATAGGTATGACACTGATACGCAAGAACACATAGATGAAGAAATATTAACCAGATTACAAGCCTTAGAAGCAGCAGTAATATGGATAGGGGATCGGCAAAATGCGTTAAAAACATGTCTCTCTCTGTGTTGTGATTGGGAGTACAACTCTCAAAGACTTTGTGTTACATCTCTCCCCTGGAATATGTCGCTACATGGCTGAGAAATGGTTAAACACCATCTCCAAGGTGCTTTTGACATGTCATTGCAACAAAATATTCGTCCTTTACATGATCAGCTAAAAGCTCAAATACTAAAGATTCAAGACTTAATGAACCGCAATGCATTTGAAACATTACAAAAGGATTTCTCGTGGGTAAATCCAAAGAAATTGGCTTTCTGGGCTAAATTTAGGAATCTGGGTATTTATTGCCTTAGCAGGGTTCTTTTTGATTCTGTTTTTAATTGTGTTTAGTATATAACCTGCTAAGAGCGTCACAACGAATAGAAGCACAAGTCATGGCGACCATGTTAAATGGTCTGGTGTCAAACAAAAAAGGGGGAGATGTGGCAGATCTACGAGCAGAGGCCTGCGTACGGCCAAGGACACAGTGAGCAGAGCACACAGAAACAGGAACGCAGATATCGATATGGATGGAACGAAGACAATCATAGAATCTTCATGGTTGGAAAGGACCTTTGAGATCATCGAGTCCAACCATACACACACACAGAAAAAAAAACCAAACCAAAAAACCAAACACAAACCACCACAAACAAACAACCTACAATCTCTGCCACTAGAGCATGCCCTCAAGTGGCACATCTAGATGTTTCTTAAACACCTCTAGGGATGGTGACTCAACCACCTCCCTGGGCAGGCTGTTCCAGTGCCTGACCACTCTTCTGTAGGAATGTGTCTGAGAGAAAATGGTCACGTGAGCCAGCCTCCCTACTGTGAGAGATTAGATTAAGGGCAAAACAGGTGGTAGAAGATGGAATTAGTACATGGGAAAAACAGGAACTGAGAAGGCAGAAAACATGTTGTGCTAATGACTAAGCAATTTACTATGTGAATTCTTGTAACCAATCTGATCTGTGAATGAACTGCATGGACAGCGTGTGGACAGTGTAACTAGCTAATCAGAAATAAGCAAGTGGCATGTACGGCTACAACGCAGGGTATAAAAATAATGATCTGTGCTTAATAAATGGCTTCTGTTGATTCACATTGGATTGTCTGGAGTCCAGTTATTTCTTCTCAGATGGTGACCCCGACATGATACTGATCGGCGCTTGGCTTGAGCAACGGAACGCGAGGGGTGGAAGACCCAGAAGGAGATCCACCGGCTGGAGGATGGCTCAGCTGGACTGAGACCGGGCGGATTGGGCGGCAATCCGGAATAGAGGAAACAGACGACGTGGTCACAGACACCCAGAGAGAGGTGAGCAGCCGGGGCAGGAGATGGGGCAACAAGTAACAAAAGAAGAAGGGGCTATGTTAAAACTTCTCCTGCATATCCTCTCTAAGAGAGGGGTGAAATACGATGAGCGTATGCTCCGAAGGCTGTTAACCTGGTGCAGAGAGAACGGATTTGCACCAGAGCCCCAGACAGCTTTTAGACCAGAAATATGGGAGGCTGTTGGGGAAAAACTGTGGGAAGTGATAAGTAACGGAGATAAAGAGGCATCACCGTTAGCGACGACATGGTGGTTGGTGTATTCGACCTTACAAGATATAGAAGCAGAGCGAGCTGCGACGGCCGAGGCGTTTGCAGCATTACAACCCACGGGAGGGGGATCGAACAGACCAGGTCCGAAGGTTTGGGAAGATCCCCTGCCGATCCCCTCTGCTCCACCTGAGGAAGTTCCAGAGAAAGAAGAACCGATGGAGGAGGACGTTCCCTGGCCAGTACCACCACCCTCGGAAGTGAGACCAACGGCACCTCCACCAGAATGGTACAACCCTAGAACTGGGCTTTACGAAGGTCCACCTAAGTCTCCATGGCAGCGTGTTGATGTGCGCCCCAGACAACCTTTTGATCCATCATTGTACCCACCGCTTCCACCGTCACCTCCCTCTCCTGCTGAACAAGAACTGCTGCAAGGCGCATGCGTGGAGGCAAAAATGCTGCAACAGAAATTGGAACAGCTAGAGAGAGAACGGCAGAATCGATGGAAACTAGAGGAGGAGCAAGCGATACGAAATATGGAGAGGTGACTGAGGGGTGAAAGCGGGGGGGCTTGGGGTGGCGGTAACGGGAACGTGGGAGGAGAGTTGGGGGGTGCAACCGTGGGCTCAGGGGAGCCGCCGGATCTGCGAGTGCATTGCGGTGGCGGTAACGGGAACGCGGGAGGAGAGTTGGGGGGTGTGACCGCGGGCTCAGGGGAGCCGCCGGATCCGCGATTGCATTGGAAAGGAATTATTCAAAATGCCTTGTTAGAGGGGGAAAGGGGGAGAGCACACCGCCACAAGTAAGATCTCCCTGATTATGAATTTTAAGACTTCTCAAAATGCAGACATTTCTAGTGTTAGCTGCTGTGCCTATGCCAATGAGTATGTGTCATTCAGCACACACAGGCATTTCTATATGGCTGAACACGTTCATTAAATGTGCCAGCTCAAACACTACGTGTATGATCTGCTAAGTGAGAGCATCTTGTGCAGAGTGACTATAAACTCTATAATTTCTCATTGACTGGGTAGTTTCTAATTGAGCTTTACTCATGGAGCAGCCAGACACCACAGGCCACTTACTCTTTGAAAGGACTAAAAGCAGCAAAAACAATCTGTGTGGGCAAACCTCCCTGGCTGGGAGGAGAGTTCAGGTGTCTCGGAGCTGACCCCTGCAGGCTGGTGGACTGGCACTGGAGAAATGTGACTGCATCAGAGGCAACCTCACTACTGGCTGTAAGGTTTTCCCCAGTTTTCTCTGCCCTGACAACTCTCCTGTGCTGAGCTTTGAAGTCTCTGCCTGCTCCACTTCATTTTTTCCCTATTACTATCCTGTCTGCCAGCTTATTAGTCAATCAGCTTTGTACCTTCTGCCATACAAACTCCTCTTATGTAGAAACTCCTTGCTCCATTATAGCTTCATCTTGGATCCAAAGGAGCTTGCTCACACATCATATAATCCTCTACAGAGCCAGGATGAACTGCAACAAAGGGCTTTTAAGTGGTCCATTTTTTTGCACTTATCACCTGAAAGATTTGTATTGGTCTTACAGCCACCATGATCCTGAATCAAAATGAAAGCAACATCCACACCAGATGGAGTCAGATAATTTATCCCCCTTTTTAAGCAACACATGGGGGAGAGGAGAGAAGTTATTGATTCTGTTCCTTTTGTAGACAGTTACATTGACTGGTAGTATAACATGAGCAAGAAAGATTACTATCAATCAATCAGTGTCATGTATTGAATGCCCAGAACAAAGCAGTTAATTTTGAAGAGAAGTCATCAAGAAGTGAGAGAGGTAAAGCAATTGTGCTAGCAATTCACTCCACTCCCCAGATGATTATGGTCCTTAGGGTCTACATGATAGCATTGGCTTTGAGTTTATGACATTTTTGAAAAGATTACCAAACTGTGCCATCATCAATCCAAGCTTTGATGCACTGTTGCTACACAGACCCATTTATGGTAGCAGGTCTGCAGGCTTGATGGGTGCGGGGGGGATATTAGCCTCACAGGTGGTAGAGTTTGCAGTCATGGTGCTTTTGAGATGCTTCAGAAATAATCTTCCATACTGAACAGAAACGTTTCCACAAAAAGTTTTCTACCATGTATAACCAGTGTGTTGGGATAGGGCCCCAGAAGAAGCCCCCCCATAAGATGAGCACCATGCATAAAACAGCTACCCCAAATAACCATCAGTTATTTCACATTACATCTTTATGTGAAGGTTATATAAGAATGAATCCTACGGTTTTAATAAAAAGAAATGATTAAACATACAAATGAGATCTTTATCATCAGATGATAGTTCTAGGAGAGGCCAGGGAGGAACAAGAGATATTGCAAAGCAATAGATGTGTTCATTAAGCAAACCTAAAGACATGAAGCAGAAATGATGTAATCTCCTATTCCAGTACCCAGACAGCATAAACAGTGGGAAGGAAAATAGGAATGAGAAATGCCATTGTGAGCAAAAGGAGCTGGTCTGGAGGCAACACAGCACAATGTAGTGCTACCCTACCCCCCATCTGCCCCCTGGGTATGCCAGCCCCCCAGATTTCCTAGGACAGGGAGCTGCCTGTAGACGAGGCAATGGGGAAGACCATTCTTGGTAAGTATAATGCTAAGGAAGCGCTGTTTTCATACCTATTTCTGTGATTGCCAGCATACCTTTTTACCCTTCTTGATAGAAAGTAGCAAACAGTCTTTTTTTCTCTCATTCATTCCCAAGCAACTGAACACAGACTGCTCCACTCTCAGAGGGTGGCAAATGTGTCAGCAAGTGCTGGATGGTTCGTGAAGTGCTGTGCACACTTTGCAGGTTTAGGCGATCTAGTGGCTCTACAGGGCAGTCCTCTACTAACCTGCAAGGCCCTGGTTGTGGGCTGGTAACAGCAAACACCAAGACTGTAGGGAGATCTTGAGATTCAGCAATAACTTCAAACTCAGCACAGTTACCTACAGAAATAAAATCTGACTTCACATTGCTAATGGTCTCTGGGCTTGAAAAGCAAAACCAAGAGCTGCACACTACAGTTCAGAATGCAATTGCAAAAAAATCCCAAAAAACCAACCCAACACAACCCTATACTGTTCACAGCACTTATAAAACAGTGTGTTTGATAAACAGTTTCTACATGTACAATCACAAAATGCAGTAGGGACTGCAGGTTGGGCAAAACGGGCCAATTGCTCTCCTTGGGAGCTCCCCAGAGGATCTGGATGTGTACCTGTGAGAGCTGCAGCAAGTCCTCACTTTCCAGATGACTTCTGATGTGACCTTGGGCAAGTAACTTAATTCCTCTGTGCCTCAGATCCCTGGCCATAAAATTATGCTTTCATTCTAAATCCTTTACTGACCTTGTTTACTTACAGTGCAAATTTATCAGAACAGACACTGTTATGTGTTTGTACAGCAGGTAGCAAACAGAGAGCTACACAGGTGATCACAGCTACACAGAGATCACAGGTGATCCATGCTTTGAGGAACAAACAGCTGTAGGGTGTATCTTATGAACAGAAGAAAAAATAGAGTTTATCTCTCTCCAGTCTCATAGACATGCTTCTAAATTCACGAATTCCAAACAGTATACAAACCAGTTCCACAGCACATCAGATAAGCATGGACAGCATGTTTCTCTCTGTGAATTTCTGCATTTGCCTCTAACATGGAGAAGAGAAGACAGCGGCTTTGACTTCTCCAGTATATGGAGATATTTATATGTTCCGGTAGCATCAATAGTAACAGTTTTTGAGAGTCCTTTTTTGCTGGACAGTTTTCCAGCCACTCTTCCCCAAGCCTGTAGCATTGCATGGGGTTGTTGTGACCCAAGTGCAGGACCAGCCTTGGCCTTGTTGAACCTCATACCATTGGCCTCGGCCCATTGATCCAGCCTGTCCAGATCCCTCTGCAGAGCCTTCCTACCCTCAAGCAGATCAACACTCCCACCCAACTTGCTGTTGTCTGCAAACTTACTGAGGGTGCACTTGATCCCCTCATCCAGATCATCGATAAAGATATTAAAAAGAACTGGTCCCAATACCGAGCCCTGGGGAACACTGCTCGTGAACGGCCACCAACTGGATTTAACTCCATTCACCACCACTCTCTGGGCCCAGCCCTCCAGCCAGTTTTTCACCCAGCAAAGAGTATTCCCATCCAAGCCATGGGCAGCCAGTGTCTCCAGGAGGATGCTGTGGGAAACTGTATCAAAGGCCTTACTAAAGTCCAGGTAAACAACATCCACAGCCTTTCCCTCATCCACCAAGCGGGTCACCTTGTCATAGAAGGAGATCAGGTTAGTCAAGCAAGGGAAGTAGGGCCTTGGTACACGTAGTGGTTGCTCCAGGAGATGAATGCCTTAATAACGAATGCCCCCACCCCCTCCCTTCCTCTTAGCTTTTATTGCTGAGCGCGATGCCATATGGTATGGAATACCCCTTTGGTCGGTTTAGGTCAGCTGTCCCGGCTCTGTCCCCTCACAACCTCTTGCCCACCCCCAGTCTACTGGTCTTTGGGGCGGGGGGGTTGGAGAGACAGCCTTGATGCTGTGGGAGCGCTGCACAGCAGCAGCCAAAACATTGGTGTGTTATCAACACCTTTCTAGCTACAAATACAAAGCACAGCACAATGAGGGCTGCTAGACCCAATACAAAGCGTATCATTGCCTGCACTATCTCCTGGCAAGGAGTATGTATTATGAGAGGACCGCAGTGGCAGAGTCCTTTTTTAATGCTGCTGAGCATGATCCAAAACTATTTTTTTCTGATTTGATTGGCCTTTTGCTGAGTCACAGCTATGTTTTTAATTTCCCAGTGACTTAGGTGCTGGCAGCCATTGTGTGGGCATATGTACTGCAGTGCTGAGCAGTAGTGCAGCTCAAAATACAAGGGGCACAGCAGCAACAAAAGAACAGCTTGTGCTTGCCTGTAGCGTGAGTGAATGGGGTGAACTGTAGGAGTGAATGGGGAAGTTAGCACTAGGTTGAAAACACGAAGTACTTCAATGTCTAAACATTAAGTTTTAAGATAGTTCTATTTCAGCAATACTCAAGTCAGGAAATGGGAGCCCACTGAGAAACACGGTTGTTTCCCACCTAGGTACAGAGTAGTCTGTAACACTGAGAACAGAAGTCTCCTCTTCTCAGGAATGATAAGCCCACTGTAGCCAAATCCGAACGCTACAGGCAAGCACAAGCTGTGGCCCTCCTCTGGACCCGTTCCAACAGGTCCATGTGTTTCCTGTGCTGAGGGCCCCAGAGCTGGACACAGTACTCCAGGTGGAGTCTCACAAGAGCAAAGTAGAGGGGCAGAATCACCTCCCTCGACCTGCTGGCCACGCTTCTTTTGATGCAGCCCAGGATGCAGTTGGCCTTCTGGGCTGCAAGTGCACGTTGCCGGCTTGTGTCCAGCTTTTCATTCACCAGCATCCCCAAATCCTTCTCGGCAGAGCTGCTCTCAATCCCTTCATCCCCCAGTCTGTATTGATACCGGGGGTTGCCCCAACCCAGGTGCAGGACCTTGCGCTTGGCCTGGTTGAACCTCATGAGGCTCACATGGGCCCACTTCTCAAGCCTGTCCAGGTCCCTCTGAATGACATCCTGTCCCTCTGGCATGTCGACCGCACCACTCAGCTTGGTGTCATTTGCAAATTTGCCGAGGGTGCACTCAATCCCACTGTCTATGTCATTGATGAAGCTATTGAACAGCACTGGTCCCAATACAGACCCCTGAGGGACACCACTCGTCACTGATCTCCATCTGGATATTGAGCCGTTGACCACTACCCTCTGGATGTGACCATCCAACCAATTCCTCATTCACCGAACAGTCCACCCATCAAATCCATATCTCTCCAATTCAGAGAGAAGGATATTTTGGGGGACCGTGTCAAAAGCCTTACAGAAGTTCAGATAGACGACATCCGTAGCTCTTCCCTTGTCCACTGATGCAGTCACTCCATCATAGAAGGCCATTAGGTTAGTCAGGCAAGACTTGCCCTTGGTGAAGCCATGCTGGCATTCTCGAATCCCCTCCCTGTCCTAGAGGGAGGGAGAGGGAAACATCCTGTAGAGACCGCGGTGTAGGAATGTGTCTGAGAGAAAATGGCCATGTGAGCCAGCCTCCCTACTGTGAGAGATTAGATTAAGGGCAAAACAGGTGGTAGAAGATGGAATTAGTACATGGGAAAAACGGGAACTGAGAAGGTAGAAAACATGTTGTGCTAATGACTAAGCAATTTACTATGTGAATTCTTGTAACCAATCTGATCTGTGAATGAACTGCATGGACAGCGCGTGGACAGTGTAACTAGCTAATCAGAAATAAGCAAGTGGCGTGTACGGCTACAACACAGGGTATAAAAGATGATGATCTGTGCTTAATAAATGGCTTCTGTTGATTCACATTGGATCGTCTGGAGTCCAGTTATTTCTCCTCAGATGGTGACCCCGACGTGATACTGATCGGCGCTTGGCTTGAGCAATAGAACGCGAGGGGCGGAAGACCCAGAAGGAGATCCTCCGGCTGGAGGACGGCTCAGCTGGACTGAGACCGGGCGGATTGGGCGGCAATCCGGAATAGAGGAAACAGACGACATGGTCACAGACACCCAGAGAGAGGTGAGCAGCCGGGGCAGGAGATGGGGCAACAAGTAACAAAAGAAGAAGGGGCTATGTTAAAACTTCTCCTGCATATCCTCTCTAAGAGAGGGGTGAAATATGATGAGCGTATGCTCCGAAGGCTGTTAACCTGGTGCAGAGAGAACGGATTTGCACCAGAGCCCCAGATAGCTTTTAGACCAGAAATATGGGAGGCTGTTGGGGAAAAACTGTGGGAAGTGATAAGTAACGGAGATAAAGAGGCATCACCGTTAGCGACAACGTGGCGGTTGGTGTATTCGACCTTACAAGATATAGAAGCAGAGCAAGCTGCGACGGCCGGGGCGTTTGCAGCATTACAACCCACGGGAGGGGGATCGAACAGACCAGGTCCGAAGGTTTGGGAAGATCCCCTGCCGATCCCCTCTGCTCCACCTGAGGAAGTTCCAGAGAAAGAAGAACCGATGGAGGAGGACGTTCCCTGGCCAGTACCACCACCCTCGGAAGTGAGACCAACGGCACCTCCACCAGAATGGTACAACCCTAGAACTGGGCTTTACGAAGGTCCACCTAAGTCTCCATGGCAGCGTGTTGATGTGCGCCCCAGACAACCTTTTGATCCATCATTGTACCCACCGCTTCCACCGTCACCTCCCTCTCCTGCTGAACAAGAACTGCTGCAAGGCGCATGCGTGGAGGCAAAAATGCTGCAACAGAAATTGGAACAGCTAGAGAGAGAACGGCAGAATCGATGGAAACTAGAGGAGGAGCAAGCGATACGAAATATGGAGAGGCGACTGAGGGGTGAAAGCGGGGGGGCTTGGGGTGGCGGTAACGGGAACGTGGGAGGAGAGTTGGGGGGTGCAACCGCGGGCTCAGGGGAGCCGCCGGATCCGCGATTGCATTGGAAAGGAATTATTCAAAATGCCTTGATAGAGGTTGTAATGTTACCAACAGCATTTCCGGTGATACTGGGGGGAACTACGGGAGGTCGAAAGAATCCCAGTAGGTGGGAGGGTCTTCCTTGGCCGATCGTAAAGGAAGCGAGAAAATCGGTGCATGACTTTGGTCTTAATTCTCCCGACACTCAGTCGTTTCTTAACAATATTTTCACTACTAATATTATGACTCCTTTTGATAGCCGGACACTGATGTCCCTTATCCTCACACCAATGCAAGAACTAATGTGGAGATCAAGGTGGGAGGATGGTGTACAACGCGCGGTTGTAGCGAATTTGAGTAGAGCAGAGGGGGATCCGTTACGGTTGGCGACTATGGAGATGTTATCAGGAACAGGTCCTTTTGCTGATGCTCAGCTACAAGCACGGCTAGATGTCGCTATCTTACAACAGTCTGCAGAGTTGGCGCGCGAAGCACTGAGGACCTTGCCAGAGGATGGCAAGGTCACTCCCCCATATACGACGATAAAACAGGGCCCCAGCGAGGGATATATGCAGTTTCTTGATAGACTAAGGAATGCGTTAGACCGGGGAGAACTGCCAGTGGCAGCCAAAGAGGCGGTTTTTCAGTCATTGGCCGTAGAGAACGCTAATTCAGCCTGTAAGCGTATCTTGCAAGCTTTGCCTCGACACGCCACCATTACCGACATGATAGAGGCATGCTCTAGGGTAGGGACACCTGAAGAACAGGCAGGATTTTTGGCCTCCGCTTTTGCTGCAGCTGTCAAGCCCTTGATTAATAATCGTAATTTGGGACCGAAATGCTTTAAGTGTGGGAAGGTTGGTCATCTGAAGATACAGTGTAGAGCAGGAAAGCAGAGGGGAGAGACAGATATGACGCCTGTTAGGAGCGGAGGAACGGGAGGATTTACAGGCACATGTAATCGGTGTCAGAAATTTGGACATAGAGCATCTGAATGCCGCTCAAAATTTCGTAAGAATGGCATACCATTGGGAAGCGGGCTGATGAGCGCGGGGGGCCCGAGCGCGATGACACAAAACAGGCCTCAGGGTCAGGGTGCTTGGGTAGTGCAGCCTCTGCCACCACAGGAAGCGCCGGAGTGGACGTGGCAACAATAAAGGAGGTTACCCTTACAGACTCCCAAGTGCAGTGCATTCCTACTGATATGAAAGGGCCGTTGGGGTATGGACTGAGTGCACTATTATTGGGACGATCTTCCATTACCAGACGGGGTTTGTTTGTGTTACCTGGGGTAATAGATGCTGATTATACGGGTCCAATTAAAATGATGGTATGGACACCCACTCCACCTGTGCATATCCCAGCGGGTACTCGCATTGGACAACTAGTGCCATTTAAGGCTGCCGTTCCGACGGCTGGAAATCAGATAAGGGGGAATAAAGGTTTTGGCTCAACAGGTAATGCAGATATATATTTAGCCCTTGAAATCAGTAAAACAAAGCCCTTGCAGCGAGTTGCCCTAAGAGCACCAGGGGGTCAAAAATGCATGCTTGATATGCTTGTAGACACCGGCGCTGATGTGACTGTTATCAGTCAAGGGTGTTGGCCACCCTCTTGGCCCCTAGAACACCCAGCTATATCTATAATGGGGGTCGGAGGAACTCAGACGACAAGAATAAGCAAAGAGGTGATTCAATGCCAAATGCCTGATGGTGGAGTTTGCTCAATTCGACCGTATGTGACAGTAGCACCAGTATGCCTGCTCGGCCGGGATGCTTTAAGTCAACTGGGCACTCATTTAACGACTGGGGGGACGGATTTTCCGGGGCGGCCATTGGGGAAGGGCGACCTATTTTGAAATTGAAGTGGAAAACGAATGACCCGGTGTGGGTGGACCAATGGCCGCTCAATTCGGAAAAAATCACCCACATTAAGCAATTAGTACAGGAACAGTTAGAGAAGGGACATATAGAACCAACAACCAGCCCCTGGAATACACCTATTTTTACCATCCCCAAAAAGAGTGGCAAATGGCGGTTACCGCACGATTTACGAAAAATCAATGAGGCTATGGAGGACATGGGTGCTTTACAGCCAGGTTTGCCATCCCCTATCATGATCCCTAAAGGGTGGGAGATTCTGATAATAGATCTGAAGGACTGCTTTTTCACAATATCCTTGCACCCCGATGACTATCCGAAATTTGCTTTTTCCGTGCCAACAACAAATAAGAACGGGCCTATGTGCAGGTATCATTGGGTAGTGTTGCCACAAGGAATGAAAAATTCACCCGCCTTGTGCCAGATGTACGTAGCATGGGCTTTGGCACCAGTGCGGAAGAAACACCCTGAGTGGATAATTTATCATTATATGGATGACATCTTGATAGCTGGACAACAATTAGAGTGTGACAAGGCTATTGAGGAGCTGCAGCAGGTATTAGGGAAAGCAGGGTTACAAATTGCACCAGAAAAGGTTCAAAAAGAACCACCCTGGAAATATTTAGGATGGGAAATATCTAAAACTACAGTTAGGCCACAGAAGTTAGAGATTAGAACACACATTTCGACGCTGAATGATGTTCAAAAACTCTTAGGAGATCTAAACTGGGTTCGTGCATTGTGTGGCCTTACGAATGAAGACTTAGCACCTCTCATGCGCTTGCTGCGAGGAGGCGGTGGCGTTGATGCCCCTAGACAGTTATCTTTGGACGCGCAGAAGGCGATGCAGATGGTCAGTGATAAGGTCATCAACGCCTACGCGCATCGATGGGACCCTGATCATTCGATAGGTTTATTAATTATAAATCACGACGAACATCCTTTCGCTTTAGTAATGCAATGGGTACAGGAAAGGGACCCGCTACGAATTCTGGAGTGGATTTTTTTATCTCTCCAACCAAAGCATACGGTTATCCTGAGGATAGAGGTGATGGCGCAACTTGTGATTAAGGGGCGTCAGAGGATCATTGAGATATCCGGTCAGGAACCTGAATATGTGGTAATTCCTTTAGTAGCTGAATACTTGCAGTGGGCCTTGCGACACTCTATGGCGTTGCAGATTGCGCTTTTGAACTATGCTGGGACAGTTAAGGTACATTTGCCTCCGCACAAGTTTTTTAGTGTGCTACAAGTAGGACACATTGAGGAAATTCCCGCGTTGTCTCAACGACCTGTCCGAGGGCCGACAATCTTTACAGATGCCGGGGGGAAGACACAGAAAGCAGCAATAACATGGTACATGGACAATAAATGGCATGATATTGTGATCACGGACTGTAAAGGGTCCACACAAAAGCTGGAATTACGTGCTGTACTAGAAGTGTTTCGCAGGTGGACAAAGGTAGGTATTAATATCGTATGTGACTCCTTATATGTGGTTGGAATCGTTCAACGAACGGAGCGTGCTTTGCTGAAGGAGGTCAGAGATGAGCAGCTGTTCACCCTGCTCCGTGAATTGTTGCTCCTACTCAATGAACGGCACGATCCTTATTTCATCACCCATATTCGCAGCCATTCGGGGCTCCCAGAAGGTTTAGCTGAGGGCAATAGACGAGCTGATAAACTTGTGGCTCCTGCATGGGCCGCGCCACCTCCAGATAAGTTTGCACAGGCACGGGCATCTCATACATTTTTCCATCAATCTGCACGAATGCTGCGCAGACAATTCGGGATCTCGGAGTCTGATGCCCGAGGTATAGTGCAAACGTGTGCTGATTGTCAACCATTTATACCTAACTTCAACCCAGGCATCAGTCCCCGAGGGCATGGACCTTTGGAGTTCTGGCAGACTGATGTAACCCATGTGTCAGAGTTTGGAAAACTGAAATTTATACACCTGAGTGTAGACTGTTATTCAACTGCAATTTGGGCAACTGCGCAGACTGGTGAATCTAGTAAACATGTACAAAAGCATTTGCGATCCGCGTTTGCAGCCTTAGGTGTACCGCGTGTGATAAAGACTGATAATGGCCCAGGGTACGTAGCCCGTTCAACAGAGGTATGTCTACAGCTGTGGGGCATTACACATGTGACTGGCACACCACATTCTCCGACGGCTCAAGCCATAGTGGAACGCATGAACCAGTCTTTAAAAAATTTGCTTCAAAAACAAAAAGGGGGAGAGCAAGGGCTGAGTCCTGTAGATCGACTGAACAAAGCCGTTTACGTCCTGAACTTCCTACGCCTTCCTCAACACTGCCTTGTACCTCCAATCGTGCAGCATGGCGCAGGCCTGCAGAGAGACCTGGGAGATTTTAGGCAGGAAAATGGCATGGTAGCAGTTAAAAACAGTGTGACGGGGAAGTGGGAAGGACCGTGTAGACTATTAACCTGGGGTCGAGGATATGCCTGTGTCGTTACAGATGCCGGAACCAGATGGGTACCAGCCAAGTGGATAAAGCCCTGGTTTGAGCAGACGGATTCGAATGAGTTACCCCACAACACCAACGACGACGATGAGGGCTGAAGAAGTGTAGTGCCCTAGGTGTGGAACTGTGACCCATAGATCCTTGTGCCTCGTGAGGATTGTTGAGGCCGGTGGTGGTTTGAAAGACCACGTGCTGCGGCCCGGTGTGCTGTGTGTTTTAATTCTAGTGTGCTGTGTGTTTTAATAAGGAATTAAGTAAGGTGACAGGGTGTGCTGTGTATTTTAAATCCGGTGTGCTGTGTGTTTTAATTCTAGTATTTTAATTCCGGTGTGCTGTGTGTTTTAATAAGGAATTAGGTAAAGTGATAGGGTATGCTGTGTGTTTTAAATCCAGTGTGCTGTGTATTTTAATTCCGGTGTGCTGTGTGTTTTAATAAGGAGTTATGTAAGGTGACAGGGTGTGCTGCGTATTTTAATTCCGGTGTGCTGTGTGTTTTAAATCCGGTGTGCTGTGTATTTTAATTCTAGTATTTTAATTCCGGTGTGCTGTGTGTTTTAAATCCGGTGTGCTGTGTATTTTAATTCTAGTATTTTGATTCCGGTGTGCTGTGTGTTTTAATAAGGAACTAAGTAAGGTGACGGGTTTAATTCGTTTAGCTATTGCAATAGAGTACGTAGAGTCAGGTTCACCTCAACACGAGCTGGCTGAGCGACAGGAGATTAGGGAAGTCTATCATTCACAAGGATTGGTCAGGGTGTGGCATACAGTGCTGTTACACAGTGCTACTGCCAGAGGTCTGGTCGGTTCCGGAGGACTAGTGGGAACAGGTAGTACGTCACTGTAGCAACAGGTTCGGTCATCTACAGCGCAGAAAGAAGGGCAAGGGTACTGATATTTGAAGATGCCACTGGGAATTAGTGTCGGGCTTATCCTTGTGATTGGAAGTTGTAGCTGAGCACAAAATTGAGAACCCTTGGTATTTCGGCTTCTTTTAATACAGCAGGATTCAATTCAGTTTACCCAACATTTAACACGTCCCTAGTGAACTTTTGTGGAGACACCACAGGGGTGATGATTGATTTTTGCTGTTGGCTCAGGGTCATGGATGTGAAGATTTTGAAGGTATGTGTTGTATGAACCTTTCCGACCACTCATCATTCATTCATAAGCAGTTACGGGATCTGAAGGATAACATGTCCAAATTAAAAGCGGTCAAAAACGGTTTCGATGATTGGTTAAGCTCATGGGGTATAACGGGATGGTTATCAGACTTACTAAAGCAAGGGCTCATGCTATTGTTGGTTATATTATTATTGATTATGGTAGCCTCGTGTGTTCTTCGCAAAGTGACTGACATAGTAGAAAATGCCATGCATAAGGTCTGGCTGGCTCAAGAAGAAAAAGGGGGTATTGTAGGAATGTGTCTGAGAGAAAATGGCCATGTGAGCCAGCCTCCCTACTGTGAGAGATTAGATTAAGGGCAAAACAGGTGGTAGAAGATGGAATTAGTACACGGGAAAAACGGGAACTGAGAAGGTAGAAAACATATTGTGCTAATGACTAAGCAATTGACTATGTGAATTCTTGTAACCAATCTGATCTGTGAATGAACTGCATGGACAGCGCGTGGACAGTGTAACTAGCTAATCAGAAATAAGCAAGTGGCACATACGGCTACAACACAGGGTATAAAAGATGATGATCTGTGCTTAATAAACGGCTTCTGTTGATTCACATTGGATCGTCTGGAGCCCAGTTATTTCTCCTCACTCTTCAGTAAAGTAATTCCTCCTAATATCTAACCTAAACCTCCCCTGCCGCAGCTGCAGACCATTTCCTCTGGTCCTGTCATTATTCACCTGGGAGAAGAGGCCACCACCCACCTCTCTCCAACCTCCTTTCAGGTAGTTGTAGAGGGCAATGAGGTCTCCCCTCAGCCTCCTCCAGAGGAACTGGTTCAACATAAACATGGAACAGAAAACAGCTTTGCGTGCTTATCTTGGTGGGAACTGAATAAGGCGACTGGGTTAGTGATCTGAAATATGTTTACTTGCCTAGCAGGTACATGGAAAGTTTTAGAGCTCAGGTATAAAACCTGAGGCTTGAGAAGCAATAAATGATTTCATGCCTATCACAGCCAGAGTCCGTGCCTTCACACACCACCGTTGCTGGGAGCCAAAGCTGGCACAAGGAAGATCTCTCCTGGCCCTGCTGCCACCGCAGGGGCACAGTACAATGGCAGTGCCGTTCTCAACACACATCCCGCCTGTCCCTGTGCAGCAGTGGGGCCAGGCAGGGAAAGTCGTGAGGGACCTCCTTGCCCTGCTGCTGCTCCCTGAACAGGTGCTCCCAGTGGCTAGGAGTGGCATTTGTCTTCCCAAGTAACAATTATGTATGACGGAGCCCTGCTTTCCTGGAAGTGTCTTAACATCTGCCTACTGATGGTAAGTAGTTAACAAATTCCTTATTTTGCCATGCTTATGTGCATGTCTCTTGCTCTACCTATTAATCCAAGCCACTTTCCATCATTCATCAGCAGTTCTGGCTAACCAGAGAGGTTCCAGTTGACTGGAAGATAACAAATGTGATGCTCACCTACAAGAATGGCCACAAGGAAGATGCAGGGAACTACAGGCCTGTCAATCTGATCTCGGTGCTGGAAAGGTTACAGAGCAGGTCATCTTGAGTGACATCATGCAGCATGTACAGGACAACCAGGTGAGCATGGAAAAAATCATAGAATGTGTTGGGTTGGAAGGGACCTTTTAAAGGTCATCTAGCCCAACCCCCCTGCAGTCAGCAGGGACATCTTCAACTAGAGCAGATTGCTCAGAGCCTCATCAAGCCTGGCCTTGAATGTCTCCAGGGATGGGGCCTCCACCACCTCTCTGGGCAACCTGGGCCAGTGTCTCATCACCGTCACGGTGAAGAACTTCTTCCTAATGTCTGATCTAAACCTGCCCTGCTCTAGTTTAAACCCATTGCCCCTCGTCCTATCCCTACATGCCCTTGCAAACAGTCCCTCCCCAGCTTTCCTGTAGGCCCCCTTCAGGGACTGGAAGGCTGCTATAAGGTCTCCCCGGAGCCTTCTCTTCTCCAGGCTGAACAACCCCAGCTCTCTCAGCCTGTCTTCATAGGAGAGGTGCTCCAGCCCTCTCATCATCTTCGTGGCCCTCCACTGGACCCATTCCAAGAGGTCCATGTCCTTCTTGTGCTGAGGGCTCCAGAGCTGGACGCAGTACTCCAGGTGGGGTCTCACGAGAGCAGAGTAGAGGGGGAGAATCACCTCTCTCGATCTGCTGGCCACGGTTCTTTTGATGCAGCCCAGGATGCGACTGGCCTTCTGGGCTGCAAGCGCACATTGTTGGCTCATGTCCAGCTTTTCACCCACCAGTACCCCCAAGTCCTTTTCCACAGGGCTGCTCTCTATCACATCATCCCCCAGCCTGTATTGATAATGAGGATTGTCCCAAACCAAGTGTAGGACCTTGCACTTGGCCTTGTTGAACTTCATAAGGTTTGCTCAGGCCCACCTCTCCAGGTCATCCAGGTCCCTCTGGATGGCATCCCTTCCCTCAGGCGTGTCAACCGCACCACTCAGCTTAGTGTCATCAGCAAACTTGCTGAGTGTGCACTTGATCCCACTGTCTATGTCACTGATGAAGATGTTGAACACCTTCAGTCCCGACTGAGCAGGCCCAGTCAGCATGGGTTTATGAAAGGCAGGTCCTGCTTGACTAACCTGACTTCACAGAATGGTAGGGGCTGGAAAGGACCTCTGGAGATCATCTAGTCCAACCCCCCTGCCAGAACAGGGTCACCTAGAGCAGGTTGCACAGGAATACGTCAAGGTGGGTTTTGAATGTCTCCAGAGACGGAGACTCCACCACCTCTCTGGGCAGCCTGTGCCAGGGCTCTGCCACCCTCAAAGTAAAGAAGTGCCTCCTCATGTTTAGGTGGAACTTCCTATGCTCAAGTTTGTGCCCATGACCTCTTGTCCTGTCCCCGGGCACCACTGAAAAGAGCCTGGCCCCATCCTCCTGACACCCACCCTTTAAGTATTTATAATCGTTGATAAGGTCCCCCCTCAGCTGTCTTTTTTCCAGACTGAAGAGACCCAAATCCCTCAGCCTTTCTTCATGAGAGGTGTTCCAGTCCCCTCATCATCTTGGTAGCCCTCTGCTGCACCCTCTCCAGCAGTTCCCTGTCCCTCTTGAACCGGGGAGCCCAGAACTGGACACAGCACTCCAGGTGCGGCCTCACCAGTGCAGACTAGAGGGGGAGGATGACCTCCCTCGACCTGCTTGACACACTCTTCCTGATGCACCCCAGGAGACCATTGGTCTTCTTGGCCACCAGGGCACATTGCTGGCTCATGGTCATCCTGTTGTCCACCAGGACTCTCAGGTCTCTTTCCACTGAGCTGCTCTCCAGCAGGTCAGCCCCCAACCTGTCCTGGTACAGGGGGTTATTCCTCCCCAGGTGCAGCACCCTACGCTTGCCCCTGTTGAATTTCATAAGGTTCCTCTCCACCGAACTCTCCAGCCTGTCTGGGTCTCTCTGTATGGTGGCAAAGCCTTCTGGTGTGTCAGCCACCCCTCCCAGCTTTGTGTCATCAGCAAACTTGCTGAGGGTGCCCTCTGTCCCCTCATCCAGGTCATTGATAAATATATTGAACAGGACTGGACCCAGTACTGACCCCTGGGGAAACACCACTCATCACTGACCTCCAACTAGACTCTGTGCCCCTAATCACAACCCTCTGAGCTCTGTCTTTCAACCAGTTATCTATCCACCCCACTGTCCATTCATCTAGCCCACTTTTCCTAAGATTCCCTATGAGGATGCTGTGGGAGATGGTGTCAATAGCCTTGCTGAAGTCAAGGTAAACCACATCTACCGCCCTCCCCTCATCTATCCCTCCAGTCATGCCATCGTAGAAGGCTATCAGATTAGTCAGACATGATTTCCCCTTGGTGAATCCATGTTGCCTACTTCTGATAGCTTTCTTTTCCTCCACATGCCTTGAGATGACGCCCAGAACGAGCTGTTCCATCATCTTTCCAGGGATGGAGGTGAGGCTGACTGGCCTGTAGTTCCCTGGGTCCTCCTTCTTGCCCTTTTTGAAGGCTGGAGTGACATTGGCTTTCCTCCAGTCCTCAGGCACCTCGCCTGTTCTCCAGGACCTTTCAAAGATGATGGAGAGTGGCCCAGCAATGACTTCTGCCAGCTCCCTCAGCACTCTCGGGTGCATCCCATCAGGACCCATGGACTTGTGGATATCCAATTGACTTAATTGATCTATCACTTGATCCTCCTCAAACAAGGGGGAGTCTTCCTTTATCCAGACTTTCCCCTGTTGCCTCCAAAGT
This sequence comes from Rissa tridactyla, assembly GCF_028500815.1. Lineage (NCBI taxonomy): Eukaryota > Metazoa > Chordata > Aves > Charadriiformes > Laridae > Rissa > Rissa tridactyla. The sequence continues at coordinate 8,356,840 of NC_071496.1, forward strand.
TTCTGACTCCTGAGGGCTGGGCTGAGCAGTAAAGACTGAAGCAAAGAAGGCATTCAGTAACTCCGCCTTCTCCGCATCCTCCATCACCGTGGCTCCTGTCTCATTCAACAGTGGGCCCACATTTTCTCTAGTTTTCCTTTTGCCTTCAATATACTTGAAGAAACCCTTCCTGTTGACCTTGACGTTCCTGGCCAGGTTTAATTCCAAGGAGGCCTTGGCATTCCTTGTTTCATCCCTGCATACTCTGGCAGCATTCTTGTAATCCTCCCAAGGGGTCAGTCCCTTCTTCCACTTACTGTAAACTTCCTTCTTCCACTTGAGCTTTTTCAGAAGCTCCCTGCTCAACCATGCAGGTCTCCTGCTTCCCTTGGCTGATTTCCTGCTCTTAGGGATGCACCGATCCTGAGCTTGGAGGAAGTGGTCTTTGAATACCAACCAGCTTTCTTGAGCCCCTTTGCCTTCCAGAGCCCTAGCCCATGGAATCTCTCCAAGCAGTTTCTTGAAGAGGTCAAAGTTAGCCCTCCTGAAGTCCAAGGTTGTAATTTTACTTCTTGTTGTTTTGTGCATAGTACCCATGATCCTGAACTGTATCTTTTCATGATCACTACAACCTAGGGTGCCCCCAACCTTCATGTCCTCCACCAGTCCCTCTGTGTTTGTCAGTACCAGGTCCAGGAGTGCTCCTCTCCTTGTTGGCTCCTGTACCACCTGTGCCAAAAAGTTATCATCAATGCACTGGAGGAGCCTCCTGGACTGTGCGTGCCTGGCTGTGTGGTCTTCCCAGCAGATATTGGGGTGATTGAAGTCCCCCATGAGAACCAAGGCCTGTGACTTTGAGGCTACCTTCAGCTGTCTGTAGAAGGCCTCATCAGCTTCCCCATCCTGATCAGGTGGCCTGTAATAAACACCCACAACAGTGTCCCTCATATTTGCCTGCCCCTTAATCCTTACCCATAAGCTCTCGACCCTCTCTTCATCCGCCCCTAGTGAGAGCTCGATGCATTCCAGATGCTCTCTCACATAAAGAGCAACTCCACCACCACGCCTCGCTGGCCTGTCTTTCCTAAAAAGTACATAGCCATCCATGACAGCATTCCAGTCATGCGAGCTATCCCACCATGTCTCAGTAATTGCAATGAGATCATGGCCCTGCGACCGCACACAGATCTCCAGCTCTTCCTGCTTATTCCCCGTGCTGCGTGCATTGGTGTATAAGCATTTCAGAGAGGGAGTTGTGTGTGTAGTTTTCACCCTTGAGGGGTGGTAGGCCTTCTGGTTCTCAAAAGTACTAGCACACTGCCCCACAAGTGCTGAGCTACTACACCCAGGCACCTCACTGGCAAGCCCAGTAGCATCCCCACCCCCCTTCAAATCTAGTTTAAAGCCCTATCAATGAGCCCTGATAACTCTTGTCCTAGGACCCTTTTCCCCCTGCAAGAGAAGCTATTCCCACCTGTTACCAGCGGGACTGGTGTCTTGTAAATCAGGCCATGGTCAAAGAACCCAAAGTCCTGCCAGTAGCACCAGGCTTGGAGTCAGGCATTGATCTGCTGGCTTTTCCTATTTACCCCCTCATTGTTCCCCACAACTGGAGGGATAGAGAACACAACTTGTGCTCCCCATCCCTTGACCAGTCATCCCAAGGTCCTGAAATCTCTCTTCATTGTCCTCAGACTTCTCACTACCTTGTCACTGCCTACCTGAAAGATCAAAAGGGGGTAATAATCTGAGGGCTGTACCAGGGTAGGAAGCTTCCTCTTCACATCCTCGACCCGGGCCCCAGGGAGGCAGCAGACCTCCCTATGTACCGGGTCCCATCTGCATATCAGGCCTTCTGCTCCCTTCAGTATCAAGTCGCCTATGATAATGACCCGTCTTTTCTTCTTTACTGCAGAGGTTTTGATGTGGGGGGTGGTCCAACTAGACCTCGCTGACACCTCCAAGGTGGAAGAACTATCATGCTCATCATTGTCCAGGTTCCCTTGCAGAGCACTGTACCCGTTATACAATGATATCTGGGAAGATGGGGTAGTTGCTGGGCAGTCACGACTGCGGTGCCTGTTGCACCGGGCAGGAACTTCTTGCCATTGCCCCCGTCCTCCAAGTCACCACATTCAGTCGGACAGAGTGAGGACAGGGAGTTCTCTGTAGCAGGGGTTCTGTCTGCCTGCTTGGTTTCTATCATGGAAGGCAGGGTGCGACTCCAAGCATCTCTCTCTCTCACATTCCCTGATAGCCTTCAACCTGCTTACCTCCTCCCTGAGTTCCGTCTCTAAGCAGAGGAGATCCTCTACCTGTGCGCATCTCCTACAGGCATGCTCACCGCCATCATCCAACACTGGCATAAGAGCAGGGCACACCCTGCAGCCTGATGTCTGCGTGGCAGCATGTTCCCACAGGAGCTCCGTCTGGGAAGCTGCATGAGAGCTGGTGGGCACAGAGCTCACAGATGCCATGGTCGTCTTCTGAGTGGATACCATCGCTTCCTGGCCAAAGTGGCAGTCTTTCAGCGCTCTCCCGTGCGAACTGTTGCACAAACTGCTGTGACCGGACTGTTGTGCCGTGCCCTGTTTGCCCGGTCTGTTCGCCTGCCCAGGAAGCCCGCCCTTGTCATGGTGCTCCCAGATGACTCCCTGAGTGACACCCAGGCAACGCCCACTCACTGCTTGCTTGCTTGCTCAGTGTGCAGCGACCAGGTCCCTGTTCTTCCGAAGGGCTTCTTTTATGGGGGGGGGGGGTGGTCCCAGCATGCCTCGTTTAGTCCTCCGGCTGGGGGTGCTGGCTCCGCCCCCATCTCCTCAGCTGTCTCCACCCCCCAGAACTGCCAGGTACTGGCCTCGGCTGGCTACTTTTCCTGGCTTCGAAAAGCCCCAAAACGAGCCCTTTGCCGGCTCTCTTTGCTGCGATTCTCTTCCCCAGTGCGGACTTACCTGCACTGGAGCTGGTCTCCTTGGCGAGATTCTGTGACAAGCTGAGCCAATTGGTGTATGAGGGAGAGGCTGTGGATGTTGTCTACCTGGACTTTAGTAAAGCCTTTGACACCGTTTCCCACAGCATTCTCCTGGAGAAACTGGCTGCTCGTGAGTTGGACGGGTGTACTTTTCGCTAGGTCAAAAACTGGCTGGATGGCTGAGCCCAAAGAGTTGTGGTGAATGGAGTTAAATCCAGCTGGTGGCCGTTCACGAGCGGTGTTCCCCAGTTTTGGGGCTGGTTCTGTTTAATATCTTTATCAGTGATCTGGATGAGGGGATCAAGTGCACCCTCAGTAAGTTTGCAGATGACACCAAGTTGTGTGGGAGTGTCCACCTGCTTGAGGGTAGAAAGACTCTGCAGAGGGATCTGGACAGGCTGGATTGATGGGCCGAAGCCAATGGTATGAGGTTCAACAAGGCCAAGATTGGTCCTGCACTTGGGTCACAACAACCCCATGCAATGCTACAGGCTTGGGGAAGAGTGGCTGGAAAACTGTCCAGCAGAAAAGGACCTGGGGATGTTGGTTGACAGCCGGCTGAATATGAGCCAGCAGTGTGCCCAGGTGGCCAAGGCGGCCAACAGCATCCTGGCCCGTATCAGAAATAGTGTCGTGAGCAGGAGTAGGGAAGTGATGGTCCCCCTGTATTTGGCACTGGTGAGGCCCCACCTCGAGTACTGTGTCCAGTTTTGGGCCCCTCACCACAAGAAAGACATTGAGGTGCTGGAGTGAGTCCAGAGAAGGGCAATGAAGCTGGTGAGGGGTCTGGAGCACAAGTGTTACGAGGAGCAGCTGAGGGAACTGGGATTGTTTAGCCTAGAGAAAAGAAGGCTGAGGAGAGACCTTATCACTCTCTACAACTACCTGAAAGGAGGTTGTAGAGAGGTGGGGTTTGTTCTCTTCTCCCAAGTAATAAGTGATAGGACAAGAGGAAACAGCCTCAAGTTGCGCCAGGGGAGGTTTAGACTGGATATTAGGAAAAATTTCTTCACTGAAAGGGTTGTCAAGCATTGGAACAGGCTGCCCAGGGAAGTGGTTGAGTTCCCATCCCTGGAGGTATTTAAAAGACATGTAGATGTAGTGCTGAGGAACGTGGTTTAGTGTCCCTACTAGGGGACTAGTCCCTAGGTCTTGGCAGTGCTAGGTTAATGGTTGGACTTGATGATCTTAAGGGTCTTTTCCAACTGAAAGATTCTATTCTGTTCTAAACTCTCTATCTTGACCCATGAGTTTTCTCACTTTTACACTTCCGATTCTCTCCCACATTCCCCCGTGGAGGGGATGAGCGAGTGGCTGTGTGGTGCTTTGCTGCCTACTGGGGTTAAACCACAGCAACAGGAAATGGGTGTGGGTTTTTTTTCTGATTGTCTATCTCATTTTTATGACACAGTCATAATTTCTATATCAGATGCCACACTGAGAAACCGTCTATAGTTTAAATGTGTATTGGCCAAGTCAAAACAGCCGAGCTGTCCAGTATCACTGGCAATGATATTTCAGGATATTACTTCTGCTTTACACTTGAACTTGCACATTTTTGTAATTTTCTTGTTTTTGATAGAGTGAATGAATGTTTTGCTGTTGAGACTGGTTGGAGCAGAAATAGTCCAGCATGATGCAAATACTCTCATGGACTTCAGTTGAAGGAGGCTGTCACAGACTTCAGAGCACTGGTAAGTAGCTTCACTGATACAATATTTGATAGCTTTTTTTTTTTTCCAAGGGGACTAATTTTATCCAGTTGTGTTGTTAAAGAAATATTCCCAGTGTGTTTTTGCAAAATAATACAGGTGACTAAGCTCAGGATTACAAAGTTTCACTACATTGTAGGCTTTGCTATTAACCATTGAGGCTCTAACATATAGATAGCATCTTTGTTTTGCAGACCCTGTTTAATATGCATGCTTGTTTAATCAAGACTTGAGTAGCAGCAAGCAGTGTAGTATCTTGTTTAAATATCTTGCTGGGGAGGTAGCAGATGTACAATATTTATAGTTTTGTGGCTTGCTGTGAGTTTTGACATGGATTTTATTTTGAATAGGATAGAGCTGTTATGAACTGGCACCAGAAGAACTTTAATTTTTGGATCATATCAAAGAGACTGTGAGTTCAGGAACTTGTGAATTTGGAATTTGCTCAGAGTTTTTGACATGGTGCACCTTCATGATTTAATTACCTTCAGGGCTGTACTAAGGAAGATATTAGCTTATATTTGTTTAGAAATGGACTTCAGAAAAAATAAATACAATAAATAAAGGCAATAAATTTACTCTAGCTCTTCAATGATGAAAGCATAAACACTTCAAACATCCTCATTTGGCAATTTAACTAATTTGACGAACATAAATAATGATAAGACTTAATACTTAAAATACTAGCATTCTTAAAACAAGATAGTTCCTTGAGAAAAGGAGGTCATTTTCCACTTGGATATTAAAAAAGAAACAAGTTCTATTTTCTCTAAGATTATGACTTTATACTAAAAATAAGTATGAAGAATCTCATTTAAAGTCTATAGATCTGACATAGCCCATTTATGCAGAATTTATACTTTGTTCTAGAAGAAAAATTAAACAAAATAATATACACCAATCTATTGCATTGATGTTCCAGTGAATTAATTCCATGGCTTCGGGCATAATTTAGCTTTTCAGTCCTCTCTTTAGTATAACTTTTTTCAGTTTTGTGTGAATCATAGAATGGTTTGGGTTGGAAGGGACCTTTACAGATCATCATCCAACTCCCCTGCAATGGGCAGGGACATCTTCAACTAGATCAGATTATTCAAAGCCCCATCCAATCTGACCTTGAACACTTCCAGTGATGGGGCATCCACAATTTCTCTGGTTAACCGGTTCCAATGTCTCACTACCCTCATCATAATTTTTTTTTTCCTTATGTACGAACTAAATCTACCCCCTTTCAGTTTTCAACCATTGTCTCTTTTCCTATCACTATAGGCCTTGGTAAAAAGTTTCTCTCTGGCTTTCTTATAAGCCCCCTTTATGTATTGAAAAGCTGCAATAAAGTCTCCCTGTAGCCTTTTCTTCTCTAGGCTAGACAGCCCCAACTCTCTCAACCTTTCTTCACAGGAGAGGTGCTCCAGTCCTCTGATCATTTTTGTGGCCCTCCTCTGGACCTGCTCCAACAGGTCCATGTGTTTCCTGTGCTGAGGGCCCCAGAGCTGGATGCAGTACTCCAGGTGGGGTCTCACAAGAGCAGAGTAGAGGGGCAGAATCACCTCCCTCGACCTGCTGGCCACGCTTCTGATGCAGCCCAGGATGCAGTTGGCCTTCTGGGCTGCGAGTGCGCATTGCCGGCTTGTGTCCAGCTTTTCATTCACCAGCATCCCCAAATCCTTTTCTGCAGAGCTGCTCTCAATCCCTTCATCCCCCAGCCTGTATTGATTTTGGGGATTGACATGACCCAGGTGCAGGACCTTGCACTTGGCTTTGTTTGACTTCATGAAGATCACATGGACCCACTCCTCAAGCCTATCAAGGTCCCTCTGGATGGCATCCCTTTCCTCAAGTGAATCAACTGCACCACTCAGCTTGTTGTCATCTGAAAACTTGCTGAGGGTGCCCTCAATTGCGCTATGTCGTTGATGCAGATATTAAATAGTATTGGTGCCAGTATGGACCCTTGAGGGACACCACTTGTTACTGGTTTCCACTTGGACATTGAACTGTTGACTGTAACTCTTTGGATGCAGCCATCCAGCCAATTCATAGAATCATAGAAGTGTTTTGGTTGGAAGAGACCTTTAAGATCATCAAGTCCAACCGTTAACCTAGCACTGCCAAGTTAACATTAAACCACGTTCCTCAGCACTACATCTACACATTTTTTAAATACCTCCATGGATGATGACTCAACCACTTCCCTGGGCAGCCTGTTCCAATGCTTGACAACTCTTTCAGTGAAGAAATTTTTCCTAATATCCAATCTAAACCTCCCCTGTCGCAACTTGAGGCCATCGAGCAAAGTGTAGCTGTGATAGAACCAGAAGTGGCTTCAGCATAGAATTATACAATGGTTTAGATGCATGCAACAATCCAACACCACACACCATCTCTCTTTCCCTGAAAGACTGTTATGACAGATGGAGCCCAAAGTCATGGACGAAACAAACTCAACGGACATTTTAGAGGGATGGCCCATAGACTAAGGGAATGATATCTATGTGTATATATCAAAAGACAGGAAAAGAGGTGGTGATTAATGGGGATGTACTGGAAAGTGTGGGACCTGGGCATGACTTAGATAATATAGAATAAGGGGTGGATACTGTCCTGGTTTTGGCTGGATTTTTCAGGTTAGTGCATTCCTACCCAATTCTTGTTGGTAGATGTGTGTTACGGACTCATTCGAAATGTATCGTTAAAAACCAAACCAACCAAACTGTACTACGCATTAATCTATGCATCTGCCTGACCAGAGCAGAAGGTTGCATCTTATCTAATAGTAGATTAACCCTTTCTAACAGTTGTTTAAGATGATTATTCTCACTCACAAGTTTATCAACTTGGATTCCTAGTTTTTCTCCTGTCTCCCTCTCAAAGGCTAATGATGACTTCAGCACCAATTTCAATTTTCATCAATTTTCCAATTTCAAAGTCGCATATTCTACAGTGGAAATTTGTGTGGGAGCAGGGGCTTCCTTAGCTTCTTACTGAGCACAAGATAAAATGGTGATCTCTCAGCCTGTCCTCATAGGAGAGGTGCTCCAGCCCTCTGATCATCTTTGTGGCCCTCCACTGGACCCGTTCCAACAGGTCCATGTCCTTCTTGTGCTGAGGACTCCAGAGCTGCACGCAGTACTCCAGGTGGGTTCTCACCAGAGGGGAGTAGAGGGGTAGAATCACCTCCCTCGATCTGCTGGCCATGCTTCTTTTAAAGTATGGCAGGGCCTCCTCAGCACACACCACCCTCTCCTCTGAGGTCCTTCCAAAATCGGTGCCTTGCGGCCAATCCATAATCACCTCCAGAATTCCTGGATGGCTGGGGGTCCCTATTTGAGCTTGATGAGTAATTAGTGCTACCCACTTACTCCACATCGCATCAGTTGCGTGATGTGTGGAAGGAGTCTTCCCTTTAAACATCCAGTTCAACACTGGCAACCAGGGTGCCAAGAGAGGCTGTGCTTCAGTACCGATTACCTCCAAAGCAGCTCGAACTCCTTCATGTGCTGCTAATATCTCTTTCTCAGTGGTAGTATAGCGAGCCTCTGATCCTCTATATGCTCGACTCCAAAACCCTAGGGGTTGGCCTCAAGTCTCTCCAGGTGCTCTTTGCCAGAGACTCTAGGTAGGGCCATTCTCCCCTGCTGCGGTGTACAGTACCTTTTTTACATCTTGTTCTTTCTGGACTGGCCTGAGGGCTACTGCATGAACAATCTCCCGTTTATTTTGCTCAAAAGCTGATTGCTGCTCAGGGCCCCATTTAAAATCATTCTTCATAGAGAGGGCTCACAATGTGACTATAACCTGGAATATGCATTCTCCAGAAACCCACACCACCTAAGAAGGCTTACATTTCCTTTTTGTTAGTAGGTGGGGACATAGATGTTATTTTGTTAATCACATCCATTGGGATCTGGCGACGCCCATCTTGCCACTTAATTCCTAAAATCTGAATTTCCTGTGCAGGTCCCTTGACCTTACTTTGTTTGATGGCAAAACAGGCTTCCAGAAGGATTTTAATTACCTTCTCCCCCTTCTCAAAAACTTCTTCTGCTGTATTACCCCGTATGATAATGTTGTCAATGTATTGCAGATGTTCTGGAGCTTCACCCTGTTCCAGTGCAGTCTGGACCAGTCCATGGCAAATGGTGGGGCTGTGTTTCCACCCCTGGGGCAGTCAATTCCAGGTGTACTGGACGCCCCTCCAGGTGAAAGCAAACTGTGGCCTGCACTCTGCTGCTAAAGGAATAGAGAAAAAGGCATTAGCCATGTCAACTGTAGCATATCACTGGGCTGCCTTGCACTCCAGTTCATACTGCAGTTCTAGCATGTCTGGCACAGCAGCACTCAGTGGTGGTGTGACTTCATTAAAGCCACAATAGTCTACTGTCAATCTCCATTCCCCATTAGGCTTCCACACTGGCCATATGGGATTATTAAAGGGTGAGCGCATCTTACTGATCACCCCCTGGCTTTCCAGCTGACCGATGAACTTCTGAATAGGGAGCAAAGAATCTCGATCCATGTGATATTGTCATCTATGCACAGTTGTAGTAGCAACGGGCACCTTTTGTTCCTCGACTCTCAAAAGCCCCACAACAGAAGGGTCCTCTGACAGGCCAGGAAAAGTAGACCATTGCACAACTTTCTCCAGCTCCACTGCCGCTACACCAAACACCCACCGGTACCCCCTTGGGTCCTTAAAATACCCTTTCCTGAGGTAATCTATGCCAAGAATGCATGGAGCATCCGGGCCAGTCACAATGGGGAACTTTTCCCATTTATTCCCAGTTAGGCTCACTTCGGCCTCCAATACAGTCAGCTCTTGAGATCCCCCCGTCGCTCCAGCAATAGTGACAGATTCTTCCCCTCTATGATTCGATGGCATTAGGGTGCACTGTGCACCAGTGTCCACCAAGGCCCTATACTTTTGTGGTTCTGATGTGCCAGGCCATCGAATCCACCCAGTCCAATAAACTCAATTATCCCTCTCCTCCTCCTGGCTGGAGGCAGGGCCCCTTAATGCTGAGAACAATTGTCCCAGTTTGACTAGAGGGCCCACCATTTCCATCTGTGACAGTTGCATGTCGTAAATCAGGCTCCGAAGTGCATCTATGCCTTCTGGGGGATGGAGCACTGGAGCAGCACTCTTTCTTCTTAGCTTTCCTAATCTCATACCTACACATCCAGGCAGCACCTCTCTGTTCTTCCCAGGATACATGTCCCTGTTGCCACTGCCTGTGCATTTCCTTCTTACACTTTAGTTTGACCAGGAGGTCCTTACTCAGCCATGCTGGTCTCCTGCCTTCCTTGCCTGATTTCTTATACATGGGAATCAAGAGCTCTTGCACTCTGAGAAAAATGTCCTTAAAGAGCTGCCAGCTCTGTTCTGCTCCTTTATCCCTGAGGGCAGTTTCCCAGGGGGTCCCATCCACTAGTTCCTTAAACAACTGAAAGTTCACTCTCCTAAACTTCAGGGTCCTGACTCTACTCTTCACCTGGCCCGTATCCCTCAAGATTGTGAATTCCACCAGGGCATGATCACTGCAGCCTAGGCTGCCACCAATCTTGACATTTCTAATTAGTTCATCCGTGTTGGTAAGCAACAGGTCTAGTAACACTTCTCCCCTGGTCAGGTTGTCTATCACCTGGATTAAGAAATTATCCTCGATGCCCTCCAAGAGTCTCCTGGACTGCTTACAGCTTCCTGTGCCACTTTTCCAGCAGATGTCAGGGTGATTGAAGTCCCCCAGCAGGATCAGAGCCTGGAGCGTGATGCTTTTTGTAGTTGAAGAACGCTTTGTCAACAGGTTCACCTTGGTCAGGTGGCCTGTAGTAAACAACAACCACAAGGTTTCCTTTGTTGGTTTGACCCCTAATTTTTACCCATAAGATCTCAATCTGTTCATCATTGTTTTTCAAAGACAGCTCTGTGCATTTAAACCTTTTTTTTTTTTTTTACATAGAGGACAACCCCCCTGCCTCTCCTTCCTTGCTGATCCTTTCTCAGTTCTTGAAAACCTACCTGCTATAAACTTTATACATTCATTTCCTTTAATTATTATTGTTTGATTATTTTTTTTTCTAGATTATGGGATGATGGAATTAATGATCCATCTGACACAAGACTGATTTTGAGCCTTGGTCTCTGCACAGAGCTAAATGTACCTATTAAGAAGGCAGAATTTGAAGCGTTCAGGATTATTATGGTTTGAGAAAACCCATAACAATTTATTGTCATTTAGACAATTATTCTATCACCCAATGACCCCGATTCCCCTTTCCGAATTCCCAATTTTCTGATTCCCAATCCATCCAAACCGTCTGAGGAGGACCTTGTCTATTTGTCTGCCTTTGATCCCAATCTGAGCATTCCTGACTCCAGATACAGAATCCAGCTCCTGTCTGTCACTGACTCCAGTCTGGGACTTTCCCTGTGCCTGATGGTGATGCGATCGTCATCCTGGGAGCTGGATACGGTTTTGTATATATTGTATACTTTTTTATTTTATTTTATTATTATTTATTAATTCATTATTTATTATTATTTTCATTAAAGTAGTTTATTTTTTTTCTAAATTCGTAAATCTCCTTATCTCTTCCTCTCCTCTCTTTGGAGAGAGGGGGGGAGGGCCATCTGTCATTCTGATTGGCCAATCCGGCCTAAATCACAACATATATATATATATACATGAATATAATCCTCTAAAGCTATGAACTATTCCTCTAAAAGGTCCATTGAATTTCTTTAGTCCAAAACTGTGAATTCCATCTACTATAATAGTCTTTTAGGGTAGAAACAAGTGATGTGGCATTCACTCAGTTGTCAGATCAGGACCAGGCCTCAATACAGGATGACAGATGGGTGGAGTTGGGTGCAGCAACTCAACATGTTGTGCTCACAGCTAGCACGTTCCCTGTTGCTGGACACCGTTCAACGAAGCTGGCTCTGGTTCCATTACCACTATGTTATCCTGAAAAACACTTATTGAACACTGTTAGTATTATGTAACAATTAACATCATACCATTTAATTCAAGGATTCTCACCCAAAATCAGATCTCCTAAAGGTACACATCGACCCTTTCCATTCTCCTGCATCACCCACCAAGTATGCCCTGGTCCTTCAGCAAAAGCAACCCCACGAGTGGGTCTGCCTTTACCTGAGGCCGGGGTAACCCAGACCGTTTTCCCCAACATATTCTTTACATGCACCACAGGGACCTTATCCCCTTCTACAGTAGGTAAATGCTCTGACTGAGCAGGACAAGCTCGGCTGACAGTTCCCCTGGTGTTGACTAACAAGGTGGCTTTTGCTAAATGCTCATCCCACTTTTTAAATGTTCCAGCACTCATCACTTTCAGTGTAGTCTTCAGCAGTCCATTGCATCATTCAACTTTCCTGGTGGCTGGTGCGTGATAGCAGGTGTGATATATCCACTCGATACCATGCTCTTTAGCCCAGCGTCTATAAGATTATTTTGGAAATGAGTCCCATTGTCTGACTCAGTTCTCTCTGTAGTACCATGTCGCCACAAGAGTTGTCTTTCAAGGCCTAAAATGGTGTTACGGGCAGTGGCATGAGATACAGCCTATGTTTCCAGCCATCTGGTGGTTGCTTCCAACATTGTAAGCACATAGCGTTTTCCCTGGCAGGTTCATGGAAGGGAGATATAGTCAATTCGCCAAGCCTCCCCATACTTATATTTCACCCATCGTTCTCCATACCACAAAGGTTTTGATCTTTTCGCTTGCTTAATTTCAGCACATGTTTCACAATCATGGATAACCTGTGAAATGGTGTCCATAGTCAAATCCACCTCTTAGTCACGAGCCCATCTCTTCCTTGATGACCTGAAGTGTCATGGGCCCACCGAGCACTTCTCCTGGAAGAATCATAGAATCATAGAATCTTCATGGTTGGAAAGGACCTTTGAGATCATCGAGTCCAACCATACACACACCAAAGAGAAAAAAAAATAAAAAATCACAAACCACCACAAAAAAACAACCTACAATCTCTGCCACTAGAGCATGCCCTGAAGTGCCACATCTAGGCGTTTCTTAAACACCTCTAGGGATGGTGACTCAACCACCTCCCTGGGCAGGCCGTTCCAGCGCCTGACCACTCTTTCAGTAAAGTAATTCTTCCTAATATCTAACCTAAACCTCCCCTGCCGCAGCTTCAGACCATTTCCTCTGGTCCTGTCATTATTCACCTGGGAGAAGAGGCCACCACCCACCTCTCTCCACCCTCCTTTCAGGTAGTTGTAGAGGGCAATGAGGTCTCCCCTCAGCCTCCTCTTCTCCAAGCTAAACATGCCCAGCTCCCTCGGCCTCTCCTCATATGCCCTGGTCTCCAGACCCCTCACCAGCCTGGTAGCTCTCCTCTGGACACGCTCCAGCACCTCAATGTCCCTCTTGTACAGCGGGGCCCAGAACTGAACACAGTACTCGAGGTGAGGCCTCACCAGTGCCAAGTACAAAGGCACGATCACTTCCCTGCTCCTGCTGGCCACGCTATTCCTGATACAAGCCAGAATGCTGTTGGCCTTCTTGGCCCCCTGGGCACACTGCTGGCTCATGTTAAACTGGCCGTCCACAAGCACCCCCAGGTCCTTTTCTGCTGGGCAGCTTTCCAGCCACTCTGCCCCAAGCCTGTAGCGTTGCCCGGGGTTGTTGTGACCAAAATGCAGGACCCGGCACTTGGCCTTATTAAACCTCACACAGTTGGCCTTGGCCCATCGATCCAGCCTGTCCAGATCCGTCTGTAGGGCCTTCCTACCCTCAAGCAGATCAACACTCCCGCCTAGTTTGGTGTCATCTGCAAACTTACTGAGGGTGCACTCAATCCCCTCATCCAGATCATCGATAAAGATATTCAACAAAACTGGCCCCAAAACTGAGCCCTGAGGGACACCACTGGTGACCGGCCACCAAGAGGATTTCACCCCATTAATCCCAACTCTCTGGGCACGGCCATCCAGCCAGTTTTTAACCCAGCGAAGAGTACACTTGTCTATGCCATGATTCACCAGCTTCTCCAGGAGAATGCTGTGGGGGACGGTGTCAAAGGCCTTACCAAAGTCCAGATAGACAACATGCACGGCCTTCCCCACATCCAGAGATCAGGATGGTTAAGCAGGACCTCCCTTTCCTAAACCCGTGCTGGCTGGCCCTGATCCCTTGGCTGCCCTGCACTTGCCATGAGAGCTCACTCAAGATGATCCTCTCCATGATCCCCCAGAATCCCCCCTTGGGGGCGTTTTACTCTGCAACTGACGTACACGTGTCTGTCAAGCCGAAGTAGGTTTTCCATCCCAATTCCTCATGTTTTCCCCCTGATTACGCAGGGTAGACCACAGGATGTGTCGTGGTGTGCTTTGTTTCTCTCGAACGGGTGTAGTAGGGAAGCGTTTGTCCCCAACTGACGCATTGGCATTGGCCTTGCCAAATGATTTCTTCAGCACTGAGACACTGGCCTGTGAGGCAGAAAGAAGATTATGTGCATAATGCTGCATTCGAGCATCCATATCACCCACCGTCGGTGCCTCATCGTGTCTCCAGCAAAATAATGCCAATACATTAGCATATGCTGCTGGTGCACTCAGTACCCACTTGCGCCAAATGGGTCCGGTAGTTTTGAGTGCATCTGGATCTAATGATGCCTGCAGGTCATCCAAATCACTGAAAATCATCTCCCACACAGCTATTTCCCTCAGATTCTTAACACCTCTCTCAATAGTGGTCCACTTGGATGGGTGGTAAATTATATCATCCCTATAGGGATACTTGCTCCTCACGCTTAACAGGAGTTGCCTCCAGAGGGTGAGGGACTGTGGTGGTCTTCCAAGAGCCCTGTCAATACCCGATTCTCTAGCCAATGGTCCCAGCCGCTTGGCTTCTCTACCATCTAAGTCCAAACTATCGGCTCCAGTATGCCAGCATCTGAGCAGCCTTCCCGACGGCTGTAATCCTTACGTATGTCTCACAGCTCCCTTAGGGATAATGATCGAGCAGTTTCCTCTGTTACTGCATTGCCCGATGTTCCTGGTTGACCGTCGCTATCTGCTGCTACTGCACGTTTCCTCTTATGTACAGGGTTGACTGATACTGGTTCTGACTGAGTCTGTAGGTCAGCTGCATCATCCATCACCAAGGTCGGAGTAGATTTAGTACTCGTTGCAGCTGCAGGTCTTGTCCTGAGAGCCAGCAGGGTCTGGATCAGATCAGGGTCTGTCGGGAGGGCTGGTGAGGTGTACATGGGCGCAATGTTTATCGCAGGGGTCAGCAGGGTCTGGACAGATACAGTGGTTGTCACAGGGACTGGGCAAGGTCCGCACGGGCACGCTGTCAGTTGCGGGGGTTGGCAGGATCTGCACGGATACAGTGGTTGTCGTGGGGACCAGCAGGGTCTGCACGGGCGCGATGTCTGATGCAGGGGCCCGCGGGGTCTGCACAGGAGCAATGTCTGTCGGGGGGGCCGCCAGGGTGAGGAGAAATAACTGGACTCCAGACGATTCAATGTGAATCAACAGAAGCCATTTATTAAGCACAGATCATCTGGCTTGCCATTCTTGTAGGTGAGCATCACATTTGTTATCTTCCAGTCAACTGGAACCTCTCTGGTTAGCCAGAACTGCTGATGAATGATGGAAAGTGGCTTGGATTAATAGGTAGAGCAAGAGACATGCACATAAGCATGGCAAAATAAGGAATTTGTTAACTACTTACCATCAGTAGGCAGATGTTAAGACACTTCCAGGAAAGCAGGGCTCCGTCATACATAATTGTTACTTGGGAAGACAAATGCCACTCCTAGCCACTGGGAGCACCTGTTCAGGGAGCAGCAGCAGGGCAAGGAGGTCCCTCACGACTTTCCCTGCCTGGCCCCACTGCTGCACAGGGACAGGCGGGATGTGTGTTGAGAACGGCACTGCCATTGTACTGTGCCCCTGCGGTGGCAGCAGGGCCAGGAGAAATCTTCCTTGTGCCAGCTTTGGCTCCCAGCAACGGTGGTGTGTGAAGGCACGGACTCTGGCTGTGATAGGCATGAAATCATTTATTGCTTCTCAAGCCTCAGGTTTTATACCTGAGCTCTAAAACTTTCCATGTACCTGCTAGGCAAGTAAACATATTTCAGATCACTAACCCAGTCGCCTTATTCAGTTCCCACCAAGATAAGCACGCAAAGCTGTTTTCTGTTCCATGTTTATGTTGAACCAGTTCCTCTGGAGGAGGCTGAGGGGAGACCTCATTGCCCTCTACAACTACCTGAAAGGAGGTTGGAGAGAGGTGGGTGGTGGCCTCTTCTCCCAGGTGAATAATGACAGGACCAGAGGAAATGGTCTGCAGCTGCGGCAGGGGAGGTTTAGGTTAGATATTAGGAGGAATTACTTTACTGAAGAGTGAGGAGAAATAACTGGGCTCCAGACGATCCAATGTGAATCAACAGAAGCCGTTTATTAAGCACAGATCATCATCTTTTATACCCTGTGTTGTAGCCGTATGTGCCACTTGCTTATTTCTGATTAGCTAGTTACACTGTCCACGCGCTGTCCATGCAGTTCATTCACAGATCAGATTGGTTACAAGAATTCACATAGTCAATTGCTTAGTCATTAGCACAACATGTTTTCTACCTTCTCAGTTCCCGTTTTTCCCGTGTACTAATTCCATCTTCTACCACCTGTTTTGCCCTTAATCTAATCTCTCACAGTAGGGAGGCTGGCTCACATGGCCATTTTCTCTCAGACACATTCCTACAATACCCCCTTTTTCTTCTTGAGCCAGCCAGACCTTATGCATGGCATTTTCTACTATGTCAGTCACTTTGCGAAGAACACACGAGGCTACCATAATCAATAATAATATAACCAACAATAGCATGAGCCCTTGCTTTAGTAAGTCTGATAACCATCCCGTTATACCCCATGAGCTTAACCAATCATCGAAACCGTTTTTGACCGCTTTTAATTTGGACATGTTATCCTTCAGATCCCGTAACTGCTTATGAATGAATGATGAGTGGTCGGAAAGGTTCATACAACACATACCTTCAAAATCTTCACATCCATGACCCTGAGCCAACAGCAAAAATCAATCATCACCCCTGTGGTGTCTCCACAAAAGTTCACTAGGGACGTGTTAAATGTTGGGTAAACTGAATTGAATCCTGCTGTATTAAAAGAAGCCGAAATACCAAGGGTTCTCAATTTTGTGCTCAGCTACAACTTCCAATCACAAGGATAAGCCCGACACTAATTCCCAGTGGCATCTTCAAATATCAGTACCCTTGCCCTTCTTTCTGCGCTGTAGATGACCGAACCTGTTGCTACAGTGACGTACTACCTGTTCCCACTAGTCCTCCGGAACCGACCAGACCTCTGGCAGTAGCACTGTGTAACAGCACTGTATGCCACACCCTGACCAATCCTTGTGAATGATAGACTTCCCTAATCTCCTGTCGCTCAGCCAGCTCGTGTTGAGGTGAACCTGACTCTACGTACTCTATTGCAATAGCTAAACGAATTAAACCCGTCACCTTACTTAGTTCCTTATTAAAACACACAGCACACCGGAATCAAAATACTAGAATTAAAATACACAGCACACCGGATTTAAAACACACAGCACACCGGAATTAAAATACTAGAATTAAAATACACAGCACACCGGATTTAAAACACACAGCACACCGGAATTAAAATACGCAGCACACCCTGTCACCTTACATAACTCCTTATTAAAACACACAGCACACCGGAATTAAAATACACAGCACACTGGATTTAAAACACACAGCATACCCTATCACTTTACCTAATTCCTTATTAAAACACACAGCACACCGGAATTAAAATACTAGAATTAAAACACACAGCACACCGGATTTAAAATACACAGCACACCCTGTCACCTTACTTAATTCCTTATTAAAACACACAGCACACTAGAATTAAAACACACAGCACACCGGGCCGCAGCACGTGGTCTTTCAAACCACCACCGGCCTCAACAATCCTCACGAGGCACAAGGATCTATGGGTCACAGTTCCACACCTAGGGCACTACACTTCTTCAGCCCTCATCGTCGTCGTTGGTGTTGTGGGGTAACTCATTCGAATCCGTCTGCTCAAACCAGGGCTTTATCCACTTGGCTGGTACCCATCTGGTTCCGGCATCTGTAACGACACAGGCATATCCTCGACCCCAGGTTAATAGTCTACACGGTCCTTCCCACTTCCCCGTCACACTGTTTTTAACTGCTACCATGCCATTTTCCTGCCTAAAATCTCCCAGGTCTCTCTGCAGGCCTGCGCCATGCTGCACGATTGGAGGTACAAGGCAGTGTTGAGGAAGGCGTAGGAAGTTCAGGACGTAAACGGCTTTGTTCAGTCGATCTACAGGACTCAGCCCTTGCTCTCCCCCTTTTTGTTTTTGAAGCAAATTTTTTAAAGACTGGTTCATGCGTTCCACTATGGCTTGAGCCGTCGGAGAATGTGGTGTGCCAGTCACATGTGTAATGCCCCACAGCTGTAGACATACCTCTGTTGAACGGGCTACGTACCCTGGGCCATTATCAGTCTTTATCACACGCGGTACACCTAAGGCTGCAAACGCGGATCGCAAATGCTTTTGTACATGTTTACTAGATTCACCAGTCTGCGCAGTTGCCCAAATTGCAGTTGAATAACAGTCTACACTCAGGTGTATAAATTTCAGTTTTCCAAACTCTGACACATGGGTTACATCAGTCTGCCAGAACTCCAAAGGTCCATGCCCTCGGGGACTGATGCCTGGGTTGAAGTTAGGTATAAATGGTTGACAATCAGCACACGTTTGCACTATACCTCGGGCATCAGACTCCGAGATCCCGAATTGTCTGCGCAGCATTCGTGCAGATTGATGGAAAAATGTATGAGATGCCCGTGCCTGTGCAAACTTATCTGGAGGTGGCGCGGCCCATGCAGGAGCCACAAGTTTATCAGCTCGTCTATTGCCCTCAGCTAAACCTTCTGGGAGCCCCGAATGGCTGCGAATATGGGTGATGAAATAAGGATCGTGCCGTTCATTGAGTAGGAGCAACAATTCACGGAGCAGGGTGAACAGCTGCTCATCTCTGACCTCCTTCAGCAAAGCACGCTCCATTCGTTGAACGATTCCAACCACATATAAGGAGTCACATACGATATTAATACCTACCTTTGTCCACCTGCGAAACACTTCTAGTACAGCACGTAATTCCAGCTTTTGTGTGGACCCTTTACAGTCCGTGATCACAATATCATGCCATTTATTGTCCATGTACCATGTTATTGCTGCTTTCTGTGTCTTCCCCCCGGCATCTGTAAAGATTGTCGGCCCTCGGACAGGTCGTTGAGACAACGCGGGAATTTCCTCAATGTGTCCTACTTGTAGCACACTAAAAAACTTGTGCGGAGGCAAATGTACCTTAACTGTCCCAGCATAGTTCAAAAGCGCAATCTGCAACGCCATAGAGTGTCGCAAGGCCCACTGCAAGTATTCAGCTACTAAAGGAATTACCACATATTCAGGTTCCTGACCGGATATCTCAATGATCCTCTGACGCCCCTTAATCACAAGTTGCGCCATCACCTCTATCCTCAGGATAACCGTATGCTTTGGTTGGAGAGATAAAAAAATCCACTCCAGAATTCGTAGCGGGTCCCTTTCCTGTACCCATTGCATTACTAAAGCGAAAGGATGTTCGTCGTGATTTATAATTAATAAACCTATCGAATGATCAGGGTCCCATCGATGCGCGTAGGCGTTGATGACCTTATCACTGACCATCTGCATCGCCTTCTGCGCGTCCAAAGATAACTGTCTAGGGGCATCAACGCCACCGCCTCCTCGCAGCAAGCGCATGAGAGGTGCTAAGTCTTCATTCGTAAGGCCACACAATGTACGAACCCAGTTTAGATCTCCTAAGAGTTTTTGAACATCATTCAGCGTCGAAATGTGTGTTCTAATCTCTAACTTCTGTGGCCTAACTGTAGTTTTAGATATTTCCCATCCTAAATATTTCCAGGGTGGTTCTTTTTGAACCTTTTCTGGTGCAATTTGTAACCCTGCTTTCCCTAATACCTGCTGCAGCTCCTCAATAGCCTTGTCACACTCTAATTGTTGTCCAGCTATCAAGATGTCATCCATATAATGATAAATTATCCACTCAGGGTGTTTCTTCCGCACTGGTGCCAAAGCCCATGCTACGTACATCTGGCACAAGGCGGGTGAATTTTTCATTCCTTGTGGCAACACTACCCAATGATACCTGCACATAGGCCCGTTCTTATTTGTTGTTGGCACGGAAAAAGCAAATTTCGGATAGTCATCGGGGTGCAAGGATATTGTGAAAAAGCAGTCCTTCAGATCTATTATCAGAATCTCCCACCCTTTAGGGATCATGATAGGGGATGGCAAACCTGGCTGTAAAGCACCCATGTCCTCCATAGCCTCATTGATTTTTCGTAAATCGTGCGGTAACCGCCATTTGCCACTCTTTTTGGGGATGGTAAAAATAGGTGTATTCCAGGGGCTGGTTGTTGGTTCTATATGTCCCTTCTCTAACTGTTCCTGTACTAATTGCTTAATGTGGGTGATTTTTTCCGAATTGAGCGGCCATTGGTCCACCCACACCGGGTCATTCGTTTTCCACTTCAATTTCAAAATAGGTCGCCCTTCCCCAATGGCCGCCCCGGAAAATCCGTCCCCCCAGTCGTTAAATGAGTGCCCAGTTGACTTAAAGCATCCCGGCCGAGCAGGCATACTGGTGCTACTGTCACATACGGTCGAATTGAGCAAACTCCACCATCAGGCATTTGGCATTGAATCACCTCTTTGCTTATTCTTGTCGTCTGAGTTCCTCCGACCCCCATTATAGATATAGCTGGGTGTTCTAGGGGCCAAGAGGGTGGCCAACACCCTTGACTGATAACAGTCACATCAGCGCCGGTGTCTACAAGCATATCAAGCATGCATTTTTGACCCCCTGGTGCTCTTAGGGCAACTCGCTGCAAGGGCTTTGTTTTACTGATTTCAAGGGCTAAATATATATCTGCATTACCTGTTGAGCCAAAACCTTTATTCCCCCTTATCTGATTTCCAGCCGTCGGAACGGCAGCCTTAAATGGCACTAGTTGTCCAATGCGAGTACCCGCTGGGATATGCACAGGTGGAGTGGGTGTCCATACCATCATTTTAATTGGACCCGTATAATCAGCATCTATTACCCCAGGTAACACAAACAAACCCCGTCTGGTAATGGAAGATCGTCCCAATAATAGTGCACTCAGTCCATACCCCAACGGCCCTTTCATATCAGTAGGAATGCACTGCACTTGGGAGTCTGTAAGGGTAACCTCCTTTATTGTTGCCACGTCCACTCCGGCGCTTCCTGTGGTGGCAGAGGCTGCACTACCCAAGCACCCTGACCCTGAGGCCTGTTTTGTGTCATCGCGCTCGGGCCCCCCGCGCTCATCAGCCCGCTTCCCAATGGTATGCCATTCTTACGAAATTTTGAGCGGCATTCAGATGCTCTATGTCCAAATTTCTGACACCGATTACATGTGCCTGTAAATCCTCCCGTTCCTCCGCTCCTAACAGGCGTCATATCTGTCTCTCCCCTCTGCTTTCCTGCTCTACACTGTATCTTCAGATGACCAACCTTCCCACACTTAAAGCATTTCGGTCCCAAATTACGATTATTAATCAAGGGCTTGACAGCTGCAGCAAAAGCGGAGGCCAAAAATCCTGCCTGTTCTTCAGGTGTCCCTACCCTAGAGCATGCCTCTATCATGTCGGTAATGGTGGCGTGTCGAGGCAAAGCTTGCAAGATA
Source organism: Rissa tridactyla (assembly GCF_028500815.1). Lineage (NCBI taxonomy): Eukaryota > Metazoa > Chordata > Aves > Charadriiformes > Laridae > Rissa > Rissa tridactyla. Next base: position 8,378,358 of record NC_071496.1, read on the forward strand.
CGCTTACAGGCTGAATTAGCGTTCTCTACGGCCAATGACTGAAAAACCGCCTCTTTGGCTGCCACTGGCAGTTCTCCCCGGTCTAACGCATTCCTTAGTCTATCAAGAAACTGCATATATCCCTCGCTGGGGCCCTGTTTTATCGTCGTATATGGGGGAGTGACCTTGCCATCCTCTGGCAAGGTCCTCAGTGCTTCGCGCGCCAACTCTGCAGACTGTTGTAAGATAGCGACATCTAGCCGTGCTTGTAGCTGAGCATCAGCAAAAGGACCTGTTCCTGATAACATCTCCATAGTCGCCAACCGTAACGGATCCCCCTCTGCTCTACTCAAATTCGCTACAACCGCGCGTTGTACACCATCCTCCCACCTTGATCTCCACATTAGTTCTTGCATTGGTGTGAGGATAAGGGACATCAGTGTCCGGCTATCAAAAGGAGTCATAATATTAGTAGTGAAAATATTGTTAAGAAACGACTGAGTGTCGGGAGAATTAAGACCAAAGTCATGCACCGATTTTCTCGCTTCCTTTACGATCGGCCAAGGAAGACCCTCCCACCTACTGGGATTCTTTCGACCTCCCGTAGTTCCCCCCAGTATCACCGGAAATGCTGTTGGTAACATTACAACCTCTATCAAGGCATTTTGAATAATTCCTTTCCAATGCAATCGCGGATCCGGCGGCTCCCCTGAGCCCGCGGTTGCACCCCCCAACTCTCCTCCCACGTTCCCGTTACCGCCACCCCAAGCCCCCCCGCTTTCACCCCTCAGTCGCCTCTCCATATTTCGTATCGCTTGCTCCTCCTCTAGTTTCCATCGATTCTGCCGTTCTCTCTCTAGCTGTTCCAATTTCTGTTGCAGCATTTTTGCCTCCACGCATGCGCCTTGCAGCAGTTCTTGTTCAGCAGGAGAGGGAGGTGACGGTGGAAGCGGTGGGTACAATGATGGATCAAAAGGTTGTCTGGGGCGCACATCAACACGCTGCCATGGAGACTTAGGTGGACCTTCGTAAAGCCCAGTTCTAGGGTTGTACCATTCTGGTGGAGGTGCCGTTGGTCTCACTTCCGAGGGTGGTGGTACTGGCCAGGGAACGTCCTCCTCCATCGGTTCTTCTTTCTCTGGAACTTCCTCAGGTGGAGCAGAGGGGATCGGCAGGGGATCTTCCCAAACCTTCGGACCTGGTCTGTTCGATCCCCCTCCCGTGGGTTGTAATGCTGCAAACGCCCCGGCCGTCGCAGCTTGCTCTGCTTCTATATCTTGTAAGGTCGAATACACCAACCGCCACGTTGTCGCTAACGGTGATGCCTCTTTATCTCCGTTACTTATCACTTCCCACAGTTTTTCCCCAACAGCCTCCCATATTTCTGGTCTAAAAGCTATCTGGGGCTCTGGTGCAAATCCGTTCTCTCTGCACCAGGTTAACAGCCTTCGGAGCATACGCTCATCATATTTCACCCCTCTCTTAGAGAGGATATGCAGGAGAAGTTTTAACATAGCCCCTTCTTCTTTTGTTACTTGTTGCCCCATCTCCTGCCCCGGCTGCTCACCTCTCTCTGGGTGTCTGTGACCATGTCGTCTGTTTCCTCTATTCCGGATTGCCGCCCAATCCGCCCGGTCTCAGTCCAGCTGAGCCGTCCTCCAGCCGGAGGATCTCCTTCTGGGTCTTCCGCCCCTCGCGTTCTATTGCTCAAGCCAAGCGCCGATCAGTATCACGTCGGGGTCACCATCTGAGGAGAAATAACTGGACTCCAGACGATCCAATGTGAATCAACAGAAGCCATTTATTAAGCACAGATCATCATCTTTTATACCCTGTGTTGTAGCCGTACACGCCACTTGCTTATTTCTGATTAGCTAGTTACACTGTCCACGCGCTGTCCATGCAGTTCATTCACAGATCAGATTGGTTACAAGAATTCACATAGTAAATTGCTTAGTCATTAGCACAACATGTTTTCTACCTTCTCAGTTCCCGTTTTTCCCATGTACTAATTCCATCTTCTACCACCTGTTTTGCCCTTAATCTAATCTCTCACAGTAGGGAGGCTGGCTCACATGGCCATTTTCTCTCAGACACATTCCTACACCGCGGTCTCTACAGGATGTTTCCCTCTCCCTCCCTCTAGGACAGGGAGGGGATTCGAGAATGCCAGCATGGCTTCACCAAGGGCAAGTCTTGCCTGACTAACCTAATGGCCTTCTATGATGGAGTGACTGCATCAGTGGACAAGGGAAGAGCTACGGATGTCGTCTATCTGAACTTCTGTAAGGCTTTTGACACGGTCCCCCAAAATATCCTTCTCTCTGAATTGGAGAGATATGGATTTGATGGGTGGACTGTTCGGTGAATGAGGAATTGGTTGGATGGTCACATCCAGAGGGTAGTGGTCAACGGCTCAATATCCAGATGGAGATCAGTGACGAGTGGTGTCCCTCAGGGGTCTGTATTGGGACCAGTGCTGTTCAATAGCTTCATCAATGACATAGACAGTGGGATTGAGTGCACCCTCGGCAAATTTGCAAATGACACCAAGCTGAGTGGTGCGGTCGACATGCCAGAGGGACAGGATGTCATTCAGAGGGACCTGGACAGGCTTGAGAAGTGGGCCCATGTGAGCCTCATGAGGTTCAACCAGGCCAAGCGCAAGGTCCTGCACCTGGGTTGGGGCAACCCCCGGTATCAATACAGACTGGGGGATGAAGGGATTGAGAGCAGCTCTGCCGAGAAGGATTTGGGGATGCTGGTGAATGAAAAGCTGGACACAAGCCGGCAACGTGCACTTGCAGCCCAGAAGGCCAACTGCATCCTGGGCTGCATCAAAAGAAGCGTGGCCAGCAGGTCGAGGGAGGTGATTCTGCCCCTCTACTTTGCTCTTGTGAGACTCCACCTGGAGTACTGTGTCCAGCTCTGGGGCCCTCAGCACAGGAAACACATGGACCTGTTGGAACGGGTCCAGAGGAGGGCCACAGCTTGTGCTTGCCTGTAGCGTTCGGATTTGGCTACAGTGGGCTTATCATTCCTGAGAAGAGGAGACTTCTGTTCTCAGTGTTACAGACTACTCTGTACCTAGGTGGGAAACAACCGTGTTTCTCAGTGGGCTCCCATTTCCTGACTTGAGTATTGCTGAAATAGAACTATCTTAAAACTTAATGTTTAGACATTGAAGTACTTCGTGTTTTCAACCTAGTGCTAACTTCCCCATTCACTCCTACAGTTCACCCCATTCACTCACGCTACAGGCAAGCACAAGCTGTTCTTTTGTTGCTGCTGTGCCCCTTGTATTTTGAGCTGCACTACTGCTCAGCACTGCAGTACATATGCCCACACAATGGCTGCCAGCACCTAAGTCACTGGGAAATTAAAAACATAGCTGTGACTCAGCAAAAGGCCAATCAAATCAGAAAAAAATAGTTTTGGATCATGCTCAGCAGCATTAAAAAAGGACTCTGCCACTGCGGTCCTCTCATAATACATACTCCTTGCCAGGAGATAGTGCAGGCAATGATACGCTTTGTATTGGGTCTAGCAGCCCTCATTGTGCTGTGCTTTGTATTTGTAGCTAGAAAGGTGTTGATAACACACCAATGTTTTGGCTGCTGCTGTGCAGCGCTCCCACAGCATCAAGGCTGTCTCTCCAACCCCCCCGCCCCAAAGACCAGTAGACTGGGGGTGGGCAAGAGGTTGTGAGGGGACAGAGCCGGGACAGCTGACCTAAACCGACCAAAGGGGTATTCCATACCATATGGCATCGCGCTCAGCAATAAAAGCTAAGAGGAAGGGAGGGGGTGGGGGCATTCGTTATTAAGGCATTCATCTCCTGGAGCAACCACTACGTGTACCAAGGCCCTACTTCCCTTGCTTGACTAACCTGATCTCCTTCTATGACAAGGTGACCCGCTTGGTGGATGAGGGAAAGGCTGTGGATGTTGTTTACCTGGACTTTAGTAAGGCCTTTGATACAGTTTCCCACAGCATCCTCCTGGAGACACTGGCTGCCCATGGCTTGGATGGGAATACTCTTTGCTGGGTGAAAAACTGGCTGGAGGGCTGGGCCCAGAGAGTGGTGGTGAATGGAGTTAAATCCAGTTGGTGGCCGTTCACGAGCAGTGTTCCCCAGGGCTCGGTATTGGGACCAGTTCTTTTTAATATCTTTATCGATGATCTGGATGAGGGGATCAAGTGCACCCTCAGTAAGTTTGCAGACAACAGCAAGTTGGGTGGGAGTGTTGATCTGCTTGAGGGTAGGAAGGCTCTGCAGAGGGATCTGGACAGGCTGGATCAATGGGCCGAGGCCAATGGTATGAGGTTCAACAAGGCCAAGGCTGGTCCTGCACTTGGGTCACAACAACCCCATGCAATGCTACAGGCTTGGGGAAGAGTGGCTGGAAAACTGTCCAGCAAAAAAGGACTCTCAAAAACTGTTACTATTGATGCTACCGGAACATATAAATATCTCCATATACTGGAGAAGTCAAAGCCGCTGTCTTCTCTTCTCCATGTTAGAGGCAAATGCAGAAATTCACAGAGAGAAACATGCTGTCCATGCTTATCTGATGTGCTGTGGAACTGGTTTGTATACTGTTTGGAATTCGTGAATTTAGAAGCATGTCTATGAGACTGGAGAGAGATAAACTCTATTTTTTCTTCTGTTCATAAGATACACCCTACAGCTGTTTGTTCCTCAAAGCATGGATCACCTGTGATCTCTGTGTAGCTGTGATCACCTGTGTAGCTCTCTGTTTGCTACCTGCTGTACAAACACATAACAGTGTCTGTTCTGATAAATTTGCACTGTAAGTAAACAAGGTCAGTAAAGGATTTAGAATGAAAGCATAATTTTATGGCCAGGGATCTGAGGCACAGAGGAATTAAGTTACTTGCCCAAGGTCACATCAGAAGTCATCTGGAAAGTGAGGACTTGCTGCAGCTCTCACAGGTACACATCCAGATCCTCTGGGGAGCTCCCAAGGAGAGCAATTGGCCCGTTTTGCCCAACCTGCAGTCCCTACTGCATTTTGTGATTGTACATGTAGAAACTGTTTATCAAACACACTGTTTTATAAGTGCTGTGAACAGTATAGGGTTGTGTTGGGTTGGTTTTTTGGGATTTTTTTGCAATTGCATTCTGAACTGTAGTGTGCAGCTCTTGGTTTTGCTTTTCAAGCCCAGAGACCATTAGCAATGTGAAGTCAGATTTTATTTCTGTAGGTAACTGTGCTGAGTTTGAAGTTATTGCTGAATCTCAAGATCTCCCTACAGTCTTGGTGTTTGCTGTTACCAGCCCACAACCAGGGCCTTGCAGGTTAGTAGAGGACTGCCCTGTAGAGCCACTAGATCGCCTAAACCTGCAAAGTGTGCACAGCACTTCACGAACCATCCAGCACTTGCTGACACATTTGCCACCCTCTGAGAGTGGAGCAGTCTGTGTTCAGTTGCTTGGGAATGAATGAGAGAAAAAAAGACTGTTTGCTACTTTCTATCAAGAAGGGTAAAAAGGTATGCTGGCAATCACAGAAATAGGTATGAAAACAGCGCTTCCTTAGCATTATACTTACCAAGAATGGTCTTCCCCATTGCCTCGTCTACAGGCAGCTCCCTGTCCTAGGAAATCTGGGGGGCTGGCATACCCAGGGGGCAGATGGGGGGTAGGGTAGCACTACATTGTGCTGTGTTGCCTCCAGACCAGCTCCTTTTGCTCACAATGGCATTTCTCATTCCTATTTTCCTTCCCACTGTTTATGCTGTCTGGGTACTGGAATAGGAGATTACATCATTTCTGCTTCATGTCTTTAGGTTTGCTTAATGAACACATCTATTGCTTTGCAATATCTCTTGTTCCTCCCTGGCCTCTCCTAGAACTATCATCTGATGATAAAGATCTCATTTGTATGTTTAATCATTTCTTTTTATTAAAACCGTAGGATTCATTCTTATATAACCTTCACATAAAGATGTAATGTGAAATAACTGATGGTTATTTGGGGTAGCTGTTTTATGCATGGTGCTCATCTTATGGGGGGGCTTCTTCTGGGGCCCTATCCCAACACACTGGTTATACATGGTAGAAAACTTTTTGTGGAAACGTTTCTGTTCAGTATGGAAGATTATTTCTGAAGCATCTCAAAAGCACCATGACTGCAAACTCTACCACCTGTGAGGCTAATATCCCCCCCGCACCCATCAAGCCTGCAGACCTGCTACCATAAATGGGTCTGTGTAGCAACAGTGCATCAAAGCTTGGATTGATGATGGCACAGTTTGGTAATCTTTTCAAAAATGTCATAAACTCAAAGCCAATGCTATCATGTAGACCCTAAGGACCATAATCATCTGGGGAGTGGAGTGAATTGCTAGCACAATTGCTTTACCTCTCTCACTTCTTGATGACTTCTCTTCAAAATTAACTGCTTTGTTCTGGGCATTCAATACATGACACTGATTGATTGATAGTAATCTTTCTTGCTCATGTTATACTACCAGTCAATGTAACTGTCTACAAAAGGAACAGAATCAATAACTTCTCTCCTCTCCCCCATGTGTTGCTTAAAAAGGGGGATAAATTATCTGACTCCATCTGGTGTGGATGTTGCTTTCATTTTGATTCAGGATCATGGTGGCTGTAAGACCAATACAAATCTTTCAGGTGATAAGTGCAAAAAAATGGACCACTTAAAAGCCCTTTGTTGCAGTTCATCCTGGCTCTGTAGAGGATTATATGATGTGTGAGCAAGCTCCTTTGGATCCAAGATGAAGCTATAATGGAGCAAGGAGTTTCTACATAAGAGGAGTTTGTATGGCAGAAGGTACAAAGCTGATTGACTAATAAGCTGGCAGACAGGATAGTAATAGGGAAAAAATGAAGTGGAGCAGGCAGAGACTTCAAAGCTCAGCACAGGAGAGTTGTCAGGGCAGAGAAAACTGGGGAAAACCTTACAGCCAGTAGTGAGGTTGCCTCTGATGCAGTCACATTTCTCCAGTGCCAGTCCACCAGCCTGCAGGGGTCAGCTCCGAGACACCTGAACTCTCCTCCCAGCCAGGGAGGTTTGCCCACACAGATTGTTTTTGCTGCTTTTAGTCCTTTCAAAGAGTAAGTGGCCTGTGGTGTCTGGCTGCTCCATGAGTAAAGCTCAATTAGAAACTACCCAGTCAATGAGAAATTATAGAGTTTATAGTCACTCTGCACAAGATGCTCTCACTTAGCAGATCATACACGTAGTGTTTGAGCTGGCACATTTAATGAACGTGTTCAGCCATATAGAAATGCCTGTGTGTGCTGAATGACACATACTCATTGGCATAGGCACAGCAGCTAACACTAGAAATGTCTGCATTTTGAGAAGTCTTAAAATTCATAATCAGGGAGATCTTACTTGTGGCGGTGTGCTCTCCCCCTTTCCCCCTCCCCAGCTCCTGCTCAAGCCATAACTGTCAGTGGGAGGTGTGATGGACTTTAGGGGATGGCTGGCAACACAGCCAAAACACTGTTTGGAGTGGGGACCTAGATATTTTGTTCCCATGCAAACATGACTATAGGTCAATTATTTTACTCTATAAATAGTGGACAGCCCAAGAGACCTTTGAGCTCTCCTGCACGGCAGCAGGCTGCATGCCAGGATCTCCCCTTGATCAGGGACGCTCACTTAAGGTTCTGCTCCTCGAGGCTGAGAGATTCCTTGCTGCAACAGATTCTCGGTAAGTGACTAATAGCATGCTAAACTTTGAAATCTTAGCTAAGTAACACCTAGACTCCTCTCTGAGAAGGAGTTTAGAAAGCCAGGGGGTCCTTTCATGACTCAACGGGAGGGTCTCCCTGACAGCTTGTCTGACCCTGGCCTCTAGGCAGTAAATAATCAAGTGTACCTTGCCATCGAATCTCGTAAAACACTGTCGCATTCACTACTAACTTTGTTAAATCACTGTTTTATGTTAATAAATATTTCACTACTTCTCTCTTATGAGTGAAGTTAATCACTCTGCCCATGACATTACTGAAAACTAATCCTGCATTTCAGCCTGGATTTATTAAATAAAGCACCAATCTGGGAGAAATTTAGTAATGATGAGTAGACTTCCTGCTCTAGCCATAAAAATTGGTGCATTTTGGTGAATTATATATTAAACATTCCAGTTTATGGGATAAATATTAAAATATCAATCCTTTTGGCCCTACAAAGCTCATGAAAGAAAGATTGCTGTCTGCTCCTGTAGATTGTCTTGGACAAAGATGTCAAATCAGAAAAAGTATACACATGTCAGAAACATATATATTTATGAGAATTGATAGAATTTTTATATTCAGTCTATGTGATGTGAACTCAATAAACTGTATATTTCATATCTGATACAGCATATTTAAGAAATGTGTTTTGGCATATAAAAGTACTTGTGTAAGCTGGGTCACACTCACACATCTATGAACAGACACACATGGCAATATGTCAGAATTATCACAGTGGCAAATTATTACAGAAATATCCAATGCACAATATGAAACAAAGTCAAAATGTAAATGAGACATTTTAGGAAAATAATTAATGCCTTCTATTTCTGCCTTTGGAAGCTGAATGTTGCCTTGCTCTGGGTCTGTTTTTCCCAAAGGTTAGCAAAGTGCTAATTACAAAGTGTGAGGAACAATCAATTTACTAACAGAACTTATTTTGAAACCATTTCTAATCTGAGCCTCCTATTCACTGTCTCCACAATTCACCCTCTTCAATATTGTTCCTCCATGTTTTTTGGAAACAGCCTTTAAAAACTAGAAAAGTTTCAGCAAAAGAAACCCATTCAGAGAAAGGGTATTGGTGAAGTACTAAAACAGTGCAATATTTCAGTTTAAAGAAACACACGCTGAATCAGTCAATGGGGGATGAAAAGAATGACAAAAATAGCCTAGAAAAGAAAAAGCTTTAAAATAAACTTTCAGGGATTGGGCTCATCCTTATTCAGTTAGGCATCAGATTTTGGTGACTGAAGTAGGAGCAGGAACACTCCCAGTAAATCAAATCACAATGGTGAATGAAGGAAATATCTATGCCTACAGATCACAGGTGACAAATTTTTAGTATGAAATAAATTTTATAGCCTGGAAAACCTCTCCCACAAAACCTATAGGTTTTTTTAAAAACTGGTTTGAGGTAAAACAGAAGCTATTTTCTTTTCAGTAATTTTACTTTTCAGTTAAGCCTCTTCTAACACTCTGAAATCAATGGCATATTCTTCAGTGTCTGCTTCTAACAAATAACATCTGATGTTTATAGTGAATACCAAGGAACAGTATGCAGAAAGGCTCCTGTTTATACTTATTGCTATAAGAACCCAGGTCAGCTAACTTGGTATATAACAAAGTTGGAGGGTCGGAAGCAGATGAGTGTAAAGGGGTTGCACCTGTGGGAGGAGCAGACAGGACAGGTGACCCAAAATTGACCAACAGGGTATTCCATCCCATCTGCCTCATGCTCAGTATAAAAGCTGAGGGATCAAAGGGTTAGTCTCTTTCTTCAATGGCTGATATCTGAGAAGGACTCTGTCTGCTCATCTGCCTTTGATCCTGATCTGAGCATTCCTGACTCCAGATCTGGAATCCAGTTCCCACCTATTGCTGACTCCAGTCTGGGACTTTCCCTGTGCCTGCCAGTGAGGTGATCATCATCCTGGGAGCTCGATACTGGTTTTGTATACATTGTATATATTTCATTATTTTCTTATTAATATTATTATCTTTCTCTTATTATTATTTTTTTATTAATAATAATAATGATCATCTAGTCTAACTGCCTGACCAATTCAGGGCTGACCAAAGAAAGTGGAAAAGAGATCATGATCTCTCAAGGTTAATGAGAAAAACTATGGAAATGACTGATGATATGGAGCAAGACACTTTTAAGATACAAATCAATTAATTATTGAAGAGACATGCTAAAAAAAGACAGGATAATATCAAAAAGCTTTCAATTATTTACACTTTATTGCACTGAATCTCTAAGTGATGTGTCATGCTTTCTATCATACCAAGGCTATGTAGAAAGAGCAACCACTGGAACACCACCATCAGCAATTTGTCTTCCATCAAATTTCTAGTCATATAGATCCACTTCCTCATTTACAAGTGAGATGTCATAGAAGGATGACTTACTGAAAAGTCACCTGCTGGGAAAATAGCTTCATGATCACTGGTCTGAGTGTGCATAGGTATAGCAGGCTGTCGTGGTTTTGGCCAAATTGGCCAATGGCTGGTGACAGATGCTCCCCCTCAGCCTCTCATGCACGGAGAGGAGGAGGAGAGATAAAGAGAGATTTACAAGTTTAGAAGAAACTAAACTACTTTAATGAAATATTAATAATAAAATATAAAGGAAATAATGAAATAGATACAATATGTACAAAACCGTATTAACCTCCCAGGATGATGTCACCGTCAGGCACTGGGGAAGTCCCAGGCTGGACTCAGCAATGGGTGGGAACTGGATTCCAGATCTGGAGTCAGGAACACACGGATTGGGATCAAAGGCAGATGAACAGACAGGGTCCTCCTCGGACATCAGCCATTGAAGACAGAGAGCTGACCCTTTGATCCCTCAGCTTTTGTACTGAGCATGGGGCAGATGGGATGGAATACCCCTGTTGGTCAATTTTGAGTTACCTGTCCTGTCCACTCCTCCCTGCAGGTGGGACCCCTCTACGCTTTTCCGTTTCCAACCCTCCAATGGGGCAAATAACAAAGTGAGCTGACCTTGGTTGTTATAGCAATAAGTGTAAGCAAGAGCCTCTCTGCGTACCATTCCTTGGCATAAACTGTCTTATCACTCTGAGAATGAACAGTTTTCTGCACAATATGCTGTTAATTTCAGAGAGTTAGAAGAGGCCTAGCTAAGAAGTAAAATTACTGAACAGAAAGTTGGTTCTGTTTTACCTCAAACCAGGACACAGGCAGCTAACAGTTATTCAGATATATCCTATATTATAAAAAAGAAAACAAGGCTTATGCTATTTTTGTCCTTGTGAAACATGGTACTATTTATTTTGCTTTTTATTTTTAAGTAGTCTTCTGATATCTTGTTAAGCATACTTCATTCTATTAAATTGGGCTATGATTTCTTGGACTCTTACAAAATGTCTGATTTTTTTTTTCACTGATAGCTCTGGCACATGCTCTCTCTCTCCCCCCACTTTGAGGTAAACCCTACATAACTGCAGCGTACCAGCAATGTTTGGCTTTGCACAGAGAAGGGCATACCTCATTTGTGTTAAGGAGATTACACAGACTTTAATCATCTGTGTTTTACTGATATGCATATGTTTAGACTAGACCAGAGAGAATCTTTTACTCATTATAGAGGAATCAAAGCCCAGATGTGATGTTTCAGTTCTTTCCTTGTCTCTTGGCCATTTGCTTCTAGCAAGGTGGACAGTTGTCTGGGGGAAAACCTGCCTGAAAGTCAGTACCTTCAGGTATTCCCGCTCCAGTCCTTTGCTCTTTATCAGGTCTCAGGCCCCAGCCCTTGCATCCACTAAAAGTATTTTAGTGACTTTACTGTCCTCATGGAGGCAGTGTCCCCTAAATGTGCCCCTTGCACCTTGGGACACCTTTCTGCAGGAACCCCAGATGGGAGTGGTGGTTCTTTGCCAGTCAAAAGAAGCGATGATACCGCTGTATTTAGCATTGGTGCAGCCTCACCTTGAATACTGTGTGCAGTTCTGGGCCCCACAATTTAAAAAGGATGTGAAGGTCCTTGAATGCATCCAGAGGAGGGCAACAAAGCTGGTGATCGTCCCCTTGTACTTGGCACTTGTGAGGCCCCACCTCGAGTACTGTGTCCAGTTTTGGGCCCCTCACCACAAAAAAAGACATTGAGGTGCTGGAGCGGGCCCAGAGAAGGGCAACAAAGCTGGTGAGGGGTCTGGAGAACAAATATTATGAGGAGTGGCTGAGGGAGCTGGGGTTGTTTAGCCTGGAGAAAAGGAGGCTGAGAGGAGACCTTATCGCTCTCTACAACTACCTGAAAGGAGGCTGTAGAGAGGTGTGTGTCAGTCTCTTCTCCCAAGTAACAAGTGATAGGATGAGAGGAAATGGCCTCAAGTTATGTGAGGGGAGGTTTAGACTGGATATTAGGAAAAACTTTTACACTGAAAGGGTTATTAAGCATTGGAACAGGCTGCCCGGGGAAGTGGTTGAGGCACCATCCCTGGAGGTATTTAAAAGACAGGTAGACATAGTGCTTAGGGATATGGTGTAGTGATGGTTTTTGCCAGCGTTAGGTTGATGGTTGTACTAGATGATCTGAAAGGTCCCTTCCAACCTAGGCAATTCTATGATTCTATGACAGGGCTGGAAGGCATGTCCTATGAGGAATGGCTGACGACTCTGGGTTTGTCTAGTTTGAGAGATGGAGGCTGAGGGGCGACCTCATTGCTCTCTACAGCTTCCTGAGGAGGGGACGTGGAGAAGGAGGTGCTGAGCTCTTCTCCCTGGGATCCAGTGACAGGACACGTGGGAATGGTTCAAAGCTGTGCTAGGGGAGGTTTGGACTTGACATGAGGAAGCATTTCTTTACCGAGAGGGTGGTCAAACACTGGAACAGGCTTCCTAGAGAGGAGGTCGATGCCCCATGCCTGTCAGTGTTTCAGAGGCATTTGGACAATGCCCTTAATAACGTGCTTTAGCTTTTGGTCAGCCCTGAAGTGGTCAGGCAGTTGGACTAGATGATCGTTGTAGGTCCCTTCCAACTGAACTGTTCTGTTCTGTCCTATCCTATTCTATTTTGTTTGATAAAACAAAGATTCAAGCTTCTAGTTGTAAGTCTAGCAATAAAAGAGTACTAGTAAAATAAAATGTAAATCACAATTCCAGCTTAAATTTAAAATGTTTTTAACAGTCTCTTATTTAACTGTTTCAAGCCTACATTCCATCAGCTTAACTTGCAAATTTAGAGTACATAGCAACATTTCACTTTCTGAATGATAATGTCAATTCTGGACAGTTTGACTCTTCCTCTGTCCAATCATACATACCTGTAGTATAAGCATTTGATACAGCTGCAAATCCCTCTAATTAATCTATCTAGGCAATAGAAATCTTGGGTGCTTATCAGGGATTTCCCTCCATCTTTGTTTCACTCCTAATCATTCATGGGTATAAAGACTTTGTAAATGCTATTAATTAATGCTTGTAAATGCATGGTGGGGCTGGATGCTATGTCTGTATGAGATACTACACACCATTACTCTTTCGTGAGTCTATAAGCAAGTTGCTCTCTGACCTGACAACATGATGTCTGTCATATGAGCTAAAAGAACATGATTATACATATATCACAGAATGGTAGGGTTGGAAGGGACCTCTGGAGATCATCTAGTCCAACCCCCTGCCAGAGCAGGGTCACCTAGAGCAGGTTGCACAGGAACGCGTCCAGGCTGGTTTTGAATGTCTCCAGAGATGGAGATTCCGCAACCTCTCCGAGCAGCCTGTTCCAGTGGGAACAGAAGGGAGGGGTGGGGGGAAGGTGTTTTTAGATTTGTTCTTATTTACTTTAAATGAAATTAATTTCCCCAAGTTGAGTCTGGTTTGTCTGTGACAGAAATTGCTGAGTGATCTTCCTGTCCTTATCTTGACCCACGAGCTTTTCCATCGTATTTTCTCTCCCTGTCCTGTTGAGGAGGGGGAGTGATAGAACAGCTTGATGAGCACCTGGCAGCCAGCCAAGGTCAACCCACCACAAGATTTTACAAAAACACCGAGAAAGTGGAAAGCTCTACAATTTTTTTCACCACACCAGAATCACAAAATTTGAAATGCATATGCCTCGCCGAGACAAACAGCTCCAGTGCTGGCATGTCCACAGTGGAGACGAGCATTCACGGTGAAAAGGGGCTTTTCCCGAGCTTTTCTGAGGTGGGGAAAGGCCCAAGCAGTGCAGGGACCTGACAGTTCACGTGAGGGTGGCTGATGAGGCAGGGGAAAGGCCAGCAACAGCAGCCACCAGCTCCACCCCCTTAAAAGGCAGCCCTAGGGAGCGCAAGCAATCAGGAGCATGGCGACCAGGATGGACAAATAGGGCATGGCACGGCAGTTTGCGCAAGAAGGGTGCAGAAAACTCAAGAGGGGAGTTCAGCCATGGTCTCTACCCAGCAGAAAGCTGTGTCTTCTGCACTGGCCATAGCGGACATAGCCACACAGACAGAGCTCACATGTAAGCATGCAACCACCCAGGTCTCAGGCTGCAGGGAGTGCTTTAACCTCTCAAGGCTAATGGATGGTAGAAGGGATGGCAGCTGTGTGAGGTGTGACCAGGTGGATGATCTACTCAGCCTGGAGGCAGAGCTAAAAGAGGAAGTAGAAAGGCTACAGAGCATCAGGGAGTGTGAGAAAGAAATAGATTGGTGGAATCAGGCTCTGAACTCCCTGAGAGAGAAACCAGAACAGCCACCAAAAAAACCCCCAAACTAAAGGAGATTTGGTACCCTGCCCCTGCCAGGCTGAAGGCAGTGGTCACAATGAGAGCTGTAGGCCAGCCTATGGATGATATGGAAGATGGTCTGACCACACCAGAAGAGTTGCCAACACCAGAAAGGCCTACCCCCTGTTTGACAACCACCTCCACAAGGAAGAAGAGATGGGTTGTAGTTATAGGTGATTCCCTTCTGAGGGGAATAGAAGGCCCTCTTCTTAGGGAAGTCTGCTGCCTCTGTGGGGCCCGGGTCAGGGACATCACCAGGAAACTTCCTAGCCTGGTTCGGCCCTCAGACTATTACCGCTGTTGCTCTTTCATGTGGGTGGTGATGAGGTGGTAACCGCATTGGCCAATCAGAATGATAGATGGCCTTTCCCCCCGTCTCTCCAAAGAGAGGAGAGGAAGAGATAAGGAGATTTATGAGTTTAGAAAAAAAAAAAACCCTAAAACTAAACTACTTTAATGAAAATATTAATAAATAATGAAATAATAAATAATAATAAAGTAAAAAAGTATACAATTTATACAAAACCATATCCAGCTCCCAGGATGACAATTGCATCACCAGCAGGCACAGGGAAAGTCCCAGACTAGACTCAGTGACGGAGAGGAGCTGGATTCTGTATCTGGAGTCAGGAATGCGCGGATTGGGATCAAAGGCAGACAAATAGACACAGTCCTCCTCGGACCTCGGCCATTGAAGAAAGAGCGTTGACCCTTTGATCCCTTAGCTTTTATACTGAGTGTGATGCAGATGGGGTGGAATACCCTGTTGATCAGTTTTGGGTCACCTGTCCTGTCCGCTCCTCCCTGCAGGTGTGGGAAGGGAAGGTTAATAAGGGAATCTGGGGTACAGGTTATGTTTTCTTCCCTTCTCCCAGTTATAGGCAGTGACTCTGAAAAAAGCAGATGTGCTCAGTCTGTCAACACATGGCTCCGTGGCTGGTGTCATGTTCTGGTTCTGGTGGGGACAGGGTTAATTCTCCCCAGGCTCCGGCAGGGACACAGGTATTCCATCCCATGTGAGCTATGCCCACCCTGAGCTGCCAGGGGAGGGGGCAGGAAGTCACCCTTGGAGCAGGCTGGGGCATCCCGGGTCCGGTCGGGGAGCGGCGGGGAGCGGCGGTTCCGTAATCATGTTTGTATATTCCTCTATCCATGTTATTGTTGTTGTTTTTCTTGTTCCCTTTGCTGTTCTGTTAAACTGCCTTTGTCTCAACCCAAGAGTTTTGCCTTTTTCTTCTGATTCTTCCTGTATTGGGAAAGCCCGAGCGGGCAGCGCGTGGTTCTTTGCTGCCATCTGAGGCCAAACCACAACAGTCCTTTTTGGAGCCCAACGTGGGGCTCGAAGGGTTGAGATAATGACAGAATCCAACTAGAGCTTGGAAAAACGAATTTCTTGTATGCGTTTATTTTATTAGGTAAATAGTCGCTGGTCATCATGTTGCTTGGTTTGTTCTCATGGCTGGGTTATGTAAATTCCTATATGGCTTATGTACTCCCTGCAATGATATTTGTTACTTCTGGGAGAGGGATGAGGATTATCATTCTGCTGTCCTGTGTGATATCGGCTTATGATATGATAACATCACTTGTTAGACAGTTACTTTGGGGCATTGATGTGGTATTGCTGTCCTGCCGTACATTGGGCGCTGTCCCTCCATCTCTCAGAATTTATTAATAATCACACCCAGTCTGTGGGGGAAACAGGGGGGGACACTTTCCCCAGCTCTTTTGCCTCCCTTTTCTCCTTTGGGTCAGGTATGACAGCTTTTGAGAATTTTGAATATCCTTGGGATGCTCAAAGCAGCCTGGTCCTGGTGTTATGTCTCCTGAATACGTTCCAGGTCTTGTTTAGGGTTAAGCGATGATTTAAGACTACCACCTGGAGATCTGCTCCAAGGCTGGATAGTCAGGGGTGGCATGGCATGAGGGAGAACACGGGCAGGTACCCAGAGAACTTCTCGCCTCCAGTGGTCTGGGACTTCACCCCTGAACAATTACAGGACCCTGATAGAGTGGTAGAATATCTGAAGGGAAAATGCTGTGGCTGCTCCAGAGAGGCACAACTCATGGCACTGTGCTGGGCCCTGGCCAGTATCTACCAGGCACTGCTCAGTGTTACTCAGCACCCTCAGGGGGAAGAGATGGAGACCAGACGGACAGACACTGCGGCTACTGCAACCCCTGCAACAGACACTGCGACTACTCCATCCCCTGCGACAGGCACTGTGGCTACTGCAACCCCTGTGGTAGCCACTGTAGCTACTCCAACCCCGGTGGCAGCCACTGCCGCTGAACCAGGGAACCAACCCGTGCCGGTATCAGTTGCCCCCATACAGAAGAAGAAGTACACAAAGAAATCAGTTTGCTTAGTAAGAGATGATGATGAACCAGGGCCATCACGAGAGCAGGAGGAAGAGGCAGAACCAGAGATAATCACCCAATCCCTATCCTTGAGAGAGATGCGGGATATGCGAAAAGATTTCAGCCAACTTTCAGGCGAGCACATTGTCACCTGGCTGCTCCGGTGCTGGGATAACGGGGCCAGTAGCCTGGAATTAGAGGGTAGGGAAGCCAGGCAGCTGGGTTCCCTGTCTAGGGAAGGCGGCATTGACAAGGCGATTGTAAAGAAGACCCAAGCCCTCAGCCTCTGGAGGCGACCCCTGTCAGGCGTGAGGGAGAGGTACCTCTTCAGTGAGGATGTTGTATGTCACCCAAGCAAGTGGACTACCATGGAAAGAGGTATCCAGGACCTGAGAGAATTAGCTGTGCGGGAGATGATTTACTATGACCTGGACAATGCACAGTTACCCACAGACCCTGATGAGGTCCAATGCACAAGGCCCGTGTGGCGGAAGTTTGTACGGAGCGCACCATCGTCATGTGCCAACTCACTGGCAGTAATGGAATGGAAAGGCAAGGAGGGACCAACGGTGGATGAGGTGGCTGGCCGGCTCCGGCGATATGAAGAAAGTCTCTCTTCCCCCCTTGTCTCAGCTGTGGAGAAACTGTCCCGGAAGGTCCAGCAACTTGAAGGGAATATGTCCTACTCCCCACCTGTATGGGCCAGCGTCTCAGCTATTAGGAGGAGGCATTTCCCCACTCGAGAGAGGGAGTACAGAGGGTACACACCACGAGGCACCCTGTGGTTCTACCTGCGTGACCACGGGGAGGACATGAGGAAGTGGGATGGACAACCTACTTGGATCCTGCGGACACGGGTACAGGAGTTGCAAGGAAGGACAACCACAAAAGGGGATCCCTCCAAGAAAAGTGCCGCCCCAGTTTCCAGCGGGCAGTTCCCAGCGGGCAGTTCCCCAGACAGAGCAGAAGGCCTGATCTTGCTTCTGGTCCTCTTGAAGGAACTTCCAAGTCATTTCTGGAAGAAGTGAGTAACGGATACTCTGACCAGGATTAGAGGGGCCCTGCCTCCGGCCAGGTGGAGGAAAGGGACAACCGGGTTTATTGGACGGTGTGGATTCGATGGCCTGGCACATCAGACCCACAGGAGTATGAGGCTCTAGTGGACACGGGTGCACAGTGCACCCTAATACCATCAAGCTATAGAGGGGCAGAACCCATTTGTATTGCTGGGGTGACAGGGGGATCCCAAGAGTTGACTGTACTGGAGGCGGAAGTGAGGGATCCCAATCCCACGGATGGGTTTGCCTTTGCCTGAGGCAGGACTGACCCAGACTGTCTTCCCTAAGATATTCTTCATGTGCACTACGGGGACTTTATCCCCTTCTATGGTACCTGGAAGTTTTGATTGGGCAGGGCCAGCCCAATTGGTAGATCCCCTGGTGTTAACTAGCCAGGTAGCCTTTGCTAGATGTGTATCCCAGTGTTTTAAAGTCCCACCACCCATTGCTCTCAGTGTAGTTTTTAACAGTCCGTTGCATCGTTCTGTCTTCCCAGAGGCTGGTGCGTGACAGGGGATGTGATGTACCCACTCAATGCCATGTTCTTTGGCCCAGGTGTCTATGAGGCTGTTTTGGAAATGAGTCCTGTTGTCTGACTCAATTCTCTCTGGGGTACCATGTCGCCACAGGACTTGCTTTTCAAGGCCCAAGATAGTGTTCCGGGCAGTGGCATGGGGCACAGGGTATGTTTCCAGCCATCCGGTGGTTGCTTCCACCATTGTGAGCACATGGCGCTTGCCTTGACGGGTCTGTGGCCGTGTGATATAATCAATCTGCCAGGCCTCCCCAGATTTATATTTCAGCCATCGTCCTCCATACCAAAGAGGCTTCAACCGCTTGGCTTGCTTGATTGCAGCGCATGTCTCGCATTCATGGATGACCTGTGCAATAGTGTCCATGGTCAAGTCCACCCCTCGGTCACGAGCCCATCTATATGTTGCATCTCTTCCTTGATGGTCTGAGGAGTCATGGGCCCCCCGAGCTATGAATAGTTCACCCCTATGTTGCCAGTCCAGATCCACCTGAGCCACCTCAATCCTAGTAGCCCAATCCACTTGCTGGTTGTTCTGATGTTCCTCCGTGGCCCGATTCTTCGGTACATGGGCATCTACGTGGCATTGTACTTTCACAACCAGATTCTCTATCCGGGCAGCAATATCTTGCCATAGGTCAGCAGCCCAGATGGGTTTGCCTCTGCGCTGCCAGTTGCCCTGCTTCCACTGCTGTAACCACCCCCACAGAGCATTTGCCACCATCCATGAGTCAGTGTAGGGATCAAGTACTGGCCCTTTTTCTCGCTTGGCAATGTCCAAAGCCAGCTGGATGGCTGTCACCTCTGCAAACTGGCTCGATTCACCTTGTCCTTCACTGGCTTCTGCAACTCGTCGTGTAGGACTCCACACAGCAGCCTTCCACTTTTGATGCTTTCCCACAATACGGCAGGACCCATCAGTGAACAGGGCATATTTCTTCTCATTTTCTGGCAGTTTATTATATGGTGGGGCCTCTTCTGCATGCGTCACCTCCTCCTCTGGTGACATTCCGAAATCCTTGCCTTCTGGCCAGTCCACGATCACTTCCAGAATTCCTGGGCGACTGGGGTTTCCCATTCGAGTTCGCTGTGTGATCAGCGCAGTCCACTTACTCCATGTAGCATCGGTTGCATGATGTGTGGTGGGGACCCTTTCTTTGAACATCCAGCCCAGCACCGGCAGTCGAGGTGCCAAGAGGAGCTGTGCTTCTGTGCCAACTACTTCCGAAGCAGCTTGAACCCCTTCATATGCTGCCAATATCTCTTTTTCTGTTGGAGTGTAGCGGGCTTCGGATCCCCTGTATCCCCGACTCCAAAACCCTAGGGGTCGACCTCGGGTCTCCCCTGGTGCTTTCTGCCAGAGGCTCCGGGCAGGGCCGTTCTCCCCGGCTGCGGTGTAGAGCACATTTTTAACATCTTGTCCTGCCCGGACTGGCCCCAGGGCCACTGCATGGGCTATTTCCTGTTTGATTTGTTCAAAAGCTTGTCGTTGCTCAGGACCCCATTTAAAGTCATTCTTCTTCCGGGTTAATTGATAGAGAGGGCTTACAATTAGACTGTAATCTGGGATATGCACCCTCCAAAAACCCACAATGCCTAAGAAGGCTTGTGTTTCCTTTTTACTAGTTGGTGGAGACATAGCTGCTATTTTGTTGATCACATCCATTGGAATCTGACGGCGTCCATCTTGCCATTTTATTCCTAAAAACTGGATCTCCTGCGCAGGTCCCTTGACCTTACTTCATTTTATGGCAAAACCAGCTTTCAGAAGGATTCGGACTATTTTACTCCCTTTCTCAAAAACTTCTTCTGCTGTGTTTCCCCATACAATGATGTCATCAATGTTTTGCAGATGTTCTGGAGCTCCATCCTGTTCCAGTGCAGTCTGGACCAGTCCATGGCAAATGGTGGGGCTGTGTTTCCACCCCTGGGGCAGTCGATTCCAGGTGTATTGGACGCCCCTCCAAGTGAAAGCAAACTGTGGCCTGCACTCTGCTGCCAAAGGGACTGAGAAGATATTGGCTATATCAGCTGTGGCATACCACTTGGCTGCCTTGGACTCCAGTTTGTACTGCAGTTCTAGCATGTCTGGCATGACAGCGCTCAGCGGTGGCGTGACTTCATTCAGGCCACGCTAGTCTACAGTTAGCCTCCACTCTGCATTAGATTTTCGCACCGGCCATATGGGACTGTTAAAGGGTGAGCGAGTCTTGCTGATCACTCCTTGAACCTCTAGTTGACGAATCAGCTTATGGATGGGAATCAGAGAGTCTCAGTTAGTGCACTATTGCCGCCGATGCACCGTTGTGGTAGCAATCGGCACCTGCTGTTCTTCGACCCTCAACAACCCCACAACAGGAGGGTCCTCCAAGAGACCAGGCAAGGTAGACAACTGTTTAACTTCCTCCGTCTCCAAGGCAGCTATGCCAAAGGCCCACCGGTACCCTTTTGGGTCCTTAAAATACCCTCTCCTGAGGTAATCTATGCCAAGGATGCATGGAGCCTCTGGGCCAGTCACAATGGGGTGCTTTTGCCACTCATTCCCAGTTAGGCTCACTTCCGCCTCCAGTACAGTCAACTCTTGGGATCCCCCTGTGACCCCAGCAATACAGATGGGTTCTGCCCCTCTATAGCTTGATGGTATTAGGGTGCACTGTGCACCCGTGTCCACTAGAGCCTCATACTCCTGTGGGTCTGATGTGCCAGGCCATCGAATCCACGCCGTCCAATAAACCCGGTTGTCCCTTTCCCCCACCTGGCTGGAGGCAGGGCCCCTCTAATCCTGGTCAGAGTATCGGTTACTCACTTCTTGCAGAAATGACTTGGAAGTTCCTTCAGGAGGATCAGAAGCAAGATCAGGCATTCTGCTCTGTCTGGGGAACTGCCCGCTGGAAACCAGGGCGGCACTTTTCCTGGAGGGATCCCCTTTTGTGGTTGTCCTTCCTTGCAACTCCTGTACCCGTGTCCGCAGGATCCAAGTAGGTTGTCCATCCCACTTCCTCATGTCCTCCCCGTGGTCACGCAGGTAGAACCACAGGGTGCCTTGTGGTGTGTACCCTCTGTACTCCCTCTCTCGAGTGGGGAAATGCCTCCTCCTAATAGCTGAGATGCTGGCCCATACAGGTGGGGAGTAGGACATATTCCCTTCAAGTTGCTGGACCTTCCGGGACAGTTTCTCCACAGCTGAGACAAGGGGGGAAGAGAGACTTTCTTCATATCGCCGGAGCCGGCCAGCCACCTCATCCACCGTTGGTCCCTCCTTGCCTTTCCATTCCATTACTGCCAGTGAGTTGGCACATGACGATGGTGCGCTCCGTACAAACTTCCGCCACACGGGCCTTGTGCATTGGACCTCATCAGGGTCTGTGGGTAACTGTGCATTGTCCAGGTCATAATAAATCATCTCCCGCACGGCTAATTCTCTCAGGTCCTGGATACCTCTTTCCATGGTAGTCCACTTGCTTGGGTGACATACAACATCCTCACTGAAGGGGTACCTCTCCCTCACGCCTGACAGGGGTCGCCTCCAGAGGCTGAGGGCTTGGGTCTTCTTCCCAATTGCCTTGTCAATGCTCCCTTCCCTAGACAGGGATCCCAGCTGCCTGGCCTCCCTACCCTCTAATTCCAGGCTACTGGCCCCATTATCCCAGCACCGGAGCAGCCAGGTGACAATGTGCTCGCCTGAAAGTCGGCTGAAATCTTTTTGCATATCCCGCAGCTCACTCAAGGATAGGGATCGGGTGATTATCTCTGGTTCTGCCTCTTCCTCCTGCTGTCGTGATGGCCCTGGTTCATCATCATCTCTTACTAAGCAAACTGATTTCTTTGTGTACTACTTCTTCTGTATGGGGGCAACTGATACCGGCATGGGTTGGTTCCCTGGTTCAGCGGCAGTGGCTGCCACCGGGGCTGGAGTAGCTGCAGTGTCTGTCACAGGGGTTGCAGTAGCCACAGTGCCTGTCGCAGGGGATGGAGTAGTCGCAGTGTCTGTTGCAGGGGTTGCAGTAGCCGCAGGGGCCGCCAGTCTGGTTTCCATCTCTTCCCCTTGAGGGTGCTGCATAATTCTGAGCAGTGCCTGGTAGATACTGGCCAGGGCCCAGCACAGCGCGGTGAGTTGTGCCTCTCTAGAATAGCCACAGCATTTTCCCTTCAGATATTCTACCACTTTATCAGGGTCCTGTAATTGTTCAGGGGTGAAGTCCCAGACCACTGGAGGCGAGAAGTTCTCTAGGTGCCTGCCCGTGTCCTCCCACATGCCCTGCCACCCCTGACTATCCAGCCTCAGGGCAGATCTCTGGGTGGCAGTCTTAAATCGCCGCTTAACCCTAAACAAGACCTGGAACGTATTCAGGAGACATAACACTAGGAACATGCTGGTTTGAGTATCCCAAGGATATTCAAAATTCTCAAAAGCTGTCATACCTGACCCGAAGGAGAAAAGGGAGGCAAAAGAGCTGGGGAAAGTGTCCCCCCCTGTTTCCCCCACAGACTGGGTGTGATTATTAATAAATTCTGAGAGACGGTGTCCAATGTACGGACAGGACAGCAAAACCACATAAACACCTCAAAATAGCTTTCTGAACAGTGATGTTATCATATCATAAACAGATATCGCACAGGACAGCAGAATGATAATTCTCATCCCTCTCCCAGACCTGATAAACAGTACTGCAGGGAGTACATAAGCCATATAGGAATTTACATAACACAGCCATGAGGACAAACCAAGCAACATGGTGACCAGCGACTATTTACCTAATAAAATAAATGCATACAAAAAATTCGTTTTTCCAAGCTCTAGTTGGATTCTGTCATTATCTCAACCCTTTGAGCCCCACGTTGGGTGCCAAAAAGGACTGTCGTGGTTTAGCCTCAGACGGCAACAAAGAACCACGTGCTGCTCGCTCAGGCCTTCCCAATACAGGAAGAATCAGAAGAAAAAAGGCAAGACTCCTGGGTTGAGACAAAGGCTGTTTAACAGAACAGCAAAGGGAACAAGAAAAACAACAACAATAACATGGATAGAGGAATATACAAACATGATTACGGATCCAAACGGACCTGGGATGCCCCAGCCCGCTCTAAGCAGTGACTTCCTGCCCCCTCCCCCGGCAGCTCAGGGTGGGCATGGCTCACATGGCATGGAATACCAGGGAAAATTAACCCTATCCCCGCCGGAACCAGGACAGGAAGCTGTCTCAGGAATTAGCTTATATAGAGGCTTTGCTCTTCTCTCATATCCTGCTCTGTTCCTATCTTCAGGTTGATCAATACATTGTTTTAACAATCTACCATATTCACCATCAGCCACAGTCTCACAAATAGAATAACGTCAATACTGGACCCAGTCAGGCCTCCTGGGTAAGGATGATCAGTGCTCTCATTTAGCACTTAGCATAAAAATAGGAAAAAAGTATGATGGGTTTTCTGAAGGGATAACATTATAGATAGAAGCTGAGTTGCAGCTATTTGCTTAACCATGAACACTGTTAATTTATAAAACATAGAATCATAGAATCATTTAGGTTGGACAAGACCCTTGGGATCATCGAGTCCAACCATCAACCCCACTCTACAAAGTTCTCCCCTACACCACATCCCTTAACACCACATCTAAACGAGTCTCAAACACATCCAGGGATGGTGACTCCACCACCTCCCTGGGCAGCCTATTCCAGTGTCTGACCACTCTTTCTGGGAAGAATTTTTTCCTAATGTCCAGCCTAAACCTACCCTGCTGCAGCTTGAACCCATTCCCTCTTGTTCTATCGCTAATTACCTGTGAGAAGAGACCAGCACCAACCTCTCTACAATGGCCTTTCAAGTAGTTGTAGAGAGTGATGAGGTCTCCCCTCAGCCTCCTCTTCCTCAAACTAAACAGTCCCAGCTCCTTCAATCGCTCCTCATAAGATTTATTCTGCAGGCCCTTCACCAGCTTCGTTGCCCTCCTCTGCGCTCGCTCCAGCACCTCGAGATCTCTCTCGTATTGAGGTGCCCAGAACTGGACGCAATACTCAAGGTGTGGCCTCACCAGTGCTGAGTACAGGGGGACAATCACCTCCCTACTTCTGCTGGTCATATCCATTCCAATTTTAGTTAGTAATATTTTTAAAGAAAATGAACCTTATTTATAATTGATTGTTTGTAACTGGTCCATAGAATTTTGTGTTAATGCATTTACTGAATTTGTATTCTCAAGTGTAGAAAAAGTAGTACAAAATGATGTTCCAGAGGCAACACTCAAGGAAAAGATGCTTATAGGTCCTTGACTTATTAGAAACAAAAAATCAAGTTTTCCTTCAAACACCTTATTGGGCAGTACTTATAAGCATCCAAATAATGGTATTATTAAAGATTTTGTACTATGACTCACTGGTTCATTGTACAGATCTGGAGAGAGCTGAAAGCTTAGTAAAGTCCCATCAAGCTTTTTTAATGAGAAAGTAAAAACAAATGGCACAATCTCCTCCTTGTCTGGGACTGGGATAACTTTGCCTTTCATGCTCCAAGGAAAGGATTTTTAGAAATCCACACAATTTGCTGCTCAGTACATATGCACTGTAGGCATTTATATCAGAGACCTCAGTTAGAAGGCTTGCCTTTCCCACCTTCCATTATAGTCAACGTGGCAGAGGGCAGGGGAAACCTTGCAGAGTTCAATTCAACTCCCTGACCGCCCCAACTGCAAATAAGACTTGAGTAACTTTTCTTTCTACTCTAGTTGTCCTGTGCAACATTGCACCATATAATGAACTCTCAGATAATGAGAAACAATGTGTTCTGTTCACTGATGGATCTTGTCGTATTGTAGGGAAACATAGAAAGTGGAAAGCTGCTGTATGGAGTCCTACACGATGAGTTGCAGAAGCTACTGAAGGAGAAGGTGAATCGAGTCAATTTGCAGAGGTAAAAGCCATCCAGCTGGCTTTAGACATTGCTGAATGAGAAAAGTGGCCAATACTCTATCTCTATACTGACTCATGGATGGTGGCCAATGATCTGTGGGGGTGGTTACAGCAGTGGAAGCAGAGCAAGTGGCAGCGCAGGCGTAAACCCATCTGGGCTGCTGAATTGTGGCAAGACATTGCTGAGCGGCTAGGAAAACTAGTCGTGAAGGTACGTCACGTAGATACCCACATACCCATGAGTCGGGCCAATGAGGAACATCAAAACAATCAGCAAGTGGACCAGGCTGCTAAGATTTTCCAGACAGATTTGGACTGGGAACATAAAGGTGAACTATTTTTACCTCATTGGGCCCATGACACTTCAGGTCATCAAGGAAGGGATGCAATATATAAATGGTCCTGTGACCAAGAGGTTGATTTAACTATGGACGCTATTGCGCAGGTTATCCACGACTGTGAAACATGCACCGAAATCAAGCAAGCTAAAAGGTTAAAACCTTTGTGGTATGGGGGACGATGGCTGAAATATAAGTATGGGGAGGCCTGGCAAATTGACTATATCACACTCCCTCAAACCCGCCAGGGTAAGCGTTATGTGCTTACAATGGTGGAAGCAAGCACCAAATGGTTGGAATCCTATGCTGTGCCCCATGCCACTGCCTGGAATACCGTCCTGGGCCTTGAAAGGCAAGGCTTGTGGCGACATGGTACTCCAGAAAGAATGGAGTCAGACAATGGGACTCATTTCAAAAACAGTCTTATAAGTGCTTGGGCAAAAGAGCATGGCATTGAGTGGGTATATCATATCCCGTCATGCACCGGCTTCTGGGAAAATTGAGCGATACAATGGACTGTTAAAAACCACCCTGAAATCAATGGGGGGTGGAACCTTTAAAAATTGGGACAAGCATTTAGCACAAGCTACCTGGTTAGTTAACACCAGGGGATCCATCGATCAAGCTGGTCCTGCTCAATCAGGCCTTTTACATACAGTAGAAGGGGATAAAGTCCCTGTGGTGCATGGAAGGAATATGCTGGGGAAAGCTGTTTGGGTTTTTCCTGCCTCAGGCAAAGGCAAACCCATTCGTGGGACTGCTTTTGCTCAAGGACCTGGATGTACTTGGTGGGTGATGCTGGAGAATGGAGAAATTCAATGTGTACCTCAAGGAAATCTAACCCTTGGTGAGAATACTCAGTTCTGAGCTGTATGATGTCAATCGTTATATAATACTAACAGTGTTCTATAAGTGTTTTTCAGGATAACATAGTAGTGATGAACCCCGAGCCAGCTTCATCAAGTGGCATCCAGCAAACTCTTCAGGATGGACGTGCTACCTGTGGACATGGACCACAATGAATTTTACATTATCTTTTCTGCCCTGAGAGTCTGCTATGATAGATGAAAACCTGCAATTATGACCTAAATGAACTTAATGAACTTTGGTGTATAAAGATAAATCATAAGTGAGAGATCTATATATCTATATATATGTATATATTTGATGGATAAGAAGTGACAGTAATCTGAGCATGACGCAAATGGTATGGAATAAGGGGTGGAATGTCCTGGTTTGAGGTAAAACAGAACCGATTTTCTGATTTGTGATTTTACTTTTTAGCTGGGCCACTTCTAACTGACTAAACTCTGAAATTAACAGCATATTGTTCAGAAACTGTTCTTTTTCTAAACTCGTAAATCTCCTTATCTCTTCCTCTCCTCTCTGAGGAGAGGGAGGGGAGGGCCATCCGTCATTCTGATTGGCCAATCCGGCCAAAACCATGACAAGCATGAAGATAACAGAATCATGGTGCAGATCCCACCCTGAAAACAGGGAGAACTAAACTGCATTGCTAGTATGTCTGATGGAAAGAAATTTAATTGAAGAGATATTAATGTACTAATGAATTATTCAGTCATTGTTTGCACATTTGAGGTACCTTGCATTATTTCATTACATTTCAGTTTTGATATCAGTAAAATTTATTTCATAGAATCATAGAACAATAGAATATCTCAAGTTGGAAGAGACCCATAAGGATCATCGAGTCCAACTCCCTGCACCTCCCAGGGCTACTTAACACTAAATCATACGAATAAGAGCATCATCCAGACACTCCTTGAACTCTGACAGGCTTGGTGCCATGAACACTTCCCTGGGGAGCCCATTCCAGTGACCGACCACCCTCTCAGTGAAGACCCTTTTCCTAATGTCCAATCTGAACTTCTCCTGACGCAGTTTCATTCCGTTTCCACGTGTCCTATTGCTGGTCACCAGAGAGTGGAACGCAGCACCTCCTACTCCACTGCTCCCCTTGAGGAAGTTGTAGACTGTGATGAGGGCACCCCTCAGCCTTCTCCAAGCTGGACAAACCAAGCGACCTCAGCCACTCCTCATAAGTCTTGCCCTCAAGACCTTTCACCATCTTGGTTGCCCTCCTCTGGACACATCCTAATAGTTTGATGTCATTATATTGAGGCACCCGAAAGTGCACACAGTACTCAAGGTGGGGCCACACCAGTGCAGTGTAGAGTGCACCTCCCTCGACCAGCTAACTATGCTGTGCTTGATGCACCCCACGACACAGTTGGCCCTTTTGTCTGCCAGGGCACACTGTTGACTCATATTCAACTTGCCATCAACTGAAACCCCCAGATCTCTTTCTGTGGTGCTGTTCTCCAGCCTCTGTAAGAGACGGCCTGTAAATTCCCTGACAAGGGGGAGAAGGCCCTCCAAGCCTTCAATGGAATGCCTCAAACACTCCCAAGGAAATAAATAATGCAGGCCTGACATTCAAAGAACTGATAAGTCTAACAGGTGCTGGAAAAGCAGTGGGATGGGACAACTGTCTTGTGAAGACAAGATAGTTCTACCACTCGTGTGGTGAGCTTGCTAGCTCTCTGTTCTCGAGGCCATTGTGTCCGATAAGTGACCTTTGCTTCATTATCCGTGAAATGCATATGAAAGCGCACACCCCTGCATATGCTAATGAAGATTATAGAGATCATGCTAAACACTTATGACTATGGCACCCTCCACCCAAATCATGCCACACATCACCTGGGAGAAGGGAGAAACTTGAGACAAGGCTGTCCTTGGCAAGGGGGTGGACCGTTCTAATTCAGCAAACATAAAAGGGGAAAATAAGTGCCCCTAGGGGAGGAACAAAGAAGAAGATCGTGACTGGGAAGATTTTTCCCCAGAAAGAATAAGATTATGCCTGGGAAGATTCCCTGAAAAAGATGCTGGAACCAGGACCAATGATCTCTTTATCTCTGTCTTTTTCTCCGTCTTTTCCTTTCTCTATCCCTCGGTTTCTCTTTTCTCTTAGAATTGTTAAGTAATGGTTAGAGTTTTTAAGTAACAACTTTAAGTACCGCTTGACATAAGTTGTCCTATACCTGTTGTTAAGTAACACAATGCATACCTCACTATTTGCCATAATTTGTCATATGTCTAACCAATTAGCGTGGACTTGTTAAGACCTATATTAATCATTCTTGGAAACTAATAAATGTTTGTATATGGATCTTGAGATTTATCTCACCTTAGTCTGTGCCGTTGGGGATTTATGAATCTGAGTCACTTAACCCCCCTCTTTCCTGAGAGTGGGATGTGACAGCCTCTCATCCCCCAAATTGTACATATACCCAGGATTACCCCGTCCCAGGTGGAGAATCTGGCACTCGCTCTTGTTAAATTTCATACAGTTGGTGATTGCCCAGCTGTCTAGTCTATCCAGATCTCTCTGTAAGGCCTCTCTACCCTTGAGGGAGGCCACAGCTCCTCCTAGTTTAGTATCATTGGCAAACATACTTAATGTACATTTGAGTTCTGCGTCCAGATCATTTATAAAAATGTTAAAGAGCACTGGCCCTAAAATTGAGCCCTGGGGAACCCCACTGGTGACTGGCCGCCAGCCTGATGTAACCCCACTTACTATAACTCTTTGAGCCCAACCTGTCAGGCAATTGTTCACCCATCGTATTATGGACTTGTCTAGCTGTGTGATGGACATTTTGTCCAGAAGGATACTGTGAGAGACAGTATCAAAAGCTTTGCTAAAATCCCAACCCCCCACATCTACTGGCTTCCCTTGGTCAACTAGATGGGTGACCTTGTCATAAAAGGAAATTAAGTTATTTAAGGAGGACTTTTCCCTCATGAACCCATGTTGACTATGACCAATGACTGCATTGTCTCTCGAGTGTTTTTCAGTAACTCCCAGAATGACCTTCTCCATAATTTTACCAGGCACTGAAGTGAGACTGACAGATCTGTAATTACCAGGGTCTTCCTTCTTACCCTTCTTGAAAATTGGGACAACATTTGCCAGCTTCCAGTCAACTGGGACCTCTCCAAACTCCCGAGACCATTGAAAAATAATGGAGTGAGGTCCTGCGATAACATCAGCCATGATTTGATAACATCAGCCATGATTTGATATCATGGCATGATATCATGATTTGATAGAAAACAAACCTTTTATAGAATGACCTGCATCACAAAATGGATGTGACCTGTGTGTGTTGCTAGAGAACCAGGTGATATTCAGTGAGAACAAACCCAAATCAATATTATAGGACGAGGTTACGATCAGCATCTACTAATATGATATGGAGGCAGAGGAAAAAAGGCAAAGTAAATGAGCTTTCATCTAAAGTATACATCAGTGTTTTTTCCCTCTGGGCAGCCTGGTAATCAATGAATATTTCAAGAAGCAAAATCAAGATGTTCATCTCCAGTCATTTCATTAGCTGCCATTTTATTTGGCAATTTAAGTTTAGATGAAACTCAGCAATGAGTCCACTGAACAAGTGACAAAGCATTCATTCACTTCAGTGGGGCTTCATACTCTACCTTTACGCACCAACAATGGTGGATATTCAGTATCTTCTAAGAATCAATGCCCTTTTGACTTGTCATCAGCTGAGCACCCAAAACTGCTTTAGCCTTCATTCAAAATTGTTAACTCAGTCACTTTCCATACACAATATAAAATTTTAACATTATAAGCTTAAGTTACCACAGGTAGTTTTTTAGGCATCTAATCTAATGGCCTTAATTGAAACATTCATCTTCCTCAGTTCCCATTGCAATGAGTGGAGGAAAAGCAGCACTCCCGCAGAGTGCTGTTCACAGCACCCCAGTTAGGCTCCTACTCTGAACGCCATCTCGTCCTCTCGTGACGATACAGGGAGCAGACAGAGATTTCCTTCCTAACTTGGAAACCCAAGTTTGATGTCTTTCTTAGAGAGAATGACTGTTCCCAGTATTCACAGTGCAGTTTTCAAACTTAGCTTGCAATTGTTATTGTTGGGAAATCCTAATGTGATCATTATCCAATGCACACGTATGCATTGTGGATAGTAGTAAGTAATAATGCACAAGAACAGACCATTACATCATTAAGGTTGCAATGAAGACAAGAGATGCAGTTATTGTGGTCTGGACTAGATAAATGATACAAATTTTAATCTACTAATATCCTGAAGCTGTAAACCAACTAGGCCTCAATTCTCGACCCATTAAAACAAGTCAGATTTTTGCAGTGACTTCATTAGGCCCCAGATTAGACCCACTGTGAGCTACAGCTTGGAGAGGTGCACAAGCAAATTTGAAAATCATGGAAATAATTTATATGAGGATTTAGTGTTCATATTAAGGTTATCCAATTTTCTGGAAATGTAACTTTTTAGGACAGGTTAAGTCAATTGAATGCAAATATATTATTTCAAACAAGATGACTAGAAGCTATTCAGGGAAACTTACACATTATTACAACTCTTATGAAATGTTGAGCATGAATTTAAATCATGCGGCTCATGCACACCTTGTTCCCTAGGCATACCCTACGCTTACCCAAGGATGTTGCCTTATTCTGGCCCTTCATCCAAACCTGAAATACTTGCAGTCAGTCTGTTTACAATAACACCCACAGCTACATTTCAGGGCTTTGCTTGTGGACTAATGGCCTATTGCTATGCCTTGGGCCATGTGTTTATCCCTGTCAGTCATTAAACCAGCAGCAATGTTCACTCCTGATCATTATTCCTTAAGTCAATATCAGTCTAGTTACTAAGTAGATGAGCTCTTATCATGGTGGTTAGGATGAGATAACTGCATAGCTGCAAGCAAATCAGATCATTCCCTACCAGTATCCACATTATGTATAAAAATAAATCTTCCGGGTGGTTCAAAGCAGTTGTAGGTGTGCCTAACAACTCACCTAGGCATTCTGGGATTGCATAATAAAATACTACTTGTCATGTCTTATTGCTTAATTATTGTTATCAGCTTCCAGAATTTCAGTAAACTTGGTGTACTGCATAATGAGGTTATACTAAGCTGGAGGCATTGTATCACAAGTACAAATAGAGCTACACTACTGTATTTTACTGGATACACTATTGCCCCATCACAGTAAACTTTTCAGTCTCATATTTTTTCTAGGAAAAAAAAATAATCTGTTTAAAGTAGACTCTTCTGCAGTGTGCCTGGATCTTAAATTCTCTGAGATACTATAAACTCCTTTGGTTAATATTATCAGGGCATGCTTAAAATGTATCCGGAGAGTAGATGAGCAGACCCTCAGGCTAGGGAAAAGGGAAAGCAAAAGGAGAATGATCATCCTCTCATGTTATGAAATCTCACCTTCACTCATTTGCTTTTTAAATCAATGACATCAAGAGCATAAATGCTTAAGGTAAAAAAACCCAACTGAGTAACATTAGGAGAAAATTCCTTAAAAGCAAAATATACATGTAGGAAATTGAGCAGAAGAAAACAAATGTAAACAAAAATCCAGAGAAGAAATACCTCTATTTTTTCTGTTCTCTAAGAACTGAATATCTTCTGGCAAAACGTGGCCAAATATGTCTTATAACTTGAAAAATGATTAATCCTTGTTATATCTACCTTTTCTCACACGTATTTGAAACAACTTTCCAAAGCTGAGCAAGTACTACTAACTGCAGTTTATAAATGAAAAAACAGGAAAATAATGAAGGTCCAATACATGATTTAATATAAATACATTTATGTGACATTAGCAGTAGATAACAAATTCAGCTCATGGAAGACGAGCTGGATTTTATTCTGGTTTATTTATCATCAAAAGAACTGTTAATTAAATTCTCAGTGCCAAATATCACTGTAGATGCATCAACCTGAAATAACCTAGCTTGCCTTTCAGTGCTTATTAGATTCTAGAGTATGTTTTCCTCCTCATGCTCAGGAAAAAAATAACAAAAAAAACCCCAAACCGTAAAAAAAGCTTTTAAATGGAAATTTGTCTACAAGACACTAGAAAACAATTCTTATGGAATGAAACTTTTAGTGACTACCCCTAGTCAGACAGCAAGGCAATGCCAAGTTGGAGATAGGTTAGATGCTCCTGATTAGTCCTTGTACACTTGTTGATGGTGCAATAGTGGATGGACAAGCCAAGTCATCAGTGGCATGATGCAGAGAGAGAGGGAAGCAGGGGTCTGCAAGCAATCTTGAGAAATTTCTCCCCAAAGGAGTGGAGTTCAGAAAGATCACAGTACACTCAGTCTGGAAAATGCTTACTCATGAGAACATCCCATTAGCTTTCAGACTTGGAGACAGAGTATGTTGGCACTGCTTGAAAAGGATTGAAGAGCAGCACATCGTATAGCAATCCTGTGATGTGATGCTTTGGACAAACAGTCCTGTTGATTACAGCAGGTTTTTTTAGTGTTGTCTGTAGGTCCATGGAAATCTGTAGGTGCCCTCTCAGGGGTCATGGGAGGCAACTCAGAAAATATAGTTTGTCGTCAATAGGTTGAAATTCTCAGTGTGGTAATCTGCATCTCCACAGGACAGTCCATACATTTGATAAAAGCTGAAATTGCATTAAAATCATAAGGAGCTGTTTGGTCAGTCTTAAAATCCTGGAGGCAGCTAATGAATGCAGTCCATACTGGTCACCTTTCATAGGTGCCCAGAGGGGAAAATGAGAGCTATTGCAGGGATCCTGAGAGTCAGGAGCTCGTGGAGGTGCTGACTACATGGGCAGTGCTCTGCTCCATAGGGAAAGCAGACAACCACTGCTGCAAGAAATCATTCTGCTTTTCTGAGGGGATGAAGTGAGAGAGGCAGGTCAACGCAAATCTCATGAAGTTCAACCAGGCCAAGTGCAAGGTCCTGCACCTGGGTCAGGGCAATCCCAAACACAAATACAGGCTGGGCAGAAAATGGATTGAGAGCAGCCCTGAGGAGCAGGACTTGGGGGTGTTAGTTCACGAGAAGGTCAACAAGAACCAATAATGTGTGAATGCAGGAATATAACAATGAACTATTTCATGGCCCATGGGTCATAAGAAATTGTTTGGGTACTTTTTCTCAATGATGAAAAAAGCTACTGTGACTGAACTAACTTAGTGCAAATCTTCCAAAGAAAACATGTAGTACTTGTGGTAAGGATGTCCAAATAAATAACACTGTTCCCTTAATTTATTTTCCCATGTTGGGAGCCAATAAATCTGTCATGCTTTGAGCCAGACTGGCCACTGAGATGAACGAGAGATGCTCTCCCCCACCTCTCTCTCCAAGGAGAGGAGGGAAAGAGATAAAGAGATTTATGAGTTTAGAAGAAACTAAACTACTTTAATGAAAATTTTAATAAAATAATAATAATAAAAAAGAAATAGATACAATATATACAAAACCATATCAAGCTCCCAGGATGATGTCACCGGCAGGCACTGGGGAAGTCCCAGGCTGGACTCAGCGATGGGTGGGAACTGGATTCCACAGATGGAGTCAGGAATGCACGGATTAGGATCAAAGGCAGACAAACAGACAGGGTCCTCCTCGGACATCAGCCATTGAAGAAAGAGGGCTGACCCTTTGATCCCTCAGCTTTTATACTGAGCATGGGGCAGATGGGATGGAATACCCCTGTTGGTCAGTTTTGGGTCACCTGTCCTGTCCACTCCTCCCTGCAGGTGGGACCCTCTACACTTTTCCGCTTCCAACCCTCCAGCGGGGCAAATAACAAAATTATCTAACCTTGGTTGTCATAGCAATAAGTCTAAGCAAGAGCCTCTCTGCATACCATTCCTTGGCACAAACTGTAAACATTGGTCTTATCACTCTGAGAATGATCCGTTTTCTGCACAACATGCTGTTAATTTCATAGAGTTAGAAGAGGCCTAGCTAAGAAGTAAAATTACTGAACAGAAAGTTGGATCTGTTTAACCTCAAACCAGGACACAAGACTAACACCTGACATATAAGATAGTGAGCTACAAGAATAACACCTTGTCCTGGTTTGAGGTAAAACAGAACCAACTTTCTGTTTTGTAATTTTATTTCTTAGCAAGGCCTCTTCTAACTCTCTGAAATTAACAGCATGTTGTGTCTAAAGCAGTTCGTTCAGAGTGATAAGACAAGTTGTGCCTGATGCTGTTTCACACTCTTTTGCCATTAGTTTTGTTTCAATTATACATCCAGCTTTGCTGTACAATGAATATCATTGCTTTCAATGTCTTTATTATCATTTATCACTGATTTTTCATGTCATCCCAATTTGTAAACAGGATCTAATTACTTAAAACTGCTCTATTTTACCTCCAACAGTGGAGAAGTCATTTTATTTTCATGTAAAACTATGTGGTTTTCATAACAAATTTCAGAATAAATTTATTCAAAATAATTCATTTCTAATTTGTCTTTTTTTAATAGTCAAGAAGAAATTCCCTTTTTTTCCATTTCATTCTCACTGAAGTGAAATAAAGTATTTTTCCACTTTCCTCATTTTTTTACTTCTAACTTCTTTTTTCACTGAACAAAAAGAGGGAAATTACTCTGAAAAAAAAATTTAACTTTTTCCATTGGAAAGTAAAAAAAAACGTTACTTGGTGTTATTTTTATCTCACTTCAAGAGAGAAAGTTGAAAGTGAGATAAAATGATATTTTTAAAAGCAATAGTGTTGCTTTCCTCACTTTTAAAAAAAATATTCAATTTCCCCTTTTCTATGGGGAAAGTGGGAGGAGTGGGAGGAGTGGGAAATAGCAGAAATACCGAATGAAATGGATATTTCACAAGCAAATAAAAAATTTCTTGCTTTTGCTGTTTAAAAAAAAAACATTCAAATTGAAGTAATATAATTTCAAATACTTGAAATGAATGTCAGCCAAGTAATTTTTATTTAGCATGTAGTTAAACATAAAGCTTGCCATCTTAAAACGTAAAGTATTTCCCCTCTTAAAATGTCTTTCCCTGAGCCTGAGTCCCTCACTGCTCACTCAGGTACAGTGCTCTCATGTCCTTGGCTTTTGCTATATCACTTCTGCAGGAGAAGCTCCTCCAGCAGTGCCAGCTTGAGGATGCTTCTGTTTGGGATGAGGATGCTTCCCTGTCTGAAAAAATGGGGGAAGACAAGAGGAGTTGTCTTTATGAACCATACATCTTGTTTCTTGCAGGGACATGCAGGGCTCCTGACTAATCACATCATGATCAGTGGCTGCAGAATGACACATCTACTCTGCTGGGGTCAGGGCCACGTGCTGACTGTCCCTCCATGCCTGCGCTGCTGCTGCGTGCTCTGCTGAGTTGCCGTAAAGGAGCAACACAAGGACATGACTCTGGGAGGTAAAGGCTGAACTATGTGGGGATGGTGAAGCTGCTGACTGCAGGAAATGAGGAGTGTAGGGTCACATATGAGGGAGCAGGAGTATTGAGAGTGACAATAGGTCACACTGGGAAGACATCAAGTGAGGTACAAAATGTTATGGGTTTTATTTGCTATAATATTGGTGGCATATTCTTGACTTCATCATGCATCAGGAAACACTTTTTCACTGTGAGGGTGACCAAGCACTGGCACAGGTTGCCCAGAGAGGTTATGAAGACTCCATTCTTGGAGGTATTCAAAAGCCATCTGGACATGGTCCTGGGCAACCTGCTCTAGGTGGCCCTGCTTGAGCAGGGGGGTTGGACAAGATGACCTCCAGAGGTCACTTCTAACCTCAGCCATTCTGTGATTCTGTGATCTCTGGTGTAAGCTGGCAAAGCTTCATCTCTGAAATACGTTATGTCTTATTGCCTCTCCTTATGAAAACCTACCCACTTCATGACTCATTGTGCAGTCTTCAGATTAACATTTCACTCAGTGAAGACAGACTATGTAAGAGCCTTCTGAACCACTTTACTTTCATTAAAGCTCTTAAATTGGTCTGAAGCAATGCACGTGGATATGTATTTCTTTTATGCTAGGAGTGACATCTTGCCTTGGACAAAGGGCCAGCCTAAGGGTTGGTGCATCACTGAAACCTCATTTAAAACTTGAAGATAGGACTTGAACAAAACCTGAATATTAGTGGGTAACAAATGGCATGCACAATTAGGAAGTATGTTCTAGTTTTAGACTTCAAGCACTTTATTTAAAATTGCCTGTTTACTTTAAAAAAAATACCAGATTCGGAAGAAAAATACAGCTCTATGTGTAATGTTTGACTATATTCAATTGTGGGATACCAGTTTGGTATTAAACATACTAAAGGAACAAAACCAAAGCAAACAAAAAGCCAGACAGCAATGGGTATCAATCATTGTCTCTTTAAAACAGCAAGACGTATTCCATACTCCACATGTGTTTTGCTATTTTTTCTACTGAAGTGGCG
Source organism: Rissa tridactyla (assembly GCF_028500815.1). NCBI lineage: Eukaryota > Metazoa > Chordata > Aves > Charadriiformes > Laridae > Rissa > Rissa tridactyla. The sequence goes on from NC_071496.1 coordinate 8,415,321, forward strand.
TATCTATGTGATTTAGCTGCAGCTAGGAAGCTGGTATCACTTTCAAACATTGAGGGTCACATGACACTTAGTCAGCTTTATACAGTACATCTCCACATTTCACCCAGCAGCACATCTGTTGATACGCTCCATATTGCAGAATAAAAATGGGTTTCCAGATATGGAAAGATGATGATAAACAAAAATACTGGAGTGTAACTCCAAGAGGGCATTGTCGTGGTTTAGCCTCAGACGGCAACAAAGAACCACGTGCCGCTCGCTCGTGCCTTCCAAACACAGGAAGAATCGTAAGAAAAGGCAAGACTCTTGGGTTGAGACAAAGGCAGTTTAATAGAACAGCAAAGGGAACAGGCAAACAACAACAACAACAACAACACGGATAGGGGAATATACAAACGCGATTACGGAACCGCCGCTCCCCTGCCGCTCGCCGCTCGCCGGCCGGACCCGGGCCCCCCCAGCCCGCTTTTAAGCAGCAACTTCCTGCCCCCTCCCCCGGCAGCTCAGGGTGGGCGTGGCTCACATGGCATGGAATACCAGGAAAAGTTAACCCTATCCCCACCGGAACCAGGACATTATCCACCCCTTATTCCATACCATCTATGCCATGCCCAGCAGGTTCCAATGAATTGCCACCACTTTCCCCTGTTATATATATATATATACACACATATAATACCCTTAGTTTATGGGTCATCCCTCCAAAGTGTCCGTTGAGTTCTTTTAATCCACGGCTTTGGGCTCCATCTGTTAGAACAGTCTCTCAGGGCAGGTGAGATGCTGGGTGGTGCTGGTCTGTTGCATGCTGTATTTTTCGGAGCTTGTGACTGGTGCACCTGGTGTGGCTCATGCACGCAGTCTGTAGGCTGAAGATGTAGATCTTGAGGAAACTGCTGGGCGCCGGCTGCTGAGATCAGTTCTTATCCCATCATCCCTGTGCCTTACTTGTAGTACAACTGATAGCAATTATAGCAATGAGGACATACAGTGACAGTGTTACTTAGCAATTAACAGCACACAATCTGATTCATTGGCTATTCTCGCCCAAAATCAGATCTCCATGAGGTACACATCGGACTTCCCCATCCTTCCGCATCACCCACCAAGTGCACCCAGGTCCTTGGGCAAAAGCAATCCCACGGATGGGTTTGCCTTTGCCTGAGGCAGGACTAACCCAGACTGTCTTCCCTAGCATATTCTTCATGTGCACTACGGGGACTTTATCCCCTTCTACAGTACGTGGAAGTTTTGATTGGGCAGGGCCAGCCCGATTGTTAGATCCCCTGGTGTTAACTAGCCAGGTAGCTTTTGCTAAATGCGTATCCCAGTGTTTGAAAGTCCCACCACCCATTGCTCTCAGTGTAGTTTTTAACAGTCCATTGTATCGTTCTATCTTCCCAGAGGCTGGGGCGTGATAGGGGATGTGATACACCCACTCGATACCATGCTCTTTGGCCCAGGTGTCTATGAGGCTGTTTCGGAAATGAGTCCCGTTGTCCGACTCAATTCTCTCTGGGGTACCATGTCGCCACAGGACTTGCTTTTCAAGGCCCAGGATAGTGTTCCGGGCAGTGGCATGGGGCACAGGGTATGTTTCCAGCCATCCAGTGGTTGCTTCCACCATTGTGAGCACATAGCGCTTGCCTTGACGGGTTTGTGGCAGTGTGATATAATCAATCTGCCAGGCCTCCCCAGATTTGTATTTCAGCCATCGCCCTCCATACCAAAGAGGCTTCAACCGCTTGGCTTGTTTGATCGCAGCGCATGTCTCACATTCATGGATGACCTGTGCAATAGTGTCCATGGTCAAGTCCACCCCTCGGTCACGAGCCCATCTATATGTCGCATCTCTCCCTTGATGGCCTGAGGAGTCATGGGCCCACCGAGCTATGAATAGTTCACCCTTATGTTGCCAGTCCAGATCCACCTGAGCCACTCCAATCCTAGCGGCCCGATCCACCTGCTGGTTGTTCTGATGTTCCTCCGTGGCCCGATTCTTTGGTTTGTGGGCATCTACATGGCGTACTTTCATAACCAGATTCTCTATCCGGGCAGCAATATCTTGCCATAGGTCAGCAGCCCAGATGGGTTTGCCTCTGCGCTGCCAGTTGCCCTGCTTCCACTGCTGTAACCACCCCCACAGAGCATTTGCCACCATCCATGAGTCAGTGTAGGGATCAAGTACTGGCCATTTTTCTCGCTCAGCAATGTCCAAAGCCAGCTGAATAGCCTTCACCTCTGCAAACTGGCTCGATTCACCCTGTCCCTCACTGGCTTCTGCAACTCGTCGTGTAGGACTCCACACAGCAGCCTTCCACTTTCGATGCTTTCCCACAATACGGCAGGACCCATCAGTGAACAGGGCATATTTCTTCTCATTTTCTGGCAGTTTATTATATGGTGGGGCCTCTTCTGCATGCGTCACCTCCTCCTCTGGTGACATTCCGAAATCCTTGCCTTCTGGCCAGTCCATGATCACTTCCAGAATTCCTGGGCGACTGGGGTTTCCCATTCGAGTTTGCTGCGTGATCAGTGCAATCCACTTACTCCATGTAGCATCGGTTGCATGTGTGGTGGGGACCCTTTCTTTGAACATCCAACCCAGCACCGGCAGTCGAGGTGCTAAGAGGAGCTGTGCTTCTGTACCAACTACTTCCGAAGCAGCTCGAACCCCTTCATATGCTGCCAATATCTCTTTTTCTGTTGGAGTGTAGCGGGCTTCGGATCCTCTGTATCCACGACTCCAAAACCCTAGGGGTCGACCTCGAGTCTCCCCTGGTGCTTTCTGCCAGAGGCTCCAGGTAGGGCCGTTCTCCCCGGCTGGGGTGTAGAGCACATTTTTAACATCTTGTCCTGCCCGGACTGGCCCCAGGGCCACTGCATGGACTATTTCCTGTTTGATTTGTTCAAAAGCTTGTCGTTGCTCAGGACCCCATTTAAAATCATTCTTCTTCCGGGTTACTTGATACAGAGGGCTTACAATTTGACTGTAATCTGGGATATGCATTCTCCAAAAACCCACAATACCTAAGAAAGCCTGTGTTTCCTTTTTACTAGTTGGTGGAGACATAGCTGCTATTTTGTTGATCACATCCATTGGAATCTGACGGCGTCCATCTTGCCATTTTATTCCTAAAAACTGGATCTCCTGCGCAGGTCCCTTGACCTTACTTCGCTTTATAGCAAAACCAGCGTCAGAAGGATTTGGACTATTTTACTCCCTTTCTCAAAAACTTCTTCTGCTGTGTTTCCCCATACAATGATGTCATCAATGTACTGCAGATGTTCTGGAGCTTCACCCTGTTCCAGTGCAGTCTGGATCAGTCCATGGCAAATGGTGGGGCTGTGTTTCCACCCCTGGGGCAGTCGATTCCAGGTGTATTGGATGCCCCTCCAAGTGAAAGCAAACTGTGGCCTGCACTCTGCTGCCAAAGGGATTGAGAAGAATGCATTCGCTATATCAATCGTGGCATACCACTTGGCTGCCTTGGACTCCAGTTCGTACTGGAGTTCTAGCATGTCCGGCACAGCAGCACTCAGCGGTGGCGTGACTTCATTCAGACCACGCTAGTCTACAGTTAGCCTCCACTCTCCATTAGATTTTCGCACCGGCCATATGGGACTGTTAAAGGGTGAGCGAGTCTTGCTGATCACTCCTTGAACCTCTAGTTGACGAATCAGCTCATGGATGGGAATCAGAGAGTCTCGGTTAGTGCGATACTGCCGCCGATGCACCGTTGTGGTAGCAATCGGCACCTGTTCTTTGACCCTCAACAACCCCACAACAGAAGAATCCTCCAAGAGACCAGGCAAGGCAGACAACTGTTTAACTTCCTCTGTCTCCAAAGCAGCTATGCCAAAGGCCCAGCGGTACCCTTTTGGGTCCTTAAAATACCCTCTCCTGAGGTAATCTATACCAAGGATGCATGGAGCCTCTGGGCCAGTCACAATGGGATGCTTTTGCCACTCATTCCCAGTTAGGCTCACTTCTGCCTCCAGTACAGTCAACTCTTGGGATCCCCCTGTCACCCCAGAAATACAAATGGGTTCTGCCCCTCTATAGCTTGATGGTATTAGGGTGCACTGTGCACCCGTGTCCACTAGAGCCTCATACTCCTGTGGGTCTGATGTGCCAGGCCATCGAATCCACACCGTCCAATAAACCCGGTTGTCCCTTTCCTCCACCTGGCCGGAGGCAGGGCCCCCCTAATACTGGTCATAGTATCCATTACTCACTTCTTGCATAAATGACTTGGAAGTTCCTTCAAGAGGATCAGAAGCAAGATCAGGCCTTCTGCTTTGTCTGGGGAACGGCCCACTGGAAACTGGGGCGGCACTTTTCCTGGAGGGATCCCCTTTTGTGGTTGTCCTTCCTTGCAACTCCTGTACCCGTGTCCGCAGGATCGAAGTAGGTTGTCCGTCCCACTTCCTCATGTCCTCTCCGTGGTCCCGCAGGTAGAACCACAGGGTGCCTCGTGGTGTGTACCCTCTGTACTCTCTCTCTTGAGTGGGGAAATGCCTGCTTCTAATAGCTGAGATGCTGGCCCGTGCAGGTGGGGAGTAGGACATATTCTCTTCAAGTTGCTGGACCTTCCGCGACAGTTTCTCCACAGCTGAGACAAGGGGGGAAGAGAGACTTTCTTCATATCGCCGGAGCCGGCCAGCTACCTCATCCACCGTTGGTCCCTCTTCACCTTTCCATTCCATTACTGCCAGGGAGTTGGCATATGACGATGGTGCGCTCCGTACAAACTTCCGCCACATGGGCCTTGTGCATCGCACCTCATCAGGGTCTGTGGGTAAGTCTGCATTGTCCAAGTCATAATAAATCATCTCCCGCACGGCTAATTCTCTCAGGTACTGGATACCTCTTTCCATGGTAGTCCACTTGCTTGGCTGACATACAACATCCTCGCTGAAGGGGTACCTCTCCCTCACGCCTGACAGGGGTTGCCTCCAGAGGCTGAGGGCTTGGGTCTTTTTCCCGATCGCCTTGTCAATGCCGCCTTCCCTAGACAGGGATCCCAGCTGCCTGGCCTCCCTACCCTCTAATTCCAGGCTACTGGCCCCATTATCCCAGCACCGGAGCAGCCAGGTGACAATGTGCTCGCCTGAAAGTCGGCTGAAATCTTTTTGCATATCCCGCAGCTCACTCAAGGATAGGGATCGGGTGATTATCTCTGGTTCTGCCTCTTCCTCCTGCTGTCGTGATGGCCCTGGTTCATCATCATCTCTTACTAAGCGAACTGATTTCTTTGTGTACTTCTTCTTCTGTATGGGGGCAACTGATACTGGCATGGGTTGGTTCCCTGGTTCAGTGGCAGTGGCTACCACGGGGGTTGCAGTAGCCGCAGTGTCTGTCGCAAGGATTGCAGTAGCCGCAGTGTCCGTCGCAAGGATTGCAGTAGCCGCAGTGTCCGTCGCAAGGATTGCAGCAGCCGCAGTGTCCGTCGCAAGGATTGCAGCAGCCGCAGTGTCCGTCGCAAGGATTGCAGCAGCCGCAGGGGCCGCCGCAGGGGCTGCAGGAGCCGCAGGGGCCGCGGCCGCCGCAGGGGCCGCCGCAGGGGCTGCAGCAGGGGCTGCAGCAGCCGCCGCAGGGCTGCAGCAGCCGCAGGGGCCGCCGGTCTGGTTTCCATCTCTTCCCCTTGAGGGTGCTGCATAATTCTGAGCAGTGCCTGGTAGATACTGGCCAGGGCCCAGCACAGCGCGGTGAGTTGTGCCTCTCTAGAATAGCCACAGCATTTTCCCTTCAAATATTCTACCACTTTATCAGGGTCCTGTAATTGTTCAGGGGTGAAATCCCAGACCATTGGAGGTGAGTAGTTCTCTAGGTACCTGCCCATGCTCTCCCACATGCCATGCCACCCCTGACTATCTAGCCTCGGAGCAGATCTCCGGGTGGTATTCTTAAATCATCGCTTAACCCTAAACAAGACCTGGAACGTATTCAGGAGACATAGCACTAGGAACACGCTAGTTTGAGTATCCCAAGGATATTCAAAATTCTCAAAAGCTGTCATACCTGACCCGAAGGAGAAAAGGGAGGCAAAAGGGCTGGGGAAATTATTAACAAATTCTGAGAGACGGTGTCCAATGTACGGACAGGACAGCAAAACCACATAAACACCCCAAAATAGCCGTCTGAACAGTGATGTTATCATATCATAAACAGATATCGCACAGGACAGCAGAATGATAATCCTCATCCCTGTTCCAGACATGGTAAACAGCAGCGCAGGGAGTACATAAGCCATATAGGAATTTATGTAACACAGCCATGAGAACAAACCAAGCAACATGATGACCAGTGACTACTTACCTAATAAAATAAATGCATACAAAAAAAAAACCAAAACCGTTTTTTCCACGTTCTAGTTGGATTCTGTCGTTATCTCAACCCTTCGAGCCCCACGTTGGGCGCCAAAAAGGACTGTCGTGGTTTAGCCTCAGATGGCAACAAAGAACCACGTGCCGCTCGCTCGCGCCTTCCAAATACAGGAAGAATCGTAAGAAAAGGCAAGACTCTTGGGTTGAGACAAAGGCAGTTTAATAGAACAGCAAAGGGAACAGGCAAACAACAACAACAACACGGATAGGGGAATATACAAACGCGATTACGGAACCGCCGCTCCCCCGCCGCTCGCCGCTCGCCGGCCGGACCCGGGCCGCCCCAGCCCGCTTTTAAGCAGCAACTTCCTGCCCCCTCCCCCGGCAGCTCAGGGTGGGCGTGGCTCACATGGCATGGAATACCAGGAAAAGTTAACCCTATCCCCACCAGAACCAGGACAGGCATGAATACTGACCACGGAGCTGGGAACCTGCAGCTTTCTCAGAGATACATCCATGAGGTTAAAGCATCTTTTCTTGTCTGACTTTCATCTCAGATGAAGCAGCATATGCTTTTGAGTACATGAGGGCAGAGGTCTGCGTCCCTTAAAGAGTTTAGCACAAGATCATTTTCTTCCAAAGGCAGCCTCTTGTCCTTAGGGTTTTAATGTGTGAAACACCTCCCATCACAATACAGTTTGACTGTAACAGTTCACCTTTTATCATACCATGTCCTAGCTGCATATTTTTATATATATTTTACAGAGCAATATAAAATAGAGGACTAACCCAGCAGGCTATTTCAAGTATATCTGTATTACCTACCTGTATGTATTTTCTTCTTTGACACAATACATTCGTTTCACCTTTTACTTTTCAAATCCTCAGGTAATTTTCCAGTTATGTATGCAACCTTTTTTGTTTTTAATAAGAAAGTGTTAAAAAGCACATATAATGCATTTTGTATACTGGCATGCATTTCTCAGAGTAACACATTTAACCTGCTGTGCTTGTGAGGCAAGTAATTGTTTTACCTTTATGTCTGGGAACTACTACCAGTCTATTCTGCAACCAGTTAGCAAGTCCCCTTGGAAAGCCCCTTCCACACTCCAGAGACCAGATGCTCTTGTTGGCGATTGAAATAAAGGCATATCCCAAAGCTATGTATTGCAGTGGGAGAAGCCAGAAGCTGGCTTCTTCCAGTGGGCACCATGTGGCAAGTCTTGAGGGTATCTATAATTAGAATACAGACTATTAGGGCAGGGGTCATATAGGACATGGCCACAGAGGAGTGGACATTATTTCTAGGTAGACATCTACACTATCTCATGGAAACTGCCAGGCTCAGTGAAGAAACACCAAAGTCATAGCTGGGCTCAGACAAATGGGGGTACCCAAAGAGCAACACCGTACCCATGAATACCTCACCAACTTTAGAACTGCTACTAGTTCTTCTGCATCTATGCCATTGCATTTGTTTTATTAGCAGTGTCAGCTCTAGTGAAGAATGAGCACCACTGCTCTTTATCACTGTGTCATCTCAGCCACCTGACCTGGCTGTAAAAATGCTTGTCCGCAGTCTACAGCCTTCAGTGTAACAGCAGCTCAGAAAAATAGTCTACTTTGGATGCAACATCCAAACACATAGAATCATAGGGTTGGAAGGGACCTCTGGAGATCATCTAGTCCAACCCCCCTGCCAGAGCAGGGTCACCTAGAGCAAGTTACACAGGAACGCGTCCAGGCGGGTTTTGAATGTCTCCAGAGATGGAGACTCCACCACCTCTCTGGGCAGCCTGTTCCAGTGCTCTGCCACCCTCAAAGTAAAGAAGTTCCTCCTCATGTTTAGGTGGAACTTCCTATGCTCAAGTTTGTGCCCGTTATCTCTTGTCCTGTCCCTGGGCACCACTGAAAAGAGCCTGGCCTCATCCTCCTGACACCCACCCTTTAAGTATTTATAAGTGTTGATAAGGTCCCCCCTCAGCCGTCTTTTTTCCAGACTGAAGAGACCCAAATCCCTCAGCCTTTCTTCATAAGAGAGGTGTTCCAGTCCCCTCAGCATCTTGGTAGCCCTTTGCTGCACCCTCTCCAGCAGTTCCCTGTCCTTCTTGAACCGGGGAGCCCAGAACTGGACACAGCACTCCAGGTGCGGCCTCACCAGGGCAGAGTAGAGGGGGAGGATGACCTCCCTCGACCTGCTGGCCACACTCTTCTTGATGCACCCCAGGATGCCATTGGTCTTCTTGGCCACCAGGGCACCTTGCTGGCTCATGGTCATCCTGTTGTCCACCAGGACTCCCAGGTCTCTTTCCACCGAGCTGCTCTCCAGCAGGTCAGCCCCCAACCTGCCCTGGTGCAGGGGGTTATTCCTCCCCAGGTGCAGCACCCTACACTTGCCCTTGTTGAATTTCATAAGGTTCCTCTCTGCCCAACTCTCCAGCCTGTCCAGGTCTCTCTGTATGGCAGCACAGCCTTCTGGTGTGTCAGCCACCCCCCCAGCTTTGTGTCATCAGTGAACTTGCTGAGGGCGCCCTCTATCCCCTCATCCAGGTCATTGATGAATATATTGAAGAAGACTGGAATATCACACCATATTAGTCAAGGCTCTCAATGTTGTCTGTATTTATGCAGAGGAACTATTCATATTAAAACCACTAGGTGCTATAGGCAGATATAACATTATATAACATTAACCAGCACCTACAACAACAGGGTTTCAATCTTTGTGGGTTCCTCCAGGCAAAGAAGACATGTTAATTAGAATGAGTCCTGTGTGCCCTGAAACAAAGAACATATTCTAAGAAAACAGGACTGATGTATTGGTTCATCCAGGCAAGTACTCTGTGTTTCTGAGGAGCAGACAGGGAATTTGAGCAGTCAGTACTGGAAGGAGCTGCACACAGAGGAAATGTCTTCTCAGTCAGGGACCAGAGGTTATCTTAAAAACCAGGTTATAAAAGTTTATATCCTTATATGCTTAGTGTAAACCAGTGCCTGGCTTCTTTCAGTAAAGTGAGAGGAACATCTTAGAGAGGTGATTTATCTCAGACTGCTCTATCCCATTTTAGGAGAGGATAAAACACTTTTAGGAGGTGACTGAATTTCTCTCTTGAGTGGGTCTCAGTATCAGGGAGCAGATATCTAACTTTTACGTGGTAATCAAGAGGAAGCAAGCCTTTGTTTTGGTAATTATAGATGTTTTCTGATACCATTGCTCCCTGGAGTTGCTTGAGTCTGGTCAAAATTAGTTACCCAAAGCCCTTTGAACTCCTGGAGCCTTCGGGGTATGGGTTTTATCAGCTTGTCCAGAAACAGTGCTTTTCTTAATAAGTCATATATCTATGGGCCTTGAACATGTGCAGAAAACCTATGTTTGAAATATCTTATTAACTGAACTGCTTTCAAACAAAAAAGAAAGGTAACAAGAATATTTAGACTGACAGTTGTGAGGGGGGGAAATATGCCTCACATTTTGCTGCAGTGCTCCAGCGAGATGCAGGAGACCGGACTCTTGGCCTTGGACAGTGGAGCTGCTTTTTTCATCCAGCATCAGGGGTACAGCTGGAACCCTGATGCTGGCATTCCCAGATGAGCTCACCAGGTCTGCCAGGACATCACCTGTGGCTCCTCATGGCACGGCCACCATGCTTCAAGGCCGAGACCCTGGGAGGCCAAGCCAGCAGAGTGAGGCCCTGGGGGTACAAGGAACATGAGATGACCAAACAAGCAGGATAAGACAGTAGGAGGGCACAGGGGAAGGGTGTGTGTGTGTGAGGGACGTGGGACCTTCGGCGGCCGGGGCAGCACGGCCAGAGGGGTCACGTGACGGGCTGGGTGGCACCCCGAGGCTGTCCTCGCGGCGGCCCCTCAGGGCATTGTTCGCACCCCGCGATCTTCCTGCATCCGGGGGCCGCCGCGATGAGGATTTGCCGCAGATGACATCAGCTGTAGATGCTGGAAAAGTGGCGGTGCGGGGATGCGCTGGCTCCCCCCTCCCCCTCCTCAGGTCCCTGCCCTGTACCGTCTCCGTATAAAAGCGCCGCCGCCTCCCCGCCCGCCCTCATTCCCTGCCTCCTGCGGAGCTGCCGTCTAGCGGCGCTTCTCCCCCCAGCGCCGCGGAGCGGGGCACCCGCGATGGCCACCGTGGTGGTGGTGGAAGTGGACTCGGAGCCCTCCTGTAGCATCCCCAACCCCCCCTCCCTCTCGCCCAGCCTCTCGCACCGCTTCCTGGACAGCAAATTTTACCTGCTGGTGGTCATCGGCGAGCTGGTGACCGAGGAGCACCTGCGGCGGGCTATCACCAACATCGAGCGAGGTGAGGCGGTGGGGAGCGGGGCCGCCATAGGCAGCGCCGCAGCCCCCCCGGAGTCCCTACCCCGCCGATGCCTTCCCCTCAGAAGCGGCCGCGGCGGGGTCCCCCAGCCCGGAGGGGCGCCGCGGGGGACAGGCAGCCGCTCCCCGTTTTCTTCCCCTTCCGCGCGAGGCGAGCGGGGGCGCTGCCCGAACTCGTCCGGCGGGGCGGGGGGCCCGGCCGCCCCTTGCTCTTGGTCAGGGCGACACACACATGGTACAGACACACGAGCTGCTAAGTCGTGGTCTATGGTTTCTTCTTTGTATTTTACGAGGGGCTCGTCGTCCCGTCTGCGCGCACGCCCCTCCCGCCCCACCGGACTCGGAGCCCCTCAGTCGGGTGCGAGCGCCGGGAAGCCGCCCACGGCGGTCAGCGGCTGCGGGCCGGGCCCCGTGCGGCGTTCGACGGCGGTGGCTCCCCGCTGCCGCCCGCACAAAGATCCACAGTCGGCTCGGGGCGTCCATCCCCAGGAGCGTCTACAGCTAGCAGCGGGAGAAGAGGGCAAGCTCCCTCCTCACCATTGTTGGGGCGGAGGGGCTGCGGTAGGAGCAGAGCACCCGTAGCGCCGCCGAGCCCTTCTGCCCGGAGACAGCGGCGGGTGGGCGTGGCGCAGTCCGCACTGCGGTCCCTATGGCGGCCCGGAGCGGACAAAGGGCGTCCGCGCCGCCGAAAAAAAACCCCCGCGTCTGGGGCTGGGGCGGTCGGGCTGTGGGGCGGCTGGTCAGCGTTTCCCTCCGTTCCCCAGCAAACCCCTGTCCCTCACCGCGAAACCAAACCAGCGGGATTCGGGGCGTTTTCCTTCTCAGTGGCAGACTCCCTGAGCAAGAATGCAGCTGTGTCTATTGTGTCTAACTTTCGCAACGAGACTTTTCTCTTGGCTGGAGAATTTTTCAGGACCTAAGCTTTATATGCACATATATATTCCAATAAAGAAAAAGATATGGGTAATAAGGCTAATACCTGAGTGCTCAGCTTCATTATTGTCCAGCTACAGGATGCTATGACTCACTGTTTATTTGTCCTTTTCTTAAGACAGCAATACAGGAAGGTATCACAAGTGAAATGACAGTTTTATAAGTTCTCAATGTGGTTTCTGATAGAATACATTGCAGTGTACACGGAGAGGGGAAAAAAGCCCAGTTGCCATAATAGTGGCATGAAGCACAAAGAAAATTATTGCTCGACCCTATAGTTTATTAAACTCAACTGATACATGATTTTGTAACATATTTTTGTTCTGGGCTGGTTAAAGTAGAAATATCAGAAACCTGCCATTGTTAGAAGGGAGAAAGAGACCTTGGTAAGGGGAATTGGTAGCAGCCTTGCCATGTAGGTGTGGTTCAGCAGTCCAGCTAGGACTTCATTTGTCTCTGTTGTTGTTTCCTCAACTATTGTTACTTTAGTTGGCTATTTCTCATGATTCTTTTTTCATGATTGTTTGTGGTAAAGGGCTGCTTCATCACAGCTAACCAGCTTCACTGTGACCTGTTCATCTTTGTTGCTGCCATTGTCTCCTAGGGAGAACTACTGAGGCAGATGCTTTGTCATTCAGAGCCTCTTCAGCATTGCACTTTCCTAATGCTATCTAATTTTTGGTTGCATCAGAAGTAAATTGGCTGCATTTAATGAAACTATTAAAATTTATAGAGCAAATGAATAAAACTTATACCCTCAAGACATTTGTTGTTATCCTTCCTCTGAAGAAATGCTCTTCAGTCTCTTCTTGAAGCTTCTATTGTACAGTTGCTGTTGCATAGCTCTGTTGTTGCTATCTCTTGCCACTAAGCATAACACCCACTTAAAGTTTTAGATGTTCAGAGGGAATGCTTTGGCCTTTTTATTCATCATTTTGGATTAGAAGTCACCTCACTGCTCCTGGTGTCAGATGATCTGATTGGGATTTTGCCTGCTAGGAAAAAACCTTGATCAAATTTTGAGATGCGTTGTTCTGAATGAGTAAACTGGGACTCTGAAGCTCTATCTGTGTGAGGCAAATATGGGCTTGACTAATCTTTCTCATTGGAAAGTATGCTGTAGTCTGGAAAAAATGTCTTCTTTCAACCTTTATTCTCAACAGAGCCTTAAATGCGTTTAGGGTTCTTTAGCTCTGCCTCATTCTCTTCTCTGGTACATCTCCTAAGTACCATCACTGAAAAGTGTGGATTCATGCACTGAACTGCAGCACAATGTGTCAAAGAAAACATCTGCTGATAACACATCAGTGGTGTGATGCTATGCAACCTGGTGGAATGCAGAGTCATTTCTTAATATATCATGAAGAGGGAATGGTGTGGCAAGCTGCATTTTCAATAATTACATTTAGGATGTCACTTTGAGGGAGCAATCCTCCAACCCACCATCCACCAAAAAAGGAGGGAGCGAAGAAAAAGCTTCAAGACTTTTTCCACTGATTTGGCAGATGCCACTGGGTGTGCCCTGTCTGCTGTCTGATAAGTCCTGTGTCTAGTGACATTGCACTCCTAAGCCTGCAGAAAGAAAGAAATAGCTCCAGTTCAGTCATACTTCCATTAGTTACTTCCATGCTGTTAATGATATACATCATTGGATTGACCTTGGATTTTAGTTCCAGAATTACCTCCATTCTACCCAAACCTGATTTGGTTATATAATCTATATAATACATTATACTACATTATAACGTATATGCATAATTTTTGCATTCAGAATGCTGGATCATGCAGCTGCAGATTTGGGATATTCTATTCAAATCCCAACTTCAGCTTCTAGGACTACCGTGTGCATGGTATGCCTAGACTTTCTTTTTTTGTTATTTATTTCACACTGAGTCCTGTATTTTGGACATTGCCTGGCTCAGCAGTCTGACTATGCCTAATCAGAAGCTTATCCCTACTGCAAATTTGGATTCATGACAAAAGCAGATAGGGATGGATGGTGGACAGATCCTATGATTAGCAGCGTTGCTGAATCATAGTCCATATTGCTTAATTGACCTCTGGAAAGCTTTGTAGTCTCCCCACACAAGCTTGCTGTCAGAGGCCAGCAAGCTGATTATCTTCTAGCTTCTTGAAGTTCAGCACTCATTCATTCAATATACTTCAGCTTTGTGATCAATGTGAGTTTACTAGTCATAGTTTTCAGATGTGCTATACATGTGTGGTATTATATCATCTTTACTTTCTTGCTCTCAAATATTCCAACACCTGGAAAATGTTTAAAGCCTGCTGAGCTGTATTTGTCTGCCAAAGCTACACTCCAAAAATGCACCATATGGCCAAGAGATTTTTGAAAAATTAAAATAAGGAGACTTAAAGAAGAGATTCACTGCTTATGCCTCTGAACAATGATGAATAATTCAGGAACTGGAGGTGGCTGGTTATAGTTTGGTTATTTTTCTCTTGAGCAGTTATGAAACACACAGGCAATACTGTATTTCCAAATCTATTTAGTTTCAAATGGCACCTACTTAATAGCTGGTAGCATATCCCAGTAAGAAGCCTGCTCCTACCTTGACTGGGATGCTGACAAGGAAAAGCCCTGGATGAATTCTTCCTGGCTTCAGGCTCTTGAAATGCAGATGTTCATATTTGCATGGAGAACCTACCTAGAGCTGCAATGGAAGACCGGCAGCACAGATCTGTTTTCTCTGCTCTTCCCCCTCTTTCTCCTCCTCATCCTTCAGCCCTACGACATGGCTTCTGCCAGTGCGAGGCTTGACATTTTTGCTGCCTTTAAAGAGAATAAAGCATGAGAGGCAGTGTTGACAGTAAAGTTTGCAGCCTGAAATCCTGACAGAGTTACCAGCAGAAGTGTTAGTGATAGTCTCATGGTATGGTAAGGGGTTGGCCACACACCTCTTCAGGCATCTCGTCCACCCCAAAGGTACCAAACCTTGAAGTGATTTAACTAAACAATTTCATGCAAAGACATGGTCAGGCATGTGGTGAGGAGCCACTAGACACTTCCTCACCTCCAGTCCCTTCTGTGTTTGCCAGCTAATTTGTGTAAGTCTAATGATATTCTTTAGGAAAAAAAAACAAAAATCACTGTAATGTTGGTGTTCAGAATTGCAGCAGTGCCTGGACTTACCAGTAGTGCAACTGCCTGCTCATTATTTTCAACAAAACAAGAAAACTATAGAAAAATCTTACAACATGGTTTTCTGTTAATTTGTTGTGGGGTTTTTGTGTGGTTTTTTTTTTTAATCAGTCATCAAAATCTTATGGTAGGAAACTATAAATTTGCCTTTTGGCTGCAGTGATTTTTTTTTTTTCCTGGTCAAATTTCAATCCTTAAAAATATATTTTGGAATAATACATTTTATGATTATATGTGTCAAGTGTCTCGCTTTCTAAGTAGTTGGGGAGAAAACCGTTAGGGAATAGAGATGTGATGTTTAATTTTTAAAAGAAAAAAGATCAAGCATAGCATTTTAAAAATCTCAAAACTAGAATTTTGGTATTTCATAAATAAAAGATCACTTAAATTTTAATTTAAAATATGGGATGCTTCAAAGCTTTTGAATGAAGAAGTCAGCAATTTAATACTTTGTATTTAAATATTAATTTGCAACATGCTAGGTGATGCTGTCTTTTTTTTCTTAGAGGGACAAATACAATGGTCTTGCAATAGGGCTAACGTATCCCCTGAGTGATTCACTCTTTTCAGTTTTATAAATCTGTGTATTGCTAATTTAAAGTCAATTCTGGGACGTCAATAACTTTTTGTAATGTGGCTACTAGGACGTGGGAAGTAGCAGTCCTAAAGCAGGGACTTTAAAGGATTGTTACCTTTTTGTGGAAATGTAGATTTCCTCTTGCTTGTGACTGATCCATGTCCAGAGTGCTTTTTCTGAGCACTCAGCACTTTGCAAAGGATAGCTGCATGGCTTGAAAGGAAGAGAGGCTGCTTTTGGAATTTAAAAATATGCAAATAACATGCATGTAAATGGAGAATTAAAACTTACAGTGCTCATATATCAAGCTAGATGTGTTTTGCATTTTGAATTTTAGGAATCCGATCATGGGACACAAACTTGATTGAATGCAATTTGGATGAAGAACTGAAACTTTTTGTGTCTCGCCATTCAGCTCGATTTTCTCCTGAAATTCAAGGTGAGTTTTTGAAAGTGTTTGAAAAAGTTCTGGTTTGTATGTTTGGGGTTTTTTTAAGAGCAGAATTAATAAATACACTCAGGTATTGGATGGCCCACTTTCATTTGTGGTTCTTTATGATGAATACTTTTTTTTTCTTTCTTTTAAATTATGGCTTGGAAATTATAGTTTGTTTTAACTTTCTGACAACAGAAAATGTCTGAAGCTTTAAAATAATCAGCCTTTTAGGTTAGCTTCATGTATCTCACCATGATTACTTTGGCAGTAGATGTTAGTTTTAGGACCCCATTAAAGTTAAGTGAAACTCACTTTTTACTGAACAGTTTGTTCATGTAGCACCAATCTAGTAGTCCTGGAGACTGAAGCTGTTCCTCGCTGTGGTAGGTAGAGCACGTACAGAAAATAACCTGAAAGATTAGCTCTACAGTTTGATAGTCAGAAATGGTGTCATGGCTTTTGTATGAGTGTGGCTCAAGCCCCATGTTTGTCCCCAAATGGCTTGGGCTTTGCTCTTTCTTGGTATGAAAAAGCTGAGGGGTGGAGGGTCTACCTTGACTCATAGGAACTTTCTTTGGCTTGCATGAAGAAATTAGAATTTTACAGGGCTCATGAGACTAAATCTTTTCTTCTGCTGCCTTTACTTCAAGCCTGTCCTTCCTTTAGAGGATTCATAAAATAAATAAAAAGACACAGCAATTTTGTGAATTGTAAAATTTGATTTTATTCTGAGTGCATGGGAATCAAGTGTTTGGTAAGTTTTCTAACATCTCATTACTTTAACACAAATGCTGAGTGAGTATTTGTGAAATTAATCTTGGGTTTTGTATAAAAATATATAGCCTTCTCCAAGGAGTATAGGTTGCTTTCATTGGTGAAATTGTGACCACGTGCACGTTGACTAGTACAACCTAGTATTGATGAATGTTATAAATTCCAGCTTCAGGAATATCTCAAGTTTGGTGAAAAGGGCTATGAAATGTTATATCATACTACTCCATCCCATTCCTAAGGTCAGTTGCTATACATTGATGACAGAGATCCCGACGTCTTGCTAGCATGACATCATTGACCTGATGGTCTTTAATAATGTACCAAAATGTCTTGTGTTACTAATTCTTCCTCTTGCAGCATAGATTATAGCAGATTTTGCCATATGTCCCCATATCTATAGAGAGTAAAACATTGCCAGATTTAAGAAAAAAATATACCTCTATGATTCTTCCCTTGCTTTGTAAAACAACAGAACCAATACAAGAATACTTAGTGTGAAGATTTAGGGTCAAGGCATGTAGTTCCTGAATTACGTAGAAGTAAACTCAGGCCTAGAATACATATCTTTCATTTCAATTTAAATGTCATGAAGACAAGTCAACTTCTCAGTGACATCAGTTGCCTCATTTTACAGAAAGGGTATTGTGATAAGTGAAATTAGCAGAATTTATCTTTGAGGAATGCAATATGCAGTGCACTTCATTTTTAACATGTATGTGTTTTATTTTAAAATGTCAGGGGAAAAAAAAAGATCTTGTGCTTCTTGTTTAGCAAAAATATTCCAGTGTGTCTAGGTTTTTTTTTGCTGTCTCGTTTAGATGATACCTCTTGATAGCATTGCATAAATTAAAATAAAGCAAATACTCTGCTTTCATATGATAAACGAAATAAGATTGTGCACCTCTCTTTTTTTTTTTTTTTTTTACAACAGAAAGATTATAGAATCCTCTAGGAATTTTTCTCTAGGAATTGTATTTTTGGTTAGTCTTTTCTTGTTTGTCTAGACTTGCCTATTTAGTCTGTCATTGTGTTGAATTGCAGCTTAATTGCATGCGACTAGAATTCATCAACATCTCTGACAAGCAGAATGTGTTTTTCAGCACTGTTCAATCTTTAAACAATAAGCTGACAAAATCTATGTTGAAAGAGCATTAAGGGAGCCTGAAACTGGGAAAGAGGGAACATCCAGGAATAAAGCTAGCCCTCTTGACCAATTTAATTTCTCAGATTTTATGGAGAAGCCTACTGACACCTTCAGAATCCCTCTGCACAGATCAGAGGACAACATTTTAGTCTCTCTAGTCTCTGTGGTTCTCTGATGTTGAATCTGCATGAGGCTCCTTTGTGCCTTGTCTACTGTTTGATAGGAATTAGAGTTTTCTCTTACCATTTGTTAATAAAATTTCAGAATGTTTGATTTCTGTTCAACAAATGTTGAATTTTGAGTGTTTAACCAGGGAAACTGTTAACATTTATACTAAAGAGGATCGTAAGTACGTATTCTCTTAATGGTCCCAAACTCAGAAATTCTCTGGAATTTGAGTAACTAGGTGACCTCTTGTCCAAGGAAAGTATTCATCCAAGATGATGTGAGAGTTTTTCAATGTTTTGAGACTGAACTCTTTGTGCAACTCAAACAAAGGGACAGTTTACTCTTGAGGAAGGGTAGAGTCATTTAGTGTGTCTGCACAGCTCTTAGGTCTGACTGTTGGCTGAAGCCTTTTTGATTATAATGTTTATTATGGTAATCGCAGTGCCAATTCAGTACATGCTTATACGCTTCTCAAAGCAGCTTGAGGATACATGGATCAGCAGTACTGTAAAGGGTAGGACTCTTTCTCCAAAAGGAATCTTGGAGGAAATAGGGCCAACTCTGTCCCCATGCCGTATGCCTGCACTGTCGAAGGAGAGACGTGCAAGAGAATGTCTGTCAAAGAATTTGTGTGTTTTCACTTGAGGAATTTGAGGTCTAATTCTTCTCCATGTGTAGTGAACATCAATGTACATATTGATATTGCAGAGAGCATAACCAAATTCCAACACTCTTTTTGTGCTCTTATCAAGGGAATGGATTGTCACAGTGGTATTTGTGCATCGTATATTCAGCTTCTGGGCAATTTATAGAATCATAGAATGGTTTGGGTTAGAAGGGGCCTTAAAGATCATCTAGTTCCAACCCCCCTGCCATAGGCAGGGACACCTCCCACTAGACCAGGCTGCTCAAAGCCCCATCCAGCCTGGCCTTGAACACCTCCAGGGATGGAGCATCCACAACTTCCCTGGGCAGCCTGTTCCAGTGTCTCACCACCCTCACAGTAAAGAATTTCTTCCTAATATCCAATCTAAATCTCCCCTCTTTCAGTTTGAAACCGTTACCCTGTTTCCTATCATTACACTCCCTGATAAAGAGTCCCTCCCCATCCTGCCTGTAGGCCCCCTTTAGGTACTGGAAGGCTGCTATAAGGTCTCCCCGGAGCCTTCTCTTCTCCAGGCTGAACAGCCCCAACTGTCTCAGCCTGTCCTCATAGGAGAGCTGCTCCAGCCCTCTGATCATCTTCATGGCCCTCTGCTGGACCTGTTCCAAGAGGTCCATGTCCTTCTTGTGTTGGGGACTCCAGAGCTGGATACAGTACTCCAGGTGGGGTCTCACGAGAGCAGAGTAGAGGGACAGAATCACCTCCCTCGACCTTCTGGCCATGCTTCTTTTGATGCAGCCCAGGATGTGGTTGGCTTTCTGGGCTGCAAGCGCACGTTGCCTGCTCATGCTGAGCTTCTTGTCCACCAGCACCCCCAAGTCCTTCTCCTCAGGGCTGCTCTCAAGCCATACTCCTCCCAGCCTGTATTTGTGCCTGGGATTGCCATGACCCAGGTGCAGGACCTTGCATTTGGCCTGGTTGAACTTCATGAGGTTTGCAGGGGCCCACCTCTTAAGCCTGTCCAGGTCCCTCTGGATGGCATCCCTTCCCTCCGGCATGTCGACTGTGCCACACAGCTTGGTGTTGTCGTCAAACTTGCTGAGGGTGCACTCAATCCCACTGTCCATGTCTTCGACAAAGATGGTAAACAGCACTGGTCCCAGTACTGACCCCTGAGGAACGCCACTTGTCACTTGTTTCCTCTTGGACATTGAGCCATTGACTGCAGCCCTTTGAGTGCGGCCATCTAGCCAGTTCCTTATCCACCAAGTGGTCCATCCATCAAATCCATGCCTTTCCAATTTAGAGACCAGTATGTCATTGCGGGACAGTGTCAAACGCTTTCCATAAGTCTAGGTAGATGACGTCGGTTGCTCTCCCCTTATCTACCAATGCTGTGGCAACATCACAGAAGGCCACCAAATTTGTCAGGCACAATTTGCCTTTGGTGAAGCCATGTTGGCTGTCACCAATCACCTCCTTATTTTCCATGTGCCTTAGCAGAGATTCCAGGAGGATCTGCTCCATGATCTTGCCATGCACAGAGGTGAGACTGACCAGCCTGTAGTTCCCTGGGTCTTCCTTTTTTTCCCGTTTTGAAAATGGGGGTTATGTTTCCCCTTTTTCAGTCAGCAGGAACTTCGCCAGACTGCCGTAACTTTTCAAATATAATGTAAGTGGCTTGGCGACTTCATCTGCCAGCTCCCTCAGGACCCATGGATGGATTTCATCCAGTCCCATGGACTTACGCACCTTCAGGTTCCTCAGATGGTCCTGAACCTGATCTTCTCCTACAGTGGGAAGTTCTTCATTCTCATAGACCCTGCCTTTGCATCCTGCAACTTGGGCGGTGTGGTTAGAGCACCTGAAAAACAGGTTTTGGAATGGAAATGCCAGCAGATCTTTTCTGATACCTTGTAAAGCAGCTGAGTTAGCAGACTCCTTAATAATACCAAATCTTGCAGAGATGATGTTGTCAGGTGCTAGTGAAAAATGAGTAACAGAACTTATTAACTGGTTGCCAGGACAACAGGCAACATGACTTAAAATGGCTACTCCAGTGCTTGCCTCTGTTTTCTCTGTCATGTACTGATGATAACTTCCATCTTATGTTAACTTCTCAAGGACAAAAAATTCAAACAAGTTGTAGCATGTACGTGCTGGAAAAGAAACTGCGTATCTGGTAGTGAGGCAGAGCAAGTGGAGAGTCTTGGAAAGAGCTCTGTTCAAACTGCAGTTGTTGCTACCAATCTTAATTAAAAAAAAAAGTTTCAGCTGCATAAAGCTGAATATCCTGCTTCACAAAAGACCAAGTAAAAGGATTTTGCAAGAATTCCATGCCTGATGCTTTCTCCGTCAGCTTCCACCTGGGGACACTTGACAGTTTCATTCATGTGTATTCAGATCCTTGTATAGACTGAAATCTGTTTTATTATAGCTGTGCAGTAGCTAGTCACCCCAAATCTTCTAAGTAAAGCACTATGGTTACTTTATATTTTAGAATCATAGAATAGAATCATAGAATAGTTTGGATGGGAAGGAACATTTAAAAGTCATTTAGTCCAACCTCCTCTGCAATGAGTGAGGACATCTTCAACTAGATCAGGTTGCTCAGAGACCCTGTTGTTGTTTGGTTTTTTTGTCCCTCATTTTGTCCTGTTGTTATAAATAACATGTATCTGTGGAAGGCACGTTTCCTATCTGAGAATAGTAGAATTTTGATTAACTGCAGTTTTCAATAAGATAGCACTAAAACCATGCCCTGTAGGATTTTATTAGCAACTCCATGAGCTGACATTGCAAGTTACTAGGCATGATATTAACTGAGTGTAGATCTGCTTTGACAAAAGCATTAGGAATATACAGCATTTTGACAAACTACGGAGTTATGGGTATTCATGACCAAAATTCCCAGATACTAACATTCCTTAATTGTAAATTTTGAAATGGTAACTTTCAGAATGAAAGCTGTTAAGGCTTTTTGGGGTAATGACAGTTTCAAAAAACAACAGCCTTTTCTAGGAAGCCCAAAGGAGGCAAGCCCACTGCCGCTGCTGAGGCAAGCAGCTGCTGAGGAGACACCAAACACATCTTGGACTTTGCCAAGGTCCTCCCTGGCCACATGCAGGCTGGTGAAAATAAAGTCTTTGGCACAGGTAAAGAAGAACTCACTTAAGCCAGTGCAGTCATCAACTGCTGACTTATGGGCAACAGGAGACTTTCTGTTACTGCTCAGATAGGAAACGTGCCTTCCACAGATACATGTTATTTATAACAACAGGACAAAATGAGGGACAAAAAAACCAAACAACAACAGGGTCTCTGAGCAACCTGATCTAGTTGACACCACCTAGTCATCCACATAGTTGACCAAGGGAAGCCAGTAGATGTGGGGGGTTGGGATTTTAGCAAAGCTTTTGATACTGTCTCTCACAGTATCCTTCTGGACAAAATGTCCATCACACAGCTAGACAAGTCCATAATACGATGGGTGAACAATTGCCTGACAGGTTGGGCTCAAAGAGTTATAGTAAGTGGGGTTACATCAGGCTGGCGGCCAGTCACCAGTGGGGTTCCCCAGGGCTCAATTTTAGGGCCAGTGCTCTTTAACATTTTTATAAATGATCTGGACGCAGAACTCAAATGTACATTAAGTATGTTTGCCAATGATACTAAACTAGGAGGAGCTGTGGCCTCCCTCAAGGGTAGAGAGGCCTTACAGAGAGATCTGGATAGACTAGACAGCTGGGCAATCACCAACTGTATGAAATTTAACAAGAGCGAGTGCCAGATTCTCCACCTGGGACGGGGTAATCCTGGGTATATGTACAATTTGGGGGATGAGAGGCTGGAGAACAGCACCACAGAAAGAGATCTGGCGGTTTGGGTTGGTGGCAAGTTGAATATGAGTCAAAAGCATGTCCCGGCAGCCAAAAGCGCCAACCATGTCCTGGGGTGCATCAAGTATAGCATATCTAGCTGGTCAAGGGAGGTGATTTTCCCATTCTATACTGCACTAGTGTTGTCCCAAAGAGGGGTCATATACCCAGTGTACAGATGCGAATATACACACAGAGTAGAGGTATTGTCTATTTATTTCATTTCTGCAGAGATGGGTGCTAGGTGGTAATCCACAAAGCTAGCACACCGGCCTACAAAGTCTTAGGAAAATTTATATGGTTCAAAACACAGAAATACACACCCTTAATTATAATTATTGGTTAATATCTTATCTTAACAATTTCTATTGGTTAGTACAGTCTCTTGCTTTCATTTAAAGTTACAAGGTCCTTTAACTGATGTGCACATCCTCCAGCACTGTGGGGGGGGATAGTCCAATTCAGTCTCCAATTGAGTCGGTGGTCGCGATCTCCCACTGCCACCTTTACCTTTCCCCCAGTTAGTGCAAATTTTTGTTGACTGTATGCTTTATCCAGGAGCTGTCCGTTTTTCAGACGGTTTTGGCGCCTCCTCTGGTGGGACGTTCCTTATTATCAGCCTTCTTTTCTTTTTCAAGGGTTTATTCATTAGTAAGGCATTTATTGTTTATACCATGTGTCTGGTTTCACAGGGCCTTGTGACCTTTTTACAGCTCTTTATTCTTACTTAATGAGAGATTCTACCTTCTGAAATATATTTTACCTTTTTAAAAGTACATTCTACCTTCTTAAAGCACATCATTCCCCCCTTTGAGACTATGAGACTTCTTTCTATAGTTCTCATATGTCTCACTATTTCTTTTCATCACCATTACATAATTTCCAACAGTAGCTTGTGTAATCAGTTTCTTAGTACAACTAAAAGAAATGCAAATCATGATTAGAGTGATTGCAATTATAACTATGCCTTGAAGCAAACTAGCTAACCATCCAGTAAGAGAGAATCCAAAACCTTGTAACATCCTGTTTAACCATCCTCCCCCCTCCATAGAGGCTTTAATGTCTCTACTGAATTCTGCCACTTGCTGTATTTGATCTATTTGCTGATCCAGATGTTCATTCACATTAGGTATGTGGATGCAACAATCCTTCTTCTTCAGGTTTAAGTATCCACACACTCCGTGTTCATGTAATAGTAACAAATATAAGGCCAGCCTGTTCTGTAGAGCCATTTTTGAAGTTGCTTGCAATTGAGTATTTAAATTTCATAATCCAGTTTTTGTTGCATTTGCTAATAATTCCACCTGGCCTGTCAGATTATTTAACCGCATTCAATTTTGAAAGGAAGTAATTTGGGGGCTGAAGATAGCTTCCAAGGCCCATCCTATCTTAGTTGCAGTTGATGGATGTCACAAGGGGTCTATTTCACTTTGTTTTAATTTCCCCCATAGTAGGTTATCCAAAGGTCTTTGTCTCCATAAGGGACACAAGGTTAACATACCTAAAGTATGTTGACGCACTTTTCCTTCTAAGGGTAATTGAGTAGTCCAAGTTCCATCACTACTAACCCAGACCGTATGACCCATGGAAGGCATTGCTTTCTTATTGCAGCTAATAGGCTCTTTTTGTATCATGGTGCCGGTCCAAGTATCATGTATGTGAGTGGCATAGTTTCTACAAAGGCACCCTAATTGTAAGGCTCTGGCCACCAGACCCAATCACTGTATTCCATAGTCAGTTGTAGAACAATTAAAGACTCATGTACAATTCCATTTATTACTATTTTGGGATTTTCTGCTCCTTGTCTTTGTTATGTTTAATGATTGGATATACATATCCTTAAATTCCTCCTCTCCAGTCCATTCAATACACCAGGGGGTACTTTGCATATAATGTCACTTGCCTTCTTCTTAGGCCAAATTTGTGGTAAATCCATTCCCCAGGGAAATTGTTGGCAAGGTGCAGAGGACACAGTTTGTACATTCCAGCACATATTTTTAAGTGATGCTGATGTACAGGGTCTGGGGCGTTCCCATCCTACATCCCAGCAAATGTTCTCCCTGTAATTCTTATGCTATTTTTCTAAGCCAATTACCCACCCTACTGCTTCATCTATCAATTTGAGTCTCAGGAGTCCAGTTCTGTTACTTACCATGGCCTCAAAAGTTCGATTCAGATCCAATGTTAAGATTCCCCAATCTAGGGGATTCTCAGCAGATTTTGGTAATGGAAGGCAAGCAGTTATACTGCTACTGTTGTGTATTCTCCCAAATGACTGGATGAGTTGTAAAATTAAATTCCCTTCACAAGTAGTAAATGCTAAACTAATCAATGTCACACATACAACTTTCATCTTAATAATGTTAGACTAACAACACTTTCTAATAATGTAAGAGTAACAATATAACAGGTAACAGATACAGTTCATCGAGAGTCTCTGGTTATTCGTAGTTTAAGCTCTCCAGTCAGTGTAGAGGTCCATTTGTCCTGGTCTCACTCTGGTGCCTTCTTTACTCTGGTGTAATGGATCCAAGAATTGATCCCATTCACCTTTACTGCAGTGTAGGGTCTTTAGCAGCACAGTGTAAGGTCCTTTCCACCTTTCTTTCAGCAGTTCATCTTTCCAGGTTTGTATGTAGACTGTGTCCCCAGGTTGAAATGGGTGTACTGGAGTGTCCAAGGCAAGCGGAGTCTTCTAGTTCAGGTACCTATGCAGGGAGGATAAACTCTGTGAGAGAGAAATCAAATACTCTCTAATTACAGCCTGTCCCTTTATATGCATTTGATCTCCCTTTGTAGTTAAATAATTGGTTGGATAAGGTTTCCCATATAGAATCTCAAAGGGACTCACACCTTCCCTGACTCTGGGTGTAATTCGTACCCTCATTAATGCTATGGGTAGAACATCTACCCATTTCATTTGAGTTTCCTGACATACCTTGGAAATCTGTCTTCTTAGGGTTTGGTTCATTCTTTCTACTTTGCCACTAGACTGTGGCCTCCAAGGAGCATGTAAATCCCATTTAATGTCTAGAAATTTGGAAACTTGCTGCACTATTTCTGCAATAAAATGGGGTCCGTTATCAGAGGAAATACCTTCTGGAACGCCAAACGTAGGAATGATTTCTTTCAATAAAATTCAAATTACTTCCCTTGCTTTGTTGGTATGACAGGGGAAAGCCTCTGGCCAACCAGAAAAGGTATCTACCATTACCAATAGATATTTATATAGGTTACACCTTGGCAATTCTGTAAAATCTATTTGCCAGTATTCCCCAGGAGTTACCCCTTGTTTTAGAACTCCTCCCGTTATCTTCTTTGCAATTTTCAGGTTATTTGCGCAACAGGTAGTGCCCTTTTTGACTGTTATATCTGCTAAGCTTTGCATTCTTGGTCCAATGATGTATCTTTTGACAGTTAACACCAATGCATCAGCTCCTGAGTGTGTTTCTTGGTGCAGTCTCTTGAGTAGAACTTCCATCATCTTTTCAGAGGTTAATAGTTGTTTCAATGGTGTTACCCACCAACCCTGATCGTTTTTAAAACAATCTAATTGTTCTGCCAATTGATTTTTCTTCTCAGTGTATTGCAGGGGTGATAATTGTAAATGAGGTCCTGGAATTAGAGCTCCTTCAAATTTTGATTCCTTTAGTGCTGCTTCTTTTGCTATCTGGTCTGCTTTTTGGTTTCCCTTTATGATTTTGTTGTTCCCTTTCTGATGAGCTTTACAATGCGTTATTGCAACTTCCTTTGGTTGAAGGGCTGCTTGTAAGAGTTTCATTATTTCTGCTCCATATTTAATCAGAATAAAGCAAGCAAGTACTCCCAAGAGCTAGGAGAGTGAGCTGGAAGGAGCAATAAAAGGAAACCAAAATGAGAATTTTGACCTGTATAACTAAAAATAAAGATTGTAAAGTTAGTCAAAGATTTTAGCTAAGAATATTTTAATTGAAAATACCCTTTGAATAAAATTCACATTCTGCTAAAGTGTCTTTTTTATTTTTCCTTAGATAAAGGTTTTTTCAGATATAAGCAAAATGTGAAAAATCTTATCTTCCTTTTGCTGCCCCCCCAATTTCCAAGTTGAACATGGTGTAAAAATTCAATTCCATTTAAAAAATATTACCAGAAAAGCGTTGCTTTCCAGTCAGTGTAAGATTCACATTATCAGACATTTGTACAAAGTCTTCCTTTCCTACAGTCTGTTCAGAGAGGGAGGTGAAGGAGGACTCAGGTCTGCACAGCTGAGGTATGGACACTTATTTAGGTTGTAAGTAATAGTGAGAGCTAGGGCCTGTTGTGCTGATTCTGCCCACATCCACTCCCCTGGGGGACCTGCAATCAGATGATGTCCTGGATGTCTACATTGCCTCTACTCACCTCATGGGCAGCATGTGCTGCTCTTGTATTTCTCATTTATATTGCATGTCTGTGTTGGTTCACATACTTCTCAGGAGACAGAAAGGAGACAAGGGAAGAGTGGAGAAGGATGAAAGTTTTGGTAACTGATTAGCACAAAAGTTTTCAACATTTTGTGATGCTGGTGGTGCAAATGAAACAAAATTCCATGGCATAAAGTGAGGAACCCACTTCAGCCTCGTAGTAAGGTAAGAGAGCCAAACCTTCCCAGGGAATCTGGTTTCTTACCACTTTCCTGTTTCCTTACAAGTCACCAGGAGCTGCAGATAGCCAGCCCTGCTGTGGATTTGGCCAGTGAAGACAGATCCTTGCAAGCCATCAGACTCTGCCTGAGTGGCGGCAATTCCTCTGATGGGTGTTCAGATCTTGAGGATCCAGTTTACAAACAAGAAAGAGGCAAAAACGAACACATTGTTCAGAGCCAGAATTAAGACCTTTTGTGATTCAGAAAGGTCTAGAATTTCTTGCCATAAAAACTTTGTAGATGTACTGCAGTTCGTAATTGAAATTAACATATTGGTTAATATATTAACTGATGCTAAGATGGGCAATTAATGTTTTTCTTGGAGATTAAAATGACATAAAGGAGGGTGCTATAGGGACTGTTAGTATGTACACGGATATAGAATGGCATGTATATCAAGTCTGACAACGGTGGGGTGACAGATGCTCAGATATTTGGAGTGGATAGGGAAAATGTGGGCATATTAATGTTGACATAGATCAATTTTCAGAGAAATGAGAATGAAGCACCATCTCATAGGTATGTTAATATATAGGAAAAAGTCAAGTGGGGGAAAAGAAGTTCTGATGTAGGATGCACAGAACTGTATCAGTGTAATTAAAACTTCAATTCAGACCTACTAATTCATAGAATCATAGAATAGTTTGGGTTGGAAGGGACCTTTAAAGGTCATCTAGTCCAACCCCCTGTAATGAGCAGGGACATCTTTAACTAGATCAGGTTGCTCAGAGCCCTGTCCAACCTGACCTTGAATGTTTCCAGGGATGGGGCATCTACCACCTCTCTGGGCAATCTCTTTCAGTGTTTCAACAAACTCATTGTAAAAAAACTTCTTCCTTCTGTCAAGTCTAAATCTACCCTCTTAGTTTAAAACCATTACCCCTTGTCCTATTGCAACAGGTCCTGCTAAAAAGTTTGTCCCCATCTTTCTTATAAGCCCCATAAGTACTGAAAGGCTGCAATAAAGTCTCCCCGGAGTCTTCTCTAAGCTGAACAACCCCAACTCTCTCAGCCTGTCCTCATAGGAGAGGGGCTCCATCCCTCTGATCATCTTTGTGGCTCTCCTCTGGACCCGCTCCAACAGGTCCATGTCTTTCCTGTGTTGAGGGCCCCAGAGCTGGAGGCAGCACTGTAGGTGGGGTCTCACCAGAGCGGAGCAGAGGGGCAGAATCCCCTCCCTCAACCTACTGGCCACACTTCTTTTGATGCAGCCTGGAATGTGGCTGGCCTTCTGGGCTGCGAGTGCACATTGCTGGCTTGTGTCCAGCTTTTCATCCACCACTACTCCCAAGTCCTTCTCCTCAGGGCTGCTCTCAATCCATAATTGATCATAATTGATTTTATGCTCATGAATACATCCTTCCCCAAACATATTTTGTATACATAACTCATGTGGCTTGAAAAATGACCCATACTCTGAAGATATAAATGAGCCTTAAATATTTTTAAGGACTGTCTGGTTTGACATAGTTGAATGTTATAAAGTGTTTCTGAGAGTTTCATGCATTAAATGAAATATTACAATGCTAACTGAATTCTCAGTATCTCATAGCACATAATGAAAGTGATTTATAGCATTCAAGGGAGAGTGACGGGACATTTTATAAATATATTAAAATAACAGCAAAAATGCTGTGGTTTGATGATATATCTATAAAATACAAGTCCACATGCTTTGACGTGAGGGAACAGCAGATGTGTTCACAGTTGCATATCAAGATTTAATATTCACTAACAGCAAATAGATTAAATCTATATACAATGAGAGCTGTGCCAAAGAACTCGTGTTTTTTATTTTATAGCAACCAAGCCAAGGACAGTTTGTAAATAAATGTGCCAGTTTTCTTGGGATTCTTTGATTTTTTTCTTTCTTCTTTGGCATATGAAAGAGAAAATATTTCCTTCAGTTGTAACTATTATTATAAGGGTTCTACTGTTGAACATGTGAAATATTATTGTTAGGGTCTAATTTTCATACCAGATAATATCTGTGCTTAGAATTTGATTGGACTCTAGCCCATGTTTCATTGTCTTCTAAATTAAAAAAACCCACACGTGTCCCACAATATTTGGGGAAAACAGAGTAAGGAAGACCTGTTGGAAATCCTGGTGTCTTGCTGAGGCCTTCAAGTTGGAATGCTAGGGAGGGGTACAGAGACATTGTTTTGAAATCTAAATCTGATTTAGACGCTGTTGGTCATTACTTAAAGCACTGTAACAGCTGGCTCTGACCCACCAAGATTTTCTTGGAAGTGATGGGGAAGCAAGTTTACCAACCTCGGCAAATCTCTCTGATGCTTGCACACAGCTAAACTGAGTGCCAATCATTGCAGCCCTGAGAGGATGAGTCCTAAAACTGGAATCTAATCTCCCTGTGGATTCCTGGTGTGAACTATCCAGAGGTTGTGACAAGGTCCTCTCGTGTCTGGGTGATATCTGCTCTCCTTGAGGGTTACCTTGGTTTGTTTCTAAAACCCTCAAGCCTAGCAGATCAGTAAATGGGTCATCTTCTGGTTCTCTCCTTTAACTGGATGGTGTTGTGGTTTTGGCCGGATTGGCCAAGCAGAACGACAGATGGCCCTTCCCCCCCTCTCTCCAAAGAGAGGAGAGGAAGAGATAAGGAAATTTACGAGTTTAGAAAAAGAACTAAACTACTTTAATGAAAATAATAACAAATAAGAAAATAGTAAATAATAATAAAATAATAAAAATTAAAGAAAAAAGTATACAATATATACAAAACCGTATCCAGCTCCCAGGATGACGATCGCATCACCAGGAGACACAGGGAAAGTCCCAGACTGGAGTCAGCGACGGACAGGAGCTGGATTCTGTATCTGGAGTCAGGAATGCTCAGATCGGGATCAAAGGCAGACGAACAGACAGGGTCCTCCTCAGACATCGGCCATTGAAGAAAAAGTGAGCCAGAGCCGCCTTGCCCCTTTGATCCCTCAGCTTTTATACTGAGCATGGGGCAGATGGGATGGAATGCCCTGTTGGTCAGTTTTGGGTCACCTGTCCTGTCTGCTCCTCCCTGCAGGTGGGACCCCTCTGCGCTGCTCCATTTCCGACCCTCTAACGGGGCAAAGCAGCAAAGTGAGCTGACCTTGGATGTTATAGCAATAAGTCTAAGCAAGAGCCTCTGTGCGTACCATTCCTTGGTACAATCAGGTCTTGTCACTCTGAGAGTGAACAGTGTCTGAACAATGCACTGTTAATTTCAGACTTTAGTCAGTTAGAAGAGGCCCAGCTAAAAAGTAAAATTACAAATCAGAAAATTGGTTCTGTTTTACCTCAAACCAGGACAGATGGATACGAGCAGCTTTAGGATAAATGCTACCTGGTTGGTAGGGATAACTACAAACATATATGTTTTTCTTTTTATCTTTCTTAGCTATATGAATAGAATAAATAACCTCTGTATGTAAAGACACAATCACTTACCCCATGCCTACCAGCAGGCACATCCAGTTCTTTCTTAAGCATTCATAAAAAATGAATGAAATTTTGCCCAGTGACCTATTAAAAATTGAGTAGCAGCATATGGGATTTAGCCCGCACTACTAGGCTTGTGTGGGTAACCAACAGCTCTTTTTATAACCACTGGGTATTTATTTTTTCTAGGTGCTTATAAAACAGTCTCAAAGGCTATTTCAGTGTTGAGCTGTGACAGTTCTGTTTCAAATGAGGAAGGTACACATTTCTCAGGATTGGGTGAGGTTTTAATCAGTCTAGATTGGACTGTGTGGTAATGAGTTCTGTATATGGAGTACATCCTGCATCACTGTGTAGGCTACAAGTTGAATAAGAGAGTCATTTTATGTATCAGCTGGAGAAAAACAAACAAACAGCAAAATGGCTGTTCTTTGAAGAGGAGGTCTCCAGAAGTTACCTTTAATTAAGAAATGCAAGTAATATAGAATGCTTTTTTTTCTTATGAGAACAAAGTGAAATCATAGAATGGTTTAGGTTGGAAGGGACCTTAAAGATCATCCAGTTCCTACCCCCCTGCCCTGGGCAGGGACACCTCCCACTGGACCAGGTTGCTCAAAGCCCCATCCAGCCTGGCCTTGAACACTTCCAGGGATGGGGCATCCACAACTTCCCTGGGCAACCTCTTCCAGTGTCTCACCATCCTCACAGTAAAAAATTTCTTCCTAGTATCTGATGTAAATCTCCCCTCTTTCAGTTTGAAGCCATTACCCCTCATCCTATCACTACATGCTCTTGTAAAAAGTCCTTCTCCAGCTTTCTTGTAGGCACCCTTTAAGTACTGGAAGGCCCTTTGTGCCAAGATGATGTTGCCTTGCTTTGTGCCGTGTGTGCAGACCTAGTGCATACTGTTCGCTGTAAGGCAGATGTGGCTTAAGAGGCACATTTAGTCTGAATTTGTACAGCACTTGACTGTCTTAATGCTACTGAACTTTTGGACTTGATTTTATTAATTTTCTCTGTAGATATCTGTTCTTGGACAACACACAGCATTACACCATCACGTCTGAATTGGGAAAATGTTTTTCTTTTGATTTTTCCAGTGGTTTTCTTCAAGGCATCTTGGAATGGGCCTCCTTTTCTGTGTGTGCCTGACCAAGGGCACACTATTAAAGCTTATGAATATCCTCAGGAAGTCTTGCCAAATGCTATAAAATTCCCATTTTTGCATCTCTAGATTCTGCAGAACTTTTTTGGGGAAACCCTACAGGATTTTTTGAGACTAGCTAGATCACAGAATCACAGAATGATAGGGGTTGGAAGGGACCTCTGGAGATCATCTAGTCCAACCCCCCTTCAAAATGAAGATGTTAGTTATTGATAAATGATTTTTACTTACAAAATTTCAATAAAACTGTCCTTACTCTATCTATTGAATTTATCACACTCCCTTTTTCTCATCTATGTGAGAGCTGAGATATTTTTTTTCCCCTTTTATTTGGATTTTCTGCATATCACATTCTTTTAAAAAACTCCTAAGTTTTCTGTCTCCCATATCCCCCAGTTGTTTTATCTGGGGAAACACAGCATAAAGATAGTTTCAATAGTATGACCCTTGGGGCTACAGCTAAGAGCCTCCAGACTTGAGGACTCCTGGAGCATGTTTCCAGGGGCAATCAGTGCATGGAGATAATGGCAAAGCCTGGAGCCTGCTGGGGAGAGGTGCCAGAGACATGGAGGGACCACCTTTATAAATGAGAACGTAGTCTGGCTCTCTTTAAAAATTCAAACTGTTCTAGATCCCCTGATTTAAACAGATCCTTTACATCCCTAGGATCTACCCAGTATTGCTCAAGAGGTACCACTTCAGATAAATTATCAGTGTGAATCATTATGAAATCCCCAGATGGAATATAGATACAACACATTTTTAAATCATACCAAATAAAAATACTGTACATTTCTTTCTTCAGTGTTTCCACTTTAATTGGAGCCCTCATTTCTCTATGTCCATATCAACACATCAGCTCTTTGAATAATATTCTGCCAACACATCTCTAGATTTCAGTTTTGACACATTTGCAAGTGCATCTTCCTCTATAATTAGCTTTAAAGTCTTATCTTGGCAATCCATTGCTGGAGGCTACTTGTTGTCAGTTGTCAAAAGTTACTAGAAAGATGAAATTTGTTTAAGAAGTTGGTGAACACCATTCTTCCTGCTTGTAAACTAAACCATTGCAACTGGATGCATGCCAGAGGAATTAATTCTAATCCTTAGCCTAGTGTGAATGAGTCTCTTTCTTAAGTTTAAATTTTGTAAATTTCTAGATTTCAGATAGAGAAACAGGGGTTGGCAATGTTAATTTTTTTTTCCAAAATGATGAAATTTTGTATGATGAAATGTGCTTTAATTACTCAGTTGGTGCCTGAAAATGGTTGATTAGTGATTGGTGGCCTTTCTATCCAAATTTGCAGTAAAACTGATTTGTGGGCAAGGTCACTAGCTGGTGTAAGTCAGCATGACTCTGCTAATTGGTATGCACTAAGTCAACCTAGTTAAAAATATCTCCATATATATTTAAGAATGGTATGGATAGCCTCTGTAGACAAGACAATACTGACTGGCAAAAGAGACATCTCATATGGTTTTCAGTGTACTTGTTTCTCTTTTACAGATGTCTCTATTTTCTTAGATTGCTGTCTTGAAGAGTACTTAAAATCAGCCCTGCAGCAATTTTGCTTTTGGAAAGTACTAGGTGAAGCTGATCATATGGTAACTCAAGGAGACCAGCCTGTGTGAAGATTGCACTGAAAAACATCACAATATATTAATTCCTAACTAAACACCTTTGTATTTGAATCCATGATTCTTAAAAACAAATAAATTTTAAAGTATCTGTGTAGTTAAAAATGAATTAAAAATGCTCTATTGTTTAGTTACAAATATTCAAACTGAAAATAAAAGCACATGTTGTTCTTAGTGTGGGAGAAAGTGTTAGGAGAAGAGATTCATAGCAGCTTACAAATTAATCTCCTAAGCAGAGACTGGTCTGTGCATGTGGAAGCAGTGTTCCAGTTACAAGGCACCAGGTGGTCGCTTATGGTTGATTTAAGAAGCAAACACTGCCACAAATGCTATTAGTAGTGTGTAATGAGATTAACTCCCCATAGTACTTGCAATATCCTTGTTTTTTCCTGAAGGAGCACAGGGCTGATCACCACCTCTTAAACAATAGAGAGTTTGATCTTTCATTGTTATATGCACATAACTCTCATTGTCATTAATAGGTGTTAAGCATGCGCATAAAGGGAAGAATAGACCTTAAAGTTCATGTAATCATGGTATGCTAAAGGTTTCTAACAATTTCACAAATGACCAGACCAAAATTGTACAACTACTCCCACTGTGTGACATTAGGTATTTTCAGAGATTTGTATTTTTGAGGCATAAAGGGTGATTAGAGGTTCCTAAATAACAATGAAGATTTAGGAAAAGGTAAGAAGACTTAGTTGCAAGACACAGAACCTGAAGCAGAGCTCATATTTAATCAAATGTATTTCCTCTCAATGACAGGGTGAGCCTTTGCTTTCTTTAATTTTAAGGTAACTAGATTTGAAGTGTACTGAGCATTGCAGTGGTCTTCCCGGGAGTTTGGTGTACATTTATCTAGTTAGAGATGACACAGTTCTCTGCAGCAGTTCTTGTATGTGTAAGAGGAAACTATTTCACTAGGCGCAAATCCTGTGCCCTCCTGTAAAAGCTTGTTGGGGCAGCAAGAGTAGTCCTCTGCTTCTCAGCTCAGAGGCTGTCTGCTTCTTCCTAGGGAGAAGACTGAGAGTAAGAAAGGATATGAGAAATGATAACTCAAACACTTGAAGATGAAAGTAGATATTTTCAGAACTAGAACTTGATCTAGCTTTGGCAAGTTCTCCCATGGAGCTGGGAATCTGGATGGTTGCTAGGGGAAAGGCTTAAACCCAATTCTCATTAAAGGCTTACAAACAGAGCATCTTCTTAGGTTTTGCAGTGATTGTGTAGACTCAGGGATATTCCACAGCTGGTAAATTAGTTGATAGCAAGAATATTTTTGACAGAATGAGAAGTTTCTAAAGCACACAAAAGTAAACCAAGTGTTCAAAAATATAACTATTACACTGTAACACAGCTATTATAATTGTATGATTTGATCAGGAAACAGCAATAAAATAAACTGTGATGTTAATGGTGAAAGAAGAACTTCACAAAACGAGGAAGTCCTTTCAAAGAGCACCATTAAGTAAATTATATTTAAGGGGGTACTTTGTCAAACAACCTGAGATTTTTATTGTACTTAATAAATATTACAGTACAAGTATCAGGGGTAGGTTATAAACTGGGGGGATTTTTCCAAGAAAATTTACTGATTGCCAGACTGTAGGAAGATTCAAGCATAAATAATTTTATATACTGCAAAGTTCAGTGTCTAATCTAGAGTGCAAGGCTCACTGCAACAGCCTTTAGTGCTTGTGAACAGATCTGTCATTTGTTATTCATGGGCTACCAAGCCAATGAAATTCTCTGAATTGAACTAGGAGGAAGGATAGAAATTATATATAAACTGAGAAACTTTAATTTTGTAATAAATACATGTCAAAGAAAATCTGCTTGAGGGAAAGAATGGATTCCCCATGTGTGAAACCCCTATAGGTTGTATTGTCTTGTCTAACTTTCAGCAGAGATGGTAGATGAACTTAAAACTAAGTTGCATTTGCAGTAATGACCCCAAGACCAAAAATATCCCCCAGAGGATTTTAATTGAAGCTTTGGCTTTGGCTTTGGCTTCAGCTGTCATAGTGATTAAAGCAAATTAGTAAGTAGGCTGTGGCAATTTGGAAACATTAACAGAGACTTTCTGAAATTATCAAAATTCAGAGACTTCTCCCTGAAGGGAGGGAGTAAAAACTAAGAATGTATTCAGGTAGAGATGTCTGGGAAAAGGAAAGGCAGGCTTCTTAAATTATTTTTTTTTCTGAAATATTCATTTCAGTATTTAGCCTTTTGCTGCACACAGATATTTATAATCTGAGAATCTTTTCCACTCCTCATTGAGCTCAGTGGCAATTTTCCTATGGAGTTCACTTGGATTTGAATTAGACACTATGTTATTTAATGCAGATTGGCACAATCCTGGTGAGGCCACACCTTGAGTACTGTGTCCAGTTCTGGGCACCTCAATACGAGAGAGATCTCGAGGTGCTGGAGCGAGTGCAGAGGAGGGCAACGAAGCTGGTGAAGGGCCTGCAGAATAAATCTTATGAGGAGCGATTGAAGGAGCTGGGACTGTTTAGTTTGAGGAAGAGGAGGCTGAGGGGAGACCTCATCGCTCTCTACAACTACTTGAAAGGCCATTGTAGAGAGGTTGGTGCTGGTCTCTTCTCACAGGTAATTAGCGATAGAACAAGAGGGAATGGGTTCAAGCTGCAGCAGGGTAGGTTTAGGCTGGACATTAGGAAAAAATTCTTCCCAGAAAGAGTGGTCAGACACTGGAATAGGCTGCCCAGGGAGGTGGTGGAGTCACCATCCCTGGATGTGTTTGAGACTCGTTTAGATGTGGTGTTAAGGGATGTGGTGTAGGGGAGAACTTTGTAGAGTGGGGTTGATGGTTGGACTCGATGATCCCAAGGGTCTTGTCCAACCTAAATGATTCTATGATTCTAATCGTTCTTTGTTATAAGAAGCTGATAAAATAAATCTGCTGGTTTTTTTCCATAAAAAGCAGCTCTTAGAAAAACTCACAAGCACTTTTCCTTTGATGCACAAATTTGCTTAGCATCTTTAACAGCCTGGTAAATGGTTTTGCTTGTAATGTTGTATATATACCGGGCACTTGATATGACAAAAGAAGACTTACACTTCTAACCATTCCTGTGAATTATGGTATATGGTGCTGTTCCATAAACACTGGAATGTGAGATACTGAGCCGCAGTGGTATTGAGAAAGCAGTAGTATTTTTTCCAAATAAGATTGTGTTTTGCAATTTGACAGTTAACACCAAGTTGGGATGTGAAAGAGAGATTCCTTTTCTGAATAACTGATCAAAGGTAAATATCACATTGTTGGGACTATTGCAAACAAATTATAGTGGGAAATGGATTGGGTCTGAGATATTTAGTTTTAGTTTCTGGGTCAAAGATGTTTTCTGGTGGTAAAATAAGAAATTTCCTTCTTTCTAGACAGAGAAGATTGTTTCTCGAAGAGGTTGATCATAGAATCATTTAGGTTGGAAAAGACCTTTAAGATCATTGAATTCAACCATAAAGTCCACCACAAAACCATGTCCTAAAGAACCACATCTACACGTCTTTTAAATACCTCCAGGGATGGTGACTCAACCACTTCCCTGGGCAGCTTGTTCCAGTGCTTGATAATCCTTTCAGTGAAGAAATATTTCCTAATAGCCAATCCAAACCTCCCCTGGTGCAACTTGAGGCCATTTCCTCTTGTCCTATTGTCTGTTACTTGGGAGAAGAGATCGACCCCCACCTCTCTACAGACTCCTTTCAGGTAGTTGTAGAGAGCGGCAAGGTCTTCCCTCAGCCTCCTTTTCTCCAGGCTAAACATCCCCAGTTCCCTCAGCCGCCCCTCATAAGACTTGTGCTCTAGCAGCCTCATTGCCCTTCTTTGGACCCGCTCCAGCAGCTCAATGTCTTTTTTGTGGTGAGGGGCCCAAAACTGGACACAGTACTCGAGGTGGGGCCTCACCACTGCAGAGTACATGGGGATGATCGCTTCCCTAGTCCTGCTGTCCACACTATTTCTGATACAGGCCAGGATGCTACTGGCCTCCTGGGCACACTGCTGGCTCATATTCAGCTGACTGTCAACCAACACCCCCGGGTCCTTTTCCACCAGGCAGCTTTCCAGCCACTCTTCCCCAAGCCTGTTGTTGTGACCCAAGTGCAGGACCCGGCGCTGAGCCTTGATGTTGCGCAGTTCTCTTTCTTTTCCCTGGTTAGTAATGCTCCTAAATGCATGCTCAGAGGAGGACTTTCAGTGACCTTCAGGACTGATGAGTCAGCTCTGCATCACTGCAGTCTCCTGTCATGATGCATGTTGACTGCCAATATCTATGCAGTACTAGGGCAATGTGCTGTGCAGTTGAAAACTAAATCTCCAGATCCACAGATCAGTTCTACAGCATATTGTAGAGCTGTTCTTGCCATTTTTTATGCATTTAAGATTTAATGGCAGAAGAGAGATTAGCATGAGAGAATGGAAGGATTACAGCCTAAAAATATAGGACTGACCATAGTACATGTGCCATTAATTTATTAATTTGCTGTTAACAGCTTTTTAAGATTATTACTTGTAATGGAGATGTGTATCTCAGGACAACAGTTTACAGAAAAACTTATATTTGGCTACCTGTCTGCCTCAAGTTTATGAAATAAAAAAACTAAGAGAGGAAAAGATTAAATTGATTTACTCATGCTAGATAGTCCCAGACAAATTTCTCACTAACTCCAGGGGGCACTGTTTTCTGTTGCCATTTGTAGCTAGAGTTTCAAGGTCTGGAGTGATAAAATTATAATTTCTTAGATAATGTAGATATCTTAATAGCCAGGTGAGTGGTTTATGGAATTTCAGCCATGGAAAGTAGTTAAAGGTGACTTATGGAGACCTTCAATAAAAAATAATCCATTATGCATAGCTTTTTAAGTATTCAGTATTTTCTAATGCACAACATAGTGATGTACCTAGCAGAATCAAAAGGATTGTGTAGCTAAAGCACTCTGCTTGGCTTCTAAAGATTCAGGGTTCTGTTTCTGTATGACCTTGGAAATTGTTTACTTATCTCTATTTTATGGGGTTAAAATCCTTTCACACCTATCAGATGTGTTCTGAAGATAAAATTAATTGTGAAAGTAGTTGTTCAGAGATCATAGTGTCTCTAGAATTCTAATCTATAAAACCAATATGTGAAAATATTCCTAAACAAGATTAAAATATGCATTTCAGGAAGCCACTCTGAACTGTGAATATTTTGGAGGAAGATCCTAAGTTTTGTTTATATGAAGCATTAATAAGTGCTACCTATTGTCTTGAAAATAATGTAAAAGACTATGCAATTTATATAAAAAGGCTTTAAGGGCAAAACAATTGAAGACTAAGACATAAAGATGCATATGAAAATTTCCATGTTGGTGAGTGCTGCAGTCTTCTAGCTGTCATGAAACCTCTCATTTCAAGTTTGGAAGGGTGATTCATGAGGGAGATGGTGACTTAAGGTAAATGAATTGTTAGTGAAAGTCTATGTCAGACATTTGGGATGGGATAGGGTGTTGGCTTCTCAAAGCCATACTGAATACAGCCATGCTATTGAAAAAGGCAGTTCTCGTGACTAGGGACGTTGAATGGCCCTCTGATAAACAGCCATCACTCTTCCCTCTCTGCCCAGATATGAAATTGCCCTGCTCTCTAAACACTCCTTTTTTCCTTCCTATAATTACAGATCATTTCTTGGTGTAGGGTCATAATGCACTCACCTGTTTGAAAAGCATAATTCCAGCTGTGCCAGTTACGATTTACATCCTTTGCTTGCCATCCTCTCACTGAATTTACAGTGCTGCCAAATAGTGGTAGACAAGGCTTTCAGGATTTGAGCTTTATCCGTCATGTGGATTGTGAATGACCCAGGTCAATGAAAGAATAGAAGTGGCAGAGTTCAGACAGGCATGCTTGACTACAGCAGCAATTAGTCATCAGATGAGAAAACAAAGACTGCTGCCAGAAACCTGCTATCTCTGCAACAACTGTTTGGGATATTGGGTAGTTCCCCCAGAAATACGAAATCTTAGGTATTGAGAATAATTGGTTATCCTAGGATAAAAAGGAATGTTTGATTTCCTAATCAAAGAAGTATTCCAATAATTAAAGACAGTCACACACCCACTGAGCAACCTCTTTGTCTTCAATTGCTCCTTAAAATACTTAAATGTTCTTTGTCAAAAACATTGATTTTAGAAAATGACAAAAGAAAAGCTGCTTTCTTCAAGAAGAGGCTTTGGTTTTGCCTGTTAGCAGTGAATTTTAATGCTAGATAGTAATAACTTGCATATGAACTCATTGAACAGATTGGTACTGTTGACTGACTACTGGATATATTTTTCCTTAAGCAAAATCAAGGGTGAACTCATTTATCAGGAGCATTGGATTCCACTACTGTTAAAAGTGCAGTATATAAACAGGAGGCGTATTCTTGTTCTCTTTGACTCTCATTTTATTGAGGTCTTCAGCAATCTTGGTTTTAAATTTCACTGCTGTCCAGAGTCTCAGTGAAATCAATAATGAAATCCCTAGGGGACTTGGTTTGGTTTCTGAGGCATATCCCCTTTTTGGCAGATAAACCTATTTTAGTAGGCATTAAAAATATAATATATAAACTTTTATTGTTGTTGTGCTTTAGACTGATTTGCTTCAATTTTTTTTTCAAGAGTACTTTTTGTAGTACTACTTTGTTCAAAAGAGATTTTTAGTACTATAGAGCCCTGAAACTGTAAAACATGAAGAATTATGTGAAAAATACTGTTTCTGAAGGTGAGGAATTAAAGTTGAGGGTAGTAATTTACCCCTGACAATAGCAGATCAGAATAGAACACAGAACAGATATGAGTGAAAGGCCAGCAGTTTGCTTCCACCTTATAAATGGCTGTAGTTTCACAGCAAATTAGATCATAGAATCATAGAATCATTTAGGTTGGAAAAGACCCTTGGGATCATCGAGTCCAACCATCAACTCCACTCTACAAAGGTCTCCCTTACACCATATCCCTTAACACCACATCTCAATGAGTCTCAAACACATCCAGGGATGGTGACTCCACCACCTCCCTGGGCAGCCTATTCCAGTGTCTGACCACTCTTTCTGGGAAGAATTTTTTCCTAATGTCCAGCCTAAACCTACCCTGCTGCAGCTTGAACCCATTCCCTCTTGTTCTATCGCTAATTACCTGTGAGAAGAGACCAGCACCAACCTCTCTACAATGGCCTTTCAAGTAGTTGTAGAGAGTGATGAGGTCTCCCCTCAGCCTCCTCTTCCTCAAACTAAACAGTCCCAGCTCCTTCAATCGCTCCTCATAAGATTTATTCTGCAGGCCCTTCACCACCTTCGTTGCCCTCCTCTGCGCTCGCTCCAGCACCTCGAGATCTCTCTCGTATTGAGGTGCCCAGAACTGGACGCAATACTCAAGGTGTGGCCTCACCAGTGCTGAGTACAGGGGGACAATCACCTCCCTCCTCCTGCTGGTCACACTATTTCTAATACAAGCCAGGAGGCCGTTGGCCCTCTTGGCCACCTGGGCACACTGCTGGCTCATGTTCAGCTGCTTGTCAATTAGAACCCCCAGGTCCTTTTCTGCCAGGCAGCTCTCCAGCCACACTGCCCCAAGCCTGTAGCGATGCATGGGGTTGTTGTGGCCCAAGTGCAGGACCCGGCACTTGGCCTTGTTGAAGCTCATCCCATTAGCATTGGCCCATCGGTCCAATCTATCCAAGTCTCTCTATAGAGCCTCCCTACCCTCATGCAGATCAACACTCCCGCTTAGCTTCGTGTCATCTGCAAACTTGCTGATGATACACTCTATGTCCTTCTCAAGGTCATCAATAAAGATGTTAAACAGAAATGGTCCCAACACTGAGCCCTGAGGGACACCACTTGTGACCGGCCGCCAGCTGGATTTAACTCCATTGGCCACCGCTCTTTGGGACCGCCCATCCAGCCAGTGCTTGATCCAGCAGATCGTATGCTCATCCAGGCCATGAGCAGCCAGTTTTTCCATGAGAATTCTATGGGGGACAGTGTCAAATGCTTTTCAAAAGTCTAGGTAGACAATGTCCACAGCCTTTCCCTCATCCAATAATCGGGTCATCTTGTCATAGAAGGAGATCGGGTTCGTCAGGCAGGACCTGCCTTTCATAAACCCATGCTGACTAGGCCTGATTCCCTGCTTGTCACTTATATGGCTTGCAATGGCACTCAAGATGATCTGCTCCATGACCTTCCCTGCTACCGAGGTCAGACTGACAGGCCTATAGTTTCCCGCATCCTCCTTTCTGCCTTTTTTGTAGATGGGTGCTACATTTGCTACCCTCCAGCCCATTGGGACCTCCCCAGTTAGCCATGACTTCAGGTAGATCGTGGAAAGTGGCTTGGCGAGCACGTCTGCCAACTCTTTCAGCACTCTTGGATGTAACCCATCCGGTCCCATAGACTTGTGTGCATCCAAGCGATGTAGCAGGTCACAGATCACTTCCTCTTTAATTGTGATGACCTCGTTCAGCTTCCCCTCCCTGTCTCCTAGCTCACGAGGCTGGGTGCCCAGGGAACAGCTCGTTCCACTGCTAGAGACTGAGGCAAAGTAGGCGTTGAGCACCTCAGCCTTTTCCTCATCCTTTGTGACTATGTTTCCCTCTGCATCCAGTAAGGGAGGGAGATTTTCCCTAATCCTCCTCTTGTTGTTAATGAATTTATAGAAACATTTTTTGTTATCCTTAACAGCTGTAGCCAGGTTGAGCTCTAGCTGCGCTTTGGCCCTCCTGATTTTCTCCCTGCATAGCTTCGCTATATCCTTATAGTCTTCATGAGAGACCTGCCCCCTCTTCCAGAGGTCATAGACTCTCCTTTTGTTCTGGAGGTCCAGCCAAAGGTCCCTGTTTAGCCAGGCCGGTCTCCTTCCCCGCCTACTTGTTTTTCGGCACACGGAGACAGCCTCCTCCTGTGCCTTTAAGACTTCTTCTCTCTTGAAGTATGTCCAGCCTTCCTGGGCTCCTATATCCTTCAGGGCAGCCTCCCAAGGGATTTTGTCAAGCAGTCTTCTGAACAGGTCAAAGTTTGCCCTCCGGAAGTCTAAGGTGGCAGTTTTACTAACCCCTCTCCTTGTTTCTCCAAGAATCAAAAACTCAGTCATCTCATGATCACTGTGCCCTAGACGGCCACCAACCTTTACTTCCCCCACATGTTCTTCCCTGTTCACAAGAGGCAGGTCCAGGAGGGCACCTTCCCTCGTCGGCTCACTTACCATGTCACGAAATTGGCAAATGGCGCAAGAAATCAATATTTAGTGTGAAAAGTTGATACAATTAGTGTGTTGATCAACAGAGTGTGTGAAAAGATGATTTAATGCCTTGAATTTACTTCAGGAGATTTCAGTGAGAGTGGATCACAGAGCTGTGGATTCCCCTGTGATTATTTGAGATGGAAGTAGTTCTTGCAGCAGCTCCTGGAACAGCTCAGTTCTGCAAGTATTAGAGATTAAAGTTTGAGGCAGAAGCTATGAATCCAACTATGATTAGTGCAAACAGTTCAGCTTGCTTTCCCATACTGCTGTTCAAAAGACCTGAGCAAGGACTGGTGGACTGGGTTCGTGTACAGTAACTGGAGGCTGAATCTTGCAGTTACTGTTCATCATCATCTTCTGCCTAGCCTTCTATTTTCAGGACTCTGGTATTACCTGGAAGTAAAAATCCAAATGAGATCTGACAGATAAGGACTTATCCAAGAACTAAAATGAAATTATATGCAACTGGTCTTATTTCATTAAATAAATGTGAGCTTAAAAATCCTAAAATACAGTATGCTGCAGGACATTGCCTCTCAGAACTTGTAGTTAATAAATTGTTGCAAGTCAGATGTGAGTAGGAAAAACGTTTAACTATCACCAGGCTGCAGCTGAACCGTATGAAACTTGGATTCCATTTGTGTAGGGAGAGGGATTTACACTTCCTGCAGAGTCCCAACACAGTTCAGTGTTCCAGCTGATCAGATGCAAGAAAAATTAACCTAACTTTGCAGAGACAACACATAATTCTCTATAAAAAGCATGTTACATTATATATGAATCTGAACATTGTGTTCAGAGCAAACAGGTTTAAATAATTACAAGGAAAACAGTAACACTTTGTAGTCAGTGTCACTCTTCCAAATCTTTATCACCATCAGAGGCTCAGCAATGTTAGTAGAGCTAACATTTTATTCACAGCTGTCATGCCAACTCAGCATCCTAGCAGGTATGGATTTTATTTTCACCCAGAAATGTGTAAAGTACTCTGATATTCGTACATATATATGAGTTCTTGCTGGAAAAAAAGATTTTTCCTTCCTTGGACCCATCTTAAATTTAAGAAGTCATTGGATTGAATTGAGCCCTGGAGACAGTGAATCTATCTTCTCTGACGTAAATGGAGTTATGCCTGTGTTATACGCTCCCCATCATGTCAGCTAGTTACAAGATTGACTGATTAGCCTTTGCACACCCCGGCATGACCTGCAGAGCTTTCAGAGCGTGCCTGGAAGGGGCTTTCTGAAGTTCTGCTCTCATAGTCCATAGGACATTATATGGCCATTTCTCCATCAAGTCTGCAAATCATTTTCTTCTCACTTGCAGATAGAGAACTCCAAATTTTTACAACTTCAGAATTTGCTTTGGCAAATGTGTAAAACCCACTACCTTGCTCAATGCTGTAAACTTACCTATTTCTCTAGCTTGCAGTTTAGGTCAGCAGGAAACTTGAAGTGCTCTGGTGGCCCCGTCTTAATGGAGAAGATGAAGGGGATGGAGTGCTCCATATAATTTATGCAAGATTTCTTCAGATAATTGATAATCTGCTGTAAAGGGGGATCTTGATCCTTTCTCCTTGCTCTGGAATCACTGTTGCAATATAGTGCCTCCAGGTTGACAGTGAGGAGGTTTGGGGTCTGGTCACAATTACAGCATTATTTGATAATTTATGTCCATTGGTCTTTGTGTTGAAAACAAGGAAAAATAGATTTATTCAGTGTCGTGGTTTTGGCCGAATTGGCCAATGATGGAGACAACAGACGCTCTCCCCCCACCTCTTGTACAAGGAGAGGAGGAGGAGAGATAAAGAGATTTACGAGTTTAGAAGGAACTAAACTACTTTAATGAAATATTAATAATAAAATAAAAAGGAAATAATGAAATAGATACAATATGTACAAAACCATATCAAGCTCCCAGGATGACGTCATCGGCAGGCACTGGGGAAGTCCCAGACTGGACTCAGCGATGGGTAGGAACTGGATTCCGGATCTGGAGTCAGGAACCCACGGATCGGGATCAAAGGCAGATGAACAGACAGGGTCCTCCTCGGACGTCAGCCATTGAAGAATAGAGAGACTGACCCTTTGATCCCTCAGCTTTTATATTTTTTTACTTTTATTCCATCCCCATGAG
The DNA here is from genome assembly GCF_028500815.1 of Rissa tridactyla. Lineage (NCBI taxonomy): Eukaryota > Metazoa > Chordata > Aves > Charadriiformes > Laridae > Rissa > Rissa tridactyla. The sequence goes on from NC_071496.1 coordinate 8,459,985, forward strand.
CATGGGGACGGAATACCCTGTTGGTCAGTTTTGGGTCACCTGTCCTGTCCACTCCTCCCTGCAGGTGGGATCCCTCTACGCTTTTCCGTTTCCGACCCTCCAACGGGGCAAATAATGAAATTAGCTGACCTTGGTTGTTATAGCAATAAGTATAAGCAAGAACCTCTCTGCGTACCATTCCTTGGGACAAACTGTAAACATTGGTCTTATCACTCTGAGAGTGAACAGTTTTCTGCACAACATGCTGTTAATTTCAGAGAGTTAGAAGAGGCCTAGCTAAGAAGTAAAATTACTGAACAGAAAGTTGGTTCTGTTTTACCTCAAACCAGGACATTCAGTTAGTATTAGAAATAGCAACCATCAGATGACCAGTCATCCAGAACTCCGAATACCCCTATGAACGACTATGCTGAACGCAAGGTTAACACATCCTTTTTGGAAGACAGATTTTAAATCCTCACTAGAAAAAGAAGGTGAAACAACGAGCAGTTTGAAGTTATTTGAAATGTAAGGGTTTGTGGTGGGTTGACCTTGGCTGGCTGCCAGGTTCCCACCAAGCTGCTCTATCACTCCCCCTCCTCAGCATGACAGGGGGAGAAAATAAGATGAAAAAACTCATGGGTCGAGATAAAGGCAGTTTAATAAAGACAAAGCAAAGGTCGCGTGCAGAAGCAAAGGAAACAAAAAGATTTATTCTCTACTTCCCATCAGCAGGTGACGTCCGGCCACTTACCAGGAAGTAGGGCTTCAGTACACATAGCAGTTGCTTCAGAAGACAAATGCCTTAATAACGAATGCCCCCCCCTCCTCATTTCCCTTAGCTTTTATTGCTGAGCATGACATCATATGGTATGAAATATCCCTTTGGTCAGTTGGGGTCAGCTGTCCTGGCTCTGTCCCCTCCCAACCTCTTGCTCACCCCCAGCCTACTGGCCTTTGGGACAGGGGTGTTGGAGAGACAGCCTTGATGCTGTGGGAGCACTGCTCAGCAGTAGCCAAAACACTGGTATTTGGCTACAAATACAAAGCACAGCACTATGAGGGCTGCTATGGGGAAAGTTAACTCCATCCCAGCCAGACCCAATACAGGGTTATTGCACTAGTGTTTGCTTTAAATGGATGATATGCAAGGTGTACGATAACCTTGCAATAACCTTCATCAGACACGGTACATCTGAAACAGATGTAGTTGAGACGATTCTTGATCACAGGGCTTTAAACTAACGCAGCATGGGTAACAAACAGGAGGAGTTGGAAGCTACCGTGCTACTGGAAAGCTACGACATAGCGGCCATTACTGAAACCTGGTGGGACGAATCCTATGACTGTAATGTGGCTATCGATGGCTACAGGCTGTTCAGAAGGGACGGGCGAGGAAGGAGGGGCAGAGGTGTTGCCCTCTATGTTAAGGAAGGGATAGAGTGTGACGAGACGTCCCTAAAGAACAGCCAAGAGGAAGTCGAAAGCTTATGGGTAGGAATTAGAGGCCGAGGCAACATGGGGAACCTTGTGGTTGGTGTCTACTACAGGCCGCCTGATCAAGGGGAGCCTACTGATGAAGCCTTCTTCCTCCAGCTACGGGCGGCATCGTGCTCGAAGGCTCTCGTCCTGCTGGGGGATTTCAACCACCCCGACATCTGCTGGAAAAGTAACACAGCGAGCTGTAGACGATTCAGGAGGTTCCTGGAGTGCCTTGACGGTAACTTCCTAAGACAGGAAATAGCCCTACCTGAGGAGATGCCATACTGGACCTCATAGTCACCAATGTGAGTGAGCTCATTGGGGATGTCAAGATTGGAGGCGGCCTGGGCTGCAATGACCACGCACTGGTGGAGTTCACGGTCCTGAGGGAAATGTGCCAGACGAGCTCTTCAAGGAGTTAGTCAATAGGACCCCCTGGGAAATGGTCCTCAGGGACAAGGGGGCAGAACAGAGCTGTCAGATCTTCAAGGATGCTTTCCATAGAGCACAAGAGCTCTCTCGATCCCCAGGTGTAAGAAATCAAGCAAGAAAGGGAAGAGACCAGCATGGCTGAGCTGGGACCTGCTGGCCAAACTAAAAGGCAAGAAGGAACTGTACAGGCAGTTCGAGCAGCATCGGGTGTCCTGGGAAGAGTATAGGGATGCTGCCTGGTTATGTAGGGATGAGGTCAGGAAGGCCAAGGCGCGGCTGGAGCTGAACTTGGCAAGGGATGCTGAGAATAACAAGAAGGGCTTCTACAGGGATGTCAGCCAGAAAAGGAAGGCCAAAGAAAGCGTGCCCTCCCTGGTGAGCAAGAATGGCAAACTGGTAACAAGGGACGAGGAGAAGGCCGAGGTTCTCAACAATTTTTTTGCCTTGGTCTTTACTGACATCCTCTCTCCTCATGCCTCCCGAGCTGAAGGACGGCAAGACGGGGAGCTGGGGGACAAAGTCCCTCCCACTGTAAGTGAAGTCAAGGTTCGTGACCACCTGAGGAACCTGAACATACACAAGTCTATGGGACCTGATGAGATGCATCCCAGAGTCCTGAGGGAATTGGCTGATGTAGTTGCTGTCGTGGTTTAGCCTCAGACGGCAACAAAGAACCACGTGCCGCTCGCTCGCGCCTTCCTAATACAGGAAGAATCGTAAGAAAAGGCAAGACTCTTGGGTTGAGACAAAGGCAGTTTAACAGAACAGCAAAGGGAACAGGCAAACAACAACAACAACATGGATAGGGGAATATACAAACACGATTATGGAACCGCTGCTCCCCGCCGCTCGCCGGCCGGACCCGGGACACCCCAGCCCGCTTTTAAGCAGCAACTTCCCGCCCCCTCCCCCGGCAGCTCAGGGTGGGCGTGGCTCACATGGCATGGAATACCAGGAAAAATTAACCCTATCCCCACCGGAACCAGGACATTATCCACCCCTTATTCCATACCATCTATGCCATGCCCAGCAGGTTCCAATGAATTGCCACCACTTTCCCCTGTTATGTATATATATATATACACACATATAATGCCCTTAGTTTATGGGCCATCCCTCCAAAGTGTCCGTTGAGTTCTTTTAATCCACGGCTTTGGGCTCCATCTGTTAGAACAGTCTCTCAGGGCAGGTGAGATGCTGGGTGGTGCTGGTCTGTTGCATGCTGTATTTTTCGGAGCTTGTGACTGGTGCACCTGGTGTGGCTCATGCACGCCGTCCGTGGGCTGAAGATGTAGATCTTGAGGAAACTGCTGGGCGCCGGCTGCTGAGATCAGTTCTTATCCCATCATCCCTGTGCCTTACTTGTAGTACAACTGATAGCAATTATAGCAATGAGGACATACAGTGACAGTGTTACTTAGCAATTAACACAATCTGATTCATTGGCTATTCTCGCCCAAAATCAGATCCCCATGAGGTACACATCGGACTTCCCCATCCTTCCGCATCACCCACCAAGTGCATCCAGGTCCTTGGGCAAAAGCAATCCCACGGATGGGTTTGCCTTTGCCTGAGGCAGGACTAACCCAGACTGTCTTCCCTAGCATATTCTTCATGTGCACTACGGGGACTTTATCCCCTTCTACAGTACGTGGAAGTTTTGATTGGGCAGGGCCAGCCCGATTGTTAGATCCCCTGGTGTTAACTAGCCAGGTAGCTTTTGCTAAATGCGTATCCCAGTGTTTGAAAGTCCCACCACCCATTGCTCTCAGTGTAGTTTTTAACAGTCCATTGTATCGTTCTATCTTCCCAGAGGCTGGGGCGTGATAGGGGATGTGATACACCCACTCGATACCATGCTCTTTGGCCCAGGTGTCTATGAGGCTGTTTCGGAAATGAGTCCCGTTGTCCGACTCAATTCTCTCTGGGGTACCATGTCGCCACAGGACTTGCTTTTCAAGGCCCAGGATAGTGTTCCGGGCAGTGGCATGGGGCACAGGGTATGTTTCCAGCCATCCAGTGGTTGCTTCCACCATTGTGAGCACATAGCGCTTGCCTTGACGGGTTTGTGGCAGTGTGATATAATCAATCTGCCAGGCCTCCCCAGATTTGTATTTCAGCCATCGCCCTCCATACCAAAGAGGCTTCAAACGCTTGGCTTGTTTGATCGCAGCGCATGTCTCACATTCATGGATGACCTGTGCAATAGTGTCCATGGTCAAGTCCACCCCTCGGTCACGAGCCCATCTATATGTCGCATCTCTCCCTTGATGGCCTGAGGAGTCATGGGCCCACCGAGCTATGAATAGTTCACCCTTATGTTGCCAGTCCAGATCCACCTGAGCCACTTCAATCCTAGCAGCCCGATCCACCTGCTGGTTGTTCTGATGTTCCTCCGTGGCCCGATTCTTCGGTACGTGGGCATCTACATGGCGTACCTTCACAACCAGATTCTCTATCCGGGCAGCAATATCTTGCCATAGGTCAGCAGCCCAGATGGGTTTGCCTCTGCGCTGCCAGTTGCCCTGCTTCCACTGCTGTAGCCACCCCCACAGAGCATTTGCCACCCTCCATGAGTCAGTGTAGAGATAAAGTACTGGCCATTTTTCTCGCTCGGCAATGTCCAAAGCCAGCTGAATAGCCTTCACCTCTGCAAACTGGCTCGATTCACCCTGTCCCTCACTGGCTTCTGCAACCCGTCGTGTAGGACTCCACACAGCAGCCTTCCACTTTCGATGCTTTCCCACAATACGGCAGGACCCATCAGTGAACAGGGCATATTTCTTCTCATTTTCTGGCAGTTTATTATATGGTGGGGCCTCTTCTGCATGCGTCACCTCCTCCTCTGGTGACATTCCGCAATCCTTGCCTTCTGGCCAGTCCATGATCACTTCCAGAATTCCTGGGCGACTGGGGTTTCCCATTCGAGTTCGCTGCGTGATCAGTGCAATCCACTTACTCCATGTAGCATCGGTTGCATGATGTGTGGTGGGGACCCTTTCTTTGAACATCCAACCCAGCACCGGCAGTCGAGGTGCTAAGAGGAGCTGTGCTTCTGTACCAATTACTTCCGAAGCAGCTCGAACCCCTTCATATGCTGCCAATATCTCTTTTTCTGTTGGAGTGTAGTGGGCTTCGGATCCTCTGTATCCACGACTCCAAAACCCTAGGGGTCGACCTCGAGTCTCCCCTGGTACTTTCTGCCAGAGGCTCCAGGTAGGGCCGTTCTCCCCGGCTGTGGTGTAGAGCACATTTTTAACATCTTGTCCTGCCCGGACTGGCCCCAGGGCCACTGCATGGACTATTTCCTGTTTGATTTGTTCAAAAGCTTGTCGTTGCTCAGGACCCCATTTAAAATCATTCTTCTTCCGGGTTACTTGATACAGAGGGTTTGCAATTTGACTGTAATCTGGGATATGCATTCTCCAAAAACCCACAATACCTAAGAAAGCCTGTGTTTCCTTTTTACTAGTTGGTGGAGACATAGCTGCTATTTTGTTGATCACATCCATTGGGATCTGACGGCGTCCATCTTGCCATTTTATTCCTAAAAACTGGATCTCCTGCGCAGGTCCCTTGACCTTACTTCGCTTTATAGCAAAACCAGCGTTCAGAAGGATTTGGACTATTTTACTCCCTTTCTCAAAAACTTCTTCTGCTGTGTTTCCCCATACAATGATGTCATCAATGTACTGCAGATGTTCTGGAGCTTCACCCTGTTCCAGTGCAGTCTGGATCAGTCCATGGCAAATGGTGGGGCTGTGTTTCCACCCCTGGGGCAGTCGATTCCAGGTGTATTGGACGCCCCTCCAAGTGAAAGCAAACTGTGGCCTGCACTCTGCTGCCAAAGGGATTGAGAAGAATGCATTCGCTATATCAGCTGTGGCATACCACTTGGCTGCCTTGGACTCCAGTTCGTACTGGAGTTCTAGCATGTCCGGCACGGCAGCACTCAGCGGTGGCGTGACTTCATTCAGACCACGCTAGTCTACAGTTAGCCTCCACTCTCCATTAGATTTTCGCACCGGCCATATGGGACTGTTAAAGGGTGAGCGAGTCTTGCTGATCACTCCTTGAACCTCTAGTTGACGAATCAGCTCATGGATGGGAATCAGAGAGTCTCGGTTAGTGCGATACTGCCGCCGATGCACCGTTGTGGTAGCAATCGGCACCTGTTGTTCTTTGACCCTCAACAACCCCACAACAGAAGAATCCTCCAAGAGACCAGGCAAGGCAGACAACTGTTTAACTTCCTCTGTCTCCAAAGCAGCTATGCCAAAGGCCCAGCGGTACCCTTTTGGGTCCTTAAAATACCCTCTCCTGAGGTAATCTATGCCAAGGATGCATGGAGCCTCTGGGCCAGTCACAATGGGATGCTTTTGCCACTCATTCCCAGTTAGGCTCACTTCTGCCTCCAGTACAGTCAACTCTTGGGATCCCCCTGTGACCCCAGCAATACAGATGGGTTCTGCCCCTCTATAGCTTGATGGTATTAAAGTACACTGCGCACCCGTGTCCACTAGAGCCTTATACTCCTGCGGGTCTGATGTGCCAGGCCATCGAATCCACACCGTCCAATAAACCCGGTTGTCCCTTTCCTCCGCCTGGCCGGAGGCAGGGCCCCCCTAATACTGGTCATAGTATCCATTACTCACTTCTTGCATAAATGACTTGGAAGTTCCTTCAAGAGGATCAGAAGCAAGATCAGGCCTTCTGCTTTGTCTGGGGAACGGCCCACTGGAAACTGGGGCGGCACTTTTCCTGGAGGGATCCCCTTTTGTGGTTGTCCTTCCTTGCAACTCCTGTACCCGTGTCCGCAGGATCCAAGTAGGTTGTCCATCCCCCTTCCTCATGTCCTCTCCGTGGTCCCGCAGGTAGAACCACAGGGTGCCTCGTGGTGTGTACCCTCCGTACTCTCTCTCTTGAGTGGGGAAATGCCTGCTTCTAATAGCTGAGATGCTGGCCCGTGCAGGTGGGGAGTAGGACATATTCTCTTCAAGTTGCTGGACCTTCCGTGACAGTTTCTCCACAGCTGAGACAAGGGGGGAAGAGAGACTTTCTTCATATCGCCGGAGCCGGCCAGCTACCTCATCCACCGTTGGTCCCTCTTCACCTTTCCATTCCATTACTGCCAGGGAGTTGGCATATGACGATGGTGCGCTCCGTACAAACTTCCGCCACATGGGCCTTGTGCATCGCACCTCATCAGGGTCTGTGGGTAAGTCTGCATTGTCCAAGTCATAATAAATCATCTCCCGCACGGCTAATTCTCTCAGGTACTGGATACCTCTTTCCATGGTAGTCCACTTGCTTGGCTGACATACAACATCCTCACTGAAGGGGTACCTCTCCCTCACGCCTGACAGGGGTCGCCTCCAGAGGCTGAGGGCTTGGGTCTTTTTCCCAATCGCCTTGTCAATACCGCCTTCCCTAGACAGGGATCCCAGCTGCCTGGCCTCCCTACCCTCTAATTCCAGGCTACTGGCCCCATTATCCCAGCACCGGAGCAGCCAGGTGACAATGTGCTCGCCTGAAAGTCGGCTGAAATCTTTTCGCATATCCCGCAGCTCACTCAAGGATAGGGATTGGGTGATTATCTCTGGTTCTGCCTCTTCCTCCTGCTCTCGTGATGACCCTGGTTCCATCATCATCTCTTACTAAGCGAACTGATTTCTTTGTGTACTACTTCTTCTGTATGGGGGCAACTGATACCGGCACGGGTTGGTTCCCTGGTTCAGTGGCAGTGGCTGCTATGGGGGCTGCAGCAGCCGCAGCGGCTGCCGCAGGGGCTGCAGCAGCCGCAGCGGCTGCCGGTCTGGTTTCCATCTCTTCCCCTTGAGGGTGCTGCATAATTCTGAGCAGTGCCTGGTAGATACTGGCCAGGGCCCAGCACAGCGCGGTGAGTTGTGCCTCTCTGGAATAGCCACAGCATTTTCCCTTCAAATATTCTACCACTTTATCAGGGTCCTGTAATTGTTCAGGGGTGAAGTCCCAGACCACTGGAGGTGAGTAGTTCTCTAGGTACCTGCCCATGCTCTCCCACATGCCGTGCCACCCCTGACTATCCAGCCTCAGGGCAGATCTCCGGGTGGTAGTCTTAAATAGTCGCTTAACCCTAAACAAGACCTGGAACGTATTCAGGAGACATAGCACTAGGAACATGCTGGTTTGAGTATCCCAAGGATATTCAAAATTCTCAAAAGCTGTCATACCTGACCCGGAGGAGAAAAGGGAGGCAAAAGGGCTGGGGAAATTATTAACAAATTCTGAGAGACGGTGTCCAATGTACGGACAGGACAGCAAAACCACATAAACACCCCAAAATAGCCGTCTGAACAGTGATGTTATCATATCATAAACAGATATCGCACAGGACAGCAGAATGATAATCCTCATCCCTCTTCCAGACATGGTAAACAGCATCGCAGGGAGTACATAAGCCATATAGGAATTTATGTAACACAGCCATGAGAACAAACCAAGCAACATGATGACCAGTGACTATTTACCTAAAAAGCCAAAACCGTTTTTTCCACGTTCTAGTTGGATTCTGTCGTTATCTCAACCCTTCGAGCCCCACGTTGGGCGCCAAAAAGGACTGTCGTGGTTTAGCCTCAGACAGCAACAAAGAACCACGTGCCGCTCGCTCGGGCCTTCCTAATACAGGAATAATCGTAAGAAAAGGCAAGACTCTTGGGTTGAGACAAAGGCAGTTTAACAGAACAGCAAAGGGAACAGGCAAACAACAACACGGACAGGGGAATATACAAACACGATTACGGAACCACCGCTCGCCGCCGCTCGCCGGCCGGACCCGGGACGCCCCAGCCCGCTTTTAAGCAGCAACTTCCCGCCCCCTCCCCCGGCAGCTCAGGGTGGGCGTGGCTCACATGGCATGGAATACCAGGAAAAATTAACCCTATCCCCACCGGAACCAGGACAGTTGCCAAGCCACTCTCCATGATATTTGAAAAGTCATGGCAGTCAGGTGAAGCCCCTGGTGACTGGAAAAAGGGAAACATCGCACCCATTTTTAAAAAGGGTAGAAAGGAGGACCCTGGGAACTACCGCCCTGTCAGCCTCACCTCTGTGCCTGGGAAGATCATGGAACAGATCCTCATGGAAGACATGTCAAGACATATGGATGACAGGGAGGGGATTCGAGACGGCCAGCATGGCTTCACCAGGGGCAAGTCCTGTCTGACCAACCTGGTGGCCTCCTACAATGGAGTGACTGCATCAGTGGACAAGGGGAGAGCAACGGAAGAGCACCCCTGTAGCCCCTCTACTACCAAAACCTTGCCACACAAACCCAGTACATCTGAAAGGGAAAGTGTGTCAGGATCTTCATACGTGATGTATTCCCATTGGAAGGTTATAAAATGACATTTCAGTTCAGTTCAAAGAGGGCTCCATCAGTTAACACAAAAAACTGTGTCACCTATTATATAGAATACTGTTAAAGTGAGCATTGCTCACCATTAGAGCTTGGTAATGGTGATGTTGCAGAACTATAAAGCATTTTCACTAGGAAAATCCCCATTCCTTTTTCCCAAGGTGTGAAATAGGTCAGCCAGTGTCCTCTTGCAGACAGGCCCTTGGCCGTAGTTTAGGGTCCATCAGCCTGATGAAATGTTTTTTAACTTTGAGAGCTGAATCTTGGGCAATCTGACTATGTTAGTCCTTAGTGTGTATAGCACTGGTGAGATAGAGTTTCCATTTTTCTGCTGCTGTAAACACTGATGAAAGCCTGACTTGTTTTGGCTCTCCCCAGAAAGTTTCCTCCTTGACTGCTGCAAACAATCAGTATGATTGCCACCTTCCACTGCAAAGGTATTAACATTAATTCATTACGGTTCCTCCACCTGGGGTTAGCTCCTAAAAGAACCTGGACCGTTAAAAGCCTTGTTTTTCCAGTTGCTTCTGATTTTCCCGTAACGTTCAGCTGGAGTGCTGTATTCAGCAGGAAACAGCCCTGCCTGGCTGTCAGGTGATGGTATTTTGTGTCGGATGATAATATGCAAATTCATGTAGCACCTGGACACAAAAAAAATGCCACACCTTGAAAAGGCATCTGTGAATAATGCATTAAACCAGAAGGTCAAATTCTTGTGTTTTTTAAGACTCAATGTGCATCAGGGAATTTTTCAGAAGGCTTCTTCCTTTCACCAGGGGTATTTCTTCCAGGTCATAAGGTGATAAACAAGATACTGAAGTACCCTGCAACAAAACCCGTGTATTAGAGAGTCAAACTTCCTCCAATTTATTGCCTTCTATATCTTCCTTTTCCCCATTTTCTTAGCAATGGGAGTTGTTCAGCTCCTTTCGCTTGCTGAGAATACATTTATCCTTGATGTCTGTGCTTCCCTGGTCTTGAAAAATGTATTGTACTATCCCATAGCAAAAGAAAATTCACACTACCCTTGTGGTTTTAATGTGCTTACTGATTGGGTCCCCTTCTTTAGCCATCACTGGTGGTCTGGCTCAGACAGCTGGTACTTCTCTCTATCTGGAAAGACAGCTGTACTCTCAATCCTAGAGCATTGCTAAATGGACATACAGTGGTCTTGGTGAGTTGCATATGTTCTTTTCACAGTGCAGGTTTTGGGCTCAGAGCAGCCACTAGCAGCATATTCTTCTCTCAGCATCTTCCTTTTCTAGTGAGGGATAGTGGAGCGTGTATTTTAACACGTATTTTCTTCCAGAAAGAGAGGTGTTCCTCAGTATAAGTATGCCATTCCTCAGGATATATATATAGTATAACTCTGAACACTAGATATGTTTAATGATTCTTTATTACTAAAACACCTTACGAAGGCCACGTGCTGTCTTTGGCTGCTACCATTTTGTGTTTGTCAAGGATAATTTAGTTTACATTATTTGCAGTGAGAAGAGGAGAGAAACCTTGGAGCATCACTAGTGCTTACAGGTCTAAAGCAAACAAGCACTGTGGGTTTTAGCTCCTAGCTGTATGGCCACGCATTCCTTGGTAAGTTTTACCTCCCTCACAGCCATCTTTTCCCTCTTGTCTTCAGTGGCTGAATTAAATTGGCATCTTTGCTTTATTAAAATGTAAAAGCTAAGAAAAGCCTAAGGAAAAAAAGGCAGAAGTATTAGAAGGAACAATTTCAGCATTGACTGAATCTGTTTTGTAAGGCTAGAGGTTAGTACTGATTTGAATGGTATGCCCTTTATCACGCACCTTCAGAACCTCCTTTAGGGCTCCTTGCAGGTTTGGACTGGCAGCTGAAAGAAAGATGACATTCTTACAGAGCAGTAGGGTGGGTTTGTCTGTGGACCAACAAATTTTCCAAAAAACAGAAGTACAGAGTTCCATAAAACAAGTTTAAGGTTATGGACAATAGATTCTTTTTTTATGGTTAATGTTTGTGAGCTTCTTAAAATAATCCTTGAACTCCAAGAAGTTCGGAGACCAAAGCCTGCAAAACACTATTTTTAGAACATTTACTACCCGCTGTAAAATTAATGTTTCTGTTGTGAAGAGCAGATAGCAGTGCCTTTATCCTGCATCTGTTAATGAGTCTTCACGGCTAATGATATGCTATATTTTTTAAAGAGCAGTTAGACAGAGTACATCCAGAATTGGATGGAAGAGGGATAAGTAATTCTTGAATTTCCTCTAACCTTTAGAGGAATATAGTGCAGAGAGTTTTTTTTCTTCTCTGCAAAATTATTATTTACTTGAAAGTAATTAATTAATTTAGAATTTATCATTATGCAGTTGTTCCATTACTTCATTATATTTTATTCTAGAATTTATTCAGGGTAATAAAAAGTGGACTTCTTCTTAAAATGTGGCCTCAAAATACAATGTATAGTGGCAGAGTGATTCTAATTTATCATGACTGTAAGACAAAAATTTAATTTCCAGTCAAAAAGGGGGATAAATGTGAAAATTAATTTGAAAGCAGGGTTTTCCATAGAGCTGTAGTTTGTTATCCTGGTTTGAGGTGAAACAGAACCAACTTTCTGTTCAGTAATTTTACTTCTTAGCTAGGCCTCTTCTAACTCTATGAAATTAACAGCATGTTGTGTCGAAAGCGGTTTGTTTTCAGAGTGATAAGACCAATGTTTACAGTTTGTGCCAAGGAATGGTATGCAGAGAGGCTCTTGCTTAGACTTATTGCTATAACAACCAAGGTCAGCTAATTTCATTATTTGCCCCGTTGGAGGGTCAGAAGCGGAAAAGCGTAGAGGGGTCCCACCTGCAGGGAGGAGTGGACAGGACAGGTGACCCAAAACTGACCAACAGGGCTATTCCATCCCATCTGCCCCATGCTCAGTATAAAAGCTGAGGGATCAAAGGGTCAACTCTTCCTTCAGTGGCTGACGTCTGAGGAGGACCCCATCTGTTTGTCTGCCTTTGATCCTGATCCATGTGTTCCTGACTCCATCTGTGGAATCCAGTTCCCACCCATCGCCGAGTCCAGTCTGGGACTTCCCAGTGGCTTTCTAGTGGCTTTCTACAATGGAGTGACTGCATCAGTGGACAAGGGGAGAGCTACGGATATCATCTATCTGGACTTCTGCAATGCCTTTGACACGGTCCCCCCAACATCCTTCTCTCTAAGTTGGAGAGATACGGATTTGATGGGTGGACTGTTTGGTGGATAAGGAACTGGCTGGATGGTCGCATCCAGAGGGTGCTGTTATGTCACGTATTCCACAGTCTTGCCAAGACTAATGAAACTGACCTCTGAAAGAGTGAAAGATGTCTATGGGCAGAGGGTGACCTCAAGCACCTTAGCTATTATAATTTAGCCATAGTCCATAAGCTTTGTCTGTGCACTTATTACCTTGCTCTTCCTAAACTGTTCTCTTCCATATAAAGAAGATGTCATGGTTATTGTGTCATACCACTTGGCTGCCTTGGACTCCAGTTCGTACTGCAGTTCTAGCATGTCCGGCACGTCAGCGCTCAGCGGTGGCGTGCCTTCATTCAGGCCACGATAGTCTACAGATAGCCTCCACTCTCCATTAGATTTTCGCACTGGCCATATGGAACTGTTAAAGGGTGAGCGAGTCTTGCTGATCACTCCTCGAACCTCTAGTTGACGAATCAGCTTATGGATGGGAATCAGAGAGTCTCAGTTAGTGCACTATTGCCGCCGATGCACCGTTGCGGTAGCAATCGGCACCTGCTGTTCTTCGACCCACAACAACCCCACAACAGGAGGGTCCTCCAAGAGACCAGGCAAGGTAGACAGCTGTTTAACTTCCTCCGTCTCCAAGGCAGCTATGCCAAAGGCCCACCGGTACCCTTTTGGGTCCTTAAAATACCCTCTCCTGAGGTAATCTATGCCAAGGATGCATGGAGCCTCTGGGCCAGTCACAATGGGGTGCTTTTGCCACTCATTCCCAGTTAGGCTCACTTCCGCCTCCAGTACAGTCAACTCTTGGGATCCCCCTGTGACCCCAGCAATACAGATGGGTTCTGCCCCTCTATAGCTTGATGGTATTAGGGTGCACTGTGCACCCGTGTCCACTAGAGCCTCATACTCCTGTGGGTCTGATGTGCCAGGCCATCGAATCCACACCGTCGGACACGGTTGTCCCTTTCCCCTACCTGGCTGGAGGCAGGGCCCCTCTAATCCTGGTCAGAGTATCGGTTACTCACTTCTTGCAGAAATGACTTGGAAGTTCCTTCAAGAGGATCAGAAGCAAGATCGGGCCTTCTGCTCTGTCTGGGGAACTGCCTGCTGGAGACTGGGGCGGCACTTTTCCTGGAGGGATCCCCTTTTGTGGTTGTCCTTCCTTGCAACTCCTGTACCCGTGTCCGCAGGATCCAAGTAGGTTGTCCATCCCACTTCCTCATGTCCTCTCCGTGGTCCCGCAGGTAGAACCACAGGGTGCCTCGTGGTGTGTACCCTCTGTACTCCCTCTCTTGAGTGGGGAAACGCCTCCTCCTAATAGCTGAGATGCTGGCCCGTACAGGTGGGGAGTAGGACATATTCCCTTCAACTTGCTGGACCTTCCGGGACAGTTTCTCCACAGCTGAGACAAGGGGGGAAGAGAGACTTTCTTCATACAACATCCTCACTGAAGGGGTACCTCTCCCTCACGCCTGACAGGGGTCGCCTCCAGAGGCTGAGGGCTTGGGTCTTCTTCCCAATTGCCTTGTCAATGCCGCCTTCCCTAGACAGGGATCCCAGCTGCCTGGCCTCCCTACCCTCTAATTCCAGGCTACTGGCCCCATTATCCCAGCACCGGAGCAGCCAGGTGACAATGTGCTCGCCTGAAAGTCGGCTAAAATCTTTTCGCATATCCCGCAGCTCACTCAAGGATAGGGATTGGGTGATTATCTCTGGTTCTGCCTCTTCCTCCTGCTCTCGTGATGAACCCTGGTTCATCATCATCCCTTACTAAGCGAACTGATTTCTTTGTGTACTTCTTCTTCTGTATGGGGGCAACTGATACTGGCACGGGTTGGTTCCCTGGTTCAGTGGCAGTGGCTGCCACCGGGGCTGGAGTAGCTGCAGTGCCTGTCACAGGAGTCGCAGAAGCCGCTGTGTCTGTCGCAAGGGTTGCAGTAGCCACCATGTCTGTCGCAGGGGTTGCAGCAGCCGCAGTGTCTGTTGCAGGGGTTGCAGTAGCCGCAGTGTCTGTTGGTCTGGTCTCCATCTCTTCCCCCTGAGGGTGCTGCGTAACACTGAGCAGCGCCTGGTAGCTACTGGCCAGGGCCCAGCACAGCGCGGTGAGTTGTGCCTCTCTGGAATAGCCGCAGCATTTTCCCTTCAGATATTCTACCACTCTATCAGGGTCCTGTAATTGTTCAGGGGTGAAGTCCCAGACCATTGGAGGTGAGAAGTTCTCTAGGTACCTGCCTGTGTCCTCCCACATGCCATGCCGCCCCTGACTATCCAGTCTCAGGGCAGATCTCTGGGTGGCAGTCTTAAATCGTCGCTTAACCCTAAACAAGACCTGGAACGTATTCAGGAGACATAACACTAGGAACATGCTGGTTTGAGCATCCCAAGGATATTCAAAATCCTCAAAAGCTGTCATACCTGAGCCGAAGGAGAAAAGGGAGGCAAAAGAGCTGGGGAAAGTGTCCCCCCCCGTTTCCCCCACAGACTGGGTGTGATTATTAATAAATTCCAAGAGATGGTGCCCAAGGTATGGGCAGGACAGCAATACCACATAAACACCCCAAACTAACTGCCTGAACAGTGGTGTTATCATATCACAAGCTGATATCGCACAGGACAGCAAAATGATAATCCCGATCCCTCTTCCAGAGATGATAAACAGCATTGCAGGGAGTACATAAACCATATAGGTTTTTATATAACACAGCTACGAGAACAAACTAAGCAACATGGTGACCAGTGACTATTTACCTAATACAATAAGTGCACACAACAAATTTGTTTTTACACGCTCTAGTTGGATTTTGTCGTTATCTCAACCCTTGTTGCCCCATGTTGGGCACCATTAAGGACTGTCGTGCTTTGGCCTCAGACGGCAGCAAAGAACCACGAGCCGCTCTCTCGAGCTTCCCCAATACAGGGAAGAATGGGAAGAAAAAGGCAAAACTCGTGGGTTGAGACAAAGGCAGTTTAACAGAACAGCAAAGGGAACAAGCAAACAACAACAATAACACGGACAGAGGAATATACAAACACGATTACGGAACCACCGCTCACCGACCAGACCTGGGACACCCCAGACCGCTCCAAGCCGCGACTTCCTTCTATCCAGAGGGCTGGAGCACCTCTGCTATGAGGACAGGCTGAGAGAGTTGGGGTGGTTCAGCCTGGAGAAGAGAAGGCTCCGGGGAGACCTTATAGCAGCCTTCCAGTACCTGAAGGGGGCCTACAGGAAGGATGGGGAGGGACTCTTTATCAGGGAGTGTAATGAGAGGACACGGGGTAACGGTTTCAAACTGAAGGAGGGTAGATTTAGATTAGATATTAGGAAGAAATTCTTTACTGTGAGGGTGGTGAGGCACTGGAACAGGTTGCCCAGGGAAGCTGTGGATGCCCCATCCCTGGAAGTGTTCAAGGCCAGGCTGGATGAGGCTTTGAGCAGCCTGGTCTAGTGGGAGGTGTCCCTGCCCATGGCTGGGGGGGTTGGAACTAGATGACCTTTAAGGTCCCTTCCAACTCGAACCATTCCGTGATTCCATGATTCTTGCCCGCCCCCCCCCCCCCCGCAGGTCAGAGTGGGCATGGCTCAGTGGGATGGAATACCTGTGTCCCTGCCCCCTGCCGGAGCCTGAGGAAAATTAACCCTATCTCTGCCGGAACCAGGACACAGGAGTAGAGGACAATTCTGCTGTTTATAAGGTAAAAAACAAAACTGAGAGACCAGCTTCTCCCAAATGCCCCATCCCCTCTCACCAGGAGTACTGGGCAATGGCAGTTGGGAAGGGTCCATGTCCACTGGAAATTTGGAAAAAAACCTCTTTTCAAAACCAGGGTGGGCTCAGTTTCATAGAATCATTTAGTTTGGAAAAGACCCTTAAGATCATTGAGTCCAAGTGCAAACCTAACACTGCCAAGTCCACCACTAGACCATGTCCCTCAGCACCACATCTACACGTCTTTTAAATACTTCCAGGGATGGTGACTCAACCACTTCCCTGGGCAGCCTGTTCCAATGCTCGACAACCCTTCAAGTGTCCTGGTTCTGGTGGGGATAGGGTTAATTTTCTGTCAAGGGACAAAGGTATTCCATATCATGTGAGCCATGCCCAGTCTATAGCTGGGAGCTGGCCGGGGGAGGGGGCAGGAAGTGGCCGCTTGGGATTGGGCTGGGGCATCCTGGGTTCAGTTGGTGAGCAGTAGTACCATAATCGTGTTTGTACGTTCCTCTATCAGTATTATTGTTGTTGTTGTTTTCCTGTTCCCTTTGTTGTTCTGTTAAACTGCCTTTGTCTCAACCTATGAATTTTGCCTTTTTCTTCCGATTCTCCCCCACGGCTGTGTGTTGCGGGGTGAGAGCACGGCCACGTGGTTCTTTGTTGCCGACTGAGGCTAAACCATGACAATGGGTTAAGAAATATTTCCTAATATCCAATCTAAACCTCCCCTGGTGTAACTTGAGGCCATTTCCTCTCATCCTATCACTTGTTATTTGGTAAAAGAGACTGACACCCACCTCACTACAACCTCCTCTCAGGTAGTTGTAGAGAGCAATAACGTCTCCCCTGAGACTCTTTTTCTCCAGGCTAAACAAACCCCAGTTCCCTCAGCTGCTCCTCATAAGACTTGTGCTCTAGACCCTTCACCAGCTTCGTTGCTCTGTTGAGAGATCTTAATTGTTTAGCATAAATAAGTAAGTTTTAATTAGAATAAATTATTTAGGATTATAATTTGGTGTGGTTTGTGGTGCTTGCTTAGCTCTACTTAGCATGAGTAGCTCAATTTGCTGAAACCTTTAGGCCATGAGAAATCTATTCTTCTCAGCATTTTTCCTAGCAGATGGTACAGTGTTGTTTAATCTTTTAGCATGGGAAACTACTGGATATCATACGGATGTTTTGGTAGTCTTTCTCTCAAGTCCAGGACTTCTTGGTTCCCCATGTTCTGGCAATAAGGTGGACTGTTCGGTGGATAAGGAACTGGCTGGATGGTCGCATCCAGAGGGTGGTGGTCAATGGCTCCAGATGGAGAGGGGTGACAAGTGGTGTCCCTCAGGGATCCGTACTGGGACCGCTGCTGTTCAACATCTTCGTCAATGACATAGGCAGTGGGATCGAGTGCCCCCTCAGCAAGCTTGCCGATGACGCTAAGATGAGTGGTGCGGTCGACATGCCAGAGGGACGGGATGTCATCCAGAGGGACCTGGATGAGCTGGAGAGGTGGGCCCGAGCAAACCTCATGAAGTTCAACAAGGCCAAGTGCAAGGTCCTACACTTGGGTCGGGACAATCCTCGTTATCAATACAGGCTGGGGGATGACGTGATAGAGAGCAGCCCTGCGGAAAAGGACTTGGGGGTACTGGTGGGTGAAAAGCTGGACATGAGCCAACAATGTGCGCTTGGCAGCCCAGAAGGCCAGTCGCATCCTGGGCTGCATCAAAAGAACCGTGGCCAGCAGATCGAGAGAGGTGATTCTCCCCCTCTACTCTGCTCTCGTGAGACCCCACCTGGAGTACTGTGTCCAGCTCTGGGGCCTCAGCACAGCATGGACCTGTTGGAGCGGGGCCAGAGGAGGGCCACGAAGATGATGAGAGGGCTGGAGCACCTCTCCTATGAGGACAGGCTGAGAGAGCTGGGGTTGTTCAGCCTGGAGAAGAGAAGGCTCCAGGGAGACCTTATAGCAGCCTTCCAGTACCTGAAGGGGGCCTACAAGAAAGCTGGGAGGGGCTGTTTTGTGAGAACGCTCCTTATCCAATAACCGCGGCTCAGGCAGTGCTCGATACGAAGCACATTTTATTTAAACATTCTTGCAAGAACAGGTGACCTAGCAGGTAGGCACACCTGAGGTCCCAAAATAACTTCTTTTTATTCCCTATCCCCGGCCAAAATTTCCCTCCCCTCTTTCCCCATTGGCTAGGTACTTCAGGGTTTACAGCCTATCCGATTCGCCTAAAACTACTTCCGTTCGCTCCGCCTATGTTTAATTCTCCCCATCACCCCTCCTAAACCCCTTACTTCACCTGTTTATTTCTTCCCTTTTTTGGTATTATTGCCCAGGGTTGCTGGTCTCAGTTAAACGTTCATCCTCCCGTTAAACTACTGATCTGGCACGGACTGGTTTCTCCTTTGTCTAAGGGATGAGCATTCTTGCATGTCTCCTGATAAGCCTTTGTGTTGTTAATCATTCTCTAGCTACATCATTGCAGACTGGCCAAGTTGTTCCTCTGCAAAAGCAATGCTTAGATTTTTCTTACAGTTTGCAAGGGCATGTAGGGATAGGACGAGGGGCAATGGGTTTAAACTAGAGCAGGGTAGGTTTAGATTTGACATTAGGAAGAAGTTCTTTATGGTGAGGGTGGGGAGACACTGGCCCAGGTTGCCCAGAGAGGTGGTGGAGGCCCCATCCCTGGAGACATTCAAGGCCAGGCTTGATGAGGCTCTGAGCAACCTGCTCTAGTTGAAGATGTCCCTGCTGACTGCAGGGGGGTTGGGCTAGATGACCTTTAAAGGTCCCTTCCAACCCAACGCATTCTATGATTCTATGATCAGTTATTGCTTTCCAGCATAGTGACTGACAAACCCCGATACTCTCTTGCAGATTCTTAGCAGCTCAAAGACTGTATTCCATCTGACATCTTGCTCAGTAGTAAAGATCTTTGTTGTGTGCCTCCAGCTATTTATTAGTTCCATTTCTGCTAAAGGCATATTTTCTTCTACCAAATTACTTAAATGAAAAAAGTTTGCACATTCCTGCTTCTCAAACACAACAGTTGGGAAAATGTCTTCCTCGGTGACAGTATTTGTCTATTAAAAATGTCTTCTCAGAGTTGAAGTAAGAACTCTAGGAATGGATGTTTTATGGTTCATTTAGAAGGATTTTTCTTCCCTCAGTGTCCAGAAATTCTTCCACAAGACACAGGCAGCTAGGGGAGACTGGACATTGGAGCTATTTGCAAGTGCAGAGCGATGAGCGTTTTCAGCTGCAGAATTCACTGTATATTCATGGCTTGTGGGAAGTTTCCTTATAAAGTCTTGCAAGCTGTGCCATCTGCTAATGCCACCCAGCAGGTGACTGGCATAACACGGCAGTCATGTCTTCTGAAAGAGAAACGACACCTTAAAGTTCTTTACAATGAAAAAGAAAAGATTCTTAAAGTTGCAAAAGGGTTGTGTTTGAATGTCAGCTCAGGTGTGAAACAGTCATCATTTTGTTGGGAATTTTTATGAGCAGGAAGAGTCATAGACATATGAGGGTCTCCCAGCCCTGCAAATGCCAAATGCGGTAGCCCAGGCTTGCTTCCAATCGCATGGACTGATTGACAGCGAAAATGAATTGACTTCAAGAGCACATCATATCTCATCACTCTGTTCTTGCTCTCGTAGGTTTAGGTTTTTTGTAAGCAAACATGATGCTTTGCTATGGTTTTTGAAGGCAAAAAATACAGCTGAATAATTCAGATCCCATACGTTTATTATTGCATTTCAGAATTGGCCCCATCTATATTTTTGACTGCTGATTTAGACTCCATAGCACCCTTTTGGCTTCACAAGGGTCCCACAAGTTATGAGGCAAAACACGTTGCTTCCTTTTTTTTGTGTTAGCTATAAGCAATTAAGGATGTCCTGCCCCTGCCCCTATTCTTTCCCCAGGGTATTCCTCCATTCCCCCCAAAAAAATCTGCTTTAAAAGCCAGGGTGGGAAAAAAATACCAAGGTCCAAAAGACTACAGGGGACACAATACCTGCACAGGCCTGCGTGGATTTTGGGCGAACGGTGGGAGCTGGGCCCCCTGCTCATCGCTTAACAACAGGAGAGGAGCAGAGTCCATTGCTTGCATATAAATACATAGGCGAGCTCTGTGATAAGAGTGCAGGGATACCCTCCCCTACTCCAGCAGCCTCCTAGATGTCCTCTGTCTGCAGAAAAGCCTTGGGGTTTGGGTTTATAAATGCCACCTTCCCCATCTCTGCTGCTTTCTTCTGTCTTGCTATGCTTGATTTTTACTTTGTTCAGTCCATCTTTCATTTTCAATGCTATTTTCCTCTCTTCCCCCTTTTCTTTTTCTAACTAGACATTCCCAAGAATAATGGCCTTAGATACTGTCTACACTGTCTTTTCCAACCTCTATCTATTACTTCGCACGCTTACTGTAGGGAGAATGTGAGCACAAAACATTTGTGGCAAGTCAGGGACTTTCAAAATTGACCCAATCTCCCTCTCCCCATTTTTTAACGATTTACAACTTAATTTTCATATTCCCATTCTGCTAAATGAGCTTTTTAACTTACTTTTTGTTGTCTTTGCTTTCTAATGACTTTCTAATTGCCAAAATTTGTAGAGGAAATTTTGTTTAATAAATCTGATGTTTGCTTGCTCAACACAAGAGGACGTTTGCTAATAAGAGGGCATTTAAATAATCATCAACACAGCCCTCAGGAGCAATACAAGAAAACAGGAAACTGCAAGTCACGGTGGATTTGTAATGAAATCTTAGCCTCCATCTGAGTGCACTGTGTGAGAGGAGTACCTGAGCACTACAAAATCAACTAATCAGGGCAACGGAGGCCCTAGTTGCATGAAATAAAATCAGCAGATAAATAGCTTCTCAGTACAAGCTGGGAAAACGAATTAATGAAAAGAGAAGATCTAAAGTGTTGTGCTGCAACCTTTTCCAAGGTAAGGGCATTCACACTGTAGGGCTTCAGAGAAGATGCTGCCCAGGCAGCTCTTGCACACTGTATGGATGCAGTGACAAGAAGAGTCCTATTTCTTGCCCAGACCTGTAAAGTTTTCTCAGATCCTCCCCCTCTCGTGTCAAAAGCATTGTACTTAACGTTCGATGTTCTGGGCTCTTTTTCCATCCATATTTAGTGTCATCTACCAAAATCTTTGCAGACTCTTAGGTTTGCTCTCTTTATATTCTCGGTGAGTCTTAAAACCGAAGATGAAGTATCCTACAGTATCTCTACAGTACATATCTCTACATATCCTACAGCATCTCTCACAAAGACTCATTAACCAATAGCAGCAGGATTCGAATCCCAACATGCCAAAAGTTGCTTGATAACAAAATTTTCTGATTTTCCATTTCTAATATTTTTTGGGACACTGCCACCTACCTCAGAGTCCTTGGCCATTTGCCATGACCCTAAAAGGTGAACTTCCACAAAAATCAGTGGGAGATTAGCATAACAGTCAATGACAGACTTGGCACGTTGCATCTCTAATACTGAATTTGCTTCAAGGGTCGCAAGATTTAATCACTGTTCATATAAACCCCCTTTGGCCATGTAATAGTATATTCCATGACTGGCACAGCATTAAAAATTTGAAATTCATTCCCTACTGAACTACCCATAGCAATTTTTCTATCACTCACCCTTATGCAAGTCAACTTTTGTACCATGGATGTTGTTTCATGACAGCTCTGCAGTTCTTTATAGTCATCACATCAAGTTGTCTCCAGCCTCTAGCCACTTCTGACTACTTTACGGTTTTATTTCCAGTACTAGTTTTTAAACTCCTGCCTCTAAAACTGTATGTGAAACCAATGCAAAGCATGTATTTTTGCATGCAAGGAGGTATTCATTCATTCAAATTCATACATTAATTGTTAGATACTTATTAGTTGGCCTTTGCACACATACACAAATGCTAATTATGAAATCAGAAATAAAGGAAGGTTCAGCAGATGTACACATGAACTCAAATACTGGTCTGAATCTCACTGGCAATTTGACCTTTACCACTCACCAGCTCAAATTCAGAGGCAGAAATGTGCAAAAATAAGAAGAGGGTGTTGGGGAATTTTTATGGTACCCCTTGAGGAGAATTAGACACGTTTGTGCTTAAATATATATATTTTTGAAAAAAACCCACTACATTGGGCAGGGTCCTACCACCATAAGCGGTTCTACAAGGAGTCTGCAAAGATGAGTCGCCAGCTGATGCTTCATAGCCACTTGCACCAGCACCAATCCCATGAGCAGTTGCATGGGGCACCTCAGCCCGGCCAGTGGGCCCATGTCCCAGCCCAGCTCTGCTGCCCAAAGGTGGCCTCTGAGTGCTCCCATTCCAGGATGGCTACAAGACAATGCTTTGGCTCTTCCTTATCTCATCACCAAGGGAAACTTCACTCCCTTGCAGGGAATCCTGCTGTCTCTGGCATCCCTGCTTCCAGCTAGTTTAACCCCTTCTGCAGTTGGGCCTTCTTGCCCTCCGTGCCAGATCATTCCTTGGTCACAAACTACCACTGCTGAGCAGTTATGATTTGAATTTCCCCTTCAAGGGGGAGGCTCTGTTTTCATTCAAAATATGAACAATATGTGACACTACTAAATTTGGGCAGTCATTTAAGCATCGAGAGACTGAATCTATTTCAGTTTTATTTTGGATGAAAGCACAAAGTGTCACTAATCCCAAATGAAACACAGCAGACAAAATTACCATTCATTTGGAGAGATAAAATTGAAAATTTACCAATATTTTTCTACAAACCAAGGACAGTTAATAATTCTACTCTGAACTTTTGCAGCTGAGTCCATATACTGACATCATAGTGCCTAACCCTTAATAAGCAGCAAAGAACTTCTAGAACAACCTTTAAATAAACTATAAACTTGTCAAGTGATCATCCCCAGTCAAAATTGGGGCTGTTAACCAGGATCTCCACCAGGGGCTTTCAGCTGTCATCTGTGGGCTACTCCTGGGAAAGCTGAATACGAAAAGCAAGGCCATAGTCAGACACACACACATATATACATGTGACATTTCCCCAGGGAAATGCCCCTCCGGCACAAAGCAGCAACAAATGAAAGCAGGTCTGGCTCTGCACAGAGTGGCCTGCAAGCCCATTTCCAGCTCACTACCTATTATCCCATATCATTTTACCCTTACTTTCACAAAGGTCCTTGCTATACCTTCCCTTCTGATTCCATAGAAAAAAATACATCTGATGCCTTTCACTGTCCCTGGCAGCATGGAGATGAAGGATGACCTGGGGAACTACAGGCCAGTCAATCTCACCTCTATGCCTGTCAAGATCATGGAGCACAGGGAAAATAAGGAGGTGATTGGTGACAGCCAACATGGCTTCACCAAGGACAAGTCATGCCTGACAAATTTGGTGGCCTCCTACGATGGAGTTACAGCATAGGTAGATTTCTTCCAAACAGGATATTTCCAGAAGTCTTTAGATAGGATTTTGACCTACTTTCCATAAACTAGAAGTGCGTAAAATCTAGCTACCCAATCACTTCTGTGCAACCTGGAAGTTTCTTCCTTTCTTCCTCTGACACGGAATCATGGAATCATGGAATCACGGAATCTTCAGAGTTGGAAGGGACCTCTAGAGATCATCTAGTCCAACTCCCCTGCTAGAGCAG
This sequence comes from Rissa tridactyla, assembly GCF_028500815.1. Lineage (NCBI taxonomy): Eukaryota > Metazoa > Chordata > Aves > Charadriiformes > Laridae > Rissa > Rissa tridactyla. Next base: position 8,483,869 of record NC_071496.1, read on the forward strand.
GATTGCCTAAAGCACATCCCTCAGGGCTGCATCCAGGCGGGTCTTGAAAATCTCCAGAGAAGGGGACTCCACACCCTCCCTGGGCAGCCTGTTCCAGTGCTCTGTCACCCTCACCGTAAAGAAGTTTTTCCGTGTATTTGAACAGAACTTCCTATGTTCTAGCTTGTGCCCATTGCCCCTTGTCCTGTCACTGGGAACCACTGAAAAGAGCCTGGCTCCGTCCTCCTTAAACCCACCCTTTAGATACTTGTAAACATTAATCAGGTCCCCCCTCAACCTTCTCTTCTCCAGGCTAAAGAGTCCCAGCTCTTTCAGCCTTTCCTCATAAGGGAGGTGCTCCAGTCCCATAATCATCTTGGTTGCCCTTCGCTGGACTCTCTCCAGTAGTTCCCTGTCCCTCTTGAACTGGGGAGCCCAAAACTGGACACAGTACTCCAGTTGTGGCCTCACCAGTGCAGAGTAGAGGGGGAGAATGACCTCCCTCGACCTACTGGCCACAGTCTTCCCTATGCAGCCCAGGATGCCATTGGCCTTCTTGGCGACAAGGGCACACTGCTGGCTCATGGATAATTTGCTGTCTACCAGGACCCCCAGGTCCTTCTCCTCGGAGCTGCTTCCCAGCATGTCCGCCCCTAACCTATACTGGTGCTTAGCATTCTTCCTTCCCAGGTGCAGGACCTTACACTTGCTTTTGTTGAACCTCATTAGGTTCTTCTCTGCCCAGCTCTCCAGCCTGTCCAGGTCACGCTGGATGGCAGCACGGCCCTCTGGAGTGTCGGCCACCCCTCCCAGCTTGGTATCATCAGCAAACTTGCTGAGGATACACTCTGTCCCCTCATCTAGGTCATTAATGAATATATTGAACAAAATATATTGGACACGTCACAAAAATGTTCTGTACAACGTGTAGAGATATGCTGTAAAATTCTGGTAGAGTTAATTTAAAACAACCCCAGATCTTCTACACAAGTCTCAGATTCTCCCACTTCATCTGTAGTTTAATAAGTCGCAGACTCTTGCCAGTTTGTGAAATGCTGTTGCTGCTTTCTGTTCCCACACTGTGGTACTTCATTTCTGTTTGATAAAACTCTTCCCATGGGAGACTTTCCTTCATTCCAGCTGAGCATCTGAGTATCAACCTGAGCATTAAGCCTGTGCTACTCTTACAAAATTGTTGACAGTTTTAATAAATGAGGGTAGTTATTTGTTTCTCAAGCAGTTGACATAGGACCATGTTACTAATATCAGCAAGTAGAGACCTTTCTGAAGTTTTATATGGGATGGGAGCTGTCGCGTTAAAAGGAATGTAGTTTCAATATTTGTCAGAGTCCCAGGACTTTCACTGATTTGTCTATCAGAGTCCCAGCAAAGGACTTTCACTGAATCAGATTCACAAAAATCGAAATTAGTTATTTTGTTGAGAGCAACAGTCGCAGATTCGAGATTGCTATTGATAAATTCGCTAACTACAATAGCGCTACTAATTAAGGTTAATATTGCTAGCAAAAATAATAATAATACAACAAGCTGGGGGTAACATTCCCCAGAGGGTGAAAGGCGCAGCACTTACCCAGAAAGGAGTCCCTGCCTGGGGTGGAGGAAGAGAACACTCTGGACGGCTGGTCCGTCGGGTATCAAGTTTCTTCTCTCCCAATTTAACAGTCATTTTCTCCATCCTTTTATCCCCAAAGTTATGAGGTTTCCCTCCCCTAGGTGACGTGTAGTATGATTTGGGTGGAGAGACGAGTGCTCTAGTCATACATGTTTAGCATGAGCTCTATAATCTTCATTAGCATATACAGGGGTGTCAACTTTAATATGCATTTCACAGGTAATGAGGCAAAGGTCAGTCATCGGGCATGGGAGCCTTTTGAAGAAACGAAGAGCTACACAAGTTCCTGTTATCTTGATTTTACTGTCTTTGCTGACGAAAAGTAGGGCTGTCCTGTCTACACAAGGCTCCCTCCTTATCTTCATCCAGTGATAGCCAGATGAGTCCCCACCCCCTGGGTTGCACGAGAGATAGCAGAGCCCTCGTAGGGGCTCGTACCCTACCCAGCACCCACCCTGTAAGATAAGCAGTAACACTTGTTGATGCCAAGGAGTTGAAGAGGGAGGCAGTCACACATGCAACTCTAAACAGGCACGTGTACATGGTGCAGACCACTACACTTGCCTCTGGAAATCAATCTCAAGTTGCACGAAACCATGCAACCACTGGAGCTGGGCGTCTGGCCCACGGGAGCATAGGATATAAGTAACCACCATCAGTGCTGGTCAGCGAGAGTTGCAACTCCACAGATCAAATCCCTCCCAGCTACACAGATACACGACGTGTGTGTGTGTGTGTGTGTGTCCGTGTGTGTGTCCGACACCATGAATGGTGCGTGAATGCACGGGCAGCAGCTTCTCCTTCAACAGTTCTTCTTTGCACACACTCCAACACCTCAGTGTCTTTCTTATAGTGAGGGGCCCAAAACTGAACACAGTACTCGAGGTGAGTCTTCACCAGTGCCAAGTGCAGTGGGACAATCACTTCCCTAGTCCTGCTGGCCACACTATACAAGCCAGGATGCTGTTGGCCTTATTGGCCTCCTGGGCACACTGCTGGCTCATATTCATCTGGCTGTCGACCAACACCCCCAGGTACTTTTTCGCTGGGCAGCTTTCCAGCCACTCTTCCCCAGGCCTGTAGCATTGCATGGGGGTTGTTGTGACCCAAGTGCAGGACCCAGCACTTGGCCTTGTTAACCTCATACTGTTGGCCTCGGCCCATTGATCCAGCCTGTCCAGATCCCTCCGCAGAGCCTTTCTACCCTCAATCAGATCAACACTCCCGCCCAACTTGGTGTCATCTGCGAACTTACCGAGGGTGTACTCGATCCTGTTGTCCAGATCACTGATAAAGATATTAAAGAGAACTGGTCCCAATACTGAGCCCTGGGGAACACCACTTGTGACTGGCCGTCAACTGGATTTAACTCCATTCACCATCACTCTTTGGGCCTGGACATCCAGACAGTTTTTCACCCAGTGAAGCGTACACCCATCCAAGCCACGAGCAGCCAGTTTATCCAGGAGAATGCTGTCAAAAGCTTTACTAATGTCCAGGTAAACAACATCCACAGCCTTTCCTTCATCCACTAAGGGGGTCACCTTGTCATAGAAGGAGATCAGGTTTGTCAAGGAGGACCTGCCTTTCATGAACCCATGCTGACTGGGCCTGATCGCCTGGTTGTCCTGTACGTGCTGTGTGATGGCACCGAGGTCAGACTGACAGGCCTGTAGTACCCGGAGCCTCCTTCTGGCTCTTCTTGTGGATGGGCATCACATTTGCTATCTTCCAGCTAACTGGGGCCTCCCCATTTAGCCAGGACTACTGATAAATGATGGAAAGTGGCTTGGTGAGCACTTTACCAGCTCCCTCAGTACCCTTGGGTGGAAGGGTACTTACACAGAAGCTGAGAGGGAGCATAAACAGGACAAGCTGGCCAAAGGAATAGTCCATACCATACCATAGACGTCATGCTCAGTATATAATTGGGGATTGGCCGGGGGACAAGAATCCACAATCACTGCTCGGGACACACTGGGCAATCGATCATCAGGTGGTGAGCAATTGTATTGCATTACTTATTTTGTATATTCTTCTACTGTTATTATTATTAATATTTTTTTCTGTTACTGTTCTGTTAAACTGTCTTTAACTCAACCCACTTCTCAATCCACTAGTTTTTTTTCCTTTTCCTCCTTCTTCTACCTACCCTATTGGAGTTGGGGGGAGGGAGTGAACAGCTGCATGGTCCTGCATGGAGTAAAAATATGACACTCCTTCACTACCCTTCAGTGGATACCATCCGTCCACATAGACTTGTGTGTGTCTAAGTGGTTTAGCAGGTCGCTAACCATTTCCCCTTGGGTTATGGGCTGCGTCAAGAGAAGCATGGCCAGCAGGTCAAGGGAGGTGATTCTCCCCCTCTAATCTGCTCTGGTGAGACCTCACCTGGAGTACTGTGTCCAGCTCTGGAGTCCCCAACATAAGAAGGACATGGACCTGTTGGAGGGGGTCTAGAGGAGGGCCTCGAAGATGATCAAAGGGCTGGAGCACCTCTCCTATGAGGACAGGCTAAGAGCATTGGGGTTGTTCAGCCTGGAGAAGAGAAGTCTCTGGAGAGGCGTTATAGCAGCTTTCTAGTACCTGAAGAGGGCCTACAAGACAGCTGGTGAGGAACTTTTTACAAGGGTATGTAGTGATAGGACGAGGGGTAATTGCTTCAAACTGAAAGAGGATAGATTTAGATTAGGTATTAGGAAGAAAATTTTCACTATGAGGGTGGTGAGGCACTAGAACAGGTTGTCCAGGGAAGTTGTAGATGCCCCATCCCTGGAAGTGTTCAAGGCTTCTCAATCCACTAGTTTTTTTTCCTTTTCCTCCTTCTTCTACCTACCCTATTGGAGTTGGGGGGAGTTCTGCGTCACCAACTATTAAGCGAGAAATTTCTGTGGCAACTGAATGGTGATAATTTCTTTTGTTTCCTTCCAAATGCTAAAGACTAGATTCAATAAACTCTGCCTAATGTATTAGAGGGAAACCTGCAGAATAACTAAAATATCAGCTCACAAGGCATCTTCTGAAGGAATCTGTGGTAACAGAGACATCTGTATGTTTTATTGACTGTAGTATTATATATGCATTCCTGTTAGGTAAGGAAGCAGAGCTAATAAATTGAATTACAAAGGGTAATGCCAGAACTGAATGCTGCAGAGGGAGACTTGCCCTTCCTCCTCTTTCATAATATACAGTCTGTCTCCTTCTTTCAAGTAAGTACAGCAAAAAGAATATGTGTTAAGAAAACTAGGTTTCTTCAAATTAATTAGATTATTATCCACAAGTCTCTAGGCATTTTCATGCACAAGAGAGTAAATTACAACTCCATCTCTCATTTTACCTGAGAACATTCTTTTTTTCCTTCTTTTTCACTTTCTATCATTTGATTAAAAGCTCTTATGCTTCCTGGGGCCCGCTACCTGGGGAAGGGCCTGCTGGGGGTAGGGCCTGGGGCAGCAGCAAACCTGCTCCGAGGCCAGGGCAGTGTGGGAAAGGCTGGCTAACCACCCTCCCGGACTGCCTCCACACCACTCTTCTGTTTTCAGGAATGCAGAACTCTTTTCACCATTGCAATTCTCGTCCTTGTCTCTTTACAGGGGAATTTTTCAAAGTTGGCAAATAGATGACTTGTTCTGTGTCCCTTGTACTTCCTTTTAAGTGTAATTAATTACTTTAATTGATTAATATTACAGTTTTCTGAGAAGGGACAGCTCTTCTGGTTTTTGGTTTAATTACCAGTCTGGATTTCTGAATGACAATATGGCTGCTAATTAATCTCACTGCATTTCTTACAGAAAGAGATGCTGATAAGAACTTGCTAATTACCATAGGAAAAAAAAAAATCAAGAGTCCTGTTGTGTTTTTCTGGCATCCACTCCCAGTCAGATCACTATTAAATACAGAGAACAGACTAACTACTAAGTATGAAAGCCAATGGACTGTGAGGCTGCTCCAAAATTGCCCAGACGTTAGTCATTCACAAGATAACTGTATTTTGTATGTCTATTCACTCTTGTTGCCGAACATTGCTTGCTATAGTTTTTGTAAGCAGGAGAAAGATGAAGCAGGGCAGCATGACAAGTGTTCAACCATCCTGATAGGGAATGTCTTACAGTGTCCCAGTGTTAATCAATATTAGTAGAAGGATGAATGGGGAGTTTTGGCAGGGTGGGTCCCAGCTTTCACCTGGTTCGTTTGGTGCGGCCATGGGCCTGTGATCTGTGTGGGGTGCTGCCTGGCTTGAGAGCACTCCCACAGTGTGTGACGAGGAGCATGTGTGTGCTATGAAGGACAGTGCTGGTGGTGGGGAGCAGGGACATCCTTGGGCTCCTTTGCTTGTCTCACAAATTGTGCTTGTTAGCCATGATGGGCAGCACCGGCATATGGCCCAAGTATTCACTTTGCTTCTTGCAGGGGAAATTTACAGCCCATGCTGACTTTCCTCCTGCTGTGGCCAAGCCACCAATAAATGCTGGAAAAGCTCATTTAAAACCACCTAGGCATGTTACAGGACTGTGTAACCTCAGCTGTATCTGTGGTGTAGACACATCCATGAAAATCCAGTTCAGCTGGTGATGGTTACTCTAGTCCCTGATCCACACCAGCTCAGTAAGACCAAGTTGAGTAACAGGGACTCCTCCCTACCAGGGAGAAGGGACGGGACCCAGCACTGTTGCCAGTTTGTTTTCATTACCTTGAAATTTTTGGAGTGGTGTTTCTGTCCCATAGGACCACATGCCATGGGTATCTCTGAAGACATGAGCCAGCACAGTAGTTGCTGTGGCCAGTGTGCACTGCCCTGTGTAACCAGAGGGCTGTTGCACAGTGCTCAGGGAAAGCACTGGTTTAAACCATGCTGGTTGAATTTAATGTCTTTTCTTTTTTTCCTCTCTGTGCTTGCAGGTCAGAAGATTCTTCACCACAGAAGTGATGTCTTAGAAACTGTAGTCCTGATCAATCCCTCAGACGAAGCAGTTAGTACTGAGGTAAGTCAGTCAGAAATACTTCACTGGATGCGTCATAAAAGCTCCACTAAGTGGACAGGTTGAGAGCAGCTCCTAACTGTGGATGAAAAGACATGTTAGGAGCAAATATCATCAAGAACATCCCTTGATTTTCTTCCTGGTTTACCGGACTCCTGATAAAGCATCAAAGGCATAGAACAGAAACACACCATTTATCCCAGCAGTCATTTCCTCATAACACACTAAATTCTCTTCTTGATGAAGTGAAGGCAGCTGTGGTGACCTTGCATCTGCTTTTCTTCTGCTCCTCCCTTGTTTGGTAGCTCTAGATGCCTATTTTACATCTGAAAAAGTGCCTGAAAAGAAACCAGGTGCCCTGAGATAAATTTAGGTCTACGAGAAGAATTACCATCTATATGGTGGTGACTCTAGGTTGATCTATGTGATCTGTCCTTGAAAAAGCACGTGACGATCAATTGACTCTGGAGAGTGCCCCAGAAGTGGACTGTCAATTCCTCATGAAATCGCTCAAGTCAAAGAACTGAGCATGTAGCTCAAAGACAAAATTGACAAACTTAACTAGTGAGACTGAAGGTTGTAAAAAACAGGGATAATTACATTGCTAGTCAGTGCTGGGAAGCACTGACATAGTACAAGTTCTTTTGGGAAATGAAGTGGCTCTGCTTGCAGTACTTTGAGAAAAATCAAATTTGTTACCAACCTTAAGTGATATTAAACACAAACAGGAAGAATCACATCAAAATAAATGAAATTTCTGAAGTTTAAAAAAGTAAGTAACCTTAGTTAATGGGAGCTCATGCACTAAAAATTATGTGCGAAAACATCTTACATTGCATTAGAGGTACTTGGTAAGGAACAAGGGTGTCAGGTGGGTAGCAGCTCTTAGGGTTGTCTTTAATACACTCAGGCTTTCAGAGTAAAAAGCTATAAAGGATGGGGGAGGGGAAGAGCTGAAGGAACTGCCAAAAGTAGGGAAATGCTGCTTCTGTCACTGTTGCTTGTCATTCCTTTGATGGATGACCACATGGAAGAACATGGTCTGAGGACGATTAATGCCTTCTGACCCCTGGCTTTACTCCTTTGGCTCTGAAAGATGTTTGACTTGGTTGCTGTTAATTGCCTCTCACTAAACTGTGAGAGACAATCTTTTATTTGCTTTCATCTTGCCAGACTGGTCACAGCCAGAAGTTAGAAACTGAGTTACCTTGGCTGGCTAAGTGAGACTCTTACTGGACAATATCCAGAACAAGATAATAAGAAAGAGGCAGAGGAATTAAATTGAAGGTTGAAATAGACATGCTTTGCCCATTATGGCAAATATAAAACTTAGTTCTACATATCAAGAGATTTCTAGGTTGCATTTGGGGAGACAGTGATATACCATGGAGCTCTGACTTTCACCATAAAAGGAAATTGAATCTATCAGTTCAGGAAAAACAAAGTTCAGGATGACCATGAGCCAGCAATGTGCCCTTGTGGCCAAGAAGACCAATGGCATCCTGGGGTGCATCAGGAAGAGTGTGGCAAGCAGATTGAGGGAGGTCATCCTCCCCCTCTACTCTGTCCTGGTGAGGCTGCATCTGGAGTACTGTGTCCAGTTCTGGGCTCCCCGGTTCAAGAGGGACAGGGAATTGCTGGAGAGGGGACAGCAAAGGGCTACCAAGATGATGAGGGGACTGGAACATCTCTCTTATGAAGAAAGGCTGAGGAATTTGGGTCTTTTTAGTCTGGAAAAAGGAAGACTGAGGAGGGATCTTATCAATGCTTACAAATACTTAAAGGGTGGGTGTCAGGAGGATGAGGCCAGGCTCTTTTCAGTGGTGCCCAGTGACAGGACAAGAGGTAACGGGCACAAACTTGAGCATAGGAAGTTCCACCTAAACATGAGGAGGAACTTCTTTACTTTGAGGGTGGCAGAGCCCTGGCACAGGCTGCCCAGAGAGGTGGTGGAGTCTCCATCTCTGGAGACATTCAAAACCCGCTTGGATGCGTTCCTGTGCAACCTGATGATTCAACAGAATGGCAGTCAAAATATGCCATTTTATGTGTGATTTGTGGCTGTTACTTCTTTTTCGTGACATTTTCGCAACTGAATGGCAAGTAATGCTGTACACTGGGAAAAGAAGATCAGCCTTCCAAAAACAGTCTGACATGTAGTTGTCCTCATTAGCACATGGGGGACAGTTGGCCAAGGCTGTCCTGATACAGTGCTATTAACATTCAACAAGAGTTATACAAGGAATGTATTTCTTCATTGAAAATCTTATTTTTTCATTCAAATTTTGTTCTTTCTACTCCTTGCTCTTTTTATCCCTATGTCATTAGTTTGGTTTTGTCGCGGTTTAGGCCAAACTGACCACTGAAGCGAGCGACAGATGCTCTCCCCCACCTCTCTCTCCAAAGAGAGGTGAGAGAGAAAGATATTTATGAGTTTAGAAAAAAACTAAACTACTTTTATGAAAACATTAATAAATTAATGAAATAGTAAAAAAAAGAAAATAATGAAATAGATACAATATATACAAAACCAGTATCAAGATCCCAGGATGACAGTTGCATCACCAGCAGGCACAGGGAAAGTCCCAGATTGGACTCAGTGATGTATGGGAGCTGGATTCCAGATCTGGAGTCAGGAACGTTCGTATCAGGATCAAAGGCAGACGAACAGAGTCCTTCTCAGACACCGGCCATTGAAGAAAGCGGACTGACCCTTTGATCCCTCAGCTTTTATACTGAGCATGGGGCAGATGGGATGGAATAGCCCTGTTGGTCAGTTTTGGGTCACCTGTCCTGTCCACTCCTCCCCGCAGGTGGGACCCCTCTACGCTTTTCTGCTTCTGACCCTCCAATGGGGCAAATAATTAAATTAGCTGACCTTGGTTGTTATAGCAATAAGTATAAACAAGAGCCTTGCTGCATACCATTTCTTGGCATGAACTATAAACATAGGTCTTATCACTCTGAGAGTGAACAGTTTCTGCACAATATGCTGTTACTTTCAGAGAGCTTAGTTAGTTAGAAGAGGCTTAGCTAACAAGTAAAATTACAAATCAGAAAATTGGTTCTGTTTTACCTCAAACCGGGACAGGTTTATTCATCAGACTTTAACTTTAATTGCTTCTTGTGCCTCCTTTTTTCCCTTTTGCTCCTTTTTTGTTGTCTTTTGCAAACAGCACTATAACTTGAAAATGTTTTGACAGTCCTGGGACACCGTGTTGCAAAATATGTGTTAAATTAGATGAGGTAAACTGTATGTTCTCAGAGGAATTTACACATGGTAACTCCCATTATTGATGTGTTTCTCTCCTTCTAGGTGCGCTTAATGGTCACAGATGCTGCAAGACACAAACTCCTTGTACTAACTGGACAGTGCTTTGAAAACACAGGAGAACTCATTCTTCAGTCAGGGACCTTCTCCTTCCAGAACTTCATTGAGATCTTCACAGATCAAGAGGTGTGTTCAGAAAAGTGTCTTCCATACATTGTCATGTGATGACACAGGTTTTTAGAAGACTAAAAATGGCCCTCTGTGTTGTTAGAGTTAGCATTGGCTAACTAATGCTGATGCTCTTTACTTTTCATTATAGGCTTTCTTTCAAGACATTTATTTAATTTACTTTAGTTTTGATGTACATTGCTTAACAAAGCAATTACATTTTAATTTCATAGAATCATAGAATCACAGAATGGTTCGGGTTAGAAGGGACCTAAAAGATCATCTAGTTCCAACCCCCCTGCCATGGGCAGGGACGCCTCCCACTAGACCAGGCTGCTCAAAGCCTCGTCCAGCCTGGCCTTGAACACTTCCAGGGATGGGGCATCCACAGCTTCCCTGGGTAACCTGTTCCAGTGCCTCACCACCCTCACAGTAAAGAATTTCTTCCTAATATCTAATCTAAATCTCCCCTCTTTCAGTTTAAAACTGTTACCCCTTGTCCTATCATTACACTCCCTGATAAAGAGTCCCTCCCCATCCTTCCTGTAGGCCCCCTTTAGGCACTGGAAGGCTGCTATAAGGTCTCCCCGGAGCCTTCTCTTCTCCAGGCTGAACAGCCCCAACTCTCTCAGCCTGTCCTCATAGGAGAGGTGCTCCAGCCCTCTCATCATCTTCGTGGCCCTCTGCTGGACCCGTTCCAACAGGGGAATTTGGGGAATTAAATTGTAACTTTGGGAAAGAGAAAACCAAGGAACATTTTGACAATGCAAGGAGATAGTCTTGTGTTTAAAATATACAGCTTGTTTATCTAAGGTGCACATACAAAGCAGTCAAATTGAATTTTACACCAGGTTCTTGCCTGGTGGCAGCTAAGTAATAGGTGACAAATAAGACAGAGGCTATATGTTGGAATGGCTGTAGTTCTTTGCACCGCCTCCCTGCTTGGTTTCTTTACTGTAGTGTTTACAATTTTGCTAGTGAAATCTGTAAATCTTGTGATTTTTACATACCAAAAATATAAGAATGAAGTATACCAATATGTAATGATGTTTCTTTTGTGACTTGTTATTTTGCTGTCTTGCTTAATGTACTGTGTCTGAAAGCTCCCATAGGGCAAGAACCCATAGTAAACAAGCTGTCACACTTAATTTGGCTGCTGTGTAAAATATATATTTAAATAAACTATATGGCTGCATCCCTAGGTATTTAGGTTCCAAAATTAATTAGGAGCATTTCAGTGGAGTGAGATTTGAAAGTTCAGCACTTAAAAAGCAAAGTTTGCATGAGCTCCAGAGTGACCTTATTGTATCCATTTGGGGACAGACTTTTTAGCAGGCCCTGTTGCGATAGGACAAGGGGTAATGGTTTAATACTAAAAGAGGGTAGAGTCAGACTAGATAGAAGGAAGAAAATTTTTATGCTGAGGGTGGTGAGACACTGGCACAGATTTCCCAGAGAGGTGGTGGATGCCCCATCCCTGGAAACATTCAAGGTCAGGTTGGATGGGGCTCTGAGTAACCTGATCTAGTTGAAGATGTCTCTGCTCATGGCAGGGGGTTGGACTAGATGGCCTTTAAAGGTCCCTTCCAACCCAAAGTATTCTATGATTCTATGACTCTATGATTCTATGATACTTTTCTCAAAGCCTCTTTGTTCAACATATCGTTGTAGGGTTGGGGAAAGAACTGGATTCCTGCTCTCTGAAATGCACGTGATGCCTAAAAGTTGCTGTCAGTTCACAGTTACTTTTCTGTGAAATTGCAAACCTGAATACCTTGCATCACTGGCTAATTAGCGACACATCATTACTTTATGACTACATGCAAAACTGGGGGTAAATCCTGCCATTACAGTTAGGAAGCCAAACTGTTGGATGGAAAGCAGAGCAGTGGTGGTTTGCTACAAGTTACAGCCGCCAAGGGATTGCCTCAGTGGTGGGCGTGCAGGGCGTATTCCTGTGGTCTCTGAGTAAAGCTCACTTGTCTCATCTCTGCTGCTGGCAGCATGCTAACCAGCAAGCCAGCATGGCTCTTTTAAAGTGTTGGCTTCCATCTAATTTTCTCTGAAACCTTGGGCTCCCACTGTTTCTAAAGATTTCACAAAAGCAAAGAAAGATCGTATTTGCCATACTGCAGTCTGTGTATGTGACATTTTTTAAAGGGTCCCATTAATGGGAAATTTCAGGCAGTCTACAAATTGGAAAAAAGGCTAGAAAAAAATTCAAACTTTAATAATACTGATAGACCTTGGCCTACCCAGTCCTCTGAGTCAGAGAACCATGAGTGCGGGAACAGTGATTTTTCTGTTTGTGGACACTGACATTGAAAAAGGATCAACTGTATCGGCAAAATGTTCATAAGTCCATGGGGCCAGATGGGATTCATCCCAGAGTACTGAAGGAGCTAGCAGATGTTACAGCAGGACCCTTCTAAATCTCCTGGGAGTCTGGGGAGGTCCCTGCTAACTGGAAGCTAGCCAATATTATTCCAATTTACAAGAAGGGCATGAGGGAAGACCCAGGAAACTACAGACCTGTTAGTCTAACCTCCATACCTGTAAAAATTATGGAGAAGATCATTCTGGGTGCCACTGAAAGGCATTTTAAAGAACAATGCAATCATCAGGCACAGTCAACATGATCTAATTTGATACGGTCACTTGCCTAGTGGATGAAGGTAAGGGGTCTCACGAGAGCAGAGTAGAGGGGGGGAATCACCTCTCTCGATCTGCTGGCCATGCTTCTTTTGATGCAGCCCAGGATGCGATTGGCCTTCTGGGCTGCAAGCGCACATTGTTGGCTCATGTCCAGCTTTTCATCCACCAGTACCCCCAAGTCCTTTTCCGCAGGGCTGCTCTCTCTTTGACCACTACCCTCTGGATGCGACCATCCAGCCAGTTCCTTATCCACCGAACAGTCCTCCCATCAAATCCGTATCTCTCCAACTTAGAGAGAAGGATGTTTTGGGGGACAGTGTCAAAGGCCTTGCAGAAGTCCAGATAGATGACATCCGTAGCTCTTCCCTTGTCCACTGATGCAGTCACTCCATTGTAGAAGGCCACCAGGTTGGTCAGACAGGACTTGCCCCTGGTGAAGCCATGCTGGCTGTCTCAAATCCCCTCCCTGTCCTCCATGTGCCTTAGCTTAGCTTCTAGGAGGATCTGTTCCATGATCTTCCCAGGCACAGAGGTGAGGCTGACAGGGCGGTAGTTCCCAGGGTCCTCCTTTCTACCCTTTTTAAAAATGGGTGTAATGTTTCCCTTTTTCCAGTCACCAGGGACTTCACCTGACTGCCACGACTTTTCAAATATCATGGAGAGTGGCTTGGCAACTACATCAGCCAATTCCCTCAGGACTGTGGAATGCATCTCATCAGGTCCTATAGACTTGTGTATGTTCAGGTTCCTCAGGTGGTCACGAACCTTGTCTTCACTTACAGTGGGAGGGACTTTGTCCCCCAGCTCCCCGTCTTGCCGTCCTTCAGCTCGGGAGGCATGAGGAGAGAGGATGTCAGTAAAGACCAAGGCAAAAAAATTGTTGAGAACCTCGGCCTTCTCCTCGTCCCTTGTTACCAGTTTGCCATTCTTGGTCACCAGGGAGGGCACGCTTTCTTTGGCCTTCCTTTTCTGGCTGACATCCCTGTAGAAGCCCTTCTTGTTATTCTCAGCATCCCTTGCCAAGTTCAGCTCCAGCCGCACCTTGGCCTTCCTGACCTCATCCCTACATAACCGGGCAGCATCCCTATACTCTTCCCAGGACACCCAATGCTGCTCGAACTGCCTGTGCAGTTCCTTCTTGCCTTTTAGTTTGGCCAGCAGGTCCCAGCTCAGCCATGCTGGTCTCTTCCCTTTCTTGCTTGATTTCTTACACCTGGGGATCGAGAGAGCTCTTGTGCTCTATGGAAAGCATCCTTGAAGATCTGACAGCTCTGTTCTGCCCCCTTGTCCCTGAGGACCATTTCCCAGGGGGTCCTATTGACTAACTCCTTGAAGAGCTCGTCTGGCACGTTTCCCTCAGGACCATGAACTCCACCAGTGCGTGGTCATTGCAGCCCAGGCCGCCTCCAATCTTGACATCCCCAATGAGCTCACTCACATTGGTGACTATGAGGTCCAGTATGGCATCTCCTCAGGTAGGGCTATTTCCTGTCTTAGGAAGTTACCGTCAAGGCACTCCAGGAACCTCCTGAATCGTCTACAGCTCGCTGTGTTACTTTTCCAGCAGATGTCGGGGTGGTTGAAATCCCCCAGCAGGACGAGAGCCTTCGAGCACGACGATGCCGCCCGTAGCTGGAGGAAGAAGGCTTCATCAGTAGGCTCCCCTTGATCAGGCGGCCTGTAGTAGACACCAACCACAAGGTTCCCCATGTTGCCTCGGCCTCTAATTCCTACCCATAAGCTTTCGACTTCCTCTTGGCTGTTCTTTAGGGACGTCTCGTCACACTCTATCCCTTCCTTAACATAGAGGGCAACACCTCTGCCCCTCCTTCCTCGCCTGTCCCTTCTGAACAGCCTGTAGCCATCGATAGACACATGCCAGTCATAGGATTCGTCCCACCAGGTTTCAGTAATGGCCGCTATGTCGTAGCTTTCCAGCAGCACGGTAGCTTCCAACTCCTCCTGTTTGTTGCCCATGCTGCGTGCATTCGTGTAGAGGCACTTCAGCCAGGCTGTTGGCTGTGTCGCCTTAGAGTAGCACCCCTTGGGGTGTTTCACGGGTGTTTCCCTGCTGACTCCGACTACCTGTCTCGTCTCTGTAAGACTTTGACTGTGATGTAGCATCCCCAGCATGCCTCAGGGCCTTACTAGCGCCCCATCCCTCTATCCCTGATGTGTTATCCCACATCTTGTCACAGACAAGCCTAATATTATCATCCCCCTCCCCCTTCACATCTAGTTTAAAGCCCTGTCGATCAGCCCCGCAATCTCTTGGGCAAAGACCTTCTTCCCCCTTTGAGAAAGGCGTTTCCCATTAGATGCCAATAAGCCCAGTGCCGTGTAGGCCACCCCATTGTCAAAAAAACTGAAATTGTGGCGGCGACACCAACCACGGAGCCATGTATTAATAGACTGGATCCATCTGTTCCTTCCAGTGTCACTGCCTGCAACTGGAAGGAGTGAGGAGAAAATAACTTGTGCCCCAGACTCCTTTACCAACCTTCCCAAGGCCCTGAAGCCCCCTTTGATTGTTCTTGGTCTGCAAGTTGTAGCTTCGTCTCTACCTACATGGAAAATCAGTAATGGGTAATAGTCCAAGGACTGTATCAAGCTAGGGAGTTTCCTAGTTATGTCCTTAACCCAGGCTCCAGGAAGACAGCAGACTTCCCTATGAGGAGGGTCTACCTGGCATATTGGACCCTCTGTTCCCCTCAGGAGGGAGTCACCAATGACTATAACCCTTCTTTTCTTCCTTGTGGGTGTGGTGATGATATGGGCGGTACGCCTTTCTGACTGTGGAGATGACTCTGGTGTAGATTGGCCATCATCCACATCCTCATTTGACTGGCCTTCCTCAACCAGAACCTCATATCTGTTGTTCAGAGGTACTGGGGGGAGCAGGGAGAGGGTTCGCCCGCTGCCCCAACCATGAACTTGCCTCCATTCAGTCCCTTCATTTAGGCTTCTGCCTGACAGGAGCAGGGTACGGGGGCCTCTTGATCCCAGTTGCTTTCTGCTAGGTGCTCCTGTTTCTGTATCAAGGAGGGCAGAGCCCTGACTATTTCTTCTTCAGCCTCCCTAATGCTTCTTAACCTTTCGACTTCCTCTATCAGCTCTGCCACCAGGCTGAGCAGATCATTTACCTGTTCGCAACATATGCAGCAGTTCTCATAGCTGCCTCCCATTTCCAGTGAAAGGCTCTGGCACTCCCTGCAGCCAGTGACCTGGACGGCTGCGTGTCTCTGTGGGAGCTCCATCTGGGTTCCCACATCCTTTCTGGCTAAGGCTGAGTGCACAACCTTCTTCCTTCTTCAACCTTCTATTCTATTCTATTCTATTCTATTCTATTCTATTCTATTCTATTCTATTCTAAGAAAGGGCTAGAAAAAAGTGGTTAGTGGTTTGTTAACTAGTGATTAGAAGAAAGAATTCCTGTGCTGTCCCGATCCATAAGCATGTACAGTTAGATGAGTATTTTAGTAAAGTTGGTATTTCTGATCTCTGTCCATTTTTATTTCACCGGACCAAACCTGAACTATGGTCATGGGATGTGCTTACAAATAAGTAAATACTATTTGAGGGATAATCTTATGAAGTCCTATTCAGAAATCCATCTCTAGCTTGCACAACTCCCTGCAGGCAATGCCTAAAAGTGTTGTTTTCAACTTCTCCCATGCCAGAATGTTGAAGAAGTCCCATTCCACTGCCTCTACAAAAACAGCTAGCAGAGGAAAAACTTTCTTTTTTCACCTTATGTGGTCTAGGGTATGAAACAATCTTGTGTTTTCTCTGAGCATCCAACTTGTTGTTTGTCTTCACCAGCTGTAACACCTTTAAAACTTGAGGATTCTTCAACAGATATATCTCAGTGCTTGAAAAGATGATCAGGTTCTGTCGTGGTTTAACCCCAGCTGGCAACTAAGCCCCACACAGCTGCTCACTCATTCCCCCCACAGTGGGATGGGGGAGAGAATTGGAAGGATAAAAGTGAGACAACTCATGGGTTGAGATAAGGACAGTTTAATAAGTAAAGCAAAAGCCGTGCACGCAAGCAAAGCAAAACAAGGCATTCATTCACCACTTCCTGTTGGCAGGCAGGTGTTCATCCATCTCCAGGGAAGCAGGGCTCCATCGCACATAACGGTTACTTGGGAAGACAAACACCATCACTCCGAATATCCCCCCCTTCCTTCTTCTTTCCCCAGCTTTATATACTGAGCATGATGTTATATGGTCTGGAATATCCCTTTGGTCAGTTGGGGTCAGCTGTCCCGGCTGTGTCCCCTCCCAACCTCTTGTACACCCCCAGCCTGCTCGCTGGTGGGGTGGGGTGAGGAGCAAAGGCCTTGACTCTATGTAAGCACTGCTCAGTAGTAACTAAAACATCCCTGTATTATCAGCACTGTTTTCATCACAAAGCCAAAACATAACCCCATACTAGCTACTGTGAAGAAATTTAACTCTCTCCCAGCCAAAACCAGCACAATAGAGCAATAAATATATGTACCTCACGATCTTACAAATACAAAACTTGCAACTCTTTATATTTTTATGCAATAAATTATTTCTCAGTGTTCTGGGAAAATGTCCTGCAGTCTGGGAGTCAGGAGCCAGCCTGCAGAAAGAACTGTAGTAATGATGGTGTCATGGAATACATCCTGTGTGAGGAGGGGTTATGGAAGGCAGCTGCCCCGTGAGGATGCTGGCCTCCTCTTGGTTGCAGTTATTCTCTGCCTGTTAAAAGGATGTGCTGTTTCCCTTAGATGTTTGGCTGGCTCTTCTGGATGGGCAGGGGCAGCAGGGAGACTCATGAGCCAATGGCAGAGACAGTAACAGCTCTGGCAGCATTAGCCTCATAGTCCTCATCCCCTCTAAATATTAAAACTTGCATTGTCCTCCTATAAAGGGTGGAGGAGGGAAGGGGGAACCCTGGGGTACTTTCCTCCTTTGGGCAATGAGGAAGGGACCTTTCCTCATAAGCTGCTCCTTTGTATTTAAAAAAATACAGTAGTAAACTAATTGTGCTAACAGGTTCCTTTAGCTTCTAGGATGGGTACTCAACAGTGCAGAAGCAAATGAAAAAGATTTTGATAGATTAGGAAATATTATGTTCTGACATTAATTGTCATTTAAAAATGAATTTACATGCATCTTCTTGTGTTTTTGTTTTACAACCCTAGATTGGTGAATTATTGAGCACCACACACCCTGCCAACAAAGCCAGCTTAACCCTTTTCTGCCCTGAGGAAGGAGACTGGAAAAATTCCAACCTTGACAGACACAACCTTCAAGACTTTATTAACATTAAACTCAACTCAGCTTCCATATTGCCCGAAATGGAAGGACTCTCTGAATTCACAGAGTATCTGTCAGAATCAGTGGAAGTGCCATCACCCTTTGACGTTTTGGAACCTCCAACTTCAGGAGGCTTCTTGAAACTCTCCAAACCCTGCTGTTATATTTTCCCGGGTGGAAGAGGGGACTCCGCGTTGTTTGCAGTGAATGGATTCAACATGCTTATCAATGGAGGATCCGAAAGAAAATCTTGCTTTTGGAAACTTATCCGGCACTTGGACAGGGTAGATTCCATTCTACTCACTCACATCGGAGATGATAACCTGCCAGGAATCAATAGCATGCTTCAGCGAAAGATAGCTGAATTAGAAGAGGAACAGTCCCAAGGGTCTACTACCAACAGTGACTGGATGAAAAATCTGATCTCACCTGATTTAGGAGTTGTATTCCTTAATGTACCTGAGAATCTGAAGAACTTGGATTCTAACTTTAGAGTAAAAAGGAGTGTAGAAGAAGCTTGTTTGACTCTCCAATATTTAAATAAATTGTCTATGAAACCAGAACCTCTTTTCAGAAATGTAGGAAATACCATTGACCCCATCATTTTATTTCAGAAAATGGGAGTTGGCAAACTTGAGATGTATGTGCTTAATCCTGTCAAAAATAGCAAAGAGATGCAATATTTTATGCAACAATGGAGTGGTACTAGCAAAGATAAAGCTGAATTCCTGCTACCAAATGGCCAGGAACTAGACATTCCATTATCCTATTTCACCTCTGTCTCATCCCTGATTGTGTGGCATCCAGCTAATCCTGCAGAAAAAATAATCCGAGTTCTGTTTCCTGGAAACAGCACCCAATATAATATTCTAGAAGGACTAGAAAAACTCAAACACTTAGACTTCCTTAAACAACCAATGGTTACACAAAAAGACCTAACTGGGAACATTGCTAGTCCAGCTGTGAAACAAGCAAAGTTGAAAAAACGAACAGACAGCAAGGAGAGTCTGAAGCCTGCTGCAAAGACACCAAGCAAGCCCGTCAGAAAAGAATCTAAAGAAACACCAGAGCCTGCAAAGCCTAGTCCAGCACTGGAAAAACTTCAGAAATTGGAAAGCAAAGAAAAAGTTCCAGTTAAAAAAGAGAAACCAGCAAAAGTGGAGACCAAACCTACAGTGGCAGAAAAAGACGTAACAAGTAAAGAGCAATTAGTAAAATCTGAAACTCCTGAAAAAGACGCTACAGATGTAAAACCAAAAGTGGCAAAGGAGAAGCCAGTGAAAAAGGAAGTCAAAGCAAAACCTGAAGAAAAGAAAGAGGAAAAAGAAAAACCAAAGAAAGAGTTTTCTAAAAAAGAGGAGAAAACACCCATCAAAAAAGAGGAAAAACCCAAAAAAGAAGAGATCAAGCAAGAAGTTAAAAAAGAGGTGAAAAAGGAAGAGAAGAAGGAAACTAAGAAGGAAGTAAAGAAAGAAGCTCCACCAAAGGAAGTTAAAAAAGAAGGTAAAAAAGAAGAAAAGAAGGAAATTAAGAAGGAAGAAAAAGAAGCCAAAAAGGACATCAAAAAGGTTCCTAAAGAAACAAAGATGACAGCTGCTCCTTTGACTGAAGTCAAAAAGCCAGCAGCAAAGTCTAAACCACAAAAGAAGGAGGAACCTGCTAAAAAAGAAGCAGTACCTTCTGGAAAACCAAAGGAAAAAGGAAGAATTAAGACTGTGAAGAAGGAGATCAAAGTCAGTGGAGCGCAAGCTGCCCTTGCAGCAGTTGGAGCCACTCCCACAACAGTAGCAGCTGCAGAAATTACAGCTAGTGGAAGAGAACTTGAAGTGGAGAGATCCCTTATGTCTTCACCAGAGGATTTAACAAAGGATTTTGAGGAATTAAAAGATGAAGAAATAGAAATAATAAAAGAAACAAAACCTCAAGTTGCACTTATAGAGGATGAACTGAAACTCACAGGCACAGAACAAAAAGAGGCCTTTGAAGTCCATAAAGAAAAATTAGATAATGAAGGACCTGCTGAGTCCTCTGATGAAGGCATAACTACCACAGAGGCTGAGGGTGAGTGTGAGCAAACACCTGAAGAATTGGAATCTGTGGAAAAACACAGGGTTGACAACAATGAAAAGCTTGAAGATGAGGGAACTGGCTTGGAAGAATCATATGAAGCAGGAGATTATGAGGAAAAGGCAGAGACAGAAGAAGCTGAAGAACGAGGTGAAGATGAGGAAGTAAAGACACTACTGGATACCACAAAACCATATATGGAGGAAGCAATAAAAATGGAAGAGAGTTCAGAAGAAATAATTGCTGAAGTAGGTGCTAACATTAAAGCTGAAAAATATATTGAAAAGGCAGATGATGAGGCATCAGATGAACGGGCTGAGGAAGACAGCGAAGAAGCAGTAGAAAAGGCAGAAACTGAAGAGACTGAAGAAGAGGAGGAAGACAAAGCAGAAGACATCAGAGATGAAGAGGAGACTGAAAAAATAGAAGCCGAAGAAGATTATGTGATGGCTGTGGTAGATGAAGCTGCAGAAGCTGGTGAAGTTGAAGATAAATATGGCCTACTCATAATTACACCAACAAAACGCTCAGAGCCTCAGTCTCCAGCAGTTGAACTGGCCTCTTCTGTCCACGATGAAAGATTACCTGGTGGTTCAGAAAGTGAAGCCACTGTTTCCGATGAAGACGACAGAGATCAGCCTGAGGAATTCACTGCTACTTCAGGTTATACACAGTCTACCTTCGAAATATCCAGTGAACCAACTCCAATGGATGAAATGTCTACACCCCGGGATGTCATGAGTGATGAAACTAACAATGAGGAAAGCGAGTCACCTTCTCAAGAGCATATGAACATTACCAAGTATGAGACATCACTGTACTCTCAAGAATTTGCTAGACCTAAACTTTCTCCACTTCTGGATGCTTTTAATGGATTATCAGAAGGATCCAAAACAGAGGCCACAGAAGGTAAAGACTATAATGCCTCAGCTTCTACCATCTCACCACCTTCTTCATTAGAGGAAGACAAATTCTGCAAATCTGCATTCCAAGATGTATATTCACAAAAAGGAAGTGAAATCCAAGGCACTGCCAAATTAGAAATCAAAGAACCCTATCCAGAAGATCATGGAAAATGTAGTCCAGCCAAGAGTCCAGCTGAGAGTTTGTCCCCTCCATCATCTGTTGCCAAAACACCACTCAGTGAACGTAGTGTGAATTTTTCACTCACTCCCAATGAGATCAAGGTCTCAGCTGAGCCTGTCCCCATTGCTACATTGCCTGATGTACATCAAGAAGTTACTGAAGAGCACTGTGCAAGCTCTGAAGATAAAACATTAGAAGTAGCATCTCCCTCACAGTCTGCTGCTGGTAGTGCTGGCCACACACCTTATTATCAGTCTCCCACTGATGAAAAATCCAGTCAGCTTCCCTCTGAAACCAGTGAAAAGTCGACAGAAACTCCCATTAGCTTTGAACTCAGTGAAGTCAAAGATGCGTCTGCAAAACCCAGAATAAGCCCTATGGATGAGCCTGTGCCAGATTCAGAATCTCCCATTGAAAAGGTTCTCTCACCTCTACGGAGTCCACCACTGATAGGTTCAGAGACCACTTATGATACATTTTTGAATGCTGATGTAAAGTCTCCCACCAGAGATTATGTAAGTTTTTCTGAGGGGAAACCTGAAAAAGAAAAATCACCTGTTCAGATGAGCCCAGCTTCTGAAGCCAGTTCTGTGGGCCTTTTCCAAGAAAAACATGATGAGAAAACCATGAAGTTTATGGTAATTAAGGAAGGGTTCAGACTAGAAAGGAAAATGGAGGATACAGAACCCAGCAGCTCCCAGTCTTCATTGGTCTTGGATGAGCGGAAGTTAGCAGGTGATCTCTCACCTACTCAAATAGATATTGGTCAGTCTGGTTCCTTAAAAGAAGACACCAAAATGTCAATTTCTGAAGGCACTGTTTCTGACAAGTCTGCGACTCCAGTTGATGAGGTTGTAGCAGAAGACACCTATTCCCATATAGAAGGAGTAGCATCTGTCTCTACAGCATCTGTTGCTACTAGTTCATTTCCAGAACCAACTACTGATGATGTATCTCCTTCTTTGCATGCTGAGGTTGGATCCCCCCACTCTACTGAAGTTGATGATTCCCTTTCAGTGTCAGTTGTACAAACACCAACAACGTTTCAGGAACCAGACATATCTCCATCTAAGGAAGAGTGCCCAAGGCCCATGTCAATTTCTCCACCAGATTTCTCACCAAAAACTGCAAAATCAAGAACCCCAGTGCACGATCGCAGATCTCCTGAGCAGTCAACTGTGTCAGTAGAATTTGGTCAGGAGTCCCCTGAGAAGTCTTTAGCAATGGACTTTAGTAGGCAATCTCCAGACTATCCTACTGTAGGCACTAGTATACACCATATATCTGAAAATGGACCGACAGAAGTAGATTATAGCCCTTCAGATATACAGGAGGCTATTTTTACACAGAAGATTTCCCCTGTGGAGCACTCATCTTACTCTCAGGAGAAGGATATTTCAGAAATTATTTCAGTTTCTCAAATTGAAGCTTCATCCTCAACTTCATCAGCTCATACACCTTCCCAGTTAGCTTCGCCACTGCCAGAAGAAACTTTTTCAGGTGCTGTTCCACCTAGAGATATGTCGCTACATTCTTCTTTTACCTCAGAAAAGGTGCAGAGCCTAGGAGAAAAGCTGTCACCAAAATCTGACCTATCTCCATTAACTCCAAGGGAATCTTCTCCTCTGTACTCTCCTAGTTTTCTAGATTCACTCCCTGCAGTCACAGCAGCAGTGTCAGCTAGTCACACATCTTCGTTGTCACTGCAAACGTCCTCTGTCAAAGCATTTGGTTACCAGGATCCCCTAACAAAGCACAGTCCAGAACCTTTAATCAGCCCAGAAAAAGAAGATTCAGAGAAAAGCAACAAGTCACCGGAAGAACTTAGTTATTCTTACAAGGCCACAGAGAAAACTGCTAGGTCACCAGAGGATATTAGCTGCTTCTATGAGGAAGTTGCAAAATCTAGATCACCTCAGGCCTCAGATTATTCCTATGAGATAACAGGGAAAGCAACTAGGTCACCTGAGGCCACAGATTATTTTTATGAGATGACAGGGAAAACCACAAGGTCACCAGGAGTCACAGATTATTCCTATGAGATAACTGGGAAAGCTACCAGATCACCCAATGCTATAGATTACTCCTGTGAGACAACAGGGAAAGCCACCAGATCACCTGAAGCCACAGATTACTCATTTGAGACAACTGGGAAAACTACCAGGTCATCTGAAGCTACTAGCTATTCCTATGAAGCAAGTGCACATTTTACTACAGGAAAATCATTAGCAGAATCCCGTCAAGATGTTGATTTATGCCTTGTGTCCTCCTGCGAATATAAACATCCTAAAACTGAACTTTCGCCCTCATTTATCAACCCAAATCCCCTTGAGTGGTTTGCAAGTGAAGAACAGTCTCAAGATCAAGAGAAGCCATTAACTCAATCTGGGGGAGCCCAGCCACCTTCTGGGGGAAAGCAGCAAGGGCGGCAGTGTGACGAAACCCCTCCCATGTCCATGAGCGAGTCTGTCCCATCTCAGACTGATTCGGATGTTCCCCCTGAGACTGAGGAATGCCCTTCCATCACTGCAGATGCTAACATTGACTCAGAAGATGAGTCAGAAACCATTCCAACAGACAAGACAATTACATACAAACAAATTGACCCGCCACCTGTCCCGATGCATGATCACAGCCCTTCCCCTAGGCACCCTGATGTCTCCATGGTTGATCCAGAGACTTTGCCCACCAATCAGAATTTGGGTAAACCTTTGAAGAAGGACCTCAAAGAAAAGACAAAGACAAAAAAGCAGGGTACTAAGACCAAGTCGTCTTCTCCTGTTAAAAAAAGTGATGGTAAATCAAAACAAGTGGCTTCACCAAAACCAGCTGTAAAAGAATCTTTAGACAAAATTTCTAAAACAGCTTCACCAAAAAAGAAGGAGTCTGTGGAGAAGGCAACCAAAAGTATCTCTAATCCAGAAGTAAAGTCTCGAGTGGAAGAAAAAGATAAGGACACCAAGAATGCAGCAAATACAACAATGTCCAAGTCAGCAAAGACTGCAACCATAGGTAAAGATAGATAAGAGTTCCCTAATGTTAAGATTTTCTTAGTTGTTGCAGTGAAGTTAGGTTGCCTTTATATCATCTGAGAATGTGGATTGTAGCAAACCCCCAAAGAAAGTCCATGTTTTAAATATAAATTTGGCATGTTAAAACCACATTTAAATGAATGAAATTCACTGAATTAACTTTTGCAATCTGAGAAACTTGATGTGTCAGTTTGCTCAGATGTAAAAAATTAGAGAAAGTACATCAAATATAAAGAACTTCATACTAGCTGTCTGAATGGTTAACCAACTAATAGAATTAAAAGTACCACTTTTGTAGGTGAAGGGAAATCAGTAGTGAACCACTTTATTCATTGTAAGAATCATGTAAGAACAATGCTCTTAACATAAAATAATGCAATTTAATATTGTGAGAGGCAAACATACTATCAGATGTTGGATGCTTTTATTACTTTGCTGGATTAATTTTTAAAAGCATATTTTAAAAAAATGGTAACAGTAGTAAGAGCACTTTCAGTGAGCTGAGCATGTATATCACATAATCCAGTTAAAGTCTTATGCCCTTAGTGATGACTAAACATACAGAAAATTAATGTCATTTTGAATGACTGTTGTGTATTCTAAGTAGTAATAAAATATGAATTAGATTACTGAAGGAGGCATTGTGCTAATACGTTGTTTCTGGCAGATCTTGTTAGAGAGTGTTTTGGGGATACTTTGATTTTGCTGTTGTCAGGACTGATGTTCTATTGAAAGCTTTTTACAAGGAGCAGGTCTAGGATTCAGTACAAGCAAACCAGAATTCAGCTATCTGTAGCTTTCCCATTTTAAGTGGTCTGCTGTTCCTTTCTTACACCATTGTTTGCATGTCTGTTAGTAGATGCTTTTCAAAGCAGCAGTACAGTTCCTTATGCTATACATTTCTCCAGCACCTTAGTTTATAGATTCTTCTTCCTTGAAGCATACTTCTCAGGTATACACTAGAGCTGAAGCCAAGGCTCTATTTGATAATGACATTTAAGTGTAAAATGTAATGTCTAATATTTTATCCAGTGTTGGTATCCACAATTCAGAAAGATGTATCACAGATTTTTTATGATGAAAGATAATAAAAGATTTTGTAACATACCCAATAATTAAAAACTCTCTGACTCAGGAAATCTTATCATATTATGATGCTTATTGGGCATATTGCCCGATGATGAATGGCAGATCACACTAGACAGTTGTATTGAACTTTTCTGGCTTTACAATATGTGTTCCTAAATAGAGTGTATTGCTCAGATAATTTAGTTTACCAAAACTTCATCCTCTGTAACATCATGAGAAGACCAATAAAACATAAATGGTGATCATCTGGATACAATTGTTGGTTGAATCCTGATTGTCAGTTCAGACCATGATCCAGTGTGTAGCAAAAGCAGCTTTTTTTGATAGTATTTTTAATGAGAGTGCTTAAACTTTGAACTTCTTTTTGACTGAACCTCTTCTTAGAACAGAAACTACACTATGTATAGCAGCAAAAGCATGCTTCCCTCTACTTTTTTTTGATAAGTGGCTAGTTTGTGTATGCAAATAAGGATCCAGCAGGCAAACACTTGTTCTCAGTTTCCTGAAATAATTGCTTTAGGAAGTTTCTCTGTTCTTCCAAGTTCCTCTTTGCCCCTCTTTCTGCTCACATGTAGTAGCTTCCTGATGCACCTGTAAGTTAGTCTGAGCATATCAACAGCTACTATGTCTTGATATGTGCTGATACCCCACATCTCAGGACCATGGCTCCCTGTGTGACCCTAACTTTTATAATCATGCATACCTGAGACTTTCAAAAAGCTGTACTTCTTAACTTGGAAAATAATACTGCCATTTATTGAATGGTAATTCAGTAATCACAGCCCTGCGTAGTAATTGTTGGATAATAGTAGTATATTACTGGGAAAGGTTCGGTCAAATGTTGGTTATGTGGTAGTGAGTTTTTATTGTATTATATAGTTAGTTATTTTATTTCATTTTTTTCCTCCCAGTGCAATCGTAATTGGCATACAACAAAGCTGGAATGTGTCATTAGATGTAGGAGGGTAATTCCATAATTGTTTCAGGGACACAGAAGTACAACTGTAACTATGTAATGCTTAACCAACAGTAGCAATTTTAAGAATATATGGTAATTAATAAATGCATGTTTTTAACCAGCCTGTGATATATTCTTTTGTTGTTTGATTTCCAAAGGACCTGGGAATAGTAAGTCAGCAAAATCTACAGTGGTGCCTCCAGGACCTCCGGTGTATTTAGATCTGGTGTACATTCCCAACCACAGCAATAGTAAGAATGTTGATGTTGAGTTTTTCAAGAGGGTGCGGTCATCCTACTATGTGGTGAGTGGGAACAATTCTGCAGCCGAGGAGCCAAGCAGGGCTGTTCTGGACTCCCTGCTGGAGGGCAAGACACAGTGGGAGAGTAACATGCAGGTAGGCTCTTCACTAGTATTTCTACCTGGAAATTTAATCTTCTCTGGGAAGCAACTACAGGAAGCCAGAGTGCCTCTGGAGTGGGCGGTGACTGCTGGGGACAGGAGTTCCCAGCCTGGGCATCTTGTTTCACCAGGGATGTGAGAGGACACCCAAGTGAAGCATAGAGCTGTACCATACTCAGCTGTCCCCCGTTTCTGTCCCTTCTGACCTGTCTCTGGAGAATAAAATAGTTGGGAACTGGTTTACAGGGCCATTTGGCTATTTCATCTTGTTGTTATACCATATATGATCCAAGTTTGGAAACCTTGCAGTTTGTAAGTAGGAAAGAAAAGTGAATGTTTCATGGTTTATATGGTAACCATGTACACTTGGAAACTTCATGTGCCTTTCCAACATAATAAATAAGTAAACAAAATATTTGGCCATAATCTGAAGAGCTATCAGTGCAGACTACAGATTGCTACTTCTCTGGAAAGTGTCATCTCAGCACCTTAGAGAACCGAGGTTTTATTTTGATAAACTGCTTCTTTACAGTCATTTTATCTTATCTACATGTTTGTTTATTTCCTTTTATACATCCATTTATTTAAGTATTTATCACATAAAGATCCACTATTTCCAAAAAGGAATCATGCTTATTGGCCAGGACTTCTTACAAAGATGTTTTTCTTATCAGTTGTTTCTGTTGTCCATTCCTCAGGAGTTCTCCTGTTTTGCGTTGCAGGTGACCTTAATCCCAACCCATGATTCAGAAGTGATGAGGGAATGGTACCAAGAGACCCATGAGAAACAGCAGGAACTCAACATCATGGTTTTGGCAAGCAGCAGCACTGTTGTTATGCAAGATGAATCTTTTCCTGCATGCAAGATTGAACTGTAAGAACAAGACCATGCACCACAAGATTTAACTTTGTTTCCAGAGTCTTCAGTTTGAAAACACCTTTTCTAAAAATTCAACCCATCTATTGCAACTGCTGAACTCTATACCTGCAAAATGCTATACTGTATCATGGTGATGCAAGTTGTTAATATTTTTCAGTCTTTGCTGATTGCTAAGGGAAATAACAGCATTCCCATAGTAGGGTTCAAATTACTGTGAAAATACAGATCCAGTTTCACCTCGCTGTACGTTTGGAAACCATGTACTAGCAACCCCAACTGACTTCTGCCAGGTAGAGGCATTTGCCCTCTAAAGAAACACAAATAAAGAGAAAGAGAGAGAGGGGTAGGAGGAGGAAGTAATAAATAATTTGATCTCTGGTAGTCTCATGGCAATAGCTGTGTCACTTACTGCAGTTTGTTTATGCACTCACATGAAAAGGTTTTAAATTTGTATCAATATCTGAGCTATTGCAAAGGAGGTCCTTACTTTACAGAACTGAGTTAGCTGGAAAATAAGAAGCAGCAGAATGTGGCTAGGAAGGGACGTGCAACCTAAACACTCATTAGCAGTTTTCCACTTTATTTGAACACTGCATACTGACATACCATAATAATCATAGGCCAAATATGCACATAGTCTGAACCCCATTCAGAATTCTAAAACCTTTCTTTCAACATGCAGAATTGTTGGTCTAAGGCATGCTCCCAGTAAAAATCCACTCACTCCAGTCTGAATTGACCAGCCCACATGCTTAAACACACATGTCCACTGTCAATTAACTGAAGCAAAATACCAAAGCAGTTGGGAGTACGTACAGTAGACAATTTGCCTTAGACAGTGACTTGAATGTACAAAGAAACTTGGTGCATGTATTTTTTAAGGTTGAGACAGCAAATTTATAAAACATCTGTGTAGGCTCATAGTTACACCAGTAAAGAAGTGTGAGTGTGCATGTGTGGTACTAGAAACCTATCTGACTGGTCAAACAGCCTGATGCTATGAATTACATATGTTAATTCTGTGAACGATTCATTGATGCACCAGGACAGCTCAACAAAGCAAGATGAGCATTTTTTGGAAATCTTCTTTTGTACTGTGGAAGCAAGATTGAAGTGGTGTCCAGTATTAGAGTTGCAAATCTTAGTGAAACATTCAGGATGATGAAAAAGGTTACCTGCGAGTCTGTACAGTATTCAACTGTCCTTTGTCTTACCTTATTTTATTTGTTTAATTTAATAGTAAATATGGGAACAAATGTACAGAAACCTTTTTTTTTAGTGCTGTTTGAACTTTTAATAGATTTTTAACAAAAGTTTTCATTTACAGGAAAATGCAAAGAAAAATTTTTCAGGTGAAGGCAATTTTATTTGGTAGTTTTGTAAGATAAATTAATAATGTTGTTTAAGGTTCTAGTGAGAATGGATATTGAAGTAAAATTTATTGAAAATAGTCAACTGTCAATACTTTTTGGGGGGCGGGGGGGAGGGGCACCCTGACGGTAAAATTAACCAATTGATGATGACAGAAAATGGTATTTGAAATGTTGATTGTCTAATATTTACAAGGGTGTAGTCTACCTTCTCATCTCAATCCTGACAAGATCTTGAAAAAAGATAGAATAAGCAATAAGCTAAAATAAGATCCTTCCCTTCTT
Source organism: Rissa tridactyla (assembly GCF_028500815.1). Lineage (NCBI taxonomy): Eukaryota > Metazoa > Chordata > Aves > Charadriiformes > Laridae > Rissa > Rissa tridactyla. Next base: position 8,513,018 of record NC_071496.1, read on the forward strand.
CCTCTCTCTCATCCTTTCCCCCTTCCTTTTCTTCTCTAGACTGCTTGCAGCAGAACAGCATGTGGAACAGTTCCATCATTTAAGACAGTTTGGATATTTTAGTCTCAGAAGTTTTATCCCAATAAAAAAATCTTGTTACATTGTAGAAGGTTTGCAAATATGAATTTAAAGAAGCTGTAAAGGCTTCCAAAGTGAGGATATGTGATGGTCTGTATGATTCACCATTATGGCTGGTATTAAGTTTCACAATGTAGTGAACTGTGTCCTCATTTTATTTTCTTTACTTATAATTTATTTCAATTTTACAGTGTTAGGATATTTTTGTTTAATAGGTATATGCTTGCAATCCTAACTTTTATGAGGGGTTTTTTATACTGGTTTAGGACCCTTTAAATGTGAGGTCCTGAGGCCTATTTAATGCTGTGAATTACTGTTTGTCGATTGTTGGGGTTTTTTTATTTATTTTTCATGTCTTCTTTTTTTTAGGTATCTCTAGCAATACTGTTTGCTATACCTTTTAAGTTGTTAAGAATAACTCAGAATGAAGCAGAAAAGGCAGATGGAAATGTATTGTGAAAACAAGCATGTTTGCTGGGTTCATAATCATTCACTTAAAATTGCTTTTGTAATACATAGTCTTCAAAGTTAGAAGCAAGATGTTTGGCAGAATAGTTGTACTATTTCTACAATTCTGCTTTGAATACTTTCTTATACGGGTCATATTTCAAACTTTTTGAGTGGGTGGGAACAGATTTTCTGATTTTCTGACAATATCTGAAATAATAGTTTCTACCTCTGCTTTGGTAGAAAATCTAAGTACACCAGTGATCCTGAGACTAATCTCGCTTATGCCACTTACTCTTGTGAATCAAGAGCAATTTCACTGCAATCAGGGAAGTTACAGTCATTTGGTCCTACTGTAAATGAAATTAGAATCAAGCCTTAAATCTCCTCAAGTAAGTTTGTGATGGCTCAAGCATTTGTTTTACTTTAAAAATAATAATACAGTAAAAAAAAAATAATTGGCAGTTACAGCTGATCTTAAAATATTCATTTATTTTTTGCTGCTACAAGAATATTAAAAACCCTGTCTGGCTATTCTGAGGTATTGTAATGCCTGTTCCATCCATTCCTTTTTAAATGGTAATCACGCCTGGGTGTAACACAGCAATGAACTCCTCCATTGGCTTCTCTTGCCCTTAATGTCTTTCCTGCCTGTGGAACTAATCTAACTGTGCTAATCATAATACTACACAATTAGTTTAGTAACAGTCATCAAAATGTACCGTGTACATTAACAATAAGTGCTGTTGATCAGCATAGATTTCTAGGAGCATGGTTCATTATTGATTAATTATAAAGATTCAATAGGACACTCCATTTAAATGATGATATTACCCATAACAGCATCCCCAGTCATGATCTTTATGCTATTACTATACTGCTTCATAAAATTCAATGAAGAATTAACTTTAGAGATCACACCCCACCCCTGAACTTAGACAGGGCCTCTCTTGCATACCTTTTCAAAGTCCTGTGGTGGGCCTGACTTCATTGACCTCTACTTTTCACCCCATCTTTCATAGAATTCACTTTTGATTTTTTTATTATTATCTTACATATTGTGGTAAATGGAGCTAACTGTGTATATGAATGGGGTTTTTTTAATTATCTGTGATAGCTTATGCATTTTAGGAGAATTCTGGTACTCATTTACTAAGATTTAATCAATTTGTTAATTGAATTTTCAATCCCTCCCACCATAAGCAAGTCAGCTCCAAAGAGCACTTACTGTGCATTTAGGACATTTCTGACACATGCTTTTCTTTGTTCATCTGTAGCAAGAGGTTCTTGCTCAGTAATGTTTTGAGAGAAATATTAATTTTGTTGGTCTGGATTTAATAGAAAAGGAAAAAGTATAATGTTTACACATGTAAGAAACTGCAAGCTTTCATCTTTTCACTTAATTGAACAAAACACTAAAAGCAACTAGGGGTAAGCATTTCTTAGAATGCAATTATATTGTTCACCTGGTCTAAAAATGTTTGCTATTTAAAATAAAAAAAAGAAAAAAGTCTGTTGTGACTTTACAAAAAATCTAAAAAAATAAGTAACTAAATAAAACAATGGCGTAAAAATATTGAAAGAAAAAAAAAAAGAAGAAAAAGAAAAGCTTCTCTGCACTAGACTAGCTAGGAGCTCCAGATGGCAGAGCTGCCTCTTCAAGACTGGGCTGTAATCACAACTGTAAAAGAGGAAATCTGAAATATGCTTTCACGCATTTGCATGCAGCCATCATCATCCAAACTATGGAAAGAAACAGTCTTGTTGCTGGCTGAGAAGCACTTCACACACCTCCTCTCTCTTTGTTCTGAATGGTGTTTGTGTCAGTCTGCAGCTGTGTATGGTATTATGTCTTATAATCCTGCATCACTTCTATTCTATTCAGTCATATCTAATGTAGAAAATTAGTTTCCAGTGAAAGTAATATGTAGTGCTTTTATGATATTTGTGTGCAATGTCCCCTCTTCCATTGAGGATATTTGATGTAAAGGAAACAAATTCAGTTCCACAATAAAATACAAAAGTGGTAAAGTGGTGTTGACATTTCTTGTCTTTGTGTATGTACGTATTTGTAAGTTTTCCCTTTCCTTTAATCATGATTACCTACTATATGGGCTTTTTCTCAAAAGATCAATGACTATTTAAATGCTACATAAGAACTAATCTTTATTTAGAAACTGAAAAATAAATGCTGAAGATTACTTTATCTCTTGTGTTGTAAAACATTACCATGATGTACCATGATATGGCTTCTTTTTGTTGTTCTCATTTCTGTATCCCTCAGCAGCATGAGAAAACATCTCATTTTCAGTAAGTACATGTTAAAGGGGCTGTGTCAGAGATGATATACAATAAAGCTACATCACTGAGGTGAGCAGCTCCGGTTCTGGCACAATCCACAGTGAGTGCTCTAGTGCAGTGCACAGGGGAGATTTCTGAATCAGGAAAACCTCACGGGGAGCCGAGAGAGCAGCTAGGACCCCGAAGCTCGCAAGACAGTGGCTGATGAGAACTGGGCAGGGCCAGGAGACATGGCAGCCAAGCCCCCCCACATGTATAAAAGAAACCCTTGGGGAGTGCTAGGGACCAGGGCAGGCAAACAGAGTGTGGTGCATCAGCAAGGGTGCTGTAGCTCTGCCGACTGGACCAGGGAGCAATGGTATCCACCTGGCAGAAGGCTATGTCCACTCTAAACTCTGCACACACCACAACTGACACAGCTTCCAGACAGAGCTCCTATGGGAAGATGCTGACACCCAGGTATCAGGCTGCAGGGTGACCCTACTCTTATGCCAGTATTGGACGGCAGCAGTGAGCACACCTGTGGGAGATGCGCCCAGGTGGAGGAACTCCTCCATCTAGTGATGGAGCTCTGGGAGGAGGTGACTAAGTTGAGGAGTATCAGGGAGTACAAGAGAGACAGACTACTGGAACTACACCCTACCTTCTATGAGACAGGCCACACAGGCAGACAAGGATGCATGATACGGAGGATTACCTATCCTCCACCTGCCTGAATGTGGTGATTTAAGGGCAATGGCAACAAGTTCCTGCCCAGTGCAGCAGGCACATCTCCTCCGTGACTACCCAACCTTCACAGATGCCCTTGCATACTACGTATGAGGCTCTGCAAGTGGAACTGAACAATGGCGAGGACGATGGTTCATCTAGGTAAGAGGTGTCGCCAAGGTTAAGTCGGCCTACGCCCTGCGTCAAAACTGCTTCCATAAAGAAAAAAAGATGGGTCACTGTCATAGGAGACTCTCTCCTGAGGGGAACAGAGGGCCAGATATGCCGACCAGACCCACTTCTTAGGGAAGTCTGCTGCCTCCCTGGGACCCGGGTTAAAGACGTGAAGAGAAAGCTTCCTACTCTGGTACAGCCCTCAGATTATTATCCATTATTGATTTTTCAGGTAAGCAGCAATGAAGATGCAAGAAGTCGTCCAAGGGCAATCAAGAGAGACTTCCGGGCCTTGGGACAACTGGTTAAGGGATCAGGAGCACAAGTAGCGTTCTCCTCTATCCTTCCAGTTGCAGGGAATGATGAGGGAAGGAACAGGAAGAGCCAGCAGATCAATACCTGGCTCCGAGCCTGGTGTCACCAGCAGAATTTTGGGGATTTTGATCACAGATCAGTCTACATGCCACCAGGCCTGCTGGCGACTGACAGGGTACACCCCTCTCAAAGGGGGAAAAGGATCTTTGCATGGGAGTTGGCAGGGCTCATTGAAAGAGCTTTAAACTAAATTTGAAGGGGGAAGAAGGGATAACACCAGACTCGCTAGAGATAAGCCTGAGGTCAGCATGCCAATGTTTGAGGGATGCTGTGCTAGCGAGGTCCTTCAGTCTGCCATCTCAGGGGAGGTAGGGGATGGAGAGCTATGTGGAAGCAAAGATGCAAGGGTTATTGATCTGTTAGAAATCACGGAAGCACCTGGGAATGGTCAGGTAGGAATTAGGGCTTCTCCCAGCAAAGAGGTGACAGGACTAATAGCCCAACTGAAGTGCATTTACACCAATGCACACAACATGGGCAACAAACAGGAGGAGCTCAAAGCGATTGTGCAGCTGGAAAACTATGATATAGTCACCATCACAGAAACTATGATATAGTCACCATCACAGAAACATGGTGGGAAGACTCTCACAACTGGAGTGCTGCAATGGATGGCTATAAACTCTTCAGAAGGGACGGGCAAGGAAGGAGAGGCAGTGGGGTAGCCCTGTGTGTAAGGGAGTGTTTTGGCTGTCTAGAGCTTGACGATGCTGATGAAAGGGTCGAATGTTTATGGGTAAGAATCAGGGGAAGGGTCAACGAGGCAGATATCATGGTGGGAGTCTGTTACAGATCACCCGACCAGGATGAAGAGGCAGATGAAATATTCTATAAGCAGCTGGGAGAAGTCTCATAAATGCTAGCCCTTGTACTCGTGAAGGACTTCAACTTACCAGATGTCTGCTGGAAATACAATACAGCAGAGAGGGAACAGTCTAGGAGGTTCCTGGGGATGTGGAAGATAACTTCCTGACATAGCTGGTGAGGGAGTCAACTAGGGGAGGTGCCCCACTGGACCTGTTGTTTGCAAACAGAGAAGGACTTGTGGGGGATGTGATGGCTGGAGGCCACCTTGGGCATAGTGGTCATGAAATGACAGAGTTTTCGATTCTCAGAGAAGCAATGAGGGGGGTCAGCAGAACTGCCACCATGGACTTCCAGAGGGCAGGCTTTGGCCTGTTTAGGGTCTTGCTTGACAGAGTCCCTTGGGAGGCAGTCCTGAAGGGCAAAGGAGACCATAAAGGCTGGACATTCTTCAAGAAGGAAATGTTCAAGGTGCAGGAGCAGGCCATCCCCATGTGCCAAAAGATGAGACGACAGGAAAGAAGACCAGCCTGGCTGAACAGAGAACTTTGGCTGGAACTCAGGAAAAAAAGGAAAGTTATGGCCTATGGAAGGAGGGGCAGGCAACTCAGGAGGACTACAAGGATGTTGTGAGGCTATGCAGGGAGAAAATTAGAAGGGCCAAAGCCCAACTAGAACTTAATCTGGCTACTGTCGTAAAATACAAAAAAACCTGTTTCTATAAATACATGAGCAATAAAAGGAGGGCTAAGGAGAATCTCCATCCTTTATTGGATGCGGGGGGGAAACATAGTGACAAAGGATGAGGAAAAGGCTGAGGTACTTAATGCCTTCTTTGCCTCAGTCTTTAATAGTAAGACCAGTTGTTCTCAGGGTACCCGTCCCTCTGAGCTGGAAGACAGGGAAGGGAAGCTGAATGAAGCCCCCACAGAATCATAGAATGGTTTGGGTTGGAAGGGACCTTAAAGATCATCCAGTTCCTACCCCCCTGCCCTGGGCAGGGACACCTCCCACTATACCAGGTTGCTCAAATCCCCATCCAACCTGGCCTTGAACACTTCCAGGGATGGGGCATCTACAACTTCCCTGGACAACCTGTTCTAGTGCCTCACCACCCTCATAGTGAAAATTTTCTTCCTAATACCTAATCTAAATCTATCCTCTTTCAGTTTGAAGCAATTACCCCTCGTCCTATCACTACATACCCTTGTAAAAAGTTCCTCACCAGCTGTCTTGTAGGCCCTCTTCAGGTACTAGAAAGCTGCTATAACGCCTCTCCAGAGACTTCTCTTCTCCAGGCTGAACAACCCCAATGCTCTTAGCCTGTCCTCATAGGAGAGGTGCTCCAGCCCTTTGATCATCTTCGAGGCCCTCCTCTAGACCCCCTCCAACAGGTCCATGTCCTTCTTATGTTGGGGACTCCAGAGCTGGACACAGTACTCCAGGTGAGGTCTCACCAGAGCAGATTAGAGGGGGAGAATCACCTCCCTTGACCTGCTGGCCATGCTTCTCTTGACGCAGCCCATAACCCAAGGGGAAATGGTTAGCGACCTGCTAAACCACTTAGACACACACAAGTCTATGTGGACGGATGGTATCCACTGAAGGGTAGTGAAGGAGTGTCATATTTTTACTCCATGCAGGACCATGCAGCTGTTCACTCCCTCCCCCCAACTCCAATAGGGTAGGTAGAAGAAGGAGGAAAAGGAAAAAAAACTAGTGGATTGAGAAGTGGGTTGAGTTAAAGACAGTTTAACAGAACAGTAACAGAAAAAAATATTAATAATAATAACAGTAGAAGAATATACAAAATAAGTAATGCAATACAATTGCTCACCACCTGATGATCGATTGCCCAGTGTGTCCCGAGCAGTGATTGTGGATTCTTGTCCCCCGGCCAATCCCCAATTATATACTGAGCATGACGTCTATGGTATGGTATGGACTATTCCTTTGGCCAGCTTGTCCTGTTTATGCTCCCTCTCAGCTTCTGTGTAAGTACCCTTCCACCCAAGGGTACTGAGGGAGCTGGTAAAGTGCTCACCAAGCCACTTTCCATCATTTATCAGTAGTCCTGGCTAAATGGGGAGGCCCCAGTTAGCTGGAAGATAGCAAATGTGATGCCCATCCACAAGAAGAGCCAGAAGGAGGCTCCGGGTACTACAGGCCTGTCAGTCTGACCTCGGTGCCATCACACAGCACGTACAGGACAACCAGGCGATCAGGCCCAGTCAGCATGGGTTCATGAAAGGCAGGTCCTCCTTGACAAACCTGATCTCCTTCTATGACAAGGTGACCCCCTTAGTGGATGAAGGAAAGGCTGTGGATGTTGTTTACCTGGACATTAGTAAAGCTTTTGACAGCATTCTCCTGGATAAACTGGCTGCTCGTGGCTTGGATGGGTGTACGCTTCACTGGGTGAAAAACTGTCTGGATGTCCAGGCCCAAAGAGTGATGGTGAATGGAGTTAAATCCAGTTGACGGCCAGTCACAAGTGGTGTTCCCCAGGGCTCAGTATTGGGACCAGTTCTCTTTAATATCTTTATCAGTGATCTGGACAACAGGATCGAGTACACCCTCGGTAAGTTCGCAGATGACACCAAGTTGGGCGGGAGTGTTGATCTGATTGAGGGTAGAAAGGCTCTGCGGAGGGATCTGGACAGGCTGGATCAATGGGCCGAGGCCAACAGTATGAGGTTAACAAGGCCAAGTGCTGGGTCCTGCACTTGGGTCACAACAACCCCCATGCAATGCTACAGGCCTGGGGAAGAGTGGCTGGAAAGCTGCCCAGCGAAAAAGTACCTGGGGGTGTTGGTCGACAGCCAGATGAATATGAGCCAGCAGTGTGCCCAGGAGGCCAATAAGGCCAACAGCATCCTGGCTTGTATAGTGTGGCCAGCAGGACTAGGGAAGTGATTGTCCCACTGCACTTGGCACTGGTGAAGACTCACCTCGAGTACTGTGTTCAGTTTTGGGCCCCTCACTATAAGAAAGACACTGAGGTGTTGGAGTGTGTGCAAAGAAGAACTGTTGAAGGAGAAGCTGCTGCCCGTGCATTCACGCACCATTCATGGTGTCGGACACACACACGGACACACACACACACACACACACGTCGTGTATCTGTGTAGCTGGGAGGGATTTGATCTGTGGAGTTGCAACTCTCGCTGACCAGCACTGATGGTGGTTACTTATATCCTATGCTCCCGTGGGCCAGACGCCCAGCTCCAGTGGTTGCATGGTTTCGTGCAACTTGAGATTGATTTCCAGAGGCAAGTGTAGTGGTCTGCACCATGTACACGTGCCTGTTTAGAGTTGCATGTGTGACTGCCTCCCTCTTCAACTCCTTGGCATCAACAAGTGTTACTGCTTATCTTACAGGGTGGGTGCTGGGTAGGGTACGAGCCCCTACGAGGGCTCTGCTATCTCTCGTGCAACCCAGGGGGTGGGGACTCATCTGGCTATCACTGGATGAAGATAAGGAGGGAGCCTTGTGTAGACAGGACAGCCCTACTTTTCGTCAGCAAAGACAGTAAAATCAAGATAACAGGAACTTGTGTAGCTCTTCGTTTCTTCAAAAGGCTCCCATGCCCGATGACTGACCTTTGCCTCATTACCTGTGAAATGCATATTAAAGTTGACACCCCTGTATATGCTAATGAAGATTATAGAGCTCATGCTAAACATGTATGACTAGAGCACTCGTCTCTCCACCCAAATCATACTACACGTCACCTAGGGGAGGGAAACCTCATAACTTTGGGGATAAAAGGATGGAGAAAATGACTGTTAAATTGGGAGAGAAGAAACTTGATACCCGACGGACCAGCCGTCCAGAGTGTTCTCTTCCTCCACCCCAGGCAGGGACTCCTTTCTGGGTAAGTGCTGCGCCTTTCACCCTCTGGGGAATGTTACCCCCAGCTTGTTGTATTATTATTATTTTTGCTAGCAATATTAACCTTAATTAGTAGCGCTATTGTAGTTAGCGAATTTATCAATAGCAATCTCGAATCTGCGACTGTTGCTCTCAACAAAATAACTAATTTCGATTTTTGTGAATCTGATTCAGTGAAAGTCCTTTGCTGGGACTCTGATAGACAAATCAGTGAAAGTCCTGGGACTCTGACAAATATTGAAACTACATTCCTTTTAACGCGACAGCTCCCATCCCATATAAAACTTCAGAAAGGTCTCTACTTGCTGATATTAGTAACATGGTCCTATGTCAACTGCTTGAGAAACAAATAACTACCCTCATTTATTAAAACTGTCAACAATTTTGTAAGAGTAGCACAGGCTTAATGCTCAGGTTGATACTCAGATGCTCAGCTGGAATGAAGGAAAGTCTCCCATGGGAAGAGTTTTATCAAACAGAAATGAAGTACCACAGTGTGGGAACAGAAAGCAGCAACAGCATTTCACAAACTGGCAAGAGTCTGCGACTTATTAAACTACAGATGAAGTGGGAGAATCTGAGACTTGTGTAGAAGATCTGGGGTTGTTTTAAATTAACTCTACCAGAATTTTACAGCATATCTCTACACGTTGTACAGAACATTTTTGTGACGTGTCCAATATATTTTGTTCAATATATTCATTAATGACCTAGATGAGGGGACAGAGTGTATCCTCAGCAAGTTTGCTGATGATACCAAGCTGGGAGGGGTGGCCGACACTCCAGAGGGCCGTGCTGCCATCCAGCGTGACCTGGACAGGCTGGAGAGCTGGGCAGAGAAGAACCTAATGAGGTTCAACAAAAGCAAGTGTAAGGTCCTGCACCTGGGAAGGAAGAATGCTAAGCACCAGTATAGGTTAGGGGCGGACATGCTGGGAAGCAGCTCCGAGGAGAAGGACCTGGGGGTCCTGGTAGACAGCAAATTATCCATGAGCCAGCAGTGTGCCCTTGTCGCCAAGAAGGCCAATGGCATCCTGGGCTGCATAGGGAAGACTGTGGCCAGTAGGTCGAGGGAGGTCATTCTCCCCCTCTACTCTGCACTGGTGAGGCCACAACTGGAGTACTGTGTCCAGTTTTGGGCTCCCCAGTTCAAGAGGGACAGGGAACTACTGGAGAGAGTCCAGCGAAGGGCAACCAAGATGATTATGGGACTGGAGCACCTCCCTTATGAGGAAAGGCTGAAAGAGCTGGGACTCTTTAGCCTGGAGAAGAGAAGGTTGAGGGGGGACCTGATTAATGTTTACAAGTATCTAAAGGGTGGGTTTAAGGAGGACGGAGCCAGGCTCTTTTCAGTGGTTCCCAGTGACAGGACAAGGGGCAATGGGCACAAGCTAGAACATAGGAAGTTCTGTTCAAATACACGGAAAAACTTCTTTACGGTGAGGGTGACAGAGCACTGGAACAGGCTGCCCAGGGAGGGTGTGGAGTCCCCTTCTCTGGAGATTTTCAAGACCCGCCTGGATGCAGCCCTGAGGGATGTGCTTTAGGCAATCCTGCTCTAGCAGGGGAGTTGGACTAGATGATCTCTAGAGGTCCCTTCCAACTCTGAAGATTCCGTGATTCCATGATTCCATGATTCCGTGTCAGAGGAAGAAAGGAAGAAACTTCCAGGTTGCACAGAAGTGATTGGGTAGCTAGATTTTACGCACTTCTAGTTTATGGAAAGTAGGTCAAAATCCTATCTAAAGACTTCTGGAAATATCCTGTTTGGAAGAAATCTACCTATGCTGTAACTCCATCGTAGGAGGCCACCAAATTTGTCAGGCATGACTTGTCCTTGGTGAAGCCATGTTGGCTGTCACCAATCACCTCCTTATTTTCCCTGTGCTCCATGATCTTGACAGGCATAGAGGTGAGATTGACTGGCCTGTAGTTCCCCAGGTCATCCTTCATCTCCATGCTGCCAGGGACAGTGAAAGGCATCAGATGTATTTTTTTCTATGGAATCAGAAGGGAAGGTATAGCAAGGACCTTTGTGAAAGTAAGGGTAAAATGATATGGGATAATAGGTAGTGAGCTGGAAATGGGCTTGCAGGCCACTCTGTGCAGAGCCAGACCTGCTTTCATTTGTTGCTGCTTTGTGCCGGAGGGGCATTTCCCTGGGGAAATGTCACATGTATATATGTGTGTGTGTCTGACTATGGCCTTGCTTTTCGTATTCAGCTTTCCCAGGAGTAGCCCACAGATGACAGCTGAAAGCCCCTGGTGGAGATCCTGGTTAACAGCCCCAATTTTGACTGGGGATGATCACTTGACAAGTTTATAGTTTATTTAAAGGTTGTTCTAGAAGTTCTTTGCTGCTTATTAAGGGTTAGGCACTATGATGTCAGTATATGGACTCAGCTGCAAAAGTTCAGAGTAGAATTATTAACTGTCCTTGGTTTGTAGAAAAATATTGGTAAATTTTCAATTTTATCTCTCCAAATGAATGGTAATTTTGTCTGCTGTGTTTCATTTGGGATTAGTGACACTTTGTGCTTTCATCCAAAATAAAACTGAAATAGATTCAGTCTCTCGATGCTTAAATGACTGCCCAAATTTAGTAGTGTCACATATTGTTCATATTTTGAATGAAAACAGAGCCTCCCCCTTGAAGGGGAAATTCAAATCATAACTGCTCAGCAGTGGTAGTTTGTGACCAAGGAATGATCTGGCACGGAGGGCAAGAAGGCCCAACTGCAGAAGGGGTTAAACTAGCTGGAAGCAGGGATGCCAGAGACAGCAGGATTCCCTGCAAGGGAGTGAAGTTTCCCTTGGTGATGAGATAAGGAAGAGCCAAAGCATTGTCTTGTAGCCATCCTGGAATGGGAGCACTCAGAGGCCACCTTTGGGCAGCAGAGCTGGGCTGGGACATGGGCCCACTGGCCGGGCTGAGGTGCCCCATGCAACTGCTCATGGGATTGGTGCTGGTGCAAGTGGCTATGAAGCATCAGCTGGCGACTCATCTTTGCAGACTCCTTGTAGAACCGCTTATGGTGGTAGGACCCTGCCCAATGTAGTGGGTTTTTTTCAAAAATATATATATTTAAGCACAAACGTGTCTAATTCTCCTCAAGGGGTACCATAAAAATTCCCCAACACCCTCTTCTTATTTTTGCACATTTCTGCCTCTGAATTTGAGCTGGTGAGTGGTAAAGGTCAAATTGCCAGTGAGATTCAGACCAGTATTTGAGTTCATGTGTACATCTGCTGAACCTTCCTTTATTTCTGATTTCATAATTAGCATTTGTGTATGTGTGCAAAGGCCAACTAATAAGTATCTAACAATTAATGTATGAATTTGAATGAATGAATACCTCCTTGCATGCAAAAATACATGCTTTGCATTGGTTTCACATACAGTTTTAGAGGCAGGAGTTTAAAAACTAGTACTGGAAATAAAACCGTAAAGTAGTCAGAAGTGGCTAGAGGCTGGAGACAACTTGATGTGATGACTATAAAGAACTGCAGAGCTGTCATGAAACAACATCCATGGTACAAAAGTTGACTTGCATAAGGGTGAGTGATAGAAAAATTGCTATGGGTAGTTCAGTAGGGAATGAATTTCAAATTTTTAATGCTGTGCCAGTCATGGAATATACTATTACATGGCCAAAGGGGGTTTATATGAACAGTGATTAAATCTTGCGACCCTTGAAGCAAATTCAGTATTAGAGATGCAACGTGCCAAGTCTGTCATTGACTGTTATGCTAATCTCCCACTGATTTTTGTGGAAGTTCACCTTTTAGGGTCATGGCAAATGGCCAAGGACTCTGAGGTAGGTGGCAGTGTCCCAAAAAATATTAGAAATGGAAAATCAGAAAATTTTGTTATCAAGCAACTTTTGGCATGTTGGGATTCGAATCCTGCTGCTATTGGTTAATGAGTCTTTGTGAGAGATGCTGTAGGATATGTAGAGATATGTACTGTAGAGATACTGTAGGATACTTCATCTTCGGTTTTAAGACTCACCGAGAATATAAAGAGAGCAAACCTAAGAGTCTGCAAAGATTTTGGTAGATGACACTAAATATGGATGGAAAAAGAGCCCAGAACATCGAACGTTAAGTACAATGCTTTTGACACGAGAGGGGGAGGATCTGAGAAAACTTTACAGGTCTGGGCAAGAAATAGGACTCTTCTTGTCACTGCATCCATACAGTGTGCAAGAGCTGCCTGGGCAGCATCTTCTCTGAAGCCCTACAGTGTGAATGCCCTTACCTTGGAAAAGGTTGCAGCACAACACTTTAGATCTTCTCTTTTCATTAATTCGTTTTCCCAGCTTGTACTGAGAAGCTATTTATCTGCTGATTTTATTTCATGCAACTAGGGCCTCCGTTGCCCTGATTAGTTGATTTTGTAGTGCTCAGGTACTCCTCTCACACAGTGCACTCAGATGGAGGCTAAGATTTCATTACAAATCCACCGTGACTTGCAGTTTCCTGTTTTCTTGTATTGCTCCTGAGGGCTGTGTTGATGATTATTTAAATGCCCTCTTATTAGCAAACGTCCTCTTGTGTTGAGCAAGCAAACATCAGATTTATTAAACAAAATTTCCTCTACAAATTTTGGCAATTAGAAAGTCATTAGAAAGCAAAGACAACAAAAAGTAAGTTAAAAAGCTCATTTAGCAGAATGGGAATATGAAAATTAAGTTGTAAATCGTTAAAAAATGGGGAGAGGGAGATTGGGTCAATTTTGAAAGTCCCTGACTTGCCACAAATGTTTTGTGCTCACATTCTCCCTACAGTAAGCGTGCGAAGTAATAGATAGAGGTTGGAAAAGACAGTGTAGACAGTATCTAAGGCCATTATTCTTGGGAATGTCTAGTTAGAAAAAGAAAAGGGGGAAGAGAGGAAAATAGCATTGAAAATGAAAGATGGACTGAACAAAGTAAAAATCAAGCATAGCAAGACAGAAGAAAGCAGCAGAGATGGGGAAGGTGGCATTTATAAACCCAAACCCCAAGGCTTTTCTGCAGACAGAGGACATCTAGGAGGCTGCTGGAGTAGGGGAGGGTATCCCTGCACTCTTATCACAGAGCTCGCCTATGTATTTATATGCAAGCAATGGACTCTGCTCCTCTCCTGTTGTTAAGCGATGAGCAGGGGGCCCAGCTCCCACCGTTCGCCCAAAATCCACGCAGGCCTGTGCAGGTATTGTGTCCCCTGTAGTCTTTTGGACCTTGGTATTTTTTTCCCACCCTGGCTTTTAAAGCAGATTTTTTTGGGGGGAATGGAGGAATACCCTGGGGAAAGAATAGGGGCAGGGGCAGGACATCCTTAATTGCTTATAGCTAACACAAAAAAAAGGAAGCAACGTGTTTTGCCTCATAACTTGTGGGACCCTTGTGAAGCCAAAAGGGTGCTATGGAGTCTAAATCAGCAGTCAAAAATATAGATGGGGCCAATTCTGAAATGCAATAATAAACGTATGGGATCTGAATTATTCAGCTGTATTTTTTGCCTTCAAAAACCATAGCAAAGCATCATGTTTGCTTACAAAAAACCTAAACCTACGAGAGCAAGAACAGAGTGATGAGATATGATGTGCTCTTGAAGTCAATTCATTTTCGCTGTCAATCAGTCCATGCGATTGGAAGCAAGCCTGGGCTACCGCATTTGGCATTTGCAGGGCTGGGAGACCCTCATATGTCTATGACTCTTCCTGCTCATAAAAATTCCCAACAAAATGATGACTGTTTCACACCTGAGCTGACATTCAAACACAACCCTTTTGCAACTTTAAGAATCTTTTCTTTTTCATTGTAAAGAACTTTAAGGTGTCGTTTCTCTTTCAGAAGACATGACTGCCGTGTTATGCCAGTCACCTGCTGGGTGGCATTAGCAGATGGCACAGCTTGCAAGACTTTATAAGGAAACTTCCCACAAGCCATGAATATACAGTGAATTCTGCAGCTGAAAACGCTCATCGCTCTGCACTTGCAAATAGCTCCAATGTCCAGTCTCCCCTAGCTGCCTGTGTCTTGTGGAAGAATTTCTGGACACTGAGGGAAGAAAAATCCTTCTAAATGAACCATAAAACATCCATTCCTAGAGTTCTTACTTCAACTCTGAGAAGACATTTTTAATAGACAAATACTGTCACCGAGGAAGACATTTTCCCAACTGTTGTGTTTGAGAAGCAGGAATGTGCAAACTTTTTTCATTTAAGTAATTTGGTAGAAGAAAATATGCCTTTAGCAGAAATGGAACTAATAAATAGCTGGAGGCACACAACAAAGATCTTTACTACTGAGCAAGATGTCAGATGGAATACAGTCTTTGAGCTGCTAAGAATCTGCAAGAGAGTATCGGGGTTTGTCAGTCACTATGCTGGAAAGCAATAACTGATCATAGAATCATAGAATGCGTTGGGTTGGAAGGGACCTTTAAAGGTCATCTAGCCCAACCCCCCTGCAGTCAGCAGGGACATCTTCAACTAGAGCAGGTTGCTCAGAGCCTCATCAAGCCTGGCCTTGAATGTCTCCAGGGATGGGGCCTCCACCACCTCTCTGGGCAACCTGGGCCAGTGTCTCCCCACCCTCACCATAAAGAACTTCTTCCTAATGTCAAATCTAAACCTACCCTGCTCTAGTTTAAACCCATTGCCCCTCGTCCTATCCCTACATGCCCTTGCAAACTGTAAGAAAAATCTAAGCATTGCTTTTGCAGAGGAACAACTTGGCCAGTCTGCAATGATGTAGCTAGAGAATGATTAACAACACAAAGGCTTATCAGGAGACATGCAAGAATGCTCATCCCTTAGACAAAGGAGAAACCAGTCCGTGCCAGATCAGTAGTTTAACGGGAGGATGAACGTTTAACTGAGACCAGCAACCCTGGGCAATAATACCAAAAAAGGGAAGAAATAAACAGGTGAAGTAAGGGGTTTAGGAGGGGTGATGGGGAGAATTAAACATAGGCGGAGCGAACGGAAGTAGTTTTAGGCGAATCGGATAGGCTGTAAACCCTGAAGTACCTAGCCAATGGGGAAAGAGGGGAGGGAAATTTTGGCCGGGGATAGGGAATAAAAAGAAGTTATTTTGGGACCTCAGGTGTGCCTACCTGCTAGGTCACCTGTTCTTGCAAGAATGTTTAAATAAAATGTGCTTCGTATCGAGCACTGCCTGAGCCGCGGTTATTGGATAAGGAGCGTTCTCACAAAACAGCCCCTCCCAGCTTTCTTGTAGGCCCCCTTCAGGTACTGGAAGGCTGCTATAAGGTCTCCCTGGAGCCTTCTCTTCTCCAGGCTGAACAACCCCAGCTCTCTCAGCCTGTCCTCATAGGAGAGGTGCTCCAGCCCTCTCATCATCTTCGTGGCCCTCCTCTGGCCCCGCTCCAACAGGTCCATGCTGTGCTGAGGCCCCAGAGCTGGACACAGTACTCCAGGTGGGGTCTCACGAGAGCAGAGTAGAGGGGGAGAATCACCTCTCTCGATCTGCTGGCCACGGTTCTTTTGATGCAGCCCAGGATGCGACTGGCCTTCTGGGCTGCCAAGCGCACATTGTTGGCTCATGTCCAGCTTTTCACCCACCAGTACCCCCAAGTCCTTTTCCGCAGGGCTGCTCTCTATCACGTCATCCCCCAGCCTGTATTGATAACGAGGATTGTCCCGACCCAAGTGTAGGACCTTGCACTTGGCCTTGTTGAACTTCATGAGGTTTGCTCGGGCCCACCTCTCCAGCTCATCCAGGTCCCTCTGGATGACATCCCGTCCCTCTGGCATGTCGACCGCACCACTCATCTTAGCGTCATCGGCAAGCTTGCTGAGGGGGCACTCGATCCCACTGCCTATGTCATTGACGAAGATGTTGAACAGCAGCGGTCCCAGTACGGATCCCTGAGGGACACCACTTGTCACCCCTCTCCATCTGGAGCCATTGACCACCACCCTCTGGATGCGACCATCCAGCCAGTTCCTTATCCACCGAACAGTCCACCTTATTGCCAGAACATGGGGAACCAAGAAGTCCTGGACTTGAGAGAAAGACTACCAAAACATCCGTATGATATCCAGTAGTTTCCCATGCTAAAAGATTAAACAACACTGTACCATCTGCTAGGAAAAATGCTGAGAAGAATAGATTTCTCATGGCCTAAAGGTTTCAGCAAATTGAGCTACTCATGCTAAGTAGAGCTAAGCAAGCACCACAAACCACACCAAATTATAATCCTAAATAATTTATTCTAATTAAAACTTACTTATTTATGCTAAACAATTAAGATCTCTCAACAGAGCAACGAAGCTGGTGAAGGGTCTAGAGCACAAGTCTTATGAGGAGCAGCTGAGGGAACTGGGGTTTGTTTAGCCTGGAGAAAAAGAGTCTCAGGGGAGACGTTATTGCTCTCTACAACTACCTGAGAGGAGGTTGTAGTGAGGTGGGTGTCAGTCTCTTTTACCAAATAACAAGTGATAGGATGAGAGGAAATGGCCTCAAGTTACACCAGGGGAGGTTTAGATTGGATATTAGGAAATATTTCTTAACCCATTGTCATGGTTTAGCCTCAGTCGGCAACAAAGAACCACGTGGCCGTGCTCTCACCCCGCAACACACAGCCGTGGGGGAGAATCGGAAGAAAAAGGCAAAATTCATAGGTTGAGACAAAGGCAGTTTAACAGAACAACAAAGGGAACAGGAAAACAACAACAACAATAATACTGATAGAGGAACGTACAAACACGATTATGGTACTACTGCTCACCAACTGAACCCAGGATGCCCCAGCCCAATCCCAAGCGGCCACTTCCTGCCCCCTCCCCCGGCCAGCTCCCAGCTATAGACTGGGCATGGCTCACATGATATGGAATACCTTTGTCCCTTGACAGAAAATTAACCCTATCCCCACCAGAACCAGGACACTTGAAGGGTTGTCGAGCATTGGAACAGGCTGCCCAGGGAAGTGGTTGAGTCACCATCCCTGGAAGTATTTAAAAGACGTGTAGATGTGGTGCTGAGGGACATGGTCTAGTGGTGGACTTGGCAGTGTTAGGTTTGCACTTGGACTCAATGATCTTAAGGGTCTTTTCCAAACTAAATGATTCTATGAAACTGAGCCCACCCTGGTTTTGAAAAGAGGTTTTTTTCCAAATTTCCAGTGGACATGGACCCTTCCCAACTGCCATTGCCCAGTACTCCTGGTGAGAGGGGATGGGGCATTTGGGAGAAGCTGGTCTCTCAGTTTTGTTTTTTACCTTATAAACAGCAGAATTGTCCTCTACTCCTGTGTCCTGGTTCCGGCAGAGATAGGGTTAATTTTCCTCAGGCTCCGGCAGGGGGCAGGGACACAGGTATTCCATCCCACTGAGCCATGCCCACTCTGACCTGCGGGGGGGGGGGGGCGGGCAAGAATCATGGAATCACGGAATGGTTCGAGTTGGAAGGGACCTTAAAGGTCATCTAGTTCCAACCCCCCCAGCCATGGGCAGGGACACCTCCCACTAGACCAGGCTGCTCAAAGCCTCATCCAGCCTGGCCTTGAACACTTCCAGGGATGGGGCATCCACAGCTTCCCTGGGCAACCTGTTCCAGTGCCTCACCACCCTCACAGTAAAGAATTTCTTCCTAATATCTAATCTAAATCTACCCTCCTTCAGTTTGAAACCGTTACCCCGTGTCCTCTCATTACACTCCCTGATAAAGAGTCCCTCCCCATCCTTCCTGTAGGCCCCCTTCAGGTACTGGAAGGCTGCTATAAGGTCTCCCCGGAGCCTTCTCTTCTCCAGGCTGAACCACCCCAACTCTCTCAGCCTGTCCTCATAGCAGAGGTGCTCCAGCCCTCTGGATAGAAGGAAGTCGCGGCTTGGAGCGGTCTGGGGTGTCCCAGGTCTGGTCGGTGAGCGGTGGTTCCGTAATCGTGTTTGTATATTCCTCTGTCCGTGTTATTGTTGTTGTTTGCTTGTTCCCTTTGCTGTTCTGTTAAACTGCCTTTGTCTCAACCCACGAGTTTTGCCTTTTTCTTCCCATTCTTCCCTGTATTGGGGAAGCTCGAGAGAGCGGCTCGTGGTTCTTTGCTGCCGTCTGAGGCCAAAGCACGACAGTCCTTAATGGTGCCCAACATGGGGCAACAAGGGTTGAGATAACGACAAAATCCAACTAGAGCGTGTAAAAACAAATTTGTTGTGTGCACTTATTGTATTAGGTAAATAGTCACTGGTCACCATGTTGCTTAGTTTGTTCTCGTAGCTGTGTTATATAAAAACCTATATGGTTTATGTACTCCCTGCAATGCTGTTTATCATCTCTGGAAGAGGGATCGGGATTATCATTTTGCTGTCCTGTGCGATATCAGCTTGTGATATGATAACACCACTGTTCAGGCAGTTAGTTTGGGGTGTTTATGTGGTATTGCTGTCCTGCCCATACCTTGGGCACCATCTCTTGGAATTTATTAATAATCACACCCAGTCTGTGGGGGAAACGGGGGGGGACACTTTCCCCAGCTCTTTTGCCTCCCTTTTCTCCTTCGGCTCAGGTATGACAGCTTTTGAGGATTTTGAATATCCTTGGGATGCTCAAACCAGCATGTTCCTAGTGTTATGTCTCCTGAATACGTTCCAGGTCTTGTTTAGGGTTAAGCGACGATTTAAGACTGCCACCCAGAGATCTGCCCTGAGACTGGATAGTCAGGGGCGGCATGGCATGTGGGAGGACACAGGCAGGTACCTAGAGAACTTCTCACCTCCAATGGTCTGGGACTTCACCCCTGAACAATTACAGGACCCTGATAGAGTGGTAGAATATCTGAAGGGAAAATGCTGCGGCTATTCCAGAGAGGCACAACTCACCGCGCTGTGCTGGGCCCTGGCCAGTAGCTACCAGGCGCTGCTCAGTGTTACGCAGCACCCTCAGGGGGAAGAGATGGAGACCAGACCAACAGACACTGCGGCTACTGCAACCCCTGCAACAGACACTGCGGCTGCTGCAACCCCTGCGACAGACATGGTGGCTACTGCAACCCTTGCGACAGACACAGCGGCTTCTGCGACTCCTGTGACAGGCACTGCAGCTACTCCAGCCCCGGTGGCAGCCACTGCCACTGAACCAGGGAACCAACCCGTGCCAGTATCAGTTGCCCCCATACAGAAGAAGAAGTACACAAAGAAATCAGTTCGCTTAGTAAGGGATGATGATGAACCAGGGTTCATCACGAGAGCAGGAGGAAGAGGCAGAACCAGAGATAATCACCCAATCCCTATCCTTGAGTGAGCTGCGGGATATGCGAAAAGATTTTAGCCGACTTTCAGGCGAGCACATTGTCACCTGGCTGCTCCGGTGCTGGGATAATGGGGCCAGTAGCCTGGAATTAGAGGGTAGGGAGGCCAGGCAGCTGGGATCCCTGTCTAGGGAAGGCGGCATTGACAAGGCAATTGGGAAGAAGACCCAAGCCCTCAGCCTCTGGAGGCGACCCCTGTCAGGCGTGAGGGAGAGGTACCCCTTCAGTGAGGATGTTGTATGAAGAAAGTCTCTCTTCCCCCCTTGTCTCAGCTGTGGAGAAACTGTCCCGGAAGGTCCAGCAAGTTGAAGGGAATATGTCCTACTCCCCACCTGTACGGGCCAGCATCTCAGCTATTAGGAGGAGGCGTTTCCCCACTCAAGAGAGGGAGTACAGAGGGTACACACCACGAGGCACCCTGTGGTTCTACCTGCGGGACCACGGAGAGGACATGAGGAAGTGGGATGGACAACCTACTTGGATCCTGCGGACACGGGTACAGGAGTTGCAAGGAAGGACAACCACAAAAGGGGATCCCTCCAGGAAAAGTGCCGCCCCAGTCTCCAGCAGGCAGTTCCCCAGACAGAGCAGAAGGCCCGATCTTGCTTCTGATCCTCTTGAAGGAACTTCCAAGTCATTTCTGCAAGAAGTGAGTAATGGATACTATGACCAGTATTAGAGGGGCCCTGCCTCCAGCCAGGTAGGGGAAAGGGACAACCGTGTCCGACGGTGTGGATTCGATGGCCTGGCACATCAGACCCACAGGAGTATGAGGCTCTAGTGGACACGGGTGCACAGTGCACCCTAATACCATCAAGCTATAGAGGGGCAGAACCCATCTGTATTGCTGGGGTCACAGGGGGATCCCAAGAGTTGACTGTACTGGAGGCGGAAGTGAGCCTAACTGGGAATGAGTGGCAAAAGCACCCCATTGTGACTGGCCCAGAGGCTCCATGCATCCTTGGCATAGATTACCTCAGGAGAGGGTATTTTAAGGACCCAAAAGGGTACCGGTGGGCCTTTGGCATAGCTGCCTTGGAGACGGAGGAAGTTAAACAGCTGTCTACCTTGCCTGGTCTCTTGGAGGATTCTTCTGTTGTGGGGTTGTTGTGGGTCGAAGAACAGCAGGTGCCGATTGCTACCGCAACGGTGCATCGGCGGCAATAGTGCACTAACTGAGACTCTCTGATTCCCATCCATAAGCTGATTCGTCAACTAGAGGTTCGAGGAGTGATCAGCAAGACTCGCTCACCCTTTAACAGTTCCATATGGCCAGTGCGAAAATCTAATGGAGAGTGGAGGCTATCTGTAGACTATCGTGGCCTGAATGAAGGCACGCCACCGCTGAGCGCTGACGTGCCGGACATGCTAGAACTGCAGTACGAACTGGAGTCCAAGGCAGCCAAGTGGTATGACACAATAACCATGACATCTTCTTTATATGGAAGAGAACAGTTTAGGAAGAGCAAGGTAATAAGTGCACAGACAAAGCTTATGGACTATGGCTAAATTATAATAGCTAAGGTGCTTGAGGTCACCCTCTGCCCATAGACATCTTTCACTCTTTCAGAGGTCAGTTTCATTAGTCTTGGCAAGACTGTGGAATACGTGACATAACAGCACCCTCTGGATGCGACCATCCAGCCAGTTCCTTATCCACCAAACAGTCCACCCATCAAATCCGTATCTCTCCAACTTAGAGAGAAGGATGTTGGGGGGACCGTGTCAAAGGCATTGCAGAAGTCCAGATAGATGATATCCGTAGCTCTCCCCTTGTCCACTGATGCAGTCACTCCATTGTAGAAAGCCACTAGAAAGCCACTGGGAAGTCCCAGACTGGACTCGGCGATGGGTGGGAACTGGATTCCACAGATGGAGTCAGGAACACATGGATCAGGATCAAAGGCAGACAAACAGATGGGGTCCTCCTCAGACGTCAGCCACTGAAGGAAGAGTTGACCCTTTGATCCCTCAGCTTTTATACTGAGCATGGGGCAGATGGGATGGAATAGCCCTGTTGGTCAGTTTTGGGTCACCTGTCCTGTCCACTCCTCCCTGCAGGTGGGACCCCTCTACGCTTTTCCGCTTCTGACCCTCCAACGGGGCAAATAATGAAATTAGCTGACCTTGGTTGTTATAGCAATAAGTCTAAGCAAGAGCCTCTCTGCATACCATTCCTTGGCACAAACTGTAAACATTGGTCTTATCACTCTGAAAACAAACCGCTTTCGACACAACATGCTGTTAATTTCATAGAGTTAGAAGAGGCCTAGCTAAGAAGTAAAATTACTGAACAGAAAGTTGGTTCTGTTTCACCTCAAACCAGGATAACAAACTACAGCTCTATGGAAAACCCTGCTTTCAAATTAATTTTCACATTTATCCCCCTTTTTGACTGGAAATTAAATTTTTGTCTTACAGTCATGATAAATTAGAATCACTCTGCCACTATACATTGTATTTTGAGGCCACATTTTAAGAAGAAGTCCACTTTTTATTACCCTGAATAAATTCTAGAATAAAATATAATGAAGTAATGGAACAACTGCATAATGATAAATTCTAAATTAATTAATTACTTTCAAGTAAATAATAATTTTGCAGAGAAGAAAAAAAACTCTCTGCACTATATTCCTCTAAAGGTTAGAGGAAATTCAAGAATTACTTATCCCTCTTCCATCCAATTCTGGATGTACTCTGTCTAACTGCTCTTTAAAAAATATAGCATATCATTAGCCGTGAAGACTCATTAACAGATGCAGGATAAAGGCACTGCTATCTGCTCTTCACAACAGAAACATTAATTTTACAGCGGGTAGTAAATGTTCTAAAAATAGTGTTTTGCAGGCTTTGGTCTCCGAACTTCTTGGAGTTCAAGGATTATTTTAAGAAGCTCACAAACATTAACCATAAAAAAAGAATCTATTGTCCATAACCTTAAACTTGTTTTATGGAACTCTGTACTTCTGTTTTTTGGAAAATTTGTTGGTCCACAGACAAACCCACCCTACTGCTCTGTAAGAATGTCATCTTTCTTTCAGCTGCCAGTCCAAACCTGCAAGGAGCCCTAAAGGAGGTTCTGAAGGTGCGTGATAAAGGGCATACCATTCAAATCAGTACTAACCTCTAGCCTTACAAAACAGATTCAGTCAATGCTGAAATTGTTCCTTCTAATACTTCTGCCTTTTTTTCCTTAGGCTTTTCTTAGCTTTTACATTTTAATAAAGCAAAGATGCCAATTTAATTCAGCCACTGAAGACAAGAGGGAAAAGATGGCTGTGAGGGAGGTAAAACTTACCAAGGAATGCGTGGCCATACAGCTAGGAGCTAAAACCCACAGTGCTTGTTTGCTTTAGACCTGTAAGCACTAGTGATGCTCCAAGGTTTCTCTCCTCTTCTCACTGCAAATAATGTAAACTAAATTATCCTTGACAAACACAAAATGGTAGCAGCCAAAGACAGCACGTGGCCTTCGTAAGGTGTTTTAGTAATAAAGAATCATTAAACATATCTAGTGTTCAGAGTTATACTATATATATATCCTGAGGAATGGCATACTTATACTGAGGAACACCTCTCTTTCTGGAAGAAAATACGTGTTAAAATACACGCTCCACTATCCCTCACTAGAAAAGGAAGATGCTGAGAGAAGAATATGCTGCTAGTGGCTGCTCTGAGCCCAAAACCTGCACTGTGAAAAGAACATATGCAACTCACCAAGACCACTGTATGTCCATTTAGCAATGCTCTAGGATTGAGAGTACAGCTGTCTTTCCAGATAGAGAGAAGTACCAGCTGTCTGAGCCAGACCACCAGTGATGGCTAAAGAAGGGGACCCAATCAGTAAGCACATTAAAACCACAAGGGTAGTGTGAATTTTCTTTTGCTATGGGATAGTACAATACATTTTTCAAGACCAGGGAAGCACAGACATCAAGGATAAATGTATTCTCAGCAAGCGAAAGGAGCTGAACAACTCCCATTGCTAAGAAAATGGGGAAAAGGAAGATATAGAAGGCAATAAATTGGAGGAAGTTTGACTCTCTAATACACGGGTTTTGTTGCAGGGTACTTCAGTATCTTGTTTATCACCTTATGACCTGGAAGAAATACCCCTGGTGAAAGGAAGAAGCCTTCTGAAAAATTCCCTGATGCACATTGAGTCTTAAAAAACACAAGAATTTGACCTTCTGGTTTAATGCATTATTCACAGATGCCTTTTCAAGGTGTGGCATTTTTTTTGTGTCCAGGTGCTACATGAATTTGCATATTATCATCCGACACAAAATACCATCACCTGACAGCCAGGCAGGGCTGTTTCCTGCTGAATACAGCACTCCAGCTGAACGTTACGGGAAAATCAGAAGCAACTGGAAAAACAAGGCTTTTAACGGTCCAGGTTCTTTTAGGAGCTAACCCCAGGTGGAGGAACCGTAATGAATTAATGTTAATACCTTTGCAGTGGAAGGTGGCAATCATACTGATTGTTTGCAGCAGTCAAGGAGGAAACTTTCTGGGGAGAGCCAAAACAAGTCAGGCTTTCATCAGTGTTTACAGCAGCAGAAAAATGGAAACTCTATCTCACCAGTGCTATACACACTAAGGACTAACATAGTCAGATTGCCCAAGATTCAGCTCTCAAAGTTAAAAAACATTTCATCAGGCTGATGGACCCTAAACTACGGCCAAGGGCCTGTCTGCAAGAGGACACTGGCTGACCTATTTCACACCTTGGGAAAAAGGAATGGGGATTTTCCTAGTGAAAATGCTTTATAGTTCTGCAACATCACCATTACCAAGCTCTAATGGTGAGCAATGCTCACTTTAACAGTATTCTATATAATAGGTGACACAGTTTTTTGTGTTAACTGATGGAGCCCTCTTTGAACTGAACTGAAATGTCATTTTATAACCTTCCAATGGGAATACATCACGTATGAAGATCCTGACACACTTTCCCTTTCAGATGTACTGGGTTTGTGTGGCAAGGTTTTGGTAGCAGAGGGGCTACAGGGGTGCTCTTCCGTTGCTCTCCCCTTGTCCACTGATGCAGTCACTCCATTGTAGGAGGCCACCAGGTTGGTCAGACAGGACTTGCCCCTGGTGAAGCCATGCTGGCCGTCTCGAATCCCCTCCCTGTCATCCATATGTCTTGACATGTCTTCCATGAGGATCTGTTCCATGATCTTCCCAGGCACAGAGGTGAGGCTGACAGGGCGGTAGTTCCCAGGGTCCTCCTTTCTACCCTTTTTAAAAATGGGTGCAATGTTTCCCTTTTTCCAGTCACCAGGGGCTTCACCTGACTGCCATGACTTTTCAAATATCATGGAGAGTGGCTTGGCAACTGTCCTGGTTCCGGTGGGGATAGGGTTAATTTTTCCTGGTATTCCATGCCATGTGAGCCACGCCCACCCTGAGCTGCCGGGGGAGGGGGCGGGAAGTTGCTGCTTAAAAGCGGGCTGGGGCGTCCCGGGTCCGGCCGGCGAGCGGCGGCGAGCGGCGGTTCCGTAATCGTGTTTGTATATTCCCCTGTCCGTGTTGTTGTTTGCCTGTTCCCTTTGCTGTTCTGTTAAACTGCCTTTGTCTCAACCCAAGAGTCTTGCCTTTTCTTACGATTCTTCCTGTATTAGGAAGGCCCGAGCGAGCGGCACGTGGTTCTTTGTTGCTGTCTGAGGCTAAACCACGACAGTCCTTTTTGGCGCCCAACGTGGGGCTCGAAGGGTTGAGATAACGACAGAATCCAACTAGAACGTGGAAAAAACGGTTTTGGTTTTTTAGGTAAATAGTCACTGGTCATCATGTTGCTTGGTTTGTTCTCATGGCTGTGTTACATAAATTCCTATATGGCTTATGTACTCCCTGCGATGCTGTTTACCATGTCTGGAAGAGGGATGAGGATTATCATTCTGCTGTCCTGTGCGATATCTGTTTATGATATGATAACATCACTGTTCAGACGGCTATTTTGGGGTGTTTATGTGGTTTTGCTGTCCTGTCCGTACATTGGACACCGTCTCTCAGAATTTGTTAATAATTTCCCCAGCCCTTTTGTCTCCCTTTTCTCCTCCGGGTCAGGTATGACAGCTTTTGAGAATTTTGAATATCCTTGGGATACTCAAACCAGCATGTTCCTAGTGCTATGTCTCCTGAATACGTTCCAGGTCTTGTTTAGGGTTAAGCGATGATTTAAGACTACCACCCGGAGATCTGCCCTGAGGCTGGATAGTCAGGGGTGGCAGGGCATGTGGGAGAGCATGGGCAGGTACCTAGAGAACTACTCACCTCCAATGGTCTGGAACTTCACCCCTGAACAATTACAGGACCCTGATAAAGTGGTAGAATATTTGAAGGGAAAATGCTGTGGCTGCTCCAGAGAGGCACAACTCACCGCGCTGTGCTGGGCCCTGGC
Organism: Rissa tridactyla; assembly: GCF_028500815.1. Taxonomy (NCBI): domain Eukaryota; kingdom Metazoa; phylum Chordata; class Aves; order Charadriiformes; family Laridae; genus Rissa; species Rissa tridactyla. Next base: position 8,539,504 of record NC_071496.1, read on the forward strand.
CAGTATCTACCAGGCACTGCTCAGAATTATGCAGCACCCTCAAGGGGAAGAGATGGAAACCAGACCGGCAGCCGCTGCGGCTGCTGCAGCCCCTGCGGCAGCCGCTGCGGCTGCTGCAGCCCCCATAGCAGCCACTGCCACTGAACCAGGGAACCAACCCGTGCCGGTATCAGTTGCCCCCATACAGAAGAAGAAGTACACAAAGAAATCAGTTCGCTTAGTAAGGGATGATGATGAACCAGGGTCATCACGAGAGCAGGAGGAAGAGGCAGAACCAGAGATAATCACCCAATCCCTATCCTTGAGTGAGCTGCGGGATATGCGAAAAGATTTCAGCCGACTTTCAGGCGAGCACATTGTCACCTGGCTGCTCCGGTGCTGGGATAATGGGGCCAGTAGCCTGGAATTAGAGGGTAGGGAGGCCAGGCAGCTGGGATCCCTGTCTAGGGAAGGCGGTATTGACAAGGCGATCGGGAAAAAGACCCAAGCCCTCAGCCTCTGGAGGCGACCCCTGTCAGGCGTGAGGGAGAGGTACCCCTTCAGCGAGGATGTTGTATGTCAGCCAAGCAAGTGGACTACCATGGAAAGAGGTATCCAGTACCTGAGAGAATTAGCCGTGCGGGAGATGATTTATTATGACTTGGACAATGCAGACTTACCCACAGACCCTGATGAGGTGCGATGCACAAGGCCCATGTGGCGGAAGTTTGTACGGAGCGCACCATCGTCATATGCCAACTCCCTGGCAGTAATGGAATGGAAAGGTGAAGAGGGACCAACGGTGGATGAGGTGGCTGGCCGGCTCCGGCGATATGAAGAAAGTCTCTCTTCCCCCCTTGTCTCAGCTGTGGAGAAACTGTCGCGGAAGGTCCAGCAACTTGAAGAGAATATGTCCTACTCCCCACCTGCACGGGCCAGCATCTCAGCTATTAGAAGCAGGCATTTCCCCACTCAAGAGAGAGAGTACGGAGGGTACACACCACGAGGCACCCTGTGGTTCTACCTGCGGGACCACGGAGAGGACATGAGGAAGTGGGATGGACAACCTACTTGGATCCTGCGGACACGGGTACAGGAGTTGCAAGGAAGGACAACCACAAAAGGGGATCCCTCCAGGAAAAGTGCCGCCCCAGTTTCCAGTGGGCCGTTCCCCAGACAAAGCAGAAGGCCTGATCTTGCTTCTGATCCTCTTGAAGGAACTTCCAAGTCATTTCTGCAAGAAGTGAGTAATGGATACTATGACCAGTATTAGGGGGGCCCTGCCTCCGGCCAGGCGGAGGAAAGGGACAACCGGGTTTATTGGACGGTGTGGATTCGATGGCCTGGCACATCAGACCCGCAGGAGTATAAGGCTCTAGTGGACACGGGTGCGCAGTGTACTTTAATACCATCAAGCTATAGAGGGGCAGAACCCATCTGTATTGCTGGGGTCACAGGGGGATCCCAAGAGTTGACTGTACTGGAGGCAGAAGTGAGCCTAACTGGGAATGAGTGGCAAAAGCATCCCATTGTGACTGGCCCAGAGGCTCCATGCATCCTTGGCATAGATTACCTCAGGAGAGGGTATTTTAAGGACCCAAAAGGGTACCGCTGGGCCTTTGGCATAGCTGCTTTGGAGACAGAGGAAGTTAAACAGTTGTCTGCCTTGCCTGGTCTCTTGGAGGATTCTTCTGTTGTGGGGTTGTTGAGGGTCAAAGAACAACAGGTGCCGATTGCTACCACAACGGTGCATCGGCGGCAGTATCGCACTAACCGAGACTCTCTGATTCCCATCCATGAGCTGATTCGTCAACTAGAGGTTCAAGGAGTGATCAGCAAGACTCGCTCACCCTTTAACAGTCCCATATGGCCGGTGCGAAAATCTAATGGAGAGTGGAGGCTAACTGTAGACTAGCGTGGTCTGAATGAAGTCACGCCACCGCTGAGTGCTGCTGTGCCGGACATGCTAGAACTCCAGTACGAACTGGAGTCCAAGGCAGCCAAGTGGTATGCCACAGCTGATATAGCGAATGCATTCTTCTCAATCCCTTTGGCAGCAGAGTGCAGGCGACAGTTTGCTTTCACTTGGAGGGGCGTCCAATACACCTGGAATCGACTGCCCCAGGGGTGGAAACACAGCCCCACCATTTGCCATGGACTGATCCAGACTGCACTGGAACAGGGTGAAGCTCCAGAACATCTGCAGTACATTGATGACATCATTGTATGGGGAAACACAGCAGAAGAAGTTTTTGAGAAAGGGAGTAAAATAGTCCAAATCCTTCTGAACGCTGGTTTTGCTATAAAGCGAAGTAAGGTCAAGGGACCTGCGCAGGAGATCCAGTTTTTAGGAATAAAATGGCAAGATGGACGCCGTCAGATTCCAATGGATGTGATCAACAAAATAGCAGCTATGTCTCCACCAACTAGTAAAAAGGAAACACAGGCTTTCTTAGGCATTGTGGGTTTTTGGAGAATGCATATCCCAGATTACAGTCAAATTGCAAGCCCTCTGTATCAAGTAACCCGGAAGAAGAATGACTTTAAATGGGGTCCTGAGCAGCGACAAGCTTTTGAACAAATCAAACAGGAAATAGTCCATGCAGTGGCCCTGGGGCCAGTCCGGGCAGGACAAGATGTTAAAAATGTGCTCTACACCACAGCCGGGGAGAACGGCCCTACCTGGAGCCTCTGGCAGAAAGTACCAGGGGAGACCCGAGGTCGACCCCTAGGGTTTTGGAGTCATGGATACAGAGGATCCGAAGCCCGCTACACTCCAACAGAAAAAGAGATATTGGCAGCATATGAAGGGGTTCGAGCTGCTTCGGAAGTAATTGGTACAGAAGCACAGCTCCTCTTAGCACCTCGACTGCCGGTGCTGGGTTGGATGTTCAAAGAAAGGGTCCCCACCACACATCATGCAACCGATGCTACATGGAGTAAGTGGATTGCACTGATCACGCAGCGAACTCGAATGGGAAACCCCAGTCGCCCAGGAATTCTGGAAGTGATCATGGACTGGCCAGAAGGCAAGGATTGCGGAATGTCACCAGAGGAGGAGGTGACGCGTGCAGAAGAGGCCCCACCATATAATAAACTGCCAGAAAATGAGAAGAAATATGCCCTGTTCACTGATGGGTCCTGCCGTATTGTGGGAAAGCATCGAAAGTGGAAGGCTGCTGTGTGGAGTCCTACACGACGGGTTGCAGAAGCCAGTGAGGGACAGGGTGAATCGAGCCAGTTTGCAGAGGTGAAGGCTATTCAGCTGGCTTTGGACATTGCCGAGCGAGAAAAATGGCCAGTACTTTATCTCTACACTGACTCATGGAGGGTGGCAAATGCTCTGTGGGGGTGGCTACAGCAGTGGAAGCAGGGCAACTGGCAGCGCAGAGGCAAACCCATCTGGGCTGCTGACCTATGGCAAGATATTGCTGCCCGGATAGAGAATCTGGTTGTGAAGGTACGCCATGTAGATGCCCACGTACCGAAGAATCGGGCCACGGAGGAACATCAGAACAACCAGCAGGTGGATCGGGCTGCTAGGATTGGAGTGGCTCAGGTGGATCTGGACTGGCAACATAAGGGTGAACTATTCATAGCTCGATGGGCCCATGACTCCTCAGGCCATCAAGGGAGAGATGCGACATATAGATGGGCTCGTGACCGAGGGGTGGACTTGACCATGGACACTATTGCACAGGTCATCCATGAATGTGAGACATGCGCTGCGATCAAACAAGCCAAGCGTTTGAAGCCTCTTTGGTATGGAGGGCGATGGCTGAAATACAAATCTGGGGAGGCCTGGCAGATTGATTATATCACACTGCCACAAACCCGTCAAGGCAAGCGCTATGTGCTCACAATGGTGGAAGCAACCACTGGATGGCTGGAAACATACCCTGTGCCCCATGCCACTGCCCGGAACACTATCCTGGGCCTTGAAAAGCAAGTCCTGTGGCGACATGGTACCCCAGAGAGAATTGAGTCGGACAACGGGACTCATTTCCGAAACAGCCTCATAGACACCTGGGCCAAAGAGCATGGTATCGAGTGGGTGTATCACATCCCCTATCACGCCCCAGCCTCTGGGAAGATAGAACGATACAATGGACTGTTAAAAACTACACTGAGAGCAATGGGTGGTGGGACTTTCAAACACTGGGATACGCATTTAGCAAAAGCTACCTGGCTAGTTAACACCAGGGGATCTAACAATCGGGCTGGCCCTGCCCAATCAAAACTTCCACGTACTGTAGAAGGGGATAAAGTCCCCGTAGTGCACATGAAGAATATGCTAGGGAAGACAGTCTGGGTTAGTCCTGCCTCAGGCAAAGGCAAACCCATCCGTGGGATTGCTTTTGCCCAAGGACCTGGATGCACTTGGTGGGTGATGCGGAAGGATGGGGAAGTCCGATGTGTACCTCATGGGGATCTGATTTTGGGCGAGAATAGCCAATGAATCAGATTGTGTTAATTGCTAAGTAACACTGTCACTGTATGTCCTCATTGCTATAATTGCTATCAGTTGTACTACAAGTAAGGCACAGGGATGATGGGATAAGAACTGATCTCAGCAGCCGGCGCCCAGCAGTTTCCTCAAGATCTACATCTTCAGCCCACGGACGGCGTGCATGAGCCACACCAGGTGCACCAGTCACAAGCTCCGAAAAATACAGCATGCAACAGACCAGCACCACCCAGCATCTCACCTGCCCTGAGAGACTGTTCTAACAGATGGAGCCCAAAGCCGTGGATTAAAAGAACTCAACGGACACTTTGGAGGGATGGCCCATAAACTAAGGGCATTATATGTGTGTATATATATATATACATAACAGGGGAAAGTGGTGGCAATTCATTGGAACCTGCTGGGCATGGCATAGATGGTATGGAATAAGGGGTGGATAATGTCCTGGTTCCGGTGGGGATAGGGTTAATTTTTCCTGGTATTCCATGCCATGTGAGCCACGCCCACCCTGAGCTGCCGGGGGAGGGGGCGGGAAGTTGCTGCTTAAAAGCGGGCTGGGGTGTCCCGGGTCCGGCCGGCGAGCGGCGGGGAGCAGCGGTTCCATAATCGTGTTTGTATATTCCCCTATCCATGTTGTTGTTGTTGTTTGCCTGTTCCCTTTGCTGTTCTGTTAAACTGCCTTTGTCTCAACCCAAGAGTCTTGCCTTTTCTTACGATTCTTCCTGTATTAGGAAGGCGCGAGCGAGCGGCACGTGGTTCTTTGTTGCCGTCTGAGGCTAAACCACGACAGCAACTACATCAGCCAATTCCCTCAGGACTCTGGGATGCATCTCATCAGGTCCCATAGACTTGTGTATGTTCAGGTTCCTCAGGTGGTCACGAACCTTGACTTCACTTACAGTGGGAGGGACTTTGTCCCCCAGCTCCCCGTCTTGCCGTCCTTCAGCTCGGGAGGCATGAGGAGAGAGGATGTCAGTAAAGACCAAGGCAAAAAAATTGTTGAGAACCTCGGCCTTCTCCTCGTCCCTTGTTACCAGTTTGCCATTCTTGCTCACCAGGGAGGGCACGCTTTCTTTGGCCTTCCTTTTCTGGCTGACATCCCTGTAGAAGCCCTTCTTGTTATTCTCAGCATCCCTTGCCAAGTTCAGCTCCAGCCGCGCCTTGGCCTTCCTGACCTCATCCCTACATAACCAGGCAGCATCCCTATACTCTTCCCAGGACACCCGATGCTGCTCGAACTGCCTGTACAGTTCCTTCTTGCCTTTTAGTTTGGCCAGCAGGTCCCAGCTCAGCCATGCTGGTCTCTTCCCTTTCTTGCTTGATTTCTTACACCTGGGGATCGAGAGAGCTCTTGTGCTCTATGGAAAGCATCCTTGAAGATCTGACAGCTCTGTTCTGCCCCCTTGTCCCTGAGGACCATTTCCCAGGGGGTCCTATTGACTAACTCCTTGAAGAGCTCGTCTGGCACATTTCCCTCAGGACCGTGAACTCCACCAGTGCGTGGTCATTGCAGCCCAGGCCGCCTCCAATCTTGACATCCCCAATGAGCTCACTCACATTGGTGACTATGAGGTCCAGTATGGCATCTCCTCAGGTAGGGCTATTTCCTGTCTTAGGAAGTTACCGTCAAGGCACTCCAGGAACCTCCTGAATCGTCTACAGCTCGCTGTGTTACTTTTCCAGCAGATGTCGGGGTGGTTGAAATCCCCCAGCAGGACGAGAGCCTTCGAGCACGATGCCGCCCGTAGCTGGAGGAAGAAGGCTTCATCAGTAGGCTCCCCTTGATCAGGCGGCCTGTAGTAGACACCAACCACAAGGTTCCCCATGTTGCCTCGGCCTCTAATTCCTACCCATAAGCTTTCGACTTCCTCTTGGCTGTTCTTTAGGGACGTCTCGTCACACTCTATCCCTTCCTTAACATAGAGGGCAACACCTCTGCCCCTCCTTCCTCGCCCGTCCCTTCTGAACAGCCTGTAGCCATCGATAGCCACATTACAGTCATAGGATTCGTCCCACCAGGTTTCAGTAATGGCCGCTATGTCGTAGCTTTCCAGTAGCACGGTAGCTTCCAACTCCTCCTGTTTGTTACCCATGCTGCGTTAGTTTAAAGCCCTGTGATCAAGAATCGTCTCAACTACATCTGTTTCAGATGTACCGTGTCTGATGAAGGTTATTGCAAGGTTATCGTACACCTTGCATATCATCCATTTAAAGCAAACACTAGTGCAATAACCCTGTATTGGGTCTGGCTGGGATGGAGTTAACTTTCCCCATAGCAGCCCTCATAGTGCTGTGCTTTGTATTTGTAGCCAAATACCAGTGTTTTGGCTACTGCTGAGCAGTGCTCCCACAGCATCAAGGCTGTCTCTCCAACACCCCTGTCCCAAAGGCCAGTAGGCTGGGGGTGAGCAAGAGGTTGGGAGGGGACAGAGCCAGGACAGCTGACCCCAACTGACCAAAGGGATATTTCATACCATATGATGTCATGCTCAGCAATAAAAGCTAAGGGAAATGAGGAGGGGGGGGCATTCGTTATTAAGGCATTTGTCTTCTGAAGCAACTGCTATGTGTACTGAAGCCCTACTTCCTGGTAAGTGGCCGGACGTCACCTGCTGATGGGAAGTAGAGAATAAATCTTTTTGTTTCCTTTGCTTCTGCACGCGACCTTTGCTTTGTCTTTATTAAACTGCCTTTATCTCGACCCATGAGTTTTTTCATCTTATTTTCTCCCCCTGTCATGCTGAGGAGGGGGAGTGATAGATCAGCTTGGTGGGAACCTGGCAGCCAGCCAAGGTCAACCCACCACAAACCCTTACATTTCAAATAACTTCAAACTGCTCGTTGTTTCACCTTCTTTTTCTAGTGAGGATTTAAAATCTGTCTTCCAAAAAGGATGTGTTAACCTTGCGTTCAGCATAGTCGTTCATAGGGGTATTCGGAGTTCTGGATGACTGGTCATCTGATGGTTGCTATTTCTAATACTAACTGAATGTCCTGGTTTGAGGTAAAACAGAACCAACTTTCTGTTCAGTAATTTTACTTCTTAGCTAGGCCTCTTCTAACTCTCTGAAATTAACAGCATGTTGTGCAGAAAACTGTTCACTCTCAGAGTGATAAGACCAATGTTTACAGTTTGTCCCAAGGAATGGTACGCAGAGAGGTTCTTGCTTATACTTATTGCTATAACAACCAAGGTCAGCTAATTTCATTATTTGCCCCGTTGGAGGGTCGGAAACGGAAAAGCGTAGAGGGATCCCACCTGCAGGGAGGAGTGGACAGGACAGGTGACCCAAAACTGACCAACAGGGTATTCCGTCCCCATGCTCATGGGGATGGAATAAAAGTAAAAAAATATAAAAGCTGAGGGATCAAAGGGTCAGTCTCTCTATTCTTCAATGGCTGACGTCCGAGGAGGACCCTGTCTGTTCATCTGCCTTTGATCCCGATCCGTGGGTTCCTGACTCCAGATCCGGAATCCAGTTCCTACCCATCGCTGAGTCCAGTCTGGGACTTCCCCAGTGCCTGCCGATGATGTCATCCTGGGAGCTTGATATGGTTTTGTACATATTGTATCTATTTCATTATTTCCTTTTTATTTTATTATTAATATTTCATTAAAGTAGTTTAGTTCCTTCTAAACTCGTAAATCTCTTTATCTCTCCTCCTCCTCTCCTTGTACAAGAGGTGGGGGGAGAGCGTCTGTTGTCTCCATCATTGGCCAATTCGGCCAAAACCACGACACTGAATAAATCTATTTTTCCTTGTTTTCAACACAAAGACCAATGGACATAAATTATCAAATAATGCTGTAATTGTGACCAGACCCCAAACCTCCTCACTGTCAACCTGGAGGCACTATATTGCAACAGTGATTCCAGAGCAAGGAGAAAGGATCAAGATCCCCCTTTACAGCAGATTATCAATTATCTGAAGAAATCTTGCATAAATTATATGGAGCACTCCATCCCCTTCATCTTCTCCATTAAGACGGGGCCACCAGAGCACTTCAAGTTTCCTGCTGACCTAAACTGCAAGCTAGAGAAATAGGTAAGTTTACAGCATTGAGCAAGGTAGTGGGTTTTACACATTTGCCAAAGCAAATTCTGAAGTTGTAAAAATTTGGAGTTCTCTATCTGCAAGTGAGAAGAAAATGATTTGCAGACTTGATGGAGAAATGGCCATATAATGTCCTATGGACTATGAGAGCAGAACTTCAGAAAGCCCCTTCCAGGCACGCTCTGAAAGCTCTGCAGGTCATGCCGGGGTGTGCAAAGGCTAATCAGTCAATCTTGTAACTAGCTGACATGATGGGGAGCGTATAACACAGGCATAACTCCATTTACGTCAGAGAAGATAGATTCACTGTCTCCAGGGCTCAATTCAATCCAATGACTTCTTAAATTTAAGATGGGTCCAAGGAAGGAAAAATCTTTTTTTCCAGCAAGAACTCATATATATGTACGAATATCAGAGTACTTTACACATTTCTGGGTGAAAATAAAATCCATACCTGCTAGGATGCTGAGTTGGCATGACAGCTGTGAATAAAATGTTAGCTCTACTAACATTGCTGAGCCTCTGATGGTGATAAAGATTTGGAAGAGTGACACTGACTACAAAGTGTTACTGTTTTCCTTGTAATTATTTAAACCTGTTTGCTCTGAACACAATGTTCAGATTCATATATAATGTAACATGCTTTTTATAGAGAATTATGTGTTGTCTCTGCAAAGTTAGGTTAATTTTTCTTGCATCTGATCAGCTGGAACACTGAACTGTGTTGGGACTCTGCAGGAAGTGTAAATCCCTCTCCCTACACAAATGGAATCCAAGTTTCATACGGTTCAGCTGCAGCCTGGTGATAGTTAAACGTTTTTCCTACTCACATCTGACTTGCAACAATTTATTAACTACAAGTTCTGAGAGGCAATGTCCTGCAGCATACTGTATTTTAGGATTTTTAAGCTCACATTTATTTAATGAAATAAGACCAGTTGCATATAATTTCATTTTAGTTCTTGGATAAGTCCTTATCTGTCAGATCTCATTTGGATTTTTACTTCCAGGTAATACCAGAGTCCTGAAAATAGAAGGCTAGGCAGAAGATGATGATGAACAGTAACTGCAAGATTCAGCCTCCAGTTACTGTACACGAACCCAGTCCACCAGTCCTTGCTCAGGTCTTTTGAACAGCAGTATGGGAAAGCAAGCTGAACTGTTTGCACTAATCATAGTTGGATTCATAGCTTCTGCCTCAAACTTTAATCTCTAATACTTGCAGAACTGAGCTGTTCCAGGAGCTGCTGCAAGAACTACTTCCATCTCAAATAATCACAGGGGAATCCACAGCTCTGTGATCCACTCTCACTGAAATCTCCTGAAGTAAATTCAAGGCATTAAATCATCTTTTCACACACTCTGTTGATCAACACACTAATTGTATCAACTTTTCACACTAAATATTGATTTCTTGCGCCATTTGCCAATTTCGTGACATGGTAAGTGAGCCGACGAGGGAAGGTGCCCTCCTGGACCTGCCTCTTGTGAACAGGGAAGAACATGTGGGGGAAGTAAAGGTTGGTGGCCGTCTAGGGCACAGTGATCATGAGATGACTGAGTTTTTGATTCTTGGAGAAACAAGGAGAGGGGTTAGTAAAACTGCCACCTTAGACTTCCGGAGGGCAAACTTTGACCTGTTCAGAAGACTGCTTGACAAAATCCCTTGGGAGGCTGCCCTGAAGGATATAGGAGCCCAGGAAGGCTGGACATACTTCAAGAGAGAAGAAGTCTTAAAGGCACAGGAGGAGGCTGTCTCCGTGTGCCGAAAAACAAGTAGGCGGGGAAGGAGACCGGCCTGGCTAAACAGGGACCTTTGGCTGGACCTCCAGAACAAAAGGAGAGTCTATGACCTCTGGAAGAGGGGGCAGGTCTCTCATGAAGACTATAAGGATATAGCGAAGCTATGCAGGGAGAAAGTCAGGAGGGCCAAAGCGCAGCTAGAGCTCAACCTGGCTACAGCTGTTAAGGATAACAAAAATGTTTCTATAAATTCATTAACAACAAAAGGAGGATTAGGGAAAATCTCCCTCCCTTACTGGATGCAGAGGGAAACATAGTCACAAAGGATGAGGAAAAGGCTGAGGTGCTCAACGCCTACTTTGCCTCAGTCTCTAGCAGTGGAACGAGCTGTTCCCTGGGCACCCAGCCTCGTGAGCTAGGAGACAGGGAGGGGAAGCTGAACGAGGTCATCACAATTAAAGAGGAAGTGATCTGTGACCTGCTACATCGCTTGGATGCACACAAGTCTATGGGACCGGATGGGTTACATCCAAGAGTGCTGAAAGAGTTGGCAGACGTGCTCGCCAAGCCACTTTCCACGATCTACCTGAAGTCATGGCTAACTGGGGAGGTCCCAATGGGCTGGAGGGTAGCAAATGTAGCACCCATCTACAAAAAAGGCAGAAAGGAGGATGCGGGAAACTATAGGCCTGTCAGTCTGACCTCGGTAGCAGGGAAGGTCATGGAGCAGATCATCTTGAGTGCCATTGCAAGCCATATAAGGGACAAGCAGGGGATCAGGCCTAGTCAGCATGGGTTTATGAAAGGCAGGTCCTGCCTGACGAGCCCGATCTCCTTCTATGACAAGATGACCCGATTATTGGCTGAGGGAAAGGCTGTGGACATTGTCTACCTAGACTTTTGAAAAGCATTTGACACTGTCCCCCATAGAATTCTCATGGAAAAACTGGCTGCTCATGGCCTGGATGAGCATACGATCTGCTGGATCAAGCACTGGCTGGATGGGCGGTCCCAAAGAGTGGTGGTCAATGGAGTTAAATCCAGCTGGCGGCCGGTCACAAGGGGTGTCCCTCAGGGCTCAGTGTTGGGACCATTTCTGTTTAACATCTTTATTGATGACCTTGAGAAGGACATAGAGTGTATCATCAGCAAGTTTGCAGATGACACGAAGCTAAGCGGGAGTGTTGATCTGCATGAGGATAGGGAGGCTCTATAGAGAGACTTGGATAGATTGGACCGATGGGCCAATGCTAATGGGATGAGCTTCAACAAGGCCAAGTGCCGGGTCCTGCACTTGGGCCACAACAACCCCATGCATCGCTACAGGCTTGGGGCAGTGTGGCTGGAGAGCTGCCTGGCAGAAAAGGACCTGGGGGTTCTAATTGACAAGCGGCTGAACATGAGCCAGCAGTGTGCCCAGGTGGCCAAGAGGGCCAATGGCATCCTGGCTTGTATTAGAAATAGTGTGACCAGCAGAAGGAGGGAGGTGACTGTCCCCCTGTACTCAGCACTGGTGAGGCCACACCTTGAGTATTGCGTCCAGTTCTGGGCACCTCAATACGAGAGAGATCTCGAGGTGCTGGAGCGAGTGCAGAGGAGGGCAACGAAGCTGGTGAAGGGCCTGCAGAATAAATCTTATGAGGAGCGATTGAAGGAGCTGGGACTGTTTAGTTTGAGGAAGAGGAGGCTGAGGGGAGACCTCATCACTCTCTACAACTACTTGAAAGGACACTGTAGAGAGGTTGGTGCTGGTCTCTTCTCACAGGTAATTAGCGATAGAACAAGAGGGAATGGGTTCAAGCTGCAGCAGGGTAGGTTTAGACTGGACATTACGAAAAAATTCTTCCCAGAAAGAGTGGTCAGACACTGGAATAGGCTGCCCAGGGAGGTGGTGGAGTCACCATCCCTGGATGTGTTTGAGACTCATTGAGATGTGGTGTTAAGGGATATGGTGTAAGGGAGACCTTTGTAGAGTGGAGTTGATGGTTGGACTCGATGATCCCAAGGGTCTTTTCCAACCTAAATGATTCTATGATTCTATGATCTAATTTGCTGTGAAACTACAGCCATTTATAAGGTGGAAGCAAACTGCTGGCCTTTCACTCATATCTGTTCTGTGTTCTATTCTGATCTGCTATTGTCAGGGGTAAATTACTACCCTCAACTTTAATTCCTCACCTTCAGAAACAGTATTTTTCACATAATTCTTCATGTTTTACAGTTTCAGGGCTCTATAGTACTAAAAATCTCTTTTGAACAAAGTAGTACTACAAAAAGTACTCTTGAAAAAAAAATTGAAGCAAATCAGTCTAAAGCACAACAACAATAAAAGTTTATATATTATATTTTTAATGCCTACTAAAATAGGTTTATCTGCCAAAAAGGGGATATGCCTCAGAAACCAAACCAAGTCCCCTAGGGATTTCATTATTGATTTCACTGAGACTCTGGACAGCAGTGAAATTTAAAACCAAGATTGCTGAAGACCTCAATAAAATGAGAGTCAAAGAGAACAAGAATACGCCTCCTGTTTATATACTGCACTTTTAACAGTAGTGGAATCCAATGCTCCTGATAAATGGGTTTGAGATAACGTTAAGGACCCCCCATCAGAGAGCCAGGGATACCAGGCTCATTCACCAAAGCAGAGAGATCTATGCTTTAAATATTTCATTTCATACTGAATACGATTTAAACTAACTGATTGCGATTAGATTTTTAAGGATGAAGAATTTGGGGATTCTCAAACTCCTGTGATGTGCCCAGGGATTTCTCCCTAGGAGATATTCCTGAGAAGATAGTAAAGGAGAGATAGGAAAACTCCCCTACCGCTTGAAAAATACCTTCTTTCCCGCCCTGGTTTCAAGCTATAGTTCTCTTGATCACTTCACGCTAATTGTAATACAACAGCCCAAAGAGGCAGGAAATACCCTGTAGTGCGCCTGGCTGGAGTGATTTATAGCTCCCTGTAAACTGCAGGTAAAACAGCTTCGGGAGTACAGCAAGAAGAATAACAGATATGCCTTTGCTCCTGTGACCCATTCAGTGGCCCGCACCAGCAAAGGGGGATGATTGCAGCTATATGATTCCAAATTTTTGATTGGTTTGCCCCAAATTTCTCTTGTGTGCATACTTTTCAGTTATTTGTCTATTCTCAACGTTATTTTGGAATGGAATGAGAGCAATAGAATGCTTTAATGAAGTCACTGAGCTAATGACTGCATCATTAAAATGTTAGTATATCTGAAAATACAGCTAATACTGAGAAAGGAAAGGTAAGGAACTTTAAATACGATTTCTTTTTTTAAAAAAAGTCTACATAAAATTAGTATTTGTGTAATTCATACACTTTTTTATTTAATCAAATAGTTCTATAGCTTGAACAATCAGGAAGGGGCTTTCATTTTGTCAGAAATTAAGGTGTAAACGATTGAAGCTTGCTAGCAAAATAATGTTCAAATTCTTAAATCTTCATATTGTTAGGACAACTTTTCAACAAGATAATATAAGACTGAAGGAGAAGACAAGTATAGCTGCACACCCTAAACTTTGGGGACCATTTGTAAATTGGCAAATTTACTTTATTCAAATACCTAAATGCTGTAATTTTGAGTATGTCTTTGTCATTTTAGATATGTTCTCAGGATGGAGGTCTGTCCTTGTAAACATATAGATGAAACAACTGTTACAAAAAAAAAATATGCAGAAAGATCTAATTCCTGGGTTTAGTATTCCCCTAACACTAGATAGCAATAAAGGGACTCATTTTACTGGAGAAATAATTCATAAAATTTGTGCAGCCTTACAAATAAACCCAAAATGTCATTTTGCCCATCACCCCCAATCCAGTGGGACTGTAGAGAGGAAAACCTCCTTTTTTTAAAACCAAATTAGCAAAAATTTGTGCATAAACTGGCCTGAAATGTCTGGATGTGTTACCTCTCCCATTGATGTATATGAGAAGCACTGTGAATAGAAAATATGGGCTGTCATCTCACGAGATTTTAATGGGCAGACCCATGTGACTGCCTTACACAGCACCCTTAAATCCCATGCAGTCAAACTTAAAACTAACAGATAATTCTCTTCTAAAATATTGCCAGGTATTAATGAAAAGTTTAAGGACTTTCCAAACACAGCTGAAAATAGTTTTACCAGAACCCACCACTGAAGTCTGTCACTCCTTGAAACAAAGAGACTGGGTCTACGTGAAGGTATACCAGTGAAAACACGCCCTTCAGCTGCGCTGGAAGGAACCTTATCAGGTATTGGTAATTACTACAATTACTAATTATTGTAATGCTACAGTAATGCACAAGGGCTGCTCAACTGGATCCACACTTCCCACTGTAAAAGTGTCACAACGCGGAGTGTATCATCTGTCACAGCAGAACTAAATGATCTGGATGAACTTCCTTTGATCAAATGTCAACAGAATTACAATCTACAACCCTGAAAACACACTTTGATGACCCTGTTATTATCATCTGAACCTGTCAGTTGATTTTAGGAATTGTAGCCTTGTTTGCTCTGGGATTTTGCATTTGGGTTTATATTATTACTGGTCACATACTAACCTGTAAGAATTGTTATATGATAAAACCTTAAGGAATGAAGGATTATGAGTGATATGTGGCTCTAAGGCCTATAAAATACTGCCTGTTCATTGGATTACACCTGTACATCTGGTGGGTTGACCTTGTCTGGCTGACAGGTGCCCACCAAGCTGCTCTATCACTCCCCTTCCTCAAAAGGACAGGGGGAGAAAAATATGACAAAAGGCTCATGGGTCGAGATAAGGACAGGGAGATCACTCAGCAATTACCGTCACAGGCAAAACAAACTCGACTTGGTAAAATTAATTTAATTTATTGCCAGTTAACACCAGAGTAGGATAATGAGAAGGAAGAACAAATATAAAAAACACCTTCCCCCCACCCCTCCCTTCTTCCCAGGCTCAACTTCACTCCCAGCTTATCTGCCTCCTCCCCCCGAGCAGTGCAGGGGGGTGGGGAATGGGGGCTGCATTCAGTTCCTAACGCGTTGTCTCTGTTGCTCCTTATTCCTCACACTCTTCCCCTGCTCCAGAGTGGGGTCCCAACCATGGGAGACAGTCCTCCACAAACTGTCCCAGCATAGGTCCTTTCCATGGGGTACAGTCCTTCAGGAATGGACTGCTCCAGCATGGGTCCCCCGCTGGGCCACAAGTCCTGCCGAGAACATGCTCCAGTGCAGGCTCTCCATGGGGTCACAGCTTGGCTTCCTTCAGACACATCCAGCTGTTCCAGGCTGGGGTTCTCCAAAGGCTGCAGGCGAATGCCACTGTGGAACTCCATGGGCTGCAGGGGGAGAGCTGTTGTTACAATGGTATTCACCACAGGCTGCAGGGAAATCTCTGCTCCGGTGCCTGGAGCACCTTCCCCCCTCCTTCTTCACTGACCTTGGTGTCTGCAGAGTTGTTTCTCTCACATATTCTCTCTTATCACTCCCAGCTGCTGTTGTGCAGCAGTTTTTACCCTTTCTTAAATATCACAGAATCATAGAATCATTTAGGTTGGAAAAGATCCTCAAGATCATTGAGTCCAACCATTAAGCTAACACTACCAAGTCCACCACTAAACCATGTCCCTAAGCGACACATCTACGCATCTTCTAAATACCTCCAGGGATGGTGACTCAACCACTTCCCTGGGAAGCCTGTTCCAATCCTTGACAACCCTTTCAATGAAGAAATATTTCCTAATATCCATCCTAAACCTCCCCTGGCACAACTTGAGGACATTACCTCTCATCCTATCGCTTGTTACTTGGGAGAAGAGACTGATACCCACTTCACTACAGCCTCCTTTCAGGTAGTTGTAGAGTGATAAGATCTCCCCTCAGCCTCCTTTTCTCCAAGCTAAACAATCCCAGTTCCCTTAGCTGCTCCTCATAAGACTTGTGCTCTAGACACTTAACCAGCTTTGTTGCTCTTCTCTGGACACACTCCAGCACCTCAATGTCTTTCCTGTAGTGAGGGGCCCAAAACTGGACACAGTACACAAGGTGCAGCCTCACCTGTACTGAGTACAGGGGGACGATCACTTCCCTACTCCTGCTGGCCACACTATTTCTGATACAGGCCAGGATGCTGTTGGCCTCCTTGTCCACCTGGGCACGCTGTTGGCTCATAGTCAGCAGGCAGTCGACCAACACCCCCAGGTACTTTTTCACTGGGCAGATTTCCAGTCACTCTTCCCCAGGCCTGTAGTATTGCATGGGGTTGTTGTGACCCAAGTGCAGGACCTGGCACTTGGCCTTGTTGAACCTCATACCACTGACCTCAGCCCATCAATCCAGCCTGTCCAGATCCCTCTGTAGAGCCATCCTAACCTCAGGCAGATCAACATTCCCACCCACCTTGGTGTCATCTGCAAATGTGGCGGTGTGCTCTCCCCTTTTCCCCCTTCCCCACCCCCACCCCCACCCCCCCCCAACTCCTGCTCAAGCCATAACCATCAGCAGGAGTTGTGATGAGTTGCACTTGAACTTTGGGGGATGCCTGGCAACACAGCCAAAACACTGTTTGGAGTGGGGACCTAGATATTTTGTTCCCATGCAAACATGACTATAGGTCAGTTATCTTACTCTGTAAATAGTGGACAGCCCAAGAGACCTTTGAGCTCTCCTGTACGGCAGCGGGCTGCACGCCAGGATCTCCCCTTGAGTGGGGATGTGGGGACGCTCGCTTAAGGTTCTACTCCTCGAGGCTAAGAGATTCCTTGCTGCAACAGATTCTCGGTAAGTGACTAATAGCATGCTAAACTTTGAAATCTTAGCTAAGTAACAGCTAGACTCCTCTCTGAGAAGGAGTTTAGAAAGCCAGGGGGTCCTTTCTGAACCTCGTGACTCAACGGGAGGGTCTCCCTGACAGCTTGTCTGACCCTGGCCTCTGTGCAGTAAATAATCAAGTGTACCTTGGCATCAAATCTCATAAAACACTGTCGCATTCACTACTAACTTTGTTAAATCACTGTTTTATATTAATAAATATTTCACTACTCTCTTATGAGTGAAGTTAATCACTCTGCCCACGACAGCAAACTTACTGAGGGTGCACTTGATCCCCTCATCCACACTGTTGATAAAGATATTAGAGAACTGGCCCAAATACCGAGCCCTGGGGAACACCACTTGTGACTGGCCGCCAACTGGATTTAACTCCATTCACCACCACTCTCTGGGCCCAGCCCTCCAGCCAGTTTTTCACCCAGCAAAGAGTACACCCGTTCAAGACACAAGCAGCCAGTTTCTCCAGGAGAATGCTGTGGGAAATGGTGTCAAAGGCTTTACTAAAGTCCAGGTAAACAACATCCACAGCCTTTCCCTCATCCACCGAGCGTGTCACCTTGTCATAGAAGGAGATCAGGTTTGTCAAGCAGGACCTGCCTTTCATAAACCCATGCTGACTGGGCCTGATCACCTGGTTGTCCTGTATGTTCCGTGTGATGACACTCAAGCTCCATAACCTTTCCCGGCACCAAGGTCAGACTGACAGGCCTGTAGTTCCACAGGTTCTCCTTCTGGCCCTTCTTGTGGATGGGCATCACATCTGCTATCTTCCAGTCAACTGGGACCTCCCCATTTATCCAGGACTACTGATAAATGATGGAAAGTGGCTTGGTGAGCACTTCTGCCAGCTGTCTGTCCTGGTTTCAGCTCGGACAGAGTTAATATTCTTCTTAGTAGCTGCTGTGTTTTGTATTTAGTATGAGAATAATGTTGAAAACACATATTGATTTATTTGTTGCTAAGTAATGCATATATTAAGTCAAGGACTTTTTCAGCTTCCCGTAGAAGCTGAGAGGGAGCATAAACAGGACAAGCTGGCCAAAGGAATATTCCATACCATACCATAGACGTCATGCTCAGTATATAATTGGGGGTTGGCCAGGGGGCTGGAACCCACCATCACTGCTCAGGACACACTGGGCAATTGATCATTGGGTGGTGAGCAATTGTATTGCATTACTTATTTTGTATATTCTTCTAGCATTATTATTATTAATATTATTTTTAATCCGTTACTGTTCTATTAAACTGTCTTTACCTCAACCAACTACTCAACCCACTAATTTTTTTTTTCCTTTTCCTCCCTCTTCTCCCTACCCTTGGATGGATCCCAGTCGGGCCTATAGACTTCTGTGTGTCTAAGTTGTGTAGCAGGTCGCTAACCTTTTCCCCTTGGATTATGGGGGCTTCATTCTGCTTTCCTTCCCTGTCTTCCAGCTCAGAGGGACGGGTACCCTGAGAACAACTGGTCTTACTATTAAAGACTGAGGCAAAGAAGGCATTAAGTACCTCAGCCTTTTCCTCATCCTTTGTCACTATGTTTCCCCCCCGCATCCAATAAAGGATGGAGATTCTCCTTAGCCCTCCTTTTATTGCTCATGTATTTATAGAAACAGGTTTTTTTGTATTTTACGACAGTAGCCAGATTAAGTTCTAGTTGGGCTTTGGCCCTTCTAATTTTCTCCCTGCATAGCCTCACAACATCCTTGTAGTCCTCCTGAGTTGCCTGCCCCTCCTTCCATAGGCCATAACTTTCCTTTTTTTCCTGAGTTCCAGCCAAAGTTCTCTGTTCAGCCAGGCTGGTCTTCTTTCCTGTCGTCTCATCTTTTGGCACATGGGGATGGCCTGCTCCTGCACCTTGAACATTTCCTTCTTGAAGAATGTCCAGCCTTTATGGTCTCCTTTGCCCTTCAGGACTGCCTCCCAAGGGACTCTGTCAAGCAAGACCCTAAACAGGCCAAAGCCTGCCCTCTGGAAGTCCATGGTGGCAGTTCTGCTGACCCCCCTCATTGCTTCTCTGAGAATCGAAAACTCTGTCATTTCATGACCACTATGCCCAAGGTGGCCTCCAGCCATCACATCCCCCACAAGTCCTTCTCTGTTTGCAAACAACAGGTCCAGTGGGGCACCTCCCCTAGTTGACTCCCTCACCAGCTATGTCAGGAAGTTATCTTCCACATCCCCAGGAACCTCCTAGACTGTTCCCTCTCTGCTGTATTGTATTTCCAGCAGACATCTGGTAAGTTGAAGTCCTTCACGAGTACAAGGGCTAGCATTTATGAGACTTCTCCCAGCTGCTTATAGAATATTTCATCTGCCTCTTCATCCTGGTCGGGTGATCTGTAACAGACTCCCACCATGATATCTGCCTCGTTGACCCTTCCCCTGATTCTTACCCATAAACATTCGACCCTTTCATCAGCATCGTCAAGCTCTAGACAGCCAAAACACTCCCTTACACACAGGGCTACCCCACTGCCTCTCCTTCCTTGCCCGTCCCTTCTGAAGAGTTTATAGCCATCCATTGCAGCACTCCAGTTGTGAGAGTCTTCCCACCACGTTTCTGTGATTGCAACTATATCATAGTTTTCCAGCTGTGTGTATTAGTGCAGTTGATTTTATGTTGTAGCCAATTGGTATGTAAAAGGATAGAACAAGGCATAATGCAAGCAGAATAATAATGCTAAATATGTTAGAGGTTAAGGAAGAGGAAAAGGAAGAAGTTCTTGGACTCATGACTATGAATGATTATAAAAGCTAGAGGCAAAAATTGATGATGGGTCAGCATGGCCCATGCGGTGATTGATCCTGGGCTTCCAGGATTCGTGAGGAGGGTGCCTGCAGCCCTTATACTGTGCTCTAGACCATCAAGAGAAAAAGGCTCTTTATCTGAAGGTACCTGAAATTAAGCTATAAAGAAATGAAGAAGAGAGCAAAGGGAATAAAACCTGGGTGAGAAAGAAGCAAAAGGAGGAATTTGAAAGACTTACAGTGATGAATATGTGCAAGTAATAAATACTCACAAAAGGGAGGAATGAAGAGGAAATTCAAATTGTAACTGCTCAGCAGTGGTAGTCTGTGACCAAGGAATGATCTGGCATGGAGGGCAAGAAGGCCCAACTGCAGAAGGGTTAAACTGTCTGGAAGCAGGGATGCCAGAGACAGCAGGATTCCCTGCAAGGGAGTGAAGTTTCCCTTGGTGATGAGATAAGGAAGAGCCAAAGCATTGTCTTGTAGCCATCCTGGAATGGGAGCACTCAGAGGCCACCTTTGGGCAGCAGAGCTGGGCTGGGCCATGGACCCACTGGCCAGGCTGAGGTGCCACATGCAGCTATTCACAGGATTGGTGCTGGTGCAAGTGGCTCTAAGGCATTAGCTCATGATGCAGCTTTGCAGACTCCTTGTAGAAACACTTATGGCAGTAGGACTCCACCCAATGCAGTGCGCATTAAATCTTTCTTTTATATTTAAGCACAAATGTGTGTTTAATTCACCTCGAGGGGTACCATAAAAAAATCCCCAAAAGTTGAATACCATGAGACCACAGCAAAGGAGCTTTCTAAACTCATATTAACTCAACACTCTTCAATTGGCTCTTTGTCATGGTTTGAGGTAAAACAGAAGCAACTTTCAGTTCAGTAATTTTACTTTTAGCTAAGCCTCTTCTAACTCTCTGAAAGCAACAGCATGTTGTATAGAAAACTGTTCGTTCTCAGAGTGATAAGACCAATGTTTATAGTTCATGCCAAGGAATGGTACGCAGAGAATCTCTTGGTTATACTTATTGCTATAACAACCAAGGTCAGCTAACTTTGTTTGGAGGGTCAGAAGGAGAAAAGCGTAGAGGGGCCGCACCTCCAGGGAGGAGCAGACAGGACAGGTGACCCAAAATTGACCAACAGGGTATTCCATCTGCCCCATGCTCAGTATAGAAGCTGAGGGATCAAAGGTTCAGCCTCTTTCTTCAATGGCCGACATCCGAGGAGGACCCTGTCTGTTGATCTGCCTTCGATCCTGATCCATGCATTCCTGACTCCAGATCCAGAATCCAGTTCCTGTCCGCTGCTGAGTCCAGTCTGGGACTTCCCCAGTGCCTGCTGGTGACATGATCGTCATCCTGTGAGCTTGATATGGTTTTGTATGTATTGTATCTATTTCATTATTTTCTTTTTATTTTATTATTAATATTTCATTAAAGTAGTTTAGTTCCTTCTAAACTCGTAAATCTCTATCTCTCCTCCTCCTCTCCTCGGAGCGAGGGGTGGGGGAGAGCAACTGTCATTCTCATTGGCAAATCCAGCCCAAACCACGACACTCTTTGCTTAGCCCTTCAGTCATTAACATTTTTTAAAAAAAACTCTGAAAATGACTTCTTTTTCTTGTGTTTAGATTATAAGCAAGAGGATACTGGCTTAAAATCATTGCCCTTTAGGTGACAGGAGTGTACAATGGAGCAGAAATGTTGTCACAGATCATCCACAGTACTCACTGTATTCACCAAACAGTGCTCTTGAGGAGCTCCACAAGGAGTTCCAGTGACACTTCCTGTCAGGAAGGAGAGTTTATTAAAAAAAAAAAGCCTTGAGCCTGTCAGAGAAAAGAAATATGGATGGAATAAGGGGGAATCACAGATAGTGGGGCTCTCAAAAGAAAATTAGTATATATATTAATTTGCTATTTAGTAAAACCTTCACGATAAAAGCTACAGACAAGTTCTTCTGCAATTCTATTTTCCCTTTCAGTTGTTTGTTTTGCAAGAGGTTTATGCAAAGAAAAACTCACTGCTAGTCTACAGTACAAGAAAACCTTCAATGAAATTAAAACCTTAAATATTTTTCATCAAACATGAGAGTATTATTCATCTCAACACTTAAACAGTCAATAGTGAAAGACAGGCACCTCAACATGGCAATTCAGCATAACTGGCTCTTTCCATTGACAGACAGAAAGTCCCTAGCTTTTTGAATAGCTAAATATATGTAAGATGATCCTTAGCAACATGCAAAGTTCCATACTGAACCTGAAGATAAGAAGGAAAGAATCAGTGTGAAAATCTGCTGTTCAAATTTTCCCAAGCATAGTGCTGCAGGTATCAGAAAGATCAGAACCGTGGCATTGCATACTGGTGCAATGTGACAGTCAAGCAACACAAGGAACTTATTAACACTGCTCCTGTGATGTATGCCTTCTAACTTTTGATATACTGGATTTGTTTTGAAGTTTTACCTGAGCCTTTTGGACCAGGAGGGGCACTGCCTATCAGATTTTTATGTCTCTCCTGCATCTATCATGTTTTGGACACCAACACTGTTTAAAAAAAATAAGCTTCCTGTGAAAGTCGAGGAAATAAAAGCTGCAAAGAGTTTTAGCTGAAATTTAAGTCCAATTTTAATTTTTGCTTTGACAAAGAAATATCTGAACTTAAACCCACAATCTACAGACCTGGCTGCGATAGGAATTCCAGGTAAGCCACACTTGTCTCAAAAAAGCTGATCAAATATAGTCATGGCTTTTCCTTGAAAAAGACTTTGTGTATAAGACTTTGTCTTATGAACTGTATTTTAAGCTCTGTCTGATCCAGCTGTGGATGGTCTGTGAGAAACGCTCCTTATCCAATAACAATGGCTCAGGCAGTGATCATAGAATCATTTAGGTTGGAAAAGACCCTTGGGATCATCGAGTCCAACCATCAACTCCACTCTACAAAGGTCTCCCTTACACCATATCCCTTAACACCACATCTCAATGAGTCTCAAACACATCCAGGGATGGTGACTCCACCACCTCCCTGGGCAGCCTATTCCAGTGTCTGACCACTCTTTCTGGGAAGAATTTTTTCCTAATGTCCAGTCTAAACCTACCCTGCTGCAGCTTGAACCCATTCCCTCTTGTTCTATCGCTAATTACCTGTGAGAAGAGACCAGCACCAACCTCTCTACAATGGCCTTTCAAGTAGTTGTAGAGAGTGATGAGGTCTCCCCTCAGCCTCCTCTTCCTCAAACTAAACAGTCCCAGCTCCTTCAATCGCTCCTCATAAGATTTATTCTGCAGGCCCTTCACCAGCTTCGTTGCCCTCCTCTGCACTCGCTCCAGCACCTCGAGATCTCTCTCGTATTGAGGTGCCCAGAACTGGACACAATACTCAAGGTGTGGCCTCACCAGTGCTGAGTACAGGGGGACAGTCACCTCCCTCCTTCTGCTGGTCACACTATTTCTAATACAAGCCAGGATGCCATTGGCCCTCTTGGCCACCTGGGCACACTGCTGGCTCACGCTCAGCCGCTTGTCAATTAGAACCCCCAGGTCCTTTTCTGCCAGGCAGCTCTCCAGGCACACTGCCCCAAGCCTGTAGCGATGCATGGGGTTGTTGTGGCCCAAGTGCAGGACCCGACACTTGGCCTTGTTGAAGCTCATCCCATTAGCATTGGCCCATCGGTCCAATCTATCCAAGTCTCTCTGTAGAGCCTCCCTACCCTCATGCAGATCAACACTCCCGCTTAGCTTCATGTCATCTGCAAACTTGCTGATGATACACTCTATGTCCTTCTCAAGGTCATCAATAAAGATGTTAAACAGAAATGGTCCCAACACTGAGCCCTGAGGGACACCGCTTGTGACCGGCCGCCAGCTGGATTTAACTCCATTGGCCACCACTCTTTGGGACCGCCCATCCAGCCAGTGCTTGATCCAGCAGATCGTATGCTCATCCAGGCCATGAGCAGCCAGTTTTTCCATGAGAATTCTATGGGG
Source organism: Rissa tridactyla (assembly GCF_028500815.1). Classification (NCBI taxonomy): domain Eukaryota; kingdom Metazoa; phylum Chordata; class Aves; order Charadriiformes; family Laridae; genus Rissa; species Rissa tridactyla. The sequence goes on from NC_071496.1 coordinate 8,563,331, forward strand.
GACAGTGTCAAATGCTTTTCAAAAGTCTAGGTAGACAATGTCCACAGCCTTTCCCTCAGCCAATAATCGGGTCATCTTGTCATAGAAGGAGATCGGGCTCGTCAGGCAGGACCTGCCTTTCATAAACCCATGCTGACTAGGCCTGATCCCCTGCTTGTCCCTTATATGGCTTGCAATGGCACTCAAGATGATCTGCTCCATGACCTTCCCTGCTACCGAGGTCAGACTGACAGGCCTATAGTTTCCCGCATCCTCCTTTCTGCCTTTTTTGTAGATGGGTGCTACATTTGCTACCCTCCAGCCCATTGGGACCTCCCCAGTTAGCCATGACTTCAGGTAGATCGTGGAAAGTGGCTTGGCGAGCACGTCTGCCAACTCTTTCAGCACTCTTGGATGTAACCCATCCGGTCCCATAGACTTGTGTGCATCCAAGCGATGTAGCAGGTCACAGATCACTTCCTCTTTAATTGTGATGACCTCGTTCAGCTTCCCCTCCCTGTCTCCTAGCTCACGAGGCTGGGTGCCCAGGGAACAGCTCGTTCCACTGCTAGAGACTGAGGCAAAGTAGGCGTTGAGCACCTCAGCCTTTTCCTCATCCTTTGTGACTATGTTTCCCTCTGCATCCAGTAAGGGAGGGAGATTTTCCCTAATCCTCCTTTTGTTGTTAATGAATTTATAGAAACATTTTTTGTTATCCTTAACAGCTGTAGCCAGGTTGAGCTCTAGCTGCGCTTTGGCCCTCCTGACTTTCTCCCTGCATAGCTTCGCTATATCCTTATAGTCTTCATGAGAGACCTGCCCCCTCTTCCAGAGGTCATAGACTCTCCTTTTGTTCTGGAGGTCCAGCCAAAGGTCCCTATTTAGCCAGGCCAGTCTCCTTCCCCACCTACTTGTTTTTCGGCACACGGAGACAGCCCCCTCCTGTGCCTTTAAGACTTCTCTCTTGAAGTATGTCCAGCCTTCCTGGGCTCCTATATCCTTCAGGGCAGCCTCCCAAGGGATTTTGTCAAGCAGTCTTCTGAACAGGTCAAAGTTTGCCCTCCGGAAGTCTAAGGTGGCAGTTTTACTAACCCCTCTCCTTGTTTCTCCAGGAATCAAAAACTCAGTCATCTCATCATCACTGTGCCCTAGACGGCCACCAACCTTTACTTCCCCCACAAGTTCTTCCCTGTTCACAAGAGGCAGGTCCAGGAGGGCACCTTCCCTGGTCGGCTCACTTACCAGCTGTGTGAGGAAGTTATCTTCCACACATTCCAGGAACCTCCTGGATTGTTCCCTCTCTGCTGTGTTGTATTCCCAGCAGAGAGCCGGGAGGTTGAAGTCCCCCACAAGAACAACGGCAAGTGACCGCGAGATTTCCCCCAGCTGCTTATAGAAAGCTTCATCCGCCTCACTGCTTTGGTCGGGAGGTCTATAGCAGACTCCCACAGCGATATCAGCTTTATCGGCCCTTAACCTAATCCAAACACTCTCCACCCCATCATCACTATACTTGATTTCCGAGCTCTCATAGCATTCTCTAACATACAGGGCCACTCCACCGCCTCTCCTTTCCTGTCTGTCCCTCCTGAAGAGCTTGTAGCCATCGATTGTGGCACTCCAGTTGTGTGAGGCATCCCACCACGTTTCTGTGATAGCCACTATGTCATAGTTTTCCTGGTGCATCATGGCTTCAAGCTCCCCCTGTTTGTTGCGCATACTGCGTGCATTGGTATAGATGCACTTCAGATGTGCCAGTGACTCCAGCACCTTTTTGTGAGTGTGGGCCCCATTTCCCACCAGACCCTTCTCAGGTGCTTCCATGATTTCTAAACATCTATCCCTTCTCTCAAATGAAATGGCAGAGTGAGAGTCCTCACTAGTCCACCATCCTTCAAGCCCTGGCATGCCTCCCTTGGGTTTAGTCCTGACAGGCCCAGTTATCTCCCCTTCCCCCCTCATATCTAGTTTAAAGCCCTGTCAATGAGCCTTGCTAACTCCTGCCCCAAAATTCTTTTCCCCTTCTGGGACAGGTGCATCCCACCTGCCACCAGCAGGCCAGGTGACTCATATAGCAGCCTGTGATCAAAAAACCCAAAGCCCTGCTGATAACACCAGTCCTGGAGCCACGAGTTGACCTGATGCCTCTTCCTGTTAATTTCCTCATTCATGATTGCCACTGAAGGGATAGTGGGAGGGGTCAGGAGGGGATTCCCCTGCTTCCCCAAGCAGGGACTTGTTTCCATTCCCCCTCTTCTCTGAGATCCCCTCCTACTGCCTGGTGACAAGAGGGGAGGGGGGGTCCTATGATTTGTGTGGGGCCTCAACCTGTTCCCTCTCTCTCAGGGAGTGGGTCCACCAGTCAATCTCCCTCTCACATTCCCTGACACTCCTCAACCTCTCCACTTCATCCTTCAGCTCAGCCACCTGACTGAGCAGATCATTTTCCTGTTCACATCTGACACAGGTGTTGTCTCTGCTGCCCTCTATTGCAAGTGCCAGGCTCTGGCATTCTCTGCAGCCAGAGGCCTGGACACCCACATGTTTGTGTGGGGCCTCTGTCTGGGTGCCCACAGCTTTTCTAACAACGGCCTTTGACCGGGTAGCAACCATGGCTGGATCTCTACAAGCAAGTGACACCTTGCGACTCGAGGGTCAGTTGGGATGGGCGCCCTAGTCCTCTGACCACTTAGAGGGATTGTATTTACCTTGTACGCTGTCAGAGGCTCGGCGCCCTGCCATAAAAGCTGCAGTCAGCTGAGGCACCCGCCGGGGCACACACACAAGCACTGGTTGCTCATTCTGTGCTCTGTGGGCAGGGACTAGCCCTCCCTGACAGCCCCCAGCACAAGCAGAGGGCTTTTCCCGGCTTCAAAAAGCCCCAAAAAGAGATTTTCGTTGGCCCTTTTTGCTGCAGATCTCTTCCCCAGCGCTGTCTTACCTGCCCTGAAGCTGGCCTCCGTGGCAAAGAGAGATCAATACAAAGCACATTTTATTTAAACATTCTTGCAAGAACAGGTGTCCCAGCAAGCAGGCACACCTGAGTTCCCAAAATAACTTCTTTTTATTCCCTATTCCCGGCCGAACTTTCCCTCCCCTCTTTCCCCATTGGCTAGGTACTTCAGGGTTTACAGCCTATCCAATTCGCCTAAAACTACTTCCGTTCGCTCCGCCTATGTTTAATTCTCCCCATCACCCCTCCTAAACCTCTTATTTCACCTGTTTATTTCTTCCCTTTTTTGGTATTATTGCCCAGGGTTGCTGGTCTCAGTTAAACGTTCATCCTCCCGTTAAACTACTGATCTGGCACGGACTGGTTTCTCCTTTGTCTAAGGGATGAGCATTCTTGCATGTCTCCTGATAAGCCTTTGTGTTGTTAATCATTCTCTAGCTACATCATTGCAGACTGGCCAAGTTGTTCCTTTGCAAAAACGATACGTAACTTTTTCTTACAGGTCCAGTCTCTCAAGTACCAGCAATTTGGACTATGCCAATGCCTGAAGGATTATAAATGGTGACAATATGACTGTTATCATAGAAACAAATTCTGTAATCAATAAACTGTGGGTTTCAGAAGCCCCACCTTTCATGATCCAAAATATTAATCTGTCTGTATTTGACTTTGCAGTCAATCATTGGTCTTCAAAGGGCTCTATCTAGCCCTTTCAAGTAAGAGAAACAAAACTTTGATACACTTTAAGCGTGTACGAAAGGAGAATCTGAGCTTTTCACAAATGCATAATATCTTAAACTTCTCGCTTTCCAGAAAACTTACTGCTTTTCCCCTGAGAAGATGAATACCATAAAATAATCATAGAATGGTTAGAGTTGGAAGGGACCTTAAAGATCATCTAGTTCCAACCCCTCTGCCATGGGCAGGGACACCTCCCACTAGACCAGGCTGCTCAAAGCCCCATCCAGCCTGGCCTTGAACAATTCCAGGGATGGGGCATCCACAACTTCCCTGGGCAACCTGGGCCAGTGCCTCACCACCCTCACAGTAAAGAATTTCTTCCTAATATCTAATCTAAATCTCCCCTCTTTCAGTTTAAAACCTTTATCCCTCATCCTATCACTCCACTCCCTGATAAATTAAGTAAATAAAAAATAAATATTCCACATTTTTGTCAGCAGTGTGTGCCTCCAAGACCTAAAAAATTAAGAAATCTTGCAATTTCTCCTTCACTACAGTGTGATGGTATACCTTTAAATAGCCTTTCTTAATACTAAATATTACAAAATCTCACCTCATCTCCTATTTCAGTATTTGTGCTACTCTAAGGGTCTGAGTTTCACCGTGGATTTTAAAGTTACTTGCTTTTGTAGGGCTAGCAGCACATAAAATATTCCAGTAATTTCTGCATTCTAATTGCTTGGTATATTTATGAAGGCCAACTGAAATTACTATAAACACTGTAGTACTTTTAAACCTTGTCTTTCTGATTGTATAACATTGTATTGTCTCTTCAAAGAGCAATATTGCTCCATGACTGATGACATCAACAAGTATCAGAATTACATCAAAATACAGCTGGGTCTGAATCTTCAGAGTTTGTGTAATCTGGTGTATCCCAACCTCTCTAACTCATGTCTCACTTCAATCACTTAAGAATTTATTGTGCCTCAGCACAGGCTATCCCTGGAGTTCTGCATGCTTCAGTAGTGAGGCATGCCTCATACACTGGGAAACTCTGCTGGAGAGCCCTCCCCTGCCCCCCTGCACCAGCTGTTTTGTTCCTGACAGATGTTTTTTTAATGTATTCTGAGACACTTCGTGCCATAGCTTCAGCATTGTTCCTAGGCAACCTATTCCAGTGCTCAACCAATTTGTAAAATTAAATACTTGAAGTTCAGTCTCTTGTGTTTCACCCTTATTCAGCCATATATGCTTTGCTCTGTATTTGGAAAAGAAGTGACAAAAGGCATATGGAGCTTTACCTTTGGCAAAGACTCAAAAACCAATTAAGAGTTCGGTGGTAGGAGCTGCTGCCTTGATCCTGGGCTGAATTTCACACCCCAGTGTGAAGAGATGCATGCAACCTCTCTCAATTCAAATTGTATGCATGAAAAATGGGTTCAGTCCCCAGCACAGAAGTGACTGCCACTTCCTGTAGAAAACACCAATGACTGAGCTGGGCTCATATACAGATACTTGCAGCCTCAAGCCAAGCTGTAGACCCATTTAGAGGCAGGGTTGGCTCTTCCATCTGAGTGAGCATGCTTTCCAGAACTTTTATCAGATTAACATAGCCACCAACTCTTTCCCCCCCAGTGAATCTCTACGTATTGTATCCCATGACTGAGGGCTACACAGATTACCAAGCCTGGAAAAGTACTGCTGCCTATAGAGCCTTCAGAATGCAGAAGACATCAGTGCCAAAAGTGGAGCTAAACAACTACACAAAGTCTAAATATACTGTTTCTTAAGTGGCACATGAAATCTCTCCATTATTCAGAGGTATATTATAAAAACTCTTTAAAAAAATCTTTGCATGAGCTTTGTAGGGCTGGGACTGATTTATGTGTGTGTGTTATGGAAAATCACGGGATCTATCAGATATAATTACTGTATGTTACTATTAAGATCCTTACTCTTGGACCAGGATTCCACTGTGCTAGGTACTATACAAACAAAAAGCAAACATCCTCTCAGCCAAAGAATTTTCTAGTTAATTCTAATAATTAATTAAAAAACAGTTGCTTGGGAATGAAGAGAGGGGACTGGTGCCAAAATTGCTTTGGATTCATGTCAACAAGAATGCAATACATGTGCATGTACATGCCTCCTCAGCACTACACACTTCCATTAATCCATGATGTGGTAGAAAGAGAATTGGAAGTGAAGGATAAACAGGCATACTGCAGTATAATGCTGGGATGAGCTCTGTCTCTGTTCTACTAGCTGAGAAGACAAGCCAACAGAATATCTGTTTTTAGAGCTAACCTAGACAAACTAACCAAATGTTGTGGCAGACATTTTTATTTGAAAGGGGATCAGGGAAAGCAGGAGATTGTTGGTCATTTTGACAAGCATTAACATCCACAAAACAGGATATAATTAAGCAAGGCAATATATTCAGGGACCGATGAAAAGACAGAAGGAAGCTAAAACTACAGAAAATGGAGGATTCAGAGTGAATTAAATAAAGGAAGCCTCTAGCAATTACTGTGTGTTTAATAGAAAGACTAGGAGGCTATCTTGCAGATGTCTGCTGCCAAAACTCATTTTTCTGAAAACTAATAAAAACCTGAGAAGCACAAGATTCTTATAATGCATTCAGAAAAGACAAAGAGAAGCATCCATAACAGTATTAGGGGAGCTCCCTGTTGGTACACTTAATGTTAATGGCTAAAGAATCAATATGGTGATCCTCCTGGTCACTGAACTGAGAACATCTGTCCCCACAGGGAACAAGAAGAGGAATATATGTAAGACAAGGAGTTCCTGAAATATCAAGGTCATTGTAAATCTAACAGCACACAATGCAATGGTACTAGAATTACCCATATTTTGGAAAATTGTTCAAATGATCCAGTCAAGAAACTTGATTTTCATCAAACCATTGCTTCGTACTCGCAAAATGATTATTATTATAACTTGGAAGAGATACAGTGAGTGTACAGCCTCAGTACAAAACAATCAGAACATTTTTAGTCAAGAAAGTGCACACTCTCTCTTGCTTGCAAACTGGCCAGTGTATTGGGCTAAGAATACATTTTTAGTTTGCTAATTTCCTGCACAAGGCCCTATTGCTGATTAGTTACAGCAGTGATGAAGTATTCATGCTGTGTTAAAGAAACTGCACAATGGAAAAATTTATCAAATGCTGAGAGTGTTTTATGGAGTGTTCTACTATCACAGCAAGCTTGACTGACTTCTATTGGTGCCCTCTCACACTACAGAAAAGCTGAGTTGCTTCCCTTCTTTATCTATTTATTTTAAATGGCCTTTCAAATTTGTTTGGTGTCATCAAGTTGTGATACACTCTAGCGCTGCTTTCACATACCTTATATTCTGTAGCTTTCTTAAGGGTGGATTCAATTACTGGTACTGCCAGAGGCTATCCGTGTGCAATATACTATTTTTCTTTCTCCCCCATCTGTAAAACAGGAGGAAGAGTCTCTTTCTTTCTTTAACATTGTCTGACCTAATGAGAAAGTATTTTGTTATGATCTACACATCCAGTGCACAGAACTGTATGGTCTCTTAGGCCTCCAGATTTCTTCAAGACTTTCTAAATTTCACCTGCATTTTTCTTCACTAATTTTGCTTTTCCATATATAAAACCATTTCCTTAAATAAAACCTCTTGTACAATAATGTTCTTCTCTGTTCTTATGTGTTAGAGATTCATATACCATCTTCTGCCATATTGCAAGGAAGTGGAGAAATTAACAACAGAAGGACACTGAGCAGTCTCCATTCTTTCATTATTTCTAATATAGATAATTTAGACATGTTACTCCACTTTCCTCAGAGTTAAAACCAATAAGGTTTTATATATTGCTACTCCACTTGTAGGATCTAGTCCAGGAAAGGAAGGAAGCTACCTAGTGGTAGTCACTGTAATGAATTTCTTCACAGACCTTGGGAAAATTCCTCTGCATTTTAAATGAACTCAGAGGCATTGCTCATGTGTCAGTGTCAAAGGCAACAGCTCTGAAAAAAATCTTTGTTGATTGTAATTTCCTTTTAAACATGAAAGAAACTTTATTTTTCCATCTCTTCTTTACCTGCATCTGGGCCTACTCCTTTCTTTGTATGCATCCTTTTCAAAATTACATGTATAATCATATAGAAAACACCTCATTAATTAACTGACTATACTCAAGCAAAACCAGAAGGAACACTTTCCTTTTGTGGTGAAATAAAAAAACTCAACTAGCATATGTAGTATAAGAAATCAATTATCAAAAGTAGCAACAGGACAAGTTAAAAAAATTAGATGAATCAATGTGGTGGGTTGACCCTGGCTGGACACCATGTGTCCACCAAAGCTGCTGTATCACTCCTCCTCAGCTGGACAGGGGGAGAGAAAATATAACGAAAGGCTCGTGGGTCAAGATAAGGACAGGGAGATCACTCAGCAATTACCATCACAGGCAAAACAGACTTGACTCGGGGAAATTATTTAATTTATTGACAATTAGTAGTCAGAGTAGGGTAATGAGAAATAAAACCCAAATCTTAAAAACACCTTCCCCCCACCCCTCCCTTCTTCCCAGGCTCAACTTCACTCCTGAATTCTCTACCTCCTCCCCAAAATGGCACAGGGGGATGGGGAATGGGCGTTGCAGTTAGTTTATCACACATTGTCTCTGCTGCTCCTTCCTCCTCACATTCTTCCCCTGCTCCAGCGTGGGGTCCATCCCACATGAGACAGTCCTTCATGAACTTCTCCAACGTGAGTCCTTCCCCTGGGCTGCAGTTTTTCACGGACTGCTCCAGCGTGGGTCCCTTCCATGGGGTGCAGTCCTGCAAGAACAGACTGTTCCTGCGTGGGTCCCACGCAGGTTTACAAGTCTTGCCAGCAAACCTGCTCCAGCGCGGGCTCCTCTCCATGAGTCCACAGGTCCTGCCAGGAGCCTGCTCCAGTGCTGGCTCTCCATGGGGTCACAGCCTCCTTTGGGCATCCACCTGCTCCAGCATGGGGTCCTCCACAGGCTGCGGGTGGATATCTGCTCCACTGTTAACCTCCATGGGCTGCAAGGGGACATCCTGCCTCACCATGGTCTTCACCAGGGGCTGCAGGGGAATCTCTGCTCTGGTGCCTGGAATACCTCCTCCCCCTCTTTCTTCACTGACCTAGGTGTATGCAGAATTGTTTCTCTCACTTCTTTCTCCTGGTTGCTGTTGTTTTCCTTCTTAAATATGTTATCACAGAGGTGCTACCTCCATTGCTGATTGGCTTGGCCTTGGCAAGCGGCAGGTCCCTCTTGGAGTCAGCTGGCATTGGCTCTATCAGACATGGGGGAAACTTCTAGCAGCTTCTCACAGAAGCCACCCCATAGGCCCTCCTCTACCAAAACCTCGCTACGCAAGCCCAATACAGTCAACTATAACAGAGGATAGTCTATTGCTGAGGTAGAACTGTGCTCTTAGACAAGAAAAGAAGCAGTTTGCAGACTCCCTGAAGAAAACCCCTGTTCAGTCCTTCTGTTTCAATTTTTATTGACTTTCCCCAGTCTTTGATTTAAAACTAATTTAGCTCTCGATTGCTTTGGCTTTAAAATTAATTCGTCTACGTTAGGCTCATTCTACCTCCATACGAACGCATATTTCATGCAGAGCATCTTTTGTTCAGGAGTTGCACAGAGCTCTAACACCACTGATGAATGCAGCCTCAAAACAGGCCTAAACGTTCAGTTTTTAGATATGGTGAAACTACAGTACAGAAGCACAAACATCGAGGCTGAACAGAACACTTAAAAAATGCTTTTCCTATTTAGTCTTGCTTTCAGCTTTTATTTCTATCTACCCCAATGTTACAGTTTTATTTGTTTCTTAACCTTTATACTTGGTAAAAGTACCAGATCTGGGAGAGGACATATTTTTGTTAGAAGTACATACTACATTTAGGAAGTCTCAGGATATCACCCTGGTAACCACCCTCGCCTAACTGAAGGGACAGAATACACCATTCAGCAGACTCAAAGTAGCTAGTGCATTGCTCAAAACCACTCTTCTGCACAGAAAGGTTAGCTTTGCAAGGTCTCTTTCTAATGACTATAAGATACAGCAATCAACCCTATGGCAGCTAGGATCTAGTTTATCCTTTACTGACCTACCTACTGTTTTTTGGAGAGCCAGTTATAACAAATGACAAGCTGAATTTCTGATAAGGAAGTATATCTGCCCATTGTTGTCAATCTCCAGAACTATATCACTAAATGCTCTTCTTCCTTTTGATGGATTTAAGGCACCTTTGCAAGTAAAATGCAAGGAACAACCTTATTATGTTAAAAAGAAAAACAGTATCATCAAATAGTTGCAAAATGCTAGATAAATTTATAAATTTCAAAACAACATATGAATGGAGAAGCAGTTTACAGCAGCACAAAATAAATGATTTCTTTATATATAAATAGAGAGTAGCCCTGCGGAAAAGGACTTGGGGGTACTGGTGGATGAAAAGCTGGACATGAGCCAACAATGTGCGCTTGGCAGCCCAGAAGGCCAATCGCATCCTGGGCTGCATCAAAAGAACTGTGGCCAGCAGATCGAGAGAGGTGATTCTCCCCCTCTACTCTGCTCTCGTGAGACCCCACCTGGAGTACTGCGTCCAGCTCTGGAGCCCTCAGCACAAGAAGGACATGGACCTCTTGGAATGGGTCCAGGGGAGGGCCACGGAGATGATCAAATGGCTGGAGCCCCTCTCCTATGAAGACAGGCTGAGAGAGCTGGGATTGTTCTGCCTGGAGAAGAGAAGGCTCCGGGGAGACCTTATAGCGGCCTTCCAGTACCTGAAGGGGGCCTACAGGGAAGCTGGGGAGGGGCTGTTTGCAAGGGCATGTCTGGATAGGACGAGGGGCAATGGGTTTAAACTAGAGCAGGGCAGGTTTAGATTAGACATTAGGAAGAAGTTCTTTATGGTGAGGGTGGGGAGGCACTGGCCCAGGTTGCCCAGAGAGGTGGTGGAGGCCCCATCCCTGGAGACATTCAAGGCCAGGCTTGATGAGGCTCTGAGCAACCTGATCTAGTTGAAGATGTCCCTGCTGACTGCAGGGGGGTTGGACTAGATGACCTTTAAAGGTCCCTTCCAACCCAACACATTCTATGATTCTAAATAGACAGAAGAATGTTAGGAAAAACCTCATTCCCTAACTATTGTACCAATTAGTCTTTATAGTATGAAATTTCATGAACTTTCTTAAGATATATATAGTTTACATTGTATATCCCATAGTCACTGTTAAGTAAGCATGAGTAAAGGACCCCAGTATATTGCAAGGAGGAGGACAACAGTCCCCACCCTGAAGAATAAAGGGTACCCCTGGACTACCCAGATCACGCCAGTATCCCATCCCCTCAGACACCTCTGTGAATTTCTCCCCTTATCTGGCATCAGAGAAAAGTAACTGTAGCAAGACTGACTCCGGGGACATCTTGATCAAGAAAGCAGCAGATGGATGATGACACCATAGAATTACAGTTGCTTTGCAAAACAGTAGTGTGTGTTAAGTAGTGATTGGTCAAATCGTGTTGTACCCGAAAGCTTGAAAGGTATAAGAACCCTGTGTAAAACTGCATTCAGGGTGCCCCAATTTGAATGGGACACCTCATGCACATGAATAAAGAATTATTCTTGTAATTCTATACTTTGCATCCTAGCCTCTCTTCTTGGTCAGCACAAGTCAGTTGTGAAATTTTTGTGACAGCACGTTGTATAATTCTTTATAGGCTTTAGCATTAATAATACCTGTTTCATCCTCATACCTAATTTCAAGATGAATATCTAGCCAATGTATATTTATAACCAGTAATTCTTTGGTGACACTTTTACAAAACTTAATTGGACACCAGGACAATCCCAGACATGATGAATACTGTACTAGTAGAATATGATCATGAAAATGAAGTTTCTCTTAATTTCTCTTTCAGGAGAGCTCTTTCAAGAAATTGAAGATCCTTTCAAAGTAGCTTGTAGAGCAGAAGAGATGGAACATTTACATGGAAAAAGCAGAAATAAGAAAATACTTGTCTAATTCTATTGCTTTCCTTCACAACCACTGAAAATAAAATTTAAAACACAAAATGATGTTATTTTGTGATAATTTTATTTCGAAATGTTTTTTAAAGTGACATCAAGTAGCCCTATGTGTTAACTGATAAAGTTTGCTGTTAAAAGAAACAAAACAGACCGTTATTACATTTTTTAAATGAAGCAAGCACTTCAGTAAAACTGTTTTCTAGTTCCCTATAAATATTTTAAGAAAACTAAACTTTCAGCAGTGTCATACCAAACAAATATAACTATTTTGTTAGAAGGCAAATCCTTCCTACACTTAGCTTGCTTTTTGGTTGTATGGAAGTACAGAGCTATTCTAGTGTGACACTATATGGTAACAAAAATAATAAGAAATTCAACTTTACGAAGAACTTCACAAATACATGAATGCGATCTCACGATATCCAGGAAAATACCAACAAGACATTAGGATTTTGACTTTCTAGCAAGGTCCTGTGTAACCTCATTGATTTCAGTTCTGCAAATTGGATTTACATTTTCATCTTTGACATAACATTTAAAAATCACAACTCCTGCACCAGATAACGTGGTGAATGAATCCCATCAGGTCCCATGGACATGAGGAGCCTGAAGGTGCACAAGTCCATGGGACCTGATGGGATTCATCCACGGGTCCTAAGGGAACTGCCAGATGAAGTTGCTAAGCCCCTGTCCATCATATTTGAGAAGTTGTGGCAGTCTGGTGAAGTTCCCACTAACGGGAAAAGGGGAAACATAACCCCCATTTTCAAAAAAGGAAAAAAGGAGGACCCGGGGAACTACAGGCCAGTCAGTCTCACCTCTGTGCCTGGCAAGACCATGGAGCAGATCCTCCTGGAAACTCTGCGAAGGCACATGGAAAATAAGGTGATCAGCAACAGCCAACATGGCTTCACAAAGGCAAATCATGCCTGAAACATTTGGTGGCCTTCTGCAATGGCATTACAGCATCGGTGGATAAGGGGAGAGCAACTGACATCATCTACCTGGACTTGAGCAAAGCATTTGACACTGTCCCACATGACATCCTTGTGTCTAAATTGGAGAGACATGGATTTGACAGATGGACCACTCAGTGGATAAGGAACTGGCTGGATGGTTGCACTCAAAGGATTGCAGTCAACGGCTTGACGTCCAAGTGGAAACCAGTGACGAGTGGTGTTCCTCAGGGGTCAGTACTAGGACCAGTACTATTTAACATATTTGTTGGCAACATGGATGTTGGGATTGATGTCATGGGTTGGGCTGGATTGGCCAACGACAAGACAACAGATGCTCTCCCCCACCTCTTGCTCCAAGGAGAGGAAGGAGAGAGATAGAGAGATTTATGAGCTTAGAAAAAACTAAACTACTTTAATGAAATATTAATAAGAAAATAAAAAGGAAATAATGAAATAGATACAGTATGTACAAAACCGTATTAACCTCCCAGGATGATGTCACCAGCAGGCACTGGGGAAGTCCCAGGCTGGACTCAGCGATGGGTGGGAACTGGATTCCACAGATGGAGTCAGGAACACACGGATCGGGATCAAAGGCAGATGAACAGACAGGGTCCTCCTCAGACATCAGCCATTGAAGAGAGGGCTGACCCTTTGATCCCTCAGCTTTTATACTGAGCATGGGGCAGATGGGATGGAATAGCCCTGTTGGTCAATTTTGAGTTACCTGTCCTGTCCACTCCTCCCTGCAGGTGGGATCCCTCTACGCTTTTCCGTTTCCGACCCTCCAACGGGGCAAATAATGAAATTAGCTGACCTTGGTTGTTATAGCAATAAGTGTAAGCAAGAGCCCCTCTGCGTACCATTCCTTGGCACTAATTGTAAACACAGGTCTTATCACTCTGAGAACGAACAGTTTTAGACACAACATGCTGTTAATTTCAGAGAGTTAGAAGAGACCTAGCTAAGAAGTAAAATTACTGAACAGAAAGTTGGTTCTGTTTCACCTCAAACCAGGTCATTCCACCCCTTAATTCCATACCATTTGCATCATGCTCAGATCACTAATACTTCTTACCCATCAAATATATACATATACAGATATACATATATATACACAGATCAGTCATTTATGATTTATCTTTATACACAAAAGTCCATTAAGTCCATTTACTTCATAATTGCAGAGTCTCATCTATTATAGCAGACTCAGGATTGAGTATTCTCACCAAGGGTCAAATTTCCTTGAGGCACACATTGAACTTCAGCATCACCCACCAAGTACATCCAGGCCCTTGAGCAAAAACAGTCCCATGAATGGGTTTGCCTTTGCCTGAGGATGGAAAAAACCCAAACAGCTTTCCCCAGCATATTCCTTCCATGCACCACAGGGACTTTATCCCCTTCTACTGTATGTAAAAGGCCTGATGGAGCAGGACCAGCTTGATCGATGGATCCCCTAGTGTTAACTAGCCAGGTAGCTTGTGATAAACAGTTGTCACAATTTTTAAGAGGTAATTTCAGGTAATTTTTTAACAATCCTTCAGGGTAATTTTTAACAATCCATTGTATCGTTCAACTTTCCCAGAAGCTGGTGCATGATAGGGGATCTGCTATACCCACCCAATGCCATGTTCTTTGACCCAATTACCTATAAGATTGTTTTTGAAATGAGTCCCACTGTCTGACTCAATTCTTTCTGGAGTGCCATGTTACTACAAGCCTTGCCTTTCAAGGCCCAGGATGGTATTCCAGGCAGTGGCATGGGGCACAGCACAGGTTTCCAACCATTCGGTGCTTCCTTCCATCATTGCAAGCACGTAATGCTTACCCTGGCAGGTTTGAGGGAGCGATATATAGTCAATTTGCCAAGCCTCCCCATACTTTTTAACCATATTGTTTAACCCATATTTTAACCATCGTCCCCCATACCACAAAGGTTTTAACCCTTTTGCTTCCTTGATTTCAGTGCATATTTCAATTGTGGATAACCTGTGCAAGAACGTTCAGGGTCAAATTCACCCCTTGGTCACAGGACTATTTATATGTTGCATTCCTTCCTTGATGACCCAAAGTATCATAGGCCCACCGAGCTAAGAATAGTTCACCTTTATGTTCACAGTCCAAATCTGTCTGGAAAATCTTAGCAGCCTGATCTACTTGATGATTGTTTGCATGTTCCTCAGTGGCCCGACTCATGGGTACATGGGCATCTACAAGGCGTACCTGTACAACTAGTTTCCCTAGCCGATCAACAATATTTTGCCATAATTCAGCAGCCCAGATGGGTTTACGTCTGCGCTGCCACTTGCTCTTTTTCCACTGCTTTAACCATCCCCACAGAGCATTGGCCACCATCCATGAGTCAGTACAGAGATTGAGTATCGGCCACTTTTCTCATTCAGCAATGTCTAAGGCCAGCTGGATGGCTTTTACCTCTGCAAATTGACTCGATTCACCTTCTCCTTCAGCAGGCTCTTCAACTCGTCATGTAGGACTCCACACAGCAGCTTTCCACCTTTGATGTTTCCCTACAATATGACAAGATCCATCAGTGAACAGAGCATACTGTTTCTCATTATCTGAGAGTTCATTATATGGTGGGGCTTCCTCAGCACGAGTCACCACCTCCTCTGGTGGCATTGTGAAGTCTGTGCCTTCGGGACAGTTTGTGATCGCTTCTACGATTCCTGGATGATTGGGGTTTCCTATTCGCGCTCGCTGTGTGATTAAGGCAACCCACTTACTCCAGGTAGCATCAGTGGCATGATGATTAGAAGGAACTTTACCCTTGAACATCCAGCCCAGCACTGGTAATTGGGGCGCCAGGAGGAGCTGCGCTTCAGTACCAATTACTTCTGAAGCAGCTCTGACTCCTTCATATGCTGCCAGGATTTCTTTCTCAGTTGGAGTATAATTGGCCTCAGAACCTTTGTATCCCTGTCATGTCCCACTCTCAGGAAAGAGGGGAGGGTAAGTGACTTCAGATTCGTAAATTCTCAATGGCGCGGACTAAGGTGAGATAAATCTCAAGGTCCATATAAAAACATTTATTAGCTTACCAAAATGGTTAATATAGGTCTTAACGAGTCCACTATAATTGGTTAGGTATATAACAAATTATGTCAAGCGGTGGGGTATACATACTATTAGTTAACAACAGTTATACGACAACTTAGGATACTTAAGGTCATTACTTAACAACTCTAACCATTAATTACTCTAATCCCTACTTAACAACTCTAAAAGAAAAGAGAAAAAAACAAGGGAAAGAGAGGAGAAAAGACAGAAGGAAAAGATAAAGATGAAGAGTTCACCAATCCAAGTTCCAGCATTGAGCCAGCCAAAACTTGGGGGGGGGGTGTCTTGTAGGAGCAATCTTCTGTGTATCCCCCCCATCACACTAGTCTTCCTCCCTTTTATGTTTGCTGAATTAGCATGGCCCACCCCACTCGTTATGGGGCAGTTTCATCTCAGGTTTCTCCCCCTCCCAGGTGACATGTAGCATGATTTGGGTGGAGAGATGAGTGCCATAGTCTTACATGTTTAGCATGATCTCTATAATCTTCATTAGCATATGCAGGGGTGTGCGCTTTCATATGCATTTTGCAGATAATGAAGCAAAGGTCACTCATCGGACACAATGGCCTCGAGAACTGAGAACTAGCAAGCTCACCACACGAGTGGCAGAACTATCCTGTCTTCACAAGACAGTTCTCCCACACTTTCAGGCGCCAGAAGTGTTAGCCTTATCAGTTCTTTGAAGGCCAGGCCTGCATTATTTATTTCCTTGCGAGTGTTTGAGGCATTCCATTGAAGGCTTGGAGGGCCTTCTGCCCCTCGTCAGGGAATTTATGGCCCGTCTCTTACAATCCCCGACTCCAGAATCCTAGGGGTCGACCTTAAGTCTCCCCTGGTGCTTTCTGACAGAGCCTCCAGGTAGGGCCATTGTCCCCAGCTGTGACACAGAGCACATTTTTAATGTCCTGTCCTGTTTGGACTGGTCCAAGGGCTACTGCATCTACGATCTCCTGTTTTATTTGCTCAAAGTCCTGTCAGGACTTATAGCTCAGGACATAAAATAATTTTTCTTTCGAGTCATTTCATAGAGAGGTTTCACAACCTGACTATGACCTGGAACATGCATTCTCCAGAAACCCACAACACCTAAACACGCTTGTGTTTCCTTTTTGTTAGTTGTTGGGGACATAGCTGTTATTTTGTTGATCACATCCTGGGACCTGGTAACAAACATCTTGCCATTTAATTCCTAATAACTGGATCTCTCATGCAGGTCCCTTGACCTTACCTCTTTTTACAGCAAAACCTGCTTTCAGAAGAATCTTGTTTTCTTATTATTCTTGAAACCTTCTTGTGCTGTGTTGCCCCACACAATGATGTCATCAATGTATTGCAGGTGTTCTGGAGCTCCACCCTTCTCCAGGGCAGTCTGGATCAGCCCATGGCAAATGGTGGGGCTGTTTCCACCCCTGGGGCAGTCAATTCCAGGTGTACTGGAGGCCTCTCCAGGTGAAAGCAAACTGTGGCCTGCACTCTGCTGCTAAAGGAATAGAGAAAAAGGCATTAGCCATGTCAGTGGTAGCATACCACTGGGCTGCCTTGGACTCCAGTTCATACTGCAGTTCTAGCATGTCTGGCACAGCAGCACTCAGTGGTGGTGTGACTTCATTCAGGCCCTGATAGTCTGCTGTTAATCTGCAGCCTCCATCAGACTTTCACACTGGCCATATAGGGCTGTTAAAGGGTGAGGGAGCCTTGCTGATCACTCCTTGGCTCTCTAGCCAACTAATCAGGTTCCGGATGGGAATCAGGGAGTCTCAGTTGGTGTGATACTGTCATTGATGCACCATGGCAGTAGCTATTGGCACCTGCTGTTCTTTAACCTTCAGCAGTCCCACCACAGAAGGGTCATCTGAAAGGTCAGGTAAGGCAGACAGCTGTGTAATGTCCTCAGTCTCTACAGCTGCTATTCCAAAAGCCCCTCCCCCGATAGCCTTTTGGGTCTTTGAAATACCTTCTTTTGAGGAAGTCTATGCCAAGGATGCACAGAGCACCTGGGCCAGTCACAATGGGGTGCTCCTCCCATTTATTCCCATTCAGGCTCACTTCAGCCTCCAGTACAATCAGTTCTTGACACTCGCCTGTCACTCCAGAAATAGTGATGGATTCTGTCCCTTTATGATTTGATGGCAATAGGGTATGCTGTGCACCAGTGTCCACCAGGGCTTTATATTTTTGTGGCTCTAACGTGTCAAGCCATCGAATCCACAGTCCAATAAACTTGGATATCTTTCTCCTCCTCCTGGCTGGAGGCAAGGCCCCTCTAACATTGAGGACAACATCTACAATTAGCAGATGAGTTCCTATGCAGACCAGAGAATCGCTTACCATGGACTGGAGCAGCTATCCTGCTGGAAGAATTCTTTCTTCTATCTGCTTTACCTTGCAACTCGAGCACTCATGCCTGTAGAACCAGGTAGGTTTTTTATCCCACTTACTCATGTCCTCTCCGTAGTGTCAGAGACAAAGCCACAGGAAATCTCAGAGTGGATCCTGTTTCTCTTGAATCGGTTTCATAGGAGTGCATTTTTTCTTAATGACTGAGATGTGGGTCTGTCCAGGGGAAGAGTGGGATTCTTTCTCCCTCCCAGACGGTTTTTCAGTTTATCATTTTTCTTAGCTATTCCCTCATTTTGCTCAGCTATTGTCTTGATCATTTCCTCAGCCATTTTTTCCACAGCTGCCACAGTGAGGGGATGAGAGAGACTGTCTTCATACTGTTGCACCTTGTTAGCCACCTCATTTACAGTTGGTGTGTTGCCATCAGATCCTCCCCAAACCATTGTTGACAATGTATGGGAATACATTGATGCCACACTCTGCACTAAGTTCCTCAAAGATTGTTTGCATGGCATTTCATCAGGGACTACATTCACTTGCCAGTCACCATAAGTCACCTCTCACACAGCCAGTTCCCTCAGATACTTGATACCTTTCTCCATGCTGGTCCATTTACTTGGGCAGCATTCAATATCATCCTTGAAGGGATACCTGCCCTTTACAGCTGATACCAGTTGCCTCCAGGGACTGAGGGTGTCTGTCTTTCTCCTAATTGCTTTATCAATACCTCCATCTTTAGCCATGTTTCCCAACTGCCTAGCCTTTCTACCATCTAAATCTATGTAATCAGCCCCATTGTCCCAGCATCAGAGCAACCAGGAGATAAGTGTCTCCCCTTCATAACGACTAAAGTCTTTCCTCATATTTCACAAATCCATCATAGAGAAGGATTTAATGATTATTTCTGCATCTGAGTCCTCCTCCTGCGTGGATATTGCCCAAGAAGGACCCTCTCCTGGATTTTCGTCATAGCCATAGCTTATTTCCTTTTCTGCTTCCTGGTCACCAGGGCAACTTGTACCAGCTCTATTGGAGTTTGAGTACCAGCAGTACTCATCATTGAAGCAAATGGAGTAGTGACAGTAGCAGCTGGTGCTCCTACAGGCGGGGGCAGAGGCATGGCCAGTAGTTTTGGCAGTGGTTTGTGTTTGTGCCAGCTGTTAATTGGCCTGTAGGATATGAGTAACAGCTGCACATGTCACACAATACCCACTCCATACCAATTTTTAACACAAAACCACCTCTGCAACACATTCAGGAGGACCAGCAACAAAATCACAATCTTTTGAAAGCAACATTCATTTTTTAAGCAGCCCAAAAGGTTTCCATCCCCTAGCTCTTTGACATAAGCATTAAAGGGCAAGATAAACCTTTCCCAGGTGAAACCAAAAGTGTAATTAGTAATAGAATCCATCACATGATGACCAAAATATGCAGAAACAGCCATCATCCAAGTAACCATATTATACATCTGAATGCCAAGCCATAGCGTGTTTAAACCACTGCATACAAATACAAAGAGCAAATAAACCATGCAACATATTCAGCAGGTTAAGCAGCATTGCATCTATTAACTTCAAAGCTCTCTAAAGGCATGATATAACATTTCGCTTAGGAATAACATTCCCTGAGTAAGCTGGAATCTCATGCCCCACATCGGGTGCAAATTAATCTGTCGTGGTTTGGGCCAATGACAACAGATGCTCTCCCCCACCTCTCACTCCAAGGAGAGGAGGAAGAGAGAAAGAGATTTGTGAGTTTAGAAAAAACTAAATTATTTAAGGAAATATTAATAATAAAAAAGGAAATAATGAAATAGATACAATATATATAAATATATACAAAACTGCATCAAGCTCCCAGGAAGATGTCAGCAGCAGGCACTGGTAAAGGTCCAGACTGGACTCAGCGACAGATGGGAACTGGATTCTGGCTCTAGCTTCGCAAACACACAGAATGGGATCAAAGGTACGTGAACCGACAGGGTCCTCCTCAGATGGCAGTCAATGAGGAAAGAGAGCCATTGAGGAAGCCAAACCATTGAAGAAGAGCCTCACCCTTTGATCTCTCAGCTTTTATCCTGAGCATGGCAGATGGGATGGAATACCCTATTGGTCAGTTTGGGTCACCTGACCTGTCCACTCCCCCCCACAGATGTGACTCCATAGGATAAACAACCAAGTCAGCTGACCCTGGTTGTCACAGCAACAAGTACAAGAAAGAGTCTCTCTCACTGAATGGAAAGTTGGCTCTGTTTCACCCCAAACCAGGACACAACATATATTTCTGAACAACATTATATACATAAGTTTTTGTAAAGTAATTGTATGTTACTTATAATATCCATCATTTGCTATCAGGAACAGTCAATGTATTGCCATGAATCTAGGTTATTAGGATCTAGAATATTAGGATATTCTGCTTGAAAAAAGAAAATTAACAACCCAACACAAGCAACTAATATCCATCCCAAACATTTTAATGGTAAATAAATTCAGATGCATTTATAGATGCAACTGTACTTCCCTACACTAACTTGTAAACTCATCTTACTGCAAACACATTTGAATTAAGAACACTTTCAATGCACAGTTTTATCTCAATTTTTCTATTGTTATTTTGTCATAAGTTCCAAAATAGGGAAAGAGACTAACTGCTGTTAACTAACTTTAATCATAGAATCTTCATGGTTGGAAAGGACCTTTGAGATCATCAAGATGTATAGCACATGTGTACTTTCACACTCTGATTATACAAACATACTGAAGACCTTTGACCCTTACAGTCTTCAAAGTCGCTTCATTTATTTGTGTCCTTGACTCATGCTGTGCCTTCCACCTCCAATTTCAGCTACCTTTCTACTCTAAAATCATGAAAATGTATCACATCAAAAGACTCCAAAGAACAGAAGACCAGGAGGGAAAGTACATGAAGACCAAGCATCTCAGGGAACTTTGGCTCCTGATAAATAATTTCTACCTGCAAACAACAGTCCACAAGTATATTCTTATGCTGAATGACTGTAGCCAGCAATACACTACATTCAGCTTTATCATGAAGTAGGGTTTGGAGTCTTTCCCCTGCCCTTGTAGAACTGCTCTCCCAAACACAGCATCGATTCTGGCAACTAGACAAATTTTGACTGAAGTAGAATCGTAGAATCATAGAATGTGTTGGGTTGGAAGGGACCTTTAAAGGTCATCTAGTCCAACCCCCCTGCATTCAGCAGGGACATCTTCAACTAGATCAGGTTGCTCAGAGCCTCATCAAGCCTGGCCTTGAATGTCTCCAGGGATGGGGCCTCCACCACCTCTCTGGGCAACCTGGGCCAGTGCCTCCCCACCCTCACCATAAAGAACTTCTTCCTAATGTCTAATCTAAACCTGCCCTGCTCTAGTTTAAACCCATTGCCCCTCGTCCTATCCCGACATGCCCTTGCAAACAGCCCCTCCCCAGCTTTCCTGTAGGCCCCCTTCAGGGACTGGAAGGCCGCTATAAGGTCTCCCCGGAGCCTTCTCTTCTCCAGGCTGAACAACCTCAGCTCTCAGCCTGTCTTCATAGGAGAGGTGCTCCAGTCCTCTCATCATCTCCGTGGCCCTCCCCTGGACCCATTCCAAGAGGTCCATGTCCTTCTTGTGCTGAGGGCTCCAGAGCTGGACGCAGTACTCCAGGTGGGGTCTCACGAGAGCAGAGTAGAGGGGGAGAATCACCTCTCTCGATCTGCTGGCCACGGTTCTTTTGATGCAGCCCAGGATGCGATTGGCCTTCTGGGCTGCAAGCGCACATTGTTGGCTCATGTCCAGCTTTTCATCCACCAGTACCCCCAAGTCCTTTTCCGCAGGGCTGCTCTCTATCACGTCATCCCCCAGCCTGTATTGATAACGAGGATTGTCCTGACCCAAGTGTAGGACCTTGCACTTGGCCTTGTTGAACTTCATAAGGTTTGCTCGGGCCCACCTCTCCAGCTCATCCAGGTCCCTCTGGATGACATCCCGTCCCTCTGGCACGTCGACCGCACCACTCAGCTTGGTGTCATCGGCAAGCTTGCTGAGTGTGCACTCGATCCCACTGCCTATGTCATTGACGAAGATGTTGAACAGCAGCGGTCCCAGTACGGATCTCTGAGGGACACCACTTGTCACCCCTCTCCATCTGGACGTTGAGCCATTGACCACTACCCTCTGGATGCGACCATCCAGCCAGTTCCTCATCCACCGAACAGTCCTCCCATCAAATCCATATCTCTCCAACTTAGGGAGAAGGATGTTGTGATGAAGAAGTGATGAAGAAGAAATGGAGAAATGGGCTGAAAGTAACCTCATGAAGTTCAGCTAAGGGAAGTGCAATGTTCTGCACCTGTGGAGGAACACCCCAGGCACCAGTACATGCTGTGGGCCACCCAGCTGGAAAGCAGCTTGACAGAAAAGGACCTCGTAGACACCAAGTTGAACACGAGCCAGCAGTGTGCCCTTGCTGCAAAGAAGGCTAACAGTATCTTGGGCTGCATTAGGCAAAGTATTGCCAGCAGGTCGAGGGAGGTGATCTTTCCCCTCTACTCAGCACTGGTGAGGCCACACCTGGAGTACTGTGGCCAGTTCTGGGTTCCTCGGTACAAGAGAGACATGGAGCTACTGGAGACAGTCCAGCAAAGGTCCACAAAGATGATGAAGGGACTGGAGCCTCTCTCCTACGAGGAAAGGCTGAGCGAGCTGGGACTGTTTAGCCTGGAGAAGAGAAAGCTCAGGGGGGATCTCATCAATGCTTATAAATACTTGATGGAAGGGTGTAAAGAAGACTGAGTCGGGCTCTTTTCAGTGGTGCCCAGTGACAGGACAAGAGGCAATGGGCACAAGCTGAAACACAGGAGGTTCTGTGTGAACATCAGGAAACCCTATTTTACTTTGAGGGCCACCGAACACTGGAACAGGTATCCCAGAGTTGTTGTGGAGTGTCCCTCCTTGGAGATATTGAAAAGCCATCTGGACATGGTCCTGGACAGCCTTTTCTAGGTGTCCCTGTTTGAGGAGGGGGGTTGGACCAGATGACCTCCAGGGGCCCCTTCCAACCCTTACCGTTCTGTGAATCTGTGAGAAGATGTTCTGGCTGTCAACAAAAAATACCGATACCATTATGGCCACAGTCAAGCCAGAATGGTTGAGACCTCAATGCTTACTGTCCAACTTTGATCAAGATGCAAAGAATCTTAAAGAGTAAGGCAAGACTTGTTCACCAGAGCAATGAACCATCTAACAAAAGCACTAGGTCACCGTCTAAGCAAACACTGCTCCCCCACAAAAGCAACCACTTTTAGTTGCTGATAAAAACAAGACAGTAGATGGAGATGTGGTTTGACCCATGACAGATATTCTCATGTCCCCAAGTTCAATAGATGAGTAAGTGCAAACTAAAACAGATTTTCTTTCTTTTTTTTTTTTCTAGAAAGGTGAAACAAATCAGGATAACCGCTACAAAAAAAAAACAAAAAAAACCCAAGTGTTTGGAAGACAAGTTTTTGATGTTCTGTTTTTCAGTATATCAATATATTGATGTTCTAGACATCAATCACTTAATGACAGAGATATGACTTCCTGGGGTTTTTTCTCTGTCTTGTCTTGATGAGCCTAATATGGCAGTGCCACCTGACAAAGGGATTGGATTCTTAACAAGGATTCCTGTCTGTAACATGGTATTTCCTGACAAATTTTACATCTATAGAAGGTGAGCACCAGAAGGTGTTGGAAGGCTTGATAATAGCTTCACTGTTAAGAAAAGCTGTTACTCCATGATGCAAAAAAAGAATCATAAGATTCATGGGTAGGCTCAGATAGTTCCTTCAGAAGGAACATATGTGGAACTGGACCCCCCCCACACTCTTTTTTAAAGATACCTTTAAATAGTACCTAGTCACCACTGTCAGTGTTGTGAACTGGGACATCCCTAAACACAAAAGAAAATGCTCACATCAGTGACTGACTCTCAGTCACAAATGCAATCAGGCCTCCGCATCAGGGAATTAACACCTAGGCAGGGACCACTGAGGAAAGAAGCTGTACAAATGGCATGACAATTACATGGTTAGCAAAGTGCTGCCTATAAAGCATACCCTCTTGATCGCACAATTGAAATGAACTGAAACAAGCTCAGATGGAGAAATTGCAAAGGTAAAGTAATTCACCAGGCCTGAGTAACAGGCAATATGTAAGCAGGGACTATACATCTCAAAGGTGGAATAAAAAAATTAAACTTTTGTTTCAGAGTGTACTGGTTTTGTCTGGGATAGAGTTAAATTTCATCATGGTAGCTTGTATGGGGCTGTGTTTTGGATTTGTGACCAAAACAGTGCTGATAACACAGGGATGCTTTAGCTATTGCTGAGCAGTGCTTACACAGTGTCAAGGCCTTTTCTGCTCCTCACACCACCCCACCAGTGAGTGGGCTGGGAGTGGGCAAGAGGTTGGGAGGGGACCCAGCCGGGACAGCTGACCCCAACTGACTAAAAGGATATTCCATACCATATGACATCATGCTCAGCAATAAAATTAGGAGGGAAGGAGGAGGAAGGGGGGACCTTCAGAGTGATGGTGTTTGTCTTCCCAAGTAACCATTATGCGTGATGGAGCCCTGCTTTCCTGGAGATGGCTGAACACCTGCCTGCCGATGGGAAGCAGGGAATGAACTCTTTATTTTGCTTTGCTTTGCAGCTTTTGCTTTCCCTAGTAAACTGTCTTTATCTCAACCCATGAGTTGTCTCACTTTTACCCTTCTAATAGTCTCCCCCATCCCACCAGGGGAAAGGGAGCGAGGGATTGTGTGGGGCTTAGTTGCCCACTGGGGTTAAACCATAACAGTGTTTTAACATAAGAAAACTTATGTCACGCAGTTCCTCATTCCATAAGATCTTCAAACAGTAGAATCACACAGAATTACTCATTGACAACTCACTAAAAAATAAGTTATCTGAACAGATAACTCAGACTAAAAATTATGCAATTATTTTGCAAACAGCAAAGCTAATTTTCATAATTTTTTTTAGACTAACACCCTCAAACAGTAACTTTAGCTCTTCTCTTATCTCCAAGACCCCTTCCCATTTCAGTATGACTAACCCACAAAGCCCCCACCTACACTGTCCCCATATAGACTCCAATACTTTCAAGTTCACATTTCTCCTAATCCTTCTCTTGGTATTCTTTGCATGTTTAGCCTACCACTAGGGCAAGAGATCACACATGCTGCTGCTACCTTGGAGCTACATTTATGCTGACTATTTAACTAATACAAATGTCCTGGCTAGTAAAGCAATCAATGCCTCTCAGCTGCTAAGTAAATCAAGCAGAATGGATGAAGGCTTGTGAGAAATAAGTTCCGGTCCGAATGAAATAGGCTCAGGCAGAATCCTCTGTGAAGCACATTTTTATTCACGTTCTTGCAAGAGCAGGTGACCTAGCAAGTAGGCACCCTTTCAGGTCTTGAAACACACCTTTTTATTCCCTAATCCCGGACGAATTTTTCCCTCCCCTGTTTCCCATTGGTTAGGTACTCCAGGGTTCACAGTCTGTCCGAGGCGCCTAAAATTCTTCCCGTATGTCCTGCCTCTGTTTACTTCTCTTTATGCTACACCTAAAGGGATTATCTGACTAGTTTATTTCCTTCCTTTTTGGTAAAAAAAATTGCTCAATGTCATTAGCCCTGGTTAAATGTCTGACTCCCCTTCTAGACACTAATCCAGTAGGAATCAGTTTGTCCTTTTGTCTGTGGGATAAGAGATGTTCTACAAGCCTTTGCTGGAGCCTCTTTGTCTTAGTCATTCCCTTATCGTGTCACCTCTGATGGAAACGGCTTTTCTCTTCTGCAAAAGCAATACCTGCCTTTCTTACAACTTCCCCCTTTCCTTTTTCATAATCTTATTGTCTTTTGCATTTCTAGGGCATGGTTCCATATAAGGCCTCTAGAGCCAACAGCATGATGTTACATTCTTCTTCTTCTTCTTCTTGAGTTTTTATTTTCTTCTAGATGAAGCATTTTTCCAGGTTATGGGGGAGGGTCTACTTCCATTCGTTTCGTTAGGGCAGTTTCAATTAATCGTTGAACTAATCCTTGCACACAGGGAATGATACAGCATCCTACAGCCACTAACATTCCCGCTACCATTATAAGAGAAGTCAATATTGATACCACCATACCTTTCCATTTCCCAAACCAGGAATCCAGCCAACTTGTCAGTGAGGTGTCTATTCCAGAGTTCTCAGGCATCTGTTGGCATCCCCTTCCCCCATGGATTCTAGTTTAAAGCTCTCTCGATCAGCCTCACCAGCTTACACCCAAAGACGTGTTTTCCCCATTGGGACAGGTGGATCCCATCAGGCCCCAGCATACCTTGTGTATCAAAAGCTCTTCCATGGTTTAAAAACCCAAAGTCTTGGTGCAGGCTCCAGTCCTGTAGCCAGGTATTGATGTCTTAGGCACATCTGTTTCTTCCAGTGTCTTTCCCCATTACTAGGAGGACTGAGGAAAACACTACCTATTGTGGCAGCGTGCTCTCCCCCTTCCCCCATCCGTGGCTCCTGCTAAAGCCATAACTGTCAGTGGGAGTTACGATGGGTTGCACCCGGACTTTGGGGGATGGATGGCAACATAGCCAAACACTGTCTGGCATAGGGACCTAGGTGTCTTGCTGCTATGCAAATATAACGATAGGTCAATCATCTTACCCCAATAAATACTAGACAGACCAAGGCCCGTTGAACTCTCATGAACAGCAGCAGGCTGCATGCCAGGATCTCTCCTTCAGCAGGGATGCCTGCTCAAGGTTACTCCTCAAGGTTTAGAGATTCTTTGCCACAACAGATCCTCGATAAGTGGTTAATAGCATGCTGAACTTTGAAATCTTAGCTAAGTGATATAAAGGATTGATTGCACATATATAATCCTTTAGACATAAACCGTTGACCAAGTCTGGGACTAGGACTGGATCCAGCCGTACCTAGACTCCTCTCTGAGAAGGAGTTTAGAAAGCCAGGGGGTCCTTTCTGAACCTCGTGACTCAATGGGAGGGTCTCCCTGACAGCTTGTCTGACCCTGGCCTCTAGGCAGTAAATAACCAAGTGTACCCTGGCATCAAATCTCATTAAACACCGTCGCATTCGCTACTAACTTTGTTAAATCACTGTTTTATATCAATAAATATTTCACTGCTTCTCTCTTACAAGTGAGGTGAATCACTCTGCCTGAGACACCTGTGCTCCTCAATTTTTTAGCATTCTTCCCATTAGTACATCTTCCCATTAGACATCATTAGTACCCACGTGAAAGAGCAGGAATGGATAGTAGTCTGAAGGTTGTACTCTTCAGTCTTGTGGTGATGTCCCTAATTCAGGCCCCAGGGAGGCAGCAAACTTCCCTGAAAAGAGGGTCCGGTCTGCAAAGGGATGCTTCCATTCTACACATGAGGGAATCACCAATGACCATAACTCGCCATTGTTTCTTCTCAGTGCTGGTCTTAATGCAGGTTTTGTTGTGAGGGGTTGGTCTCTCTGACCTTGGCAAGACTACTTGTGGAGATTCCTCCTCTATCTCATTATGTGCTTCATCTACCGTACCCAGGGCCTCATACGTATTCTGTAACGGTATCTTAAAGGGTAAGGAGTGTTTTCTCTTACTGCTCCATACTTTAGCTTTCTTTCACCCCTCCTTATCCCTCATAATTTTTTCTTCCTCCTGGCACAAAGCAGATCCTGGACCTGCCTCCTTAGTGGCCATGCTGAGTTGGCTTGCATGCATCATAGATGGCAGAATACAGCTCCCATTGATCTATCTCCCTCCCAGACTCTCGAATACTCCTCAGCCTGCCCACTTCCTCCTGCAGCTCAGCCACCAAGCAGAGCAGTTTATCAATCTGGTCACACCTTCCACAGGCTTGCTTGCTATCCCTTTCCACCTCTAGGAATATCCCTGCACACATCCCACAGCCAGAAACCTGGGTGGTCTCATGCTTTGACAGGAGCTCTGTCTGTGTGGCTGCACTGGTCCTACCAGGTGCTAGAAGCTCAGGAAAAGCAGAAGACACTACTGTTGTGGTTTGAGCCCAACTGGCTAATGAGAAGACAACAGATGCTCTCCCCCACCTCTCGCTCCAAGGAGAGGAAGAAGAGAGATAAAGAGAGTTAAGAGTTTAAAAGGAACTAAACTACTTTAATGAAATATTAATAATAAAATAATGAAATATATACAATATTTACAAAACCATATCAAGCTCCCAGGATGACATCGCCAGCAGGCACTAGGGTGGGGTTACCAGGTGTGGTAAAGAGGGGGTGCTTTGAATACTGGATAGTCCAGATGCATTGACCTGAGGTGGCTGCTTTGCTTTTGATTATGGTGGATATGCATGGCTCCCTCATTAATATGAAGAAGTCATAATACTTTTGGGGAGAGATGTCTATGTTTTATAAAGTTTCACAAAGCTGAGACTGGGGTTAGGAAATTGCCAAGTATAGTTCAAGAAATATTAAATGTACAAAGGAAAAAGGGTTTTAAAGTCTTGTTTTTTTTAAAAGCTGTTCAGCATTGGCCTCTGTGTTTCTCTGTCAGCCTTGATAAATGTTCAGCTTCAGTGGGAGCAGACTTTGGTGAATGAAATTGCATTTTCTTGTTTGCACTTCCACCCATCATGTATTATTTCTCCTAGTACTTTACCACTATGCAGCTATAGTAATGCTAAATGGGAGACTTCAGATATCCTTAACAGTTTTTTTCTATCAGCACATTTTACATTTCATGTTTCTTGACTTCTCTGCCAGAAGTCTGTCAAAAATTAATGTAGTCAATTAAAAAGTAAGAAAAAACCATATAGGCTCACTGTGATCTTATCCCATTCTCCTGACAACTTGGGTCCAGTTTCCTGCTCTGACCAGCTTCTAGGTGGATTTCTCCTTATGTGTATCTAAGGAGTAGTTCAGGCAGGCAAGGCAAATCAGCACAGAAGCTGCTCATGACCTTTCTCCTTTGGCTGTTACCAAAGGGGCCCTTGGGGTGAAGCAGTGGAGAAGCATCTCATTGCAGTTAGGCATCTGGTAAATAATTTGCTGATGTAATCTCTTTCCCCTTGAGAGGTGTTTGAAAGATGGTGTTGCTATCACCCAACTGTTAAATGGCCCCCTTTTGCCACATCCTACTTAAGTCCTCAAGGACACCCTTGTATGAGCAAATGTCATTGACATAACTTAGTGAAATAGGATTGGCCACTGCAGCAATTATTTTCCTTTCCCTCTCCTCCTTCCCCCCTCTCACATTACCTGGAATCCTGTGAGTACACCAACTTGTTATTCCCTTTACACTCTGGGCTCACTGCAGGTAGCAGGACGTGTCTACCTTCAGCTTCAAGGTCAGTTTAACTAACTCTATTGCTTATCTTATTTGAGATAACTCAAATGGTGGCATTTCAAATACAGGGCTTATTAAAAATTAATTCAAAGCACCACAGGATGTGGTTATAATTATAACCACATTATAACTTGGTTATAATGTATTGATTTGCATAACTACTTGGTGCAGGAAAATGTGTCAGCCTACTGTGCAGCTGCTTCAAATGTTAATCCTTAAGTAACAGTTTAAA
This sequence comes from Rissa tridactyla, assembly GCF_028500815.1. Lineage (NCBI taxonomy): Eukaryota > Metazoa > Chordata > Aves > Charadriiformes > Laridae > Rissa > Rissa tridactyla. Next base: position 8,593,014 of record NC_071496.1, read on the forward strand.
TAAGGGGAAAATAAGTTCCTTTGCAGAGGTGTAATAATAGTTCAGAGAAACTGTCTTTAAATTGGGAAGTTATTTGAGAGTTAGAGAGTTTGTAGCTCTCTGCACTGTGGAGATGAGTTTTTCATATTGTAAAATAGTGGTTGACTGATTCAAAAGGGCAAGCACTCCTAACACCTTTGACTGGCTTCAGTACAAAAATTTGGGGTTCTAAATCTCACCAGATAAAATCTAATTGACCAGATCTTTAGCTGGTAGAAATCAAAGAGAGTGTTGTGACCAAAGGGTAGTTGTTTGACCTATTAAGAGTCACAGTCTTTTCCATATCTCCTCCTTTCATAACAAGGAGTTTGGAGTTTTGTAGTTTATTTTCTTAAAAAGATTAGATTTTTATATCTGTTCAGTGACCTCTGGAATTATGAGGAGAAAAGAAACTGAATTTTAGTTTATTTTTCCTAGAGACATTCCATGCTATGATTAAGACAGAATGATGTCTGCACTAATATTATTTCTGCGTTCTGGAGATTTTTATCTTAAACAGAGATCAGTCAGAGTGGCTCAGGTCTTGCTCAGGCTGAGCTATGAGAAACTGAAAACAGCCCACCAATATTACTTTATGAGATTTAATGTTTTACTTTAGATCTTATCCTCTTATTCTCAAACCAGGACACCTTGTAGAGTGATATAGCAAACCAAGAGCAATATGTAAACTGTTTTTTAAGCATCTAAAATAGTATATCAGGCATTTAGTCACTTATTACATTTCTTGCAGATGTTTCTAAGGTGCCTACGACTGCTGCAGAAGGGCAGAGAAAAATTTCCACTGGCATCTGTGGGTTCTAGATCAAGCTAAGGATAACTCAAAGGAATTATTTCTCAAATATAAAAGACCAGCATCTTTTGTAACCCATTTCTCCACCACATGGAAAGTTCTGCTCAGTACAGTATAACCATTAGACAACTTAACAATTTAACATGTGCATATATGTTATTGGTGTTTATGTGTCTGTGTGAACTTTAGCTATGGCTCTGACATTCCTCTAAAATGTCACTCAGGATCACATGGTGTGGTACTTAATATCACCCATGACATGATTCAAATATTTAATCTAGTTCTATTTCTAGAAATGTCACTGTTAAGTCTGTAACCTTTGTACTTTCTTTCCATCCTTGGCTAAAAGCACATGTGCTGCCTAGTGTAAAATAAAGGACAATCAATACTTATGTTCAACTACATGAATATCCATCTAAGAAAATAGCGCCAACAACTTTCTCTTTAAAAGAAGTTCAAGAAATTAAAGGGTTAATTGCAAAAGAGTTTGTTTATATTAAAAGTAGTAGTAAACATTGCAAGTTCCTTAAAGGTTAAAGAGGTGGTTTGTGCATTTATGATGATTCAGTCTCTGAAATGGATGGAATGGTTTCACCTGTGTGCAGATCACAGGATCACTGTGTGCAGAAATTAAAAAAAGGATAGATTCAGACTAGATAATAAGGAATTTTTACAATGAGAGTGGTGCAATACTGACACAGATTGCCCATCCCTGGAAACATTCAAGGTCAGGTTGGATGGGACTCTGAGCAACCTGGTCTAGTTGAAGATGTCCCTGCTGACTGCAGGGGGGTTGGACTAGATGACCTTTAAAGGTCCCTTCCAACCCAAACTATTCTATGATTTTATTATTGCATTGGAGAGTTGGCGAGCCAAACCCAACAGTGATGCCATGTGCGGTAAATGCAGGTGCACACTCCCAGTTGAAGCATTGACTGGTATAGCAGTGCATAAGGTGCATTTTTGTATTTCTGTGAACTGCTATGGTATTTGAGAAGCTCCTGCTTTTCTCTAACTGATATTCTCTGTCTGCTATTCTTTTCATCAGCCTGCAATAACATTGATGCTGTGGATCTGTGGATCTGAGTTAGCGTTCTGATTTATATTTCCTCACTGGGAAATACCAGTTCTCATTTATTCAATTTGGACTGTTGTGTTTCCCGATGTGTTAACTTTTGATGATCTGCATATAGAATATATACAGTGCTCTAGATTCAACAGTCTTACATTGAAACGGTTCATTTTAGATCACTTCCCTAAAAATTTCTAATACAGTGTGCAAAATGGGTTAGTAGCTGAAATCCCTGACGTCATCCAATTAATAAAGGAAGAAGCTATCTATAATGTTTTGGAAAAACAGTCTTGTTACTATGAGAGTATCATCTGAGTGACATATGGTTGTGGTCTCTTGCTACAAATCCTAAAAGTGTCCTTCAAATATATAAAATTAAATTACTAAGCTTTATACTTCAAAAAAGTGTTGTGTACAATATCACAGAAATTAGACCTCATTTAGACAACTGAAGAAGAAATGTTTAAAGAACTAAAAATCACAGGTAGTTAAGATGCAACTAATTCAGTCATATACATTTCCAAAATAAAGTCCAAATGTGTATGTAGCTTGTGGTGCATTGAAAGAACTAATTTCTACAAAGATTGATGCAGTTATAAACCAATTAGCAGAGAAACATTTTTTAAGTAGTGTGGTGGGTTGACCCTGGCCAGCAGCTAAGCACCACATAGCTGCTCACTCACTCTCTCAGCCTACTGGGATGGTGGAAAGAATAGGAAGAGCAAAAGCAACAAAACTTGTGGGTTGAGATAAAGATAGTTTAATAAGTGAAGGCAAGAGGAAGAAAACAAAAGAAGTGATGCAAAGGCAATTACTCACCACCTCCCACAAGTAGACTGATGCCCAGACAGTCTCCAAGCAATGGCTACCTTCCAAACCCCTCCTCCCCTCAGTTTTTATTGATGAGCATGATGTCGTATGGCATGGCATGTCCCTTTGGTCAGTCTGGGTCAGCCATCCAGGTTGTGTCCCCTCCCACCCCCAGCCTACTCACTGCAGGGAGCAGAATGGGAAAAAAGAAAAAGCCCTGATACTGTGCGAAAACTGCTCAGCAATAGGCAAATCACTAGTGTGTTATCAACACTGTTTTAGCCACAAATCTAAGACACAGCACCATATCAGCTGCTATGAAGAAAGTTAACTCCATCCCAGCCAAACCCAGTACAACTTCTACACCTTATTCCATATCACTTACGTCACACTCAGGTCCTACACTATCCAATACATCCTTATTAATCACCACTTCCTGTTCCTTCCTGTTCCATACACACAAATCCCATTCCCTTAGTCTATGGGCCTCCCCTGTAGAATGTCCACAAAATGTCCATTGAGTTCAGTCTATGACTTGGGCTCCATTCATTATAGTGATCGCTCAGGACAGAAGAGGTTACATGTTGTGTTGAGTTATTGGATGTCAAAGCCAGTTCAGGTTGGGTCCCTGCTGCACTTGCTTGGCTTCTTGCAAGGCTCATTCTCTGTTGATTCAGGTGATTCCCCCTGTTGTACTTCCTATAATATGCAACCCAAATCATGGGTTATTTTCCCCTAGGGTTAAATCTCCTTGAGGTACCCAACAGATTTCTTCATCCTCCTGCATTACACACCAATTATACCCGTGTCCTCAACTGAAAGTGTCCTGGTTTGAGGTAAAACAGAACCAATTTTCTGTTCAGTGATTTTACTTCTTAGCTAAGCCTCTTCTAACTGTCTGAAATTAACAGCATATTGCGCAGAAACTGTTCACTCTCAGAGTGATAAGACCAAGGAATGGTAGGCAGAAAGGCTCCTGCTTAGACTTATTGCTAAAACAACCAAGGTCAGCTAACTTTGTTGTGTGCCCCGCTGGAGGGTCGGAAAAAGAAAAGCATAGAGGGGTTGCACCTGCGGGGAGGAGCAGACAGGACAGGTCACCCCAAACTGACCAACAGGGTATTCCATCCCATCTGCCTCATGCTCAGTATAAAAGCTCTTTCTTTAATACCGGCATCCAAGGAGAACTCTGTCTATTCATCTGCCTTTGATCCTGATCTGAGTGTTCCTGACTCCAGATCTGGAATCCAGTCCCCGTCCGACACTGAGTCCAGTCTGGGTCCACGGACTTATGTATGTTGGGCTTGCTACAGCCTTTGCCCCTGAAATTAGTTCAAATGATGCCTCTACGCATTTGGGATCTCGAAGGTCGAGGGTAGCAAGCGTGCAGGCTAAGATCCAAATTCTCAATGCAACACACACACAGAGATCACGATATTCATAAATTCACAGTCTAATTTGACAGAAAATAAAATACAGGAACATAGGAACATGAATGTACAAGCATAAGTATTTTGTTTCAGGGTTCCTTAAAAACAGTTCCTGGTAAAACAGGATTTCTACTACAAGCAAGGAATCGTGCCTTTAATCAGTGCTTTGCTAATTTAGCAACTCTCAATTTCATCAAATAGGGGCTATATCCCCAGAAATTCCTCTGACAAAAGGGCCCTCCAGAATCTGGAAGGCTATCCAATTACAATTTATAGAAACTTACAGCAAGGATGACTAACTAAAGATAGAAGTCTCTGAAAGCATTAGGAAAAGAGAAAGAAAGAGTGAGAGAGAGAGAGAGAGAGAGAGAGAGTGTGTGTGTGCGTGTGAAAGAGAAAGCTTCATTTTCTCGTATGAGATAAGGTCCCTGGTGTTAAGTTTGGACTTGCTTGCTTGCCTTCCTTTCTTCTTTTCTTTTACTCTCTGTTTTGCTGTGTGTAGACCCCATATTTATATGAAAATTATTCTTATGGAGTCTTTTTAAGATTTACATGTGTTAACAAAAAGGGGCTCTTAACTTATAAATTCTGCTTGGGGGGGGCGGTACTGGCAGAAAATAACAGATAGCTGTTAATCCTGGCCTGAGTCAGGGTAGTAGTAGATGGTTGCTTCTCCTGGGAACAAAAGGGAGGTTCCAGAGAGCTATTACCTTGGAAATCCCACCCAAAGCAGGACCATTAAGAGCTAACAGCTCTTCCTAGCTCTCTCTAGGTACAGGGAGTTGTCCACAGAAGGGGACTGTATTGTCATGCCTGGAAAGAGAATTGCATGAACATACATTTCAGTCCCATGCCCGTTATCAGTATTGCCATACCTGAGCTGTCACGGGAAAGTGTGCAATTGATTCAGAAGCATTTGAGATAGACTGCCAATCAAGCCCATGTACAGAATCAAAGAATCACAGAATCACAGAATCACAGAATGGTAAGGGTTGGAAGGGGCCCCTGGAGGTCATCTGGTCCAACCCCCCTCCTCAAACAGGGACACCTAGAAAAGGCTGTCCAGGACCATGTCCAGATGGCTTTTCAATATCTCCAAGGAGGGACACTCCACAACAACTCTGGGATACCTGTTCCAGTGTTCGGTGACCCTCAAAGTAAAATAGGGTTTCCTGATGTTCACACAGAACCTCCTGTGTTTCAGCTTGTGCCCATTGCCTCTTGTCCTGTCACTGGGCACCACTGAAAAGAGCCCGACTCAGTCTTCTTTACACCCTTCCATCAAGTATTTATAAGCATTGATGAGATCCCCCCTGAGCTTTCTCTTCTCCAGGCTAAACAGTCCCAGCTCGCTCAGCCTTTCCTCGTAGGAGAGAGGCTCCAGTCCCTTCATCATCTTCGTGGACCTTTGCTGGACTGTCTCCAGTAGCTCCATGTCTCTCTTGTACCGAGGAACCCAGAACTGGCCACAGTACTCCAGGTGTGGCCTCACCAGTGCTGAATAGAGGGGAAAGATCACCTCCCTCGACCTGCTGGCAATACTTTGCCTAATGCAGCCCAGGATACTGTTAGCCTTCTTTGCAGCAAGGGCACACTGCTGGCTCGTGTTCAACTTGGTGTCTACGAGGTCCTTTTCTGTCAAGCTGCTTTCCAGCTGGGCGACCTGCAGCATGTTTTGTGTCATCTGCAAACTTGCTTAAGGGTACACTCTGCCCTATCATCCAGATCATTAATGAAGATGTTGAACAGGCCTGGACCCAGTATTGACACCTGGGGTACACTGGTATTATTGGCCTCCAACCAGACTTTGTTCCCCTGATCACCACCCTCTGTGGCCAGCCGTTCAGTTTTCACCACACCTCGCTGTCTGCTCATCCAGCCCATATTTCAACAGCTTCTCTATGAGGACCTTATGGGAGACAGTGCCGAAAGCCTTCCTGAAGTCAAGGTAGACAACTGCTCTCCCTTCATCTCCCAAGTCAGTCATTTCCTCATAGAAAGTTATCAGGTTGGTCATGCATGACTACCCCTTGGTGAATGTCGTGTTTGCTTAAGCATTCCCCAATTGATCCTCTTCTACCAAGGGGTACATTTCCCTTGCTACAGCCTTTGCCCCTGGTCTCTGGAGCCTGGGATTCCCAAAGGCTGGTCTTGCTAGTAAACACTGACGCATTTGGTACCTCGGCCTTTTCCATGTCCTGTGTCACCAGGTCCCCTACTCCATTCAGCAGCGGGCCCACATTTTCCTAACCTTCCTTTTTCTACTTATCTACTTCTGGAAGCTCTTCCTGTTGTCTTTGACATACCTGCCCAGATTCAGTTCCAGGTGGGCTTCGGCTTTCCTAACTGCATCTCTGCATGCTCAGACAGTATCTCTGTATTCCTCCCAGGTTACCCATCTCTGCTTCCACCCTTTGTATGCTTCCTTTTTGTGTTTGAGTTTGGCCAGGAGCTCCTTGTTCATCCATGCAGGCCTCCTGGTATCTTTGCCTGATTTCCTGCTCTTAAGCTTGGAGGAGGTGATCCTTGAATATTAACTAGCTTTCTTCGGCCCCTTTTCCCTCCAGGGACCTATCCCAAGGGACTCTGTCGTGGTTTGGGCCGGACTGGCCACTGAAAGGAACGGCAGATGCTCTCTGACCTCTCTCCCTTCAGAGAAGGGAGAGCATCTCCCTTCAGGGAGAGGAGGAAGAGAGAGAAAGAGACTTATGAGTTTAAAAGAAACTAAACTACTTTAATGAAATACTAATAATAAAAAAATAAAAAGAAAATAATGAAAAATATACAATATATACAAAACCATATCAAGCTCCCAGGATGACAATCATGTCACTAGCAGGCACTGGGAAAGTCACAGACTGGACTCAGCAACAGACGGGAGCTGAACTCAGGAACTGGATTCGGGAATGCACAGATCAGGATCAAGGGCAGACGAACAGACAGAGTCTTCTTCGGACGCCAGCCATTGAAGAAAGCGGACTGACCCTTTGATCCCTCGGCTTTTATACTGAGCATGAGGCAGATGGGATGGAATACCCTGTTGGTCAGTTTGGGGTCACCTGTCCTGTCCGCTCCTCCCCGCAGGTACGACCCCTCTATGCTTTTTCAGTTTCCGACCCACCAATGGGGCACACAACAAAGTTAGCTGACCTTGGTTGTTATAGCAATAAGTCTAAGCAGGAGCCTCTCTGCCTACCATTCCTTGGCATAAATTATAAACAATCAAGTCTTATCACTCTGGGAGCGAACAATGTCTGAACGATATGCTGTTAATTTCAGAGAGTTTAGTTAGTTAGAAGAGGCTTAACTGAAAAGCAAAATTACTGAACAGAAAATTGGTTCTGTTCTACCTCAAACCAGGACAGACTCTTCCAAGCAGATCCCTGAAGAGGCCAAGGTCTGCTCTCCTGAAGTCCAGGGCTGTGAGCTTGCTTTTCACCCTCCTCCCTCCTTCCCCTCAGGATCCTGAACTCCACCATCTCATGGTCACTGCAGCCAAGGCTGCCTTTGACCTTCACATCCCCAACAAGCCCTTCCTTGTTGGTGAGCACGAGGTCCAGCAGAGCACCTCTCCTCATTGTCTTCTCTGTCACTTGGGTGAGGAAGTTGTCATTGATGCTCTCCAGGAACCTCCCGGATTGCTTATGCCCTGCTGTGTTGTCCCTCCAGCAGATATGAGGGTGGTTAAAGTCCCCCAGGAGGACCAGGGCCTGCAAACATGAGGCTGCTCCTAGCTGTCTGTAGAAGGCCTCATCCACTTGTTCTTCCTGGTCAGGCAGCCTGTAGCAGAAACCCACTAAATGTCAAGGGGGATAATATCAGGCTTGCCCGTGAAGAGCTGTGGGACAATAAATCAAGGTTAGAAGTGCTAGCGAGGGCCTTTAGCCCTCTGAGACATGCTGGGTACACTGCAGCACACTTGAAGCCTTACGGAGATGAGCCAGGGGCTCCTGAGGTAATAGGAGCCAAGAGGGAAACACCGGTGAAATACCTCAAAGGAATTAAGGAGTGTTCCTCTAAGAAGGTGACACGGCCAACAGCCCAGCTGAAGTGCCTCTACACCAATGCACGCAGCATGGGCAACAAACAGGAGGAGCTGGAAGCCACCCTGCTGCTGGAAAGCTACGACCTAGTTGCCATTACTGAAACTTGGTGGGACGAATCCCGTGACTGGAGTGCGGCTATCGATGGCTACAGGCTGTTCAGAAGGGACAGGTGAGGAAGGAGGGGTTGCCCTCTACATCAGGAAATGGCTAGAGTGTGAAGAGCTGTCTCTGAAGAATAGCCACGAGCAGGTTGAAAGCCTATGGGTAAGAATTAGAGACCGAGGGAACAAAGGGAGCCTCGTGGTTGGTGTCTACTACAGGCCGCCTGATCAAGGGGAGCCTATTGTCAAAGCCTTCTTACTCCAGCTACAGGAGGCATCGCACTCGCAGGCTCTCGTCCTGCTGGGGGACTTCAACCACCCTGACATCTGCTGGAAAAGTAGCACAGAAAGCTGTAGGCAACCCAGGGGACTCCTGGAGTGCATCGAGGATAACTTCTTAAGCAAGGTAATAGACAGCCCTACCAGAAGGCATGCGATACTGGACCTGATGGTCACCAACGCAAGTAAGCTAATCGGTGACATCAAGATTGGAGGCCTGGGCTGCAGAGATCATGCACTGGCGGAGTTCATAGTCTTGAGGGATATGGGTCAGGAGAAGAGTAAAGTCAAGACCCTGAATTTTAGGAAAGCAAACTTCCAGCTCTTCAAGGAGTTAGTTAATAGGACCCCCTGGGAAACTGCTCTCAGGGACAAGGGAGCAGAACAGAGCTGGCAGATCTTTAAGGACTCTTTAAGGTTCGAGACCACATGAAGAACCTGAACATATACAAGTCTATAGGACCTGATGAGATGCATCCCAGAGTCCTGAGGGAATTGGCTGATGTAGTTGCCAAGCCACTCTCCATGATATTTGAAAAGTCGTGGCAGTCAGGTGAAGCCCCTGGTGACTGGAAAAGGGGAAACATTACACCCATTTTTAAAAAGGGTAGAAAGGAGGACCCTGGGAACTACCGCCCTGTCAGCCTCACCTCTGTGCCTGGGAAGATCGTGGAACAGATCCTCCTAGAAGCTATGCTAAGACACATGGAGGACAGGGATGGGATTTGAGACAGCCAGCATGGCTTCACCAGGGGCAAGTCCTGCCTGACCAACCTGGTGGCCTTCTACAATGGAGTGACTGCATCAGTGGACAAGGGAAGAGCTACGGATGTCATCTACCTGGACTTCTGCAAGGCCTTTGACACGGTCCCCCAAACCATCCTTCTCCCTAAGTTGGAGAGATATGGATTTGATGGGAGGACTGTTCGGTGGATGAGGAACTGGCTGGATGGTCGCATCCAGAGGGTAGTGGTCAACGGCTCGATGTCCAGATGGAGAGGGGTGACAAGTGGTGTCCCTCAGAGATCCGTACTGGGACCGCTGCTGTTCAACATCTTCGTCAATGACATAGGCAGTGGGATCGAGCGCACACTCAGCAAGCTTGCCGATGACGCTAAGATGAGTGGTGAAGTCGACGTGCCAGAGGGACGGGATGTCATCCAGAGGGACCTGGATGAGCTGGAGAGGTGGGCCCGAGCAAACCTTATGAAGTTCAACAAGGCCAAGTGCAAGGTCCTACACTTGGGTCGGGACAATCCTCGTTATCAATACAGGCTGGGGGATGACGTGATAGAGAGCAGCCCTGCGGAAAAGGACTTGGGGGTCCTGGTGGGTGAAAAGCTGGACATGAGCCAACAATGTGCGCTTGCAGCCCAGAAGGCCAATCGCATCCTGGGCTGCATCAAAAGAAGCATGGCCAGCAGATCGAGAGAGGTGATTCTCCCCCTCTACTCTGCTCTCGTGAGACCCCACCTGGAGTACTGCGTCCAGCTCTGGAGCCCTCAGCACAAGAAGGACATGGACCTCTTGGAATGGGTCCAGGGGAGGGCCACGGAGATGATGAGAGGACTGGAGCACCTCTCCTATGAAGACAGGCTGAGAGAGTTGGGATTGTTCAGCCTGGAGAAGAGAAGGCTCCGGGGAGACCTTATAGCGGCCTTCCAGTACCTGAAGGGGGCCTACAGGGAAGCTGGGGAGGGGCTATTTGCAAGGGCATGTCGGGATAGGACGAGGGGCAATGGCTTTAACCTAGAGCAGGGCAGGTTTAGATTAGACATTAGGAAGAAGTTCTTTACAATGAGGGTGGGGAGGCACTGGCCCAGGTTGCCCAGAGAGGTGGTGGAGGCCCCATCCCTGGAGACATTCAAGGCCAGGCTTGATGAGGCTCTGAGCAACCTGATCTAGTTGAAGATGTCCCTGCTGAATGCAGGGGGGTTGGACTAGATGACCTTTAAAGGTCCCTTCCAACCCAACACATTCTATGATTCTATTCTATGATTCTATGATTCTATTCTATGATTTGAAAAGTTGTGGCAGTCTGGCAAAGTTCCTGCTGACTGGAAAAGGGAAAACACAACCCCCATTTTCAAAACGGGAAAAAAGGAAGACCCAGGGAACTACAGGCCGGTCAGTCTCACCTCTGTGCCTGGCAAGATCATGGAGCAGATCCTCCCGGAATCTCTGCTAAGGCACATGGAAAATAAGGAGGTGATTGGTGGCAGCCAACATGGCTTCACCAAGGACAAGTCATACCTGACGAACTTGGTGGCCTTCTACGATGTTGCCACAGCATTGGTGGATAAGGGGAGAGCAACCGACGTCATCTACCTGGACTTATGCAAAGCGTTTGACACTGTCCCGCAATGACATCCTGGTCTCTCAATTGGAAAGGCATGGATTTGATGGATGGACCACTCGGTGGATAAGGAACTGGCTAGATGGCCGCACTCAAAGGGTTGCGGTGAATGGCTCGATGTCCAAGTGGAGACCACTGACGAGTGGCGCTCCTCAGGGGTCGGTACTGGGACCAGTGCTGTTTACCATCTTTGCCGGTGACATGGACAGTGGGATTGAGTGCATCCTCAGCAAGTTTGCCGACGACACCAAGCTGTGTGGCGTGGTCGACACGCCGGAGGGAAGGGATGCCATCCAGAGGGACCTGGACAGGCTTGAGAGGTGGGCCTGTGTAACGGGTTCTTTTTTGGAGAGATTCCAACATACAAACCGGAGCCCACACAAAGAAAAAAAAGGTTAACTCTGCTTTATTGTGAAGCCTTGCTACAGAGAAAAAAAGCAGTGAATTCAGCTTTATTGAGAAGTCTTGCAAAGCGGTTCCCAAATGTCCCAAAAGTTACTTCAGAGAGTCTTACCAACCCATAGATCGTAGCAGCACCACTGAGCAGCAGGATAACGAGGAGCCCCATTGGTACGGCAGAGGGAGGCAAGGCACAGCGCGGTCAGGGCGTCCCCTGTATCTTCAAAATGCGCTCATGTCTCTCTCCCTCTCCCCGGCCTAGGACAGCCCCCTTATATCCTGCACCGGATTGAGTGGAAAAGTACAGGCTAGAGTCACTGCACGCGTGGCCAGCGCATGCAGCGAGCCTCACCAGACTCATGATCGGGCTTTGCTAACAGCGGCTGTCTGATACGTGACTACATTGTTGCAATCCCTTCTTGTTGTTTTCTTCTTCGAAGGTCAGGTTCTCATGGACACGCACAGAGTTTTTGCAGCAACAGTACTGAGGTCCTTTTTCTCGGCACGTATACTGGGTTTGGTTCAACTAGTAATTTTCCGTCGTGTCTCACTTGGACCATCCCCTATTATCCCTTACACAGCCTGTGCGAACCTCATTGTTATAGTTGAATTTAAAATAAATCAAGTCCGAAATAGATTCAATAAATATTTATTGAGGTAGGAAGGCAAAAGCAGCGCTGGGCGGCCGGGGAGCCGCAGCTCCACCAAAGGCTCGCAAATTCAAGCAAGCTGAGCAGCTCTTTTTATCTTCACAGAGGTCGGGTTTCGACATCTTCGGTACGCCCCTCCGTAGCTTCTTGCTTGAGGTAGTTTAGATAAAATGTTGGTCACAGAATCAGCTCAAAACAATACATTCTGATAACATTGTGGTTAAGCTTTTTGTCAAACAGGAGTTCCCATGTTGGTGTAGCAAGATAACATTGTGGACATGTCTCTTCTGGTTAAACAGGGAGTTCTCAAGACTGCCACAATGGGTTCGTTCCTCTTGCTTAACTTGTTCGATCAGCAAATCACCTTTAGTTACTTATTACAATCCCCCCCTTCTTTTATTTATAAGTGATTTGCTGATCAAACCTAGACAATACCTCACAAGCTGCATCTAATTCAGGATTTTCGTTCGGTATAAGTTTCATTTCCAGTTCTGATTGCTTCATCACCATTAGCTGCACTTTTTCTAACCTGCTTTCAACAAAGGTTACAAATTTGTTAATGACACAGGGTCCAAAAGTCAGAGCCAACAGCAACATCATGAGGGGTCCTGCCAAAGTAGAAATTAAGGTACTCAGCCATGGTGACTGATGAAACCAAGATTCATACCAGGAGGACTGAGCCTCTCGCTCTCGTTTTCTTTTCTCTAATCCCTCTCTCAGTTTAGCTAACGAATCTCTTACTACCCCTGTATGGTCAGCATAAAAGCAACATTCTTCAGCTAGGGCAGCACATAATCCTCCGTTTTGCAAGAACAAAAGGTCCAATCCTCTTCGATTCTGTAAAACTACTTCCGACAATGAGGTCAATGATTTCTCTAAATAGGAAATAGATTTTTCTATTCGGGCCAAATCTTCGTCTACTGCAGCTCTTAGAGATGTTAGACTCTGCTGTTGTTGCACCAAGGAGGTTATGCCAGTGGCGGTCCCAGCGACCCCTAAACCAAGTAGAGTAGCTATAGTAATTGTAGATATTGGCTCTCGTTTGTTGATTTTATGTCCTAAATTGCTCCAATGTAAATACATAGTTTCTTCCCCATGTAAGAGGATTCTAGGTACCACAGTAACCTGTACACAAAATTCTGAGATACTTTTCTTGAGAACAGCAGTGGACAAACACGGTGTTAATCCGGTTATGGAGCAGACCCACCATGCCCCAGGACTAGGCAGAACCCATTTAGTATTAGATGTAAAGTTTTGAGTCTGGTTGGTACATAGAGTTCTTCTCTCGTTCGTTACCTTCCCTATACACCAACCGCTCCCTCTGACCTGTTGGAGAGTAATCCCCGCCTTCCGTTCCTTCCAGTTACATCTGGAGGGATTGTCCTCGGTAGAGGTATTAAAAGGAGATGACACAGCTATCCCCTCATAAAAAGGGGGCTTTATGTCATAACATAACCAACAGGAAATGGTAAAATTTGGATTTGTTGTATTTAAAGCTTGATAGGCTGCCTGCATTACAGCCCATAAGGGTTCATTGTCTTTGGGTATTTTCTCCACTTTATTTGTAGAGGTTAGGTATGTCCCTGGGGTGACTGAGGCTGTGGAGTTTCCTACCTTTGGCTTCTTCTTTTTCCCTTTTTGCTTTGTGATGACTCGATTGGGCCCTACTGCTTGTGGCATTTTAACTTCCCGTTTTTGAATGAATATTAGTCCTCCTCTATCAGTTCCAGATTCCCAATATCGCATTCCCCAGGTTCGTCCCAATAACCATCCGTGGTCATTAGGCTGCAGGATTTCTAGTATAACATGCTTACAGTTGCCAAGGTGGGGGCCCTCTATGTGTCCATCCCAGCTAGGAGCTGGCGGGTTGCATCCTCTGGGTCCCCATGTTATAGTTAAAAATCTATCTTTAATGGCTACGTCCCAGTTTGAAGCTATGGTTTCACATCCCCAATATGCACAGTAATAGTGATTAGGGAAATTGCAATAGCTTTTCCCTGGATTCGAACTGGGGCAGAGATAAAAAGGTTTTATTGCTCTTTCTCGTCGGCCAGGTGGGTCTAGTTCATAAAAGACTAATCTTCCAATTTAACTTGGAATTCTGGGGGTCCGGCTGTCACATTATACCGAACTTCCATTGAATCTTCCCATCGACCTAAGGTCCAATTGAAGGGTTGATGTTCATTTTCTAGCGTCATGGTAATCAATACCATTAATAGGATACCAGCTTTCATTTCCCCACTGTTTAGTACCTCTCTGCCTTCCTCGTCTACTCCTTTGCAGAGAGCAACGGGATATCAAGATCTTCTTGGCGGCAGCAGCAGATAGTCTTCAGGGGAATTTTGCTGTTATCCTGTCAATAAGTTCCAAGGTCTAAAGAGTTAGTTATCTCTCAAATATATTTCCACCTATGTGGTTGTTGTGCCCGTTTCCAGGCGAATCTTATAGCACACTGTCTTAAAACTCTATACCAGTCTGTTTCATATACTTCCCAAAGTTCAGGTACTGACAGTTCCCACCCACAAAATAATTTACGAATTTCCACTGGATCCTCTGGTCCCCTGGCACGTATCAAATCATTGCGACATTTCATACAGTAGGGTTGTCTCTTAAATGAAACACAGGACCAATCTCTATTACAATTTAGACATCGGCAAACAACCCAACATAAATGTCCGGAAGTAGGGTGTTTTAAGCAGGGTATTCCCCAGAGATCTCCTATTCCGGGTGATTCGGGTATCTCCGTCTCTGTTTCGCAACAAAATGGAAAAAACTGGGGAGTTCCTGTTAGTTTGTATAATCCACCCCCCCCGTTTGGTCCGGTATCCTTTCTTCACTCCAAGGTGCAAAATATACCTTTCGTAGAGTATTTCCTGGTGGTATTCGGAACCATCGATATAAACTATCTCTTACTTCCCTTCTGGAGTGGTTCATTTACCGGTCTCACTTTTCCTTATCTTTACTCGAAGATCTCCTGGTTCCGACGTCACAGTCCACTTCTCTGGGAAGATAGGTCCCTTAATCCTACTAGCGTGAGTCCATCCTTTTTCTGCTGTCCGTACAGCCGTATCTGTGGTAAGTAAAACAACAAAGGGTCCTTCCCAACGGGGTGTTAGGGAGGTTTCTTTCCAGGTTTTGATTAGTACCTGGTCTCCGGGCTGGATTCGGTGTATGGAAATGTCCAAGGGAGGTCTTTGTACTACCAAGCCCTTCTTTCTTAGTTCCTGTCTTCTTTTTGTAAGTTCTAAAATATATTCTGTTCAAAGTTTATCCTCGACTTTTGGGTGTTCCACTAATAACCCAAAGTCATAAGGCATTCCATACAACATTTCAAAGGGGGATATACCAGTATCTGTTCTTGGCTGAGTTCTAATGTAAAGCAAAGCCAATGGTAAACATTTAACCCAATTCATTTTTGTTTCCACCATAAGTTTGGTTAGGTGTTTCTTTATCTCCCCATTCATTCTTTCTACTTTCCCAGAACTCTGTGGGTGCCAGGGAGTATGGTATTCCCATTTTGTACCAAACAATTCAGTTGTCTCTTTAATTACTTTGGATGTGAAATGTGGACCTCGGTCTGAGTCAATTACCACAACAGTCCCATATCTTGGAATAATTTCTTCCAAGAGAATCTTAATAACTGTCTTTGCAGTAGCTCTTACCACTGGAAAGGCTTCTACAAAGTGCGTAAGGTGATCAACCAAGACCAATAAATACTGATATCTCCCCACCTTTGGCAATTCGGTAAAATCCACCTGTATTTTCTCAAAGGGTCTTTTAGCCAATTCACGACCTCCTTGAACCTTTTCCCTAAGTTGTCATTTATTCACTTTGTGACAGGTTAAACATCCCTCTAAAATCCTTTTAGCTAGACCGTATATTCCGACACAGGCATAGTTTGTCTCAAACTGATCCACTAAAGCTTGAATTCCCCAATGAGTTTTATGGTGTAATTTATTCAGTATTCCCCGAGCTAATCCTTTTGGAAGAATTTCCCTGCCGTCTGGTAGCAGCCATTTATCACCATCTCTTTTTGCTCCAATTTGTTTTAGCTTCTCCAATTCTTGGAGAGTGAAAGTTTTATCTAATTTTAGCCTTTCAGGTTCCTCTCTCAAGGTCTGAACCATTAATAATGCAGCCCGTTTTGCCTCCGCGTCGGCTAGATTGTTTCCTCTTACAGTATGGGTTAGTCCCTTCTGATGTCCTTTTACATGGACTATGGCTATCTTTAGTGGACCTCTTAATGCCTTTAAAACTTCTAAGATTAGCTTTTCATGGACTAATCCTTTTCCCTGGGTGTTAATTAAGCCTCTCTCTTCCCAAATTTTTCCAAAAGTATGTACCACCCCAAAGGTATACTTTGAATCTGTATAAATAGTTCCAACTTTATTTTCTAAGAGCTTTAATGCCCTTAGCATAGCATATAACTCACACGCTTGTGCGGACCAGGCTTTACTTAATGGTCCTGATTCTTTTATCTTAAAAGTATACCCATTCACAATAGCATAACCTGATTTTCGTTGTCCTTCAACCACTCGTGAGGAGCCGTCCACAAATAATTTTTCTCCTTCGTCTAATTCATTGTCTTCTAAGTCCTCCCTTATTTTAGTCTGCAAATTTATTAGTTGGAGGCAGTCATGTGTCAAATCTTCTTTAGGTTCTCCGTATAAAAATTGGGCAGGATTCTGAATAGAAGTGGTTTCCATTTCTAGTCGAGGGGAGTTAATTAAAATTCCCTCATATTTTAGCAGTCGACTATCTGTAAGCCACTTATCAGCCCGTTGTTGCAATACTCCTCGAATGTTATGGGGGGTGTATACTTTTAGTTCACCTCCCAAGGTGACTTTTCCAACTTCTTCCACTACTAATGCAGTGGCCACTATTGCTTGCAAGCAGGTGGGCCACCCGCGGCTTACAGAATCCAGTATTTTAGAATAATATCCTACAGGCTTTCTCTGCCCTGCCCATCCTTGGGTCAGAACCCCATAAGCTGTCCCGTTATCTACATTGATAAAGAGTTGAAAGGGTTTACAGATATCGGGTAAACTGAGGACAGGTGCTTCTACCAGATCTCTTTTTATATTTTCCCAACGATTCTCATCTTCAGGGGACCATTTTACCAACCCGTTTTTAGTTAATTTTTCGTACAAGAATTTTACTTTACTGCTGTAATTTTCTATCCACTGTCGACAATACCCTAATAATCCCAATAACTGTCTTATCTGTCTTTTATTAGTGGGTGCTGTTAGAGACAAAATTCCTTTTACTCTTTCGGGATCTAATTTCTTGTGTCCCTTTATGAGCCAATGCCCCAAATATTTTACCTCTTCTTCAGTAAACTGTAATTTGGACTTAGAAACCATTAATCCCTTGAGGCCTAAAAAGTTCAATAATTTGATGCTCTCATTTCTGACTTCTTCTTGAGTTCTTCCAGCGATCAATAAATCATCCACGTATTGTATTAGAATTAGTCCCTGACTTAATTCATAAGATTCCAGTAACTGTTCCAGAGCTTGTCCAAACAAGTTCGGAGACTCTGTAAATCCCTGGGGCAAAACGGTCCACCGTAATTGTTGTTTTCTATGGGTCTTGGGGTTCTCCCACTCGAAAGCAAAATAGTCCCTACATTTTCCTTCTAAGGGACAAGCCCAAAAAGCATCTTTTAAATCTATAACACTATACCATTTATAATCTGGACTTAACTGATTAAGTATAGTGTGCGGGTTAGCCACCACAGGGAACCGGGTAATGGTTCGTTCATTTACGGCTCTCAGATCTTGTACTAAACGATAGGACCCATCCGGCTTCTTTACGGGCAATATGGGAGTATTGTGGGGAGACATACAGGGTTCCAAAAGCCCTTGGGCCAAAAGTCTCTCAATTACTGGCTGCAACCCTTCTCTCCCCTCCCTAGAGATGGGATACTGTTTTATCCTAATTGGCTGGTCTGGGTCTTTTATGGAGACCGTGATCGGTTTGATATTTAATTTTCCCACCGACCCTGGGCTATACCAAGTTTCTGGATTAATCTTGGCTTCATCTTCTGCAGTTAATAAGCATAATCTTACTTTTAATTTCTCTTGCTCTACTTCCAAATTGATTCCTAATTCCACCATCAGGTCTCGTCCCAAGAGGTTATACTCAGCTTCTGGGACCAATAAAAATGTTCCCACTCCATATTTATTTGGGGCTTCTATTGTTACATTCCTTATCAGGGGCACCTTAAAAGGTTCCCCCTTTGCACCAACTACTTGGAGTTTATCCTTTGATTCAACACATCCAGATGGTAACTTTTGGACTGTTGATCTTTCGGCACCCGAGTCCACAAGGAACTCGAACACTTCGTGCTGAGGACCCAATTTCAATTTTATCAAGGGCTCGGTAACCTTAGGGGTCCCCAGCAAATAGAGCCCCTGACCCCCCTAATCTTCCTTAAAAATCTCCTCATCCTGCCTTCTTTTCCGACAATTTCTCTGTAGATGTCCCTTCTTGCGACAATAAAAACATTCTATGTCCTGCGAACTAAATCTTCTTCTTCTCGGTTCTACTGGGCCCTTCCGGGGACTTTCTCCTCTCCTGCCCTGATTTTGTCCTTCCCTTACAGCTGCCATCAGGATTCTGGCTTGTTTCTTCTGATTTTCTTCCTCCCTTCTCACATACACCTTCTGAGCTTCTCGTAATAAATCATCTAACCCCCTTCCCTGCCAGTCTTCTACTTTCTCTAACTTTCTCCTTATATCTGTCCAAGATTTAGCTACAAATTGAGTTTTCAGCAGGGCTTGACCCACTTGGCTATCGGGGTCTAACCCGGAATATAGCTGTAAACTTTTTCTCAATCTTTCCAGCCATTCCGTGGGGGTTTCATCTTTCTTTTGTTGTTCATTAAAGGCCTTATTAATATTTTGCCCTCTGGGTACAGAATCTCTAATCCCCTGAATTATTATATCCCGGAGATCAATCATGTTATTTCTATGTGCGGGGTCTTGATTGTCCCAATTGGGCCGCTGTAAGGGCCATTTTACATCTCCGGCGGGACCATGCTGATGCCTCTGATCCCAATGCCTCATGCCTGCTGTTCTGATCATTCCTCGTTCTTCGTTTGTGAACAAGATCTTTAAAATAGATTCCATCTCGTCCCAAGTATAAATGTTAGGCCCGAGGAATTGATCAAAACGTTCTGCTACCCCTAATGGGTCCTCTAACAAGTGTCCCATTTCTTTCTTAAATTCCCTCACATCCCCGGAGCTGAGGGGTACAGATACAAATCCAACTCCGGGTTGTGGTCCCCCCATAGCAGTCTCCCTTAAGGGATACAATAAATTTTCCTCCCTCCTTTCTCTAGTTTGACTTCTAGTTATTCTTTGATTAGAAGGAGGAGCCTCTTCCCCAGGTTCTGTGGGGGCTGTTGGAGGGAGATCTTGCTCAGGACCTTGCGGAGGGGGGACATAGGGTGGGGGAGACGCTGGAGGTTCGTCTACATCCCACCTTTTCTTTCTATCATTTTTCTTTTCTTTTAATGGAAACAAATTAGCGGCCTGAGCCGTGCCCAGGATCCATAAAAAGGCGTATTCACTCTCCTCCTTATTAAATGGTCGTTTGTTGTTAACATATATGTTTAATTGTTGGCATATCCAATCCTCTAAGGATCCATGAATTGGCCAATATAAATCTTTTCTTATCTGTTTTCTTCCCCATACCTCCATACAATAATAGACCAATTTCTCCTTGGACTTCCCTTTTCGAGAAGGGGAACTATCCCAATATCGAATCATTAGGCCTAACGGGCTATCTTGGGGTATATCGGGGAGCCCACCCCCACCCCGTATCTCCTGCATGGAACCAGAAGTCCTACTTTTCTTCTGTCCCATCTTCCGAAAGTGCCTTCTTTCACTCAAAATTCACTCACTTCCCTCCGTTCGTGGCCCACGCCCTCGCTGACAATGGGAACCGCACTATTAGGAGGTCCACACTCACTTCGTCCGGTGGGCTACTAAGCCCAGTGGACGTCTCAGTCACTCGCACCCGGGTACCCAATCCCCGACCGAACGGAACCGCAATATACTTACTCACTCCCGAGTCTTCGTCCGGCTCTTCGTGCACAAAAATTACGGGGAACTGCAGTATCTCCTTTCTCTTTTCTTTTTGCTTTCCTATCTCAGTTCGGAAAATCCAGGTGAGCTAAGTCGGAATCTCCTCCGGGACCATCCGAAGATGGGGCGCCCTCCCAGAGTTGAATTCCGAGTCGGCTGTCTGGATCCGAGTCACGGCACCAAATTTGTTGTAGTTGAATTTAAAATAAATCGAGTCCGAAATAGATTCAATAAATATTTATTGAGGTAGGAAGGCAAAAGCAGCGCTGGGCGGCTGGGGAGTCGCAGCTCCACCAAAGGCTTGCAAATTCAAGCAAGCTGAGCAGCTCTTTTTATCTTCACAGAGGTCGGGTTTCGACATCTTCGGTACGCCCCTCCGTAGCTTCTTGCTTGAGGTAGTTTAGATAAAATGTTGGTCACAGAATCAGCTCAAAACAATACATTCTGATAACATTGTGGTTAAGCTTTTTGTCAAACAGGAGTTCCCATGTTGGTGTAGCAAGATAACATTGTGGACATGTCTCTTCTGGTTAAACAGGGAGTTCTCAAGACTGCCACAATGGGTTCGTTCCTCTTGCTTAACTTGTTCGATCAGCAAATCACCTTTAGTTACTTATTACATCATGAAGTTCAACAAGGCCAAGTGCAAGGTCCTGCACCTGGGTCGTGGCAATCCCAGGCACAAATACAGGTTGGGAGGAGAAGGGCTTGAGAGCAGCCCTGAGGAGAAGGACTTGGGGGTGCTGGTGGACAAGAAGCTCAGCATGAGCAGGCAACGCGCGCTTGCAGCCCAGAAAGCCAACCGCATCCTGGGCTGCATCAAAAGAAGCGTGGTCAGCAGGCCGAGGGAGGTGATTCTGCCCCTCTACTCTGCTCTGGTGAGACCCCACCTGGAGTACTGTGTCCAGCTCTGGAACCCTCAGCACGAGAAGGACATGGACCTGTTGGAACGGGTCCAGAGGAGGGCCACGAAGATGATCAGAGGGCTGGAGCCCCTCTGCTACGAGGACAGGCTGAGAGAGCTGGGGCTGTTCAGCCTGGAGAAGAGAAGGCTCCGGGGAGACCTTATAGCAGCCTTCCAGTGCCTAAAGGGGGCCTACAGGAAAGATGGGGAGGGACTCTTTATGAGGGAGTGTAGGGATAGGACTGAATAGTGGTGGGATGTGACTCAGGGCATTTTGTTTGTTAAAGGCACCATTCGGGTTTCCGGTTCTGATTGTAATGCAGTGTTGAGACCACCCCAGGCTGAGCCATTTCCACAGCTCCCCCCAAGTTATCTCTGCATAGATAGGCATCAATAAGCATCTGCCGAGGCGAGATGGAGCTGAGTCAAATGACAACTCCCTGCATCTCACCTTTTGTGTTCTGAAACCGGTTTGGCCAGGTAGCTCCCATTCAAACATCAAGGAGATTTTAAACACAGAAATAATGTAAAAAGAAGGTTTTTCTCCTCCAAGATGAGGTGGGGTTTTTTTGACTATATAGGCATTTATATAATATAGAATCATAGAATGGTTTAGGTTATAAATGGAAACATCTTCTTCTAAGCTAGGATACAGGTCTGTTGCAAAAAATTTGTCCGTATTAAAGTGATATAACTTTGAGCTTTAACCCAATAGTTCAATTAAAACTCAGTGAATAATCCTTGATTTCATCTATATCCAATTCCCTCCCCTATTTAAATGAGTTATCCGATTATTATAAACTGAATATACATACCCTATCTTATCCCAAGGTCTAGCATCCAGTGCTTTTTCACTGTGAGCAGCATTTTTGGAGCCCATCACTGGGAGCAGTCTAGAAAGCTTTAAAACAAATACCTTAAGTTTAACATAGGAATCTAGAGACACTCCAGTGAAGAAGAAAAGCACAACACAGCCCCTTTTTCTATAAAGACACAGTTTTATATGGGCAGAATCAACAGTGAAATAATCTACAAGAGCAGGAAAAGCTAAATGAAGACGTTCTAGCAGTATAAAATTGGTCCTTACAAATACATGTGAGAGAGGCTACAAGTGCTTCCCCAACATGAAAGTCCATGGGCCGGGCTGGACCATGAGCAGCTGTTGGCCTCACTCAGTGGCTGCAGCACATCTGTGGCATCTTTCGACTCTTGGCCTTCTTAATTACGCTACCAAAATTCACTGTTTCCATGCTGTTTTCACTTGCTAATTAAAGAGTAAGGTGTGTCGTTTTCTCTTTGTATTGTCTAATTTAAACTAATGTGCCACTAGAGGGAGCATACATCTGTATCTGTATCTTGGGCACAGTTGCTGGTGCATCAAGCAGCCAAGCGTATATCAGGCAGTCCTTATCCGGGGGCCACAGCCTTTTCAAACTCCTTCAGTAAATCTACGCTAGAGACCATTCCTTCTTTATTACTTGTCTTTAATATTTTTGTCTCTCTAGAGGAATTTCCTGTTTGCATTTTGCTCATTTTCCAGGGCTTTGCATCCACTACAGGGAGGTATGCACAAAGAGTATATTGATTTTATTAAACTCCGTCACTGCCAGTGAGAGCAAACAAAGATTTAGAAATAGAGTGCATTTACTGCAGGTAAAAATAATCGATGAACACCATTTAAGAGCCACTTTTAATAAGATGGGAAATAAAATCAGAGAGACTCGGGATTTCATTTTAAAACGAAAAATAACAAGATTGCTGATGAAGTTAAAGTTCAATGACAAAACTAGGACCCATTTGTTACAGCAACATGCTGACATTGAGCCAGTAGAATAAAAACCACTGCCAAACCTGATTCAAACAGCCAGAAAGGGCTACTAGAAAAAGACAACATTGGCCCAAGGATAAGGAAGATAAAGGCAATTAGGGATCACACAGGTGTCATACACATCACATAGCAATTTCAGATATACATATGCTATGTATTGATTAGACAGTATTTTATGAATTTTTCCATCCCTGGAAACATTCAAGGTCAGGTTGGACATGGCTCTGAGCAACCCGATCTAGTTGAAGGTGTCCCTGCTCATGGCAGGGGGATTGGACTAGATGACCTTTAAAGGTCCCTTCCAACCCAAACTATTCTATGATTCTGTGATTCTACAATGTCTCCCATACCTGTATGCTCTTTAATTCTTACCTATAAGCTCTCAGAGGCTCATCATCCATCCCCAGACAGAGCTCCATACGTTCCAGTTGTTCTCTAACTTAAAGGGCAACTCCCCCTCCTTGTCTTCCTGTACTGTCTTTCCTAAAAAGCCTGTATCCCTCCATTGCAACACCCCAGTCTTGGTAGCCATGCTACAACATCTCTGTGATCTCAACAGGCTCATAGCCCTGCAACTGTGCACAGATCTCTAATTCCTTATGTTTATTCCCCATGCTGCATGCATTAGTGTACAGGCACTTTAGAGAGGCACCCCAGCATGCTAATTTCCCAGAAAGGATTTTGAGGATTTCTTGTAGACACTTCCTTGCTTACATGCAAATGCTGTATGTTACCCCACTTAAGCCCCATTTTTTTGGTTTTGGGTTCCTTTTCTGTCACCCCAGGCCCCCCTCCTTGTCTTCCTTGCCTCTTCGTTATTGCTAACAGCAATTTACTCTTCTTTATTGACAACAGCTCCTGCCTGACTTCCCCTTAGGCATGGCTGGGAAAACTTTACTGTTTTACTCTTGCAGCTTCAGATATGACCTTCTGCCTCAGCCAGCATGGCTCTGAGTTGGTGGATTGCCTGGATGCAAGCTGGGAGCTCTGCGATACATCCAGTACTGACACCATCTCCATTTACTCTCATTTATTTTTATCTTTGGCTTTCTTCGGTGTACATGCTTTTCTGTGTAGCTAAGGAAGATAATCACAGCATAAACCCAGTAGTTAATGGCCTGTCAATATTTTTAGCATGATGGCAAATTGTCCAGAGTCTATATTTTGACTGAATACACACTGTGCAGATCAAAAAAAAATCATTTATGTTCCACGTAGGAAGGTCTCCGTCAAATCAAAAATATATGGCTATTGCCACCTCTTTGTCCAATTTATAAAGTCAATTCAGGAATCTATTTTGGTTATTTCCTTTAGAAAATATTCATATTTTCTATATTGGTAACAATTTAAACTACTAGTATAACATTGAGATAAATATTACATATTTTCTGTATTCTAGACTGTCAGGGTGTGGGGTTTTTACTATAAATTTTAAGTCAAAACTACACTAATTTTAATTTCTCCAAAATGATTGTAGCAAACTGCATCCAGGTCAATTTTTCCCAGTCCCATAACTGTGTTTAAGGACTTCAAGGATCGGGTCCATAACAATAGTTTTCATTGTCACAGAGATAAGAACACAAGGATTTTCATCATGGATTTTGTTGCATCATCTCATTATTCAGTTCCTGCAGAGACATGTTTGAGAGGATCAAAGTTTCCAAGTGTTTTCATGGCAAAACTGGGCAACAGTCAACTATTTTGAAAATCCATAACAGGGATTCATACTGAGACTTTTAAAAATGCAAAAATCTAGAAGATTGCTTAAAAAAAACCCCAAAGATTTAATGTGCATTTTAAACATCCTCTGGTTGCCCAGAGAGGTGGCGGATGCCCCATCCCTGGAAACATTCAAGGTCAGGTTGGACGGGGCTCTGAGCAACCTGATCTAGTTGAAGATGTCCCTACTCATGGCAAGGGGGTTGGACTACGTGACCTTTAAAGGTCCCTTCCAGCCCAAACTATTCTATGATTCTATCCAAAGGAATGGCTGTACCTTGTTAGCTATATTCATAGCGCATTAATCCATAACATCAACCAAAAGGGAGCTGATGAAATAGCATAACTATTTATAACCTTGCAACTAGGTGTTACACTCTGGATTAACCAGGAGTTAAGAATTTATGTAAGATCAGTAACTTTTTTCATTGAATGTCCTTGTCAATATGATTATTGACAAGATACTGATTACCTATCTTAGGTTTTAGTTCATTGCCTTCTTCAGCAGAAGAGAGCTCTTCAAGAAGCACAGATCAAAATAAGAGCGCTGAGAACATAATTCCTTCATGGTTTACTGGTTAAGCTCTTTGGGAAGTGGAACAGGCTTCCCTGATTCAGCATTTTGCCTTGTTTTGCTTGTTTTCACAGTAATGCAAATTTATGAAAATCAGGGCATTGAATGTTGCAACCTCAGAGTCCGTCTTTAACTCATATCATTGCTTACTTCCTTCAGTATTTTAGGATCTTGAACCTCTAAGATGTCAGTCTTTCTGCCAAACATTAATAAGCACCGTTTGATTTCTGTAAACTCAAGTCAGTGAGAGCTGAATAGCATTCAACACAGGAGGCATTCAGTAGTTTGCATATTTGGGCCATAGGCATGTAAGGGAAACTAATAGTGCTCGGTTGATTTCTTGCAAAAGTAGGATTTTTTCTCTGAAACAAAAATGCAGCATGGAGC
Organism: Rissa tridactyla; assembly: GCF_028500815.1. Lineage (NCBI taxonomy): Eukaryota > Metazoa > Chordata > Aves > Charadriiformes > Laridae > Rissa > Rissa tridactyla. The sequence continues at coordinate 8,618,488 of NC_071496.1, forward strand.
AAATTGAGGAAATAAATGTTGTGTCCCTTATGATGAGCAGAGAGAACTCTCTCTTTTTTTTTCTGTATGGTTGGTGTTTGGGCTGCATCATGCCCATCACAGGGCATTCAAAGATGAAGGCCTAAATTTCTCAACTGAGGAGGAAAAAAGGTAAAGCTTATCAACTAGACGATCTTTAAGGTCCCTTCCAACCCAACCCATTCTATGATTTGATGATCCTATGATTCTATGAACTTGTCTACCTTGTCATATTTATTCTGGGTAGCTTGCCACCCTATTCTCAATTAAATCCTGACAAAAAACCCACAACATTTGATATGACAGCATTTGAGGAATTAAGAACTAATAATTTTTCAGCACACACATGAAAATCAATACTTATTTGCTTGGGAAAAAAACCCAGCCAATTGAAAACAAAATTATTTGGAATGCGGCAAGTCTGTGGCACACCAAGTGATACATTTATTAAATCAGAAATTGAACCTCCGATTCCTCACTGAACCGAGGAAAAGAACAAGTCTGTGATTCCAAAAGATCAAGCTTAACACCGATTTAATTCCTACCTTGATTCATACTCAAAATAAACTGCTACGTCTCTATGCTGGAGAAATCTCTTTTCAGATCTAGCATTGGATATTTTGCTATCTTTAAGGACTCATTGCCTTCTCCTACCCTGAAATTTGTCTGTATGCAGATGCACATTTCTGGTTTTAGTGGTTAAGTCCCTCCACAATCCCCTCTGTTGTGTGTATGTGGTATTAGGTCCTTCCTCTCTACAATTCAAAAATGTTTTTTGGCAAAACTTAAGTCATATTACCAGTGTCAGTGAGACTCTCCAAGAACCTGCCCTCTAAGAAAGTCACCTGGGTAAAGTGCTTTTAGTTTTCAGTCAGGCAGGAACCAGGTTCACAAGCCATGCTATGTGATTTACTTGTATCGATTACCTTCATATTAAATGCATAAGACAGTGTTATACTGCTTCTCTGAATAAACTTCAACTTTGGTTTGTTTTTTCTCTTTCTCTGTTTGTCTTTCTCTCTCTGGTCCCATTTTGGCATCCAGGATCATTTTCTCTTTGACAAGCCAGTGTCCCCTTTGCTAACATGTGCTGGGATGGCACGTGACTGGCCAGATGCCAGAGGAATCTGGTATGTTGTGTGACATGTAGAAGCTTGTGTCATGTTTGAAAGACCGTATTACAAGTCTCCTTGCTTGTCCTAACCCCACAGTCACTCTGCACTGATACTCACAGCATGTTCAGTTTGTTTTTACAACTTTTTTGCAGTGCTTTTAATAATTAAATTTTAAAAAAAAAGTAAGACCTTTATATTCATATAGGCGGCGCAGGGGCACGGGGAATGGGGCTTGCGGTCAGTTCATCACACGTCTCTGCCACTCCTTCCTCTTCATACTGTTCCCCTGCTCCAGCGTGGGATCCCACCCACAGGAGACAGTCCTTCACAAACTTCTTCAACGTGGGTCCTTTCCCCTGGGCTGCAGTTCTTCACGAGCTGCTCTAGCATGGGTCCTTTCCACAGGGTGCAGTCCTTCAGGAACAGACTGCTCCAGCATGGGTCCCCTGCATTTTTTTTTGCAATTTTTGAAATGATTAATTAAAAAAAAATTAAAAATGCACAACCTTTATATTCATATAGGCAAAGATGCAGCAAAGATGCAGCAAAGATGCAAGGGTTGTTGAAGTGCTAGAAACCATGGAAGTGCTTGAAAGAAGTCACATAGGAATTAGGGCTTCTCCCACAAAAAAGGTGGCAAGATCAATAGCCCACCTGAAGTGCATCTACACCAACGCACGCAGCATGGGCAACAAACAGGAGGAGCTGGAAGCCATTGTGCAGTGGGAAAACTATGATATAGTTGCCATCACAGAAACATGGTGGGATGCAATACAACTGGAGTGCTGGAATGGATGGCTATAAACTCTTCAGAAGGGACAGGCAAGGAAGGAGAGGTGGTGGGGTAGCTCTGTGTGTTAGGGAGTGTTTTGGCTGTCTAGAGCTTGACGATGCTGATGAAAGGGTCGAGTGTTTATGGGTAAGAATCGGGGAAAGGCCAACAAGGCAGATATCATGGTGGTCTTCATCCAACGAGGATGAAGAGGCAGATGAAATACTCTATAAGCAGTTGGGAGAAGTCTCACAATCGCTATCCCTTGTTCTCATGGTGGAATTTAACTTACCAGATGTCTGCTGGAAATACAATACAGTGGAGAGGAAACAGTCTAGGAGGTTCCTGGAGTGTGTGGAAGATAACTTCCCAACACAGTTGGTGAGTGAGCTAACTAGGGAAGGCACCCCACTGGACCTGTTGTTTGCGAACAGAGAAGGACTTGTGGGGGATGTGAGGGCTGGAGGCTGTCTTGGGCACAGCAATCATGAAATGGTAGTTTTCACTTCTTGGAGAAGCAAGAAGGGGGGTCAGCAGAACTGCCACCTTGGACTTCCGGAGGGCAGGCTTTGACCTGTTTAGGGGCCTGGTTGACAGAGACCCTTGGGAGGCAGTCCTGAAGGGCAAAGTAGTCCAAGAAGGCTGGACATTCTTCAAGAAGGAAATGTTCAAGGTGCAGGAGCAGGTCATCCCTATGTGCCAAAAGACGAGCCCGCTGGGAAGAAGACCAGCCTGGCTGAACAGAGAACTTTGGCTGGAACTCAGGAAAAATAAGAGAGTTTATGACCTTTGGAAGAAGGGGCAGGCAGCTCAGGAGGACTACAAGGATGTTGTGAGGTTACGCAGGGAGAAAATTATAAGGGTCAAAGCCCAACTAGAACTTAATCTGGCTACTGTCGTAAAAGACAATAAAAAATGTTTCTATAAATGCGTTAGCAACAAAAGGAGGGCTAAGGAGAATCTCCATCCTTTATTGGATGCGGGGGGGAAACATAGTGACAAAGGATGAGGAAAAGGCTGAAGTACTTAATGCCTTCTTTGCCTCAGTCTTTAATAGTAAGACCAGTTGTTCTCTGGGTCCCCAGCCCCCTGAGCTGGAAGACAGAGACATGGAGCAGAATGAACCCCCCATAATCCACAGGGAAATGGTGAGTGACCTGCTGCACCACTTAGACATGCACAAGTCTATGGGGCCTGATGGGATCCACCCAAGTGTACTGAGGGAGCTGGCGGAAGCACTCACCAAGCCACTTTCCATCATTTATCAGCAGTCCTGGCTAACCGGGAGGTTCCAGTTGACTGGAAGATAGCAAATATGATGCCCATCTACAAGAAGGGCTACAAGGAGAACCCAGGGAATTACAGGCCTGTCAGTCTGACCTCGGTGCCGGGGAAGGTTATGGAGAAGCTCACCTTGAGTGCTATCACGCAGCACGTACAGGACAACCAGGTGATCAGGCCCAGTCCACGTGGGTTTATGAAAGCCGGGTCCTGCTTGACTAACCTGATCTCCTTCTATGACAAGGTGACCCACTTAGTGAATGAGTGAAAGCCTGTGGATGTTGTCTACCCAGATTTTAGTAAAGCTTTTGACACTGTTTCCCATGGCATTCTCCTGGAGGAACTGGCTTCTCATGGCTTGGACAGGTGTGATCTTTGCTGGGTTAAAAAATGGCTGGATGGTGGGTCGCAAAGAGTTCCGGTGAATGGAGTTAAATCCAGTTGGCGGCCGGTCACAAGTGATGTTCCCCAGGGCTGAGTACTGGGGCCAGTTCTCTTTAATATCTTTATCAATGATCTGGAGGAGGGGGTTGAGTGCACCCTCAGTAATTTTGCAGACGACACCAAGTTGGGTGGGAGCGTTGATCTGCCTGAGGTTAGGAAGGCTCTACAGAGGGATCTGGAGAGGCTGGATCAATGGACCGAGGCCAGTGGTATGAGGTTCAACAAGGCCAAGTGCCGGGTCCTGCACTGGGGTCACAACAAGCCCATGCAGCGCTACAGGCTTGGGGAAGAGTGGCTGGAAAGCTGCCTGGCAAAAAGGACCTGGGGGTGTTGGTCAACAACAGGCTGACTATGAGCCAGCAGTGTGCCCAGGTGGCCAAGAAGGCCAACAGCATCCTGGCCTGTATCAGCAATAGTGTGGCCAGCAGGAGTAGGGAAGTGATCGTCCCCCTGTACTCAGCAGTGGTGAGGCCCCACCTCGAGTACTGTGTCCAGTTTTGGGCCCCTCACCACAAAAAAGACATTGAGCTGCTGGAGTGTGTCCAGAGAAGGGCAATGAAGCTGGTTAAGTGTCTAGAGAACAAGTCTTATGAGGAGCGGCTGAGGGAGCTGGGGTTGTTTAGCCTGGAGAAAAGGAGGCTGAGGGGAGACCTTATCGCTCTCTACAACTACCTGAGGAGGTTGCAGCGAGGTGGGGTTTGTTCTCTTCTCCCAAGTAACAAGCGATCGAATGAGAGGAAATGGCCTCAAGTTATACCAGGGGAGGTTTAGGATGGATATTAGGAAAAAATTTCTTCACGGAAAGGGTTGTCAAGCATTGGAACAGGCTGCCCAGGGAAGCGGTTGAGTCACCATCCCTGGAGGTATTTAAATGACGTGTAGATCTGTCACTTAGGGATGTGGTTTAGTGGTGGACTTTGCAGTGCTAGGTTAATGGTTGAATTTGATGATCTTAAGGGTCTTTTCCAACCTAAATGATTCTACGATTCTATTTAAACAATCATTGATATCAGCAACACAATGTAGCATCATAAACATGGCTCCTTCTATGGGTTTTTTATATCTGTTTTTCCTATTTCAAGATAAAAATTTGATTTGAGAAAGAGCCAGTGAATCACTATGAAATCAGCAGGGTGAGGTTACAAATACAGCCTAAAGCTGGAATGTAGCAACACTCTCAGCTAGGAACCACTGGCAATACAGTTGCAGGATATTGCACTGTAAATACCTTCCCCTCCTCCACACTTCTGAGAGACAGAATGTTATTTTAATTCCCCAAGCTGAAAGTGATCCTTTCTTTCCAAATAAACTGGACAAAGACTGGATACAGAAATAGTTGAATTTCCTTTTTGGTTTAGGTCTGTTTCTTCTTTTACAACCTTAATATTTTTTGTGCTTGAATAGAATATTTTTAGAGGAAGGGACAATAGCCCCCAGTACAGTGCACGCGCACCCCCCCTATCACATGATAGAGCACGAGCTCTCCACGGGGTCACAGCCTCCTTCAGGCATCCACCTGCTCCAGCATGGGGTCCTCCACTGGCTGCAGGTAGATATCTGCTCCACCGTGGACCTCCATGGGCTGAAGGGGACATCCTGCCTCACCGTGGTCTTCACCAGGGGCTGCAGGGGAATCTCTGCTCTGGCACCTGGAGCACCTCCTCCCCCCAGTTCTTCACTGACATTGGTATCTGCAGAGTTGCTTCTCTCACATATTCTCGCTCCTCTCTCCTGGCTACTGTCGTGCACCAGTTTTTTCCCCTTCTTAAATATGTTATCACAGAGGTGCTACTACCATCGCTGAATGGCTCAGCCTTGGCCAGCGGCGGGTCTGTCTTGGAGCGGGCTGGAACTGGCTCTCTCCGACATGGGGGAAGCTTCTGGCATCTTCTCACAGAAGCTACCCCTGTAGCTCCCCCCACTACCAAAACCTTGCCATGCAAATCCAATACATGAGCAGATACCCTCTTCCTCTACATACCCTTACAGATACTACTCCCAGCTCTACAGCAACACAGACAGCACATTCACCTGAGCATGTTTTGATTTTTTTCTTTGGAGAAAAACTGGCATTTTGAAAGATTACTGTGAAACCCTGAATATGTTTCAATATGCAGAAGAGAAGCAAAGGGACTGTAACTGTGCTATTTTTCCAAGATGCTTACAACATTGAATAGTGGTGAGCACTGAGAAGATTTTACTCAGGGTGGCAATACATCCTAGGCACTTGGATGACTAGTGCTGGAGCCTGGTCCTTATTACCTGGGACCTGAAAGCTGCAGGAAAAGACTGGAATAGGCCATGCTGGGCAGGTTTCTGTTGGATACAGAATATCAGCAAACTGATGTTTGTTACTGCTGATTTTTGGTCCAGCTTGCTGCAGCCTAAGGCCACAAGCCAGAGGTGGTGCCTGAGGAAAACACCAGAGAAGTGACCTGGTGAACTCTCCAGGGCTAAAAAAGTCTGAGGGTTTGAGATGACATGGTAAAGAAGTTTGTCTGAAAACCAGTCCTGGACAGAGAAGAGACAGCTCCCATACAGAGATGACAATGGGTTCCAGATGACAGGTCAAGTGGCAGACTTCAGAGACTGAAGCCATTTGCAGCTGCCTACTCTAGTTAACTATTGAACTTACCATGGTGTTGAATGCTGAAAAACTAATGAGCACTTTTCGGCACCTTCCCTTCAGACTGACAGATTTTGCTTGTCTGGACAGTCACTTGAGAGAAGTGCTTCTGTGAATGTAAATCAGGTGCTCATAGAAGACTGCATAAATACGGGCACATACAGGGTAGAATTAAGGATTTGTGCTTTTTGCATTATTCAAGTAATACTTTCCTTATCATCAGCCAAGAAAGAAAGGTTCAAAGCCTACATAAAGCTTGCTGAGATGACAAAGGGAAAAGGGAAGCAGTCCCTACAAAGTGGTTGTCCTACTAAAGCTGCACTAAGACTAGTTTCTGTCAGTGCAACCAGGCATCTAGAGAGACGTAAGGTATCAGGCAGTGTTTTATTACACAAGATATTTATACAGAGATATACAGAGGTGCTTTCTGTCAAAATGGCAGCCATATTTACCATCATTAACAGTCATCAGCCGCAAGATCATTTCTTACCAAACTGAGGTAATGGTGGTGGTACTTTAATGTCTTGACCTCTTTCCAGTTTCTTCTCACAGTCAACTAGATAGTTGACCCCATCAATGACAAGCTGAACTAGTTCTACCTACAACAACAAGAAAAACAACAATAATAAAAGATTTTGGTAACGCTGTTAATAGAGGAAGGAAAAAAATTGACTTGTACAGCAAAGACAGCAAGTAAACCCAGACCCAAGGAGGGCCATAGAGTCCTTGGCATAGAGATCACACATGCTGTGGTACAGGGAGTATGGGTCGTGCACTGGTCCAGTGGAAGCCCATAGTAATTCCCTTCTCCCTACCCCTTCTCCTATTCATGCTGAGTTTAGCCTTCTGACAATAAAAATTTTCAAATAGGCCCCTAAAGGTATTTCCACCAAATTCTGCTCCTACACATATCCCCATATAAACAAACAGAAGTGCTTAAATAAAATGTTTAGGCATGAGTTTAGAGACCTATCTCAAATGTGACCACTCTGAGGGTACAAGATCCTTCCCAAACATTTGCTGAGAACTACAGCCTGGCACAGCCATTGGTTCCTGTCTGCTGTGTTCTCAGCATCCATATATTAGGACAAAGAAACTGAAAAGGCAGTGCCATGGATGTTCAGAGTCACCAGGCAGTTCTCTCTGAAGCAACAAATGCCAGTGTAAGTAAAGAGGCTCTGGTATTTTGCCAACAGCATCTTGTGAGGTTTGGATTAATGCCTTTATCCAAATGCCTTTGGGCTCAAAAGCTATTGAACATTGGTCTGACATTTGGCAAATGACTTCAGAGACTACTGGCACTTTGTCTTTCTTCTGTAGAAAGGGGGGGGAGTTGTGTTTTCTTGATGGATAGGAATGAAAGATATGAGTAGTACTGAAATGATTTGAAGAATCATGCTGAGCCCTCCCTTACTGTTTAGCATGCCTAAAGAAACTGTACATATGAGCTTATTTTGTGGTGGTTTAGAGTGATGTTTTCCTATATCCTGTGAAACACAACAGCTTTATTCAATATACAGTCAGTACTGTAGAAGAAAGAATGCACTGCATCCAAATGGACACCAGTTAATTGCAGAGGATAATCCATTCTTACGTATGATAGAGGCATCTGTGCAGTGCCTAGCATTTGCATTCATGCTGGTACATTTCTAGGGTTTACCAGATGTTATAATTCTGGAAAATTAGGCTAAAAGGGATTGTGAGAAACCTTCTGTCCTATCTGCTTGCCTTAGGAAGGTTCAAGACTTTCAGAGAGGATGTGATAATGTGTACTCTTTTAGGTAACAATTTCTTCTAAAAGAATCTGGCTTACTGAAATATTTTCCAATCATACTAACTCTTTTTTTTTTATTCTGACTGAAATCTCACATGTAAGACAAGTCAAAATCAGATCTGTTCTATTCAGGAGATCCCTGGATAGTATTTACATTGTTGGTGCTTTTTCTGTTTGGTTGTAGACACAATGAACAGAATGCCTCAGATTTATCATTTTCCTAGAACAAATCTCTTAATCAGATTTAAATAGGCAGTGGGGAACTAATTGGAAGATCACTGACATAAAATATCCTCACAGATTTCCAACAGACTTTTGATCAGGTTTCCCAGTGCCTGCTCCCTGACAAAGCAGGTTTAACTTATCAGAATAATACTGGATATGCTTCTGAACACAATCCAATATTGCCATAGAACAGATTTTTTTCATCAGTATTGTCTCACTCTGCATTCCTTAAAGCAATGGGAAGACTCATTTAATTAAAGGGGGAGCTGAGTCAGGCCAACATCAATCTCTTTGGAAAATCCTACCCTGAATATTTGTACGTGACTGAAAATGAGATAACTGGACCTCTCTGTAACTCTAACGTCAGGCCACAGGATGTTTGCATCTGTTCAGTTTTGCATTAGCAAACTCCAAGTGTGAAAAGTGGGTTGCAGTAAAAGACAAGCTCTAAGTTAGGCTGTCAGTGAAGTTTCAATTTTCACGTATTTCAAACTTGATAATATTCCACTATTTGTATGAACAAGTCTAATCTTATCAATCACCTTCTACATTCTGTAGAAAGACTGCTGCAAAAGACAGAAAAAATGGAGAAAAGCCATGAAAAGTGACCTCAGGTTTGACCTAGCACTTTATAATCCTAGTCGTCACTGATCTGGCTGAAGCAAGAGTAGGTAACTTCTCTAGGCATTTTTATCTCAATTGACAAGCTAGGATCTTTAATGCAGTGTCCGGAAGCAACATGTAGCTGTTTTCCTCAGACATATAATTTGACTGATGTGGCAATTCAGTGTTACTAAGTGATATGAAGGGCAATGGGATTTGATTTAGAAGACAATGCAATTAAGTTAGGTCATATGGCTGGGCCCCCCAGTTAGTTGTTTTCTAACTGCACAATTTTCGAAGAACAATAAAAAACATCCTCAGTGACCGAAGATGCAAAATTTGGCTTCTCCCTTTGCCTGTTCTCTTAGTATCTGTAGCTCCCAACTGTGTTCATGTTTGAAGACATGTTCTTCATAGCTCAGCTTCGGGGCAGCATGATGTGATTAGACAAAATTGCTCTTCTCACTGTGACCTGAGAAACCTGCATAATTCCACTAGCATGGGGGATCAAGCTGTGAAAGTAGCTCATGTCCTTAATTGTGCAGAGAAATGTTATTTTGCAGTGCTTAACCTCTTCACAGTCCTGAAAGATTGTGATAAAACTAAGAATACTGAGAGTTATTTTTCAGGGCTTATCTTGTGCTTTAAAGCTACTCATTTTTTCTCTCAACCAGGCATAACAATGACAAGACGTTTCTTATCTGGATTAATGAAGAGGACCACACCAGGGTGATCTCCATGGAAAAAGGTGGCAACATGAAACGGGTGTTTGAAAGATTTTGCCGTGGTTTGAAAGAGGTAGTAACTCAATGAATTTATTATGCCTGTTTGTTTATTGTTGGGCTGTTGTCAGCACTATTTAGTGTGCTTATCACTGCACTGACATCTACAGAAGCAACAAAATAAAAGTAACAACAGTTCAAATAGCAACCCACATTAATAGCAGTTAAAGAAGAAAACAAAGACAAATTGTTAGCTGAATTGTAAGGAAAAATAGATAAAATGTCATTTTAGCTTTTATATTAAAAATGTTGTGGTTTAACTCCAGACAGCAAGTAGTACCACGCAGTCGCTTGCTCACTCCCCCTTCCCCCCCCACCAAGGGTGTATATGCATGTGTGTGTGTATGTAAGTCTAGGCTTCTGGGCAGTATGAGTGCCCCATGGGATCCCCAATCAGGATTACAGGCAGTAGAAAAGGCCATTTAAAACCTTTCTAAAAAATCAATAAAATAGTATTTACCCCTGTCATACGGCAGATAGGACCACGCAGATGCTAGTGCAGTTCTCTCCCTTCCCCCAGAAGGGTAGGGAGAAGAGGGAGAAAAGGAGGGGAAAGGGGGGAAAAAAACCCCATGGGCTGAGATAAAGACAGTTTAGTAGAACAATAACGGAAAAGGAAAATAACAATAATAATGAAAGTAATAACAATAATAGTAAAAGAATATACAAGACACAAGTCACTCTCACCGCCCTGTGAATTGGTTGCCCAGCCTGACTCAAGCAGAGATTCCCTCCCCCAGCCAACTCACATTTAGAATCATAGAATCATTTAGGTTGGAAAAGACCCTTGGGATCATCGAGTCCAACCATCAACTCCACTCTACAAAGTTCTCCCCTACACCATATCCCCTAACACCACATCTAAACGAGTCTCAAACACATCCAGGGATGGTGACTCCACCACCTCCCTGGGCAGCCTATTCCAGTGTCTGACCACTCTTTCTGGGAAGAATTTTTTCCTAATGTCCAGCCTAAACCTACCCTGCTGCAGCTTGAACCCATTCCCTCTTGTTCTATCGCTAATTACCTGTGAGAAGAGACCAGCACCAACCTCTCTACAATGGCCTTTCAAGTAGTTGTAGAGAGTGATGAGGTCTCCCCTCAGCCTCCTCTTCCTCAAACTAAACAGTCCCAGCTCCTTCAATCGCTCCTCATAAGATTTATTCTGCAGGCCCTTCACCAGCTTCGTTGCCCTCCTCTGCGCTTGCTCCAGCACCTCGAGATCTCTCTCGTATTGAGGTGCCCAGAACTGGACACAATACTCAAGGTGTGGCCTCACCAGTGCTGAGTACAGGGGGACAATCACCTCCCTCCTTCTGCTGGTCACACTATTTCTAATACAAGCCAGGATGCCATTGGCCCTCTTGGCCACCTGGGCACACTGCTGGCTCATGTTCAGCCGCTTGTCAATTAGAACCCCCAGGTCCTTTTCTGCCAGGCAGCTCTCCAGCCACACTGCCCCAAGCCTGTAGCGATGCATGGGGTTGTTGTGGCCCAAGTGCAGGACCTGGCACTTGGCCTTGTTGAAGCTCATCCCATTAGCATTGGCCCATCGGTCCAATCTATCCAAGTCTCTCTGTAGAGCCTCCCTACCCTCATGCAGATCAACACTCCCACTTAACTTGGTGTCATCTGCAAACTTGCTGATGATACACTCTATGTCCTTATCAAGGTCATCAATAAAGATGTTAAACAGAAATGGTCCCAACACTGAGCCCTGAGGGACACCACTTGTGACTGTCCGCCAGCTGGATTTAACTCCATTGACCACCACTCTTTGGGACTGTCCATCCAGTCAGTGCTTGATCCATCACTGAGCATGACGTCTATGGTATATATGCACTGAGCATATATACTGAGCATGACGTCTATGGTATGGAATATTCCATTAGCCATTCCTTCATTCTGTCTACGCTCCTTCTCAGCTTCTATGCAAAGATGAAAAAAGTCTTTGAAAAAATAAAAACATCACCTGGCAACAAATAAAACAATATGTATTATTGACATTCCTTTCATACCAAATCTGAAAACACAGCAACCACTAGAAAGGAAATTAACTCTATCCCAGCTGAAACCAGGACAGTATCCACCCCTTGTTCCATATCATTTACATCATGCCCACATCTTACACTTTTCAATAAGTCACCACCACTTTTCCTGTCTGTGATATATATCTATTTATATACACACATAGATATAATGCCCTTAGTCTGTGGGCCATCCCTCTAAAATATCCATTGAGTTAATTTAGTCCATAACTTTGGGGTCTATCTGACATAACAGTCTTTCAAGGGCAGAAGAGAGGGGGTGTGTGGTATTGAATTGTGGTATACTGCATCTGGAGCTCACAGCTGGTGTATCTGGCACTGTCCATGCCCATGGTCTGCGGGTTGAAGATGTTGATCTCGAGAAAGTTGCCGGGTGCCAGTTGCTGAAGCCAATTCTGGTTCCATCACCACTGCACTTCACTGAGTTTCATCAAAGTTCATTCTTCATTAACTTGGGAGATTCTTACTGTAATACTATTGATATAGCATATAGCAACCATAGTAGTGACATACAGTGGTAATTTAGCAATTAACAGTATACAGTTTAATTCATTGGCTGTTCTCACCCAAATCAAATCCCCTTGAGGTATACATCAGACTTCCTCATCTTTTTGCATCACCCACCAAGCGCACCCAGGTCCTTGAGCAAAAGCAATCCCACAGATGGATCTGCCTTTGCCTGAGGCAGGAATAACTCAGACTGTTTTCCCTAACATATCTTTCTTGTGCACTACGGGTACTTTATCCCCTTCTACAGTATGTAAAAAATCTGATCGGGCAGGGCCAGCTCAATTGGCAGAACCTCTAGTGTTAACTAACCAGGTGGCCTTTGCTAAATGTGCATCCCAATGTTTTAAAGTCCCACCACCCATTGCTCTCAGTGTAGTCTTTAGCAGTCCATTGTATCATTTGATCTTCCCAGAGGCTGGTGTGTGACAGGGGATGTGATGTACCCACTCAATGCCATGTTCTTTGGCCCAGGTGTCTATGAGGCTGTTTTGGAAATGAGTCCCGTTGTCCGACTCAATTCTCTCTGGGGTGCCATGTCGCCACAGGACTTGTTTTTCAAGGCCCAGGATAGTGCTCTGGGTGGTGGCATGGGGCACGGAACATGTTTCCAGCCATCCAGTGGTTGCTTCCACTATTGTGAGCACATGGCGTTTGCCTTGGAGGGTTTGTGGCAGTGTGATATAATCAATCTGCCAGGCCTCCCCAGATTTATATTTCAGCCATCGCCCTCCATACCAAAGAGGCTTTAACCGCTTGGCTTGCTTAATTGCAGCGCATGTCTCACATTCATGGATGACCTGTGCAATAGTGTCCATGGTCAAGTCCACCCCTCGGTCACGAGCCCATCTATATGTTGCATCTCTTCCTTGATGGCCTGAGGTGTCATGGGCCCACCGCGCTATAAATAATTCACTCTTATGTTGCCTGAGCCACTCCAATCCTAGCAGCCCGATCCACCTGCTGGTTGTTCTGATGTTCCTCCGTGGCCCCATTCTTCGGTACATGGGCATCTACGTGGCGTTGTACTTTCACAACCAGATTCTCTATCCGGGCAGCAATATCTTGCCATAGGTCAGCAGCCCAGATGGGTTTGCCTCTGCGCTGCCAGTTGCCCTGCTTCCAGTGCTGTAGCCACCCCCACAGAACATTTGCCACCATCCATGAATCAGTATAGAGATAAAGTACAGGCCATTTTTCTTGTTCAGCAATATTTAAAGCCAGCTGGATGGCTTTCGCCTCTGCAAACTGGCATGATTCACCTTGTCCTTCAGTGGCTTCTGCCACTCATTGTGTAGGACTCCACACAGCAGCCTTCCACTTTCGATGCTTTCCCACAATGCGGCAGGACCCATCAGTGAACAGGGCATATTTCTTCTCATTTTCTGGCAGTTTATTATATGGTGGGGCCTCTTCTGCACGCGTCACCTCCTCCTCTGGTGACATTCTGAAATCTTTGCCTTCTGGCCAGTCCACGATCACTTCCAAGATTCCTGGGCGACTGGGGTTTCCCATTCGAGTTCGCTGTGTGATCAGTGCAATCCACTTACTCCATGTAGCATCAGTTGCATGATGTGTAGAGGGGACCCTCCCTTTGAACATCCAACCCAGCACCGGCAGTCGAGGTGCCAAGAGGAGCTGTGCTTCAAGTACCAACTACTTCCAAAGCAGCTCGAACCCCTTCATATGCTGCCAATATCTCTTTTTCTGTTGGAGTGTAGCGGGCTTCGGATCCCCTGTATCCCCGACTCCAAAACCCTAGGGGTCGACCTCGGGTCTCCCCTGGTGCTTTCTGCCAGAGGCTCCGGGCAGGGCCGTTCTCCCCGGCTGTGGTGTAGAGCACATTTTTTACATCTTGCACTGCCCAGACTATCCCCAGAGCTACTGCATGAGCTATTTTCTGTTTAATTTGTTCAAAAGCTTGTCGTTGCTCAGGACCCCATTTAAAGTCATTCTTCTTCCGGGTCACTTGATACAGAGGGCTTACAATTAGACTGTAATCTGGGATATGCACCCTCCAAAAACCCACAATGCCTAAGAAGGCTTGTGTTTCCTTTTTACTAGTTGGTGGAGACATAGCTGCTATTTTGTTGATCACATCCATTGGGATCTGACGGCGTCCATCCTGCCATTTTATTCCTAAAAACTGGATCTCCTGCGCAGGTCCCTTGATCTTACTTCGTTTTATGGCAAAACCAGCTTTCAGAAGGATTTGGATTATTTTCCCTTCCTCAAAAACTTCTGCTGTGTTGCCCTATATGACGATGTCATCAATGTATTGCAGATGTTCTGGAGCTTCACCCTGTTCCAGTGCAGTCTGGATCGGTCCATGGCAAATGGTGGGGCTGTGTTTCCACCCCTGGGGCAGTCGATTCCAGGTGTACTGGATGCCCCTCCAGGTGAAAGCAAACTGTGGCCTGCACTCTGCTGCCAAAGGGATTGAGAAGAATGCATTGGCTATATCAGCTGTGGCATACCACTTGGCTGCCTTGGACTCCAGTTCGTATTGAAGTTCTAGCACAGCATGGCAGTACTCAGTGGCAGCATGACTTCATTCAGGCCACGATAGTCTACCGTTAGTCTTCACTCTCCCTTAGACTTTTGCACTGACCATATGGGACTGTTAAAAGGTAAGCGAGTCCTGATGATCACTCCTTGGCTCTCCAGTCAATGAATTACATTATGGATGGGAATCAGGGAGTCTCAGTTGGTGCGATATTGACATCGATGCACTATGGCAGTAGCAATTGACACCTGCTGTTCTTTAACCCTTAGCAGTCCCACCACAGAAGGGTCACCTGAAAGGTCAGGTAAGGTAGACAGCTGTGTAATGTCCTCAGTCTCTATAGCTGCTATTCCAAAAGCCCCCCCGATAGCCTTTTGGGTCTTTGAAATATCCTTTCTTGAGGTAATCTATGCCAAGGATGCATGGAGCATCTGGGCAAGTCACCATGGGGTGCTTTTGTTACTCATTCCTAGTTAGGCTCACTTCAGCTTCCAATACAGTCAACTGTTAGGACCCTCCTGTTACTCCAGAAATACAGATGGGTTCTGACCCTTTAGAGTTAAATGGCATTAGGGTACACTATGCACCGGTGTCTACCAGAGCTTTATACTCCTGGGGGTCTGATGTGCCAGGCCATCGTATCCACAAAGTCCAGTAAACCCGGTTGTCCCTTTCCTCCACCTGGCTGGAGGCAGGGCCCTTCAGTTCTGATCGTAGTATACACTATCAATTAATGGGTTTGTGTGGCTTGCATGGGTTTCAGTCCCATCCTTGCTATTCGCTTCTTGGAAATACAGATCAGGCGTTTCTCCAAGTGGATCAGAAACCCTTCTACTTTGTGTGGGAAACTGCCCACTGGAAACTGCAGCAGCAATTTTCCAGGAAGAGCCTCCGTTTGTGGTTGTTTTTCCTTGCAACTCTGTGGCGATGTGCTCTCCCCTTTTCCCCTTTTTCCCCCCCTGGCTCCTGCTCAAGCCATGGCCATCAGTGGGAGTTGTTATGAGTTGCACTTGAACTGTGGGAGATGGCTGGCAACATAACCAAAACACTGTCTGGAGTGGGGGCCTAGGTATCTTGTTCCCATGGGAATATGACTATAGGTCAGTTATCTTACTCCATAAATAGCGGACAGCCCAAGAGCCCTTTGAGCTCTCCTGCACGGCAGCGGGCTGCACGCCAGGATCTCCCCTTGAGTGGGGACGCTCGCTTAAGGTTCTGCTCCTCGAGGTTGAGAGATTCCTTGCCGCAACAGATTCTCGGTAAGTGACTAATAGCATGCTAAACTTTGAAATCTTAGCTGAGTGAGATAAGGATTGATTGTGCATATCTAATCCTTTAGACATAAACCGTTGACCAAGTCTGGGACTAGGAGTGGATCCAGCCGCCCCTAGGCTCCTCTCTGAGAAGGAGTTTAGAAAGCCAGGGGGTCCTTTCTGAACCTCATGACTCAGCGGGAGGGTCTCCCTGACAGCTTGTCTGACCCTGGCCTCTAGGCAGTAAATAATCAAGTGTGCCCTGGCATTGAATCTCGTAAAACACTGTCACATTCACTACTAACTTTGTTAAATCACTGTTTTATGTTAATAAACATTTCACTACTCTCTTACAAGTGAAGTTATTCACTCTGCCCACGACAAACTCATGTACCTGTGCCTGTAGGATGGAGGTAGGTTTTCCATCCCACTTCCTCATGTCCTCTCTGTGGTCGTGGAGGTAAAGCCACAGGGTGCCTCGTGGTGTGTACTCTTTATAGCCTCTCTCCTGAGCAGAAAAATGCTTACTCCTAATAGCTGAGACACTGGTACGTACAGGTGGAGAGTAGGACCTATCCTCTTTGAGTTGATGGTGCTCCCAGACCACTTTTTCGAACAGGCTTTTGTTTTTCTTGGACAGTCTTTCCACAGCCAAGACACAGGCCCATAGGGAAGTAGAAACACTTTCTTCATGTTGCCAGAGTTGGCCACCATTGTTGCCTCTTTGTCTCCCCAACTCATTGTTGCCAATGAGCTGGCATATGATGATGGTGCACTCTGTCGAAACTTCCGCCATATGCATTGGATATATTGGACTGCATCTGGATCTGTAGTTGACTGTGGATTGTGCAGGTTACGATAAATCAGCTCCCGCAAAGCCTTTTTCCATGATGGTCCGCTTGCCTGGGTGACATATAATATCTTCCGTGAAGGGATACTTTTCCTTCACAGCTAACAGAAATCACCTCCAGAGGCTGAGGGTTTGTGTCCTTTTTCCAATTGCCTTGTCAATGCTGCCTTCCCTAGACAGGGATTCCAGCTGCCTGGCTCCCCTACCCTCTAATTCCAAGCTATTGACCCCGTTATGTCAGCATCGGAGCAGCCAGGTGATAATGTGCTCACCTGGACGAAGACCGAAATCTTTTTCTATATCTTGCAGCTCACCCAAGGATAAGGATTAGTTGATTACCTCTGGTTCTTCCTCCTGTTCTTGTGATGTTCCTGGTTCATCTTCATCCCTTACTAAGCAAACTGATTTTTTTTGTGTATATCTTCTTCTGTATAGGGGTGACTGATACTGGCGTAGGTTGGTTCTCTAGTTCAGCAGCCACAGTGCTCATCTTGGGGGTCGGAGTAGCTGCAGTGCTTGTTGTGGGGGTTGGAGTAGATGCAGTACTCATCGTGAGAGTTGGAGTAGCCGCAGCCCTCATCGTAGGGGTTGGGATAGTGTGCCCACATATGCATCGATGTTTAAGCAAGACATGAAACATATTTAGAAGCAATGAAGCACCTAGCAATAGAAGCATGCTGGTTCGAGTATCCCAAGGGTATTCAAAATTCTTGAACGCTATTGTAATTAGCCTGGAGGAGAAGGGGGAGATGAAGGAATCCAATCCCCCACAGATTGGTGCTCCAAGGGGAGAAGGTAAAAAGTGTAATTACTAAAAGTTTCCACTAGGTTCCCAAAGTACAGAGATGAAACCGCTGCTGCCGTTTTGCCTGGTTCATCGCTTTTAATCATTAACAAGTACAGCCACAGCACACCCAATTTCATCATATCATAAGCCTGCACTACAAAGCACAGCAAAATTATAATCTTAACCCATTTCCCAGGGATGATAAACAGCACATCAGGGAGCACATACAGCAGATAAGGTATTGCAAAACACAACCTCGAGAGCAAGTACAACTTTGAGAGCAAATAAATTAACATTGTGACTATTAACCCAATACAATGAATGCTTATGACAAATTTGTTCTAATGCACTCTGATCTGATCTGTCATTATCTCAACCCATCAGGCCCCACATTGGGCGCCAAAAAGGACTGTTGTGGTTTAACGCTAGCCAGCAAATAGGACCACATAGCTGCTCACTCACTCCCCCTTCCTCCCCCAAAAAGGGTAGGGAGAAGAGGGAGAAAAGGAGGGGAAAGGGGGAAAAAAACCTCACAGGTTGAGATAAACACAGTTTAATAGAACAATAACAGAAAAGTAAAATAACAATAATAATAACAATAATGGTAAAAGAATATACAAGACACAAGTCACTCTCACCACCCTGTGAATTCGTTGCCCACCCCAACCCGAGCATTGATCACAGATTCCCACCCCCAGCCAATCCCCATTTATATACTGAGCATGACATCTATGGTACAGAATATTCCATTGGCCATTCTATTGTTCTGTCTATGCTCCTTCTCAGTTTCTATGGGAAGCTGAAAAAACTCCTTGACTAGTATAAACATCACCTAGCAACAACTAAACCAATATGCATTATTGACATTCCTTTCATACCAAATCTGAAAACACAGCAACCACTAGAAAGAAAATTAACTCTATCCCAGCTGAAACCAGGACATCAATCTTCAGCACTGGTTGGCTAAAGAAATTTTTCTTCTTTGCCACCTCATGTCTACAGGCTGTAGGAGTTCATAAATAAAGCATTTTATTTTGGATGACTAGCTTACTGGTTCTCATCCCTGATTCTGGGAGTGAACTGGATGTCGCTGAGGTTGTACACAGGACTCCGGACACAGGACTCCTGAACTCACTGCCAACTTTGGGGACATACTGGGTTTTGTGACTGAAGTACTATGGACTGATAGCCAGGGATCCTGGATTTTATTCTGATCTAGCTATTAATAAAGAAAAAAAAGCCCTCATAGAATGACGTGTGGGTTAAAACAGTTTTGTCTAGACAATCCAGGTATGACAGCAATTTGGCTCTGGGCCCAGTGTAGGCCTGTGTACTGCTCTGGCAAAGAAAAAGTTGCTTTAACAGAGAAAAAGGATTCCCACAAGCAATACTAGCAAAAAAGGCAAAGTGGGATAGGTGATGTGTCAACATTGTATTCTCCACTATTCTTGTCCACATCATTCCTGGATGGATTGCCATAGAATCATAGAATCATTTAGGTTGGAAAAGACCTTTAAGATCATTGAGTTATCCCTGGTTTCATCTGGGATAGAGTTAATTTTCTTCTTAGTAGCTGGTATACTGCTGTGTTTTGGATTTAGGATGAGAACAATGTTGAACACTGTTGAGAACACTGATTTTTTAGTTGTTGCTGAGCAGTGCTTATGCTAAGTCAAGGCTTTTTTCAGCTTCTCATACCACCCTGCTGAGGAGGCTGGGGGTGCACAAGAAGCTGGGAGGGGACACAGCCAGGACAGCTGACCCAAACTGACCAAAGGGATATTTCATACCATATGATATCATGCTCAATTTATAAACTAGGGGGAAAGCTGTCCGGGGGCCGCTGCTCAGGAACTGACTGGGCATTGGTCAGCAAGTGATGAGCAATTGCATTGTACATCACTCATTTTGTATATTCTATTATTATTATTATTATTATTATTATTATTATTATTTTCCCTTCCTTTTCTGTCCTATCAAACTGTCTTTATCTCAATCCACAAATTTATTTTTTTTTTCTGATTCTCTCCCCCATCCCACTGTGGGGGGGTTGAACGAACGGCTGTGTGGTGTTTAACTACCTGCCGGGTTAAACCATGACACAGTCCAACGGCTACCACCAAGTCCAGCACTAATCCATATCCCTAAGCATCACAACTACATGTCTTTTAAATCCCAGCAGTTAGGTTACGTAAGGTTGAAACTGGGTTCAAATTGTCTCCAAGAATGAAAGAATACTCAGGCTGCAGAAAAAAATTATTTCTCCCCATTGGGATCCTTAACATGCTCAGTTCATCTGCAATGTAGAGGAACAGTGTTTATATCCATCATACTGCTTTTGTTCCTTGGAACACTTGCTTCATTCCTCTCACTCTGGCAAAACAGCTTTCACTCCAGCTTCTCTGGCTTTCTCTGGTTTCTCTGGGAAACCCCAACTGCCGTAGAGTTCATACAACTGTGCACTCCCATATCACTTCAAAGCCACCAGCACAGGCCCTGGCCTGAAAAAAAAGGCCCAAGGCAAAGTAGGGAGACCAGAGAACTATAAAATCTGATTATGAAAGTGGTCCATGAAAACCAGAAGAAGGTAAGTTCAGAGCATCTCTAAGAAATTTTGAGTATGTAGTGAGTTCGGGAACGTGGAAAAACAAAAGCGCCTAATGGATGCTTCTTTGGCATCTGGGTGGTTCACTGGGATCTGATATGCTTCTCAGGCATACCCATGAGACCGAATAATGTACAGGATTGTGGCCTAAGTGACACAGCTTGTGGATGTTGTTTCCAGGTTTGCCTCTGCTAATGTGCTTAGCTCTTGTTCAACAGAAGTAGACCTATGGACCTTGCCATGAGAAGTGGTCAGATAGCTTTGGGAACTGTGGCCAGAGCAGTTGCCTGAGGCACGAAATCAGGTCTAGTTTCTTACCAGCAATTTCTGTGTCCTCACAAAATATAGAAATGATGTCAGGAGAGTCCATTATTTTGTATCCTTCTGCAGAATGGAATTATTTGCCTATATTGCAGAGGTCTTGTGAACCTGAGCTGGCATATGTATCTGATTCTCTGCTGACAGTGAATTCACTGAACTGAAATTGTATTGGGATCACAGAAATAAGTCTCGGAAGTGTAGCTGAGTGGACAAAATTGTGGCTTATTCAAAGGTCAATAGACCTTTGTGATATTTCTGAGGATAATGATTTCGGTCTCTTTTGTAATAGGGTTTTAGAACTACTAATGAAAAGCACTATATAGAAGCTATGTAGTCTTTTTACTGTGGAAGCAGGGCTGTGAAATTTAAGCATTTAGAAATCAAGTGTCCTTCACCTAGCATCACAGAATCACCTTGAAAATTATATAAAACTAGGCTTTGACTCCCTTTGCTCCACAGTGTTTGAGATGTTTAGGCTTGTGCTTTGCAACCTTTGTTTAAAAGCACCAAGCCTAGAAAATCATTTATATTCCAGGTAAAAGACATAATTATTATGTAAATATATGACTTCATGGGCTAAGGCTATGTGATAAAGTGCCAAAGAGCCTTCAAGTTATTGGTAGTGAAAAAATGAAGGAATCCATGTAATATTCACTTGATGCCTGATGAATGCAAAGGTTCACACTAGAGGCAAACCAGACTCTACTTGGGTATATGTTTATGCACCTCCATTTGTGAATAGCAAAGTTCATCATCTACATAGATACAAGGTGAAAAGAATTTCAGCTATAAAAAAGTGTCAAAAGATGAGACATTTGTATGCAGCTCTCTTTTTCCTTTCTCTTTTTTTTTTTCCTTCTTAGGTTGAAAGATTAATTAAAGAACGAGGCTGGGAGTTCATGTGGAATGAACGTCTTGGATACGTTCTGACTTGTCCTTCCAACCTGGGCACTGGTTTACGTGCTGGAGTCCATGTTAAACTGTCAAAGCTTAGCAAGGTACATATGTTGTTTAAAAGGCCAGTGACATAAATCAGGTCTTCTTTTGATTTATAAAAAAACAAATAAAAAATGACAGTTTACAGCAATTGGATGTTTGCATGATGTGCAACACAACTAGGTCCCAGGCATAATGCATGACTAATTGAGCATACTTTTATTCTGCAAATTATTGTATTCGTTATGGAAATTAATCTACTCAGCAGACAGCCACCAAGACAGGCTATAGTCCAAAGACAGAGGAAACTGTCTCTGCCTGTCTTTCTGGAGATGCTATTAGATCATGGATAATGACAATAAGCAAGGCAAAAGGCAATATGCACAAACCTATTTCTTCTGTTAGGATCCCAGGTTTCCAAAAATCTTGGAGAACCTGAGGCTGCAGAAGCGCGGCACTGGTGGAGTGGACACAGCAGCTGTAGCAGATGTGTATGATATCTCCAACCTAGACCGCATGGGTCGATCAGAGGTAACCTGTTTGGTTTTTCCTTGCTTTTAAACTCAGATCTGCACTGATATAAGTCAGTTTCCCTCCATTTGAGTTCACTCTGATATTAGAGTCACTTTTTAGATCTATGGTAGTTTTTTCTCCTGGTGAATTTGATCGAATGAAAAGGCTTACACAATGAAAAATTACTACTGTGCATGCAGTGTTTGACAAATATGACAATGAAAAAAAAACTGTAAGCAAGTTCCATAAATGTGACTTGTTTACACCCTGTCCCAAAGGCCAGTAGGCTGGGGGTGGGCAAGAGGTTGGGAGGGGACAGAGCCAGGACAGCTGACCCCAACTGACCAAAGGGATATTCCGTACCATATGACATCGTGCTCAGCAATAAAAGCTAAGAGAAAGGAGGAGGGGGGGCATTCATTATTAAGGCTTTTGTCTTCCAAAGCAACCGCTATGCGTACTGAGGCCCTACTTCCTGGGAAGTGGCTGGACATCACCTGCTGATGGGAAGTAGAGAATAATGTTTTTTGTTTGTTTCCTTTGCTTATGTATGTGACCTTTGCTTTTCTTTATTAAACTGCCTTTATCTCAACCCACGAGTTTTTAATCTTATTTTCTCCCCCCTTGTCCTGCTGAGGAGGGGGAGTGATAGAGCAGCTTGGTGGGGACCTGGCAGCCAGCCAAGGTCAACCCACCACATCTACAGTTAGACAGCAGGACTAAGCCAGTCCTTTCACACCAAAATAATGGAGGAGGATGGGTTGGTGCTATCTTACCATGTGCAATGTCACACTAAGCACAGAATGCAAGAGAGCTGGGTTTAAATCAGTCCTCTGCCTTCTGTAGAGCAGAGATTTGAATTGTCATGTCTGAGCCCTCCCTGTTGGTCTGTAGCTATTTCAGTTTGAATGCATATTCACTGAGCCAGAAAGAGAGTGGAAATGACCCTAGAGTCTGATGGTGTCCCCTTATTGTCAGGTGACAGATGGTGGAGTTGCTCTCCTGGAAGACTCAGGTCCCAGACCTCTTTCCAGTTTAATATTTAAATATTGTATAATACTTAATCTACAGGTGAATGAGGAAAAAACCAGTAGGTGTGAAACCAGTGTGAAATAGTTGTAGCCCACTTCCATTAGCTCTACCTGAGCCAAATCCTTACTCCAAGTCATATACTAAATCCTGTAGCACAGCTATACAGTTTCCCTTTCCTCACTGAGATCAGGGCTGTGTTCATCCTTGGACATGTCAAGAACAACTGAGATATAAAAATTAACCTCGCAAGACCCTGTAAGCCCAGGGATTTGAGCACTTTTCTAGTAGATAGGCAATATAGGTTCAAATCTTCCTTCAAACATGTCTTTCACTTCCCACATGAGTGCTCTAACCTCTCAGTTATGGTCAATTGGGCAGGCCCTAGCAGGATAGATGTCTCCTGAGGACTCTTACTCCACTGGACTCTACTAACAACACAAAACAGGGTTTGGTCTCAGATGCCAACCTGCTTGTATGGTTCAGGATTTGAAAGGCTGCCTGCGTGCATAGCAGCAAAATTTTAATTACATTGGGGCCTGCTGCAAAGTTAAAACTCCACTGCAAAACAGAGTGTCCTGTCAAGGTATATTTATCACAGAATAACAGAATGGTAGGGGTTGGACCTCTGGAGATCATCTAGTCCAACCTCCCTGCCAGAGCAGGTTCACCTAGAGCAGGTTGCACAGGAACATGTCCAGGCGGGTTTTGAATGTCTTCAGAGATGGAGACTCCACCACCTCTCTGGGCAGCCTGTTCCAGTGCTCTGCCACCCTCAGACCAGCATAGCACTGAGAGGCTTTAGCAGCTTAGGTATGTATACAGTTTGGTCCTATTACTGCAGCACAGCACCTGAGTTGAGACTGATTCTTGCCATGGTTTCATAACACAAATAGAATCCTGGGATAATGGACTTAGACTGCAACTAGATTAAAACTGGTTCACATCCATCCAGTTGGATTCCTTTTCTTGCTCACCCTGCATTTTCTGCCTATGGGACAGAGCAAATGCAGGTCTTTTGTCCTTTCTTATTTGGACATCCTATTAAATGTCTTCACAGACAAGGTGTGTTTGGACAGGGGTTTGGAGAATTTAAATTTTGGATGTTGATGCCTATGCTGGCAAGTAGATAGCTAACTTCCTTTGGATCTAGCCCTAAATATATAGTCATTTATTAATATCTGAAACATCACCATGTGTGCTTTATACTAAAATAACACTAATAATATAAAAAGGATTTCATGGCATGATTATTTAATGAGTTCTACTGACAGATGGCTTGAACCTATATATTTTGCTTATATGAAGACCTCCACTGAAGTCAGTGGTGCCTCATGTAGTGAGGATTCAAAGAATTAAGCCAATAGATAAGATACATTCCCTACCTTGTAGATTTTTAAATCTAAATAAGACAAGGCAAACTCAAAGGGATATAAATGTTTATTATTGGACATATTTTTTCAGTATATAATAAAATAAATTCCATTATGTGGTAAATGTGTTTACAGAACTGAATTGTATTCCTAAAGGCACAAGATAAAACTGTTTGCATTTTTCCTTTGTTTCAGTTACTGGTCAACACAAACTTAATATGAAATTATTTTTCTCCTGGAGGTTGCAAATTCAGACCTCTGATTTTCCAACACAGCTGGTCTGTAAAAGACAGTAAAATAAACTACTAAGCCACTGAATGCTTTATAGTAATAGCAAATCCCTTGAAAATAAGTCACTGTCACAATACAGAGACAATGGGATTTAGTCTTTGCATTAAGTTTTAACAAACCAGTCATTAAAGATTGCTATTGAACCATTTAATGAAGATTAAGAAAAATCTGTAATATAGCTTGCTGGCTACTGTGAAGCTAACAATGCCATGGGGCCTGGAGTCCTAGCATGTCACTGCCTGTGGAGGAATTATGCTGGGGTCAAGATATCTTGTATTTTTCAGTAATTTTGAAAAAGATTACAAAGATACCACTATGCTATGCAATATAGAATTGCAAATTTTGATGCTGCTCTGCGTCTGAATCCAGTCCTACAGTGTACATCAAGAGTGTGTCAGCTGAAAACAAAGGAATTATAGATGATATAAAGCCAGCGTGAGTTTAGGATGAGTCCCTCTACCTGAGAAATGTGGTTCCTGGGATTAATAAAACAGTATCACCTAAAACAGTATCACCATATTAATAAAACAGTAGGACATCTTTCCCTGCATAAAGGCACCTGATTGTAGGGAATGAGAAACTCATGATCATCTGCAGGGGAATGTGTGGTGCTGCAGGTGGAGTGAGCCATGTCTTTGAAGAAGTATAAGACAGTTTGATGAGCTCTATCAGCCAGTCAGTCTAAATGGCTGTGTCCAAAAGTCTAGTCCCCAGTCATGTGAAAGAACCCTCACTTCCCTCCTACTCCATGCATCCAGGAGCATTCAGGGCTGATGGTACCACAGAATTGGGGAAATGAGTGTGTCTCTTCCCCTCCTTGCACCCCCATTCCAATTAGTTTTCAGCTGACTGCTCACATAAATTCTCCTGAGAGCACAAGGGAACTGGAAACACACAGCAAGGGAGGTGAGACTGCCTCCCTTGGCAGCTGCAAGTGACCATTAAAGAGGAGCTGAGCTGGCCTTCTGCTGACAGTCCAGAAAACAGGGGGGTTAAGCACTTTTTCCTCTTCGGAATTTGTATGGACTCAAAACGGTGTTACGATAATGACTGTTCCTGAAGCTGCAGCTGGAAACACAGCTCTTGGGAGCTTCTTTCCAGTGTGTCCTGGGGGGAGGTGGGGGACAGCATCTGTCATTTGTTTCAGTGTCTGCCAGTTCAGCCAGTCTGCCCCAAACTATGACACAGTGTTTGCCAGGAGAGGAGCATATGCCTTCCTGGTACAGTGGAAAGTCAGCAAGCAGAGCAAGGGACAGTTTGTGCTCTAGGGCCATTGAGAGCTGTGCTGGCAAACATATTGGATTGTGTTCAGAAGCATATCCAGTATTATTCTGATAAGTTAAACCTGCTTTGTCAGGGAGCAGGCACTGGGAAACCTGATCAAAAGTCTGTTGGAAATCTGTGAGGATATTTTATGTCAGTGATCTTCCAATTAGTTCCCCACTGCCTATTTAAATCTGATTAAGAGATTTGTTCTAGGAAAATGATAAATCTGAGGCATTCTGTTCATTGTGTCTACAACCAAACAGAAAAAGCACCAACAATGTAAATACTATCCAGGGATCTCCTGAATAGAACAGATCTGATTTTGACTTGTCTTACATGTGAGATTTCAGTCAGAATAAAAAAAAAAGAGTTAGTATGATTGGAAAATATTTCAGTAAGCCAGATTCTTTTAGAAGAAATTGTTACCTAAAAGAGTACACATTATCACATCCTCTCTGAAAGTCTTGAACCTTCCTAAGGCAAGCAGATAGGACAGAAGGTTTCTCACAATCCCTTTTAGCCTAATTTTCCAGAATTATAACATCTGGTAAACCCTAGAAATGTACCAGCATGAATGCAAATGCTAGGCACTGCACAGATGCCTCTATCATACGTAAGAATGGATTATCCTCTGCAATTAACTGGTGTCCATTTGGATGCAGTGCATTCTTTCTTCTACAGTACTGACTGTATATTGAATAAAGCTGTTGTGTTTCACAGGATATAGGAAAACATCACTCTAAAACACCACAAAATAAGCTCATATGTACAGTTTCTTTAGGCATGCTAAACAGTAAGGGAGGGCTCAGCATGATTCTTCAAATCATTTCAGTACTACTCATATCTTTCATTCCTATCCATCAAGAAAACACAACTCCCCCCCCTTTCTACAGAAGAAAGACAAAGTGCCAGTAGTCTCTGAAGTCATTTGCCAAATGTCAGACCAATGTTCAATAGCTTTTGAGCCCAAAGGCATTTGGATAAAGGCATTAATCCAAACCTCACAAGATGCTGTTGGCAAAATACCAGAGCCTCTTTACTTACACTGGCATTTGTTGCTTCAGAGAGAACTGCCTGGTGACTCTGAACATCCATGGCACTGCCTTTTCAGTTTCTTTGTCCTAATATATGGATGCTGAGAACACAGCAGACAGGAACCAATGGCTGTGCCAGGCTGTAGTTCTCAGCAAATGTTTGGGAAGGATCTTGTACCCTCAGAGTGGTCACATTTGAGATAGGTCTCTAAACTCATGCCTAAACATTTTATTTAAGCACTTCTGTTTGTTTATATGGGGATATGTGTAGGAGCAGAATTTGGTGGAAATACCTTTAGGGGCCTATTTGAAAATTTTTATTGTCAGAAGGCTAAACTCAGCATGAATAGGAGAAGGGGTAGGGAGAAGGGAATTACTATGGGCTTCCACTGGACCAGTGCACGACCCATACTCCCTGTACCACAGCATGTGTGATCTCTATGCCAAGGACTCTATGGCCCTCCTTGGGTCTGGGTTTACTTGCTGTCTTTGCTGTACAAGTCAATTTTTTTCCTTCCTCTATTAACAGCGTTACCAAAATCTTTTATTATTGTTGTTTTTCTTGTTGTTGTAGGTAGAACTAGTTCAGCTTGTCATTGATGGGGTCAACTATCTAGTTGACTGTGAGAAGAAACTGGAAAGAGGTCAAGACATTAAAGTACCACCACCATTACCTCAGTTTGGTAAGAAATGATCTTGCGGCTGATGACTGTTAATGATGGTAAATATGGCTGCCATTTTGACAGAAAGCACCTCTGTATATCTCTGTATAAATATCTTGTGTAATAAAACACTGCCTGATACCTTACGTCTCTCTAGATGCCTGGTTGCACTGACAGAAACTAGTCTTAGTGCAGCTTTAGTAGGACAACCACTTTGTAGGGACTGCTTCCCTTTTCCCTTTGTCATCTCAGCAAGCTTTATGTAGGCTTTGAACCTTTCTTTCTTGGCTGATGATAAGGAAAGTATTACTTGAATAATGCAAAAAGCACAAATCCTTAATTCTACCCTGTATGTGCCCGTATTTATGCAGTCTTCTATGAGCACCTGATTTACATTCACAGAAGCACTTCTCTCAAGTGACTGTCCAGACAAGCAAAATCTGTCAGTCTGAAGGGAAGGTGCCGAAAAGTGCTCATTAGTTTTTCAGCATTCAACACCATGGTAAGTTCAATAGTTAACTAGAGTAGGCAGCTGCAAATGGCTTCAGTCTCTGAAGTCTGCCACTTGACCTGTCATCTGGAACCCATTGTCATCTCTGTATGGGAGCTGTCTCTTCTCTGTCCAGGACTGGTTTTCAGACAAACTTCTTTACCATGTCATCTCAAACCCTCAGACTTTTTTAGCCCTGGAGAGTTCACCAGGTCACTTCTCTGGTGTTTTCCTCAGGCACCACCTCTGGCTTGTGGCCTTAGGCTGCAGCAAGCTGGACCAAAAATCAGCAGTAACAAACATCAGTTTGCTGATATTCTGTATCCAACAGAAACCTGCCCAGCATGGCCTATTCCAGTCTTTTCCTGCAGCTTTCAGGTCCCAGGTAATAAGGACCAGGCTCCAGCACTAGTCATCCAAGTGCCTAGGATGTATTGCCACCCTGAGTAAAATCTTCTCAGTGCTCACCACTATTCAATGTTGTAAGCATCTTGGAAAAATAGCACAGTTACAGTCCCTTTGCTTCTCTTCTGCATATTGAAACATATTCAGGGTTTCACAGTAATCTTTCAAAATGCCAGTTTTTCTCCAAAGAAAAAAATCAAAACATGCTCAGGTGAATGTGCTGTCTGTGTTGCTGTAGAGCTGGGAGTAGTATCTGTAAGGGTATGTAGAGGAAGAGGGTATCTGCTCATGTATTGGATTTGCATGGCAAGGTTTTGGTAGTGGGGGGAGCTACAGGGGTAGCTTCTGTGAGAAGATGCCAGAAGCTTCCCCCATGTCGGAGAGAGCCAGTTCCAGCCCGCTCCAAGACAGACCCGCCGCTGGCCAAGGCTGAGCCATTCAGCGATGGTAGTAGCACCTCTGTGATAACATATTTAAGAAGGGGAAAAAACTGGTGCACGACAGTAGCCAGGAGAGAGGAGCGAGAATATGTGAGAGAAGCAACTCTGCAGATACCAATGTCAGTGAAGAACTGGGGGGAGGAGGTGCTCCAGGTGCCAGAGCAGAGATTCCCCTGCAGCCCCTGGTGAAGACCACGGTGAGGCAGGATGTCCCCTTCAGCCCATGGAGGTCCACGGTGGAGCAGATATCTACCTGCAGCCAGTGGAGGACCCCATGCTGGAGCAGGTGGATGCCTGAAGGAGGCTGTGACCCCGTGGAGAGCTCGTGCTCTATCATGTGATAGGGGGGGTGCGCGTGCACTGTACTGGGGGCTATTGTCCCTTCCTCTAAAAATATTCTATTCAAGCACAAAAAATATTAAGGTTGTAAAAGAAGAAACAGACCTAAACCAAAAAGGAAATTCAACTATTTCTGTATCCAGTCTTTGTCCAGTTTATTTGGAAAGAAAGGATCACTTTCAGCTTGGGGAATTAAAATAACATTCTGTCTCTCAGAAGTGTGGAGGAGGGGAAGGTATTTACAGTGCAATATCCTGCAACTGTATTGCCAGTGGTTCCTAGCTGAGAGTGTTGCTACATTCCAGCTTTAGGCTGTATTTGTAACCTCACCCTGCTGATTTCATAGTGATTCACTGGCTCTTTCTCAAATCAAATTTTTATCTTGAAATAGGAAAAACAGATATAAAAAACCCATAGAAGGAGCCATGTTTATGATGCTACATTGTGTTGCTGATATCAATGATTGTTTAAATAGAATCGTAGAATCATTTAGGTTGGAAAAGACCCTTAAGATCATCAAATTCAACCATTAACCTAGCACTGCAAAGTCCACCACTAAACCACATCCCTAAGTGACAGATCTACACGTCATTTAAATACCTCCAGGGATGGTGACTCAACCGCTTCCCTGGGCAGCCTGTTCCAATGCTTGACAACCCTTTCCGTGAAGAAATTTTTTCCTAATATCCATCCTAAACCTCCCCTGGTATAACTTGAGGCCATTTCCTCTCATTCGATCGCTTGTTACTTGGGAGAAGAGAACAAACCCCACCTCGCTGCAACCTCCTCAGGTAGTTGTAGAGAGCGATAAGGTCTCCCCTCAGCCTCCTTTTCTCCAGGCTAAACAACCCCAGCTCCCTCAGCCGCTCCTCATAAGACTTGTTCTCTAGACACTTAACCAGCTTCATTGCCCTTCTCTGGACACACTCCAGCAGCTCAATGTCTTTTTTGTGGTGAGGGGCCCAAAACTGGACACAGTACTCGAGGTGGGGCCTCACCACTGCTGAGTACAGGGGGACGATCACTTCCCTACTCCTGCTGGCCACACTATTGCTGATACAGGCCAGGATGCTGTTGGCCTTCTTGGCCACCTGGGCACACTGCTGGCTCATAGTCAGCCTGTTGTTGACCAACACCCCCAGGTCCTTTTTGCCAGGCAGCTTTCCAGCCACTCTTCCCCAAGCCTGTAGCGCTGCATGGGCTTGTTGTGACCCCAGTGCAGGACCCGGCACTTGGCCTTGTTGAACCTCATACCACTGGCCTCGGTCCATTGATCCAGCCTCTCCAGATCCCTCTGTAGAGCCTTCCTAACCTCAGGCAGATCAACGCTCCCACCCAACTTGGTGTCGTCTGCAAAATTACTGAGGGTGCACTCAACCCCCTCCTCCAGATCATTGATAAAGATATTAAAGAGAACTGGCCCCAGTACTCAGCCCTGGGGAACATCACTTGTGACCGGCCGCCAACTGGATTTAACTCCATTCACCGGAACTCTTTGCGACCCACCATCCAGCCATTTTTTAACCCAGCAAAGATCACACCTGTCCAAGCCATGAGAAGCCAGTTCCTCCAGGAGAATGCCATGGGAAACAGTGTCAAAAGCTTTACTAAAATCTGGGTAGACAACATCCACAGGCTTTCACTCATTCACTAAGTGGGTCACCTTGTCATAGAAGGAGATCAGGTTAGTCAAGCAGGACCCGGCTTTCATAAACCCACGTGGACTGGGCCTGATCACCTGGTTGTCCTGTACGTGCTGCGTGATAGCACTCAAGGTGAGCTTCTCCATAACCTTCCCCGGCACCGAGGTCAGACTGACAGGCCTGTAATTCCCTGGGTTCTCCTTGTAGCCCTTCTTGTAGATGGGCATCATATTTGCTATCTTCCAGTCAACTGGAACCTCCCGGTTAGCCAGGACTGCTGATAAATGATGGAAAGTGGCTTGGTGAGTGCTTCCGCCAGCTCCCTCAGTACACTTGGGTGGATCCCATCAGGCCCCATAGACTTGTGCATGTCTAAGTGGTGCAGCAGGTCACTCACCATTTCCCTGTGGATTATGGGGGGTTCATTCTGCTCCATGTCTCTGTCTTCCAGCTCAGGGGGCTGGGGACCCAGAGAACAACTGGTCTTACTATTAAAGACTGAGGCAAAGAAGGCATTAAGTACTTCAGCCTTTTCCTCATCCTTTGTCACTATGTTTCCCCCCCGCATCCAATAAAGGATGGAGATTCTCCTTAGCCCTCCTTTTGTTGCTAACGCATTTATAGAAACATTTTTTATTGTCTTTTACGACAGTAGCCAGATTAAGTTCTAGTTGGGCTTTGACCCTTATAATTTTCTCCCTGCGTAACCTCACAACATCCTTGTAGTCCTCCTGAGCTGCCTGCCCCTTCTTCCAAAGGTCATAAACTCTCTTATTTTTCCTGAGTTCCAGCCAAAGTTCTCTGTTCAGCCAGGCTGGTCTTCTTCCCAGCGGGCTCGTCTTTTGGCACATAGGGATGACCTGCTCCTGCACCTTGAACATTTCCTTCTTGAAGGATGTCCAGCCTTCTTGGACTACTTTGCCCTTCAGGACTGCCTCCCAAGGGTCTCTGTCAACCAGGCCCCTAAACAGGTCAAAGCCTGCCCTCCGGAAGTCCAAGGTGGCAGTTCTGCTGACCCCCCTTCTTGCTTCTCCAAGAAGTGAAAACTACCATTTCATGATTGCTGTGCCCAAGACAGCCTCCAGCCCTCACATCCCCCACAAGTCCTTCTCTGTTCGCAAACAACAGGTCCAGTGGGGTGCCTTCCCTAGTTAGCTCACTCACCAACTGTGTTGGGAAGTTATCTTCCACACACTCCAGGAACCTCCTAGACTGTTTCCTCTCCACTGTATTGTATTTCCAGCAGACATCTGGTAAGTTAAATTCCACCATGAGAACAAGGGATAGCGATTGTGAGACTTCTCCCAACTGCTTATAGAGTATTTCATCTGCCTCTTCATCCTCGTTGGATGAAGACCACCATGATATCTGCCTTGTTGGCCTTTCCCCGATTCTTACCCATAAACACTCGACCCTTTCATCAGCATCGTCAAGCTCTAGACAGCCAAAACACTCCCTAACACACAGAGCTACCCCACCACCTCTCCTTCCTTGCCTGTCCCTTCTGAAGAGTTTATAGCCATCCATTCCAGCACTCCAGTTGTATTGCATCCCACCATGTTTCTGTGATGGCAACTATATCATAGTTTTCCCACTGCACAATGGCTTCCAGCTCCTCCTGTTTGTTGCCCATGCTGCGTGCGTTGGTGTAGATGCACTTCAGGTGGGCTATTGATCTTGCCACCTTTTTTGTGGGAGAAGCCCTAATTCCTATGTGACTTCTTTCAAGCACTTCCATGGTTTCTAGCACTTCAACAACCCTTGCATCTTTGCTGCATCTTTGCTGCATCTTTGCCTATATGAATATAAAGGTTGTGCATTTTTAATTTTTTTTTAATTAATCATTTCAAAAATTGCAAAAAAAAATGCAGGGGACCCATGCTGGAGCAGTCTGTTCCTGAAGGACTGCACCCTGTGGAAAGGACCCATGCTAGAGCAGCTCGTGAAGAACTGCAGCCCAGGGGAAAGGACCCACGTTGAAGAAGTTTGTGAAGGACTGTCTCCTGTGGGTGGGATCCCACGCTGGAGCAGGGGAACAGTATGAAGAGGAAGGAGTGGCAGAGACGTGTGATGAACTGACCGCAAGCCCCATTCCCCGTGCCCCTGCGCCGCCTATATGAATATAAAGGTCTTACTTTTTTTTTAAAATTTAATTATTAAAAGCACTGCAAAAAAGTTGTAAAAACAAACTGAACATGCTGTGAGTATCAGTGCAGAGTGACTGTGGGGTTAGGACAAGCAAGGAGACTTGTAATACGGTCTTTCAAACATGACACAAGCTTCTACATGTCACACAACATACCAGATTCCTCTGGCATCTGGCCAGTCACGTGCCATCCCAGCACATGTTAGCAAAGGGGACACTGGCTTGTCAAAGAGAAAATGATCCTGGATGCCAAAATGGGACCAGAGAGAGAAAGACAAACAGAGAAAGAGAAAAAACAAACCAAAGTTGAAGTTTATTCAGAGAAGCAGTATAACACTGTCTTATGCATTTAATATGAAGGTAATCGATACAAGTAAATCACATAGCATGGCTTGTGAACCTGGTTCCTGCCTGACTGAAAACTAAAAGCACTTTACCCAGGTGACTTTCTTAGAGGGCAGGTTCTTGGAGAGT
The DNA here is from genome assembly GCF_028500815.1 of Rissa tridactyla. Taxonomy (NCBI): domain Eukaryota; kingdom Metazoa; phylum Chordata; class Aves; order Charadriiformes; family Laridae; genus Rissa; species Rissa tridactyla. The sequence goes on from NC_071496.1 coordinate 8,652,046, forward strand.
CTCACTGACACTGGTAATATGACTTAAGTTTTGCCAAAAAACATTTTTGAATTGTAGAGAGGAAGGACCTAATACCACATACACACAACAGAGGGGATTGTGGAGGGACTTAACCACTAAAACCAGAAATGTGCATCTGCATACAGACAAATTTCAGGGTAGGAGAAGGCAATGAGTCCTTAAAGATAGCAAAATATCCAATGCTAGATCTGAAAAGAGATTTCTCCAGCATAGAGACGTAGCAGTTTATTTTGAGTATGAATCAAGGTAGGAATTAAATCGGTGTTAAGCTTGATCTTTTGGAATCACAGACTTGTTCTTTTCCTCGGTTCAGTGAGGAATCGGAGGTTCAATTTCTGATTTAATAAATGTATCACTTGGTGTGCCACAGACTTGCCGCATTCCAAATAATTTTGTTTTCAATTGGCTGGGTTTTTTTCCCAAGCAAATAAGTATTGATTTTCATGTGTGTGCTGAAAAATTATTAGTTCTTAATTCCTCAAATGCTGTCATATCAAATGTTGTGGGTTTTTTGTCAGGATTTAATTGAGAATAGGGTGGCAAGCTACCCAGAATAAATATGACAAGGTAGACAAGTTCATAGAATCATAGGATCATCAAATCATAGAATGGGTTGGGTTGGAAGGGACCTTAAAGATCGTCTAGTTGATAAGCTTTACCTTTTTTCCTCCTCAGTTGAGAAATTTAGGCCTTCATCTTTGAATGCCCTGTGATGGGCATGATGCAGCCCAAACACCAACCATACAGAAAAAAAAAGAGAGAGTTCTCTCTGCTCATCATAAGGGACACAACATTTATTTCCTCAATTTGCTCCATGCTGCATTTTTGTTTCAGAGAAAAAATCCTACTTTTGCAAGAAATCAACCGAGCACTATTAGTTTCCCTTACATGCCTATGGCCCAAATATGCAAACTACTGAATGCCTCCTGTGTTGAATGCTATTCAGCTCTCACTGACTTGAGTTTACAGAAATCAAACGGTGCTTATTAATGTTTGGCAGAAAGACTGACATCTTAGAGGTTCAAGATCCTAAAATACTGAAGGAAGTAAGCAATGATATGAGTTAAAGACGGACTCTGAGGTTGCAACATTCAATGCCCTGATTTTCATAAATTTGCATTACTGTGAAAACAAGCAAAACAAGGCAAAATGCTGAATCAGGGAAGCCTGTTCCACTTCCCAAAGAGCTTAACCAGTAAACCATGAAGGAATTATGTTCTCAGCGCTCTTATTTTGATCTGTGCTTCTTGAAGAGCTCTCTTCTGCTGAAGAAGGCAATGAACTAAAACCTAAGATAGGTAATCAGTATCTTGTCAATAATCATATTGACAAGGACATTCAATGAAAAAAGTTACTGATCTTACATAAATTCTTAACTCCTGGTTAATCCAGAGTGTAACACCTAGTTGCAAGGTTATAAATAGTTATGCTATTTCATCAGCTCCCTTTTGGTTGATGTTATGGATTAATGCGCTATGAATATAGCTAACAAGGTACAGCCATTCCTTTGGATAGAATCATAGAATAGTTTGGGCTGGAAGGGACCTTTAAAGGTCACGTAGTCCAACCCCCTTGCCATGAGTAGGGACATCTTCAACTAGATCAGGTTGCTCAGAGCCCCGTCCAACCTGACCTTGAATGTTTCCAGGGATGGGGCATCCGCCACCTCTCTGGGCAACCAGAGGATGTTTAAAATGCACATTAAATCTTTGGGGTTTTTTTTAAGCAATCTTCTAGATTTTTGCATTTTTAAAAGTCTCAGTATGAATCCCTGTTATGGATTTTCAAAATAGTTGACTGTTGCCCAGTTTTGCCATGAAAACACTTGGAAACTTTGATCCTCTCAAACATGTCTCTGCAGGAACTGAATAATGAGATGATGCAACAAAATCCATGATGAAAATCCTTGTGTTCTTATCTCTGTGACAATGAAAACTATTGTTATGGACCCGATCCTTGAAGTCCTTAAACACAGTTATGGGACTGGGAAAAATTGACCTGGATGCAGTTTGCTACAATCATTTTGGAGAAATTAAAATTAGTGTAGTTTTGACTTAAAATTTATAGTAAAAACCCCACACCCTGACAGTCTAGAATACAGAAAATATGTAATATTTATCTCAATGTTATACTAGTAGTTTAAATTGTTACCAATATAGAAAATATGAATATTTTCTAAAGGAAATAACCAAAATAGATTCCTGAATTGACTTTATAAATTGGACAAAGAGGTGGCAATAGCCATATATTTTTGATTTGACGGAGACCTTCCTACGTGGAACATAAATGATTTTTTTTTGATCTGCACAGTGTGTATTCAGTCAAAATATAGACTCTGGACAATTTGCCATCATGCTAAAAATATTGACAGGCCATTAACTACTGGGTTTATGCTGTGATTATCTTCCTTAGCTACACAGAAAAGCATGTACACCGAAGAAAGCCAAAGATAAAAATAAATGAGAGTAAATGGAGATGGTGTCAGTACTGGATGTATCGCAGAGCTCCCAGCTTGCATCCAGGCAATCCACCAACTCAGAGCCATGCTGGCTGAGGCAGAAGGTCATATCTGAAGCTGCAAGAGTAAAACAGTAAAGTTTTCCCAGCCATGCCTAAGGGGAAGTCAGGCAGGAGCTGTTGTCAATAAAGAAGAGTAAATTGCTGTTAGCAATAACGAAGAGGCAAGGAAGACAAGGAGGGGGGCCTGGGGTGACAGAAAAGGAACCCAAAACCAAAAAAATGGGGCTTAAGTGGGGTAACATACAGCATTTGCATGTAAGCAAGGAAGTGTCTACAAGAAATCCTCAAAATCCTTTCTGGGAAATTAGCATGCTGGGGTGCCTCTCTAAAGTGCCTGTACACTAATGCATGCAGCATGGGGAATAAACATAAGGAATTAGAGATCTGTGCACAGTTGCAGGGCTATGAGCCTGTTGAGATCACAGAGATGTTGTAGCATGGCTACCAAGACTGGGGTGTTGCAATGGAGGGATACAGGCTTTTTAGGAAAGACAGTACAGGAAGACAAGGAGGGGGAGTTGCCCTTTAAGTTAGAGAACAACTGGAACGTATGGAGCTCTGTCTGGGGATGGATGATGAGCCTCTGAGAGCTTATAGGTAAGAATTAAAGAGCATACAGGTATGGGAGACATTGTAGAATCACAGAATCATAGAATAGTTTGGGTTGGAAGGGACCTTTAAAGGTCATCTAGTCCAATCCCCCTGCCATGAGCAGGGACACCTTCAACTAGATCGGGTTGCTCAGAGCCATGTCCAACCTGACCTTGAATGTTTCCAGGGATGGAAAAATTCATAAAATACTGTCTAATCAATACATAGCATATGTATATCTGAAATTGCTATGTGATGTGTATGACACCTGTGTGATCCCTAATTGCCTTTATCTTCCTTATCCTTGGGCCAATGTTGTCTTTTTCTAGTAGCCCTTTCTGGCTGTTTGAATCAGGTTTGGCAGTGGTTTTTATTCTACTGGCTCAATGTCAGCATGTTGCTGTAACAAATGGGTCCTAGTTTTGTCATTGAACTTTAACTTCATCAGCAATCTTGTTATTTTTCGTTTTAAAATGAAATCCCGAGTCTCTCTGATTTTATTTCCCATCTTATTAAAAGTGGCTCTTAAATGGTGTTCATCGATTATTTTTACCTGCAGTAAATGCACTCTATTTCTAAATCTTTGTTTGCTCTCACTGGCAGTGACGGAGTTTAATAAAATCAATATACTCTTTGTGCATACCTCCCTGTAGTGGATGCAAAGCCCTGGAAAATGAGCAAAATGCAAACAGGAAATTCCTCTAGAGAGACAAAAATATTAAAGACAAGTAATAAAGAAGGAATGGTCTCTAGCGTAGATTTACTGAAGGAGTTTGAAAAGGCTGTGGCCCCCGGATAAGGACTGCCTGATATACGCTTGGCTGCTTGATGCACCAGCAACTGTGCCCAAGATACAGATACAGATGTATGCTCCCTCTAGTGGCACATTAGTTTAAATTAGACAATACAAAGAGAAAACGACACACCTTACTCTTTAATTAGCAAGTGAAAACAGCATGGAAACAGTGAATTTTGGTAGCGTAATTAAGAAGGCCAAGAGTCGAAAGATGCCACAGATGTGCTGCAGCCACTGAGTGAGGCCAACAGCTGCTCATGGTCCAGCCCGGCCCATGGACTTTCATGTTGGGGAAGCACTTGTAGCCTCTCTCACATGTATTTGTAAGGACCAATTTTATACTGCTAGAACGTCTTCATTTAGCTTTTCCTGCTCTTGTAGATTATTTCACTGTTGATTCTGCCCATATAAAACTGTGTCTTTATAGAAAAAGGGGCTGTGTTGTGCTTTTCTTCTTCACTGGAGTGTCTCTAGATTCCTATGTTAAACTTAAGGTATTTGTTTTAAAGCTTTCTAGACTGCTCCCAGTGATGGGCTCCAAAAATGCTGCTCACAGTGAAAAAGCACTGGATGCTAGACCTTGGGATAAGATAGGGTATGTATATTCAGTTTATAATAATCGGATAACTCATTTAAATAGGGGAGGGAATTGGATATAGATGAAATCAAGGATTATTCACTGAGTTTTAATTGAACTATTGGGTTAAAGCTCAAAGTTATATCACTTTAATACGGACAAATTTTTTGCAACAGACCTGTATCCTAGCTTAGAAGAAGATGTTTCCATTTATAACCTAAACCATTCTATGATTCTATATTATATAAATGCCTATATAGTCAAAAAAACCCCACCTCATCTTGGAGGAGAAAAACCTTCTTTTTACATTATTTCTGTGTTTAAAATCTCCTTGATGTTTGAATGGGAGCTACCTGGCCAAACCGGTTTCAGAACACAAAAGGTGAGATGCAGGGAGTTGTCATTTGACTCAGCTCCATCTCGCCTCGGCAGATGCTTATTGATGCCTATCTATGCAGAGATAACTTGGGGGGAGCTGTGGAAATGGCTCAGCCTGGGGTGGTCTCAACACTGCATTACAATCAGAACCGGAAACCCGAATGGTGCCTTTAACAAACAAAATGCCCTGAGTCACATCCCACCACTATTCAGTCCTATCCCTACACTCCCTCATAAAGAGTCCCTCCCCATCTTTCCTGTAGGCCCCCTTTAGGCACTGGAAGGCTGCTATAAGGTCTCCCCGGAGCCTTCTCTTCTCCAGGCTGAACAGCCCCAGCTCTCTCAGCCTGTCCTCGTAGCAGAGGGGCTCCAGCCCTCTGATCATCTTCGTGGCCCTCCTCTGGACCCGTTCCAACAGGTCCATGTCCTTCTCGTGCTGAGGGTTCCAGAGCTGGACACAGTACTCCAGGTGGGGTCTCACCAGAGCAGAGTAGAGGGGCAGAATCACCTCCCTTGCCCTGCTGGCCACGCTTCTTTTGATGCAGCCCAGGATGCGGTTGGCTTTCTGGGCTGCAAGCGCGCATTGCCTGCTCATGCTGAGCTTCTTGTCCACCAGCACCCCCAAGTCCTTCTCCTCAGGGCTGCTCTCAAGCCCTTCTCCTCCCAACCTGTATTTGTGCCTGGGATTGCCACGACCCAGGTGCAGGACCTTGCACTTGGCCTTGTTGAACTTCATGAGGTTCGCACAGGCTGTGTAAGGGATAATAGGGGATGGTCCAAGTGAGACACAACGGAAAATTACTAGTTGAACCAAACCCAGTATACGTGCCGAGAAAAAGGACCTCAGTACTGTTGCTGCAAAAACTCTGTGCGTGTCCATGAGAACCTGACCTTCGAAGAAGAAAACAAGAAGAAGGGAGTACGACAATGTAGTCACGTATCAGACAGCCGCTGTTAGCAAAGCCCGATCATGAGTCTGGTGAGGCTCGCTGCATGCGCTGGCCACGTGTGCAGTGACTCTAGCCTGCACCTTAAACCACTGATTAGAGGTCTCCCTGATGCTATGAAAATGTATGTGCAAAACCTAAAGGAAAAAATTTCACAGGCAATTGACCATAATACTCGCAACCCCCACCAGCAATGGCAGCCTGTTTTAACTTGGGGGGAACTATTACAAGAAAGAGTGATTTATGGTAGAGACATGGGTTGGTTAGAGGAAGGTTCAAATACACAGCGCCGGGTCCGTCAGGCACGGTTTGTCGGGCATAATAATCCCCGTCCTCCTCGACAAACCAGTTCTCGTTTTGACCCTCAGCGTTATGAATTGTGGAAAAGGCGTTAGCATTAGGAATACCCCGATCAATGTTACATGGACAGTCCACAGAGAATATTCGTATAATGGTAAACTTGGTGGAGCAGCCTATTAACAAAGCTACAGAATGTACTGATGCTGTTAAAACACAGAAAGATAACGTCTCTGCCCCTTGGAACCCTTTCTCAGACTTAAGGAAGGATTTGATTGATCTAAAAAACTAGAAAGCGCGGGGGGGGGGGGGGGGTATTTTAGGCCAACCCACCCATGTGATATCTAACCTAGGATGGCCTAACCATTTAAGTGAACCACATATTGTTTTAGCTACTGGCCCCAGACAAATACCTGTGAATTTTCTAATTGATACTGGAGCTCAAATAAGTGTTAGCACCGAAAAAACAGCAAAAAGGATAGGATTAGTCCCCACCCAGAAGAAGATAAATGTAATAGGAGTGACCGGAGTCCGGAGTCCGTGAAATCAGACCAATTGGTGCATTGTGTGTCTGGCTTCCAGGAGAAAGCCGAATGACTAAGATAAAAGTAGTCATTGGTCCCTATCGTAATAACATTTTGGGATTTGATGTATTAGCAAACAAAGTCTGGAGATTGCCAGACGGCGCGGTATGGAGCTTTGGAGTCCCGCCGTGTGAGGTCCGGTGGCTGGAGATTGCCATTAGGCTGCCTCCTTCTCGGGTAACAAATGTTAATCAATATCCTTTAGCAGCCACAGCCAAAACGGGAATCAGGGAAGTAATTAAAGACCTGGAAGCCTGTGGTATTATAATCAGGACACACTCTATAATTCTCCGGTATGGCCAGTACGTAAACCGGACGGTAGATGGCGACTCACAATTGACTACAGGAGGCTTAATAGCAATGTAATGCCCCTTACGGCTGCTGTTCCTAATATTGCTGACCTGGTCACTCAGATTCAAGTTACCATCACACATGGATGTGCACTTTAGATCTTAAGGATGTGTTTTTTATGATTCCTCTTCAGGAGGAAGATAAGCCTCAATTTGCATTCGCGTGGGAGGGAGTGCAATATACTTTTAATCGTCTCCCACAAGGATACAAACATTCTCCCACTATTGCCCATAATGCACTAGCAAAAATATTGAAGGAGGTAAAGGTACCAGATGGGATAAACATGTACCAATACATTGATGACATCCTAATAGGTGGAGATAATGACGAGGCAGTCAGAGAAGTGTCTAGTCAGGTTTGGGACACACTGACGTCATTGGAATTAGAGATCCCTCCCACTAAATGTCAGGGACCAAGTCAAGAAGTTAAATTTTTGGGAGTTTGGTGGTCAGGAGGAGCCGTGGCTATACCAGCTGATATCCTGGAAAAAATAGAAGCTGGTAAAGCTCTGGAGAATAAGAAGGACATTCCATAATTGCAGACCCCTGTATAATTTGATTAAGAAAAATGTTGGTTGGCAGTGGACCCCTCAGCATGAGGAAGCCTTGAACTTGCTGATTCATGAACTTCACATATATCAGTCTTTAGCCCCCATACACCAGACAGATCCTATACAGATTGAGTGGGGATTTAGTGAACATGGTTCTCATGTTCTAATTTATATCAACAGGGACCAGAAGGCCCTGATAGACCCTTGGAATTCTCCTCTCATTCATTTAATGATACTGAGCAGAGTTATACCAATTGGGAAAAAGGTATGTTATCACTTGTGCGGGCAGTAAAAAAGGCTGAGCGGATTTGCACAAGCCAAGATATGGTTGTCGGGGGTCCTTTCCTCCTCCTGGAATCAGTTAAATCAGTTGGGAAAACCTCCAGAAGACGAAGAAGATAGCTGAAGCGACACATGAGCTGCAGGACCAAATAAAGGACACATGGTTGGGAAATATTTTTGGTAAATTAGGATGGGTATTGAAGTAGGGTTTGATATATTAAAGCTGTAAACTAATTGAAGTAGAGGCTTAATATATTAGAACTGTAAATTAGAGTAGGAGCTTAATTTAGGAGACTAGGCGCCTTAAGGCTGTACAAAGAGCAGATGCAACAGTTGTAGTACTAAATGGCAGAACTCGTCTCCTATTTTTTAAGACAGAATGCTTTAGGACAATATAACCTTGTAGTAGAAGCTTATCTCTCAAAACAAGGGGCCCAGGGTTACTGAGGAATGCAGAGACTAGTCAAAGCTAACACTTTTGATGCGCCAGTAAGAATAAAGAAGTAGAGCAGAGGCCTGAAGTTCACCCGGAAGTCACAACGATGAAGAGGAGTGGAGGAAGTTAACTTCGGCATTTCATGGCATCAGTATCATACCTGTTGCTTTGTTCCATCTTGCACTCTAAATCACTTGTCAAGCTTCTGCAACTAACTATTGCTCTGTTGTCGTCGTATGAGAAGTGATAGCAGGCTTCTTCAGACTTAAATCACAAGGTAGATCTGCATGAGAATTTCAGTTTAAGAGCAACAGCTGTTTTCAGGCAGTCAAACAGAGCATGTACTTGCATAGGACTGGAAGAGTATAAGCTTCCATCTTATTTCTGTTCTTTGCTTCAGTGATTGCTGAGGAAAGTGAGGTACTGAAAAGTTTGCACTATACTCTGTAAAACAGTAGCACAGATTAGCAATCTTCAGTAACTGTTGGACAAAGCTATTTGTCAAATGCACCTACTAATAAATATTCCAAGTGATTTCACAAAGGTATGTGTAGTTAGAATGCTATTTGAAAAGCCATTGTAAAAGGTGCTGCATGTAAAAATGCTTTGTATCCACAGGCAAACTTAAAAGTTAGGCAAATTATTAGAGTTTAAGCAAAGCTTTGTGCTACCAGAAACTTCCTGAATCTCCTTGTCTTAGAAGCTGGATAGAGCTTGGTATATAATACTTTGGCTATGTAAAAAGACTCCCCCCCTACACACTTAAAGACCTGTGGTTGCATTCATAAAGAGGCCTAGCTTTTGCAGTGCTTAGCACTACACTGGCTGAGGTCTAGGTGTCAGAGGGCAGAACCTGTAGGCCTGAGTTAGGCAGAATACCAAGACCACTTGGAAACCTTAGCTGCCTAAGTACTTGTCTTGGCCTGGATGGGATTCAGCTTGCATAATTCTTGGCACTGAGTTTATGGACGTTTGGATTTCTGTCCAGTCATGGATGGAGATGTAACATAATATATTTTCTCATCTTCGTTCACAGACTGTAGGACCACACATGTTCTGCAAATATATTTAACACACACATGCAGTACCTGGCATATGTGATAGCTTCTCTTATCAAAAATACTATCTCAACATACATTCCATCCTAACATTGAGGCAGCAAGCGAGTGAAAGACAGCCTTTCTGCAATGCTTCATCTGAGATCTCACAATCTCTCATCTGTCCATCTCACAAAATTGTTAGAAAAAGTCCTAAAAGCATATCTTTTGCATACTGTCTGTTCCTGTTTGAAATGACCTTAGCCTGCATTCCATACTTGCTGAATGACCAGACAGTGCCCATCTGACATATTACAGGAAAGACAATCAGGAAACATTTGTTTTAACATTTGAAACATTGTTTTCTCTAGTTTTTATTCAAAGTTGTATTCTGCTCTGTTCAGGAAGGTCCACCTGGGAAGGACATGCTCTTTTACTCTCTTGGAGGCAGTGATCACTATCTCTGACTTTTTTACTACAAAAAACTTAACTCAAAATTTCCCTTTACACTTGCAGCAATTGATTTATTTCATTTCAGCTTTTAGTACCTCAGCAATAAGCACTGCTAAATTCAGATTCCATTTTGACCAGTCAATCAGGCTTCATGTTAGTCATAAGAAATCTGAAATTTTGTCTCTAGATACAGAAAAGCAACATAACATTTCTTCATATTTAATTTTTTATAAGCCATAAATTCAGCAGAAAATGTACATTTTCAAATATCCGTAAGCTTTCCTTTACTTTCACCCTTTGATAAAAATCAGGATACAATGAATCATATAAGTGACAAAGCTTCTCCTTCAAGAGAGTATTCACCTCGTCAAACTCATATCACATCAACTGAATTTATATCAACTCTCTCTAATCATTATTCTACACCAAAAAAGTCAAATTAAAAAGCATCTCTAATAGCAACTCTGAAATCTATTCCAATTCAAATATACTTTATAAGATGTTATTTTTCTTAAAATCCAAACTGGATTTTCTTAAAATCCAATCCCCAAACTGGGACCCTTTAGATTGTTTACCACCCCCTTATAATCCACCCCAAGCACCACCAGTGCCAGTGCTCCCAGGTCCCAGTGAAGCTGCAGGAGCGGGGGAGCCCCAAGCCCCCAGGAGAGAAGAGCCACCTCGGGAAGATTCCCAAGGGAAAGTCCCCAGTGTGCCCCCCACCAAAGCATGCTCCAGATTGAGCAAGGAAATAGAGCAATGTCGTAAAGACATCTTAAATCTCCCTTTCCCTTCAGAAAAAGAACAGTCAGAAGGAAGTGGGAGCAAGATAACTGCATATCCCCTAAGGGAGGTTCCTCTAGGAGCAGAAGTGGGTTATGTTAGTGCTCCACTCACAAATAGCGAAGTGAGGGCATTTGAGAGAGAGATGAAATCTTTAACTGAGGATCCCATAGGGGTAGCCGAACGGTTAGATCAATTCTTAGGGCCAAGTTTTTATTCTTGGTCCGAAATGATGTCCATTTTAAATATTTTGTTCATGGGAGAAGAAAGAGGAATGATTAGAAGGGCTGCTATGCAGGAATGGGAAAAACGAAACCCACCTGCTCAGGGTGTAGTGCCAGCCGAACAGAAATTCCCAAATGTGGATCCCCAGTGGGATAATAATAATCCTGAAGACAGAACAAATATGAAAGACCTGAGGGAAATGATAACTTTGGGCATTAGAGAAGCCACTCCTAAGTCACAAAATCTTAATAAGATTTTGAAATACAGCAAGGAAAAGATGAGACACCCTCTGCCTTCTTACAAAGGCTGAGGGATCAAATGAGAAAATATTCAGGCATGAACACTGATGACCCAGTAGCACAGGGGTTATTAAAAGTTCACTTTGTCATGAAGACCTGGACAGATATACAAGGGAAGTTACAAAAAATGGAAGGGTGGAGCGAGAGACCCTTAGAAGATTTGTTGAGGGAGGCCCAGAAGGTATACGTCAGAAGGGAAGAGGAAAAACAGAAGCAGAAAGCAAAAATGATGGTATCTACTGTGGATCAAGTGGTAAGACAAAGGATTGATCCTGTAATAACTCAAAGGCGAGAAACTTGAGGGCGAGGAAGAGGGGTGAATAACAGGGGAAGAGGATGGGGACGAGGACTGCCCCGACCACTCCTACCAGCAGCTCAAGGTTCACCGGTAGGGTGTTATCATTGTGGGATTTACAGAATCCCCTAATTTGTTTGGGCAAGTGTTAGAACAAGTGCTTGAACAATTCAGCCCTCCATCGGGAGTAGCCCTGCTTCAGTATGTGGATGATTATTGGTATCTGGGGAGGAAGAAGGCAGGGTAAAAGAAGCCACAAATGAGTTATTGAACTTTTTGGGACAGCAAGGTTTGAGGGTCTCAAAAAAAAAAGAATTAAAAATTGCAATATGTGGAGACAGAAGTGAAGTACTTGGGACATCTAGTCAGTGAAGGGAGTCGAAAAATAAATCCTATAAATCCTGAGAGGATCAAAGGAATAGTAGACTTACCTCTGCCAAAGACCAGGAGGGAACTGAGAAAATTTTTGGGGCTGACTGGGTACTGTAGACTGTGGATAGAGGGGTATGCTCAAAAGACTGAAGGACTCTATTCCAAACTGTTAGCTGAAGAACCAAATGTATTGGTTTGGACAGAAGAGGAGGAGGATTTAGTGGAAAATTTAAAACAGAGCCTAATCAGAGCTCCAGTTTTAGCCTTATCTTCTTTGGAGAAATCTTTTCAACTATTTGTAACTGTAGACAAAGGGGCTGCGTTAGGAACTCAAGAGTGTGAGGGGGATAAGCGGCAGCCAGTGGCCTATTTATCTAAACTCTTAGATCTGGTCTCCCGAGGGTGGCCAGGGGAATGATAGAAGTTAGCACCCCTCACCAAGTCAAAACCATTTTAGCCCAAACCACGGGAAAACGGTTAACCAATTCAAGAATACTGAAGTATGAAGGAATTTTAATTGAAAAGGATGATTTGATTTTAACTGCCAGCCCTTGCCTTAACCCAGTGAGCTTTTTGTGGAAAAATAGAGGCAAAGGATGAAGAACTTACACACGAATGCATAGATGTAATTGAGTACCAGACTAAGATACGACCTGACTTAAGGGAAGAACCCCTATCTGGGGGTCTTCATTTGTTCGTAGACGGTTCTTCAAGGGTGACAGGAGGAAAGAGGTGTAATGGATATGCGGTGGTGGATGGAGTGAGCCAACAAGTAAAAGCATCTGAGAAATTACCTAGTGCATGGTCTGCTCAAACATGTGAGATGTATGCCTTAAACCAGGCACTTAAATTAATTGGAGAAAGGGGAAGGAACAATATATACAGACTCTTGTTATGCCTTTGGGGTAGTGCATACCTTTGGTAAAATTTGGGAAGAACGAGGACTAATAAACAGCAAAGGGAAAGAACTTGTACATGAAGTGCTTATAAAGCAGGTGTTAGCAAATATACTAATACCAAGTGAAATAGCAGTTGTACGCGTTAAAGGCCACCAGAGGGGCAATTCAATTACCGCAAGGGGAAATAGATTAGCGGACAAAGTGGCAAAAGAGGCGGCCTTGGGGCAGGAGACCATTAAGATTTATAATCTTGTTCTGCAAGTACCGACAGTAACAATCCCATTGATATTCACGGAAAAAGAAAAAGAAGCAACAACAGAAGCAGGGGCAGTGGAGAAAGATGGTAAATGGATTCTGCCTGATGGAAGGGAAATGGTTAATAAACAAGCCATGAGAGAAATAATGGCAGTGTTACATCAGGGAAGCCATTGGGGAACGCAAACCATGTGTGATATAGTTTAGTGGAAGTATGGATGTCTCGGCATTTACACAGTAGCAAAGCAAATCTGCGACAGGTGTATTATTTGTAAGAAAATAAATAAGACGACCCTTAGAAAACAGCCTTCAGGAGGATGGGAACTGGGGTTAAGGCCTTTTCAAAGTATACAAGTCAGTTTTACTGAACTGCCACCCATAGGCAGGTTTAAGTACCTCCTAGTCCTGGTAGATCACCTCACTGGGTGGGTGGAAGCTTATTCTTTAGCCTCTGCAACAGCTGCAGGAGTGATAAGAATAATGCTAGAGCAAATAGTTTCTAGGTATGGAATAGTGGAAAATGTGGATTCAGACCAAGGAAGCCATTTTACCTCCAAGGTGCTACAGGGAGTGATGGAAAGTTTAGGGATAGCATGGGATTATCACACTCCCTGGCATCCCCCATCACCTGGGAAGGTTGAAAGAATGAATCAAACCATTAAGAGGCAACTATCTAAATTGGTTCTTGAGACAAAACTGCCATGGATCAAGTGTTTACCAATAGCACTATTGAGAATCCGGACCTCCCCTAGAAAGGATACTGGTCTCTCGCCTTATGAAATGCTTTTTGGACTACCTTACACTGGAGGTAGGGAAGGTGTGCCCACATTTGAAACCAAGGACATGTTCCTTAAGAAATATATACTGGGGCTGTCATCTTCTCTCTCTTTCCTCAGAACTAAAGGCCTTCTTGCTCAAACTCCGCCATTGGAATTTGTTGTCCATCCGTATAAACCAGGGGACTGGGTACTAGTCAAATCCTGGACGGAGAGTAAGCTCCAACCAGAGTGGGAAGGACCATTCCAAGTACTCCTCACTACTGAAACGGCAGTAAGGACAGCAGAAAAAGGATGGACTCACTACACTCAGCTAAAAGGACCAGTTGAACCCCCGCCAACAGATCTGGTAGAACGGTGGACTGTACATTCTACTGACAGCCCGCTGCGAGTAACCCTAAAGAGACAATGAGCTGTGGGTTGGGGCAGGATGATCCAGTCAGGAGATATAAATCTGTGTACACTGTGAATTTTAAGAAGCATTTTGCGATGATACTGGTCGTAGGGGCGGTGTCATGCTTCCCACTAGGAAGCTGGAGTGTACGCCTAGATCACATATGAAGTGCACACCCAGATTACCCGGTTAGGCTTATCATAAATATCACTAAAGGAAATACCCCACAGACCGTACGCTTTGATGCCTGTCAAGTACTGAAGTGTGGGAATCTGGAGGCCCAAAGATGGTTGAGTGGTGAAAACAGTTACCTGTGCCCAGAAATTTGGAGGGTCGCAGAGGGATATCACGAGGCTGCACCTTGTGACCGATGGAGTGAGGTGTGGTGGACCACCCAAATTGGAGGGTGGACCGTTGATGACAAGTGGATCAAGTCTTCTTATTATTACCCTCTCAAAAAGAAAATACATTTTTACAAAGGATCACCTTCCCCAGAGTGTAGCCTTTTAGAATGTTGATAACTATCAACTATCAACTCTGTTGATAACTATAACCCAGGGGGATGATACGGCTAACCTAATATATGGAATAGGAGCAGATGTGTCTGGAAGAGATCCAAGGGGAAGATTTAGAATAGACATACTGGAAAATAGCAGTTAAGCAGAAGGGACAACTATGACTACTAAAACTCCCAGTAATACAACAGTGGGAACCACCGAATGATCCAGCTTTGGTCACGGTTACTGAGATTAAAGATCTTAGACAAACATTTGGGATTGAGACAGGGTACGGTGAGACAAATGCTTGGGTAGAATGGGTAAAATATACCGTTAATAGTTTGAACCAAAGCAATTGCTCTGCTTGTGCCACAGGAAGGCCCACAGCACAGATCGTCCCTTTTCCCTTAGGGTGGACGAAAGATTCCGTAGGGATGTGGTGTATGATAGCATTATACCAAGAAAAGACCACCTGGGGAAATGAGACTTGTCATTCACTTTCCTTATTGTTTCCTGCCTTGGAGTCTAGAGATGTTAAAGTGCCACCAGTATTTTCCACAGCAATTGGTAACCATCCAGCGTGCCTCTCACGGCAGGGTGTGAAGGCTGCCAGACCTGTGGGGGGATTTACCCTGTGCACTGAAACTCTGAATGTGACCAAGGATGTGAAAGGAAACTACTCAGTGATACGAGTGCCTCGGGCGGATCTCTGGTGGTATTGTGGAGGGAAGACCTTGCGATCTGTGTTGCCGGCTAACTGGAAAGGTACATGTGGCATGGTACAATTGGCAATACCATTCACCCTAGCATTTGAAAAAAAACGGGATCCCTGAGCTCAGGCAATAGAGTAAGAAGAAGTTTAGGGGTATCCTTTGATGAACGAATATATATAGATCCTATTGGAGTCCCTAGAGGAGTCCCAGATGAACACAAAGCAAGGAATCAGATAGGAGCGGGATTCGAATCTGTCTTTTTCTGGTGGGTAACTATAAACAGAAATGTAGATTGGATAAATCATATTTACTATAACCAACAGAGGTTTATTAATTATACCAGGGATGCATTAAAAGGAATAGCTGAACAATTGGATGCAACCAGCCGAATGGCATGGGAAAACAGGATCGCCCTGGACATGGTCTTAGCAGAGAAGGGAGGGGCGTGTGTAACGTTAGGGAATCGGTGCTGTACCTTCATCCCCAACAATCCAGCTCCAGATGGTACTATAACTAAAGCCCTTCAGGGGCTCACCAGTCTAGCTGATGAGTTAGCTGAGAACTCTGGAATAGACACCTCACTGACAAGTTGGCTGGATTCCTGGTTTGGGAAATGGAAAGGTATGGTGGTATCAATATTGACTTCTCTTATAATGGTAGCGGGAATGTTAGTGGCTGTAGGATGCTGTATCATTCCCTGTGTGCAAGGATTAGTTCAACGATTAATTGAAACTGCCCTAACGAAACGAATGGAAGTAGACCCTCCCCCATAACCTGGAAAAATGCTTCATCTAGAAGAAAATAAAAACTCAAGAAGAAGAAGAAGAAGAATGTAACATCATGCTGTCGGCTCTAGAGGCCTTATATGGAACCATGCCCTAGAAATGCAAAAGACAATAAGATTATGAAAAAGGAAAGGGGGAAGTTGTAAGAAAGGCAGGTATTGCTTTTGCAGAAGAGAAAAGCCGTTTCCATCAGAGGTGACACGATAAGGGAATGACTAAGACAAAGAGGCTCCAGCAAAGGCTTGTAGAACATCTCTTATCCCACAGACAAAAGGACAAACTGATTCCTACTGGATTAGTGTCTAGAAGGGGAGTCAAACATTTAACCAGGGCTAATGACATTGAGCAATTTTTTTTACCAAAAAGGAAGGAAATAAACTAGTCAGATAATCCCTTTAGGTGTAGCATAAGGAGAAGTAAACAGAGGCAGGGCATACAGGAAGAATTTTAGGCGCCTCGGACAGACTGTGAACCCTGGAGTACCTAACCAATGGGAAACAGGGGAGGGAAAAATTCGTCCGGGATTAGGGAATAAAAAGGTGTGTTTCAAGAACTGGAAGTGTGCCTACTTGCTAGGTCACCCGCTCTTGCAAGAACGTGAATAAAAATGTGCTTCACAGAGGATTCTGCCTGAGCCTATTTCATTCGGACCGGAACTTGTTTCTCACACCACTACCTGCACGTTCTGCTTGTAATACATTGGAACTGGCATAATAAGCAATGGGTTATGGCCCTGCTGGATACTGGGTCAGAAGTAACCCTAATATGCGGAAATACATCCCATTAGCCCAATACTAAACTGATTAATATTAATGTATTTAGGGGGAAGGGAGAAGAGTGGGCTTAACATGTTTCCCTGATCTTGAAATTAGAAGGATATCTGTCATTTTTGGCTCAAGTATGGATTATGAGAGTACACGAATACATTATAGGGCACAATCTGTTAGCAGGCAAGACCTTTTATACCACTAGGGGAAGATATTCTTTTGGTATCCGATCAGCTCAGATCTGGGCATTTATGGTAGGGAGGATTTTGACTTCCCCCATTGTGCTGACCCCACCCCATCCTATAGCCTTAAAACAATACTGGTTGCCTGGGGGGCATGCTGAAATTTCTCTAACTATTAAACAGTTGTTAGAAGCTGGAGTTATCAGACAGACACATTCACCTTTTAATAGCCATATTTGGCCTGCAAAGAAACCAGATCGGTCCTGGCATATGACTAGATTACCGGCTTTTGAACAAAGCTGCCCCTCCCATGGCTGCGGTTGTGCTAGATATCTTTGCCCTGTTCGAGCTGCTAGAAGCCGAGGCAAGCGCCTGACATGCTGTTATTGACTTGATGAATGCTGCCTTCAGCATTCCTATGGCTGAAGAGTTGCAGGAACACCTTGCCTTTTCCTGGGAAGGCCAGCAGTATGCGCCTTTACAGTGCTGCCTCAGGGATACCTGCATAGCCCCACAGTTTGTCACGGGATTGTGGGATTGGAGGAGCACAGCCTGCCCCCACTGTCAACTGTTCCATTACATCCTGCTGACTGGACCTATGGAGCAGGATGTTGGAGAGGCACTGAACAGTGCTGTGGACACCGTGAGGGGGCATGGTTGGGAAGTCAATCTGTTGTCCTAAAGCAGGGTTTACCTGGTGTGCAAGATGCCAATGTACACAAATCCACAAAAAGCACAAGGGCCAGCAGCTGAAGTAAAATTTTTAGGCTTCATCTGGCAAGGACTCTGCTGGATTATGCCTGAAGCTGCAAAACAAGTAGTACTTCATATAGCTGAGCCTCAATGTTGGAGAAATACTAGCAGTAAAGGGTACAATTAACCACTCTAAATAGTTAGCAAAATGTGGCCCTGGAGAAAGAACAGGAGGATACCATAAATTAGCCAAAATAAGGGAATACCAAAATAAGCTCAAGGGGAACAGAACTGGTAACAAGGCCAAAGAAGTCATTTGAACTATGAGTGAACTATCCTAAATATCATAGTAAAAAAAACCACCCTCGGGTAGGGAAAGCCCCCTCCCCATGGAGCATGTGTAGTAAAAAGAGAGGACACTGTGACTTCAAATAGAGATGAGGCACAGCAAGAACCAATGGGAATGAGGATGACTAAGTGTAACTGTAGAAATCACTGATAACTGTTGTTTAGCCGTTGCTCAAAACATATAAATGCTCAACTGTGTGCCAACCAGGGTGTGCTAGCTTTGTGGATGAACCACCTAGCACCCATCTCTGTACAGAAATGAAATAAACAAATATCTCGCCTCTGTGTGTATATCGGCTCCTTGCACACCGGGTTAAAAGAACCCAGATTTGGGACAACGCCAAAGCAAGGTTGATGTGTAGCGCTTTGTAGGATTACTGGGGTACTGGCCAGTTTATCCCACACAGCACAGATTTTAAGATCCCTGCATAATGTAGCAAGTAAGAAGAACCAGTTTGTATGGGGGGGAAGATGAAGAAAGAGCTTTCAAACTAGCTAAGCACACTGTCTCCTATGCTGTTGCATTGGGTCCTAAACAACCTCACAAACCTTTTGTAAGAGATGACCTGTAAATTCCCTGAGGAGGGGCAGAAGGCCCTCCAAGCCTTCAATGGAATGCCTCAAACACTCGCAAGGAAATAAATAATGCAGGCCTGGCCTTCAAAGAACTGATAAGGCTAACACTTCTGGTGCCTGAAAGTGTGGGAGAACTGTCTTGTGAAGACAGGATAGTTCTGCCACTCGTGTGGTGAGCTTGCTAGTTCTCAGTTCTCGAGGCCATTGTGTCCGATGAGTGACCTTTGCTTCATTATCTGCAAAATGCATATGAAAGCGCACATAATCTAATGAAGATTATAGAGATCATGCTAAACATGTATGACTATGGCACTCATCTCTCCACCCAAATCATGCTACATGTCACCTGGGAGGGGGAGAAACCTGAGATGAAACTGCCCCATAAAGAGTGGGGTGGGCCATGCTAATTCAGCAAACATAAAAGGGGAAAATAAGTGCCCCTAGAGAGGGAACAAAGAAGAAACAATAGAAGAAGATTGTGCCTGGGAAGATTTTTCCAAGAAAGAAGATTATACCTGGGAAGATTCCCTGAAAAAGACACTGGAACCAGGACCGGTGATCTCTTTGTCTCTTTTTTTTTTCCTATCTTTTCCTTTCTCTATCCCTCAGTTTCTCTTTCCTCTCAGAGTTGTTAAGTAACAGTTAGAGTTGTTAAGTAACGACCTTAAGTACGACCTTAAGTACCGCTTGCCACAAGTTGTCCTATACCTGTTGTTAAGTAACACAATGCACACCTCACCATTTGCCATAATTTGTTATATACCTAACCAATTATCGTGGACTTGTTCAGACCTATACTAATAATTTTGGGAAGCTAATAAATGTTTGTATATGGACCTTGAGATTTATCTCACCTTAGTCCACACTGTTGGGAATTTACAAATCTGAAGTCACGTACCCCCCCTCTTTCCTGAGAGTGGGACGTGACACCTTTTGAGCTGGAAGTTCTAGTTTCAGGAGATGATATTGCTAGCACGATGGAGCTTGTGGCAAAAAGGTGAAGGGAAGCAAATCCCGCTTGGCTTCTGGTCATGTCACACCCCCCACCCTACATGCCTTTTGAAAAACAACTACTGGCTGCAAATTGCGCTTTAGTAGAAACTGATTGAGTCATGGGGGGAAAGACTGTTACTCTGAATGTGGGCTTGCCTATATTGCAGTGGATTTTGTCTAATGATACCAACTATAGAATTGAAAATGCACAACAGTCCAGCACTGTAAAAGGGAAATGGTATATTCCCATGCAGGCAAAGCCAGGTCCCCACAAAATCAGTGCCTTGCAGGAAAAAATAGCACAACTAGAATTGACAACTGTATCTCAACCTAGTTTGGAGCCACTACCCCTTGCCTGGGTTCACAAAGCCCCACCATACAAACACCTCACTCCTGAGCAGCAACAGTGTGCCTGGTTCATGGATGGATCAGCAAGATATGTTAAGGGGGAGAGGTGGTGGAAGACTGCCACCTTTAATTCTGCCAAACAAATCTCTGACTCGGCAAGGCAAGGGGGGGATAGCAGTCAGTATGTGGAACTAATGGCTGTACTCATGATATTAGAAGAGACTCCCAGTCCTGAGCTATGCATATATATCAACTCCTGTGTGGCATATAAGGTATTAACCACATGGGTTAGTAAGCAGCAAGCAGACAATTGGACAATAAATGGGAAAACATTGTGGGATCAGGACTTATGGAAACAGCCCAGAAATGTGTGAATTTGAACCTGTGGATTCAACATGTTGATGTCCATGTCACCCAAGGTGTCAGGGAGGGTGTGGGAGCACAGTGCCACAGTTGATCGATTAGCTCAAATTAATAGTGCTGCTTTACCTCCTGATATTCCATCCTCTGATGCTCTATTACCTGATGAGGAAGCCCTTGGTAAATGGGCCCATGAAAAGTCTGGGCACCTGGGTGTCGATGGTATGTACAGATGAACCCAGAGTTGGGGCCTCCCATGTACCTAGAAAGCCATTCAGGAGCTAGTGCAGTGGTGTGCAGTCTCTAAGGTACTGAAAGATAAAAAGTTGCCTCAGCAGTCTTATGGGCAGATTCAACAAGGCCCTGTCCCTGGCTATACCTGGCAAACACATTACATCAGGCCCTTACCAAAAGCACAGCAGTTACAGTATATATTGGTAATGGCTGACACATATACTATGTTGCTGTGTCCCCAGCTACACATGCCAACCAGAAAGGGACACTGGAAGACCTGTGATTATTTAGCCAGTGGGTAGGCCCACCCACCTGTATCCAGTCAGACAATGGGTCTCATTTTACAGGCCAAAAGGTTCAACACTGGGCTGCAGAGCACAAAGTGCACTGGATATACCACATACCCCATCATCCCAGGGGAGCTGGCCTAGTCAAGCAGACCAATGCCTTACTGAAGGAACAGTTACATATGCTGTTCCTCTCACACTCTGCGTAACTGGCCAACAGTGCTACAACAAGCTGTAACGAATTTGAATAATAAAGCATACTTCCAAGGCTATACCTCCTACCAGCACTATGAGGTACAATACGAGATGCTGACAGAGTCTCATGACTCACTTTGAGTCAGAGGCAACTGCATGTACCAGACTCCTCAAGGGAATTTCATCCCTGCAGAGATCCTGGCAAAGAGATCAGAGGCTACGTACCTAATCCTAGAGGAGCAGGCAAACACACCTCATTGTGTGCCTCAATATATGCTGTACATAAAATAATGCCTTTGATTTTATCTCATGCAGAACTTCTATGTGGAGCCTCACACTGCTGCTTTTGTTTGCTGCATGCTATGTATCAACAAACATGAAGTGTTGGATGCCCCTGCCCACTGGCTGCATTAAAGCTCCTTCCTGTCCACTACACAAGTAACTGTACTGTTTGGTGAAATTTGTACCACCATTGTCTCACAGGACATGGGAGGAAGGGTGGAGCCTGACGGCAGGACATCTTCAGTAGTCCTAGCCCTAATATTGCTGTTCTATACTTATTTTTACAACCAGTATTTGTTTTACTTGTCACTATCCTTGTACTATTATTATTCGTAGTGACTAGCTTAAGTATAAGAAACTTTCTATTAGCTGAACTGCTTACTAATATAATCTATAACTTATAATATATTTAAGAAAGGTAAACTGTATGTGGATCAAGGGGTGGAATGTAGTAATCCTGACCAGGAGACCACTGTATGTCAAAGAGTTAGTGATCCACATAACAGTTAACCTGGGTAGGCCCAGGCCTGGGCTGTGCTGTACATACAGTGTGTCCTTCAGGTCTGCGTTGTGCTGCACGTATCCTTTGTGCAGCACATGTCACCTGGGGTTGAATGACAGTTAATACTAAGAAAAAAGAATACCAGCTAATCCATAATAAATTAAGACAACATTTGTGAAATAAACCCAAAACAGAATATGGAGGGGAAAAAAGTTTTCAAGTCTCTAGAAGGTAGTTATAAGAATAAAACTATCCTTTAAAATGTTAGCTATAGGAACCCATTTATACATCTTTGGGAGATAAAATCTTCTTCTAGTTCTTCAAATGCTTTTTTTTCCTGAAGAAGTTCAGAAATTCATGCACAATATTGTATTGCCAAAGAAGCTGGGGTTTTTTTGTCCTTTATTATTGAAGACAATATATTTTGTTGGTTATGGAAACATATGCTGAAATAAAACATAGTACTCAGGGCAATTTAGAGCAGGCTGTTAATGATTCTAGTAATTAATATCAACATATGCACCACAGATGGCAGACAAAACAGCTAACTGCAGATCAGATGTTCCGTTCTCAACTAACACACACAAGGGTTCTTCATGTGGACAATGATTTCTTTGCCTGAATAAAATGTAACATCTATTTTAATGAGCAAATACATAACAGTGTACTTACTACATAGTTCCCAGGAGATGCTGAAGAATAAGGTAATATCAACATAAACAAAACAGTAACAACTTCTGCAGAGAGATGGTATCCATACCTACATTTATTGACAGTCATATGTTAAAGCATATTTTTATAATTAATTTTAAAGACACAGTTAAAGATTATGGGAAAATGCTATTGGTAACAAACACACAGCACCTTTTCTAATTAAGAGCTAATGGTATGTTCAAGACTAAAGCTTGCAATATAGTGATAAACAGAATTTAATACCAAATACTGCAAATCAAAATATTTCTGTTTAAGATTACTGCATCCTGGAACCCATTTTACTGAAATCAACAGGAATAACATAGTTCACATACTTAAATATGTGCAAGTTGAGGTCTGATAGCTATTCTCTATTATTTCATACTAATACTGATGCATGCATGTTGAACAGCCAATATCACTCTTTAAGATACCAAGTTACAAACTCTAGTACCAATGCCAGTCCTTGTGTCTAGCACAAGAATCTTCTGATTCATAGTGTGGGAGGCACAATAAGCTCTGTAAAGATCTACAATCTTGTAAAAGGTTCAGATCTAGGATTATTAATGTAATGTGCTTTATAAAGTTCTAAGCTTAAGTAGCACATACTTGCATTTAAGTCAACAGGAATTCAGAGTCATGCTGAACATGGACTGAATTTCTATGTTCTTATATGTACTGAATTTTTATTAAAATCCAGACCATAAAAGGAAAAGCATCTGTCTCCATTTCTTTATTTCTTTCAGACAATAAGATACTAATTTTATTTCTTTGCATTATTCTTTCTTTTTTTTTTTTCTTCAAAGGACAGTGTCCTCATTCAATTCTGGTATTTGTTACAAAGGATATTTGGAGAAAGGCAGTTGCCTGCAAATAATCCATTTTTCTTCCTTATGAAATAGTCTTTGTGATGATTCTCTGTGAAGGAGCAGGGAGCAATGCCATTATAGGAGGATGGGCTAAGACTTAAGAAACTCACTTGAGAAATGACAAAATTATTTTGTAGAATAAGCATTTTCCATGGTTGTAGACAACTTGTCAGACAACTAATTTTTACAAATCTATCTAGTACTGGACTTCTCAATTAATTTCATAGAATGAAAATGTTTCAACTATGAGTCAAAAAATACCCTAATGCCTATTTTAGTTGAGTGCATGCAAAAGTAAACAGAGGAACAGTTTTAGCTCTTTTTTATTCCTAATTGCAATGGAGTAGAAATAAAAAAATCAAAACTGAGAACAACAAAAAGAATGAATACCATCTGACAAGCCAGACACATCTTATCCAACTGCAAATGCTGATGTCTTGCAAGCATTTGCTCTATGATTCTATGTTCCTTAGTTAACAGGAGTAAATGTGGGTTTTTTATGTAAAATATGTAAGCGCATGTTAGGATAAATCTTCTCCAACTATGATTTCGGTAGAGCTTGCTAGCCAGATAGTATCGATCTAACTCTTCTTACTTGCACTAAAGGAAGCTAAAATATATTTTAAATATACTCCAGGAAAAATTTTTGTTAAGGAAGTTCTGTAACTAATGTAGACCTGTTGTGTGATTATGGACAGAGATGGATTTTTGCAGTCAAAAATGGTCAATGAGTTCCCTGTTAAGACATGGTCCTCACTGTACCTACTCTGCATTAGGGTTAAAAGGAGCCTAATATAATGGAGAAAAAAATATAAAGCATGCAATATTCTATTTGTTGAATAAAGTAGATTTTGTTTCCTGTGGTTCCATGTATTGATGAAAAACAACTCCCTTAATATAAGATGATGGCTAATATATTTAAATATGTACTTACAGAATTGGCACTGGTTGGGTTTGGCCAAGGTCTACCACCACCTGGACCCCTGTAACAGAAGATGAAAGATGAGAAACAGAATGACCTCCCAGCTTCTGACCAATTAGGAAGAAACAAATGTTTTCAAGTAATCTGTTCCCAGATTAAGTTAGGATATAGCTTTTTAAATTGTAATAAAGTGTGATTATAAACCATAACTACACCAAGTTATAAAGGTATAGCAAAATTATAATTTTTGCACTACCTTCTTCATTTAATCAGTTTATGAGAAGATTAAAGATAATTTATTTATTATCAGAACCTTGCCATTTACATTTAAGACATTTCAGTTCCTAACTCATTCTATGGCCTTTTCAGGACACTACCTGCTAGAACTGTATCATAACAAGTGTTTCATCAGTAGCCACAGTGCCAGAGGCTATAGTGGAGATGATATAGTTTTGCATCAGTGTCAGAACACTTGCAGATTTAGGAAGTGTCAGACATTCCCCTATCATGTTCTCAATTGAACAATTTGTGCCATTTACAGTGCTTTCTTCTTGTTCAGGGAGAATTTAACTCTATGTTACATGGCACAGAAGTTTTAAAGAGAGTAAAATACAAATTGCAAAATTCTTTTAAGTTCTCACGAGGAGTGCTTTTCTTTGTACTTTGTTCCCATTTTTAAAAATATTTGGAGGAAGTATCACACATTCCGCAAAAGTCGATACGATATAGACCAAAGCAGACTAAACTGTAAGTGCAATTTCAGTGATAGAAATGTACTCTTGCTTACATAATTAAATACCTTCCTGAAAGACTGTAGCAAACATTTATTGAGTATGGGTCTCAAATACTGCAAGTATAGTAAGTTTTCATTAATAAAAGTAATGCTAGTTCCTTATAAATGTTTTCATTTAAATTATTTTTTAGAAAAACAAGCCATTTGATATAATAAGTAGATTTATATATTAAAAATTGAAAACATGCCATTTTATACATACATTTTAAGCATATATTTAGATATGTATCTAAAATTTGCTACTTGACTTGGGCTACATTATCTCCACAGAAATCACATAAACATGAAATTTATCACACAGCAGGCAAAATGGAAATTTCAGACTTTTCAGACATTCTTTTGTTACACTTTTCCCAAATGGTATATTTATGATTAAGTGGCAGTTTCTTAGCAGGTGGGAGAATACAACATACAGAAGAAGTCTTTGATAAAGCTAACTCAGACTAAACATCAGATAGATACTGTAGTGAGCAAAACAGTCTTGATTTGGGGAAATTTAACTTAATTTACTGACAATTAAAATAGTTTCTCTCTGCTGCTCCTTCCTCCTCATACTTTTCCCCAGCTCCATCGTAGGTTCTCCACAGGACACGATTCCTTCAGGAACTATCCACCTGTTCTGGTGTGGGGTCCTCTACAGGCTGCAGGGTGGATATTTGCTCCGGTGCCATGGAGCACCTCCTCCCCTTCCTTCTTCTCTTACCTTGGTGTTCCCTCTACTGTTTCTCAGTCTGTCGTCGTCGTCGTCGTCGTCGTCGTCGTCGTCTCCTCTTCCCCCCCCCAGCTGTGTGGTGGTTTTGCCCTTTCATAAATATGTTTTCACTGATGGGCTCAGCTGTGGCCTCTAGTGGGGCTGTTGTGGAGCCAGCTGGAACTGGCCATATCTGGCACAGGGCAGCCCCTGACCTCCTCCCACAGAGGCCACCCCTGCAGCCCCCCTCCCACAGCTTCCCTCCCGCTACTGAAACCTTGCCACATACACCTAATACAACTAAATTTATGATGTATATGCTCCTGGATTGAAATACTATCTATGACCTCTCAGGCTGGTTGTTGCCATTTTTAACAATAAAGGATACTTTTTCATCCAGAAAAATGTGAAATTATATTTGGCAGATATTTTGCTCTTAACCAGAACAGCTTCCTTTTGAGCTTTCATGAGAGAAAAAGCTGTATTTTAAAATGATAACTGTCTATGTGAAGACTAAATGTAAATGAATATGCACTATACATAAGGCAATAGAGAAGTTATCTTTCATAGAAATGAAAGTACTACATGACTTACAGATATTTCTTAGCATTATATAATCCCTTACAATTTATTTGATGTACAAAGTATGAATTCTAACACATTTGGGTCCATTTATTGCTACTGCCTATAGGTTATCCTTAGATGCACTCCAACTGATTTTGAATACTGGAATTGATCAGACAAGTCTTTACTAAGATTTCACAGTGTAAGGACTTCAGTACTATTAGATTTCAGACAAATTTGACAGCAATAACTTTACAGTAAGAAATCAAACTCATGTCCTGGAAATACAGTTAAAAGAAACCCAAACCACAGTGTATGTTACTCCATTTGAAAGAGGAAAAAATATTGACAGGGGAAAAAAAATGTTCTAAAAAGTCATTCACGTAAAAGGCATGCAATAATGGAACTCCTTACAAAGGTCTATGATTCAGCATATAACACATATCTACAGCATAATATTCCAGCATTAGCACTTTGGACTCTCTTAAGCCTTTAACATGCATTATATGGCAAGGGACAGCGTGAAGTCTTGTTCAAAAACAAGAAACAGTATTCTGTTCCCACTTTCAGCTGAACTGGAGTAGAGAGGAGTTTGTAAGAAATGTAAAGGAGTGCAGCATATGCCTGATTGATAGACACAGAGATAGCTATGGTTATCTACTTCATAATTACTACTTTATATAATGTTGCTCAGAAGAACTCATACACTGTCTCAAAGCTCATGAATCCCCTGAGTAAAGGACTGCAGCTCATGGTATCCCCTTCAACAAAACACACAAGTTCAAAGAAAAATGCACTTCCCACATCACTGAATTAAAAGAACACAATCTATGTACATTTACTGACTCAACGAAAGATGAAATGTGCTTCTTAAATACTGCAATAATGAAATATTAGTATTTCAACCCATAATCATATTCTTTCTAGCAGAGAAGTTGTTCTTTTTTTTTAATTCAGGAACCCATTTGCCAATCTTTTTTTATGTAAATACTGATTTATGTGGATAAATATCCTCAAAATATCTTACCTATCCTGAATTTTACTTATATAACATTTTATTTTAGAAAGTTGTATTTCCTTTTCTTATCATAAAATCTCCTGAGGACAATGTATGTACTGCCTATATGCTTGCACTGAATGTCAAATATCTAAGTATTTTTTCTACATCAATTCTATTTAAAAGAAGAAACGCCTACCCTTGGGAAGATTCCTAGAATTGTCTTGAGTCCAATATATGCTGTCTATAATAGAGTAACAACCAACTTTAGATTTTATTTGCTTCAAGAATTCAAGTTTTATCTGGAAATCAGAATAAATTAAGGATATTTTAGGTTAGATATTTTTCTAAAACTCAGTACCTCTTTTACTTTTTCGGGTTGGTAAGTCTTTATTTGAAATGGAAATTATCCTCTCTTCCTTACGTTTCC
This sequence comes from Rissa tridactyla, assembly GCF_028500815.1. NCBI lineage: Eukaryota > Metazoa > Chordata > Aves > Charadriiformes > Laridae > Rissa > Rissa tridactyla. The sequence goes on from NC_071496.1 coordinate 8,679,885, forward strand.
TATAAACATAAAATAAAACTTAAAAATAAGAGTAAAAATGAGTATCTATGATATAATAACAAGCATATATAAATCTTGACTGTGTTTTCTGTGTCAATCTGCTGCAAACTCATTCTTGAAAGTCAAAGATGTAAAAGGAGTAAGAAAATAAAATGTACTCTTCTTTAGATTGTAATATCATTTTAGCGTCTTGATATCCTGACTGACATGCTGCCTTCTGTGACCACGCAGGGATTGCAAAATGCTGGTTAAAAAACAGTATAGTAATTTATGTAGAGGTAGGGCCAAGATACAAGAATCACTTGATAATCTCTGGCCTGTGTTATGTTGAATGTAATTATAACAGCCTCTTAAAATTTCTGAATCTCTTAAGAGAGAAATCTAAACAATGCAAGGGCACCTTATTTTTTTCCCAGGCTTGCTAATCATAGAAACATCTCTTAGTGAGTAAAGGATTTATCATAAGTGCAGAAGATTCCTCATTTTGGGCTATTTGCTATGCTAAAATCCTTAGTTTAAATCTAGTCTACTGTAGATACAGTAATTTTACATCTGAAATTTTTCTACATGCTTAGGAAGAGTGTGTGTCTCTACAGGTGTAAAAGGAATAATGCATTCCAATGACCAAATCCACACCTGGAATAAATTCATATAGCTTAACTGAACTCATTCAATTTACACTAAATGACAAACCAGCCTAAGAAGTACACAGAAATACCGAAGAACTTATATCTGTATTACTGTTCTATCCTGTTAGAGTGGAAATAAATGTAGTTACAGAAATAAAAACAGCAACAGAGGGAGAATCAGCTACACGCTTTTTTTCAAATATCTGTCCTTTTTATAAATAGTTATATAAATGGTTTTATTTTGCTAAAATATTATATTGATTATGCAGAAAAGAAGAATACTTGTACTACTCTTGGCAAAATAATCAGAAAAAAGAAAAGGAAAACAATGTCATTAAAAAAAATACATACAAGCAAATATCAGTGACCACACTGACAAAATATTCCCAATATTTGAATTTTGACCTGTAAAAGAAGCTCAGTATTTGTACAGACTTGGAAGGAAAGCAAAAGAGCCTGTAAGTGATGTGTGCAGAAGAACTGCTGTAGGTTCACTTTTTTTAATTGCAGTTATTATCTGTCAAAGCATATTTACTAACCAAAGCATGTTCTCCCTTGTCTTACATTTATCAAATGTTACTTCTACAATGAAATAATATTTTTTTCTAAATATTATAAGAATTTATTATTATGCTTACATGTTCATTCCAGGCATCCCTGGGCCACCTAAAGCATTCAGCGGGGGTCTCATTGCACCTCCATAGTTCTGCAATGATAACCAAGGGTCAGACTACCACAAAACAAAAAAACAAAACCAAAGAGGAGGGGGAAAGAAAGTACAGAAGGTTAATGATATCCCTACACAACTGCTGACTAGATAGGCCAATGTAATTCATTCTCTCAGGAAGTTCCATTGTTGACTTAAATAATAGTTATCCCCAAGGAAAAATAATTGCATGTACTACTCAAACAATATAAACACACTAAGAATACTTAAAATGTCAGTCGTTTCAGGAGGAATTATTTATACATATGGAGATCAAGTCAATGGCCAGTGAGGGGTAGCTTTTATAATGTATTCAACTTTTATACCAAGGGAGCTCAATGAAAATAAGAAATCTGGACTGTTCTGAGATTTCTACATTACAAAATTTAAATAAAATTACTTTTAATTAGATTTTGTTAATGAACAGTGTATCAATAAATGCTTGTATGAAATTGAACCACATGATATCACTTTTATAACGTATAAAATAACCATTACATTTATCTTCTAATCAGTCTATTCTAATAAATATAAGGTAGCTAATATGAAAATTATTTAATATGATAATAAATTTAATAACAACGCCAATAAACATATTGCTCAAGGCAAATCAGAGTTTGTGCTTTGATAATATTATGGCAATAACCTAGCCACTGTACTTTTTATGAAAAAATAAATTATATCTATTTTTATTTAAATTAATGCAGAGCAATCTATCTCACCTCACAAGCATAATTCACTCTATAATCTCTGTTAATTCTGATAAATTTTTCTGATATTCCAAAGGAATGGATAATAGCATATTCTCTAAAATGAACAGCTGTGCACATTGAAGGGGAGGGGGGAATGATTTACTTAAAAAAAATCCTAAATCATTGTTGCTATTTTCCAATACTAGAACTAATATGCTCTACTTTTATAGTATAAACTACATATATTATACCATAAACTATATGACTCAAGTTTATGGGTGTTCTCTATATTGGTCAGATTCAAAGATCCATGTCAAGAAGAAGTCATGAAGACCTGGGAGAAATCCAACAATGAGATTCAAAGTATTGGTCTGGTGCTGTATATACTTTGAAGTGATACAAGACATATCAGTTACCTAGAACTGATCTAGAACTGCGAGAGGATGTTCTGTTGCTGCAAACAAAACCCCCACACTTATAATTTCCTTCATTATTAGAAACTCACAAAGTGTCCCATGACAACCCAGCTGGTTGTCCTGGTTTGAGGTTGGGGAGAGCGCCTGTTCATTTCAGTGGCCAGTCTGGCCCAAACAATGACACTGGTTTGCTATAATAGGTCCGAAGGCTGCAAACTGATGTCTTTTTCTAGATCCAACTGTGCCATCTGAAGATAGTATTATTCATAGCGGCTAGTCATCAAGCACTACTCATTCCTGCCTTTTTTCCTTCCGGACCAACTGATTGGTGTGCATGCTCAGACAAAAGTCACCCAGATTAACTCAAACCACCTGTTTAACCTGAGTTATCCTTGATAATTTTGCCTGACATAGATTAGAGGATGCTCACGGTAACAACTCCTCTGTCAGAACTGTAGGGTAGTAACTGGTGGGTAGCCAAAGCAGCTAGGCTTCAACATCTTCAGTTGGCACTACTGGATCTGGAAGAGAAAACAGTCTTACTGCAAAAAAACCCAGTAGTTCTGTATTAATTTTATTTCATTTTCACATCTTGATTTGGAGGGCTGAACCATTCTCCTTATTTGGTATCTCCCCTCTTTAGTTCAAGAATCATTTGTGTGGACCTGGGTTAAAGATCTTTATGGAATCCTGCAGGGCTAGAAGAATTCTACTCAAATGTACTTCTTGGTCATAAAATATTTTAATTAAGGCTACTGATACATAGGTTCCTTCAGCTGCAGCTATGCTCTCTGCAGAAGTTATTGCCCTAATTTGTTCCTTACAACTTTTTAATCAAAGTCGTCATCTCCACTGTTTATCTGGTGGTTGAGTAAAAAGTGCTCCCTAACTTCTGGTGGTCAAAATGAGCCAGATTATCCAAGACTTATTTTTTAAGTATTTAAGACAACCCAATTGTTTTTTACTAGAATGCATTAGAGAGCATGTGAGAAGCTCACCAGCAGAGGGGACTTGGAATAAGTAGCCAGTCACAGACTGTAGGTAGCAGCCTGTTCAGCTGGCATAACTGCAACTTGAAAAAGCCTGAACCAAAGCCTTTGGAGCTTTTCAAAGGCTCAAGGATTTACAACTTTATACCACTCTCTGCTTCAAGTTATTTAGTTTGAAACAGTCTAGAATCATAAAATATAAAATTGAGGTAACTTCTGGTTTTGGAGGACTTGAGTCACACTATGTCTTTACACTGAGAAAAAAAATTGTTTACAGTCATGGTTTATATTGACGTAAGTATATGACACAATCATATAGGCATCAAAGCATTTCTATTGGTAATAGTTTATATCAGTTGGGAAACAAACATATAAATTCTATACTTGATATAAGCATTTCTATACCAGCACGCTAAGGGGTTCCCATTTACTGCCTGTGCAGCAAGGCAGCAGGCTGATTTTTGCAATTCAAGGTTGCTTTGCTCCTTGAAAACAGAGCTAGAGAGATGCTTATGACTGATAAGGAGGAAAAATGAAGAAAAATTTTTAAAGAATATTGTTGGGATTTTTTACTACAAAGAGTTTGACTAACTTAATTGTATTAGATTAATTCTTCCCTCCTAAACAGCGCAATCAATTAGGTTGGGAGGATAAGGAAACACCTACTAAGTCCTTGAGCTCCTTTACAAATCTTAGCCTTTAGTTATAACATACACTGTCTGGGGGACAAACATAATGTTTCTGAAATAACCAACTTAAGTTTTAATTTCAACTGTTAATTAAAGTAACTTATTCTTGAATTTGGGACTTTCTACAGCTGCAACTCAGAATTAATTCTATAAAAGAGATAAAATTTATTTTAAAATGGGATTAGAAGAACAGATCCTGGAACATTCTATCTTCAACTCACAGAAAGCCAGAGTAATATAGTATAAGTACAGATCCTGTCAATAAAAAGAGATATATATCCATGGAAGGTACCTGTGGTCCTAAAGGAACAATTCCTCTTGGAGGAGTCATCCTCTGCATTGGCCCACCCATGTTTGGATGTCCTGGAAAGAAATTTCTGCAACTTGAACAGCTATACAATATACAAGCACCTTCTAAAACAACTTTAACAAATAATCCCTTGGTTTAACAAAGTTGCAGTAAGCTTTGAAACATAAAGAGAAAGACACAAGTTTGAGACTGTAGTACTTTTGAACCTTCCAAATAATTATTTCACACTTCACCTTGCTGCCGTGTTGGGTCCATCCCACTAGGCAATAATGGATGACTTCCTGGGACACCTCCAAGTGCCTGCAGACATAGAAACAGTATTAAAAGGAGATAGAATCATAGAATCTTCATGGTTGGAAAGGACCTTTGAGATCATCAAGTCCAACCATACACACACACAAAAACCCCCTACAATCTCTGCCACTAGAGCATGCCCTGAAGCACCAAATCTACATGTTCCTTAAATACCTCTAGGGATGGTGACTCAACCACCTCCCTGGGCAGGCTGTTCCAGCGCCTGACCACTCTTTCAGTAAAGTAATTCTTCCTAATATCTAACCTAAACCTCCCCTGCCGCAGCTTCAGACCATTTCCTCTGGTCCTGTCATTATTCACCTGGGAGAAGAGGCCACCACCCACCTCTCTCCACCCTCCTTTCAGGTAGTTGTGGAGGGCAATGAGGTCTCCCCTCAGCCTCCTCTTCTCCAAACTAAACATGCCCAGCTCCCTCGGCCTCTCCTCATATGACCTGGTCTCCAGACCCCTCACCAGCCTGGTAGCTCTCCTCTGGACACGCTCCAGCACCTCAATGTCCCTCCTGTACAGAGGGACCCAGAACTGAACACAGTACTCGAGGTGAGGCCTCACCAGTGCCGAGTACAGAGGCACCATCACTTCCCTACTCCTGCTGGCCACACTATTCCTGATACAAGCCAGAATGCTGTTGGCCTTCTTGACCACCTGGGCACACTGCTGGCTCATGTTAAGCTGGCCGTCCACCAGCACCCCCAGGTCCTTTTCTGCTGGTCAGCTTTCCAGCCACTCTTCCCCAAGCCTGTAGCGTTGCTTGGGGTTGTTGTGACTGAAATGCAGGACCCGGCACTTGGCCTTATTAAACCTCACACAGTTGGCCTTGGCCCATCGATCCAGCCTGTCCAGGTCCCTCTGTAGAGCCTTCCTACCCTCAAGCAGATCGACACTCCCACCTAGCTTGGTGTCATCTGCAAACTTACTGAGGGTGCACTCAATCCCCTCATCCAGATCATCGATAAAGATATTAAACAAAACCGGCCCCAAAACTGAGCCCTGAGGGACACCACTGGTGACCGGCCGCCAAGAGGATTTCACCCCATTAATCCCAACTCTCTGGGCACGGCCATCCAGCCAGTTTTTAACCCAGCGAAGAGTACACTTGCCTATGCCATGATTCGCCAGCTTCTCCAGGAGAATGCTGTGGGGGACGGTGTCAAAGGCCTTACCAAAGTCCAGATAGACAACGTCCACAGCCTTCCCCGCGTCCAGAAGGTGGGTCACGTGGTCATAGAAGGAGATCAGGTTGGTTAAGCAGGACCTCCCTTTCCTAAACCCATGCTGGCTGGCCCTGATCCCTTGGCTGCCCTGCACTTGCCCTGAGAGCTCACTCAAGATGATCCTCTCCATGATCTTCCCTGGTACCGAGGTCAGGCTGACAGGCCTGTAGTTCCCCGGATCCTCCTTCCGACCCTTCTTGTAGATGGGCGTCACATTAGCCACCCTCCAGTCATCTGGTACCTCCCTTGTTGACCAAGATTGTTGATAAATGGTGGAGAGAGGCTTGGTGAGCTCTCCCACCAGCTCCCTGAGTACTCGGGTGAATCCTATCCGGCCCCATAGACTTATGTGCGTCTAGGTGCAGAAGCAGATCATTGACTACTTCCTCCTGGATTATGGGTGGGTTGTTCTGCTCTCCATCCTTATCTTCCAGCTCCAGAGGCTGAACCCCCTGGGGATAGCTGGTCTGACTATTGAAGACGGAGGCGACGGAGGCAAAGAAGGCATTAAGTATCTCAGCCTTCTCCTCGTCCTTGGTTGCAACTTTCCCCCCGGCATCCAGTAAGGGATGGAGATTCCCCCTGGCTCTCTTTCTGTTGATGTATTTATAAAAGCTTTTTTTGTTGTCCTTAATGTTAGTGGCCAAGTTGAGCTCCAGCTGGGCTTTTGCCTTCCTAATTTTCTCTCTGTATAACCTAACGAGATCTCTGTACTCCTCCTGAGTTGCCTGTCCCTTCTTCCAAAGGTGGTAAACCCTCCTTTTATTCCTAAGTCCCATCAGAAGTTCCTTATTCATCCAGGCTGGCCATTTTCCCCGCCCTTTAGACTTGCCCTCTAGACTTGGGCACAGCCTGCTCCTGGGCCTTTAAGGTTTCCTTCTTGAAGGGCGTCCAGCCTTCCTGGACCCCTTTGCCCTTCAGGACTGTCTCCCAAGGGACTCTCTCAACCAGTGTCCTGAACAGGCCAAAGTCCGCCCTCCGGAAGTCCAAGGTGGAGGTTTTGCTAACCCCCCTCCTTACATCACTACCAATTGAAAACTTGACCATTTCATGATCACTAAACCCAAGACGGCCTCCGACCACCACATCTCCCACTAGTCCTTCTCTGTTTGTGACCAGTAGGTCTAGCGAGGCACCTCCCCTGGTAGGCTTGCCTACCAGTTGTGTCAGGAAGTTCTCTTCCATGCACTCGAGGAACCTCCTAGCCTGCCTGTTCTCTGCTGTGTTGTATTTCCAGCAGATATCCAGCAGGTTGAAGTCCCCAACCAGACCAAGGGCTAATAAGAGATAATACACTATAATTTGTTAAACATATAATACAGGCATTTTGGTTTTCATTCTCAGATGTTTCATCTGAATCAAGAGCAATCTGGAAGAGTTAATTCACCTAAGATCCTGATCATGTATTTGCACAAACAAAATCTTGTGCTTCCGTGGAATTATGTATAAATGATCTCCAAAATATACTCTTGGCTAATTTTCTTTCTTTTTTCCCCAGTTCTTCCTTTAATTTACCTTACCTATTTTTTAACCTCAGAACATTACCTATTTCTTGGTTACCTGCTAATTCATCCTAAGCTTAAATTTTTACAGTTTTACTTTTTAACCATTATTTTAACATCTTCCTTTAAGAGGCCAGGATGTGAAGATTGTGATCTTCTCTGAGAATGAATCATAAATGAGCCAACTTCACAACATTCAAAGGGTAAATTAGGGCTGTGATGCGAGTGATATTTTAGCTTCCACTCTGCCTTACTCTTGAAGGACATCAATGCTAACATAAGCTTATTATCCATCTACAGGAGAGTAGTACAAGAGTCACAAAACTTGCTCATAAATCTTGCCTTCAAGCATGAATATATATTGCGTTGTTACCTCACCTCTGGTCCAAATCAAATATATTGTTTTTAAATCACCAGTTTTTTATCTGCCCTTTGAATTTATAGTAACCTTTAGGTTTAAGGATAATTTCTACAGTCTCTTACCTATAGTTTAGTCAACTAGAAAAATGTTATAAATGGATCTTTGTAGGTGATCCATAAAGCGCTATTTAACATTTCAGAACAACAGCACATTTTCAGTAAAAATGTATCTGGAGTAAATAAATCTGGTATTATGAAAGTAATCTACTCAGGCAATACAGTTATTGCTTACTGAGGGAACGGTTCAGTTATTCTTGACTTGGAAATACTGTGGTAATTTGGGATATATGCAAAGGGAAACCATCTGCAAATATTCCAAGGTTTATTTCCACAAGAGGTAGGAAATTAAAAATTAAGATCCACATTGTTACCTTATTTTAGCAACTATTCAAAAGGTATTCTATTGCAGTATTTATGGAATATATATTAATCTGAGACTACATAATTTAAATAAGAGTTTTATATTTACTTCAGTGGCTCCAAGTCAGGACAATATGCAAGAACAACACATGAAATACACAGAATAGTGCCAAATACTAGTGAAGCAGGAATTGTTTATTTCTGTCAGAGATGACAGGTGATAAATAAGGGCAAGGAGGGAGGACCTGCTGTAAGCCTATTTGATTGAAGACTTAACTCATGTAGTAATTAGTGTGGATAGTTATATAAGAGACTGTAGTTCCTTTCCAGTGTATCATATTACTATTCAAGAAAACTGCACAGCACAATGTGTTGCCAAGAGCAGATGCTCTTGTAGGACTAGATGAGCAAGTCCTAGAGGCAATTTAGGTGCATTAGTATGATACTCAGTATATGCTAACTTTCTCGCTAAAAAGCTTAAAACTAGCTCAGATATCCTTACACAGTACTGCACTGTGCTGTGTACGCATGCCCTTTGTTACACTTCCTTGCATAATAAATATAATCCCTACTGCAATGCATTAAGAGATAAAATTATAGTTACAGTGGGAACTTTAACTCTGATTTTTACTGACTTTCATGTAATAAAAATTTCAACCTTAAAGCTGCATTGCAATAGTTTATTACTTCCACACACTGCCCATATATACTGTATCTTACAGTATAGCAGCATTGCGAAAAGCAATAATTCATGAATGCAGCACAATGTAAATGAATTGCAAGAGCTGTAATTCATTATGATTATGTTACAGCTCTAATCTGAAAATAATGTAATGTACAGACAAAAATAGCTGAAAAATAGTTCTGAAACTAAACCTGCAGGTTGATAGCACTTTTATAGCATTCAGAAACGTAGAAAGAGAAATAAAAAAGTGAAAGCCAAACACTTGTGTATCTTTGGCTAACATTATTGAAAGGTGCAAAAAGCAGGAAGATATCTGATACTGAACTATGGTATATCTATAACAAATATTTAACTAAAGCCCTAATATTGCACCCTTATATTGTCCCTTGATGATCACTGCAGGAATGTTAAGTCACCCATTTCCCTTGTGAGAAAGTAGCTATGCTATAGACAACTTAACCTGCTCTCAAATATCATCAAGAGGAACATTTGAAGAAGTTTTGCAACTTGAAGTGTCCAGCTCACTAAAATTTAAACTTCAGCTTTCTGGCAATGGTTTGCCAGTGCTCAAGATCATTTTGTTGACATTGTGCCATACAGACAAACAATAGCCAAAACTGAGGTTGGTGCAGAAGAGTCTCTTCATTTTCAAGAAGGAAGTCTTAAAGGCGCAGGAGCAGGCTGTCCCCATGTGCCAGAAGACAAGCCGTCGGGGAAAAAGACCGGCCTGGCTAAACAGGGAGCTAGTGTTGCAACTTAGGGAAAAAAAGAGGATCTATGGCCTTTGGAAGGAAGGGCAGGCCACTCAAGAGGACTACAAAGAGGTAGTGAAGCTATGTAGGGAAAAAATCAGGAGGGCCAAAGCCCAGCTAGAACTAAACCTGGCTTCTGTTGTCAAGGACAACAAAAAAAGTTTCTATAAATATATTAGCAATAAGAAGAGGACTAAGGATTATCTCTGTCCTCTAGTAGATGGGGCCGGCAACATAGTGACCAAGGATGAGGAAAAGGCTGAGGTACTTAATGCCATCTTTGCCTCAGTCTTCAGCAGTAGGACCAGTTGTTCCCTGAGTACCCAGACCCCTGAGCTAGAAGACAGGGATGGGGAGCAGAATGAAGCCCCTGTAATCCAAAGGGAAACGGTGAGGGACCTGCTTCAGCACCTGGAGGTGCACAAATCTATGGGGCCGGATGGGATTCATCCAAGGGTACTGAAGGAGCTGGCGGAAGTGCTCGCCAGGCCACTTTGCATCATTTATGAGCAGTCCTGGACAACCAGGGAGGTCCCAGCTGACTGGAGGTTAGCAAATGCGACACCCATCCACAAGAAGGGCCGGAAGGAGGATCCAGGGAACTACAGGCCAGTCAGTCTGACCTCGGTGCCTGGGAAGGTCATGGAACAGATCCTCCTCAGTGCCATTACACGGCACATGCAGGAGAACAGGGTGATCAGGCCCAGTCAGCATGGGTTCGTGAAGGGCAGGTCATGCCTATCAAACCTAATATCCTTCTATGATAAGGTGACCCACTTAGTGGATGAGGGAAAAGCTGTGGATGTTATCTACTTGGATTTTTGCAAAGCTTTTGACACTGTTTCCCACAGCATTCTCCTGGAGAAACTGGCTGCTCGTGGCCTGGACAGGTGTACTCTTCGCTGGGTAAAAATCTGGTTGGATGGCTGTGCCCAGAGAGTGGTGGTAAATGGAGTTAGATCCAGTTGGTGTCCGGTCACAAGTGGTGTCCCCCAGGGCTCGGTGCTGGGGCCGGTTCTCTTTAATATCTTTATCAATGATCTGGATGAAGGGATCGAATGCACCCTCAGTAAGTTCGCAGATGACACTAAACTGGGTGGGAGTGTTGATCTGCTTGAGGGTAGGTTGGCTCTGCAGAGGGATCTGGACGGGCTGGACCGATGGACTGAGACCAATGGTATGAGGTTCAACAAGGCCAAGTGCCGGGTCCTGCACTTGGGTCACAACAACCCCATGCAGCGCTACAGGATTGGGGCAGAGTGGCTCGAAAGCAGCCTGGCAGAAAAGGACCTGGGGGTGTTGGTTGACAGCCGGCTGAATATGATCCAGCAGTGTGCCCAGGTGGCCAAGAAGGCCAACAGCATCCTAGCCTGTATCAGGAATAGTGTGGTGAGCGGGACTAGGGAAGTGATCATCCCCCTGTACTCGGCACTGGTGAGGCCCCACCTCGAGTACTGCGTTCAGTTTTGGGCCCCTCGCTACAAGAGGGACATTGAGGTGTTGGAGCGTGTCCAGAGAAGGGCTACAAAGCTGGTGAGGGGTCTGGAGGACAAACCTTGTGAGGAATGACTGAGGGAGCTGGGGGTGTTTAGCCTGGAGAAGAGGAGGCTGAGGGGAGACCTTATCACCCTCTACAACTACCTGAAAGGAGGTTGCAGAGAGATGGGGGCTGACCTCTTCTCCCTGGTGACAAGTGATAGGACGAGAGGAAACGGGTTCAAGTTATGTCAGGGGAGGTTTAGATTGGATATTAGGAAACATTTTTTCACTGAAAGGGTTATTAAACATTGGAATAGGCTGCCCAGGGAGGTGGTGGATTCACCATCCCTGGAGGTGTTTAAAAAAAGGGTAGATGGGGCACTTAGGGACATGGTTTAGAAGTAGCTCTTGTCAGGGTAGGCTAAAGGTTGGACTTGATGATCTTAAAGGTCCCTTCCAACCTCAGCAATTCTATGATTCTATGATTCATCAAGCTGTGACCACAAGAAAAGCATCCCTGGAAGTTTAAGCTGCACAAAAAAACCCTGTTCCAGCTATCCTATCAACCTTTCCCAATCTTTTAATTGACTCAATTTCACTTTCAGAGCTCAAATGTTAATTTCCATCTGCTTATATCTAACTTTTTATCTGCTAACTACTGTGTTCTCCTTATCTATCTACACTAAGGAGAACAAAAATGTGAAAATTTGTAAAAATGCAAGTTATCTGCTTCCAGAACCATCTTTTTACAGATAGGTCAATAAAGGTCTCTGCTGACAAACAGCAGCTCATTGCTCATTCTGTAAGAGGCACAGTATACTTTATCATATCTATACCTCACTAATAGTCTCCATAACTGCAAAGTAAAAATACTTTACACGTCTAACAAGGAATAGGAGGGAGTGATGCATTTTACGCATAATTAAGTAAAAAAATTCTCTGTGCTAACTGCTTAATGTGGTTAGGAAAGTTTACAGAATATAACAACCATGGAGACATTCTGCTGCCTTCTCAGAGGAGACAGCACTGATTGGATAAGGTTAATGAAGCACTGCACAAGACAACTATATTCTCCCTCTGTAGACAGGCTTAATGCACAATAAATTTTGAGGTATAGACTCTAATAAAGCATAGGAAAGTGAGCTGAGAGTGGTGTGTCTTATCACACATCATATCAAAATAACCATTTAATGGCCAGACAAAATGAGGGAGAGAGAAACTATTAGTTTTGTATGTCAGAGAAATTGGTAGTCAACAAGAGACATTATACATTTCCTGTTCTCAATGCTGCACCGTGCCCCTGGAACACAAACGTGCATCAGTGATAAATTCTTACCTGATTGGGTATTCTTAAATGTGGCCTTGGACCTCCAGAGTATCGAGGGGACATGAAAGGCTATGAAAAAAAAAGGTATTGCTGAATAATTCAAGTTAGCTTCTAAATACTGTGTTGAGTCATCGGGCATATGGCTTGTGTCATGCTCAAATCTCAGGAATCCAGCTTACATGCTTCCACAGAGCATCCAGTACATTATTCTGCAATGTTTAGCTATAACTAAATAAATGTAAAGATTCTTAGTGTATCTATCTACTAAGATACATTATTTTAATTTTGCTACAACTATTGTGAAGGCAGATATAAAGAACATAATGTATCAACTATGAAGAATAAGAAACCATTTAGATCATATAATCACACATCTAATTTTTTGTCTGGATGTCCTGGTTTGAGATAAAACGGAACCAATTTTCTGTTCAGTGATTTTACTTTATAGCTGGGCCTCTTCTAACTGACTAATCTCTGAAATTAACAGTGCGTTGTTCAGACACTGTTCACTCTGAGAGTGATAAGACCTGATTATGCCAAGGAACGGTATGCACAGAGGCTCTTGCTTATTGCTATAACAACCGAGGTCAGCTAACTTTATTTGCCCTGATGGAGGGTCAGAAGCGGAAAAGCATAGAGGGGTCACACCTGCGGGGAGGAGTGGACAGGACAGGTGACCCAAAACCGACCAACAGGGTATTCCATCCCATCTGCCTCATGCTCAGTATAAAAGCTGAGGGATCAAAGGGTCAGCTCTTTCTTCGATGCCCAATGTCTGTTCATCTGCTTTTGATCCCAATCTGAGCATTCCTGACTCCAGATCCAGATTCCAACTCCCATCCATCACTGAGTCTGGTCTGGGACTTTCCCTGTGCCTGCTGGTGATGTGATCATCATCCTGGGAGCTTGATACGTTTTTGTATATATTGTATTTATTTATTTTAAAAAATTAACATTATTATTTATTATTTCATTATTTATTAATATTTTCATTCAAGTAGTTTATTTTTTTTCTAAACTCATAAATCTCTTTCTCTCCTCTCTTTGGAGAGAGAGGTGGAGGGGGGAGCATCTGTCATTCTGATTGGCCAATCTGTCCCAAACCATGACACTGGATAAGGGGGAATACAAAAGAAAAATGTTCTTTGAAGACTCAAGAAGTAAATAGCAGCATAATAATTAGCAAATACTTTCCCTTCACTTTTTTATAATAATACAGTAAAATATAATACAAGATTTAATCAGCGAGAGCACAGATTTCAAGTTTATGTCATAAATATCTAGAACTTTTGGTGGTGGTGAACTATATTAACTCAGTATTGTACTCCTTCCATCCCTCCATACATAGCCGCATGCTCATTACAACTCTACCTCTCTCAAAACCAAATATCCACTCAACTCTCATACCACCCTGCACTCTGTGAGATTCTAGTTGCTCTTTGCTACTACTGTAATACTTTGTAGCCTAGAAAAAAGTTTGATCTTTTAAACTATGTCAAGAAATAAATGATAAACAAATGGTAGCATCAGCAAATAGCTTTAACATCTCTACTTGTTCCATCTCAAAGCGTGACAGGTGGGTTGACCCTGGCTGGATGCCAGGTGCCCACCAAAGCCAGTCTATCACTCCCCCTCCTCAGCTGGACAGGGAGAGAAAACATAATAAAAGGCTTGTAGGTCGAGATAAGGACAGGGGGATGACTCAGCAATTACCATCATGGGCAAAAAAGACTCAGCTTGGGGAAAATTAAATTTATTACCAATCAAAATCAGAGTAGGGTAATGAGAAATAAAATCAAATCTTAAAACACCTTCCCCCCACACTTCCCTTCTTCCCGGGCTCAACTTCACTCCTGATTTTTCTACCTCCTCCCCCCAAGTGGCACAGGGAGACGGGGAACGGGGGTTGTGGTCAGTTCATCACACATTGTCTCTGACACTCCTTCCTCCTCAGGGGGAGGACTCCTCACACTCTTCCCTTGCTTCAGCGTGGGGTCCCACCCATGGGAGACAGTTCTCCACGACCTCCTCCAACATGAGTCCTTACCACAGGCTACAGTTCTTCATGAAGTGCTCCAGCATGGGTCCTTTCCACAGGGTGCAGTCCTTTGGGAACAGACTGCTCCAGTGTTGTGTCCCCCGCAGGGTCACAAGTCCTGCCAGCAAACCTGCTCCAGTGTGGGCGCCTCTCTCCATGGGTCCACAGGTCCTGCCAGAAGCCTGCTCCAACGCGGGCTTCCCATGGGGTCACAGCCTCCTTCGGGCATCCACCTGCTCCAGCATGGGGTCCTCCACTGGCTGCAGGTGGCTATCTGCTCCACTGTGGACCTCCATGGGCTGCAGGGGGACAGCTTGCCTCACCATGGTCTTCACCAGGGGCTGCAGGGGAATGTCTGCTCTGGCGCCTGGAGTACCTCCTCCCCCTCCTTCTTCATTGACCTTGGTGTCTGCAGAGTTGTTTTCTCTCACATATTGTTACTTCTATCTTCTGGCTACTGCCATGCAGGTTTTCCCCCTTCTTAAATATGTTATCACAGAGGCGCTACCACCGTCGCTGCCTGGCTCAGCCTTGGCCAGTGGCAGGTCCGTCTTGGAGCGGGCTGGCATTGGCTCTATTGAACATAGGGGGAGCTTCTAGCAGCTTCTCACAGAAGCCACCCCTGTAGCCCCTCCGCAAACAAAATCTTGCCAAGCAAACCAAATATATTCAGCAATTTATAAATCTAAAAAGCAGGGTGATTAGTGGCAAGTTTGAGATCTACAGGAGAAAGGCATAAACATCTGACTAAACGTATCACGAAGAGGATTATTTTGGCAAGCAAACATACCTATAATTCCAGGAAAAAATGAAAACTAAATGTGCACTTTGACTGTGAACACAGGGACAAAAAAGACTGTTTCCTTTAAGAGCTTGAGGGGAAAAAAACTCCTTTCCATGACATTTCCTCTCAAATCTTCTACTAATACACTAGCATCTTCTCTCCTGTGGCTAAACTGCTGGCCACTGGGAAAGCAAACATGCCATAAAATTTTATATTATGAAACAGAAGCTCACTTCCATTCATGAACCAGCATAGCGGTCACAGGAGAAATGAGAGATATAAAAGAAAGGAGTCTCATAGAACTTCCCAAGACAAATCTCTTATGACAAATGAGCTACTGCAGAAACCCACTCTTTGGGATTTCTTGGAAATAAAACAAATGTTCCTAACCAGAAACCATCTCGTCTGCTATAGCTAAGGAACACAAAGAGGTCACTAAAACTCTATGGTCAACAGCATTGCTTCATGAACAAATGGCATATTTGGTCTCTGTCAGCTGTACCGTGTTATAAACTGTCATTATTAGTAATGCATGCAAAAATATTAGTAATAACTAGCAACATAATTACCTTACTAATAATTAATAATAATTTTCACATGATCTGCAGAAAAAAATTAACTGAATCTTTCACATGTCCAAATCAGATGAAAGTTGTAATAATAATCTACATAAACACATGAACCAAAAAGATACTAGAAAGTAACTTAAAATACTGAGGGTTTACGAACTGGAGAATAAAAGTTAAATGAAAGTTGTGAAAAGATTACATTAGCATGCTGGTTTTGACTGGGATAGTTAATTTTCTTCATAGTAGATAGTATGGGGCAATGTTTTGGATTTGTGCTGAAAACAGCATTGATAACACAGGGATGTTTTAGCTACTGCTGAGCAGCACTTACACAGAGTCAAGGCCTTTTCTGCTGCTCACCCCACCCCACCAGCGAGCAGGCTGGGGGTGCACAAGAGGTTGGGAGGGGACACAGCCGGGACAGCTGACCCCAACTGACCAAAGGGATATTCCAGACCATGTGATGTCATGCTCAGCAATAAAATTAGGGGGAAGGTTGGCCAGGGGGCCGCTGCTCGAGGACTGGCTGGGCATCGGTAGATTGGTGGTAAGCAATTGTTTTCATTTGCATCACTTGTCTTTCTTAGGTTTTATTTCTCTCTCTTTGTTATTTTCCTTTTCATTAAAAAATTTATTATTATTATTATTGTTGCTATTGTTATTATTATTATTTTATTTCAACTATTAAGCTGTTCTTATCTCAACCCACGCGTTTTCTCACATTTAGCTTCTTCCCCCATCCCGCTGTGGGGGAGTGAGCAAGCTGTTGTGTGGTGCTTAGTTGCCTGCCGGGGTTAAACTGTGACAATTAATTAAAAGAGCCTTTGAAATTATGTGCTAGAAAAGATGGAGGCTTCTTCATGCCCTCTATCTGATGGTGAGATTCTATGATAAAAAGAGAGAAAAAAGGGTTGTGTGTGTGGTGAAGGTTGTAAACGTGATCCTTGTGAAACAGTAAGAGTGGGAGGAAATCAGAATTTAAACATTTTCCTTAAAGGTCAACTAATTGCATTCCATGGAGTGCAGCACACTAGTGTACTTGTTTTACTATATTCATCAAACAGTACTTTATTTACAGCATTTATTATTTTATAATAGTGCATAACTCAAAGACTGTCTACTCTTTCAACTTATATATCCTTTCAAGCAGGATGGAACTCATTTTATCACCTTTAATTCTAGCTATGTCCACTCTCTTCCCAATGGGTTTACTGTTCTGTTCAGTTTATAAAAATACCCAA
Source organism: Rissa tridactyla (assembly GCF_028500815.1). Taxonomy (NCBI): domain Eukaryota; kingdom Metazoa; phylum Chordata; class Aves; order Charadriiformes; family Laridae; genus Rissa; species Rissa tridactyla. Next base: position 8,697,002 of record NC_071496.1, read on the forward strand.
AAAATTAGCAACATATTTTTGTACACAATCAAAAGCTTATAAAAAGTGCTTTTCATCCTCATGTCAATGCTGCAGAAAATGTAAGAGTACAAAGTTCTGAAACCGATCCTCCCTCTGCATTAATCAGGTTTTATGAGGTTTGCTCATACAAAATCAAAATTTTACTTTTCAAAATATGACTTATTTTGTTTACAGTGCTGGAAAAATGGTAATGTCCTGGAAAACCAGGAAACTACATGAGGATTAGGGGAAGGCAGTAGTTTAAACAGTTCAAAGAAGTTTTAAAAGAAACAAAAAAAAATTCAAAATCAATGTAGATACACACTGTGGACCTGAAAAGATCAGTCATTGTTTAACTTTAGTCATGGAATTTAGCTGCAGGAATTAGATATCTTCATTCCTTGTACAAACAACAACCCCTCAGTGGACAATTCAAAATGGCTTTAAAGGGACACTGGAGGATTTCTCTCTCCTTACCTTTCTTACTGTTGGATGCTTGTTCATATTAGCAATTTGGGAGGATGTTCTGCATCTGCAAAGTGGCTGACATAGAGGATAATGTACCCAGCAGATCCCTGTCCAGTAGTATAGTTTCTAGGAGACTAATACATGTGATGCAAGGACTGAGTGAACCTGTAAATGTCCTGGTTTCACTCCACACTGTCTTGGAATCAGAAGAGATGTAAAGATGCCATCTGTATTTATTTGGGAGGCTTCACTGATCAATGACTTTAAAAAAGGACAGACTTTTTATATCCTTTCACATAAGCTTAAAAACCCATTTATAAATATACACATAGTTCACTATTTCTGTTTTGAAATGCAAAGAGATGTATGTTGTTACTGATTTTTAATTCGCTAACTTATTTTAGTTATTTTCACTATCTATTTGCTATTTAAATTTATGGGGTTTATAGCTAATAGTAATGCTAGGCAGGAAAGGAAATGGAAAAGTTCTTTTTGCTCTGTCTTACTGTAACAATGCTCTACCAGAACATTAGGTCAGCTCTACTAAAGCACAACAAGGCTAAAAGTAATAGAATAATATGGATTGAGCTAATATAAGAATGACCAACTGCCACTAGATGTCATGACAGCCTTATATTACTTTGGTAGGGTGGATTGTGGGTGGGTATTTTCGCTTTATGTAATAGCAATACATAACATATGTATTTCAAACATGCTGTCAACACATTATTCCCATGCCGATACTAGTATTTCTGATGATCAAAACCAGCGAATGAAGCAAACTACATGACAATTCCTTTACATTATTTATGCACTTCAGAAATAAGGTTTGGAGGTTAGCTCAACTAGAACAAATCTTAACAAATTTACTACAAAACAGTAACACATTTAAAAACACACTTATATGTGCAAAAGGTATAGTCAGTGGTAGAGTTTAATTTTTAAAAATTTACCAAATTAAAAAAGGGAACCGGTTTCCTCCAAATCTCAGATGGCACTTGATGACATAAATATTTAGCAGTGTCTCCCAGGTGTGTTAAGTACAATCTCAATGTTTTTATCTACCTGAGTGAGGAGAAATAACTGGACTCCAGACGATCCAATGTGAATCAACAGAAGCCGTTTATTAAGCACAGATCATCATCTTTTATACCCTGCGTTGTAGCCGTACACGCCACTGGCTTATTTCTGATTAGCTAGTTACACTGTCCATGCACTGTCCATGCAGTTCGTTCACACATCAGATTGGTTACAAGAATTCACATAGTCAATTGCTTAGTCATTAGCACAACATGTTTTCTACCTTCTCAGTTCCCGTTTTTCCCATGTACTAATTCCATCTTCTACCACCTGTTTTGCCCTTAATCTAATCTCTCACAGTAGGGAGGCTGGCTCACATGGCCATTTTCTCTCAGACACATTCCTACAATACCCCCTTTTTCTTCTTATGCATGGCATTTTCTATCATGTCAGTCACTTTGCGAAGAACACACGAGGCTACCATAATCAATAATAATATAACCAACAATAGCATGAGCCCTTGCTTTAGTAAGTCTGATAACCATCCCGTTATACCCTATGAGCTTAACCAATCATTGAAACCATTTTTGACCACTTTTAATTTGGACATGTTATCCTTCAGATCCCGTAACTGCTTATGAATGGATGATGAGTGGTCGGAAAGGTTCATACAACACATACCTTCAAAATCTTCACATCCATGACCCTGAGCCAACAGCAAAAATCAATCATCACCCCTGTGGTGTCTCCACAAAAGTTCACTAGGGACGTGTTAAATGTTGGGTAAACTGAATTGAATCCTGCTGTATTAAAAGAAGCCGAAATACCAAGGGTTCTCAATTTTGTGCTCAGCTACAACTTCCAATCACAAGGATAAGCCCGACACTAATTCCCAGTGGCATCTTCAAATATCAGTACCCTTGCCCTTCTTTCTGCGCTGTAGATGACCGAACCTGTTGCTACAGTGACGTACTACCTGTTCCCACTAGTCCTCCGGAACCGACCAGACCTCTGGCAGTAGCACTGTGTAACAGCACTGTATGCCACACCCTGACCAATCCTTGTGAATGATAGACTTCCCTAATCTCCTGTCGCTCAGCCAGCTCGTGTTGAGGTGAACCTGACTCTACGTACTCTATTGCAATAGCTAAACGAATTAAACCTGTCACCTTACTTAGTTCCTTATTAAAACACACAGCACACCGGAATCAAAATACTAGAATTAAAATACACAGCACACCGGATTTAAAACACACAGCACACCGGAATTAAAATACTAGAATTAAAATACACAGCACACCGGATTTAAAATACTAGAATTAAAATACACAGCACACCGGATTTAAAACACACAGCACACCGGATTTAAAATACACAGCACACCCTGTCACCTTACTTAATTCCTTATTAAAACACACAGCACACTAGAATTAAAACACACAGCACACCGGGCCGCAGCACGTGGTCTTTCAAACCACCACCGGCCTCAACAATCCTCACAAGGCACAAGGATCTATGGGTCACAGTTCCACACCTAGGGCACTACACTTCTTCAGCCCTCATCGTCGTCGTTGGTGTTGTGGGGTAACTCATTCGAATCCGTCTGCTCAAACCAGGGCTTTATCCACTTGGCTGGTACCCATCTGGTTCCGGCATCTGTAACGACACAGGCATATCCTCGACCCCAGGTTAATAGTCTACACGGTCCTTCCCACTTCCCCGTCACACTGTTTTTAACTGCTACCATGCCATTTTCCTGCCTAAAATCTCCCAGGTCCCTCTGCAGGCCTGCGCCATGCTGCACGATTGGAGGTACAAGGCAGTGTTGAGGAAGGCGTAGGAAGTTCAGGACGTAAACGGCTTTGTTCAGTCGATCTACAGGACTCAGCCCTTGCTCTCCCCCTTTTTGTTTTTGAAGCAAATTTTTTAAAGACTGGTTCATGCGTTCCACTATGGCTTGAGCCGTCGGAGAATGTGGTGTGCCAGTCACATGTGTAATGCCCCACAGCTGTAGACATACCTCTGTTGAACGGGCTACGTACCCTGGGCCATTATCAGTCTTTATCACACGCGGTACACCTAAGGCTGCAAACGCGGATCGCAAATGCTTTTGTACATGTTTACTAGATTCACCAGTCTGCGCAGTTGCCCAAATTGCAGTTGAATAACAGTCTACACTCAGGTGTATAAATTTCAGTTTTCCAAACTCTGACACATGGGTTACATCAGTCTGCCAGAACTCCAAAGGTCCATGCCCTCGGGGACTGATGCCTGGGTTGAAGTTAGGTATAAATGGTTGACAATCAGCACACGTTTGCACTATACCTCGGGCATCAGACTCCGAGATCCCGAATTGTCTGCGCAGCATTCGTGCAGATTGATGGAAAAATGTATGAGATGCCCGTGCCTGTGCAAACTTATCTGGAGGTGGCGCGGCCCATGCAGGAGCCACAAGTTTATCAGCTCGTCTATTGCCCTCAGCTAAACCTTCTGGGAGCCCCGAATGGCTGCGAATATGGGTGATGAAATAAGGATCGTGCCGTTCATTGAGTAGGAGCAACAATTCATGGAGCAGGGTGAACAGCTGCTCATCTCTGACCTCCTTCAGCAAAGCACGCTCCATTCGTTGAACGATTCCAACCACATATAAGGAGTCACATACGATATTAATACCTACCTTTGTCCACCTGCGAAACACTTCTAGTACAGCACGTAATTCCAGCTTTTGTGTGGACCCTTTACAGTCCGTGATCACAATATCATGCCATTTATTGTCCATGTACCATGTTATTGCTGCTTTCTGTGTCTTCCCCCCGGCATCTGTAAAGATTGTCGGCCCTCGGACAGGTCGTTGAGACAACGCGGGAATTTCCTCAATGTGTCCTACTTGTAGCACACTAAAAAACTTGTGCGGAGGCAAATGTACCTTAACTGTCCCAGCATAGTTCAAAAGCGCAATCTGCAACGCCATAGAGTGTCGCAAGGCCCACTGCAAGTATTCAGCTACTAAAGGAATTACCACATATTCAGGTTCCTGACCGGATATCTCAATGATCCTCTGACGCCCCTTAATCACAAGTTGCGCCATCACCTCTATCCTCAGGATAACCGTATGCTTTGGTTGGAGAGATAAAAAAATCCACTCCAGAATTCGTAGCGGGTCCCTTTCCTGTACCCATTGCATTACTAAAGCGAAAGGATGTTCGTCATGATTTATAATTAATAAACCTATCGAATGATCAGGGTCCCATCGATGCGCGTAGGCGTTGATGACCTTATCACTGACCATCTGCATCGCCTTCTGCGCGTCCAAAGATAACTGTCTAGGGGCATCAACGCCACCGCCTCCTCGCAGCAAGCACATGAGAGGTGCTAAGTCTTCATTCGTAAGGCCACACAATGTACGAACCCAGTTTAGATCTCCTAAGAGTTTTTGAACATCATTCAGCGTCGAAATGTGTGTTCTAATCTCTAACTTCTGTGGCCTAACTGTAGTTTTAGATATTTCCCATCCTAAATATTTCCAGGGTGGTTCTTTTTGAACCTTTTCTGGTGCAATTTGTAACCCTGCTTTCCCTAATACCTGCTGCAGCTCCTCAATAGCCTTGTCACACTCTAATTGTTGTCCAGCTATCAAGATGTCATCCATATAATGATAAATTATCCACTCAGGGTGTTTCTTCCGCACTGGTGCCAAAGCCCATGCTACGTACATCTGGCACAAGGCGGGTGAATTTTTCATTCCTTGTGGCAACACTACCCAATGATACCTGCACATAGGCCCGTTCTTATTTGTTGTTGGCACGGAAAAAGCAAATTTCGGATAGTCATCGGGGTGCAAGGATATTGTGAAAAAGCAGTCCTTCAGATCTATTATCAGAATCTCCCACCCTTTAGGGATCATGATAGGGGATGGCAAACCTGGCTGTAAAGCACCCATGTCCTCCATAGCCTCATTGATTTTTCGTAAATCGTGCGGTAACCGCCATTTGCCACTCTTTTTGGGGATGGTAAAAATAGGTGTATTCCAGGGGCTGGTTGTTGGTTCTATATGTCCCTTCTCTAACTGTTCCTGTACTAATTGCTTAATGTGGGCGATTTTTTCCGAATTGAGCGGCCATTGGTCCACCCACACCGGGTCATTCGTTTTCCACTTCAATTTCAAAATAGGTCGCCCTTCCCCAATGGCCGCCCCGGAAAATCCGTCCCCCCAGTCGTTAAATGAGTGCCCAGTTGACTTAAAGCATCCCGGCCGAGCAGGCATACCAGTGCTACTGTCACATACGGTCGAATTGAGCAAACTCCACCATCAGGCATTTGGCATTGAATCACCTCTTTGCTTATTCTTGTCGTCTGAGTTCCTCCGACCCCCATTATGGATATAGCTGGGTGTTCTAGGGGCCAAGAGGGTGGCCAACACCCTTGACTGATAACAGTCACATCAGCGCCGGTGTCTACAAGCATATCAAGCATGCATTTTTGACCCCCTGGTGCTCTTAGGGCAACTCGCTGCAAGGGCTTTGTTTTACTGATTTCAAGGGCTAAATATATATCTGCATTACCTGTTGAGCCAAAACCTTTATTCCCCCTTATCTGATTTCCAGCCGTCGGAACGGCAGCCTTAAATGGCACTAGTTGTCCAATGCGAGTACCCGCTGGGATATGCACAGGTGGAGTGGGTGTCCATACCATCATTTTAATTGGACCCGTATAATCAGCATCTATTACCCCAGGTAACACAAACAAACCCCGTCTGGTAATGGAAGATCGTCCCAATAATAGTGCACTCAGTCCATACCCCAACGGCCCTTTCATATCAGTAGGAATGCACTGCACTTGGGAGTCTGTAAGGGTAACCTCCTTTATTGTTGCCACGTCCACTCCGGCGCTTCCTGTGGTGGCAGAGGCTGCACTACCCAAGCACCCTGACCCTGAGGCCTGTTTTGTGTCATCGCGCTCGGGCCCCCCGCGCTCATCAGCCCGCTTCCCAATGGTATGCCATTCTTACGAAATTTTGAGCGGCATTCAGATGCTCTATGTCCAAATTTCTGACACCGATTACATGTGCCTGTAAATCCTCCCGTTCCTCCGCTCCTAACAGGCGTCATATCTGTCTCTCCCCTCTGCTTTCCTGCTCTACACTGTATCTTCAGATGACCAACCTTCCCACACTTAAAGCATTTCGGTCCCAAATTACGATTATTAATCAAGGGCTTGACAGCTGCAGCAAAAGCGGAGGCCAAAAATCCTGCCTGTTCTTCAGGTGTCCCTACCCTAGAGCATGCCTCTATCATGTCGGTAATGGTGGCGTGTCGAGGCAAAGCTTGCAAGATACGCTTACAGGCTGAATTAGCGTTCTCTACGGCCAATGACTGAAAAACCGCCTCTTTGGCTGCCACTGGCAGTTCTCCCCGGTCTAACGCATTCCTTAGTCTATCAAGAAACTGCATATATCCCTCGCTGGGGCCCTGTTTTATCGTCGTATATGGGGGAGTGACCTTGCCATCCTCTGGCAAGGTCCTCAGTGCTTCGCGCGCCAACTCTGCAGACTGTTGTAAGATAGCGACATCTAGCCGCGCTTGTAGCTGAGCATCAGCAAAAGGACCTGTTCCTGATAACATCTCCATAGTCGCCAACCGTAACGGATCCCCCTCTGCTCTACTCAAATTCGCTACAACCGCGCGTTGTACACCATCCTCCCACCTTGATCTCCACATTAGTTCTTGCATTGGTGTGAGGATAAGGGACATCAGTGTCCGGCTATCAAAAGGAGTCATAATATTAGTAGTGAAAATATTGTTAAGAAACGACTGAGTGTCGGGAGAATTAAGACCAAAGTCATGCACCGATTTTCTCGCTTCCTTTACGATCGGCCAAGGAAGACCCTCCCACCTACTGGGATTCTTTCGACCTCCCGTAGTTCCCCCCAGTATCACCGGAAATGCTGTTGGTAACATTACAACCTCTATCAAGGCATTTTGAATAATTCCTTTCCAATGCAATCGCGGATCCGGCGGCTCCCCTGAGCCCGCGGTTGCACCCCCCAACTCTCCTCCCACGTTCCCGTTACCGCCACCCCAAGCCCCCCCGCTTTCACCCCTCAGTCGCCTCTCCATATTTCGTATCGCTTGCTCCTCCTCTAGTTTCCATCGATTCTGCCGTTCTCTCTCTAGCTGTTCCAATTTCTGTTGCAGCATTTTTGCCTCCACGCATGCGCCTTGCAGCAGTTCTTGTTCAGCAGGAGAGGGAGGTGACGGTGGAAGCGGTGGGTACAATGATGGATCAAAAGGTTGTCTGGGGCGCACATCAACACGCTGCCATGGAGACTTAGGTGGACCTTCGTAAAGCCCAGTTCTAGGGTTGTACCATTCTGGTGGAGGTGCCGTTGGTCTCACTTCCGAGGGTGGTGGTACTGGCCAGGGAACGTCCTCCTCCATCGGTTCTTCTTTCTCTGGAACTTCCTCAGGTGGAGCAGAGGGGATCGGCAGGGGATCTTCCCAAACCTTCGGACCTGGTCTGTTCGATCCTCCCCCCGTGGGTTGTAATGCTGCAAACGCCTCGGCCGTCGCAGCTTGCTCTGCTTCTATATCTTGTAAGGTCGAATACACCAACCGCCACGTTGTCGCTAACGGTGATGCCTCTTTGTCTCCTTTACTTATCACTTCCCACAGTTTTTCCCCAACAGCCTCCCATATTTCTGGTCTAAAAGCTATCTGGGGCTCTGGTGCGAATCTGTTCTCTCTGCACCAGGTTAACAGCCTTCGGAGCATACGCTCATCATATTTCACCCCTCTCTTAGAGAGGATATGCAGGAGAAGTTTTAACATAGCCCCTTCTTCTTTTGTTACTTGTTGCCCCATCTCCTGCCCCGGCTGCTCACCTCTCTCTGGGTGTCCGTGGCCACATCGTCTGTTTCCTCTATTCCGGATTGCCGCCCAATCCGCCCGGTCTCAGTCCAGCTGAGCCGTCCTCCAGCCGGTGGATCTCCTTCTGGGTCTTCCGCCCCTCGCGTTCCGCTGCTCAAGCCAAGCGCCGATCAGTATCATGTCGGGGTCACCATCTGAGGAGAAATAACTGGACTCCAGACGATCCAATGTGAATCAACAGAAGCCGTTTATTAAGCACAGATCATCATCTTTTATACCCTGCGTTGTAGCCGTACATGCCACTTGCTTATTTCTGATTAGCTAGTTACACTGTCCACGCGCTGTCCATGCAGTTCATTCACACATCAGGTTGGTTACAAGAATTCACATAGTCAATTGCTTAGTCATTAGCACAACATGTTTTCTACCTTCTCAGTTCCCGTTTTTCCCATGTACTAATTCCATCTTCTACCACCTGTTTTGCCCTTAATCTAATCTCTCATAGTAGGGAGGCTGGCTCACATGGCCATTTTCTCTCAGACACATTCCTACACCTGAGAGCCTTGAAAAAAAAAAAAAGAAGATAACTGGGTTTTCATTAAATATGCATTTAAATGTTTCTCATAATTGCACTGCAAAATTAAACAACCTGAGTCAGATATTCCACAGTGCAAATTGTCATTAACTTGGAGAAACACGATGAATTCCAGTGGATTAGAACCTACAACTGTATATTTACCTATGTTAAAACTGAAAAAAATAACTAAAAGGCAAAGAAAATCATAGAATCACAGAATGGTAAGGGTTGGAAGGGATGTCTGGAGATCATCTAGTCCAACCCCCCTGCCAGAGCAGGGTCACCTAGAGCAGGTTGCACAAATTTGTCAGGCACGATTTGCCCTTAGTGAAGCCATGTTGGCTGTCACCGATCGTCTCCTTATTTTCCATGTGCCTTAGCATTATATCAAGACAGATCTGCTCCATGATCTTGCTGGGCACAGAAGTGAGACTGACTGGCCTGTAGTTCCCTGGGTCTTCCTTTTCCAGTCATCAAGAACTTTGCCGGTCTACCACAACTTCTCAAATGTCATGGATAGTGGCTTAGCAACTTCATCCACCAGTTCCCTCAGGACCCGTGGCTGAATTTCATCAGGACCCATGGATTTGTGCACCTTCAGGTTCCTTAGATGGTCTCGAACTTGATCTTCTCCTACAGTGGGCAGTTCTTCATTCTCCTAGTCCCTGCCTTTGCCTTCTGCTACTTGGGCGGTGTGGCTAGAGCCCTTGCTGGTGAGGACAGAGGCAAAAAAGTCATTGAGTACCTCAGCCATCTCCATATCCCAGGTAACCAGGTCTCCCTTTTCCTTCTGGAGGGGGCCCACATCTTCCGTAGTCTTCCTTTTGTCACCAACAGACCTATAGAAGCTTTTCTTGTTGCCCTTGACGTCCCTAGCAAGATTTAACTCTATCAGGGCTTTAGCTTTTCTAGCCCGATCCCTGGCTGCTCAGACAATTTCTCTGTATTCCTCCCAGGCTACCTGTCCTTGCTTCCACCCTCTGTAGGCTTTCCGTTTGTGTTTGAGATCATCCAGGAGCTCCTTATTCATCCATGCAGGCCTTCTGGCATTTTTGCCTGACTTCCTCTTTGTTGGAATGCATCACTCCTGACCTTGGAGGAGGTGATCCTTGAATATTAACTAGCTTTCTTGGCCCCTCTTCCCTCCAGGGTTTTTTTAGATCTTGCTAAATTGGTATGCAGTGAGTTTTATAAAATATTCTGTAATGCTAATGCCTTTACGTTTTTCAAGAACTGAATTTAAGGTTAATATCTTAAATCTGTAAGAAACTGATCATATTGCAAAGGTAATGCAGCGTAGTCTGTCAGTATAGATAGGGCGGGGTTTGAAAACTTAATTAATCATCTACTAATTGAAGTGAATAGTAAAATTCTCTGTAACTTCAGTGGGAGTAGAGTTAGGTCAGCACTTGAAGGTTTGAAAAGCATGTACAAAGTATTCAAGTAGATTAGCCAGCCTACAGAAATGAGTTTCTCAAAAAAGGTAGCATTGGTAAAAGTAAAAAAAAGCAATGACACTTTTTGCAATTATCACGTGGAAGACTTTCACTTGACTTTCACATTCAGAGATGGGTCTGTGCATTTTTCCTTTACCATTATTTTTCTGTGTAATATTATTTTACTAGATTATCTCAAAAAAGATTGCAGTAATATTTTTTAATGTCTGATCCTTTCATAGTTTCCAATAGGGCCAGGGTCAGATGGACCTATGAGTGGACTGGGTGGAATGGATTCACATCATATGAATGGATCATTAGGTAATAATGGTAAATGTTATGAACATTGTGAATTTACAATGATGACTGGCATTTTCTATGACTAGTTCTCTGAGTTATGTGGGATATTTTAAAAATTAAAAAAGATGTATATACGTTAATAAATATTAAGATACTTTTTAAGCATATGAATTGGATTATATAATGCACCTCTTGAAGAAAAATACCGTATGTTATTAATATAACAGAGTATAATTTTAATCCAGTTGTTTCAAACCACCCTATAAGCATACCATCACAGTAATGTAGAACTGATGGCATAAGACCCATTTTTCTTACCTCTCTTCCTCTTTCAAAAACTTTAGAAGGTATCACTATGACATGCTGGTCTGAGTTCTTATCAAGTACATGGAAGTAATTAATTACATATATTGATGTATGTGTTAAGCTGGTTTTATCCCATATTTTCATATCCTTTTTATTCTATAATTAGCCTTCTGTCTGTTCAGTATTAGTTTTTTTATTTCACAGAATCACACAATGATAGGGGTTGGAAGGGACCTCTGGAGATCATCTAGTCCAACCCCCCTGCCAGAGCAGGGTCACCTAGAGCAGGTTGCACAGGAACGCGTCCAGGCGTCTCTCCAGAGACGGAGACTCCACCACCTCTCTGGGCAGCCCGTTCCAGTGCTCTGCCACCCTCAAAGTAAAGAAGTTCCTCCTCATGTTTAGGTGGAACTTCCTATGCTCAAGTTTGTGCCCATTACCTCTTGTCCTGTCCCCGGGCACCACTGAAAAGATCCTGGCCCCATCCTCCTGACACCCACCCTTTAAGTATTTATAAGCATTGATGAGATCCCCCCTCAGTCTTCTGTTCTCCAGACTAAAAAGACCCCAGTCCCCAAATCATCTTTGTAGCCCTTTGCTGTACCCTCTCCAGCAGTTCCCTGTCCCTCTTGAACCAGGGAGCCCAGAACTGGACACAGTACTCCAGATGCGGCCTCACCAAGGCAGAGTAGAGGGGGAGGATGACCTCCCTCGACCCACTGGCCACACTCTTCTTGATGCAGCCCAGGGTGCCATTGGTCTTCTTGGCCACCAGGGCACATTGCTGGCTCATGGTCATCCTGTTGTCCACCAGGACTCCCAGGTCTCTTTCCACTGAGCTGCTCTCCAGCAGGTCAGCCCCCAACCTGTCCTGGTGCAGGGGGTTATTCCTCCCCAGGTGCAGCACCCTACGCTTGCCCTTGTTGAATTTCATAGGGTTTCTCTCCGCCCAACTCTCCAGCCTGTCCAGGACTCTCCATATGGCGGCACAGCCTTCTGGTGTGTCAGCGTCTCCTCCCAGCTGTGTCATCAGCAAACTTGCTGAGGGTGCCCTCTATCCCCTCATCCAGGCCATTGATGAGTATATTGAAGAGGACTGGACCCAGTACTGACCCCTGGGGAACACCACTCGTCACTGACCTCCAACTAGACTCTGTGCCCCTAATCACGACCCTCTGAGCTCTCTCGTTCAGCCAGTTTTCAATCCCCCCCACTGTCCATTCATCCAACCCACACTTCCTAAGCTTCCCTATGAGGATGCTGTGGGAGACCATGTCGAAAGCCTTGCTGAAGTCAAGGTAGACCACATCCACTGCCCTCCCCTCATCTCTCCATCCAGTCATGCCATCATAGAAGGCTATCAGATTAGTCAGACATGATTTCCCCTTGGTGAATCCATGTTGACTACTTCTGATAGCTTTCTTATCCTCCACATGCCTTGAGATGATGCCCAGAATGAGCTGTTCCATCATCTTTCCAGGGATGGAGGTGAGGCTGACCGGCCTGTCGTTCCCTGGGTCCTCCTTCTTGCCCTTTTTGAAGACTGGAGTGACATTGGCTTTCCTCCAGTCCTCAGGCACCTCGCCTGTTCTCCAGGACCTTTCAAAGATGATGGAGAGTGGCCCAGTAATGACTTATGCTATCTCCCTAAATCCTATAAAATCAACCATTTTCACGTTTTTAAAAAAATTAACATACTTCAATGAACACAAGGTCCAGAACTTTCCTCTGTCTTTTGTTTATTATATTTAGTAAAGCTGATAATATAGATAAAGATCACAAAGAAATATGGTCATAACAACAGTGTTACAAGCTTGGGGAAGAGTGGCTGGAGACCTGCCTGTCAGAAAAGGACCTGGGACCTGACTATGAGCCAGCAGTGTGCCCAGGGGGCCAAGAAGGCAAACAGCTTCCTGGCCTGTATCAGGAACAGTGTGGTGAGTAGGACTAGGGAAGTGACCGTCCCCCTGTACTCAGCACTGGTGAGGCCCCACCTCGAGTACTGTGTCCAGTTTTGGGCCCCTCACCACAAGAAAGACATTGAGGTGCTGGAGTGTGTCCAGAGAAGGGCAAGGAAGCTGGTGAGGGGCCTGGAGAACAAGTCTTATGAGGAGCGGCTGAGGGAGCTGGGGTTGTTTAGTCTGGCGGAAAGGAGGCTGAGGGGAGACCTTATCGCTCTCTACAACTACCTGAAAGGAGGCTGTAGAGAGCTGGGGTTTGTTCTCTTCTCCCAAATAACAAGCGATAGGACAAGAGGAAATGGTCTGAAGTTGCGCCAGGGGAGGTTTAGACTGGATATTAGGAAAAATGTTGACACTGAAAAGGTTATTAAGCACTGGAACAGGCTGCCCAGGGAAGTGGTTGAGTCACCATCCCTGGAGGTATTCAAAAGACGGGTCGACATAGTGCTTAGGGATATGATTTAGTGATGGTTTTTGTCAGAGTTAGGTTGATGGTTGGACTAGATGATCTGAAAGGTCCCTTCCAACCTAAGCAATTCTATGTTTCTATGATTTGGAATACCTTATAGTAAGTTAGCGTGAATCTTGCCATCTTCAAATCTGTAGTTAAGTCGCTGTTCAATTATTTTGTTAAATCACTTTGTAAACCTCTAAACTGGTTAATGATTAAGTGCTGCTAAAATTAACCTCTTGATCTGCCTTAAATCACTAATACATTTTGAATCACTGTTTAATCATAACTATGTCAAATATTTCCATCTGTGATAAATTGGCGTAGTCAGTAGGATGGCAAGCAAAATCATCAGATACTTACAGAAACACGGTATCCAACCAAATCCCACCTTCCCAGAGGACTGAGCTTGTAATAATTGGCATAGCTGGGAAGAGGTCGAGAAACAGTTAACTGATGCTAGATGTACAATTAAAGGTGAAAAGGATAAAGATACAGTTTTAATAAATTTTATAATTTTAATTGTTTAATCATAACCGTGTCAAATATTTCCATCTGCGACACCATATCAAAGGCCTTACAGAAGTCCAGGTAGATGACATTCTTAGCTCTTCCCTTATCCACTGACGCAGTCACTCCATTGTAGAAGGCCACTAGATTAGTAAGGCATGATTTGCCCTTAGGGAAGTCATGTTGGCTGTCTCGAATCCCCTCCCTGTCCTCCATGTGTCTTAGCATAGCTTCTAGGAGGATCTGTTCCACGATCTTCCCAGGCACAGAGGTGAGGCTGACAGGGCGGTAGTTCCCAGGGTCCTCCTTTCTACCCTTTTTAAAAATGGGTGTAATGTTTCCCCTTTTCCAGTCACCAGGGGCTTCACCTGACTGCCACGACTTTTCAAATATCATGGAGAGTGGCTTGGCAACTACATCAGCCAATTCCCTCAGGACCCTGGGATGCATCTCATTGGGTCCCATGGACTTACGTATGTTAAGGTTCCTCAGGTGGTCTCAAACCTGATCTTCTGCTACGATGGGAGGGACTGCATTTTCCCAGTCCCTGCACTGAGGTTCAGGGGCTTGAGAGATGTGGGAAGAGACATTGCCATTGAAAATGGAAGCAAAAATGTTTTTGAGTACCTCTGCCTTCTCCATGTCCTTGGTCACCAGATCCCCTGTCTCATTTATCGGGGGGATTGGGGTGTGTGTTACAAATTTTTTTGTCTTCCTTTTCTGACCAATGTTCCTGTAGAAGCCCTTCTTATGATTCTTCACATTCCTTGCCAAATTAATTTCCAACTGTGCCTTAGCTTTCCTGAGCCCACCCCTACACATCCAGGCAGCGTCCCTATATTTTTCACAGGATACATGTTCCTGCTTCCACTGCCTGTGCATTTCCTTCTTATGCTTTAGTTTGACCAGGAGGTCCTTACTCAGCCATTCTGGTCTCCTGCCTTCCTTGCCCGATTTCTTACACATGAGAATCAAGACCTCTTGTGCTCTAAGAAAAATGTCCTTAAAGAGCTGCCAGCTCTGTTCTGCTCCTTTATCCCCAAGGGCAGTTTCCCAGGGGGTCCCATCCACTGATTCCTTAAACAACTGAAAGTTCACTTTCCTAAATTTAAGGGTCCTGACTATACTTCTCACCTGGCCTATATCCCTCAAGACCATGAATTCCACCAGGGCATGCTACAACCAGTCTTGTCCTCTCCAGTAAATTCCTCTGCATTAGTGAGCAACATGTCTTGTAATGCTTCTCCTCTGGTTGGGCTGTCTATCTCCTGGTTTAGGAAGTTATCCTCTATGTACTCCAAGAGTCTCCTGGACTACCTGCAGCTTGCTGTGCTGCTTTTCCAGCAGATGTCAGGGTGATTGAAGTCCCCCAGCAGGATCAGGGTCTGCGAGCGTGATGCTTGCAGTGTAAGAACACTTCATCAACAGGCTCCCTTTGATCCGGTGGCTTGTAGTAAACACCAACCACAAGGTTTCTTTTGTTGGCTTGGTCTCTAGTTTTCACCCATAAGCTCTCAACCCGTGCACTGCTGTTTTTCAAGGACAGCTTTGTGCGATCAATCCATTTTTTTATGCAGAGGGCAACCTTTCCCCCCTGCCTCTCATTCCTTGCCTGTCCCTCCTGAACAGGTTATAGCCATCTATTGCAGCACTCCAATCATGTGATTCATCCCACCAAGTTTTGATGATAGCAATGAAATCATAGCTTTCCAGCTGCACAGTGGCTTCCAGCTCCTGTTTGTTACCCATGCTGTGTGCACTGGTATAGAGACACTTCAGTTGGACTGTCGACTGTCTCACCTTTTTGGTGGAACCTTTTTGGAGGGCTGGGGAGCATTCCTCACTAATCTGCTAGGTGCACTTATCCACCCTGTTGCTTGTGAGCACACAAGTGTCACAGCTTTGGACACCATCCCCCAAGCTTGTTAGTTTAAAATGTGATTAAATAAGTCAGTCAATCTGACAGCAAAGATTTTCCTTACTCTTCTAGATAGGTGGATCCCATCTCTCCCCAATAATCTGTATTCATCGAAAGACATCCCATGATTGTAGAAACCAAAGCCCTGGTGATGGCACCAGCCACAAAGTCGAGTGTTGATCTGCATGATGCGTCAACTTTTGCCTGCGGCCCATCCCTGACTGGCAAGACAGAGGAGAAGATTGCTTGGGCTCCTGTCCCCTTCACTTGTGCCCCCAGGGCTCTGAAGTCCTGCTTGATCTTGCCCAGGTTATGCTTTATCATGTCATTGATGTCCACATGGAAAAGTGCTTTTTACCACTTGTGGCAATCTCTCTGTGACATCACAGATCTTGGCTCCTGGCAAGCAGCAAACTTCCCTTGACTGTATATCAGGCTGGCAGATGGATGTTTCAGTGCCCCTCAGCAGAGAGTCACCCACTACTAGCACTTGCCACTTCCTTTTGCAGCTTTTAGTGTGTGCAAGTGGTGCAGTTTCTCCCTGTGAGTCTTGCTCATTGGCTTCATCCAGTGCTAAGATTTTGCATCTGTTGCTGGTTGGTACATATGAGGAAATGGGGGTGAAGTGATATCTTGTTCCCATGGGTCATCAGAGACCATGGCACCTCCTTCTCCAAGGAGCTGTCTGTTTGCTGTTGATGCTCTTTGTCTGGTAGTCCTTGGAGATCAGTGCCACAGGGCCCTAATATTTCTTCTTGCAATGCCTCAAATAGTACTATATTTCTTGTTCCCCATCCTTAATACAGCATAACCCACTGACTTCCTCCTGCAGCTCCTCCACCCACTGCTGGAGTAACTCCACCAGAGCACACCTTGCACAGGTGGAGCTTCCACCCTCCTCCACCCAGGACTGTGGGGTGCAGTCTTTGCAGCCCTCCACCTGGACAGCAGATTCCCTGATAGGAAGCTCCATCTGGGTGGCTGCCTCCACTCGTCCCAGGCTAGCCTGGCTAGATAGATGGGCTCCCAGCTGCTGCAGAGCACTGCCCTCACCTAGTCTCTGCCACAATGCTTCCGACGATCTCAAAGAACTGCTTAATATGCCTTTCTAACTCCCTGGAGACCTCAAGCTGCTGGGTAGGCATACACAGCCATCAGCTAGCTGGGGAGACCATCGGTGCTGCAGCCTAAGCCTGTGGGTGAGCAGAGCAGGCAGCAGCCCGACAACTGGTAGAGTGCCCCACCCTTCTCGCGCGAACTGCTGCGCCGCTCCCTTCAGGCACTGCTCCCTGTTTGCACGAGAACTACCACGCTATGCCCTGGTCGCTGACGCTCCCTAGCGGTTTGAACTAGCTGCGGGGACCGCCAGCACCACCTAACTCTCTCCTGCCCCTCTCGCGATACGTGTCGCCTGCCAGACGGTCCCTCCACACATACAGCCCAAGAGTGCCGGGGGTCCAGAAACCCCCTCAGACACCTCCCGGGGACCTCACAAGCCTCACACTCTTCTCAGCACACGGCAACAACTGCTGCTGCTGTTCTATTAGAACCTTGTGTAAAACTTTGACCACAGATATTATATGCATCCTCTAATATCTAGACCTGAAGGTAAATAATTGCTACATTCTTATTTAACTCCTAATGCACCCTTACTGTTTCAGTATCAGATAGGGATGCAAAAATAGGGGTGAAGACTAGGTCATGTTGATGTCTGTGGACAGACATACCAAGACATTTACAAATTACTAACTTTGATGCTTAAAAGTGACTCAGAAAATGTGCTAAATTATTTTATTAACATAGTAGCTGAGTGCTTTCCTCACATTGTAACTCCATATACAGCACAGATCATCAATGTAATGAATGTGGTTGTATTGAGCGCAGGTGGCAAGGTTTTGGTAGCAGGGGGCTGCAGGGGTAGCTACTGTGGGAGGAGGTCAGGGGCTGCCTTGTGCCAGACATGGCCATTTCCAGCTGTCTTCACAACAGAACAGCCCCACTTCAGGCCACAGCTGAGCCCATAGGTGAATTTGGTGGTGCCTCTGTGAAAACATATTTAAAAAAGGGCAAAAATGCTGGACAGAAACAGGAGAGAAAAGAAGACCGAGAAACAGTAGAGGGAACACCAAGGTAAGAGAAGAAGGAGGGGGAGGAGGTGCTCCATGGCACTGGAGCAGATATTCCCTGCAGCCCATGGAAGAGCCCACACTGGAACAGATTTTCCTGACTGGAACTATGACTGGAAGCAAGATTATTTTAGATGAGAATTTCAGACATGTATATAGTCATCTTATCCTTATGGAATCTAAGATAGTTTTATCATTTCTACTGCCAAAGCAATTCATAATCTTTAAAAAGGATTTTCTCTTATGACATTCCTTTTTGTTTGTGGAAAAACAAGAAAAAAGAGAAATGAAATTACTTATCTTGGATTACCCAGGAGAAATGTAGCTTAGGAAAGAACTGCACACATGGTTTTAAGATCCAGTCTAGCACTCTGATTTCTAACCATTAGCTTTCTCTGAGGCTCCTTATCTAAGAAAGGAACTTTCAGATTTGCTGACTCTCCAGAAATCCCAGTCATTGAACTGCTTTTGACCCACCATTACAGCCAGATACAAAGACAACTCTAAAATTTGTTTAGGTTCTCCTATTTGGGATTAAAGAGCTTCAGATCACAAAACTATTCTCTCTTCTGGTAGTCCCACACATTGAGTTTTGCAGCAAATGAAGCAGGAGCAGATTCAGTTACTGTTTAACACCAATTTATTTCCAGAGTATAACCTATCCTATGTACTGAAAGAAGACAAGGTCCTATGGATAAAAAAATATGTAGCTCTGAAATTAAAAGTTATATTAAAATACATACTGTACCAGATCTGGCTGGGATGGAGTTAACTTTCTTCATAGTAGCTGGTATGGTGCTGTGCTTTGCATTTGTGGATAAAACAGCATTGATAACACAACAATGTTTTGACTATTGTGATGCTGTGAAATGCCTTAACCCTGAACGTGTTTTACCTATATGCCAAAAATTTAAAGAATATTTAAAGAATACCTTATTAGATGGTCCTTGTCTGCTCCTGCAGTGATCCGATTGAGGCAAGGAGTCCCTCCGGGAAATTCATGGGAGTACCCTAGAGAGTCCCATTCTCAGCAGGTTCTGCAGCCGAGCAGAGCAGGTCCCATCTGGGGTGCCAGAACTGATGCAGTGAAATGCCGAAGTTAAGGCTCAATAGCCTTGGTGACTATTAAGCAGGTATTCTTTATTGCAGTGCCGGGCGCACAGGGGATTGATCCACCTAATGTGCGCGACAACTGATTTAGAGGTACAGTTTACATACTACGTATGCATATTCACTAGTTTTCCAAGAAATTATTACCTATTCATTAACTCATTATTACAGGTTACTGCCCACTCCTGCATGCGCACTAGAGTCTCTCGGTGGTCTTCAGAGACATCTGGTGGTCGTTTACTTCCTCCACTCCTCTTCATCGTTGTGACTTCTGGGTGAACTGCAGGCCTCTACTCCTTTATTCTTGCTGGCGCATCAAAGGTGTTAGCTTTGACTAGTCTCTGCATTCCTCAGTAACCCTGGGCCCCTTGTTTTGAGAGATAAGCTTCTACTACAAGGTTATATTGTCCTAAAGCATTCTGTCTTAAAAAAATAGGAGATGAGTTCTGACATTTAGTACTACAACTGTTGCATCTGCTCTTTGTACAGCCTTAAGGCACCCAGTCTCCTAAATTAAGCTCCTACTCTAATTTACAGTTCTAATATATTAAGCCTCTACTTCAATTAGTTTACAGCTTTAATATATCAAACCCTACTTCAGTTGCTGAACGGTGCTTGCACAGCATCAACGTTTTCTCTGTTTCTCATTCTGCCCCCTCAGTGAGTAGGCTGGGGGTTGTAGTGGTCTTGACCAGAAGACCATTTTACATTGAGGAGTTAGGGATGCCTGTAACAGTTAACCTGAGCAGGCTCAGGCCTGTGCTGTGCTGCCCTGTGCTAGCCCTAATATAATTGCTGTTCTACAGTTATTTTCACAACCAGTATTTGTTTTAATTTTCATTATCCTTGTACTATTATTATTCGTAGTGACTACCTTATGTATAATAAACTTTCCATTAGCTGAACTGCTTACTAATATAATCTGTAACTCATAATATATTTAAAAAAGGTAAACTGTATGTGGATCAAGGGGTGGAATGTAGTAATCCTGACTGGGAGATCACTGTACGTCGAATGATCCACATAACAGTTAACCTGGGTAGGCCCAGGCCTGGGCTGTGCTGCGCTGTGCTGCACATACAGTGTGGCCTTCAGGTCTGTGTTGTGCTGCACAACCTCATTGGCTACAGGATAAACTCAGACGGCTCATTGTAACAGAGAAGCCTGCAGGCAGCTGCCCTCTTGCTTCGATTACGCTATCTTCATGGCCTTGCCTTTATCTAACAGTGCAGCAAGAAGTTCTCATGAGAGCATACTTTCTGTTTGCCAGCAGAAATGAATAGAGTTGTTTCCTTGTAAGAAAAGCCTATAATAGCTTGAATGACCTAAATGTGGGAGTCTCCTCTATGGACAACAAAAGGAGGGCTAAGGAGAATCTCCATCCTTTATTGGATGCAGGGGGAAACATAGTGACAAAGGATGAGGAAAAGGCTGAGGTACTTAATGCCTTCTTTGCCTCAGTCTTTAATAAGACCAGTTGTTCTCAGGGTACTCAGCCCCCGGAACTGAAAGACAGGGACAGGGAGCAGAATGAAGCTCCCATAATCCAAGGGGAATAACTGTCATTATCTCAACCATGAGTCTTCTTGCCTTCCTTCTATTTTCTCCCTGTTCCACAGGAGAGGGGAGTGAGTGAGAGGCTGTGTGGGTGTTTGGCTGTTGGCCAGGGTCAACTCACCACATTTAGCAAAGCTTCCAGTGTTTGACTATAGGAATGACTACTGTGTCATACTAGTGTACTGGATTCTTTTTCTTTTTTAAAAAATAAAGGACAATTAATAGCAGTGGGCAGCAGTTACAGCGAAACTGGAACCCGTATAAGGTTTCTTGGTTCCTAGCTCAGTCCCTACCTGATTTCCACCTTCCTCTGAATTGTCTGATGAGAAGCAACTGCTGTAGCAAGACCATCCATTTTGCTTGTGTCCTAGTTAGTAGTTTGCACCACACACTGAAATCAAGTTCTAGTGCAAAACTAAGATCCAGTACTGATGAAAAATTAAATGGTTTTAAGTCACCTAGCAATTCAGAGTTAGCCAAGTAGAGCTGTAAAGATAGTGGTTGTTGACAGCTGTAACTTAGACTAATCCAAACATTTTCATGAATGCAATGAAAGGCAGCTTTATCATTCCAGGATGATCTTCCAAATAAATTGTAGTTTGCAAAACATTGAACTGTTACAATGTTTTTGTAATGGAAAGTCTTAGTAAACTAAATATAGTCTACTATAGTCTATCTATAGTATATATAGTAGACTACTATAGTCTACTATTGTCCTGGTTCCGGTGGGGATAGGATTAATTTTTCCTGGTATTCCATGCCATGTGAGCCACGCCCACCCTGAGCTGCCGGGGGAGGGGGCAGGAAGTTGCTGCTTAAAAGCGGGCTGGGGCGTCCCGGGTCCGGCCGGCGAGCGGCGACGAGCGGCGGGGGAGCGGCGGTTCCGTAATCGTGTTTGTATATTCCCCTATCCGTGTTGTTGTTGTTGTTTGCCTGTTCCCTTTGCTGTTCTGTTAAACTGCCTTTGTCTCAACCCAAGAGTCTTGCCTTTTCTTACGATTCTTCCTGTATTAGGAAGGCACGAGCGAGCGGCACGTGGTTCTTTGTTGCCGTTTGAGGCTAAACCACGACAGTCCTTTTTGGCGCCCAACGTGGGGCTCGAAGGGTTGAGATAACGACAGAATCCAACTAGAACGTGGAAAAAACGGTTTTGGGTTTTTTTTTGTATGCATTTATTTTATTAGGTAAATAGTCACTGGTCATCATGTTGCTTGGTTTGTTCTCATGGCTGTGTTACATAAATTCCTATATGGCTTATGTACTCCCTGCGATGCTGTTTACCATGTCTGGAACAGGGATGAGGATTATCATTCTGCTGTCCTGTGCGATATCTGTTTATGATATGATAACATCACTGTTCAGACGGCTATTTTGGGGTGTTTATGTGGTTTTGCTGTCCTGTCCGTACATTGGACACCGTCTCTCAGAATTTGTTAATAATTTCCCCAGCCCTTTTGCCTCCCTTTTCTCCTTCGGGTCAGGTATGACAGCTTTTGAGAATTTTGAATATCCTTGGGATACTCAAACCAGCATGTTCCTAGTGCTATGTCTCCTGAATACGTTCCAGGTCTTGTTTAGGGTTAAGCGACGATTTAAGACTACCACCCGGAGATCTGCCCCGAGGCTGGATAGTCAGGGGTGGCAGGGCATGTGGGAGAGCATGGGCAGATACCTAGAGAACTACTCACCTCCAATGGTCTGGGATTTCACCCCTGAACAATTACAGGACCCTGATAAAGTGGTAGAACATTTGAAGGGAAAATGCTGTGGCTATTCTAGAGAGGCACAACTCACTGCGCTGTGCTGGGCCCTGGCCAGTATCTACCAGGCACTGCTCAGAATTATGCAGCACCCTCAAGGGGAAGAGATGGAAACCAGACCAGCAGCCCCTGCGGCTACTGCAACCCCTGCGGCAGCCCCTGCGGCTACTGCAACCCCCGCGACAGCCACTGCGGCTACTGCAACCCCCGCGACAGCCACTGCGGCTACTGCAACCCCCGTGGTAGCCACTGCAGTTACTCCAACCCCCATAGCAGCCACTGCCACTGAACCAGGGAATCAACCCGTGCCGGTATCAGTTGCCCCCATACAGAAGAAGAAGTACACAAAGAAATCAGTTCGCTTAGTAAAAGATGATGATGAACCAGGGCCATCACGAGAGCAGGAGGAAGAGGCAGAACCAGAGATAATTACTCGATCCCTATCCTTGAGTGAGCTGCGGGATATGCGAAAAGATTTCAGCCAACTTTCAGGTGAGCACATTGTCACCTGGCTGCTCCGGTGCTGGGATAATGGGGCCAGTAGCCTGGAATTAGAGGGTAGGGAGGCCAGGCAGCTGGGATCCCTGTCTAGGGAAGGCGGCATTGACAAGGCGATTGGGAAGAAGACCCAAGCCCTCAGCCTCTGGAAACGACTCCTGTTAGGCGTGAGGGAGAGGTACCCCTTCAGTGAGGATGTTGTATGTCAGCCAAGCAAGTGGACTACCATGGAAAGAGGTATCCAGTACCTGAGAGAATTAGCCGTGCGGGAGATGATTTATTATGACTTGGACAATGCAGACTTACCCACAGACCCTGATGAGGTGCGATGCACAAGGCCCATGTGGCGGAAGTTTGTACGGAGCGCACCATCGTCATATGCCAACTCCCTGGCAGTAATGGAATGGAAAGGCAAGGAGGGACCAACGGTGGATGAGGTGGCTGGCCGGCTCCGGCGATATGAAGAAAGTCTCTCTTCCCCCCTTGTCTCAGCTGTGGAGAAACTGTCGCGGAAGGTCCAGCAACTTGAAGAGAATATGTCCTACTCCCCACCTGCACGGGCCAGCATCTCAGCTATTAGAAGCAGGCATTTCCCCACTCAAGAGAGAGAGTACGGAGGGTACACACCACGAGGCACCCTGTGGTTCTACCTGCGGGACCACGGAGAGGACATGAGGAAGGGGGATGGACAACCTACTACGATCCTGCGGACACGGGTACAGGAGTTGCAAGGAAGGACAACCACAAAAGGGGATCCCTCCAGGAAAAGTGCCGCCCCAGTTTCCAGTGGGCCGTTCCCCAGACAAAGCAGAAGGCCTGATCTTGCTTCTGATCCTCTTGAAGGAACTTCCAAGTCATTTATGCAAGAAGTGAGTAATGGATACTATGACCAGTATTAGGGGGGCCCTGCCTCCGGCCAGGTGGAGGAAAGGGACAACCGGGTTTATTGGACGGTGTGGATTCGATGGCCTGGCACATCAGACCCACAGGAGTATAAGGCTCTAGTGGACACGGGTGCACAGTGCACCCTAATACCATCAAGCTATAGAGGGGAAGAACCCATCTGTATTGCTGGGGTCACAGGGGGATCCCAAGAGTTGACTGTACTGGAGGCGGAAGTGAGCCTAACTGGGAATGAGTGGCAAAAGCATCCCATTGTGACTGGCCCAGAGGCTCCATGCATCCTTGGCATAGATTACCTCAGGAGAGGGTATTTTAAGGACCCAAAAGGGTACCGCTGGGCCTTTGGCATAGCTGCTTTGGAGACAGAGGAAGTTAAACAGTTATCTGCCTTGCCTGGTCTCTCGGAGGATTCTTCTGTTGTGGGGTTGTTGAGGGTCGAAGAACAGCAGGTGCCGATTGCTACCACAACGGTGCATCGGCGGCAGTATCGCACTAACCGAGACTCTCTGATTCCCATCCATGAGCTGATTCGTCAACTAGAGGTTCAAGGAGTGATCAGCAAGACTCGCTCACCCTTTAACAGTCCCATATGGCCGGTGCGAAAATCTAATGGAGAGTGGAGGCTAACTGTAGACTATCGTGGCCTGAATGAAGTCACGCCACCGCTGAGTGCTGCCGTGCCAGACATGCTAGAACTGCAGTACGAACTGGAGTCCAAGGCAGCCAAGTGGTATGCCACGATTGATATAGCGAATGCATTCTTCTCAATCCCTTTGGCAGCAGAGTACAGGCCACAGTTTGCTTTCACTTGGAGGGGCGTCCAATACACCTGGAATCGACTGCCCCAGGGGTGGAAACACAGCCCCACCATTTGCCATGGACTGATCCAGACTGCACTGGAACAGGGTGAAGCTCCAGAACATCTGCAGTACATTGATGACATCATTGTATGGGGAAACACAGCAGAAGAAGTTTTTGAGAAAGGGAGTAAAATAGTCCAAATCCTTCTGACGCTGGTTTTGCTATAAAGCGAAGTAAGGTCAAGGGACCTGCGCAGGAGATCCAGTTTTTAGGAATAAAATGGCAAGATGGACGCCGTCAGATTCCAATGGATGTGATCAACAAAATAGCAGCTATGTCTCCACCAACTAGTAAAAAGGAAACACAGGCTTTCTTAGGTATTGTGGGTTTTTGGAGAATGCATATCCCAGATTACAGTCAAATTGCAAGCCCTCTGTATCAAGTAACCCGGAAGAAGAATGATTTTAAATGGGGTCCTGAGCAACGACAAGCTTTTGAACAAATCAAACAGGAAATAGTCCATGCAGTGGCCCTGGGGCCAGTCCAGGCAGGACAAGATGTTAAAAACGTGCTCTACACCCCAGCCGGGGAGAACGGCCCTACCTGGAGCCTCTGGCAGAAAGCACCAGGGGAGACTCGAGGTCGACCCCTAGGGTTTTGGAGTCGTGGATACAGAGGATCCGAAGCCCGCTACACTCCAACAGAGAAAGAGATATTGGCAGCATATGAAGGGGTTCGAGCTGCTTCGGAAGTAGTTGGTACAGAAGCACAGCACCTCTTAGCACCTCGACTGCCGGTGCTGGGTTGGATGTTCAAAGAAAGGGTCCCCACCACACATCATGCAACCGATGCTACATGGAGTAAGTGGATTGCACTGATCACGCAGCGAACTCGAATGGGAAACCCCAGTCGCCCAGGAATTCTGGAAGTGATCGTGGACTGGCCAGAAGGCAAGGATTTCAGAATGTCACCAGAGGAGGAGGTGACGCGTGCAGAAGAGGCCCCACCATATAATAAACTGCCAGAAAATGAGAAGAAATATGCCCTGTTCACTGATGGGTCCTGCCGTATTGTGGGAAAGCATCGAAAGTGGAAGGCTGCTGTGTGGAGTCCTACACGACAGGTTGCAGAAGCCAGTGAGGGACAGGGTGAATCGAGCCAGTTTGCAGAGGTGAAGGCTATTCAGCTGGCTTTGGACATTGCTGAGCGAGAAAAATGGCCAGTACTCTATCTCTACACTGACTCATGGATGGTGGCAAATGCTCTGTGGGGGTGGTTACAGCAGTGGAAGCAGGGCAACTGGCAGCGCAGAGGCAAACCCATCTGGGCTGCTGACCTATGGCAAGATATTGCTGCCCGGATAGAGAATCTGGTTGTGAAAGTACGCCATGTAGATGCCCACGTACCGAAGAATCGGGCCACGGAGGAACATCAGAACAACCAGCAGGTGGATCGGGCCGCTAGGATTGAAGTGGCTCAGGTGGATCTGGACTGGCAACATAAGGGTGAACTATTCATAGCTCGGTGGGCCCATGACTCCTCAGGCCATCAAGGGAGAGATGCGACATATAGATGGGCTCGTGACCGAGGGGTGGACTTGACCATGGACACTATTGCACAGGTCATCCATGAATGTGAGACATGCGCTGCGATCAAGCAAGCCAAGCGTTTGAAGCCTCTTTGGTATGGAGGGCGATGGCTGAAATATAAATCTGGGGAGGCCTGGCAGATTGATTATATCACACTGCCACAAACCCGTCAAGGCAAACGCCATGTGCTCACAATGGTGGAAGCAACCACTGGATGGCTGGAAACATACCCTGTGCCCCATGCCACTGCCCGGAACACTATCCTGGGCCTTGAAAAGCAAGTCCTGTGGCGACATGGTACCCCAGAGAGAATTGAGTCGGACAACGGGACTCATTTCCGAAACAGCCTCATAGACACCTGGGCCAAAGAACATGGTATCGAGTGGGTGTATCACATCCCCTATCACGCCCCAGCCTCTGGGAAGATAGAACGATACAATGGACTGTTAAAAACTACACTGAGAGCAATGGGTGGTGGGACTTTCAAACACTGGGATACGCATTTAGCAAAAGCTACCTGGCTAGTTAACACCAGGGGATCTAACAATCGGGCTGGCCCTGCCCAATCAAAACTTCCACGTACTGTAGAAGGGGATAAAGTCCCCGTAGTGCACATGAAGAATATGCTAGGGAAGACAGTCTGGGTTAGTCCTGCCTCAGGCAAAGGCAAACCCATCCGTGGGATTGCTTTTGCCCAAGGACCTGGATGCACTTGGTGGGTGATGCGGAAGGATGGGGAAGTCCGATGTGTACCTCATGGGGATCTGATTTTGGGCGAGAATAGCCAATGAATCAGATTGTGTGCTGTTAATTGCTATCAGTTGTACTACAAGTAAGGCACAGGGATGATGGGATAAGAACTGATCTCAGCAGCTGGCGCCCAGGAGTTTCCTCAAGATCTACATCTTCAGCCCACGGACGGCGTGCATGAGCCACACCAGGTGCACCAGTCACAAGCTCCGAAAAATACAGCATGCAACAGACCAGCACCACCCAGCATCTCACCTGCCCTGAGAGACTGTTCTAACAGATGGAGCCCAAAGCCGTGGATTAAAAGAACTCAACGGACACTTTGGAGGGATGGCCCATAAACTAAGGGCATTATATGTGTGTGTATATATATATATACACATAACAGGGTAAAGTGGTGGCAATCCATTGGAACCTGCTGGGCATGGCATAGATGGTATGGAATAAGGGGTGGATAATGTCCTGGTTCCGGTGGGGATAGGGTTAATTTTTCCTGGTATTCCATGCCATGTGAGCCACGCCCACCCTGAGCTGCCGGGGGAGGGGGCAGGAAGTTGCTGCTTAAAAGCAGGCTGGGGCGTCCCGGGTCCAGCCGGCGAGCGGCGGCGAGCGGCGGGGGAGCGGCGGTTCCGTAATCGCGTTTGTATATTCCCCTCTCCGTGTTGTTGTTGTTGTTTGCCTGTTCCCTTTGCTGTTCTGTTAAACTGCCTTTGTCTCAACCCAAGAGTCTTGCCTTTTCTTACGATTCTTCCTGTATTAGGAAGGCGCGAGCGAGCGGCATGTGGTTCTTTGTTGCCGTTTGAGGCTAAACCACGACAACTATATATAGATATAAGTACCATTCTACCACTATTTCTATAAACTTCCCACTCTTTAAAAAATAGAATTGTTCACTTACATAATCTAGGAGTGAATTGCAGGTCCAGGTGTATAGAATCATAGAATCTTCATGGTTGGAAAGGACCTTTGAGATCATCGAGTCCAACCAAACAACCTACAATCTCTGCCACTAGAGCATGCCCTGAAGTGCCACATCTAGACATTTCTTAAACACCTCTAGGGCTGGTGACTCAACCACCTCCCTGGGCAGGCTGTTCCAGCGCCTGACCACTCTTTCAGTAAAGTAATTCTTCCTAATATCTAACCTAAACCTCCCCTGCCTCAACTTCAGACCATTTCCTCTGGTCCTGTCGTTATTCACCTGGGAGAAGAGGCCATCACCCACCTCTCTCCACCCTCCTTTCAGGTAGTTGTAGAGGGCAATGAGGTCTCCCCTCAGCCTCCTCTTCTCCAAACTAAACATGCCCAGCTCCCTCGGCCTCTCCTCATATGACCTGGTCTCCAGACCCCTCACCAGCCTGGTAGCTCTCCTCTGGACACGCTCCAGCACTTCAATGTCCCTCTTGTACAGAGGGGCCCAGAACTGAACACAGCACTTGAGGTGAGGCCTCACCAGTGCCAAGTACAGAGGCACGATGACTTCCCTACTCCTGCTGGCCACGCTATTCCTGATACAAGCCAGAATGCTGTTGGCCCTCTTGGCCCCCTGGGCACACTGCTGGCTCATGTCAAGCTGGCCGTCCACCAGCATCCCCAGGTCCTTTTCTGCTGGTCAGCTTTCCAGCCACTCTGCCCCAAGCCTGTAGCGTTGCTTGGGGTTGTTGTGACCCAAGTGCAGGACCCGGCGCTTGGCCTTATTAAACCTCATACAGTTGGCCTTGGCCCATTGATCCAGTCTCATCCCTCAGTGAAAGACAACTGGTAATTCATAGAAAAGGGACTAGAGTCCCTCAGTATTTAGGCTAAGACAGGTGAACACATTTTATGTGTCTTGGTTTACTCTTGTGATCAGTCAGGATCAGTGGAGTTGCAGAAGAGTATATGGAAACTTATTTACTAGTTAAAGGTGTACTAGAAAGACAGCATCTATTAAGAAAGTAGGATGTTTTGCCCATGAGTTTGTCTTTCTTATTTGTGTTATCACCTACTTTTTAACAAACAGGTGATGTCCCTCAATTTTCAAGGTCCACATTACAGGGCTGATGTCTGCCAATATATTTTCTTGTCCTCAGATAAATTGATATCTATAAGATTCAGCTCTGAAGGCATTACAACCAGATATTAACTGCTTCTTGATAATAGACACTCATCCCAAAACCACAATACATTATCATGGACTGTGTACATATTTGCTTTATATACACCTTATAGTTTCCACATACTATGTAACTGACAATTTTGGCTTAACTTCCTTTTGTCAGGATTGTTCCCAACCATATTAATATATTTGCTATCAAACTTACAGTTGGATTTGCTAACTAAA
The DNA here is from genome assembly GCF_028500815.1 of Rissa tridactyla. Taxonomy (NCBI): domain Eukaryota; kingdom Metazoa; phylum Chordata; class Aves; order Charadriiformes; family Laridae; genus Rissa; species Rissa tridactyla. Next base: position 8,726,232 of record NC_071496.1, read on the forward strand.
ATTATTTCTTTATATATATTCTTAAATATTTAACTATAGAGAAAACTAATAGCCTCTTGAAAAATGCTTGTTTTGTTAACTAGGCCATTCAACTGAAGAAAGTAGATTTCTAGCAACTAAAACTACAGAGGACTCATTTCAGGTCTTGCATGTTACAGAGATACATGATGACAAGGACTCGGCGATTTTAAGAATAGGTGAATGGTAATCTCTGGAGGAGTCCAAACTAATTGGACTGCATAGATCAGTTCTTGAAACCTGCCTTGCAGAAGATTCATCAGACATATTTTTGAGTTGATTATAGCTCTAATTATTGTTACAAAATATTACAGTGGAAATAGATTTTTCTCAATTTATTTTCAGTCACAGGCCCTAGAAAAAGAGCAGGCTGGCTGTGGGGGTTCAAATAAGACTGAATTCAGATACTGACAAACAAGAATCTTTTTCTTCTGAGATATCAAGCCAGTACTGAGGCTTTTGGGGGAAGAGAATGGAAGCTTTAGTGGAACAGAAAAGGAAAGACTTTCCTCTATGGAGGAATCTTTAACACTGCAGAAATTTTTCCTGTCTATTGGCCTCACTACTGCCATCTCCTGAAGATTTTGTGACAGACAACTATAAGATATTTTATACTTGCAAGTATCTTTTCATTCATGTATTAAATGCATTGACGGAGTGACTATATCAGTGGACAAGGGAAGAGCTACGGATGTCATCTATCTGGACTTCTGTAAGGCCTTTGACATGGTCCCCCTCTAAATTGGAGAGAGATGGATTTGATGGATGGAATGTTTGGTGGATGAGGAATTGGTAGGATGGTCGCATCCAGAGGGTAGTGGTCAACGGCTCAATGTCCAGATGGAAATCGGTGATAAGTGGTGTCCCTCAGGGGTCCATATTGGGACCAGTACTGTTTCATATCTTCATCAGTGACATAGACAGTGGGATCAAGGACACCCTCGGCAAGTGTGCAGATGACACCAAGCTGAGTGGTGTGATTGACGCACCTGAGGGACAGGATGCCATCCAGAGGGACCTGGAAAAGCTCAAGAATTGGGCCCATGTGAGCCTCATGAGGTTCAACAAGGCCAAGTGCAAGGTCCTGCACCTGGGTTGGGGCAACCCCTGGTATCAATACAGGCTGGGGGATGAAGGCTCTGGGAGACCTTATTGCGTCCTTTCAGTATTTAAAGGGAGCTTATAAGAAAGATGGGGACAGACTTTTTAGCAGGGCCTCTAAGGGGTAATGGCTTTAAACTAAAAGAGGGTAGATTCAGACTAGATATAAGGAAGAAATTTTTTACAGTGAGGGTGGTGAAACACTGGCCCAGGTTGTCCAGAGAGATGGTAGATGCCCCATCTCTGGAAACATTCAAGGTCAGGCTGGACGGGGCTCTGAGCAACCTGATCTAGTTGAAGATGTCCCTGCTCATTGGAGGGAGGTTGGACTAGATGACCTTTAAAGGTCCATTCCAACCCAAACTATTTATGATTCTAAAAACCACACTTCGGATTCTGAGTCAATCAAGGAAACAACATGCTCATGCCAAGTTTTGGATTTTTCTAGGTAGATATCAATACTGCAACATAGCACTCTTTCCCCCTGTGACTGTGGGAAAAGGAACACCACCCAAATAATCCGTTGTCACTTACAAATAAAGATTGCTGATATCCTGCCATTTTTTACAGTCAACATTTTGATAAGAGAATAAAGAATTGTAAAGATGTAAGAGAGTAAAACAACTCTTTATTCAGATTAAATAGCTTCTTTTGTCAATGTATCTTATGGAAGAAGGAAAATGATGTTACCCTGTATCTCTACCTGGATTTCAGCACTTGGTTTTTATGGAACAGAAGCTTCCTATCATGATCTTCTCCCCACATCACGGTCCTGGAAATCTGAATTGTTCCTTTCACATCATGAGCTCAAGTATGTGAAACGGAAATCTCTATTGTGCCCCATCTTAAAGGACTGTTTCAATTCCAGAGTGGTATTTGCTCCTACTGCTGCATAGAGAGAGTTTGCCAGTGAGGAGAAAAAAACCTGAGCTTTGGTGACCAGGAGATGCAAGCTCACTCATATGAGCAATCCAGTCTTTGACTGCAATTGTAGTTTGGCCTTACACTATAAGTTGCATTTTTTTCCATGCTAGTATTCTGTATCCAAAGTGGTAACTGGCTATTTAATTTCATTTATGACAAAATTTATGAGAGGCAACATATGCTCTAATTGTTTTTAGAAATTGGGGTTGAGATCTTGAATGCAAAGAGATGCTCAGTAGGATGTTCTTAGTTGTCTAGGTCTAAATTTCATTGAAATTTGAACATCTTAAATGTCTGCCTTGTGGCATGACCAACAAAGTTCTTATTTCAATTATAATATTCAATTCTATCATAAGAAGTTGTTATAAAATTATATTCAAGCATTTTCAAGCTCCAACCATCAACTGTCACCATTTCTTTTTCCTGAAATTTTGAAATTAGTTGTGCTGTACTATTTCACAAATTGAATATTTGTCAGTTAGAGAGATCCCTTCCTTTCCATATATTTACTTCCATATAATTACAAACCTCTCAAGTATTGTACTGTATAATGACATATAGTTTAGAAGAAGACCTTTTCTACAAACTTTTAAACAGTGTTATGGAGGATTTTCTATCCTAAAGTTCCTGTAGTCATAATTTTTCTGAATACCTGAAAAAAACCTGGTGGTACAGGACCTACTGACATGCCATCTCCTGGGGGAATGTTTCCTACCACTGGACTGGGAGCTGCTGCAGCACTCTGAAAAGAACAAAGGGAAAATAAACCTTTGTCATTGCATGGTAACCTTAAAAAAAAAAACAAAAAAAAAAATCACCCAAAAACCTGCCATGACCAAAATGCAGAAAGTAATTCTGCAGATATGCCATAATGTCATTGTTTCATCTAAAGGTAAGTCAAAATTGTATCGTGTTTAGTCTTTTTTTATACAAGCAGAATGATTTGTTAAAGATGACAAGTGTATGTTGAGGGGAAGGATGCTAGAGACTGTATGGACACACAAATATTTATTGACTAGATAGATCTCGACTATATTTTTTTAAATAAATATATCTCAGTGTGTCTATATGTAACTTGCACACTTTTTTTTGTATTGTGTATAAACATTCCCACACATACATACAGATATATATGTAGCATAAGTAAATTAATTTACGCATTTACGAACAATTTCCAAGCACTTTAAAGATAATTTCATCAGACTGTAATATTCTTTCAAAATTATATCAAGCTTCAAAATATGATTCTGTTACAAATAGTACAAGAAGGAATGCTCACAATACTACTAGTAATACTCATGATTTTACCAACCCTCAAAATAACCACCATGATAAATTAGAAGAATTCAGGTTACATTTTTGGAAAGGAAAAGAAAAAAAAGGTATTTCTAAGAAGTGAATCAAAGAATGAAATTAGTTACCTTTGCAAATCCTTCAGATGGAAGAAGCAAGTAAAGAATATTGCTTCTGGCAATTTATAAGCAGATCATCACAAAAAGGAAAGCCAATTCATTATTGTTTTCATGTATTGGAACCTCAGTCACTTTTAATTTCCAGCAGTCTTTCTTTCTGAAATATGTTTCTGTTAGGGCACAAGTCTGAATCACCTATAAAAACTTACAGTCTTTTGTAAAAGTACTCACACACACACAGTGCAAAGTGAGCTGCTTGCAGTTCACTAATAATCTGCCAATATCTGCCCTACAGAATATGTATGCCATGTTTATTAACTTATTACTCCATGTACTCTCACACTTGCTATCAAAAAGATGCAGATCTGTAAATTATATTTCCAGGTGTTTGGCACACTGTCTAGGAAATTAAAGAATAATACTGGAAAGATTTGAAAAGTATCACAAAGATGGACTGACCTTTTTTAACCAAGCAAAAAGGAAATATTCAGTTAATTACCAAAGATTTTTCAATGGCCTAAACTGTGCTTTAGAATCAAATTTTTGAACAACTACCAGTAACATATTTATCATCTAAGCTGTACATTCTTCTCAAACAAAAGTCTAGAATGTGCTATTAAAGCATGAAGTTTGTAATAAGTACTGGCTTCAGAACTGAGTACAAGACACTTGATTCCCTAGAAAACCCTGTAAGAAAGGCCATTCTTATTTATACAAAGGTCTGGTCTGTAGGATCAATGTTAAAATATTAATTGCAATTCACAAAAAATGTCAGTCACATTAATTTGAAGTAGCAACCACATTTGAATCATAATATCTTTTTGTGAAGGACTAACATAAACCTATCAAGTTATTCTATAAAGCTTCAGCAAATAAAGATTATTGTCTGCTAGTAATGGCCATTCCTTTAACACTGCCTGAAGTTCATGGGATTGGAGTATGAGGCTGCTTAAATGCATGGAAAAGCATACTATTCCCTGGAACATCTCAGGTCCTTCTTCCATGTCTTGGCACTAACTTGGACTCCCAGAGGGGAAAATAAGCAAGTGGTGTGAATACACAGAAATAACTCATGAAGAACCATGTAATTTTGTTATCCTTCTTTTCTTTTGCACGACATCTGTGCCTGCCCACTAATTACTCTCAGAATATCTGTATTTCCAAAGGAGAACAGACAAGAAAGTTCTGGGGATTTTTTTAGGCAAAAACCAGACTTGGTTAAACTGTGCATCAGATCATAATGTCAAGTAAAATCATGAACAGATGTACAACTTCTAGATGTACAGGTTTTCTAGCTAAAGAATGACAACAGTTAACATCACTGATGGAGAAAACGAATGATATTAAAAACTTGAACAACCTAAAATGTCCAAAATACTCTGCACTGCAGCCTCAAACTAAGAGGGAGTAGCCCACTAAAAGGGCATTAATAATTATGAACTTATTACAATATCATCCCTCCTTGCATACTAATGCCTTATTCTCCCTATGCTACTTTAGATGTGTCTGTCTTTAGTGGTCATGCATGAAGCACTGCAATATGTCCAACAGAGTTGATGTTACAGAATAAAGCATTTGAACAGACTAAAATAAATCACTGGGCAAACATATGTCAACAGTATCAAGTCAGTTATTCAAAATCCTGTAAATTGAGAGATCTCAAAAAAAGAACCAAGAACCTCCTTTGATATATGACCAGTTTTCTGAAGGCTCCCACCACAAGTTCCACATTTGCTCACATTATTTAAACTAAATTATATGAGGCATTAATGCATGTCAGAGTGCCTTAATAAGCAATGGAAAATGGGTCTTAGATGTCCTTCTCGATTGAGAGCTCTGCCAGACTATCCTGGTTATGAAACAATGTAAGAGGAGAGAGTGACTTTGCACAGTACAGTGTTCCTATAGGGATAAGGTGATCTGCCCCAGCAGAGTTCACTGTTTTTCACACTTCAAAAATCACTTTAAAATAGAACAGAGCAAAAGAAAAAATGATAAATTATACTTAACAGGTAAAAAAAAAAAGAGAGAGAAAGAAATAGTGACTATTCCAAAATGGTGGAAAAAAAGCTAAAAATTATATCTGTTAAGATTTTTATGAGCCATTAAACTTTCCTAACAAAGCTTTATTTTAAAATATGCCTAAAGATAGTATTTAGGTAATTAAGCATCAATAGTTTTTTCTTTAAATATATTTTGATTACAATTTTATAATCTGACTTATCAACGATACCAGAGGAATCCAGCTCTGTTCATTCAACCTGAGGGAATAGTACACAATTTTCAAGGCCTGTAATAGTAGCAGCCATGCAGAACAATTCTTTGTCTACTGAGCTACAGACATAGCAATGTTCACATAGCAATGAATGAACATAAGTCTATCTCACACATTTATAGATGTAAATAAATTTATTACTTTTGGAGATGCTGTCACTATTGATTCCTATGAAGGGGATATGACTCTAAAGTGAACACATTTTAGGAGGAGTGATTTTTGTACAACTTTGTTAATGGAGAAGACGTATAGAAAGGAGCCTGACAAAGTAAATATATAGGGTTGGACAGTTTCTACAGTCTCCTCAGAAAGCTATTTGTTTGAGGACTGAAGCCCCATTTTGGAAAGCTACTCAGAGGATGGCCAAAAGGGTGCAAAAGAGCCATACTGTATGCTATCATACAGTAATAAAGCAGAGGTTGGCAAAAGGGAATTCTTTGTGATGATGAAGGGAAAAGGAAAGCAACATCTTGTGGAAGTGATTATACCACAAGTGATCCAGACCGAATTATTCAATTATTCTCAGTTCTAATGGTTTCTGGAGAAAAAAGTCTCAACTAGAAGAGAAACAGCTCTTTGCTCCATGCTAGTTACTAAAAATTAGTAATAGTAATGTTGGGTCATTTTTTTGTGTGGACCATGATGTTACAGGGAGGTATTCAAAGTGTTGATTTTAATTGTCCTAAATTATTTGAGACTTGATTACATTGTGTAGTTTATGGACACTACGTAAAACCATTTCTCCTCTACATTTCTGGGAGTGGGAAGGAGGACAGAATGATGCAAAGTGTGAGTGGCTACAAAAGTCGGTCAGTTTTATCACACCTTGCTAAATAATGGTAAATGTGTGCTGCTTTATAATTGTAAGAATTTTGTAGTTATAGGCATTCCACAGTAATTTAGGCTTAGGTGTTCGTGAAATTACAATTTCTATCTTTCATTATGTAATGTACTGGGGTTTGCTTCTGTCTTCGTGTTTGTTTGGTTGGGTTGGGTTTTTTCCCCAAAGGACAATGAAGTCCCAAAACCAGAAATATTTTCAGTGTTTTAGGTATTATATGTTTTCTAGACTGCACTATATGGCAAACATTTTAAAAACTTATATCAGGTAGATCAATAAACAAAACTGCAGCAGCTGCATTGAAATATTCTTATTTAGCTTGTTCTGATGAATTAGTCAGTTCTCCTTTCACACTCTCACTACAAACCATGGCTTCTTTTTGCATGCATTACAAGTTGTTCAGGATTTATATTTCCAATACATTTCCAAATTTAAAATATATGCAATATTTGAAATTTGCTTTCCTTGCTTTTCATAAAAAGAAAATTTAAATTGTTTAATCTCTTCATATATTTTACCTCCTTAAAATGGAAAACTTTATTTGTTTTTTCTATCTAAAATACTGAATTTATGGTATCTCTTTACAATTATTAAATAAAATGGTCTACCTGAAGAACAAATACTGTGAACATTTATTGATCTACCCAAGCAACACTAGACAATGTAAAAATAGATGATTATATAAAAAAATTAAAACTAGTGTCTAATCAGTAGCTGCTGATAGCCATGGTTTAGACTAATTTTTACCAATAAAGAAATTACAAAGTAAATACAAAATAAAAATACAAATAGATTAGTTATTCCATTAATTCAGTATCTGCAAACATTGAAACCACATATAAAAATCATAAGAGCAACTTGCAATACACAGATCATTTTCTGAAGCTATCAGGAAAAGGAGTTTGTGACAGAAGCTCACAGGGCAAATTCCATATGCGATCACAATATTTTACAAAGAAAGGACTTGAGTTTATCTATAAAAATCCTAATCTCTCTCATTCACTAACCTGGAAATTTCATTTTAAGTATTTTGCTTAGAGCAAGACATCCTTATTTTTTTCCAAAGTAAGAATTTAACATGTGTTACTAAATTTTTCCACAAAAAGGCAGTCTCCAGTTTTTTAGAAGTCTATTTGTAATGAATTAAAGAAGTTGGATCTAACATATATGGCAGATCGATAGCCACTCTTACTAACTCAATTCTCTCATCACCCAAGCCTACTTCACAAACGTCTTCCACATTAGCTCTAATTCGGCACCTTTAACTTGACAATACTAGTTCATGATGAATTCCTAGAGGTGGTTGATACCCACTTCTTCCTCAGCTGCACCAAGCAAACCTCTCCTGCTACTGGTTTATTTGGAGGCAGCACCCTTGTCCTCTGTGGCATGAGCATGTAACAGGTGAGTTGTGCTGTGAAGACCAAGCAACTAAAAGTCCATGCTGGACTCCAGGCAGGAACAAGCTAGTGCCTCTAGATTACATTGAAACTACTAGCACTACTGTCCATGAAGCAGGCAAGTTCAAACTACTGTCTAAGATTCAATGATGCTAAAGCTGGCATCAAAGAGCAAGGGAGACCAATAGAATCATGGAATCATCTAGGTCGTAAGGGACATTTAAGATCATTGAGTCCAACCATCAAACTAACACTGACAAAACCATCACTAAACCATGTCCCTCAGCACCACATCTACCCATCTTTTAAATACCTCCAGGGATGGTGCCTCAACCACTTCCTTGGGCAGCCTGTTCCAATGCTTGATAACCCTTTCGGTGAAGAAATTTTTCATAACAGCCAATCTAAACTTCCCCTGGCACAACTTGAGGCTGTTTCCTCTTGTCCTATTGCTTGTTACCTTTCAGGTAGCCTCCTTTCAGGTAGTTGTAGAGAGCAATAAGGTCTCCCCTCAGCCTCCTCTTCTCCAGACCAAACATCCCCAGTCCCCTCAGCCGCTCCTCATAAAACTTGTACTCTAGACCCCTCACCAGCTTTGTTGCCCTTCTCTGAACATGCTTCAGCACCTCAATGTCCCTCCTGTAGTGAGTGGAACAAAACTGAACACAATACTGGAGGTGCGGCCTCACCAGTGATGAGTACAAAGTACTTCCCTAGTCCTGCTGGCCACACTATTGCTGATACAGGGCAGGATGCTATTGGCAGCCTTGGCCACCTGGGCACACTGCTGGCTCATATTCAGATGGTTATTGACCAACACCCCCAAGTCCTTTGCCACCAGGCAACTGTCCAGTCACTCTTCCCCAAGCCTGTAGCATTGCATGGGGTTGTGTGACCCAAGAGCAGGACCAGGCCCTTAGCCTTGTTGAGTCTCATACCATTGGCATAAGCCCAGAAATCCAGCCTGTCCAGATCCCTCTGTAATGCCTTCCTACACTCAAGCAGGTCAACACTCCCGCCCAACTTGCTGTTGTCTGCAAACTTACTGAGGGTGCACTCAATCCTCTTGTCCGGATAATTGATAGATATTAAAGAGAACTGGCCCCGATACTCAGCCCTGGGGAACACCACTTGTGAGAGGCCACCAAATGGATTTAACTCCATTCACCACAACTCTTTGGATCCAGTCATCCAGACAGTTTTTAACCCAGCAAAGAGTACACCTATACAAGACATGGGCATCCAGTTTCTCTAGGCGAATGCTGTGGAAAATGGTGTCACAAGCTCTACTAAAGTCCCGGTAAACAACATCCACAGCCTTTCTGTCATCCACCAAGCGGGTCACCTTGTCATAGAAGGAGATCAGGTTTGTCAAGCAGGACCCGGCTTTCATGAACCCATGCTGACGGGGCCTGATCACCTGGTTGTCATGTACGTGCTGTGGGATGGCACTCAGGATGATCTGTTCCATGACCTTCCCAGGCACCGAGGTCAGACTGACAGGCCTGTAGTTCCCCAGATCCTTCTTCTGGCCCTTCTTGTAGATGGGCATCACATTTGCTAACCTCCAGTCATCTGGGACCTCCCCGATTAGCCAGGACTGCTGGTAAATGATGGAAAGTGGCTTGGTGAGCACTTCCGCCAGCTCCCTCAGTACCCTTGGGTGGATCCCATTCAGCCCCATAGACTTGTGTGCATCTAAGTGGTGCAGCAGGTCACTCATCATTTCCCCTTGGATTATGGGGGGCTTCATTCTGCTCCATGTCTCTGTCATTCAGCTCAGGGGGCTGGGGACCCAGAGAACAACTGGTCTTAGTATTAAAGACTGAGGCAAAGAAGGCATTAAGTACCTCAGCCTTTTCCTCATCCTTTGTCACTGTGTTTCCCCCCCGCATCCAATAAAGGATGGAGATTCTCCTTAGCCCTCCTTTTGTAGTTAATGTATACAATGTATAGAAACATTTTTAATTGTCTTTTACAGCAGTAGCCAGATTAAGTTCTAGTTGGGCTTTGGCCCTTCTAATTTTCTCCCTACATGACCTCACAACATCCTTGCAGTTTTCCTGAGTAGCTTGTCCCTTCTTCCAAAGGTCATAAACTCTCCCTTTTTCCTGAGTTCCAGCCAAAGGTCTCTGTTCAACCAGGCTGGTCTTCTCAAAAACATTTTCCAATTCTGCTTTTGAATCTGATTTGGTTAAATGTATTTCCTAACTATAAAATAGTTAAAGGAAAGTAATCCATGAGGTGAATTTTACTATCTTTTCTGTTAGGGGGGTAGAATACAGATCATAGAACTCTAGAATCATAGAATGGTTTGGTTTGGAAGGGACCTTTAAAGAACATCTAGTTCCAGTCCCCCCTGCCATGGGCATGGACACCTTCCACTTGACCTCCAGGGAAGGGGCAGCCACAGCTTCTCTGGGAAACCTGAGACAGTGTCTCACCACCCTCATTTTAAAGAAATTCTTCCTTATATTTAATCTAAATTTCCCCTCTTTCAGTTTAAATCTGTTACCCTTCGTCCTGTCACTACACTCCCTGATAAAGAGTCCCTCCCCATCCTTCCTGTAGGCCCCCTTTAGGTACTGGAAGGCTGCTATAAGGTCTCCCCAGAGTCTTCTCTTCTCCAGGCTGAACCACCCCAACTCTCTCAGCCTGTCTTCATAGGAGAGCTGCTCCAGCCCTCTGATCATCTTTGTGGCCCTCCTCTGGACTCGTTCCAACAGGTCCATGTCCTTCTTATGTTGGGGGCCCCAGAGCTGGACACAGTACTCCAGGTGGGGTCTCACCAGAGCAGAGTAGAGGGGCAGAATCACCTCCCTCGACCTGCTGGCCACGCTTGTTTTGATGCAGCCCAGGATGCAGTTGGCTTTCTGGGCTGCTACTGCGCATTTCCGGCTCATGTTGAGCTTCTCATCAACCAACACCCCCAAGTCCTTCTCCTCAGGGCTGCTCTCAAGCCATTCTCCACCCAATCTGTTTTTATGCTTCAGATTGAAGCATAAAATCTTAGAGACCACTTGGCCAAACTGGACATCCATAAGTCCATGGGCCCTGATTGGATGCACCCGCGAGTGCTGAGAGAGCTGGCAGATGTTATTGCTTGGCCACTCTCCATCAGCTTTGAAAGGTCATGGAGGACAGGAGAGGTGCCTGAGGACTGGAGGAAGGCCAATATCACTCCAGTCTTCAAAAAGGGCAGGAAGGAGGACCCAGGGAGCGACTTGTTCTGGATGTCATATCCAAGCACATTCAAGAGCAGGAAGTTATTGGAAGTGGTCAACATGGCTTTACCAAGGGTAAATCATGCTTGACCAATCTCATAGCCTTCTATGATGTTATAAGTGGTTGTCTGGATGAGGGCAGAGCAGCAGATGTCATCTACCTTGACTTCAGCAAGGCTTTTGACACTGTCTCTCATAACATCTTCCTTAAGAAACTGAGAAAGTGTGGACTAGACGAGGGGACAGTGAGGTGGATTGAGAGCTGTCTGTGTGACAGGACTCAGAGGGTTGTGATTAATGGAGCAGGGTCGAGTTGTAAGCCTGTAACCAGTGGTGTCCCCCAGGGGTCAATACTTGGACCAGTATTGTTTAACATATTCATCAACGACCTGGATGAGGGGACAGAGTGTATCCTCAGCAAGTTTGCTGATGATACCAAACTGGGTGGGGTGGCTGACACCCCAGAGGGCTGTGCTGCCATCCAGCGTGACCTAGACAGGCTGGAGAGCTGGGCAGAGAAGAACCTAATGAGGTTCAACAAGGACAAGTGTAGGGTCCTGCACCTGGGGAGGAAGAATGTCAGGCACCAGTATAGGTTAGGGGTGGACCTGCTGGAAAGCAGCTCTGAAGAAAAGGATCTGGGGGTCTTGGTAGACAGTAAATTATCCATGAGCAAGCAATGTGCCCTTGTGGCCAAGAAGGCCAACGGAATTCTGGGCTGCATAGGGAAGACTGTGGCCAGCAGGTCAAGGGAGGTCATTCTCCCCCTCTACTCTGCACTGGTGAGGCCACAACTGGAATACTGTGTCCAGCTCTGGGCTCCCCAGTTCAAGAGGGACAGGGAACTACTGGAGCGAGTCCAGCGGAGGGCAACTAAGATGACTGAGGGACTGGAGCATCTCCCTTATGAGGAAAGGCTGAGAGAGCTGGGACTCTAGCCTGGAGAAGAGAAGGTTGAGGGGGGACCTGATTAATGTTTACAAGTATCTAAAGGGTGGGTTGAAGGAGGATGGTGCCAGACTCTTTTCAGTGGTTCCCAGTAACAGGACGAGGGGTAACAGGCACAAGCTGGAACATAGGAAGTTCCGATCAAATATGAGAAAAAACTTCTTTACGGTGAGGGTGACAGAGCACTGGAACAGGCTGCCCAGGGAGGTTGTGGAGTCCCCTTCTCCGGAGACTTTCAAGACCCGTCTGGATGCAGTCCTGAGTAATGTGCTCTGGGCAATCCTGATTTAGCAGGGGAGTTGGACTAGATGACCTCTAGAGGTCCCTTCCAACTCTGAAAAATTCCATGATTCTGTGATTGGCCTGGCCCACATGCAGGACCTTGTACTTGGCCTGGTTGAACTTCATGAGGTTCACATGGGCCCACCTCTCAAGCCTGTCCAGGTCCCTCTGGATGGCATCCCTCCCTTCCAGCGTGTTGACCATTCAACACAGCTTGGTGTCGTCAGAAAACTTACTGAGGATGCACAAAAATCCCACTGTTCATGTACCCGACAAAGATGTTAAACAGCACTGGTCCCAGTACCGAAGCCTGAGGACCGCCACTTGTCACTGCTCACCACTTGGACATGGAACAACTCTTTGAGTGCAACCATCCAGCCAAATCCTTATCCACTAAGTGGTCCATCGATCAAATCCATGTCTCTCCAATTTAGAGACAAGGATGTCGTGCGGGACAGGGTCAAATGCTTCGCACAAGTCCAGGTAGATGATGTCAGTTGCTCTTCCTTTATCCCCCAATGCCATAACCCTGTTGTAGAAGGTGACCAAATTTGTCAGTCACAATTTGCCCTTAATGAAGCCATGTTGGCTGTCACAAATCACCTCCTTATTTTCCATGTGCCTTAACATATTTTCCAGGAGGATCTGTTCCATGATCTTGCCAGGCACAGAGGTGAGACCTACCTGCCTGTAGTTCCCCGGGTCTCCCTTTTTTCCCTTTTTAAAAATGGGGGTTACGTTTCCCCTTTTCCAGTCAGTGGGAACTTCACCAGACTGCCACAATTTCTCAAATATGATGGATAGTGGCTTATTACATTCATCCACCTGGTGAATCAGGACCCACGGATGTATCCCATGGATTTGTGCACCTTCAGAATCCTCAGATGGTGTCGAACCTGATCTTCTCCTACAGTGGGTGGTTCTTCATTCTCCCAGTCCCTGCCTTTGTCTTCTGCAACTTGGGTGGTGTGGCTAGAGCCCTTGCCGGTGAAGACCGAGACAAAAAAGTCATTGAGTACCTCAGCCTTGTCCATATCCTGGGTGACCAGGCCCACATTTTCCCTAGTCTTTCTTTTATCACTAACATATCTATTGAAGCTTTTCTTGTTGCCCTTGATGTCCCTGGCCAGATTTAACTCTATCTGTCAGGGCTTTAGCTTTCCTAACCTGATCCCTGGCTGCTCAGACAGTTTCTCTGTATTCCTCCCAGGCTACCTGTCCTTGTTTCCACCCTCTATAGGCTTCTTTTTTCTGTTTGAGATCATCCAGGAGCTCCTTATTCATCCATGCAGGCCTCCTGGTATTTTTGCCTGACTTCGTCTTTGTTGGAATGCACCGCTCCTGAGCTTGGAGGAGGTGATCCTTGAATATTAATCAGCTTTTTGGGCCTCTCTTCCCTACAGGACTTTATCCCACAGTACTCCATCAAGCAGGTCCCTCAAGAAGCCAAAGTCTGCTCTCCTGAAGTCCAGGGTAGTGAGCTTGCTGTGCGCCCTCCTCACCTTCCTAAGGATCTTGAACTCCACCATCTCATGATCACTGCGGCCAAGGCTGCCCTTGAGCTTCACATTCCCCACCCAGGTCCTCCTTTTTGGTCCAGCATAGCACCTCTCCTCATTGGCTCCTCTATCACTATCGTTGCGCTCCCTAGACTGCTTTTTATAGGCGGGAGGGTGGGGGTGGTCGCGGTTGCCATGGCAACGTCCAGGCCTCGTCAGCGCCTCCCGCGAGAGCTGCTGGCTCCTGGCGGGTCTCTCCGCTGCCCTAGCGTGTTCTTACCTCAGGAAAAACCCCTGTGCGCCGAGCTCTGCTGCTCCGCTGCAGGTCGGCCCGGCTCCGGAGCACAGAGGTCTTGCTAGAATACTAAATCCAGTAATATGTGACCTCCAAAACCCAAAAGTTGCTAACAAAGCTCACAAGTCTTTTTTTATCAGAAGGTGCCAGAATGCTTTGTATCTCTGCTAATATAGATTCTGCCACAGTTTTCCATCCTCCTGTCCATAGGGTACCTTAAAATGTAACCTCTTGACTTAGTCCTTGCCATTTTGAGTTGGGAATGCTAATATTTAATTAATTCTAGCTCTTTAGCTAACATGGCACCGGCAATGTTTGGGCTATGTTTAAAATCTTGGGGTAAGTGATTAAAAGTATATTGTATTCCACTCCAAGTAATAGCAAACTTTGGTTTGTCTTGCTCTTGTATTGGGATCACAAAGAATATATCTTTTATAGCTAACACTGCCAGTCAATTCAATATTTTATTTTGTATCTAGAAAAAAATGTACCATAAAGACACAGTGTGTGCTAACTGCATATCTTCAGAAATAAAAGAAGAAAAAAAAAACACTGATAGAAGTCAAATATATTAAAAAATAGCACCTATTTAAAGAGTAGATACAATTTTCTGGTTTTCATGGTTAATTGAATCATTTTTGGCTACCAAAATGTTCACAGATAAAAACAAACTGTAAAGAATGTGGTTTTACTTAAACTTTACTCCACATAGAAATGAGAAGAAAAACATTTTGCTGTAATACAACAGTCCCTCAACAATATTAAACTGCAAACTGCTGAGCAACCAGAACAAAGAATATTGACAACAGCGTTACATTCAGAAACTAAGTAATTGAAAATGAAACTTGAACCAATTCTATGGTTCATCAAATATATGCATAATATGTTGAATCTAGTGCAGTTACAGGCAATCAATCTGAATGCCTGTCAGGTCATAATAAAATATTAAAGCAGAGGTCTTGGCGTGTTTTCTGAAACAGTCAGTAATGCTAGAAGGGGTTCAGAGGGAAGGTCTCTCGTGAAGAAATATGCAGGGTTGCATCTTTGCCTATATCAGGTGTGAACCAAAAGGGAATGTTAAAGGAGTTCCAATTAAAAAAAAAATAAATCACTTGGCAGTGAGGAATTATCAGAACAATGATGACAGCGGGTTGAGAAAAGAAGATGAGACAAGCAAGAAAAACTTGCATACTTCATCAAGGCTGATAGCCAGTTTTGAGATGGACATGATATTCCTAAAGAGCAGTATTTCAGTCTTGTTTTTATCTTTTTTTTATACAGGATACTAAATACCATACAGAAAGTGAAAATATAATTTTAAAAACAGAATCAAAGAGCTCAAGGGATTTATTTTGATGTGCACAGCTTGTGACTGTTCACTCAATTCCAACCCAGGGATTGGCCTAACACACAGCTCATGGTAAGGTATGCTGGGAGCAGTGCCATTCAGTCAGAGCAAGAGCAACATGTATGCAGGACACAATGGACAGGAAGGGATAAGGGCCATTCTGCCACCGTTATCACCTGGAGCTTGCTGTCTCCTGCAGCCATCATCTCCTTTTTGCATAGTAACTCTTTCGCAGTTTCTTCAGAATCCACTAACTTACGGAAATGGTATAGACCAAACTTCCAAGCTGGAAGGTATAAATATGTCAGCTAACCCAAAAAGCTTTTGAAGCAGATCCAACAGCAGCCGAACTGCTGAGGCTTTTCATGCTTCCCGGTGTGATACAGGGGACACTCACACCATGATGGAGGAGGAAGAACTAGCGCTCTCATCATCAGCTAGGTGACTATAGGTATGTGAGTTAGAAGTTAGAAAATTTGCAAGTGAGAGAATTTGCAAGCGAGAGAATTAATGAATTAATGAAGTAATGAATTTGAGATTTCATGTTAGACTAGTCTGTACAAAGAAGATTGATCCCTTGTTTGATTTCTTTTTTTTCCTTATGGGCTCATGAAATACAGTTTAATTTACAGAACACGTCCTGTAAATTTGAGAGATCCAAATGTCTGCTCTAGAGACAGACATATTTGATTGATTTCCCAAACAGAATGTCAAAGTGACAATAGTTGTCAAGAAAAGACTAAAAACTACACTCTGTTATAGTATGCAAGTCTAGCAGACAAAGAATTCCCCTGGTAAGGAAAGGTTCAGGAGTTAACTAGGCCATGAGCTCACTAATTCACACCAGAAAAGGAAACACTAGATAATGAAACACGTCCAAGTCTACATTAATAGGTAATACCCAAAGAAACAATTTAGTATAAAATGTCTTGTGGCATATTGCAGAAGTTTTCTTTTTGAGTTTTTTTAATTTTAATGACCTTGCAGATTAGATACTTCCAAAAGCTACATGTAGAAAAAGGTAAACAGAGAAAATCGACACATGATAAATAATTACAATGCCTTAGCTCCTCCTCCTTTTCTTCATTCAAATCTCCTGATGTCAAACTAACTAATTCACTAGCTATGTTCTGGAGGGCTCTGTGTTGTTTTCTCATGAGAGCCTCAGACCACTTTTGGAGCACAGTTAGATGGTCCACAGAAGTGGTCTCCAAATGTTTTTGATCATGCATCACTATTAGTAAAAAATTTTTGAGCATGCATCTACACTATATGTATATTTATTTATAAATTATATACATATATGACTGTACTAATATATTATGTACATTATAAAACATACACAAAAATAAAAATTAAAAAATTATGAGATAAAAATTAAATAAACACTATTTTAAAAAATATTCTTTTATTTTATTTATTAATGGTACAAAAAATTTTCTTCCCATACCCTGTGCACTCACCCCCCTTTGGAGACCACTGGTCTACAGAGAGTCAGCGAAGCACTCATTCTCAGAAGTTATTCATAGTAAGATTCTGGCAAAGTTGTTATAAAATATTATAAATACATAAAATATTTAAAAATCAGTAAATCAAGTTTAGATATTTAACAATTAAGTTATTCCATTTTACTCTAGCAATTTGTACAGTACCAATTAACTAGTATAGAAACACTTTTACAGAGCAGGCAAATGCCTATTTAAGTTCCAGTGAACCACAGAGCCATCATAACAGCATCAGGTTCAAAACTTCCTTTTCCCCCATATTAAGAAAGTGCTTTGAAATGCAAGAAGCAATTTTTATTGAAAAACTACTTCTGACAGTGAAAATGGAAAGTTTCATCATAAGAGCAAAAGGGACCTGAACTATAAGGCATATGTCTATGAAAGAGTAGAGAATACTAGGTAACAATCTTTTGGCCAAGGGAGGGCTCATCCAAAAGAAAGTTTAAGGATTGACAGATTCAGTGTCATAGGACATAAAAATAGCAAGCAGTTAGGAGAATTATATCAGGACTGTGGGACTACATGATGTTTTAAAAAGTTCAAATAAGGCGTGTTCTCCACAATATAAAAATGAAGGCATTTTACAGTTTTGCTGCTTCAATAGGTGTATCCAGCAAAAATATAACATACTGACAGAATTCTTCTTCCAGAAGAATACATAATATACATGCTTAGGTAATGGTGGTGTGTAATTGCTTACAATAAGCACAAAAATAATAATTCAATTTTTACTGTTATCAAAGCAGTATCTCAACTGCTGCAACATTTGTCAGGCCCTGTTTAATAAAGTTAGAACACATTTTCTGACACAGTTTCTAGTCACTAATAAATATGAAAACCAATACATAAATGCTTTATAATCTATTTCTTGAAATATTTCCTTTGATCTTACCCTGAAACTCTGAAAACTGTGAGTAATCTGAAAACAAAATAGACCAGGTATTCAAATAATTATGTTTTACTATAATTTTTTTAAACCAGGAAAATTGTTACAGAACCAGGATATACCAAATCTTTTATGTGACCAGTTTATCAAATCTCTTCAATTTATGCAGTATTACCCCTGTATCAAGAAATGTTTTTAAAAAAACAAAGATATTACTATTGAAACATGTATGAACTGAGCTATAGTTTGGAACAATAAAACCCAAGATTTAAAAGAATAAGTATCGTAGTACCATATATGCACTCAGCCTCCTAAATAGCCTGATTTATGACAGTTGGAGCACCTCCGGAATTCATCTGGATTCAATAAAAGCTGCTGCATACTCAGAGGTTTTGAAAACAAATAATAATTAGGCTAACTGTATTGGCATGAACTTTGGAGCCAATCCTAGCTGAAATTTAATTCTTCAGGGCCCAAATTACTAGCTCTCAGCTCCTGCTAGCTTTATATGTATTTTTAAAGCAGAAAGAGTTTTTAACAATCATTCAAACCTAGGCTCAATGGTAATAATATTAATAATGTTAACTGGGGTGACAGATCAATGAAACCCTACAATGGCAGAAGGCACAGACCATGTACTCATGAAGCTCAGGGAAGAATATAGGAAGTAACCGCAGCTGTTGCAAAGAAAGCTGAACTTACCTCAACACAAAGGGGACTGGAAGGTGGCCTTTGTTTTAGATAAATGGCTGTATCAGTTGAGTGGATCAACTGGTTGTGTAAATGGCCTTCCCAGAGTTAACCAAAAAGGTTCTGAATATCTTCCTGAGCTAGCCAGACCAGGACGGGGGAAGTGTATATGTGGCTCAGCCCAACATAAAGTATAAAAACTGAACCAACATTAAAATGAACTTTGAAGAGAGCAACAGGATTGAGGTGACTTCAACCCATGCATTCGTTCCTGGCAACTGGGGGCACCCAGTGTCGTGACAGTGAGCATCCGTGATGATGAGACTGATAATAGGAATCACATTTGCATTGTGATTCAGCTGTATATTATAATTGATATATTATGCTTGTATTGTGATTTCAGTATATTGCTGTCTCACTCTGCTAAATCAAAATCCTGTCGAATAGCTTCAAATAAGTAAATATGGTTATTAAAACATTAAATTCTCCTTGTGTGGAATGTCTAAAAAAACTTGGTCAGAGAGTATTGGACTCTGACAACCAAGCCATTCCCATCTAACATTATTAAACAAATCATCCTCTGCTCTTTCTGCCAGCTGTATTTTTGAACCAGTGAGGGACCAAGTTACACAAAAATCCTACTTTTCAAGAACCGGAGAACAGGAATCTCCTTAATATAAAAATCCTGCTGGTTCACAAGAACAGAATAGCTAGGATAGTTGCAATACATTGCAATGTGCATAGTGTCATTCAGCTATACATTTATTTGAGATCAATTTATTTTGCATTTTGGGTAGCTGATGAATAAAAAAGATACAGCAAAATAAACATATGAAGATGATAATATTTTATCTTCCATTTATTTTGAAGTTTTTAAGTCACAGATCTGTCAACAGTAAATACACCAATTGTTAGAGATGCCTAATCTACAAAAATGTGGATTGGCCCAAACTGTCATTGAAGGACACTTTAAAGACTCCTCTTCAAGTTGAAGAGGGTCTTGCAGTAGAACGTGAAGGTTCCATCCAAAAGAATTTGCATGCTTAATATGGGATTTAAACAGGACATAGCTATTTAATAAAAAATACCTTCCAGAAAAATCCAGTTCTCATACCATCTAACTTCACAGATGTCTAATTGCTGTCACAGCCCCTCCCCTTCCTTTAGACAAACATTCGTACTCAGGACTGTACTTTATGGAAAGTGTAGTGGTGACCACTGTTTTCTCAAACTACTGCTGGTGATGTCACAACCCCACTCTCTCACACCCATTAAAAAAGACAAAATCAAACCTCCAATTAGTGTCACAGCACTCACTGAGAAACTGAAGCATGCAGGCTCAGTAACTTATAAGCCTGGGGCTATCAGCACACATCTCTATAACACCACACAGTTTTGATGACACCAAGCTGAGTGGTGCAGTTGACGTGCCTGAGGGATGGATGCCATCCAGAGGGACCTGGACAGGCTTGAAAAGTAGGTCCATGTGAACCTCATGAAATTCAACAAGGCCAAGGGCAAGGTTCTGCACCTGGGTCAGGGCAACCCCTGATATCAATACAGACTGGGGGATGAAGGGATTGAGAGCAGCCCTGCAGCTGGTCAAACTAAAAGGCAAGAAAGAACTGCTCAGGCAGTTCAAGCAGGACCAAGTATCCTGGGAAGAGTATAGGGACGCTGCCTAGTTGTGTAGGGATGAGGTCAGGAAGGCCAAGGCACAGCTGGAGCTGAACTTGGCAAGGAACGCAAAGAATAATAAGAAGGGCTTCTACAGGGATGTCAGCCAGAAAAGGAAGGTCAAAGAAAGCGTGCCCTCCCTGATGAACAAGAATGGCAAACTGGTAACAACAGACGAGGAGAAGGCTGAGGTTCTCAACAATGTTTTTGCTTCGATCTTCACTGTCAGCCTCTCTCCTCACACCTCCCGAGTTGAAAGACCACAGGACGGGGCCCTGGGGGACAAAGTCCCTCCCACTGTAAGTGAAGACAAGGTTTGTGACCACCTGAGGAACCTGAACATACACAAGTCCATAGGACCTGATGAGAGGCACCCCAGAGTCCTGAGGGAATTGGCTGATGTAGTTGCCAAGCCACTCTCCATGATATTTGAAAAGTCGTGGCAGTCAGGTGAAGCCCCTGGTGACTGGAAAAAGGGAAACATTGCAGCCATTTTTAAAAAGGGTAGAAAGGAGGACCCTGGGAACTACCGCCCTGTCAGCCTCACCTCTGTGCCTGGGAAGATCATGGAACAGATCCTCCTAGAAGCTATGCTAAGACACATGGAGGACAGGGAGGGGATTCGAGACAGCCAGCATGGCTTCACTAAGGGGCACGTCCTGCCTGGCCAACCTGGTGGCCTTCTACAATGGAGTGACTGCATCAGTGGACAAGGGAAGAGCAATGGATGTCATCTATCTGGACTTCTGCAAGGCCTTTGACACGGTCCCCCAAAACATCCTTCTCTCTAAGTTGGAGAGATATGGATTTGATGGGAGGACTGTTCGGTGGATAAGGAACTGGCTGGATGGTCGCATCCAGAGGGCAGTGGTCAATGGCTCGATGTCCAGATGGAGAGGGGTGATAAGTGGTGTCCCTCAGGGATCTGTATTGGGACCCGTGCTGTTCAATATCTTCATCAATGTTGTAGACAGTGGGATCGAGTGCCCCCTCAGCAAGTTTGCTGATGACACCAAGCTGAGTGGTGCGGTTGACAGGCCAGAGGGACAGGATGTCATCCAGAGGGACCTGGATGAGCTGGAGAGGTGGGCCTGTGCAAACCTCATGAAGTTCAACAAGGCCAAGTGCAAGGTCCTACACTTGGGTCAGGACAATCCTCGTTATCAATACAGGCTGGGGGATGACGTGATAGAGAGCAGCCCTGCGGAAAAGGACTTGGGGGTACTGGTGGGTGAAAAGCTGGACATGAGCCAACAATGTGCGCTTGCAGCCCAGAAGGCCAATCGCATCCTGGGCTGCATCAAAAGAAGCGTGGCCAGCAGATCGAGAGGGGTGATTCTCCCCCTCTACTCCGCTCTGGTGAGACCCCACCTGGAGTACTGTGTCCAGCTCTGGAGCCCTCAGCACAAGAAGGACATGGACGTGTTGGAGCAGGTCCAGAGGAGGGCCACGAAGATGATCAGAGGGCTGGAGCACCTCTCCTATGAAGACAGGCTGAGAGAGCTGGGGTTGTTCAGCCTGGAGAAGAGAAGGCTCCGGGGAGACCTTATAGCGGCCTTCCAGTACCTGAAGGGGGCCTACAAGAAAGCTGGGGAGGGGCTGTTTGCAAGGGCATGTCTGGATAGGACGAGGGGCAATGGGTTTAAACTAGAGCAGGGCAGGTTTAGATTAGACATTAGGAAGAAGTTCTTTACACTGAGGGTGGTGAGACACTAGAACAAGTTCCCCAGAGAGGTGGTGGAGGCCCCATCCCTGGAGACATTCAAGGCCAGGCTGGATGAGGCTCTGAGCAATCTGCTCTAGTTGAAGATGTCCCTGCTTACTGCAGGGGGCTTGTAGATGCCCCCTCCCTGGAAGTGTTCAAGGTCGGGTCGGACAGGGCTTTGAGGAACCTGGTCTAGTGGGAGGTGTCCCTGCCTATCACAGGGGTGTTGGAACTAGATGATCTTTAAAGGTCCCTTCCAATCCAAACCATACTATGATTCAATAATTCTATGATATCTATCCAACCCCCCTCCAACAGAAAAGGTACTAAAATTCACCTCATGGATTACTTCCCTTTAACTAAGAACTTTGTACATTTCATAGGCTAAGAATTCAGGTTTGAAATACATTTAACTAAATCAGATTCAATAGCAGAATTGGAAAATGTTTTCAAGAAGACCAGCCTGGTTGAACAGAGACCTTTGGCTGGAACTCAGGAAAAAGGTAGAGTTTATGACCTTTGGAAGAAGGGGCAGGCTACTGAGGAAAACTACAAAGGTTTCGTGAGGCTACGCAGGGAGAAAATAAGAAGGGTCAAAGCCCAACTAGAACTTAATCTGGTTTCTGCTGTAAAAGACAATAAAAATGTTTCTATAAATGCGTTAGCAACAAAAGGAGGGCTAAGGAGAATCTCCATCCTTTATTGCATGCAGGGGCAAACTTAGTGACAAAGGATGAGGAAAAGGCTGAGGTACTTAATGTCTTCTTTGCTTCACTGTTTAATAATAGGATCAGTTGTTCTTGGGGTCCCCAGCCCCCTGAACTGGAAGACAGAGACATGGAGCAGAATGAACCCCCTATAATCCAAGAGGAAATGGTTATCAACCTGCTACACTACTTAAATGCACACAAGTCTATGGGGCCAAATGGGATCCACCCAAGGGTACTGAGGGAGCTGGCGGAAGTGCTCACCAAGCCACTTTCCCTCATTTACCAGCAGTCCTGGCTAATTGGGGAGGTCCCAGTTGACTAGAGGTTAGCAAATGTGATGCCCATCTACAAGAAGGGCCAGAAGAAGGATCTGGGGAACTACAGGCCTGTCAGTCTGACGTCGCTGCCTGGGAAGGTCATGGAACAGATCATCCTGAGTGCCATCACACAGCACGTTGTCCTGGTTCCAGCGGGGATAGGGTTAATTTTTCCTGGTATTCCATACCATGTGAGCCATGCCCACCCTGAGCTGCCGGGGGAGGGGGCAGGAAGTCTCTGCTTGGAGTAGGCTGGGGCGTCCCGGGTCAGGTCGGTGAGCGGAGGGGAGCGGCGGTTCCGTAATCGTGTTTGTATATGCCTCTATCCGTGTTATTGTTGTTTTTCTTATTCCCTTTGCTGTTCTGTTAAACTGCCTTTGTCTCAACCCACGAGTCTTGCCTTTTTCTTCTGATTCTTCCTGTATTGGGAAGGCCCGAGCGGGCGGCACGTGGTTCTTTGTTGCCGTCTGAGGCTAAACCACAACAGTCCTTTTTGGCGCCCAACGCTCGAAGGGTTGAGATAACGACAGAATCCAACTAGAACGTGGAAAAACGAATTTTTTGTATGCATTTATTTTATTAGGTAAATAGTCGCTGGTCATCATGTTGCTTGGTTTGTTTTCATGGCTGTGTTATATAAATTCCTATATGGCTTATGTACTCCCTGCAGTGCTGTTTACCGTGTCTGGAAGAGGGATGAGGATTATCATTCTGCTGTCCTGTGCGATATCTGTTTATGATATGATAACATCACTGTTCAGACAGCTATTTTGGGGTGTTTATGTGGTATTGCTGTCCTGCCCATACATTGGGCACCGTCTCTCAGAATTTATTAATAATCACACCCAGTCGGGTCGGGTATGACAACTTTTGAGAATTTTGAATATCCTTGGGATACTCAAACCAGCATGTTCCTAGCGTTATGTCTCCTGAATACGTTCCAGGTCTTGTTTAGGGTTAAGCGACGATTTAAGACTACCACCCGGAGATCTGCCCCGAGGCTGGATAGTCAGGGGTGGCAGGGCATGTGGGAGAGCATGGGCAGGTACCTAGAGAACTTCTCACCTCCAATGGTCTGGGACTTCACCCCTGAACAATTACAGGACCCTGATAAAGTGGTAGAATATCTGAAGGGAAAATGCTGTGGCTGCTCCAGAGAGGCACAACTCACGGCACTGTGCTGGGCCCTGGCCGGTATCTACCAGGCACTGCTCAGTGTTACGCAGCACCCTCAGGGGAAAGAGATGGAAACCAGACCGACAGACACTGCGGCTACTCCAACCCCTGTGACAGACACTGCGGCTACTGCAACCCCTGTGGCGGACACTGGGGCTTCTGCAACCCCTGCGGAAGCCATTGCAGTTACTCCAACCCCTGCGGCAGCCACTGCCACTGAACCAGGGAACCAACCCATGCCAGTATCAGTTGCCCCCATACAGAAGAAGAAGTACATGAAGAAATCAGTTCGCTCAGTAAGAGATAATGATGAACCAGGGTCATCACGAGAGCAGGAGGAAGAGGCAGAACCAGAGATAATCACCCGATCCCTATCCTTGAGTGAGCTGCGGGATATGCAAAAAGATTTTAGCCGACTTTCAGGCGAGCACATTGTCACCTGGCTGCTCCGGTGCTGGGATAATGGGGCCAGTAGCCTGGAATTAGAGGGTAGGGGAGCCAGGCAGCTGGGATCCCTGTCTAGGGAAGGCGGCATTGACAAGGCAATTGGGAAGAAGACCCAAGCCCTCAGCCTCTGGAAACGATTCCTGTCAGGCGTGAGGGAGAGGTACCCCTTCAGTGAGGATGTTGTATGTCACCCAAGCAAGTGGGCTACCATGGAAAGAGGTATCCAGGACCTGAGAGAATTAGCCGTGCGGGAGATGATTTATTATGACCTGGACAATGCACAGTTACCCACAGACCCCGATGAGGTGCGATGCACAAGGCCCATGTGGCGGAAGTTTGTACGGAGCACACCATCATCATATGCCAACTCACTGGCAGTAATGGAATGGAAAGGCAAAGAGGGACCAACGGTGGATGAGGTGGCTGGCCGGCTCCGGCGATATGAAGAAAGTCTCTCTTCCCCCCTTGTCTCAGCTGTGGAGAAACTGTCCCGGAAGGTCCAGCAACTTGAAGAGAATATCTCCTACTCCCCACCTGCACGGGCCAGCGTCTCAGCTATTAGGAGCAGGCGTTTCCCCACTTGAGAGAGGGAGTACAGAGGGTACACACCAGGAGGCACCCTGTGGTTCTACCTGCGGGACCACGGGGAGGACATGAGGAAGTGGGATGGACAACCTACTTGGATCCTGCGGACACGGGTACAGGAGTTGCAAGGAAGGACAACTACAAAAGGGGATCCCTCCAGGAAAAGTGCCGCCCCAGTCTCCAGCAGGCAGTTCCCCAGACAGAGCAGAAGGCCCGATCTTGCTTCTGGTCCTCCTGAAGGAACTTCCAAGTCATTTCTGCAAGAAGTGAGTAACGGATACTCTGACAAGGATTAGAGGGGCCCTGCCTCCGGCCAGGTGGAGGAAAGGGACAACCGGGTTTATTGGACGGTGTGGATTCGATGGCCTGGCACATCAGACCCACAGGAGTATGAGGCTCTAGTGGACACGGGTGCACAGTGCACCCTAATACCATCAAGCTATAGAGGGGCAGAACCCATCTGTATTTCTGGGGTGACAGGGGGATCCCAAGAGTTGACTGTACTGGAGGCGGAAGTGAGCCTAACTGGGAATGAGTGGCAAAAGCACCCCATTGTGACTGGCCCAGAGGCTCCATGCATCCTTGGCATAGATTACCTCAGGAGAGGGTATTTTAAGGACCCAAAAGGGTACCGCTGGGCCTTTGGCATAGCTGCTTTGGAGACAGAGGAAGTTAAACAGTTGTCTGCCTTGCCTGGTCTCTCGGAGGACCCTTCTGTTGTGGGGTTGTTGAGGGTCGAAGAACAGCAGGTGCTGATTGCTACCACAACGGTGCATCAGCAGCAATATCGCACTAACCGAGACTCTCTGATTCCCATCCATAAGCTGATTCGTCACCTAGAGGTTCAAGGAGCGATCAGCAAGACTCGCTCACCCTTTAACAGTCCCATATGGCCGGTGCGAAAATCTAATGGAGAGTGGAGGCTAACTGTAGACTATCGTGGCCTGAATGAAGTCACGCCACCGCTGAGTGCTGACGTGCCGGACATGCTAGAACTGCAGTACGAACTGGAGTCCAAGGCAGCCCAGTGGTATGCCACAGCTGATATAGCCAATGCATTCTTCTCAGTCCCTTTGGCAGCAGAGTGCAGGCCACAGTTTGCTTTCACCTGGAGGGGCGTCCAGTACACCTGGCATCGACTGCCCCAGGGGTGGAAACACAGCCCCACCATTTGCCATGGACTGATCCAGACTGCACTGGAACAGGGTGAAGCTCCAGAACATCTGCAAAACATTGATGACATCATTGTATGGGGAAACACAGCAGAAGAAGTTTTTGAGAAAGGGGGTAAAATAGTCCGAATCCTTCTGAAAGCTGGTTTTGCCATAAAACAAAGTAAGGTCAAGGGACCTGCGCAGGAGATCCAGTTTTTAGGAATAAAATGGCAAGATGGACGCCGTCAGATTCCAATGGATGTGATCAACAAAATAGCAGCTATGTCTCCACAGACTAGTAAAAAGGAAACACAAGCTTTCTTAGGCATTGTGGGTTTTTGGAGAATGCATATCCCAGATTACAGTCTAATTGTAAGCCCTCTGTATCAAGTGACCTGGAAGAAGAATGACTTTAAATGGGGTCCTGAGCAATGACAAGCTTTTGAACAAATTAAACAGGAAACAGTCCATGCAGTGGCCCTGGGGCCAGTCCGGGCAGGACAAGATGTTAAAAATGTGCTCTACACCCCAGCCGGGGAGAACGGCCCTGCCCGGAGCCTCTGGCAGAAAGCACCAGGGGAGACCCGAGGTCGACCCCTAGGGTTTTGGAGTCGGGGATACAGAGGATCCGAAGCCCGCTACACTCCAACAGAAAAAGAGATATTGGCAGCATATGAAGGGGTTCGAGCTGCTTCGGAAGTGGTTGGCACAGAAGCACAGCTCCTCTTAGCACCTCGACTGCCGGTGCTGGGCTGGATGTTCAAAGAAAGGGTCCCCAACACACATCATGCGACTGATGCTACATGGAGTAAGTGGACTGCGCTGATCACGCAGCGAACTTGAATGGGAAACCCCAGTCGCCCAGGAATTCTGGAAGTGATCATGGACTGGCCAGAAGGCAAGGATTTCGGAATGTCACCAGAGGAGGAGGTGACGCGTGCGGAAGAGGCCCCACCATATAATAAACTGCCAGAAAATGAGAAGAAATATGCCCTGTTCACTGATGGGTCCTGCCGGATTGTGGGAAAGCATCGAAAGTGGAAGGCTGCTGTGTGGAGTCCTACACGACAAGTTGCAGAAGCCAGTGAAGGACAAGGTGAATCGAGTCAGTTTGCAGAGGTGACAGCCATCCAGCTGGCTTTGGACATTGCCGAGCGAGAAAAAGGGCCAGTACTTGATCTCTACACTGACTCATGGAGGGTGGCAAATGCTCTGTGGGGGTGGCTACAGCAGTGGAAGCAGGGCAACTGGCAGCACAGAGGCAAACCCATCTGGGCTGCTGAACTGTGGCAAGATATTGCTGCCCGGATAGAGAATCTGGTTGTGAAAGTACGCCACGTAGATGCCCACGTACCGAAGAATCGGGCCACGGAGGAACATCAGAACAACCAGCAGGTGGATCGGGCTGCTAGGATTGGAGTGGCTCAGGTGGATCTGGACTGGCAACATAGAGGTGAACTATTCATAGCTCGGGGGGCCCATGACTCCTCAGGCCATCGAGGAAGAGATGCGACATATAGATGGGCTCGTGACCGAGGGGTGGACTTGACCATGGACACTATTGCACAGGTCATCCATGAATGCGAGACATGCGCTGCAATCAAGCAAGCCAAGCGGTTGAAGCCTCTTTGGTATGGAGGGCGATGGCTGAAATACAAATCTGGGGAGGCCTGGCAGATTGATTATATCACACGGCCACAGACCCATCAAGGCAAGCGCCCTGTGCTCACAATGGTGGAAGCAACCACTGGATGGCTGGAAACATACCCTGTGCCCCATGCCACTGCCCGGAACACTATCCTGGGCCTTGAAAAGCAAGTCCTGTGGTGACATGGTACCCCAGAGAGAATTGAGTCGGACAATGGGACTCATTTCCGAAACAGCCTCATAGACACCTGGGCCAAAGAACATGGCATTGAGTGGGTACATCACATCCCCTGTCACGCACCAGCCTCTGGGAAGACAGAACGATGCAACGGACTGTTAAAAACTACACTGAGAGCAATGGGTGGTGGGACTTTCAAACATTGGGATACACATCTAGCAAAGGCCACCTGGCTAGTTAACACCAGGGGATCTACCAATCGGGCTGGCCCTGCCCAATCAAAACTTCCACGTACCGTAGAAGGGGATAAAGTCCCCGTAGTGCACATGAAGAATATGCTAGGGAAGACAGTCTGGGTTAGTCCTGCCTCAGGCAAAGGCAAACCCATCCGTGGGATTGCTTTTGCCCAAGGACCTGGGTGCGCTTGGTGGGTGATGCGGAAGGATGGGGAAGTCCAATGTGTACCTCATGGGGATCTGATTTTGGGTGAGAATAGCCAATGAATCAAATTGTGTGCTGTTAATTACTAAGTAACACTGTCACTGTATGTCCTCATGACTATAATTGCTATCAGTTGTACTACAAGTAAGGCACAGGGATGATGGGATCAGAACTGACCTCAGCAGCTGGCGCCCAGCAACTTCCTCAAGATCTACATCTTCAGCCCATGGACTGTGTGCATGAGCCACACCAGGTGCACCAGCCACAAGCTCCGAAAATACAGCATGCAACAGACCAGCACCACCCAGCATCTCACCTGCCCTGAGAGACTGTTCTAACAGATGGAGCCCAAAGCCGTGGATTAAAAGAACTCAACGGACACTTTGGAGGGATGGCCCATAAACCAAGGGCATTATATCTGCATGAATATATATGTGTATATATATGACAGGGGAAAGTGGTCATTCATTGGAACCTGTAAGATCTGGGCATGGCATAGATGGTATGGAATAAGGGGTGGATAATGTCCTGGTTCCAGCGGGGATAGGGTTAATTTTTCCTGGTATTCCATGCCATGTGAGCCATGCCCACCCTGAGCTGCCGGGGGAGGGGGCAGGAAGTCGCCGCTTGGAGTGGGGGTCCGGTCGGTGAGCGGCGGGGAGCGGCGGTTCCGTAATCGTGTTTGTATATGCCTCTATCCGTGTTATTGTTGTTGTTTGCTAGTTCCCTTTGCTGTTCTGTTAAACTGCCTTTGTTTCAACCCAAGAGTCTTGCCTTTTTCTTCTGATTCTTCCTGTATTGGGAAGGCCCGAGCGAGCAGCACGTGGTTCTTTGTTGCCGTCTGAGGCTAAACCACGACACATACAGGACAACCAGGTGATCAGGCCCAGTCAGCATGGGTTCATGAAAGGCAGGTCCTGCTTGACAAACCTGATCTCCTTCTATGACAGGGTGACCCACTTAGTGGATGAGGGAAAGGCCGTGGATGTTGTTTACCGGGACTTTAGTAAAGCTTGTGACACCGTTTCCCACAGCATTCTCCTGGAGAAACTGGCTGTTCATGGCTTGGATTGGCATATGCTTTGCTGGATAAAAAACTGTCTGGATGACTGGATCCAAAGAGTTGTGGTGAATGAAGTTAAATCCATTTGGTGGCCTCTCACAAGTGCTGTTCCCCGGGGTCAGTATTGGGGCCAGTTCTCTTTAATATCTTTATCAACAATCTGGAAATTGGGATCAACTGCACCCTCAGTAAGTTTGTAGATGACACCAAGTTGGGCGGGAGTGTTGATCTGCTTGAGGGTAGTAAGGCTCTACAGAGGGATCTGGACAGGTTGGATCTATGGGCCAAGGCTAATGGTATGAGACCCAACAAGGCTAAGTGCCTGGTCCTGCACTTGGGTCACACTTGGGCACTTCACTACAGGTGGGACATTGAGGTACTGGAGCATGTTCAGAGAAGGGCAACAAAGCTGCTGAAAGGCCTGGAAGGCATGTCCTATGAAAAGTGGCTGAGGACTCTGTGTTTGTCTAGTTTGGAGAGAAGGAGGCTGAGGGCAACCTCATTGCTCTCTACAGCTTCCTGAGGAGGGGACGTGGAGAGGGAGGTGCTGAGTTCTCCCTGGGATCCAGTGATAGGTCACGTGGGAATGGTTCAAAGCTGCGCCAGGGGAGGTTTAGACTTTACATTAGAAAGCATTTCTTTACCGAGAGGGTGGTCAAACACTGGAAGGGGCTTCCTAGAGAGGTGGTTGATGCCCCATGCCTGTCAGTGTTTCAGAGGCATTTGAAAAATTCCCTTAATAATATGCTTTAACTTTTGGTCAGCCCTGAAAGGGTCAGGTAGTTGGACCCTTCCAACTCTTCTGTTCTATTCTGTTCTATTCAATCGCGGATATCCATGTTTCCTCAAGAGGCTTTCATGCTTTCCCTCCTTGTCCTGCTGTACTCAGCACTTCTGAGGCTGCACCTTGAATACTGTGTTCAGTTTTGGGCCCCTCGCTACAAGAAAGACATTGAAGTTCTGGAGCATGTCTAGAAAAGGGCAAGGAAGCTGGTGAGGTGTCTAGAGCACAAGTCTCATGAGGAGCGGCTGAGGGAACTGGGGGTGTTCAGCCTGGAGAAAAGGAGGCTGAGGGGAGACCTTATCGCTCTCTACAACTACCTGAAAGGAGGCTGTAGAGAGGTGGGGGTCAGTCTTTTCTCCCAAGTAACAAGCAATAGGACAAGAGGAAATGGCCTCAAATTGCACCAGGGGAGGTTTAGGATGGATATTAGGAAAAATTTTTACACTGAAAGGGTTGTCAAACATTAGAACAGGCTGCCCAGGGAAGTGCTTGAATCATCATCCCTGGAGGTATTTAGAAGTCATGTAGATGTACCACTGAGGGACATGGTTTAGTGGTGGCCTTGGCAGTGTTAGGTTAATGGTTGGATTGATGATCTTAAAGGTCTTTTCCAATCTAGAGTGTTCTATGATTCTACTAAAAGTTTAGAAATAAGCCATTTTTCAGTGCACTGTATTTAAACTCATGGTAGTATGTATATTCTCATTCTTAAAAGCAAAATCAATTAACAACAAGCAAAATTTCCACAATTTGTGAGGGAATATATATAACCCACAAGGTTTATATGTTTATACTTTATTAAAATGTATACACGAAATGTCTATGTGTATAAAGAAGGGTTTGCATTTGTAATATAAAAAATATCCCCTCTCTATTGAAACCTCGGTTAAAAAGATTGAGTTCACTTCAAATCATTAAGTCTAAGTTTTAAATTATAACACAGCCTTTGTTGTAGTAGCATAAATACTCCATTATAGCACATCAAAACTGAAAATTTAAATTTGAATAAATAGAGTTTATTCCAAATACATCAGGAGTCAGTTGCTTGAAATTTTGGAGTAATATATATTGAACAACATAGCTCTGAGAAGTGGTTAAAAGTTAATAACTGTTCATCATCACAACCAAGCAGAAACAATTTGTAATATCCTGGGATTTCCATAGAACTAATCAAAAATTTCCAGTGGGGCCTCCTTATAGACAATAACATACGACATAACTTTAGAGCAGAATAACCTTGGATTTATTTTAATTACGAAGAAAGTACCAGACTTCAGAACACAGAAAAGTAAACTCATGGAGAAATCTATTATGGGATAAAGCTTCTAGTAATTTAACAGTGCATCTATGCATCTATCAATGTTAAAATAAAATAAATTTTACAACCAGATTTTACCTGTATGTTCCAAACACTGAAGTTTTCTGGAAAGTTGCAAAGCAACCTGAGTATTCTGGCCACTTCCCTTAATCTTCTGACCTCTACCTTATCCTGTACTTGCCATCTTATCTCCTAGATCACTCAGCTCTTCCTTAACCTGTTGAATCCTTACATAATACCCCTTACCTCCAAGTAAAAAAAAAACAAAAACAAAACAAAAAGCTTCCTCCTTTTGTCCCATTTCACAAACTTGGCATGGGTTTAAATACAGGCATACATAAAAAACTTTTTAGTGTTCTATTGTGAAAAATACTATTTTTGCCACAGAACATTCCATGAAAGTCTCCCATCATTAGTGTCCTGGTTTGAGGTAAAAGAGAACCAACTTTCTGTTCAGTAATTTTACTTCTTAGCTAGGTCTCTTCTAACTCTCTGAAATTAACAGCATATCGTGCAGAAAACTGTTCGCTCTCAGAGTGATAAGAGCAATTTTTATAGTTCAAGCCAAGGAATGGTATGCAGAGAGGCTAAAAAAGGGGCTTTTCCCGAGCTTTCCAGAGACGGGGAAAGGCCAGGAGAGCACAGGCAGCCTGCCAAAACCGGCAACTCACACGAGGGTTGCTGAAGAGGCAGAGGCAGGGAGGCAGGGCCAGCAGTAAGGCGCCCCCTCCACTCCCACAAAAGGCGGCCCTAGGGAGCGCAGCTACCAGAGCAGGCAAACAAAGTGTGATGCAGCAGTTTGTGCAGCCAGGCATTGAAGGGCCTTGACCCGGTAGAAAGCCTTGGTATCTCCAAGCCCTACAACCAGCAGGACTGACGCAGCTTCCCAGATGGAGCTCTCGTGGGAGCATGCTGCCACCCAGGTGTCAGGCTGCAGGGTGTGCCCTACCCTTATGCCAGTATCAGATGGCAGCAGTGAGCATGTCTATAGGAGATGTGCCCAGGTAGAGGAACTCCTTCATCTAGTGACAGAGCTCCAGGAGGAGGTAAGTAGATTGAGAACCATCAGGGAGCACGAGAGGGAGACAGACTGCTGGAGTCACAGCCTACCTCCCCTGAACCAGGCCCAACAGGCAGAAGGACCACATGATGCAGAGGATTCCCTGTCCTCTCTCTGCTTGGCTGAACAAGATAACTTAGAGGATAGGGGGCTGTGGGAACATGTCCCTGCCTGGCGAAGCAGGTGTGTCTCCCCAGTAACTCCCCCACCTTCCTATGTACCCTTAAAAAATAGGTATGAGGCTCTGCAAGGGGAACCCAATTATGACAAGGAAGATAATTCAATGTCTGCGGAGGTGTCACCAAGGTTAAGTCAAACTACATCCCGCATCAAAACATCTTCAGTTAAGAAAAAAAGATGGGTCATTGGCGTAGGTGACTCCATCCTGAAGGGAGAGGAAGGCCTGATGTGCAGACCAGACCCACTTCTCAGGGAAGTCTGCTGCCTCCCTGGGACCTGGGTTAAAGATATAAAAAGGAAACTTCCCTCCCTGGTAAGTCCCTCAGATTACTACCCGCTACTAATTTTTCAGACAGGCAGAGATGATCCGTTAACAAGAAACCCAAGGGCGATCAAGAGAGACTTCCGGGCCCTTGGGATGACTGGTTAAGGGGTCGGGAGTGCAAGTAGTGTCCTCCTCTGTCATTCCAGTCACAGGGAAGGATGAGGGAAGCAACAAGAAGAGCCAGCAGATCAATACCTGGCTCCAAGCCTGGTGTCAGTGGCAGGACTTTGCTTTTTTTGATCACAGGATGGTTTACACAACACCAGGTCTGCTAGAGACGGATAGAATACACCTGTCTCAAAGGGGGAAAAGGATCTTGGCACAGGAGTTGGCAGGGCTCATTGAAAGAGCGTTAAACTAGCTTTGGAGGGGGAAGGGGATGAATCCAACAGCAGAGACGCGAGGGTCATTGATGGGTTAGAAACTATGGCTGCACCTGGGAATGGACAGGTAGAAGTTAAGGCTTCTTCCAGCAAAAAGGTGGCAGGACCACTAGCCCAGCTGAAGTGCTTCTACACTAATGCACGCAGCATGGGCAACAAACAGGAGGAGCTGGAAGCCATTATGCAGCAGGAAATCTATGATGTAGTCACCATCACGTAAATGTGGTGGGATGACTCGCATGACTGGAGTGCTGCAATGGATGGCTACAAACTCTTCAGGAGGGACAGGCAAGGAAGGAGAGGAGTTGGGGTGGCCCTGTATGTTAGGGAGTGTTATGAATGTCAAGAGCTTAATGATGGTGACAATAGGGTTGAGTGTTTATGGGCAAGAATCAGGGGGAGGGCCAACAAGGCAGATATCATGGTGGGAGTCTGTTATAGGCTGCCCAACCAGGATGTAGAGGCAGATGAAATATTCTATAAGCAGATGGCAGAAATCTCAAGATCACTGGCCCTTGTCCTGGTGGGAGACTTCAACCTACCAGATATCAGCTGGGAACACAATACAGCTGAGAGGGAACAGTCTAGGAGGTTCCTGGAGTGTGTTGGGGATAACTTCCTGACACAGCTGGTGAGGGAGCTGACTAGGGAAGGAGACGTGATGTTTGTAAACAGAGAAGGACTTGTGGGGGATGTGAAGGTTGGAGGCTGTCTTGGGCATAGTGATCATGAAATGACAGAGTTTTCAATTCTTAGAGAAGCAAGGAGGGGGGTCAGCAGAACTGCCACCATGGACTTCCGGAGGGCAGACTTTGGTCTTTTCAGGAGCCTGCTTGACAGAGTCCCTTGGGAGGCAGTCCTCCAGGGCAAAGGAGTCCAGGAAGGCTGGATGATTTTCAAGAAGGAAGTCTTAAAGGCGCAGGAGCAGGCCATCCCCACGTGCTGAAAAATGAGCCGTTGGGGAGAAAGACAGGCCTGTTTGAACAGAGATATATGGATACAACTCAGGGGGAAAAAAGGAGAGTTTATGGCCTTTGGAAGAAGGGGCAGGCCACTCAGGAAGACTACAAAGATGTTGTGAGGCTATGTAGGGAGAAAATTAGAAGGGCCAAAGCCCAACTAGAACTTAAACTGGCTTTGGATGTTAAGAACAATAAAAAGAGCTTCTATAAATACATTAGTAATAAAAGGAGGACTGAGGAGAATCTCCATCCTTTATCAGATGAAGGCAGTAACATGGTGACAAAGGATGAGGAGAAGGCTGAGGTACTTAATGCCTTCTTTGCCTCAGACTTTACTAGTAGAGTTGGTTATTCCCTGAGTACCTGGACCCTTGAGCTAGCAGATAGGGGCAGGGAGCAGAATGAAGCCCCCGTAATCCAAGGGGAAATGGTGAGGGACCTGCTCCAACACCTGGACATACACAGGTCTATGGGGCCGGATGGGATCCACCCGAGGGTACAGAGGGAGCTGGCAGAAGTGCTCACCAAGCCACTTTCCCTCATTTACCAGCAGTCCTGGCAAACCACGGAGGTCCCATTCCCAGTTGACTGGAGGCTAGCAAATATCAGGCCCATTCCACAAGAAGGGCCAGAAGGAGGATCTGGGGAACTACAGGCCTGTCAGTCTGACCTCGGTGCCTGGGAAGGTCGTGGAACAGATCATCCTGAGTGCCATTATGCAGCACATGAAGGACAACCAGGTGATCAGGCCCAGTCAGCATGGGTTCATGAAAGGCAGGTCCTGCTTGACAAACCTGATCTCCTTCTATGACAAAGTGACCCACTTGGTGGATGAGGGAAAGGCTGTGGATGTTGTTTACCTGGACTTTAGTAAGGCCTTGATACAGTTTCCCACAGCATCCTCCTGAAGAAACTGGCTGCTCATGGCTTGGACAGGAGCACTCTTTGCTGGGTAAAAAAACTGGCTTGAGGGCTGGGCCCAGAGAGTGGTGGTGAATGGAGTTAAATCCAGTTGGCGGCCAGTCACCAGTGGTGTCCCCCAGGGCTTGGTACCGGGGCTGGTTCTCTTTAATATCTTGATCAATGATCTGGAGGAGGGGATCGAGTGCACCCTCAGTAAGTTTGCAGATGACAGTAAGTTAGGTGGGAGTGTCAACCTGCTTGAGGGTAGTAAGGCTCTGCAGAGGGATCTGGACAAACTGGATCAATGGGCCAAGGCCAATGGTATGAGGTTCAACAAGGCCAAGTGCCAGGTCCTGCACTTGGGTCACACCAACCCCATGCAATGCTACAGGCTTGGGGAAGAGTGGCTGGAAAACTGTCTGGCAAAAAAGGACCTGGGGGCGTTCGTCGACTGCCTGCTGAATATGAGCCAGCAGTGTGCCCAGGAGGCCAAGAAGGCCAACAGCACCCTGGCTTGTATCAGGAACAGTGTGGTCAGCAGGACTAGGGAAGTGATCGTCCCCATGTACTCTGCAGTGGTGAGGCCCCACCTCGAGTACTGTGTTCAGTTTTGGGCCCCTCACCACAAAAAAAGACATTGAGGTGCTGGAGTGTGTCCAGAGAAGGGCAATGAAGCTGGTGAGGGGTCTGGAGAACAAGTGTTACAAGGAGCAGCTGAGGGAGCTGGGGTTGTTTAGTCTGGAGAAGAGGAGGCTGAGGGGAGACCTTATCGCTCTCTACAGCTACCTGAAAGGAGGCTGTAGAGAGGTGTGTGTCAGTCTCTTCTCCCAAGTAACAGGCAATAGGACAAGAGGAAATGGTCTCAAGTTGTGCCGGGGAGGTTTAGACTGGATATTAGGGAAAATTTTTACACTGAAAGGGTTGTCAAGCATTGGAACAGGCTGCCCAGGGAAGTGGTTGAGGTACCATCCCTGGACGTATTCAAAAGACGGGTCGACATAGTGCTTAGAGATATGGTTTAGTGATGGTTTTTGTCAGAGTTCGGTTGATGGTTGGACTCGATGATCTAAAAGGTCCCTTCCAACCTAGGCAATTCTATGTTTCTATAAGTAAAATTTCCTTAAAAGTTCTATTAGTTGTAATGGTGCATTTGTAACATAGTCTTTGTTAACTACAAATAAGGCAAGATCACCATTAGTTCACATATTATAGGATGCTGAACTGTCATCAGATTATGACAATTTGTGTCAGTATCTTGAAATGAAATAGACAGTGGAAAATGATCACTTGGGTGATTTGCCTAAATTTTTCCAAATTTCTGTTTATAAGGCATTGTCGTATGGCAGCCTACTTTTAATTTTGTGTAGAAATATTTTTCTGCAATAATTAAAAAATATTTTTAAGGCAGAATTAGAAAATACTTAAGGAAAGAGGTTTCAGAATTATGTAACTGGGGGAGTATTTATATTCTTTCTTTATATTATATGATTGGCCAAAGGAATGTTAAACCCAGCTCAGTCAGTTACCTGAGGATTTTGTTGGTAAAAAGGAAAGGGGGTTGGACTAGATGATCTCCAGAGGTCCCTTCCAACCCCTATCATTCTGTGATTCTGTGAAATCAACAGATGAAGAAGTGCTGTCATAGTAAATGTATCCCAAATTCCATTCCAACTCTGGAATGCAGTTCCAGAGTGCTGGAGTTCTCTGTTTACATTACGAGAATATTAAAAAAAGGAATGGAAAACTGTTACAGTGTTGATGTTGTCCCTAGTTTCTCGAACTTTTTTTTGGCCCTTGCAGGCAAAACATAACCTGCTGTGTTTTGAACTGGAACTCAGTGGCATCAAAATCAGCATAATACTTTTGTTCTTTCCCCTTTTTCTTTTGCTCTAGTAGACTAGATGATTTATATTTAACTTGTTCTATGACGCATAAGTGTTTACTACTGTAACAAAAAATACTTATTTCAGGATACCAAAATATCTAAAGAATAATCATATGTTAAATCAGTATGGTCCTGTCAGTAGCCATGGGATCAATTCCATCTACTGAACTGTCTTCTCTTCAGCATTGACAGGATACAATTATTTGGACGGCACATATCTGTGCTTCTATTTGGCCTGGGTTTTTATGACTGAGGCCAGGCTGATGTGTCTGAGAGGGAGAGAGAGAAGGACATCCTTCATTCTTTATTAATGTATGGGACAGCGCTTTGACCTGTGAGAGAGATTCCAGGAGTTTCCTATGTGAAACTAGGTAATCACAGGATTAGACAGTCTTAATTCTAAGGCATCCCTGGAAAGCAAATGAGAGTTACTTATATATGACAAACTCCTGCATTTCTGAGTCACCATCCTGCAGAAATATTTCTCTGTCACATTCATACATACATGATAACAATTAATAAAAACATTATAAAGATATATAAAACTTACATAGTCATGAAAGGCTTTTGCTTCACTTGAATGTTCACATGTTTCTTGTCTTTCTGGAGCTGCACAGTAGAGATCCCAAAATACACTGCAAGTTAAGAAGTAAGAGATATGGTGAGAAAATCATTGCAATTACCATAGATTTTATGGTGTACACACACACCACACATATATATGTGTGAAATATCACTTTCTAGCCAAGACCCGAAAACACTTACCTCTATGAAAGAATTCAGCTTTGTAAAACATCTATGAGGAATCAAGTCCTGTTACCTGTTATCTGATTCTCTGAAGCAAGCAGTGCTTGTATTTCTTTAAAACCACTGTAGTATAAACCAAGAAGCTAGTCTAATATCCAAGCTTTCAGAGTACAAAGAAAATTAATAGAGCTCTGCATTTAACCTCATACCTCTGCAACTGCCATAACTTACTACCATAAAGCACTGGAAGGCACAGATTCATACAGTAATACTGGGATGTTGTGAAAAGGCAAGAAAATGAAGAGAAAAATGGAAGTTCTTCCAAGTTCCAATACTGTCCTTTAAACAAAAGTTCCTAGAGAAACAAATGTATGGATAAAACTAGAAAACAGAAGAGTAAAAGGAAATTATGATACTCCAATAAGTCTTCCCTGCCTAAAATGGAGTTATACATGAATCATTTCTAACACACTGCAAGTATCTCTGAACTGTTAGGAAACAGTATATAAGATCATAGAATCATTTTGGTTGGAAAAGACATTTAAGATCATCACATCCAACCGTTAACCTAGCACTGCCAAGTATACCACTAAACTATGTGTCTAAGCACCACATCTATAGGTCTTTTAAATACCTCCAGGGATGGTACCTCAACCACTTCCCTGGGCAGCCTGTTCCAATGTTTGACAACCCTTTCAGTGTAAAAATTTTTCCTAATATCCAGTCTAAACCTCCCCTGGTGCAACTTGAGGCTGTTTCCTCTTGTCCTATCGCCTGTTACTTGGGAGAAGAGACCGACCCCCACCTCTCTGCAACCTCCTTTCAGGTAGTTGTAGAGAGCAATAAGGTCTCCCCTCAGCCTCCTCTTCTCCAGACTAAACAACCCCAGCTCCCTCAGCTGCTCCTTGTAACACTTGTTCTCCAGACCCCTCACCAGCTTCATTGCCCTTCTCTGGACGCACTCCAGCACCTCAAGGTCTTGCAGTGAGAGGCCCAAAACTGAACACAGTACTCGAGGTGGGGCCTCACCAGTGCTGAGTACAAAGGGATGATCACTTCCCTAGTCCGGTTGGCCACACTGTTCCTGATACAAGCCAGGATGCCATTGGCCTTCTTGGCCACCTGGGCACACTGCTGGCTCATATTCAGCCTGCAGTCGACCAACACCCCCAGGTCGTTTTCCACTGGGCAGCTTTTCAGCAATCTTCCCCAAACCTGTAGCTCTGCATGGGGTTGTTGTGACCCAGGTGCAGGACCTGACACTGAATATTTTGTTATGGTAGGAATGTTAGCCTCAAAGTTTCTATAATGAAATTATCTATATGCTAGAACAATTAAAATAATAAAATTTGTTAGTTCCATTTTTTTTTCTTTATTGTTTTAGACTTAACCCTCTAACTTAACCCAGCACCATAGTTCAGAATTGTGGAAAATTTGACCACTCTGCTGCAGATGATCAAAATTAAGGACAATGCAGACATCAGAGGTATGAGGAACAAGTTATCCTTGTCAGGCTTCCATCACTTAATTAAAAGCAGAAAGGTCAATAAAGCATATGTCATCTTCCACACAGCTGTACAGATCACATGGGGTTTTATATTCAAGTAGGACTACAGACTGCTTTACAACTTATAGCTTAATTCTTGTACAGAATTTTTGCATGGATGGTTGTCCATATTCTCCATGATTTTGAATTATTGCAAATGTAACCATATTGTATATATTCAAATCAATGCTAAATCGGAGTCTCTTTTTGCCTTGGTATTTTTATATATACAAATGTGCATATATATGTAAAATGTGTATATTTTCTCTAGACACCAAGATAAATAAGTAAGGAGCATCATGCATAAAAAATTACGAGTCAGCTCTGTGTCCTACCCATATTCTGAGCTAAAAGAAATTGCAAAAACAGCTACTACAGCTCCAAGCTCATGCTAACATATACTGTCTCTCAAAAATGCTTGTAGCTTGGGTTCAGCTAATGGATTTCATATGCTATTCCCATGACTAAAATGTGCACTAAAGACTGAGGAAACTCACATATATTTGCAGAGTCTCTGTATATATTTCTTTCAAATGTAGTTATTCAGGATATAGAGAATGATCTCTTAAATAACAATTTAATAAAAGGTGGTAAACAAAGAAATGCAGGCCATCTTCTTTCAAAGATGCTGCCTTATCAATCTGTTATTCAATATTTCTTTTCCTATATCTGATATCTATATATTCTCCTATATCTAATTTTCTGTTCTTTCAAAACTTTATGAGAAAATAGTTCTTGATACTTATCTTCACATCCTTTTTACAATGTTCACCTGAATTTCTTGCCTCCAGATGTTGAAATTCACAATGAACATATTCTAATAATCAGAGGAAAAGAAAATTGACACTTACCACCACCAGGAGTGCAAGAATCCTGGGGGCTCCCCTAGTATGATGTTTTTTTCCCATCCTATCTGAGGAAAAACAGTAAAAACAGTCTGTACTCTTTTTGTGATCACTGTGACTAAAAAGCATTACTTAACTTATTCAGGTAGTAAAAAAGGAAGAATAAAAGATTTTGTAGTTATGAAAGGCTTTATCATAATCAGTCTGGGTGGACGTATTATTTACTTCATCACACTATGGTGGGTTGACCTTGGCTATGGGTGAAATTCCAACCCAGCAGCTCTCTTGCTCCCCCTCCTCAGCAGGACAGAGGGAGAAAATAGGATGGGTTGAGATAAAGACAAGAAATCACTCACCATTTACTATCATGGGCAAAACAGATTCGACTTGGGGAAAATTAATTTAATTTATTGCCAATTAAAAAATAGAGTAGGATGATGAGAAACAAAATAAAAAGTTAAAATAACACCTTTTCCCCACTCCCCCCTTTTCTCAGGCTCAACTTTGCTCCTGCATTCCCAACTCCTTCTACCTCCCCACCCGCATCATCCCTGAGCCTCTGGGGGATTACAGTCAGGGCATAACAATTCCTCTCTGACACTCCTTCCTCATAAAACTTTTCCCCTGCTCCAGCATGGGTCCTTCGATGGGCTGAAGTCCTTCAGGAAAAAATCTGCCTGAGCATGGGTTTTCCACAGGCCGCAGTTTCCTTCAGGAAATATCCAACTACTCTGTCATGGGGTCCACCACAGGCTGCAGTGTGGATATCTGCTCCACCGTGGTCTCTTCCAACAGGGGGCTGCAGGCGAATCTCTGCTCACATATCTGGAGCCCCTCCTTCCTCAATGACCTTGGTGTTTGTACAGTCATTTCTCACATTTTTTTCTTCCCTCCTCTACTCATCTGGCATTTGTGTCCTTTATTAAATATGTTTTCACAGGGGTGCCACCAACTTTTTTGATGGGCTCAGCTTTGTTCTGCAGTGAGGTTTGGGGTGGAGCAGAGCCCACTTTCTGTTCAGGGAGAGAGGCTCTTGCTCACACTTGTTGCTGTGGCAACCAGGGTCAGCTGACCTGGTTGTTTACCCCATGGAGGGGTCGCACCTGTGGGGAGGAGTGGACAGGTCAGGTGACCCAAACTGACCAATCGGGTATTCCAGCCCATCTGCCATGCTCAGCATAAAAGCTGAGGGAGCAAAAGGTTGGATTCTTCAATATGCTGAAATGGCTTGGGGATGGAAACCCTTTGGGTTGTATAGGAAATGAATATTACTTTCAGAAGATTGTGATTTTGTTGCTGGTCCTCCTGAATGTGTTGCAGGGGTGGGTTTGTATTAAACATCAGTGCAGGAGTGGGTATTGCGTGACATGTGTTGCTGCTGCTCATATCCCATGGGCAAATTTGCAGCTGTGCACGGACACAAACTACTCCCCAAGCTTCCCCCCCTACACTGGCACCAGCCATCCTCTGCCCCCACCTGTATAAGCACCAGCTGCTACTGTCACTACTCCAGCTGCTTCAACAACGGGTACTGCTGGTACTCAAACTCCATCAGAACTGGTACAAGTTGCCCTGGTGAACAGGAAACAGAAAACAAGATCAGCTTGTTCCCCTGCCCCTTATGATAAAGACCAGCTCATGCCAGATAGCATGGGAGAGGGTCCTTCTCAGCAGTGTCAATGCAGGAGGAAGATTCAGATGCAGAGATAATCATTAAATCCTTCTCTATGAAGGATTTGCGAAATATAAGGAAGGACTTTAGTCGTTATGAAGGGGAGACACTTATCTCCTGGTTGCTCCGATGCTGGGACAATGGAGCGGATTCCGTAGATTTAGACGGTAGAAAAGCCAGGCAATTGGGAAACATGGGAAAAGATAGAGGTATTGATAAAGCAATTAGAAAGAAGACAAACACCGTCAGTCTCTGGAGGTGACTGCTATCAGCTGTAAAAGGCAGGTATCCCTTCAAGGATGATATCGAATGCCATCCAAGCAAATGGACCAGCATGGAAAAAGGTATCAAATACCTGAGGGAACTGGCTGTGCAAGAAGTGATTTATGTTGACTGGCGAGTGAACGTAGACCCTGATGAAATGCCATGTGTGGGAAAGCAACGGAAGATCGGCGAGGAGAATTGTAAATACGCTCAAGTGACTCATACCTGGGGTGCTGGGAAACACGTATATCACACTAATTGTTGTTCAGTCTTGGGTGCTTGCAAGTAAAACACTTGCACTTAGATGACAGAAGTCTGCGATGGACTCAGGGACACCTTATCTAGCTGCTTGAGAATCCCGGCCTGTTGTTGAAGAAGATCAAAGCACAGTGGGAAAACTAGGCCTGCTTGAACCCTTGAAATACCAGCAAGAACAGGGAGTCCACGTGCACTCTTGCTAACAAGGACTCTCTCGCTGCCAAGGACTCTTGCTGACAAGGACTCTCTCTCACTTCGCGGTGCCCACGTTCCCTGCTTGTGTGCCTCTGCCCGGGTGTTGCTTTGGAGATTCCCCGGTCCGTGAGGTATCGAGATTAAACTTGTTCTTTCCCTTTCATCCATGGTTTTGTGGTTGTTCCTGCATCCTGCCTGCATCAGCTCACACACTATGCAAACAATCTTTACTAAGAAAGTTTGTGCAGAGTCCACCATCGATGTACTCCCATACATTGTCAACCATGGTTTGGGGAGGATCCGATGTTGATGCACCAACTATAAATGAAGTGGCTAGCAGGGTAC
The DNA here is from genome assembly GCF_028500815.1 of Rissa tridactyla. Classification (NCBI taxonomy): domain Eukaryota; kingdom Metazoa; phylum Chordata; class Aves; order Charadriiformes; family Laridae; genus Rissa; species Rissa tridactyla. The sequence goes on from NC_071496.1 coordinate 8,769,652, forward strand.
GAGGGTACGACAGTATGAAGACAGTCTCTCTCCTCCCCTCACTGTGGCAGCCGTGGAAAAAATGACTGAGAAAACAGAGGAAATGACCAAGACAATAGCAGAGCAAAATGAGGGAATAGCTAAGAAAAATGAGCAACTGTTTGAAAAACAGTCTGGGATGGAGAAAGAATCCCACTCTTCCCCTCAACAGACCCACATCTCAGTCATTAAGAAAAAAACGCCCTCCTATGAAACTGATTCAAGAGAAACAGGACCCACTCCGAGATTTCCTGTGGCTTTGTCTCTGCAACTATGGAGATGATATGAGTAAATGGGATAAAAAAAACCCTACCCCGGTCCTACAAGCGCAAGTGCTTGAGTTGCAAGGTAAAGCAGATGGAAGAAAGAATTTTTGCAGGAGAGCGGCTGCTCCAGTCCACAGTAAGAGGTTCTCTGGTCTGGATAGGAGCTTATCTGCTAATTGTAGATGATGTTCTCAACATTAGAGGGGCCCTGCCTCCAGCCAGGAGGAGGAGAGGGACAACAGAGTTTATTGGACTGCGTGGATTCCATGGCCTGGCACATTAGAGCCACAAAGTATAAAGCCCTGGTGGACACTGGTGCACAGTGCACCCTACTGCCATTGAATCGTAAAGGGACAAAACCTGTCACTATTTCTGGAGTGACAGGTGGGTCTCAAGAACTGACTGTACTGGAGGCTGAAGTGAGCCTGAATGGGAATAAATGGGAGAAGCACCCCATTGTGACTGGCCCAGATGCTCCGTGCATCCTTGGCATAGACTACCTCAAGAAAGGGTATTTCAAAGACCCAAAAGGGTATGGGTGGGCTTTTGGTAAAGCAGCTGTAGAGACTGAGGATATCACACACCTGTCTACCTTACCTGACCTTTCAGATGACCTTTCTGTGGTGGGACTAGTGTTATCAGCAGGGCTTTGGGTTTTTTGATCATAGGCTGCTATATGAGTCACCTGGCCTGCTGGTGGCAGGTGGGATGCACCTGTCCCAGAAGGGGAAAAGAATTTTGGGGCAGGAGTTAGCAAGGCTCATTGACAGGGCTTTAAACTAGATATGAGGGGGGAAGGGGAGATAACTGGGCCTGTCAGGACTAAACCCAAGGGAGGCATGCCAGGGCTTGAAGGATGGTGGACTAGCGAGGACTCTCACTCTGCCATTCCATTTGAGAGAAGGGATAGATGTTTAGAAATCATGGAAGCACTTGGGAGGGGTCTGGTGGGAAATGGGGCCCACACTCACAAAAAGGTGCTGGAGTCACTGGCACATCTGAAGTGCATCTATACCAATGCACGCAGTATGCGCAACAAACAGGGGGAGCTTGAAGCCATGATGCACCAGGAAAACTATGACATAGTGGCTATCACAGAAATGTGGTGGGATGCCTCACATGACTGGAGTGCCACAATCGATGGCTACAAGCTCTTCAGGAGGGACAGACAGGAAAGGAGAGGCGGTGGAGTGGCCCTGTATGTTAGAGAATGCTATGAGAGCTCGGAAATCAAGTATAGTGATGATGGGGTGGAGAGTGTTTGGATTAGGTTAAGGGCCGATAAAGCTGATATCGCTGTGGGAGTCTGCTATAGACCTCCCGACCAAAGCAGTGAGGCGGATGAAGCTTTCTATAAGCAGCTGGGGGGAATCTCGCAGTCACTTGCTGTTGTTCTTGTGGGGGACTTCAACCTCCCGGCTCTCTGCTGGGAATACAACACAGCAGAGAGGGAACAATCCAGGAGGTTCCTGGAATGTGTGGAAGATAACTTCCTCACACAGCTGGTAAGTGAGCCGACCAGGGAAGGTGCCCTCCTGGACCTGCTTCTTGTGAACAGGGAAGAACATGTGGGGCAAGTAAAGGTTGGTGGCCGTCTAGGGCACAGTGATCATGAGATGATTGAGTTTTTGATTCTTGGAGAAACAAGGAGAGGGGTTAGTAAAACTGCCACCTTAGACTTCCGGAGGGCAAACTTTGACCTGTTCAGAAGACTGCTTGACAAAATCGCTTGGGAGGCTGCCCTGAAGGATATAGGAGCCCAGGAAGGCTGGACATACTTCAAGAGAGAAGTCTTAAAGGCACAGGAGGAGGCTGTCCCCGTGTGCCGAAAAACAAGTAGGCGGGGAAGGAGACCGGCCTGGCTAAATAGGGACCTTTGGCTGGACCTCCAGAACAAAAGGAGAGTCTATGACCTCTGGAAGAGGGGGCAGGTCTCTCATGAAGACTATAAAGATATAGCAAAGCTATGCAGGGAGAGAATTAGGAGAACCAAAGCACAGCTAGAATCATAGAATTGCTGAGGTTGGAAGGGACCTTTAAGATCATCAAGTCCAACCTTTAACCTACCCTGACAAAAGCCACTTCTAAACCATGTCCCTAAGTGCCCCATCTACCCTTTTTTTAAACACCTCCAGGGATGGTGAATCCACCACCTCCCTGGGCAGCCTATTCCAATGTTTAATAACCCTTTCAGTGAAAAAATGTTTCCTAATATCCAATCTAAACCTCCCCTGACATAATTTGAACCCGTTTCCTCTCGTCCTATCACTTGTCACCAGGGAGAAGAGGTCAGCCCCCATCTCTCTGCAACCTCCTTTCAGGTAGTTGTAGAGGGTGATAAGGTCTCCCCTCAGCCTCCTCTTCTCCAGGCTAAACACCCCCAGCTCCCTCAGTCATTCCTCACAAGGTTTGTCCTCCAGACCCCTCACCAGCTTTGTAGCCCTTCTCTGGACACGCTCCAACACCTCAATGTCCCTCTTGTAGCGAGGGGCCCAAAACTGAACGCAGTACTCGAGGTGGGGCCTCACCAGTGCCGAGTACAGGGGCATGATCACTTCCCTAGTCCCGCTCACCACACTGTTCCTGACACAGGCTAGGATGCTGTTGGCCTTCTTGGCCACCTGGGCACACTGCTGGATCATATTCAGCCGGCTGTCAACCACCACCCCCAGGTCCTTTTCTGTCGGGCTGCTTTCGAGCCACTCTGCCCCAATCCTGTAGCGCTGCATGGGGTTGTTGTGACCCAAGTGCAGGACCCGGCACTTAGCCTTGTCGAACCTCATACCATTGGTCTCAGCCCATCGGTCCAGCCTGTCCAGATTCCTCTGCAGAGCCAACCTACCCTCAAGCAGATCAACACTCCCACCCAGTTTAGTGTCATCTGCGAACTTACTGAGGGTGCATTCGATCCCTTCATCCAGATCATTGATAAAGATATTAAAGAGAACCGGCCCCAGTACCGAGCCCTGGGGGACACCACTTGTGACCGGACACCAACTGGATTGAACTCCATTCACCACCACTCTCTGGGCACGGCCATCCAGCCAGTTTTTTACCCAGTGAAGAGTACACCTGTCCAGGCCACGAGCAGCCAGTTTCTCCAGGAGAATGCTGTGGGAAACAGTGTCAAAAGCTTTGCAAAAATCCAAGTAGATAACATCCACAGCTTTTCCCTCATCCACTAAGTGGGTCACCTTATCATAGAAGGATATTAGGTTTGATAGGCATGACCTGCCCTTCATGAACCCATGCTGACTGGGCCTGATCACCCTGTTCTCCTGCATGTGCCGTGTAATGGCACTGAGGAGGATCTGTTCCATGACCTTCCCGGGCACTGAGGTCAGACTGACTGGCCTGTAGTTCCCCGGATCCTCCTTCCGGCCCTTCTTGTGGATGGGTGTCACATTTGCTAACCTCCAGTCAGCTGGGACCTCCCTGGTTGTCCAGGACTGCTCATAAATGATGCAAAGTGGCCTGGCGAGCACTTCCGCCAGCTCCTTCAGTACCCTTGGATGAATCCCATCCGGCCCCATAGATTTGTGCACCTCCAGGTGCTGAAGCAGGTCCCTCACCGTTTCCCTTTGGATTACAGGGGCTTCATTCTGCTCCCCATCCCTGTCTTCTAGCTCAGGGGTCTGGGTACTCAGGGAACAACTGGTCCTACTGCTGAAGACTGAGGCAAAGATGGCATTAAGTACCTCAGCCTTTTCCTCATCCTTGGTCACTATGTTGCCGGCCCCATCTACTAGAGGACAGAGATAATCCTTAGTCCTCTTCTTATTGCTAATATATTTATAGAAACTTTTTTTGTTGTCCTTGACAACAGAAGCCAGGTTTAGTTCTAGCTGGGCTTTGGCCCTCCTGATTTTTTCCCTACATAGCTTCACTACCTCTTTGTAGTCCTCTTGAGTGGCCTGCCCTTCCTTCCAGAGGCCATAGATCCTCTTTTTTTCCCTAAGTTGCAACACTAGGTCCATGTTTAGCCAGGCCAGTCTTTTTCCCCGACGGCTTGTCTTCTGGCACATGGGGACAGCCTGCTCCTGCGCCTTTAAGACTTCCTTCTTGAAAATCATCCAGGCTTCCTGGGCTCCTTTGCCCTGGAGGACTGCCTCCCAGGGGACTTTGTCAACCAGGATCCTGAAAAGCCCAAAGTCCGCCCTCCGGAAGTCCAAGGTAGCCGTTCTGCTGACCCCCCTCCTTGCTTCTCGCAGAATCGAAAACTCTGTCATTTCATGGTCACTGTTCCCAAGACGGCCTCCAACCTTCACATCCCCCACAAGACCTTCCCTGTTTACAAACAACAGATCCAGCAGGGCACCTTCCCTAGTTGGCTCTCTCACCAGCTGTGTCAGGAAGTTATCCCCAGTACATTCCAGGAACCTTTTAGACTGTTCCCTCCCTGCTGTATTGTATTCCCAGCAGATGTCCGGCAAATTGAAGTCCCCCACGAGGACAAGAGCTCGCGATCTTGAGACTTCTCCCAGCCGTTTATAGAATATTTCATCTGCCTCCTCATCCTGATTGGGCGGTCTATAACAGACTCCTACTACGATATCTGCCTTGTTAGCCCTGCCCCTGATTCTTACCCAGAAACACTCAGTCTCATTATCACCATCATTTAGTTCAACCTGGCTACAGCTGTTAAGGATAACAAAAAATGTTTCTATAAATTCATTAACAACAAAAGGAGGGTTACGGAAAATCCCCCTCCCTTATTGGATGCAGAGGGAAACATAGTCACAAAGGATGAGGAAAAGGCTGAGGTGCTCAACGCCTACTTTGCCTCAGTCTCTAGCAGTGGAACGAGCTGTTCCCTGGGCACCCAGCCGCTGAGCTAGGAGACAGGGAGGGGAAGCTGAACGAGGTCATCACAGTTAAAGAGGAAGTGATCAGTGACCTGCTACATCGCTTGGATGCACACAAGTCTATGGGACCGGATGGGTTACATCCAAGAGTGCTGAAAGAGTTGGCAGACGTGCTCGCCAAGCCACTTTCCACGATCTACCTGAAGTCATGGCTAACTGGGGAGGTCCCAATGGGCTGGAGGGTAGCAAATGTAGCACCCATCTACAAAAAAGGCAGAAAGGAGGATCCAGGAAACTATAGGCCTGTCAGTCTGACCTCGGGAGCAGGGAAGGTCATGGAGCAGATCATCTTGAGTGCCATTGCAAGCCATATAAGGGACAAACAGGGAATCAGGCCTAGTCAGCATGGGTTTAGGAAAGGCAGGTCCTGCCTGACGAGCCTGATCTCCTTCTATGACAAGATGACCCGATTATTGGATGAGGGAAAGGCTGTGGACATTGTCTACCTAGACTTTCGAAAAGCATTTGACACTGTCCCCCATAGAATTCTCATGGAAAAACTGGCTGCTCATGGCCTGGATGAGCATACGATCTGCTGGATCAAGCACTGGCTGGATGGGCGGTCCCAAAGAGTGGTGGTCAATGGAGTTAAATCCAGCTGGCGGCCGGTCACAAGGGGTGTCCCTCAGGGCTCAGTGTTGGGACCATTTCTGTTTAACATCTTTATTGATGACCTTGATAAGGACATAGAGTGTATCAACAGCAAGTCTGCAGATGACACGAAGCTAAGCGGGAGTGTTGATCTGCATGAGGATAGGGAGGCTCTACAGAGAGACTTGGATAGATTGGACCGATGGGCCAATGCTAACGGGATGAGCTTCCACAAGGCCAAGTGCCGGGTCCTGCACTTGGGCCACAACAACCCCATGCATCGCTACAGGCTTGGGGAAGTGTGGCTGGAGAGCTGCCTGGCAGAAAAGGACCTGGGGGTTCTAATTGACAAGCGGCTGAGCATGAGCCAGCAGTGTGCCCAGGTGGCCAAGAGGGCCAATGGCATCCTGGCTTGTATTAGAAATAGTGTGACCAGCAGAAGGAGGGAGGTGATTGTCCCCCTGTACTCAGCACTGGTGAGGCCACACCTTGAGTATTGCGTCCAGTTCTGGGCACCTCAATACGAGAGAGATCTCAAGGTGCTGGAGCGAGTGCAGAGGAGGGCAACGAAGGTGGTGAAGGGCCTGCAGAATAAATCTTATGAGGAGCGATGGAAGGAGCTGGGACTGTTTAGTTTGAGGAAGAGGAGGCTGAGGGGAGACCTCATCACTCTCTACAACTACTTGAAAGGACATTGTAGAGAGGTTGGTGCTGGTCTCTTCTCACGGGTAATTAGCGATAGAACAAGAGGGAATGGGTTCAAGCTGCAGCAGGGGAGGTTTAGGCCGGACATTAGGAAAAAATTCTTCCCAGAAAGAGTGGTCAGACACTGGAATATGCTGCCCAGGGAGGTGGTGGAGTCACCATCCCTGGATGTGTTTGAGACTCATTGAGATGTGGTGTTAAGGGATATGGTGTAAGGGAGACCTTTGTAGAGTGGAGTTGATGGTTGGACTCGATGATGCCAAGGGTCTTTTCCAACCTAAATGATTCTATGATTCTATGACTGCTGAGGGTTAAAGAACAGCAGGTGCCAATTGCTGCTGCCACAGTCCATAGACGACAGTATCGCACTAATCGAGACTCCCTAATTCCCATCCAGAACCTGATTAGTTGGCTAGAGACCCAAGGAGTGATCAGCAAGACTCACTCATCCTTTAACAGCCCTATATGGCCAGTGCAAAAATCTGATGGAGACTGGCGGCTAACAGTAGAAGGCCATTCATGGCCTGAATGAAGTCACACCACCATTGAGTGCTGCTGTGCCAGACACGCTAGAACTGCAGTATGAACTGGAGTCCAAGGCAGCCCAGTGCTATGCTACAATTGACATTGCTCATGCCTTTTTCTCTATTCCTTTAGCAGCAGAGTGCAGGCCACAGTTTGCTGTCACCTGGAGGGGCGTCCAGTACACCTGGAATCGACTGCCCCAGGGGTGGAAACACAGCCCTACTATTTGCCATGGACTGGTCCAGACTGCACTGGAGAAGGGTGGAGCTCCAGAACACCTGCAATACATTGATGACATCATTGTGTGGGGTAGTACAGCTACAAGAAGGTTTCAAGAAAGGTAAGAAGATAATCGAGATTCTTCTGAAAGCAGGTTTTGCTGTAAAAAGAGGTAAGGTCAAGGGACCTGCATGAGAGATCCAGTTCTTGGGAATTAAGTGGCAAGATGGTCATCGCCAGATCCCAATGGATGTGATTAACAAAATAACAGCTATGTCACCACCAACTAACAAAAAGGAAACACAAGCCTGCTTAGGTATTGTGGGTTTTTTGGAGAATGCACATTCCAGGTTATAGTCAGGTTGTGAAACCTCTTTATGAAGAGACTCGAAAGAAATATGAGTTTACGTGGGGTCCTGAACAATGACAGGCCTTTGAGCAAATTAAACAAGAGATTGTGCATGCAGTAGCCCTTGGACCAGTCTGAACAGGATGGGACATTAAAAATGTGCTCTACACCACAGCCCGGGGACAATGGTCCTACCTGGAGCCTATGGCAGAGAGCACCAGGGGAGACTCAAGGTCAACCCCTAGGATTCTGGAGTCGAGGCTATAAAGGCTCCGAGGCCAATTATACCCCAACTGAGAAAGAAATCCTGGCAGCATATGAAGGAGTCAGAGCTGCCTCAGGGGTAATTGGTACTGAAGCACAGCTCCTCCTGTTCAATCGGTAATCCACCGATTACCAGTGCTGGGCTGGATGTTCAAGGGTAAAGTTCCTTCTACTCATCATGCCACTGATGCTACCTGGAGTAAGTGGGTTGCCTTAATCACACAGCGAGCTCGAATAGGAAACCCCAATCATCCAGGAATTGTAGAAGTGATCACAAACTGGCCTGAAGGCACAGACTTCACAATGCCACCAGAGGAGGTGGTGACTCATGCTGAGGAAGCCCCACCATATAATGAACTCTCAGATAATGAGAAACAGTATGCTCTGTTCACTGATGGGTCTTGTCATATTGTAGGGAAACATCGAAAGTGGAAAGCTGCTGCGTGGAGTCCTACACAACAGGTCGCAGAAGCAACTGAAGGAGAAGGTGAATCGAGTCAATTTGCAGAGGTGAAAGCCATCCAGCTGGCCTTAGACATTGCTGAATGAGAAATGTGGCCAATACTCGATCTCTGTACTGACTCATGGATGGTGGCCAATGCTCTGTGGGGATGGTGTGGAATAATTACTAAATTGGCTAAAAATACAAAAGTACAGCATTGTTCACACATTAAGGAAAAGTATAAAATCAAGAGGCTTCTGAGGTAGAAAATAGCCGCAGCTGGCATGAAGAATACATCTGTGGTTCCCTGATAAGGATGCTTGTGAAGCTACATGAGGTACGGGGCAGGATGCAATTATTCCGCGGCTTTACCTTATGATGTATAGCAGATACGGGAATGGGATGATACCATGAAACAGATAAGCTGCCAATTAACTGCCCGCTCGATACTCGGAACCAACATTTTGTCAAATTTTGATGAAATGCTGTCCTTTGTGCGAACTTTGCTCATTATAATGTCATTATAATACCAAAACACACCTCCATCCCAAAGGCTACCTGCCTCCAAGGTGCGACCACTCCTCCTTGAGTCTGCACCCTGAATTTCTCATAAACTATACCTTTAATTGTGAAGCGAGAGAAATTTACACCAATCATGATAAAAGTATGTATGACTCGAGTCACTCAAACTCCACCTTGAAGATAACAAATAGTATAAAAATAGCCCGAGAGAGGGGGGATACCCAGGGAAGACACCATCGCAAAGAATTCCATCACTGACTTCCGGGATCAGTCGACGGGCTGAGCCTCTCTTCCCCCTCATAGGGACGCCTTTGGGTAAGACTTAGATTATACCAAGTGCTTCCTCAGGAAACTTAGAAATCTCTCTAGAGACTCTCTACCCTACATTTATAGCCAGGCTGTATCGTTTATAACTTTGTCGCGCGTTTTCTATATGTAACAATCCTTTCATTTGCACATGCTTTGCAGACAGTGTATTTATCACTGGCAATCCTAAGAACCTGTATATCTGTTGTTCAAATAAACTGCACTGTTTAAGTAGCTAGTCGTTTCGGTTTCTCACTGAACGCGACCAAAGACTGGAGAGTGGCCGTGCTAGTTCATGAGCATGACTAGACTGAAGGTGCAGTCCACTATTAGTGTATCCAAATCGTAACAGTTTAATGCATATTAAACGCGACTGGACTGATAGTGCTGAATTGGGCATCACTCAGAATTTAAACCTAGCCGCACCTGGCCTCCCACCTCGGTGAGGGGTGTTAGAATGCAAGGGGGTTTATCTTCTGCCAAAACCGCTTGGCCCCTTTCATGCAACAGATTTGGAGTGGGAACATAAAGGTGAACTGTTTTTAGCTCCATGGGCCCATGACACTTCAGGTCACCAAGGAAGGGATGCAACATATAAATGGCCCATGACCAAGGGGTGGATTTAACCATGGACACTATTGTGCAGGTTATCCATGACTGTGAAACATGCGCCGAAATCAAGTAAGCTAAAAGGTTAAAACCTTTGTGGTATGGAGGGATGATGGCTGAAATATAAACATGGGGAGGCCTGGAAAACTGACTACATCACACTCCCTCAAACCCACCAGGGTAAGTGCTATCTGCTTGCTATGGTGGAAGGAAGCACCGGATGGTTGGGAACCTACGCCGTGCCCCATTCTACTGCCTGGAATACCATCCTGGGCCTTGAAAGGCAAGGCTTGTGGCGACATGGTACTCCAGAAAGAATGGAGTCAGACAATGGGACTCATTTCAAAAACAATCTTACAAGTACTTGGACAAAAGAACATGGCATTGAGTGGGTATAGCAGATCCCCTGTCATGCACCAGCTTCTGGGAAAATAGAGTGATACAATGGATTGTTAAAAACCACCCTGAAATCAATGGGGGGTGGAACCTTTAAAAACTGGGACAAGCATTTAGCACAAGCTACCTGGTTAGTTAACACCAGGGGATCCATCAATCGAGCTGGTCCTGCTCAGTCAGACCTTTTACATGCAGTAGAAGGGGATAAAGTCCCTGTGGTGCATGGAAGGAATATGCTGGGGAAAACTGTTTGGGTTTTTCCTGCCTCAGGCAAAGGCAAACCCATTTGTGGGACTGTTTTTGCTCAAGGACCTGGATGTACTTGGTGGGTGATGCTGGAGAATGGAGAAGCTCAATGTGTGCCTCAAGGAAATTTGACCCTGGGCGAGACTCAATCCTGCGTCTATAATAGATGAAGTTCTATAATTATGAACTAAGTGGACTTAATGAATTTTTGTGTATAGTGATAAATGATAAGGTACTGATCTGTGTGTATATACATTTATATCTGTACATGCGTGATGGATAAGATTAGTGATCTGAGCAAGGTGCTAATGGTATGGACTAAGGGGCAGAATGTCCTGGTTCGGGGTGGAGCAGAGCCCACTTTCTGTTCAGGGAGAGAGGCTCTTGCTCACACTTGTTGCTGTGGCAACCAGGGTCAGCTGACCTGGTTGTTTACCCCATGGAGGGGTCACACCTGTGGGGAGGAGTGGACAGGTCAGGTGACCCAAACTGACCAATTGGGTATTCCAGCCCATCTGCCATGCTCAGCATAGAAGCTGAGGGAGCAAAGGGTTAGGTGCTTCTTCAATGGCTGATGTTTGAGGAGGATTCTGTGAGTTTGCATACCTTCTATCCCCATCAGCGTGTTCTGGAATCCAGTTCCCATTTGTCAGTGAGTCCAGTCTATAACTTTCCCAGTGCCTACCAGTGACATCTCACTGGAAGGTTGATATGGTTTTGTATATATTTTATCTATTTCATTATTTCTTTTTTTATTTTATTATTAATATTTCATTGAATTAGTTTAGGTTTTTTTAACCTCATAACTCTCTCTATCTCCTTGGAGTGAGAGGTGGGGGAGAGCATCTGTTGTCTTGTCGTTTGCCAACCCAGACCAAACCATGACAGGATATTGTGGAGCTGGCTGGAACCAGCTGTGTCCAGTAGGGGGCAGACCCTGAACTCTCCTCAAAGAGGCCACCCCTGCAGCCTCCACCACTGGTATCAAAACCTTTCCACACTTATTAATTTAGCTGATACCTCTTATTTTAACAAAGCATGTTTTATATTTATTTTTAAAATATTTTGAATAAAATTTTAAGGATATATTTTGTATTTTTCCACCATTAAGACAGGAGTTTATTTAAGTTCAAAAATGCATAACAAAAAAGTGGTTAACCCCCCCCCCCCCAAGTTATCAAAAAGATTTTTCCAAGAATAATTCCTAAGAAAGTCATACAAAATACAAGGACTAATGTTACTGATTCAGCAGGTGGCAGTCTTCTCTCCAAATCTGAAGTGAGCAAACATTTTAGAATCCTCAAGGAATACTTTACTCTTAGAGGTAACATGACAAATCTGACTATCATCAGAGTAACAACAGAGTTATAAACCATTTTCCTGGTTTCAGCTGGGATAGAGTTAACTTTCTTACTAGCAGCTGGTATAGTGCTGTGTTTTGGATGTAGGATGAGAATAATGTTGATAATACACTAATGTTTTTAGTTGTTGCTAAACAGTCAAGGCCTTTTCTGCTCTTCATACCACCCTGCCAGTAAGTAGGCTGGGAGCGCACAAGAAGATGGGAGGAGACATGGCTGGGACAGCTGACCCCAACTGACCAAAGGGAGATTCCATACCATATGAAGCTGACCTAGAGCTTATGGGTCAGGATTAAAGGGAGGGCAGGGACAGGTGACATTACATTGGGGGTCTGTTGAAGACTACCCAACCAGGAAGACCGAGCAGATGAGGCCCTCTATAAACAGATAGGAGAAACCTCACATTCACAAGCCACAGTTGTCAACTGTACCAATTAAGTTCATAACAGATGATCTATTAATCAGGAAATGCCTAACTTCCTGGTCTAATCAAGCTAATGGAATTATTCCTTCAAGGCTGGAACCTAATCTCAAAGGATACTAAAGCATTAAAATATGTGGGCTAGGATCAACTCTTCAAGGAAATTGTAGCAGCTTGGCCAAAGGAAAAATTCTGGAGCAGAGCAGCTTCTTCTGTTTCAAAAATTTGGATACCGCATCTGAATACCCTTTTTTTTTTAACCCTCATAAGGAAATGTCGTGGTTTTGGCCAAATTGGCCAATGGCCAGTGACAGATGCTCTCCCCCAGCTTCTCGTGCATGGAGAGGAGGAGGAGAGATAAAGAGATTTATGAGTTTAGAAGAAACTAAACTACTTTAATGAAATATTAATAATAAAATAAAAAGAAAAATAATGAAATAGATACAGTATGTACAAAACCATATTAAGCTCCCAGGATGACATCACCAGCAGGCACTGGGGAAGTCCCAGGCTGGACTCAGCAACAGGTGGGAATCGGGTTCCAGAGCTGGAATCAGGAACACATGGATCAGGATCAAAGGCAGATGAACAGACAGGGTCCTCCTCGGACGTCAGCCATTGAAGGAAGAGAGAGTTGACCCTTTGATCCCTCAGCTTTTATACTGAGCATGGAGCAGATGGGATGGAATACCCTGTTGGTCAATTTTTGGTCACCTGTCCTGTCCACTCCTCCCTGCAGGTGGGACCCCTCTACGCTTTTCCGTTTCCAACCCTCCAATGGGGCAACTAATGAAATTAGCTGACCTTGGTTGTTATAGCAATAAGTATAAGCAAGAGCCTTGCTGCATACCATTCCTTGTCACTAACTGTCTTATCACTCTGAATGAACCGTTTCAGACACAACATGCTGTTAATTTCATAGAGTTAGAAGAGGCTTATCTAAGAAGTAAAATTACAAAACAGAAAGTTGGTTCTGTTTTACCTCAAACCAGGACAGGAAATGACGTGCTTTACATGAAATCTAGTTGTGCTGGCCTCTTGCCATTTTGCCAATTGTACAATAACTACATATTTAGGGATGAAACAGCTGTTGAGTTACTTCTATCAATTACTTCACGCCATGTCTCTAGAAAGGAAGTAATTTGCAGACCAAGAGACTAGAGCTATAGTTAATAAACTAGAGGTCTCTGCAATCCAGAGATCCAGGGAAAGGCTAGTTGAACATGAGGTCCTACATTTTAGAGATGAAGGCAACAAAGCTCTGAAGGCTGTACTCAACAGGGACCACAAAGACATGGAAACCACAGTGCATCTTGTAAGTGAGAAAGACCAGCAGAGGGCTTCTGGAACTTACTGATCTGTGAATCAGTTCTATGAAATTTAAACTAGACACAGTGCATCACAAAAATGTATAAATGCTTCAGACAACCATCTCTAAGTTATCTAACATCAGAGTGATTTCATGATATCCAACTTAAATTTTCTTTTTCTTAATTTTGTTCCATTAATTTTAATAATTTTCCCTGGTAGAACTTTAAGGAAGGGATCTTAATCTGTCATTTATACTCTTTTGATATCACAGACAGCTCTATTGCTCAGATTATATATGCTTATTTCTTTTATGCTCCAATAGTCAGTTTTAAAGCTACTACTCTGAATTATTTCATCTTTTAAAAAAATCCACCCAAACTGTTCTGGCAGCTACAGACTGAGCTACTGGCATGGCCCAGCCGGCCATGCTCTTTCTGGAGTGACCAAAACAATATCAATTTCCTCCTATGCCACTTGGATATCTCCTAAAATTGAAGCATTCTCACAACTAATTCACTGCAATAGGGCAGTTGTTTCTCAACAGGCATAAGTCAGAAAAGTACAGACAGACGGAAAATCATAACTTTCATAATATCATAAATTATTTGTCTAGAAGACTTTTTTTGGACTTATCTCAACTGTTGTTCTCTCATTTTCATCTTGTATCCCAATAATAATTTTCTAAAAAGTACAGCTGACTCACAGGGGGTAGAGAGGGGGAATAGAGCTATTATTTTGTGGTTTACAGCCCACAAGTGCTGCTTTTACCGCTTGCCATTTGACTTGTGGCTTAGATTATTTCCTCCAAGTTGTATTAGTATATGGTTTTCTCAACATGAGCCACATTTTATGACTTTCAGATCAAATATCAGATTTTTTCCAGGTTTCTCTGTATTAGTGGTAACTGCTTTTTGTTCCAACGTATAAGCATTTACAAACATTATCAGCATAGTCTTTGACCCTCTGCATTGCTAATGAATAGGATAAACAAGCTTACAGCTCTCTGTGAAACCTAACAGACAACTCATACCAATACAAACCATTATTAATTACCTCTACCTCATACTCATCATCTTCTGGCTAGTCTCAGTCTGAATTTGAAAGCTGTGATATGTTTTCAGATTGTATTAGCTCAGATCCAACATTTTCTCTATAGTCCAAGTTTTAATTATCTTTAAGAGAAACATGTCAAGGCACTATACTGAATATTTTCATGAAATTCAAATGACAGAAGTTAAACTATCAACTACTCATTTTGGAAATTGTCATAGTTTGTGCTGGGTTGGACAATGACAAGATGACAGATGCCCTCCCCCACCTCTCACTACAAGGAGAGGAAGAAGAGAGATAAAGAGAGTTATGAATTTAGAAAAAAAAATTACATTAATGAAATATTAATTATAAAATAATTTTTAAAAAATAATGAAATTGGTACAATAGCTATAAATATATACCTGATCAAGTTCCCAGGAAGATGTCACTGTCAGACACTAGCAAAGTTACAAGTGGAAAATGGAAGACACTGACTGGGATCAAAGGTAGATGAGCTAACAGGGTCCTCCTCAGACATCAGTCACTAAAGAAAGAGCCCACAGAAGAAAGCCAAAGAGCTAACCTGATGCCTTTGCTCCCTCAGCTTTTATGCTGAGCAGGGCAGATGGGAGGGAATGGAATACCCGATTGGTCAGCTTGGGTCACCTGACCTGTCCACTCCTCCCCACAGGTGCGACCCCTCCATGGGGTAAACAACCAGGTCAGCTGACCCTGGTTGCCACAGCAACAAGTGTGAGCAAGAGCCTCTCTCCCTGAACAGAAAGTGGGCTCTGCTCCACCCCGAACCAGGACACAAGTATATCCTAAAATCAAAATGAGGATATATAAATACCTGCACAGGGTATTATTTATGTGACAGCTGTTTTCTAAAAGCCAAGACTGTATTCTCCATGTTTTTCTCTTTTTTCTCTTATTTTTATGTTGCTTTACTAAAAGAAAAAAATAGTCAAAGACATACTTTAATATAAACATAAATTGATACTACCACAATTTTTAACCCTTCTACCTAGCTGTTATGTGAATTTTTCATGATATCTACCTAAACAACCCTCCTGTTCTCTTCCTTCCCTCTCCCACCTCCAAAATATCATCATTAGCATATCACTATTATCTTTTGGAGCAGTGTGGTGGGTTAACCTTGGCTGGCTGTCAGATGCCTAACAAACCACTCTCTCACTTCCCCTCCTCAACAGGACAGGGGGAGAAAATAAGATGAAAAAGCTCATGGGTCGAGATGAGAACAGGGAGATCACTTACCAATTATCATCATGGGCAAAACAGACTCAACTTGGGGAAAATTAATTTAATTTATTGCCAGTTAAAAATAGAGTGGGATGGTGAGAAACAAAGACAAAACTAAAACCACCTTCCCCCTACCACACCCCTTCTTCCAGGCTCAACTTCACCCCTGTGTTCCTGACTCTTCTACTTCTTTCATCCATCTCCTGAGTGGTGCAGGGGAGATGGGGAAAGGGGGTTGGTGTCAGTTCATAACACTTCATCTCTGCCACTCCTTCCTCAAAATTTTCCCCTGCTCCAGCGTGGGGGCTCTCCCACAGGATACAGTCCTTCACAAACTGCTCCAGCATGGGTCTTTTCCATGCAGTACAGTCTTTCAGGAAAACACTGCTCCAGCATTGGCTTCTCTCCATGGGCCACAATTCCTGCCAGGAGCCTTCTCAAGTGTGGGCTCTCCAGAGACTGCAGCTTCCTTCATGGCATATCTACCTGCTGCAGCATGAGGTCCTGCACAGGCTCTGGCATGGTACTCCATGGGCTGCAGGGTGGACAGGTGGACAACCTGCTTTTCCATGGTCTTCTCCAGGGGCTTATACAGTTTTGGCTGGGATAGAGTTAAATTTCTCCATAGTAGCTTGAATGGGGCTATGTTTTGGATTTGTTCTGAAAACAGTGTTGCTAATACAGGGATGTTTCAGTTATTGCTGAGCAGCGCTTACACAGAGTCAAGGCCTTTTCTGCTGCTCACCCCACCCCACCAGCGAGCAGGCTGGGGGTGCACAAGAAGCTGGGAGGGGACACAGCCGGGACAGCTGACCCCAACTGACCAAAGGGATATTCCAGACCATATGACGTCATGCTCAGCAATAAAAGCTGGGGGAAGAAGAAGAAAGGGGGTGACGTTTGGAGTGATGGCATTTGTCTTCTCAATGTTAGGCATGATGGAGCGCTGCTTTCCTGGAGATGGCTGAACACCTGCCTGCCGATGGGAAGCAGGGAATTAATTCCTTGTTTTGCTTTGCTTGTGTGCATGGCTTTTGCTTTACCTATTAAACTGTCTTTATCTCAACCCACAAGTTTTGACACTTTTACCCTTCCAATTTTCTCCCCCACCCCTCTGTGGGGGAGTGAGTGAGCGGCTGTGCGGGCCTTAGCTGCCTACTGAGGTTAAACTATGACAGGGCTGCAGGGGAATCTCTGCTCCGGCGCCTGGAGCACCTACTACACAGAATCACAGAATGGTTTGGGTTGGAAGGGACCTTAAAGGTCATCTAGTTCCAACCCCCCCAGCCATGGGCAGGGACACCTCCCACTAGACCAGGCTGCTCAAAGCCTCATCCAGCCTGGCCTTGAACACTTCCAGGGATGGGGCATCCACAACTTCCCTGGGTAACCTGTTCCAGTGCCTCACCACCCTCACAGTAAAGAATTTCTTCCTAATATCTAATCTAAATCTCCCCTCTTTCAGTTTGAGGCCGTTACCCCGTGTCCTACCATAACACTCCCTGATAAAGAGTCCCTCCCCATCCTTCCTGTAGGCCCCCTTTAGGCACTGGAAGGCTGCTATAAGGTCTCCCCGGAGCCTTCTCTTCTCCAGGCTGAACAACCCCAACTGTCTCAGCCTGTCCTCATAGGAGAGGTGCTCCAGCCCTCTGATCATCTTCGTGGCCCTCCGCTGGACCTGTTCCAACAGGTCCATGTCCTTCTTGTGCTGAGGACTCCAGAGCTGGACGCAGGACTCCAGGTGGGGTCTCACGAGAGCAGAGTAGAGGGGCAGAATCACCTCCCTCGATCTGCTGGCCACGCTTCTTTTGATGCAGCCCAGGATGTGGTTGGCTTTCTGGGCTGCAAGTGCGCATTGCCTGCTCATGTTGAGCTTCTCATCCACCAGTACCCCCAAGTCCTTCTCCTCAGGGCTGCTCTCAAGCCATCCTCTGCCCAACCTGTATTTGTGCCTGGGATTGCCATGACCCAGGTGCAGAACCTTGCACTTGGCCTGGTTGAACTTCATGAGGTTCACACAGGCCCACCTCTCAGGCCTGTCCAGGTCCCTCTGGATGAAATCCCTTCCCTCCATTGTGTTGACCGTGCCACACAGCTTGGTGTCATCGGCAAACTTGCTGAGGGTGCACTCAATCCCACTGTCCATGTCGCCAACAAAGATGTTAAACAGCACTGGTCCCAGTACTGACCCCTGAGGAACGCCACTCGTCACCGGTTTCCATGTGGACATTGAGCCGTTGACTGCAACCCTTTGAGTGCGGCCATCTAGCCAGTTCCTTTTCCACTGAGTGGTCCATCCATCAAATCCATGCCTTTCCAATTTAGAGACCAGGATGTCATGTTGGACAGTGTCAAATGCTTTGCATAAGTCCAGGTACTACCCCTCCTTCTTCACTGACCTTGGTGTCTGTGGTAGGTTGACCCTGGCTGGACACCATGTGCCAACCAAAGCTGCTCTAACACTCCTCCTCAGCTGGACAGGGGGAGAGAAAATATAATAAAAGGCTCATGGGTCGAGATAAGGTCAGGGAGATCACTCAGCAATTACTGTCATGGGTAAAACAGACTTGACTCGGGGAAATTAATTTAATTTTTTGCCAATTAGAAGTCAGAGTAGTGTAATGAGAAATAAACTCCAAATTTTAAAACACCTTTCCCCAACCCCTCCCTTCTTCCCAGGCTCAACTTCACTCCCAATTTCTCTACCTCCTCCTCCCAAGCAGTGCGGGGGATGGGGAATGTGGATTGTGGTCAGTTCATCACATGTTGTCTCTGACGCTCCTTCCTCCTCAGGGGGAGGACTCCTCACACTCTTCCCCTGCTCCAGTGTGGGGTCCCACCCACGGGAGACAGTTCTCCACAAACTTCTCCAACATGAGTCCTTCCCACGGGCTGCAGTTCTTCATGAACTGCTCCAGCATGGGTCCTTTCCACAGGGTGCAGTCCTTCAGGAACAGACTGCTCCAGCATGGGTCCCCCTCGGGGTCTCAAGTCCTGCCAGCAAACCTGCTCCTGCGTGGGCGCCTCTCTCTCCACAGGGTCACAGGTCCTGCCAGGAGCCTGCTCCAGCACGAGCTCTCCATGGGGTCACAGCCTCCTTCGGGCATCCACCTGCTCCAGCATGGGGTCCTCCACAGGTTGCAGGTGGATATCTGCTCCACTGTTAACCTTCACGGTCTGCAGGGGACATCCTGCCTCACCATGGTCTTCACCAGGGGCTGCAGGGGAATCTCTGCTCTGGCTCCTGGAGTACCTCCTCCCCTTCCTTCTTCACTGACCTTGGTTTCTACATAGTTGTTTCTCTCACTCCTCTCTCCTGATTGCTGTCATGCAGTTGGGGTTTTTTTGTTTTTTCTTAACTATGTTATCACAGAGGTGCCACCACTGTTGCTGATTGGCTCGGCCTTGGCAGCTGTGGGTCCATCTTGGAGCTGGCTGACATTGGCTTTATTGGACATAGAGGAAGCTTCTAGCAGCTTCTCACAGAAGCCACCCCTGTAGTCCCCCACTACCAAAACCTTGCCATGCAAACCCAATACAGTGTCTGCAGGGTTGTTTCACATTTTTTTTTCTCGCTCCTCTCTCTCACAGCTGCTGCACAATGCTTTCACCCCTTTCTTAAATATGTTATCACAGTGGCACCACCAGCTTCACTGACTGGCTCAACTTTGACCAGTGGCAGGTCTGTCTCAGAGCTGGCTAGAACTGGCTCTATCTGACATGGGAGCATCTCCTGATCTCTTCTCACATAGGCCACGTCTGCAGGCCCTCCACTACCAAAACTTTGCCATGTAAACCCAATACAAGAAGTATCATTTGAAGCAGCAAATTATCCTAGTACAACATTCTGCCTTTTTTTTTCTCACTTCTGCTCAGTACTCAGTTATTATTATTATCTTAAATATCCTAATCAAAGACAAATTTATTAAAAACAATATAGTGAAAAGACTTCAATATGTTTGGTACACAGGTGTTTTTGTATTCCAGAACAAATATAATATACTAAAGAGATATCATTTACTTCAATCTTCAAAAGATATATACAAGTCTTTAAAAGACTATGAAAAATACTAACTATTGTGTGACAGTAAAAATTCTACTAGCAGTTAAAAAGTGTTTAAGAAACAGGACCTAAATGGTTATAGTCATAATTGATTCTCCAGATGAAAAGAAGTGAAGCAGTTAGAAGCATGGTAAGACTATATATGGAGATTAACAATGCTTAAGAGAATGAGAACTGCAAGTATATGACAGTAGGATGTAAAATACTTGACTGCTGTGTATTTAGGATGGCTCCATTATTCACAATTGGGGGTGTCAACAATAAGTTAGTAGATCATCAAAAAGGAGCACCATCGATGCATTCTCATGCATATTTATTAGAGAAAATAGGGGAATCTTTCTCATTGTAGTAGCAAATCAGAGAACAGGGGGTAACAAATCATAGAAAAAGTAATTATACTAAGGCATGTAAAATGACATAGCAAACTGGCTTTTGCAGGATCAGAAATCTATGCTGATCAACATAAACTGATACTCAAGGTTATCACTGCTTTTTATTTTAAACCGACATATTTATTTCATTTGCACATGCTTGAAAGTTATGGAAGAAAAAAAAAAGAAGGGGAAAACATACCTCTGATAAAAATGTCTGGGCTGATTTCTGTGCTCCTACATGGAGCATATATTCATATACGTACAGTGCTAATCTGAAAAATAAACAAGACAATATTTAGTATTGTGCATTTGTTTTCTCCTCTTTTTAGAAACAAAGGACTTTAGAAATCACTGTTGCACACTGTTTCCTTTCAGAAACCATTATGCACCAAGCATGTCAAATCTATTATCTATAATGAACTTTTAAAACTTGAACATATAGGTCAATCTGAGCAGAGGTGTTTAAATGGTAGCTAATTAAATATTATTAAAAAACCATATTACTTGATGTCAATATTTTAATGATATTTGGACAGGTGCCCAGTTAGCTAACAACTGACCTACTGCTGCCTATTTGCCCACTATAGCATGTTTACTGTAAATATAATATATTCATGCAACAACACTGATTATTTTTCCAAATCAAAATTTTTTACATGTAGAATGTGTAAAGCTGTGAGCACATGTGAACAGTAGTTTATGTTTATTGAAAGAACATGCAAACTTCAAGCTGCATCAGGAAAAGTAATTACAGAATCCACGACTACTGTAGTACAACCACATCTCTTAAGCAGAATGTAAACATATTTTTAGATTTAGTCAGATGTGCATCTTTGAGTTCTGATGACAACACAGCTACACATTATTGTCACAGTTCCAGAAGGAGCTTCACAAAAAGTGATCTTCAGCAGGCAGGCACATATCCAAGTAAATCAATAGAGTTGGCACAAGGATCTCAATGCAAAAAGGGGACTCATACCCTGAATGGCTATCCACTAGAACTTGGGCCGAGAATGCCTTTTAAAAAACCCAAGAACAGGTGAGCAGTAACAAACAACAATTTCTGTTAATATAGGCTAGATCCGAGTAAGAAAACTGAACGTGTAGCACTTCCTATTCTGCAACTGATTCTCTAGAGATGTTCCCGTCTGTCTGCATTTTTCAAGTCTTTCAAAATGAAATCTCATTTACTAAGGTTTTCATCTCTGTTTAAAATAATGATTTAATAATAATGCTTAGAAATTGTCTATAAAACATTTCAGTCCAAGAAAGAAAAGAAAATCAGGTTGTACTTTTTTAAAAACTGCTAGCTGAACTGTTTTTAAGAAGCAAAAATCAATGAGTGCACTTTGTGATATACTGCTATTTAATAATTAAGCATATGATTGGTTTTAGTTTGAAGCTTGAAAGGGACCGTACCCACTTTTTAATTCTGGCATTTTACAAAACAGTTGTCTATTAGTTTGTATTAAGCCATATGAATAAATACAAACAGTGCGATAAGGAGAAAGCACTTAAGTTATTCTAATGGATCATGGTACCATTCATTGCTCAAATGCCTAACAGCTCAGAGATAATACAGTGATATGCTTTTTCTAAGTACTGTGAAGAGAGAAAGGCTCACTTATTCTAGATTATCATCTCAAAAGTAAGTACAACCAAATCTTTTTTTAAAAAAAGAAAAGTCAAATCTTGTTGACTTAATACTTTCCAGTTGAACTATGATTCAATTTTTAAGCAATAAATGGTTATAGACAAAATCTAAGATCAGAAAGATGTAAAAGACAGAGGAAGAACTCTATATAATAACCAAGACAACTTATAGTCCTGGTTTGAGCAACACAGGACTAATTTATTTTCTAATGCTTGGGAAAACTGCACTTTTAGAAGGCTCTAGTGTCTGAATTTACTTTATAGCCAGCTAGGCTCTGTGGGATTCAAGGTCTCAGTGTTTTCTAGCCTTGCCAGGTGCAGGGATTAGGAAGAGTGAGACCCAGGCATTTGACCCAGGCTGGCCAACAGGATTATTTCATACCATGAACGTCAAACTCAATATAAATTATGAAGTTTGCTGTGTAGTTCTCTCTCTCCCTTGATGGCGGTAGTCCAGAGAACTCCTTGTCCTGGTGCCAGACCCCTGAGGCCTTCCCTTCCTCCCGAAGCCGTTGCACTCTCAGTGTCCGACATTTGCTGTCCACTGCTGGGAGTGCACAGCTTCCTACTGATATAATTGGCTGGGTATAATCCTTGTATATCTTATATTAGTATCGGGATCAATACTGGTTCTTTAGTATTATTGTTAATTATTTAGTCTTATCCTATTAAATCTATTTATATTTCAACCCTTGTGTTTCCTTGCTTTCCCCAATTCCCCTTCCCATGTGGGGAGGGGTCCTCGGGTGATAGAATAATTGTCTAAATTACAATAAACTGTTATGAGATTTTCAAACCATAACACTTATATACCTAGCAACACTTAAAAATACTTCATTTGTCTTCCAAGATGCACAATTTTTTGTTCTTATCAAAACATGAAGCCTGCAGTCCAGATAAAAGGATTTGTGTGATCACATCCTTTCTATCCTACAAAGGAAAGCAAAAAAGCACCAGAACCAGGCGTTTATTGCAGATACACCACCTTCATAAGTCTGACGCCTATTAAAAGCTTTAGCGAATACTGCACTATGATACCCAAATCAACAGCATAATACTTTAATATCATAAAAGATTTTTAAGTATCATCTAAGGACTCCGGGATTCTATCTGCAAAACACAGCACATGCCAGCAATATTCCAGTATAACTGAATATCACTACCCTGCATGCATCCTAGTTGGTCAGCATCTAAAAAAAACCAAGATATTTTTAACACAACAACAAAGATAGCACTAGAGGTTTGATATAAGCATATGTAATGTGCTAATTAAACTGTAATTAAAATTATAGTCTCCTACACTTTGACATACATCCTGGTCTAAATATACTATGAAATGAAATGGTGAAACAACTTTGACAGATGCAAGAGAGAAGGCAAAGTATAAAAAATAATCCGATTGGTTCATTTTAAATGTAAATTGTTTGCTCATCCTAGTTATTATTCTGTCAGTAAGTTTTTACAGAAGTTAACAACATTATAGTTCCATTCAGAAATAAATGCATTTGACACAGAGATATAAAAAACAACTAATGTTTTACTGCATTAGTCACAGCAAAAAGATGCATGAAAACTGATGCTCTGAGGAAAGATCGCAAAGAAATCAAAAAAGATTCAACACAGTGTAACAAGTAGGATTAATGGACATAGTGATTTAACTATGACATAAGAAAGACTAGAACAAGATAAAAATGGCCACAGTCAGAGTATGTAAAATGAGAATAGATGTAAAATATGTATGTAAAATGTAGACTAGAATAGAACAGAATAGAACAGAACAGAATAG
This sequence comes from Rissa tridactyla, assembly GCF_028500815.1. Taxonomy (NCBI): domain Eukaryota; kingdom Metazoa; phylum Chordata; class Aves; order Charadriiformes; family Laridae; genus Rissa; species Rissa tridactyla. The sequence goes on from NC_071496.1 coordinate 8,793,239, forward strand.
TCCAAATGCCTCTGAAACACTGACAGGCATGGGGCATCGACCACATTTCAGCTGGTCCCTTACAATTTCAGTGCCCACAAATCTAAAGTCACTGTTCCCACACTCATGCTCCTCTGACTCAGGGGACCGGGCAGCCCGAGGTCTGTCAGTATTATTAAAGACTGAGGCAAAAAAAGCATTGAATGCCTCCACTTATTTCTTCATCCCTATTAGTCAGGTGACCATCTTCAACAAATATTGGTCCAATGTTTTCTTTGGACTTCCTCGTGCTATTAACATACTTTAAAAAGCCTTTCTTGTCTGACACAACACTGGCCATTTTCATCTCTAATTGAGCCTTTCGTGGTTTCTTCCTGCATATGCAGATCACAGCTCTGTAATCTTCCTGCAAAGCCTGACTTCGCCTCCAGAGATCATGCAATTTCTTTTTCCTCCTGAGCTCCACGAGGAGTTCCCTGTTCAGACAAACTGGTCTTCTGCCCTGCTTGCTTGACTTATGGTAAAATGGAATTGCCTGCTCCTGTGCTTCTAAAAGGTGGTTCTTCAAGACTGACCAGCACTCGTGGACTCCTAAGCCCTCAAAAACTCTGGAAAAACTCAAATGGAAGAAGGAAGTTTACAGAAGGTGGAAAAAGGGACTGGCCACTTGGGAGAAGTATAGGAACATTGTCAGAGTATGCAGGGATGCAATGAGGAAGGCTAGGGCCCACTTGGAATTAAACTTGGCAAGGGATGTCAAGGACAACAAGAAGGGCTTCTTCAAGTACATCAGCAGTAAAAGGAAGACTAGGGAAAATGTGGGCCTGCTGCTGAATGGGGTGGGTGCCCTGGTGATGGAGGATGCAGAGAAGGCGGAGTTACTGAATGCCACCTTTGCTTCATTCTTTACTGCTAAGGCCATCCCTCAGGAACCCCAGACCCTGGAGGTAGGAGAGAGAGCCTGCAGTAAGGCAGACTCTCCCTTGATCGAGGAGGAAAATTAGAGATCATTTGGGCAAACTTGACACCCACAAATCCATGGGCCCTGATGGGATGCACCCATGAGTGCTGAGGGAGCTGGTGGATGTTGTTGCAAAGCTGCTCTCCATCATCTTTGAAAGGTCCTGGAGAACAGGCGAGGTGCCTGAGGACTAGAGGAAAGCTAACGTCATGCCAGTCTTCAAAAAGGACAAGGAGAAGGACCCAGGAAACTACAGGGTGATCAGCCTCACCTCCATCCCTGGAAAGGTGATGGAACAGCTCGTTCTGGGCCTCATCTCTAAGCACGTAGAGGAAAAAGCTCAGGATCAGTGCATCCCTAAGAGCAAGAAATCAGCCAAGGGACGCAGGAGACCTGCATGGTCGAGCAGGGAGCTTCTGAAAAAGCTCAAGTGGAAGAAGGAAGTTTACAGTAAGTGGAAGAAGGGACTGACCCCTTGGGAGGATTACAAGAATGCCGCCAGGGCGTGCAGGGATGAAACGAGGAAAGCCAAGGCCGCCTTGGAATTAAACCTGGCCAGGGATGTCAAGGTCAACAGGAAGGGCTTCTTCAAGTATATTGGAGGCAAAAGGAAAACTAGAAAAATGTGGTCCTGCTGTTGAATGAGACAGGAGCCATGGTGACGGAGGATGCGGAGAAGGCGAAGTTACTGAATGCCTTCTTTGCTTCGGTCTTTACTGCTCGGCCCAGCCCTCAGGAGTCCCAGACTTTGGAGAAAGTAACAGGGAAATTCTGGATGAAGGAAGACTTCCCTTGGGTTGAGGAGGATCATGTTAGAGATCAATTAAGTCAACTGGATATCCACAAGTCTGATGGGATGCACCCAAGAGTGCTGAGGGAGCTGGCAGAAGTCATTGCTGGGCCGCTCTCCATCATCTTTGAAAGGTCCTGGAGAACAGGCAAGGTGCCTGAGGACTGGAGGAAAGCCAATGTCACTCCAGTCTTCAAAAAGGGCAAGAAGGAGGACCCAGGGAACTACAGGCCAGTCAGCCTCACCTCCATCCCTGGAAAGATGATGGAACAGCTCATTCTGGGCATCATCTCAAGGCATGTGGAGGAAAAGTAGTCAACATGGAGTATAGGAAGTATCAGGAGTAGTCAACACGGAGTCAATCACATCCTCCTCTACCTGTCTGGCATTTTCTGCTCACTCTTAAATATATTTTTACAGAGGCACTACTGACTTAGTTGATGGGCTCAGCTTTGGCTAGCAGTGGGTCTGCTGCAGAACCAGATAGAACCAGCTGTGTCCAGCAGAGGCAGCCCCTGAACTCCCACAGGGGCCACTCTGCAGCACCACCATCCTTCCTAAAACCTTACCACATACACATACCTTAAAAAAATAATATATATTTTAACTGAAGGTATAGTTGTATACAACCATTATCCAGAAAGTAATAAAATCAATGTGGTAGAGTGAAAGCCTCAAGCTCCCCAAATTTGGCAGTGCGTCAAAGTACATTCCAAGTAGTATACTCTTTCACAAAGTCTATGACAGAGATTAGTGCAATCACAGAAATATATCAGCTTATTTCCTAGATGTTAGCACCTCCTTTGCCAGCAATAGCTATTATGCTGTTAACATCTGATGCTGGGTATAGGAAAAATTATATATATAGTTGTAATGTTCCAGATCTGAGTATCACAGAAATAGCATTTTTGTATTGTTAATAGACTTCATTTTTTTAAACTAATCGTGTATGGAAAGTTCTGCATACAACACACTACCCATAAAACATTTAATATTAAATAATAATTTAAAAAATCAAAATGAAAACTAATAAATCAATATCCATAGATAATTTTTAGTTTGTGTGAAGGAGAGTGAAACAGCTGAGCAACATTTAAAAGTAGTTCCATAGAAGTGATCCTAAATGTTCCTTTCTGTGTTTAAGGAGACTTACAGTATTCCAAAAAAGTGGTTTTTTTCATATTTTCAACAGTCATGTATGCCATGGCCAAACCATGATCTCTTCCCTATTTTATCATACTGACGAGCACAATCATAGAATATCCCAGGTTGGAAGGGACCTCTAAAGATCAGTGAAGAGTACACCTATCCGAGCCATGGGCAGCCAGTTTCTCCAGGAGAATGCTGTGGGAAACGGTGTCAAAGGCTTTACTAAAGTCTAGGTAGACAACATCCACTAAGTGGGTCACCTTGTCATAGAAGGAGATCAGGTTTGTCAAGCAGGACCCGGCTTTCATAAACCCATGCTGACTTGGCTTGATCCCCTGGTTGTCCTGTATATGCCGTGTGATGGCACTCAGGATGATCTGTTCCATGACCTTCCCAGGCACTGAGGTCAGACTGACAGGCCTGTAGTTCCCCAGATCCTTCTTCCGGCCTTTCTTGTAGATGGGCATCACATTTGCTATATTCCAGTCAACTGGGACCTCCCTGGTTAGCCAGGACTGCTGGTAAATGAGGGAAAGTGGCTTGGTGAGCACTTCCGCCAGCTCCCTCAGTACCCTTGGGTGGATACCATCAGGCCCCATAGACTTGTGCATGTCTAAGTGGTGTAGCAGGTCACTCACCATTTCCCCTTGGATTATGGGGGCTTCATTCTGTTCCCTGTCCCTGTCTTCCAGCTCAGGGGGCTGGGGACCCAGAGAACAACTGGTCTTACTATTAAAGACTGAGGCAAAGAAGGCATTAAGTACCTCAGCCTTTTCCTCATCCCTTGTCACTATGTTTCCCCCCCGCATCCAATAAAGGATGGAGATTCTCCTTAGCCCTCCTTTTGTTGCTAACGCATTTATAGAAACATTTTTTATTGTCTTTTACAACAGTAGCCTGATCAAGTTTTAGTTCGGCTTTGGCCCTTATAATTTTCTCCCTGCGTAACCTCACAACATCCTTGTAGTCCTCCTGAGTTGCCTGCTCCATCTTCCAGAGGTTATAAACGCTTTTTTTTTCCTGAATTCCAGCCAAAGCTCTCAGTTTAGCCAGGTCAGTCTTCTTCCCCACTGGCTCATCTTTTGGCACATGGGACAGCCTGCTCCTGTGCCTTCTTGAAGAATGTCCAGCCTTCCTGGACTCCTTTGCCCTTCAGGACTGCCTCCCAAGGGACTCTGTCAAGCAGGCCCCTAAACAGGCCAAAGTCTGCCCTCCGGAAGTCCAAGGTAGCAGTTCTGCTGACCCCCCTCCTTACTTCTTCAAGAATCAAAAACTCATTTTGTGATCGCTATGCCCAAGATGGCCTCCAACCCTCACATCACTCACAAGTCCTTCTCTGTTTGCAAACAAATCCCATGGGGCGCCTTCCCTAGTTGGCTCCCGCACCAGCTGTGTCAGGAAGTTATCTTCCACACACTCCAGGAACCTCCTAGGCTGTTTCCTCTCCACTGTATTGTATTTCCAGCAGACATCTGGTAAGTCCCCTGTGAGAACAAGGGCTAGTGATCTTGAGATTTCTCCCAGCTGCTTGTAGAATGTTTCATCTGCCTCTACATCCTGGTTGGGCAGCCTATAACAGACTCCCACCATGATACCTGCCTTGTTGGCCTTCCCCCCAATTCTTACCCAACCCTATCATCACCATCATTAAGCTCTAGACAATCAAAACTCTCCCTAACATGCAAGGCTACTCCACCACCTCTCCTTCGCTGCCTATCTCTTCAGAGAGAGACTCCCTGATACTCTTCAAGCTACTCACTTCCTCCTGGAGCTCTGCCACTAAGTGGAGGAATTCTTATGCTGGTGTCGGATGGCAGTGATGGGCACGCCTGTGGGAGATGTGCCCAGGTAGAGGATCTCCTCTGATTAGTGACGGAGCTCAGGGAGGAGGTAAGTAGGTTGAGGAGCATCAGGGAATGTGAGAGGGAGATAGATACTTGGAGTAGAATCCTGCATCCCACGACAGAAACCCAGCAGGCAGACAGAACCCCTGCAGCAGAGAGCTCCCTGTCCTCTCTCCCCCCAACTGAAGGTGGTGACTTGGAGGACAGGGGGCAATGGCAGGAAGTTCCTGCCCAGCGCAACAGGCACTGCACTCAGGACTGCCCGGCAACTACCCCATCTTCCTGGGTGCCATTATGTAACAGGTACAGTGCTCTGCAAGGGAAGCTGGATGATGACAAGCATGATAGTTCTCTACCTTGGAGGTGTCAGCAAGGTCTAGTCAGACCTCCCCTGCATCAAAACCTCTGTGGTAAAGAAGAAAAGACGGGTCCTTGTCATAGGTGACTCGCTGCTGCAGGGAGCAGAAGGCCCAATATGCAGGCCGGACCCGGTACATAGGGAGGTCTGCTGCCTCCCTGGGGCCCGGGTCAAGGACGTGAAGAGGATGCTTCCTACCCTGCTACGGCCCTCAGGCTATTACTTGCTTTTGCTCTTTCAAGTAGGCAGCGACGAGGTAACAAAAAGAAGTCCAAGGGCAATGAAGAAAGATTTCAAGACCCTGGGACGGCTGGTCAAGGGATTGGGAGTGCAAGTTGTGTTCTCGTCTATCCCCCCAGTTGTGGGGAATGATGAGGGGGTAAATAGGAGGAGCCAGCAGATCAATGCCTGGCTCTGAGCCTGGTACTACCAGCAGGACTTTGGGTTCTTTGATCATGGCCTGATCTACAGAACGCCAGGCCTGCTGGTAACAGGCGGGAATACCTTGACTTCCAGGGGAAAAAGGGCTCTAGGACAAGAGTTATCAGGGCTCATTGATAGGGCTTTAAACTAGATTTGAAGGGGGGTGGGAACGGTACTGGGCTTGCTGGTGAGGTGCCAGAGCGTAGTTGCTCAGCACTTGTGGGAGAGCGTGCCAGTATTTCTGAGAGCCAGAAGGCATAGCACATCTCAAGGGTCAAAACTACACACACGACTCCCTCTCTGAAATGCTTATACACCAATGCACGCAGCACGGGGAATAAGCAGGAAGAGCTGGAGATCTGTGTGCGGTCGCAGGGCCACGATCTCATTGCAATTACAGAGACGTGGTGGGACAGCTCACATGACTGGAATGCTGTCATGGATGGCTATGTCCTTTTCAGGAAAGACAGGCCAGCGAGGCGTGGTGGTGGAGTTGCTCTTTATGTGAGAGAGCATCTGGAATGCATCGAGCTCTCACTAGGGGCGGATGAAGAGAGGGTCGAGAGCTTATGGGTAAGGATTAAGGGGCAGGCAAATATGAGGGACACTGTTGTGGGTGTTTATTACAGGCCACCTCATCAGGATGGGGAAGCTGATGAGGCCTTCTACAGACAGCTGAAGGTAGCCTCACAATCGCAGGCCTTGGTTCTCATGGGGGACTTCAATCACCCCGATATCTGCTGGGAAGGCTACACAGCCAGGCACGCACAGGCCAGGAGGCTCCTCCAGTGCATTGATGATAACTTTTTGACACAGGTGGTACAGGAGCCAACAAGGAGAGGAGCACTCCTGGACCTGGTACTGACAAACACAGAGGGACTGGTGGGGGACATGAAGGTTGGGGGCAGCCTTGGCTGTAGTGATCACGAGAAGATACAGTTCAGGATCATGGGTACTATGCACAAAACAACAAGAAGTAAAATCACAACCTTGGACTTCAGGAGGGCTAACTTTGACCTCTTCAAGAAACTGCTTGGAGAGATCCCGTGGGCTAGGGCTCTGGAAGGCAAAGGGGCTCAAGAAAGCTGGTTGGTATTCAAAGACCACTTCCTCCAAGCTCAGGATCGGTGCATCCCTAAGAGCAGGAAATCGGCCAAGGGACGCAGGAGACCTGCATGGTTGAGCAGGGAGCTTCTGAAAAAGCTCAAGTGGAAGAAGGAAGTTTACAGTAAGTGGAAGAAGGGACTGACCCCTTGGGAGGATTACAAGAATGCCGCCAGAGCGTGCAGGGATGAAACGAGGAAAGCCAAGGCCTCCTTGGAATTAAACCTGGCCAGGGATGTCAAGGTCAACAGGAAGGGCTTCTTCAAGTACATTGGAGGCAAAAGGAAAACTAGAGAAAATGTGGGCCCACTGTTGAATGAGACAGGAGCCATGGTGACGGAGGATGCGGAGAAGGCGGAGTTACTGAATGCCTTCTTTGCTTCGGTCTTTACTGCTCAGGCCACCCCTCAGGAGTCCCAGACTTTGGAGAAAGTAACAGGGAAAGAGAAAGACTTCCCTTGGGTTGAGGAGGATCGAGTGAGAGATCAATTAGGTCAATTGGATATCCACAAGTCCATGGGTCCTGATGGGATGCACCCGAGAGTGCTGAGGGAGCTGGCAGAAGTCATTGCTGGGCCGCTCTCCATCATCTTTGAAAGGTCCTGGAGAACAGGCGAGGTGCCTGAGGACTGGAGGAAAGCCAATGTCACTCCAGTCTTTAAAAAGGGCAAGAAGGAGGACCCAGGGAACTACAGGCCAGTCAGCCTCACCTCCATCCCTGGAAAGATGATGGAACAGCTCGTTCTGGGCATCATCTCAAGGCATGTGGAGGAAAAGAAAGCTATCGGAAGTAGTCAACATGGATTCACCAAGGGGAAATCATGTCTGACTAATCTGATAGCCTTCTACGATGGCATGACTGGATGGAGAGATGAGGGGAGGGCAGTGGATGTGGTCTACCTTGACTTCAGCAAGGCGTTCGACATGGTCTCCCACAGCATCCTCATAGGGAAGCTTAGGAAGTGCGGGTTGGATGAATGGACAGTGGGGGGGATTGAAAACTGGCTGAACGAGAGAGCTCAGAGGGTCGTGATTAGGGGCACAGAGTCTAGTTGGAGGTCAGTGATGAGTGGTGTTCCCCAGGGGTCAGTACTGGGTCCAGTCCTCTTCAATATACTCATCAATGACCTGGATGAGGGGATAGAGGGCACCCTCAGCAAGTTTGTGATGACACAAAGCTGGGGGGAGGGGTGGCTGACACAGTGGAAGGCTGTGCCACCATTCAGGGAGACCTGGACAGGCTGGAGATTTGGGCAGAGAGGAACCTTATGAAATTCAACAAGGGCAAGCGTAGGGTGCTGCACCTGGGGAGGAATAACCCCCTGCACCACGACAGGTTGGGGGCTGACCTGCTGGAGAGCAGCTCGGTGGAAAGAGACCTGGGAGTCCTGGTGGACAACAGGATGACCATGAGCCAGCAATGTGCCCTCGTGGCCAAGAAGGCCAATGGCATCCTGGGGTGCATCAAGAAGAGTGTGGCCAGCAGGTCGAGGGAGGTCGTCCTCCCCCTCTACTCTGCCTTGGTGAGGCCGCACCTGGAGTACTGTGTCCAGTTCTGGGTTCCCTGGTTCAAGAAGGACAGGGAACTGCTGGAGAGGGGACAGCAGAGAGCTACCAAGATGATGAGGGGACTGGAACACCTCTCTTATGAAGAAAGGCTGAGGGATTTGGGTCTCTTCAGTCTGGAAAAAGGAAGACTGAGGGGGGACCTTATCAACACTTATAAATACTGAAAGGGGGAGTGTCAGGAGGATGGGGCCAGGCTCTTTTCAGTGGTGCCCAGTGACAGGACAAGAGGTCATGGGCACAAACTTGAGCATAGGAAGTTCCACCTAAACATGAGGAGGAACTTCTTTACTTTGAGGGTGGCAGAGAACTGGAACAGGCTGCCCAGAGAGGTGGTGGAGTCTCCATCTCTGGAGACATTCAAAACCCGCCTGGACGTGTTCCTGTGCAACCTGCTCTAAGGTGACCCTGCTCTGGCAGGGGGGTTGGACTAGATGATCTCCAGAGGTCCCTTCCAACCCTATGGTTCTATGATTCTATGATTCCTCCACCTGGGCGCACTTCCCACAGGTGTGCTTACTACTGCCATCCCATACTGGCATAAGAGTAGGGCACACCCTGCAGCCTGTCATCTGGACAGTAGCATATTCCTGCTGGAGCTCTGTCTGGGAAGCAGCATCAGTCATGGTGGGTGCAGAGCTTAGAGATGCCATGGCTTTCTACTGGGTTGATACTATTGCTCCCTGGTTGAGCTCCCAGAGCTTCAGCACCCTTCCATGCAAACTGCTGTGCCATGCCACGCCACACCTTTGCTGACATGCCTTTCCCTGTTTGTCCACCCTGTTTGCGGCACTCCTGGTCCCTAGTGCTCCCTAAAGTCTTCTTTTATATGTGGGGGGGGCTTGGCCACCATTGCTGTTGGCCCCACACAGGTCTCATCAGCTGCTGTTGTGTGAGATGCAGACTCCTGTCGGCTCTCTTGGCTCCCCCTGAGGTTCCCCCAGTTTGGAAAACCCCCCTGTGCACCATGCAAGGGTGCTCCACTGTGGATTGGGCTGTCACCAGAGCTGCTCACCTTGGCGACTGATACTAGTCTACAGGTCTCAGCTTGTAGAAATTCCTACAGATCCAAAATACCACAATATTAAAACATTCCTTCTGTATACTTAATTCTGAATGGGATAATTTTCATTGATTCCCAAATTCTAAATGCTTCATCAAAAGGCTCATTTTCTTGATGACCTCTAAGGTTTCACAGCTATGTTTTGCACATATATTCCTCAAGAAGTTTACCAGTAGACTTTCACAGACTTCCTAGTCAATGGTTAAAAGAGAAGTAAGGCTTATATGCCTGGAAGTTCGTATCCTTTTTCCAGCTATATTTGCTGGTGTAACAAAATATAGTATATCTTCCTACAAACCTTGTTCTCTTAGGCCATTACAGCCACATCATTATTCCTACAATATAGCTATGTGAAAATTGTTAAACATCAAATGCATCAACTGTTGCAATTGTCAGAAATAGGGCTACCTTTAATTTCCTTTGCAAATGATAGATGCAAATGAAAACTGAAACATGTGCTGAAAATAATTCTAGTTGACTTTGTATTTTCAGAGTGTTTTTTATGTAGCTTTCAACTGTCCTGTTCTTTCAGTTTATTCAGTTGCCACTACCTCTGCTTAACAGATTATGTACAGATTATGATTTTTCCCCAGCATTCTCCTGGAGAAACTGGCTGCCCATGGCTTGGATGGGAGTACTCTTCGCTGGGTAAAAGACTTGCTGGAGGGCCAGGCCCAGAGAGTGGTGGTGAATGGAGTTCAATCCAGTTGGCGGCCGGTCTCGAGTGGTGTTCCCCAGGGCTCGGTACTGGGGTCGGTTCTCTTTAATATCTTGATCAATGATCTGGATGAGGGGATTGAGTGCACCCTCAGTAAGTTTGCAGACAACCCCAAGTTAGGTGGGAGTGTCAACCTGCTTGAGGGTAGAAAGGCGTTGCAGAAGGATCTGGACAGGCTGGATCGATGAGACAGAGATAGATAAGTGGTTTCAGAACCATGCTCCTGTGGCAGACACCACTGAGAATGAGGCATCTTGGACCCTGGTGAACCACAAAAGTAGGAATGCTTCCGTCCCCACCCTCCATCATCACAACCAAAACCAGGTATGAAGCTTAACAGCTGTAGACACCCACAAGCAAGGTCTGCAAGGAGAAACTGTACCAGCAGTACACAGTGGATACCATAAAAAGAAACGACGAGTGTTCATAGTGGGTGGCCCTCTGTTAAGGGGCACTGAGACACCCACCTGCCGGCCTGACAGGGAGTCACGTGAGGTATGCTGCCTTCCGGGAGCTAAGGTCTGAGATGTTGCCGAGAGGGTGCCACAACTTGTCAAGAGCACAGACTACTATCCACTGTTACTCTTTCACGTGGGCAAGAATGACACCGCAAGCTGGAACCTGGGCAGAATCAAAGAAGACTATAAAGCCCTGGGGGTGCAAGTACTGGTGCCCAAGTTATCTTTTCTTCCATTGGTTCTTATGGGTGACATTTGTTGAAAGAAGAATACAGCAGCTCACATGTCATCCATCAAGTTCCTGGAATGCGTAGAGGACTGCTTCCTCATACAAATGTTAGATGTGCCAACCAGGAATGAGGCACTGCTGGACTTGCTACTCACAAACCAAGAAAACCTGCTTTGTAATATCTCGATTAGTGATAGCCTTGGGTGCAGTGATTTCAGTATGGTCTAGACAAGTGGTCTGTGCGGTGGGTGGGGAACTGGCTGACCAGCCGCACCCAGAGGGTGGTGGTAAATAGCTCCTTTTCAAACTGGCAACCTGTCACAAATGGGGTCCCCCAGGGATCTATATTGGGTCAAACACTGTTTAATATCTTCATAAGTGATTGGGATGATGGGATCAGGTGTACCCTGATGAAGTTTGCTGATGATACCAAAGTGAGTGGGGAAGCAGACACTTCAGAATGGAGAGCCACCCTGCAGGAAGAGGCAGGAAGAGGCTGGAAGAGTGGGCTAACAAGAATCTTATGAATCTGATGAAGTTCAACAAGGACAAGTGTAAGGTCTTGCACCTGGGAAAACATAATCCAGGAGTGCAGCACAGGCTGGGATCTACCTGTCTGGGGACCAGCTCTGTGGAAAGGGACCTGGGGGTCCTTGTGGACAAGCAGCTCAATATGAGAGAAGAGTGTGCTGCTGCTGCGGCAAAGAAAGCCAACAGGATGCTGGGTTGCATCAACAAGGGCATCATCAGCAGAGATAAAGAAGTCTTTATCCCACTCTACTCATCAGTTTTCAGGCCACACCTGGAATACTGTGTTCAGTTTGGGTCCCCGCTATACAAAAAAGATGTGGACAGGCTGGAGAGGGTCCAGAGAAGGGCCACAAAGATGATCAAAGGACTGGGAAGCCTGCCATATGAGGAAAGGCTGAGGGAATTGGGTTTGTTCAGCTTTGAGAAAAGAAGTCTTAGGGGAGACCTTATCACCATGTTCCAGGATTTAAAGGGTGGCTACAAAGAAGATGGAGACTCCCTTTTTACAAGGAGTCACATGGAAAAGATGAGGGGTAATGGGTACAAGTGACTCCTGGAGAGTTTCTGATTGGACACAAGGAAATTTTTTTACAATGACAACAGTCATTGGAATAATCTCCCCAGGGAAGTGGTGGGTTCCCCATCATTGGACACTTTTAAAATTTGGCTGGACGGGGTGCTGGGCCATCTTGCCTAGACTGTGCTTTTGCCAAGAAGGATTGGACCAGATGATCCCTGAGGTCTCTTCCAACCTGTTATTCTGATTCGCATGGCTGTCCAACACTAAGCTAGTCTGCTGCTGATGTGGCCTTTGCCATTTATGCTTCTCCACTGTGAGGGCATGCTATTTACGCTGAAATAGGCCTATTCCTTCCTGTAAATTCAGGAAAGAAGGGTGAGTTAATCCAAACACTCACTGACACTGAGGAGCAAGTGTCCTCTTCCCACTACTCCCTCATTTCTTCTCCCATCCACAGCTAAAGTGGTTAGAAAACTAACCCAACCAAAAAAGTAAATAGTTTTCTGCTTGAGTAGTGAGCAGAATCAGCCTGTTGAAGGTCAGACAAATGCCAGAGCAGCCACAAAATGCCTTTCATTCTTCCTTGCGGCTAGAATCTCAGACTTGTCATTTTATAAGAACAAATGTATTTTTAAGGTAATGTTCAAGTAGTTCCTTTGGCAATCATTCTTCTTTTATCCAAGTTCCAGTTAACCATATAAACTATTCAACTTAACTATAAAATTTGTTAAATGTCAGCTAAAAATGTTAAACAGTAAAACACTTTTTAAAAAGAAAGTTGAGAAAATTCAACACCTTTATAAATATAGGAGGGTCCACCTCTTCCTGGTAATAAAGGTGATAACTTTGGTCTTCCCTGCTTCTTTCAAATGGGATAGTAACAAATTTTTACATGCTATTTTTCCCTACTATGTAATTTACTATGGTTAAAGAGTATAATGAAATGCATCCTGCCCCAGCAGTAAGGAGAGCTAACAGCATGGAATTATCCTTTCAGGAGAAAGTATTCTCTGTTTTCAGCAGTACCAGGAAAAGGCAGAGAAAAAGGAGGAAGCGTGAATGTATACAGCCAGTTCCCCAAGAATGAATTAGATTAATCTCAAATCAGTGCTAGTTGGAAGCTGTAGTGTGAATCAGCTCCACTTACTACACAAGGCAAGTAGGAAATAACTGTATTTCATTCATATGAGGAAAACAGTATTTCTGAATATCTAGCTACTAGAAGGGTCCACATTTTTGCCAGTTTTCTTAGCTCTTCTCAGAAAGTATAGGTTTAATATCTTTATCAAATGTGGTGGTTCCACAACAATAAGGACTACCAGGTATCACTGCCACTGAAACCTCAACTCCCCTCTTCAAAGCTGAAACAGTGAGACAACAGGAAACTAATATCTAAGTTGTTATAATGTGGAGTGAAGAACTGGAGACAAGGACTCTGGATGGGAATACAGGCAGGGCTGTAGGAGTCAAATAATTGGGGTTTTTTTCTTCTTTTAGAGCATATCATGGCTAATTCCGCTGTAGGCAACTAGCAAGCAGCATACTTCTTGTACAACAGCATGAGAAGTCGCAGATAATTAGTCAAATAAAGACTGTATTGTTCTTTCCCATTCACTGCCTGCTCCAGCTAACATCAAAAACATGTTCTTCTTTGGCAGTTGGTTAGATGCTCTAAAGAGTTCTTTTTAAGTATCAAAATCTGTCATATTAGTGAAGCAGCTTGAGGTCAGTGTACTTACAGACTTACATGGCAGCCAACTGGAAACAGGTGGAAATCCACAGACATCTATTTGGAAAGCTTCTGAGTCGATCATGTCTGGCTTTTCAGCATACCCATGTGGTAACAAATAAATAGGAAAGAGCTGAAGAATTTGGGTTCAGACAGCAGCATACAGCTGTAGAGATTTCTAAAACACAGATTCTCCTCTACTAAGAAGCACAAAGTTTTAGAAAAAACACTTCTAAGTTTACTGACTGGTTTAGATGAAATTGAATCTCAGCAATTTATTAGAAAACTACTTCCTGAATTTCATCACAAAGTTTCCTTTTAGAACCAGATAGACAAAGACTGACTCTTATTAACACTCCTGGCTGGCAGATTATCTCAATGGCAAGCTGAAATAATGGTCATTATCACAAAAGAATAAAACAGTAAACTGCCAGGAGCAACAAAAGAATCATGAAACAGAGTCAGTCTCAAAAGAGGGAGGGAGAAAAAAGAAGGAAGAGACAAGCAAGAATATGTTCACGTCATCAATCTTATGGGAATCATATGGGATGATTTCCCTGAGTATCTATCTAAAAAGTAATGGTGGAAAGTAATTTGTGTGACTGGTTATAAAATGATAGCAGAGAGAGGAAGTCCTGAAAGCATCAGAATAAACGTTTGTCTGTTAGCCTGTTTGAATTTGTCAAACAAATTCAGGGAATTAGTGGAAAGAATTTCTTGACTAAATAAATAACCTGAAGAAAAGAGTGCAAGACATCTTAAGTGATTCCAAACAACAACAAAACCCAAACAACACAATGGCAAATATCACATAGAAGTAAGATAGGAAATAATATGAGGTTATTTTTTTATATTCGGAGCAATCTGCTCTAGTTGAAGATGTCCCTGCTGACTGCAGGGAGGTTGGACTAGGTGACCTTTAAAGGTCCCTTCCAACCCAACACATTCTATGATTCTATTTTGGCTGCATCACAAATTCCTCAGTGACAGAAGAAAAAGGTGCAACAACAAAAAAGAAAACAATGACATAACAGTATTTAGGAACACCAGGAGCATGTAGTGACAAAATCAGAAAGACTGAAGTCCAAAATAAGTTTCAATTAGCAAGGACATCAATAAGGCAGCAAGAACATATTTTATACCACCAAAGAACTAGATTTCTACTATTAAATGGAAAAAAGAGCATAAAGGAAAGAATGTCAAGTATGAAGTCTTAATGCCTTCTTTGTTTCCACCTTCACAAAACAGGAAAAGACAGCATTATTATTTAAATGCAACAACAGCAATACACACAGTAATAGGAAACAACAGGTTAAAGAATACGTAAAGTAAGACAGCTATACTACAGTTGAGAGGACTTGATGATATTCCCTCAACACCGCTAAGAAACAAGACAAAGTATTTTCTGAACCTGGAAGAACTGAAGAGTCTAGTACACGTCTTTTGAAAAGGGAAAAAGAAATGGTCCAGGGATTTACAGTCCACTCAGAAACAATCTCTAGCACCACGAATGTTCACTTTTTAGGATCAGACAAGCCAAGAACATAACATTGGCTCTGCTTCTTAATAACAGATCACATGAATTCTACTTCAATAAAATCAAATTTCCTTCTCTGACAGAACTGGTGGTGTTACAAATGGGGAAAGCAGACCTTGACTTTAGTCAGGCTAGGAAGCATGCCCTCAGTGTAAATCATCATGGCCTCCATGAAGAGTAGAATCCAATGGCTGTTCTGGCTGCAACATTATGGTGCCCAAAGTATGGTAGTGCTGAGACCTGTTTTGGTGCTAAGGGCAGCTTCAGCATTGGCAGAGACTGTGATGAAGCTGCTGACACCAGGAGGTTTCAATCTGGATGTCCAGCATGGAGTCAGCAGTAAATTCATTACCTGTCCAATGCCGCTGCCTTGCAAAAGTTGGAGCCTGTACTTCTGAATGTCTTGTCAATGCATATGTGAGAAAACACTATGCTTTTTCTAAAGCGTCCCATTTCACCACCACAAACTGCCAAGTTCAGAATGGCTTTCCTTATTTATTTTGGAGGCTGAGTCATTTGCCTTCGAATGCTTTGCGACTCCAGAGTTGCAGATAACACGCTATCAACTATAACATTAACTTTTATGCACTTCCTTTTTTCTTTCTGTCATTTTCTCTGCAGAGATCATGAAAACTGCTTGCCTGCTTAACAGCGCACAGAATGGTGCAGGCTCAACCAACATCAGAGTATTGAGGCCACCAGGAAAAGCAGTTTTCAAAGGTGTAATATTAAGTTTCACCTTTCTAAATTTCTGGGTTCAATAAGATGACAACTAAGGATCCATTTGAATTGGAAAGTTTCCCTTCCAAAATGGGCAGCTACTATGCTGATTCCTGGGAAGAATCACACCATTAGCTTTGAGTTTGCTATTCATGTTGGGAGAGAAGTTCTGCACAAGGGACCAAAGTGAAAGAATTCAAGGTATTTCCCTTAAAAAAATATACTAAATAAAGTTAAAAAAACCCCAAAGATACTCTACATAGTATAGGTACAGAAATTTTTGGCACACGTAACTTGATCCTGCAAAATGTCATGCACAAAAACTTCAAATCACTGCAGTTTGCATCTATAGGTCAATTGCACACAATTTGATATGATCAGACCTACCAACTAACATATGGCTGCCAGCCCTATTACACCTGTCTGCTGAATTTTCACACATCTGGCTAACCTGATGGAAAGCTATAAGCATTTGCCTGCAATTTCTCTGCAACTGAAGCATCCATCTACAAGCTGCAGTCTATGTTAAGCTTCAAGTCCTCTCTCAAACTGCTGAGGGGATAGTCTACTGCACAAACATACATATTTTACAACTTTACAGATAATTTGCTTAAACTTCAAACTGGAAATTACTGGAAATATTTTCTTTCAAGAAGTAAGGCATAAAAAAGGCTAGTTTCAATATCGTCCCAGAAATGTTTAGTGAGAATACTTTCCAAACAGAAACAATTTAATCAGTGGAAGGAAGGTATTTCACAATCTGGCTAACACAGAGTTGTTCCATGCAAAAAAACCAACCAACCCAGTAATTTTAAAATCCTGTAGTTGTGAAGCTATACTACCAAGTGTGATGAGCAATCCAGAGAATTTTATTGCTAAATGACCAAATTGCTTCTACTTGCTGGTCTTACAAAGGAAGAAAGCAGACACTGGACAACAGGGATGAAAGTATTTGATTCCATACTGATGGTGGAAAAACTGATATGGTACGCTATTTTTTCATAATAAAACCAAGGGAAAATATGCAAACCACTTCTGGGACAACCTCTGGCTGAGTACTTCTTATTTTGAAATCAAAATTCAAAAGATCCAAGCATCAAACAGACTGAAATTCTACCATGTGTAGGACACAATTCAGACTGGCTATTTTGCTCTTACCAATTATGAATGCATTTTTGTATAGTACATATTCACTTCATAAAAAATTGTCTTAGATTTTGCTTTTTTTGTGTACCTAGGTCCCCAAATTATATTTTCTCAGTTCTGTAAGTAGGGATTACAAGAACTACTAGAATCTGTTGCCTTTTGAAGGCATAACCAAATTTAGTTTACAAATTAACTTTGTTGACATTTTATAAGCAGGCAAATCAGGAGACATAGACTGTAAGCCACTGTCATAATGCCAAAATGGAATGCTGCAGTGTGTACCCAAAGCAGCAAAACAGTAAAGAACAAGAAGACTCCAAAAGGTCACGGTCAGGTTTTAAGATGGGGAAGAAGGAAAACAAAAACAAACAAAAAAACCCACAAATGGGGTCTTGGCAGCAAAACAATTTAAGCTTCCAGAAGTTAGCATCAAGGCTTATGCTCCAATAGGCAGACGCACTGCAACACTGCACACCTATTAATACGGCTGCATGAGTCTACACCTGACTCCAGCTATGGAAGCACATTTGAAAGCACTAATACCCATAGGGAATACCAACAGTGGCATATCAAGCATAGCTAAAAAGTACTACTGTTAGCTTGTCAACAAAGAAAAAGAGAGTGAATATATCTCAAAGGACTCAAAGCATTACAATTAAAAAATGCTGGAGAGCTCTTTGCAAGGACTTTAGGGATGGAGTTAGTTTTGCTAAGGAGAGTTTCAAAATACATTTTCCAAAATATGATCAGTGATAAGGCATTTTACCAAAACATCCTCTGTAATAATAGTAGAAAATAAATTTAAGGCTCAAAAGGCACTCAAAAATGTTTTATTTAAATATAAATACTACTTTACTACTCAGGTTCAAAAAACTGCCTGAGCAGGTTTTTTAATTTCTTCTCAGTGACTTTTTAAAGAGTTTTGATCAAACTATTTCTTCAGAACACAGAAAAACTGACTTTACTGTCTTTAAAGAAGACATGCTTTTTAAATAACATCCCTGTTAAGATTTGGTTTAAGTTTCTTGGTGCTTATTCAATAACAACATACATCAAATGCCAAGATGACTTATTTATGTAGATTTGAACATCTTTTAACAATTAGAAATACAATAGCTCATGGAAATGCGGATTAATATAATCTTGAAATGGATATCACAATCGTAAAATCAAGCCAATACAAAAAAGTTCCTTTCCTTGAACTCTCAGGTTAGCTTTTGCGATGTCAATCTCAATTTTCATCATTTAATACAGTACTCTAAACAGTAACAAGTTCCCTCAATGCTTCTTCTATTCCAAGTATTTGTATGTTATTTCTAAAAACACCTTCTCAAACCCAACTTGCAGTTCTTTAGGCTGTTGCTTTTCTCTTTCACATGCCTTTTTGTCACATTTGCAGATAACAATGGAAGATTATCCCTCCAAAGTGCTTTTTACATTTCATTCAAGGTGAACATAACATAAAAACCTTTCTGTGTGTCAGTGCTAACTTTACAACAACAGGACTAAATTTCAAGCATAGTAAGCTGGAACTCAAGATTTACATGAGATATTTGGTAACAACTGGTTTTACTGAGCACTCTACTCCAAAGCTCAATACAATTTTGACCTGTCTGGTACCAGAATGAGTGATTATCTCCCATTTGTTCTATGTGGGCTAACAGGTTAGATTAACGCTTGCATGAAACTATGCCTTTTATGTAAATAAATACATATACACATACACACTGTGGTGGGTTGACCTTGGCTAGACACCAGATACCCACTAAGCTGCTCTCACTCCTCCTTCTCAAAAGAATGGGGGAGAAAAATATGATGAAAAGTTCATGGGTCAAGATAAGGCAGGACCTGTGGCCCTGCAGGAGACCCACACTGGAGAAGTCCGTTCCCAAATGATTGCACCCTGTGGAAAGGGCCCATGCTGAAGCAGTTCATGAAGAACTGCAGCCTGTGGGGAAGGACCCACATTGGAGAAGTTTGTGAAGGACTGTCTCCTGTGGGAGGGACCCCATGCTGAAGCAGGGGAAGAGTGTGAGGAGGAAGCGGCAGAGACAAAGCATTAGGAACTGACCACACCCCCCATTCCCTGTGCCCCTGAGCCGCTAGGGGGAGGAGGTAGAAGAGTTGTGAGTGAAGTTGAGCCCGGGAAGAAAGAAGGGGTGGGGGGAAGGTACTTTCAGATTTATTCTTATTTCTCATTATCCTACTCTGATTTTGATTGGCAATAAATTAAATTAATTTCCTCAAGCTGAGTCTGTTTTGCCCATAATGGTAATTGCTATGCGATCTCCCTGTCTTTATCTCAACCCATGTCGTATGTCATCATATTTTTCTCCCCCCTGTCCAGTTGAGGAGAGGGATTGACAGAGCGGCTAGGTTGGCACGTGGTGGCCAGCCAAGGTCAACCCACCACAGAGGAGCAGGGAAGTTAGGATTAAATAAATAAAAGAGACCACTACTATTTCTACTATTTTAGCTGCCAGATTTAAGGATTCAGCTTTGTAAACAACTACTGGAAGGTTCAAGCTCCCTAAAAGGAATAGTTGTATGGTGAAGAGCTGCTGTAGACTTGCCAATACTTACTTGTACCCAGCTGGTCCCAGTTAATAGAATATAACCTTGTGGTTGTTGACAACCTTCTAGAGGCTTTAACTTACTATAAACCAGACTGGCAAACAAAGGACTTCAGACAAAGATTTTGCATAGATTGCACAAAGTCATCTCTCTACTCTGCAGAATTGCATCAGATTGCTAAGTGGATATGGTAAGAACAATATAATATATTACCATATATAAATAGAATAGCTTAGAGTGGATAAGGCGAAAAAGGTAATATGGACAAATTATATCCAACAGCAAATACCATTTAATTTTCTTTTTAAACTGAACATGATTTCTGCCTCCCCCACTCCCTACGCCCTTCAGGGAGACCTTTAGAGTATTTACTAGAATCATTATATTTCAGTGAGACAAGCTAACACAGGTATAATCAGTAATAAGTTTAATGATAACAACAACATTCTCGGATTTGAAGGAATCATTTGCCTAATTAAATGTTATTCCAATGATTCAAACAGAATTACTATTCAAACAAGTTTCAAAACAGGTTGTACAATTTTGTTAGAGAAAAAAAAGAATCTATGATAACAAAATTTGTACAGTTATGGTTAAACAGTGTCCTGGTTTGGGGTGGAGCAGAGCCCACTTTCTGTTCAGGGAGAGAGGCTCTTGCTCACACTTGTTGCTGTGGCAACCAGGGTCAGCTGACCTGGTTGTTTACCCCATGGAGGGGTCGCACCTGTGGGGAGGAGGGGACAGGTCAGGTGACCCAAGCTGACCAATCGGGTATTCCAGCCCATCTGCCATGCTCAGCATAAAAGCTGAGGGAGCAAGGGCTTAATCTTTTCAATGGCCTGCTCTTTTCAATGGCTGATGTCTGAGGAAGACCCTGTCTGTTCATCTGCCTTTGATCCTGATCTGTGGGTTCCTGAAGCTAGATCCAGAATCTGGTTCCCATCCATCACTTAGTCCAGTCTGGGACTTCCCCAGTGCCTGCTGGTGGCATCTTCCTGGGAAATTGATATATATAGAGTATTTATTTCATTATTTCCTTTTTTATTATATTATTAATATTTTCATTAAAGTAGTTTAGTTCCTTCTAAACTCACAAATCTCTTTATCTCTCTCCTTCCTCTCCTTGGAGCAAGAGGTGGGGGAAAGCATCTGTCACTTTGTCACTGGCCAACCTGTCCCAAACTGTAACAAACAGTTTAATGTTCCTAAATGCAAAAGGTCAATATGAAGTGTTTTATTTCAAAGTAAAAGTGATATAAATTTCATGGAGGGGTAAGTTTATTCAGAAACTTGGAAATGCTGTATATACAAGATGTGCCAGCAAGTTCAGTATTTGGAATATTAAAGAACTATATAAGACTAAGACAGGCAATCAATAAAACAGTAACTTTAGGAATAAGACAGAGCGTCCTGCTGTTCAAAAGATAATTGAAAAAAATAACATTTTTTCATATTATTTATGGATTTAAATAATAATATAACAAGAGTTCCCATTTTATGATTCTTTGAACCTTTTAGTTTATTTATTTCTGATTTAAGTGGGTTTTTGAGCAGAATATCAGTTGCATACATTTTTAATAGTAAATACATTATCTTAAAAATAAAGAAGAAGATTCAATGAGAAAATTTTTCTAATATTTGTCACAGTTTAGACCAGGACCCAAACTTCCCCAAAAATTCTGAAATGTTCAGATTCCTGGGAATAAGTACAGGCAATTTGGCATATACTAACTAACAAGAGACATTTTTTCCCCCAATTAATATATTATCAGGGGAAAAATATATAAAGAGGCTAACATATCTAAATACCTCAGGCTAAAATTATCAAGAACTCCCTCAACAAGAAGTTAACAGAGCTCTAACAGAAATAAAGAAACAAACCAACATAAATTCTTTCCCTTCCCTGCTGAAAACAAGCTACATTAAGGAGGAAAGTATTCAAAACACAGTAACAGAGGTAACTCACCCATACGAACATATTTTGCACACTGTAAACAGGGCAGGGTGACACACCCAATAATGCAGTTCTGAAGGGAGGAGAAAAACGACCTTGCAGAGGGATCTGGATAGATTGGAGCATTTGACAATCATCAGTGGCATGAAATTTAGCAAGTCCAAATGCCGGATTCTGCACCTGGGAGGGAGTAATGCCAGACACTAGTATAGACTGGGAGAGGAGTGGCTGGAGAGCAGCCCTTCAGAAAGGGATCTGGGGGTGCTGGTCGACAGCAGGCTCAGTGCGAGTCATCAGCATGCCCTGGCAGCCAAGAGGGCACACCGCATCCTGGGGTGCATCAAACACAGCATAACCAGCCGGATAAGAGAGGTGATGATCCTGCTGTATTTAGCGTTGGTGCAGCCTCACCTTGAGTACTGTGTGCAGTTCTGGGCCCCACAATTTAAAAAGGATGTTAAGGTAATCAAATGCGTCCAGAGGAGGACAACAAAGCTGGTGAGAGGGCTGGAAGGCATGTCCTATGAGGAGCGTCTAAGGACTCTGGGTTTGCCTAGTTTGGAGAGAAGGAGGCTGAGGGCAACCTCATTGCTCTCTACAGCTTCCTGAGGAGGGGACGTGGAGAGGGAGGTGCTGAGCTCTTCTCCCTGGGATCCAGGGACAGGAAGCGTGGGAATGGTTCAGAGCTACGTTAGGGGAGGTTTAGACTGGACATTTGGAAGCATTTCTTTACCGAGAGGGTGGTCAAACACTGGAAGGGGCTTCCTAGAGAGGAGGTCGATGCCCCGTGCCTGTCAGTGTTTCAGAGGCATTTGGACAATGCCCTTAATAACATGCTTTAGCTTTTGGTCAGCCCTGAAGTGGTCAGGCAGTTGGACTAGATGATCGTTGTAGGACCCTTCCAACTGAACTATTCTATTCTGTTCTGTTCTATTCTAAACAAAGATGACATACATCTAAATACTTAGGGAAAACAGCTCTCCTCCTCTCTTCCCAGGCTCAACCTCACTCCAGATACCTCTCCCCCCACTTCCTAGTCTCCACTCCCCTTTTTATCACTGCAGGTTGAACTCAGTCCCTTTGGTGAGGTGACCAGTGGCACAGGAGGTTGGGATCAGGGTGTAGGAGTTTCTTTCTGCTGCTACTTGTTTCTTATTCTATTATTCTACTGCTTCCTTTTTATTTGTTTTGTCTGCTCCAGCATGGGTTATCCATGGGCCACAGTCCCTTTGTGGGTGTTACCAGCTCCACTATGGAATGCCTCCTACTGCTCTGGCTTATTGGTCCTTTCTCCCTTGTTGTTGCCTTTTTTTGGCCTTTACCACCCTTTTTTTAAATATGTTTTCATTGAAGCACCACAAACTCTTCTGATTGATTGGCTCAGCTTTGGCCTGCGGTGGATCTGCTGCGGAGCTGTCTGGAACCAGCTGTGACTGGCACAGGGCAGTCCCTGACCTCTTCCCACAGCAGTCACCCCTGTAGCCCACCCCCTACTACCAAAACCTTTCCATTAATACCCAATACAAACTTGATACTCCTTCCATAAAACCTGACCAATTAACATTAACAAAGACAACCAGAAACAAACCTGGTCGGTCATGCTAATTGAGGGACTATCAAGAAACTGCAGGCAAACTGTGACTTTGCAACTGATGAGGATACAAACCTGAGGGTCCAGGATGTTGGAGAGAGTGTGGAATATTCCAGCTGATGAGACAATGTGCAGGGGAAGGGGGAGCAGGGAGTGACAAAGAGGGAGGGGTAGACAGAAAAGGGTCTAAAAGGTGCCAGTCAGTACTCATCTGGCTAAGTCCTGTGCCTGATGACCACAGTCTGTCTTATCTTCTTATATCTTCTCATTAAATCTTTTCTTAACTATCTCTCTGGGTAATCTCACTCTGTATCCCGTGTGTGTGTGTGCTGAGAGAACTACATACAAGCTACTGGTGAGTTCTGTGCGTGTGTCTGTGAGTGAAATTTGGTACCAGCTACTGGAGTCAGACTGGGAGTGTAGGCACCCCAGGCCTCTGGTGTCAGCTACTGGAGCAAGTGGGGGTTGGAGGGGCCATAGGTCTT
This sequence comes from Rissa tridactyla, assembly GCF_028500815.1. Taxonomy (NCBI): domain Eukaryota; kingdom Metazoa; phylum Chordata; class Aves; order Charadriiformes; family Laridae; genus Rissa; species Rissa tridactyla. Next base: position 8,816,668 of record NC_071496.1, read on the forward strand.
GGGATCTAGGGAGGGTCCTACAAGCTTTGTGCCCAGAGTGTCAGCTACTGGGGGGAGTGACTTTGGGGCCAGCTACTGGAGTCAGACTAGGGGTGTAGGCACCCTGCAACCTGTGGTGCCAGCTACTGGAGCAAATGGGGGTAGGGGTGTGTCTCAGCATCAGTTACTGGAGCAAACAGGGGTCTTTAACCTCCAGCAACTGGGTTGTGAACAGCATATGTCCTGAAAAACCAGCTACTGGGGGCCTGACATGACTGCATGCGTATGTGTGCATGTGTGTATGAACTGAAAGGACTAGGTGCCAGCCACTGGGGGGAACCAGCATGAATGGATTTGGTGCCAGCTACTGGAGTCAGACCAGGGGTGTAGGCGCCCCATGGCACCAGTTACTGGAGTGGGGGTCCTAACATCAGTAGTTAGAGGGGCCATATCTCTCTGGATCTAGGGAAGGGCCTACAGACTGAGCCTGGAGTGCCAGCTACTGGGGGTACTGGCAGACTGGCATGAGTGGACTGGGTGCCAACTACTGGAGTCAGACCAGGGTTATAGGTGCCCCACAGCCTGTGGTGTCATCTAATAGAGTGAGTGGGGGCCTCAGCCACCAGCTGCTAGGACGCAAATGGTGTGTGTCCTGACCACCAGCTACTGGGGGGAACTGGCATGAGTGAGGCAAGTAAGGGGCTCAGCACCATTGGCTGGAGCAGGACAGCAGGTCACAGCCTATGCACCCAGTGCCAGCTTCTGGGGGACTGACTGTCTGTATCTTCCCCAAACCTGGCAGGGCGGGGGGTGGGAAGTGAGGTGCGTGTGCATGTGTGATTCACTAGCAAACTTCAAGCTGGCTAGCCAACAAGTAGCAGAGGAGGGCCTCGCATATGGGCAGGGGTATCAGGCAGGCAGGGATCTGTGCCAGTATGCCCAGTGTGGAATGCCTGTGGGACAAGTGTGTGAGTGCATACGTGTTTGTGAGCAAGTGAGCATCAAACTGGACTAGCCAGGGAATAGGGGACCCATGAAGCGAGTAAGAGGGCACAGGATCCGGGCAGGGGTACCAAGCAGAGGGGCTATGCCGTGAATGTGTGTGTTCTTGTAAACCTAGAGAGTGTCATGTGTGTGCCTTCACTGGAGACCTATCTCTGCCAGCCAAAGAGGAGGAAGGGGACTTGGCTGTCTATGTTTATGTTTTATGTGAGTCCTATACGTAGATGCCGTTGAAGGCAGTGCCTTATCTGTGGCCATCTGTGTAACCGGCCATGTCAGTGTCCTGTGTGTGTCTATGTATGTCCTATGTCTGTCTCTAGGATATGTGCTCAGCTTCGCTACTGGTTGAATCTGCAAATAGGAAAGCGACAGCTGCATCCCTCAGCCTGGGCAAAGACCCCGGATCCCTGGGTGCAGCAGGCTGGGCTCAAGCATGCAGGCAGGAGGGAGTCCTGGGCCAGAGTGGCCAGAGGAGGCAGCCTCACTCTTAACATCACCTAACATTGTACACTTCCTTTTTATGTCTGCGGTCAGTCAGGAGCTACTTGTTCGTCCATGAAGGCCTCCTGCCATCTTTGCTCAATTTCCTACTTGTTGGGATGGACTTTTTTTGAGCTTCAAGGAAGTGATCCTTGAATATCAACCAGCTCTCCTGGACACCTCTTCCCTCCAGGGCCTTATTCCATGGGACTCAAACCAGGACAGTCTTCCAAGCAGATCCCTGAAGAGGCCCAAGTGTGGTCTCCTGAAATCCATGGCTGTGGTCCTGCTTTTTGCCCTGCTCCCTCCTCTTAGGATCCTGAACAATACCATCTCATAGTCGCTGCAGCCAAGGCTGCTCCTGACTTCCACATCCCAAATCCACAGGGGGAGAAAAAAAAAAAAAAGATCTGAATTTACTTCCCACTTCAGAATAAATTCAAACTCACATATCCCGTATTCCAGGACTATGCTTTAATTGCCACAGTATAAGATGAAGCTCTGCCATTGTACAGAAAAGAAAGCAAGTTTTAGACAAACAGAAATGAGCCGCCCAACTTCTCAGTCCAACTGTCAAGAGTGCTCATGTGAGGACAGTCACACAGTTTTGCATCCCTATTCCAGAGGCTGTTTACACATATTATATTAGTCTGGTATTGGAGAAAACAAAACCAACAAGCAACAGAAATCTTAACATGCCATTGCATGTATAAAAATACAAAAATTAGTGCAGACATCAGCTTTACTATCAAAAACATACAGAAAAAAAATCCAGAAACAATTTTATAAACACCCTTAGGATACATAGATAAGAAAGAGCCCACATCATCTGTTAAGAAAAAAAATATTAAAAAATCTGTCCACTCAGTTTGGTTTATATTAATGGGTAACTGCATAATGAATAAGAAAGAACAAGTGGATAGCTTACTAAAAGTTAAGATACAAGAGTTTTGATTCTTAACTCATCACATGACATTTACGTAAGCAAAGGAGACAGTCTTCATGAAATGAAAAAAAATGGTGTACAGCTGCTTGAAAAAATAATCAGCTATCAGTACATTAGTACAAATGAGAGGACATTTCAAGAAGGCTCTTGCTATCCTGAACCGATTCCATCAAAAGATTTTCATTAGAGCTGGATGTAGAAATATAAAAGCATAGATGACAAGTTGGGAAATATTATAAGCCCTTTTGGGGACATGAACAGAGATGGGAAAGTTAATAAGAGAAAACTAAATGCAGACAAATGTAAAGTACTACACTCTACACTCGGGAATAAGAAAACAAATGCACAAATATGAAATAATTGGCTAGGCAGCTGTATTGTAAAAAAGAACCTGGAGGGCATGTGGACTGCAAAATGGATAATTTTGTTGGGGAAAAACAAAACAAAAAAAAGAGCAAACATTCTAGGGAGTATTAACAGCAATGTTTTATATATAAAAACCAAGTAGTATATATTATATCCAAAGAGAAGCAATTTCATTCTGTTCAGTTCTGTGCTCTGATCTGGACTCTAAGATGGAGAAAAACTGACAAGAATCCAGAGGCAAGCAGCTAGAGTAATGGGGGGTGGGGGTGGGGAGAAGACCCATGACAAAAAGTTTCAGTTTATTTTCCTCAGAAAATAGAGAATTTGAAGGAAAGGAAAGAAAAGAAAAATAAAATAGGATGTTATGGTCTTGATTACTGCAACCTTTTAACTTAACACAGGACCCCCTGGGACCCCCCCCAGGATGTCCATGGGCCCCCTCCCCTGGCCACCCCCAGCCCCTCCAGGATGCAGTCCAAACAAATCAAATAATTTTCTTTTTATCTTTATATGACAAGGTGACCCGCTTGGTGGATGAGGGAAAGGCTGTGGGTGTTGTCTACCTAGACTTTAGTGAAGCCTTTGACGTTTTCCACAGCATCCTCCTGGAGAAACTGGCTGCCCATGGCTTGGATGGGAGTACTCTTTGCTGGGTTAAAAACTGGCTGGAGGGCTGGGCCCAGAGAGTGGTGGTGAATGGAGTTAAATCCAGTTGGCAGCTGGTCACGAGTGGTGTTCTCCAGGGCTCAGTACTGGGCCATTTCTCTTTAATATCTTTATCAATGACCTGGATGAGAGGATCGAGTGCACCCTCAGTAAGTTTGCAGACAACACCAAGTTAGGTGGGAGTGTCAACCAACTTGAGGGTAGGAAGGCTTTGCAAAGAGATCTGGATAGGCTGGATCGATGGGCCAAGGCAAATGGTATGAGGTTCAACAAGGCCAAGTGCCAGGTCCTGCACTTGGGCCACAACAACCCCATGCAATGCTATAAGCTTGGGGAAGAGTGGCTGGAGAGCTGCCTGGCGGTAAAGGACCTGGGGGTATTTGTCAACAGCTTGCTGACTATGAGCCAGCAGTGTGTCCAGGTGGCCAAGGCGGCCAATAGCATCCTGGCCTGTATCAGCAATAGTGTGGCTATTGGTCTTGACTTAGCCAAGTTGGCCTCCTGCCTCCCATGCCCGACTTCTTGCGTCCCTAAAATACTGTAGCAAAACCCACCTCCCCCAAAACAAAAAAAAACCAACAACAAAACCACCTCAAAAATCCAAACCCGAAACACTTCTAGTTGAAGGCTCAAGGCAACCTGCCTGAATGAAAACTCATCACTCATGTTTGGACTATTCATTGTCATGTTAAATGCAATTTTGAAGCAATACTGTTTTTGCAGAAGACACATGCAAACATATTTTCGGTTAGAGGTCACTTGATTCTCTCAACAGCCTCTCTCAACCTTCTAGCAGCAGACTGATTCAGTAGCCTTTACCAGGCTAAAGCCACTTATACACTTTCTCCTCCCCCTTCACTTTATTCTGCTTTTCCTCCTTCACAACCATCACCTCCAGCCTGTGCTAAACCAATCTCAGTAATGCAAAGCAAAGCTGCAACTACAGTGAACTTAAAGAGACAGTACTCAAAAGTAATTTTTCCTTCCAGTTATTTTGCACCTACTATATCTGCAAGTAATGTATAACGTTATAATATCTGAAGGACCGTTTGCTTTCTTCTAATGCCTTTGCTGTTTTGTGGGTTTTTTTAATGGACTAAAAATAAACAAAACAATGAACACACCACTGCTTTCCCCTGTCTCTTGAAACACAATATCCCACGCAAGCATTCCCCCCCTGCTTGCAGTAACCCCATTTTAACTCCTGGAGAACGATGCACTTCACTCCGTGCCCGCACCCCGGGCCTGGACACGGCTGGCAGGGCCAGCCAGGCGGAGAAGAGGAAGACAAAGGAGGGGAGGGGGCAGGAAGATACGTGGTCCCGATGAAAAGTTGAGAGCCAGAGTTATAAAGCAGTGGTGGGAGGCTCCCGATGCCCCCGCCCCCACCCAGCGGCAGCACCATCTCCAGCAGCCGGGCCGAAGCTCTTTGTTATCAAAGTTGTCCCAAAACCTTACGCTGCCACAAACACCCCCTGGCCCCGCTGGGGCAGGAGGAAGGAGCGCCCAAGTGCACTCCTCTGTCCTTGCCCTCGCGCGCCGATGGCTTGACGGTCGTCCTCCCTGACTCCACATCCCGCCGTGCTGAGGAGCGGGGGAAGAGGGGGCGGGCGATGGTCTCCGCCAGCACGACCTATGCTTCCCTCCTTTCCACTCACCCAGCCCTTGCCGGCTCCTCCTGTCCCGCCACCTCTCCCGCCGCGGGGTGCTGAGGAACCCCTTCCCGGACCCTTCTCGCCCGCCGCGCAAAAGGCAGCCTCGATCGTCTCCCTCCACATCGCCCCCAGCCCCCATGTCGTGCCTCCCTGCCCGCCGCGGTGCAAGACCCAGGGCCTCCGCGGCCTAACTCCTCCCTACTTCCCGCCGCCCCGGCCCGTTCCCGCCCGGTCCCTACCGCTCCTCACGGGCTCCCCCCTCCTTTCCCGGAGCGCGCACCCGGCCATATCACGCGCGAGCAGGAAAGTTACGTTGTGCAAGGTATGTACGTGTGTAGGCGCCCGGTCAGGCAGGTTGTACTCACTTCTCCCTGGCCTGGCTGTCGGACGGGACGCTGCTGCTGTTCTTGCCTTTGCCGTACATGCCTGCAGAGAGCTCCAACTGTCACGCACCTGTCAACCTATCTCAACGTCACCGAGAACAGCCCCGTCACCATGGAGACGCTGCCCCCCCCCCCCCCCCATTGGCCCGCCGCGCAGGAGGGTACACTCCCGCGCGGTGATTGATAGGCAGAGAACAGGACAGACTGCTTCCTCCTCCTTCCCCTCTCTCCCCCCACCCTCTCTGCTGCTTCTCCTCCTCCTTCTTCCTCCTCCCTCCCCTCCCCCGCTTGCGCTCTCTCTTCCGCGGTGCAAGGGGGAATTAGAAACGGTTCTAGAAGGATTTTAAACAACTCGCTGTTCCGAGCGCGCGCTACTCGCCCTCCGTTGCTACTGGCGAGGGAGAGCACGAAGGAGAGAAAGAAAGCACGGACTGGACTCCACAGCTAGTACCACCAGGCAGCTCACAGTCTCCCTGTTGTTCAGCCAGCTGCACAGGCCGCCACTCACTTGCCGCCCTCCCCGGCACCCCTAGCCCATTCAACCAGCTGTGGAGTGCGCTTCACCCCCAATTCCCTGCAGGCTAGGGGCAAAGCCGGCACGGAGTGGCCTCTGCCCTGGGATCTAGAGTGGCCCTGCAGCTGCCTCCATCCCTCTCCTCCTCTCCACCCCAACTGCCCTCGGCATGCACGGTGACCCCCACTCCCTGCAGAAGTCCCCTCAGCAGCTGCAGGGCCCTGACACCCGGCCCCAAACTACCTTAGGGTCTGCCACACCTATTGTGCCTCCTCTGGCCCACTGGAGATGCTCTACACATCCTGCACAATGTGGGAGCCCGCACCAAGCCTTGGCACTGCAGGACCCTTGCCCCTGAGCCCTCTAACCACCTTAGAGGCCGCTTCATGGGCCCTTCCACCTAGATCCCTTCGTGCTGAGCTTCAAATCCTCTTTTAGTACCCACAGTTCCCCCCAAGCTATAGCACATGTAGCTCTGTCAGGCTCCAAACTACTTGAGCATCTATGTTTGCCCTCACACAGAAATCTACTCAGCTCCTACATTCCTTGAGCACCAAAGCTCAAGCCCTTCTAGCACAGCTAGGAAGGGTATCACAGTAGACATACTGAATCAAAATAGTATGTCTTACAAAAGCTTAAAAAAAAACATTATCAAAACCTTAAGATTTTTTTAAAGGTACATTTCAAAAATTTGCATGCTCCTGAGACATGATAGGAAGAGAAACCACTGCTACCATTTATTTCTTGGGTTTTTTAAGTACCTCAAAGTTTCAAGACTTTTGTTGTTGCTACTCAAGTATAATCCCAATTTTTTCAGATTTTGATACATGTTTATCTTTCTAAATATATGACTAATCCTGTAAATCTTCTCATGTGTGCAACCCAAGGGGGCTTTTAGTGTTTAATGTCAAGCATTCAGAGTGCTTCTTAGTAAGGCCACATTGTAAATTGTTAGGAAAATCTCATTCCCTAACTATTGTACCAATTAGCCGTTATAGTATGAAATTTTATGAACTTTCTTAAGATATATCTATCATAGAATCATTAGAGTTCAAAGGGACCTTAAAGATCACCTAGTTCCAATCCCCCTGCCATGGGCAGGGACACCTCCCACTAGATCAGGTTGCTCAAAGCCCCATCCAACCTGGTCTGGAACACTTTCAGGGATGGGGCAGCCACAACTTCCCTGGGCAACCTGTTCCAGTGCCTCACCACCCTCACAGTGAAGAATTTCTTCCCAATATCTAATCTAAATCTCCCCTCTTTCAGTTTAAAACCATTACCTCCTCCTATCACTCCGCTCCCTGATAAAGAGTCCCTCCCCACCATTCTCGTAGGCCCCCTTTAGGTACTGGAAGGCTGCTATAAGGTCTCCCCCGGCTGAACAACTCCAACTCTCTCAGCCTGTCCTCATAGGAGAGGTGCTCCAGCCCTCGGATCATCTTCGTGGCCCTCCGCTGGACCCGTTCCAACAGGTCCATATCCTTCTCGTGCTGAGGGTTCCAGAGCTGGACGCAGTACTCCAGGTGGGGTCTCACCAGAGCAGAGTAGAGGGGCAGAATCACCCCCCTTGCCCTGCTGGCCACGCTTCTTTTGATGCAGCCCAGGATGTAGTTGGCTTTCCAGGCTGCGAGCGCACATCACCAGCTCATGTTGAGCTTCTTGTCCACCAGCACCCCCAAGTCCTTCTCCTCAGGGCTGCTCTCAAGCCATTCTCCGTGCAGCCTGTATTTGTACCTGGGATTGCCGTGACCCAGGTGCAGGACCTTGCACTTGGCCTGGTTGAACTTCATGAGGTTCACACAGGCCCATCTTTCAAGCCTGTCCAGGTCCCTCTGGATGGCATCCCTTCCCTCCAGTGTGTCGACCGTGCCACACAGCTTGGTGTCATCGGCAAGCTTGCTGAGGGTGCACTCAATCCCAACATCCATGTACCCAACAAAGATATTAAACAGCACCAGTCCCAGTACCGACCCCTGAGGAACACCACTCATCACTGGTCGCCACTTGGACATCAAGCCGTTGACCGCAACTCTCTGAGTGTGGCCATCCAGCCAATTCCTTATCCACTGAGTGGTCCACCCGTCAAATACACGTCTCTTCAATTTAGAGATAGATATATAGATAGATATAGTTTACATTGTATACTGCATAGTCATGGTTAAGTAAGCATGACCAAAGGACTCCAGCTCATTGCAAGGAGGGCAACGACAGCACCGACCCTGAAGAGAAAAGGATACCCCTCGACTACTGAGATAATGCTTGCCCCTCTAACACCTCTGTGAAAACTTCCCTTTATCTGGCATCAGAGATAAGTAACTGTAGCAAGACTGACTCCGGGGACATCTTGATCAAGAAAGCAGCAGATGGATGATGATGCCACAGAATTATAGTTGCTTTCCTAACAGTAGTACGTGTGTGTTAAATAGTGATTGGTCAAATCATGTTGTATCTGAACGCTTGAAAGGTATAAGCACCTTGCGTAAAACCACATTCAGTGTGCCCGAATTTGAATGGGACACGTCATGTGCATGAATAAAGAATTAATCTTGTAATTCTGTACTTTGTGTCCTAGCCTCTTTCCTTGGTCAGCACAAGGCAGTTGTGAAATTTTTTTGACAAAACATACCCACCTCTCCATTGTGCTTACAGGAAAAGGTCTCTAACAATAATTGCCACACAAAATTTGAGGAGGAAAGTTGTATAAGACATATACCACCAGCATCTGCTTATCATTGTTAGAGCTGCAGAAAAAAATATCCTTTGGATTTTTATCTGCTAGAATGAAAGAAACAATTGGTCAGGCAAATTTGGTTTGGGGGGTTTAAGAGTATTAATAACAGAATCACAGAATCACAGAATGGTAGGGGCTGGAAAGGACCTCTGGAGATCATCTAGTCCAACCCCCCTGCCAGAGCAGGGTCACCTAGAGCAGGTTGCACAGGAACGCGTCCAGGTGGCTTTGGAATGTCTCCAGAGACAGAGACTCCACCACCTCTCTGGGAAGCCTGTTCCAATGCTCTGCCACCCTCAAAGTAAAGAAGTTCCTCCTCATGTTTAGGTGGAACTTCCTATGCTCAAGTTTGTGCCCGTTACCTCTTGTCCTGTTTCTGGGCACCACTGAATAGAGCCTGGCCCCATCCTCCTGACACCCACCCTTTCAGTATTTATAAGTGTTAAGATCCCCCCTCAGTCTTCCTTTTTCCAGACTGAAGAGACCCAAATCCCTCAGCCTTTCTTCATAAGAGAGGTGTTCCAGTCCCCTCCTCATCTTGGTAGCTCTCTGCTGTCCCCTCTCCAGCAGTTCCCTGTCCTTCTTGAACCGGGGAACCCAGAACTGGACACAGTACTCCAGGTGCGGCCTCACCAGGGCAGAGTAGAGGGGGAGGATGACCTCCCTCGACCTGCTGGCCACACTCTTCTTGATGCAGCCCAGGGTGCCATTGGTCTTCTTAGCCACCAGGGCACATTGCTGGCTCATGGTCATCCTGTTGTCCACCAGGACTCCCAGGTCTCTTTCCACCGAGCTGCTCTCCAGCAGGTCAGCCCCCAGCCTGTCCTGGTGCAGGGGGTTATTCCTCCCCAGGTGCAGCACCCTACGCTTGCCCTTGTTGAATTTCATAAGGTTCCTCTCTGCCCAACTCTCCAGCCTGTCCAGGTCTCTCCGTATGATGGCACAGCCTTCTGGTGTGTTGGCTACTCCTCACAGTTTTGTGTCATCACAAACTTGCTGAGGGTGCCCTCTATCCCCTCATCCAGGCCATTGATGAGTATATTGAAGAGGACTGGACCCAGTACTGACCCCTGGGGAACACCACTCATCACTGACCTCCAACTAGACTCTGTGCCCCTAATCACGACCCTCTGAGCTCTGTCTTTCAACCGGTTATCTATCCACCTATCCACCATCTACTTGTTGTTTTGTGCATAGTACCCATGATCCTGAACTGTATCTTCTCGTGATCACTACAGCCAAGGCTGCCCCCAACCTTCATGTCCTCCACCAGTCCCTCTGTGTTTGTCAGTACCAGGTCCAGGAGTGCTCCTCTCCTTGTTGGCTCCTGTACCACCTGTGTCAAAAAGTTATCATCAATGCACTGGAGGAGCCTCCTGGCCTGTGCGTGCCTGGCTGTGTAGCCTTCCCAGCAGATATCGGGGTGATTGAAGTCCCCCATGAGAACCAAGGCCTGCGATTGCGAGGCTACCTTCAGCTGTCTGTAGAAAGCCTCATCAGCTTCCCCATCCTGATGAGGTGGCCTGTAATAACTCCCATAACAGTGTCTCTCATGTTAGCCTGCCCCTTAATCCTTACCCACAAGCTCTCAACTCTCTCCTCATCTACCCCCAGGGAGACCACGATGCATTCCAGATGCTCTCTCACATAAAGAGCAACTCCACCACCACGCCTCACTGGCCTGTCTTTCCTGAAAAGGACATAGCCATCCATGACAGCATTCCAGTCACGTGAGCTGTCCCACCACGTCTCAGTAATTGCAATGAGATCGTGGCCCTGCGACCGCACACAGATCTCCAGCTCTTCCTGCTTATTCCCCATGCTGCGTGCATTGGTGTATAAGCATTTCAGAGAGGGAGTCGTGTGTGTAGTTTTCACCCTTGAGGGGTGGTATGCCTTCTGGCTTTCAGAAATACTGGCACGCTCCCCCACAAGCGCTGAAATATAATGAGTGACTGGAACAAATTAGTGACATAGTAGTAGAGACAACAGGAAGGAGCAAAATGCTTGAGAGTCCTACATCCTTGTAGTTACACAAGTACAGCTCCCTATCATAGACACTGTGGGATTTATGCTTTTGCATCTCACTTTAATAATTTTTCAGATTAAAGCATACCACAACAAAAGCCATTTTATACCAAATTTGTTTGTCTGTCCTAGACTTTTGCCCCACTATATTTTTTTATATTAACAGGTCAGTGGGACAGAGTAGTTGAAAGAAGTGTATTAGGCTGTCTATTCAACCAGCTGACAGTAATGACCCCAGGCCTCCATATCTTTGCAGGACCAGACTCCTGCTTACTTGCAAGTTACACCACTGAAACCAGAGAAAGAATGACAAGCAAGGTGGCCACAAAGAGTTATGGTGGGGGTACAAAGAAGTGGGAAATGACAGAAGAATATGAGCAAGAACATGGAATGGAAGGATAAGCTAAGCTAACAAAGGGAAAAAAGGAAGCGTAAATGACCAAAGGTGAGAATAGAAAAAAGGAAGCAAAGTCCAGGAATAATGCACAATGATTTTGTGTGATAAAGAGTGAAGAGTGAACTAAAGGGACATATTTTGACCTTGTTCATACTAAAGAATATTTACATATATTGTATCATGGAATTCACATGAGGGCAAGTCATGTGACTGATTTTATTCAATGTGAAAATGAGTAGCAAAAAATGATAGAAAGAAAGGCAGAGAAAGAATCAGGACAGAGAACAAAGAAGGACTTAGGTTGTGAGCAAAATATAAGAGTAGCTGAGGGGAGGAAAAGAGTGAGCATGGGTATTCCTAGGCAAATGCTAGAAGTATAGTCGACACTTATTTTGGTACAGGATCCACTTGTCCCGATGGGGAAAAGGCATCTTTGGGAATAAGCTGGCGGGGCTGATTGAGAGAGCTTTAAACTAGAACCAATGGGGAAGGGGATCCCAACAGGATCGCAGTAGGTAAGCCAAGGGTTGGCATGGCATCATCTGAGGGTGGCAATGCTAGTGGGAACATTTACACTGCTCCTGGGAGCATGCAGGTTTCAGGAGCATATATGAAATTCTTGTACACCAACGAATGTACTGTCGTGGTTTGGGCTGGGCTGACCACTAAAACAAATGATAGATGCTCTCTATTACCTTCAGAGAAGGGAGAGCATCTCCCTTCAGAGGAGAGGAAAGAAAATGAGAGGAAGAGAGAAATTATGGGTTGAAAAAGAAACTAAACTACTTTAATGAAATATCAATAATAAAAAAATAAAAATAAAATATTATTAATAAGAAAATAATGAAATAGATACAATCTATACAAAACCGTATAGAGCTCACAGGATGATGGTCACGTCACTGGCAGGAACTGGGTCCCAGACTGGATTCAGAGATGGTCAGGAACTGGATTCCAGAACTGGATTCAGGAACGCATGGATTGAGATCAAAGGCTGATGAACAGACAGGGTCCTCCTCAGATGTCAGCCATTGAAGAAAAAGACTGACTCCTTTGATCCTTCAGCTTTTATAGTGAGCATGATGCAGATGGGATGGAATACCCCGTTGGTCGGTTTTGGATCATCTTTCCTGTCCAGTCCTCGCAGTTGCAACCCCTCTAGGATTTTCCACTTCCGACCCTTGAACAGGGCACACAACAAAGTTAGCTGACCTTGGTTGTTATAGCAATAAGTATAAGCAGGAGCCTCTCTGCATACCATTCCTTGGTATTAACTATAAATATCAGATCTTATTGTGAGAAATGCTCCTTATCCAATAACCAGGGCTCAGGCAGTGATCGGTGTTGCATGAAAAGGGGCAAAGTGGTTTTGGCAGAAGATAAACCTGAGGAGAAACAACTGGACTCCAGACAATCCAACGTGAATCAACAGAAGCTGTTTATTAAGCACAGATCATCATCTTTTATACCCTGCGTTGTAGCCGTACACGCGACTCGCTTATTTCTGATTAGCTAGTTACACTGTCCACGCGCTGTCCATGCAGTTCGTTCACACATCAGATTGGTTACAAGAATTCGCATCGTAAATTGCTTACTCATTAGCACAACATGTTTTCTACCTTCTCAGTTCCCGTTTTTCCCATGTACTAATTCCATCTTCTACCACCTGTTTTGCCCTTAATCTAATCTCTCATAGTAGGGAGGCTGGCTCACGTGGCCATTTTCTCTCAGATACATTCCTACATAAACTCCCTTGCATTCTAACACTCCTCACCAAGGTGGGAGGCCAGGTGCGGCTAGGTTTAAATTCTGAGTGATGCCCAATTCAGCACTATCAGTCCAGTCGCGTTTAATATGCATTAAACTGTTACGATTTGGATACACTAATAGTGGACTGCACCTTCAGTCTAGTCGTGCTCCTGAACTAGCATGGCCACTCTCCAGTCTTTGGTCGCGTTCAGTGAGAAACCGAAACGACTAGCTACTTAAACAGTGCAGTTTATTTGAACAACAGATATACAGGTTCTTAGGATTGCCGGTGATAAATACACTGTCTGCAAAGCACGTGCAAATGAAAGGATTGTTACATATACAAAACGCGCGACAAAGTTATAAACGATACAGCCTGGCTATAAATGTAGGGTAGAGATTCTCTAGAGAGATTTCTAAGTTTCCCGAGGAAGCACTCGGTATAATCTAAGTCTTACCCAAAGGCGTCCCTATGCGGGGGAAGAAAGGCTCAGCCCGTCAACTGGTCCCAGAAGATAGTGATGGAGTTCTCCCGACTTGTTTGCGATGGTGTCTTCCCTGATATCCCCTCTCTCTCGGGCTATTTTTATACTATTTTCTTTATATTCAAAGTGGAGTTTGAGTGACTTTAGTCATAAATGCTTTTATTATGATTAGTGTACTCAAGGAGGAGTGGTCGCACCTTGGGTGCGGGTAGCCTCCAGGATGGAGGTCTTTTTTGGTACATTGTAATGAGCAAAGTTCGCACAAAGGACAGCATTTCATCAAAATTTGATGAAATGTTGGCTCGGGTAGCGAGTAGGCCACTTATCTGTTTCGTAGTAAGCAAGTAGGCAGCTTATCTGTTCTGTAGTACCATCTCGTTCCCATATCTGCTATTCATCACAAGGCAAGGCCACGGAATAATCGCGTTTTGTTCCATCCCTCGTGTAGTTTCACAAACAACCTTGTATGGGGAATCGCAGATGTTGCATTCTTCGCGTGCCAATCGGTACGAAGCCCTGGGAAGAATGCTAAAGGATTCAGGAGCACAGGTAGCGTCTTCCTCAGTCCTCCCAGTAATGGGGAGAGACACTGGAAGACTCTCTTTGTAAATGAGTAAAGACTGTCTTTGAAAAATTACTCTCTCTGAAAATGCCAAGACCTTTCCTGTTGAAGAATATATCACTATTATTTTCTTAGTCTTCTCTTTATATGTGAAATTCTTTATACCTCTGTTAGTTGTAGACCGGACTCTCTTTTCAGGGAAGTTTGCTGCCTCCCTGAGGCCCAAATTAGTGACATTGCCACAAGACTGGAGAGCTTAGTACAACCTTCAGACTACTATCCATTCCTGCTCTTTCTTTCATGTGGGTACTAATGATGTCGCGACAAAAAGTCTGATGTCAATCAAAACAGATTTCAGATACCTGGCAAGAATGCTAAAAAATTTGGGAGCACAGGTAGTGTTTTCCTCAATCCTCCCAGTAATGGGGAGAGACATTGGAAGAAAAAGGTGTGCACAAGACATCAATACCTGGCTACAGGACTGGTGCCTCTGCCAGAACTTTGGGTTTTATAACCATGGAAGAGCCTTCGAGAGACAAGGTATGCTGGGGCCTGACGGGACCCACCTGTCCTGATGGGGAAAATGCATCTTTGGGCGTAAGCTGGCGGGACTGATTGAGAGAGCTTTAAACTAAGATCCATGGGGGAAGGTGATACCAACAGGAGAGCTGATGGCAAGCCAAGGGTTGGCATGGAACCACCTGAGGGTGGCAACGCTAGTGGGAACATTTACACTGGAAGCATTGGTCAGCTCCCAGAGGTACGATATCATTAGTATTAGTGAGACTTGGTGGAATGAGTCCCACAACTGGAGTGCTGGGATGGAGGGCTACAGGGTGTTCAGGAGGGATAGGCAGGGCAGGCGAGGTGGAGGAGTTGCACTCTGCATAAGGGAGAGGTTTGGCTGTACAGCCCTTACAGTTAGGGATGATGTGGTTGAGAGCCTCTGGGTGAGGATTAGGGGGATGGAAAGCAAAGGAGATGTTGTAGTGGGTGTCTACTACCGATTGCCCAGACAGAATATAAACGCTGATGAGTTATTCTATAGGAAATTAAGAGAAATTTCTGGATCGGTAGCCCTTGTACTTATGGGAGATTTCAACTTCCCAGACATCAACTGGAAGTGCCATATAGCTGAGATGAGCAGGTTTTGGAAATTCTTGAAGTTTGTAGGAGATAACTTCTTGTCACAGGTACTCAGTGAGCCAACTAGGAAAGATGTCCTCCTAGACTTGCTATTTGTGAATAAGTGGTTAATAGCATGCTAATAATATCCTCAGCAAGCGGTTAATAGCATGCTAAGCTTTGAAATCTTAGCTAAGTGAGAAAAAGGATTGACTGCACATATATAATCCTTTAGAACATAAACCATTGACCAAGTCTGGGACTAGGATTAGATTCAGCTGCACCTAGACTTGTAAGGGACCACTCGTAATTTCTTCTAAACAAAACAGCCTGAAGAGACTTTTAATGTCTCAAGCACTTGCAGTACCAGGCCTTCTGCTCAAGGAACTAATAAGGCTAACACCTGGTTATCTCTTCTGCAACTCATGAGAAAGACAACTGGTGCCTGAACGACCAGTTTTAAAGAAACAGAACAGCCCTGTTTTCTCTCCCGTGAAGGACGAGCTGTTTCTTCAAAAAAGATGATATGCCCAGTGTTGACCTTTGCCTCATTACCTGCGACATGCATATTAAAGTTCATACCCCTGTATATGCTAATGAAGATTATCAAGATCATGCTAAATATATATGACTATAGCTCTCGTCTCCTGTCCTGGTTTGGCCTCAGACGGCAACAAAGAACCACGTGCCACTCACTCGGGCCTTCCCAATACGGGAAGAATCAGAAGAAAAAGGCAAAACTCTTGGGTTGAGACAAAGGCAGTTTAACAGAACAGCAAAGGGAACAAGCAAACAACAACAATAATAACACAGACAGAGGAATGTACAAACACGATTATGGAACCACCGCTCACTAACCAGACTGGGAAGCCCCAGCCCCCTCCCCCAGCAGGCAGCTCAGAGTGGGCATGGCTCACATGGGATGGAATACCTGTGTCCCTGACAGAGCCTGGGGAGAATTAACCCTGTCCCCGCCAGAACCAGGACATTATCCACCCCTTATTCCATACCATCTTTGCCATGCCCAGATCTTACAGGTTCCAATGAATTGCCACCACTTTCCCCTGTCATATATATATATATATACACACATATATTCATGCAGATGTAATGCCCTTAGTTTATGGGCCATCCCTCCAAAGTGTCTGTTGAGTTCATTTAATCCATGGCTTTGGGCTCCATCTGTCAAAACAGTCTCTCAGGGCAGGTGAGATGGTGTGTGGTGCTGGCCTGTATTTTCGGAGCTTGTGGCTGGTGCACCCGGTGTGGCTCATGCCCACAGTCCATGGGCTGAAGATGTAGATCTCAAGGAAGTTGCTGAGCGCCAGCTGCTGAGGTCAGTTCTGATCCCATCACCGCTGTGCTTTGCTCAATTTTCCATCAAAGTCCATCTGTCCTTAATTTGGGTGATTCTTACTGTAGTACAACTGATAGCAATTAGAGTAACGAGGACATACAGTGGCAGGGTTACTTAGCAATCAGCAACACACAAATTGATTCATTGGCTATTCTCACCCAAAATCAGATCCCCATGAGGTACACATTGGACCTCCCCACCCTTCTGCATCACCCACCAAGCGCACCCAGGTCCTTGGGCAAAAGCAATCCCACGGATGGGTTTGCCTTTGCCCAAGGCAGGACTAACCCAGACTGTCTTCCCTGACATATTCTTCATGTGCACTACGGGGACTTTATCCCCTTCTACGGTACGTGGAAGTTTTGATTGGGCAGGGCCAGCCCGATTGGTAGATCCCCTGGTGTTAACTAGCCAGGTAGCCTTTGCTAGATGTGCATCCCAATGTTTTAAAGTCCCACCACCCATTGCTCTCAGTGTAGTTTTTAACAGCCCATTGTATCGTTCTGTCTTCCCAGAGGCTGGTGCGTGACAGGGGATGTGATGTACCCACTCAATGCCATGTTCTTTGGCCCAGGTGTCTATGAGGCTGTTTTGGAAATGAGTCCCGTTGTCCGACTCAATTCTCTCTGGGGCACCATGTCGCCACAGGACTTGCTTTTCAAGGCCCAGGATAGTGTTCCGGGCAGTGGCATAGGGCACAGGGTATGTTTCCAGCCATCCAGTGGTTGCTTCCACCATTGTGAGCACATGGCGCTTGCCTTGACGGGTCTGTGGCCGTGTGATATAATCAATCTGCCAGGCCTCCCCAGATTTATATTTCAGCCATCGCCCTCCATACCAGAGAGGCTTCAACCGCTTGGCTTGCTTGATTGCAGCGCATGTCTCACATTCATGGATGACCTGTGCAATAGTGTCCATGGTCAAGTCCACCCCTCGGTCACGAGCCCATCTATATGTCGCATCTCTTCCTCGATGGCCTGAGGAGTCATGGGCCCCCCGAGCTATGAATAGTTCACCTCTATGTTGCCAGTCCAGATCCACCTGAGCCACTCCAATCCTAGCAGCCCGATCCACCTGCTGGTTGTTCTGATGTTCCTCCGTGGCCCGATTCCTGGGCACATGGGCATCTACGTGGCGTACTTTCACAACCAGATTCTCTATCCGGGCAGCAATATCTTGCCACAGTTCAGCAGCCCAGATGGGTTTGCCTCTGCGCTGCCAGTTGCCCTGCTTCCACTGCTGTAGCCACCCCCACAGAGCATTTGCCACCATCCATGAGTCAGTGTAGAGATCAAGTACTGGCCATTTTTCTCGCTCGGCAATGTCCAAAGCCAGCTGAATGGCTGTCACCTCTGCAAACTGGCTCGATTCACCTTGTCCCTCACTGGCTTCTGCAACCCGTCGTGTAGGACTCCACACAGCAGCCTTCCACTTTCGATGCTTTCCCACAATCCGGCAGGACCCATCAGTGAACAGGGCATATTTCTTCTCATTTTCTGGCAGTTTATTATATGGTGGGGCCTCTTCTGCACGCGTCACCTCCTCTGGTGACATTCCGCAATCCTTGCCTTCTGGCCAGTCCATGATCACTTCCAGAATTCCTGGGTGACTGGGGTTTCCCATTCGAGTTCGCTGCGTGATCAGCGCAGTCCACTTACTCCATGTAGCATCGGTTGCGTGATGTGTGGTGGGGACCCTTTCTTTGAACATCCAGCCCAGCACCGGCAGTCGAGGTGCCAAGAGGAGCTGTGCTTCTGTGCCAACCACTTCCGAAGCAGCTCGAACCCCTTCATATGCTGCCAATATCTCTTTTTCTGTTGGAGTGTAGCGGGCTTCGGATCCTCTGTATCCACGACTCCAAAACCCTAGGGGTCGACCTCGAGTCTCCCCTGGTGCTTTCTGCCAGAGGCTCCGGGCAGGGCCGTTCTCCCCGGCTGGGGTGTAGAGCACATTTTTAACATCTTGTCCTGCCCGGACTGGCCCCAGGGCCACTGCATGGACTATTTTCTGTTTGATTTGTTCAAAAGCTTGTCGTTGCTCAGGACCCCATTTAAAGTCATTCTTCTTCCGGGTTACTTGATACAGAGGGCTTACAATCAGAGTGTAATCTGGGATATGCACCCTCCAAAAACCCACAATACCTAAGAAAGCCTGTGTTTCCTTTTTACTAGTTGGTGGAGACATAGCTGCTATTTTGTTGATCACATCCATTGGGATCTGACGGTGTCCATCCTGCCATTTTATTCCTAAAAACTGGATCTCCTGCGCAGGTCCCTTGACCTTACTTCGTTTTATGGCAAAACCAGCTTTCAGAAGGATTCAGACTATTTTACTCCCTTTCTCAAAAACTTCTTCTGCTGTGTTGCCCCATACAATGATGTCATCAATGTACTGCAGATGTTCTGGAGCTCCATCCTGTTCCAGTGCAGTCTGGACCAGTCCATGGCAAATGGTGGGGCTGTGTTTCCACCCCTGGGGCAGTCGATTCCAAGTGAAAGCAAACTGTGGCCTGCACTCTGCTGCCAAAGGGACTGAGAAGAATGCATTGGCTATATCAGCTGTGGCATACCACTGGGCTGCCTTGGACTCCAGTTCGTACTGGAGTTCTAGCATGTCCGGCACGGCAGCGCTCAGCGGTGGCGTGACTTCATTCAGGCCACGATAGTCTACAGTTAGCCTCCACTCTCCATTAGATTTTCGCACCGGCCATATGGGACTGTTAAAGGGTGAGCGAGTCTTGCTGATCACTCCTTGAACCTCTAGTTGACGAATCAGCTTATGGATGGGAATCAGAGAGTCTCGGTTAGTGCACTATTGCCACCGATGCACCGTTGTGTTAGCAATCAGCACCTGTTGTTCTTCGACCCTCAACAGCCCCACAACAGAAGGGTCCTCCAAGAGACCAGGCAAGGTAGACAACTGTTTAACTTCCTCTGTCTCCAAGGCAGCTATGCCAAAGGCCCAGCGGTACCCTTTTGGGTCCTTAAAATGCCCTCTCCTGAGGTAATCTATGCCAAGGATGCATGGAGCCTCTGGGCCAGTCACAATGGGGTGCTTTTGCCACTCATTCCCAGTTAGGCTCACTTCCGCCTCCAGTACAGTCAACTCTTGGGATCCCCCTGTGACCCCAGCAATACAGATGGGTTCTGCCCCTCTATAGCTTGATGGTATTAAAGTACACTGCGCACCTGTGTCCACTAGAGCCTCATACTCCTGTGGGTCTGATGTGCCAGGCCATCGAATCCACACCGTCCAATAAACCCGGTTGTCCCTTTCCTCCACCTGGCCGGAGGCAGGGCCCCTCTAATACTGGTCATAGTATCCATTACTCACTTCTTGCAGAAATGACTTGGAAGTTCCTTCAGGAGGACCAGAAGCAAGATCGGGCCTTCTGCTCTGTCTGGGGAACTGCCCGCTGGAGACTGGGGCGGCACTTTTCCTGGAGGGATCCCCTTTTGTGGTTGTCCTTCCTTGCAACTCCTGTACCCGTGTCCGCAGGGTCAAAGTAGGTTGTCCATCCCACTTCCTCATGTCCTCTCCGTGGTCCCGCAGGTAGAACCACAGGGTGCCTCGTGGTGTGTACCCTCTGTACTCTCTCTCTCGAGTGGGGAAATGCCTGCTCCTAATAGCTGAGATGCTGGCCCGTGCAGGTGGGGAGTAGGACATATTCCCTTCAAGTTGCTGGACCTTCCGGGACAGTTTCTCCACAGCTGAGACAAGGGGGGAAGAGAGACTTTCTTCATATCGCCGGAGCCGGCCAGCCACCTCATCCACCGTTGGTCCCTCTTTGCCTTTCCATTCCATTACTGCCAGTGAGTTGGCATATGATGATGGTGCGCTCCGTACAAACTTCCGCCACATGGGCCTTGTGCATCGCACCTCATCAGGGTCTGTGGGTAACTGTGCATTGTCCAGGTCATAATAAATCATCTCCCGCACGGCTAATTCTCTCAGGTCCTGGATACCTCTTTCCATGGTGGTCCACTTGCTTGGTTGACATACAACATCCTCACTGAAGGGGTACCTCTCCCTCACGCCTGACAGGGGTCGCCTCCAGAGGCTGAGGGCTTGGGTCTTCTTCCCAATTGCCTTGTCAATGCCGCCTTCCCTAGACAGGGATCCCAGCTGCCTGGCTCCCCTACCCTCTAATTCCAGGCTACTGGCCCCATTATCCCAGCACCGGAGCAGCCAGGTGACAATGTGCTCGCCTGAAAGTCGGCTAAAATCTTTTTGCATATCCCGCAGCTCACTCAAGGATAGGGATCGAGTGATTATCTCTGGTTCTGCCTCTTCCTCCTGCTCTCGTGATGGCCCTGGTTCATCATCATCTCTTACTAAGCAAACTGATTTCTTTGTGTACTTCTTCTTCTGTATGGGGGCAACTGATACTGGCACGGGTTGGTTCCCTGGTTCAGCGGCAGTGGCTGCCACCGCGTTTGGAGTAGCTGCAGTGGCTGCCGCAGAGGTTGGAGTAGCCACAATGTCTCTCACAGGGGTTGGAGTAGCCACAGTGTCTGTCGCAGGGGTTGGAGTAGCCGCAGTGTCTGTTGGTCTGGTCTCCATCTCTTTCCCCTGAGGGTGCTACATAACACTGAGCAGTGCCTGGTAGATACTGGCCAGGGCCCAGCACAGCGCGGTGAGTTGTGCCTCTCTGGAGCAGCCACAGCATTTTCCCTTCAAATATTCTACCACTTTATCAGGGTCCTGTAATTGTTCAGGGGTGAAGTCCCAGACCACTGGAGGTGAGAAGTTCTCTAGGTACCTGTGTGAGAAATGCTCCTTATCCAATAACAACGGCTCAAGCAGTGAACGATACGAAGCACATTTTATTTGAACATTCTTGCAATAGCAGGTGACCTAGCAAGTAGGCACACTTCCAGTTCTTGAAACACACCTTTTTATTCCCTAATCCCGGCCGAATTTTTCCCTCCCCTGTTTCCCATTGGTTGGGTACTTCAGGGTTCACAGTCTGTCCGAGGCGCCTAAAATTCTTTCTGCATGTCCTGCCTCTGTTTACTTCTCCTTATGCTACACCTAAAGGGATTATCTGACTGGTTTATTTCTTTCCTTTTTGGTAAAATTGCTCAATGTCATTAGCCCTGGTTAAATGTTTGACTCCCCTTCTAGACACTAATCCAGTAGGAATCAGTTTGTCCTTTTGTCTGTGTGATAAGAGATGTTCTACAAGCCTTTGCTGGAGCCTCTTTGTCTTAGTCATTCCCTTATCGTGTCACCTCTGATGGAAATGGCTTTTCTCCTGTGCAAAAGCAATACCTGCCTTTCTTACACCTGCCCACGTTCTCCCACATGCCCTGCCACCCCTGACTATCCAGCCTCGGAGCAGATCTCCGGGTGGTAGTCTTAAATAGTTGCTTAACCCTAAACAGGACCTGGAACACATTCAGGAGACATAACAATAGGACCAGGCTGGTTTGAGCATCCCAAGGATATTCAAAATTCTCAGAAGTTGTCATACCCGACCTGAAGGAGAAAAGGGAGGCAAAAGAGCTGGGGAAAGTGTCCCCTCCTGTTTCCCGCTTGTTATACTGCTTGCTATAATTCATTGTATACCTGTTATTAAGTACCACTTGCCATAGTTTGTTGTATACCTGCTGCTAATTAATGCAATGCATACCTTACTGCTTGCCATAATTTGTTATATACCTAACTAATTATTGTGGACCTAGTTAAGACCTGGTTACTAACCTAATAAATGTTTGTATATGGACCTTGAGATTTGTCTCCCCTTAGTACGCACCGCTGGGGATTTACGAATCTGAGTAAACTCCTTTCTGAGTGGGACGTGACAAGACTCCTCTCTGAGAAGGAGTTTAGAAAGCCAGGGGGTCCTTTCTGAATTTCGACTCAACAGGAGGGTCTCCCTGAGCTCTGTCTGACCCTGTCCTCTACTTGTAAATAACCAAGTGTGCCGTACCATTGAATCTTGTTAAAACACTTTTGCATTTAGCATCAAACTTTGTTAAATCCCTGTTTTATATCAATAAATGTATTGCTGCTTCTCTCTCTGAGTGAAGTGAATCACTCCATCCGTAACAGATGCCCTCCTAGACTTGCTATTTGTGAATAGGGAAGGACTCACGGGGGATGTGATGGTAGGTGGCTGTCTTGGCCACAGTGATCATGAAAAGGTTGAGTTCAAAAGTTTTGTTGTAATGAGAAAAAAGGAAAGCAGAGTTGCTACCCTGGACTTCAGGAGAGCAAACTTTAAGCTACTCAGGGAGCTATTTAGCAGAGTACCCTGCAAATCTGCTTTTGGGAGCTCAGGACTCCACGAGTGCTGATCAGTCTTGAAGAGAACTGATCTTGAAGAGAACTTGAACCACCTTTTAGAAGCACGGGGCAGGCAATTCCATTATGTCATAAGTCAAGCAAGTGGGGCAGAAGACCAGCTTGCCTGAACGGGGAACTCCTCGTGGAGCTCATGAGGAAAAAGAAATTGCGTGAACCCTGGAAGAGAGGTCAGGCTTTGCAGGAAGATTACAGAGCTGTGGTCCGCATATGCAGGGAGAAACCACGAAAGGCCAAAGCTCAATTAGAGGTGAAAATGGCCAGTGTTGTGTCAGACAACAAGAAAGGCTTTTTTAAGTAGGTTAATAGCAAGAGGAGGCCCAAAGAAAACATTGGACCGATACTTGTTGGAGATAGTCACCTAGTCACCTGACAAAGGGATGTAGAAAAAGGGGAGGCATTCAATTAAGTTTGTTGTCATAATCTGACATGATGCCCTTCCAGGCCAGGATGGAGCTTCTCAAAAGCTGTCTTCCTACCCTGCACTTTTGTATATTAGCAACAATCACATAAAAAAATGCACCTCCATCTTCCTTCCTAAAATCTTTAGGATACTCCAGCGTCACCAGCAGGCACTGGGAAAGTTCCAGGCTGGACTCAGTGACAAATGGGAACTGGATTCCAGAACACACGGACCAGGACCAAAAGGCAGATGAACTGACAGGGTCCTCCTTGGGCCTCAGTCATTGAAGAAGCCAAGTCATTGAAGAAAAAGAGACAACCTAACCCCTTTGATCCCTCAGCTTTTATACTGAGCATGGCAGATGGGATGGAATACCTGATTGGTCAGTTTGGGTCACCTGACCTGTCCACAGAGGTGTGACCCCTCCACAGGGTAAACAACCAGGTCAGCTGACCCTGGTTGCCACAGCAACAAGTGTGAGCAAGAGCCTCTCTCCCTGAACAGAAAGTGGGCTCTGCTCCACCCCGAACCAGGACACCAGGTTGAGTTGTAGTTGGGCTTTGGCCCTTCTAATTTTCTCCCTACATAGCCTCACAACATCTTTGTAGTCTTCCTGAGTGGCCTGCCCCTTCTTCCAAAGGCCATAAACTCTCCTTTTTTCCCCCTGAGTTGCAACCATAGGTCTGTTTAGCCAGGCTGGTCTTTTTCCTGGCGGCTCGTTTTTGGCACATGGGGATGGCCTGCTCCTGAGCCTTTAAGACTTCCTTCCTGAAAATCATCCAGCCTTCCTGGACTCCTTTGCCCTTCAGGACTGCCTCCCAAGGGACTCTGTCAAGCAGGCTCCTGAAAAGACCAAAGTCTGCCCTCCGGAAGTCCATGGTGGCAGTTCTGCTGACCCCCCTCCTTGCTTCTCTAAGAATTGAAAACTCTGTCATTTCATGATCACTATGCCCAAGACAGCCTCCAACCGTCACATCCCCCACAAGTCCTTCTCTGTTTACAAACATCACGTCTCCTTCCCTAGTCAGCTCCCTCATCAGCTGTGTCAGGAAGTTATCCCCAACACACTCCAGGAACCTCTGAACCACACTGTTCCCTCTGAGCTCTATTGTGTTCCCAGCTGATATCTGGTAGGTTGAAGTCTCCCACCAGGACAAGGGCCAGTGATCTTGAGATTTCTGCCATCTGCTTATAGAATATTTCATCTGCCTCTACATCCTGGTTGGGCAGCCTATAACAGACTCCCACCATGATATCTGCCTTGTTGGCCCTCCCCCTGATTCTTGCCCATAAACACTCAACCCTATTGTCACCATCATTAAGCTCTTGACATTCATAACACTCCCTAACATACAGGGCCACCCCAACTCCTCTCCTTCCTTGCCTGTCCCTCCTGAAGAGTTTGTAGCCATCCATTGCAGCACTCCAGTCATGCGAGTCATCCCACCACATTTACGTGATGGTGACTACATCATAGATTTCCTGCTGCATAATGGCTTCCAGCTCCTCCTGTTTGTTGCCCATGCTGCGTGCATTAGTGTAGAAGCACTTCGTATATGAATGTTGGAAGAAAAAAGTTTCAGTAGAAAAAGATATCTAATTGTCCAGAATGCAAAGGAATCAGGGAGCCATTTCATTTACATGTGCTAGCTTCCCCTCTGTTTATTTATTTTTTTTTTAATTACAATTCTTTAAAGAGTTTAGACCTGATTTCTCATTGCCTTAAATGGAAGCAGGACTAAGCACTTCGTCTGACTTCCCAAGAAGAACTGGCTGAAGGGCAGGGCTGAAAGGGTTATAGTGAATGGGGCTACATCTGGTTGGTGATCGGTCACTGGCGATGTTCCTCAGGGCTCAATTCTGTTCAATATTTTTATCAATGATCTGGATGCAGGAGTTGAATGCAACAATAGTAAATTTGCTGAGGATACTAAACTGGGAGGTGTTGTTGACTCTCTCGAGGGACAAAAGGCCTTGCAGAGGGATCTGGATAGATTGGAGCATTGGGCAATGATTAATGGCATGAAATTTAACAAGTCCAAATGCCGGATTCTGCACCTGGGAGGGAGTAATGCCGGACACTAGTATAGACTGGGAGAGGAGTGGCTGGAGAGCAGCCCTTCAGAAAGGGATCTGGGGGTGCTGGTCGACAGCAGGCTCAGTGCGAGTCAGCAGTGTGCCCTGGCAGCCAAGAGGGCAAACCGCAGCTGGTTAAGAGAGGTGATTATCCCATTGTATTCAGTGTTTTTGCAGCCTCACCTTGAATATTGCGTGCACTTCTGGGCTCCACAATTTAAAGCAGATGTTAAGGGACTTGAATACATCCAGGGGAGGGCAACAAAGCTGGTGAGAGGGCTGGAAGGCATGTCCTATGAGAAGCGGCTGAGGACTCTGGGCTTGTCTAGTTTGGAGAAAAGGAGGCTGAGGGGTGACCTCATTGCTCTCTACAGCTCCCAGTCTTCACCTCTGTGGTAGGTTGACCCTGGCTAGATGCCAGGTGCCCACCAAAGCTGCTCTATCACTCTCCCTCCTCAGCGGGACAGGGGGAGAGAAAACATAACGAAAGGCTCCTGGGTCGAGATAAGGACAGGGAGAGATCATTCACCAATGACTGTCACAGGCAAAACAGACTTGACTTGGGGAAATTAGTTTAATTTATTACCAATCAAAACAGAGTACGATAATGAGAAATAAAAACAAATCTTAAAACATCTTCCCCCCACCCCTCCCTTCTTCCTGGGCTTGACTTTACTCCTGAATTCTCTACCTTCTCCCAACCAGTGATGCAGAGGGATGGGGGATGGGGAATAGGGGTTGCAGTCAGTTCATCACACATTGCCTCTGCCGCTCCCTACTCACACTCTTCCCCTGCTCCAGCATGGGATCCCTCCCATGGGAGACAGTTCTCCACGAACTTCTCCAACGTGAGTCCTTCCCACAGGCTGCAGTTCTTCATGAACTGCTCCAGCATGGGTTCCCCACAGGGTTACAAGTCCTCTCTCCACGGGTTCACAGGTCCTGCCAGGAGCCTGCTCCAGTGCGGGCTCTCCATGGGGTCACAGCCTCCTCCAGGCACATCCACCTGCTCCGGTGTGGGGTCCTCCATGGGCTCCAGGTGGCTATCTGCTCCACTGTTAACCTCCACAGGCTACAGGGAGACAACCTGCCTCACCATGGTCTTCAGCATAGGCGGCAGAGGAATCTCTGCTCCAGCACCTGCAGAACCTCCTCCTTTTTTTTCCCCTTCTTAAATATTCTATCATAGAGGCGCTATCACCATCGCTGATTGGCTCAGCTTTGACCAGTGGTGGGTCTGTCTTGGAGCCAGCTGGCATTGGCTCTATTGGACATAAGGGAAGCTTCTAGCAGCTTCTCACATAAGCCACCCCTGTAGCTCACCCGCTACCAAAACCTTGCCACGCAAACAAAATACACCCTCCCAAAACTATTTCACATGGCATCTGATTTGAGCCACAGGTTTTACAGCTACCACCCACACCTTTCCCATTCCACCCAAGTGCCAGTATTTGATAGGTATCTGTAGATTTTGTCTTTAGTATAAGACATTTCACCCTCGAGTTCCATAGATGTACTGGCAGCAAAGGAATGATTCTTTTCTAGTATCTGGAGGGAGTGTAAGTTCCTCCTAACTTAACAAAAATCTTCCCTTTTCTGATTTGTCTCCTTCAAGGTATTCTGGTTGTTGTTCTGGCTCTATTCTCTGCTTTGTACTAGGTTCATTTTCCTTGTCTAGATTCACTGAGCTCCCAGGCAGATCTCTGATCCTACTGCCAGTCTCCTTAGAGAGTAATTCTTTGTGTTATCTCTCTAGATCTGCCATTTCTACCCTACTTCCTCCTGTCTCCTTCACCAGTCCAATGCCGATTATCTCTATTTCCTTACATCTCTTAACTGTAGGCTCCAATCACTCATATTTATGTTCTCCTTCTCATCAGTGTCCAGTCCCAAATTTCTCTCCAAGCTTCTCTGATCCCTGTATTTCCATATGTTTCAGTTCTTTTTTCAGTCCCTCTGCCTAGCCAGTTCCAGTTCTCTCATTGAACTCTCCACGTTCCTGTCAAATTCTTCTTATCCAATGCCCAATCCCTTTCTCTAAGAATCTGAATTCAGCCCAGCTCTTCATACAAATTTTCCATCCACAAGTGAACTCTAGCCAGTATCCCTTGTCCCCTTCTTAGCTCCTAGATCATGTCTCCTATGCAGACAGATGAAGTTTCTTAACTCCTTACAGAAAAAGTCTGGTTTCGCCCATAAGCCCTTGGCTACTGCATGTTGTGTCACTGAACGGGAAAGGATATATGTCACACAGAAACCAAACATTCGGGGCTTGCTCACTCAAAACCATGTGAATGGCATGTGTGCATACACTGCACACAAGATGCATGTCAGAATGCATCTTTGGAGCATTCTCAGAAAAAAATGAAATATTCAGAGATTACAGTTAGTAACCCCTAAGCATATTGTCCTGGTTTGTGGTAGAACAGAATCAACTTACTGTTCGGTAATTTTACTTCTTAGCTAAGCCTCTTCTAAATCAAGCAAGCTAAAAGGTTAAAACCTTTGTGGTATGGGGGATGACGGCTGAAATATAAACATGGGGAGGCCTGGAAAACTGACTACATCACACTCCCTCAAACCCACCAGGGTAAGTGCTATCTGCTTGCTATGGTGGAAGGAAGCACCGGATGGTTGGGAACCTATGCCATGCCCCACTCTACTGCCTGGAATACCATCCTGGGCCTTGAAAGGCAAGTCTCGTGGCGACACGGTACTCCAGAAGGAATTGAGTCAGACAATGGGACTCATTTCAAAAATAATCTTATAAGTAATTGGGCAAAAGAACATGGCATTGAGTGGGTATATCATATCCCCTGTCATGCACCAGCTTCTGGGAAAATAGAGTGATACAATGGATTGTTAAAAACCACCCTGAAAGCAATGGGGGGTGGAACCTTTAAAAACTGGGACAAGCCTTTAGCACAAGCTACCTGGTTAGTTAACACCAGGGGATCCATCAATCGAGCTGGTCCTGCTCAGTCAGACCTTTTACATGCAGTAGAAGGGGATAAAGTCCCTGTGGTGCATGGAAGGAATATGCTGGGGAAAACTGTTTGGGTTTTTCCTGCCTCAGGCAAAGACAAACCCATTTGTGGGACTGTTTTTGCTCAAGGACCTGGATGTACTTGGTGGGTGATGCTGGAGAATGGAGAAGCTCAATGTGTGCCTCAAGGAAATTTGACCCTGGGTGAGAATACTCAGTCCTGAGCTCTATGATATTAATTGTTATATAATACTAACAGTGTTCAATAAGTGTTTTCCAGGATAACATAGTAGTGATGAAACCTGAGCCAGCTTCATCAAGTGACGTCCAGCAAAACTCTTCAAGATAGACATATTACCTGTGGGCATGGACCACGATGAATTTCGTTCATCTTTCCTATCCTGAGTATCTGCTGTGAGAGATGAAACTGTACAGTTATGAACTAAATGGACTTAGTGAACTTTTGTATATAAAGATAAATCATAAAGAGAGGTTCTTGCTTATACCTATTGCTATAACAACCAAGGTCAGCTAATTTTGTTATTTGCCCTGTTGGAGGGTTGGAAACGGAAAAGCGTAGAGGGGTCCCACCTGCAGGGAGGAGCGGACAGGACAGGTGACCCAAAACTGACCAACAGGGCTATTCCATCCCATCTGCCCCATGCTCAGTATAAAAGCTGAGGGAGCAAAGGGTCAGTCTCTTTTCTTCAATGGCTGACGTCCGAGGAGGACCCTGTCTGTTCATCTGCCTTTGATCCCAACCCGTGGGTTCGTGACTCCAGCTCTGGAATCCAGTTCCCACTCGTCGCTGAGTCCAGACTGGGACTTCCCCAGTGCCTGCTGGTGATGTCATCCTGGGAGCTTAATACAGTTTTGTATATGCTGTATCTATTTCATTATTTTCCTTTTTATTGTATTATTAATACTTCATCAAAGTAGTTTAGTTTCTTCTAAACTCGTAAATCTCTTTATCTCTCCTCCTCCTCCTCTCTGTGTGCAAGAGGTGGGGGGAGAGCATCTGTCACCGGCCATTGGCCAATTTGGCCAAAACCATGACAACCCCTGAGCTGGCAGACAGGGACTGGGAGCAGAATGAAGCCCCCATAATCCAAGGGGAAATGGCTAGCAACCTGCTACACTACTTAGACACACAAGTCTATGGGTCCGGATGGGATCCACCCGAGGGTCCTGAGGGAGCTGGCAGAAGTGATCACTAAGCCACTTTCCCTCATTTACCAGCAGTCCTGGCTAACCAGGAAGGTACCAGATGACAGGAGGCTTGCAAATGTGAAACACATCTACAAAAAGGGACGGAAGGAAGGAGGATCTGGGGAACTACAGGCCTGTCAGTCTGACCTCGGTGCCATCACACAGCACGTACAGGACAACCAGGTGATCAGGCCCAGTCAGCATGGGTTCATGAAAGGCAGGTCCTGCTTGACAAACCTGATCTCCTTCTATGACAAGGTGGATGAGGGAAAGGCTATGGGTGTTGTCTACCTAGACTTTAGTGAAGCCTTTGACGTTTTCCACAGCATCCTCCTGGAGAAACTGGCTGCCCATGGATAGGATGTGCGTACTCTTTGCTGGGTTAAAAACTGGCTGGAGGGCTGGGCCCAGAGAGTGGTGGTGAATGGAGTTAAATCCAGTTGGCAGCTGGTCACGAGTGGTGTTCCCCAGGGCTCAGTACTGGGCCATTTCTCTTTAATATCTTTATCAATGACCTGGATGAGAGGATCGAGTGCACCCTCAGTAAGTTTGCAGACAACACCAAGTTAGGTGGGAGTGTCAACCAACTTGAGGGTAGGAAGGCTTTGCAAAGAGATCTGGATAGGCTGGATCGATGGGCCAAGGCAAATGGTATGAGGTTCAACAAGGCCAAGTGCCAGGTCCTGCACTTGGGCCACAACAACCCCATGCAACGCTATAAGCTTGGGGAAGAGTGGCTGGAGAGCTACCCAGCGGTAAAGGACCTGGGGGTATTTGTCAACAGCTTGCTGACTATGAGCCAGCAGTGTGTCCAGGTGGCCAAGGCGGCCAATAGCATCCTGGCCTGTATCAGCAATAGTGTGGTGAGTAGGACTAGGGAAGTGATCATCCCCCTGTACTCAGCAGTGGTGAGGCCCCACCTTGAGTACTGTGTTCACTTTTGGGCCCCTCACTACAAGAAGGACATTGAGCTGCTGGAGCGGGTCCAGAGAAGGGCAAGGAAGCTATTGAAGGGTCTAGAGAACAAGTCTTATGAGGAGTGGCTGAGGGAACTGGGACTGTTAAGCCTGGAGAAAAGGATGCTGAGGGGAGACCTTATCGCTCTCTACAACTACCTGAAAGGAGGCTGTAGTGATGTGGGGGTTGATCTCTTCTCCCAAATAACAAGTGATAGGATGAGAGGAAATCGCGTCAAGTTGTGCCAGGGGAGGTTTAGACTGGATATTAGGAAAAATTTCTTCACTGAAAGGATTGTCAAGCATTGCAACAAGCTACCCAGGGAAGTGGTTGAGTCGCCATCCCTGGAGATATTTAAGAGATGTGTAGATGTGGCGCTTAGTAACATGGTTTAGTGGTGGACTTGGCAGTGTTGGACTTGATGATCCTAAATGATTCTATGATTTTTATGTCCCTAGCCACGTTCAGCTCCAGCTGTGCCTTGGCTTTCCTAATCCCCTCCATGCACTCTCGGGCCACATCCCTATAATCTCCCCAGTATGTGTATCCCTGCCTCCACTGCCTATGCACATTTTTTTTGTGTGTTTTAGTGTCGCTAATTGGTTTTGACTTAGCCAAGTTGGCCTCCTGCCTCCCATGCCTGACTTCTTGTGTCCCTAAAATACTGTAGCAAAACCCACCTCCCCCAAAACAAAAAAAAACAACAACAAAACCACCTCAAAAATCCAAACCCGAAACACTTCTAGTTGAAGGCTCAAGGCAACCTGCCTGAATGAAAACTCATCACTCATGTTTGGACTATTCATTGTCATGTTAAATGCATCCACCTGCTCCGGCGTGGGGTCCTCCATGGGCTGCAGGTGGATATCTGCTCCACCATTAACCTCCACGGGCTACAGGGGGACAACCTGCACTTCGTCTGACTTCCCAAATACTCCATTCTCCATCATCAGTTGGTGGCTGCTCATGAGAATTGTTCTGGATTTGATACTTCTATTTAAAAATATTAAAACCTGGCAAGCATATTCCTTTTTTTAAAGCTGTCAGTATTAAAGGTAGCATTAATGTTAATGGAAATGAGAAATTAATCCCGCAAAGAAATGCACAATTATAAAAAGTGCCCATTTCAGATTATTTTTGTCATTTGCCCTGCACACGTAATTTTTTAAATTGATTTTAAGAAATATTTTTTTTTAATGAGAGGTTTTTTCCATTTTTACTGTCTTTGATGAATCCCCTTTCTCTTCCATAGGTGCTTGTAATGTCTAAAGGAACAATACATTTTAAATTCATGTTTAGCAGGTGTCACGGTTTAGCCTCAGATGGCAACAAAGAAACACGCGGCTGCTCTCTCACCCACCACACACCCACCCCCCCACCCCCCGCTTATTCTATGGGCCATCCCTCTAAAATGTCTGTTGAGTTCATTTAATCCCTGACTTTGGGCTCCATCTGTTAGAACAGTCTCTCAGGGCAGGTGAGATGCTGGGTGGTGCTGGTCTGTTGCATGCTGTATTTTTGGAGCTTGCAGCTGATGTATTCGGTGCAGCTCATGCCCATGGTCCATGGGTTGAAGATGTTGATCTCAAGAAAGTCACTGGGTGCCAGCTGATGATGTCAATTCTGATCCCATCACTGCTGCTCTTTACTCTGTTTTCCATCAAAGTCCATCTGTCATTAGTTTGGGTGATTCTTACTGTAGTACAGCTGATAGCAATTAGAGTAACGAGGACATACAGTGGCAGGGTTACTTAGCAATCTGCAACACACAATTTGATTCATTGGCTATTCTCACCCAAAATCAGATCATCCCCATGAGGTACACATTGGACTTCCCCACCCTTCTGCATCACCCAGCAAGCGCACCCAGGTCCTTGGGCAAAAGCAATCCCACGGATGGGTTTGCCTTTGCCTGAGGCAGGACTGACCCAGACTGTCTTCCCTGACATATTCTTCATGTGCACTACGGGGACTTTATCCCCTTCTACAGTACGTGGAAATTTTGATTGTCTTGGTTCTCATGGGGGACTTCAATCACCCCGATATCTGCTGGGAAGGCTACACAGCCAGGCACGCACAGGCCAGGAGGCTCCTCCAGTGCATTGATGATAACTTTTTGACACAGGTGGTACAGGAGCCAACAAGGAGAGGAGCACTCCTGGACCTGGTACTGACAAACACAGAGGGACTGGTGGGGGACATGAAGGTTGGGGGCAGCCTTGGCTGTAGTGATCACGAGAAGATACAGTTCAGGATCATGGGTACTATGCACAAAACAACAAGAAGTAAAATCACAACCTTGGACTTCAGGAGGGCTAACTTTGACCTCTTCAAGAAACTGCTTGGAGAGATCCCGTGGGCTAGGGCTCTGGAAGGCAAAGGGGCTCAAGAAAGCTGGTTGGTATTCAAAGACCACTTCCTCCGAGCTCAGGATCGGTGCATCCCTAAGAGCAGGAAATCGGCCAAGGGACGCAGGAGACCTGCATGGTTGAGCAGGGAGCTTCTGAAAAAGCTCAAGTGGAAGAAAGAAGTTTACAGTAAGTGGAAGAAGGGACTGACCCCTTGGGAGGATTACAAGAATGCCACCAGGGCGTGCAGGGATGAAACGAGGAAAGCCAAGGCCTCCTTGGAATTAAACCTGGCCAGGGATGTCAAGGTCAACAGGAAGGGCTTCTTCAAGTACATTGGAGGCAAAAGGAAAACTAGAGAAAATGTGGGCCTGCTGTTGAATGAGACAGGAGCCATGGTGACGGAGGATGCGGAGAAGGCGGAGTTACTGAATGCCTTCTTTGCTTCGGTCTTTACTGCTCAGGCCACCCCTCAGGAGTCCCAGACTTTGGAGAAAGTAACAGGGAAAGAGAAAGACTTCCCTTGGGTTGAGGAGGATCGAGTGAGAGATCAATTAGGTCAATTAGATATCCACAAGTCCATGGGTCCTGATGGGATGCACCCGAGAGTGCTGAGGGAGCTGGCAGAAGTCATTGCTGGGCCGCTCTCCATCATCTTTGAAAGGTCCTGGAGAACAGGCGAGGTGCCTGAGGACTGGAGGAAAGCCAACATCACTCCAGTCTTTAAAAAGGGCAAGAAGGAGGACCCAGGGAACGACAGGCCAGTCAGCCTCACCTCCATCCCTGGAAAGATGATGGAACAGCTCGTTCTGGGCATCATCTCAAGGCATGTGGAGGAAAAGCAAGCTATCGGAAGTAGTCAACATGGATTCACCAAGGGGGAATCATGTCTGACTATTCTGATAGCCTTCTACGATGGCATGACTGGATGGAGAGATGAGGGGAGGGCGGTAGACGTGGTCTACCTTGATTTCAGCAAGGCTTTCGACATGGTCTCCCACAGCATCCTCATAGGGAAGCTTAGGAAGTGCGGGTTAGATGAATGGACAGTGGTATGGATAGAAAACTGGCTGAACGAGAGAGCTCAGAGGGTCGTGATTAGGGGCACAGAGTCTAGTTGGAGGTCAGTGATGAGTGGTGTTCCCCAGGGGTCAGTACTGGGTCCAGTCCTCTTCAATATACTCATCAATGACTTGGATGAGGGGATAGAGGGCACCCTCAGCAAGTTTTTGATGACACAAAGCTGGGGGGGTGGCTGACACAGTGGAAGGCTGTGCCGCCATATGGAGAGACCTGGACAGGCTGGAGAGTTGGGCAGAGAGGAACCTTATGAAATTCAACAAGGGCAAGCGTAGGGTGCTGCACCTGGGGAGGAATAACCCCCTGCACCAGGGCAGGTTGGGGGCTGACCTGCTGGAGAGCAGCTCGGTGGAAAGAGACCTGGGAGTCCTGGGGGACAACAGGATGACCATGAGCCAGCAATGTGCCCTGGTGGCCAAGAAGACCAATGGCATCCTGGGGTGCATCAAGAAGAGTGTGGCCAGCAGGTCGAGGGAGGTCATCCTCCCCCTCTAGTCTGCCCTGGTGAGGCCGCACCTGGAGTACTGTGTCCAGTTCTGGGTTCCCCGGTTCAAGAAGGACAGGGAACTGCTGGAGAGGGTGCAGCAAAGGGCTACCAAGATGATGAGGGGACTGGAACACCTCTCTTATGAAGAAAGGCTGAGGGATTTGGGTCTCTTCAGTCTGGAAAAAAGACGGCTGAGGGGGGACCTTATCAACACTTATAAATACTGAAAGGGGGAGTGTCAGGAGGATGGGGCCAGGCTCTTTTCAGTGGTGCCCGGGGACAGGACAAGAGGTAACGGGCACAAACTTGAGCATAGGAAGTTCCACCTAAACATGAGGAGGAACTTCTTTACTTTGAGGGTGGCAGAGCCCTGGCACAGGCTGCCCAGAGAGGTTCTGGAGACATTCAAAACCCACCTGGACGCATTCCTGTGCAACCTGCTCTAGGTGACCCTGCTCTGGCAGGGGGGTTGGACTAGATGATCTTCAAAGGTCCCTTCCAACCCCTATCATTCTGTGATTCTGTGATTTATAAATCCATTATTTCTTTTTAAGCCGACTTAATTTGGGAACTTTGAAATAATTTGATAGTCCCCTATTGTTTTGACTTCCATCTGTCTAAATACTTTTTGAATGAGGAGATTGTTGGGCAATAGCTGTTGGAGATATATATGTGGTAGATGCACTGGAAGTACTTAAAGATTTTAGTCACTGTTTCCCTCATGTCCTTCCAAAATTTGAAAATTTTTATTTTCTTACTTCTTAGCAGTAATGCTTAATCCTACATCCTCATCCTTCCTGTTTTCAATCGAAAACTTGCTCATGAATGGACTATATGATCAGACCTGCTGTCCTGGTTCTGGCGGGGTTAGGGTAAATTTCCCCAGGCTCTGGCAGGGACACAGGTATTCTATTCCATATGAGCCATACCCAGGCTGTAGCCAGGAGCTGCCGGGGGAGGGGGCAGGAGGCGGGAAGTCGCTGCTTGGGAATGGGCTGGGGCTTCCCGGGTCTGGTTGGTGAGCGGTGGTTCCGTAATTGTGTTTGTACATTCCTTTATCCGTGTTATTGTTGTTGTTTTCCTGTTCCCTTTGCTGTTCTGTTAAACTGCCTTTGTCTCAACACACGAGTTTTGCTTTTTTCTTCCGATCCTCCAGCACGGCCGGGGGCGGGGGGGCCGGGGCGGGTGAGAGCGCGGCCGTGTGGTTCTTTGTTGCCGTCTGAGGCTAAACCACGATAGTCTTATTTGGCGCCCAACGTGGGGCTCGAAGGGTTGAGATAACGACAGATCTGGACAGAGCGTGTTAAAATGAATTTGTTATATGCATTTATTATATTAGTTAAATCGTTGCTGGTCACAATGTTGCTTTGTTTGTTCGCATGGCTGTGTTATGTAAATTCTTATATGCTCTATGTACTCACTGTGATGTTATTTATCACCTGTGGGAGAGGGATCAGGATCATCATGTTGCTGTCCTGTGTGATATCAACTTATGATATGATAACATCACTGTTCAGGCAGTTATGTTGGGTGATTATGTGGCATTGCTGTCTTGCCCATACCTTGGGAACTGTCTCTCGGAATTTATTAATAATCACACTCAATCTATGGGAGAAACAGGGGGACACACTTTCCCCAGCTCTTTTGCCTCCCTTTTCTCCTTTGTGCCAGGTATGACAGCTTTTGAGAATTTTGAGTACTCTTGGGAGGTTCAAACCAGCCTGGTCCTATTGCTAGGTCTCCTGAATGTGTTTCAGTTCCTCTTTAGGGTTAAGCAACTATTTAAGACTGCCACCCAGAGATCTGCCCCGAGGCTGGATAGTCAGGGGTGGCATGGCATGTGGGAGGACACGGGCAGGTACCTAGAGAACTTCTCACCTCCAGTGGTCTGGGACTTCACCCCTGAACAATTAACAGGACCCTGATAAAGTGGTAGAATATCTGAAGGGGAAATGCTGTGGCTGCTCCAGAGAGGCACAACTCACCGCACTGTGCTGGGCCCTAGCCAGTATCTACCAGGCACTGCTCAGTGTTACGCAGCACCCTCAGGGGAAAGACATGGAAACCAGACCGACAGACGCTGCGGCTACTCCAACCCCTGTGACAGGCAATGTGGTTACTCCAATCCCAGTGACAGGCACTGCAGTTTAACCAGAAATCCAATCCATGCCAGTATCAGTTGCCCAGGAATTCTGGAAGTGATCATGGACTGGCCAGAAGGCAAGGATTGCGGAATGTCACCAGAGGAGGAGGTGACGCGTGCGGAAGAGGCCCCACCATATAATAAACTGCCAGGAAATGAGAAGAAATATGCCCTGTTCACTGATGGGTCCTGCCGCATTGTGGGAAAGCATCGAAAGTGGAAGGCTGCTGTGTGGAGTCCTACACGACGGGTTGCAGAAGCCAGTGAGGGACAGGGTGAATCGAGCCAGTTTGCAGAGGTGACAGCCATCCAGCTGGCTTTGGACATTGCCGAGCGAGAAAAAGGGCCAGTACTTGATCTCTACACTCACTCATGGAGGGTGGCAAATGCTCTGTGGGGGTGGCTACAGCAGTGGAAGCAGGGCAACTGGCAGCGCAGAGGCAAACCCATCTGGGCTGCTGAACTGTGGCAAGATATTGCTGCCCGGATAGAGAATCTGGTTGTGAAAGTACACCATGTAGATGCCCATGTACCCAAGAATCGGGCCACTGAGGAACACCAGAACATTGCTGCTTCTGCTTCCCCCACTCTTTCAGGGGAAGTCCCTCCAATCAGAATATCATCTGTATATTGGTAGAGTTTAACATCCTGAGGCAAGGGAGACTGTAAAAGTTCGGCAAACGTGGCATGAGCAATTGTGGTTGAATGTTTATACCCCTGTGGGAGTCTGTTAAAGGTATATTGTATCCCCTCCCAAGTAAAAGCAAATTTCTCTTTATCCTCCTCCTGCAAGGAGACCATAAAGAACATAACTCCGACATCTAGCACTGCCATCCATGGGTGTGCGGCTGCTTGTAGCATGGCTGTTAAAGTTGCAATATTGGGTACTGCAGCTGTTAGCAGAGCTGTATTGGCATTTAGACACCAATAATCAATTGTCAGGTGTCAGCTCCCATCTGGCTTTTGGAATGGACAGACGGGTGAATTGTATGGGGAGTAGGTTCTGGAAATAATGTGCCATTTTTCCAAGTCTGTTATTATGTCCAAAATTCCATTTCGTGCTGAATCAGAAATTGGATACTGCATCACATTGGCAATTTTTGAATCAGGGAGTGCAGGGGCTGCATGGAGTACAGGCACTGCAGCCTCCCAATTTCTACCGGGGTTGGTACTTGAACCGAAGTACCACATGCTGCCATCTGGCAAGCACCAGTTTCGTCTGGTCAAAGGATCGAAACCCAAAATTTTTTCATTGTACTTTTTAACTGCAAAGCAAGTAGATGACGTGCACTTCTTGCCCAGGAGCCATAAATTAACTTTCGAGGTTTGCCAAATAACACTTGTTCCATTTACCCTGGTGACTTTAACTCTTTGCCATCCGGGTTGCACACACAGCTTCTTGGCATCCTGTTGTGTTTGTATTGAAATTTGTGGTCATGTACCTATTAGAAATTTTACCAGTTGTCATCGAGGACTAACTGGAATCAAAATGTAAGGGCCTCCTTCATTTAGTAGCCTTAAAACTACATAATCTACCATGGCAGGTATCAGGGTATCATCGGACTTTCCCCATGTGTGCATAGCTTGTATACAGGTGGCTTTCATGACAGCAGTGGAGAGCTCACTTAGGGAATGGATGGGAATTATGGATGGTTCACCTCACAGAATCACAGAATCTTAGTGGTTGGAAGGGACCTTTGAGATCATCGAGTCCAACCACATAAAAAAAACCAAAACAAAAAAACCACACACAAAAAAAAAAGCAACCACCAACTAAACTCCACACCCACAACCCCACACACAACACCCCACCACAAACCAATAATCTTGGGCACTAGAGCATGCCCTGAAGAGCCATGTCTGCACGTTTCTTAAATACCTCCAGGGATGGTGACTCCACCACCTCCCTGGGCAGGCTGTTCCAGTGCCTGACCACTCGTTCAGTAAAGTAATTCTTCCCAATATCTAATCTAAACCTCCCTTGCCGCAGCTTCATACCATTTCCTCTGGTCCTGTCGTTATTCCCTTGGGAGAAGAGGCCAACCCCTGCCTCTCTACAGTTTCCTTTCAGGTAGTTGTAGAGGGCAATGAGGTCTCCCCTCAGCCTCCTCTTCTCCAAACTAAACATGCCCAGCTCCCTCAGCCTCTCCTCATAGGACTTGTTCTCCAGACCCCTCACCAGCCTGGTAGCTCTCCTCTGGACACGCTCCAGCACTTCAATGTCTTTCCTGTAGTGAGGGGCCCAGAACTGAACACAGCACTCGAGGTGAGGCCTCACCAGTGCCAAGTACAGAGGCACCATCACTCCCCTGCTCCTGCTGGCCACGCTATTCCTGATACAAGCCAGGATGCTGTTGGCCTTCTTGGCCACCTGGGCACACTGCTGGCTCATGTTAAGCCAGCTGTCCACTAACACTCCCAGGTCCTTTTCTGCCGGGCAGCTTTCCAGCCACTCTTCCCCAAGCCTGTAGTGTTGCCTGGGGTTGTTGTGACCAAAATGCAGGACCCGGCACTTGGCCTTATTAAACCTCATCCCATTGGCCTTGGCCCATTGATCCAACCTGTCTAGATCCCTCTGTAGAGCCTTCCTACCCTCAAGCAGATCAACACTCCCACCTAGTTTGGTGTCATCCGCAAACTTACTGAGGGTGCATTCAATCCCCTTGTCTAGATCATCAATAAAGATATTGAACAAGACTGGCCCCAAAACTGAGCCCTGAGGGACACCACTGATGACCGGCCGCCAACCAGATTTTGCTCCATTAATCACAACTCGCTGGGCACGGCCATCCAGCCAGTTTTTAACCCAGCGGAGGGTACACTTGTCTATGCCATGATTCTCCAGTTTCTCCAGGAGAATGCCGTGGGGGACGGTGTCAAAGGCCTTACCAAAGTCCAGGTAGACAACATCCACAGCCTTCCCCTCATCGAGAAAGCGGGTCACATGGTCATAGAAAGAGATCAAGTTGGTCAGGCAGGACCTCCCTTTCATAAACCCATGCTGGCTGGCCCTGATCCCTTGGCTGCCCTGCACTTGCCTTGAGAGCTCACTCAAGATGACCCTCTCCATGATCTTTCCCGGTACAGAGGTCAGGCTGACAGGCCTGTAGTTTCCGGGATCCTCCTTCCGTCCCTTCTTGTAGATGGGCGTCACATTGGCCACCCTCCAGTCATCCGGCACCTCTCCTGTTGACCAGGATTGTTGATAGATAATGGAGAGAGGCTTGGTGAGCTCTCCTGCCAGCTCCCTGAGAACTTTTGGGTGAATCCCGTCCGGCCCCATAGACTTATGCGTGTCCAGGTGCATAAGCAAATCATTAACTACTTCCTCCTGGATTACAGGGGAGTTGTCCTGTTCTCCATTCTTATCTTCCAGCCCAAGAAGCTGAACACCCTGGGGGTAGCTGGTCTGACTATTAAAGACAGAGGCAAAGAAGGCATTAAGTATCTCAGCCTTCTCCTCGTCCTTGGTTGCAAGGTTTCCCCCCCGCATCCAGTAAGGGATGGACATTCTCTGTCACTCTCTTTTTGTTGATGTATTTATAGAAACTTTTTTTGTTGTCCCTTATATTAATTGCCAGGTTGAGCTCCAGCTGGGCTTTTGCCTTCCTGATTTTTTCTCTGTATGACCTAACACGATCTCTGTACTCCTCCTGAGTTGCCTGTCCCCTCTTCCAAAGGTGGTAAACCTTCCTTTTTTCCTTAAGTCCCATCAAGAGCTCTTTGTTCATCCAGGCCGGCCATTTTCCCTGCCCTTTAATTGTGCGCCTCATGGGGACAGCCTGCTCCTGGGCCTTTAGGATTTCCCTCTTGAAGAGCGTCCAGCCTTCCTGGGCTCCTTTGTCTCTCAAGACTACCTCCCACGGGACTCTCCCAACCAGGGTTCTGAACAGGCTAAAGTCTGCCCACCGGAAGTCCAAGATGGAGGTTTTGTTAACCCCCTTCCTTACCTCACTATGGATGGAAAACTTAACCATTTCATGGTCACTAAGCCCAAGACGGCCTCCGACCTCCACGTCCCCCACTAGCCCTTCTTTGTTTGTGAACAGTAGGTCTAGCAAGGCACCTCCCCTGGTAGGCTCACCTACCATTTGTGTCAGGAAGTTATCCTCCATACACTCGAGGAACCTCCTAGCCTGCCTGCTCTCTGCTGTGTTATATTTCCAGCAGATGTCTGGTAAGTTGAAGTCCCCAACTAGAACAAGGGCTGGCGTTTGCGAGACTGCAGCCAGCCGCTTATAGAATACCTCATCAACCTGCTCATCCTGGTTGGGTGGTCTATAGCAGACTCCCAGCACAAAATCACCTCTGTTAGCCTTCCCTTTCAC
Source organism: Rissa tridactyla (assembly GCF_028500815.1). Classification (NCBI taxonomy): domain Eukaryota; kingdom Metazoa; phylum Chordata; class Aves; order Charadriiformes; family Laridae; genus Rissa; species Rissa tridactyla. Next base: position 8,857,422 of record NC_071496.1, read on the forward strand.
CCTTACCCATAAACACTCAACTTCTTCATCACTGGAGTCTATCTCTATAGAGTCAAACAGCTCCCTAATGTACAGAGCCACACCCCCCCCTCCTTCCTTGCCTATTCCTTCTGAAGAGCTTATAGCCACTCATTGCAGCATTCCAGTCATGACCATCATCCCACCACGTTTCCGTGATGGCGACTATGTCGTAGTTGTCCTGCCGCACAATGGCTTCTAGCTCATCCTGTTTGTTGCCCATGCTACGTGCATTAGCGTAGATGCACTTGACCTGGGCTACTGATTTCACCCCCATCTTTGGCCCTTGACACTCAGGTTCATTACCAGCGGGCCTGGTTTTATCCCCTTCCCCCTTAACTTTCGGCTTAAAGCTCTGTCCATGAGCTTTGTTAACTCTTAGCCTAGTACCCTTTTCCCCTTCTAGGAAAGGGTTTTCCCAATGTTCTCTAGCAGTAATTTCTAAACGTCTATCACCTTTCTCTGATGAAATGTCAGAGTGGGAGTCCTCACTAATGTGGTCTCCTTCAAACCGTGGCATGCTTTCCTCAGGTTTAATCTTGACAGGCCCAGTTATCTCCCCTTCCCCCCTCATATCTAGTTTAAAGACCAGTCAATGAGCCCTGCTAACTCCTGCCCCAAAATTCTTTTCCCCCTCTGGGACAGCTGTGTCCCACCTGACAATGGCATGCCAGGTGTCTCATACAGCCACCTATGTTCAAAAAACCCAAAGCCCTGCCTGTAACACCAGTCCCAGAGCCACAAGTTGATCTCTTGCCTCTTCCTATCAATTTCTTTATTCACAGTTGCCACTGGTGGGATAGAAGAGAAGACAACTTGTGTTCCTGACCCCTCGAGCTGCTGCCCTAAGGCTCTAAAATCTCTTTTAATTGATTTCGGCCTCCTCCTACCCATTTCATCACTACCCACCTGAAATACTAACAGGGGGTAGTAATCAGTGGGGTTTACTAGGTCTGGGAGTTTGTTCATCACATCCCTGACCCATGCCCCAGGGAGGCAACAGACTTCCCTGTGTAGCGGGTCAGGGCGGCATATTGGTCCCTCTGCCCCCCTCAGCAGAGAGTCACCCACAACTATGACCTTTCTCCTTTTCCTTTTGGAGCTAGTAGTGAAGTTGGGTCCGCTGTGACATGTACTTTCTGTCTTCTCTAGTCTTGGTGTGCCATCCTCCTCTCCATCGGCCAGTTCCTCCTGCAGGACTCCATACCTGTTCTGCAGGGGTAACTGGGAAGCTGGGAGAGGTTGGGAGGGGACTCGCCTGCTTCCTCGAGCAGGGACCTGTTTCCATTCCCCCTCTTCTCTGAGATCCTCTCCTGTTGCTTGGTGAGAAGAGGGGAGAGGGTCCTCCGATTTACACGGGGCCTCAACCTGTTCCCCTACTCTCAGGGAGTGGGCCCACCAGTCAATCTCTCTTTCACACTCCCTGATGCTCCTCAGCCTCTCCACTTCATCCTTCAGCTGGGCCACCAGGTTGAGCAGATCATTCACCTGTTCACATCTTATACAGGTGTTGTCTCCGCTACCCTCCATTGCCAGCGCCAGGCTCCGGCACTCTCTGCACCCAGAGGCCTGCACGCCCATATGTTTGCATGGGGCCTCGGTCTGGGTGCCCACAGCTTTCCTAAACATAGCCTTCAATCTGGCAGCAACCATAGCTGAGTCCCCAGGAGCAACTGACCTTACCATGTATGCCAGTAGAGGCACTGGACCCGGCCGGTACACACACCAGCTCTGGTTGCTCCCTCTGTGCACTGTGGGCAGGGACTAGTCCCTGCCCTCCCAGACCCAGACCCTCCCTGCCCTCCCTGACACCTTTTATCCCCTGGAGGCGGGATAAACCGGGGGTGGTGGTGGCTCCGCCCAGGCTTGCTCAGCAGCACCGCCCCCCAGCTGACAGCCCCCAGGACAAGCAGAAGCCTTGTCCCGGCTTCAAAAAAAGCCCCCAAAAGAGCTTCTCGTTGGTCTTTTTCGCTACAGATCCCTTCCCCAGCGCAGTCTTACCTGCCCTGAAGCTGGTCTCCATGGCAATGACCTCATTCCTCAATTACCTCATTCCAAGGCATCTATTCCCCCAGCCTGATAAGTTTCCCTACAGGTGATAGAATGGGATCACGAGGTATTCATTCCTTGGGAGTCTTTGATTTGTGTTCTCACCTGCCATTGTGCCGTCTGTGTTCCTCTAGCCTTCTGCAGGTGGGCCTTTGATGAGCTGATGGCACCAGTAATAGGCCTGGGAGTAACCTGTGAGGGTATTATTTAGGGACCTGCCATTGTCTATCTGAGTTCCTTTGTGGGTGTCCAGATGACCTTTATCACAAAACCGAACACCACAGACATTGTGTCCAGAGAGCCAACTAATGGGGAGACCAGCATGAGTGAAATTGGAGAGACCCAGGTGAGTGGATTAGGTGTCAGCTACTGGAGTCAGACCAGTGGTGTAGGCACCCTGGGCCTGTGGTGTCAGCAACTGGAGAGAGTGGGGGTCTCAATTCCAGCCACTGGGACAGGATCGGTGTGTAACTTGAAAACCAGCTACTGGGAGGGACCTGTGTGAGGTGAGTGAGGGGCTCAACACCAGTAACTGGAGTGGACCTGTGTGCCTGGTGCCGGCTGCTGGCAGAGAGTATGTGTCTATAAGCTTTCCAAATCTGGTGTGCGTGGGGGTGTGCGTGGATAATTTGCTAGCAAACTTCAAGCTGGAATAGCCAGCAAGTAGGAGGGTCTGGGTCCAGGCCAGGGTTTCAGGTGGGAAGAGGGTTTGATCTGGTATTCAGGGGGACCTGTGAGCGTGGAGCGCCTGTGAAAGTAGCATATGAGTGTGTGCATCTGTTTGCTGGCAAGCACTGAGCTGGACTACCTGGTGCTAGACCTGTACAGTGGTTAAGAAGGCTCAGGATCCAGGCAGGGGGTCTGTGGCAGTACTTTAGGGATACACGAATGTGTGTGTACCTGTGAATCTGGAGAATGTGGAGGTGTGTGTTTTCACTAGCGACCTTCTCAATGGAGATATATTATAAACACAGTTCAATAGAGCTGTTCAATAGAGTGAGGTTAGACTCTAATTTGAATATACAAACTAAGATTACAGGAGGCAAACTATCATACTGAGGTTCCCTTTTATTTACCATGATGTTATTTTTACTGTTTACCTCACGTTGGACTAAATTTACAAAAAATTGTCATGAGATCTGTATGATTAATAACAAGAAAATGATCATAGAATCACAGAATGGTTCGAGTTGGAAGGGACCTTAAAGATCATCTAGTTCCAACCCCCCTGCCATGGGCAGGGACACCTCCCGCTAGACCAGGTTGCTCAAAGCCCCATCCAGCCTGGCCTTGAACACCTCCAGGGATGGGGCATCCACAGCTTCCCTGGGCAACCTGTTCCAGTGCCTCACCACCCTCACAGTAAAGAATTTCTTCCCAATATCTAATCTAAATCTCCCCTCTTTCAGTTTGAGGCCATTACCCCGTGTCCTACCATAACACTCCCTGATAAAGAGTCCCTCCCCATCCTTCCTGTAGGCCCCCTTCAGGTACTGAAAGGCTGCTATAAGGTCTCCCCGGAGCCTTCTCTTCTCCAGGCTGAACAACCCCAACTCTCTCAGCCTGTCCTCATAGCAGAGGTGCTCCAGCCCTCTGATCATCTTCATGGCCCTCTGCTGGACCCATTCCAACAGGTCCATGTCTTTCCTGTGCTGAGGACTCCAGAGCTGGACACAGTACTCCAGGTGGGGTCTCACCAGAGCGGAGCAGAGGGGCAGAATCACCTCCCTCAATCTGCTGGACACGGTTCTTTTGATGCAGCCCAGAATACGATTGGCTTTCTGCGCTGCAAGCGCACGTTGCCTGCTCATGTTGAGTTTCTCATCCACCAGCACCCCCAAGTCCTTCTCCTCAGGGCTGCTCTCAAGCCATTCTCCGTGCAGCCTGTATTTGTACCTGGGATTGCCCTTACCCAGGTGCAGGACCTTGCACTTGGCCTGGTTGAACTTCATGAGTTTTGCACAGGCCCACCTCTTAAGCCTGTCAAGGTCCCTCTGGATGGCATCCCTTCCCTCCAGTGTGTTGACCGTGCCACACAGCTTGGTGTCATCGGCAAACTTGCTGAGGGTGCACTCAGTCCCATTGTCCATGTCTCCAACAAAGATGTTAAACAGCACCGATCCCAGTACTGACCCCTGTAGAACAGAATCATAGAATATCTCAAGTTATCAGGGGTCTTAGACTCATATGACAGTACAATATTTGTTTCTCAGATAATGAGAAACAGTATGCTTTGTTCACTGATGGATCTTGTCATATTGTAGGAAAACATCAAAGGTGGAAAGCTGCTGTGTGGAGTCCTACACGACGAGTCACAGAAGCAGCTGAAGGACAAGGTGGATCGAGCCAGTTTGCAGAGGTAAAAGCCATCCAGCTGGCCTTAGACATTGCTGAACAAGAAAAGTGGCCAATACTCTATCTCTGTACTGACTCATGGATGATGGCCAATGCTCTGTGTGTGTGTGTGTGGTTAAAGCAATGGAAGCAGAGCAACTGGCAGCACAGAGGTAAACCCATCCAGGCTGCTGAATTGTGGCAAGATATTGCTGACCGGCTAGGAAAACTAGTCATGAAGGTACACCATGTAGATGCCCGCGTACCCATGAGTCAGGCCACTGAGGAACATCAAAACAATCAGCAAGCTCATTTAATATTATTTATAAGACAAAACGGCCCTTGATGTTATGCTGCTTCCCATCATCAGATATCATTTTGCTCTAGCATATTAATATTAAATTTTTTGTATGATAATATTTTTAAAAGCATTTCCCAATAACAACACCTACAGTTTTAGTAACTCATTTTATTTTCTTGTGTTTCCTGGAAGATAGTCCTTTTCTTTTTAAGGAATACAAAAATAAGTTTGTTACAACTCAACTCGGAAGTTGATTCTATAGGCTGTGCTTAATGAAGGATTTTATTTAAACCACTGATCTGGACAGGACATGCAGGATTGGATACCTTTTATCAGCTTCTAAACTATGCTCTTTTTTACTGAAACTTTATAAAATAACATTAATTAAGACTTCAAATGTAATGGAAAACTGCTAATTGAGAAATAAAAGATAGCAAGGAAGAGAAAGAGGTAGAACGCAGTCGGTCCCTTCTGTAACATGCCATATCAACTTCAGTCCACAAAATGACATACTTTGGCGCACAACACCATCCTATAAATACATTAGCTAGTAAAATATTAAGCAATAACTACATATGTAGAATATGCTACCAATTGCAGGTTTACTTCTCAAGGAATAATTATAAGGAATAAAAAGTAAGTTCAAATTTCATTTTGACAAAATTTAAAATACTTCAATTTCAAATTCAGCAATAAATTTACTGTCCTTGAATGGGGAAAGTTCTCAGTGAATATAATGCATATGTATTGCCAGATCAGTCTAAATTGTATATTTGAAATATTGAAGCCTACTTTCAAAATAGGAAAAAATGGAACATGTAGTTGTGTTGGTGTATTTTGGGAAACACAGTAACTTCTATTAATGTAAAAATGTAAACCTCATTTTAAAAATATATTTCTTATTACCATCTTATCAAGGATATTTTAACTAAAGATTGAATTTCAGACCTTTGTAAATTATTTGTGGCCAGTTCAACATATTTGTTATTGGTCATTGTGGTTTAGTATAGTAAACATTCTCACTATTACCTTTTTGTTTCAGTACTCTACTTTGGCTAGTCTTCAGTTTATATTTCCACCTAAAAGGGCCAAATTCTACACTCATTTAGATCCACCCAACCCCATCAACCTCAACTGTATTCTTATTCTGATTTACAGCCTCATTAGGATTTTGATGATGTAAATGAGAGTGGAATTTGTTCTTCATTCGAAATGAAAGAGCATATTCACATTTCAGTATAGTATGTAGGAGTACGTGCCTCAAACAGAGAATACACAGATAAAACTTGGCAGGCAAGGTCTCAGACAGAAGGCAGGTTTTTTTTAATATTGAGCTCACTACTTTCCTTAAATAAGTAGGCACATATTCCCATGTATCTGGAAAATCAGTAACAGTTCTACACATGCATGTACAAGTGTAGTGCTGTTTTTACAAGTTATGCAACAATTCTTACTCATATATCTTTCTGATGAAAGAATCAAAGTGGCAGATCTATGAGCAGAGGCCTGCGTACGGCCAAGGACACAGTGAGCAGAGCACACAGAAACAGGAACGCAGATGTCGATACGGATGGAATGAAGAGGAACTGGCTCAATATAAACATGGAACAAGAAAACAGCTTTGCGCGCTTATCTTGGTGGGAACTGAATAAGGCGACTGGGTTAGTGATCTGAAATATGTGTTTACTTGCCTAGCAGGTGCATGGAAAGTTTTAGAGCTTGGGTATAAAAGCCGAGGCTTGAGAAGCAATAAATGATTTTGTGCTTATCACAGCTGGAGTCCGTGCCCTCATACACCACAAATCAAGTTGTCAGTCTAAATATATTTGGTTTCACTTAAGTTGCAGGACTACAGAAAGAACAGATGCTTACCAGCTCTTGGTACTTTCTTTGAGTACCTCTACTGCGGCACCAAAGGTTCACATCTAAAAATACTAATTAGGTGGGCAGTGAATGAGGAAGTGCCCTTTAGAAGAAGTCTTTTTGGGGGGGAAATTTATAAATCTTAGTCTTGAAGCCTGAACCAAAGCTCACAGAAATCAGGGGAAAAATTCCCGTTAACTTCAGTGGCCTAGATCGGGTCCTGAAAAAGAAAATACCATGTATCACTTTCAGTATCTTCTATAAATTAAAGCCAGAAAACCTCTACTGCTTCTAAAACACCATATATTAAACAGTGACTCTGAAGAAGTTAATATTTATATTATGCAGATCCCATTATATTTAAATGCATTTTATAGCACATGTGGACAGGGAATTACAATAAGTGACGTATTTACTCTGACCTTATGCTGTCTGTAGCTTGGATGTATGAGTAACTCATAGCAGAGACCCACATTATCCAAAATCATTCTCTTCTTCCCCACAAATTGCACCTATGATGAAAGAAGATATTTTGCAGAATTTGCTCCGTAAGCATGATTTCCATGTAGTCTTCTCTTAAAAAAATCCGAAAAACAGAACATCAGATTAGAATGACCCTGGGCGGCTGATTTTTTATGCTAAGCCTAGAATTAATTCAGCCATTGCTATTCCAATGCCAGTAAATTGTAAACAGTGTCACATAAATAATACATCAGTAATGGAGTATGATGGTGTGCCCAGTAATAACAGTACCAAGTTTTGGGGATACTTGACCAAGCACACAGATTCACAATTCCCAGCAAAATCACTAGTGCAAGATCAGGTTGCATGTCACATGGACTGGTTTGAATACTTATGCACAAAAGGAAGAAGTTAAGAATTTCTTGTTTAAGTTAAATTAGGGCTGTTTGGTTTTGAGTTTATTTTAAAGTGTATTGAAACTTGATTACTTTTAGTAATAGGTGAAGTACTGCAGAGTCAAGGAGCAGAAGAATTTTTAAAGATCTAACATAACTCTAGTAATATTTTTAAGCATATTAATTGGCAGGTGCTTCTCACAAATGAGGAGGTGACTTTCTAAAAATATATCTGCCTTGAGTATAGCATAGCTTATTTTGTAGCTTTTATCAACAATAGAATTCACCACCTGTAAAGATAGCACACATTTTTAGAAAGAAGTAATTGAGAGGAAGCTTTCCTCCCCAAAATGAAGTGACACAATGAATAGACCAGATCAGAAAGGGAATATGGTCAAAACTAGGCAACTGTCAAATTCTGCAGAAGTGTTCAGAGTCATGTTCCAGCCCTCTGGGCCAATAAATCTGCCAATAATTGCAAGTGTTTGGGACTCATTATCATTTCAATATGATCACTCCTTGAGTAGTGATTATTCATGCAAATAAAGTTTACAGGATCTGGTCAGTGCATATAGTATGATTGTTCTTCCTGCAAGACCATGGGTGGGCAGTGCCAAGTCCTATTGCTCAACTGCCTGTGGTCCTCACAGCTTAAAAAGGCAATTCTTGGAAAGATCAAAAGAAATCAAGTGTTAAATAATAGTGCTGTCAGTAACTGGTTCATAGTAATTTTCTCTTTTTTGCTTGAGACAGTTATCCTTAATGCCCAACAGAGAGAGGGCATTCCATCCCATCTGCCATGCTCAGTATAAAAGCTGAGGGATTAAAAGGGTCAGGTTGTCTCTTCTTCTTTGGCTCCTCTCCAATGGCTCTTCTCAGTGGACAGCTTCTTCAATGGCTCTCTTTCTTCAATGACTGACATCTGAGGAGGACCCTGTCAGCTCATCTGCCTTTTGATCCTGGTCAGGGTGTTCCAGTTCCCATTTCTCACTGAGCCCAGTCTGGAACTTTCCTAGTGCCTGCCAGTGATATCTCCCTGGGAGCTTGATACACTTTTGTCTATATTTGTATATATTGTATATATTTCATTATTTCTTTTTTTAAATTTTATTATTAATATTTCATGAAAGTAGTTTAGTTTTTTCTAAACTCACAAATGTCTTTATCTCTCTTCTTCCTCTCCTTGGAGCATCTGTTATCTCAGATATCTCATCTAAATCTCCCCTCCTTCAGTTTGAAACCATTGCCCCTCCTCCTATTGCTCCACTCCCTGATAAAGAGTCCCTCCCCATCCTTCCTGTAGGCCCCCTTTAGGTACTGGAAGGCTGCTATAAGGTCTCCCCGGAGCCTTCTCTTCTCCAGGCTGAACAACCCCAACTCTCTCAGCCTGTCCTCATAGGAGAGGGGCTCCAGCCCTCTGATCATCTTCGTGGCCCTCCTCTGGACCCATTCCAACAGGTCCATGTCCTTCTTATGTTGGGGGCCCCAGAGCTGGACACAGTACTCCAGGTGGGGTCTCACGAGAGCAGAGTAGAGGGGCAGAATCACCTCCCTCGATCTGCTGGCCACGCTTCTTTTGATGCAGCCCAGGATGTGGTTGGCTTTCTGGGCTGCAAGTGCACATCACCAGCTCATGTTGAGCTTCTCATCCACCAGCATCCCCAAGTCCTTCTCCTCAGGGCTGCTCTCAAGCCATTCTCTGCCCAACCTGCATTTTTCCTTGGGATTGCCCCTACCCACGTGCAGAACCTAGCACTCGGCCTTGTTGAACTTTATGAGGTTTGCACGGGTCCACCTCTTAAGCCTGTCAAGGTCCCTCTGGATGGCATCCCTTCCCTCCAGTGTGTCAACCGTGCCTCACAGCTTGGTGTCGTCAGCAAACTTGCTGAGGGTGCACTCAGTCCTGACATCCATGTCGCTAAGAAAGATGTTAAATAGTACCAGTTCTAGTACCAACTCCTGAGGAACACCACTCATCACTGGTCTCCACTTGGACATTGAGCTGTTGACCACAACCCTTTGAGTGCAACCGTACAGCCAGTTTCTTATCCACCGAGTGGTCCATCTGTCAAATCCATGTCTCTCCAATCTAGAGACCAGGATGTCGTGTGGGACAGGGTCAAATGCTTTGCTCAGGTCCAGGGAGATGATTTCAGTTTCCGTCCCCTTATCCACCGATGCTGTAACGTTGTCGTAGAAGACCACCAAATTTGTCAGGCACGATTTGCCCTTAGTGAAGCCATGATGGCTGACGCTGATCACCTCCTTATTTTCCATGTGCCTTCGCAGAGTTTCCAGCAGGATCTGCTCTGTGATCTTGCTAGGCACAGAGGTAAGACTGACCGGCCAGTAGTTCCCCAGATCTTCCTTTTTTCCTTTTTTAAAAATGGGGGTTATGTTTCCCCTTTTCCAGTCAGTGGGTGGTACCTCATTCTCCCAGTCCCTGCCTTTGCCTTCTGCAACTTGGGCGGTGTGGTTAGAGCCCTTACCAGTGAAGACTGGTAGCTTAGTTGGGAAGAACATAGTGTGGGGCACATAATACTGAGGTTGAACACACATCTTAAATCTCATTATCCTTGCCGCCTCCCCCATCTAAGTAAATGATCATCCTTCTCCGACTTTTATGCATTTGTTGTGATATCTCATATCTGAACTCCATTCCTAGCAGTGTCCTTGACTTTCAGTGTTTCCCTTTTACTGTCCTCTTGTAGCTGCTGCATTCAAAGTCTGTTCTGCTCCTAACTTCATCTTATTTTCCTCCTCAAGTGCTAAATAGCTTTGTACAAAGTGTGTATGCATGTGTCTATATATGTGTGTGCATGTATAAAGAAGTATCAGTATATACAAGATTTTTTCCAGTTTCCTATACCCAAAGCTCCTTTTTTGCCTTTCTTGACATTTTCTATGCACAAAACATCATGAGGCAACTTTTTCACAGTCACGTCTCAGTGCAGAAATCTCAACAGCCTTTAAAATTTTGCCAGGAAAATATTTTAAGAGATATTTAACCCTTTACATGTGTCAAGTATATTCAGATTTTATTAACTGAGACAGCTAATAACATACAAATTTCCTTTGTTAATTTTACCTTACCTATCTGCAGACAACAGGGTGCCAGCTGCCCTTATCCTTTTAATGCTTTCCTTGTTTCCATCCTTGCATTCCAGTACCCAAAAGGGAACAGAGAAACAATTGCATTCAGTTAAAATTAAACAAAAAACCTGTACTTTTGGCTAAGGCATGCATAGTATCTTCATGCAAACCAAACGAAATTACAAAGTGGCTATCTTACTGAATCTTTAGAGGAATCAGGCATTCTTTTTATTATATTGTTAGCTAATGTAACACACATACATACTCTACGCAGGTTCCTTAACTGAACTATGTAATGCTATGCTAGATTTTACTTCACCAAGGAATATTTCTTGAGTGTGACCCTGACTCTGATGGCAAGAATCCAAGACCACGACACTGAGGTCTTTTAACAAAGCACTGGCTCAATCAGGACAAGGACCTGGGCAACCTGCTCTAGGCGACCCTGCTTGGGGTGGGGGGGAGATCCAGAGATCCCTTCCAACCTCAACCATTCAGTGATTCTGTGATTCAACAGTGACCACAGAACTACCCTTTCAGAGAGAGGCATTGACACTCAGCACACTATCCTGCACTGTCAGCAGGGAGGGTGCAAAAATTACAAGGATTTACTGTTCTCCTAATACTGCTGATTCATTGACAAAAATGGAATTAAATTGCACAATATTAGTACTATTCGTAGGCCTTCTACCCCTGTTGCAGACTGCAATATTTCTAAAGACATTTCCATTGGTGACAGAAACAGATTATCTACAAAACTCTCTGACCAACATTGGATCAAACAAGGTCATTAGTAATTTTGTACCCACACCTTTGCTCTTGTTTAGAATCATAGAATGGTTTAGGTTGGAAGGGACCTTAAAGATCATCTAGTTCCAACCCCCCTGCCATGGGCAGGGACACCTCACACCAGACCAGGTTGCTCAAAGCCCCATCCAGCCTGGCCTTGAACACTTCCAGGGATGGGGCAACCTCTTCCAGTGTCTCACCATCCTCATAGTGAAAAATTTCTTCCTAATATCTAATGTGCAAGTGCACGTTGCCCGCTCATGTTGTAGGTTGGGATTTTGTAAACTAGCTGAAAATACAGCACTCAGGTAATTTGAAGAGGAATATGACACCAAAATTTACAGATGGATTTAAGAAAAAAATAAAAATTAAAGGTTGTTGTTCAACTGAACAGAATTATGGACTAGTCTGGTGCAGGAACAACTACATCCTAACAGATGATGTCCCTATTACTATTCACTTGAGCAGCTCCAGGTCTGGATGCCTATCTGCTACACTTGACCCTCAAGTCTTTCCTGACAGTCAGCTGCAGTACTTCTACTGCATTGGTAAATGATATCATGAATATGGTTTAAAGGAAAGGGATGTAAAGTTTAACAAGCTGTTGGCATTTCTTCTCTGTTTTGTCATCTATTAATTGCACAAAATAACCTCATGGCAAATTCAGCACATTTGGAAGCCCTTATCAGAAAAAATCTAAACTCGGTCACAGAAAGTTTATGGTGAAATGAGCATCCCTCTAAAAAGACATAGTTTCAAAGTGTTCACTGATACTGAGACAATTTCTGCCAGGAAAAAAAGCTTTGTGGCTTTTAAGTTCCATCCCCAGGAGGGAAGTCTAGGACCTGTTATAAGCCCAGGGGCTTTTGATCAAAGCATGGGGAGAGATAGTCATCCCAGAAGGGAGACAGGTTGCTGACTGGGAAGGTATTTGCAGGTTGCAATCAATGAAATTAGGGAATTAGTCAGTTTTTAACTGTGTTCACAAAAACTGTTCTTCCCTCTTGTTCAGTGATTGACTAAATGAACTGCAGAAACTGTCCTGGGAGTAAGAACTCTCACCTCTACAGTAAATGCCCTGATCACTAGTCCACAGGGTCCTATTACCTTTTGTACATAATTTTCCTGGAATCTGGCATATGTTTCTGCATACCAATAGCTTCAGATGCTGGGAGGAGGGGCATCTATCTTTCGGCTAGCCAAGATTCTTCTGTCCCTGCAGTATGTGGAAAGTAGCAACTAGAGCTGTATATTTGAAAGGGTCTGATTCTGTGTAATATATTCTGAGAATATTTACCAGGGCTGGTAGAGGGAACCTAAATGGAAATATGCCTAGCTTCTATAGTGCAGTGGATCTTAAGGCAGATGTCAAATTGGGCTGTGTGGTGCTTGACAAAATGTTGAGTCAAAAAGAAACATACCTATGAGTTCATAGCTGCCAGCAGCTGAAAGTGGATATTTTAGATCACAATATTCTGCTTAGTACTTCAGTTCCAAGTCCTTCTTTAGGTACCTACATCCTTTACTAGATCTAGCCCATATAGTTTTTATAATATTTTGAATAATTAAAATGTTGTATAATTAGTATTGATATTGTGATAGCTCAGGCAGAATCAGGGCTTCATTGTGCTAAGCTCTTCCAGACAGGTAGATGCAAGTCTCTGATACATAAAATTTGTCATCTAAATAGACAAAGCTTTTGTAGAAATGCAACAGATAAAGCTGAAAAAACAAACAAGAAAGATGCAACAAAAGCCCACAACATTTGTCCACACTGGAGGATTGACAGTTGATCTCATATGGCATGAATAAGGGGAAAAGGAGGCTCTGCTTGGCCTTACAGAGGAGGGCAACAAAGCTGATGGAAGAGCCTGGAAGGCATGTCCTATGAGGAGTGACTGAGGACTCTGAGTTTATCTAGTTTGGAGAGAAGGAAGCTGAGGGCAACCTCATTGCTCTCTACAGCTTCCTGAGGAGGGGACGTGGAGGGAGAGGTGCTGAGCTCTTCTCCCTGGGATCCAGTGATAGGACGTGTGGGAATGGTTGAAAGCTGCGCCAGGCTTCTGTTTCAAGCAGGATATTGGATCCCTGGAATACCAGAGACTTTCGTGCTTCCTGGTGTGATACAGGGGACACCTGCACTGTGATGGAAGAGAAAGAATGAGCACTCTCACTGTCGGTTAGGTAACTATTTTGCTCATAGGCACGCAAGTTAGAAGTTACGAATTAGAGAGCTTATGAGTTAAAAACCTCATGAATTAATGAAGTGATGAATTAGTGAGTTCATGTTAGACTAGTTTGTACAAAGGGTATTGAGCCCTTGTTTGATGTGTTTGTTTTCTTTCCTAATGAGCTAATAAAATAAAGTTTCATTTCCAAAGTAACTTGTCCTGTAAATTTGAGAGATCCAAACGGACTGTGAGAGACCCATAGAGATGTTGCCAAGAGCTATGGCCCCTCTCTAACAACTGATGCTGAGACCCTCACTTGTTCCAGTTGCTGGCACCAAATCCACTCACATGGGTCTCACTGACACCTAGTCCTTGCAGCATGCACGCACATGCGTGCGTACACACACAAGGGATATGAAGTGAGATTACACAGAAAGATAGTTAAGAAAGGATTTAATGAGATGTGGTGGGTTTACCTTGGTTGGCTGCCAGGTCCCCACCAAGCTGCTCTATCGCTCCCCTCCTCACCGGGACAGGGGGAGAAAATAAGATGAAAAAACTCATGGGTCGAGATAAAGGCAGTTTAATAAAGAAAAGGAAATGCCTTGCACAGAAGCAAAGGAAACAAAAAAAATATCATTTGCTACTTCCCATCAGCAGGTGATGTCCAGCCACTTCCTGGGAAGCAGGGACTCAGTATGTATAGTGGTTGTTTCGGAAGGCAAATGCCTTAATAACAAATGCCCCCCTCCTCCTCTTTCTCCTTTCTCTTAGCTTTTATTGCCAAGCACAACATCATATGGTACGGAATATCTCTTTGGTCAGATTGGGTCAGCTGTTCTGGATATGTCCCTTCCCAATCTCTTGCCTACCCCCAGCCTACTAGCATTTGGAGGGGTGGGGGGTTGGAGAGACAGCCTTGATGCTGTGCGAGCACTGCTCAGCAGTAGCCAAAGCATCGGTGTGTTATCAACACTGTTCTAGCTATAAATACAAAGCACAGCACTATGAGGGCTGCTATGGGGAAAGTTACCTTCCATCCCAGCCAGACCCAATACCCTTATTCCATACCATTTATGTCATGATCAGGACCCACATAATTTAATACATTTATATATCTTCCAACCATCCCATAATTCGTATTACTGAAATCCCCTCTTACCAACACTTACAACTTATACTACATACTTAAACCATCTTTATACCCAACATACAGATTTATACATTCTCATAAACTACTATATCCCCTGTCCCTTAACAGATAGATAGATATTATTTTCCCATTCCATGGGCTTTCGCCACTCCCCTAAATGTTCATAAGAACAGGCTATGACTTGGGCCCCATCTGTCAAGATGGTCACTCAGAACAGGAGAAGCAGCATGTTCGATTGCTGGGTGCCAACACCGGCTTGGTTTGGGTCATCGTTGCACTCACACAGTTCCTTGCAAAGTCCGCTCTTCATCCATTCAGGTAGTTCCTGCTACATTACTTCCTACAACATACAACTCACATCACAGATTATTTTTCCCCCCAAGGTTAAATGTCCTTGGGGTACACACTGGGTCTCCCCATCTTTACACATTACCCACTAAGTACACACGAGTCCTTGAGGAAAGACAATCCCATGAACAGGTTTGCCTTTTCCCAAGGGAGAAGCAAGCCACACCGCCTTCCCCAACCACTTCCCTGTGTGCACTACAGGACAGTATGTAGGGCCTTGGTTTGGGCAGGACCAGGATGGTTAGCAGATCCTCTGGTGTTAACCAGCCCAGTGGCTGATGCTAAATTTACATTAGTCATATGAGGAGAGGCTGAGGGAGCTGGGCATGTTTAGCTTTAGCCCTCCACAACTACCTGAAAGGAGGGTGGAGAGAGGTGGGTGGTGGCCTCTTCTCCCAGGTGAATAATGACAGGACCAGAGGAAATGGTCTGAAGCTGCGGCAGGGGAGGTTTAGGTTAGATATTAGGAAGAATTACTTTACTGAAAGAGTGGTCAGGCGCTGGAACAGCCTGCCCAGGGAGGTGGTTGAGTCACCATCCCTAGAGGTGTTTAAGAAACGTCTAGATGTGGCACTTCAGGGCATGCTCTGAAGGGCAGAGATTGTAGGTTGTTTGGGTTTTGGTTGTGGTTTTTTTGGTGTGTGTATGGTTGGACTTGATGATCTCAAAGGTCCTTTCCAACCATGAAGATTCTATGATTCCATGATTCTATGATTTTAACAATTCATTATATCCATTATATCTCTCAATCTTTCCAGAGGCTTGTGGGTGATACACCTACTCAATGCCATGTTTCTCGGCCCATGAGTTTATGAGGTTATTTCAGAAATGAGTCCCATGAGCCTCAATTCTTTCTGGGGTACTATGTCCCCACAAAATTTGCCTTTCAAAGCCTAAGATGGTGTTTCAGGTAGTGGCATGGTTTACAGGGTATGTTTCTACCCAACCAGTAGTTGCTTCCACCATGGTGAGCACATAGCACTTGCCTTGGCATGTTTGTGGCAGCAGTCCAATATAGTCAATTTGCCAGGCCTCACAATATCAAAAACCCAGCCACCACCCTCTATTCCAGGGAGACTTTACTTGTGTGGCTTGCTTGATTGCAGCACATGTTTCACATTCATAGGTGACCTGTGTGATAACTTCCATGGTCAGGTTTACCCCTCGATCACAAGCCCATCTGTATGGTGCATCTCTGTCCTGGTTTGAGGTAAAACAGAACCAATTTTCTGTTCAGTAATTTTTTTCTTAGCTAGGCCTCTTCTAACTCTCTGAAATTAACAGCATGTTGTGTCTGAAATGGTTTGTTCAGAGTGATAAGACTGTGCCAAGGAATGGTACGCACAGAGGCTCTTGCTTAGACTTACTGCTATAACAACCAAGGTCAGTTCACTTCATCATTTGCCCCGTTGGAGGGTCAGAAACAAAAAAGCATAGAGGGGTCCCACCTGCAGGGAGGAGCGGACAGGACAGGTGACCCAAAACTGACCAACAGGGCATTCCATCCCATCTGCCCCATGCTCAGTATAAAAGCTGAGGGAGCAAAGGGTCAGCTCTCTTCCTTCAATGGCTGATGTCTGAGGAGGACCCTGTCTGTTCATCTGCCTTTGATCCCGATCCGTGTGTTCCTGACTCCAGATCTGGAACCTGGTTCCCACCCATCGCTGAGTCCAGCCTGGGACTTCCCCAGTGCCTGCTGGTGACGTCATCCTGGGAGCTTGATACGGTTTTGTATATACTGTATCTATTTCATTATTTCCTTTTTATTTTATTATTAATATTTCATTAAAGTAGTTTAGTTTCTTCTAAACTCATAAATCTCTCTATCTCTCCCCCTCCTCCCTGTGCACGAGAGGCAGGGGGGAGAGCATCTGTTGCCGGCCATTGGCCAATTTGGCCAAAACCACGACAGATTTATTGGCGCCCAACGTGGGGCACGAATGGAGCTCTGATAGATTGCCTGAATAGTTTGAATTCCAGTTTGCTCGGGGAGAACAGACAGTTCACATCGTCATTCTTATGCGAAATCTTATATTGTGTCTTTAGAGAGCTTTGTATGAAGTTAATTGATGCAGTGGTGTTTAACTGGTCAAATATATTGCATGGTCTATTTCTTCTTTGTGTTTGGATGCGGTGGTCTAAGCGTGCTATGTTGGTGTGGATTTGCCTTCAGATGCATAAAATAATTGCTTGGATAACGGTTCTACCTGCATATCTTGGGCATCTCATGATGGAGTCTTTTACTAATTACACTTTCGGGATGGATTCTTTTACTAATTACACTCTTGGTTTTACCTGGGAAAAGTTTACTTTGCCCTTGGATGATTATGCCAAAGTGACAGTAACAGAATCAGGGGATGAAAAACCTTATGAAAAACCTTTGGGCTGTTTTGAGAGTGAATGTTACATTCATTCATATGTGATTTTGGTTTTGGGTTTCCTGAATGTGTTGCAGGGGTGGTTTATTGTTAAATATCAGTGCAGGAATATTATGTGACATCTGATATTGCTATTCAAACCCCACGGCCAGAGTCAAAGATAGCAGAAACTCAGACAGCCCCACCTCCAAAAGCCACAGCAGAAATTCAGACAACCCCCCCACTGAAAGCTGCAGTAGGAATTCAGACAAACCCCCACTGAAAGCCACAGCAGAAACTCAAACAGATTACTGCCAAAGCCACAACACAGACACAAACAATGCCACCGGCCCCAACACCAGCCCGAGCGACATCGGCTGCCCCCCTACAGGCCCACGACATCGGCCAGGCCCACAGCGGCTGCCCCCCCACCGGCTCCGGAGAAAGCCACGCCTCCGCCCGTACAGGTCAAAGCCACGGCTCCGGCCATAGCGACGCCGGCGCCAGCGGCTGCCCCCCCACAGGCCCCGGCAAAAGCCACGGCACCGGCTCCAACACCGGCACCGGCCCAGGCCCCGGCCCAGCCCATGCCGGCAGCAGTCCCTCCGCAGCCTGCGGTCAAAGTTACCCCGCCGCCTGCCCCCCCCGCCTGTATCGCCAGCCCCTCCCCCACCCGCAGCGGCTCCAGCTGCTCCAAAACCACGACAATCTCTCCCTAGATGTCCCAGTGTTTCGTGGGCCCATCGAGCTACAAATATCTCCCAGTTCAGGTCTACCTGAGCCACTTCAATTTTCACAGCCTTCTCTACCTGTTCGTTGTTTTGATATTCTTCAGTGCACAGTATTTGGGCATGCAAGCATCTACATGACGTACCTTTAGAGCAATGTTTTCTACCCGGGCAACGATGGCTTGTCACAATACAGCAGCCCAGATGGATTTAGCTCTGCAATGTCAAGTTGGTCTTCTTCCATAGCTGCAGCCACCCCCATAGGGCATTTGACAACATCCATAAGTCAGTACAGAGAGAACTGGCCACTTTTCTTGTTCAGCAATCCATTGGGCTAGTTGGATGGCTTTCGCTTCTGCAAACTGACTTGACTCACCTTCTCCTTCAGTGGCTTCAAAGACTTGTCATGAGGGACTTCCACTTCTGATGGTTTCCTACAGAGCATAATGCCTTTCATCTTCTGATAACTCATTATATGGTGGTGCCTCTTGAGCATGAACCACCTCCTCAGGCAATGCTCCAAAATCTCTGCCTTCTGGCCAGTCCATGATATCTTCCAGGATTCCTGGTGTGGCTGGTCTTCCCCAGTTGAGCCGGTTGCATGATCAGCACTACCCACTTACTCAATGTAGCATTGGTTGCATGATGTGTAGAGGGGATGTTTCCTTTGAACATCCAGTGTAGCATGAGCAATCATGGTTCCAAAAGGAGCTGTGCTTCTTTACCAGCAATTTCTGAAGCTGCTTGAACCCCCTCATATGTTGCTAGTATCTCTTTTTCAGTCAGGATGTAGTGGGCTTCTGATCTTAAATACCCCCTACTCCAAAACCCTAACAGTCAACCTCAGGTTTCTCCTGATGTTTTCTGCCAGAGGCTCCAGGTGAGGCCATGCTCCCCGGCTGCAGTGTAGAGCACATTTTGCACACATGGTCCTATATGGACAAGCCCAAGGGCTACCGCACAAGCTATCTCCTGTTTGATCTGCTCAAAGGCTTGCTGTTGCTCAGGGCACCACTCAAATTAATTCTTCTTTCAGGTCACTCAACAGAGAAGGCTCACAAGCTGACTATAACCTGGAATATGCGTTCTCCAGAATTGCAAAAGGCCTAGGAAAACTTGTGTTTCTTTCTTGTTAGCTGGAGGGGACATAGTTGCTTGTTGATCACATCCATAGGGACATGATGATGTCCATCCTGCCATTTTACTACCAAGAACTGCATCTTCTGTACAGGTCCATTGGCCTTGCTTCTTTATATGGTGAAACCAGCTTTCAGAAGAATCTGAATTACTCTTTTTCCCTTCTCAAACACTTCTTCTGCTTTGTTGCCCCACATGATGATGTCATTGATGTATTGTAGATGTTCAGGGGCATCATCCTGTTCCAGTGCAGTTTGGATTAGTCCATGGCAAATGGTGGGGCTGTGCTTCCACCCCTGATGCAGTCAATTCCAGGTGTATTGGACACCCCTCCATGTGAAAGCAAACTCTGGCCTACACTCTGCTGCCAAAGGAATTAAAAAAAACGCATTGGCAATGTCAATTGTAGCATACCACTTGGCAGCATTGGACTCCAGTTCATATTGGAGTTCTAGCATGTCTGATACAGCAGCACTCAGCGGTGGCGTGACTTCATTCAGGGCATGATAGTCTACTGTTAACCTCCACTCTCCATCAGGCTTTTGCACTGGCCATATGGGACTATTAAAGGGTGATCGAGTCTTGCTGATCGCTCCTTGGCTCTCCAATTGATGAATCAGCTCATCGATGTGAGCCAAGGAGTCCCGGTTGGTGCGATATTGCCACTGGTGCACCAATTGGTAGCAGTTGGAACCTGCTGTTCTTCAACTCACAGCAATCCCATTATGGAGGGATCTTTAGAGAGGCCAGGCAGGGTAGATAGCTGTTTCATAGAATCATAGAATAGTTTGGGTTGGTGTCCTGGTTCCAGCAGGGACAGGGTTAATTCTCCCTAGGCTCTGGCAGGGACACAGGCATTCCATCCCATGTGAGCCATGCCCAGCCTGTAGCCAGGAGCTGCTGGGGTAGGGGGCAGGAAGTCACTGCTTGGGAGTGGGCTGGGACATCCTGGTCTGGTGAGCGGTGGTACCATAATCGTGTTTGTACATTCCTCTGTCAGTGTTATTGTTGTTGTTGTTGTCTTGTTCCCTTTGCTGTTCTGTTAAACTGCCTTTGTCTCAACCCAAGAGTTTTGCCTTTTGCTTACGATTCTCCCCCTGTGGGGGGAGTTTCTGAGAGCGGCCGCACGGTTCTTTGTTGCCGTTTAAGGCTAAACCATGACAGTTGGAAGGGACCTTTAAAGGTCATCTAGTCCAAGCTCCCAATCTTTTTGGGGAGGAGTTTAATCTTCTCTGTGTTCACGGTGGTGTTGCGTTAAAGGGTAAAGGAATTTGGCAGAAAATAAACCCCCTTGTGTTCCAGCTTGTCCTCAGATATCAGAGGGGCTGGGGGCAGCTGGGCTTAGATTCTGAGTGATGCCCAATTTGGCAGTATAGGTCTGGTCGCGTTCAATGTATTGAACTACCATGATTACGGATGCACGATAGTGCGATGCACTTTCAGTCTAGTCGCGTTCAATGGGGGTTGGACTAGATGATCTGGGGGTTGGACTAGATGATCTCCAGAGGTCCCTTCCAACCCTACCATTCTACCATTCTGTGTGAATGAACTAGCATGGCCAGATTTAAGGAGTTTGGTCGTGTTCAGTGAGAACTCTCACAGCTAGATTAATGAATAGTGCAGTTTATTGAGGCAACAGAATTGCAGATTCTTTTGGATTGTTGGTGATAATAAACTGTCTGCAAAGCATGGGCAAGTAATATAGCAGCATAAAACAACTCAAGTAATATAGTAGCATAAAACAATTCTATATAGAGATGTCCTGGGTTGAGCAACACAGGACTAATTTCTCTTCTAATGCTTGGGAAAACTCCACTTTTGGAAGACTCTAGTGTCTGAATTCGTGAAAATATTTACTTTATAGCCAGCTAGGCTCTGTGGGATTCAAGGTCTCAGTGTTTTCGAGCCTTGCCAGGTGCAGGGATGAGGAGGAGCGAGGCCTGGGCATTTGACCCAGGCTGGTCAACAGGATTATTTCATACCATGAACATCAAACTCAATATAAATTAGAAAGTTTGCTGTGTAGTTTCTCTCTCTTAATGGCGTCAGTCCGGAGAACTTCTTGCCCTGGTGCTGGACCCCTGAGGCCTTCCCTTCCTCCCAAAGCTGTTGCACTTGCAGTGTCTGACATTTGCTGTCTGCTGCTGGGAGTGCACAGCTTCCTGCTGATATAATTGGCTGAGTATAATGTTTGTATATCTTATATTTGTCTCGGGATTAATACTGGCTCTTTAGTATTATTGTTAATTATTTAGTCTTATCCTATTAAATCTATTTATATTTCAGTCCTCATGTTTCCTTGCTTTCCCCGATTCCTCTTTCTGGGTGGGGAGGGGTCATTGGGTGATAGAATAATCGTCTAAATGACAACAAATTGTTATGGGTTTTCTCAAACCATAACAAGAGATTTCTAAGTTTCCCGGGGAAGCACTCAGTATAGCCGAGTGTTCGGATCTCACCCAACTGGCGTCCCTATGGGGGGGAAGAGAGGCTCAGCCCATTGACTGATCCCATAAGTCAGCGATGGTTCATGATGGTGTCTCCCTGACTTGTCTGCGATGGTATCTTCCCTAATATCTCTCTATTCTTAAGCCATCTTTATACTATTTTTTACCTTTCAGGTGGAGCTTGAGTGACTCTAGTCATACATACCTTTGCTATGATTGGTGTAAAATTTCCTCGCTTTGCATTTAAGGGTATAGATTAGCAGAAATCCAGAGCACAGACTCAGTGAGGGGTGGTCACACCTTGGAGGTGGGTAGCTTTTAGGATGGAGGTGTGTTTTGGTATTATAATGACATTATAATGAGCAAAGTTCAACTTAAGGGCATGATTTCTACAAAAAATAAGAAACTGTTGGCTCAGGGTAACAACTATGCAGCTCATCAGTATTCATAGTACCATAAGTTCCCATTCCCTGCGCTGATGCACAGAGTTTGGCTACGGTATCTGTGGAATAATTACTAAATTGGCCAAGAATACAAAAATACAGCATTGTTCACACATTAAGGAAAGTCATAAAATCAAGAGGCTTCTGAGGTAGAATACAGCCGCAGCTAGCACACGAAGAATGCAACATCTGTGATTCCCTGTACAAGGTTGTTTGCGAAACTACACGAGGGATGGAACGGAACACGCTTGTTCCGTGGCCTTCCCTTGTGACGAATAGCAGATATGGGGACGAGATGGTACTACGGAACTGATAAGCAGCCTACACGCTACCCGAGCCAACATTTCGTCAAATGTTGATGAAATGCTGTCCTTTTGTGCGAACTTTGCTCACCACGACGTACCAAAACACACCTCCATCCCGGAGGCTATCCGCCCCCGAGGTGTGAACACTCCTCCTTGAATACATTAATCATAATAAAAGTACGTATGACTAAAGTCACTCAAACTCCACTTTGAAGATAAAAAAAAAATATAAAAATAGCCCAAGAGAGAGGGGATGTCAGGGAAGACACCATCGCGAAGAATTCCACCGCTGATTTCCGGGATCAGTCGACGGGCTGAGCCTTTCTTCCCCCCCATAGGGACGCCTTTGGGTAAGACTTCGATTACACCGAGCGCTTTCTCGGGGACTTAGAAATTTCTCTAGAGAATCTCTACCCTACATTTATAGCCAGGCTGTATCGTTTATAATTTTGTCGCGCGTTTGTATACTTAGCAATATCTTTATTTGCACGTGCTTTGCAGACAGTGTATTTATCACCGGCAATCCTAAAGAACCTGTATATCTGTTGTTTAAATAAACTGCACTGTTTAAGTAGCTAGTCGTTTCGCTTTCTCACTGAACGTGACCAAAACTACAGAGAGGCCGTGCTAGTTCAGGAGCACGACTAGACTGAAGGTGCAGTCCACTATTAGTGTATCCAAATCGTAGTAGTTTAATACATATTAAACGTGATTGGACTGATAGTGCTGAATTGGGCATCACTCAGAATTTAAACCTAGCCGCACCTAGCCTCCCACCTCGGTGAGGAGTGTTAGAACGCAAGGGGGTTTATCTTCTGCCAAAACCGCTTGGCCCCGTTTCACGCAACAGAATTTGGCGTAGTCGGCAGGATTGCCATGGATAAACTGCTGCAAAAATATGATTGTGCCCCTTCCCAGGCTGGGAAGGAGTGGGCCCAAAAATTTTGGAAGGATGAAGAGAAAGTGGTGGAACGTATTGAAGAGTGTCGGGTTTCACAGAAGCTCAGAGCTGGGAAAGGCAAGGGTGTGATTTGTGCTGTGTTAGGCGCCTGTTTATCTTGTGCACAACAAGAAGCTAGAGAAACCCCTGCTCCTAATCTGATTTCAGCTGTAGAATATGCAACCCTGAAATCGGAGAATGAGGTGCTGAAGTCATCATTAGCCTTGCAAAAGGAGACAGGAGAAAAATTAAGAACTCAAGTTGATAAGCTTGTGAGTGAGAATGAATATTTAGGAAACCAGAATGCTCAACTTAAAATGTTATTGGAAAGGGTGACTGGGCTCTTAGATAAAATGCAGCCCTCGACCCAAGTCCAACAGATTCGTAAGTTAATGTGTTATCCAAATTCCGGAACCCAGACCGGAGATTTTTTGTCTAATAGTGAGGATGACGAAGAAGATGAGGAGGAAAGGACTTTTACTTTGAAATCCCAAGTTTTTCCTTTACGTCCTCTGGTTAAAACTGAAACTGCGGTTGATGACGATGATGAAATTCACACCACTGTGCGTACCGTTCCATGGACACCAACCGAGTTAACAAAAATAAGGGAGAAATATTCGAGGCGACCAGAAGAGTCAGCTGTTGAGTACGTGTGGCGAGTTTCTTTTGAAGGGGGGGACAGAATTATGCTGAGTGAGGAAGAAGCAGGAGATTCTTGGGGACCAGGAGTGTTTTTAACAACTATTCCTGGTGGACCTTGCTGTCTTTTTAACCCCGTCGGTCAAGTAAGACCGAGCAGATTCCCTTTTCTTTTGTGTCTTACAGGAACCTTAGATGAACTGTACATGGACAGACGAACTGTTGTCACCTCACAACGACTGAAGAGAGATGTGACTGGTATCTTAGGAACAGGACTGGGAGTCTTAAATAGTATAGATGTTGAGATACTTGCAAACAAACTAGTCACAACTACTAGTGATCTAGACAAATTAAAACATCCTCTACAGTCCTCTCTATCAGCATTGGGAAATCACCAATGGCTTTTATCGAATATATTGCCTCAGTGGGAGGAAACAGGTGAAAAAGACCATCAGCTGATCACAAATGCACTTGGTACAACCCAAAACAATGTTTCCTTGGCCCTTAGTTGTATCCAAGCCCAACTGTGGATGCAATCTATGACAGCCGCAATTATAAGGGAAGGTGAAGAAGGCACCTTGCCCACCGAAATTCGAAAAGTAATATGGGATAACGCAATTGAATTTGAGAAAAAATTTCAGTCCTGGTGGTATCTGGTTAATTTCACCTATGATCCCACCGAGAGCAAAGCCACAGCTTTTGTCTTAACGATACGCAATGCCTCAGTATACACCATATACCAAATCATCGCACTGGGGTTGAATCACCATGGAGCTATACTCCATCCGGTAGAGCACAGAGTGTGGGCACAACAAAACGAGAATAAATGGCAAACTGTTGATGTTGAAGCATGCATTTCACGAGATCAACAAGGATTCATTTGTGAGAGTAATACTCTCAAGGCACAAGACATTTGTCTTGACACCAACCAGAATGTTTGTCATTTTGAGATACATCCCGATGAAACCCCAGAAACTGTGCTTGTATACATTGGGAAAGGGTGTGTTTGCATGAGGTCTCCCTGTACTTTTGTATTCGTAGATGACATAGCAGTAGATATAAGTAATAACTCAAATCTTTGTGTTTGTAACTTTACTAACATCATTGGATGTGACTTCAGTTATTCAGCTCCTGTTACGTCTTTTCAATTGCTACAATCTAATTACACATTGATTCGAGATTTGCTGCCTACCCCTATCGGAATGAATCTCTCACTAGTGAAGAAGTTGCTACAACACGATGAATTGAAGCGATTGTTGAAAGAGGCCCAAGAAAATGGACAAAGAACTCTGATTACTGTCCATCATGATGTTGAAGAAATACACCATGTACTGGAAAGGGTCAAGAGAGACGGAGGACGTGAATGGTGGGACACCCTCTTTGGATGGTCACCAACAGCTACAGGACTTTTTAACAAGATGCTCCATCCTGTTGTTGTTCTACTAGTACTCACTGTATTGTGCTTTGCTTTGACAATTGTTTTGTATGTTAGACTTTGGATTATGATGAAACGCTTAACTCGCTTAATCACCCCACAAGAAGTATTTGCACTTGATATCCCTCGCCATAAGAGGACATGTGATATTCCCCATCAGTATTGATTATCGTGGAGCTTGAGTGACTGTAGTCACGGGGTGGATTATGTGGAATAATTACTAAATTGGCCAAGAATACAAAAATACAGCATTGTTCACACATTAAGGAAAGTCATAAAATCAAGAGGCTTCTGAGGTAGAATACAGCCGCAGCTAGCACACGAAGAATGCAACATCTGTGATTCCCTGTACAAGGTTGTTTGCGAAACTACACGAGGGATGGAACGGAACACGCTTGTTCCGTGGAGATATGTTTTTGGTTTTTTCCTATATGTGTATATGTTATTGCATGCCTTAGTAGATTGCTCTGTGTTATACCCTGCGAGACTAAAATGAACCCAGCAGAAGCGGTCTCTTGAGCAAGGGGGTGGAATATGGGAAAGCAACGGAAGATCGGCGAGGAGGATTGTAAATACACTCAAGGGACTCGCACCTGGGTGCTGGAAAACACATATATCACACCAAGTGTTATTCAGTCTCGGGTGCTGGCAAGAAAAACATTTGGATGACATAAGCCTGTAATGGACTCACAGACACCTTATCTAGCTGCTTGAGAATCTTGGCCTGTTGTGGAAGAAGATCAAAGCACAGTACCAGCAAGAACAGGGAGTCCGCATGCGCTCTTGCTAACAAGGACTCTTTTGCTGCCAAGGATTCGTGATAACAAGGACTCTCTTGCTGCCAAGGCTAAGTTTAACAATGCTACTAGTACCGCTATGTCTGAGTTATTGCTAGATGTAGATAGTATTCGATATGCGACGCTGCAAAACAGAACTGCTACTGTTTTTTTGCTTTCAGCTCACAGACATGGTTGTCAAGATTTTAAAGGACTGTATTGTATGAATCTAAGTGACCACTCCAAATCCATCCATGCCCAGTTGCAGGAACTGCACCGACCGAACCAGCAACCTGTGGAGACCACTGGGTGAAATCTCTTTGCTGGATGGACTTGGGGGTGGGGCTGGTTGAAGCAAATTATACTCATTGCCTGTGTGGAAGGAATTTGTCTGTTATGTTTAGTATGCTGTTTGCCGTGTTTAATAAGCCTTATACAATCAGTTGTAGATGCCGCTTTGCATCGTACCCTTGTACGAGTTGTAGAATATGTTGCTGTAAAAACTATGTGTGTATCCATGAGAACCTGACCTTCACAGAAGAAGATAACAAGAAGGGATTACAACAATGTAGTCACGTGTCAGACAGCTGCTGTTGGCAAAGCTGGATCATGAGTTTGGTGAGACTTGCTGCGTGCACTGGCCACGCGTGCGGCGACTCTATCCTGTACTTTTCTACTCAGTCCAGTGCAGGAGAGTCTGGTGGGACTCGCTGCGTGCACTGGCCATGATAGGACAGTGGGATGATGCACTCGCAAAGAGCCTGACTGCATTAGAGTGGGTATTTTTGCCACATACCTTTTCAAAACCAGTAACTATGATGATTTAAATGTTACCGCGATTGTTTTTCCAGGGTCGTTTGTGCTGTCACCAGCTTTCTGGAATGGATCCAAGCCACATACATGTCCCCATCAAAAAGGATGACCTTGACCCTTGGTTATCACAATTTGACATGTCGTTGCAAAAAAAAAAAAAAAATATATTCATCCTTTACATGATCAGCTAAAAGCTCAAATACTAAAGATTCAAGACTTAATGAACCACAATGTATTTGAAATATTACAAAAGGATTTCTCGTGGGCAAATCCAAAGAAATTGGCTTTCTGGGCTAAATTTAGGAATCTGGGTATTTATTGCCTTAGCAGGGTTCTTTTTGATTCTGTTTTTGATTGTGTTTAGTATATAACCTGCTAAGAGCGTCACAATGACTAGAAGCACAAGTCATGGCAACCTTGTTAATAAATGGTCTGGTGTTAAACAAAACAGGGGGAGATGGGGCAGATCTATGAGCAGAGGCCTGCATACAGCCAAAGACACGGTGAGCAGAGCACACAGGAAACACAGAGCCAAGAGAACAGTTCATACCTTCACTCCATCCTGTGACGACCATATAACATTTTCAAATCTCGGACAAAGAATAGGGCTAAGTATTCTTCCTTCGCTAGGAACAGCAACGGCATTAAATATGTTGAATAAGACAGGGTGTTGGGCAAGTAAACAGATAAACCTTACAACTGAAATCATATCTAGCTTGCTTACTGATGCTGATATCATTCGGCATGCTATGTTGCAAAACTATTGATTTTTTTGCTGTTAGCTCAGGGTCACGGATGTGAAGATTTTGAAGGTGTGTGTTGTATGAACTTTTCCGACCACTCATCATCCATTCATAAGCAGTTACGGGAGCTGAAGGATAACATGTCCAAATTAAAAGTGGTCAAAAATGGTTTCGATGATTGGTTAAACTCATGGGGTATAACGGGATGGTTATCAGATTTACTAAAGCAAGGGCTCATGCTATTGTTGGTTATATTATTATTGATTATGGTAGCCTCGTGTGTTCTTCGCAAAGTGATTGACATGATAGAAAATGCCATGCATAAGGTCTGGCTGGCTCAAGAAGAAAAAGGGGGTATTGTAGGAATGTGTCTGAGAGAAAATGGCCATGTGAGCCAGCCTCCCTACTATGAGAGATTAGATTAAGAGCAAAACAGGTGGTAGAAGATGGAATTAGTACATGGGAAAAATGGGAACTGAGAAGGCAGAAAACATGTTGTGCTAATGACTAAGCAATTTACTATGTGAATTCTTGTAACCAATCTGATGTGTGAATGAACTGCATGGACAGCGCGTGAACAGAGACTGTAAGCCAATCATATAGCTGCCGCTAGCGCGTGCTCTTATTGCCTGTCTATATATACTCTGTGTAAACTGGAATAAAGGGAGAACGATCATACTCATATTGAGACTCCATCGTTACTCCGGGTCCGTCTCCCACTCCAACAGTCTTGTGTATGTTGGGACACTGCAGGCTGGGGATATGATAGACAGTGTGGGAATTTACAAGCTTCAATCACAAAGGTACAAACAGATAGTAATTGTACAACCCGTACCTGCAATCTAATAAATTTAACCCTGATAAATTTAGAAATTTGGAAGCAAAAGAAAGTAAATAAAATTGGACTTAAGATATATGGACCCGGAGAAGATCCGGGTGTAATTATTAATATCGAAATAAAAGAAAGAATAAGGGAATCGGTACAGCACAGACTACTATTTAACTCATTTTATCATGAAATAGAAACAGGAGTGGAATATGAAATTCCCACAGTTGCTAAAAATCTATTTGTAAATCTTGCTGAAAACATTGCTAAGTCATTAAATGTAACTAATTGTTATGTCTGTGGTGGAACAAACCAAGGTGAACGATGGCCATGGGAGGCTATGGAGAGCAACATTAGTAATCCTCAAATATGGAAAGCAATGGGAAAGGGTAACAGGAAACAACAGTGGGTACTTCAAACAAGTATAATTGGAAGGAGTTGTTGGCAAAATTTAAAAGAGAATGGAAAACAAGTAGGTAATCTAGAGTGTGAAGGAGGTTACCTATGGAACGAAACTCAAAATAAATGGGATAAGTGGGGGAGTCCATGGGAAATGAGTGATCAATTTAAAAATTGGACCAATGGAACAAACATACCAAATGGATGGCCCACTCCTGAAGGACATTATTGGATTTGTGGTAAACTAGCTTATGTGTTTTTGCCACAAAATTGGACGGGATCCTGTGTATTGGGAATTATAAGGCCCAGTTTTTTCCTGTTACCTATAAATCGAGGAGAGCGATTGGGAGTCCAAGTGTATGCTGAAGCTGGTGAATTAAGAAAAAGGCACTATAAACGGAGTCTACAAATTGGACATTGGAAAGATAAAGATTGGCCTCCCGAAAGAATCATTGCCTACTATGGTCCAGCCACATGGGCAGAAGATGGATCCTGGGGCTATAGAACTCCAATATATATGCTAAATAGAATAATTAGATTACAAGCTGTATTAGAAATAATTGTAAATACAACTGGAGATGCCCTTGGACGAATTGTGAGACAAAATACCAAGATGAGAACTGCTTTGTATCAAAATCGCTTAGCCTTGGATTATTTGCTAGCACAAGAGGGAGGTGTTTGTGGGAAGTTTAACCTTAGTAATTGTTGTTTAGAAATTGATGATGAAGGGGAAGCTGTAAATGAACTTGTAAAAGAAATGAAGAAAATTGCACATGTCCCAGTTCAGACTTGGACTGGAATCGACCTAGAAGGATTCTGGGAAAACTTTACGGGAGGTGATTGGCTTACTAAAATCGGGATTGTTATATTGGGGGCATTTGCAGGATTGTTAATAATTCCATGTTTTATACCTTGTTTTATTAGACTAATACACTCAGTTATACAAGGAAGGCAGATAGCTACAGTACCTGTTGATTCAGAACCAGGGAAAGAGAAAACTCTTTCCCTGATGATCCTAAAGACAAAAGAAGATTCGAAACTAATACCCATTCGGCAAGTATTAACTCGGTTGGAAACAAAAACACGAATCAATGCCATAGAAAAAGAAAATGGGGGATTGTGAAATGTGCTTAACTGATTCGTGTCAGTGTGGAACAGTGTTAGGGCCACAGGGTGAAGTGTGACCTTTGATTGTTTTGTCTGTATGGCCACAGACCAGACGGTGTGTCTATCGCAGACAAGACGGTGTGTCTGTCATGTCTGTGTTTTGCAGGAGCCACCTGACGAACATTCTAGAATACCAACTTAAACCGGTCCTGTTGTTATCTGCATAGTGACCTGTAAGGGGGGGGATACACCCATTTTTGGCAAGGGCCAACCATTTTAGAGACAGTTATGAATATGTATTAGTATAGGAGATATAAACCAAAAATGGGGTCTGTAAGGTGTGTGTCTTGGTTGGGCAGAGACCCCCGGCACACCCAGCGCTGTTTGCTTGCCTTTGTTCCTTTAATAAATTATAAATTCTAATTGGAATCCTGTTTGCGATTAAATCATTTATCACACTGAGATGACTCAATACCTTAAAAGGATAATGTGAGGAAGGGTCTCCTTACCCAAACGACCACCGAGAAGCTCACACTTGTGCAGAAGTGTTTTGCCAACGCAGCAAAACTTAATACACATGCAAAAAGGCTATTCGGTCATCCAAATGAATATGTAACCCTAGGTGGAGTTATGTATTAGGTAGGTGGAATTATGAGAATCTTTTGTGTATAAATACTGGGTGAATATGCCCAGTGAGGTGTGCTAGATTTGTGGGTTTTCCCCCTAGCACCCGACGTTGAATAAAGCAATATCTCCTCTCTAAACTACTTTTGGTTTTGAGAGCTTTTATTTCAGGTAGCAGGGGGGCGGAGATGTTACAATCAGGGACTGAGAGTCTGGTAAATAGGTAAATGTAACTCCTTGTGAAGAACAAACAGCAAAGAATACCACATCCTTGAAGAGACTGGAGGGACCGATAACAAGCTTGCAAAATAAATGGAGGAGTTGCAAAAGCTTCTGCATTTATCTTCCCCAATCCACAGAAAGAGATTCCTCTATTATCAGCTCAAACCAGCCATAGTGGTCAAAGAGCGGGACAAACAGAATGACACTCCCAAGTTAAGGCCTTATATGGAAAGAACGGCCAAGAGTTCACGGAGAGTTCACTCCTGTGCGAACACCACTAGGAACCACCCAAGTCCTACCATGAAGCCCCTAACAGACTTAATGCACATGTGCCAAGGTGATGTGAATATGGAAATGAGTTCTGGAAATGTAATGAATATGGCAATGAGTGCTGGGAAATGTAATGACCATGCATAGTCTGCATGGATATAAGTCTCTGTGAATCTTGCATTCGGTGGACATGTTAGGTGGAGAGATTCCCCCATGTCCCCGGTGCTGAATAAAAGAATCCCTGCTTCTTAAGACTACAATGGTGTTAAGAAGTTCATTCCCGATTTCGGTAACAGAGATGCTGTGCCGCCGCGCCTGGAAGTCGGTTCCCCCTTCTTTCTCCTCACCTCGGCCCCCAGACATTAAAGGATGTGGGGCAGGAGGGAGCACGCCTAGTCCTGGGAGGAGGAGAGGGGAGAAGAAGAAGGAGGCTAGCGAGGACGGAGGGCGAAGGTAGGCAGCTTGCCAGGCCTTAGGAAAGACTGTAACCAAGTCCCAGAGAGGGCGTCCTTCCTCCCCGCCTTATAGCGAGGGGGCCCATCACAGGGCTCCCAGCGTCAGAGCGCGGCGAGGAGAGCGGCGGTTCCGGGCGGCGCCGTGTCCTCTCCCCCCGCAGGGCGCCTCGTCGCCCGCCCCGGACCCCCGCCCTCGCCCCACCAGGATGGGCTGTGCTGGGCCGCGGAGTGACCGGGGCCGTCTTTAGTGGAAAAGGGGGGAAATAAAAACATCCCCCCCCCCCCCGGAAAAAAGTGTAGATCTGTCTCAAAGTGCTGAAGCATCTTCCCAGGAGCCTTCCGAAGAGTGCCGGGAGCTCTGCGTCTTCCTGGGCTGCCCCCGGTGACTGGATCCTGCTTCCCGCGGGAAGGAAGAAAAGCGCCTTATCGCTGAGATTTCAGCGCTGCGTAGCCGTTTCCTCGCCCGGCTCTCCGCGGGGTGGGGCTAGCATGAGGCAGGGGCTACGGGAAAGCCCTGCCGCCGTGGTGCCGGCGGGGGCGGCAGGGAGGTGGTGAGAAAGAGTATTTGGTGGGACATGTTTCAAAGCCTTCTAAAAGAAAGTTTTTTCCCCAAAAAATCAGGCCGGAGAGGGAGGTGGTGAGTTAATAAACTTCAGATGAAGACATCTGTCCTTCCTCTTCCCCCTCCAGAGTTTAATTCATTTAAGAATGAAGTCAAATATCTCTAGATGTCGACCTCACAAGCTCTCAAAGAACCACTTCCAAAGCAACCACTAATATCACAGTTTATTTGTAAGGCTATTGTTTTTAACGGGAGAGAAGCAGCTTCCTCCATTATGGGAAACACTAATACAGAATTAGCATTACCTCTTTCTTATGCAAAGGAAAACAATCCACCGACCTTTAAAGTGACAATTCTGCTTTGAGCCCAGGAGCAACAACCCAAAGAAAGTGACACAAAGAGTTACTTCCTAATTATGCCTCACTGTTCCTAGTTTCAGATGATACATACAAGGACAGCAGAAGACCAGGGACCCCCTTTATGTGGGGGCTTGCAGAGGAAAAGAATACCTTGGACATAAATATAATCACTGTGGTCTTAAAAAGAAACGCCTTGAAAATTCCCATTGCTCCCAGTTCTGGCAGAATAGCCCACAATCAGAATCCAATTAGAATTGGAGCAGTGGAAGAGTATTTCGTGCTCCAACAGAAATCGTCGTGAGAAGGACAGACTGATACCTAGCGTCCTTACTTCTCAAATTTCGCTTCTCAAACAACTGAAACACACTATTTTCTTGAAATGTGTTTTCTATATATCATCCTAATTCAAAGCTTCAAACCACCCAGTTTCAAATCCGGTTTCTACTATTTCCAAATAATCCTATTTACAGTTTGTTCACTACTAGGGCACCTGCAGGAGAATACCACCAAAAGTTACAAAAGAGAGAAGAAAAAAAAAAGAACCCCCAAACCCAGTAACTTGCTACTGTTTTTTCCTGTGGAAAGTTTGATAACACTGATATCTATCATCAAATTTAAAGTTAACCATGGCTCTGTAGTTAATCAAGCTTTATGTACTGGCTCCATAGTTAAGGATGATTGTAGATAGTTGCTAAGTAGTTGCTAAGGGGAGGATCAAAGGGAATTGTTTGAAGGAACACCTGTAGCCTAATTATTTGGTCTTCCTGGGACACTAAGACCTTAAACGAACATCTAATCAAGATGTTTCTACAAACTGCCAATTTGGCAGTGAAAACCCAAGTCCAGGCATCCTTGACTGAACTGTCTTCATTATAATACTAAAACACACACCCACGGGTCAAGAAGACCCTTGCCCAGGTGAAGACCCTTCCTCCATGCAAGCACAGTGATTGAAGAGAATGACACAGCAGATATTATAATTATATGTAAATTAATAACCAATCATTGTAACTAGGAATGTACTACCTTGTAACTTTTGTGTATAAATATAATGAGGAAACCGGCATGGAGTCTGCTTGATTTGTGGAAATCCACTGAGCGCTCAGGCCTAAATAAAATGCAATATCTCCCCTGTATGTGAGAATTGGTTTATTGCGCACCGGACAACAAATCCACTTTTCGGACAACACCACCACTCGAGAATTACAGCTCATGGGAAGTAAAATGCCCTTTTGAATTAGTTGTTTGGATCCTAGGGCAAAAAGGATGGCAGAAAGAGAACTTTTCCTCTCTCAGAGGTTTTTCCTGTTTACAAAGAGTTAGTATTTTTCCTTTTTACACTTTCTGTTCTTTTTATTCTTGCTCTTCTCCTGGTACTTGCTGATGTCCTGCTGTTTAAAACCATCTTAAAAACAAAACCCCAAGATGTAAACCCCCCTCACTACAAGAAAGACATTGAGGTGCTGGCTGAAGCGTGTCCAGAGAAGGGCAAGGAAGCTGGTGAGGGGTCTAGAGCACATGTCGTATTAGGAGCGGCTGAGGGAGCTGGGGGTGTTCAGCCTGGAAAAAAGGAGGCTGAGGGGAGACCTTATCGCTCTCTACAACTACCTGAAAGGAGGCTGTAGAGAGGTGGGGGTCAGTCTCTTCTCCCAAGTAACAGGCGATAGGACAAGAGGAAATGGCCTCAGTTTTCGCCAGGGGAGGTTTAGGATGGATATTAGGAAAAATTTCTTCACAGAAAAGGTTATCAAACGTTGGAACAGGTTACCCAGGGAAGTGCTTGAGTCACCATCCCTGGAGGTATTTAAAAGTCAGGTAGATATGGCACTCTGGGACATGGTTTCGTGGTAGTTTTGGCAGTGTTAGGTTAATGGTTGGACTCGATGATCTGAAAGGTCCCTTACAACCTAGACAATTCTATGATTCTATCCTATAATTCTATGAAGATTAGGACTTTCCCACTCAGCAAAAAGGGAGCCCTTAGGAAGACTTCCCTAACTAGGGATAGCCTTTTCTCTGATCCAACGCTGTGGCAAATAGTTACTCTTCTGGCGTCCAAATCTTAAAAACAATGCAGTATGAATAAATTTGCTACAAAAGAATGTACTTTAATGAACAGTAATTAATCTTTGTGGTCTTAAAACACAATCTACAATAATATCTTCTATTATCTCACTAAAAATATTCCTTTAATTTTTATCTGTGTGATAAAACACAGATAAACAGCAATCTAACAACCTTTATCTAACCGTGGCCTAAATTTGTTCACGGCTAGCTTAAATGCACATGGTAGCAGAACCACCCAGCAGCTCAACTGTCTCTTTTCACCCCTAAATGCATTTAGTAAGAAATAGCACCCACGTTACTCCCCATCCTTCATCTCTATAGACTAAGTGTTTGCTGGGCTACCCTCCTCTTACTACTCCCATCTGTCTTGCCCAGGAGCATGCAGAACCTGATGATAGCAAGATGTGAAATACAGGTGTGCAGATAGGGTTTATTTTTTATTACTTTGGTTTACAAGTAATTATTTTTTATTACTTGGGTTTACACCAGTGATACCAACAGAAGCAGTCTGAGGAGTATCAAGAAAGATTACAGAGCTCTGGGAGAGGCAGTCAGGGAATCTGGAGCGCGGGTAGTTTTTTCATCAATCCTCCTGGTCAAAGAGAAGGGGGTTGATAGGGCCAATCAAATCTGGCAAATCAACAAATGGCTACAGGACTGGTGCCACAGCCAGGGGTTTGGCTACTTAGAACACGGGACTCGCTTTGAGAAACCTGGTCTACTGGGGCCTGATGGGGTCTACTTGTCAGAGAAGGGGAAGAGCATGTTTGGTCAGAGGCTTGCCAAACTCGTGAAGAGGGCTTTAAACCAGAGTTGCCGGGGGAGGGGAACCTCAATCCATCCCACTCCTACCAGTATGATGCCAGTGCCAGTAAGAGAGGCCCAGAGCCTGGAGAAGGGTCACAGGTCAACAGGAGAGCACCTGCAGCGCAGCACAAAGGAATTCCAGCGACCCCAGCCAGTAAGTCAGCTTCATCAGGGGCCAAACTTAAATGCTTCTAATGCAAACACACATAGCATGGGGAATAAACAGGAGGAGTTAGAGACGTGCGCACACCTGCAGGGCTATGATCTTATTAGCGGTTTGGGTTGGAAGGGACCTTGAAGATCATCTAGTTCCAACCCCCCTGCCATGGGCAGGGACACCTCCCACTAGACCAGGCTGCTTAAAAGCCCCATCCAACCTGGCCTTGAACACTTCCAGGGATGGGGCATCCAGAGCTTCTCTGGGCAACCTGTTCCAGTGCCTCACCACCCTCACAGTGAAGAATTTCTTCCCAATATCTAATCTAAATCTCCCCTCTTTCAGTTTGAAACCATTACCCCTCATCCTATCACTCCACTCCCTCATAAAGAGTCTCTCCCCATCCTTCCTGTAGGCCCCCTTTAGGTACTGGAAGGCCGCTATAAGGTCTCCCCGGAGCCTTCTCTTCTCCAGGCTGAACAATCCCAACTCTCTCAGCCTGTCCTCATAGCAGAGGTGCTCCAGCCCTCGGATCATCTTCGTGGCCCTCCTCTGGACCACGAAGAAACTCTGGAAGTTTCACTAAGCTCACACTCTTTCAGCACTTACAGGCTTTGGATCTGTTTCATTTCTCAACAGAAGTTTTTCAGCTACAAGTAAATCCAGTGTTAGATTTATGTTTCTCATGATGCAATTACACAAAAAAGACTAGAGAAAACAAGCCAATAGTATTGTAGCATTCTAAAATACTTTTTCTCCATGAAAAGTTTGTTTTTTGAAGGACAGCTGTTTGTTCCAGGAAATGTAACCAAATCTTAGAGTCCCTTAAACTGTAATTTTAAACTGTAATTCTTGAACTGCTTCAGTTGATTCCTGATACAACTCAGTGATGTGGTTTTCAGCATAATTTGTCTTCAAAATCTCACATGAGGGAATATGAGATCATACCTCCAGCCCAGTTAATCCTAGGCTGATAGCTGGGACCATACTTTCTACAACTTCTATCTTGGAATAATCTTTGTGTGATTTATTTTCACTTCAGTATTTCAGCCTATTAAAACATTTTGCATGTTTGTAATCATCAATTGGCCTTGTAATTCTGAAATCTTTCTTTTATATTGATGGCAGACTGCGATAAATCTGAAGCTGAAGTATTTATTGCTTTTACTTTCAATAGCCTGCAGTGACTTGGGTGTTTTTTCATCTTGGCTCTGTTCCCTCTTGCTACAGGTACATTGCCAGTTTCATCTTGCAACAAATTTATAGGCTTTCTTTTGAGCTCAGAATGAACTCTGTCTTACCCAAATCCCTCCCCATCCCCCCCAAATCTGGTTTGATCATCCTCTAATTTTCCGCTGAGATGCTAGTCTGCTGGGAGGCACAGGCTGCTCTTCAGCAGCACCTTTTGAATCATCACCTCTCTGAGACCTTTTATCACCACCAGATGGAATCTTTTTGGGTTTATCATTCATTCTCACTAATTACAAGAGTCTCAATTTTAACAATGAACAAAGTCTTCTGTACAAATTAACGTTCATCACCAGTGTAGCAAAGAGATATCATGAGAGCAAATCAAATTTAAACACACATCAAAAGCACAGCCTTGGCAAAGTCTTGGCTCTGGAAACTACTAACACGGGAGCCTTAACATTAATGAATACAGAAGGATAAACTAAGTATTAACATAGTCTTACAGAAACAAGAACAAAGGGAATAGTTTATTGAGGATGTTCCAGAGAAGAACCAATTTAAAAGGCATTAAAATACAGGATAAGATGGCAAGGTTAGTAATATTTCTACTGATGCCAGGAGGTCCATTCCATTTGGTTGCAGTGGTGATAGGGGCAGGACTGTGGAGCAACATGGCTTCTCTTCTCTCAAGTTGCTCAGTGAGCACATGCAGCACTGATGGGAGCACCAGGCTGTCTTCCACATAAATCTGCTTCTGCGCCCTATTATGCAACACAGGTCCAAACCCTGCAAAGACTGCTTAGCTTTCTGCATGGCAAAAGCGGTCATTGGAGTCAGACACACAATTTCCCAATAACCATGAGATTAGTCCCACTAGACTCCTCAAAGTGGGCAAAACAAAATACCTCAGTGATGCAAAATATCACTACAGGAGAAAAGCTATGAGAGAACCAAAGAAAGCACAGTGTGTTCAACAGTGAGCAGAAAGCAGTTCCACGTGGGTACCTGATAACATAAAAGATGCAAAGTCAAAGCAAAAAAAAAAAAACAAAAGCAAAATTGAGGTGGAAGAAGAGCAAAAGGAAACATGAACTACCAAATGGGCTATAGTTATACATGGCCTTGCAAAAAAAAAAAAAAAAAAAAGCCTCTCACACGGCGGGGGGAGGAAGCTGAAAGAAGAAAAATCATGGATACAGGGATGAGGTTTGGGTTACATAAACAAGAAAGAAAATACAACGCTTAAATATTTTATAGGAAAAAAAAAAACAAGAAAGGACAGAACGGGGACAGATCTGTTCGTGGTGAAAAACAATGCCAGGTAAGGCTGCAAGCGGTGGAAAGAAACGGAAGGTGGGAGAAACCGGGACTGAGCAGAGACGAGCCACACACCGAACCAGATCGCGAAGAGGACCGAGCCTACTCTCCGGGTGCGCGGGCTTTACCCACAAATAAATCGTTTTTGTGAATCACAACATACTTACGGAAGTCCAGCACCCCCTACAAGCAAGACAACCCCCACTCCTCGCCTCACGTCCCCGAGTCGTCCCGCGGCAGTGGCGGCTCCGCCCGGAGGAGGCTCCGCCCCTCCAGGTCCCGCCACCGCGGAGGGCGCCCTCTCCTGGCCCAGGCGGCAGCAGCGTGGTGTGCTTCCCTTCCGGTCGCCATCTCGCTTTACCCCGCGTGCTGCGCTCGGTTCCGATCCCGCGCACCCTCGTCTTTCCCCCCTGCTCCGGCATCGCTGCTTCCGCCCTAAGAAGGTACAGGGGAGACGGTGGGAGGTGATATGGGGAGAAACTGTTACGCGGCTGAGGGCTGTGGGTCGGGTCGGTGGGCGGCGGTGGTTGGGGGAAGGCAAGGCAAGGCGGTTACGGGCTGGGCCTGAAGGGAGCTGAGCAGGGCTTCGGCGGTGCTGTGTGCGAGCAGACTTTCCCACCCCTCGGTAGGGCTGGGGCGTTCTCCCGCCGGGGGTGTGAGTGTGGTGAGGGTTAGCTGCGGAGCCCCTTGTGCCCACCTACCCTACTGCCGGGCCTGGGTTGTTGTGGCTTGCGCCGCTGGGTGCTTCGTGACCCGCTTTCCATGGGCGATCTTGTTGCTTCCGCAGATGAAAGAAACGATCATGAACCAAGAAAAGCTCGCTAAGCTCCAGGCCCAAGTGCGCATTGGTGGCAAGGTAGGAGTCGTCTTCCCTCTCTGCCCTTGGGATTGCGTGTCTCTGCCCACACACTGGGCCTAGGATGTGGGATCCTGAAAACTTAGGTGGGGAGTAGACCTAAGGATTCTCAGCTTGGCTGGACCGTCCTCGTGGGAAGCTGCACTGCTGCAGGGATCTCTAGTCAGTTCAGTAGAAGCAGAATGTAGGAGCTGAACCTCCAGCCTTTTCTGTCTGGGTTTGTTATATTATATCTGACTTGTAGCCTATATTCTTGTATACGCTATATTGGAAGGCACTCTTAAGATTTGAAGAAGACCTTACAGCAAGTGATCTTGGGTATAGCTTTCATAACAGATTAGAGGGCTATGTTCCAAATTCTCGTTACAAATATTTAAGATGCCCATGGCTGTTTTCTTGCTTTTTAGGACAAAGCTGGAGTTTCTGTCCTTGTCATAGTCTCATCAGTAGGCAGCCTTAATGCGTAGGCAGCCTTAATGCGTAGGCAGCCTTAAATCAGGGTTAATCCAGTAATTAACTGGCTTGGTGATTTTGTATATTCTTTGTATGGGTTACTAGTTAAGCAGAGAATTGCTGTATTATATTGATGATTATGTGCATGTTACCAGCATGTGTGTATTGACTATAGAGATTTTTAACATTTGTCATTGTACTGTTTTGGTTTTTTCTTCCTTGTGAGAAAATTTGCATGTTGCCTGTGCTGGAAGATTTTAGTGACACTGCAAGGCTGCATATCTTAAAAACAAGCTAAATATTTGTCCTGGTTTCGGCTGGGATAGAGCTAATTTTCTTCCTGGTTGCTGGTATAGTGCTGTCTTTTGGATTTAGGATGAGAATAATGTTGCTAATACAGGGATGTTTTAGCTGTTGCTGAGCAGTGCTTACACTAAGTCAAGGCCTTTTCTGCTCCTTACACTGCCCTGCCAGCGAGCAGGCTGGGGGTGCACAAGAAGCTGGGAGGGGACACAGACAGGACAGCTGACCCCAACTGACCAAAGGAATATTCCATGCCATGTGACGTCACGCTCAGTATATAGACTAGGGGGAAAGCTGGCTGGGGGCTGCTGCTCAGGAACGGGCTGGGCATCAGTTGGTGGATGGTGAGCAATTGCATTGTGCATCACTTGTTTTGTATATTCTTTTATTGTTATTATTATTTTCTCTTCCTTTTCTCTCCTATTAAACTGTCTTTACCTTAACCCACAAATTTTATTTTTATTTTTTATTTTATTCTCTCCCCCATCGCATGGGGGGGGCAGTGGGGAGTGAGCAAATGGCTGTGTGGTGTTTAGCTGCCTGCCAGGTTAAACCACAACAGTATTACATTTAGGTGGAGGGCTGTACTTCATTATGTGTAATTTAATATTTTTGTGTAGGATGTTGATACAGCTAAATGTCATGTCGTTTCTTCCAAACTTTTTCCCTGGAGAAATCTAGAGCTCTGTGTCTGTAGGGGAACTTAACCTTTGCTTGTTTTGCTTTCTAAACAGAGGTGGTCTGGAATACTATGTAGAAGTATTATTTTTTAAAAAATATTTATAAAATATTTTGGGAAAATAAGTGTTCTTCAAATTTGTATGTGTAAGTCCATCAGATAGAGATGTCTATTTGGAATAAAAAATGAGTGTTTTGGGTTTTCTCATATTCATTTGTTAATGATATGTTGATAACTTTATGGTCTCTGACTCTTTATTATAAATATTTGGCTAAAACAGGTATGACACCTCTATGCTCTTCTGCTTCCAACCCTCCAACGTGGCACAGAACAAAGTTAGCTGACCTTGGTTGTTATAGCAATAAGTATAAGCAGGAGCCTCTCTGCATACCATTCCTTGGTATTCACTATAAACATCAGACCTTATCCACTAGAAGCGGATATTGTCTGAAAAATATGCCGTTAACTTCAGAGAGTTAGAAGAGGCTTAACTGAAAAGTAAAATTACTGAAAAGTAAAATTACTGAAAAGTAAAATTACTGAAAAGTAAAATTGGTTCTGTTCTACCTCAAACCAGGACACATGTTGACAAAACTTGTTTTGTGTCTTTCATCTTCAGAAAGAGGTAAATGGCTCAGCCAGGAAACCTGGTTTCTGCAGCAAGTATTTAAGGTGCTGCTGGCAGCCCTCTCCCATGGGTCCAATTCTGCCTGTAAATCCTCATTGCTCCAGTGTCTTTTCAGACTTGGGCATCATATTTGATATTGCCTCTAAAGCAAGCACTGTGCTGGGAGAGCAGTGATTTCTGCTCTTTGACAGCCTGGGCTTGTGCTGCTGCAACCTCCCCCTCTGCTCAGAGAGATTTGGGGACATGGCAGCAAACAGCTCTTCCCTGAGATGCTCCTTTTATCCCTGGTTTAGTGCGGCCAGACTTTGCTCTGCACAGGGTCTTGCTGAATGAGGAGTTTGTAAGATCAAGCCCTTGTAAGATCAAGGCTGATCGTGTATTCTCCCTGTATCGTGACCTCTCCTGAAAAATAGCATGTAAAAATATCTCCAGGAGAGATTAGAGAGGCCTAATCTACATCATTTGAAACAGACTGGAGTCTTGCTCTAGCCAGTGCTGAGCAGAAATAAAAATCCTGGGTGCCGGGGTACAGTTGCTACCAGGCTGCAGTGTTTCTGGTGACAACCTCCTCAGAGTCCCGTCAGGATTACAGCACTGAGCTGCTATGTGATTTTATATTTATTAATATACATAGGTCTTGATTTAAGCACAGCAGCTCAGCAGCAAAACTACCATTGTTTTATGGTGCAGGCAAGAGATCACAGTGAGATACATCCCATGACACATGGGTTTGCAGCCTAAACAGAAAGGAGAAGCAAGGGGAAAATGACCTTCGTGGTTTGAGGTAACTGGCAGTTAAAATACAATAGCCAGTTATCTCATTCTATATAATACATCTTTAAAAGTTAGATCATAGAGATCTGATCTCCTGATGGAGATCAGTGACAAGTGGTATCCCTCAGGGGTCTGTATTGGGACCAGTACTGTTTAATACCTCATCAATGATATAGACAGTGGGATCGAGTGCACTCTCAGCAAGCTTGTGGATGACGCCAAGTGGAATGGTGCAGTTGAAATGCCTGAGGGATGGGATATCATCCAGAGGGACCTGGAGAGGCTCGAGAAGTGGGCCCATGTAAGAAAGATGATCTAAGCAAAAATTAATGAGCTTCAGAAATTACTGAAAACTGTGGTCAGTCTTCAGTTTTATGCCTATGAAATACTTGCAGTGTTTTTTTCTAAGTAGGATATTGCAGAATCCCCATGAGAATTGTGGAATAAAGGTTCTCTGGTGCATTGCTTCCTAAAATCTCACACTTCTCACAGACGTGCAAAGCTTGCTTTATAGCAAGGGAAAGACTGCTGCAGTGTAGTTGCAGGAGTGGGGTTGTGTGTGCTGTAACACAGAAATAGAACTTTGTATACAAAGTTGATTTGTTAGCTACAGAGTAGTTATACAACCATGAGGATTAGCATTTGTGAAGACCTATTTAAATATTAATTTATAACTTTTCTTGCAAAGGGTACTGCCCGTAGAAAGAAGAAGGTTGTCCACAGAACAGCTACAGCAGATGACAAGAAACTTCAGTTTTCTTTGAAGAAACTGGGCGTCAACAATATTTCTGGAATTGAAGAGGTAATTGCTTCAAAGGGAAAAATGCTTTTCTATATAGACATATAAAATGTATCAAACTTAGTTTCCTGGTAAGTAACATGTTAAACTTGTCTGTAAATTATCAATAGTTCTTTATTGAGCTTTGGAAACTTCAGCTAGTTTCCTGTTAAATTGAAAAATCATGCTAAACTGCTTGAAATGCTGGATTTATTTTTTTTTTCTTGCAGGTAAATATGTTTACCAACCAAGGAACAGTCATCCACTTCAATAACCCTAAAGTTCAGGCATCTCTGGCTGCTAACACTTTCACTATCACCGGCCATGCTGAGACAAAGCAGCTGACAGAAATGCTTCCTAGCATCTTAAATCAGCTTGGAGCTGACAGTTTGACCAGCCTGAGGAGATTGGCAGAAGCCCTACCCAAGCAATGTAAGTTGAAACTTGAATGCATTTCATGCTGGCAGCTGACATGTGGCTTATTTGTATAGCTGCAGTGAAATGCAGTGCACTCTTACCGCCTGCAAGCATGTTATAAAATGCCTATAAAGAAATGGAACTCTTAGATCTTATTTATAGTTCAAATCCAACAACGAATATATCAGAATAAAGCAGAGACACCTGTCTCAGAATATCTTGCAGCTGGTCTAGGACTAGAAAATTGTATCCAGACTTGATTTCATGGTAGTTTACTTCTTGGTGTGGTTACCATATTTTGACATACTTAGTTCATTAAAGTTAGGTAGAGTTACTTGGGGAGACTTAGGTTTTAAAAAAAAAAAATGTACTTTGAGTATGTCTGTTTTGACACTTTCAATGGGAACATAAACAACGGGGAGAGAGACTTGAGGACAGACATCTTGCTAGTGCTTTGCTCCCTCACAGGTGTGGTGAAGCTATTTGTTCTTGCATGGGCTTTTTGATAGCTAAGAGGGAATTATACAGTATTTCTAAGGAAATATGTGTCGTGGTTTAGCCCCAGCTGGCAACTAGGACCATGCAGCCGTAGTGTCCTACTTGATCACATCATTGATATGTATGCACAGGGAGAAATTTGTTTAGATATTGAGGTATATCACCATAGAAGATAGATATCTTTACTGTTAATAGTACCAAAATGTGCACCATGCGTGATTGTTTTCAAGATCTTCAGTTAATATTACTGTGTCAGCTTTTGGCTTTGTCTGATTTTTAAGAAGTTAATAAATTGAAGGACTTTGATGGTAGCTTAATTCCTATCAGATTTCTTTCCACATGCCTCTGCCTTCCTGTTGTAGTCCTGAAACAACTGGGCCCAGT
The DNA here is from genome assembly GCF_028500815.1 of Rissa tridactyla. Classification (NCBI taxonomy): domain Eukaryota; kingdom Metazoa; phylum Chordata; class Aves; order Charadriiformes; family Laridae; genus Rissa; species Rissa tridactyla. The sequence continues at coordinate 8,901,294 of NC_071496.1, forward strand.
GTGTCCTAAGTAGAAATTTCTCTGCTATAAGGAGTCCAAGTGCAGAATACCTAGCTCCTAAATATCTTCCCTGCAGCGGTTGAAAAGCAGACATCAGCAGTGTGGAAGAGAAGCCAGAGCCTACTGCATTCTAGCCTTCTTCAGCTGAAGTGGGGTCCTTTGGATGTCCCAGTGCAGCTGTTAGAATACCAATTATGATTTTGAAATAGTTGAAAAATTGGGCAATGTTAACTGATTTCCTGGGACTCCTGCACTTAATCAAAACTACACTGAGCGATGAGACAGGTGATAGTTTTACACAAATAATAGCTAAGCTTTTGAAACAGACTTCTCAGAAGTTTGTTTTTCCCCAACAGTACATATAGATCCCCCATGTGGTATTCACATGTGTTTCCCTAAGCATTTAGCCATTGTGTCCGCTAGAGTTGACCCAGGTAAGTTACTAGTCTTCCTGGTATTGTGTCTCTACCATGTTTAATTTTTCTGTTTGAAAATAATTCCATACACAAAGGAAATTAATATTGCTTAAAGTACATGCGCTGTGTTCCTGACCAAAGGCACCAGAAGGCTGGGAATAATCCAGCTGACTTCTTTGGGTTAGAGCCAGAGAAATAATGAATTCAAAACGCTAGCTGTTATTTCAAAGTGACTGAATATACGGGGGGGGGGAATCCAAACCTACATGGATTAGACCTGAATTCATGGCCAAATTTCTCTCTGACTTTGTACTGAAACTTCTGTGGTGTAAAAAAAGGTGTAAATTGGGTCAGAATTAACCTGTGAAAGGTGGTTTATGTGAGGGCCAGGCAGCAGATCCATTTCTTTCAGGAAGCTGACGTCTTAAATGGAATGAACCTTAAGGAAGGCACTTTGGGGGCGGAAGTAACTGATCTTGCAGGTGTTGGTGAAATCCTTGCTACACTTAAGTGATTATTATGTCTCATAGGCTTTGACACTTCCTGTTTTTATGTAGAGTTTACCCCGGTTTTATTGTCTCATGCTTGGAGGTATGATTAAATCAGATGAAAGAAACAGTAAATCTGACATGCCTCGGAAGCAGAGAGGGAAATTGTTTCATAATCAAAATCAAAACTATGTCTTACTATAAGTAATTTTAAAATAATATAAAATGTCAATTACTGTAAAGTTGCATATTGGAAATACTGAGATATAATGGACTTTGTAAAAACAGATGTTAAACTTCCATGTTTGTTGAAAATATAAAATGAAAACTGTGTTTTCTTGAAGAAATATAACCTGAGCCATTTCTGATTAATTTTTAAGACATACTATGTAAAAACACGCTATATAAGTATACATAAGGAACAAAATTTCCTTTTTCTGTATTATTTATGTTACAGGAAAGTACTTGTTCTAAATGATGAACATTCAATATCTGCTTCATGTTTTGTCTTGAACTTCAGTCAGCGTTGAGTTAATAGATAAGAATTAATCCATTTGTTTCCTATATATTACCTGTAAATGCATCCTAGAAAATACATTTTCAGATTATATGGTGTTGTGGTTTAACCCCAGCTGGCAACTAGGACTATGCAGCCATTCATTCACTCCCCACTCCCCGCCAGTAGGGTAGGGAGAAAAAGGAGGGGGGGGGGAAAAACCCTCACGGGTTGAGGTAAAAGCAGTTTAATAGTACAGTAATGGAAGAGGAAAATAATAATAATAATGGTAAATGAATGCACAAAAGAAGTGATGCAATGCAATTGCTCTCACCACCCGATGATCGGTTGCCCAGCCTGTCCTGAGCAGCAATCATGGATTCCTGCCCCTGGGCCAACCCCCATTTATATACTGAGCATGATGTCTATAGTATGGAATATTCCTTTGGCCAGCTTGTCCTGTCTGTGCTCCCTCTCAGCTTCTAGGGGAAGCTGAAAAAGTCTTTGTCTTCATATAAGCATTGCTTATCAACAACTAAAATAATATCTGTTATCAGTATTATTCTCATACTAAATTCAAAACACAGCAGCTACTAGGAAGGAAACTAACTGTCCCAGCTGAAACCAGGATAATACGTTATCATCTCTGTGTGTGTAGAACAGTGGTAGAGAAAAGGACTGGCGTGATCATTAAGCTAGATAAACCAACTTCCTATTCCATCCTTAAATTAGTAAAAGAACCTGAACACTTGTTCTCCCTAAGACCAAGTGCCAAGCCACTCTCCATGATATTTGAAAAGTCATGGCAGTCAGGTGAAGCCCCTGGTGACTGGAAAAAGGGAAACATTGCAGCCATTTTTAAAAAGGGTAGAAAGGAGGACCCTGGGAACTACCACCCTGTCAGCCTCACTCACCTCTGTGCCTGGGAAGATCATGGAACAGATCCTCCTAGAAGCTATGCTAAGGCACATGGAGGACAGGGATGGGATTTGAGACAGCCAGCATAGCTTCACCAAGGGTAAGTCCTGCCTGGCCAACCTGGTGGCCTTCTACAATGGAGTGACTGCATCAGTGGACAAGGGAAGAGCTATGGATGTCATCTATCTGGACTTCTGCAAGGCCTTTGACACTGTCCCCCAAAACATCCTTCTCTTTAAGTTGGAGAGATATGGATTTGATGGGAGGACTGTTCGGTGGATAAGGAACTGGCTGGATGGTCGCATCCAGAGGGTAGTGGTCAACGGCTCGACGTCCAGATGGAGAGGGGTGACAAGTGGTGTCCCTCAGAGATCCGTACTGGGACCGCTGCTGTTCAACATCTTCATCAATGACATAGGCAGTGGGATCGAGTGCCCCCTCAGCAAGCTTGCCGATGACACCAAGCTGAGTGGTGCGGTTGACAGGCCAGAGGGACGGGATGTCATCCAGAGGGACCTGGATGAGCTGGAGAGGTGGGCCCGAGCAAACCTCATGAAGTTCAACAAGGCCAAGTGCAAGGTCCTACACTTGGGTCAGGACAATCCTCGTTATCAATACAGGCTGGGGGATGATGTGATAGAGAGCAGCCCTGCGGAAAAGGACTTGGGGGTACTGGTGGATGAAAAGCTGGACATGAGCCAACAGTGTGCGCTTGCAGCCCAGAAGGCCAGTCGCATCCTGGGCTGCATCAAAAGAACCGTGGCCAGCAGATCGAGAGAGGTGATTCTCCCCCTCTACTCTGCTCTCATGAGACCCCACCTGGAGTACTGTGTCCAGCTCTGGAGCCCTCAGCACAAGAAGGACGTGACCTCAGGAAAAAAAAAGGAAAGTATATGATCTTTGGAAAAGGGGGTTGGCTACTTATGAAAAATACCAAGATGTAGTGAAGCTATGCAGGGCGAAAATTAGAAGGGCCAAAGCTCAAGCAGAACTCGTCTTGGCCACCACAGTTAAAGATAACAAAAAGAGGTTCCGTCAGTATATCAATAGAAAAAGGAAGACTAGGGAAAATGTAGGCCCACTGATGAATGAGATGGGTGCCCTAGTGGTGGAAGACACAGAGAAGGCAGAGCTACTGAATGCCTTCTTTGCTTCAGTCTTCACTGCTAAAGCTGTCCTTCATGAATCCCAGGCCCTGGAGGCAAGAGGGAAGGTCTGGAGAGAGGAAGAGTTTTCCCCAGTAGAGGAAGATCAGGTTAGAGACCACTTGGCCAAACTGGACATCCATAAGTCCATGGGCCCTGATTGGATGCACCCGCGAGTGCTGAGAGAGCTGGCAGATGTTATTGCTTGGCCACTCTCCATCAGCTTTGAAAGGTCATGGAGGACAGGAGAGGTGCCTGAGGACTGGAGGAAGGCCAATATCACTCCAGTCTTCAAAAAGGGCAGGAAGGAGGACCCAGGGAGCGACTTGTTCTGGATGTCATATCCAAGCACATTCAAGAGCAGGAAGTTATTGGAAGTGGTCAACATGGCTTTACCAAGGGTAAATCATGCTTGACCAATCTCATAGCCTTCTATGATGTTATTAGTGGTTGTCTGGATGAGGGCAGAGCAGCAGATGTCATCTACCTTGACTTCAGCAAGGCTTTTGACACTGTCTCTCATAACATCTTCCTTAAGAAACTGAGAAAGTGTGGACTAGACGAGGGGACAGTGAGGTGGATTGAGAGCTGTCTGTGTGACAGGACTCAGGGTTGTGATTAATGGAGCAGGGTCGAGTTGTAGGCCTGTAACCAGTGGTGTCCCCCAGGGGTCAATACTTGGACCAGTATTGTTTAACATATTCATCAACGACCTGGATGAGGGGACAGAGTGTATCCTCAGCAAGTTTGCTGATGATACCAAACTGGGTGGGGTGGCTGACACCCCAGAGGGCCGTGCTGCCATCCAGCGTGACCTGGACAGGCTGGAGAGCTGGGCAGAGAAGAACCTAATGAGGTTCAACAAGGACAAGTGTAGGGTCCTGCACCTGGGGAGGAAGAATGTCAGGCACCAGTATAGGTTAGGGGTGGACCTGCTGGAAAGCAGCTCTGAAGAAAAGGATCTGGGGGTCTTGGTAGACAGTAAATTATCCATGAGCAAGCAATGTGCCCTTGTGGCCAAGAAGGCCAACGGAATTCTGGGCTGCATAGGGAAGACTGTGGCCAGCAGGTCAAGGGAGGTCATTCTCCCCCTCTACTCTGCACTGGTGAGGCCACAACTGGAATAGTGTCCAGCTCTGGGCTCCCCAGTTCAAGAGGGACAGGGAACTACTGGAGCGAGTCCAGCGGAGGGCAACCAAGATGACTGAGGGACTGGAGCATCTCCCTTATGAGGAAAGGCTGAGAGAGCTGGGACTCTTTAGCCTGGAGAAGAGAAGGCTGAGGGGGGACCTGATTAATGTTTACAAGTATCTAAAGGGTGGGTTGAAGGAGGATGGTGCCAGACTCTTTTCAGTGGTTCCCAGTAACAGGACGAGGGGTAACAGGCACAAGCTGGAACATAGGAAGTTCCGATCAAATATGAGAAAAAACTTCTTTACGGTGAGGGTGACAGAGCACTGGAACAGGCTGCCCAGGGAGGTTGTGGAGTCCCCTTCTCTGGAGACTTTCAAGACCCGTCTGGATGCAGTCCTGAGTAATGTGCTCTGGGCAATCCTGATTTAGCAGGGGAGTTGGACTAGATGACCTCTAGAGGTCCCTTCCAACTCTGAAATTCCGTGATTCCATGACCTGTTGGAGCAGGTCCAGAGGAGGGCCATGAAGATGATCAGAGGGCTGGAGCACCTCTCCTATGAGGACAGGCTGAGAGAGTTGGGGTTGTTCAGCCTGGAGAAGAGAAGGCTCCGGGGAGACCTTATAGCGGCCTTCCAGTCCCTGAAGGGGGCCTACAGGAAAGGTGGGGAGGGGCTGTTTGCAAGGGCATGTCGGGATAGGACGAGGGGCAATGGGTTTAAACTAGAGCAGGGCAGGTTTAGATTTGACATTAGGAAGAAGTTCTTTACAATGAGGGTGGGGAGGCACTGGCCCAGGTTGCCCAGAGAGGTGGTGGAGGCCCCATCCCTGGAGACATTCAAGGCCAGGCTTGATGAGGCTCTGAGCAACCTGCTCTAGTTGAAGATGTCCCTGCTGACTGCAGGGGGGTTGGACTAGATGACCTTTAAAGGTCCCTTCCAACCCAACACAGTCTATGATTCTAAAACTGTTTGTGAAAAGTAGAGGAGGGACTTAAGTATGTGGTGTTTGGAAAAGGTGCTGCTTCTACAGGGTGAGAATTGGGAGTAAAAGACAGGCTTGTTGACACTGGGAACATCCTTTACATCCTGCGTGTGAGGTCTTCCTACTTCTTTTGGTAGTTGTGAACTTGATTGTTATGTTTTTTCTTCCCGTGCTTTGCTGCCAGCAAAGATAGGCTCTATTTCCATTCCTAAAACTGATGATGCTTCACTTCTGTCACCTTCCCACTGAAAAAAAAAATCCTGCTAGAAGTATTCTTCAGAAGATGAGGTAAACCGCTTCTTTCCCCATGGAGCTTGGGTCCCTCCCTTCCTAGTGTCACCTGTGTGGCTTCCTTGTGGTAGTAGTGGGGCTTGAAAGAAAGAAAACTTGTAAGGATTTAAAATAATCCCTTAAGATCTCTCTTCTTATAACAAGGTAAGTATATTCTGGATAAGCTAAATTGCGCAGTTTTGATATTGGGGAAGCTTGTTTAAAGTGCTTGCTCTGTATGACCTGGTAAATGACTATTTCTTTCCACTTTGGGTGGATGCCAGAGTAGTTGCACAAACCTTTCCAGTCAGCATTGTCTGCTAGATTTGGAAGTCTGACATCAGAGTGAAGTGTCTGTGATGATTACATTTGCAAGTGCTAAAGTAAACTTAATCTGGTCTTGGTAATGAGAGAGAATACAGACAATTTAGGAAGAAATAATGTGGTTTGCTTTTAAAATGTATTTGTCACTAAGATGCACTCAAGCTGTAACAGTTTTCTGCTGTTAAACAAAAGGAGGGTTAGCTGTGACCTTGTCCCAAGCCCTTTCAGAACAAAGTTTATGCATTCATCTATTTTGGTTCTCTAGAAATCAGGGTATAGCAATTTCAGAAGTCTAGTATAAACCCATCTCTTTCCTCATTCTTTTCTTGAAAACTGAGAAGGATTACTTAAGATAAAATGGAGGTGATAGGCTAAGCTGTCTCTAGGTAGTACAGTTAAGAATAGCAGTAAAAGTAGTGGCACAGGTACCCAGGGACCTGAGATATCTATTCTTAGCATTATACTGCTGCAGTTTCACGGATACTCATTGGTCTGCTACAGTGGATGTGGTTAAGTCTCGTTAGCTCTGGCAAATATAATGGGAATAGTTAAGAAATTACTGAGTCAGCAGAGATGTGGACCAGGACATGTGGTTACCTCAGCCACCTAAGTATAAAATTGTGCATCCAGTTCCATATTCCTCTGACTTTGCTAGGGAACAATAATATCTTTAAGTGCCTCTAGTCATGTGTATCTATCTGCAGTTTCACAATTACACCTTAGTTTTCCTTGAAGGCCTGGGATCATCAGATCCTGAGATTTCTTTTTAACTTGCTAATTTTGTAAAATATGTAAGCCTTAAGAACCACTGAGTAGTCAATAAACCAAGCTGCTTTTAAGAGAAATTGGTAAAATCTGCACTTTTAGTTGAAAATGATTACCACGCAAGGCACTATATATCTAGAACCAAGGCAGTGACTAGTAAACTAGCAAATGACATCATCTACCTGGACTTGTGCAAAGCATTTGACACTGTCCCGTGTGACACCCTTGTCTCTAAATTGGAGAGACATGGATTTGATCAATGGACCACTCAGTGGACAAGGAATTGGCTGGATGGTTGTACTCAAAGAGTTGTGGTCAATGGCTTGATGTCCAAGTGGAGATCAGTGGTGTTCCTCAGGGATCCGTACTGGGACCGGTGCTGTTTAACATCTTTGTTGGTGACATGGACAGTGGGGTTGAGTGCATCCTCCGCAAGTTTGTTGATGACACTAAGCTGTCTGGTGTGGTCAACACGCTGGAGGGAAGGGATGTCATCCAGAGGGACCTTGACAGGTTTGAGAGGTGGGCCCGTGCAAAGGTCCTGCACATGGGTTGGAGCAATCTCAAGCACAAATACAGGCTGGGCAGAGAATGGCTTGAGAGCAGCCCTGAGGAGAAGGACTTGGTGCTGGTGGATGAGAATCTCAACATGAGCCGGCGATGTGTGCCCACAGCCGAGAAAGCCAACCGCATACTGGGCTGCATCAGAAGAAGTATGGCCAGCAGGTCGAGGGAGGTGATTCTGCTCTCGTGAGACCCCACCTGGAGTACTGCGTCCAGCTCTGGAGTCCTCAGCACAAGAAGGACACGGACCTGTTGGAATGGGTCCAGAGGAGGGCCATGAAAACGATCAGAGGGCTGGAGCCCCTCTCCTATGAGGACAGGCTGAGAGAGTTGGGGTTGTTCAGCCTGGAGAAGAGAAGGCTCCGGGGAGACCTTATAGCAGCCTTCCAGTGCCTAAAGGGGGCCTACAGGAGAGATGGGGACGAACTCTTTATCAGGGAGTGTTGCGATAGGATGAGGGGTAATGGTTTTAAACTGAAAGAGGGGAGATTTAGATTAGATATTAGGAAGAAATTCTTTACTGTGAGGGTGGTGAGGCACTGGAACAGGTTGCCCAGAGAAGTTGTGGATGCCTCTTCCCTGGAAGACTTCGAGGTCGTGTTGGATGAGGCTTTTAAGCAACGTGGTCTAGTGGGAGGTGTCCCTGCCCATGGCAGGGGGGTTGGAACTAGATGATCTTTAAGGTCCCTTCCAACTCTGACCATTCTATGAAACTGGTTTAGCGGGCATATTCTCATTTTCCAGCTGGGCTGTTTGAGCATTATCGGTAACAAAGGGTTAGTTTTAGATTTTTATTCAGCAGGGGAACTGGATAGATCATTTCGGTTTTGCTTTGTGTTGTTTGAAAACATTATCAAAGAGTTTGAGCTAAACAGCTTTGTAATCAAGATGCTTATGGTGATGAGCTTGACTGATGCTTTTGAACTGCTTGCTCTTGCAGCTGTGGATGGAAAAGCACCACTTGCTACTGGTGATGATGATGATGAAGTTCCAGGTAAGAACAAGCATGCAATGGAGGAAAAGGAAGTGAATTTTGCTGAGAGATAAATGTGCAGCATAATATTGGGCCAAGGACTGTAAGCGTATTGAATAGTCACTCACTGTTATAGAATTTTTGTGGGCATTGTTTTCAGACACCATGTGATACTTAGATGGACCATTGGTTTGAGCTAGCATTTTTGTCCTGTGTAGGAGTAATAGCTATGGCTAAGATAATTACTTAATATTCATTAAGAGTGGTAAGAAACTACCTTTTCAGTATCACTTTGCCCAGTTGTGGATATGGTGAAGTTAAATGCTCTTAGAATTGTGCTTTATAATGAACCATCTAAAACTTATTTGTTTAAACAAGAAGAATGAACCATGAAGCTCTTAAATGTTGTTTGGTCTGTATTTTATTATCTGAATGTGGTTTTTTTTTTTGCCTTGTAAGCACTTGATATGAAGTAAAACTTGGTGAGGAATTGGCAGAGCAGAAGTGGGCCAAACTTTAATTTCACCATTTTTCTTTTTCTAGATCTTGTTGAAAACTTTGATGAAGCTTCAAAGAATGAGGAAAACTGAACTTAGTGACACTTTATTCATAAACTTAAAACTTGAAAAAGCTACATGGAGCTGCTATTTTATATTGTGACTGCTTTTATTTGATTTTATTTTTATTTCCTGATGAGATTTCAAGATTTGTAATATTTGGAAATTTCTTGAAACTGCAGCTCTTTTTCAGTTATTGTTTGTACACAATATTATTTTGGGGCCTGGTTGAACAAGCCTACACTTTGAAATAAGTCAGATTGCTAATTAATCTCTGCCTAAACACAATTTTTGGGTAACTTGTATACAAGCCAAACCCCATCTTTAATGAATTTTGGTATACAATAAAAAATATAAAATAAACATTCTGGTGTGGTTTTGTCAGAAAAGCAGGAAAAATAAATTGGCCATAAATATTAAACAATCATAAAAGGTCTTGCTTTTCTGCACAGCATTTTCCTTTTGCTGTGTTAGAAAACTGGCTTCTAAAAAAAATTTTGGTGCATAATGGAGCATTTTAGACTTAATTGGTGAATTCCCAGTGTTTGCAGGTCAGAGCACATACACTGTGTTCCTGAGACACTTTAATCTACTGAATTTAAGAAATAGACCTGTATTCTGGAATTACTTTATGGTTGTATGGGGTTTGCGTGGCAAGGTTGGGGAGGGCTGCAGGGGTGGCTTCTTTGAGAAGACACCAGAAGCTGCCCCCAGGTCTGACAGCCAATGCCAGACAGCTCCAAGAGGGACCTGCCACTGGCCAAATCGACAGTGGTAGCATCTCTGTGATAACATTTAAGAAGGGGTAGAAACTGCTGTGCAACAGCAGCTGAGAGAGAGGAGTGAGAATATGTGAGAGAAACAACTCTGCAGACACCAAGGTCAGTGAAGAAGGAGGGGGAGGAGGTGCTCCAGAGCAGAGATTCCCCTGCAGCCTGTGGTGAAGACCATGGTGAAGCAGGTTGTCCCCCTGCGGCCCATGGAGGTCCATGGTGGAGCAGGTGGATGTGCCCCAAAGGAGGCTGTGACCCTGTGGAGAGCCTGTGCTGGAGCAGGCTCCTGGCAGTACCTGTGACCCTGTGGGGGACCCACAATGGAGCAGTTTGTGAAGAATTGCAGCCTGTGGGTGGGACCCCATGCTGGAGCAGGGGAAGAGTATGAGGAGGAAGGAGTGGCAGAGATAAAGTGTGTCCTGGTTTGAGGTAAAACAGAACCAATTTTCTGTTCGGTAATTTCACTTTTAGCTAAGCCTCTTTTAACTCTGAATCTCTCTGAAATTAACAGCATATTGTGCAGAAAATTGTTAATTCTCAGAGTGATAAGACCTGATTGTTTATAATTTATGCCAAGGAATGGTAGGCAGAGAAACTCCTGCTTATACTTATTGCTGTAACAACCAAGGTCAGCTCACTTCATTATTTGCCCCATTGGAGGGTTGGAAGCAGAGAAGTGTAGAGGGGTCCCACCTGCAGGGAGGAGCGGACAGGACAGGTGACCCAAAACTGACCAACAGGGTATTCCATCCCATCTGCCCCATGCTCAGTATAAAAGCTGAGGGAGCAAAGGGTCAGCCCTCTTTCTTCAGTGGCTGGTGTCCGAGGAGGACTTTGTCTGTTTGTCTGCCTTTGATCCTGATCTGTGCATTCCTGACTCCACATCTAGAATCCAGTTCCCATCCGTCGCTGAGTCCAGTCTGGGATTTCCCCAGTGCCTGCCGATGATGTGATCATCATCCTGGGAGCTCAATACTGGTTTTGCATATATATTTCATTATTTTTATTTTATTATTAATACTTTCATTAAAGTAGTTTAGTTCCTTCTAAACTCATAAATCTCTCTCTCTCTTTTTCCCTCCTCTCCTTGGAGAGAGAGGTGGGGGGAGAGCATCTGTCATTCACCTCAGTGGCCAGGACAAAGCATTAGGAACTGACCTCAACCCCCATTCCCCATCTCCCTTGTGCCGCTTGGGGGGAAGAGGTAGAAAAGTCAGGAGTGAAGTCGAGCCTGGGAAGAAGAGAGGGCTGAGGGGAAGGTGTTTTAAGATTTGTTCTTATTTCTCATTATCCTATTCTGTTGTTAATTGGCAATAAATTAAATTTCCCCAAGTCGAGTCTGTTTTGCCCGTGAGGGTAATTGCTGAGTGATCTCCCTGTCCTTATCTCCACCGGCAAGCCTTTTGTTGTATTTTCTCCCCCTATCCAGTTGAGACAGGGGAGTGATAGAGTGAATTGGTGGGCACCTGGTGGCCAGCCAAGGTCAACCCATCACAGCAATCTGCAGGCAAGCTTGATGTGATAGCGCTTAGTCAGGCTTCTAGTACAGTTGAAAAATGGGCAAGCTCTGGCTAAACCCTATTAAATCCCTGCAACAAAATTTGTTTGACAACAAAATCCATTTGATGACAAAGTCCATTTGTTGTCATTAAGATACACCTAGCTTATCTTAAGCATTATAACCTAAAGGGCTCAAAGAACGGTTGCGTCAGAAAATGCTCTGCAGAAGCAGCTTGCCTAGCTACTCTGTATCTGTAGTACGATGACTATCGTTAATATTGTGTAAGATCATAGGCATAACAACGTTGCCATTGTCTCCAAAAAGGCTTTTGTTTAAAAGTGTTATGCTTTTCTGCTCACATAAAATGACAAGTTTTCAAGAAGATCCACATACCCTTAGAAAATATACTGGTACATTTTTGTGCATTAATAGATAATTATTAATTATCTATTAATAGATAATTAATAGATGAGACCAGCTCCAGTGCAGGTAAGTCCGTACTGGGGAAGGGAATCGCGGCAAAAAAAGGCCGGCAAGGGGCTCGTTTTTGGGACTTTTCGAAGCCGGGAAAAGCGGCCAGCCAGAGCCGGTGCCCGGTGCTTCCGGGGGGTGGTGACAGCTGAGGAGGAGCGGGGCGGAGCCAGCGCCCCCAGCGGCAGGTCTGAACGAGGAGGGGGTGGGACCACTCCCCCCTCATAAAAGCAGCCCTTCGGGAGCGCACTGAGCAAACAAGCAGCGAGTGGGTGTTTCCTGGGTGTTGCCCGCGGAACCACCTGGGAGCACCAGAGGAGGGTGTACGTCGGCGAGGCGACATCAGCGGCAGGCAGCCACTGCAGAGTGCGGCGCGGGACGGGTGACTGCGAGGGGAGGAACAAGGGGAGACCAGGCAGGCTAGGTAGACCGCAAAGAAAACATGGTCTCCACTCGGTCTGTAGCCAAAGCCAAAAGGAATAAAGTGACCCAAACGGACCTGATGGAGAGACATGCAGCCGTCCAGGCGACGGGCTGCATGGAATGTCTGTCACTCTGGCAGGAGGACAGCAAAGACAGTGCCTGTGTGCGCTGTGACCAGGTAAATGATCTTAAGGGGGAAGTGGAAAGACTGAGGAGCATTTGGGAGTATGAAAGGGAGATTGATTGGTGGAGCCACACCCTGCCATCCTTAGGGAAAAAGCAGCAGGAGGAGGCTCCACGAGAGGCAGAGGATCCCCTGCCCTCTTGTCACCAGGCAGAAGGAGGGGAACTAGGAGAGGATGGGGGGGAATGGAAGCAGATACCTGCTTGGGGCAGCAGGAGAGCCCCCTCCAGACCCCCCATCCCCCCCCCAGGTGCCCGTACAGAACAGATATGGGCCTCTGGAGATAGATGAGGAGGGAACTAAGGATGCTGATAAAGCCCCATCCAGGGAGTCGCCAAAGCAGCCAGCTCCACGCATTAAGACTGCTTCTATGAAGAGCAGGAGGAGGGCAATAGTCATAGGGGGGTCCATTCTGAGGGGAACTGAGGGTCCCATATGCAGGCCGGACCCTTCCCACAGGGAGGTCTGCTGCCTCCCTGGGGCCTGTGTTAGGGATATAGCCAGGAAGCTTCCTGGCCTGATATGGCCCTCAGATTACTACCCTCTTTTGATCTTACAGGCAGATAGTGAGGAGCTGGAGAGTAGAAGCCTGAGGGCAATGAAGAAAGATTTCAGGGCCTTGGGACAGCTTGTCAAGGGTTCGGGAGCACAAATTGTGTTCTCCTCTGCCCTTCCAGTTTTGGGGACTGACGAATGGGTGAACAAGAAAATCGTACGGATCAACACCTGGCTCCAAAACTGGTGCTACGAGCAGGGCTTTGGGTTCTGTGATCATAGTTTGATCTATGGGACAGCAGGCCTGCTCGCTAAGAATGGGAAAACCCTGTCCCAAAAGGGGAAAAGGGTACTAGGCCAAGAGTTAGCAAGGCTCATGGACAGGGCTTTAAACTAGTATCGAAGGGGGAAGGGGATAAAACCAGGCCCACTAGTAACGAGCCTAGGGATAAAGGGCCAAGGATGGGGGTGAAACCGGTAGCCCAGCTCAAGTGCATCTACACAAATGCACATAGCATGGGCAACAAACGGGATGAGCTGGAAGCCATTGTGCAGCAGGACAGCTATCATGTAGTTGCCATCACGGAAACGTGGTGGGATGACTGTCACGACTGGAATGCTGCGATGAATGGCTATAAGCTCTTCAGAAGGGACAGGCAAGGGAGGAGAGGCGGGGGTGTGGCTCTGTACATTAGGGAATGTTTTGATTGTATGGAGCTAGATTCCAGTGATGATAAAGTCGAGTGTTTATGGGTAAGGATGAAGGGGAAGGCAAATAAGGGAGATCTTGTGCTGGGAGTATGCTACAGACCACCCGGCCAGGATGAGGAGACAGATGAAGTATTCTATAAGTGGCTGGCTGAAGTCTCGCAGTCGCCAGCCCTTGTTCTGCTTGGGGACTTCAACCTGCCGGGTATCTGCTGGAAATACAACACAGCAGAGAGCAGGCAGGCTGCGAGGTTCCTCGAGTGCATGGAAGAGAACTTCCTGACACAACTGGTAGGGGAGCCTACCAGGGGAGGTGCCTCGCTAGACCTACTGTTCACAAACAGAGAAGGACTAGTGGGAGATGTGGTGGTCGGAGGCCGTCTTGGGTTTAGTGATCATGTTGGAGAGACAGCCTTGATGCCAAAACACTGGTGTGTTATCAACACATTTCTAGCTACCAATACAAAGCACAACACTATGTGGGCTGCTATGGGGAAAATTAACTCTGTCCTAGCTGGACCCAATACAAGTGCATTGAGGACAGCTTCCTAGTACAGGTGATGGAGAGCCTGACCAGAGGAGAGGCACTGCTGGATCTGTTGCTCACTAATGCGGAAGAACTTATTGGAGAGGTCAAGATCGGAGGTAGCCTGGGCTGCAGCAATCATGCCCTGGTAGACTTCTCAATCTTGAAGAGTACTGGACCGGTAAAAAGTAGAGTCAGGACCCTAAACCTCAGAAAGGCAAAGTGGGATCCCTTGGGAAACTGCCCTCAGAGATAAAGGAGCGAACAAAAGCTGTGAGATATTTAAAGACAATTTTTCTTAGGGTGCAAGAGCTCTCAATCCCGATGTGCAAGAAGTCAGGCAGGGGAGGCAGGAGGCCAGCTTGGCTAAGTCAAGACCTCTTAGCCAAATTAAAACGTAAAACCAAAACGCATAGGCAGTGGAGGCAGGGATACACATCCTGGGGAGATTATAGAGATATGGCCCAGGAGTGCATGGAGGGGATCAGGAAAGCCAAGATGCAGCTGGAGCTGAACTTGGCTAGAGATGTGAAAAATAACAAGAAAGGTTTCTTCAGGTACATAGGACAACAAAGGAAGATGAAAGAAACTGTACCGTCCTGATGAGTGAAACGGGAGACCTGGCCACAACTGACATGGAGAAGGCTGAGGTACACAACAACATTTTTGCCTCGGTCTTCACCAGCAAGTGCTCTAGCCACACCGCCCACCTCACAGAATCCAAAGGCAGGGACTGGGAGAATGAAGTAGTGCCCACTATAGGAGAAGATGTGTTTCCACCCCTGGGGCAGTCAATTCCAGGTGTATTGGACACCCCTCCATGTGAAAGCAAACTCTGGCCTGCACTCTGCTGCCAAAGGAATTGGAAAAAAAACACATCAACAATGTCAATTGTAGCATACCACTTTGTCCTGGTTTGGGGTGGAGCAGAGCCCACTTTCTGTTCAGGGAGAGAGGCTCTTGCTCACACTTGTTGCTGTGGCAACCAGGGTCAGCTGACCTGGTTGTTTACCCCATGGAGGGGTCGAACCTGTGGGGAGGAGTGGACAGGTCAGGTGACCCAAGCTGACCAATCGGGTATTCCATCCCATCTGCCATGCTCACTATAAAAGCTGAGGGATATTTTTAATATTTTATTAGAGTAGTTTAGTTTTTTCTAAACTCATAAATCTCTTTATCTCTCTTCTTCCTCTCCTTGGAGTGAGAGGTGGGGGAGAGCATCTGTCATCTTGTCATTGGACAACCCAGCCCAAACCATGACACACTTGGCTGCCTTTGACTCCAGTTCATACTGAAGCTCTAACGTATCTGGTACAGAAGCACTCGGTGGTGGCGTCACTTCATTCAGGCCATGATAGTCTACTGTTAACCTCCACCCTCGGTCAGACTTTTGCACTGGTCATATGGGACTGTTAAAAGGTGAGTGAGTCTTGCTGATCGCTCCTTGGCTCTCCAGTTGATGAATCAGCTCATGAACGGGAGCCAGGGAGTCTTGGTTGGTGCGATGTTGCCGGTGCACTGTCCTGGTAGCAATCAGCACCTGCTGTTCTTCAACTTGCAGCAAGCCCACAATGAAGCAATCTTCCAAGAGGCCAGGCAGGGTAGATAGGTGTTTGGTCTTCTCTCTGTTCACAGTGGCTACACCAAAAGCCCATCAGTACCCCTTTGGGTCCTTGAAGTACCCTCTCCTATGCCAAGGATACAAGGGACCTCTGGGCTAGTCACAATGGGGTGCTTTTGCCACTTGTCCCCTGTTAAGCTTGCCTCAGCCTCCAATACAGACAATTGTTGGCATCCCCCTGTCACTCCAGAGATCCCTATGGGTTCTGTGCCCCTATACCCTGATGGCACCAGCGTACACTGTGCACCAGTGTCTACCAAATCCTTATACTTCGGTGGGTCTGATGTGCCAGGACATTGAATCCACACAGCCCAGTATACCTGATCATTCCTTTCCTCTTCCTGGCCGGAGGCAGGGACCCTCTATTCCCATTCCTGGTCAGAGTATTCACTGTCTGACCCTTGCAGTGCCAGACCAGAAGTCCCCTCACCAGGATCAAGGGAGGTGATCTCAGTCCTTCTGTGGCTGGGCAATTGCTGATTGCCTTCTTGTGTCTCTACACCAACTAAGCTGACAGCCTTCTTGGGTGGTCCCTTCTTAACAGCTGTTTTCCCCTCTCAGTTTGCATACATGGTCTTCCAGCTTAAAGGTGGGTTCACCATCCCACTCCCTCATGTCCTCCCCCGGTCATGGAGGAAGAACCAGTGTGCGCCAAGTGGCATGTGCCTGGGGCTCCTTTTCCCACTGACTGGGGCAGGAGAGGACTGATTTTTCGGGGCATCCCTGACAGCCAAGGCACTGGCCCATAGGGATGAGGAGGTACAGAGATTTTCTTTAAAGTCTTGGAGCCAAGAAGACACTGTTCACAGCTGGTGTATCCTTATCCGGGCTATATATTGCTGCCTAGCTGTTAGAATATGATGCTGGGGCACTTTGAATCACCTTCCTCTGCATGGCCTGTATGCACAGGACATCCTCTGGATCTTTGGAGACTTCATCATTGTCTAGATCACTGTAGATGACTTCCAGCACTGCTAATTCTCTCAGGTACCAGATGCCTTCATCTGCGGTAGTCCACTTTCCTGGGGAGTTCACAAGATCTTCCTTGAACGGATATCTTGCCCTCACACTTGAGAGGAGTTGTCTCCAGAGACTGCAAATTGCTACCTCTTTTCCAATTCCTCTCTCAATTCCCCAGTTTCTAGCAAGGGATCCCAGCTGTTGGGCTTCCTTACCTTCCAATTGCTGACTGTCGTCCCTGTTATCCCAGCATCAGAGCAGCCAGGCAGCAGTCCGCTCACCTGGCTGGCAGCTGTAATCTTTCCGCATGTCTCAAAGTTCTGATGAGGTCAGGGACTGGGTAGTTTCTACTTTCTGTCGGAATTCTCTCACTCCTTCCTCCAATTTCTTTGTCAAAGGACCAGCTTCTTGATCAAACCTTTCCTCTTCTTCCTCCTCTCTTACTAATTGATGATATGGACTGTTGAAGAAGAGTCCAGGAAGACCCTCCTGCCTTGTTCATCTCCATCTAATAGGCTGGTCCTTGCTGGAATATAAGTTCCGGGTACTGCCAAATGCCTGCCAAATAATATTTCTGCCGGAGATGGTCCTATGGGATGCTTGGGTGTATTTCTTATGTCCCATAAAACTAGATTTAAGGCTTCTGGCCATTTTAACCCTGTGTGCATGCATACTTTGGCTAATTTTTCCTTAACTGTCCTATTCATTCTTTCCACTTTTCCTGATGATTGGGAGTGGTAGGGAGTATGTAACTGTTGTAGTACCCCCAATGCATTAAACACCTGAGTGCATATAGATGCCCCAAAATCTGAATCTATCATTTCCAGTACCCCATATCTAGGAATAATTTCTTCAAGTAAAACTTTAACCATGGTTCCTGAATCCACCTTTTGGGTTGAGAAAGCTTCTACCCATCCCGATAGCTGGTCTACTATCACCAATAAATGTCTATATCCTAATGAAGGTGGCATATCTGCGTAGTCAACTTGTAACTTCTGAAAAGGAAAACATTCCAGGGGTCTCATACTTTTATGCTCTGTGGCTTTGGTAGTTGCAAATTGCTGACAGATCTTGCACCCTCCTACAATCCATTTTGCAGCAGCATAAACTCCTGGTGCTGCCCACAGTTGCTATACTTGGTTTGCGACACTTTCTACTCCACCGTGAGATTTATCATGGAACCATCTGGCTATGACCAATAAATATTTTTTTGGTAAAACCAGTTTTCCCCCTATTGTCCATATGCCATCTTTGTCTTGGATTGCTTCCCATTTTTCTCAATTGCTTTTTTCTTCTGAGCTTACCTCATTGTATAGTTCAGTCATACCTAGTATGCTCAGTCCCTCCAGATTTTGAGTCATGAGCGTGAGAACTGGCACCTGCTGTTTAGCTGCTGCTTTTGCTGCGGCATCGGCTAGAGCATTTCCTTGGGTGACCAGATTATCTTCCAAGGTATGGGCTGCGCAGCGTATCACTATCACCAATATTTGCTCTGGAAAATGTATAGCCTCTAGTAGTTTCTTTATTTCCTTTCCATTCACCACTTCTTTTCCCATGGTAGTCAGGAATCCTCCCTCTTTCCACAGCATTCCTATAGCATGACACACTCCAAAAGCACATTGTGAGTTGGTATAAATGTTTACTTGCTTGTTCTTACCCTGTTTGCTGCTTGCGTTAGGGCTACTAGTTTTGCTCCTTGAGCAGTTATTGTTGCTGGCAAAGCTCCCAAATCTCACACTCCTTCATCATCCACTACTGCATATCCAGTCACACATCTTCCATCCTGGTAGTATGAGGATCCATCCACATATAAAGTTAGATCAGGGTTTAACATGGGTACATCAAATCCTCTTGTGGCTCACTAGTAGTCAAAATGATTTTCCCACAATCATGATGTGGGGTGCCATCCTCTGGCAATGGCAAAAACATGGCAGGGTTCAAGGTATTACAGTGTTTTAAAATTATATTATCCGCCATCAGCAAAATAAGTTTGCTTGTGGTGATAGGGCCTGAGCTGCATATTGTTTTAATAATATTTCTACTTTATGTGGTACAAATACATATAACTGGTGTCCTAAAATCAGAGGATGGCTTTTTTCTACCATCTCAGCTGCTGCCACTATTGCTCTAATACATTGAGGAGTACCATTTATTACTGGATCTAACTTAACTGAATAATACGCTATCAGTCTCTGATGCAGTCCTAATTTCTGCATAATCACTCCGCTGGCTACTCCCTTGGGATGGGATACTGTTTTACTGCTGGGGGAACACCCCCCTTTGTTTTTATCTGCACAGGTTGTGCTGACTTTAATAACCCTAAATCTGTGCTCATACAACTCTGCAATATTTCTGGAACTTCTTTCATTTCTGGGGGTTTCTCCATTTCTGATTACATTTCCCTTTTTTTTTTTTCTTTTATTACACTCACCCCCATAATAATTAAGTCTATCCCTTCTGGTGCTAGTCTTATTTCCACATCCAGAGCCTGCAACAGCTCTCTCCCCAAGAGACACACCAACGAGTCTTCTGCTAATACAAATCTTGCCCATACACTCTTATCTCCAATAGTCACTAGCAATGGTTTAGTCTGAGTTCTCTTTGCTTCTCCCACTACGCCCTGTACCAAAACTTGATCTTTTGTACGAGACCCTTCGGGTACATAATTTAAAAGTGATAAGGTTGCACCAGTGTCTAACAAAAATACTATTTCTTTACCTTCAATTTTCCCCATTATTTGTCCCTCTTGATCCAATTTTGTTTTCCAGAGGGAGTACATAATCAGTACCTCTTCTGGTCTTTCTTCTAGCCACTGAAAATTTGCTCGGGGACGCTGATCAAGTCAATTCATTGGTCTGTCTGATCCCCTCCCACGAGGGGTCAGAGGACAGTCCCATTGCAAGCGTCTCAGGTTTCCATAAAAATAACATTCTTGACTTTCCCTCAGGTATCTTCACTACAGACCTGGTGTGGGGCGTGCAGTGCTAGGTTGGTATGGTCCCATTCTCCCCCTTCCCTGGGGAGCCCACTCGCTCTCTCTGCCCTGCAAATTTTTCGCCAACACTGCCGTCAATAAATTCACCTCCTGTTCTTTTAACTTTCTCTTTTCCTTCTGCTCCTCCATTTTTTGCCTCTCTTCCCTTCCATCATAAACAAACGTGGCTACACTCAATATCTTTTGCAAATTTTCTCCTTGCCAGCCTGGTAAATGTTTTTTAAAATATTTCTGGATGTCCGGGGCCACCTGATCCACAAATACACTGATGGCCAGTGCTTCATTAAAATTTTGAAGGGTCATCCCTCCATATTTTAATAAAGCTTGTCTAAGTCTTCCCCAATAATCACTGGCGTGTTCATCTGGCCTCTGCCTACATTCCTGTACTTTCATCCTATTTACTCCCATTTCAGCACGTGCTTCTACCAAATTCCATAAGGCTTGGTTGCATGCCTCTTTATCATTCGTATCATTATAATTTCTATTAGGATCATTTGCTGGCCAGGGAATTCTTCCCCCTCCAGCTCTTAGAGCTAGTTCTGCATCCCTCCGGAGTATTTTTTCCTTGTTCCTCTGCCCTAAACAGTTCTCTTAACAACACTTGTGTATCCCCCCAATTTGGATTATATCCAGTGCATATATTTGAAAAGAGTTGAGCGCATCTCAGCGTCGTCTCTCAGTCTCAGCATTTTACTTCCTCAAGCAGCTAAATCCCCTGGAAACCAGAGATAATGGTAACAAATTGCTAATGCTGGTGAAGTATTGGGTGGAGCTCCAGGTTGCATAGGCATGGGGTATAGCCCTACAGCCTGGGGAGGAGGGGCAGCAGAAGCAAAATCAGGCGAAGCAGATAGAGAGGGAGCAGAAGCAAGAGCAAACAGAGCAGCTACACTCTCCTTCCTAGCTTCTGCTGCAGTTTCCAAGATTGTAGCCATTATTTTTTCTTCCATTTTTGTTTTAGATTTTTTTTCCTTTCATAAGCCCAATTGTCCCGGATAAGGGTCTTCTAAAGATTTTCTCAAGAATATTGGTTGATTTTCATAGAATCATAGAATCGCTGAGGTTGGAAGGGACCTTTAAGATCATCAAGTCCAACCATTAACCTACCCTGACAAAAACCACTTCTAAACCATGTCCTTAAGTACCACATCTACCCTTTTTTTAAACACCTCCAGGGATGGTGAATCCACCACCTCCCTGGGCAGCCTGTTCCAATGTTTAATAACCCTTTCAGTGAAAAAATGTTTCCTAATATCCAATCTAATTTTGATCAAATGTTCCACAGCCTGGCCAGATTTCCTGTAGATCTTCCCCTGCTTTTCTCATAATAAACGGGCATTCCTCTTGACACAATTTTATAGGGTGCTTTTTTGATAATTATGCTGACCCATATATTTTTCCCCAATTCTGGAGAATTTCAGCCAAGGGCATCCCCTTTTCTATTCCAGCCACATTCCCCATTCTTACCTTACTCAGGGGACTCAAATCCCTTCTTATTCAGTATGGAGTGTAGGGACTTGAATCCCACCTCCTTCCCGATCTCTTTGTCAGAGTTTAAACTCTCTCTCCACAGCCTCCCACTCCAAAGTTACCAGGTGAACTCACCTGTGTGCCAGCAATGTGGACGTTTGGAGTCAGGAGGATCCAGAGACATGTCCTAAGGTCCCATCTGTTGAAGAAGAGACCAGGAAGACCCTCCCGCAGAGTCGTGAGGTTCAGACTGGACCCCCTGGCTTTCTAAACTCCTTCTCAGAGAGGAGTCTAGGTGCAGCTGGATCCAATCCTAGTCTCTGATGGTAAAGAAGAGTTTGGACCCTAGGTTCTGTCACAGTCATTTTAATAGAACTCAAGCTGGGTGCCTCCAAGAAGAGGGACCTCCTCAGTTATTTTCCTATGCTTTTTAAAGCCTCATGGTCTACTACATAAGCTGTTCATGCACCTGTTCACACAACAAGCATGTGTCTTTTGTCCAATCAAGTTGTTCAATGGTTACTTGTCCTCTTCAATGACTGGAGTTTTGGTGCAGGCACCTTTACCTTCTGTTGCAGTTTAGGCCGGGGTTGGCCAATGACAAGACAACAGATGCTCTCCCCCACCTCTCACTCCAAGGAGAGGAAGAAGAGAGATAAAGATATTTGTGAGTTTAGAAAAACCTAAACTACTCTAACGAAATATTAACAATAAAATGAAAAAGGAAATAATGAAATAGATACAATATATACAAATATACACAAAATCATATCAAGTTCCCAGGGAGATGTCACCAGCAGGCACTGGGAAAGTTCCAGACTGGACTCAGTGATGAATGGTAACTGGATTCCAGAACACACTGGAAGGCAGATCGTATCAGTGCTTAGGTAAGCATCTGTCAGCATGACCCTTTTCTGGCTGGAAATATAAAAACTGAAGTGTTTTTAACCTCTGAAGTGAGGCTTTGTAACATCCAATAGTAAAAACTTTGCACTTTTAAGTTAGAGCAAATGCTTTCCTTTAATAAACTTTTCATTCAGACTAACTGTTCTGGAAACAAGGATATATTTTAATTTTGTATATTGTGGACTTTGATTTCGAGAACTGTTCATGTAGTGAGCTTCCTGTCTGATGAATACCAAATATTTTCTGGTGGCGGTGATGATTATTCATCAAATTTGTGGGATATTTCGAATGCTACAGAAATCGTCTCATACAGTGAATATACTGACTATGTGAGATGCAGCTATGCAAGTAAACTGAATGAGGATGTCTTTGTAACAAGCTCGATTTTCTTTATTATTGTCCTGGTTTGAGGTAAAACAGAACCAATTTTCTGGTTTGTAATTTTACTTTTTAGCTGGGCCTCTTCAAACTGACTAAAGTCTGAAATTAACAGTGCATTGTTCAGACACTGTTCACTCTCAGAGTGATAAGCCAGTTTGTGCCAAGGAATGGTACGCACAGAGGCTCTTGCTTAGACTTATTGCTATAACATCCAAGGTCAGCTCACTTCATTTGCCCCGTTAGAGGGTCGGAAGAGGAAAAGCATAGAGGGGTCCCACCTGCAGGGAGGAGCGGACAGGACAGGTGACCCAAAACTGACCAACAGGGGCATTCCATCCCATCTGCCCCATGCTCAGTATAAAAGCTGAGGGAGCAAAGGGGCAAAGGTGGCTCTGGCTCATTTTTTCTTCAGTGGCAGACGTCCGAGGAGGACCCTGTCTGTTCGTCTGCCTTTGATCCCGATCCGAGCACTCCTGTCTCTAGTTCCGGAATTCAGCTCGTGTCCGTTGCTGACTCCACTCTGGGACTTTTCCTGTGCCTGCTGGTGATGCGATCGTCATCCTGGGAGCTGGATACGGTTTTGTATATATTGTATACTTTTTTTCTTTAATTTTTATTATTCTATTATTATTTACTATTTTCTTATTTGTTATTATTTTCATTAAAGTAGTTTAGTTCTTTTTCTAAACTCGTAAATCTCCTTATCTCTTCCTCTCCTCTCTGAGGAGAGAGGGGGGGAAGGGCCATCTGTCGTTCTGCTTGGCCAATACGGCCAAAACCACGACAACCTTTCAATTAAATTATATATTTCATAAAATCTGATGCCTGAGACTCTGCTGCAGGAAACCTAGGGTCGAGCCTGAAGAAGGAGGAAGTGTGCCCGGGAATAAGTATGTGTGTGTGTGTGCGCGATACCATGAATGGTGTGTGAATGCTCGGGCAGCAGCTTCTCCTTTAACAGAGCAACCTGATCTACTTGAAGATGTCCCTGTTCATTGCAGAGGGGGTTGGACTAGATGACCTTTAAAGGTCCCTTTCAACGCAAACCATTCTATGATTCCTACTCAGTGCTTACTTTGTTGTTTCCATTTTGCTTGCTTTTTAAGCTTAACACTGATGTTGGTAGGGAAGCTGTAAGCAAAGTAATTTTTAACATTTTTGCTTTAGCCTATTAAGTTTAATGTGACTGTTATGACTTGCCTTTGAAAGTTTAAGAAAATCCTGTGAAGGCATCCTTTAGCTGGGATTCACTGAAGTGTTTTATCAGGTTTCTGGAGGATAACGCTAGTTCCATTGTAGTTTGTACAGCCTAAAACTTGCAGACTCAAAAATGAAAAGTCTCATGAGGAGTTATTTAAAACCCGTTGCTTTTGGTTCTCCTAACAGTAGCTTTTTATTTATCTGTGGTTAAACTATAGATTAAATTTCTATGGAAAAAACTAGTATCCTTTACTTTAGGAGGCATAAGACAGTAGGTTTCATCCGGTTGTCTGATATTTCTGATATTGAAAGGGTCGAGTGTTTATGGGTAAGAATCAGGGGAAAGGCCAACAAGGCAGATATCATGGTGGGAGTCTGTTACAGACCATCCAACCAGGATGAAGAGGCAGACAAAATATTCTATAAGCAGTTGGGAGAAGTCTCATGATCACTAGCCCTTGTTCTCATGGGGGACTTTAACTTTCCAGATGTCTGCTGGAAATACAATACAGCAGAGAGGGAACAGTCTAGGAGGTTCCTGGAGTGTGTGGAAGATAACTTCCTGACACAGCTGGTGAGGGAGCCAACTAGGGAAGGCACCCCACTGGATCTGTTGTTTGTGAACAGAGAAGGACTTGTGGGTGATGTGAAGGTTGGAGGCTGTCTTGGATACAGTGATCATGAAATGATCACTTACTTCTCAGAGAAGTAAGGAGGGGGGTCAGCAGAACTGCCACCTTGGACTTCCGGAGGGCAGGCTTTGGCCTGTTTAGGGACCTGCTTGACAGAGTCCCTTGGGAGGCAGTCCTGAAGGGCAAAGGAGTCCAGGAAGGCTGGACATTCTTCAAGAAGGAAATGTTCAAGAAGCAGGAGCAGGCTGTCCCCATACACTGAAAGACAAGCTGGCAGGGAAGAAGTCTGGTATGGCTGAACAAAGAGCTTTGTCAGCAACTCAGGGGAGAAAAAAAAGATAGTTTATGACCTTTGGAAGAAGGGGCAGGCAGCTCAGGAGGACTACAAGGATGTTGTGAGGTTACGCAGGGAGAAAATTAGAAGGGCCAAAGCCCAACTAGAACTAAATCTGGCTACTGCCATAAAAGACAATAAAAAATGTTTCTATAAATACATTAGCAACAAAAGGAGGGCTAAGGAGAATCTCCATCCTTTATTGGATGTGGGGGGAACATAGTGACAAAGGATGAGGAAAAGGCTGAAGTACTTAATGCCTTCTTTGCCTCAGTCTTTAATAGTAAGACCAGTTGTTCTCTGGGTCCCCAGCCCCCTGAGCTGAATGACAGAGACATGGAGCAGAATGAAGCCCCCCATAATCCAAGGGGAAATGGTTAGTGACCTGCTACACCATCTAGACATGCACAAGTCTATGGGGCTGGATGGGATTCACCCAAGTGTACTAGTGCTACCCTTCTAACTGGAAGTCACTTTCCATCATTTATCAGTAGTCCTGGCTAACCAAGCGTCGTGGTTTAGCCTCAGACGGCAACAAAGAACCACGTGCCGCTCGCTCGTGCCTTCCTAATACAGGAAGAATCGTAAGAAAAGGCAAGACTCTTGGGTTGAGACAAAGGCAGTTTAACAGAACAGCAAAGGGAACAGGCAAACAACAACAACAACACGGATAGGGGAATATACAAACGCGATTACGGAACCGCCGCTCCCCCGCCGCTCGCCGGCCGGACCCGGGCCGCCCCAGCCCGCTTTTAAGCAGCAACTTCCTGCCCCCTCCCCCGGCAGCTCAGGGTGGGCGTGGCTCACATGGCATGGAATACCAGGAAAAGTTAACCCTATCCCCACCGGAACCAGGACATTATCCACCCCTTATTCCATACCATCTATGCCATGCCCAGCAGGTTCCAATGAATTGCCACCACTTTCCCCTGTTATATATATATATACACACACATATAATGCCCTTAGTTTATGGGTCATCCCTCCAAAGTGTCCGTTGAGTTCTTTTAATCCACGGCTTTGGGCTCCATCTGTTAGAACAGTCTCTCAGGGCAGGTGAGATGCTGGGTGGTGCTGGTCTGTTGCATGCTGTATTTTTTTTCGGAGCTTGTGACTGGTGCACCTGGTGTGGCTCATGCACGCAGTCCGTGGGCTGAAGATGTAGATCTTGAGGAAACTGCTGGGCGCCAGCTGCTGAGATCAGTTCTTATCCCATCATCCCTGTGCCTTACTTGTAGTACAACTGATAGCAATTATAGCAATGAGGACATACAGTGACAGTGTTACTTAGCAATTAACAGCACACAATCTGATTCATTGGCTATTCTCGCCCAAAATCAGATCTCCATGAGGTACACATCGGACTTCCCCATCCTTCCGCATCACCCACCAAGTGCACCCAGGTCCTTGGGCAAAAGCAATCCCACAGATGGGTTTGCCTTTGCCTGAGGCAGGACTAACCCAGACTGTCTTCCCTAGCATATTCTTCATGTGCACTACGGGGACTTTATCCCCTTCTACAGTACGTGGAAATTTTGATTGGGCAGGGCCAGCCCGATTGTTAGATCCCCTGGTGTTAACTAGCCAGGTAGCTTTTGCTAAATGCGTATCCCAGTGTTTGAAAGTCCCACCACCCATTGCTCTCAGTGTAGTTTTTAACAGTCCATTGTATCGTTCTATCTTCCCAGAGGCTGGGGCGTGATAGGGGATGTGATACACCCACTCGATACCATGCTCTTTGGCCCAGGTGTCTATGAGGCTGTTTCGGAAATGAGTCCCGTTGTCCGACTCAATTCTCTCTGGGGTACCATGTCGCCACAGGACTTGCTTTTCAAGGCCCAGGATAGTGTTCCGGGCAGTGGCATGGGGCACAGGGTATGTTTCCAGCCATCCAGTGGTTGCTTCCACCATTGTGAGCACATAGCGCTTGCCTTGACGGGTTTGTGGCAGTGTGATATAATCAATCTGCCAGGCCTCCCCATATTTGTATTTCAGCCATCGCCCTCCATACCAAAGAGGCTTCAAACGCTTGGCTTGCTTGATCGCAGCGCATGTCTCACATTCATGGATGACCTGTGCAATAGTGTCCATGGTCAAGTCCACCCCTCGGTCACGAGCCCATCTATATGTCGCATCTCTCCCTTGATGGCCTGAGGAGTCATGGGCCCACCGAGCTATGAATAGTTCACCCTTATGTTGCCAGTCCAGATCCACCTGAGCCACTCCAATCCTAGCAGCCCGATCCACCTGCTGGTTGTTCTGATGTTCCTCCGTGGCCCGATTCTTCGGTACGTGGGCATCTACATGGCGTACTTTCACAACCAGATTCTCTATCCGGGCAGCAATATCTTGCCATAGGTCAGCAGCCCAGATGGGTTTGCCTCTGCGCTGCCAGTTGCCCTGCTTCCACTGCTGTAACCACCCCCACAGAGCATTTGCCACCATCCATGAGTCAGTGTAGAGATAAAGTACTGGCCATTTTTCTCGCTCAGCAATGTCCAAAGCCAGCTGAATAGCCTTCACCTCTGCAAACTGGCTCGATTCACCCTGTCCCTCACTGGCTTCTGCAACCCGTCGTGTAGGACTCCACACAGCAGCCTTCCACTTTCGATGCTTTCCCACAATCCGGCAGGACCCATCAGTGAACAGGGCATATTTCTTCTCATTTCCTGGCAGTTTATTATATGGTGGGGCCTCTTCCGCACGCGTCACCTCCTCCTCTGGTGACATTCCGAAATCCTTGCCTTCTGGCCAGTCCATGATCACTTCCAGAATTCCTGGGCGACTGGGGTTTCCCATTCGAGTTTGCTGCGTGATCAGTGCAATCCACTTACTCCATGTAGCATCAGTTGCATGATGTGTGGTGGGGACCCTTTCTTTGAACATCCAACCCAGCACCGGCAGTCGAGGTGCTAAGAGGAGCTGTGCTTCTGTACCAACTACTTCCGAAGCAGCTCGAACCCCTTCATATGCTGCCAATATCTCTTTTTCTGTTGGAGTGTAGTGGGCTTCGGATCCTCTGTATCCACGACTCCAAAACCCTAGGGGTCGACCTCGAGTCTCCCCTGGTGCTTTCTGCCAGAGGCTCCAGGTAGGGCCGTTCTCCCCGGCTGCAGTGTAGAGCACATTTTTAACATCTTGTCCTGCCCGGACTGGCCCCAGGGCCACTGCATGGACTATTTCCTGTTTAATTTGTTCAAAAGCTTGTCGTTGCTCAGGACCCCATTTAAAATCATTCTTCTTCCGGGTTACTTGATACAGAGGGCTTGCAATTTGACTGTAATCTGGGATATGCATTCTCCAAAAACCCACAATACCTAAGAAAGCCTGTATTTCCTTTTTACTAGTTGGTGGAGACATAGCTGCTATTTTGTTGATCACATCCATTGGAATCTGACGGCGTCCATCTTGCCATTTTATTCCTAAAAACTGGATCTCCTGCGCAGGTCCCTTGACCTTACTTCGCTTTATAGCAAAACCAGCGTTCAGAAGGATTTGGACTATTTTACTCCCTTTCTCAAAAACTTCTTCTGCTGTGTTTCCCCATACAATGATGTCATCAATGTACTGCAGATGTTCTGGAGCTTCACCCTGTTCCAGTGCAGTCTGGATCAGTCCATGGCAAATGGTGGGGCTGTGTTTCCACCCCTGGGGCAGTCGATTCCAGGTGTATTGGATGCCCCTCCAAGTGAAAGCAAACTGTGGCCTACACTCTGCTGCCAAAGGGATTGAGAAGAATGCATTCGCTATATCAATCGTGGCATATCACTTGGCTGCCTTGGACTCCAGTTCGTACTGGAGTTCTAGCATGTCCGGCACGGCAGCACTCAGCGGTGGCGTGACTTCATTCAGACCACGATAGTCTACAGTTAGCCTCCACTCTCCATTAGATTTTCGCACCGGCCATATGGGACTGTTAAAGGGTGAGCGAGTCTTGCTGATCACTCCTTGAACCTCTAGTTGACGAATCAGCTCATGGATGGGAATCAGAGAGTCTCGGTTAGTGCGATACTGCCGCCGATGCACCGTTGTGGTAGCAATCGGCACCTGTTGTTCTTTGACCCTCAACAACCCCACAACAGAAGAATCCTCCAAGAGACCAGGCAAGGCAGACAACTGTTTAACTTCCTCTGTCTCCAAAGCAGCTATGCCAAAGGCCCAGCGGTACCCTTTTGGGTCCTTAAAATACCCTCTCCTGAGGTAATCTATACCAAGGATGCATGGAGCCTCTGGGCCAGTCACAATGGGATGCTTTTGCCACTCATTCCCAGTTAGGCTCACTTCTGCCTCCAGTACAGTCAACTCTTGGGATCCCCCTGTGACCCCAGAAATACAAATGGGTTCTGCCCCTCTATAGCTTGATGGTATTAAAGTACACTGCGCACCCGTGTCCACTAGAGCCTTATACTCCTGTGGGTCTGATGTGCCAGGCCATCGAATCCACACCGTCCAATAAACCCGGTTGTCCCTTTCCTCCACCTGGCCGGAGGCAGGGCCCCCCTAATACTGGTCATAGTATCCATTACTCACTTCTTGCAGAAATGACTTGGAAGTTCCTTCAAGAGGATCAGAAGCAAGATCAGGCCTTCTGCTTTGTCTGGGGAACGGCCCACTGGAAACTGGGGCGGCACTTTTCCTGGAGGGATCCCCTTTTGTGGTTGTCCTTCCTTGCAACTCCTGTACCCGTGTCCGCAGGATCGTAGTAGGTTGTCCATCCCACTTCCTCATGTCCTCTCCGTGGTCCCGCAGGTAGAACCACAGGGTGCCTCGTGGTGTGTACCCTCTGTACTCTCTCTCTTGAGTGGGGAAATGCCTGCTTCTAATAGCTGAGATGCTGGCCCGTGCAGGTGGGGAGTAGGACATATTCTCTTCAAGTTGCTGGACCTTCCGGGACAGTTTCTCCACAGCTGAGACAAGGGGGGAAGAGAGACTTTCTTCATATCACCGGAGCCGGCCAGCTACCTCATCCACCGTTGGTCCCTCTTCACCTTTCCATTCCATTACTGCCAGGGAGTTGGCATATGACGATGGTGCGCTCCGTACAAACTTCCGCCACATGGGCCTTGTGCATTGCACCTCATCAGGGTCTGTGGGTAAGTCTGCATTGTCCAAGTCATAATAAATCATCTCCCGCACGGCTAATTCTCTCAGGTACTGGATACCTCTTTCCATGGTAGTCCACTTGCTTGGCTGACATACAACATCCTCGCTGAAGGGGTACCTCTCCCTCACGCCTGACAGGGGTCGCCTCCAGAGGCTGAGGGCTTGGGTCTTTTTCCCGATCGCCTTGTCAATGCCGCCTTCCCTAGACAGGGATCCCAGCTGCCTGGCCTCCCTACCCTCTAATTCCAGGCTACTGGCCCCATTATCCCAGCACCGGAGCAGCCAGGTGACAATGTGCTCGCCTGAAAGTCGGCTAAAATCTTTTCGCATATCCCGCAGCTCACTCAAGGATAGGGATCGAGTAATTATCTCTGGTTCTGCCTCTTCCTCCTGCTCTCGTGATGGCCCTGGTTCATCATCATCTCTTACTAAGCGAACTGATTTCTTTGTGTACTTCTTCTTTTGTATGGGGGCAACTGATACCGGCACGGGTTGGTTCCCTGGTTCAGTGGCAGTGGCTGCTATGGGGGTTGGAGTAACTGCAGTGGCTACCACGGGGGTTGCAGTAGCCGCAGTGTCTGTCGCAAGGATTGCAGTAGCCGCAGTGTCTGTCGCAAGGATTGCAGCAGCCGCAGTGTCTGTCGCAAGGATTGCAGCAGCCGCAGGGGCCGCCGCAGGGGCCGCCGCAGGGGCTGCAGCAGCCGCAGGGGCCGCCGCAGGGGCTGCAGGTCTGGTTTCCATCTCTTCCCCTTGAGGGTGCTGCATAATTCTGAGCAGTGCCTGGTAGATACTGGCCAGGGCCCAGCACAGCGCAGTGAGTTGTGCCTCTCTGGAATAGCCACAGCATTTTCCCTTCAAATATTCTACCACTTTATCAGGGTCCTGTAATTGTTCAGGGGTGAAGTCCCAGACCATTGGAGGTGAGTAGTTCTCTAGGTACCTGCCCATGCTCTCCCACATGCCATGCCACCCCTGACTATCCAGCCTCGGGGCAGATCTCCGGGTGGTAGTCTTAAATAGTCGCTTAACCCTAAACAAGACCTGGAACGTATTCAGGAGACATAGTACTAGGAACACGCTAGTTTGAGTATCCCAAGGATATTCAAAATTCTCAAAAGCTGTCATACCTGACCCGAAGGAGAAAAGGGAGGCAAAAGGGCTGGGGAAATTATTAACAAATTCTGAGAGACGGTGTCCAATGTACGGACAGGACAGCAAAACCACATAAACACCCCAAAATAGCCGTCTGAACAGTGATGTTATCATATCATAAACAGATATCGCACAGGACAGCAGAATGATAATCCTCATCCCTTTTCCAGACATGGTAAACAGCATCGCAGGGAGTACATAAGCCATATAGGAATTTATGTAACACAGCCATGAGAACAAACCAAGCAACATGATGACCAGTGACTACTTACCTAATAAAATAAATGCATACAAAAAAAAAACCAAAACCGTTTTTTCCACGTTCTAGTTGGATTCTGTCGTTATCTCAACCCTTCGAGCCCCACGTTGGGCGCCAAAAAGGACTGTCGTGGTTTAGCCTCAGACGGCAACAAAGAACCACGTGCCGCTCGCTCGCGCCTTCCTAATACAGGAAGAATCATAAGAAAAGGCAAGACTCTTGGGTTGAGACAAAGGCAGTTTAACAGAACAGCAAAGGGAACAGGCAAACAACAACAACAACAACAACAACACGGATAGGGGAATATACAAACGCGATTACGGAACCGCCGCTCCCTCGCCACTCGCCGGCCGGACCCGGGCCGCCCCAGCCCGCTTTTAAGCAGCAACTTCCTGCCCCCTCCCCCGGCAGCTCAGGGTGGGCGTGGCTCACATGGCATGGAATACCAGGAAAAGTTAACCCTATCCCCACCGGAACCAGGACACCAAGGAAGACCCAGTTGACTGGAGGTTAGCAAATGTGATGCCCATCTACAAGAAGGGCCAGAAGGAGGACCTGGGGAACTACAGGCCTGTCAGTTTGACCTCAGTGCTGGGGAAGGTTATGTAGCAGCTCAGTAAGTTTGCAGATGACACCAAGTTGAGCAGTAGTGTTGGTCTGCTTGAGGGTAGAAAGGCTCTGCAGATTGATCTGGACAAGCTGGATTTATGGGCCAAGGCCAGTGGTATGAGGTTGAACAAGACCAAGTGCCGCGTCCTGCACTTGGGTCACAACAACCCCAAGCAACGCTACAGACTTGGGGCAGAGTGGCTGGAGAGCTGCCTGGCAGAAAAGGACCTGGGGGTGTTGGTCGACAGCCGGCTGAATGTGAGCCAGCAGTGTGCCCAGGTGGCCAAGGCAGCCAACAGCATCTGGGCCTGTATCAGAAATAGTGTGGCCAGCAGGACTAGGGAAGTGATTGTCCCCCTGTATTCGGCACTGGTGAGGCCCCACCTCGAGTACTGTGTTCACTTTTGGGCCCCTCACTACGAGAAGGACATTGAGGTGCTGGAGCAGGTCCAGAGAAGGGCACCAAAGCTGGTGAGGGGTCTGGAGAAGAAGTCTTATGAGGAGCAGCTGACGGAGCTGGGGTTGTTTAGCCTGAAGAAAAGGAGGCTGAGGGGAGACCTTATCGCTCTCTAGAACTACCTGAAAGGAGGCTGTAGTGAGGTGGGTATCAGTCTCTTTTCCCAGGTAATAAGTGATAGGACAAGAGGAAGTGGCCTCAAGTTGCACCAGGGGAGGTTTAGATTGGATATTAGGAAAAATTTCTCCACAGAAAGGGTTACAAACACTGGAACAGGCTGGCCAGGGAAGTGGTTGAGTCACCATCCCTGGAGAGGGTGCTGCAAAGGGCTACGAAGATGATGAGGGGACTGGAACACCTCTCTTATGAAGAAAGGCTGAGGGGGTCTCTTCAGTCTGGAAAAAAGACAGCTGAGGGGGGACCTTATCAACACTCATAAATACTGAAAGGGGGGGTGTCAGGAGGATGGGGCCAGGCTCTTCTCAGTGGTGCCCGGGGACAGGACAAGAGGTAATGGGCACAAACTTGAGCATAGGAAGTTCCACCTAAACATGAGGAGGAACTTTACTTTGAGGGTGGCAGAGCCCTGGCACAGGCTGCCCAGAGAGGTGGTGGAGTCTCTGTCTCTGGAGACATTCCAAACCCGCCTGGACGTGTTCCTGTGCAACCTGCTCTAGGTGACCCTGCTCTGGCAGGGGGGTTGGACTAGATGATCTCCAGAGGTCCCTTCCAACCCTATGATTCTATGATTCTATGATATTTAAAAGACGTGTAGATGTGGTGCTTAGGGACATGGTTTAGTGGTGTACTTGACAGTGTTAGGTTAATGATTGGATTTGATGATCTTAAGGGTGTTTTCCAACCCTAATGATTCTATGATTCTATTTGTTGTTATAAATACACTTGATTAATTGAAGGGAAATAAAGTTAAGACTTAAATTATTTTTAAGGCATGATGTTGCTTGAGCTAGAATTGGAAGCCTTATGTTGTCTGAAGGCTGTAAATTAACTAAGGTAAACCACTAGGTGTTCTAAGTGTATGGGTTAAAAGTGTTTCCATTTGCCAGGAGTTCCTTTAGATTGTAACATGTGGCTCTTAGTTCCTGAAATAACCGAAATGATGAAACTGAAGCTATTCATAGTGTTTGCAAGGTTTCTGTGATTGCACTGTGAAAGTATTTGATGCACGAAGAAAAGGTAGTGTCATAAGAATAGAACATGGCCAGCCTGTGGACAGCGTGCTTCTCTTCCCTTCTGGTGGGATTCCAGTATCTGCAGGTAGTTCAATAAAATTTCTATTCTGTTGGCCCTAATTTGAGAAATATTTCAGCTGCTTCTTTTCTTGCATGATGTTTTCATTGTCGTCATGGTTTGGACTGGGCTTGCCACTAAATGTGGCAATGAAGTGGTAAGTGATGTAACAGCTGGATTTCTCAGAGATATTCCTTGGAAATCTGTGTTGATCTGGAGAGTGAAGGTAGGGATCTTTTTGTCTCTGATGTGCTCTTGTTGTTGGTAAAAAAAAAAAACAAAACTACAACAACATTTTTAATGACAAGATAAAGACTTTAATAGACCCAGTGCTAAAGTGAAGGAATGAACATCCTTAAGTGTTTTGAAAATATGGGACTATCTTTCTCTTAATGATGATGCTTAGCAAGGGTTTTAAGTATCTTCTTGCCATTGCATCAGAAATTCTGTGAGCCAGTGGTATCTACATATTTTTTTTGTTAAGGAATATGTTGAATCATTCAGCTGTATATGCAGAATAACCTAAAAAAGAGCAAGCTTATAATGCATCTTGTCCCGGGAGATAGTCATAATGGATGGGGCTGGTGAGTAGGTACAGAAAACTCTGTTACAAAGGAGACACTGTGTCACTCTGTGTGAAAACTTCTCCAGAGGAGCATAAGCGTGTACGTATGTCAAACTGTTTTGTGTGCTTCCTTCTCATAGGAGGTCTATATGTCAAAGTTTGGGATGTACGAAAAGGTGGACAATTACTGGTTTCACTTAAAAATCACCATAAAACTGTAACTTGTTTATGCCCGAACAACTCTGGACAGAGGTTATTGTTGGGATCCCTGGACAGGTGTTGTGGTTTAACCCCAGCCAACAACTAAGCACCACACAGGCGCTTGCTCACTCCCCTCTGGTGGGATGGGGGAGAGAATTGGAAGGATAAAAGTGAGAAAACTCATGGGTTGAGATAAAGACAGTTTAATACTTAAAGCAAAAGCTGTGCACACAAGCAAAGCAAAACAAGGCATTCATTCCCTGCTTCCCATCAGCAGGCAGGTGTTCAGCCATCTCCAGGGAAGCAGGGCTCCATCACGCATAACAGTGACTTGGGAAGACAAACGCCATCACTCCGAACGTCCCCCCTTCCTTCTCCTTCCCCCAGCTTTATATGCTGAGCATGACATCTTATGATATGGAATATCCCTTTGGTCAGTTGGGGTCAGCTGTC
Organism: Rissa tridactyla; assembly: GCF_028500815.1. Classification (NCBI taxonomy): domain Eukaryota; kingdom Metazoa; phylum Chordata; class Aves; order Charadriiformes; family Laridae; genus Rissa; species Rissa tridactyla. The sequence continues at coordinate 8,935,955 of NC_071496.1, forward strand.
CCGGCTGTGTCCCCTCCCAACCTCTTGTGCACCCCCCAGCCTACTCACTTTCAGGGCAGTGTGAGCAGCAGAAAAGGCCTTGACTCTGTGTAAGCCCTGCTCAGCTGTAACTAAAACATCCCCATATTAGCAACACTGTTTCCAGCACAAATCCAACACATAGCCCCATACAAGCTACAATGAAGAAAATTAACTCTATCCCAGTCAAAACCAGCACAATTCTTTAGGATTAGGGTTAGGGTTAGGATTTATACATCAGTGTGAAGCTGTGCATGTTTATTGCACTTTTAACTGTTGGAGATATAACTTATTTGAAAACATGTCTTGGGGCCAAGGTACTTATTGCAATATACATTTACCTTTCCCTCTTATTAGCCTGAGTAAGGGTTGCATGTGCCATTTGGGAATGAGTGTGGGGAACTTCTGAATAAACATTCATTTTTCTGAATCTCTAAACTGACCTTTGCAGTCTCAGTAAAGTAACTATTCTTACTTTACTTTAATACAGTTTAAATAGCTGAAACCCATATTAGTATTCACCTTTGAAAGAGCCTATTTTTTGTGTATCTGTTCTGTTGCTTTATGTGCCCAAGGTGTGCAGATGAAATATGTTCTCCTTGCAGGGGTGCTTTTTTGTTTGTTTTGTTGTTTTTTTTTTTGGTTTGGTTTTTGTCTCCTCCAGTTGGTGAGTACAGTTACAATCTGTTGTCTCTGAGACATTAGAAATATGAAGTGGTCTGAAATGACAATGGTCTGTTCTCTTCCTCCCTCCTTCCTGTACTCCCTAGGTTTCCTCAAGCTTTATGATTACAAAGCATAAGCTGAAGGATCACACTAACTGCGTAGTTATTTGTCATTCAGTGCTCACAACACTAAAGTTCATACTTGTTTCAAGATAATGTTTTGTTTTCACATTTATTAAATATTTCTCACCTTCAACCAAATCATTAAAGGGCAGCCAGATACAAAAATATCCATGGATTTACTTCCAGAAATTGTCAATAGATCTTCACTTAAAATTTTAGAACAAATTCCTAATAAGTACTGCTGAAGTCAGATAGTCACTACATCTGCCTTCAATTTATTTTTCTGTCCTTGCCCTGTTTTCATCTTTTTTGGGTAAGGGTAATCCTTTCATGTCTTTTGTGTATCTTTTATTAGAACCTTTCTGTTGTTACAGGAGAGGTAATGACTACCTGCAACCTTTACAGCGATATAAGAGTTTACTAACACAACATATGGACCTTCCCACCTGGGTTCAAACTTTGATTTTCTGGAGAATATTTTCACCAATACTTTATCTCCCAGTCATGCACCTGTATTTCTGGAGAGACAGGTTGACACCATAGAGCCTGATTCCATTTTTCCTTAAATTGTGTTTGTTTTTGTAAAATATACTCTGTCAATTGCTCATCTCCATTCAAGAGGCTGGTCTTAGTTGGGATATAAGTTCCTGGTATAGCTAAGCATCTCCCAAAAAGTACTTCAGCTGGTGATAACCCTGTTGGTTGTCTAGGGGTATTCTGAATATCCCATAGGACAATATTCAATGCATCTGGCCATTTTAACCCCGTAGAAGTACAAACCTTTTCTAGTTTTTCCTTAATAGTCCAATTCATCCTTTCTACCTGCCCTGACGCTTGAGGATGATATAGGGTATGTAATTGCTTTCTTATTCCTAAATTTTTATAAATCTGGTTGATTATTCCTGCCATAAAATTTGTCCCCCTATTAGACTCAATTATTTCTGGTACTCCATATCTAGGTATAATTTCTCTAAGTAGGGCTTTTATTACTCCTCCCATGTCCACTTTCCTAGTGGGAAATGCTTCCACACAACCTGATAATTGGTCTTACTATTACTAAGAAATGTTTATATCCAGCAGCTGCAGTCATATCAGCATTATCTATTTGTAGTCTTTGGAAAGGAAAATAAGCCCATGGTCAGCTTCCTATTTCTCGGTTAGGTCTTGTGTCTGAGAATTTCTGACAAATTGGACAAACAGTAGTAATCCTTTTAGCTGTGACATAAACACCCGGTGGCAGCCCATATCCATTGTACTTGTTTGGTTATTGCTTCTGCCCCTCCATGAGTCCTGTCATGAAACCACCTCATTATTGTTATCAAATATTTCTGAAGGAGGATGGGTCTTCCCCCTACTGTCCATATTCCTCTTTCTTCTTCTATTGCTTCCCATTTTTTCCATCATTCCTTCTCCTCTGTTGGAGTGAGTACAGAGGAGGGCCATGAAGATGATCAGAAGGCTGGAGCACCTCTCCTATGAAGACAGGCTGAGAGAGTTGGGGCTGTTCAGCCCGGAGAAGAGAAGGCTCTGGGGAGACCTTATAGGGGCCTTCCATACCTAAAGGGGGCCTACAGGAAGGATGGGGAGGGACTCTTTATCAGGGAGTGTTATGGTAGGACACGGGGTAATGGCTTCAAACTGAAAGAGAGTAGATTTAGATTGGATATCAGGAAGAAATTCTTTACTGTGAGGGTGATGAGGTACTGGAACAGGTTGCCCAGGGAAGTTGTGGCTGCCCCATTCCTGGAATTGTTCAAGGCCAGGCTGGATGAGGCTTTGAGCAGCCTGGTCTAGCGGGAGGTGTCCCTGCCCATGGCAGGGGGGTTGGAACTAGATGATCTTCAAGGTCCCTTCCAACTCTAACCATTCTATGATTCTATTGACACTCTAGAGCTGTACATTTCTTCGGGTTGCTTATGACATGTGTCCACATTCTCCTGTATCATTATGGCTATTGTCATTGGTTGACAAGTGGCTGCTTTTGCAGCTTCATCAGCTGACGTGTTTCCCTTGGCTATACTAGTGGGACTATTCATATGTGCTTGTCAGTATACCACTGCAATTTCCTTGGGCAACTGGATGGCTCTCAATAAATTCCAAATCTCCGTTCCATTAGACACTGCTCTTCCAGATGAGGTAAGAAAACCTTGTTCTTTCCACAACATCCCCACAGCGTGACATACTCCAAAGGCATATCTAGAGTCAGTGTAGATAGTTACTCTTTTCTTGCTTCCCAATCGTGATGCTCGACTCAACACAATTAACTCTGCTCCTTGTGCACTTATTGATGGGGGAAGGGGTTCAGCCTCTATGAATCCCCACTGATTTACCACAGTGTAGCCAGTTACTCGCTGTCCATTCCAGTAATAAGAGGACCCATTGGTAAACAGCACTAGGTCTGGATCTTGTAAAGGGAGGTCTTTGAGATCTTCTCTCGGCTTACTGGTAATTTGTATTACTAAATTGCATTGTTGATGTTCTTCTTTATCTGGCAGAGGTAGTAATGTTGTGGGGTTCGTGTTGCACCTTTTCAAAGTTAAATTATCTGCATTCAGAAGAGTTAACTCATATCAATGAACACGTTGAGGGGAAAGAGCCTGTGTAGAATGTTGTTTCAGAAGTAGTTCTACTTCATGTGGTACATGAACTGTTACTGGATGTCCTCATACTAGGGGGCGGCTTTTCTCTGCTATGACTGCCACAGCAGCTATAGGCCTTACGCATGATGGGGTTCCTCCCACTACAGCATCCAATCGTACAGAATAATATGCTACTGGCCTCTGGTGAGGCCTTAGGCTGTGTCAATACCCCGCTTGCTACTCCTCTCCACTCATGTATATACAAATCAAAGGTTTTTGTGTAGTCAGGTAGTCCTAAGGTGGGGACTGAGGCCAAAGCACCCTTTATAGCTCTAAAAGCTTTTTCCCGCTCTGGCCCCCAAGCGATGGGTTCAACTTCTTCATCCTTGCTAGCTTCAGTCAAAGGTTTTGTTAATTCCCCTAGCCCTGGAATCAATGGGTGGCAAAATCCAACTGCTCCTAGAAAGCCCCGCAACTGTTTCTTTGTGACAGGCCATGGAATTTCAACTATAGCTTTCACTATAGCTTTCTGGGTTTATTAACTGCTGTCCTTCTTTCAACATGAACCCTAAGTACTTCACCTCCTTTTGACACAGCTGTAACTTGGATGGAGATACACGATGACCTTTCTTTGCTAAGATGGTACACAAATATACAGTATCTAACAAAAAACTATCATAGTTTTTATTGGCTAATAATGTCATCTACATAGTGTCCTAAGACTGAACTCCCAGGTAACTCTATATCTTCCAAATCTTTCTTCAGTGTGTTAGCCGACACAGGCAGGATGCAGGAACAACCACAAAACCACGGATGAAAGGCAAAGACCAAGAATCACCACTGGACTAAAAGATGCATGGACAGCGTGTGAAGAGTGCATGAGGGATGGGTGTATAGAACACAAGGGTATAATTGCCCAGGGATTTCTTAGTTTGGTGTGTTGCGTGAAAGGGGCAAAGCAGTTTTGGCAGAAGATAAACCCCCTTGTGTTCTAACACTCCTCACCGAGGTGGGAGGCCAGGTGCGGCTAGGTTTAAATTCTGAGTGATGCCCAATTCAGCACTATCAGTCCAGTCGCGTTTAATATGTATTAAACTATTACGATTTGGATACACTAATAGTGGACTGCACCTTCAGTCTAGTCGTGCTCATGAACTAGCACGGCCACTCTCCAGTCTTTGGTCACGTTCAGTGAGAAACCAAAACGACTAGCTACTTAAACAGTGCAGTTTATTTAAACAACAGATGTAGAAATAGAGAGCAGCATAGGTCTGTTCGACCTTGATGAGATAAAGCTGCGTCCTTGAGAGAGGGCTTGAGAGAACAGAAAAACAAGTAAGAATCAGCAAGAAACAGGACGTGAGAATGAAGTTGTTGCTCCTCGTGAACAGACAGCAGAAACCAATCGGAAGAAGTAGAGAAGCGCATGGCAGTCGACCTTCAACCTATCAGCAGGACACAACTTGCGCGTGGAGAGTGTGTATAGCTATAAAGCCTGTCAGATTGTTGCAATAAAGGTCTTTGGTCTGTACCCCGCCAGAGTCCGTGAATCCATGCTCCACAAATGGCGCCCGAACAGGGACAAAAATCGTAGGAATGTATGAGGGACTTGAATCGTAGGAATGTATGACCGGTGGAGCAGCCCGGCTGAACGAAAAAAGGCAGCGGTATTGGAGAGCTGCAGTCCAGACGAATAATCACCAGAAAAAGGTGAGCAGCCGGGGACGTGTGAGGATGGGATCGAGAGAGTCCTCAGAGGAAAAGGCAATTGTATGTATATTAGAAAAGTTTTTAAGTAGAAGGGGTATTCAATACGATGAAGGAACTTTTCAACTTTTACTGGCATGGCTAAAAAGCAAGGGTCTTCCCGCTGATTCTACAATGGCTTTCCAATTATCAAGTTGGGAGCAAGCGGGCGAAACTTTATTTGAGACTGCAACAAAAGGGGATGCGACTGCCACAAAGGTTTTGACAACCTGGAGGTTGATTAAAGATACTTTACAGCAGGTAAAATCCGAATGAAATGCCACAGCAGCCGCCGTTGCAGCTATGGCACCAGACAGCCCGATTACCACTCAGACAGAGGGGGGGAAACCTGATCCCCCAAGCTGTCCGGCTGTGCCATTAGCACCCCCGCTAGATGTGACGTTGATACCGCCGTGGTCTCCTGTGTTACCGGGTTGGGGCAATTCCTTGCCAAGTCCGGCACCAAGCCAGGCGGTCACAGCAATTTATAATCCTGCTCAACACTGGCAGAATTTACGTAAACAGGCATTACAGGATGGCGATATGGAAGCCGCTACTGCCATCGCCTGTCCGGTACTGCTCAATCAAAACAGGATGAACACCTGGGAACCGATAAGGTGGGAGCTGGTTAGAGAAATGCAGAAAACGATTATGCAGCATGGACTAACCTCCCCTTATGCACAAGGACTATTAAATAACATTATGAAAGGACGCATACTAACTCCATTCGATATCAAGCAGCTAGCTGAAGTTATTTCTACCCCAACACAGCGAGTTCTTTTTATGGGTAGGCGTATAATACAAGCCTTAAAGAATCCAGGCTTAATAGATATGATAGAAGCTTGCAACCAAGTGGGATCTATCTCTTATCAAACTGATTGGCGGCAAATTCTAGAGATGATACGGAAACAGGAGGATATCAGACAAGCTGCGAGCAATAACGATGCTGCTCTGTCTGTGGCAACTGCTGCACCTCCTAATTTTAAAGCAGACGATTGCCCCCCGGTTTTGCCGAGATCAGAACAAGCTGAAGGGAAAGGAGGCACTCAAGTTCACTCTACCCTATTCTGTAATAGCCCTGAGGATGATCCTGGGAGCCCCTTTGATCCTGGTCCAATAAATAGAGAGACTGAACCTGATTTATATCCACTTTTAACCCCAATTAAAGCTATGCCTGCATCTGCTCCAACTGCAGAGGAGATTTTACAGCAACAGCGATGAAAGTTGTTATCGTGCTGTCGTGGTTTAGCCTCAGACGGCAACAAAGAACCACGTGCCGCTCGCTCGTGCCTTCCTAATACAGGAAGAATCGTAAGAAAAGGCAAGACTCTTGGGTTGAGACAAAGGCAGTTTAACAGAACAGCAAAGGGAACAGGCAAACAACAACAACAACAACAACAACACGGATAGGGGAATATACAAACGCGATTACGGAACCGCCGCTCCCCCGCCGCTCGCCGGCCGGACCCGGGCCGCCCCAGCCCGCTTTTAAGCAGCAACTTCCTGCCCCCTCCCCTGGCAGCTCAGGGTGGGCGTGGCTCACATGGCATGGAATACCAGGAAAAGTTAACCCTATCCCCACCGGAACCAGGACATTATCCACCCCTTATTCCATACCATCTATGCCACGCCCAGCAGGTTCCAATGGATTGCCACCACTTTCCCCTGTTATGTATATATATATATACACACACATATAATGCCCTTAGTTTATGGGTCATCCCTCCAAAGTGTCCGTTGAGTTCTTTTAATCCACGGCTTTGGGCTCCATCTGTTAGAACAGTCTCTCAGGGCAGGTGAGATGCTGGGTGGTGCTGGTCTGTTGCATGCTGTATTTTTTCGGAGCTTGTGACTGGTGCACCTGGTGTGGCTCATGCACGCAGTCCGTGGGCTGAAGATGTAGATCTTGAGGAAACTGCTGGGCGCCGGCTGCTGAGATCAGTTCTTATCCCATCATCCCTGTGCCTTACTTGTAGTACAACTGATAGCAATTATAGCAATGAGGACATACAGTGGCAGGGTTACTTAGCAATTAACAGCACACAATCTGATTCATTGGCTATTCTCGCCCAAAATCAGATCTCCATGAGGTACACATCGGACTTCCCCATCCTTCCGCATCACCCACCAAGTGCACCCAGGTCCTTGGGCAAAAGCAATCCCACAGATGGGTTTGCCTTTGCCTGAGGCAGGACTAACCCAGACTGTCTTCCCTAGCATATTCTTCATGTGCACTACGGGGACTTTATCCCCTTCTACAGTACGTGGAAATTTTGATTGGGCAGGGCCAGCCCGATTGTTAGATCCCCTGGTGTTAACTAGCCAGGTAGCTTTTGCTAAATGCGTATCCCAGTGTTTGAAAGTCCCACCACCCATTGCTCTCAGTGTAGTTTTTAACAGTCCATTGTATCGTTCTATCTTCCCAGAGGCTGGGGCGTGATAGGGGATGTGATACACCCACTCGATACCATGCTCTTTGGCCCAGGTGTCTATGAGGCTGTTTCGGAAATGAGTCCCGTTGTCCGACTCAATTCTCTCTGGGGTACCATGTCGCCACAGGACTTGCTTTTCAAGGCCCAGGATAGTGTTCCGGGCAGTGGCATGGGGCACAGGGTATGTTTCCAGCCATCCGGTGGTTGCTTCCACCATTGTGAGCACATAGCGCTTGCCTTGACGGGTTTGTGGCAGTGTGATATAATCAATCTGCCAGGCCTCCCCAGATTTATATTTCAGCCATCGCCCTCCATACCAAAGAGGCTTCAACCGCTTGGCTTGTTTGATCGCAGCGCATGTCTCACATTCATGGATGACCTGTGCAATAGTGTCCATGGTCAAGTCCACCCCTCGGTCACGAGCCCATCTATATGTCGCATCTCTCCCTTGATGGCCTGAGGAGTCATGGGCCCACCGAGCTATGAATAGTTCACCCTTATGTTGCCAGTCCAGATCCACCTGAGCCACTCCAATCCTAGCAGCCCGATCCACCTGCTGGTTGTTCTGATGTTCCTCCGTGGCCCGATTCTTCGGTACGTGGGCATCTACATGGCGTACTTTCACAACCAGATTCTCTATCCGGGCAGCAATATCTTGCCATAGCTCAGCAGCCCAGATGGGTTTGCCTCTGCGCTGCCAGTTGCCCTGCTTCCACTGCTGTAACCACCCCCACAGAGCATTTGCCACCCTCCATGAGTGAGTGTAGAGATAAAGTACTGGCCATTTTTCTCGCTCAGCAATGTCCAAAGCCAGCTGAATAGCCTTCACCTCTGCAAACTGGCTCGATTCACCCTGTCCCTCACTGGCTTCTGCAACCCGTCGTGTAGGACTCCACACAGCAGCCTTCCACTTTCGATGCTTTCCCACAATCCGGCAGGACCCATCAGTGAACAGGGCATATTTCTTCTCATTTTCTGGCAGTTTATTATATGGTGGGGCCTCTTCCGCACGCGTCACCTCCTCCTCTGGTGACATTCCGAAATCCTTGCCTTCTGGCCAGTCCACGATCACTTCCAGAATTCCTGGGCGACTGGGGTTTCCCATTCGAGTTCGCTGTGTGATCAGTGCAATCCACTTACTCCATGTAGCATCGGTTGCATGATGTGTGGTGGGGACCCTTTCTTTGAACATCCAACCCAGCACCGGCAGTCGAGGTGCCAAGAGGAGCTGTGCTTCTGTACCAACTACTTCCGAAGCAGCTCGAACCCCTTCATATGCTGCCAATATCTCTTTTTCTGTTGGAGTGTAGCGGGCTTCGGATCCTCTGTATCCACGACTCCAAAACCCTAGGGGTCGACCTCGAGTCTCCCCTGGTGCTTTCTGCCAGAGGCTCCAGGTAGGGCCGTTCTCCCCGGCTGGGGTGTAGAGCACATTTTTAACATCTTGTCCTGCCCGGACTGGCCCCAGGGCCACTGCATGGACTATTTCCTGTTTGATTTGTTCAAAAGCTTGTCGTTGCTCAGGACCCCATTTAAAATCATTCTTCTTCCGGGTTACTTGATACAGAGGGCTTACAATTTGACTGTAATCTGGGATATGCATTCTCCAAAAACCCACAATACCTAAGAAAGCTTGTGTTTCCTTTTTACTAGTTGGTGGAGACATAGCTGCTATTTTGTTGATCACATCCATTGGAATCTGATGGCGTCCATCTTGCCATTTTATTCCTAAAAACTGGATCTCCTGTGCAGGTCCCTTGACCTTACTTCGCTTTATAGCAAAACCAGCGTTCAGAAGGATTTGGACTATTTTACTCCCTTTCTCAAAAACTTCTTCTGCTGTGTTTCCCCATACAATGATGTCATCAATGTACTGCAGATGTTCTGGAGCTTCACCCTGTTCCAGTGCAGTCTGGATCAGTCCATGGCAAATGGTGGGGCTGTGTTTTCACCCCTGGGGCAGTCGATTCCAGGTGTATTGGATGCCCCTCCAAGTGAAAGCAAACTGTGGCCTACACTCTGCTGCCAAAGGGACTGAGAAGAATGCATTGGCTATATCAATCATGGCATACCACTTGGCTGCCTTGGACTCCAGTTCGTACTGGAGTTCTAGCATGTCCGGCACAGCAGCACTCAGCGGTGGCGTGACTTCATTCAGACCACGATAGTCTACAGTTAGCCTCCACTCTCCATTAGATTTTCGCACCGGCCATATGGGACTGTTAAAGGGTGAGCGAGTCTTGCTGATCACTCCTTGAACCTCTAGTTGACGAATCAGCTCATGGATGGGAATCAGAGAGTCTCGGTTAGTGCGATACTGCCGCCGATGCACCGTTGTGGTAGCAATCGGCACCTGTTGTTCTTTGACCCTCAACAACCCCACAACAGAAGAATCCTCCGAGAGACCAGGCAAGGCAGACAACTGTTTAACTTCCTCTGTCTCCAAAGCAGCTATGCCAAAGGCCCAGCGGTACCCTTTTGGGTCCTTAAAATACCCTCTCCTGAGGTAATCTATACCAAGGATGCATGGAGCCTCTGGGCCAGTCACAATGGGATGCTTTTGCCACTCATTCCCAGTTAGGCTCACTTCTGCCTCCAGTACAGTCAACTCTTGGGATCCCCCTGTGACCCCAGAAATACAAATGGGTTCTGCCCCTCTATAGCTTGATGGTATTAAAGTACACTGCGCACCCGTGTCCACTAGAGCCTTATACTCCTGTGGGTCTGATGTGCCAGGCCATCGAATCCACACCGTCCAATAAACCCGGTTGTCCCTTTCCTCCACCTGGCCGGAGGCAGGGCCCCCCTAATACTGGTCATAGTATCCATTACTCACTTCTTGCATAAATGACTTGGAAGTTCCTTCAAGAGGATCAGAAGCAAGATCAGGCCTTCTGCTTTGTCTGGGGAACGGCCCACTGGAAACTGGGGCGGCACTTTTCCTGGAGGGATCCCCTTTTGTGGTTGTCCTTCCTTGCAACTCCTGTACCCGTGTCCGCAGGATCGTAGTAGGTTGTCCATCCCACTTCCTCATGTCCTCTCCGTGGTCCCGCAGGTAGAACCACAGGGTGCCTCGTGGTGTGTACCCTTTGTACTCTCTCTCTTGAGTGGGGAAATGCCTGCTTCTAATAGCTGAGATGCTGGCCCGTGCAGGTGGGGAGTAGGACATATTCTCTTCAAGTTGCTGGACCTTCCGGGACAGTTTCTCCACAGCTGAGACAAGGGGGGAAGAGAGACTTTCTTCATATCGCCGGAGCCGGCCAGCTACCTCATCCACCGTTGGTCCCTCTTCACCTTTCCATTCCATTACTGCCAGGGAGTTGGCATATGACGATGGTGCGCTCCGTACAAACTTCCGCCACATGGGCCTTGTGCATTGCACCTCATCAGGGTCTGTGGGTAAGTCTGCATTGTCCAAGTCATAATAAATCATCTCCCGCACGGCTAATTCTCTCAGGTACTGGATACCTCTTTCCATGGTAGTCCACTTGCTTGGCTGACATACAACATCCTCGCTGAAGGGGTACCTCTCCCTCACGCCTAACAGGAGTCGTTTCCAGAGGCTGAGGGCTTGGGTCTTTTTCCCGATCGCCTTGTCAATGCCGCCTTCCCTAGACAGGGATCCCAGCTGCCTGGCCTCCCTACCCTCTAATTCCAGGCTACTGGCCCCATTATCCCAGCACCGGAGCAGCCAGGTGACAATGTGCTCGCCTGAAAGTCGGCTAAAATCTTTTCGCATATCCCGCAGCTCACTCAAGGATAGGGATCGAGTAATTATCTCTGGTTCTGCCTCTTCCTCCTGCTCTCGTGATGGCCCTGGTTCATCATCATCTCTTACTAAGCGAACTGATTTCTTTGTGTACTTCTTCTTTTGTATGGGGGCAACTGATACTGGCACGGGTTGGTTCCCTGGTTCAGTGGCAGTGGCTGCTATGGGGGTTGGAGTAACTGCAGTGGCTACCACGGGGGTTGCAGTAGCCGCAGTGTCTGTCGCAAGGATTGCAGTAGCCGCAGGGGCCGCCGCAGGGGCCGCTGCAGGGGCTGCAGGTCTGGTTTCCATCTCTTCCCCTTGAGGGTGCTGCATAATTCTGAGCAGTGCCTGGTAGATACTGGCCAGGGCCCAGCACAGCGCGGTGAGTTGTGCCTCTCTAGAATAGCCACAGCATTTTCCCTTCAAATGTTCTACCACTTTATCAGGGTCCTGTAATTGTTCAGGGGTGAAATCCCAGACCATTGGAGGTGAGTAGTTCTCTAGGTACCTGCCCATGCTCTCCCACATGCCATGCCACCCCTGACTATCCAGCCTCGGAGCAGATCTCTGGGTGGTAGTCTTAAATAGTCGCTTAACCCTAAACAAGACCTGGAACGTATTCAGGAGACATAGTACTAGGAACACGCTAGTTTGAGTATCCCAAGGATATTCAAAATTCTCAAAAGCTGTCATACCTGACCCGAAGGAGAAAAGGGAGGCAAAAGGGATGGGGAAATTATTAACAAATTCTGAGAGACGGTGTCCAATGTACGGACAGGACAGCAAAACCACATAAACACCCCAAAATAGCCGTCTGAACAGTGATGTTATCATATCATAAACAGATATCGCACAGGACAGCAGAATGATAATCCTCATCCCTGTTCCAGACATGGTAAACAGCATCGCAGGGAGTACATAAGCCATATAGGAATTTATGTAACACAGCCATGAGAACAAACCAAGCAACATGATGACCAGTGACTACTTACCTAATAAAATAAATGCATACAAAAAAAAAACCAAAACCGTTTTTTCCACGTTCTAGTTGGATTCTGTCGTTATCTCAACCCTTCGAGCCCCACGTTGGGCGCCAAAAAGGACTGTCGTGGTTTAGCCTCAGACGGCAACAAAGAACCACGTGCCGCTCGCTCGTGCCTTCCTAATACAGGAAGAATCGTAAGAAAAGGCAAGACTCTTGGGTTGAGACAAAGGCAGTTTAACAGAACAGCAAAGGGAACAGGCAAACAACAACAACAACAACAACAACAACAACAACAACAACAACAACAACAACAACAACAACAACAACACCACGGATAGGGGAATATACAAACGCGATTACGGAACCGCCGCTCCCTCGCTGCTCGCCGGCCGGACCCAGGCCGCCCCAGCCCGCTTTTAAGCAGCAACTTCCTGCCCCCTCCCCCGGCAGCTCAGGGTGGGCGTGGCTCACATGGCATGGAATACCAGGAAAAGTTAACCCTATCCCCACCGGAACCAGGACACGTGCTCCTCCGTTCTTAACCCTTCTCCATTTGTGCCAGGTACTACATCTGTTCCTCCTTATCAACCGCTTATACGTGCGGAGCCGGAATCGGGGTATTGTGGTGTATTGTCAGAATGTCAGCAGAGAAGGACGGAGCCGGAGCTGTTTCGCTCCCGCCACTGCCTGCCTGGCCCCTTCCCCTCCCCAGTCGTCTCCCTGAGATAGAAGTGGTGTTTTTGTATGGCTGCTGTGTAAGTGTGTGTGGGCGCCAGCTTATACCTGCTGATCAGCATCTGTGCTACCGTTTGCTTTTTGTTGTGTGCAGTGTCGTTAGGTGACTCCCCTTGAGCAGGTGTTCTGCCCGGTGTGGTACTGTTCTCGTACGCGACTAGGGCTGACACTCCGTCAAGTGAAGAAGTTTGTATATACACAATGTTTAGATGTAAGGCGAGCGCGCCCCAGGTAGATACACCAGGATGGGCTGTAGAACCGATGGAAGTCCTGAAATATTGGGGGAGTTTTCACCAGCTGACACACGCTCTCGGGAATGGCTCGCCCATGCAGGGCGTATCGCTGGTTGTTTGTTGTTTGTCTATAAGATCATGGTTGGTTGGGAAAAGGAGTTGAGCCAAAATCTATAGGATGCTCTGTAGGAAAATGAGAAACTTAAGGAAAAATGAGAAACTGAGCTCTTGTTGCAAAGGCAGACTTTTATGTCAGTCGTAAGTGATGGAAAAAAAAAACAAAACCAAAAAAAACCCCAAACAAACAGGAACAATTAGAAGGGAAATGTGCCACGTTAGCACAAAAGTATGCCATACACGCTACGAGAAAGCGTCAGAAAAAGAGAAATAGGACACCTGATTCAAAGCAGTACCAGAGAGATATGTTTTTGGGTTTTTTCCTATATGTGTCTATGTTATTGCATGCCTTAGTAGATTGATCTGTGTTATACCCTGCGAGACTAAAATGAACCCCAGCAGAAGCGGTCTCTTGAGCAAGGGGGTGGAATATGGGAAAGCAACGGAAGATCGGCGAGGAGGATTGTAAATACACTCAAGGGACTCGCACCTGGGTGCTGGAAAACACATATATCACACCAAGTGTTATTCAGTCTCGGGTGCTGGCAAGAAAAACATTTGGATGACATAAGCCTGTAATGGACTCACAGACACCTTATCCAGCTGCTTGAGAACCTTGGCCTGTTGTTGAGGAAGATCAAAGCACAGTACCAGCAAGAACAGGGAGTCCGCATGCGCTCTTGCTAACAAGGACTCTTTTGCTGCCAAGGATTCGTGATAACAAGGACTCTCTTGCTGCCAAGGCTAAGTTTAACAATGCTACTAGTACCGCTATGTCCGAGTTATTGCTAGATGTAGATAGTATTCGATATGCGACGCTGCAAAACAGAGCTGCTACTGATTTTTTGCTTTCAGCTCACAGACATGGTTGTCAAGATTTTAAAGGACTGTGTTGTGTGAATCTAAGTGACCACTCCACATCCATCCATGCCCAGTTGCAGGAACTGCACCGACCGAACCAGCAACTTGTGGAGACCACTGGGTGGAATCTCTTTGCTGGATGGACTTGGGGGTGGGGTTGGTTGAAGCAAATTATACTCATTGCCTGTGTGGAAGGAATTTGTCTGTTATGTTTAGTATGCTGTTTGCCGTGTTTAATAAGCATTATACAATCAGTTGTAGATGCCGCTTTGCATCGTACCCTTGTACGAGTTGTAGAATATGTTGCTGTAAAAACTATGTGTGTATCCATGAGAACCTGACCTTCACAGAAGAAGATAACAAGAAGGGATTACAACAATGTAGTCACGTATCAGACAGCCGCTGTTGGCAAAGCTGGATCATGAGTTTGGTGAGACTCGCTGCGTGCACTGGCCATGCGTGCAGCGACTCTAGCCAGTACTTCTCCACTCAATCCAGTGCAGGATATAGGAGGGCTGTCTCGGGTCAGAGAGGGGGAGAGAGACATGAGCGCACTTTGAAGATACAGGGGACGCCCTGAAGCACTGTGTCTGCCCTCACCCGCCCCCCCCCCATATAACCCCAACAGCTCCGAAGGCATTACAGCATGTTGAAAGATAAGATATAGTCTACTACTGCTGCAAGACGCATTGAACACCTTCCTACAAGAATTTCAACCTTACGCCCTGATAGGACAGTGGGATGATGCACTCGCAAAGAGCCTGACTGCATTAGAGTGGGTATTTTTCCCACATACCTTTTCAAAACCAGTAACTATGATGACTGAAATGGTACCGCGATTGTTTTTCCAGGGTCGTTTGTGCTGTCACCAGCTTTCTGGAATGGATCCAAGCCACATACATGTCCCCATCAAAAAGGATGACCTTGACCCTTGGTTATCACAAAGTCTTAACCTACAAATTGCCTTAGTACATTATATTGGGCAAATAAATTATTCTTTGCCCTGGCACAGACTATTACAGTCACTTTCACAAATTCCTTTACAGCCACGCATCCTGCTAGCGCCAAAGCCTCTTGCTGGCACCCGTATGGTGTCTGTAGATGGCTCAGGGACACGGTAAAGGCTTTTGACTTATTACAACAGGAACTGTTAAATGTAGTGGCAGACTCTCAATATGTTACTGGCATTGTTCAAAGACTTGAAGGGGCATTTATAAAACAACTAGAGAACCAATTGTTATTTAAGCTATTACTGCAATTAATGTTGCTTTTATGAAAAAGACAGTTTCCTTATTTTATTGTCCACATACACTCTCATAGCTGTTTACCTGGTCCTTTAACTGAGGGAAACACAGTTGCAGATTATCACACTCTGTCGGTAACAACTCCGAACATTATGCAGCAAGCTAAAATGTCGCATGATTTTTTTCATCAAAATGCGAAGGCATTGAGGAAGCAATTTTCTTTAACACAACAAGAAGCACATGATATTGTGTGAACTTGTGCCGATTGTCAGCAGCTGGCTCCTCTGCCATCATTTGCGGGGGTTAACCCGCGAGGGCTTACACCTGATGAACTTTGGCAATCCGATGTTACGCACATTATGGAATTTGGACATGTTTCAGTTGATTTGTTTTCTCACTTTGTTGTAGCTACTGCTCATACAGGAGAGAAGGCTCGTGATGTTATTTGACATTGGTTGCAATGCATTGCAGTCATGGGAGTACTGAAAACTATAAAAACTGATAATGAACCAGCTTATGTGTCCGCTAAAGTACAGGCCTTTTTTTTTTTTACAGACATGGGGGATTAAACATGTCACCGGTATTCCCCATTCCCCGACTGGGCAAGCAATTGTGGAGCTTATGCATCATACTTTAAAAACCACGCTTGCTAAACAAAAAAGGGGGAATCCCGTAGGTATGACACCTCAAGAGTGATTGTATAAAGCAACTCATGTTTTAAATTTTCTAAACATGTCGTCTTTGTCATCCACAGCAGTAGAGCGACATTTCAGAAGGACTGTTGAATGGCCTGAACAACCGAAGGTGTATTATAAGCACCTTGAATCGGGGTGCATGCTAACCACAGATAATACTGCAACAAGCAGAAGTTGTGAGCAAGACAATTCTGTAATGATTTGTACTTCTCATCCGTTGTTGGAGTGGGAGACGGACCCGGAGTAACGATGGAGTCTCAATATGAGTATGATCGTTCTCCCTTTATTCCAGTTTACACAGAGTATATATAGACAGGCAATAAGAGCACGCGCTAGCGGCAGCTATATGATTGGCTTACAGTCTCTGTTCACGCGCTGTCCATGCAGTTCATTCACACATCAGGTTGGTTACAAGAATTCACATAGTAAATTGCTTAGTCATTAGCACAACATGTTTTCTACCTTCTCAGTTCCCGTTTTTCCCATGTACTAATTCCATCTTCTACCACCTGTTTTGCCCTTAATCTAATCTCTCATAGTAGGGAGGCTGGCTCACATGGCCATTTTCTCTCAGACACATTCCTACAATACCCCCTTTTTCTTCTTGAGCCAGCCAGACATTATGCATGGCATTTTCTATCATGTCAGTCACTTTGCGGAGAACACACGAGGCTACCATAATCAATAATAATATAACCAACAATAGCATGAGCCCTTGCTTTAGTAAGTCTGATGATAACCATCCCGTTATACCCCATGAGCTTAACCAATCATCGAAACCATTTTTGACCACTTTTAATTTGGACATGTTATCCTTCAGATCCCGTAACTGCTTATGAATGGATGATGAGTGGTCGGAAAGGTTCATACAACACATACCTTCAAAATCTTCACATCCGTGACCCTGAGCTAACAGCAAAAAATCAATAGCCACTCGATTTTGCAACGTAGCATGCCGAAGACACAGAGCATCGTAGCATGGAAGACACAGAGAAGGCAGAGTTACTGAATGCCTTCTTTTCTTCGGTCTTCACTGATAAAGCCGTCCCTCACACATCCCATACCCTGGAGGCAAGGGGGAAGGTCTGGAGAGAGGAAGATTTTCCCTTAGTTGAGGAGGACCGGGTCAGAGACCACTTGGCCAAGCTGGACATTCATAAATCCATGGGCCCTGACGGGATGCACCCGCGAGTGCTGAGAGAGCTGGCAGATGTTATCGCTAGACCACTCTCCATTGTCTTTGAAAAGTCATGGGGAACAGGAGAGGTGCCTGAGGACTGGAGGAAGGCTAACGTCACTCCAATCTTCAAAAAAGGCAAGAAGGAGGACCCAGGGAACTACAGGCCGGTTAGTCTCACCTCTGTCCCTGGGAAGGTAATGGAGCGACTCATTCTGGATGTCGTCTCCAAACACATAGAGGAACAGGAAGTTATTGGAAGTGGTCAGCATGGATTTACCAAGGGCAAATCATGCCTGACCAATCTGATAGCTTTCTATGATGTTATAACGGGTTGGCTGGATGAGGGGAGAGCCGTAGATGTCATCTACCTTGACCTTAGCAAGGCTTTTGACACTGTCTCCCATAACATCCTCATTAGGAAGCTGAGGAAGTATGGGCTAGACGAGGTGACAGTGAGGTGGATCGAGAGCTGGCTGAGTGACAGAACCCAGAGGGTTGTGATCAGTGGCACAGAGTCCAGTTGGAGGCCTGTAACGAGTGGTGTCCCTCAGGGGTCAATACTTGGACCAATTTTGTTCAATATATTCATTAATGACCTAGATGAGGGGACAGAGTGTATCCTCAGCAAGTTTGCTGATGATACCAAGCTGGGAGGGGTGGCCGACACTCCAGAGGGCCGTGCTGCCATCCAGCGTGACCTGGACAGGCTGGAGAGCTGGGCAGAGAAGAACCTAATGAGGTTCAACAAAAGCAAGTGCAAGGTCCTCCACCTGGGAAGGAAGAATGCCAAACACCAGTATAGGTTAGGGGCGGACATGCTGGGAAGCAGCTCTGAGGAGAAGGACCTGGGGGTCCTAGTAGACAGCAAATTATCCATGAGCCAGCAGTGTGCCCTTGTTGCCAAGAAGGCCAATGGCATCCTGGGCTGCATAGGGAAGACTGTGGCCGGTAGGTCGAGGGAGGTCATTCTCCCCCTCTACTCTGCACTGGTGAGGCCACAACTGGAGTACTGTGTCCAGTTTTGGGCTCCCCAGTTCAAGAGGGACAGGGAACTACTGGAGCGAGTCCAGCGGAGGGCAACCAAGATGATTATGGGACTGGAGCATCTCCCTTATGAGGAAAGGCTGAAAGAGCTGGGACTCTTTAGCCTGGAGAAGAGAAGGTTGAGGGGGGACCTGATTAATGTTTACAAGTACCTAAAGGGTGGGTTTAAGGAGGACGGAGCCAGGCTCTTTTCAGTGGTTCCCAGCGACAGGACAAGGGGCAATGGGCACAAGCTAGAACATAGGAAGTTCTGTTCAAATACACGGAAAAACTTCTTTACAGTGAGGGTGACAGAGCACTGGAACAGGCTGCCCAGGGAGGTTGTGGAGTCCCCTTCTCTGGAGATTTTCAAGACCCGCCTGGATGCAGCCCTGAGGGATGTGCTTTAGGCAACCCTGCTCTAGCAGGGGAGTTGGACTAGATGATCTCTAGAGGTCCCTTCCAACTCTGAAGATTCCGTGATTCCGTGATTCCGTGATTCCGTGAATGCTATCAGCATCAGTAAGCAAGCTAGATATGATTTCAGTTGTAAGGTTTACCTGTTTACTTGCTGCGGAATAATTACTAAATTGGCCAAGAATACAAAAATACAGCATTGTTCACACATTAAGGAAAGTCATAAAATCAAGAGGCTTCTGAGGTAGAACACAGCCACAGCTAGCACATGAAGAATGCAACATCTGTGATTCCCTGTACAAGGTTGTTTGTGAAACTACACGAGGGATGGAACGGAACACGCTTGTTCCGTGGCCTTCCCTTGTGACGAATAGCAGATATGGGGACGAGATGGTACTACGGAACTGATAAGCGGCCTACACGCTACCCGAGCCAACATTTCGTCAAATGTTGATGAAATGCTGTCCTTTTGTGCGAACTTTGCTCACCACGACGTACCAAAACACACCTCCATCCCGGAGGCTATCCGCCCCCGAGGTGTGAACACTCCTCCTTGAATACATTAATCATAATAAAAGTACGTATGACTAAAGTCACTCAAACTCCACTTTGAAGATAAAAAAAAAATATAAAAATAGCCCAAGAGAGAGGGGATGTCAGGGAAGACACCATCGCGAAGAATTCCACCGCTGATTTCTGGGATCAGTCGACGGGCTGAGCCTTTCTTCCCCCCCATAGGGACGCCTTTGCATAAGACTTCGATTACACCGAGCGCTTTCTCGGGGACTTAGAAATTTCTCTAGAGAATCTCTACCCTACATTTATAGCCAGGCTGTATCGTTTATAATTTTGTCGCGCGTTTGTATACTTAGCAATATCTTTATTTGCACGTGCTTTGCAGACAGTGTATTTATCACCGGCAATCCTAAAGAACCTGTATATCTGTTGTTTAAATAAACTGCACTGTTTAAGTAGCTAGTCGTTTCGCTTTCTCACTGAACGCGACCAAAACTACAGAGAGGCCGTGCTAGTTCAGGAGCACGACTAGACTGAAGGTGCAGTCCACTATTAGTGTATCCAAATCGTAGTAGTTTAATACATATTAAACGTGATTGGACTGATAGTGCTGAATTGGGCATCACTCAGAATTTAAACCTAGCCGCACCTAGCCTCCCACCTCGGTGAGGGGTGTTAGAACGCAAGGGGGTTTATCTTCTGCCAAAACCACTTGGCCCTGTTTCACGTAACACTTGCCCAACACCCTATCTTATTCAACATATTTAATGCCGTTGCTGTTCCTAGCAAAGGAAGAATACTTAGCCCTATTCTTTGTCCGAGATTTGAAAATGTTATATGGTCATCACAGGATGGAGTGAAGGTATGAACTGTTCTCTTGGCTCTGTGGTTACTGTGTGCTCTGCTCACTGTGTCTTTGACTGTATGCAGGCCTCTGCTCGTAGATCTGCCCCATCTCCCCCTTTTTTGTTTAACACCGGACCATTTATTAACAAGGTCGCCATGACTTGTGCTTCTACTCGTTGTGACGCTCTTAGCAGGTTATATACTAAACACAATTGAAAACAGAATCAAAAGGAACCCTGCTAAGGCAATAAATACCCAGATTCCTAAATTTAGCCCAGAAAGCCAATTTCTTTGGATTTACCCACGAGAAATCCTTTTGTAATATTTCAAATACATTGTAGTTCATTAAGTCTTGAATCTTTAGTATTTGAGCTTTTACCTGATCATGTAAAGGACAAATTTTTTTTTTTTTTTTTTTTTTTTTTTTTGCAACGACATGTCAAATTGTGATAACCAAGGGTCAAGGTCATCCTTTTTGATCGGGACATGTATGTGGCTTGGATCCATTCCAGAAAGCTGGTGACAGCAGAAACAACCCTGGAAAAACAATCGTGGTACCATTTCAATCATCATAGTTACTGGTTTTGAAAAGGTATGTGGGAAAAATACCCACTCTAATGCAGTCAGGCTCTTTGCGAGTGCATCATCCCACTGTCCTATCAGGGCATAAAGTTGAAATTCTTGTAGGAAGGTGTTCAATGCGTCTTGCAGCAGTAGTAGACTATATCTTATCTTTCAACATGCTGTAATGCCTTCTGAGCTGTTTGGGTTAATGAACATAGAACTTATGGGGGGGAGCGGTGGGGGGGGCGGGGGGTGGGGGCAGACACAGTGCTTCAGGGCATCCCCTGTACCTTCAAAGTGTGCTCATGTCTCTCTCCCCCTCTCTGACCCGAGACAGCCTCCTTATATCCTGCACTGGATTGAGTGGAGAAGTACAGGCTAGAGTCGCTGCACACATGGCCAGTGCACGCAGCGAGTCCCACCAGACTCTCCTGCACTGGATCGAGTAGAAAAGTACAGGCCAGAGTCGCTGCACGCATGGCCAGTGTATGCAGCGAGTCTCACCAAACTCATGATCCAGCTTTGCCAACAGCAGCTGTCTGATACGTGACTACATTGTTGTAATCCCTTCTTGTTATCTTCTTCTGTGAAGGTCAGGTTCTCATGGATACACACAAAGTTTTTAGAGCAACATATTCTACAACTCGTACAAGGGTACGATGCAAAGCAGCATCTACAACTGATTGTATAAGGCTTATTAAACACGGCAAACAGCATACTAAACATAACAGACAAATTCCTTCCACACAGGCAATGAGTATAATTTGCTTCAACCAACCCCACCCCCAAGTCCATCCAGCAAAGAGATTCCACCCAGTGGCCTCCACAAGTTGCTGGTTCGGTCGGTGCAGTTCCTGCAACTGGGCATGGATGGATGTGGAGTGGTCACTTAGATTCATACAATACAGTCCTTTAAAATCTTGACAACCATGTTTGTGAGCTGAAAGCAAAAAAACAGTAGCAGCTCTGTTTTGCAACATCGCATATCGAATACTATCTACATCTAGCAATAACTCAGAAATAGCTGTACTAGTAGCATTGTTAAACTTATCCTTGGCAGCAAGAGAGTCCTTGTTATCACGAATCCTTGGCAGCAAAAGAGTCCTTGTTAGCTAGAGCGCATGCGGACTCCCTGTTCTTGCTGGTACTGTGCTTTGATCTTCCTCAACAACAGGCCAAGGTTCTCAAGCAGCTGGATAAGGTGTCTGTGAGTCCATTACAGGCTTATGTCATCCAAATGTTTTTCTTGCCAGCACCCGAGGCTGAATAACACTTGGTGTGATATATGTGTTTTCCAGCACCCAGGTGCGAGTCCCTTGAGTGTATTTACAGTCCTCCTCGCCGATCTTCCGTTGCTTTCCCATATTCCACCCCCTTGCTCAAGAGACCGCTTCTGCTGGGGTTCATTTTAGTCTCGCAGGGTATAACACAGAGCAATCTACTAAGGCATGCATAACATATACACATATAGGAAAAAACCAAAACCATATCTCTATGACACTGCTTTGAATCAGGTGTCCTATTTCTCTTTTTCTGACGCTTTCTCGTAATGCTTACGGCATACTTTTGTGCTAACGTGGCACATTTCCCATCTAATTGTTCCTGTTTGTTTTTTTTTTTTCATTTTTTTCTTTTTTTTCTTTCTCTTTTTTTTCTTTTTTTCTCTTTTTTTTTTTTTCCCCCCATCACTTACGACTGACATAAAAGTCTGCCTTTGCAACAAGAGCTCAGTTTCTCATTTTTCCTTAAGTTTCTCATTTTCCTACAGAGCATCCTATAGATTTTGGCTCAACTCCTTTTCCCAACCAACCATGATCTTATAGACAAACAACAAACAACCAGCGATACGCCCTGCACGGGCGAGCCGTTCCCGAGAGTGTAAACGTGTCGGCTGGTGAAAACTCCCCCAATATTTCAGGACTTCCATCGGTTCTACAGCCCATCCTGGTGTATCTGCCTGGGGCGCGCTCACCTTATGTCTAAACACTGTGTATATACGAACTTCTTCACTTGACGGAGTGTCAGCCCTAGTCGCGTACGAGAACAGTACCACACCGGGCAGAAC
Organism: Rissa tridactyla; assembly: GCF_028500815.1. Classification (NCBI taxonomy): domain Eukaryota; kingdom Metazoa; phylum Chordata; class Aves; order Charadriiformes; family Laridae; genus Rissa; species Rissa tridactyla. The sequence continues at coordinate 8,958,750 of NC_071496.1, forward strand.
ACCTGCTCAAGGGGAGTCACCTAACGACACTGCACACAACAAAAAGCAAACAGTAGCACAGATGCTGATCAGCAGGTATAAGCTGGCGCCCACACACACTTACACAGCAGACATACAAAACCAGCACTTCTATCTCAGGGAGACGACTGGGGAGGGGAGGGGGCGAGGCGGGCAATGGCAGGAGCAAACAGCTCCGGCTCTGTCCTTCTCTGCTGACATTCTGCCTCCTCCCTCGGCCTCAGGTGGAGCAGAGGGGATCAGCAGGGGATCGTCCCAGACCTTCGGACCTGGCCTGTTCGATCCCCCTCCCGTGGGTTGTAATGCTGCAAAAGCCCCGGCTGCCGTGGCTCACTCCGCCTTCATATCTTGTAAGGTCGATAACACCAACCGCCATGTCGTCGCTGACGGTGATGCCTCTTTGTCTCCTTTACTTATCACTTCCCACAGTTTTTCCCCAACAGCCTCCCGTATTTCTGTTTTAAAAGCTGTCTGGGGCTCTGGTGCGAATCCGTTCTCTCTGCACCAGGTTAACAACCTTCGGAGCATACGCTCATCGTATTTCACCCCTCTCTTAGAGAGGATATGCAGGAGAAGTCTTAATATAGCCCCTTCTTCTTTTGTTACTTGTTGCCCCATCTCCTGCCCCGGCTTAATCAGTTTGAGCAACAGTTTCGCTGGTGTTTCAATCCCTCTCTTAGAGAGGATCCCAGCGAATAGCGTGGCCGCAGCTTCTGTTTCCATAGCTGCGCCTGGGAGATGAGGAGCGACCTCACGCCGTTGTCTGCTCCCGCTGATGCGCCCAAGCAGCACGTCTCCCAGCCGAAGTCTCCCACTCCCCTCCTCTAGCTGCTTACCGCAGTCTCGGAGAACTCAGTCGCGCTGAACCATCCTCTGCTACCAGATGTTGGAGTGGGAGACGGACCCGGAGTAACGATGGAGTCTCAATATGAGTATGATCGTTCTCCCTTTATTCAAGTTTACACAGAGTATATATAGACAGGCAATAAGAGCACGCGCTAGCGGCAGCTATATGATTGGCTTACAGTCTCTGTTCACGCGCTGTCCATGCAGTTCATTCACACATCAGGTTGGTTACAAGAATTCACATAGTAAATTGCTTAGTCATTAGCACAACATGTTTTCTACCTTCTCAGTTCCCGTTTTTCCCATGTACTAATTCCATCTTCTACCACCTGTTTTGCCCTTAATCTAATCTCTCATAGTAGGGAGGCTGGCTCACATGGCCATTTTCTCTCAGACACATTCCTACAATCCGTATGTTCGCTTTGGCTCAAAATGCAAGTATACAAGAATGTAATCAATCTTATTGTGTAAATTTAATGCGAGTAAGGTATAAAAGAGCAGTAATATGGATAGGGCATTGGCAAAATGCATTAAAAACACGTCTTTCTCTGTGTTGGGATTGGGAGTACAACTCTCAAAGACTTTGTGTTACATCTCTCCCCTGGAATACATTGCTACATGGCTGAGAAATGGTTAAACACCATCTCCAAGGTGCTTTTGACATGTCATTGCAACAAAATATTCGTCCTTTACATGATCAGCTAAAAACTCAAATACTAAAGATTCAAGACTTAATGAACTGCAATGCATTTGAAATATTACAAAAGAATTTCTCGTGGGTAAATCCAAAGAAATTGGCTTTCTGGGCTAAATTTAGGAATCTGGGTATTTATTGCCTTAGCAGGGTTCCTTTTGATTCTGTTTTTAATTGTGTTTAGTATATAACCTGCTAAGAGCGTCACAACGAGTAGAAGCACAAGTCATGGCGACCTTGTTAATAAATGGTCTGGTGTTAAACAAAAAAGGGGGAGATGGGGCAGATCTATGAGCAGAGGCCTGCGTACGGCCAAGGACACAGTGAGCAGAGCACACAGTAACCACAGAGCCAAGAGAACAGTTCATACCTTCACTCCATCCTGTGACGACCATAGAACATTCCCGAATCTTGGACAAAGAATAGGGCTAAATATTCTTCCTTCGCTAGGAACAGCAACGGCATCAAATATGTTGAATAAAATAGGGCGTTGGCTGGCTAAACAGACCAATGCCACGTCATTAGCATTAAGTGGGTTATTAGCAGATGTAGACTCTATTCAGCATGCTACGCTTCAAAATAGAGCTGTCATTGATTTTTTGCTTTTAGCACAAGGCCACGGGTGTGAAGATTTTGAAGGTATGTGTTGTATGAATCTTTCTGACCACTCTGAGTCTATCCATAAAAGCATCCAGCAATTGAAAGAAGGGTTTAATCAGCTACAGATTGACAATGGATGGGACTGGCTAAACAACCTGCTGCGCAGTTGGGGTATTTCTGGATGGCTATCATCAATTCTAAAAGCTGGATTGTTGTTGCTATTCTTTATGTGTGCCTTAATGCTTATTGTGCCCTATATCTTAGGCTGCCTACAGAAAATAATGCAAAGAATGATTAATCAAGCTTTTGTAGTAGAAAAACAAAAAGGGGGAATTGTGAGAATAGAGAGCAGCATAGGTCTGTTCGACCTTGATGAGATAAAGCTGCGTCCTTGAGAGAGGGCTTGAGAGAACAGAAAAACAAGTAAGAATCAGCAAGAAACAGGACGTGAGAACGAAGTTGTTGCTCCTCGTGAACAGACAGCAGAAACCAATCGGAAGAAGTAGAGAAGCGCATGGCAGTCGACCTTCAACCTATCAGCAGGACACAACTTGCGCGTGGAGAGTGTGTATAGCTATAAAGCCTGTCAGATTGTTGCAATAAAGGTCTTTGGTCTGTACCCCGCCAGAGTCCGTGAATCCATGCTCCACAAACAGATATACAGGTTCTTAGGATTGCCGGTGATATATACACTGTCTGCAAAGCATGTGCAAATGAAAGGATTGTTACATATAGAAAACGCATGACAAAGTAATAAACGATACAGCCTGGCTCTAAATGTAGGAGAGAGAGTCTCTAGAGAGATTTCTAAGTTTCCCGAGGAAGCACTCGGTATAATCAAAGTCTTACCCAAAGGCGTCCCTATGGGGGGAAGAAAGGCTCAGCCCGTCGACTGATCCTGGAAGTCAGTGATGGAATTCTTTGCGATGGTGTCTTCCCTGGGTATCCCCCCTCTCTCGGGCTATTTTTATACTATTTGTTATCTTCAAGGTGGAGTTTGAGTGACTCGAGTCATACATACTTTTATCATGATTGGTGTAAATTTCTCTCGCTTCACAATTAAAGGTATAGTTTACGAGAAATTCAGGGCGCAGACTCAAGGAGGAGTGGTCGCACCTTGGAGGCAGGTAGCCTCCGGGATGGAGGTGTGTTTTGGTATTATAATGGCATTATAATGAGCAAAGTTCGCACAAAGGACAGCATTTCATCAAAATTTCACAAAATGTTGGTTCCGAGTATCGAGCAGGCAGTTAATTGGCAGCTTATCTGTTTCATGGTATCATCCCATTCCCGTATCTGCTATACATCATAAGGTAAAGCCGCGGAATAATTGCATCCTGCCCCGTACCTCATGTAGCTTCACAAGCATCCTTATCAGGGAACCACAGATGTATTCTTCATGCCAGCTGCGGCTATTTTCTACCTCAGAAGCCTCTTGATTTTATACTTTTCCTTAATGTGTGAACAATGCTGTACTTTTGTATTTACTACCCACTTTTGCTCTTTCAGGTAGGCAGCGACGAGGTAACAAGAAGTCCAAGGGCAATGAAGAAAGATTTCAAGACCCTGGGACAGCTGGTCAAGGGATTGGGAGTGCAAGTTGTGTTCTCGTCTATCCCCCCAGTTGTGGGGAATGATGAGGGGGTAAATAGGAGGAGCCAGCAGATCAATGCCTGGCTCCGAGCCTGGTACTACCAGCAGGACTTTGGGTTCTTTGATCATGGCCTGATCTACAGAACGCCAGGCCTGCTGGTAACAGGTGGGAATACCTTGACTTCCAGGAGAAAAAGGGTTCTAGGACAAGAGTTATCAGGGCTCATTGATAGGGCTTTAAACTAGATTTGAAGGGGGGTGGGAACGGTACTGGGCTTGCTGGTGAGGTGCCAGAGCGTAGTTGCTCAGCACTTGTGGGAGAGCGTGCCAGTATTTCTGAGAGCCAGAAGGCATAGCACATCTCAAGGGTCAAAACTACACACACGACTCCCTCTCTGAAATGCTTATACACCAATGCACGCAGCACGGGGAATAAGCAGGAAGAGCTGGAGATCTGTGTGCGGTCGCAGGGCCACGATCTCATTGCAATTACTGAGACGTGGTGGGACAGCTCACATGACTGGAATGCCGTCATGGATGGCTATGTCCTTTTCAGGAAAGACAGGCCAGCGAGGCGTGGTGGTGGAGTTGCTCTTTATGTGAGAGAGCATCTGGAATGCATCGAGCTCTCACTAGGGGCGGATGAAGAGAGGGTCGAGAGCTTATGGGTAAGGATTAAGGGGCAGGCAAATATGAGGGACACTGTTGTGGGTGTTTATTACAGGCCACCTGATCAGGATGGGGAAGCTGATGAGGCCTTCTACAGACAGCTGAAGGTAGCCTCGCAATCGCAGGCCTTGGTTCTCATGGGGGACTTCAATCACCCCGATATCTGCTGGGAAGGCTACACAGCCAGGCACGCACAGGCCAGGAGGCTCCTCCAGTGCATTGATGATAACTTTTTGGCACAGGTGGTACAGGAGCCAACAAGGAGAGGAGCACTCCTGGACCTGGTACTGACAAACACAGAGGGACTGGTGGAGGACATGAAGGTTGGGGGCAGCCTTGGCTGTAGTGATCACGAGAAGATACAGTTCAGGATCATGGGTACTATGCACAAAACAACAAGAAGTAAAATCACAACCTTGGACTTCAGGAGGGCTAACTTTGACCTCTTCAAGAAACTGCTTGGAGAGATCCCGTGGGCTAGGGCTCTGGAAGGCAAAGGGGCTCAAGAAAGCTGGTTGGTATTCAAAGACCACTTCCTCCAAGCTCAGGATCGGTGCATCCCTAAGAGCAGGAAATCGGCCAAGGGACGCAGGAGACCTGCATGGTCGAGCAGGGAGCTTCTGAAAAAGCTCAAGTGGAAGAAGGAAGTTTACAGTAAGTGGAAGAAGGGACTGACCCCTTGGGAGGATTACAAGAATGCCGCCAAGGCGTGCAGGGATGAAACAAGGAAAGCCAAGGCCTCCTTGGAATTAAACCTGGCAAGGGATATCGAGGTCAACAGGAAGGGCTTCTACAAGTACATTGGAAGCAAAAGGAAGACCAGAGAAGTTGTGGGCCCACTGTTGAATGAGACAGGAGCCATGGTGACGGAGGATGCGGAGAAGGCGGAGTTACTGAATGCCTTCTTTGCTTCGGTCTTTACTGCTTGGCCCAGCCCTCAGGAGACCCAGGCCTTGGGGAAAGTAACGGGGAAAGAAGATGACTTCCCTTGGGTTGAGGAGGATCGAGTGAGAGATCAATTAGGTCAATTAGATATTCACAAGTCCATGGGCCCCGATGGGATGCACCCGAGAGTGCTGAGGGAGCTGGCAGAAGTCATTGCTGGGCCGCTCTCCATCATCTTTGAAAGGTCCTGGAGAACAGGCGAGGTGCCTGAGGACTGGAGGAAAGCCAACATCACTCCAGTCTTCAAAAAGGGCAAGAAGGAGGACCCAGGGAACGACAGGCCGGTCAGCCTCACCTCCATCCCTGGAAAGATGATGGAACAGCTCGTTCTGGGCGTCATCTCAAGGCATGTGGAGGAAAAGCAAGCTATCGGAAGTAGTCAACATGGATTCACCAAGGGGGAATCATGTCTGACTAATCTGATAGCCTTCTACGATGGCATGACTGGATGGAGAGATGAGGGGAGGGCGGTAGACGTGGTCTACCTTGACTTCAGCAAGGCTTTCGACATGGTCTCCCACAGCATCCTCATAGGGAAGCTTAGGAAGTGCGGGTTAGATGAATGGACAGTAAGGTGGATAGATAACAGGTTGAAAGACAGAGCTCAGAGGGTCGTGATTAGGGACACAGAGTCTAGTTGGAGGTCAGTGACGAGTGGTGTTCCCCAGGGGTCAGTACTGGGCCCCGTCCTGTTCAACATATTCATCAATGGCCTGGATGAGGGGATAGAGGGCACCCTCAGCAAGTTTGTGATGACACAAAGCTGGGGGGGGTGGCTGACACAGTGGAAGGCCGTGCCGCCATATGGAGAGACCTGGACAGGCTGGAGAGTTGGGCAGAGAGGAACCTTATGAAATTCAACAAGGGCAAGCGTAGGGTGCTGCACCTGGGGAGGAATAACCCCCTGCACCAGGACAGGTTGGGGGCTGACCTGCTGGAGAGCAGCTCGGTGGAAAGAGACCTGGGAGTCCTGGGGGACAACAGGATGACCATGAGCCAGCAATGTGCCCTGGTGGCCAAGAAGACCAATGGCACCCTGGGCTGCATCAAGAAGAGTGTGGCCAGTGGGTCGAGGGAGGTCATCCTCCCCCTCTACTCTGCCTTGGTGAGGCCGCATCTGGAGTACTGTGTCCAGTTCTGGGTTCCCCGGTTCAAGAGGGACAGGGAACTGCTGGAGAGGGGACAGCAAAGGGCTACCAAGATGATGAGGGGACTGGAACACCTCTCTTATGAAGAAAGGCTGAGGGATTTGGGTCTCTTCAGTCTGGAAAAAAGGCAGCTGAGGGGGGACCTTATCAACGCTCATAAATACTGAAAGGGGGAGTGTCAGGAGGATGGGGCCAGGCTCTTTTCAGTGGTGCCCGGGGACAGGACAAGAGGTAATGGGCACAAACTTGAGCATAGGAAGTTCCACCTAAACATGAGGAGGAACTTCTTTACTTTGAGGGTGGCAGAGCCCTGGCACAGGCTGCCCAGAGAGGTGGTGGAGTCTCCATCTCTGGAGACATTCCAAACCCGCCTGGACGCGTTCCTGTGCACCCTGCTCTGGGTGACCCTGCTCTGGCAGGGGGGTTGGACTAGATGATCTCCGGAGGTCCCTTCCAACCCTATGATTCTATGATTTTTAGCCAATTTAGTAATTATTCCACACGGCGTCCCTCCCTTTGGTGGTGCCCAGCCTGGGCTGTCCATACTGCTGTACCTTTAATTAAATTAATTATTTTGTAAAATCCAATGCCTGAGACTCTGCTGTGGGAAATCCAGGGTCAAGCCTGAAGAAGAAGGAAGTGCGCCCGAGAGTAAGTGTGTGTGTTTTACACCATGAATGGTGTGTGAATGCTCGGGCAGCAGCTTCTCCGTTATCACATTTATCACTCCCATTCACTAATTATGCAAAGGTTCTTCTTGAAATATGGCTAGTAAATTTCCATCTTCCACGATGTCAATCAGTTGTTCTTGCAAACTAATTGGAAGGTGTTGTGTTTGTATGTTTTTAACAAACGGGTTCAAAACCCACTGAAACTCTTCATTTGGAAGATTTCTCAACAGGTTAGGAAATTCTGCTTCCAAGTTTTTTAAGTGTACGGATACAAGAGTTTTTATAGGTGACACACTTGCATCATTTTCAGCAACAAAGTCGTATAATGATGGAAACGTTTCCAAAAAGCCATTTCCAAAATGTTCTCTCCATAGCATGAGTTTCTTTCAAAAAGCAGTTACTTTCTCATGCCTTGTTAAAATGTTCCCTTCACTTTGAAGGGACACATTAAGTGTGTTTATTTTTTTCACAAATAAGTGCCATACTACTGGCAGCCACTTGTCATCACAGAAAAGGTCAGCAAATTTGGAACACTTGTCTTTCTGTGAAAGAAAAATGCGTGACATCTTTAAGTTCGACAACTCTTTTAAACACTGTCATGGTTTTGGCCGGATTGGCCAATCAGAATGACAGATGTCCCTCCCCTCCCTCTCTCCAAAGAGAGGAGAGGAAGAGATAAGGAGATTTACGAGTTTAGAAAAAGAACTAAACTACTTTAATGAAAATATTAATAAACAATGAAATAATAAATAATAATTTAAAAAAGTGCACAATATATACAAAACTGTATCCAGCTCCCAGGATGACGGTCGCGTCACCAGCAGGCACAGGGAAAGTCCCAGACTGGAGTCAGCGACAGACAGGAGCAGGATTCTGGATCTGGAGTCAGGAATGCTCGGATCGGGATCAAAGGCAGACGAACAGACAGGGTCCTCCTCAGATGTCGGCCATTGAAGAAAGAGGCTTGCCCCTTTGCTCCCTCAGCTTTTATACTGAGCATGGGGCAGATGGGATGGAATGCCCCTGTTGGTCAGTTTTGGGTCACCTGTCCTGTCCGCTCCTCCCTGCAGGTGGGACCCCTCTATGCTTTTCCTCTTCCGACCCTCTAACGGGGCAAATGAAGTGAGCTGACCTTGGATGTTATAGCAATAAGTCTAAGCAAGAGCCTCTGTGCGTACCATTCCTTGGCACAAACTGGCTTATCCCTCTGAGAGTGAACAGTGTCTGAACAATATGCTGTTAATTTCAGACTTTAGTCGGTTAGAAGAGGCCCAGCTAAAAAGTAAAATTACAAACCAGAAAATTGGTTCTGTTTTACCTCAAACCAGGACAAACACTTTGCCACAAGATAACCATCAAACCTCTGTGTGGTACAAAAGGTATTGTACCACAATACAAAGTATTGTGATACAAAGTATTGTAAATATGCTACTATTTACAGGTCTTATTTCTATAAACTTAACCACATTGATGGCATTGTGTAGCACTTTGTGCACTTCTGGCTCCAACATCTTTGCTGCAATAGCTTGCCTATGAATGATGAAGTGAATGAGTTCCACGTGTGGTGCTATCTCTGTAACCTTATCCCGGAATCCTTTTTTTTATTCCAGGCAAAGCAGCCACTCCATTGGTGGTTACACTTGCACAGTTTTTCACCAAAGCATTGTTTTTTATTAAAGAAGTAATTTACTGTCAGGAATATATCTTCTCCAGTGCATCTTTCCTTTAGTGGCTCACAAAAAAGTAGTTCTTTGTGTATTTCATTCTTGAAACAGAATCTAGCAAATACCGTAAGCTGAGACATGTTAGAAACATCTGTACTTTCATCCACCTGCATAGCAACCCTCCCACACTGTGTAATTTGTTCTAATACTTGTTTCTTCAAATCTTCAGCAATGTTTTCTATGCATCTTCCAATGGCATTTGCTGGCAAAGGCATGCATTTTAGTTTGTTGCCATATTGTTTTCTGTGTACTATTTCAGCCATTTTTACTGCGGCAGGAAGAGCAAGTGTTTCCCCAATGGTATGTGGGAGTATCACATGACTTGAAACATCGCTGAAAAAATTGTAGAGGTTTGTCTTCATGTTCTGAATGTTTAGTTTTTAAATGTCTTGCTAATTGTGATGGCTTCATACTATCATTAGCTAATATATCAAGGCACAATATACACTTAGGGTGAGGTTCAACATTGACAATAGTGGATGTAAATCCATATTTCAAATCGTCTTCTTGATAATTTTGAGGTGTTTTGGCCAACTTCTTGTCAGATCTGATTAGATCGTCATTGTTCTTACCTCGTAATGTGGCTGACAGAGAGTACTCCTGCTAGGATAGAAGTATCAGCTCTGCCATTTTCTTGTAGTTTGCGTGTGCTCGCATTATTAGTATTATCTTCAATCTGCGGTTTCTTTGCAGGAATCTTTTAAAGCCACATGTCCATTCTGTGAGGGTTAGTTTAGGTCAAACTAGATAATATAATCTGCGAATCCACTTATCTTGGCACACATAAACTGCAATATATCGCAATATGCTGAAAGCGAACAAATGAATGAGGGTGCCACTGTGAACCCCTCTGTGTTGTGGAACACCCACCCACTCTTCCCCCAGGACACCTTGCATACAGCACCTGACACATAGCCATCTGACATACGGACTGAGGGCACCAGTGCCAATCCATATAGAATCATAGAATCATAGAATCATTTAGGTTGGAAAAGACCCTTGGGATCATCGAGTCCAACCATCAACTCCACTCTACAAAGTTCTCCCTTACACCATATCCCTTAACACCACATCTAAACAAGTCTCAAACACATCCAGGGATGGTGACTCCACCACCTCCCTGGGCAGCCTATTCCAGTGTCTGACCACTCTTTCTGGGAAGAATTTTTTCCTAATGTCCAGTCTAAACCTCCCCTGCTGCAGCTTGAACCCATTCCCTCTTGTTCTATCGCTAATTACCTGTGAGAAGAGACCAGCACCAACCTCTCTACAGTGTCCTTTCAAGTAGTTGTAGAGAGTGATGAGGTCTCCCCTCAGCCTCCTCTTCCTCAAACTAAACAGTCCCAGCTCCTTCAATCGCTCCTCATAAGATTTATTCTGCAGGCCCTTCACCAGCTTCGTTGCCCTCCTCTGCACTCGCTCCAGCACCTCGAGATCTCTCTCGTATTGAGGTGCCCAGAACTGGACGCAATACTCAAGGTGTGGCCTCACCAGTGCTGAGTACAGGGGGACAATCACCTCCCTCCTTCTGCTGGTCACACTATTTCTAATACAAGCCAGGATGCCATTGGCCCTCTTGGCCACCTGGGCACACTGCTGGCTCATGCTCAGCTGCTTGTCAATTAGAACCCCCAGGTCCTTTTCTGCCGGGCAGCTCTCCAGCCACTCTTCCCCAAGCCTGTAGCGATGCGTGGGGTTGTTGTGGCCCAAGTGCAGGACCCGGCACTTGGCCTTGTTGAAGCTCATCCCATTAGCATTGGCCCATCGGTCCAATCTATCCAAGTCTCTCTGTAGAGCCTCCCTACCCTCATGCAGATCAACACTCCCGCTTAGCTTCGTGTCATCTGCAAACTTGCTGATGATACACTCCATGTCCTTCTCAAGGTCATCAATAAAGATGTTAAACAGAAATGGTCCCAACACTGAGCCCTGAGGGACACCGCTTGTGACCGGCCGCCAGCTGGATTTAACTCCATTGGCCACCACTCTTTGGGACCGCCCATCCAGCCAGTGCTTGATCCAGCAGATCGTATGCTCATCCAGGCCATGAGCAGCCAGTTTTTCCATGAGAATTCTATGGGGGACAGTGTCAAATGCTTTTCGAAAGTCTAGGTAGACAATGTCCACAGCCTTTCCCTCGTCCAATAATCGGGTCATCTTGTCATAGATGATATTAGATAGATATTTATAGATAGATGATATATATTAGATATTAGTAAAGGTTAATTTCTTTCTTAAAGTTTTAGCTAAATAGATATAAGTAGAAGTTCTAATATTTTCTTCCTGCACCCCAATGGATTGTCATGCGCATCCCCTGGGGTGCATGCACCCCACTTTGGAGACCTCTGGAGTAGACAAAAAACAGATTGAGAAGTGACTGTTTCAATGCCCTATGCACAGCTATTTCAACATTGCTTAGTAGTGTTGCTTCAGCGAGTGTTACATTTCCTGTTAAAACTGATAAAGAAAGGAAAACCTGAAAGTAATTTTTAATGCTAGTTTTATCCCAAATAAAGATTCTCAGTCTAAAAAAAGTCAAATTCATTAAAGTCAAATTCTAGGCCTCCCACCAAAATGGCAGCTGATGCTCTAGTTGTGCTAATTTATTTTCTCCTCTTGGAGCCAAAATGGCAATGCAGCATGTGGTGGGTTGACTCCGGCTCCTCATGGGTCGAGATAAAGACAGTTTAAGAAGCAAAGGAAAGAGGAAGAAGAAATAAAAGAAAAAAATCAAAACAAGTGATACAAAGGCAATCACTCACCACCTCCCACAAGTAGACCGGTACCCAGCTCGGTATCCCGAGCAATGGCTACCTCCCCAACTCCCCCCTCCCCTCTGTTTTTATTGCTGAGCATTATATGTCCTGGAATATCCTTTTATTCAGTTTGGGCCAGCTGTCCCGGTTGTGTCCCCTCCCAACTTCTCGTCCACCCCCAGCCTACCCATTGGGAGGGGCAGTGAGAAACAGAAAAATCCTTCACACTGTGTAAGCACTGTTCAGCAATAGCTAAGCTATTGGTGTGTTATCAACATTGTTTTGGTCACAAATCCAAAATATAGCACCATATGGGCTGCTGTGAAGAAAATTAGCTCCATCCCAGCCAGACTCAGTTCAATCTCCACCCTTTATTGCATACCACTTACCTCATGCTCAGGCCTTACACTGTCCAATACATCCTCATTAACTCCCTCTCCCCTTCCCATCCTTTGATATATACACAGGTAGCATTCCCTCAGTCTATGGGCCACCCTCATAAAATGTCCGTAAAATTTTCGTAAAAAAAATTTTTATTTAGTCCATGAGTTGAGCTCCATCTGTTATGGTGGTCGCTCAGGACAAGAGAGGCAGTGTGTTGTGTTGAGTTATTGGGCACCAAAGCCAACTCAGGTTGGGTCACTGCTGTACTTGCACAGCTTCTTGCGAGGCCCAGGTTGGTTCGGGTGATTCCTGCTGTAGTACTTCCTATAATCAATGCAAACCATGGGTTATTTCCCCCCAAGGTTAAATCTCCTTGAGGTACACACCAGATTTCCCCATCCTCCCGCATTATCCACCAAGTACACCCGAGTCCTTGAACAAAAGCAATCCCATGAACAGGTTTGCCTTTTCCTGATAGAGGAGCTGTCTTTCCCAGCCAGTTCCCTGCACACACTACGGCGACCTTATCTCCTTCCACAGCACATAGGGGTTTTGTTTGGGCAGGGACGGGTCAGTCATCTGATCCTCTGGTATTAACCAGACCAGTGACTTCTGATAAATTTGCATCCCCAGCACTTGTACGTCCCAGTGCCCATTGCTATCAGTATGGTCTTTAAGAGTCCATTGTATCGGTCAATCTTTCTGCAGGCTGATGCGTGATAGGAAATGTAGTACACCTAACTAGTGCCGTGTTTCTTGGCCCAGGTTGCTTATGTAGTTATTTTGGAAATGAGTCCCGTTGTCTGAGGCAGTTCTTTCTGGAGTGCCATGCCACCACAGAACTTGCTTTTCAAGGCCCAGGATGGTGTTCCGGGTGGTGGTATGCGTTACAGGGTAAGTTTCCACCATTGTAAGCATGTGATGCTTGCCTCAGCAGGTCTGTGGCAGTGTGATATAATCGATCTGCCAGGCCTCCCCATATTGACATCCTAGCCACCATTTGTTGTACCAGAGAGGCTTTACTCACTTGGCTCTCTTGATTATGATGCATGTTTCGCATTCATGAATAACCTGTGCAATGGCTTCAGTGGTCAAGTCCACCCCTCAATCACGAGCCCATCTGTTGGTTGCATCTCTCCCTAGATGTCCCAATGTTTCACGGGCCCACCAAGCTACAAATAGCCTACCCTTACACTCCCAGTCCAGGTCCACCTGAGGCAATTCAGTTCTGGCAACCTGGCCTACCTGCTCTTTGTTTGAATGTTCTTTGGTTGTGCGGCTCTTTGACATGTGAGCATCTGCATGACGTACCTTTACAGCAGTGTTTTCCACACGAACAGCGATGTCCTGCCACAGTGCAGCAGCCCAGATGGGTTTACCTCTGCAGTTGGTCCATTTCTGTTGCTGCAGCCACCCCTACAGGGCATTTGCCACCATCCATGAATCAGTACAAAGTACTGTCCACTTTTCTCATTCAGCAATCTCTAGGGCCAGCTGGATGGCTTTTGCTTCGGCAAACTGACTCGACTCGCCTTCTCCTGTGACAGTTTCTGCAACTTGTTGTGTGGGACTCCTCACAGCAGCTTTCCAGTTCTGATGGTTTCCCCCAATACAACAGGACCATGAGTAAACAGAGCATATAGTTTCTCATTTTCTGGTAATTTATTATACAGTGGGGCCTCTTGGGCATGAGTCACCTCCTTGGGCAATGCTCCAAAATTTCTGTCTTCTGGCCAGTCCATGATCTCTTCCAGGATTCCTGGGCAGCTGGGGTTCCCCATTCAGTCCCACTGTGTGATCCATGTAGCATTGGGTGCATGATGGGTAGAGGGGGCCCTTCCTTTGAACAACCAGTACAGCACAGGCAATCGTGGTGCCAAGAGGAGCTGTGCTTCTGTACCAACTATTTCTGAAGCATCTCAAACCCCTTCATATGCTGTTAATATCTCTTTTTCAGTCGGGGTGTAGCAGGCCCTGGATCCTCTATATCCCCAGCTCCAAAAGCCTATGGGTTGACCGCGAGTCTCTTCTCCAGGTGCTTTCTGCCAGAGGCTCCAGGTGAGGCCATGCTCCCTGGCTGCAGTGTAGCGCACATTTCTCACATCTGGTCCTGTCCAGACTGCCCCAAGGGCTACCTCACAAATTATCTCCTGTTGGATCTGTTGGAAGGTGTGCTGCTGCTCAGGGCCCCGCTCAAAACAGTTCTTCTTTTGGGTCACTCAATAGAGAGGATGCACAAGCTGACTGTAACCCAGAATATGCATTCTCCAGAATCCCATGGTGCCTAGAAAAGCATGTGTTGCTTTTTTGTTAGCTGGTGGGGACATGGCTGTTCTCTTATTGATCACATCTATTAGGGTGCGACAACATCCATCTTGCCATTTTATTCCCCCAAAATGGATCTCTCGTGCAGGTTCTTTGACCATGCTTTGTTTTATGGCAAACCAGCTTTAAGAAGGATCTGGATTATTCTTTTCCCTCTCTCAAACAATTCTTCCTCTCTGTTGCCCCACACGATGATGTCATCGATGTATTGCAGGTGTTCAGGGGCTTCGCTCTGTTCCAGTGCAGTCTGTATCAGCCCATGGCAAATGGTAGGGCTGTGCTTCCACCCCTGGGGCAGTCGATTCCAGGTGTATTGGATACCCCTTCACTTGAAAGCAAAATATGGCTTGCGCTCTGCTGCCAAAGGGATCGAGAAGAACACACTGGCAATTTCAGTTGTGGCATTCCACTTGGCAGCCTTCGACTCCAGGTCATATTGGAGCTCTAGCATGTCTGGTACGGCAGCACTCAACAGTGGCATGACTTTGTTCAGGCCACAGTAGTCCACCTGTAACCTTCCAATCCCTTTGTTGGTTCCACGATCCCCAGCGAAGGATCCCAGCTGCTGGTCTTCCTTACCGTCTAGTTCCAGACCGTTGACCCCACTGTCCCAGCACTGGAGCAATCAGGTAGCAATTCACTCTCCTTGCTGACCTCTGTAATCTTTCCACATATCTCACAGCTCACTCAGGGATAGTTTCCGCCTCTTTTATGTTTTCTGTCTCTTCCCTCTCTTCTTATTGTGGGTGTCCTGCTGCAGAACAGGCTGCCTCTTCTGATTCTTCCTCCTGCTCCCTCTTAGGAGGAGCTTCTTCCTCTCTTACTAACTGGGTCAACCTCTGCTTCTATTGTTTCTTCTTGACTACAGGAGCAACTATGAAAGTTGAGGGTTGGGTCTCTGGTTTAGCCACAGTGTCTGTTCATGTGATCTCTTAGTGTCCATTTGTGTGCCCTCGGAGCAAGAGACCCTCTTGCTCTATTGAGGGCATGAGGCCTATCCATCGATAGGCATGGGCTAGGCCCCAACACTACATTAGAATTCGCTGTGTTTCATTGGGACAGGCAAGGCTCCCCTCTTTCAAATGCTGTACCAATTCGTCAGCATTACATGCCTGTACAGGTGTAACAGAGGTGATAATGGCCTTAGGCACCTGCCCAAATCCTCCCATACACCCTGACACCCAGGGATCGACAGCTTTGGGTCATAGAATCATAGAATCATTTTGGTTGGAAGAGACCCTTAAGATCATCAAGTCTAACCGTTAACCTAGCACTGCCAAGTTACCACTAAACCATGCCCCTCAGCACTACACCTACACGTCTTTTAAATACCTCCAGGGATGGCGACTCAACCACTTCCCTGGGCAGCCCGTTCCAATGCTTGATAACCCTTTCAGTGAAGAGTTTTTTCTTAATATCCAATCTAAACCCCCCCTGGTGTAACTGGAGGCCATTTCCTTTTGTCCTATCACCTGTTACTTGGGAGAAGCGACTGATACCCACCTCGCTACAACCTCCTTTCAGGTAGTTGTACATATTCCTGTGTGGCATTCCCAATTAGTTGTTTAACCTTATGAACATTAATCAAAATGAATATCAGGCTCCCGACACACACCAGTGCAAACAGTCTGATAGCATAAGGATATTCAAGGAACTGAGAGGCCATTACAAGAAGCCTGGAAAGACCTATCCCAGAGGAGAGAAAGGGGTAGGTGCCATTCTTCCCTCTCTCCACAAAGCATCTCTCAGAGGAGAAAAGGGGAAAAGTATAATTGCCAGTTTTCTCCATGAGATGGTTCTTGGAGTACTGGGACCGCAGCAATGTAGGGCCTGAACACCAGATTAGGCTCAAGGCCAGTGCTTTTATCATATCTCTGCCAGGCGAAGCAAAACAAAGTGATAAACACCACAGCAAACAGCGACAACTGAAAACAGTCATTAACAATTCTTGGAGTTTGTTGCATAGCAGATAAAGAGAGATGAAGCACCAGAGCAGGGGAGGTAATGCATAAGTTAGCATCCAGAGTAAATACATCAGCATCACGACCAGCAACAGCAATAGCCTACCAAGTAACAACTCAGCTAGACAGGTATAATGGCTAGAAGTTCAGTCTAGCCCACTCCGATCAGCTCTGTTATTATCTCAAATTGCTCGAGCCCCATGTTGGGCTCCAAAAAGGACTGCGGATGCTTGACCCCGGCTGGCAGTGGCAGGTAAGCCCCATTCAGTCACTTGCTCACTCTCCCCCCACCCCAGCAGTGGGATGGGGGAGAGAATCGGAAGGGCAAAAGTGAGAAAAAAAACTTGTGAGATAAAGACAGTTTAATAAACAAAGGAAAGAGGAAGGAAAAAAAAACCTAACAAACCAAACAAGTGATACACCACCTCCCACAAGTAGACCGATGCCCAACCAGTTCCTGAGCAATGGCTACCTACCCCAAAACACCCTCCCCTCTGTTTTTATTGCTGAGCATGACGTTATTTGGTATGGAATATCTCTTTGGTCAGGTCAGGTCAGCTGTCCCGACTGTGTCCCTTCCCAACTTCTTGCAGCCTAACCTGCTGCGGGTATCAGAGTGAGAAACAGAGAAAGCTTTGATGCCCTACAAACACTGTTCAGCAGTAGTGAAAACACTGGTGTGTTATTAACACTGTTTTGGTCACAAATCCAAAACACAGCACCATGTGGGCAGCTATGAAGAAAATTAACTCCATCCCAGCCAGACCCAGTACATGGCATTTGAGCTAAAAGTCAGTGGGTTTAAGATGAGTGGGTTTTTTATATAAGGACAGTTATAGTTGCAATTTAGAAAGAATAGGATAACTTTTCAAAGGTCAGCAATATTGTGTGTTTTCTGAAATTGAAAGTTTTAGGCCCTAATTTTACCAAAGCATGCATTCTTTGCTCACATATAAGCATTTGTAGCATATGAATTTCTTTGTTTCTAGGCTTTCACCCTCACCGAGGACACTGAATATAATGACTTTGTTAGTTTAAATAAAGCAAGGTGGATCTCTTTTGTAAATATATGTTTTGCTAAAACATGGGAAGATGAGACTAGAGGTTTCTCAGAGGTAAAAAGGATTTGAATAGAATCTTTTGAGAAAAAGCAAATGGTTATTTGTCTCTTATTTCTCAGCTTAATTGGGAGTGTCTTTAATTTCCCGTTATGCACTTTCCTTTGAAAAAAATAGCAGCTTTCCTTTGAAAAAAATAGCTATCCTTAGTTCTTCAGTCTGTACTTTTCAAATGCAAGCATATTAATCAGCGAAAAAAAAATGATTTTTGAGCATTGTGTATTTCATTGAAGTTTGTTACTAAATAATAGAAAAGTATTTTGATTTGGGCCTTGTTTGACTGCAAATCTTCATTTCTTGCCAGTTGGCACATTTGTCAATAAACTAAACCATGTGCATGCCCAGTTTGAATGAATACATCGTTTAAAAGGGGGAATATGAAAGTCTGCTATGCCTGTCTATACAGTCACTTCCCCATTATGAAGTAATGAGATATGGAATATCATTGATTCTGGAATCTAGTTGGATGTGCATAGTCAGGTTGCATGTATTTCATTCTGCTTTTCATCTGGATTTAGAAATCGGATCATATGATAATTCAGGTTGGAAGGGACCTCAGGAAGTATCTAGTCCTACCTTCTGCTGAAAGCAAGGTCAGCTATGAAATCAGACCAGGTTGCTCAGGACTTTATCCAGGATAGAGTCTGCACAACCTCTCTGGGCAATCTGTTCCACTGGTGAAAATGTTTTTCATAGAATCATAGAGTCTTCATGGTTGGAAAGGACCTTTGAGATCATCGAGTCCAACCATACACACAAAAAAACCCCCCCAAAACCACAACCAACAAGCTCTGCCACTAGAGCATGCCCTGAAGTGCCACATCTAGAGGTTTCTTAAACACCTCTAGGGCTGGTGACTCAACCACCTCCCTGGGCAGGCTGTTCCAGTGCCTGACCACTCTTTCAGTAAAGTAATTCTTCCTAATATCTAACCTAAACCTCCCCTGCCGCAGCTTCAGACCATTTCCTCTGGTCCCGTCATTATTCGCCTGGGAGAAGAGGCCACCACCCACCTCTCTCCACCCTCCTTTCAGGTAGTTGTGGAGGGCAATGAGGTCTCCCCTCAGCCTCCTCTTCTCCAGGCTAAACATGCCCAGCTCCCTCAGCCTCTCCTCATATGACTTGGTCTCCAAGTCCTTTTTCCATTTTTCCTCATATCCAGTCCAAACCTCTCTTCTTTCAAATTATGCCTGTTGTCTCTCATATTCCCAACATGTACTGCTTCCTCATACATATTGGAAAGCTACTATTAGGTGTCCCGAAGTCTTCTCTTCTCCAGGCTGAACGAGCCCAGTTCCCTCAGCCTCTCTTCACAGGGCATGCACTCCGGTCCTGTGACCATCTTGGTGGCCCTCTGCTGAGCTCTCCCCAGTTTGTGAAAGTTTTTCTTTTTTTGGGGACCCAAACCTGGATACAGTATTCTAGATGTGGTCTAACAAGCCCTCAAGCATAACAACTTAACCCCCCCCTCCAATTTGGTGTCATATGCACTTTATGAGCAAGCACTCTGTCACTTCTTCCATATAATTTATAAAGATGCTAAATAGGACAGGTCCCAGGATATACCCCTGTAGTACTGCACTCGTGACTGGTCTCCAGGTAGAGTACGACCCATTAACAACTACTCTCTGTGCCTGATTATCCAACCAGGTTTGTTTACACATCTGGTTGTCCACTCATCCAGACTACAATATTCTTCACTTGAATGAAATTCACTTTGTAATAATGAATTTGATTGAAGATCAACTTTCATGTGGGGATATTCCTTTTTATAGTGGCATTTTATAAGTAGTGGGGTGGAGGAGGGAAATGCCACCAGAGGAGTTGGTTTAAAGTTTCAAGCATAAGTAAATAACCAGCTATTCCCGTGGTTTATTTAATCAAGACCCTTCAAATTGTTGTATCTTTTCCCAACTGCCATTGCAGCGCATGGACATGGATCGTCGTAGGGAAGATGCCAGAAACCCCAAGC